>NC_056054.1:215725658-218559408 GCF_016772045.2 Ovis aries
GAGGTAGGAGGAGCCGGTCGCTGGCCGCGGTGCTGAACACGCTTGTGAGCTGCCGCCAGGTTGGCTCGCTGGAAGAGGCCCGGCGGGTTAGTGAGTTAGAGGGCAGCCTCCAGCTTCGCTCCTTAGTTTGCGGATTCCTGGCTCTGAGCAGAGGACACTGTGACTGCGTCCAGAGAGAGTCACCTAGAGAGCGTAGAGGCAGCCTCCGACCCATACCCACGAAGCGCAGCTCCTGCCCCTCAATGGCAGTAACAGTAACGCTGCTGCCTATATTTATGTATTAAGCTACAACTTTTGATATCTATTTTCAGTAGTTTTCACAACATCCTCGAAATGTGAAGCAAAAAGGTTGATGATTTACCCAAAGGCTAATCTTTCTTATCCATGCCTCAGAAAATGTTTACTGATCACCCTCAACGTACCAGCCTTACAGCCTCTGCTACGCCCCCTTTACCAGCTCCCCCCACCTCTGCCACGCTAGCATGCCCCTTAGCTTTTCCTCCTCCTCCGAGGTTTGCTGCAGCAAAAGTAATCTCCTACACAGTATATGCCCTACCACCGCCCAGTTGGGAGCCTGCACAAAGGTCTGGAATTCACAATAACTTATTCACACATCTTGCTCCTTCGTTCTCAGAAGTCCACCAGATGGGATATTCAAATCTAGTACCTGAGTCCCCTGCTCGCTGTGTGACCTTGGACAAGTGGCCGCACCTCTCTAAGCCTGCTTCTCCTCGCGAAGACGATGGTAGGTTCCAGGACCGTGTGAGGCTCTTCCCAGGTGCCCAAGGTCTCCTCTCCCGTCAAAACATTCCCTACCTCCTTTCCCCAAGCTCAGTTGTGCACTCTCAGTTTTCGACACCAGGTTTGTAGCCAACTCTAACCCTTGTTGAGGCAAGTCCCGAGAACTGAAGGTGTTCTCCCCATATCCCCGCCCCCATCCTCGGGTGTGATCTGCCTTTGGGGCCACACTGGGCACGCAGCGCCCAAGGCTAGCGAGGGAGCGCTCCCGCGCGCTGCAGCATCGCAGTGCCGGGTCTCCGCTTCACAGCGCTTTGGGAAATGCGAGATGCAGCTGGAGACTGAACGCAAAAGGGAAGCAGTTGGTGAAGCTACTCCAGGGACAGGTACCTGTGTGGAGGCCGGCTGGAGGCTGGGTTGGGAGAGAGGGTCTTTGGGGGAGAGAAAGGGGTAAACGAGAGGTGCCAGAGCTGTGGGTCACTCTGTCCATCTCACCACCAGTGTGTGCGTGTGCGTGTGCGTGTGTGTACGTGCGTGTGTGTGTGTGTGTTTGTGTGTGTCTTCCTGCCTCCATCTCTCTCCCTCCTCCCCGCCTCAGGCTCTCAATCTCACCTTCTCGCTCAGCTAACTGCCCCTCCTCTCTCTCTTTTCCAAGCATTCTCCCTGAGAGCGAGCGCACGCTCCTCCCTCGCACTCTTTTGAGCCTAAAGAGACCTTCTCCCGGACTAGCCGGATCCAGCCGCTCAGTGCAGTCGCGTCCCTGAACCAGTTAAGCAGAACCGGCAGCATGTGGAATGCAACGCGGAGCGAGGAGCTGGGGCCCAACCTCACGCTGCCGGACCTGGACTGGGACGCTGCCCCAGACAACGACTCGCTGACCGACGAGCTGCCACCCCTCTTCCCCGCGCCGCTGCTGGCGGGAGTCACAGCCACCTGCGTGGCGCTCTTCGTGGTAGGCATCGCGGGCAACCTGCTCACCATGCTGGTAGTGTCGCGTTTCCGCGAGCTGCGTACCACCACTAACCTCTACCTGTCCAGCATGGCCTTCTCCGACTTACTCATCTTCCTCTGCATGCCCCTCGACCTCGTACGCCTCTGGCATTACCGGCCCTGGAACTTGGGCGACCTGCTCTGCAAACTCTTCCAGTTTGTCAGCGAGAGCTGCACCTACGCCTCGGTGCTCACCATCACCGCGCTGAGCGTCGAGCGCTACTTCGCCATCTGCTTCCCGCTGCGGGCCAAGGTGGTGATCACCAAGGGCCGGGTGAAGCTCGTCGTCCTGGCCATCTGGGCCGTGGCTTTCTGCAGCGCCTGGCCCATCTTCATGCTGGTCGGAGTGGAGCATGAGAATGGTACCGACCCTCGGGACACTAACGAGTGCCGCGCCACCGAGTTCGCCGTGCGCTCCGGGCTGCTCACCATCATGGTGTGGGTGTCCAGCATCTTCTTCTTCCTGCCTGTTTTCTGCCTCACTGTGCTCTACAGCCTCATCGGCAGGAAGCTATGGAGGAGAAGACGCAGCGAGGTGGTGGTGGGCGCCTCGCTCAGAGACCAGAACCACAAACAAACCGTGAAGATGCTGGGTGGGTCTCAGCGCGCCTTCGAGCTCTCCTCTCCCCGTGCCTTCCCCTTCTCCCTGAGTCTCCCTCTCTCTCCTGTTTCTTGAAGTCTATGTTGCCCTATAAATCTCTCAATTATTCGCTCCAGTTTTGGTCTTCAGCCCTCTCTTTGGTCTCTAGTTTCTCTGTCGTGTGTCTACTTTTTTGTTTTCCATTTTTTTCTGTCTATATATCTCTGTTTTCCTCTCTCCTTTCTCCTTCCCTCCTCTCGCCACTTGACTTTCTCCTTTGGTCTCTTTCTCTGTTTTCGTGGTGTCTCGTTCCTGGTTTTTCCTTCTCTCTTTCCTCTACAATGTAGTGCGTATTTGCCTAGAAACTTCCTGTCAAAACTGATATCTTTCATTAAAGAATCTATTGTGGTCTTGAAGCATTAAAGTTGATGTTAAGCTTCCTGCCTCAATATGGAGATAACTAAGTTGCATTAAGAAAAGCAGGTACTGGGAGTGAAAAAATCAGGTATTGACTCTAGAAAGCATTCATTGGTAAATTTAACCAAAGATGTGATCATTTGGATAATTCTATCAGAGAAGATTAATTTTTCTTTCAACATTGTGATTTGCTTTCTGACTTGTATTTTTTTCGGATAATTGCCTCAATTCTGTTTATCCTGATGCTGTTTATACAGCTTTGGAAGGAAGTACTGGGATCTCTGTTTTCGTACTTACCTTTCTCTCCAAGTAGGAAAGGCTAGATAAACTAGGATAGGCAGGCTTCCAGCATAAGAAAAGGAGAAGGGGTGGAAGCTGGTAGGACTTACTATCTCTCCCCAAGTGAGCCTTCAGAAAACATCCGGATGCAATGCCACACTGGAGTGTGTATGGAATAGTTATTCCATAAATTCAGCTTCTGTAACTATATGTGTTTGGTACAAGTAATAGAAAGTGTGTTCACATCCAAGTGAAATTGTAATTCTACTTGCTTTTTTTCAAAACCAGGATCTTTACATTTTATTATTTGGACATTGTAGTCAACATTTTGTACTGATTTGCATATTTAGTGCTTCTTAGCAGTCATTCCAGGATGATTTTGCATTGTAATTTTACAATTCCTGAAATCCTATATATTAAAGTGATAGAGTTTGTTCAAAGAATGCTAGTTTTTTTTTTTTTTTTATTTAAGACCAGTGATTCTCTTAATATGACTAATAGACCAAAATTTGCTGGTGCTCCTCAAGGGACTTTAAATTCATGTTGCTGCTGGGACAGTCAGTTGCTACTATGCAACTTAGTTTTGAGAGTACATTTAATAATTTCCTCTAATTTATTTTTAAACTGTTAATTATCCTCACTGGTGTCTCAATAGCAATGTTAATTTTGTTTTGCCTTGACAACTGGAAGGGAATCAGTCACTTGAGTGATTCCCTAAAGTGGCAAAAGGACCAGAATATTTTTTTCTGTTATTTTTCCTCTGATTTCTGAATTTTAAAAACTTAACCTAGAAACACAAAGGTCTTGAAAAAAAAAAAAAGCTACCTTGAAGGGGCAAAATTAAAACTTGGATGGATGATCATTAATGTTAGTTGGTTTTATGGCCTTTTATTCCTTACTTATGTCTATTTTAGGTGGAAAAGTCTCATTCATCTCTATGGTTCTCAATCCTGACTGCATATTCAGTCTTTTATGAAACTTTAAAAAGAAAAATAGAGAACAGGTGTCCTGGTCTCCTTTCTAGAGAGTTTAATTTAGTTAGTTTGTATTATATCCAAGGAATTTGTGCCCCAGGAAACTCTGATACATAACTGTGGCTGATTACAACCACATTATCTCATATGGATTTGATCTAACACATATAAAATGGTGGACGATTGAGACTAAATTATCAGGTTGCTAGAGTCAATATGTCAACTCAAGCACAAAATTACTAAAGTAGTTGTTAAATAGAAATGATTGGAAAGCTTAGTGAAAATGGTTGAACTGTTGGTCCAAACAGAGTCAATCTTGGTTAAAATATAGGAATGGGGAAGAGCAAAACATGATATTTTTCTGAAGTCAATTGTCATGCCACGCATAATCAAAACAAGTCCATGTCTTCAAAAGAGACTGTGGTTTGCTATGACATATCTTGAACTGACGTTCTCTTTCTCATTGTCTTTTCAGCTGTAGTGGTTTTTGCTTTCGTCCTCTGCTGGCTGCCCTTCCATGTAGGACGATATTTATTCTCCAAATCGTTCGAGCCTGGCTCTGTGGAGATCGCTCAGATCAGCCAATACTGCAACCTCGTCTCTTTCGTCCTCTTCTACTTCAGTGCTGCTATCAACCCTATTCTCTACAACATCATGTCCAAGAAGTACCGAGTGGCAGTGTTCAAACTTCTGGGATTTGAACCCTTCTCCCAGAGGAAGCTCTCCACTCTAAAGGATGAAAGTTCTCGGGCCTGGACAGAATCTAGTATTAATACATGATCAGCAATTAATTAATACATTGCCCAGTAAAGTCATCACTCATTATTCTACACCAGAAGCCATAGCACAGCAGAACTTGGGAGGAAGTTTGGAGGTTAATTTTGGAATTAGGGACACATAGGTCTGAAGACAATTGGGAACAAGAAAACAGAGACTTTGTAGTGTGTGAGCAGTTTGATTTGATTGCACACTCATCAGTGCTGTCATACATGATTTCTGCATATTTCACTGCCTATCATTTTTGCATTCTGCTGTTGGTGCTAGCAAGGGCTCTGTAGTTCAGAGAAGGGAGGTAGTGTAGAGAAGGCAATTAGATCACTTTTTACTAGACAAATTCTAACTCTAATTTCTTTTTCATAATGATAATTTTTATTAAAATAATAAAAAATGTAAAATATGACACTCAGAAGCTAGAAAATTTCATAGAGTCCCAGATCAGTGCTGTCCAAGAGAAATATGATGCAAAGCACTTAAGAAACCAATATAAAATTGTTAATGAGAATTTTATGTTTTTTATGTTAAAGTCTTTAAAATCTGGTTTGTTTTTTAAATTTTAAATTCACCTTAATTTGGACATTGGGTGTTCATCAGTAATACTTGATTTATTGCAATTTCATAAATTTTGCAGAAGAAAAAGTAGATTCATTAACCTAAGTTGTCTAAACATACTTAAAATTTCTCTAATAACTAAAACAACTATAAGTTCTTAACTTTAAAATTAATTGAAATTAGAAACTTAGTTCTTCAAGTTGCAATAGCCACATTTCAAGTGTTTCAATAGCCAAATGTGGCTAATGGCTACCATATTGGACAATGCAGCTCTAGAGTATATGGAAAATTATTGTTAATCTCATAGAAATGCTAAAAATAAATACTCATTTCCTGAAATGTTTTTATAGTGAAATTAGCATAGGAGAGTGTTAGAGTGATAAATTCTAAGGATTATACCTGAATGCCCTGTAATTTCTGCTTGGGAGAAAATGGATATGAACTATAATATGCATGCATTTTTAATCAAGTTGGGTTGCAAGTGTTAGTAATCAGGAAATGAGACTTTTTAAAAACTGTAGAAAATCACAAATTACCTTTTTTGGCTTAACAAAAATACTTGAGCCAATCATAAGCCTTTGATTTGTGAATAAAGAATAATTTACAACTTACTCTGGAAAGTTTACAGAAACTTAATAAACATAGTAAGTTTTCAAATGGTGAAAAATTCACAGCCCCTTCAATGCTACTGTTGATTGATATTCAAC
The DNA here is from genome assembly GCF_016772045.2 of Ovis aries. NCBI lineage: Eukaryota > Metazoa > Chordata > Mammalia > Artiodactyla > Bovidae > Ovis > Ovis aries. The sequence continues at coordinate 215,731,673 of NC_056054.1, forward strand.
ACTTCAAAAAACCCTTATGATCATTTATTTCAAAATGCCTATGCATGCCCTGTCTCCAGATTAGTTGTGCTCTTTACATCCCACTGCTTATCTGATAGAAATGTTTACTTAGATTTCCAGTATTCCTCTTCATCATAATTATGAATGATTAGACACTGTAAATATTATACATATTGGTTATAAATCTAAAACTTTCATTTATATTCCTATTATTCCTCTTATAATCAACTCTTTTATATTAAATATAATATTCCAAAAAATGATTTTTTCATAGTCCTCTGTAATACTAAGTTATATAAGCAATTCCTTCATAAAGTTATTGGTTCAGTATGGAACTGATTGAACTAATTAGGTAAATTATTGCCATGACTGGTTTTCCCCACCCAAAGTATAGATTATTATGCCAAAATAATCAATTGACTATTTTTTTAATGAAAACATTAATAATTAGAATAATTTCTCCAGAGAAATATTTCTAAAGTTCATCCTGACACTAAAACTATATTATCTATATAGTCTAAATGCAGAACTTCAGCAAATTGATTACTCAGTTAATTCTTTGGAGTGTATCTTTTTTTTTTAAATACTGAATCATTTAAGCCCATTGAATACTAATTAGGTCTTTCAACATTATTGTTCTAAATAGGTCCCAGTAAATCTCAAAGAGGTAATTCAATTTCCTGAAACCTTATTGTTTCTTTCTACAGATATATCCTATTTGAGAGGAAACAAGCAAAAAAAAGGCTTGACTTGATCACATAGTTGATTGCTTTGGAGAAAAACAACCCAACTTTTAATTATTCAGTGCACCCCACTCTCCACCCCCCACTTTCTTGTAGGTTCATGTCCATAGTCTCAGTACAACTCACAGGGAATAGTTTCCATAGCAGGGGCCACTATTGTCCTTCATTAGAACTCAGAGAATAGTTTTAGAGAAAGGAATTGTTAATCATGCTCTTATATGATTGCCTTTTTATTTTCGTAACTTCTTTGTTTCATCATGGTCCATAAATTATTTCAGACTCAGCGAAAAGAGGAACTTATATGAGGAAAAATGTTCCTAAAGGTCCTTCAGTTCACGTTTAGTATTTGCCTGGTATGTTCTAAGCGCTAGAGATTCATGAGTTAAGTATTTTTATCCCTAATGAATTCATGACCACTTGTGTGTTATGTTATAGCAGATAACTAATATATTTAAACTATAAAGTAAACATCTTCAGTTGACACTGTGCTGTGTACCTCCCTCTATTGTATATTTGCCTCAAAATATTCAGAATAGGCTGCTAGTACACGAACTAGTCAAATTTGTAGATGTAGTTATTGTCTGCCAGTGCATTCTTTTTCAATGTAAAAAAAATAAATAAATTGGTTTCGGTTATAATCTGTGTTTCTATTTTTCTGGTTACCTAGAATCAAGGTTTCTATTACCACACCTTACACTGTGTCACAAAATCAAGGGTTGGATTTTTTTCATTTTTGGAAATGACTGTTGTATGAGAACGAACTTTTGAATAATTGCTTTTAGGAAAATACTCATTGCCACAAACTATTTAAAATTGTAAGTGTTGCGGCAATGAGAATGAGAAGCACTTCTAATGTCCGGCCAGACCTTGAAAACCATTTCTTTATGGTCAGTTTTTTATTGCAATGAAGTTTCTTGTGATGGGATTTGACTTGAAATTCCACCTTGTCCACTCCAATGCTTTTACTAAGAACCTGAAATCATTATAATTTATAATTGTTAGCTCAACATTGACAATTTTAGCTGTGATTATATTGCTGTTTTTCATTTATTGCCTTACTGGAATTTAACTTTTTTTTAAAACTCTGAGACTTTTTTGCAAGATTGGTGCCTGAAAAATACTCCCCTGTCTTTTAAAAAAGTGTGTTTTTAAAAAGTGTGTGCATCTGTAAAATGTGACATATATACATACATATATCGAAATTTCTTGTCACAGTGTCTAAGTTAATAGAATAGAGCATTCTGCTTTCAGAAACACTGTCTTCAGTGTAAATAATGCCCTTAAAAGATAAAGAGAGTGTCACTCATGGTTCATAATCTAATGATCCTTCTATGATTTATTTGCAATTTAAATTACACATTGTCATTTAAAAACTGTAAATTAAATTTCAGTTTAAATTATCCAGGCCTGGATATATATAATTGGAACCTAATTAGATGATTAGTGACTGATGTTAACTCACTGAATTGATAACATGTTTCATCCAGAGAATGATCTCAATGTCCAAGGCAGCAGAAAGCAATGTGCTGCTGGTGGTAAATGCTCGCTGTCAGTTCATGTCACTTATTTATTCATATTAAATGAATTCAGCCATGTCGATGCTTGACAATAATCTCTTTGAAGCAGGTGATGGGAAGGTTTGGGCGAGGCCTGTTTTGGGTTTTTCCTTTTGAATGCAAACTTTGGCAGGGTGTTGGAGTTTAGCTATTTTGGTTGAGAGAATTATCATCACCCTTTGGAAAAAGGAAAAAAAGCTGCCGTGTCTGTGTCCCTCCCAATTGCTTGGATATTTGCTGGAATTCCAATGAATCATTTATGTTGTGACACATACCCTCAAAGGACTGCTGACTACCCTTAAAACTGACAAACAATTATGGCCTTCTGAAAGCATGTCTCATGTCAACACTCAGAAAATTCTCCCAGAATGTTTATAGATTTTCTTTCCAGAACTATTCTGCCTCCCAGCCCCAGAGAAAGTGTTTGGGAAGAATAGTTTCAAAGATTTTCTGTGATTTAAGCATCTCAAATCTAAAGATTTCTCTGGCTCAAACAACAAAAATATTTATATTTTTCAATTTTAACTTGGTAAGTTTAGGATACTAAAGAGCTCTTGCTCATATAAATATGTTCATACAGCATAATCTCCCAGTTCACTTATACCTGCTGTACTCTATGTCTGGGTAGAATTTACAACTTGGTTGATTTGTGTTGTCCCAGTATAACCTAAATGTGACTAATGATATTTTGTTTTGTGATTCTTTTTATTTAAGGTTTTTGTGGATATTAAAGAGTTTACTTTAGCTCTCCAAGTACTTGTATTATGAAATTAGGCATTGGTTTCCCTTTCTTTGGGTGTCCTTAACCAAATAAATGCTTAATAAAAAAAGCCTAAAGCTAATTTCTTCCACTTACAAGGATAAATCTTGGTGTCTGGGTTATTTAACCTCTACTTTTGTCCTAGCTTTAGTCTAATTTTGTCCTTTTAATTTCTGAAATATGTATTGTGCAACTCTGAGGAAGTGTTTGTTGTAGCGAATTTTATTTCCCCAGAGACTCCAATGAGGTATACCATTCCTGTTAAGTATTAAGACTTGGGGACCCTGTGATATACTATGATTCCCATGTTCCCCCAGCTTTCTGACACTTACAGCCTGTCATCCCCAGAGACAATGGTGTTGCAGCTTCATGGTATTATACTAATGTGTGACCCAGAGATTTCTGTTCTTCTTGCACACAGCATCCACTCACTGAATGTTGGTTTGACAAATGAAAGTTTCAAGACTAGCTTATGTGTCACTTGGACATTAGCTTCCAGATATATGGATTCCAGGTACCGATAAAATTTAAGACTAAAATTAGAAGATCAATAAAAGTGGCCAACTTTTATATGCCAATTAAAAGACTTTAAAATACCCTACCACCATTACCATTATTTCAATTTTAAAAGAACTTTAAAAAGAAAAAAAGCAGCAAGGACATAATCTCAGAATAAAGGATCAGCACAGTGTAAAAATGCAACATATTCAACATCCCACAAAATTCTATACGTCTGCTGTTAATATGAGTTAATTACAATTTGGAAATAGTGTCTAAAAATGAATAAGTAGTACTTGGCAGTAGTTAATAACACTAATCCAAAGAAGAAAATCATGGGATCTGTTTTCATTGATCTGATATGGCTTTTGCCACTGTCTTCTGATCTCTGCTGTCTAACCTCTCCCTCAGTCTAAGGCCACTCAGTGCCCATCACATTCTCCCAGGTTCCCTCCTATGACAGACCCTGGACCTGATTCAAGGTAGAAGAAGAGAGGCCAGCAGGCCTGCCCAGGATTTGGTAGGTATTATGTGCTTCTTGCATCCCTACTTATAACTAATTCATCATTGGTTCCTGATTTCATAGCCACCTCTTCCAAGGGGCCATAAAATTAACTATAAATCAACACACATCTCTTCAATAGTTCGACAATGTGTATCAAATGCATGTAAACTCTGCATCCCTTTTGATCCAGTAATTTCACGTCAAGACATAATTATGGAGGACCACAAAGATCTATATGTAATAGTGTTCCTTACCTCTGATTTGTGATAGTGAAAACCTGAAAAACTCGAATGTTGGAGAATAGGAAATCGGTAAGTTTCAGAAATGATAATAGTTTGCATGTATGCAGCACTGTGGTAAGGGCTTTCAATTCCATTTCTCATATGATTGTCCCAACATACCTAAGAGGAGGGTCTGTTATTCTCTTCATTGGGTGGAGGGGTTTTGTCATATGGTCAGGAAAGGGCAGAGCTGGAATTTGACCCCAGGCCAGTTAGGCAGTTGGTGCTCTCATTCCTGCTCTTCTGGAGCACTGTGTAGGCATTAAACATGTTATTGTTTAATTTAGAACTTAATAAAATGTGGGGAAATGTTTACATAGTATTAGTAAGTGAAAAAGCATATTATCCCATCTTGTAAAAAAAAAATTCATGTTCAAAACTTGAAGGTACTACATTCTAAAGTCCTAAGAGCATTTCTCTGATTCACAGAAATATTTTCTTCTTTCTATTTTTTATGGTTTTCAATCTTTCTCCAAAGAATATGGAGAATATTATATTCATATAATATTCTATTCTTATATATAATATATATGTTATATTATATATAATATTCTTATAATATTATATTCTTATAATAATAGCAAGTAGTAAACTGAGTTACTGCAGTTCAGAGACTGTCTATCTTTCTAACCCTGCCATCTCCCCAAGGGACTTGCCCTCTACTCTCTGCCTCTATCTTGCCTCTATTTGCAAGTTTCTTCTCCCTCCCAAGTTAAATACCAGAAGCTGGTAGATGCTCACTAAGTGGTCATGAGTATCACTGGTTACTTGGCAAAGCGTGAGACAGCCCCATTTTGAGTCCTCCTCTCAGGGGCTCTGTAGTCTAGAACCCTTCTCCTGTCTTCTCTGTCTGCCCTGACCCCAGCCAGGCAGAGGTCCCTCAGCAGCTTCATGGATCATTTACAGGAATTAGAGAGCCTGGTAAAACAGATGCAATGCTGGTGACATACTTTGGAGTGATCCGTTGGACCCTCTCTCCCAGGGGACATATGCACCTCTATTTATGGAAGGAAAAATGATTTCGGCTTCAGTCAACAGGAAGCAAAAGAGACAAGGCAAGCACTTCTAGTTTCCTGAAAGGATAGCTCTAGGCATGGCCACATGTTCACTATCTAAGCCTGTTTAACAGCATCAGAATCTTTATTGAGCAGCTTTTCTCTTTCAAAATTTATCTTCCAGAAACAAAGTATAAGACATGGTGTATGAAAGACTTTGGAAGCAAAAAGTTACAGGATTTACTCCTGGCTTCACCACTAACCAGCCATGTGACGGTGGACAAATACTTAGCATTAACCTCTCTGAATCCTGCTGTCTTGATACTGACAGCAGCCACTTTTCAGGAAAAGTCCTTCTCTGCTTCACACTGGATGCTGAGCGACGTGGAGAAACATCTCACAGCAGAAGCACTTGGAGCCTCCAAACATTCAAGGTGAGCAAACTCTCCTGATCCATCAAAACTCCATGGTGGTGTGTGGGGAGTCAGCTCCATTATCCTCTACAGAATCAATTTCAGGGGACTTCCCTGGTGGTCCAGTGGCTAAGATGCCAAGCTCCCAGGGCAGGAGGCCCAGGTTCAATTCCTGGTCAGGGAACTAGGTCCCACATGTTGCAACTAAGAGTTCATGTGCCACAACTAAGTCTTGGCACAGCCAAATAAATAAATAAAAATGGTGTTTGTTTGTTTTTTTTTTAAAGCTGCTGTTGTTTCTTAAAAAGAAAAAGAATCTATTTCAAACATTCTCGGTGATCTGCAGACCCTGCCAGCCCCTCTGCAGACACCTTTGCATGTTGCTTCAAAAAGGAAATGAGAAGCCATCACTCAGGAACTCTCTTAGCTCATTGCCACTACTTGGAAGAGATCGCGTGGAGCTGTCCATGCTCTTGGCCCCTCTTCTGTGTCACAGTGGGAGCATGCCCTCCTAAACAGAGCCCTTTTCTCCTATGCCCTCTTCTCTCCTAGAGCTTCACCCTTCTCCTCTCTGCTAGCATCTACCATCAGCACTTAAGCCAGATCTGAACTCTTTGCCATAAAGCCTTCGCTTAACTGCTGCTATGAACTGAATTGTGTTCCTTTCAAATTTGTATGTTGAATCTCTAATGCCTAACACAATGGTTAGAGATGAAGTCCTGACGATGGTTGTAAGTGCCCATACAAGAAGAGATACCTGAGAGCTTGTTCTCTCTCTCCCCACCAGTGAGGACACAGAAAGAAGGTGGGCACTGACAAGGCAGAAAGGAGGGAGCTCTCACCAGAAACTGACCATGCTGGCTCCCTGACTTTGGACTTCCAGCTTCCAGAACTGTGAGAAGCAGTCTCTGTGGTTTGAGCCCCTCAGCCTATGGTACCCTGCTACCCAGTGAAGCAGACTACAGCAACCCCACTGTGTCCTTCACCCTAGCTCTCTCCTCCCCTTTACAGCCCAACCTGCTGAAAAGTGCATCCTCCACTTTCTCTTATTCCACACATTTTATTAATCCACAGACATCTCAGGGTGATAATAGTACTGAAGAAAGAAAGTTTAAGTAAGGTCATACAGGCCAACACTGTGCCGGGACTGACTGGGTCTGTCCAATGGGGAAAACAAGTATGGAGCAAATAACTGCCTGATAATTGCTTAACCCTAACTGAGTTGCGTGCTCTGGTGGGGAAGTGCTGGGGTAGGTGTTGCTGTGTGAGCCCCTTTCATTCACCCAGCCTGGTGTGGGGCATGAGACTAAGGAGGGTATCCTGGGGTAATGATGTTTACACCATAATATGAAGGGTAAGTGGGAGCTAGATAGATTGCTAGATAGATTCCTAGTATAAAAATAGTATGTTGATATGGCAGAAACCAACATGATACTGTAAAGCAGTTATCCTGGAATTAAAAGTAATTTTAAAAATAGTACAGAAGAGATCTGAGTTGGGAAGGAATGTGCTACCTCTGAGGAGGTGAAAGACAGTCACGGGGCTGGAACATGGCAGGTAAGGGAAAGAGCGGCATAGAGTGGGCACTGCCAGAGAGACAAGGCCTCGGCAGCCATGCCAGGGAACTGACTGTTATCCTAAAAGCAGTTTAGAGCCAGTGAAGGGTTTGGAGTGGGAGAGTGATGGGTCACGTTTGCACTTAAAGAAGATCACTCTGTCTGCTGATGGAATGAGGTTGAAGCAGGAAGGAGTGAAGATCAAGAAACTTCTCTCAAAGGAAGAGGTCTTTGAGACAATGTGCAGTATTTTTTCCACACATGTTGAGATCAAAGGGTTGGTCCATGAAACCAATTCAGTGGCCTCTTTCAAGAAGCTTCCTCTTTCTGAGAATCTGCGAGTCCATCTTGCTTTAGCATCGATGAATCGCTGGTTTCCCAGGTCATCCATATTCTGTCCCGACCGAGGCAGCCACCCTGGGAATCAGCACAGCAGATGGTGGTGCGCAGATTGGAATGGGGAAATGGAAAACGTTTTCACTTTGTTTTCAAGGCCGCCGTCAGCCATCAAGTGAATGTCAAGCCCCAGAGCCTTGGCTGGCTTGAAATTCCCCATCAATTAGGAGCCCAAAAGAAGATGCTAGAATATCTTATTTATTCACAGAGAATATTTTCTTTTCCTTCCTTCCTTTCTTCTTTATCTCTTTCTTTAATATTTTTCTCTTTCTCTCCTTCCCTTCCTTCCTTCCCCCCTCCCTCCTGTCTTTCTTTACTTGTCTGCTTTGGGTCTTAGCTGTGGCATGTGAGTTCTTTGTCGCAGCTCACTGGTTTAGTTGCTCCACAGTATGTGACATCTTAGCTCCATGATCAGGGATCAAACCTGCATCTTCTGCTTAGAAGGCAGATTTTAAACCACTGGACCACCAGGGAAGTCCCAAGATTGTCATTCTTAATATCTGTGTAGTATTTTATTAATTGTATTGACTGTAATTTACTTAACCTTCTCTAACAGCCTTTAGGTTATTTTCCTTCCTTCTCTATTCTTCCAACCTGAAACACTCTTTCATTTATTAACAGATATGCACATGACTTGGATATCTCAGTTGCTTCAGCCATCTGCCAAATATCAGCAAATCTTCCCCAGGCAGCCTCTGTAAGGGAGCACCTCTCCCTGTCCCTGTTTTGTTTTCCTTCAAAGCACAGACCTGCAGGAACAGAGGGTCCCAGCCATGTGACTGTTTGTTAATGGATGAAAAGGCATTTCAGACTGGAAAAATACAAATGAAAATGACTTTCCGTCTCCAGCAGGATGATGTCTGAGGTCCTTGACAGTGTATTCTCCTAGTGCCTGAAGACCCCTGAATCAATTCTCGTGCTCATTCTCTCCACTCCAGCCTCCTGTTTGGCATCTTCAAAATGGAATGCTGGTAATTCCTCTGTGAAATATCTCTCTCTTTCCTCATTCCCTTGCTAGGCTCTGCCTCCCAGGGACTTTAATACCAAGGACAATGGATTAGCACCATTCATCCATTCAGTGTTTACTGAATGTCAACTTATTCTTCAAGACACATCTCAGGTATTACTCCCCAATACCCATCACTAATATCACCTCTCCAACAGCAATGAGGGGCAATTTTCAAGGTCACTAGAGCACAACTATCCTTGATCACTCCTCTCTGTATTTATCACACAGAGGTAATTGTCTGTTCATAAGTCTGGCTCCACCACTAGAATGTAAATCCACACAATCAGTTTTCCTTCCTAATGTTTCCACTCTACTTAAAACAGCAAGCAAGTTTGCTTGACACAAGCGAACTTCTCCATGTGCATTTGTGGAACCATTGAGGGGATATATACTAAAGAAACCAGAATTTTTAAATTGTGCAGTAATGCTAGAAATCTCTTTGTTGTGGTCTGTGCAACACAATCTAACACAAGATTGACTGACTTGTGATGGCTTGTCTTGACTATTATACTCCAAATCTCATAGAGAAATGAGTCTCTAAGTTGCATCTCCTAGTTAAAACAACTGAGCATTCCTGCCTATGCCATCCTTTTCACAGGGCTTTCATACTCCCCCTCTCTTCTGTCCCATAATGACCCTGCCAACTAGGATTCCTCCTGAGAGTGAGTGTGAAGCTCCTCACAGTTCTACAAGGTGACGTGACTTGCTGAGGGTGGTGTAGGTTGGTTACACAGGAATCAGAATGAGATTGCCACCTGATTGCTGGGAAAGATGCTCATCATCTAGGCATCATTTTTATTGACTTTGAAGGCTAAGCAGGATACTCAGGAAAAAAAAGATCTAGGTTCTACCCCGCATGGGTAAAATCCAAGATGAAAAGAGCCAGAGGCAAGGAGAGAGTCGATGTCACTCTGACATTCCATTCGCTTCTCTTGATTCCCTATAACCCCTCTTCTGCCCACCAGAAAGGGACTGTTGCTTAACTGCTGTCACGTCCGACTCTTTGTGACCCCAAGGACTGTCGCATGCCAAGCTTCCCTGTCCTTCACTGGAGTTGGTGATGCTATCCAACTGTCTCATCCTGTCATCCTAGAAAGAAATAGAAAGATGCTTCAATCATGCAGTGATGTTTCAATTCAAATGCCCTTAAATTCATCAATGTTCATGAATACTTCAGTCCAAAACCCTAGTTAGGTGCTGCAGGAAGCCAAAATATGAAGGAAGCACCCTCTACCATAGTGGATGATTTTATGAACAAAAAGAATTCCTATGTAAGCAATATTCATACATTCATATATAAGCTTATTCAACCAATATTTACTAAATGCCCACTGTGTTCCAGGAAATGTGCTAGGCGTTAGGGATACAGTGTTTGAAAGACAAAGTTTATGTTCTTGTGGTGTGCTGTGTCACCCAGTCGTGTCCAACTCTCTGCGACCCCATGAACTGTAGCCTGCCAGGCTCCTCTGTCCATGAAATTCTCCAGGCAAGAATAGTGGAGTGGGTTGCCACTTCCTTCTCCAAGTTCTTGTGCTACTTCCATTTTATTGAAGAAGAATCAGGATAAACATTTACCTGCCTTAGGGAATTTGCCCAAATAACAACCAGTGATGGAAGTGTGCGCATCCTAGAGCAGGATTCAAGCTTCAGCAGTCTGACTCTAGATCCCTGCTCTTAGCCACCATCCTATTCTACCTAAAACTCCAAATTTCTGAGATAAAATAGACCTGGTGTGCGGTCAGGCCATTCAAGATGGCTGTTTCCCAAACTTATGCTTACCAGAGGGGAAGGGTTTGGAGGAGGGACAGTTAGGGAGTTGAGCATCAGACCTGTACACACTACTATATTTGAAACTTCCCTGGTGGTCTAGTGGTTAAATGTCTGCCTTGCAATGCAAGGGTCACCAGTTCAGTCCTTGATCTGTGAAGATCCAACATGCCAAGGAGTAACTAAGCCCTTGTGTCACGACTACTGAGCCCAGACTCTCGAGTCCATGCGCCACAGCTACTGAGGCTATGTGCCCAAGGGCCCGTGCTCCAAACAGGATGGAATAGAGTGCCTTGCAGTGCAGACCTTGGCGCGCAGCTAGTTGCTATGGGCCCTTCACCCCTCCAGGACTGAGAACTGAACTGACTAACCCCTCCCAGCCCCCACCCCCACCCTGTTACCAGGGGACCATTAGTCATCCTTCTCAGCCATTGGTCAGCAGTAGTGAGTGTCTCCCTCAAGCAATCAACTATCAATGAGGGACTATTTGTGGTCCTGCTCAGTCATTCATTGGTTGGTGCCACAGTGGGCCCTGCCCACAAGCAAGCATCAGTGAGACCCTTAGGGAGGTCATTCACCCAACAATCAGTGGAGTATTTGCCCTCAGGTGCAGAGTGAGGTAAGAGGCTGATCTTAGCTTTCTCCCTGGGGCCTCCAGCTCACCCTGCCTTGGGCCAGGGAACAGGCTGGGGTAGGGGGGGAGTATATGTCCTGCATGGCTCCAGAGCCCTCACCAAGACCACTTAGTAGTTGTGGCACAAAGACCTTTCTCTGTTTCAGACTCAGGCATTTTGATATTGTCTGGCCTCACTGTGTGTTGGTCACATGGACCTCCCTTTAGATACTAGCAGGACTTCCCTGGCGGTCCAGTGGCTAAGACTCTACACTCCTAATGCAGGGACCCCAGAGTTTGACCCCTGTCAGGGAACTATGATCTCACATGCTGCAACTAAAGATCCCGCCTGCCCCACCAAGACCCAGCACAGCCAGATAGATAAATACTAATATTTAAAAATGTTTAAAAAAGGATAACAAACAAGGACCTATTGTATAGCAAAGGGGACTCTGCTCAATATTATGTAACAATGTAAGTGGGAAAAGAATTTGAAAGAGTAGATACATATGTATATAACCTGAGTCACTTTGCAGCAGACCTGAAATATTGTTTAAAAAAGATGGCTGTTCCCTTGTTTTCTGTATATCCTCTGCTCAACAAGGCCCTGCTTCACTCAGTGACTATCCAATCCTCTTAATTACAGGACTTCATCAGTAACTGCCTGCCGATGCTTGCCCCCTGGCCCAGCTGCTGGTTTCCCTGGTAACTGATGAGACAACGTGACATAACTTGCCCCTATAAATGGTAGCCTCCTTCTCTCCTGAGTAGCCAAGACTGCTGCCATGTCCTGCCTGCCATCTGCCACACATGGTGGAGCTGTCGTTCCAGGACCCTTTGCTTCAGACGTCTAAGATCCCTTGTCCACTAAACCACTGATGTCTCTGTCGCTGTACCTGGGGTCTTACTCAGGTCTCAAGGCTAAGCAACTACAAGGCTTGTAGGCCTGCAGGGTGCAGCCCAATAATTGATGAGCGGTCAAGAAACCAAGGAAACTCCTGTGAGTATTGAACTGTTGGGAAATGAGGTCAGGGAACGGGAAGTTATGGGGGTGATCCTGGGGTGATGGTCGTCTCAATGAGGGCTGTCTTTCTCTTCCATTATGTTGATATTTTGTTAACCTCAGGTCTCTTTCCATCTTAAAAGGAGCAGTCCCACATTCATGGCTCACCTAAATGCATGGGGCTGGCTGCTGAACACAGGAAAAATGCAAGGACCTGGATTAGATACAGAATATCAGCATACCCCTAAACCATCAACCCTAAACAACTATAGAAGTGGGCTTTAGAGATGTTAACTCAGGGACAGATTTGTGAATTGGATATGGCCAGTCACCTGGAAGGGTTTGGTTGGAACCTGTGGCAACAGCAAAATAATATTGCCATTTGTGGCCTTGTGGGGAATAGGATTAGAAAGGGATTTATAGATCTCACCTGTCTGCTACCTGTCCCACCTAAGACCAATAAGGTAATTAATCCAGCCCTGACTGGAAGAAGGCACAACCATATTAACCCTGTGGGCCTCTCCAGGATTCAGCATGGGTTCTGGGGACTGAGGATGAAGAGGTGGTATGTTTCTGCCCCCTAGGACAGAAACCTCAGGCAGGGGTAGCACTATCTCAAGATGCTGTTACTGATTCTATGTTGGATAATGGTCATAATCTTCCCTGTACAGCGCCTCTTAACAAATTTAGTCTGAGCAAAGGCAATCTGTTTGCAGACTGGGCACAGTGGAGGCATCGCTGTGAAATGAGTCTGCTTGCTGGGTCTATAGCAAGACGCCATTGTCATTGTCCTCTGGACTTTCATGAAAACTGGAACCTGTAACTGGCTGGCTTGAATGTTTGACCCTCTTGGACTCTTTATACTCTTTAGCTGCTATTGTCTGTATTGCCTTTGTGGTGTCTGGTTGCAGTGCCCCCGTACATATCTGAGCCCAGGGATAGCACAGAAGAGGGATGGACCAAGATTGTAAGGGTTGTGCAAAATGTGCAGGGGTGAACTTTATGGTCAGGCCATTCAGGATAGCTGTTTTTCTTTTGTCTTCCTTTGTGTCCATCCCCTGCTCAACAAGGCCCTGTTTCATTCATATGACTATCTAATCCTCCTAATTATAAGGTTTCATCAGTAACTGCCTACGTGCTTGCCTCCTGCCCCAGGCCCTGGTTTCCCTGGTAACTGAGGGGCCCACCTGACATCAATTACCCTTATCAGTTCAGCCACACAGCTGTGTCCAACTCTTTGTGACCTCATGGACTGCAGCAGGCCAGGCCACCCTGTCCATCACCAACTCCCAGAGATTACTCAGACTTACATCCATTAAGTTAGCAAAGCCATCCAACTGTCTCATCCTCTGTTATCCCCTTCTCCTTCCACCTTCAATCTTTCCCAGCATCAGAGTCTTTTCCAATGGGCCAAAATATTGGAGTATCAGCCTCAGCATCAGTCTTTCCAATGAATATTCAGGACTGATTTCTTTTAGGATGGACTCCTTGGATCTCCTTGCTGTCCAAGGGACTCTTAAGAGTCTTCTCCAGCACCACAGTTCAAAAGCATCAGTTCTTCAGCGCTCAACTTTCTTTACAGTACAACTCTTACATCCATACATGACTACTGGTAAAACTATACCTTTGACTAGATGGACCTTTGTTGACAAAGTAATGTCTGCTTTTTAATATGCTGTCTAGGTTGGTCATAACTTTTCTTCCAAGGGGCAAGCGTCTTTTCATTTCATGGCTGCAGTCACTATCTGCAGTGATTTGGGAGCCCAAATAAATAAAGTCTGTCACTATTTATATTGTTTCCCCATCTATTTGCCTTGAAGTGATGGGACCAGATGCCATGATCTTAGTTTTCTGAATGCTGAGCTTTAAGCCAACTTTTTTACTCTCCTCTTTCAGTTTCGTCAAGAGGCTCTTTAGTTCTTCACTTTCTGCCATAAGGGTGGTGTTATCTGCATGTCTGAGGTTATTGATATTTCTCCCAGCAATCTTGATTCCAGCTTATGTTTCATCCAGCCCAGCGTTTTGCATGATGTACTCTGCATATCTTTCTGGTGTAGTAGAAGGATGTGCATTGGTCTTCTCCTGTGAGAACTCCAAAAGTACAACTCCCTGCTGAACAACCATTGACAGGAGGATGTTGGATCCCATGAAAAAAAGATATCCCATGTCCAAGGGCAAAGGAGAAGCCCCCAAAATATGGTAGAAGGGGTGGTATCCCCTGTAGTATCAAACCCCATACCTACCAGAGATGCTCGGGGGGCCCAAACAAAACCTTTGTGCACACCAGGAGACCCCATAGAGACTGAGTCAGGCCTGCTTTTGAGTGTCTCCTGCGGAGGTATAGGTCAACAGTGGTCAGTCAGAGGGGCAGGGGCTCTGGGTGCAGCAGACCTGGGTATGGCATAAGCCCTCTTAGAAGAGGTCACCATTAACTCCACCATAGAGCCACCAGAACTTACACAGTACTGGGGAAACAGACTCTTAGAGGGCACAGACAAAGCCTTGTGCACACCAGGACCCAGGAGAAAGTAGCACTGGCCTGACAAGAGACTGACCCAGACTTGCCCGTGAGCATCCAGGAGTCTCCAGCGGAGGTGTGGGTCGGCAGTGGCCTGCTGCAGTGTCAGGGGCACTGAGTGTGGCAGTGCATGCGCGGGAACTTTTGAAGGTCACCATTATCTTCATTACCTCCACCATAGTTTGGCCTCAGGTCGAAAAACAGGGAGGGAACATAGCCCCACCCATCAACAGAAATTGCCCCTATGAATGGAGTCTAATCCCCTGAGTAGCAGAGACTGCTGCCATGCCTTATCTGCTGTCTGTCATGCATAGTGGGATGTCATTCTAGGACCTTTGTCTTTAGACATGTAAGATCCCCTGTCCAAAAGCCCACTGATGTTCCTGTTGCTATATCTGGGTTCTTTCTTCAGTCTCAAGGTTGGGCAACTACCAGTCTTGCAGACCTCTATGGAGCATGGCCCAACACCTGGTGTCCAGGAGCCAGAGACATTTTTTCAGAATTGGAAGCAAAACAAGACTGACTTTGTCATATTCAGATTAGATAAAATGGAACCTCCATATTCACACTGCTTGTGATAGTCTGTTCCCAAATCTCCAGCTGGCAATGTAATAAACATCAACTAATAAAACCTGGGCTTTGGAATGATGTGTGACTCTTCTAAGACCTAGTCTGCTTATGATTATAAAGTGATGTATGTTTGTTATTTCACGATATCTTACCACTCTTCCTAGCATGTTTATAAGTCTGCTCTTATCTTAGCAGGTACAGGGGACAAACAGAAGAACAAATTGGGAATGTGAAGAGGAAGAGCTAGACGATACTGCTGACACAGTAAAGCCATCACCCTGGTCTTAGGTGGCTCACGTGGGCTCCAGACCCTTGACCCTTCCAGAGTAGTTAACGCACAAAGGAGAACACAGCATCACTCCTCAGGTGAGGCTCCCACTGAAGGTGACCAGCCTTGGTTGATGAGAAGGGCATCTTCTAGGAAGCGTGTGCCGGTGGCTCCTGTCAACTTTAGGGACATAGCTCTGGAATACGAGAAGAGAAATCTAGTGATGGAGCCATAATGAAGCAGTGAAGACAGTGAAGTATTTGAGCAAAAGATTCTGTTCCCTTTCGATACAAAGATAAGCTTCCCATTTAGACCCTAGTGACAAGGGAGTAACATTATAAACAAAGGAAGGTACTGAACAAATGATATTTAAAGAGGCACTGTTGACTCAAGGAAAGCCTTGTTTCGAAGTTCAGTAATAACAACTCAGCCCTTTAAAATTCAAGAGGAAAACAATGCATCCACAGATCTCATGATTTTGGTGTGGCTTAGATTTCAGTTCAGGCAGGGTTTGTGACTTCACTGGCTGGTGCTAAAGAAACACAGGGCACGTTGACTCATTTCTGCTTGACATTTAACTGGCTGCATGATTTCTAGCATGTTCTATCTGACACAGGTATTTTCAGGATGGACAGATCATTCAAAATGATGCCTTATTTTTTCTTTTAAAGAGGTGGTAATACTAAAAAGGGAAATAGAAAAAGATCTAAGTGTTATACAAGTTTAAACTTCCAACCCTGTTTAATTCATGATTCTTTCAATCATAACAGATCATTATGAACCCAATGCCTACTTTGTCTTTGGCCTCAAGTTGAATATGCATGGCAGAAATCCAGAGGGGGAGCATGAATTCTCGGGTACTATATAATGTCTGGTTAATATGTATGAAAGACAGACATTGTCATTTTAAAGCCTAAAAAATGGAAAGTTTTTTGACTTGCCAAAGCATTAAAATAATATATAATTGATTGAATTGAAGATTTGTTTAGCAATAATGTGGTAAAGGTTTTGATAACCATTGCTATGTTTTAAAAGTGGTGGACAATGACACATTATATCCATTATGTCATGTAAACTTGCTATGAAGTGGAGGAGAAACAGAGGTAAGGCATCTGTCTAGGAAGTAGGTCAAACATTTGTCCACTATGTGGTCTGAGGAAGAACCTGTGCTAGAGACAAGAATAGGAAAGAATATTCAAAAGGAAGCCAGGAACAGCTGGTCTCCAGAGCCAGGCAGGCAGGCTTGCAGGGAAATCCTAGCTCTGTTCTCTGTGATGTTGTGAGGCTATTTTGATTGTTGTTGCTGTGTAATGAATTACCCTAGAACTTGTTGTAAAGAGACGACATTTTTGTTTTGCTCCTCACCTTGAGGGACACAACTTCAGGAAGGGTTGCGCTGGGTAGATCTTGTTTGGGGTCTCCTAAGGTTGCACTGAGATGTTGGCCTGACCTGCCATCATCTGAAAGAATGAGTTTGGACCAGATATGAGAGCCAGATGGAAGCTGTTGCCTGGGAGCTTGGCCATGTTCAGGGGATGCTCCAGCATAGTGGCCCTCGGGATGGGAAACTTTTCAGCTGGCGGTCGTCCTTTGCTAGAGCAAGTGTTCCAGTGCAGGCCGGTGGTAGATGCATGGCATTTATAATGAAACTTTGAAAGTTGGTCATTTCAGTCATTGCTCTATTGGTAAAAGCAGTCACAACCCCAGGGGTAGGGGAATTAGACTCTGCCCTTTGACTGAAGGGGCTTCCCTGGAGGCTCAGCTGGTAAAGAACCTGCATACCATGCAGAAGACACAAGAGATACGGGTTCAATCCCTGGGTTGGGAAGATCCCTCAGAGAAGGAAATGGCAACCATTTCTTTACAACCAATTGCTCCGGTATCCTTGACTGGAAAATTCCATGGGCAGAGTTGCCTGGTGGGCTAGAGTTCACAGGGTCGCAAAGAGTCAGACAGGATTGAGCAAGCACACACTGTGACTGAAGTGGCAAGGCCACATAGGGGAGGATGGGAGGTGTGGTTGCAGCCGTCTTTCTAAATAAAACCTGCCACCATGGCCTTGAGAAAAATAACTTGTAAAGTTTAGTTCCCCTATGTGTAAAATGGAAATAACAATATTCTAGAAAAGATTATGATACCTGAAAGAAAATGTGCTTATAGAGGCTTAACCTGGTGCTGGAAGCCCAGTGACTGTTTAATCAATGTTTGCTATTAACAGTCCTGGCACTTGGGGTGCTGACTCTAGCTCCCACTTTTACCAGAGCAGGATATGAAGCCATGTCACATCTCTTTGTGATACTCAAATTATCAGAGCCTCTGACTCCCCTCCTACCTATCCATAAGGAGATTCTTCTCTCTCCCCTAGGATCTGACCTCCTGTGACATTATCAAAACATTCATAAAGTGTCATTCACTTTCTTGATACTGCCCCTTGGGTTTCATCTTTGCCAGAGACATTCACTGACTGTGGTAGGCATCGCCACAAAGGCTGCTCAGGCTCTCCTGTTCTGAACCCTGTCTTCTCTTGTCAAGCTCCAAACTATCCCTCCAGGCCTTTCACTCCTTGAAGAGAATTCCTTATTTCACTAAGAGTAGAGATCCCTGCAAGTGGGAATTCTCTCATCGCTGTCTCCTCCATTTCCACACTTAGTGCCACCTGCACCCATTATCATTTTCTCACCTTATGTCTCAGAATGAAGACATATATCCTCTGGTTTCTAAGCCTGGGTCCCTCAGTCCTGAACTCTGCTTCATCCTTTCTCTCTCCTCTGGAACATCGCTACACTGATGACGCCTTCTCTTGTATCTTCAGCTGCTTCCTCTAGAGCGGCACCTTCCCTTGAGTCTATCAAATGCTGAAGCCCTCCTAGTTTACTATGAATAAATCAAAACTGATCAACTATACCCTTTCTGCAGTCTTGTTCCCCTGGCAAGCTGCTGTACTCACCTATTCTTCACACCAACCTCACTACCTACAAGTCTTTGTCACTATTCATTCTTCATTCCCCATAGTATCTCCTGCTCTGTCTTTCTAGAAACTGTCCCTGCAGAGGACTCTTGGGGCGTCTTGATTTAAATTGCTGTTTTGAGGTGGCTTGTTAGACAGTAGAAGTTAAATACCATAGTGATCAAGCCAAGATCTTAACCCATGTGATGACTGCAAAGTCTTCTTCCATTCTATGTCAGCATGTCCTAGAGAGTAAGGCTGATGTATTCTTGTGGGGACTTTGACTTCCAAGTGAAGGAGTTAGAATATCTCAAATTTGGTTGTTTGTCTCTTTTTAATCTGAAAGGTTCACACTAAGGAATATTGTGTGTAACGGGAATAGGGGGGCAGAGTTTTAAAAGAATCGCTTGGGAAGGTTTTGCAAAACCTACATGCTTCTCTTCTACTCTCTCACAGCTCTTTTGTAATTTGCTCCCTCACATAAAGGTAGTTGGGGATGTTTGGAGTCTGCTTCTGCAGCCTTGTTGATCAAACCAACATTTTTCACCTGCAAAGAAACTAGGGCCTAGAGGGGCCAATTACTCGCTTAAAGTGTCAAACCTGCAAAAATGCCAGGATTCTGTACTCAGTTTTAACATATCTATGCATCCATATTTTTACTTGTTTCTCTAAATGTCTGGTTATCTGTCCACAGCAAGGCAAGCAATACAGAGGTTTATAAAAAAAAAAAAAAATTCAGTCTCTTTTTTCTACTTTACCATTGAGGTTATTAATTACAACAGTTTTGATAACCTTTCCTACTTCTTTATGCTAACATTTATTTTATCTTATCAGTGATATATTTTGAGGTAAGTAAAAATGGTCTACTTTTTCCTCATTTTTAAACTGATGGTTGACATAAAATGTACCTCTTTAAAGTATAGAGTTCAGTCATTTTTAATAAACAAGGTCATGCAACCATTATCACGCTTCATACACTTTCATTAGCCCCAAAAGGAGGCTTACCCATTAGCAGTCACTTCAATTGTGATAACTATTAGTCTTTGTCTTCACAGCTTGCCCACTCTAGACGTTGCATATAAATAGAATTATACAATATGTAGCCTTCTGTGTCTGAATTTCTTCCCTCAGCATAGTGTTTTCAAGGTTCCTCTTCGACGCAGCATGTGTCAGTACATTCTTTATGGTCAAATAACTTCATTGTAAAGATAGCCTACATTTGCTTAGCTCTTCATCAGTTGGATATCTAGCGAGTACAGGTTTTGTGTAGTCTTAAGTGTTATTTCTCTTGGACATGTACCTAGGAGTAGAATTGCTGCGTCATACAGTAATTTCATGTTTAACTTTCTGAAGAATTGCCAAACTGTGTTCCAAAGCAGCTACACCATTTTACACTGCCATCATGAATGGGAGTTCCAATTTCTCCAAATCCATGACCATATTTGTTGTTATCATCTTGATTATGGTGGTTCCTGTGTGTAATGTGATATTTCATTATGGTTTTGATTTACGAGTAGTCATGTCTAGCATCTTACGTGTTTATTGGTCACTTGCATATTTTCTTTGGATAAATGTCTATTCAAATCGTTTTTTAATCTGATTTTTTTTGAACTGTAGTATAGTAGTTCTTTATATATTCTGCAAACAAGTCCCTGACTGAATATATAATTGGCAAGTGTTTTCTCCCCTTGGTTTTACATTCTTGTTCTTGATGCACAGGAGGTTCAAAATTTTAATTAATTTATCATGTGTATTGTCATATCTAAAAAACTGTTGCCTAATCCAAGGTTATGAAACTTTATGTTCTAGACATTTTGTAGCATTAGTTCTTACACTTAGGTCATTCCATTTTGAGATTATTTTTTCTATATGGTATGAAGTAAGGGTACAGATTTATTCTTTTGCATATGGATTTTCATTTATCCCAGTTTTTGGCAAAAGACAGTCCTTTCTCCATTAAATTGTCTTAATGCCTTTGCTGAAACTCAATTGATCAGTTACATGGGTTCATTTCTGAACTCTCAGTTCTATCACAGGTATCTGTGTTTATCCTTATTCCATTACCAGACTGTCTTGATTATTGTAGCTCTTCTGTATTTCTGAAATTGGGAAGTGTGAGACCATCAAATTTCGTTTTTTTTTTTTTGCAATATTGTTTTGGCTAATCAGAGTCCTCAAACTTCAACATAGATTTTAAAACTGGAGTGTCAATTTCCTTAAAGTATCTGGAGTTTTGATGAAGATTACAGTGAATCTGTAGGTCAATTTGAAAACTTCTGACATCTTGATTTTGAGACTTTCAATCTGTGAACAAGAGATATTCTTCTATTTAAGTCATTCTTTTCATGATTTCTGGTTTCTGGTATACAAGTCTAATACTTTTCATTAAACTTATTCCTAAGAATTCTTGGTACTGTCATACTTAGAATTACTTTATAATTTTACTTCTTTTCATGGCTCCTTGCTAGTATATAGACACACAATTGACTGTTACCATATTCTGCAGTCTTGCTGAATTGGTTTCCTAGCAATTTTTTGGTTAGGATTTCAATATAAGATCATGTCAACTACAAATAGAGTTTTATTTTTTTGCAGTCTTTACTTTTACTTTTTTCTTAATAATTATAGTTAAAACCTTGAGTACAACATTGAAAAGATGTAACAAGAGTGAACATCCCTGATTTGTTCCTGATCTTTAGAGGACAGCTTTCAGTTTACCGTAGGTTTTCCGTAGATCCTCTCTGTCAGGTTGAAGAGGTTCCTATCTATTACTGTTTTGAGTCTTTCTATGATGAAAGACTAGGTTTTTTCTAATACTTCATGTATATATTGAGATGATCACCATTTCAGTTCAGTTCAGTCGCTCAGTGGTATCTGACTCTTTGCGACCCCATGAATTGCAGCATGCCAGGCCTCCCTGTCCATCACCATCTCCCAGAGTTCACTCAGTCCATCAAGTCCGTGATGCCATCCAGCCATCTCATCCTTGGTCGTCCCCTTCTCCTCCTGCCCCCAACCCCTCCCAGCATCAGAGTCTTTTCCAGTGAGTCAACTCTTCAAATGAGGTGGCCAAAGTACTGGGGCTTCAGCTTTAGCATCATTACTTCCAAAGATATCCCAGGGCTGATCTCCTTCAGAATGGACTGGTTGGATCTCCTTGCTGTCCAAGGGACTCTCAAGAGTCTTCTCCAACACCACAGTTCAAAAGCACCAGTTCTTCAGCACTCAGCCTTCTTCACAGTCCAACTCTCACATCCATACATGACCACAGGAAAAACCATAGCCTTGACTAGACGGACCTTAGTCGGCAAAGTAATGTCTCTGCTTTTCAACATGCTATCTAGGTTGGTCATAACTTTTCTTCCAAGGAGTAAGCGTCTTTTGATTTCATGGCTGCAGTCACCATCTGCAGTGATTTTGGAGCCCCCCCAAATTAAGTCTGACACTGTTTCCACTGTTTCCCATCTATTTCCCATGAAGTGATGGGACCAGATGCCATGATCTTCATTTTCTGAATGTTGAGCTTTAAGCCAACTTTTTCACTCTCCTCTTTCACTTTCATCAAGAGGCTTTTGAGTTTCTCTTCACTTTCTGCCATAAGGATGGTGTCATCTGCATATCTGAGGTTCTTGATATTTCTCCCGGCAATCTTGATTCCAGTTTGTGCTTCTTTCAGCCCAGCGTTTCTCTTGATGTACTCTGCATATAAGTTAAATAAGCAGGGTGACAATAATATGGCCTTGACATATTCCTTTTCCTGTTTGGAACCAGTCTGTTGTTCCATGTCCAGTTCTAACTGTTGCTTCCTGACCTGCATATAAGTTTCTCAAGAGGCAGGTCAGGTGGTCTGTATTCCCATCTCTTTCAGAATTTTCCACAGTTTATTGTGATCCACATAATCAAAGGCTTTGGCATAGTCAATAAAGCAGAAATAGATGTTTTTATGGAACTCTCTTGCTTTTTCCATGATCCAGCAGGTGTTGGCAATTTGATCTCTGGTTCCCCTGCCTTTTCTAAAACCAGCTTGAACATCTGGAAGTTCATGGTTCACGTATTGCTGAAGCCTGGCTTGGAGAATTCTGAGCACGACTTTACTAGCGTGTGAGATGAGTGCAGTTGTGCAGTAGTTTGAGCATTCTTTGGCATTGCCTTTCTCTGGGATTGGAATGAAAACTGACCTTTTCTGGTCCTGTGGCCACTGCTGAGTTTTCTAAATTTGCTGACATATTGAGTGCAGCGCTTTCACAACATCATATTTCAGGATTTGAAATAGCTCAACTGGAATTCTATCACCTCCACTAGCTTTGTTCGTAGTGATGCTTTCTAAGGCCCACTTGACTTCACTTTCCAGGATGTCTGTCTCTAGGTGAGTAATCACACCATCGTGATTATCTGGGTCATTAAGATCTTTTTTGTACAGTTCTTCTGTGTATTCTTGCCACCTCTTCTTAATATCTTCTGCTTCTGTTAGGTCCATACCATTTCTGTTCTTTATTGAGCCCATCTTTGCATGAAATGTTCCCTTGGTATCCTGAAAGGGCCTAAAAAGGGAAGGGACCATGTTAACTTTGGGAGGGCCTTCTTAACTGTTGACCAGAAATGGGAGGCAATATTACCCCTGCCAAAGTAAGGAAACCACTTGGCCTGGGCGTATATTTCCTTAATATTAACTTTTACCCATCCTAATACATTGATCCAAGTGCAGCAGGGAATATTAGTTATTACACAAACTCTGCTTTTTTCTGCCAGAAGGCAACCAGGGCCAGAAAGTTATCAAGAACCATCTCAGCCAGGGCAACAAGAGAGGCCCCAAGACGCATTAAGGTTCTTAAACAGGAGCCAACCCACTACATCATTTTACTTATCTGTTGATGGTGACTGCCTTTTCAATAGGTGTCTCAGGTCTTCCACTAGCTCACAGGTAATGATGTTGTTCTGCTGTGACCTGCAGGGTTTCTGAAAGTAAAAGCTTGAGTCTGGACAAATGTACCCAATTAGATATATCCCTTGCAGTTTGACAGCATTGGGGAGTGGTTAAAAGTACTTTATAGAGGCTCTTCATTTCAGCAATAATTGGTGTTGGGGACCCCTCCTTCTAGGCTTTGAGAAGAACTTGGTCCCCGGGGTTTATTTGTACAGAAATTGCTCTTTCCTCTGTATTTTAGTGGGAGTCAGCAGTGTCTTCTGGGCATAGTCCTGGACTGCCTCCTGAACTTGTCCTAAATTAGTATCTTAGAGCCTGATTCACTTCCTCACCCAGTAGAATGTCATGGCCTCCATAGCTCATTTCGGATGGTCTAGGTCTTGACCACTCCTGGGGGTGACATGGATGCTGAGGAGTGTGGTAGGAAGCAAGCTGGTTCAGGGATCATGAGTTTCTTGGCAGAGGTTTGCTAAGGTTAACTTTAAAGTATGGTTCATTTTCTCTACCTTCCATGAAGACTAGGGATGCCAAGAGGTGTATGTGACTTGTAGTCTATCCTGGTGTAAGCCTCTGTGTGATTTTGGCTATAAAAGAGGAACCGTTTTCACTTTGGAGAGACTTTGGAAGTCCAAACCAAGGAATTAGTTCTTTTAAAAGGGACTTACCAGGGCTTCCCAGGTGGCTCAGTGGTAAGGAATCTGCCTGGCGATGCAGGACAGACGGATTCGATCCCACATGCCTCAGAGCAACTAGGCCCCTGAGCCACGACTATTGAGCTTGTGCTCTAGAGCCCGGGAACAGCAACTATTGAGTCCCCATGCCAGAACTACTGAAGCTCATGCACCCTAGAGCCTGTGTTCCACATCAGGAGAAGCCACCACAATGAGCAGCTTGTGCACCACAGCTAGAGAGCAGCACCCACTCGCTGTGACTAGAGCAAAGCCCATGCAGCGATGATGACCCAGCACAGCCAAAAATAAATAAATTATGTTCTAAAAAAGGGACCTGCTGACTTCCATAGCCTTTTCAAATGGACTGGAGAAGGCTTCAACCCATTCTGTGATAAAGTGTCAACAAACACCAGAAGATATTTATATCCTGATCATGGAGGCATTTGAATGAAATCCAACTGCCAGTCCTTCCCCAGATACGTCCCTTTGCATTGAATTGACCTGAGTTATGAAGAGGGGATTAGATGGGTCTTTGGGTTATTACAGGCACATAAATCATAGGCAAGTATTACTTGTTTTTACTGCTCTTGTAAGCCTCTCCCCTGAAACTGCCTTTTGCATCAAGTCCCGTAGTACATCCCTCCCATAGTGGGTGGCATATGTAAGCTCTTAGTGAGCTTCCATTGTTGGGTTTCAGGGATTAGAAATTTATCCTTCTTTTTATACCAGCCTGTGCTTCCCTTCTCACAGCCCCATTTTTAGTATTTTCTTATTCCTTTGTGGTGATTAGGGGATGCCAGGGAGTTCAGGGGGTCCAGTCACCAAAGCACTAGAGTCGTAACGTGTTCAGGGTCCTGAAATCTAGCTGCCTGTTTTGCCATCTGATCAGCTTTCCTCATCCCTTGGCTCACAAAGAACCCATCCCTCTGCTGGCCCCTACACTCACAAAGGACCCATCCCCCCGATGGCCCCTACAGTGGATTAGTGCTACCTGGGTCAGGAGCTGCACTGCTTCTAAAAGAGCCAGAATCAAATCTTTGTGTTTTCTGGGGGAATTTCTAGCAGTTAACATTCCCGTAGTTCCAACTGGCAGCCTGAATATGTAGCGTGTAGAACCCATGTTTAGAGTCAGTAAAAACATTAAATTTCTTTCCTTCCCTAATTGCAAATCTCTCATTAACGCAATTAGTTCAGCCTTCTGGGCTGATGATGGGTGACAGGGTCTTGGATTCTATGACTTCATCTCGAAGAACTGTGGTATATACCACCTTTCTGGTTCTCATTTCTACAAAACTGCTCCCACTAGTTAGCCATTTGATCTCAAACAGCGCCGTCAAGGGGCTCATCAGACCTGCTGGAGTAAGTGTGCTCTGTGGTCTCTGCACTGATGCAATAAGTCTCCACTCTAGACTTCTAGAGGCAGAGTTTCTGGGTTCAGGATGTGGGACAACTTTAATGTCAGGGGTGTCCATTAGGAAGGCCAGATATCATTTTAACCTTCCTCCAGTCAACCAATGATGTCCTTTGACTTCCAGTACAGATTGTACTGGTTAATACATCTAAGTGTTGTCCCTGGGTGTACTTGGGGCCTCATCAACGACAGTGTGCTCTGTGGCTCTGCACTGCATGCATAACCATTCCTGGGGCAGACTGGGTCAGGTAAGCTTCCACATTTGGAAGTCCCAGGGCTGGTGTTTCAACTCAATTCAGTCTTTAGAGTCTCAAAGTCCTGCTGGTGGTCCTTAATCCACTGAAAGAGTTTCTTTTCACTTCCCTTTAGAAACTCATAGAGGGGTTTTGCTATAAGGCCATAATTTGGAACCCATATATGACAGAACCCAACCATACCAAGGAAGTCTTGGAGCTGCCTTTCCATTGTTGGAGATAGTAATGCAATAATTGCTATTTTTTGATCTATGGCCAGAACTTGTGTCCCTGGGGTCAAAACAAATCCTAAATATTGAATCCATTGCTGAGAGATCTGAGCCTTTGTTAAAAAGATTTTATATCCCTTTTTTGCCAGAAAATTTAGAACTGTAACAGTATTTTGACCTGAATCTTATTTGGTCTCACTATTTATCAATAAATCATCAACATACTGAAGGAGAGTTCCCTTCTCAAGGCTCAGTTCCCTTGCTAGTTAATGCATTTCTAAAAAAGGAAGGGAGCTGTTCCGAAAACCCTGTGGAAGCACTGTCCATGCATGTTGGGCATCCTCCAGGGTGTCAGCGTCCCTTCATTCAAAGGCAAAAATGTATTGAAAGTCTGGATGCAGGGAAATAGAGGAAAATACATCTTTAGGTCCAAAACAGAGAAAAGCTGGGTGCTCCCTGATACTCGGATGAGGAGGGTGTATGGGTTTGTCATTAGTGGGTGAATAGGGATGACTGCCTCATTCATTGCTCTTAAGTCTTGCTTGAACCAGTACTCCCATTAGGCTTCTGAACAGGGAGGATTGGGGTATTGCAAAGGGGTTGGCAGGGCCTAACGAGTCCATGTTTTATGAATTTGCTGAGCAGCAGTTGGAGTCCCCTCAGAGCCTCAGTCTGTAAGGAATATTCTTTTCCAGGAGTATTTTTCTCAAGCCTTAACCTTATTTTTATTGGAGGAATACACTTTGTCCTTCCTGGCACCAAGCTGCCAGGATCTACCTGTTCTCTCATTTCCTGGGGCATGTCTAGGGCAATATTTTGATGCCCACCAGATGGATCATCTGGGACTACTAATAGATGCCTTCTCTGCTCAGATTCTTTACCTCTTTGGACTTCACCCTGTCTTAAGAATATACTAGCTCTTAACTTATTTAGCAAATCTCTCCCAAGGAGTGAGACAGGACATTCTGGCATGTACAAAAAGGAGTGAGAAATAATAATAGACTCCATTCTGCAGCAAGGGCAGATGTAAATCACCGGGAGCTTTGGTTGTCCATCAACCCCCATTGTAGTATAGTCCACAGATAGAAAGGGAGCTGGCCGGCCAAGTCAGACCAGAGCAAGCAGCTCCAGTGTCTACAAAAAGTTCAGTTCTACCTGCTACATCAAGGGTGACCCAGGGCTCCACTGGAGTAATGAGAATGGATCAAGTGGGATCAAAAGCCAGGCAGGCCCTTGGGCCCCACCAGTCAATGTGTGGGAATTTCCTATCCAAGACATTCACAAGGAACTAGGACTGGTTGGGGTTGACCCTCTGCATCCCACAGAAGGGCACTCAAGACATTCTTCTGTCCAGTGCCCCCCTTTCTGACAAAAGCGCACTGGTTTAGGCCCAAGAGGCTTCTGGGTGGTCTGTCCAGCCATCTTGGCCCTGCAGGGTTCCCTTGAGGTGGTGGGTGAATCAGAGCAGTCAAGATCTGTGGGTTTTTTTGTTTTTGTTTTTTATTAGCCTCTTATCTTTATTGGCCTCTTCTGTTAAGTCTTGGCTGTTACAGACCTTGAAGGCCTCCTCTACCAAGGTTGACAATGGGGTTCGGGGTCTAGCCTTAAGCTTTCGTAGTTTTCTCTGGATGTCAGGAGTAGCATGGTTGATAAAAATGCATAGCCAATAGTGTCTCCCCCTCTGCATCAGGGTCTGTACTGGTTTGAGGGCCCCTGTCTCCCACCCAGAAAGATTGTGGGTTTTCATCTTTTTCCTGTGTAACCTCTCATACCTTATCATAATTTACAAGCTTCCCCATACACCTTTTCATTCCTTCTGATAGGCAAGTAGTATAAAATCTCATCCAAGCCTGGACTACACAGTCTTCATAGTTCCAGTGTGGGTCATGTTCTGGGAACCTGCCTGATGAATTTGATGTGGATTGGTGGTCAGTAGGCCATCTGTGTGTTCCCTGGCCTTTCTCAGTATAGGCTCCTTTTCATTCGGGGTGCAACAGTGGTCCAGGATAGCCATGATATCCTACCAGGTGAGAGAGAACATCAACCCTCGCTTTATAAGAGCATTCCTGAACTTGTCAGAATTCTCTGGGAAACTGGCAAACCTCTCCTTACAGATAAACCCAGTTAAAGATCTCCCTTTGGGATGTTCCAGAGGTCCCTTGAAGCAAAAATTGTAAAAACTTAAATCCTGGTCAGATAGAATCATATTAATAGCTTTCTGTGAAACAATGCTTACTCCTTGAGCTAAGGTGGGAAAAA
The DNA here is from genome assembly GCF_016772045.2 of Ovis aries. Taxonomy (NCBI): domain Eukaryota; kingdom Metazoa; phylum Chordata; class Mammalia; order Artiodactyla; family Bovidae; genus Ovis; species Ovis aries. Next base: position 215,759,799 of record NC_056054.1, read on the forward strand.
AATAATCAAAGGTAAACGTAGATCACATAAAGGCACAGGAACTCATACAAACTGTTATTAAAAGTAGCATTCCAGAACCATTTTTTTTCTCTTATGAGAAAGAGAAGCCAAATTCAGTCTAGCATCAGCCTACTCTTAATAAAAATCCATTTACCTAATTAAATATAATCCATCCTTAGAAAATCCTGACCACATACAAAATTTTTTTTCTCAATATTACTCTTCTGCAAACCTGCATCTTTTTGTAGTCATACTTTGCCTTTATTCTTTCCCCATTCAGAAAGCAGGGTAGGACAAAATCACCTTTTTCCCTTCCAACATAATATATTTCCATTCCTCATATCTTGTTTTATGAAAATATGCATCTTACTTTCCTTTATTGTTCAGTTGTGTCTGACTCTTTGCAACCTCATGGACTGCAGCACACCAGGCTTCCCTCTCCTTCACTATCTTCTGGAGTTTGCTCAAACTCATGGCCATTGAGTTGATGATGCCATCCAACCATATCATCCTCTGTTGCCCTCTTCTCCTTCTGCCCTCAGTCTCTCTCAGCATCAGGGACTTTTCCGATGAGTTGGCTCTTCATATCAGGTCACCAAAGTATTGGAGCTTGAGCTTCAGCTTCAGTATCAATCCTTCTGATGAATATTCAGGACTGATTTCCTTTAGGATTGATTGGTTGGATCTCCTTGCAGTCCAAGGGACTCTCAAGAGTCTTTTCCAACACCACAGTTCAAAAGCATCAATTCTTCAGTGCTCAGCCTTCCTTATGGTCCGCCTCTCACATCCATATATGACTACTGGAAAAACCATAGCTTTGACTATATGGACCTTTGTTGGCAAAGTCTCTGCTTTTCAGTACAGTCTCTGCTGCTGCTGCTACTTCTACTGCTAAGTCACTTCAGTGGTGTCTGACTCTGTGCGACCCCATAGACGGCAGCCCACCAGGCTCCCCTATCCCTGGGATTCTCCAGGCAAGAACACTGGAGTGGGTTGCCATTTTCTCCTCCAATGCATGAAAGTGAAAAGTGAAAGTGAAGTTGCTCAGTCGTGTCCAACTCTTAGTGACCCCATGGACTGCAGCCCACCAGGCTCCTCCATCCATGGGATTTTCCAGGCAAGAGGACTGGAGTGGGGTGCCATTGTCTCTAGGTTTGTCATAGCATTTCTTTCAAGGAGCAAGCATCTTTGAATTTCATGTCTGCAGTCACTGTCTGCAGTGATTTTGGGGCCCAAGGAAATAAAGTCTATCACCATTTCTACTTTTTCCCCATCTATTTACCATGAAGTGATGAGACTGAGCGCCATGATCTTAGTTTTTTTAATGTTACATTTAAGCCAGGTTTTTCACTCTCCTTTTTCACCTTCATCAAGAGGCTCTTTAGCTCCTCTTCACTTTCTGCCATAGCATGATACCATCTACATATGTGAGATTGTCGATATTTCTCTCAGCAACCTTGATTCCAGTTTGAGCTGTATCCAACCTGGCATTTCCCATGATGTACTCTGCATGTAAGTTAAATCAACAAAGTGACAATATACAACCTTGTTGTACTCCTTTCCCAATTTTGAACCAGTTCATTGTTCCATGTCCAGTTCTGTTGGCGTCTTGACCTACATACAAGTTTCTCAGGAGACAGGTAAGGTGGTCTGGTATTCCCATGTCTTTAAGAATTTTCCACAATTTGTTATGATCCACACAGTCAAAGAATTTTGCTTTGTCAACAAGGCAGAATTCAATTTTTTCTGGAATTCCCTTGCTTTTTCTATGATCCAACAAATGTTGGCAATTTGATCTCTGGTTCATCTGCCTTTTCTAAATCCAGCATAAACATTTGGAAGTTCATGGTTCACCTACTGTTGAAGCCTAGCTTGAAGGATTTTGAACATATCCTAGCTAGCATGGGAAATGAGTGCAATTGAATGGTAATTTGAACATTCTATGGCATTGCCCTTCTTTGGGATTGGAATGAAAACTGACCTTTTCCAGTCCTGTGGCCACTGCTGAGTTTTCCAAATTTGCTGGCATATTGAGTGCAGCACTTTCACAGTATCATCTTTTAGGATTTGAAATAGCTCAATTCATAGTAATGCTTCCTAAGGCCCACTTGACTTTACACTCCGGGATGTCTGGCTCTAGGTGAGTGATCACATCATCGTGGTTAACTAATTCATTAAGACCTTTTTGTACAACTCCTGTGTATTCTTGCCGCCTCTTCTTAATCTCTTCTGCTTCTTTTAGGTCCATACTGTTTCTGTCCTTTATTGTGCCCATCTTTGTATGAAACATGCCCTTGGTATCTCTAATTTTCTTCAAGAGATCTCTAGTCTTTCCCATTTTATTGTTTCCTTCTGTTTCTTTGCATTGTTCACTTAGGAAGGCTTTCTTATCTCTCCTTGCTGTTCTTTGGAAATCTGCATTCACATGGGTATATCTTTGCTTTTCTCCTTTGCCTTTCATTTCTCTTCTTTTCTTAGCTATTTTTAAGCCCTCCTCAGACAACCATTTTTCTTTTTTGGATTTCTTTTTCTTGAGGACGGTTTTGATTATCACCCAGTATGCAATGTTGCAAACCTCCATTGATAGTTCTTTAGGCACTATGTCTATCAGATCTAATCCCTAGAATCTATTTGTTACTTCCACTGTATAATCATAAGGGATTTGATTTAAGTCATACCTGAATGGCCTAGAATATTCCCTACTTTATTGAAGTCTGAATTTGGCAGTAAGGAGTTCATAATCTGAGCCACAGTCAGCTTGGGAGCTGACTTGTTTTTGCTGACTGTATAGAACTTCTCCATCTTCGAATGCAAAGAATATAATCAATCTGATTTCAGTATCAACCATCTGCTGATGTCCATGCGTAGTGTTGGCTTATCTTGTTGGAAGAGGGTGTTTGCTATGACCAGTGTGTTCTCTTGGCAAACTCAGTTACCCTTTGCCCAGCTTTATTTTGTATGCCAAGGCCAAACTTGCCTGCTATTCCATGTAACTCTTGACTTGATATTTTTGTATTCCAGTCTCCTACGGTGAAAAGGACATCTTTTTTTTGGTGTTAGTTCTAGAAGGTCTTGTAGGTCATCATAGAACCATTCAACTTCAGCTTCTTTGGCATTAGTGGTTGCAGCATAGACTTGGATTACTGTGATATTGAATGGTTTGCCTTGGAAACAGACAGAGATCATTCTGTCATTTTTGAGATTACATCCAGGTACTTCATTTGGACTCTCTTGATGACTCTGAGGGCTACTCCATTTCTTCTAAGGGATTCTTGCCCACAGTAGTAGATATAATAGTCATTTGAGTTAAATTCGCCCATTCTGGTCCATTTTAGTTCACTGATTCCTAAGATGTTGATGTTCCGTTTTCCATCTCCTGTTTGACCATATCCAATTTACCTTAATTCATAGACCTAACACTGTAAGTTCCTATGCAATATTATTCTTTACAGTATCAGACTTTACTTTTACCGCCAGACACATCCACAACTGGATATCACTTCTGCTTTGGCTCAGCCTTTTCATTCCTTCATTCCACTCTTCTCCAGGAGCATACTGGACACTAACTGACCCAGGAGGCTTCATCTTTCAACGTCATATCTTTTTTGCCTTTTCATTCTGTTTATGAGGGTTCTCAAGGCAAGAATGCTAAAGTGGTTTGCCATTCCCTTCTCCAGTGGACCATATTTTGTCAGAACTCTCTACCATGACCCATCTGCCTTGGATGGCCCTACATGGATACTTTCCTTAAGCAACCATGAACTGTCCTTTACATTAGCATTTTGTAAATTGGTTAAGAACATGTTAAGGTGTCACCAAACATCTTTAGTTTCTCTCTCACAAGAAGACAAAAGTAGGCAAGTTTAGCCCTATTTAACAGTTAATGTTCTAGTATTTTATCTTATTTGAAATGGCCTGAATGTTCAATTAATTCCTATTATTTAACTTAATTTAGTTTCAAATTTATTAATAACAAAATTTAGAGGGACTGTTTTAGATACATGTTTCCAAGACATAATTATTCCTAAAAGAGTTTACCAATATTCTTATTCCAGTTACATTTACTTATAAGTTTAATCATATCATGTTATTTTCCATGTTGATAGATTTTTATGACAGAAATAGTGTACACTTACTGACTTCCAGAAACCCTAGGTGTTATGAAAGTATCATACTTAATGTTGATGACTAAAGACAGGTCTGTATTAATTAAACCCACAAGTTTAGGTTAGACAAGTTAATTGCTATAGAACCAGAGATCTCATAGTTTTCCCACTTGAGTTTAAAATGGCCCTTTTCGATCCCCCTCAGTCTGGAGGGGCGGGGGGCTACAGATGAAATCAGATAGTTCCTGAAAACCCAGGCAGAATAGCTACTTTGCAAGCTGAGAGGAGAGAGAGATGCAAGCTCCTGTCTTGTCTTTTCATTCTTTAAAATCCCGCTAAGTAACCCAATGCTGGAGGCTCAGGCAATGTGGGCTATGTTTGTATTCCAAGGCTTAAGTGCTCTACTGTACCCACAATGTCAGTAGACTTGCAAGAGCAGTTGAACAGACAAAACTACAACACAAAGATATCAGTCACAAAACTTGGACACAGATAAGAACTTTTCAAGATAAAAGTGCTTGGAGTGCAGGTGTGAAGACAACGGAAGAGGTAAACGGAGGAGGGACAGAAAAGATTGAACAAGAGAAAGAGACTGCCATGTCTATTCAGACACTAACCTGAGCACTTTCAGAAAGGGCCAGTGAAGGAGGGAGCACCCTTCCACTGCCCACCGGGATGATCAAGCCCGGAAACCAGTGCGTTATCTTTAGGACAACCCATAGATGGGATTCTCACCCATGTGTACACCACTGTAAAGAAATCTGCCACTTGAGCCTGTTCCCAGTGGGACTTCTCTTGGTGGCAGGAAAATAAAGGCAAGAATATTGGGACAATCACACTTCTAGGCATTACATGATATGAGGTTTGAACCTCTGTCACCTTGTAAATCTCCACTCAGGGAGCACTGGACCAAGGTCTGACTGGTGTGAGGCAAGCCTGTCCTCTGCTCGTCGCTCATTGCTGGCCAGAAGGTGCAGGCCTCACAAGCTGAGAGGAGTGATGCTGTTGTGGCTCAGTGTCCGCTCTCTCAGAAGGAGAGGACAGAAGCAAGAGGGGCCAGAGAGAGGAGAGGAGAGAGAAGTAGATTTCAGGAAGGGGAAGGGGACAGAAGGGTAAAGGGAAACAGTGAGGAAGAAAGGACAAAGGGGAGGGGGCGAGAGTTGCCCGGATGTGGGTTCTGAGGCTGCCAGAGGCCAGAAAGTCAGACTTAGCAAACGTGCTGACACTGAGGCAAGAGGTTCAGGTGGCCGCTTGTCTCCCACGGGGAAACTACATTCTATGTCCTGGAGGGTCCCAGATCCTTTCCTCAGAAGGTGACAACTGCCCCACTCTGAGCACTACATAGTATGTTATTGACGAGGGTTCTTGGCCTTCTCTAGTTGGTAGAAATTGACTAGAAGCCAGACAAGAAATTTAGACAAGGCTTTACTGGGCCCCCTGCTGCAGCAGAGGGGAGTGAGCACAAACAACAGGTTCCCTTCTTGCTCCCTGAGCCGGGTAAGCTTGTTCCTTATATGGGATGAGGGTAGGGGCATGTCCAGGGTTCAGGCTAGCAGGGTGGCTTGGGTGGTTTGCCCACCCTTTAGGTGGTGGTGTGTACAGGGGCCATACGCAGTACCCTGCTTTTCTCTGGGTTCTTCAGAAGTGGCAGTGGGATTTGTTGGTCTCTTTGTATCCTTTGTCCAGAATTTGCCCCAGCTGTGCATATATGAAGTTATTTTCAGTCCCATACAATTTCTTTGTATTTTGTTGCTTGAGGAGAGGTGTGTCCAGGTGAAAGCATTGCAGCACTGCCGCAAAGGTCCCATGTCCCAGGCCTGTCTCAGTTTAAGTGCCCTTGCTGAAAATCAGGTGACCATAGTTATATGGGTTTATTTGTGGACTCTCAATTCTATCACATGTATCTGTGTTTATCCTTTTGCTATTACTGGACCATCTTGATTATTGTAGCTTTGTACTAAATTCTGAAATTGGGAAGTGTGAGACTACCAAGCTTTGTTCTTTTTCAAGATTGTTTTGGCTAATCTGAATCCTTGAACTTCCACATGGACTTTAAAATCAGAGTGTCAATTTCATTAAGGCAGCTGGAGTTTTGATGAAGATTGAGTTGAATCTAGATTAATTTGGGAACTTTCGACATCTCAGTTTTGAGACTTTCAATCCACGAATGTGAGATACTTTCCCATTTAAGTCTTTCTTTTAATGATGTTTTCTGGTTTCTGGGGTACAAGTTTTACACTCTTATATTAAACTTATTCCTAAGAATTCTTGGTACTGTCAAACAGAAATATCTTCTGATTTTATTTCTTTGGATATCTATATTGATAATATATAGACATACAATTGACTTACTATATTCTGTAATCTTGCTGAACTGGTTTATTAACACTGAAACTTTTTGTGTGACTTGTTTCAGATTTTGATGCATAAAACCATGACAACGCCAAATAGGGTTTTATTTCTTTGTAGTTTTAATATTTTTACTCTTAATAGTCCTAGTTAAAACTTCAGTACAACATTGGTAATAATACATAACAAGAATGAACATTCACATTTGATTTGTTCTTGATCTTTAGGGGGAACTGCTCTCAGCCTTTCACCATTAAGTATGAATTTACTATAGGTTTTTCATAGATCCTCTCAGGTTGAAGACATTCCTGTCGGTTACTGTTTTGTTGAGTCTCTCTATGATGAAAGACTGAATTTTTGCCTAATTCTTTTTATGTGTATCTTGATATCATATTTGTCCTCTATTAAAATGGTGTATTAGATTACTTAATCATATGTTTAACCCACTTTGTATTCCTGAGAAATCATTTGTCAATAGTTTATACTTTTTATGTTATTGGATTTTGTTTGCCAGTACTTTATGGATTTTTGCATTTATAGTCATAAGGGATATTGATCTTTCTTATGATAACTCATTTATACACCTAAGAGTAATGTGGGGCTTCCTTGGTAGCTTGGCTGGTAAAGTGAAGAATCCACTTGCAGTGTGGGAGACACTGGTACAATTCCTAGATTGGGAAGATCCCCTGGAGAAGGGATGGGCTACCCACTCCAGTATTCTTGGCCTTCCCTGGTGGCTCAGACAGTAAAGAATCCACTTGCAATGCAGGAGACCTGGGTTCAATCTCTGGGTTGGGAAGATGTGCTGAAGGAGAGCATGGCAACCTGCCTCAGCATTCTTGCCTGGAGAATCCCCATGGATAGGGGGGCCTGGTGGGCTTGCATGGACCTGGTGGGTGCATGGGGTTGCAATAAGTCAGGCATGACTCAGTAAGCACAGCAGAGTGATGCATTCATATTATGGACTATGTATTGAAAAATATTTTAAATAACTTTTTTCCTATAATAAGTAATGAAGAAATAAACACCCTTTTACCTGTGCTAAGTTGCTTCAGTTGTGTCCAGCTCTTTATGACCTATGGACACAGGTTCTTCTGTCCATAGGATTCTCCAGGCAAAACCTACTTACATACAAATTCATTTTATTTCTGTAGACTTCTAGATATAGAAGTGCTTAGCCAAAGTGTGTGCTCATTTTAAATTTTAATAAATATTTCCAAAAATGCAGCAATGTAGATATTTCTAGAGATGTAATTCTATACTTTCTCCAGTATAAGATACTGATAGTTTAAATTTTTACCTAATGGGTCAAATATTTCTCATTTTTCAAATTTTCCTAACATGTGCCAAAGTTGAACATTGTTCCCTAAAATATCTACAATTTGCCTGTCTTCTCTAAACTGCCAGTTGCTTTCTTTTATCTATTTTTAATTGGGGTTTTGTTCTTACTGATATAGGAGCTTTTGCACGTTAGTTTTCAATGTTTTGTCAGTGATGTTTCGCAGTTTTCTGTATTTTTAATTAGCTACTGTGTCAACCCTTTATGCTCTAAGTTTTAGGTTTCTTTTGACCCATACCACCTCATGTACTCCAAGGTTATACAAATATGCTCTATATTATTATTCTTTAAATACTGCATTTACTTTCTATTGCTGCTGTGACAAATTACCATAATCCCTCTCTCAGTCTATATAGATGCTTAGAACGTGCTTTTGGCAAAATTTGACAGAGGGAAGGAAAATACCAGGGCTTGGTTCCGAAGGACTTGATATTGCTGCAAAGTCAAAGACCTTAGGAAGGAAAGGCACATGGGTGAACAGGTCCACTTCCTGAAGATTAGGGCTCTTCTGGGCAAACCTACCAAGAACCCATGGGTTGCTTCAGCAAACTCCCTTGGCCTTCCAACTCTAGGGACTTCAGAATCTTCAGAACTTATTTCTGCATTTCCTTTCCCTCTATACACTGTTTCACATTTTTACTCTCTCCTTTACCATTTCTCTATTAAAGTATAGTTGATTTACAATATTGTTTCAAATGTAAAGCAGAGTGATTCAGTTATTTATTTTCTGGTTATTTTCAGTTACAGGTTACTACAAGATATATACTTCCCTGTCCTATATAGTAAATCCTTGTTGCTTATCTATTCCATGTATGATAGTTAGTGCCTGTTAATCTCATTCTCTTGGCTTTCTCTCCTCCCTTTCCCTTTTCCCTTTGATAACCCTAAATTTGTTTTCTGTCTGAGTGATTCTGTTTCTGTCAGTTCAGTTCAGTTGCTCAGTCGTGTCTGACTCTTTGCAACCCCATGAATCGCAGCATGCCAAGCTTCCCTGTCCATCACCAACTCCTGGAGTTCACTCAGACTCATGTCCATCGAGTCAGTGATGCCATCCAGCCATCTCATCCTCTGTCATCCCCTTCTCCTCCTGCCCTCAATCCATCCCAGCATCAGAGTCTTTTCCAATGAGTCAACTCTTCGCATGAGGTGGACAAAGTACTGGAGTTTCAGTTTTAGCATCATTCCTTCCAAAGAACACCCAGGATCTATCTCCTTTAGAATGGACTTGTTGGATCTCCTTGCAGTCCATGGGACTCTCAACAGTCTTCTCCAACACCACAGTTCACAAGCATCAATTCTTTGGTGCTCAGCTTTCTTCACAGTCCAACTCTCACATCCATACATGACCACAGGAAAACCATAGCCTTGACTAGACAGACCTTTGTTGGCAAAGTAATGTCTCTGCTTTTGAATATGCTATCTAGGTTGGTCATAACTTTCCTTCCAAGGAGTAAGCGTCTTTTAATTTCATGGCTGCAGGCAACATCTGCAGTGATTTTGGAGTCCAAAAAAATAAAGTCTGACAGTGTTTCCCCATCTATTTCCCATGAAGTGATGGGACCGGATGCCATGATCTTCGTTTTCTGAATGTTGAGCTTTAAGCCAACTTTTTTACACTCCTCTTTCACTTTCATCAAGAGGCTTTTGAGTTCCTCTTCACTTTCTGCCATAAAGATGGTGTCATCTGCACATCTGAGGTTCTTGATATTTCTCCCGGCAATCTTGATTCCAGGTTGTGCTTCTTCCAGCCCAACGCTTCTCATGATGTACTCTGCATATAAGTTAAATAAGCAGGGTGACGGTATACGGCCTTGACGTACTCCTTTTCCTATTTGGAACCAGTCTGTTGTTCCATGTCCAGTTCTAACTGTTGCTTCCTGACCTGCATATAGTATACAGGTTTATCAGTATCTTTTAGATTCTATATATAAGTTATGCTATAAAATGTGTCTGACTTCCCTAAGTATAATATTCTCTAGGTCAGTCCATATTGCTGCAAATGGCAGTATTTCATTCATTCTTATGGCTGAGTAATACTGCATTGCACATGTATTAATAGTACATCTTAAGCCAATCATCTTCTGATAGGCACTTGAGTTGTTTTCATGTCTTTGCTATTTAAATGGTGCTGCTATGAATATTGGGGTGTCTATATCTTTTTAAATTAGTTTTCATCTTTTCTCAATATATGCCCATGACTAGGATTGCTGGGATCATATGGTAGCACTGTTTTTAGGGACTTCCATGCTATTTTCCATAGTGGTTGAACCAATCTTCACTACAACCAACAGTACAGAAGTGTTCCTGTTCTTCTACATCCTGTCCAACATTTATTTTTAGACTTCTTGAAGATTGGCCATGCTGACTGATGTGAGTTGATGCCTCATTGTGGTTTTGATTTCCATTTCTTTAGAAATCAGTGATGAACACCTCTCCATGTGCCTGTCGGCCATCTGTATGTCTTCTTTGGAGAAATGTCTGTTCAGGTCTTACCTCAGCTTTTTATTGGATTTTTTCTGACACTAAGTTGTAGGAGCTGTTGGTTGGCTTGTCACATTGTTGGCAAATATTTTCTCCCATCCATAGATTATCTTTTCATTTTGTTTATGGTCTCCTTTGCTGTGCAACAGCTTTTAATGTTTGATTAGTCCCCATTTGTGGTTTTCTTTTTTCTTTTATTGCTTTTGCCTGGAGACTGATCTAGTACAATATTGTTACAACTTAAAGTCAATTTGAGTTTATGTTTGTGTATGGTGTGAGAGTACTCTAACGTCACTGATATACATGCAGCTGCCAACACTTGCTGAAGAGACTGTCTCTCTCCCATTTTGTGTCTTCTTCCCTCCTTTGACAACTAGCTTCCTAGTTGGTGCAGCAGTAAAGCATCCACCTTCAGTGCAGGAGACTTGTTCCATCCTGGGTCGGAAGATCCCCTAGAGTAGGACATGGCAACCCACTTCAGTATTCTTGCCTGGGAAATTCCATGGACAGAGGAGCTTGGTGGGCTGCAGTTCAGGGGGTTGCAAAGAGATTGTCTTTCCTCCACTGAATATTCTTTTCTCCTTTGATGATTAACTGACCTTAAATGTTTGGGTTTACTTCTGGGTGCTCTGTTGCGTTGCACTGATCCATACGTCTGTTTTGGGGCCAATATTTACTGTTTCGACTATCATAGTTATGCCTCCTCCTTTGTTCTTTTTCCTCAGGATTTCTTTGGCAGTTCTGGGTCTTCTGTGGTTCCATGTAAATTTTAGGATTATTTGTTCTAGTTCTCTGAAGTGTCATGGATATTTTAGTAGTTCATATAAAATCTGTAGATTGCTCTGGCTAGTAGGGCAATTTTAACAATTTTAACTCTTCTAATCCAAGAGCACAGGATATATGTCTGTTTCTTTGAATCATCTTCAGTTTCCTTATCAATGTTATATAGTTCCCAGCAGTAGGTCTTTTACCTCTAGTGAAGTTTTATTTGTAGGTATTTTTTTAATCAAATTTTTAAATTGAAGTATGATTGTTTATAGTGTGTTTCTGGTATATAGCAAAGTGATCTAATTATACATGTATTTTCATAATTTTTCCATTATGTTTTATTACAAGATACTGAATATAGTTCCTTGTGCTATACGGTAGGATCTTGTCTGTCTAGTTTGTATATAGCAGTTTGTATCTTCTAATTCCAAACTCCTAATTATCCTTCCTCTATTGCATCTGCCCTTTGGGAACCATAAATTGTTTTCTGTGTCTGTGAGTCAGTTTTTGTTTTGTAAGTAAGTTTATTTGTATTATATGTATCATATTTTAGATTCCATATGCAAGTGATATCCTATGGTATTTGTCTTTTTCTGACTTCACTTAGTATTATGGTTTCTAGGTTCATCCACGTTGCTGCAAATGGCATTATTTCATTCTTTTTTTATGGCCAAGTAGTATTCCACTGTGTGTATACACCAAATCATATTTATCTTCATCTGTCTATAGATAGGGTTGCTTCCATGTTTTGGCTTTTGTGAATAATTCTGCTATGAACACTGCGGTGCATGTATCTTTTCAACTTAAAGTCTTCCCTGGATATATGCCTAGGAGTAGGAGATGGATCATATAGTAGCTCTATTTTTAGTTTTCTAGGAACCTTCATACTGTTTTCCATGGTGGCTGCGCCAATTTACATTCCCACAAACAATGTAGGAGGGTTCCTTCTTTCTCCACTCTCTCTCCAGCACTTATCTGTAGACATTTTAGTGATAGTCATTCTGACTGGTGTGAAGTGATACCTCTTTGAATCTTTTTTAAACTTTTATTGGAGTGTAGTTGATTTAAGATGCATTAGTCAGTTGTATAGCAAAGTGAATCAGTTATGCATATATCCACTCTTTTTTTCCCTTGGATTTTTCCACACAGGCCATTATAGGGAATGGAATAGAGTTCTCTGTGCTATACAGCAGGTTCTTATTAGTTATCTATTTTATATATAGTAGTGTGTATATGGCAATCCCAGTCTCCTAATTTATCCCTCCCCCTCCCTATCCCCTGGTAACTAAATTTGTTTGCTAAATCCATGATTCTACTTCTGTTTTATAAATAATTTAAACCCCCTTTTTTAGATTCCAAATATAAGTGATATTATATGATACTTGTCTTTATCTCTCTGAATGACTTCACTCAGTATGACAATCTGTAGGTCCAACCATATTGCTGTAAGTGGCATTCTTTTGTTCTTTTTTTATGGCTGAGTAATATTCCATTGTGTATGTGTAATACACCATCCTTATACAGCCCTTTACTGATGAACATTTAGGTTGTTTCCATGTCCTGGCTATTGTAAATACAGCTGCAGTAAACTTTGGGGTGCATGTATATTTTTGAATTATGGTTTCCCATGAGTGTGGTTATGGATTATATGGTAGCTCTAATTTTAGTTTTTTAAGGAAGCTCTATACTGTTCTCCATAGTGACTGTACCAAAATCCCACCAACGGTTTAGGAGAGTTCCATTTACTCCACACCCTTTCCAACATCTATTGTTTGTAGATTTTTTATGATGGCCATTCTGACTGATGTGAGGTAATAACCTCATTGTTTTGGTTTACATTTCCCTAGTAATTAGTGATGTTGAGCATCTTTTTGTGAGCTTTTTGGCCATCTGTATTCTTTGGAAGAATGTCTATTTAGTTCTTCCACCCACTGGCCTTTTTTTTTTTTTCAATTGAGCTTGCATGAGCTGTTCATGTATTTTGAAGATTAATCCCTTGTCAGTTGTTTCATTTGCAGATATATTTTCTCCCATTCTACAGGCTGTCTTTTAGTTTTGTTTATGGTTTTCTTTACTTTGGAAAAGTTTTTCATTTTGATTAGGTCTCAATTATTTTTGTTTTTATCTTCATTACCCTAGGAGGTGGATCAGAAATAACTTGCTGCAATTTACATCGAAGAGTATTCTGCCTATGTTTTCCTCTGAGAGTTTTATAGTATCCAGGCTTACATTTAGATAGTTATTCATTGTAGTTTTGAGTTACATTTCTCTAATTGACAATATTGAGCATTTTTTCATTGCCTGTTGGCCATTCATATCTTCTCTGGAGAAATGTCTGTTTAGGTCTTCTGCCCAGTTCTTTGACTGGGTTATCTTTTTGTTATTGAGTTGTATGAACTCTTTGTATATTTTAGAAATTAAGCCATTTTAACAATGTTAATTCTTCTAATCAAGAGCATTGTTTCATTTCTTTGAATCATCTTCCTTTATCAATGTTTTAAGCTCTCAGCATATAAATTTTGTTATTACAGCATTTTGTTATTCATTTAATAGTTAAATATTAAACATTCAGAATTTGTTTTGTTTTGTTTTAAAGTTTAAATTTATTTATTTTAATTGGAGGCTAATTACTTTACAATATTGTATTGGTTTTGCCATACATCAACATGAATCCACCATGGGTGTACACATGTTCCCCAACCTAACCTCTCCTCCCACCTCCCTCCCTGTACCATCCCTCTGGGTCATCCCAGTGCACCAGTCCCAAGCATCCTGTATCCTGCATCGAACCTGAACTGGTGATTTGTTTCTTATATGATATTATACATGTTTCAATGCCATTCTCCCAAATCATCCCACCCTCTCCCTCTCCCACAGAGTCCAAAAGACTGTTCTATACATCTGTGTCTCTTTTGCTGTCTTGCATACAGAGTTATTGTTACCATCTTTCTAAATTCCATATATATATTCATCAGTATACTGTATTGGTGTTTTTCTTTCTGGCTTACATCACTCTGCATAACAGGCTCCGGTTTCATTCACCTCATTAGAACTGATTCAAATGTATTCTTTTTAATGGCTGAGTAATAATCCATTGTGTATATGTACCACAGCTTTCTTATCCATTCATCTGCTGATGGACATCTAGGTTGCTTCATGTCCTGGCTATTATAAACAGTGCTGTGAATACTTTCTAACACCTAGTGCTAAGTATTCTAGCACTATTATAAAAATTGTTAGAACACTTTCTACAAAAATAAACTCATACACGAAAATAAACTCAAAGATCTTTCATCAAGAGGCTTTTGAGTTCCTCTTCACTTTCTGCCGTAAGGGTGGTGTCATCTGCATATCTGAGGTTATTGATATTTCTCCCCACAATCTTGATTCCAGCTTGTGCTTCTTCCAGCCCAGCGTTTCTCATGATGTACTCTGCATATAAGTTAAATAAGCAGGGTGATAAACTTAAAGATCTAAACATAAGACCAGAAACTATAAAACCTCCTAGAGGAGAACATAGGCAAAACACTCTCGACATAAATCATAGCAGAATCCTCTATGACCCACCTCCCAGAATATTGGAAATAAAGCAAAAATAAACAAATGGGACCTAATTAAAATTAAAAGTTTCTGCACAGCAAAGGAACTATAAGCAAGGTGAAAAGACAGCCTTCAGAATGGCAGAAAATAATAGCAAATGAAGCAACCTACAAACAACTAATCTCAAAAATATACAAGCAACTCCTGCAGCTCAATTCCAGAAAAATAAACGACTCAACCAAAAAATGGGCCAAAGAACTAAACAGACATTTCTCCAAAGAAGACATACAGATGGCTAACAAACACATGAAAAGATGTTCAACATCACTCATTATCAGAGAAATGCAAATCAAAACCACATTTTGAGGTACCATTTCATGCCAGTCAGAATGGCTGTGATCCAAAAGTCTACAAGCAATAAATGCTGGAGAGGGTGTGGAGAAAAGGGAACCCTCTCACACTGCTGGTGGGAATGCAAACTAGTATGGCCACTGTGGAGAACAGTGTGGAGATTTCTTTAAAAACTGGAAATAGAACTGCCTTATGACCCAGCAATCCCAGTGCTGGGCATACACACCAAGGAAACCAGAACTGAAAGAGACACGTGCACCCCAGTGTTCATCAGCATATAAATCTTTCACTACCTTGGTCAGATTTATTCCTAAGAACTTTTTTTTTTTTTTGGATGCAATTTTAAAAGGGATTTTTTAAAAAATATTTCCTTTCTGACATTTCATTGTGAGAGTAAAGAGATGCAACTGATTTCTATATGTTAACCTTATATCCTGCTACCTTGTTGAATTTGTTTATCAGTTCTAGTAGTTTTTCTGTGGAGTCTTTAGGATTTTCCATATAGAGTAGCATGTCATTTGTGAATAGTGATAGTTTTACATCTTCCCTTCCAATTTGGGTTCCTTTTATTTCTTTTTTTGTCTGATCACTGTGGCTAGGACTTGATTAGAAGTGGTCAGAGTGTGCATCCTTCTTTTGTTCCAGATTTTAGTGAGAAGGCTTTCAGCCTTTCACCACTGAGTAATAGATTAACTATGAGTTTGTCATAAATAGCTTTTCATTGCGAAATGTTCCCTCTATACCCATTTTGGTAAATTTTTACCATGAATGGATGTTGAATTTTTTTCTGCATCTATTGAGATAATTGTGTGGTTTTTGTCTTGTCTTTTGTTGATGTGGTATAGCACATTGATTTTCCCTGCATATTTTGACCTATCCTTATGACCCAAGGATAAATCCAACTGGATTGTGGTGCATTAGCTTCTTTACATGGTGTTGATTTGATTTGCTAATATTTTGTTGAGCTTTTATATCTATGTTCATCAAATGTATTGGCCTGTGATTTCCTTTATTGGTAGTATCTTTGATTTTGGTATCAGGGTGATGGTGGCATCATAGAATGACTTTGGGATTGTTCACTCCTCGTCACTCTTTTGGAAGAGTTTGAGAAGGGTCAGTGTAAGTTCTTTGTATGTTTTTCAGGATTCACCTGTGAAGCCATTCAGTCTTGGACTTTTGTCTGCAGGGAGTGTTTTCAATTACAGATTCTCTTTCACTTTTAGTGACCTGTCTGTTCAAGTTATCTATTTCTTGATTCAGTTTTGGTGGGCTGTATGTTTCTAGAAACTTGTCATTTCTTCTAGGTTGTTCAACTTGTCATCATGTAAGTGTTCAGAGTAATCTCTTCTGTAAAAACATTTTGTTTCGGCTGTGCTGGATCTTAATTGTTGCACACCAACTTTCTCTAGCAGCAGTGAGCCAGGTCTGCTCCTGTTGGCCGTGTGGGGCTTTTCATTGCACAGGCTTCTGCTGCAGAACACAGGACTTAGGACATGTAGGCTTTAGTAGTTGTGGCTGGCAGGCTCTACAGTGGGCTTAGTAGTTGTGGCACTCAGGGTTAGTTGCCCCAAGGCATGTGGAATCTTCCCGGAGCAGGGTCAAATCCATGTCCCCTGGATTGACAGGCAAAGTCTTAATCACTGTACCACCAGGGAAGGCTAGTAATCTTTTATTTTTGATATCCCTGTTGTATCATTTATTTCTCCTTTAATTTCTTTTGTTTGAGTATTTTCTTAGCTTGAAGAGAAGTTTATTACTTTTCTTGTTTTTTTTTTTAAATTTTTTAAAAAAGAAACCAGCTTTATTGATCAATAAAACCAATTTGATTGATCTTTGTTCTCTATTTTACTACTTCTTTGATCTCTATTCTCTTTCTTCTACTGACATTAGGTTTTGTTTTCCTCTATGTGATAGGTTAGGTTGTTCTCAGATTTTCTTCTTTCTTGGTGAAGGCCTTTATTGCCATAGGCTTCCCTCCTAAACTACTTTTGCAGCATTCCGTACATTTTGTATGGTTGTATTTTTGTTGTCATTTACCTTAGTGTCTTCTGATTTCCTTTTTCATTTCATCATTGATCCATTTGTGGGGGTGGGTTTTGTAGCATATTTTAGTCTCCAGTTGTTCATTCTTTGCCTTTTTCCTTCTCTTGTTGACCTGTCATTTCCTATTGTTGTGGTCAAAAAAGATACTTGAAGTAATTTCTATTCTCATATTTCTTGAGGATTGTTTATGATCTGTTATGTGGTCTGCCCTTGAGAATGTTCCACATGCACTAGGAAAAAAATGTGTATTCTGGTTTCATATGTAGTGTTCTGGTTTTATATGTAGTGTTCTATAGACAGAAATTAAATTCAACTGGTCTATTGTGTCATTTAGGACCTCTGTTGCCTTCCTGACTTTCTGTTGAATAATGTGTCCTTTAACGTCAGTGGGATATTAAAATCTCCTCTTTTATTTCTGTCAGCTTCTCCCTTTGTTTGCTGCTGTTGTTTTTGGTCAGTCTCTCAGTGTGTCTGACCCCATGGACTGCAGCACGCCAGGCTTTCCTATCCTTCACCATCTCCCAGAGCTTGCTTAAATTCATGTCTATTGAGTCAGTGATGCTATCCAACTACCTTATCCTCATTGTCCTCTTCTCCTCCTGCCCTCAATCTTTCCCGACATCAGGGTCTTTTCCAATGAGTCAGCTCTTTGCATCAGGTGGCCAAAGTATTGGACCTTCATCTTCAGCATCAGTCCTTCCAATGAATTCAGGATTGATTTCCTTTAGGATTGACTGATTTGATCTCCTTGCAGTCCAAGTATTTGTTTTAAATTTAGAATCCCAGGGATGGCAGAGCCTGGTGGGCTGCCGTCTATGGGGTCGCACATAGTCGGACACGACTGAAGCAACTTAGCAGCAGCAGCAGCAGCAGCAAATTGGGTACATATGTTAGTAACTATAATGTTCTCTTCTTATGTTAATCCCTTTATCACTATATAATGCCCTTCTTTGTCTTTATGGCCTATGTTTTAAAGTCTTTTTTGTCCAAGGATCATGTTCTTTTTTTCAGTGAATTTGTTTAGTTTTCTCAAGTCTCTATTTGATTAGATAAGATGGAATTAAGAAAAGGAACCTGATCACAGGCCCCTGACAGCATGTATTTTCTCCTATCTAATTTTCAGTTTAGTCTACTTTAAACATAAAATGTTTAAAAAAAAATACATCTTTGTACACTTTGGCCAAGATGGCAGAATAGAAAGACCCTGAGCTCACCTCCTCTCACAAGCACGTCAATAAAACAACTATCTGCAGAATAGCCAAAGATGCATAAGACCAGAACCTTAAAGCAAAGATCTTCTATGACTTACGGACATAAAGAAAGAGCCATAATGAGATGGGTAGGAGGAGTGGACTTGCGATATAGTCAAGCCCCATACTCCTGGGGTGTATGAAACACAAACTGGAGAAATAACTATATTGTAGTGGTTCTCCCACAGGAGATATCTGAGCCCAACTTTGGGTTCCTCAGGCCAGGAGTCCTGCACTAGGAAGACAAGACCCTAGAGCATTAGCTGTGAAGCCAGTGGGGCTTAATTTGTATAGAAAGGAAAGAGCAAACCTGTAGCTTCCTTACAAAGCTTGCCCACCAGCAGGCTAGACCTTGCCCCAGGACCAGCTGAGCCCTAACCTGCCAACTAGCAGGCCAACACAAACTTTGGGACACCTCTGATGACATAATCTGCTCTGTCAGGAGCTACTCCCAGCCTACAAGCAATCTGACACCAGCTCTGGGACCCCTGAGCCCTGCAACCAGACTCCAGGATCCATTTCGGCCTGTTGGTAGTCCGGCACTAACCCCAGAAACTTGCATTACCCACCAGTGGGCAGGCAGCAGCCCTGAAGTCTTCTAGTCCCTGCCCCTGCCCAGTGAGCTAGTGTTAGTCCCAGGGCCCCCTCTGCAGTCAGCCACCTTATGACCTGGCCCTGCCAACCAGCAGTTATAGCCATTGCATAAGGCAAAGCCTGGCAACCAACTGGACTGGGCATCAACCATGCCTACCAGACTGCCCATTTAATTCGCCACAATAGAAGGATCCATGGGGATCCTTGGGCAACTGCTAGAGCATCTAGAGTGGAGTGCATTGCTTAGACATACATGTTTCCTACAGAGAGTCAATTCTCTAAGTTTGGGAAATGTGAGTAAACTACCAGACTCATAAAAATACAAACAGAAACTTAGGTAAAATTAGGGAAAGAGGAATATGTTCCAGACAAAGTAATAAGATAAACCCCAGAAAAAGTAAAGTGGAGTTAGGCAATCCACTTGAGAAAGAGTTCAGAGCAGTGATTGTAAAGATGATCAAAGAACTTGGGAGAAGAATAGATATACCAAATGAGATGTACAGAGTGAGAAATCTTTAATAAAGAATTAGAAAATACAAAGAACAATAAGTGAAGAATACAATAACTTAAACAAAAAATGTACCAGAAGGCATCAACAAATAGAAGAATTCAGAAGAATGGATCAGTGAACTGGAAAACAGTATTGGTATTCACTGATGTTGAACAGGAAGAGAAAAGTTAAAAATAAGGACAGTTAAGAGACTTCCCTGGTGGCTCAGATGGTAAAGCGTCTGCCTACAATGCGGGAGACCTGGGTTCAATCCCTGGGTCTGGAAGATCTGGAGAAGGAAATGGCAACCCACTCCAGTGTTCTTGTCTGGAAAATACCATGGATGGTGGAACCTGGTAGGCTACAATCCATGGGGTTGTAAAGAGTTGGACACAACTGAGCGATTTCACTTTAAGAGACTCTGGGACAATATCAAGAGTAGCAAGATTTGCATTATAGGGGTTCAAGAAGGAGATGAGAAAGGGGCTGAGAACATATGGAAGACATGTAGCTGAAAATGGCACCTCACATGAGGAAAAAAGCTGTCACCCAAGTGCATGAAGTGTGGAAGCTCCCATAGAGATTAACCCAAAGAGGACCACATCAAAACACACTATTTGGGGGGCTTCCCTAGTGGTCTTGTAGTTAAGAATCCACCTACAAACACAGGGAACATGGGTTTGATCCCTGGTCCAGGAAGATCCCACATGCCCTAGGGCACCTAAGCCCATGCACCACAACTACTGAGACCATGTGTTGCAAATGTTGATGCCAGTATGCCTACAACCTATGCTCTGCAACAAGAGAAGCCACCACAATGAGAAGCCTGTGCACGGCAACGAAGAGTAGACCCTGCTTGCCACAACTCGAGGATGTCTGCTCACAGCAACAAAGACCCGGTGCAGCCAAAAGAAATATATAAATCTTTTTAAAAAAACACTATCTTTAACTTTTTGCCATTTCAATCACAAAGAATTTTTTTTAAAAAAACTTCTCATTTTGTATTGGAATATAACTGATTAACTACAATGGTGTGGTCACTCACTTAGAGCCAGACATCTTGGAGTGTGAAGTCCAATGGGCCTCAGGAAACATTATTACCCACAAAACTAGTGGAAGTGACAGAATTCCAGGCTATTTAAAATCCTGAAAGGTGGTGCTCTTAAAATGTTGGACTCAGCATGTCAGCGAATTTGGGAAACTCACATTGATCACAGGACTGGAAAATGTCAGTTTTCATTCCAGTTCCAAAGAACGGCAGTGCCAAAGACTGTTCAAATTACCATACAATTGCACTTATTTCACATTCTAGCACTGGAGAAGGGAATGGCTACCCACTCCAGTATTCTGGCCTGGAAAATTCCATGGGGTTGCAGAGAGTCAGACACGACTGAGCTACTTTCACTTCACTTCACATGCTAGCAAATTTATGCTCAAAATCCTTCAAGCTAGGCCTCAGCAGTATGTGAACTGAGAAATTCCAGATGTACAAGCTGGGTTTCAAAGAGGCAGAGGAATCAGAGATCAAATTGCCAATATTCATGGGATCATGGAGAAAGCAAGGAAGTTCCAGAAAAACATCTACTTCTGCTTCATTGACTACACTAAAGACTTTGACTGGGTGGATCACAACAAACTGTGGGAAATTCAAGAGATGGGAAAATGAGACCACGTTACCTGCCTCTTGAGAAACCTGTATGCAGGACAAGAAGCCACAGTTAGAACTGAAAATGAAACAGTGGACTGGTTCAAAATTGGGAAAAGTCTGTATATTGTCACCATGTTTAACTTATATGCAGAGTTTATCACGCAAAATGCCAGGCTGGATGTATCACAAGCTGGAATCAAGATTTCTGGAAGAAATATCAACAACCTCGGATATGCAGATGATACCATTCTAATGGCAGAAAGTGAAGGGGCACTAAAGAGCCTATTGATGAGGGAGAAAGAGAGTGAAAGAGCTGGCTTGAAACACAAAATTAAAAAAACTAAGATATTGGCATCCAGTCCTATCACTTCATGGCAAACAGAAGTGGAAACAGTCATAGAAGCTTTTATTTTCTTTGGCTCCAAATCACTGTAGACAGTGACTGCAGCCATGAAATTAAGACATTTGCTCCCTAAAGTTATGACAAACCGAGGCAGCAGGTTACAAAGCTGCTGCTAGGTCACTTCAGTCGTGTCTGACTCTGTGCGACCCCACAGATGGCAGGCAGCCCACCAGGCTCCCCTGTCCCTGGGATTCTCCAGGCAAGAACACTGGAGTGGGTTGCCATTTCCTTCTCCAATGCATGAAAGTGAAAAGTGAAAGGGAAGTCCCTCAGTCATGTCCAACTCTTCGTGATCCCATGGACTGCAGCCTACCAGCCTCCTCCGTCCATGGGATTTGCCAGGCAAGAGTACTGGAGTGAGATTACAAAGCAGAGACATCATTTTGCAAACAAAGATACATATAGTCAAAGCTATGGTTTTTCCAGTAGTCATGTACAGATGTGAAAGTCGGACCATAACAAAGGCTGAGCAGCAAAGGATTGATGCTTTCAAATTGTGGTGCTAGAGAAGAATCTTGAGTCAATAAATCAAACCAGTCACTCCTAAAGGAAATCAAGCCTGACTATTCATTGGAAGGACTGATGCTGAAGCTGAGACTCCAATACTTGGCCACCTGATGCGAAGAGCCGACTCACTCAAAAAAACTCTGATGCTGGGAAAGATTGAAGGCTAAAGGAAAACTGGATGGCAGAGGATGGGGTGGTTAGATATCATCACCGACTCAAGGGACATGAGTTTGAGCAAATTCTGGAAGATAGTGGAGGAAAGCAGAGCCTGGCATGCTACAGTCCCTGGGGCCACAAAGAGTCAGACACAACTTAGCGACTGACCAGCAACAACAATAGCTAATCAACAAACAATGTTGTGATAGTTTCAGGTGAAAAGCAAAGGGACTCAGTCACACGTATGCATATATACTCCCTTCCCACCCAGGCTGCCACATAACACTGAGCAGAGTTCCATATGCTATACATTAAGTCCCTGCTGGTTACCCATTTTAAATATAGTAATGTGTACATGTCCATCCCAAACTCCCTAACTATCCCTTCCCCTCATACTTCCCCGCAGAAACCATAAATTCATTCTCTTAAGTCTGTGAATCTCTTTCTGACTTGTAAGTAAGTTCATTTGTATCATTTCTTTTTAGATTCTGCAAATAAGGGATGGCATATGATATTTCTCCTTCTCTGACTTACTCATTCAGTATGACAGTCTCTAGGTCCATCCATGTTGCTACAAATGACATTATTTCTTTCTTTTTAATGGATGAGAAATATTTCATTGTATATATGCGCCACATCTTTTTTTTTTTTTAATCCATTCCTCTGTAGATGGACATTTAGGTTGCTTCTGTGTCTTGGCTATTGTAAACAGTGCTGCAGGGAACATTGGGGTGCATGTATCCTTTCGAATCATGCTTTTCTCCAGATGTATGCCCAGGAGTGGGATTGCAAGGTCATATGGTAGCTCTATTTTTAGTTTCTTAAGGAACCTCCATGAACCTCCATATTGTTTTCCAGGGCTTCTCTGGTGGGTCAGAGAGTAAAGCATCTGCCTGCAATGTAGGAGACCTGAGTTTGATCCCTGGGTCTGGAAGATCCCCTGGAGAAGGAAATGGCAGCCTTCTCTGGTACTCTTGCCTGCAAAATCCCATGGATGGAGAAGCCTGGTAGGCTACAGTCCATGGATTCACAGAGTCGGACACGACTGAGCAACTTCAATTTCACTTGCATATTGCTTTCCATAGTGGCTGTACCAATTTACATTTTAAGGAGAATTCCCTACAAAGAGAGTATTTAAAATTTTTTTTTATATTGGAGCATAATTGATTAACAATGGTTGTGTTAGTTTAAGGTGTACAGCAAAGTGGTTCAGTTTTAAATATCCTTTATTAAAAATGATAAGGGAAAAGCAACAAGTAACTTACAAGAGAACTCCCATAAGGCTAGCTGCTGACCTTTCAGCAGAGATTCTGCTGGCCAGAAAGGTGTAGCACAATATATATGCACTCAACATAGGAGCACTTAAATATACAAAGCAAATATTGTCGCACACATACACACACTCATACCACCTCTTCTTTATCCACCTGTTGATGGACACTTAGTTTGCTTCCATATCCTGGCAGTTGTAAATAATGCTGCTATAAATTTTGGGGTCCATCTATCTTTTCAAATTAGTGTTTTTCTTATTGGCTTCCCAGGTGGCACAGTGGTAAAGAATGTGCCTGCCAATGAGGGATATCAAAAGATATGGGTTTGATCCCTGGGTCGAGAAGATCCCCTGGAGGAGGCCATGGCAACCCATTCCAGTATTCTTGCCTGGAAAATTCCATGGACAGAGGAGCCTGGTAAGCTACAGTCCATGGGGTTACAAAGAGTTGGACACAACTGAGCACGTAAGTACGTGTGTATACACGCACACATACATACACATACACACACATATAAAAAACAAAAGTTTGCCATTTGCAGCAACATGGATAGAATTGATGGTCATTATGCTAAGTGAAAAAAGTCAGAGAAAGACAAGTACTGTGTAATATCACTTATATGTGGAATCTAAAAACGACAACAAACATGAATTTCCCAAAAAAGTATACTCAGATATAGAGAAAAAACTAGTGGCTACTAGCGAGAAGAAGCAAGAAGAGAGGGGTAATTTAGGGATGTAGGGCATTAAGAGTTGGAAAGTAATAGGTATAAAATAAGCTACAAGGAAATATTGTACAACATGGTGAATATAACCAACATTTTATGATAAGTACAAATGGAATATAACCTTTAAAAATTTTGAATCACTATAGGGTACATTGGTAACTTACATAATATCGTATATCCACTATACTTCAATTTAAAAAGACGTGTTAAAAGTCTGTTTCGTCTGATTGCTATCCTTGTTTTCTTGTCCTTTTCATTTGTATGAGAAGTATTTTTCCAACCCTCTACTCTCAGTCTGCTTCCCTGGTGGCTCAGGTAAAGAACTGGCCTGCCAATGCACGAGATTTGGGTCCAATCCCTGGGTTGGGAAGATCCCTTGGAGAAGGAAATAGCAACCCACTCCAGTATTCTTGCTTCAGAAATGCCAGGGACAGAGGAGATAGTGGGCTACAGTCCATGGGGTGACAGAGTTGGGCACAGCTTAGTGACTAAACCACAACTTTCAGCTTCTTGTAGGCAATATATTGTAGGTTCTTGTTTTTTAAAAAATTTAATCTGCCACTGTCTTTTTATTGGAGCATTTAGTCCAGTGACATTTAAAATAACTATCGATAGGTATTTATTGCCATTTAAAATCTTGGTTTCCAGATTTTGTAGTTTTTCTTTTTCACTTATTTTCCTTTTGTGGTTTGATGGTTTTCTTTTGTATTATTCTTGAGTTCCTTTCTTTTTGGTATTTGTGAATATATTATATGTTTTTGATTTATGGTTACTGTGGTTTTCAAGTATGTTGGCCCACACCTATAGTATTTGCTTCAACTGATAATCATACATTCTAAAAAATCTGCACTTGAACACCCCCCTTCCCCACATTTGTGATTTTTATGTCCTATTTTACATCTTTATGCTATAGTTTTGCTCTTAATTGTAGTCATAATCACTTTTATAAAAATTTGGATTTTTATAAAACCATTTATAAAAAATGTACTGGCTTATTTATCTTCAATCCTTTTGTGTGTTTGCCTTTCCTGTTGTGATTTGCCCTTTCCTATAGGTTCTTGCATCTTTTCTATTTAGAGAAGACCTTTCAATATTTCTTTTAGGGTATTTTTAGTATTACTGATTCCTTTGTTTTTGCTTGTCTTAGAAATTTTTTATCTCTTCTATTCTAAGTGATAAACTTGCTGGCTAGAATATCTTATATGGCAAGTTTTTCCCTTTCAAGACTTTGAATATATCTTGCTATTCCCTTTTGGCCTGCAAAACTTCTGCAGAAAAATCAGCTGATAGTCTTTTGGGGATTACCTTTTACCTGACACTTTCTCTTGTTGCCTTGGGAATCTTGCCTCTAACTTTTGCCATGTTAATTATGATATGGCCCTAATGTGGATCTATTCAGGTTCCTCTTGTTTTGGACTCTGTGTCCTGTGCCTGGATATCTGTTTCCTTCTTTAGGCTTGGGAAGTTTCCAGCCATCATTTCTCCAAATACATGTTCAATCCCTTTCTCTCTATCTTCTCCTTCCAGAACCCCTACTATGCATAGGTTGGCATGCTTTATATATTATCCCTTAGATCTCGTACATTGCTTTCATTTGTCTGTTTGTTATTTTGATTGGGTGATTTCCTGTACTCTTGCTTCCAGATCATTTATTCTTTCTTCTAGGTCTTTAGTCTGCTATTCACTGCTTCTAGATTGGTTTTTATCTTGGCAATTGAATTGTCTGATTTTGATTGATTCATCTTTACAGTTTCTCATTCCTTGTTGCAGTGAACATTTCTGTAATCTTAATTCCTATAGCATTTTTATTATTTTCTTTTTGAAATTGGGGTCTAATAGTCTGATGAGGTCTATTTCATCATTTGTTCTTTTAGGGGATTTCTCTGATTGTTTTAATTGGGGTAGTTCCTATGCTTTTTATTTTACCTAACTTTCTTTGTCTGTATGAATTGGGGAGTAACAGTTACCTACTGTGGTGTTGAAGGTTTTGTTTGGTTGTTTTCATTTATTTTTAATGTGGGAACACCCCTCTGTAGACTGAGAGTCCAGTATTCTTGGTGTGAGGGCTGCTTTTGGTATGGATTCAGCCACAGTTTTTCTCAGATTGTGCTGACCATTATCCCCTTGATGGGGGCTGTAAGTGGTGGTACAGTGTCCAGAGCTTGTGCTGGGTTGAGGTAAGGCCTCCTCTTTGCTCCACGGCTGTCACTGCCTTGTCAGGGGTGGCGTCTGCTCCCCAGTTGTTCAAGTAGAAGCCCTGAGGGTTAGGTCTCATTATGCTCCATTGCTCTTGAGTGCATGCCTTGCCCCGAAGCAGGTGGCCACTAAAGAAAGTGAGGTTCGTGTGGTCACAGTGAACTTGTGCATCTCCTGTGTGGGTGTCTGCAGTTCCGTCCAAAAGCATCCCTTTCTCTGTTGTGTTTGACAGAGACTTAGTGCTAGGCTGTGCTGTTGAGTAGGTAGGGGCTGGAGGCTGGGGGTCTGGGGGTGTGGCTACAGGAATCTAGATGGCTGTGCTGATTCCTGGGACCTGGGCTGCCTCCGTGGGGGACCTCTCCAGGAACTGTCTGCCCCCGATGTTGAAGTGGGCAGAGGTGGAGCACTCCCACCAGGAAATGAACAGTCATGTCCTCCTTCCCAGAGCCTGTCCATCCAAGACTCCACACCCATTGCCTCCATGCTCCTGTGGGGCCACCTGGTTCGTGGCAGCCGGGCCTATACCCTGTACACATGGAAAATGGGCTCCACAGTTTGGCCCAGATCACACCCCAGGCACCCCTGTCTCTGTGCAGTCAGATCTCTGTTGTTATCTTGTGTGAGGCTGCAGTGTGGGGTGAGGGGGGCTGCGTGTTTGCCCCTTCCAGCTGGGAAGTACAGTGAGTCCACTGCCGTTAGCGTGTGTTTCTCTCCACCCTGGTGTTAGAAAGCCAGCACAGGGGCACTTCTCCTCAGTAGTCTAGGCTTCTCTAGCCCTTCTATCTGACCCAGCAGATTTCTCAGCAGTTAAGGGAGCCCCCAGAGTAGGGTGCGCCATGTGGGCCTTCTGTTCCTCACAGATACCTCCCAGGGCCACCGGCTCCATCCTGATTTTTTTCCCGTCCTACTCTGGTTACATGGAGATCTTTCTTGCAGCTTGGATATATAGGAGACCTCTCGCCAGTTTCCAGTTGGTTTTCTGTGAGAACTGTCCCACACATAGATGCATCTTTGATGTGTATGTGGGGGAAAATGAGCCCCGTACGTGCCTCTGCCATCTTGATTCCTCTCCCTAGACCATTGTCACTTCCTGACCGCTGTGTGGTAACGTCTGAAAATAAGCTTTGTAGAAATGTGCTGTGTTCCCTGAACAGTGAGAATACTGGTGTTGGCTGGGCAATCTTTCTGAATGGCAGTTTTGCAATCTAAATTGCAAATGTTTACAGTTGACTTGGTGTCAGTTTTCTCAGCCTAAGTTTAAGGCTGTGCATATATGGAGGATGTTGCAAGGGGATCTGGCTATCCTAATCATATCAGTCCAGGAACTGTAGTTTGGAAAGAAGCTCACCTATCTCAGAAGTATCCAATCTTCATAGAATCATAAAGTTAAGTACTTTAGATTATGTAGTTCAAAAGTTGCTTTGCCTTGGAGGAAACCAAAGCTCAGAACCCAGAATTTTCACTCCTTGTTTCAGAGGAGTCTCAGTCTGTTTTTTAGAAAGACAATCACCGCTTAGTCAAACATCTGACTCTTGGATGAATACCCCTGGTACCTTTCACCAGGAGGGGAGAGGCTGCCAGTGAAGAAATGGACTCAAGCCTGAAGGTCAAAGCTACAGCTGCTAGTCCTTTAATACTTTTTTAAACCTTATTTTAATACCACATTATTTATGAGTTTGAAGTTCGATGCTAATATCTTTGTCGTTCACATCAGTTAAATGTAACCACAATAGGAGAGGTCCTGAAGGGTTTTGGTAGGCAGTACAGCACAGGGTTAGTGTATGCTGACCTTAGAAACTAATTAGAGCTGGGTTTGAATCCTCCATCAACACTTACATGCCTTGCCCAAGTTACTTGAGCATTCTCTGCTTCAAGGGGATATCTATACTCAACTCAAAGAGTTGTTATGGGGCATAAATGAGGTGATACATGTCAAGTGCTCACCAATAAGTGCTCCAAATCAGCTTCATTTTGTTAAATAAAAAATGGAGTTCTCCTAATTTCAGTGTATATGACTTGAAAAGTAAAAACAAAACAAAAACACACAAGGGAATAGGCCAAATCTGGATGAATTCCCAGCACAAAAATCTTTTAAGGTTGTGTATTTTATACATACATTGCATATCCTAATTATTTTTTAAAAATTTATTGAAGCATAGTTTATAATTCACATCCATTTCTGCTGTGCAGAAAGGTGATTCAGTTATACATATATATATATATACACACACACATATTCTTTTCCATTATGATTTATCACAGGATATTGAATATTGCTCCCTGTGTTATACAATTTAGGACCTTGTTTATCCATTCTATTTATACCAGTTTGCATCTGCTAATTGCAAACTTCCGATTTATCCCTCTCCAACTGTCCTCTCCCTTGGCAACCACCAGTCACCTCTCTGCTGCTGCTGCCACTAAGTCGCTTCAGTCGCGTCCGACTCTGTGCGACCCCATAGACGGCAGCCCACCAGGCTCCCCCGTCCCTGGGATTCTCCAGGCAAGAACACTGGAGTGGGTTGCCATTTCCTTCTCCAATGCATGAAAGTGAAAAGTGAAAGTGAAGCCACTCAGTCGTGTCCGACTCTTAGTAACCCCATGGACTGCAGCCTACCAGGCTCCTCCGTCCATGGGATTTTCCAGGTAAGAGTGCTGAAGTGGGGTGCCATTGCCTTCTCCGTCCACTCTCTATGTTCCTGTTTTGTTTCTCTTTCATAGATGGTTCATTTGTGTCATATTTTAGATTCCACATGTAAGTGATGTCATATGGTGTTTATCTTTCTGACTTACTTAACCTAGTATGATAATCTCTAATTGTATCTGAAAGGTTGTTGTTGAATTACGACGCCGGGATTCTTGGCCCCCGGAGGAGAAGAATTCAATCTGGGGCCAGAGACTAGGCTTGATCGCTCAGAGCTTTTGTGTAATAAAGTTTTATTAAAGTATAAAGGAGATAGAGAAAGCTTCTGACATAGGCATCAGAAGGGGGTAGAAAGAGCACCCCCTTGCCTAGTGTTAACAACGGAGTTATATACTCTCCAGTAAATCAAAAGACTGCCTGGAGGTTGTAAAGAGCTCATCAGACCTAGTCCCATAATTTACATTTAGCCAGAAGGTTTAATCCAGAGACTGTCCTCAGGCAGAATACATAATACATTGTTGTTATATAACCCTTGTAAAGAAGGAAAAAAAAGTTTGTCCTTTCTTCCTCCTTGAGAATTCCAGACCCCTATCTCCTTGGGGACCCCTAGACTTCTTATCAACCTGCCTAGGAAGTGACTCTCTCATATCCATGTTGCTACCAATGATATTATTTTGTTCTTTTTTATGGCTGAGTAGTATTTCATTGTATATATGTACCACATCTTTTAAAAAAATGTTTTTATTGGAGTTCAGTTGATTGGCAATGTTGTTACTTTCTACTATACAGCAAAGTGAATCCATTATATATATTCATATATATATATATTTAAAAGGGTGGATGCTTTTCCCATATAGTTCATTACAGAATATTGAGTAGAATTATTTTTAACTATACAGTTGATTCTTATCAGTTGTCTATTTTATATACAGTAGTGCATATATATCCGGCACAATCTCCCAATTATCCCTCCTCCCTTTTCCCCTCTGGTAACCATAAGACTGTTTTCTACATCTGCAATTCTATTTCTGCTTTGTAAATAAGTTCATTTTTACCACTTTTTAAGATTCCACATATAGCCGATATCATATCGTATGTTATTTGTCCTTCTGTCTGACTTACTTTACTCAGTATGACAAACTCCAGGGCTCCAGTGGCATTCTTTGGTTCTTTTTATGGCCATTGTGTATATGTACCACGTCTTTACTCATTTCTTTATGATGCACATTTGGGCTCCTTCTATGTCCTGGCTATTGTAATAGTGCTGCAGTGGACACTGGGGTGCATGTATCTTTTTGAGTTATGGTTTTCCAAGGAGTGTGAATGCTGGGTTATATGGTAGCTCTATTTTTAGTTTTTTAGGGAATCTCTATACTGTTCTCCATAGTGGCTGTACAAGTTTACATTCCCACCAATAGTATGGCATGTTTTTGTTCAATTGCTAAGTTATGTCCGATTCTTTGGCATCCCATGAACTGCATCGCGTCAGGCTCCCCTGTCCTTAACTACCTCCTGGAGTTTTCTCAGATTCATGTCCCTTGGTCACTGATGCTATCTAAGCATCTCATCCTCTGCCACCTGCTTTTCCTTTTACCTTCAAACTTTCCCAGCATCAAGGTCTTTTCTGCTAAGTCACTCCTATGCATCAGGTGGCCAAAGTATTGAAGCTTCAGTCCTTCCAATGAATATTCATTGTTGATTTCCTTTGGGATTGACTGGTTTGATCTCCTTGCAGTCCAGGGGACTCTCAAGAGTCTTCTCCAACACCATAGTTCAAAGCATCAATTCTTTGGTGCTCAGCCTTTATGGTCCAACCCTCACATCTGTACATGACTACTAGAAAAACCATAGCTTTGCCTGTACGGACCTTTGTCAGCAAAGTGATGTCTCTGCCGTATAGGTTTGTCATAACTTTCCTTCCCAAGAACAAGTGTCTCTTAATTTCATGGCTTCAGTCATCATCCACAGTGATTTTGGAGTCCAAGAAAATAAAATCTGTCACTGCTTCCACTATTTCCCTTCTGTTTATCATGAAGTGGTGAGACCAAATGGCAATATCTTTATTTTCTGAATGTTGAATTTCAAGCCATCTTCTTCATTCTCCTCTTTCATCCACATCAAGAGGCTCTTTAGTTCCTCTTCACTTTCTGCCATTTCATTGGTATCATCTGCATATCTGAGGATGTTGATATTTATCCCAGCAGTCTTGATTCCAGCTTGTGATTCATCCAGCCCAGCATTTCACATGATGTACAAGGCATGTAAGTTAAATAAGCAGAGTTAAATATACAGTCTTGTTGTACTCCTTCCCCCAGTTTGAACCAGTCCATTGTTCCATGTCTGGTTCCAACTGTTGCTTCTTGACCTGCATACAGGTTTCCCAAGAGGCAGGTAAGGTGGTCTGGTGTTCCCATCTCTTTAAGAATTTTCCACTATTTGTTGTGATCCACACAGTCAAAGGCTTTAACGTAGTCAATGCAGCATAAGTAGATGTTTTATGGAACTCCTTTGCTTTTTCTATGATCCAGCAAATGTTGGCAACTTGATCTCTGTCTCCTTTGCATTTTCTAAATCTAGCTTGTACATCTGGAAGTTCTTGGTTCATGTACTATAAAGGCTAGGTTGAAGAATTTTGAGCATTTTCTTGCTAGCTTCTGATGTGAGTGCAACTTCATGGTAGTTTGAGCATTCTTTGGCATTGCCTTTCTTTGGGATTAGAAAGAATATCCTAATTGATTGATCTTCCCTTGTGGCTTAGCTGGTAAAGAATCCACCTGCAATGTGGGAGACCTGGGTTCGATCCCTGGGTTAGGAAGATCCCCTGGAGAAGGGAAAGCCTACCCACTCCAGCATTCTGACCTAGAGAATTCCATGGACTGTTTAGTCCATGGGGTCACAACAAGTCGGACACAACTGAACAACTTTCACTTCTTTGGGACTGGAATGAAAACTGACCTTTTCTAGTCCTGTGGCCACTGCTGAGTTTTCCAAATTTGCTGATATATTGAGTGCAAGACTTTGACAGCAGCATCTTTAAGGATTTAAAATAGCTCAGCTGGAACTCCATCACCTCCACTTGCTTTGTTCATAGTAATGCTTCCTAAGGCCCACTTGACTTCACACTCCAGAGTGTCTGGGTCCAGGTGAGTGATCACACCATTGCGGTTATCCAGGTCATTAAGACCTTTTTTGTATAATCTTCTGTGTATTCTTGCCACCTTTTCTTGATTTCTTCTGCTTCTGTTAGGTCCTTACTGTTTCTGTCCTTTATTGTGCCCATCCTTGCATGAAATGTTCCCTTGATAGCTCCATTTTTCTTGAAGAGATCTCTAGTCTTTCCCATTCTGTTGTTTCCGTCTGTTTCTTTGCATTGTTCTTTGAGTAAGACCTTCTTTTGTCTCCTTGCTATCCTCTGAAACTCTAAATTCAGTTAGGTATATCTTTCCCTTTCTCCTTGGCCTTTCACTTCTTTTCTTTCCTCGTCTGTTTGTAAAGCCTCCTCAGACAACCACTTTGGCCTCTTCCATTTCTTTTTCTTTGAGATAGTTTTGGTCACTGTTCCCTGTACATTGTTATGAACCTCCATCTGTAGTTCTTCAGGCACTCTACCGGATCTAATCCCTTGAATGTATTCATCACCTCCACTGTATAATCATATGGGATTTGATTTAAGTCATACCTGAATGGCCTAGTGATTTTCCCTACTTTCTTCCATTTAAGCCTGAATTTTGCAATAAGGAGCTGATGAGCTGAGTCAGAGTCAGCTACAGGTCTTGTTCTTGCTGACTATCTTTGGCTGCAAAGAATATAATTAATCTGATTTCAGTATTGACCATCTGATGATGTCCATGTGTAGCATCTTGTGTTGTTGGAAGAGGGTGTTTGCTATGATCAGTGCATTTTCTTGACAAAACTCTGTTAGCCTTTGTCCTGCTTCATTTTGTACTCCAAGCCCAAACTTGCCTTTTGCTCCAGGTATCTCTTGACTTCCTACTTTTGCATTCCAATCCCCTATGATGAAAAAGGCATCTTTTTTGTTGTTATTGTTAGGTCTAAAAGATATTGTAGGTCTTCATGCTAAGTTGCTTCAGTCATGTCCGACTCTTTGTGACCCCGTGGACTACAGCCTGCCATGCTCTTTTGTCCATGGGTTTCTCCAGGCAAGAATACTGGAGTGGGTTGCCATGCCCTTCTCCAGGGAAGAGAAAGTCTTCACAGTAACAGTCATCTTCAGCTTCTTCAGCACTAGTGGTTGGGATGTAGACTTGGATTACTATGATGCCGAATGGTTTGCCTCGGTAACAACCAAGATCATTCTGTTGTTTTTAAGATTGCACCCAAGTACTGCATTTTGGACTCTTATTGACTGTGGGGACTATTACATTTCTTCTAAGGGATTCTTTCCCACAGTCATAGGTATAATGATCATCTGAATTGAATTCACCTATTCCCCATCCATTTTAGTTCACTGATTCCTAAGATATCGGTGTTCACTCTTGCCATCTCCTGCATGACCATGTCCAGTTTACCTTGATTAATGAACCTAACATTCTAGGTTCCTATGCATTATTTTTCTTCACAGCATCAGACTTTACTATCACCACCAGACACATCCACAACTGAGCATTCTTTCTGGAGCTCTTCTTCATTGCACTTTGCTCTTCCCCAGTAGCATATTGGATACCTTCTGACTTGGTGGGCTCATTTTCTAGTGTTATATATTTTGGCTTTTCATACTGTTCATGGTCCTCTCATGGCAAGAATACTAGAGTCATTTGCCATATCTTCCTTCAGCGGACCACTTTTTGTCAGAATTCTCCACTGTGTTCTGTCCATCTTGGGTGGTTCTGCTTGGGTAGCATGGTTCACTGAATTGTGCAAACCTGTTCTTCCTGAGAAGACTGTGATCTATGAAGGGAAACAGTGTAGGAGAGTTCCCTTTTCTCTAAACCCTCTTCAGCATTTATTGTTTGTAGATTTTTTGATGAATGCCATTCTGACAAGTGTGAGGTGATACTTCATTGTAGTTTTGATTTTCATTTCTCTAATAGTTACGTTGAGCATCTTTTCCTGTACATTTTGGCCATCGGTGTGTCATCTTTGGAGAAATGTCTTTGTAGGTTTTCCATCCATTTTTTTGTGTGTGTGTGGTTGTTGTTTTGCTATTGAGCTATATTAGCTATTTGTATATTTTGGAGATTAATGTCTTACTGGTCACATCATTTGCAGATATTTTCTCCCATTCTGTGGGTTGCCTTTTCATTTTGTTTATGGTTTCCTTTGCTGTGTAAAAGTTTTTGAGTTTAATTGGACCCATTTATTTTTGTTCTTATTTTCATTAGGAGTTGGGTCAAAAAAGATATTTCTGTGATTTATGTCAGAGAGTTCTGCCTATGTTTTCCCCTAAGAGTTTTATAGTATCTGCCCTTACATTGAGGCTTTTAATCCACCTTGGATTTATTTTTGTGTGTAGTGTCATAGTAATATCATTTCAGTTTTTTACGTGTAGCTGTTCAGTTTTCCCAGCACCACTTATGGAAGAGACTATCTTTTCTCCATTGTATATTCTTGCCTCCTTTGTCATAGGCTAATTGACCTTAGGTGCCGGGAGCCAGAGTGAGGAATCCCACCTGTGACAAGGTCATGCTGCAGAGATCTGATGAGCAAGGAGAGTCAAATCTCAGGGCTTCCCCCTAGTATTTCCTGAGCATGTACCCAAAAAACCAAAGTCTGCTGGCCTTTGTACTCTGCTTTTCCACTCTTCTGACACACTCTGGAAAAAGTCAGCTCAGGGCTTTAGTCTTCTGCATTTGAAAGGGTGTTTCAATCCCAAAACCCCTCTGATGGCTTTCTAGCCTGCCTGCAGGACTCGTACAGCTGCACATGTGATTGTTTGAGGCCTCCCAACTGTGGGAGGCACAGGAAGCTTAAAACATCCTAGGAATGTAGGGGCTTCCGACGAGTCAAAATCATTAGAATAGGACTGATTAAAAGTTTCATTTGTTGAGCCAATACTTGCTGCCAAATTTTCATATCTTTTATTTGTAGAGATAGTTGGTATATAGAAAAACAGGTAGTAGACCTGGTATTAGCAACCTTAGATCTTTGAGTTAAGTACTTTCTTTGTTATAACCCACTGCACCTTTGTTCTACAGGAATGTAACTTTATTAAGTACTTTGACGGTGATGCAGAGTAAAGAAAAAACACTTCTAGGGAAAAGGAGTTTTCTGACTGATGGACAATTATCCAGGAAGAGAGCCATAAAAATGCTGACAGGCCTCTTGGCCAGAAGATAATGTAAACCACCTGAGACCTTTTGTATATGGGAAGATATGCAAAAAGAAAGCCTGGTCTCAATGAGGGCCAGGACTGCTGCCCCTGCATAACTCTGCATATTCCACTATTTCTTTATGTACAACCTGGGGTATATAAGCTGATTTTGAAAAATAAAGCTTTTGGAGTCTTACACCGATGCTTGGCTTCCCCATGTCGTTCTTTTCTCCCCTTTTTCAGCTAAATTCCCATCTGGAGCGGGGAGGTTCACCACGTCTACTTACTTACCCTGGCTCCTAAGACTCACACGAAAGGGAGCCTAAGGCGGGGCACCCTTCGATATTCAAGTGGGCACTGGTGGCCTAACATAGATGGTGCAAACCTCTTGTCTCGAGGTTTTATTGGTTTTCCCTGTAAACCAAGTTATTCAGCCTCTTTTTCTCCACCTATATTTCCTACTATACTATTTCTTCCTAATCTAATCTTATATTTCTATATTAATAAATAAATAAGTTTCTCCTCACCTACGCCGGTTCATGCTTCGAATTACCCTGGATCCACCAGGGCTGGACCCCGGCACTTAGGTGTGTGGTTTATCTGTGGACTTTTTAACCTGTTATATTGACCTATATTTTGGTTTATGTACTAGTACCATGCTGTTTGTAGCTTTGGAGTATAGTCTGAAGTCAGGAAGCCTGGTTCCTCCAGCTCTTCTTTCTTTCTCAAGATTGCTTTGGCTACTCAGGGTCTTTTGTGTTTCCACATAAATTGGAAGATTTTTTTGTTCTAATCCTGTGAAAAATGCCCCCTGTAATTTGATGTGGATTGCATTGAATATGTAGATTGCTTTGGGTAGCTAAGATCATTTTGGTAATATTGATGCTTCCTATTTAAGAACATTGAGCCACATCTTTATCCATTCATCTGTCAGTGGACATTGAGGTTGTTTCCATGCCTGGTCTATTGTGAATAGTGCTGTTCTGAGCTTAGAGGTACATATATCTTTTGAATTACAGCTTTGTCTGGATATGTGCCCAGGAGTGGGATTGCTGGATTATATGTTAATTATATTTTTAGTTTTCTGAGAAACCTCCACATTATTTTCCACAGTGGGTACACCAACTTACATTCCCACCTGTAGTGTAGGAGAATTCTCTTTTCTCCATACCCTCTCCAGTATTTGTTATTTGTAGACATTTGTCATAGACTTTTAATGACATTTAATGACTTTTAACATTTAATGATGGTCATTCCGACCAGTGTGTGGTAGTACCTCATTACAGTTTTTATTTGCATTTTTCTAATACTTAGTGAACATCTTTTCATGTGCCTATTGGCCATTTGTATTTCTTCCTTGGAGAAATGTCTATAAAAATAATCTGCCTGTTTTTCATTTGGGTTGTCTTTTTGTTATTGTAAAGTTGTATCATCTTTTTGTATATCTTGGAAATTAAGCCCTTGTCTGTCACATCATTTGCAAATATTTTCTCCCATTCTGTAGGCTGTCATTTAGCTTAGTTCATGGTTCCTTTGCTGTGCAAAAGGCAATAAGTTTGATTAGGCCCTATTTGTTTATTTTTGCTTTTATTTCTATTGCCTTATGAAATGACCTAAGATAACATTTGTACAATTTATGTCAGAGAATGTTTTGCCTGTGTTCTCTTCTAGGAGTTTTATGGTGTCATGTCTTATGTTTAAGTCTTTAAACCATTTTTATTTTATTTTTGTGTATGGTGAGAGGGCGTGTTCTAAATTCATTTATATATATATATATATATTTTTATATATATATATATATATATATATATATATATATATATATATATATTGCTGTCCAGGTTTCCCAACACCAGTTACTGAAGAGACTTTTCCTCATTGTATACTCTTGCCTCCTTTGCCAGAGATGAATTGACCATAGATGTGTGGTTTATTTCTGGGCTCTCTATTCTGAAACATTGATCCATATGTTTCTTTTTGTGCTAGTGCCACTCTGTTTTGAGTACTGTAGCTTTGTAGTATTGTCCGAAGTCTGGGATGGTTATGCCTCATGTTTTGTTCTTTTTCTTCAGGATTCCTTTGGTAATTCTGAATCTTTTATGGTTCCATATGAATTTTAGGATTATTTTCTCTAGCTCAGTGAAAAATATCACAGGCAATTTGATAGGGATTATATTAAATTTGTAGATTGCTTAGAGCAGTATGGCCATTTTGATAGTATTCTTCGAATCCAAGCATGGGATAGTTTTCACTTCTTTGAACCATCTTCAGTTTATTTTATTAATGTTTCATATCTATAAGT
Source organism: Ovis aries (assembly GCF_016772045.2). NCBI lineage: Eukaryota > Metazoa > Chordata > Mammalia > Artiodactyla > Bovidae > Ovis > Ovis aries. Next base: position 215,797,235 of record NC_056054.1, read on the forward strand.
CTTTCACCTCCTTGTTGAGGTTTATTCCTAAGTATTTAATTTTTGAGATTGTGATTTTAAAAGATATTGTTTCTTACATTACCTTTCTGATATTTCATTGTTATAAGGAAATGCAACCAATTTCTGTATGTTAATTTTGTATCCTGCCACATTACTGAATTAATTAGTTTTAGTAGTTTTAGTGTGGAGTCTTCAGAGTTTTCTATGTATAGTATTATATCATCTGCACATAATGACAATTTTGCCTTTTCCCTCTAAATTTGGATAATTTTCTTTTTTTTTTTTTTTGACTGATTATTGTGGCTAGGACTTCCAATACTATGTTGAATAGAAGTAGAAAGAGTGGGCATCCTTGTGTTGTTCCAGATTTTAAAAATAAGGCTTTTAATTTTACACCATTGAGTATTATATTGACTGTGGGTTTGTTATAAATAGCTTTTACCATTTTGAGATATGTTCTCTCTGTACCCACTTTGGCAAGAGGTTTTTATCATGAATTGATGTTAAATTTTGTCAAGTGTTTTCCCTGTATCTATTGAGATGACTGTGTGATTTTTGTCTTTTTTTTATGTGGTGTATCACATTTATTGATCTGCATATGTTGAATCATCCTTGTGATCTTGGGATGAATCCCACTTGGTTATGGGGTATGATTTTTTCTATGTGTTGTTGGATTTGGTTTTCTAATATTTTGGCGAGAATCTTTAAATTCATCCCAGATATTGGCCTATAATTTTATTTTTTGGCAGTGTCTTTTTTTGATTTGGTATCAGGATGATAATGGCTTCACAGGACATCCTTGGGAGTGTTCCCTTCTCTTCAATTGTAGAAAAGTTTGGGAAGAATCAGTGTAAGTTCTCTTGGTATGTTTGGTAGAATTTGCCTGTGAATCCATCTGGTCCTGGACTTTTGTTTGTAGGGAGTTTTTAAATTACAGACTCTATTCAGTTCTATTGATCCTTCTGTTCAAATTGTCTATTTCTTCTTAATTCAGTTTTGGTAGGATGTCTGCTTCTAGAAACTTGTCCATTTCTTTTAGGTTGTTGAATTTGTTGGCACATAATTGTTCATAGTATTCCATTATGGGTTTTTGTATTTTTGCAGTATCAGTTATTATTTTTCCTTTTTCATTTCTTATTGTTTATTTGGGTGGGTCCTTTCTTTTCCTGTTGGTGAGCCTAGCCAGAGATTTGTCAAAACTGCTCTTGGTCTTACTGAATTTTTCTATTGTTTCTTTTACTTTCTGTTTTATTTATTTCCTTTCTGATCTATATTATTTCCTTCCTTTTGCTGACTTTAGTGTTTTGTTTTTTTTTCTAATTCTTTTAAGTGATAGGTTAGGCTGTTTGAGATTTTGCTTGTTTTTTGGAAGGCCTGTATCATTACAAACTTCCCTTTAAGAACTGCTTTTGCTGCCTCCCACAGATTTTGTATGGTTGTGTTTTTATTGTCATTTTTCTCAAGCTATTTTTAAATTTCCTCTTTGATTTCATCATTGATCTATTGGTTTTCCAGTCGCATGTTTTTTAGTTTCCATGTGATTATTTTTCTCATTTCTTTATCTGTGGTTATTTTCTAGTTTTATTATATTGTAGTCATAAAATATGCCAGAGATAATTTCTATACTGTTAAATTTGTTATGACACCACCCTTATGGCGGAAAGCAAAGAACAACTAAAGAGCCTCTTGATGAAAGTGAAAGAGGAGAGTGAAAAAGTTGGCTTAAAGCTCAACATTCAGAAAACTAAGATCAAGACATCTGTCCCCATCATTTCAAGGCAAATAGATGGGGAAACAGTGGAAACAGTGTTAGACTTTATTTTGGGGGGCTCCAAAATCACTGCAGATGGTGACTGCAGCCATGAAATTAAAAGATACTTGCTCCTTGGAAGAAAAGCTATGACCAATCTAGACAGCATATTCAAGAGCAGAGATATTACTTTGCCAACAAAGGTCCATCTAGTCAAAGCTATGGTTTTTCCAGTGGGTCATGTATGGATGTGAAAGTTGGACTATAAAGAAAGCTGAGCGCTGAAGAATTGATGCTTTTGAACTGTGGTGTTGGAGAAAACTCTTGAGAGTCCCTTGGACTGCAAGGAGATTCAGTTAGTCCATCCTAAAGGAAATCAGTCCTGAATATTCATTGGAAGGACTGATGCTGAGGCTGAAACTCTAATACTTTGGCCACCTGATTTGAAAAGAATTGACTCATTTGAAAAGACCCTGATGCTGGGAAAGATTGAAGGCAAGAGGAGAAGGGGACAATAGAGGATGAGATGGTTGGATGGCATGAGTTTGAGTAAATGGAATGAGTTTGAGTAAACTCTAGGAGTTGGCAATGGACAGGGAGGCCTGGTGTGCTGTTGTCCATGGGGTTGCAAAGAGTCAGACATAACTGAGCAATTGACCTGAACTGAACTAAATTTATTAAGGCTTATTTTGTGCCCTGATATGTAGTTAATTCTAGAAAATGTTCCATGTACACTTGAGGAGAATGTGTACTCTGTTTTTCTTTGTGATGTAATGTCCTGAAAAATATCAATTGAGTCTAACGTTCTATTGTATCATTTAGTATCTGTTGTCATATTGATTCTGTCTAGGAGATCTTTCCACTGATGTGAAGGGGGTATTAAAGTCTCCTACTATTATTGTGTTCCTGTCAATTTCTCTGTTTGTCTGCTAGTATTTGTTTTGTGTATTTGAGTCTCCTATATTAGGTACATATTTATATTGATAACTATAAAATCCTCATCTTGTATTGATCCTTTTATCATTACATAGTGTCCTTCTTTAACTTTCTGTTGTTGTTGTTGTTGTTTCTTTTTTTCTTGGTGGTTCTGCTGTTGGCATGTAGGATCTTAGTTCCCTGACCAGGAATTGAACCTATGCCACTTGTAATGAAAGTGTGAGGTCTTAACCACTGGATCACCAGAAAGTCCTCTCTTTCTATATGGCCTTTGTTTAAGAGTCTGCCTCCAATGCGGGAGACCCAGGTTCAATTCCTGGGTCAGGAAGATCCCCTGGAGAAGGAAATGGCAATCCACTCCAGTATTCTTGCCTGGAGAATCCCATGGATGGAGAAGCCCAGTAGGTTACAGTCCACGGGGTCGCGAAGAGTTGGACACGACTGAGTGACTTCACCTTACTTCACCTTTGTTTCAAAGTCCATTGTATCTGATATGAGTATTGCGACCCTCACTTTCTTGTCATTTCCTTTTGCATGAAATATCTTTTTCAATCCCCTCATTTTCAATCTGTGTGTGTCCTGTGCCCTAAAATGGGTCTCTTTGGGGCAGCATATTGTAGGCTTTTGTTTACTTTTACTGAATCTGCCACTCTGTGTCTTTTGATTGGAGTATTTAGTCCATTGACATTTAAGGCAGTCGTTAATAGATATGTATTGATTTCCATTTTAAACTTTGTTTTCCCATTGGTTTTGTATTTCTTCTTTGCTCCTTTTATTTTTTCTTCTGTGGCTTGATGATTTTGTGTTATACTTATGTCTTCTTTCTGGTTTTTGTGACTCTTTGTAGGTTTTTGTTTGTGGTTACTCTGTTTTACAGGTATATTAACCCCTTATATCTACTTACCTTAGATGGGTAGTTATATAGGCTCAAACACATTCTAATTTTTAAAAATCTACATTTTTCTTACTCTTCTCTGACATATTTTATAATTTTGATGTCTTTTACATTTTCACATCATCATTTTTCTGTTCATTGTCACTATCATCACTTTCACAGAAAATTTTTGATTTTTTGAAAAAATCTGTATATGGCTTAAGTTATTTTCTAATTGTGATTTTCTCTTTCCCATATATTTGTCTTTTCTATTTGGAGAAGACTTCAATATTTCCTTTAGGATAGGTTTAGTATTGCTGTATTCTTATAGGTTTTGCTTCTCTGAGAAATTTTTTTTATTTTCCCTTCTATTCTAAATGATAATCTTGCTGGGTAGAATATTTTAGGTTGCAGATTTTTCTCTTTCAGAATTTTGAATATATTAATATCTTGCCACTTCCTTCTCACCTGCAAAGTTTCTGTGGAGAAATCAGCTGATGGCCTTAAGGGGTTTTCCTTGTAATTCACTTCATTTTTCTCTTGCTGCCTTTAAAATCCTCTCAACTTTTGCCATTTTTATTATAATATGTCTTGGTATAGATGTGTTTGGGTTTGTCTTATTTGGAACCCTCAGTGTTTCCTATACCTCAATATTTGTTTCCTTCTTTAGGTTTGGGAAGTTTCCAGCCATAATTTCTTGAAATACATTGTCAATCCTCCTTTCCTTCCCCTTCTGGTATCCCTATCATGTGTAGATTGGCAAACTTTATATTATCCTGTAGGTCTCTTACATTACTTTCACTTTTTTTCATTTGGCTTTCTGTCTGCTGTCCTGATTGGGTGATTTCTATTTTTCTACCTTCCAGGTCACTTATTTGTTCATATTCTTTCTGCTCTTCACTGCCTTTAGTCCAGCTTTGGTCTCTGCAAATAAGTTTTATAATTTTTCTTGGTTCCTCTTTATAGTTTCTAGTTCCTTTTTAGAGTACTTTGCATTTCTGTTGATAGCCTTTAATTCCTTCAGTATTCACATTTTCTTTTTGAAACTGCTATTAGGCTGAAGAGGCCTGCTTCATTGTTGTTCTTTTAGAGGAATGCTCTTGTGAGTGGTTCCTCTGCTTCTTTGTTTTACTTATATTTCTCTTACTCTGTGAGTTTAGGACAAACCATTATCTACTGTGGTCTTAGAGGGCTATTTATATGTGGGGTGGTCCCTGGGTAGCTTGTGTGGGTTTAGTATATTTGGTAGAGGGCTGCTTTTAGTGTAGATGCCTGCTGTCTCTTTCCTCAGTGAGTGCTGGTCATTATCCCTTAGATAGGGGATGTGCGTATGTGGTGCCTGGTGCCCAGTCTTGGAGTTCTCAGTGGTGGTGGGCAGTTCAGGTACATTCCCAGGGCATGAGATGGGAGTGGATGTAGCTTGCAACCACACCTGGGCTGGTGGTGGTGGTGGGACTCACAACCACTTCTGGCATCCAGCTGAGTGGTGGCTTGCTGAGTTTGTGCAGTCAGTTTCCTGCCCTCTGGGAATACAAGTGCAGACATAGGAAAAAAGACTACAGTTTGCACTCTGCCCTCCCCGTCATATGCCCCTCAAACAATGGTCTCTGGCTTCTAAGGCAGCCCAGCCTTCCTTGGCATATTTGGTTGCGTGTATGGTTGCACTGGATTCAAGTCCCTCACATCTATCTCCACATAGCCATCCCCAGTCCTCTCCTTGGTTGTGATCTCCGAAGTCTGAGTTCGAGCACCCAGCCCCCTCATGGGTCGATGGATGTGCGTGTCAGGCTGGGGAGTGCAGAGGGGTGGTACTGTCTGTGCAGTACTCCCTTTGTTCTGGTTGCCACAAATTGGCTACTGTGCTCTCCTTCAAGGTTATGAAGTTCCCCTTCTGTTCTGGCTGATCTCCCACAAGTGAGGGGGCTTCACAGGGTACAGGAACCTTTCTCCTCTCACAGCTTCCTTCCAGTGGCACAGGTTCCATCCCAATTCCTTTCTTGCTTTTTTTTTTCTACCCAGTCATGTGGCGATTTTCTTGCCCTTTCCACAGTCTAAGGTCTTCTGCTAGCATTCAGTAGGTATTGTGAGAATTATTCCACACATAATGAGTTAGTGTGATTTGTTGTGTTTGTGGGAGATGGGAGCTTCACATCTTACTATACCACCATCTTGATCACTCTCCTGTATATAATAACTTAAATAAGCCCCTTTTGCAATATGAAATATGTCTTACATGTTTTCTATCCTGGTTGGGAATCTTCTGGTCTCTTGTGTCAGTAAATACCCAAGTCCAAGTAGCTTAAACACAAAGGGGCAGAAGGAAAACAAGGAAGGGGGTCTCAGTGAACCTATGTGCTTAGTCATTCAATTGCATCCCACTCTTTGCAACCCTATGGATTGTAGCCCGCCAGGTTCCTAGAGAATCCATGGAGATTATCTAGCAAAAATACTGGAGTGGGTTAGCATGCCCTCCTCCATAGTGTTTTCCCAATCCAGGGATTGAACCCAGGTCTCCCGCATTGCTGGTAGACTCTTTATTGTCTGAGCTACCAGAACCTAAAGAGAGAATAAATAGGATCTTAAATATATGGTCCCTCTGCTCTGCTTCTCTCTTCCTGCCAGCATATTTTCTCTGACCACTTGCTTACTTACTCTACACTGAGAAAACCAGTTGGTCAAAATCTTCAAAGTTTTCATCTTGCAGTTAGAGGCATAACTTAATCCCAAATGGTTGGGGGCCCATCTCTAGAATAATTTAAGTCTGGGCAAGGGATTTTGGGAAAACACGGCAACTTGTGGAGAATCAAGAGGATGGAGTTAGAGGTGGGAAAGGGTGCCCCTAGCTCACTGCCCAGAGGAGGGAATGGCAGATGAGTAAGTAGAGGCCCATTATATTTTCCTTCTCTCTCACATGCCCATTGCAAAAACAAAATCTACTCTATCTTGTCTCAGGCTCTACAAAATAACATTATTGAACCTTCAATGTTCAGGAAAAAACACTATAACTTTAGATAAGCTAATTCTTAGTCTTGTGAATATTCTTAAGTATAGAATGTGAAAATATGCACAGTAAGATAGGGAGGGATAAGCAGGTTATTGAGGCCAGTAGGGCTCAGCTGCATGAAGTTTCTAGTTCAGCTCCATCTCCAACTGTGTGTGGATTGTGAGTTTTTATTCCCACTCCTTTTCCCCTAAAGTAACTTTATATCTGAGAGGGAAAAAGAATGTATCTGCAGATGCTAACTTAAAATATGTGTTGCATAGACCTATCTGTATTTTTAGGAGGCAGTGTTCCACAGTGCATTGTTCTCAAACTTTAACCCTATTTGTTTATAGTCCTATGATTTCTGCCATATCTGAGTAGCACCTGTACTATTTACTTGCTCTATTTCATTTGTAAAGTTAAATATCCACAGTAATCCTATGTTTTTCTTTAATGTGCTAGTTAAAATTTTCCCTAGTACAGAAAACAAAAACTACCTAATTTGAAAGGTGTTGGCCTTCAAGCGTGGGAGACAGCATCTCAGGTGACCCTGAGAGAACCGCTTTGAGGAGATGAGGGGAGGACCCAGGTTATATAGAAGTTTCACAACAAAGGGCAGGTAGTCAGAACGTCAAAAGATTGTTAAAGAAAATCAGATATCCCAAGTTAAGGAATGTAGCACTTTCCTATGCATGGGAAGATGCATGAGTCTGGGCTCACTGAAATCATTCCTTTCACATGCATCTTAGCTCTCTGGGGCCAGTATCCTGTATTTTCATTCACATCATGAGCTTCCTTGGGGCTCACCATAGGGAGTGGCTGCAGCCTGATGGTTAACAGATGGCAGGTATTCTTCCTGAGTGCTCTCTTAGGGCTCACATTGGAGGGTCGTAGTCACTGATGACTGTTACATCCTTGTTTACTGATGTGGCAGGAAATACTCCATTTCTCAGCAATAACCACTTAGTTATCTTGTTTACCTCCTCACTTTGGGAAACAATGCTATAGTGGAAAATCATCAGCATTCAATGGTTCATGTCTGCAAGAAAACTGTGTTTGTCTAAATTGAACACATTTCTGTTATAACAAAATCTGTACCTTTGAAAAGTACAAAATCTATCTGCTCAGATAGAAAACAAAATCTGTACCTTTGGTCTTGGGGGAAAAATTAAGCATCTTTATTTATCCTTTGGCTCCAAAAAGAGGGAAGAATTTTATTTCCTCTATATGGTTTTGTTTACCATGAAACTAATTTTTATTACATGATATATAAATGGATCTTTCATCTAAATAGCAAACATATTACAGTTAAGACCAAAATCTTCTTTGATCATCACCTCCCCTGGACAGAGGAGCGTAGTGGGCTACAGTCCATAGGCTCACAGAGTTTGGCCTGACTGAAGCAACTTAGCACACATACACAGACTCTCTACTCATTAGTGGGTCTTCCCTGGTGGCTCAGACAGTAAAGAGTCTGCCTGCAATGCAGGAGACCCAGGTTCAATCCCTGGGTCAGGAAGATCCCCTGGAGAAGGAAATAGCAACACACTCCAGTATTATTGCCTAGAGAATTCCATGGACAAAAGGAGCCTGGTGGGCTACAGTCTATGGAGTCACAAAGAGTTGGACATGACTGAGTGACTAACACTTTTACTCTTTTCATTAGGGTAAATCCAAGTTATGAATTTGGCTTCCCTGGTAGCTCAGCTGGTAAAGAGTCTGCCTGCAATGCAGGAGACCCTGGTTCGATTCCTAGGTCAGGAAGATCCCCTGAAGAAGGGATGGGCTACCCACTCCAGTATTCTTGTGCTCCCCTGGTGGTTCAGCTGGGAAATAATCTGCCTGCAATGCAGGAGACCTGGGTTCGATCCCTGGGTTGGGAAAATTCCCTGGAGGAGGGCGTGGCGGTGTTCTCCAGTGTTCTTGCCTGGAGAATCTCAATGAACAGAGGAGCCTGGTGGGCTTGGACATGACTGAGTGACTAAGCACAAGTTATTAATTCAGATTGTATATTTCCATACTTCTTCCTTTGAATCTGGCCACTAAAGTATCATTGTGTTGTAATGGTGAGTTAATGCATTCTCCAATTTGAGTCTGAATTTGGTAATAAGGAGTTCATGATCTGAGCCATAGTCAGCTCCTGGTCTTGTTTTTGTTGACTGTATAGAGCTTCTTCATCTTTGGCTGCATAGAATAATATCAATCTGATTTCGGTGTTGACCATCTGGTGATGTCCATGTGTAGAGTCTTCTCTTGTGTTGTTGGAAGAGAGTTGTTTGCTATGACCAGTGCATTTTCTTGGCAAAACTCTATTAGTCTTTGCCCTGCTTCATTCTGCATTCCAAGGCAAAATTTGCCTGTTACTCCAGGTGTTTCTTGACTTCCTACTTTTGCATTCCAGTCCCCTATAATGAAAAGCACATCTTTTTTGGGTGTTAGTTCTAAAAGGTCTTGTAGGTCTTCATAAAACCGTTCAACTTCAGTTTCTTCAGCATTACTGGTTGGGGCATAGACTTGGATAACTGTGATATTGAATGGTTTGCCTTGGAGACGAACAGAGATCATTCTGTCGTTTTTGAGATTGCATCCAAGTACTGCATTTCAGACTCTTGTTGACCATGATGGCTACTCCATTTCTTCTGCGGGATTCCTGCCTACAGTAATAGATATAATGGTCATCTGAGTTAAATTCACCCATTTCAGTCCATTTTAGTTTGCTGATTCCTAGAATGTCGACGTTCACTCTTGCCATCTCCTGTTTGACCACTTCCAATTTGCCTTGATTCATGGACCTGACATTCCAGGTTCCTATGCAATATTGCTCTTTACAGCATCAGACCTTGCTTCTATCACCAGTCACATCCACAACTGGGTACTGTTTTTGCTTTGGCTCCATCCCTTCATTCTTTCTGGAGTTATTTCTCCACTGATTTCCAGTAGCATATTGGGCACCTACTGACCTGGGGAGTTCCTCTTTCAGTATCCTATCATTTTTCCTCTTCATACTGTTCATGGGGTTCTCAGGGCAAGAATACTGAAGTGGCTTGCCATTCCCTTCTCCAGTGGACCACATTCTGTTCAGACCTGTCCACCATGACCCACCCGTCTTGGGTTGCCCCGCAGGCATGGCTTGGTTTCATTGAGTTAGAGAAGGCTGTGGTCCTAGCGTGATTAGATTGACTAGTTTTCTGTGAGTATGGTTCAGATCTAGGCCCTTAAATCTATTTCTCACTTCCACTGTATAATCATAAGGGATTTGATTTAGGTCATACCTGAATGGTCTAGTGGTTTTCCCTACTTTCTTCAATTTGAGTCTGAATTTGGTAATAAGGAGTTCATGATCTGAGCCGACAGAGCGACTGAACTGAATGCATGCTCACAGGTTTCCTTAAATGCCTTGAGGCAGTAAGGCTTCATTTGTCAAGGGATTCTGTATGATGGAGTGCATTTTTAATGCACAGTTCAGTTCAGTCTCTCAGTCATGTCCGACTCTTTGCAACCCCATGAATCACAGCACGCCAGGCCTCCCTGTCCATCACCAATTCCCGGAGTTCACTCAGATTCACATCCATCAAGTCGGTGATGCCATCCAGGCATCTCATCCTCTGTCGTCCCCTTCTCCTCCTGCCCCCAATCCCTCCCAGCATCAGAGTCTTTTCCAATGAGTCAACCCTTCGCATGAGGTGGACAAAGTATTGGTTTCAGCTTTAGCATCATTCCTTCCAAAGAAATCCCAGGGCTGATCTCCTTCAGAATGGGCTGGTTGGATCTCCTTACAGTCCAAGGGACTCTTAAGAGTCTTCTACAACACCACAGTTCAAAAGTATCAATTCTTTGGCGCTCAGCTTTCTTCACAGTCCAACACTCACATCCATACATGACCACTGGAAAAACCATAGCCTCGACTAGATGGACCTTAGTCGGCAAAATAATGTCTCTGCTTTTCAATATGCTATCTAGGTTGGTCAATGCACAGGGAATTTACAATTCTGCCTTAACCTTCACTCCCCACTTGCACAAGGCCTGAAGATCAGTCAGAAGTGAGATCAGGGCCTTCTCAGGTCTTTGCTGAGCATGCACACAGCCCTGCTCATGCACATAGACTCCTAGACCTGGAGACCTATGTTACAAGCTTTTAATACCCTTTAAGGATATCTCAACTCCCAATCTTGAAGTTTTGGGCCAACTCTTGTTTGCTGTCATTGGAATTGCAGCCTCAAGTAGCTGCAGGGTTAGACTATTGCACTAAATAGCTTTCACTAAGTGCCTTGTGTATACAGCTTTCCCATAGAATGAGCTCTAAGGCAGGTTAAATACCACCACCCTGCCAATGGGACTTTTCCAGAGAGCTGTGAGACAGGTTAAACAGTGACAATGTGCTAGGGATAAGCCATTCTGAAGCGCTCCAAACCCAGTGTGCTACCTCTGGTGGTTGCAGGGCTGCTGGATTTCAAGGCCGGTATGGAGCTGGAGTAGGGAAGGGGGGTATCAGTTCAGTTCAGTCCAGTCACTCAGTCATGACCGACTCATTGCAACCCCACGAATTGCAGCACATCAGGCCTCCCTGTCCATCACCAACTCCCAGAGTTCACTCAGACTCACGTCCATCGAGTTGGTGATGCCATCCACCCATCTCATCCTCTGTCGTCCCCTTCTCCTCCTGCCCTCAATCCCTCCCAGCATCAGAGTCTTTTCCAATGAGTCAACTCTTCACATGAGGTGGACAAAGTATTGGAGTTTCAGCTTTAACATCAGTCCTTCCAAAGAACACCGAGAACTGATTTCCTTCAGAATGGACTGGTTGGATCTCCTTGCAGTCCAAGGGACTCTTGAGAGTCTTCTCTGACAGCACAGTTCAAAAGCATCAATTCTTTGGTGCTCAGCTTTCTTCACAGCCCAACTCTCACATCCATACATGACCACTGGAAAAACCATAGCTTTGACTAGATGGACCTTTGTTGGCAAAGCAATGTCTCTGCTTTTGAATATGCTGTCTAAGTTGGTCATAACTTTTCTTCCAAAGAGTAAGTATCTTTTAATTTCATGGCAGCAATCACCATCTGCAGTGATTTTGGAGCCCAAAAAAATAGTCTGACACTGTTTCCACTGTTTCCCCATCTATTTCCCATGAAGTGATGGGACCAGATGCCATTATCTTAGTTTTCTGAATGTTGAGCTTTAAGCCAACTTTTTCACTCTCCTCTTTCACTTTCATCAAGAGGCTTTTGAGTTCCTCTTCATTTTCTGCCATAAAGATGGTGTCATCTGCATATCTGAGGTTACTGATATTTCTCCCGGCAATCTTTATTTCATCTTGGGCTTCCTCCAGCCCAGCATTTCTCATGATGTACTCTGCATATAAGTTAAATAAGCAGGGTGACAATATACAGCTTTGATGTACTCCTTTTCCTATTTGGAACCAGTCTGTTGTTCCATGTCCAGTTCTAACTGTTGCTTCCTGACCTGCATATAGGTTTCTCAAGAGGCAGGTCAGGTGGTCTGTATTCCCATCTCTTGAAGAATTTTCTACAGTTTCTTGTGATCCACACAGTCAAAGGCTTTGGCATAGTCAATAAAGCAGAAATAGATGTTTTTCTGAAACTTTCTTGCTTTTTCCATGATCCAGCAGGTGTTGGCAATTTGATCTCTGGTTCCCCTGCCTTTTCTAAAACCAGCTTGAACATTTGGAAGTTCACGTTTCATGTATTGCTGAAGCCTGGCTTGGAGAATTTTGAGCATTACTTTACTAGCATGTCAGATGAGTGCAGTTGTGCAGTAGTTTGAGCATTCTTTGGCATTGCCTTTCTTTGGGATTGGAATGAAAACTGACCTTTTCCAGTCCTGTGGCCACTGCTGAGTTTTCCAAATTTGCTGGCATATTGAGGGCAGCACTTTCACAGCATCATCTTTCAGGATTTGAAACAGCTCAACTGGAATTCCATCACCTCCACTAGCTTTGTTCGTAGTGATGCTTTCTAAGGCCCACTTGACTTCACATTCCAGGATGCCTGGCTATAGGTGAGTGATCACACCATCGTGATTTTTTTTTCATGAAGATCTTTTTTGTACAGTTCTTCTGTGTATTCTTGCCACCTCTTCTTAACATCTTCTGCTTCTATTAGGTCCATACCATTTCTGTCCTTTCTCGAGCCCATCTTTGCATGAAATGTTCCCTTGGTATCTCTAATTTTCTTGAAGAGATCTCTAGTCTTTCCCATTCTGTTGTTTTCCTCTATTTCTTTGCATTGATCACTGAGGAAGGCTTTCTTATCTCTCCTTGCTATCCTTTGGAACTCTGCATTCAGATGCTTATATCTTTCCTTTTATCCTTTGCTTTTCACTTCCTTTCTTTTCACAGCTATTTGTAAGGCCTCCCCAGACAGCCATTTCACTTTTTTGCATTTCTTTTCCATGGGGATGATCTTGATCCCTGTCTCCTGTACAATGTCATGAACCTCCATCTATAGTTCTTCAGGCACTCTGTCTATCAGATCTAGTCCCTTAAATCTATTTCTCACTTCCACTGTATAATCATAAGGGATTTGATTTAGGTCATACCTGAATGGTCTAGTGGTTTTCCTTACTTTCTTCAATTTGAGTCTGAATTTGGCAATAAGAAGTTCATGATCTGAGCCACAGTCAGCTCCTGGTCTTGTTTTTGCTGACTGTTTAGAGCTTCTTCATCTTTGGCTGCATAGAATATAATCAATCTGATTTCGGTGTTGACCATCTGGTGATGTCCATGTGTAGAGTTTTCTCTTGTGTTGTTGGAAGCGAGTGTTTGCTATGACTAGTGTGTTCTCTTGTCCAAACTCTATTAGCCTTTGACCTGCTTCATTCTGTATTCCAAAACCAAATTTGCCTGTTACCCCAGGTGTTTCTTGACTTCCTACTTTTGTATTCCAGTCCCCTATAATGAGAAGGACATATTTTTGGGTGTTAGATTGAGTTAAATACCACAATGCCTGCTCTTCCTACCAATGTTCAGATTGTTATAAGCATTTGGTTGGGCTTCCCAGATGGCACAGTGGTAAAGAATCTACCTGCTAATGCAGGAGGTGAAGGAGAAGAGAGTTCAATTCCTGAGTCAAGAAGATCCCCTGGAGACGGAAATAGCAACCCATTCCAGTATTCTTGCCTGAAGAATCCCATGGACAGGAGCCTGGTGAGCAACAGTCCCTGGGGTTGCAGAGCTGGACACAGCTGAGTGGGCTGGGTAGAGGTATCGGTTGAGTTAAATACCACAGAACCTGCTGTTCTTATCAACATTCAGATTGTTACAAGCATTTGGTTAATTTCTCGAGCTTTGAAAAAGTTTTCAGAAAATTTTGGCCAATTTTTTTTGCCAGTGTTTTTGCTGCTTGTTTGGAAAGCAGATTTACAGATATCCTCACTCCATCATTCTTGGAAGTCTTGACCTCCCAACCCCCAACCTGTTTTCTCACTGTTGATTGAAACAAAGCCAGGCATTTTTTCTTTTATTAGAGGAGGTGTCATCATCCATATCCATGCTGGGGATTTAAGGGGAAAGGTGGTCAAGTGCAGAGCAAATGCCAACCTACAAGGACAGCTGCTGTCAAATCCTGTTGATAACCATCATTCCAGAATAAGACTTCAAGTTGCCAGCTCTCTCAAACCTCAGTGGAATCTGGAATTTCAGTGTTTTGTGTGCAATTTCTACATTTTACTTTATTGACTACAATTTTAAAAGGAACTAAAATATTGTACACAAAATAACACACCCTGACTGAAGATGACTAGAGCAGTATCTTACGGATCTTTATTTGCTTACTCCTTGGAAGGAAAGTTGTGACTATCCTGGATAGCATATCCAAAAGCAGACACATTACTTTGCCAACAAAGGTCCATCTAGTCAAGGCTATGGTTTTCCAGTGGTCATGTGTCGATGTGAGAGTTGGGCTGAGTGCCGAGGAATCGATGCTTTTGAACTGTGGTGTTGGAGAAGACTCTTGAGAGTCCCTTGGACTGTGAGGAGATCCAACCAGTCCATTCTGAAGGAAATCAGTTCTCGGTGTTCTTTGGAAGGACTGATGTTAAAGCTGAAACTCCAATACTTTGAACATCTCATGTGAAGAGTTGACTCATTGGAAAAGACTCTGATGCTGGGAGGGATTGGGGGCAGGAGAAGGGGACAACAGAGGATGAGATTGCTGGATGGCATCACTGACTCGATGGACATGAGTCTGAGTGAACTCCGGGAATTGGTGATGGACAGGGAGGCCTGGCATGCTGCAATTCATGGGGTCGCAGAGTCAGACACGACTGAGTGACTGAACTGAACTGAACTGGAGAGTCTAGTGGTGGAGGTGGGAACTTCTTTTTAGATACCACCCAGAGGGCACCAGTGCTGGTACAGATTTAACTGTTGTTGGGTTTTTTTTTGCCATGCCACACAGCATGCAGGGTCTTTATTTCCCCCACCAGGGATTGAACCCATGCCCCCTGTAGTGGAAACAGAGTCTTACCCACTGGGCCACCAGGGAATTCCCTAATTGTTTTAATTAGTCCAAGGTCAAGTGTTGAAAAGGACCATTTTGCAGTTCTTCTGTTGAAAGAAGTGTGTGTTTATGCACCCATCATGACTGTGGATAGGGAAGGGATAAAGTGAGAGTTGCATAAATTTTTCCAAGGCAAAGGGCCAGAGAGCCAACTGCTGACCTGTATGAAGAGCATTGAAGGTGGAATCCCACAGATGCATCCACTCATATCACACAGGAAGCACGTGGCATGCCTGGTGGCTCTGATGGTAAAGAATCTGCCTGCGATATAGGAGATGCGGGTTGGATCCCTGCGTTGGGAAGATCCCCTGAAGGAGGGAATGGCTACCTATTCCAGTACTCTTGCCAGGGGAATCCCATGGACAGAAGAGCCTGGTGAACTACGGTCCATGGGGTCATAGAGTTGGACACGACTGAGTGACTAAGCACACACAGGAGAGCATATTCCCTGGTAGCTTCCTAAGAAAGGGTACTTGGGAGGCCAAAGTGTGAGAGCTCTAATTTCTAAAAATGTCTTCATGATGCTTTACCCTTGACTGAGAGTAAGCAGGTGGGAAATCTTTTTCTTTCAAAATCTTGACATACTTGCTTCACTTATTCCTTGCTTCTGGTGTTGCCACTAATAAGTATAAAGCTACCCTGACTTCTTATCCTCCCGTGCGACCAGTTTATCCATGTGTTGGGGAGCTTCTCTGGGTCCTATTGTTTAGAAATTTCAAGATGGTGTGATTGGCACGGGCCCTGTTTTATCTATTGTGTTGAGCACCCTTGGGTGCTTCCACTCTGGAAACCCATGTGTTTGATTTCCCCCTCTACATTTCCTCTTCTTTCTGGAAAGGAAAGTGAGATCGCTCAGTTGTGTCCGACTCTTTGCGACCCCATGGACTGTAACCTATCAGGCTCCTCTATCTATGGGATTTTCCAGGCAATAGTACTGGAGTGGATTGCCATTTGGTTATTGAATATCCTGCTCTGATCCTGATGTGTACTTATCTTTTTTACTTTCCTACTTTGTTTTGGGATTATTTTCAATTCCAGTTTCCAATCCTCCTACTTGAGTTGCTAATTTCCAAGAATGTTTCCATGTTCCTCACATGTTCTTCCACAGCATCCTACCTTTAGTCTAAAGATGACTTGTCTTTTCTCATCTCTTTGGGGCTATGATAGTTTTCTGAAGCTTCTTCTCCCTTAGCCTCAGATTCTTCCAAGTTGCTAGCTTTGGACTTTTCACGTTAGCAGCTTTCATCAGATGTCAGGTTACCTTTGGTTAAGCCAGAGGACTAAAGAGCTGAGAAGATTGCTGCCTGAGAGTTTCGCCTTAGGATAGTGGTTCTTGATCTTGGCTGTACAATGCAATCATCTGGGGAGATTTAAAAAACATTGATATTCCAGAATACTCATTTTATTGGTGTAGGATATTCCAAAAATACTCATTTTATTGGTGTAGGGTCTGACATAGGGATTTTGTAAAGCTGCCCAGGTCGTATTACTGTGTAGCCAAGGCTGAGAATTACCACTGATGGGTGGAACTGAACTACTTCATCTTCAGGTAAGAATAACATTCTCCAAGTCCAGGGCTTATTTTATATTCTCTTGGGGATAAACTTTTGGTTTCTGCAAAATGGAGGAGCAGCTGTCTGGCTGAAAAAAGACGTTATTTTTTACAGTGGCATTTTTAACAGCTTTTTACCAATATTATTTTAGGCTCCCATCCCTCTTTACCATTACTTTAAAGGGAAATTGTCTGTCAGTTTTTGAGCCTTCAGTGAATTCGGCACGTAAACTGAGTTGGTGTTCATTCTCTTCCCTGGTAAATGAGAATTCAGCTTTCTTTGGTCGGGTTTTCAAAATTCTCATGTTAACAATTCTTTCCCACTCTTCAGTGTTGAGAGAAGTTATGACTTAAAAAAAAACCCTTTAGTATATTTTCAGGAGTGGGGTGTAAGGAGCATGCAAAGCCTGATGTGTTCAACTTGGCATTTTTACCTAAAAGAATGATTATCAGCATTCTTTGAGAAAGAGAGCTTTGAGTTATAAACAGTCAGTTCCCCCAATCATTTTTCCCTTGGGGGAGAAAAGACAGTAGGGATTCCTAGCAAAACGGTCTAAACATCATGATGAAACCTTGACTATACCAGGAACACTATACTCTATTGCTGCTGTTGTTGCTAAATGGGACCTGGAGGAGGGAACGGGGAGGTCAGAACTGTGCGAGTCTGTCACAGAGAAGGAGCATCCCAGGTGCGAAGTGAAGAGGCAAACCTGGGCTCCTGAGTTTGGCATATGGATAACACATTAGAATAAAACCGTACTTTATCTACACAGACTCTGAAAAAGAAATGGCTGCCCATGGGCATTGTCCACAACCGCATGTTAGTTGGCCCATTTAGGGAGACCTGGACTTGCAGCCTCTTTTGAAAAAACTAGCCTACATGTTTGTGGGTGGCAGACCTGCAGGGCCCCAACCAGGAGCAGGGTAGCAGCCGCCCCTTTAGATGGCAAACCAAGCTCCCTGCACTATGCCACCTGCCTGGCCTCTAAAGGCATCTGAATTTACAACTTCTGGGATGTGGTTTAAGTTTTTAAAAAGTTAACAACAAAAGCAATCCTATTCATGGCAGAAGAACCCTACTTAAGTCAGAAAGAATTAAAACATTTATTGGGCATAAATATATTACATATACACTACAGATACAGTTAGGTATTACATATAGCATAGTATTTGCAAAATCTATACATTAAAATTGATATGGCAGTTTTAATACAATGTATATGAAATAGTCTAAAATTTACAATACAGGAAAACATGATTATTTTTTTTTTTTCTCCCAAAGTTGAAAAGCTTGGAATGTATGTCCAACAGTGAGGTAAAACATTTTGTCTTTCAATTTAAAGAATTGTGCAAGGATAACATTCAAACACATTCAATTAGGGCACTTTTCAAATTTGACAGGAATACTGAATTACTGTAGCCAACAAAACATGGTTAGAAAATGCCAACATTTCAAGTTGATAAGAACAAGGCAGATAATATGCAAAAAACCTTTTAAAAAAGTTTTCTTTTCAAACAATTTGAGGACAAAGGGAATTTTGCTTCACATGACTGGAATTTCTTGTGCCAGAGAGGAGTCTGACATACAGAGCATCAGAAAGCCACTCACTCGTTCCTATATATTGCAAAAGGGCAAAGAGAGAAGGTTAACATGACACTTTATTTTACTGTTCATGTGTAATGGCAATATATAGGTATATATCAATATCACATATACATACTATTTGTAATATAAAATAGTGCCAGATAGTGTGATAACTTTTTGACTGAGGAATTATAACGAACAGTCAACAATGGAGAGCAATAAAATAAAGTGCTTGTCAGCTAGTGTTTCACACACTTCAGCTTTCTGGTGGTTAGATAGTATGAAAATCTCAAAGATCAAATATTCATAGCAATTTTGGCTTAAAGTACTATTTCATTAAAAAAAAAAAATTCCAACCAATTCTGAGAATTTCTTTGTAGCAGCAGTTCTGAAGTGTTTCCAAAAAGGGATTTTATTTTTCTCCTGCAGACAAGGTTCTTGTACTCAGTTGACTCTTCATTGTTTAAAAAAGAAGAAAAAGCCTTCTCCCCAAAGGCATGAGATTGTTTCCGAAAATGCAGATGCAGTTGTTTGTTATAGTGGATCGTGATGCGCATTTAATAGTGGAGTGAGTTTTGGAAGGCCAGAAACTTTGGCAAACATATATTTACCTTGATGCTATCAGTTTGCAAGGCTAATTAAACTAGTTATTCTAGTCAATAACAAAATACAGAACTTTCTAGTACTTACTACATCACAGTGTAGGTACACAGAATAATTCATTGATCTTAGCACTTTCTTTAAAGAGATGATTATGTTTTTCTTGGGTACATGTAAACGTTTCAATCACTGATAATGGATTTTTTTTTGGCATTTAATGCACTAGATGCTGTTTATCTTTAAAAACACAAGAAAATGTCAGAAGAATGATAATACTACAGATGTTGCCAAGGAACAAGACTGACCTAAAATTACAAAAGTATAAAATACAAAAAAAAATAACATGCTACAAGGGAAAATTAGTACATAAGTACATTTAAAAATTTTACAATAAATAAAGATTGCACTGTAATTGGCATTTAAAGTACTGTATGCAGAATATAGTATAAATAAACCAAAAACAAAATAATGTTGGTTTCCCCATGACTTTGGTATGGGACTATTATAAGCTAGTACAGGATACTGCATTTTAAGACAACATAGACCAAGCACAAAATAGCTATGATCAAGAAAAACCAAGTAGCAAAAATATACAAAAACAGAAGCAGGGGGATACACTGTGTCTGTTGCACCCTTTTGGAATATATTTGCACCTCCAACTCTTAAATGTCCCTGAGGTACGCAAACATTATGGACTTCATATACATAATCCAATGACTTTGGGTTAAAATTGACAATCTCATGAATCAAAATAAACATGCAAGAGTAACACTTTGCACTCCAATAGCACCTGTTGATCGAGGATCTCAAAGCACTTACAAACATTAGAATCCCCATTTTATTTTTTATTTTTAATGCATGGGAAAACTGAGGCACAGAGAGGTAAAGTGACGTGTTCAGGTCGCGCAGCAAGTTAGTGACAGATCCAGGGAGAGAATCTAGGCTCCTTGACCCCCAAACACCCTGTGTTTATTACCAGCTAATACCATTCCCTCTCCACACATAGCCAAGTCAACCCCAAAAAATAGGAACTACAAATTTATTGGGTTTTAATTTTCATTTGCTGTTAGATTAGTATTATGTGCACTGAATTAAGGAATTGAAATTCAATCACTTCATTGATACCTCAAAGAACAGCCTAAAGGCAAATCTTTCAAAAATAATGAGCTGACATATAAGGAGACTGCTCACAATTAGTGTAAATCATGGACAATGGGCAGAGGCACTAAACTGTCACCAGTTCTCGTCATATAATTCTGGTCAAACATAACAGAATATAATAACTCTAGTGATTAGAAGTAGTTATATACAAAGACAAACAAGTTAAAGCAGCTTTTAAAATAGCTGAACAAGGAAACAACTAACTATTGCACAATGCCCTCGAAAAGTTACTGCTATGAATTGACGTGGTAAAATCTACAATGCTCCATAATTTATAGGTGCATTTTGGTTACTTGATTTCTTAGACAGGCAGCTCATAGTGTTAAAATCATAAGAAATACAGATTATTAAAACATTTTAGATTAAAGTACACATTTTGATTTCGATGAGCTAAACAGTTAAATAACTGAGTGACAACATGGTTGTTTAGGGCAGCCTTATCTGAGTGAACATATCTTCCGTTATGTGGTGGTTTTTGTGTGGTAATACTCTGACAATGCCGAAATCCTAGCCCTGTAAGTACACACGCTGTGATTCATGTTCACAGATACAGATGATCAGGACATAAGAAGTGAACAGTGAATATAAATTACTAAACTGTAACATGGAAAAAAAAATCAAAGGCTTGCAAAAGACATCAGTGAAGACAGAATAAAGGCAAATCTGAAAATTTTAAAAGAAAACATAAGCTAGCTTTTGGTATCTGGTTTGCTTCTTTTTTTTTTTTTAAATCCAGTTTAACCTCTTCCTAGTTTTGCATTTCAAAAAGGTGCACCAAAACACTGATATTTTTTTCCTAGCTAAATCTGTAAAATAAGTATATAAATCAAAGAACGAAAGGGCTTAAAAAAGGGAGTATCTGAATAAATGTGTATATTAAAATGTGTAGCATTAATTAAATTCATACCTCTAGTTTTGTTGGGTTTGTTTACTTCATTAAGAAGTACTGTAATATAAAGGCAAATAAAATGGATAAAGTTGCAAAGCCAACCACAATGAGGGCTGCAAACTGTTCATCAGTAGGCATCATGCTCTTCATTTTGGGATCATCTAAGCTCCCCATGTCCCCTGTAAGCATGACCTCACTTCGTTGTAGTACAAAAGCCGCAGAGGGGCTGAAAGCTCCGCTTAGCTCCTGAGAGGTGTCTAAACAGCGACGACACGCACACACGCGGAACCGATAGTCTGTGTTGGTCTGGAGGCCTGAGATTTGGAATGTGGCTTCTTCTCCCTTGTACACCTTCAAGAAAAAGAAAAGTCCTGGTCACTTAATTTATAACAACACTGTGGTCTCTGAAGTAATAATCATACAACATTGGGTCCTTGTAGAACTGGTTTGGTTTAAATGAACTCCACCACAACAAAGAGTACATGGATCGGCATTTGTCCAAGTCTGTATTTCATCCATAAAGTATTCTGCCCTACTCCGAATAAAATATAAATTCAGTGACTCTGATATTGACAGGAGGTAAGGCACTCATCAGTACTGCAGCTGATACAAGTAATGGTGATGCACCTAGTTGAATTTTAATAATTTAGGCTATAAATCAGCAGATGACTTAATTCTTGTAAAGGGCTCTCTGATCTTGGTGAACAGAATTTTAAAAAATGTAAACAAAAACAAATTACAGAAATAAAGTGTAAAGTCTCAGCTGACATTCACTAGTGGCTACACCATGAAACCCTACTCCATTAGATAGCTCACCCCAGCCCTAAGAGGTAAACACTATTTTGACTTTTCATTCTGGAATTTGTTTTGTCTGCTCTAGAGGTTCATACAAATACAATCAAATCCTGTGCACTTTCCTGTGCCTAGGAGATTCATCTGTGTTATCAATTCAGTAGCTGTTCCTTTTACTGAAGAATAAGTATTTTATCACATGCCTGTACACTGATGTGTCCATTTGCTTTTTGACAAATAACTGCATTATTTCCAGTTTGGAGTTTTTATACAGTAAGAGTACTATGAACATTTTTGTACAAATCTTGGACTAAAGTTTCTCTTAGGTGAATACCTAGAAGTGCTGAGTATAACTCCATATCTAACTGCATGGGAAAGTTTTAACAAGCACATCCCTTTGCACCCCTGCCAGCTAAGCAGGAGAGTTCCAGTTGCTCCACATCCTCACCAACATTTGTTATTGTCAGTCATTTGTATTTTAGTCATTCTAATGGGTGAGACTCGTACCTCAATTGCATTTCCCTGATGCCTAAAGGTGTTTCCCACCTCTTCATGTGCTTATTTGGTCATTCACATAACTTTTGTGAACAGTGTGTTCAACTGTCTTGCCTATTTTAATTTGCAGTGGTTCTTTAATCTGGGTCTAAGTTCTTTTTCAGATATGTGTTATATTTTCTCCCAGTTTTGTGGCTTACCTAATCATTTTAAAAGAATTTTTTTGAGGCAGTCCTATTTATCACAAATTAATATTTACTGTAATGGTCTGTCTTAAGTGTTTCCTGTTTGACCAACCTGTCCTTTTCCATTTTTCTTCCACTTTGTTCTTTTATCAAAGTGGTATTGATACTCAAAACACTTAGAGGAAATGATAATCACCTTAAAATTACATAAAAATCCATGTCTTATGTTAGAGATGGGAAAAAACTATCTGAAACTCAAATCAGTAAAGAGATTTGGTTAATTAAATAGGAAAGTAAAATTAACCAAACACATTCTAGCTGAGTAGCACTGAGTTAGCCTCATAAAGTGCTTAAAACATGGGTGCTATATAGGTAACTGCACAGCAAAAGTTAGCTATTATTACTACTACTACTATTTAGAATTTAAAAATACTTCAAATATATTTTTAACATACAGTGATCAAAAGTGATAGGGGTATTTTTAGTGACAGGCTACCTTAATAAAACTGTGAATTTTGTCCATTAACATAAATTCCCGAGAAAAGAGTGTTTCCAACAATCTCAACTCTGTCTGAAACACTTGCCAGAGTCATTGGGAATCTACAAACATTCAGTTGCTAAAGACCAGCACATAAACTTCCACAAGAAGCAGGACATTGTATCAGAGAACACAAGCGCACTGGCCACTCATTCAGTGTTGTGCAAACTGAAAGAGCAAGAAGATTGTTGTTTAGAAAAGTCATCAGAACATCCAATGTTCACCTGATATTCAGCCTTTTGAAAATTTTTTTCTCTCTCATTTTCAAACTTTAGAAGTAGCCATTAAGAGTCTTACTGTACTTTTGTTTAGTGGTAAGCCCCAGAAAATCAATTGTGTTTTTCATATTTCCCAGATTCACCCTTCTTTTGCTATCTCCTTTTGTAAGATCTGAAGCATGTTCTGCCCGGTGAGTTACTCTGTTTCGCTGTAAAGATTGTGGCATGTGTCTTAGCAACTGTGGTTACAGACTGAACAGGGCTGGAGCAGCCAAGAACAAAAGAGCTATAAGAAAACCCTAGTGATCCTGAGAGATCACTCCTTCTCATAGCACACTGTTCCAATGATAAGTTAGTTAAATGGCTATTTTAAGACAAACTTGTCGTCATGGTGACTGCCCCAACCCACACATAGCCAGCTATTCAGGAGTTCAGACTACACCACAATGATAGTTGATGGATTATTTCTCAACATCATGTGTGTGGTCTCAGGAAAACAACGGTGCACCTTTCTTTACAGAGACCTTTTCATTGTGAATGTTCTTTACTTAATTCCCCAAATTTAGATGCTCAAATCAGTATTTTTCAAAACAAGTCTTTTCTTCGAAACTGTTGGGACCACTCATGAAGGGAGTGATCTGCAACCTATGGGACCAGCATACTACCAGTCCCTTCCCTATCTGAGCTTTGGTTTCCTATCTGCAATAGCCCAGGTAAACAATCTATTCTATTCATTTATATCTAGTGTTAAATTATTTCTATGGTTTCCAGAATTTGCATGGCTAGCTCCTTCTATGAAAGTTGGCTCAGAAGTATATTTAATTTCCCAGAAACCCAGTTCATGGAATCTTGAACAGAGACTTTATATAAATTTTTTTGATTTATATAACTTCTCTCCCTAAAGATCCCTGAAAATGTATTTTGAACGTAAATGAATGCTACTTTTCTCATACCCTTAGGCAAAAAGCTTAGTGAAGGAAAAATGAATATCTAATTGACGGGAACTTCCTTAATGACAAGTTCAATCAAAAGCTGAGCTTTAATTTGTAAATGTTTTTCTTTTAGCTCTTATTTTAATTGGAAGACCTCACCCCTTTCAAAAGCATTGTCAACACAATGTTTTTATTATCTTTATATATATATATATATGTGATAAATATATTGAGTGTGGGACTGTGTTCTATTTCCATAGCAAATAGCACATGGCTATAACGGAGATGCTCATCAAATGTTCTAATTAGAACCCTTAAATACTTAAGAGTGGATATGCTTATACCACACAGTTTGAAAAGAGGAAAATTACCAGAAACAAGTACATGTGGACATTAAGTATTAGAACCCCCACACAAACCACAAGGTGTACTCTAGGTACAGCCATGACTATACAAGGGAATCATTAACAACAATTGAGTTGTTTTCATTGCATTGATAGGAGTCAACAACACTTTTATGATTAAATCTTTTGGATTCATTCCTAGCTAAGGAAAAAAATGAAACAATCCCAATACTCCATTTCCTGAGGATTCTGGTTCCACAGGTTTGAGATAACCGGTTTGTTTTTGTGAATAATCACAGCCATAGGATCACACTGTCAGTAAGGTCATCAGGCCTGCAGCACAGTTCAGGTGACTTTTCATGGGACTGTGCCTCTCTCTGCAGCAAGCTGTGCCTCTTCTCCCTTTGTTTTCATTCGTTTTGACAGGGGCACCATTATGGGCTCTTCCTCTTGCCTCAACCCAATTTAAAAGGCATAGCTCCATCTAAGATTTTCTTTATTGAAGTAACCAATCATAATACAATAGTAAGTATACATGCAATATTATTTTTACAAAGACCATTTCTGTCCTTGATTTGGTGTGCAATATATTTTAAAGTAATTTTGACATGTTTATTCCAAGTGAGAGGATTTAAAGTAATACCCAGATAATCAAAATGAAGAATCTGTGACCCTCAATTCAGAGTAACATGCTGTGTAGTTGAAATCCTTGAAATCTCTTTTACTAATTCTCCCAAGAAAAGGAGATATAACTTTCCAGCATCACCATTTGCACAGCACTCTCTCAAGACTAACAGAGCTGATGTCCACAGTAACCCTGAAATAGAGAATTAGTATCTCCACTTTGACAAGACAGCAAGGCTCAGAGAGGTGAATAAGTCCTCCAATACCACATGACTACAGAAGGCAGACTTGACCTTCCTTGGCCCCTTGCTGAAGTGGGCAGGATTCCTCTGTGGAAGGTGCAATGCTGGGCAGGAACTGCTGCTCCTGAGCCAAAGAGGATGGGAAGGGCACTATTACCGAACTGCGTCTTGGGGGCATGCTGTTTCCACCCCAATGGGACTGGAAGCTCTGAGAGCACAGATTATGCCACTCTGTTATATGCCAGGCAGCCCTCACTGTACAGAGCACCTAACAGTTTCTCAATGAATCAGGGGTCCTATACCAGAATTCCAGGAAACTGAATATACATTTGTTTTATATGCAATTTAAAATGGATGTATGCATGAATATTTTTCTGGTAGAAGGGGTCATATCCTTCATCAGATACTTAAAGGGACCTATAAACCTACAAAGTGTTGAGAGTCAGTAAGACAAATAATTGCTTTTAAATATTTCCATCTTGATCAATTCTACTTTGTTTTAGATTTGAACCTTTATGAAAATAGTCATAGGGTGTTTAATTTCTGTTAGGGAATTAAATTGCAAACCATTAAAAAATATGCAGGCTCCAAGTCTTTAAAATTGTTGCATCAAGGTCAAGTGATCTTTCTTTTTTTTTTTCCGATTTATTTATTTTTTAAGTTTTTTATTTTTTAAATTTTAAAATCTTTAATTCTTACATGCATTCTTCACAGTACCTTGTGTGATACTACAAAGAATCAATACATGTCCCAATACTATATTTTAAAAATGATACAAAATAAATTCAGAGATGCCATCAAGTTAAAGGTGGAGCTCTATGAATTTTCAGATGCTTCAAAGGTTTTCTTAATGCAATAAATCTGAGCAGCAACAGTATTAATAATATGTCACAAATTTTGGCTCCCCAATAGGTAATACTTTCTTATAGCTTGTTACCCTTTTCTCACCTTCAGTGTTTATATACTTTATATAAAAATCATTGCTGTCTGAATACGAATGTATATCATTTCACTTTCTTGATTATAAAACTGCTATGTCCTGTCTTGTGAGGTGAAAAAAGTCACCTGCATATACACACAATTTTCATTCTTTTCTTGAATGCTTTACAATTAATGTCTGAAAAGAACTTTTAAGCTTCTTGAAAAAAGCTTATGCTTGAAAGACTTTTTAAATGGCAGAAAAGCCAAATCAATATATGCATGCATACTAACGTAGAGTAAAACTTTAGGTGAGGACTTAATACTTGAAGTTAATAGACTGTTTCATAATTAGAACCAGCTGCTCACCCTACATCATGATAGCTAAACAAAAGAAAGCTAATTACAGAGTTTAACTCAATGTTTCCGGCAAATATCAGCAAAAGCCTTGGCCCTTGCCATATGTTGCCTGTAAAAAATGAGCTTGAGGAACAGAAGCGTACTGTCCTATGATGGGTGATTTTTTTCACCTAAGTTACAAATATCACTTCTAAATCCCCCCTATGGTCAAGTTTAATTCTCATCCCCACTACAAGTATAAATCACCCTGTTCCTTTGAAACAGACCTCTTTCATGCATGCAAAAAACATTTATAGAGTGCCTAGCTATGTTCCAGTCCTGGGAAGATAAAAATGAATAACACAAGCCCACACTTTGGTGGATCCTCTGTGATTAGTGCTGTAATTGAAGTATACGCAGTGCTTCCTATAAGCCCACAGCTCTGCCGTGGTGTACGCTCTGCAATGATGACCTCTCATTTTCTTTTCCTTTGCCTCTATGAATTCAAAGCCTGTTATCTCTGGACTATAATTAACCACTATTTTGCACACATAATCTAAACAGGCTTCATTCCCTCTCTTGTGTCCAGAACAAGTGAATGTAGGGCTCAAAACATCATGCTTAAGTTAATGCTTACTGAATAGGGAGAAGCGAAAAACTCAGAACAAATTGTCCCTGACTCAACTGCGACTTTTCATGTACCACTACCTGCCTAATCATTTCTTGGTAAATGCAGGAAGTACATGGTTACAAGAAGATTGCTAATTCCTATCCACTGAGCCCACCCTGGTTTAACTGTGTTTTCACCAAGAAACTCTTATTTATAGCTGTTTATTTATAATAAATATATTTTGAAGCATATATGTAATTGTATATTAGTATTTGTATATTCATGGGTTAAAATATTTTAGTATTAAACAGCAAGATTCAAAGCAGCACATCTACCCATGAAATCTAATTTGAAAAAACCTATACTGTGGCAATGCCTGATGTATAGATATTGAATAAATAATGCTTTTTCAATGAAAAACAGCAATCAGTGTGCTTTAAGAAGCAGAACATTTACCCAAGAACAAGCAGAAAAGCATGGTAGCTGGAGAAAAGGTTTATAAAATACAGTGATGAATGGTACTGTTGGGAAGTGAATATTGTTAAGTGTTAAATGATACATTGTAAAATTTGTAACAGTTCATCCTTTAACCCTTGTTTACAGTGCTATGGGACAGGATGATTCTATCGGTGTTAAAGATGACTAAACCTGGTGGGAGAAAAGGTCCTCCATTCTCCAGGTGAGCTGAAACTCTGAAATCAATCATACCTTTGAGGTAAGTTGAAAGAGTAACACATGTAAAATTATTTACTGTGAAGAACTAGAACAAATAATTTCACAATTTGTATGGAAACACAAAAAACCTCGAATAGCCAAAGCAATCTTGAGAAAGAAGAATGGAACTGGAGGAATCAACCTGCCTGACTTCAGACTATACTACAAAGCTATAGTCATCAACATAGTATGGTACTGGCACAAAGACAGAAATAAGATCAATGGAACAAAATAGAAAGCCCAGAGATAAATCCGCACACCTATGGACACCTTATCTTTGACAAAGGAGGCAAAAGTATACAATGGAGAAAAGACAAATCTCTTCAACAAGTGGTGCTGGGAAAACTGGTCAACCACCTGAAAGAGAATGAAACTAGAACACTTTCTAACACCACACACAAAAACAAACTCAAAATGGATTAAAGATTTAAATGTAAGACCAGAAAACATACAACTCCTAGAGGAAAACATAGGCAGAACACTCTCTGACATAAATCCCAGCAAGATCCTCTATGACCCACCTCCCAGAGTAATGGAAATAAAACAAAAATGAACAGATGGGACCTAATTAAACTTAAAAGCTTTTGCACAACAATGGAAACTATATAAGGTGAAAAGACAGCCTTCAGAATGGGAGAAAATATTAGCAAACGAAACAAATGACAAAGAATTAATCTAAAAAATATACAAGCAGCTCATGTAGCTCAATACCAGAAAAATAAACAACCCAATCAAAAAATGGGCTAAAGAGCAAAGCAGACATTTCTCCAAAGACATATAGATGGCTAGCAAACACATGAAAAGATGCTCAACATCACTCATTATCAGAGAAATGTAAATCAAAACCACAGTGAAGTACCATCTCAAGCCAGTCAGAATAGCTGCTATCAAAAAGTCTACAAGCAATAAATGCTGGAGAGGGTGTGGAGAAAAGGGAACCCTCTTACACTGTTGGTGGGAATGCAAACTAGTACAGCCACTATGGAGAACAGTGTGAAAATTCCTTAAAAAACTGGAAATAGAACTGCCATACGACCCAGCAATCCCAGTGCTGGGCATACACACCGAGGAAACCAGAATTGAAAGAGACACGTGTACCCCAATGTTCACTGCAGCACTGTTTACAATAGCCAGGACATGGAAGCAACCTAGATGTCCATCAGCAGATGAATGGATAAGAAAGTTGTGGTACATATACACAATGGAGTATTACTCAGCCATTAAAAAGAACACATGAGTCAGTTCTAACGAGGTGGATGAAACTGGAGCCTATTATACAGAGTGAAGTCAGTCAGAAAAACACCAATACGGTATATTAATGCATCTATAGAGAATTTAGAAAGATAGTAATGATGACCCTTATATGCAAGACACTAAGAGAGACACAGACTTTTGGACTCTGGGAGAAGGCGAGGGTGGGATGATTTGAGAGAATAGCACTGAAACATGTATATTACCATATGTGACATAGAGCACCAGTCCAAGTTTGCTGCATGAGACAGGGCACTTAAAGTTGGTGTACTGGGACAACCCAGGGGAATGAAACAGGGAGGGAAGTGGGCGGGGGTTTGGGACTGGACACATGTATACCCGTGGCTGATTCACATCAATGTATGGCAAAAACCACCACAATATTGTAAAGTAATTAGTCTCCAATTACAATAAATTAAAAAATTATTTACTGTGAAATGAAATATTCTGTATAAAATGAGATTCTAAGGTGAAAGGAAACAAGAGTGTGTGTGCTCTTATTTACGAGGAATGGTGGAAACTGGTGAAACCATCCACTGATGTTAAACAATACTGGTAGCTGTTATATTTAAAACAAGTTTCTGCAAAATGTGTTTCAAGCAATTCACTTTTTAATCTGACACTTCATAGTAACAAAGGATTATGAAATTTACTACAATTTTCTTTCTTTCTACACATTATTATTACATGAGGAATATTAACCAGTGAACTAACACAAGCCCTGAATCGTTTTTTCTACTTGTTCTGTGTATCTGGAGCCTTTATTCTTTATCTGAATAAAGAAGTTTTTGCAAATTATGATAAAGATTCAGAAGGCAGGTGGCATTTATCTTCAACCTCTTGAGTCTGATGTAAACGCACACCTCTATTACAAGTGCTGGTAAGGAGCGGGTCTCAGCTTTCCCAACAGAGCAATAGTGTTATATTCTGCTTTCACGTAGTTATTAGGGGATGTTATGGAAACCTATAGAGTAGCTGAATCTTTCATAGCCAGTGACAAGACAATGAGTGGCTCTGGAAGAATCAGGATCAAAAAGGGTGTAACGGATGATAAACCCAAATCCTTTATCATGTGATACGTATAGTCTTGCTACTCAAGACATGGTCCATGCACTAGCAACATCAGTGTCACTTGGGGGCTTGACCCATGACCCCAGATGGACTGAATCAGAATCCACATGAACATTCTCATATGATCCTATGCACATTAAAGGGCGACAACAGTGACCCAAAGCTTCTGCATCACAGCCCTGAGGGCTGATAAGTCATCTTCTTCCTTCCTCATCCTTCAATAATAACTTCCATAAAAAAGGCAGATAGAAGAAGGGCTTCAGTAACTAGGTTGACACTTTTTCCCTCGAGTAAAATCACTGACACAATTTTCGATACATACACAGTTTGATACTTGCGAATATCACAGGCAATATCAAATACAAATATAGAACTTAAAACCCATGAGATCATGCTTGAGAAACTGAAAATGTAAGAACATAAGCTAGAGCTACTATATCCTGAAGAGTCAAGTAACGGGTACATGTGAATCAGTTTCTACGATCGATTTTAAGAAAAATGTAGTTCCTCACAGCAACAGGCAGAGGCCAGGAGCCAACCAGACTGACAGGCCACATACATGCTACACAGGCTGGTTCTCACCTGTTTGTACTCAGATTCTCTTCCAACCAACACCTGCAGAATGTAGTTGACAGGATCGCCTTTCATGGGTGGTACCGTCTCCCATAAAATTTCACATGCATTTCCTTCTAACTGTGTTACTCGAGGTGCTGAAATACAAATCCACACATCCACGGTCAAAAATTCAAAGTATCATATAAATGGTCAGTACTGCAGTAATATTAGTGAGGACCCGAGAGAGGGGGAGTGTGCTTGTGCCTGCCCTGCGAGGGGAGTTTATCTGTCCAGCCCCCTAGAAATCCATCAGGGCACCCTTTACCAAGAGAAGGCATTCAAGCCACAGGCCAAGAGTCCTTTGCTCATCATCCTATTAATAACTGCTTGACCTGGCTTGCATTCTCATGTTTTCTTAAGGCTAATGAGAACCTTCTATGATTAAGTCCTGTGTTAGGTACTTTGCAAAACTAGACACTGCTTTCAAGGAAATTAAGATGTAGTTAAGGGAAGCAGAGAGAAAGGTATGGAACAAAGATAAGCAAGCAGACATAATGTAGGCTGGATAAGAATGAGAGGTACAAAGAAAACACTGGGGAGTTCCAGGGGAGAGAGGCCACGTTCACGTGAGGGTCTAAGAAAGGTTTGAGGAGCAGGTGGCATTTGAGGTAAGCCTGTAAAAGCTATCTTACGTTGGTGTATTTTAATTTTCTACCTACTGGGCTCATCATTCCAGTTTAAAGTGAACTTATATTAGTTTGAAGCAGAGCACTTACAGGCTATAAAATTCTAATATTATATTCAATATCTGTTTCCATTTTGTAACTAGCATGTGTAACTCCTCTCACGGAATGCCCTTATTTTAAATTTCAAATTACATGAATTCTTTAGAGGCAGCTGTTTCTACTTTCAATTCTGTACAATACTATTTCAGAAAAATAAAAGTTGTCTTTAAAAAAAAGTTTGTATGAGTTGGCTGAAATTTATGGAAAAACAAAATAAAGAATCTCAGCCAACCACACAGTCCTCCAGCTATGCCAATTTCCTGAATCTAAAAGTGAGAGGAAGAAGACTTGACTGTGGCGGCCTGAGGACACCGTCCACCTGCAGAAACAGCACCGAGACCTACGAGGACTATTAATTCGGTGTATTTTCCAAAAGATCAAGCTACCTCAACAATCACTTTCAGAGGCAAAGATAGTGTTGGAAAGACCCCTGCACTTGTTTAGCTAACTGATAAAATGTGGCACACCTCCCTGTTACAACAAACCTATGAACCACAGCATGGTCAGGAACTCCTGTTACAGCTAAGAGGCAAAGCCACACCAAAGTGCCAGGGCATTTAATATCCAAGTGACCCAGCAAGTCTACATTCATTTACATCAGTATCTTAGTCACATGAAGTCAAAGATCTTCTGGACCACTGAGGGGCAGGGGAGCACGGGGAAGGCATTTACCATATAGTACCCTGCAAGGGGGCTTCCCTGGTGCCTCAGTGGTAAAGAATTTGCCTGCCAATGCAGGAGACGTGGGTTCTATCCCTGGCTCAGGAAGACCCCCTAGAGTAAGAAATGGCAACCCGCTCCAGTATTCTTGCATGGGAAATCCCATCAACAGAGGAGCCTGGCAGGCTACAGTCCATGGAGTTGCAAAGAGTTGGACATAACTGATTCTAAGCGATTCTAAGTTACCCTGCAAGGTGCTATGGGAACCCTTAACAGAATGTGAGTCAGACCCTGACTCAGGCCCTGGAGGCCCCACACCCTCCTATAATGCACTCCATATCCTGGTGTATCTGATACAGCTCTTTGTGTGGAAGCAGGTGATTCAAATGGCCTAGCTCTTGGGGCCAAATATATAACTTGTGCTCACAGCCTAGCGCCTCAAATAACAGAGCCAACCCTCACTTGACCCCATGTAAAACCTGGTTCAAGTGGGCTGCTGGTCTATCTGTCAAACTCAGAGTCATTTTGGGCAGCAGCTGGATAAAGCAAAGAGGGAGGTACTGGGGAGGGGAAGGTACAGACTCAAGAGTCCTAGAGGGGCTGGACCTGGGCCCAGCACTGGTGAGAAGGGATAAGCCAGCTTTGCTCTGTTGCTGTCTACCTGGTGGGTCTGCTGTGCAGAGGCAGCACTCTGTGGCTGAAAGTGGGAGATGAGGACTGAGCAGATCTGGTGGGGGGAGACCTTGAGTGGAGCTGGCTTTTGCTCACTCCCTGATCCCATGAAGTGGGCAGAAAATCAACCAGTCATTCACAAACCTCAAGACAAATATCCCAGGAGATGAGGACAGCCTGCTGCTGCAGCTTTCCCGTGAGAGCTGTGGGCTGGAGGGAAGGCGGGGATGCCGCCCTTGTTAGCTTCTCATCTACACACCAAGGGCATCCAAAGATGTGGATCAACTGTTGAAGGGAGGTACTCAAACCTCTGTGGTAAACGCCATGGGCATTGCACCACCAGGAATTCACCTGCATTCCTAACCCAGCATCTGTCACTCTGGTCTCTCTCTTCTCTCTGTCCACCTATCTCCTGTGGGGATAAGACTGCCTCACTGTTGTCTGTGATAATTTATGTGTACTCAAGAGAAGTCACACCAGTAAGCCATCTCCTTTAAGGCCTCTCATTCCCCCCGTAGAACCTATTTCCCAATCTTCTCTTTTAGAAAGTTCTTTTGACTCTATCTGGCTGAAGAGCATATTTAAGGTCAGAATTGAGCCTCCTACACTAAATCCCAACATCTCCTCATAGAATAGCACACTGAAATACATGGTCTACAAACCTTTGATGGTGGGGGGGACACTCTTGGTTGTGCTGAAGGTGTAGGTTTCTGAGAAGGGCCCTTCCCCAGCTTCACTGGCTGCCTGGATTCTGAAGGAGTAGCATGTAAATTCCGTCAGCCTCTGGACCTTATAGGTGTGGCTGGGTCCTCTGTAGATTGAAATAAACCTAGAGAGAGGAACAGCATCCATTAGCCACCTGAACTTTTTATTAGTGACAAGAAATTAACTATGATACAAACATGCATCAGATTAGGCCAACTTGATAAATGCTTTCATAGCATCTGAATAATCAATCAGTTGCTATGTTATAGTTAAGTTTAATATCTAATATACATCTACATAAAAGAAAAATACACACATTGAGGTACTCCTACGTTGGGTGCATAGATATTTACAATTGTTACGTCTTCCTCTTGGAATGATCCCCTGATCATCAAGTGTCCTTCCTTATCTCTTGTAATATTCTTTAAGGTCTATTTTGTCTGATATGAGGATTGATACTCCAACTTTCTTTTGCTTCCCATTTGCATGGAATATATTTTTACATCCTCTCACTTTGAGTCTCTATGTGTCTTGAGGTCTGAAGTGGGTTTCTTGTAGACAGCATATATATGGGTCTTGTTTTTGTATCCATTTAGCCAGCCTGTGTCTTTTGGTTGAAGCATTTCATTCATTTCCATTTAAAGTAATTATTGATATAAATGTTCTTATTGCCATTTCCTTAAATGTTTGGGGTTGATTTGGTAGATCTTTATTCTTCTCTTGTATTTCTTGACTATATAAGTCCCTTTAACATTTGTTGTAAAGCTGGTTTGGTGGTACTGAATTCTCTTAACTTTTGCTTGTCTGAAAAGCTTTTTACTACTCCATCAGTTTTGAATGAGATCCTTGCTGGGTACAGTAATCTTGATTGTAGAATTTTCCCTCTCAGTACTTTAAATATATCCTGCCATTGCCTTCTGGCCTGCAGAGTTTCTGTTGAAAGACCAACTGTTAAACATATGGGGTTTCCCTTGTATGTTACTTGTTGCTTTTCCCTTGCTGCTTTTAATATTCTTTGTGTTTAGTCTTTGTTAGTTTGATTAGTATGTGTCTTGGTGTGTTTCTCCTTGGGTTTATCCTGTATAGACTCTTTGAGCCTCTTGGACTTGATTGACTATTTCCTTTTCCATGCTGGGGAAATTTTCAACTATAATCTCTCCTCAAAAAGTCTACAGATAGTGAGTGCTTGAGAGGGTGTGTGTGTGTGGTGGGGAGGGCGCTCTTGCACTGCCGGTGGGAATGTAAGTTGATGCGGCCACTGCGGAGGATGGTGTGGAGATTCCTTGGAGAACTAGGAATGGAGCTGCCATGTGGCCCAGTGGTCCCACTCCTGGGCCCAAACCCTGAGGAAACCAAAACTGAAAAAGACACGTGTATCCCATTGTTCATTGGAGCACTGTTTGCAATAGCTAGAACATGGAGGCAACTTGTATGTCCACTGACAGATGAATGGATGGAGAAGTCGTGGTGCATATGCACTATGGAATATTACTCAGCCATGAAAAGGAACGTCTTTGAGTCACTTCTAATGAGGTGGATGAACCTAGAATCTATTCTATAGAGTGAAATGAGTCAGAAAGAGATAAATGTTGTATTCTAATGCACATATACAGAATCTAGAAAAATGGTACTGAAGAATTTATTTATAGGGCAGCAATGGAGAAACAGACAGAGAGAATAGACTTATGGACATGGGGAAAGGGGAGGAGAGGGTGAGCTATATGGAAAGAGTAACATGGAAACGTACATTACCATATGTAAAATAGATAGCCAAAGGGAATTTGCTGTATGGCTCAGGAAACTCAAACAGGGGCTCTGTATCAACCTAGAGGGATGGGATGGGGAAGGAGATGGGAGATTCAAAAGGGAGGGGACATATGTATGCCTATGGCTGATTCATGTTGAGGCTTGACCAAAAACAAAAAAATTTTGTAAAGCAATTCTTCTTCAACAAAAAAATAAAATAAATACAAATTTAAGAACATATAAAGCTTAGAATGAGATTCCTTTAATTATGGTATAGATTCTAGAAACATCAGTTCATGCTTTTACTTACTGATCAAAACAGAAATTTCAGATTTTTCATAAGGTAATACTATATAATCTGATATGTTAATTACCTTCTACTATGTACTAGGCAATGAAGTTAATGTTAACTGGGCACCTGAGAAATACCATGTCCTCTTTATCAGAATTTTCTAAATAACTGAGGTTTAACTAGAAAATCCTTTCAATTTTAGCGTTTATCTTCCCAAGAGCTTTCAAAGCCCCTTTCTCAAACTAGAAAGATGACATTTAAGACTACACATCTTTGAGGAAATCTGTAAAAAAGAACAATTTTGCTCAGAATCATCCATCAGGCTAATCAAAATAACAGAAAAACAGCACAGGTGAGCTGGCCAGTTTAGACTGGCAGCTTATGGATCCTTCTCCCATCTGAATCAGGACTATTTTGTACTTTTCTGCTAAATAATTTTTCCATGACACAGGCATAGAAGGCATGAAAAAAACCAGGCCTTACATTTTAAGTGTTTTCCCCAGGGTCTTAGAAAATAAAAAATTTCACAATGAAACTGATGGCTTAGAACTAAAATATAACGTTACCACTTTCCTTTCTATAGTTAACTGCACACCTGTGGAAATATATAACTTCCCAAAGTTATCCAGGATCTTTAGTAGATTTGGAACCTGAATCTGCTGGCCTGACGATGCTCTGAGAACTGCCAAGGGAGTTAATCCAATCACGATGCCTTGTTCCTACACAGGCCAGTTCTCTCCCACTTTCCAGTGCTTTGTCCCAGCACCTGGGGACAATGCACTGTCTTCAAATACTGCCCCGAGTCAGCCAGCAGTACAATCACACACAATTCAAAATGTCTCTTACACTGATTTGGCTTAAGGATAGGCAGGATTTATGCATTCATTTAGCACACAGTTCTTGCCATCTGTTGTGTGTCAAGCTGTGTATTCAAAGATTAATTAGATGAAATCCCTGTTAACTAGTTGGTCCGGTGTGTGGGCAGGGTTTTCTGAAGGAAAGCAGCAGCTTTTCCACGTGCTAGAGAACATTCCCTCCAGATGGATGGATGGACAGATACAGAGATTAAGCAGCTTTTTTTTTTTTTTTTCTTACAAAACCTATCAGAGTTAATACTTATCTTAAAGTATCATGCATTAATTAGCCTTTGCAGTGGAGTTCCTGAGCCCTAGTCATTTCACCTGTTTAATGTTCCTTCTGCTTTGCTGTGTAAGGAAGCACGTTTTACTGAAGAATGAACATTTTTAATTTCAGGAAGAGACAGAGTCCAGGCTGAAACCCACAAATACCATGGTAACCTACTTAGTGTACCTGACAACATCACCACTTTAATGAAGATACCCCTTGCTAATGCTAGAGGCAAACAGCTATTTATTAACTCAGCCTCACTCAGGCTAGAATCTCTAACTGGAGTAATTGCCCTTAATTATACCACAAAATGGAAGTCACAGTTTAAGAGGGAGAAATGTATCTTCACTATAAACTTGCAATACAGCCTGGTTTTTAAAGGCGTTTCGAGAGGATGACCAGCAGCAGTGCTGCTTCCCTGCCCGTTCCTGGCTCTGAGGAGGGTATTTTCTTTCGAAATAAGTTCAATAAATCGACATAGGCAGCAGCACTCGCATTCACAAAGAAATTTACTGAAGCAGAGTCAGTACTCTAATTTTGTAGTATAATCTAAACTGAGCAAATAGTATATTTTCTAACATTTCAATTTTCAAATTCATCAGAATCTGCCAGTTTTAGAACAGCTATTTTGTTCCTTTTTCTTGTTTTGCTGGTGTACCACAGCATTTTATTAATCTTTTAAAAATGCAGTCCAATTTAGAAAAAGCATGCAGAACAGGCAATGGAAATAAAAAACTTTACAGTTTTGCCATTAGGGTGCTTGTTTGCATCGAGGGACAGTGCAATGAAGCTAATGACAGAACCTACCTCGTGGAGCTGCTGTGAGGTTTAAATGGGTTAATACAAGGGACTTCCCTGGTGGCTCAGACAGTAAGGCGTCTACCTACAATGCGGGAGACCTGGGTTCAATCCCTGGGTCGGGAAGATCTCCTGGAGAAGGCAATGGCACCCCACTCCAGTATTCTTGCCTGGGAAATCCCATGGATGGAGGAGCCTGGTAGGCTACAGTCCGTGGAGTTGCAAAGAGTCGGACACGACTGAGTGACTTCACTCACTCACAAGGAGAGTACTCAGAATGATCTGGACAGGTAATAACTAGGCAGTGTGTGTTACAGTCATTTTGTAATGCTGAGAAGATAGCTAACCCTGAAGTTACTGTCTTTCCTCCTGGGTGGAGGCTCAGCTGCGTGGGGAGAGGCTGCCCTGCACACACTGGTCGTTTACCCTCACCCACCAGACCGGTTAGTGAAGTGTGGGCAAGATAGTGGGATTCAGTGTGAAAGCTCACGTAAGAGCCCCAGTCCCTACAGAGCAGGCCTCAAGCAAGTATCTGTTGATCCTAAGCCTTCTGTATGTGCTGACAGTGACTTCTCTTTCAAACAATAAAGACCAACCAAAACAAAAGCACACAAGCCAACACACACAAAAAACAATCCCTCTTTCACCCCAATTCTGTATTTTCTATCACTCCAAGAGGCAGGAGAAGAACAAACCTTCTTCAGAGCCAGTGCTTTATAGCCAGTTGCATAGTGGCCTCTCTGGTTAACACCCTATGGCTAGAACCACTCAAGGAGAGATTAAAAATATCCATCAAATATTTGTTTTACCAAATAAATAAAAACTTATTTACAAAATAAGTTTTACCAACTTATTTTTAAAATCCATTAATAAGTAAGCCAGAGGCCTTTGGTGATAGAATTAAGCATGCTACACATCCCAAGACACAGTGATCGAAGAGTGAGGCTTTGCCGTGAAGAGGAGGACAGCGGCTGTCCAGGTGTCCCAGGGGCACCTCCCCGCCTTCTGTTTAGAGCGTTCAGGGTCAGTGCTGGGATCCTACGTGTGCATGCACCACCAGCCCTGCAACGTGAGCCACAGCCAGAGGCCCTCCTGTCCAGAAGGACCTGATCCGTATCACGCCACAATGCACCACCTGAAGCCCTGGAAAAGATCATCTCTGCCATGAGAAATCATTGGGGAAGGGGGAGGACCTAGAGCAGCTGGACTGCTGACCTCACCAGCAGGAGCTGCTGAAACTCTTGAGACCTCAATCCCCTGACAAGAGACGTACTATGTGGGGAGTCCGCATTCCCCTGGGGCATATCTTGGTCTGTACTGCCCGGTGAAGACTGCGCCACCCTTCACTTCTCCCCTCCCCCCCTCCCCCACTGTTGGTCTCAAGGGAAGGGGCAGGGGTCTTGGACCCAGGAAGACTAGCCATGAGTCTCAGCCCTGCCCCTTACTGCCAAACCATTTGCCCCTTAATCTTATTTCTCTATCTGCGAACCAGGGACAGTATCCACCTAATAGGTTGTTTTAAGAGTCAACTGTGGAAATGTGGGTAAAAAGCTTAGCACTGAGCCCAACATACAGTAAGAGTTAAACACAAGGAGCCCAGTGGCTCCAGATCCTGTACCATGAGTGCCACCAACCATCCCAGTCAGGGCAAGGTACCCTGAGGACCACTGTGGCTCTCAACTCCCACCACACAGGCTATTCTCCAGGTGGCTGGGGCTACTACCAGTTCATGTCCCAGCAGGAAGAGGTCCATCTGAACTTGTGATGCTTGGCTGCATCTGTTACGCCTTGTGCAAGACGTATAACACTCACCAACCCCCACCGCCCCCCGCCACTGAATGGTAACCAGGGAGTTTGCATGAAATTTGCACTGCTTATTATATTACATGAATGCTTCTGTGCTACAGAAACACAAGATATTATACACACACATTTACATACATAACAGGTGGCATGGTTTCTAGAATGTAGTTCATGCTGAATAAAGTCACTGAGTAATTTTAGTATCAGTTCAGGCCACAGGGGCCCCTGGTGATATCACAGCTCCTTAAAGGTCTTCCTGGAGCCCTGGGCTTACACTGGCAGTGCCTCTGAGAGATCTTCTGCTCCACCCTCAACTCCCAATGCCCATGGCCTTTGGAAGCATCAGTCCCATGACCTAGGGTTCCTGTGAAGGCCAAGTAAGAGGACAGGAATGGAAACACCCTGCGATTGCCCCCCACTGGTGCAGGGGCTGAAGGCACAATCAGTAATATCAACCTTTGTAGACAGACTTGAGTTTGAGTTCAACAGCCTGATGATCTTCACCAATGTAAGCCAAGTAAACTGTTTTCTCCTGTGTAAAATGGGTACTACAGTAGTGCCGACCCCCTCAGAGGGTTGTTATGAGAATTAAATGGGAAAATGCAGACAGAACTCATTACAAATTACCTAGCACCTGTGAGTGCTTGATAAACATTAGTGGTTATTGTTTATAATACTATTTAATAACAAAGCAGCAAGGTTCATGGATGATTTACCTCCTTTCTCAACACTGGAGAAGTCTGGAGGGCACCCCCCTCACCCACATCCCTTAGGCTTCCTGGAGCTGGTGGGAAAACTGCATGTAAATACCATCGCCCTGTCCTGGGGAAGCCAGGCTGAGAATCGCTGATGAAAACAGTTGAAAACGGAGCAGCGGATGC
This sequence comes from Ovis aries, assembly GCF_016772045.2. Taxonomy (NCBI): domain Eukaryota; kingdom Metazoa; phylum Chordata; class Mammalia; order Artiodactyla; family Bovidae; genus Ovis; species Ovis aries. The sequence continues at coordinate 215,837,382 of NC_056054.1, forward strand.
TACAGAAATGCTGGCCATGAATGGAAATTTGGGCATTTTTACTTAGGGAAAGGAAAAACAAAGAAATGCTCTCATGTACTAAAACAGATACTTACTTGGAAGGGGAAACATAAACATGGCAGGTTTGGTGGGTTGCTGGGAGTTTATGGCTTAAATAAATTCTTTATGGCTCTGCCCCCAACTGGCTTCAGCTTTGACTATGTCTTCTTGAAACGAAACCCTCTGATGACCACACACACACGTGGGTTTCAATGCTGGTAACTTAGCAGTGATTGAAAAAAACATTTTACATATTTAAAAATACAGAACAAGTATACCTCTATTTTGCTTGCCTGTCTGAGTACTCCATGGTAGATATGAAGAGGTACAAAGACCTTGGCCCCAGTGCAGAGCCCGTTACCATCATGATGAACAAGTCAAAGCTCTCCAGTCCGCTTCTAGACACTTGGGATAACAACTGTCTCATTCACCTGGCAGGAATTTACTGAGATCCAAATGAAAGGACCAAGAAAATCATATGATTTGTTATTAAACATATATTATGAAGGCAAAACAACAGATTTTTGACATTTTCAAGGAATTCTTTCAACCTCAGCGTTTTAGGCTTTAATATTGCAAAAGATGACTTTTTTGCACCAAAGTGCAACTGACAGAAAAAATTCAGACATATTACATTTTTATGTGCTTATTTTAAATCATTTCAGAGGAAAATGATATACAAATAACTTAATTTTAAAATCTGTTTCCTTAAAACAGTTTTGTTTAAAAAAAAAATCCAAGAATTCTCTGGATGGCATATAACAAGTTCATAGTAGAAAATAGGTAATCCTGAGGTTTCTGTGTTTACTTTCTTGTTGCTATCAGCACACTGAAGGCTAACAGCAGCCCATTAATATGAACTCAAAATGATCTAACCTGCTGACCTAAAATGGCCTGTGGTCCTCAAATGACTGCAAATGGCAATTTCGAAATATCACAAATTAACAGGTGCTAGTAAGCTCAATGCAGCTATATTTCTTAGCAATGCCATGTCATTAGCTTCATTTTTTCTTAATTTCTCTGGATTGTGTGAGTGTGTCTATGTGCATTCCCTACATTACTGAAGTTATCTTCGGGATGGAGGATGTTCAAAACAGGAATGAACAGTATGTGCCCTCACTCCAGCAAGAACACAGAGTCCTGCCATTTCTATGCAGAAGCAGATGGCAGCTGGTGGCACCAAGTAGGGATACCTGAGGCAAGGAAGGTTCTTTTCCCAAGCTGGTTCTTATGTTGCCGAGAGTGCCAGTTTGGAGACTGAACACTCAACTGCCAAGAGTGATTTCCAAAAGACCAATGAGGAAAGGCATTAATTTCCTAACCCTCATGTTCCCAGCTCCACATGGACCTTTTGGCTTATGAGTAACCAGAGTGCAATACATTTTGGTTATGCTTCTTTTCTAAGAAGTAAAATGTCACTATAGCTACTGATGAAATTCTGTACATAGAATAAGACTATCTGCATCTTTTTTTTGTCCACACTGCACTTGATATATATCAAAAAAGAAATTTACTTATACTCAAAGCAAGGATGACTAGAATCTCTAAGGACCACCTGAGAACTTTGAAACTCTTCTTTTACTTTGCTTTCTAACATGTGCAGGGAATCTCATCTTCAAGCGTATTCTTCTCAGTCTTCCAGATTTTTATTAGTCTACTTTTATTTTAGAGGCCTTGCCTCAATCCTATCTCATTTAGGAAAAAATGAAATGGAAAATGGTATCTACTTCCCTTCTGCTACTTATTTTTTAAATAGAAATTCGATTCTATTTTACAGAAGAAAAAACTGTAGTCTGAATTTTACTTCTGGTGCAAGTAAGATCTCAAATAGTTCATTTATTACCCTTCACCTCAGGCTGTGCTTAGAACATTTCAGCCTGAAACAAAATAAACTAGTAATATTTTTCATTTTGCGTGATGAATTTTTATGCTCCCTTTTAAAGAAATAAAAATTCTTGCGCCCCCCCCCACCCCTCCCCCCGCCATCAGTCAGGGACTGAAGACAGGTATCACTAGCTTCATTTTGTAAATGGAAAAACTAAGGCCAAAAGAAGTTAAGGGACATGCCTCTAGTCATTTAGAAATTTAGTAACGGATGTGGGATTACAACAGAGAATTGACATCCCTGTCCAGAACTACAACTGTCTTCCGGTGCTTGAAGGTTATAAAAAATGCCATTTACCCAGCAAGGGTGGTCATGTGAATTGGAGACTGATCCAGAGAAGCAAAAGGAAATGAACACCAAAGGTCTTTTGTAGGCCCTGAGTTAGTTAACATCTATTTCATTTAATTCAACAATATTCTCTGAGAAATACAAGCAGGAGTTTGTTCTATAATAGGCATGCGCTCATTCCCGGAGTGCTCATGTACTGTGGCCACTTTCATTTGTTGCCTAGTGTGTATTTTTTTACGGTTTCTTCATGCAGGTTACTTTTTGTTCCTCTTGAACAGTGAACTGGCAATTATACTGCACACATTACAAACCACCCCCAATTTTGCTGGCTAAAGGGAAAAGTGTCATGGGTACAAAGGCTGATTTAAATGGAGAACAAGTGGCAATTATCCAATTCTATTAGAGCCCTCTCTCCAATCCCCACTTGGCTGGAGCCTTGCTTTAAAATACATTGGGTGTCTGAGTAACCTGAACAACTGATTAACCATAAATGCATTCCTGGAACTTAAGTTCCTCTTGCCTCAGTGCTGTGTGTAATTATCAGGAACAGGGTCCCACAGGGTCAGGATGAGAGTCAGCATCAACTCAAATTCTGTTAGGGCAGCATCAACATTTTGTTTCAGTAACACAGACAGATGCTGCTTCAAAATCATCATTACAACATTATACTCTTAAAATGCATGAGCTGATCTTGTTATTCTAATCCCTGTATTAGGTTAATGCAGCATTATGAAAATGTTTACTTTTGGATATATATTTTTCTTGCATATAAAGGAAACAAAGACATTTGGATCTATGCTAGATCTGTTAAGAATAACAGAATTAATCACTCTATAGCCAAACTAACATAATTTTTGTTTTTCTGTTGAAATTAAATAAAATCACTTGTGCTATCTGCTTGTTTTTTCACATTAATTTATTTCCTCAGCAAGATAAGCTCCTTATAGGCAGGCTACATACCTCACAAGACCTAGCACACTGCAGTAATTTAAAAAAAGTTGATGATTGAGTGATCATAATCTAAGTGCTAGGGATAAACTCAGTCCTGCTTTGAGGCTGCTGCATAAATATATAATCATTGATCTTGGACTTGGAACCTTGTGGGTCAAAATCTTGAGTATGTGGGAAACAAATGTCTTGTTCAAGGGGAAAAACTTTCTACACAGGAAGTCCCAGTGAGCCGGATGAATTCTAGGTGGACTTACCTTGAAGCAAGGATTTGGGCAAGGTGCCCTATAGTAGTGAAAGTTGCTCAGTCATGTCTGACTCTTTGTGACTCCATCGACTACATACAGTCCATGGAATTTTCCAGGCCAGAATACTGGAGTGCGTAGACATTCCACCTTGTCCAGGGGATCTTCCCAAACCAGAGATCGAACCCAGGTCTCCCGCATTGCAGGTGGATTCTTTACCAGCTGAGCCACCAAGGAAGCCCTTTTTTTTACATGAAGCAGCCCAAAGTTTAAAAAAAAAAAATCCATGTGTAAAAGTACCAGAATAGAAAGCCATTTACATGAAGATCCAGGACATTCTGTTTCCTAAGGATTATAGCTTTGGTTTCCACCCAATCCTGAGTCCTCATCGCTGGTCTCCATCCTGAAGCTCTACAGCATGAGGTTATATGGACTGATACTCTTTTAAGACTCATCCAACCTGTTACCTTCTGAATAAGCCCTCTCTGTTCAATTTTCAGCCTAAAGCATATGCCATTCTCCCACCTTCCCTCAACACTCTGTGCTTAAGTCAATCTTTCAGCCTTTCACACTATGATCTGCTGTCTCTTCTACCTATGGCCCACTAGACTGTGATCTATTCAAGAACTAAATAATGCTGATAAATGCCTGGCACTTTGTAGGTGCTCAGTAAATAGTAGTGCCTTTTCGAGGGTTTGAAAATACATTTTTTTTTTGCCAAACAGTATACTTAGAAATCTCTGGGCCATGTCAGATTTTTTTGATTGTGAGCTCTATAAATTAAACATAATAAGCCAGCACATCATAGATGCAAAACCTTAAGGATTTTGGCCATTAAGTGGTCATTCTTAAGGAATGTTAGTATCTTTCTTCTTATTTATCAAAAGTAGAAGCTAAAACATGAAGAAAAAAAGAGGACATTCTCTAATCATTTACAAAAGACACCTTTTTGAATAGGATTTAACTCACAAAGAATCTACAGAGATTCACGGCTTTAAGGTGAAAAAGGTGGAAGTTTCTCTAGACTAGAGTTCAGCTTCTAGTTCAACTCCTTTATTTTATGGATATGGAAAACTCGGGAGCAATAGTTTAGTAGCTGAAATCAACTTAACTCTTTAATCTGACAACTACCAAGCGCAGCGTTATGCATTTTCATTGTTCTGCTGCTGCTTCATGTTTAAAGACTCAGATTACTTGCACTGGCTGCCAAGGACAGTGGTAAAACTCAGACACTGTGGCACTCCTTCCAAATGCCTACAGTGACCAGTGAGCCAGGCAAACATGGGAAAAGAAATATTTTGAGAGCTGACAGCTAAGTACACGAACACCACAAACTCTGGTTCTCACCTTGGCCACAGAAGGATATATGATATTTTTGCCACATCTATAACAGAAACTAATTGGTGGTTAATGAAATCAGTACACATGCTAAAGAATGTGAACACTTTTCCCAAAAGCCACAACTAGAAACCACTCTAGCAACCACAATTTCAATTAAAAAGACAGCTGTCATTTTGGAAGAAAATGCTGTTCCTTTCACTGGATAGGCCATATCCAAGTTTTAAATAACTTCAAGGGGAGCAGAACTGACAAAGACTTAAGTACAAATATTATGATCTATCCAATGCCAAGTGTTTCTCCCTAATCTTCAGTAGTCAAGAGCCAAAGTCAAAGGCTTGGATTCATGGGACCATTCATGACAACAGTTCAGTTTCAAGACGGCAAGGAAGGTCATCTTCAGACTCAAATTAGGCCATGTTTCACCCTTTTAAATCCCAGGAAAATAATTCCACAAATAAAATGAGAATTTATTACATTCTCTATCCCCATCACTTTGATAACTTCTGAGAACACTGACAAATTTAATTTAGAAAAAGATAAATCTGGACTCTAGCTCATAAAAATAAGAAAAATACTATTCCTAATGGTGAGTTTTCTTAAACTGCCATTTAAATTTAGACAAGTCATTTATTTAACAAGCCAGGTTTTTTTTCCTTTTTTTTATGAGGGAAGAGCATGGATTGATTACGAGGGTTTGCACTCTTTCCTGCCTGACATTTTCAGATGTCTCACAACAGCATTCTTCTTTGGACCAGCACTCACAGAGCCTTTGTTCTACGCATTGGTATGGTTCTCTGTACGAGGTAGCTCAGGTTGCTGCCTTGCGCAGGCCAGGGCTGCAGCACACTGGGGACGGGGCTGCAGCACACTGGGGACGGGGCAGAGCTGTCAATCTCCCCACATTCCTGGAGGTGACAGTTGAGGCAGCTCCACAGGCAGGTCAGGAGGTGCTGGCTCAGATCCCAATTCTGCCACCAGCTTCAACAATGATTCAGAAATTTGCTTTTTTTCTAAATAGTACAACTAGAAGGTGTTCTCTAAGGAAGGTTCTCAGGACCACCAGTGTAAGTCAAAAGCCCAGGAAAAAAGACTCATTTACAAATTTCCCCAAATGCTAGCTTAATATATTTATCATGATTGCTGTTAGTCCATAGTTCCTGTTCTTGCCAGTAAGGTTGAGGAGTCTCCTGCCAATAAAATAATGAGCCCGTGAAAAATGCATCCAAAAGCACATGGCATGGTAAGATGAATGATCTTGTCTGCAAATGAATATGAATTTGATCTCTAATGAATCTCCCCAGAAGAAGCTTACTTTTTCTGTTCTTTCTATACTAGGACTCATTTCCTAAAGGATGATCACTTTTTGTTCTAAATCAAACTATTGTGTTTTCTAGGTCTTCCAATGTCAAGTTCAAACGTGACCTGTTTCACAAAGCTGTTCCTGTTCTTTGCAACCAGAGAGTCTGCACTTTACTCCCTATGTCTGCCCACTTCAAACTCCCAGAGCACTTTTCTCCAATTCTGCTAGTGTTCTCTGACGACGTGTAGGTTGATATCATGCTCCTGGAGATGGGGCAGAGCCTTCCATTTGTTCTTGGTCTCCACTGAAGGCCCACCTTGCAACAATGCCTTCCACACACCAGGACTCCACTGAGCGGACCTGAATCGAAGGACTCAAGTGCAGAGCAGAAGTGGAGGCTGGAAGGGGTCTGAAAAAGAAGCAGGTCCCCACATGGAAGAGCAGGGAACCATGATGCGTTAGGGGGAAATGACAGAAGCACTTCCACACACCCTGATTCTTGCTTCAGCAGGTGTGTGCAGGAAGGGGCAGCATGTCTACCCCAAAAGGCTGTCTTGGTTTTATGGTAGTTTCCCACCTCCTTCAAGCTGAGACTCTTGTTTGAACTTTTGGTAACAAAACTTTCGGTCATTAACTTTTGCTCCACAGCTGAATTATTCCTAAATACAGGTCAGCTGCCCATCTTCTGATCGGCCATTCTCAGAGGAAATGAAGTTAGGTTAAATAAATACTATGTGAAAGGCTGGATTTGATTTCTGTCACCAAGAGTGTTTCCTGAGTATGGAATCTTATAAAGAATCTCCTATTTGCTCTAGTTAATTTGATATTATGTTGCACTGCCCATGGTTACAGAGCACAGTCCCCATCTGTACATCACCACAGCTATTTCAGACTGGTAAACATGTTTGTCCTGACGGTTACTGAATATTTAAAAGAGGTTAACATCCCTTCCTGAGTCTTATTTCCCTCTGCACTCATGACTAATCTAACACTATTACACAGCAGGGACTTGAATTTGACCATTTTCCTTTCAGAGAATTTCTCTCCATTTTTCTGGCTTTATGAAAGGAAAAAACAAACAAACAAACATGTATTTATCATCTATAGGGAAATCAGGATCATTAGACTCTTAATTTAGAAAATTCCAAATGGAGAATACAACTTTGAGTATAAAGTGCAGAACCCAAATACCAGGAAGTCTTTCAACAAGGGTGAGGAGTATTTCGGAGGCCAAAAGAACTGTGAAGACTTCATCCCATAAGCCAAAGTCATGGAGTTTTCGGATGAACCCCTAGGCCTCTCACCTCTTGTTTCTGTCCTCCAGCTGCAGCGTGTACACCATGTCATCAGCAGCGTGCGTCTTGGCATTACTGTCTCCCCATTTCAGCTTCAGGCTCTGAGGCCCCGCAGCAGCACATTCGAGCCTAGGCGGCAAGGGTGGTAATGGCCGAGTTTTTGCTTTAATGAACTGACTAAATGGTCCAGCTCCAATTTCATTTATGGCCTGAATTCTGATCCTGAAAAAAAAAATCACAAACACAGGCTTAAGAACCAGTGATTCCTCATTTGAAATCAACATTGGATGTCATATTTCTTACTTGCTCCTATAAAGCAGTATCATGGAATAAAGGAAAACCAGCTAAAATAATCAATACAAACAGAAATGGGCGGCTCGGAAGACACATTATCTTTTCCATTCCAAAACCAACAGCCCCAAACAGCACATTAGTAAGATATTCCTTAGTTCTTTAATTAAAAAAAAAAAAAAAAAAAAAAAAGGATCCTTGTTCAAGGGAACATATACTAAAGACTTTCATATTTTGTTCTGGCCACCCTTTAGCTGCCTCCTCAGTTTTGGACGTAAGTAAGCTATAAACAGTAGAGTGAAGTCGCTCAGTCGTGTCCAACTCTTTGCGACCCTGTGGACCGTAGCCCACCAGGCTCCTCCTCCATGGGATTCTCCAGGCAAGAATACTGGAGTGGGTTGCCATTTCCTTCTCCAGGGGATCTTCCTGACCCAGGGATCAAACCCAGGTCTCCTGCATTGCAGGCAGATGCTTTAACCTAATGAAATTATAAATGAAAGAGGAGAACAAGAGAGTCTTCTTCAGATTTTGACAAAAAGGACAACAGCTCTTCGATAGTGCATTTTTCCTCCTCTGTCTCCAGCCTCACCCAACAATCTCTGCTAGTCTCTAACCAACACTGAGTGTGCAGACACTGCTGGTGACAGAGTGTCACTCAGAAGTGTAGAAATCTTAACTGGATGCTTACTATGTGCAGTGTTACAGGTAATAAAGATACATTAACACTGCTCTCATGGTCAAGGAACTGAAAATCAAACAAAGTGTGTCTTCCCAGGTGGTTCAGTGGTAAAGAATCTGCCTGTCAATGCAAGAAGATGCGGGTTTGATCCCTAGGTCGGGAAGATCCCCTGGAGGAGGCCACGGCAACGCACACCAGTATTCTTCCCTGGAGAATCCCTTGGACAGAAGAGCCTGGTGGGCTACAGTCCACGGGGTTGCAAAGAGCTGGACATGACTGAGCATGCATACATATAAAATACAATATCCCATCAACATCCCCATTTTTCTTGTTCTTCTACTTGCTTACTGATTAACTGAAAAATTTCTCCAAGGTCATCAGACAACACATTGATGGCACTGCCCCATCTTTCTTCATCCTCTACACCCCTTGCTGCAGTAAGTACATGTTGCTGAAGCTTGTTTCTTACTGGCACTGGGGCATCCTGCAGGTGCCTGCAGAGGCCTGCCTCCTCCACTTCTCAGAGTAAAGGTCTCAAACAAGCCCCCACCCCACTCTCTCTGCTCTTCCTCTCCTGTAAATGGACAGTCCTCTCAATAACCTCAGCATCTCCACAGCTTCATCCACATGAGACCTTTCTCAGATCTGCCTCTCCTCCATCTCTTCATGCCTCATTACTAGGCCTCCAGTGGAAACGTCCACCCAGAGCCCTTGCTAGGTATACAGGCATTTTATTCATCTGAACGAGCAGTGTGGTATCACTAGTTTTAAAAGTTTCAACATTTAAACCTGATGTGAGTTTGAAACAGTGTTTCAAAACACATGATATTAAAAAATACAGTCAGAGAGAAATTCTCAGGAAACAGATCAGTTTAAAATATTCTTATAATTTAGTTTTATGTACATCTGTCTCACAGCAATTCCTGCTTATATTTAAACAGAAAATATCATTACATATTACAGTACCTAAATCCATCATATGACCACAAATGAACCTTAATTCTTCAAATTTAAAATTACATAAATTCAGCAAGTCAATTTAATAATGTCTCTAAATTGTTAAGAAGGTAAAAACAATAGATTGGTTCCAGGTGAGATGTAGTAAGCACACACTACCCTGTCTCTCCCACTGAATGGGGCTATTAAACCTGGACAAAATAAATAAAGCAGCCATCTAAGAAGTGCAAAAAGGAAATACCAACTAAAGGATTTGGGGAAGAAGCTAAGCTATCACCAAACCAGCAGTGAATTCACCATTTTCCCCCCTCCATCATCCCCTGGCTTGGACTCAATATAGCCTAAAATCCAGAGAATTCCTCTCTTTTTTTTTTCTTTCCTTTTCTACACTGTCTTATTCCTAGCCTTTAGCCAATTCCATCAATTAACAGCCTAAAGAAGAAAAACCACATGATCACATCCACTGATACAGAAAAAGCATTTAATGAAACCCAACATATATTCATAATAAAAATTCTTGGCAAACTAGGTATAGAAGGAAACTTTCTCAACCTGAAAGGGGCACTTACAGAAAGGGGCACCTACAGCCAACATTACACTTAATGGTCAAAGACTAACTGGGAGATCAGAACAAAGCAGAGACGCCTACTTTCACCACTGCTATTTAACATTGGGCACAAGATCCAGTCGGTGGGGGTGGGGTGGGGGGAAAGACAGAGATGGTAGGTAAATAAACGTCAAGACACAGCTGGGACTACTTAAGACCACCTAAATAGAGACATACTGTGGTCATGAACTGGAAAACACTACATAGAAAAACAGTCAATTCTCCCAAAACTGATCTATAGATACAATGTAACTGTAATAAAATTCCAGCAGGATTCTCCTTAGTTGATATAGATAAGTTGATTCTAAAATTACATGGCAAGGCAAAGGAACTAAAAAATGTTGCTACACAAATCTGAAAAATAATAAAGTTGGAAGAATCACACTACCTGATTTAGGACTTATTATAAGGTTTACTATAAATAGTAATCAAGATAGTGTGTTATCAGAGAGACACAGACCAACAGAAACAGACCTGCACAGATATGGCCAATTGATTTCCAACAAATTTGCAAAATTAATTCAATGAAGAAAGAACTGCCTTAACAACTGGTACTGGAACAACTGGATATCAAAACCAAAACTAAATCTCAATGTAGATTTCATTCAAAAGTTAACTCAGAATGGGTCATAGATCCTAACAATAGAATGCAAAATGTAAAACACTTAAGAAGAAAACAGGAGGAAATATGCGCTACCTAGAATTAAAGAATTTTTAGATATGATGTGAAAAGCATGCATCCAGAATACATCTAAGACCTTCCAAAACTTGGCAACAAAACTAAAAAATGGACAAGAGACTGGAACAAACACTCCACTGAAGAGGACATACATGTGGCAAATAGGCACACAAAAATATGTTTAACACCACTAGCCATTAGGAAAATGCAAATTAAAACAACAATGAGATGCTACTATCCTTCCCCAATAAAGTGGATAAAATTTTAAAATGCTTAATACCATTCTAGCAAGTATAAGTAACAGCTGAAACTCCCATATTTTGCTGCTGAGAATGCAAAATGGTACACAGATACACTGGAAAACAGTTTGCTTAGAAAGTTTCTTATAAACTTTAGCATACATTTATCATATGATCCAGCAATCACACTTCTTGGGCTGTACTCTAGAGAATTAAAACATAAAACACCTGCACATAAATATTTATACCAGATCTGTTCATAATCACCCAAAACTGAATGAATACCTGCCTCAGTTTGGAATGTAGCCAACAGCTATCTCTGATAAAGTACAGCTAAAATTCTATCACAAAGAGTCTCCTTTTCTCAGATTCTATTGAACTAGGGCTTCATCAGGTCTCTCTTAGGTAATACAATGTGACTTTCTTGACATAGCATTCAGTTCAATTATTCAGTTGGGCCCGACTCTTTGAGACCCTATAGACTACAGCACACCAGTGTTCCCTGTTCATCACCAAACCCAGGAGCTTGCTCAAACTCATGTCCATCGAGTCAGTGATGCCATCCAACCATCTCATCCTCTGTTGTCCCCTTCTCCTCCTGCCCTCAATCTTTCCCAGCATCAGGGTCTTTTCCAATGAGTCAGTTCTTCACATCAAGTGGCCAAAGAATTGGAGTTTCAGCTTCAGCATCTGTCCTTCCAATGAATATTCAGGACTGATTTCCTTTAGGATGGACTGGTTCGATCTCCCTGCAGTCCAAGGGACTCTCAAGAGTCTTTTCCAAGACCACAGTTCAAAAGCATCAATTCTTCGGCACTCAGCTTTCTTTATAGTCCAACTCTCACATCCATCCATGACTACTGAAAAACCATATTAATATGCTGCCTAGGTTGATCATAGCTTTTCTTCCAAGGAGCAAGTGTCTTTTAATTTCATGGCTGCAGTCACCATCTGCAGTGATTTCGGAGCCCAAGAAAATAGTCTATCACTGTTTCCATTATTTCCCGATCTATTTGCCATGAAGTGATAGGACCAGATGCCATGATCTTAGTTTTCTGAATGCTGAGTTTTAAGCCAACTTTTTCACTCTCCTCTTTCGCTTTCATTGAGAGGCTCTTTAGTTCCTCTTCATTTTCTGCCATATGGGTGGTGTCATCTGCATATCTGAGGTTATTGATTATTTCTCCCGGCAATTTTGATTCTAGCTTGTGCTTCATCCAGCCCTGCGTTCTGCAAGATGTACTCTGCGTAAAAGTTAAATAAGCAGGGTGACAAGATACAGCCTTGATGTACTTCTTTCCCAATTTGGAGCCAGTCCGTTGTTCCATGTTTGGTTCTAACTGTTGCTTCTTGACCTGCATACAGATTTCTCAGGAGTCAGGTAAAGTAGTCTGGTCTTCCCAAATCTTTAAGAATTTTCCATAGTTTGTTGTGATCCACACAGTCAAAGGCTTTGGTGTAGATAATAAAGCAAAAGTAGATGTTTTGCTAGAACTCTCTTGCTTTATCTATGATCCAACAGATGCTGGGAATTTGATCTCTGGGTCTTCTGCCTTTTCTAAATCCAGTCTGAACATATGGAAGTTCTTGGGTCACATACTGTTGAAGCCTTGCTTGGAGAATTTTGAGCATTACTTTGCTAGCGTGTGAGATGAGTGCAATTGTGCTGTAGTTTGAACATTCTTTGGCATTGCCTTTCTTTGGGATTGGAATGAAAAGTGATCTTTTCCAGTCCTGTGGCCACTGCTGAGTTTTCCAAATTTGCTGGCATATTGCAACACAGTATTGAAAGACTACAATAAACTCTTCTTTGCTTCCTAACACGAGTCTTGTAAAATAGCTGTATGGTATTAATGTAAGAGTTTCTCCCCTATTATTTGAAAAGAAAGAAATTTTTCTGCAACTAGAGAGGAAAAGTCTTTCCAAAAAGATAGTCATCATGGTGGTAGAAATTACTCCTTTTTTCCCTATTGAGGAAAAAGGAATTAAGCTAGACCTGTAAGTCTCAGTCTTTTTCCAATGGTAAACAAATCTCCTCACCTATATGGTTTACGTGAATGTCTTTCCACTGTTCAGTGTGCTATTTCTTCCCTTTATTCTGTGCAGAGTTAGTCCTAGAGCCCAGAGACCAAGATGCCTCCTTCCATCTGCTTGCCCATAGTCCTCCAGAGCCAAGCTCACCTTGTATTCAAGGTGATCCTACTGCTTTGCTCCATGCAGCCACCACAGCCCTTGGCTACATCAGGAAGTAAAAGAAAGTGAGGTATAATGGGTTGCTTAAGATTGCTCTTCTGCCCAAGACAAAAAATGAGAGGAGATTTCAATCATGTATAAGAATTAGAAATAGTTTATAACACATAAATAGTTTATAACACAGAAAGAAATGTAGATTTAATATTTCTTTTGTAGATTTAATATTTCTTTTGTAAATTCATTTTCTTTGCAAGGCCCCCATAGTATTTTGGTAGGTAGTGGGATTCTTACATCTGTAGCTCTCTGGCTCTCAGAACTTTTAACTCAAGATATATTTGGTAAATGTATTGAATATTAGCCATAAATACTCCCACCCACCCACCCCAAGAATAAGAATGTTATGGTAATATTTTAACTCTCCTGAGCAGTGAAGCCTCTCTGGCTACTCTGCTAATCACTTTGGTGACTGCAGGGAAATAATCTAACACCTGTAAAGTAACAGTTTCCTTCTCTAAAAAGTGGGAGTGGTAATATATTTGCTGCATTTACAAAGAGGATTACTTATTTAAGATAAGCAACGTGGGAAGCATTTTCTATTTTTTAACCTTTTATACTTCGCCATTCAATCAGAAAAGGAATCCAGGTGGCCAAAAGCTCTCTGGTAAACTTTAAAGTGCTAATTTATGGAGTTATTATTTTTATGACTTCCTTTCAGACCGTATTCCTCCCCAACAATGAAGAAAATGTGCTGGGCATCCACGTGAGACGCACTGCACCGGGCACATGAGAGCTGTCCGCATTCTAGCTGTATTACTACCACCATGGCACTTTATTACTTGAGGAATGTGCTGATTCCATCTGTGTTTTTCCTTTCTCTAAATTATTGTCAAGGACCCAACAACAGCTAAAAGGACGGCCTTCTTTTTAAACCGTCCTCAGAAGGTGAGGCAGCAGCTTGGGAATGGGTGAAATGTTAACAATAACCTCTGCAACAACAACACTGAGAACTTGCTCTGTTCAAGGGTCTGTGCTATGGAGTCACTTGTCCCTTGGTACCCATGGAGGGCTGGTCTCAGGACCCCCAGTGTTACTAAAATCCATGGATGCTCAAGTCCCATCTATTAAATGGCACAGTTCAGCTGGCCTTCCAGACCACAGATGTGGTGAGGTGACTGTTTCTCTTGCTTTTAGAGATGAGGAAACTTCAGTTAAATAACTCAACTTAAATGACACAGTAGCTAGTAGGTGCTGAAGTCTAGATTTGATATGTGCAATACTATCACTAATTTCTACCCTGACCCTTTGTCTATTCCACAAGTGCAGAAACTGCAGCCAGCTAGGTTCAGTCATTTGCATTAATCCTCACAGCAGATACAGGTCAGATCTGGGTGTGAAGCTGGTCTTTCTAGACTCAAAGTCTTCATGTATTAACACACCATTCCCTCCAGGTATAACTTGAACCAAACACAGCTTCTTCCAACCAAAAGATAACTTTAATTTGAACCACACTTTCAACAACTGCCTTTTGCCAATGAAATAGACATTTAGAACAGTCAAATTTCCTTTCACATTATTAAAACTTTTGGCCTTGGAATGAACTGTGTGTGTATGTGCTAAGTTGCTCCAGTCGCATCAGACTCTTTGCGACCCTATGGACTGCAGGCTCCTCTGTCTATGGGATTCCCCAGGCAAGAATACTGGAGTAGGCTGCCATGACCTCCCCCAGAAGATCTTCCTGACCCAGGGATCGAACCCATATCTCTCATGCCTTCTGCATTGGCAGTGCGTTCTTTACCACTAGTGCCCCGAGGTGGCTCAGGTGGTAAAGTATCTGCTTCCAATGCGGGAAACTTGGGTTTGATCCCTGGGTCAGGAAGAACCACTGGAGAAGGGAATGGCAATCCACTGCAGTATTCTTGCCTGGGAAAATCCCATGGACAAAGAAGCCTGGTGGGCTACAGTCCATGGGGTCACAGAGAAATCAGACACAACTGAGCAACTAATATACATACAAGCAGCACCACCGAACTACCTAGATTTTAAAATATTTGCTTCAATTTATTCAAGCAACAAAATGTGTTTCAGTAAAAATGCATGGAAAACATTTTCCCCTGTGGCTGAGGCACTGACCTAATGTTAATTAGTTTTAAGGATGAAGTGACACTCAAAACTGAAATAGAACTGAGGACTTGATCAAATGAAGTCATGTCTCCTTGCAACTGGTAAAAATATCAAAAACTCTGAGTCCCGAAGGCTGAGAAAACTGAACAAGGACTAAGGAAGCTAATATTTCTGGTGTTTTGTGATGAAAATGCAGTGTATGAAAATAATTTCCTAATTCCAGTGACAACTCACCTAGGACGGATGGAACCAAATACTATCTTGAGGAACAATTCTAAGAATTAACCTCAGAAAAAACTCATTTTCAAGTTCTATTAAATTAATTAGTCTATCCCAAACCCAAACTTGAGATGTTCTCTCTTTCTCAGTGAACTAACACGCTAACCTTGACATTTAGATAAGATCTATAGCTCCCCCCACCCCCAAACATGCAGTATATGTCAGTTTCTGAAATCTTAAGCTCTGCAAAGTTAAGTACAAGGGAAATGAAAGTTTTCTTTCCAATGCAGGGAAGTGATTTAACTCTGAGAAGCTCTGTCTTGGCCATCTGAATTGATGAGAAAAATCTCTTCAAGTGTCCGGGAGTTTGCAATATCCATCAGTATACTGATAATACTGACTCAATAAAATCAAATTAAGAAGTATATTCTTTATAAATTTTGACTGGACTTTCATTATTAAAATATCTGCTACTTTTAGATCTCAAATACATTACTGCTTCAGAAGATCACAGCGTAACAGGATGCATCTTATACACACTCTCTCTCTCTCTCTCTCTCAAGTGGCATTACATTATGTCAAAAGAAGAATGACTTTGAAAACTGGAGAAGGTGACTTCTCAGTCAGCCATCCGAGTTCTCAGGAGGTGTTGAGAGCAGGGAGGAGGGGACAGTGAGGACGGCACCCCTCTTCCTCCACTGAAGAGTTATGGGTAAGAGAGGCCTAAGAAGCAAAAGATAGGTTTTGTACGCTACCCCACCCCACCAGTCTACTACTTAATAATCTAATTAAGAAGAGAAAAATATCAAAGAGTAGACCTCTGAGGAAATATTAAATAGTAGCGTAAATACAGGAAACCTCTTTAGGAAAAAGATGGGTTCAGAGTAAAGTTGGAGAAGGCTGCCGGGAAGGGTAACCTTTGCTGGCTCAGTCATTCCTCCCTTCAACCTATCTCCTTCTGATAGCTCCTTGGATACCAGGCACTTGGAGGTTTTTTTTTGTTTTTTTTTCCCATGCCCTGCCTCTGTAGGAAAGAAACCTTAGAAGTCTCCCATGGTTTGAAGGACAATGCCAGATTTCCACACATTTCTACCTGTAATCAGGTCATAACCCACCTGCCAGCTCATTTCTTCCCTTCCAAACATTAGCAACAGAAAATTTATTGAGAGCTTATGTGTCAGGTCCTTCACAAGGTACCTGAAGTCTAAAAAATTACCCTATCAGGTAGTTAAAGTAATCATCCCCATTTTATAGATCAGAAGACTGAGATACAAAGAGCTTAAAGAGATACAAAGACCTCTGTACCAGAGGTCACAGAGGCAACAAGTGAGAGACCCAGGATTGATGTCAAGGCTGTCTGACTCCAGTGCACTACTTTTGAACTACTCTGAACTTGTCTCCTTATAAAGCTTACTTCATCTCGTTAGAATGAAATGACTCAGGATTCACTTTTTGACAGGCTAATGTAGTGCTTGACATATAAGGACTCAAAAAATGTTATTTTCACCCCCATTTTACCTAGCAAAAAGAGCAAACAAATATACCTTAAGTTTTAGCCATTTGCCAGTTCAACATGAGTCAGACATATAATGAGGTTGCCAAAAAAAGTGATCTTAAGCAACCTTACCAACTGCTCACTATGGAAAACAAAGAAGGTGACAACTTTGTTCTGCTCTGAGCCAGCCACACTATTCCTGGAGGTGAGCACACTGCTCATTAAAGAGGCCATTAAGAAACAGAAATCACCCAAAGAAGAGGTTGGAAGGGGTTATAGAAACTCCTGCCAGTGAAGACAGATTTGAACAAAGTGAAGATGGTTAAGTAAGAGACAGCTGACATAATAAGCTAATGATGTCTAGGCCATAGGGGTAGGGCTCAGACTTCTGTATTTTGCAAAACCTCTCCATGTAAAACTTAGAATCACTGCTCTCGGGCAAAGTTCTCAAACTTTTGTGTGTGTGCGTGCTAAGTCTCTTCAGTCATGTCCAACTCTTTGTGATCCCATGGACTAGCGCCTGCCAGGCACCTCTGTCCATGGGATTCTCCAGGCAAGAATACTGGAGTGGGTTGCCATTCCTTTTTCCAGGGGACCTTCTAGACCCAGGGATCGAACTTGCGTCTCCTGAATTTCAGGTAGATTCTTTACTGCTGAGCCACTGAGCCCTCTCAAACTTTTAACAGGCAACAAAATCTCCTATGGGGCTAATTAAAGCACAGAGTGCTGGGCCCTATCCTGAGATTTCTGATTCCAGGGGTTTCTGCTGCTGCTGCTAAGTTGCTTCAGTCATGTCCAACTCTGTGCAACCCCACAGATGGCAGCCCACGAGGCTCCGCTGTCCCTGGGACTCTCCAGGCAAGACACTGGAGTGGGTTGCCATTTCCTTCTCCAATGCATGGAAGTGAAAAGTGAAAGTGAAGCCACTCAGTCGTGTCCAACTCTTAGTGACCCCATGGACTGCAGCCTACCAGGCTCCTCCAACCATGGGATTTTCCAGGCAAGAGTACTGGAGTGGGGTGCCATTGCCTTCTCTGAGGGGTTCCCATTAGGGCCTGATAAATTACACTTAATACTGATGCTTTGAGTATCACTGTTCTAGAAGAAAGTCCAGGATCAATTTTAGTAGATTTCAGCTCAGGTTTTAACAAAGTATAGGGGAAACTCTACAGAAACAAGAGTTAAACTGCCTGGTGAGGAGAAGCTGAAGCTGAAGACACTGCTTCATCACTGGAGATATTCACGCCAGGGCTCTGCGAAAGGTAACACCAGGCGATCTTGTCTCAGCTCACAAAGCCTATAGTGGCCGGAGCATGCAAAAGAAAGCTACATCCCTATTTTTTTTTTCTTTTTTCTCTAACGGTTTTTCCCTCCTCGAATCAAAACACAAACTCAATTCTAAGTTTAAAAGTGGTGCCTTTAAAAAATCTCATTATAATTCCCACCAAATTTTATACAGGATGTTAGTAAGCCAGTGGACAGTCTGGCAAGCCCCAGTAGAGAAAGGATGGATCCACTTTAGCGTCAGTAGGTTGGCTGGAGAAGTGGACATTTCTGTCCCAGCAAAACTCCATGTGAGAACAATGTGTAACTGCTAAAGGTTAAAAAAAAAAATTAAAAGAAACAAGTCTTTTTTTATCCAAGCCCCATAGCCTGTTTCATTCCACATTTTCATCTAGAACATCATGATCTGTTCACTTATATTTTGACCAATTTGTGGGATAAAAAAGGTGAGGTAAAAGTTGATTGGACTAAAATTATACCCTCAGTTCCCTGAAATACTCATTTTGTATTTCACCACAATTACAACGATCTCATGTTTTTGAACCACAAAAGAACAAGACTATGGGCTCATTGGAGTTCTACTATAGAGAATCCAATAAAGTATTATAAAAACAAAATTCCTTAAGTTGGACAAATGATGATCTTAAATGTGAATATTAATTTTAATATCTTAAATGTGAAACATCCATTTTATTTATTGATTGGCCAGCAAATATTTTGACTAAATCTTTTTTTTTTGGTCAAGAACACACAATATGACTTAAGGCCAAAGATTTGTCTTTTCTAAAGGTGTACATTTTTCATGCAATCTGTCTGAAACAGTGTCTTCCAAGCTGCCCTGTAAGGTTAAGAGGTGACATCCTCCCAGTGTGACTTTCCACATTCAGCTCAGTATACTAGCCTTGTATATTAATACTGAAAAGAATGAGGGATTTTTTAACATGTCTTTAACCAGCCACTTATATGG
Source organism: Ovis aries (assembly GCF_016772045.2). Lineage (NCBI taxonomy): Eukaryota > Metazoa > Chordata > Mammalia > Artiodactyla > Bovidae > Ovis > Ovis aries. The sequence continues at coordinate 215,856,454 of NC_056054.1, forward strand.
AATATATTGTTGATGATTTCCACTGTAATTGGCATTTCATCAACGAACAAAGATCCCCTACGTCAGTTTTCTTCATTTGAACTTTTGATTTCTAGATTTCTTTCTTGAAGTCATTCGACTACATGTTGACTAACAAATATCAGCATTCCTCCAATATCAACCGTCTAAAACCCCTAAAGTTTTATAATCATTTACATTACCTTTAAGGTATGCATAATGGGAGGAAGAGGCAAAATTCTTGGGCTGGAACCTTGTCCTAAAAGCCCTTTATGATTGCTGACCTGAATGATCAGAGGACTGACCTGAGGATCTGCATCCATTCTGGCACAGACATGAACTGTGGGTCTCACAGCAGACGTGAGACCTTCCAGTGAGCCCTGAGCCAGTGGCTTCCTCATAGGTTTTCTGGCCTGAGGGTCCAAGTCAGGCAATATTCTGGAATGTGGTCTCTGAGGAACAGTTAGGGGATGACATTCACTTGCTCATTTTTCCCCAGAGATATACCTCATGGTCAGGTCTCCATAGAGCATCATCACTGGGAATGTCCCTGAGGTCAAGGTCTGGGTTTAATCACCTCTGATTTCCAATTAGAGTGCTTTGGACACAACGGTCAGTATTTGGTTAGCATATAAAGGCGGAGGGTGGTTTTCTGAGATTGGATAAGATGCTAAAAATTAAAAATGCCCTTGGGGCCTGTCTCTTTAGCTATGTAAGTCATACCTCTTTTATTTATTTCTAACTTGATTCCCACTTTAAACCATCCTGACCATTCTGAACCCTGGATCTTGACCTTTCTGAAATGCCAAAAGGACTCCGTACAGTGTCATTTTCGGCCTGTGAGGTCATAAGCACCTTTTATCTTAGGTTGCTGTATAAATGTCCCAATTCCTTGAGTGCTCTGAGGGCAAGGATGGTGTTCATCACTGTTTCATAGACAAACAGTGCACAGTGGGTCTGCGCCCAAGAGGGATCTCTGAAATGAATCAAAGAGTAAAAAAACTGCTGTCATCACTTGGAAAAGAAAATGAATGCACTCATATGAATTATCCACAAAAGACGGGAAGAGAGGGAAAGTAGGGATAAGATGCTTAGGCAGGTTGGAACTTTTGGTATCTTACAGCTGATAAACTGATTTTTTTCCTTCAGTGTTTTCTAATGTTATAGTCTGATAGACTACCTTGGGGATGAAAAAGGTAGTCAATCAGACTATAACATTAGAAAACACTGCAGAAAAAAAAAATAAGTCAAGTGGTAAACCTTTTTTTTTTAGCAGTAAAATTACCTGCTTGCATTCTCCTGTTCTACTTCAAGAAGAACCAGGTTTTTTTGGGTAAAGATCTTGATAACAATAAAAATTACAGTGCATGTTTACTGTGCAATTGCTATGTATTGCTGCTGGACTCTACATAAGCATTTAATATTCATTTGCTTACTCCTTACAACATGTTTTTGAAGTAAGTGATCTTGTTCTCCTCATGCTGCGGACGACGCTGAAACACCAAAAGCTTAATTTGCCTGAAGACACAGCTAAGGATCTGTTTCTGAAACAGGCTTTGCTTCACCTCCTTAATAAGCCATTGAACTTGACAAAGGAAGACACCCTGAAAAGGCACTGGAATAACGAATGGTTCCTGCACTCCTCTAATGCTAATCCTGAACTTTTGGTCTCCCAGCTACAGCAGCTTGGTGCATGTGTGCTAAGTCCCTTCAGTAGTGAACGACTCTGTGCAACCCCATAGTCAGTAGCCCACCAGGTTCCTCTGTCCATTGGATTTCCCAGGCAAGAAAACTGGAGTGGGTTACCATTTCCTTCTCCAGGGGATCTCCCCCACACAAGGACTGAACCTGCGTCTCGTACGTCTCCTGCACTGGCACTGGCAGGCAGGTTCTTAACCACTAGCACCACCTGGGAAGCCCTTGGAGATAGAACTAAATGTCTTGAAATCTCAAGAGGCCATGTTGAGAAAAAGGTGCATAGGGGAAGGTGAAGCGCTGGCTCCTCGACAGGAACGCTGAGGGAAAGGAAGAATGCAGGTGTTAAGTGAGTTTTGCTGGGTGGAGTGTGATATAGTGTCATTTCTCTGGCTACTCATGAAATCCTGCATAAAAGATCCATCACAGATGCTCTGTAACAGTGTGTCTGCTTTGAGGGGATCAGAAGAATGGCAAAGCCCTGCTTCAGAGGTGCACACACAGAGGGTGTAACAGAGTGATTAGACAGAGGAAAAACACCAAGAAAAGCAGTTTATCAAAAGACTAAGGAGGAGGAATTGACTTAAAATGGTTGGTGAAATGTCCCCTCAAGAGTTAGGAATTATATCAATTTGTAACTGACTCATAAAGTAAAAAGCAGTACAAGTTTTTGAAATGTATTTGCATTTAGTACTCTTAAATACATTAAAAATGACTAGAATTCACCCATTTGGCCTTTAGGACCTGAAGGTTCTGTAGCCCTACGCACTGATGTATGTGCCCATGCAGCTATATTTCATCTTTCCTGCACTCACCGGTAGGTGGTTTCTGGAAGGAGGTCTTTCATAACATGGGTGGTGGTATTGCCCACAGTGATGCTAGTATCTCCAAGATCTATGTTGTAAGCAAGGATTTCAGATCCATTATTGCACGGCTCTTCCCAGTTCAGTACAAGGCACACAGAAGGCGAATCGGGATAGGCATTGAGGGTCTCCTCCTCCAGGACACACAGAGTGGAGACAGGGTCAGGGGCAGATGCTGGTGTCTGGCAAAGGACAAGCTCACTGGACGGTCCTGCTCCAGCTTGATTAACAGCCTGAAAAACAGAACAGCGAGACAATGCCCCCATTACTTCATGAGCACCTACTAATGCCTCCACACTAGGTGCTGCCGAGTCTAAAGTAACACGATGGCTGCCAGAAATGTAGGTGGAGACAAATCCTCCACATTGTTCATACTGATAACCACTTTCCAAAAGATATCAATCACACTTTTCTGCTGATAGAAGATAATGTTGCCATTGTTTCTTATGAAAGATCATTTAAAAATAACACTTCATATTTGCATAGCCCCCTTCACTTTATGTGCTCTTAAGCCACCTTCACAATAACTGTCTGAGGCAGGTAATGCATGGAAGCTATTCTTATCCGCCTTTCAGATGAGATCGGGCGCGCTCAGGGTGGTACGGCCTTGCCTTAGATTTACCTGCCTTTCAGAGAAGAGGGAACTCAAAGTCAGATCAAATAACTCAAGCCCAAGATTCAGAGGCCAAGCTGGGATCAAAATCCAGTAATGTGACTTTTAACTGAAGTGTTGCTCTGAAAGAAGTATAGGAATTTAGAAAAGTATTCATTGTTTTCCATGTGAATGCGAAATTTGTATCTGAAGTCAATGCTCTGCTCTCCCCTGACTTTGAGTGTCACTGCTGACACCTGATCACTCATCACTCAAATACTCACGCGTTCAGTCTCCGGGGCCGTCCTCTTGTTTCTACTTACCTGCTCTGCTTCTCAGTCACCTCTGCGACCTGAGACTCATCACCAGGATCTCTCAGCCCTGGAGGAAACCAGGCCCCAGGCCTTGCACACCTCTGTACCACTTCTGCTTAAACTCCTGGACATCTCACCTTGTCTCAGGGCAAATGCCATTTATCCCTACACCCAAATTTATGTGTACAGTCCAGACCTCTGCCCTAAATGCCAGCCTAGCGTATTCAACTGCCCACTGAATATCTCCATTTAAATGTCAAATAGTCACCTCAGACTCAAGTGTCTGCACAGTTCCAAAACGGTGTCCACCCCATTCTTGCTCATCCTTCCTTCCACCCCCACTGCACCGCCTGTGGTTTCCCCAGCCTTCAGGTTGTTCGTGCCTTATCTGTGAATCACTGCTGGGCATCTTTCTTTCTCTCATACCCCTGCCCAAGCCATCAGCACACCCTTTACCATTCTAATCTGACTATACTCTCTCGCATCTGGTGACTGTAGTGACCTCCTAACTGGTATTTACATCAGCCCATGCCCCACAATCTGTAACAACCACTGTCCCTTCTATGCTCTCCCACCAGATACACAGGTAGCGTCAAAGTTCTCACAACTGTCTACGAGAGCCTGTCCGATCTGTTCGCCACCACTGCCTCCCCCAAGAACCCAGAACCATTCTGCCCTCACTGTCTCCTGCTTCCTCCTTCTCTCCCTCTGCTCCAGCCACACTGGCTTTCTTGCTGTCTCACAGGGACACCGAGCTTGCTCACCTCAGGGCCTCTGCAACTCGCTGCCCCTTCTCCACAAAGCTCCTTCCCTGACATCTGCATAGCCCATTCAATCAGCTACTCAGGCTCCTCTGGAGTTTTGCCCTTTGCAGAGACCTCTCTGAACACCACATTTAAACTTGTAGTTACCCCCACCTCAACCCCCATGATCCTTCTCATGTATTTCCTTTCTTTGCTTTTATTTTCATTACAGCATTTATCACCAACATAGTATATATTTCATTTAATTTCTCCCTTGATTAAAATGTAAGTTCTGTGACGGCAAGGTTGTCTGGTTCACTGCTGTAGCCCTAGCAACCAGAACAGTACCTGATACAAAGCATGTGCTCAACAAACATCGTTAACAACATCTTTTTCCCTTACACAAACACTTGGCAACCTCTTGACAAAAATGAAAGTACTCAAAAATCTAGTTTACTTCTCAGGAGACCTTATGAGGACAAATGATAAACCAAAAGGAAAGTCATCTGAGCTCTTATATCAAAGGTTCACTACAATGCCTGTGTGTTATCATTCATTTCAGAGAAGCAAGTTAAGAGCATTCATTTGCTATCAAATCGCTTTTGAAACCCTTCTGTAATAAATTTTTTACATCTAGTCCTATTTCATGACAACACCAACTTTCTTTTTGGTAGAATATTTGTCACAAATTAAGAGCATATATTTAGATATTTTGGGGGGTACAAATTTATCACAGGGGCAGAAAAATAAGACACTATGGAGCCCAACTTTCATATTAACTGAGGTTTTAACAACTATGTAATACAAGGAAAAGAACATAGATTTTAGAGTTGGAGCTTTGTTCATATCTTGATTTCATTACTTACTAACCATGTGATTTTAGGCAAATTAATGTTTCCGAGTCTGGTTCCTCAGATATAAAATGGGCATAGTAACACATAATTTATAGTTATTTTAAAGATTAAATTTGTTAACATGCAAAATCCTGGCAGAGTATGAAGCCAATGGTCAGTGCTTCACTTCCCTCCTTCTCACTAGGAAAATCAAGAACAAAATCGCAATAGCAATTTTCCTAGTTTCCTAAATTTTCCTAAAGCAATTTTCTTAAAACAAAACAACAACATACACTGAACTAATTTTAGACTTAAAGAAAAGTTGCAAAAATAGTGTATATATTTCTCATTTTGCTTCTCCTAATATTAATACCTTATATAACTATCAGTCATGTCCCACTCTGCACCCCCATGGACTGCAGCCCACCAGGCTCCTCTGTCCATGGGATTTCCCAGGCAGGAATACTGGAGTGGGTCGCCATTTCCTTCTCCAGGGGATCTTCCTGACCCAGGGATTGAACCCGTGTCTCCTGCATCTCCTGAATTGGCAGGTGGATTCTTTACCACTGAGCCACCAGGGAAGCATATATATAAATATATATACAAATACACACATATATGTATGTGTGTATGTGATATAAATATATGTATGTGTGTATGTGATATAAATATGTGTATGTGTGTATGTGATATAAATATATGTGTATGTGATATAAATATATGTATGCGTGTCTGTATATATGTGTGTGTATATGTATGTGTGTGTATAAATTTTTTTTAATAAAAGGAAATTCCTAGACAGTGATCAAGAGAGAGAACAGCAGTAGTGGCTGAATGGGAGGCTGAGCCATCTGTCTTAGACTCCCACAGCTGGCTACTGACTCAAGTGCCCATGGAAAGAAATTATTTTCTGCTACTTACAAGAATAGAACTGAGATGCTGTGCTGGTCTGAGAAACCATAAGGAGTTTCTTAAATACTCCTATCTTTAACCGACTACCATTAATAACTAACCTGAGGGAATGTGATGGCAATGATGATGATCTTTGGGTGGAGTGGGGGAGAAAAGAGAAAAACTCTTTGTTAAAGGTAAGAATTAAGCAAATGGTCTACAGGGAAATCCAGGTCAAAATTTGTTTCAAACTTTCAAAATATTTATATCTCACATAATTATGACTATACAAACCTAACATACACTTAAGGCTGAATTATTGATTTCTTTATAATCTTATACTATAATGAAAAATTCAGCACTAAGTATTTTATTACCCTTTTCATGTTATTAATATACTCTATTATTTTTTCCATTATTTTTAAAATTAACATTTTATTTATTTTACTCTGTATCTGGGTTCCATCTTCTTACTCTGTTCTTACACCTCCTTACTGGTGTTAATTGAGGTCTTCAGTAATGATTCTTGATTCATTACTTTGTCAAATATGTGCATTTGTGTTGAGTGATTTAATAAGGGCTAAGGGGATATGAAGGATCCAGAGGAAAAAATACAGATTTTAATTAAATAACTGATATCAGCCATACTACATTGGTGATCTCTAAAAAAAATCAAGAAAGTATAAGTTTTGTAATTCTTAAAATCTGTATTTATATCATAACTATCAGTCATGTCTGACTCTTTGCAACCCCATGGACTATATAGCCCGCCAGGTTCCTCTGTCCATGGGATTTTCCAGGCAAGAATACTGGAGTGGGTTGTCATTTCCTTCTCCAGGGTATCTTCCTGACCCAGATATCAAACTCAAGTCTCTTGTGTCTCCTGCATTGGAAGGCAGATTCTTTACCAACTGCACCACCTGGGAAGCATATATTACTATAAAACAATGATCAAAACCAGGAGATACAATAGTATTAATAATATATAGATCTTATGTAGTTAGATTCAAATCTTACCAATTTCTAATAGTGTTCTTTTTATATTCCAGGATCTTACTTAAGACCCAAATTTCTTTTACTAACCTTATACTATGGAAAATGCTTTCTTGAGTTATATCTCTTATTATTATCAAATTCCAAAGCAAACCATTTTAAAGAATCTTAATAATATTTAAGAGTATGTGTAAAATATACAATATGCCTCATGTAAGCATATGTACCCAGGAATTATTTGGGTACATGTTAATTGAAGCATTCCTAAGGAAGAATATGAAAATTCAAAAATTCCTACACAAAATAAACAATGCTTCCATCCAATTTTTATATGATACTATATACATATTACAGTGATTTAATTTTTAAAGCACCAAATATTTAAAAGAATATTCAGGCTTTAACCTGACTTTGTAGTAATATCAAATAAAAATGATTCAGATTAGGTTCACAGGTATCAAGAAATTAATATAAGATGAGGAGACTTTTCCTGGCAATACTTCTTTAGTATAGCAAGTGTGGTCTTGAGAGTACTATCCCCTTTATAGTGTCTGACTCATTTTATGACAAGTAAGTATTTTCAAACAAATAAGTTTGAAAATACTACTGTTGAAACAGAGAGGCAAGATTATTACACAGGTTCTATTCTTACCAATGTATCTTTAAAATGCAATTTTGGGTGTTAATGGTAAGTAACAACAAAAACTCCGAAAGAAAAAAAGGAAATAGAACATTTTAAAGAGAGACCAAAACTCAAAAACAGGTTGGCCTGAAGTTCTTTCCTGTGATGGCAAAGAGTTTTTATTTATATCCTGCCTTGTTCCAAAAACAGGAGTGTAGCACATAATTCAACCTCTCCCCAGTGACTCAGCATTGTTGTTATAAAGCTCAGATAATGTGCTGTGACCCTGACTCACTGATGAAGGGTCAATTATGTCCCAGGCCCTCCATCTGAGGTGTGTATAACGAAAGAGTTTAACCAGAAATGTTTACGATAAAACAGCCTTCAGAATTTAACAGAAAAGCTTCTGCTGATCTGGAAAGGTAACCTGTGTGTGTGCCTGCTCAGTCACTAACTTGAGTCCAACTCTTTGCTACCCCCATGGACTGTAGCCCACCAGGCTCTGTCCTCAGGGTTCTGCAGGCAAGAGTCCTGGAGCTGGTGGGTTGCCATTTCCTTCTCCACGGGATCTACCTGACTCGGGGTTGAATCTGTATCTCCTCCACTTCAGGCGGATTCTTTACCACTGAGCTACTTGGGAAGCCCAAAGTTAACTTAAGAAGGGACGATTTTCTCCAAAGAGGCTGAAGTAAATGGACGTGTAATAAACAATATGATCCATAACTTAAATCAGATGGAAACCTAAACCTGGCATCTTTGCTTCTTTATTTAAATCTAAACACATGTGAAAATATAATTCTTTGTTATCTCTCCTTTTGGTCATCCTGATCATTCTTTGAGGTTGGCACAAAGCAGTGCTCAAATGTTACTGAACAAATGGAAATAAATGAACAAAGAACCCTGTTTTCTCAAGACAATAAGGCTTTACAAAGGGAAAAGAAAATATTTACCCAAGTCAATAAAATGAAAGCAAACCTATGACTACTGTCACTCTTGGGGGTTAGGCTAGGAGCTGACTATTCTTTGTGTTATTCTCTTTGGACACCCAAGTGGAAGCTTACAGATAGCCAGACGTTGTTAGTGGTCACTGAGGGGTGGGAGGTTGGTCCTGTGATCAAATGCAGACTGTCCGAACTACTCTACTGCTTGTTTCTGGCTCCAGTTAACATCTGGAATGGAAGTTTTAAAGGTTTTTTGCCTTTTGTCTAAGTGGCTTTCCCAGCGAAATGTGCATCTCGGAAAATTCAGACAAAAGGCATCTTCCCTAAGGAGCTATGCCCACTTTGCCTTGGACTCGATCCTGTATTCAATGAATTAACCAGCAAACACAGTGCAAGGGCGGTGACGAGTACAGTGGAGATGATTCGGATTTTGTTCCCATGTTTCAGGACCTCTCAGAGAAGCAAAAAGCAACTGTAAAATGCCAAAACAATTGCATCTATTTTTATTTAAAAGGACTCTTTTTCCCATAACATCCTTCCTGATGTCCTCCATCATGAGCCTTTGAGTAAGTTTCCCAAAGAGTCTTTCAGGGAACACCAGTATTTGTGAGTAATGGCTGCAGAGTGTCAGCCTACCTGTAATCGACAGCAATACTGTGCAGCAGGTAGCAGGTCCCTCATTTCAAAGCCGGTGTCTGTCCCATGATAAACGAGTTCTAAGGATTCTTCATCTTCTCCCCACTCCAACCTGTACTCTGAGATGTCGGCACCAGAGCTTTCAGGACTCTGGAAAATTCAGAAATTTAATTTCATTGAGAAGAAAATCCTATGATATTTGTGTTCAACTAATTATACCAAAAAAAAAAAAAAAAAAAAGAGCAAGATGCCTCAGAATATTTGAAATACATGCAAAAGAAAAGCATGAAAAAGATACTCAATTTCGTCTTAATTTGGATCAGTGGTAAAATTTCCATAACTCCTGGCAAGCACTAAGGCAAATGACTGTGTAAGAATCACCTACCTACATGTGAATTTTAGCTTTGTAGATCCCTTGTACCTTGCACTGGGGAACAGATAAAGTAGAAGAAACAAATTAATGCAGAATATGTGCCTGACTTACCTCCCAGCTCACTAGGACACATCCATCAGGCGTAAAAGAGATACAAGGTGCTTTGCACTGTCCAGGAGGCCCTGCAGCAGTGGTAATTTCTGAGACATCAGAATAGGGACCATACTGCAAGAGAGAAACACACATGTGCTTGTAGGGGTGTGTTAGGGATGTGCGTGCGTGTGTGTGTGCACACAACACAAGCTTATACCAAACAAGGAGTGTGTGTGTTTGTGTGTGTGTGCATATAACACAAGCTTATAACCAAACAAGGGCTAGGCTAATGGTATCATCAATACAACTGATTAAAAGCATTACTTAATGGTGTTCACTTTCAATTACATGAGTAGATTTTCTTCCCACATACATTACTTGAGTGGTAAATGTCTATTTTATATATATATATATATATATATAAAATTTTTTTAATTCTAAAGGATTAGAAAGTTGGTTTATTATACATTTTTGCTGTGACCTAAGAAATAAAAAATGCTGACTTTTGCTACATCACAGCATTGTGCTTTAATTTCTCAGGGCATTTCAAACTAAACCAAGTCAGATGCATACTGTAGCTTAAGGCCTAAAAATCTGTGTGGAATTGTTGGTTATCAAATTTTGAGTATTTCTTCTAGTCACTGGTATTTTTCAATTTGAAACCAACAGTCCTATTAATGTTTGCTTGGCAGGCCCACCATCTCAACTATCTGCAGCTTTATACTGCATTCTCTCCTCCTCCACCATCAGCGGTCACACTGCTCAGAGACAATCATCTCTATAGACGTAAAATGCATCGAGAGGACCAGAACCCCCACGTTAAGGTGGAATATGTGGTACTTAAAAGAACTGGGGCAAAGAGTAAAGTAATTTTCAGGCTAATGAGGAAGTCCAACCAGTCCATCGTAAAGGAGACTAGTCCTGGGTGTTCATTGGAAGGACTGATGCTAACGCTGAAACTCCAATACTTTGGCCACCTCATGCGAAGAGTTGCCTCATTGGAAAAGACCCTGATGCTGGGAGGGATTGGGGGGAGGAGGAGAAGGGGATGACAGAGGATGAGATGGCTGGATGGCATCATCGACTTGATGGACCTGAGTCTGAGTAGACTCTGGGAGTTGCTGATGAACAGGGAGGCCTGGTATGCTGTGTTTCATGGGGTCACAAAGAGTTGGACACAACTGAGCAACTAAACTGAACTGAACTGAATGAGGAATATGACTGTGTTTTTCAAAATGGAGGAAAAAACATAAAGAAAAAAAGTCTTTGACATTTTCTAATATAACTTGCAAATATACTGAAGGTGGGGGAGAAACTGTCTGGAGTAGACCACAGAAGAGGACCACAAGTCAAATATATGGTTCAAATTCAATATAACAGGATTTAAAAATAAGGCTGAGATAGTTTCTTTAAATGACAAATTAGTAAAAGGAGAAAGTAAACCCCAATCAGTCCAGCTGCACATGTGTCTTTATCATGGCGAATATCTTCTTCAAAAGTTGAAGGGGAAAAGCACCAGAGTTTCATCTGCAGTATGGGTGATTATCACCATCCATCCTCTTTTTACTTATAAAAAGTCAGGGTACAGAGGCTTTCTTATCTCTCACCAATACATTTTAATTGTCTAGTTTTGTGTGTGTGTTTTTTTTTTTAAATGTAAATACCTGTATCTGAAATTCTTTCCTAATGGTGAATTAGAAGAGATCCAGCTCTTGTTCAAGGTTTGTGATCCTACTTCAGACCAAATGTTTTCAAACTAAGGCCTGGCTAACTCAAAATGGACTAAAGACAAAAACACTTCACTTCTGAAAGGCATGAATGAACACCAAGAACTAGAAAAGTCATTGCCAACTTCCTGTCACTGTCCGTTTGGCTTTCTTTCTTACAAAAATCTCATTGATTAATTACATCTATTTATTTGTACAGAATGCATTTATACACTTCATTGGCTCTCTGTAGGGCGTTAGCAGCAGTTTGCCCTACCCACACCCTTCCACCTTCTTTTACATTTCTGCCCATCTGTGACACACCAAAAAGCCCTATAGTTTCTGGGTCACTTTATTCTCACTATGAATCCACATCACTCTGCAATTAAAAAATCCAGTCACCTTCGTGCATATAGTCAGACCCTTTCAATCTTGAATAGCCCACCTCAACAACTTCAAATGGAGTACTAGAAAGGACCAGAGAGTTCTATGAAATTAAAAAAAAAAAAACAAATAAGCTGGTCTCCCTAGCCTATACCCCAGTGGAGTTTTAAAAACTCACCTAAGACACTGCTGAGTAATTTAGACAACATGGTAAAGGAATATTATGTAGTTCTAACTTCTCATAAGTGATTTATCTAGGAAATTATTTTAAGAAACCACCAAAAGGCATCTAAACGGCAAAGTCCTTATTAACTTTGAGCTCTGTCTTAACAGGAGGACAAAAGAATCAAAATTTCCAATGCTGGGTCTACGTGAAACCAAAGCAGGGTTTCTTCAGAAATAAGGTTTTACGTACAGTTCTTTAATGGCTGTCATCGTTGGACAGATACAGATGAGGAATTTTAGGAGGGTGGAAATGGAAGTGCCAGGACCTCATGCTTTTGTCGTGATAAGTACTCACCCCTCCGTCATTCAGAGCCCGCACCCTGAAGCGATACACAGTTCCTGGAAGCAGGTTACCCACGGTGCACTCAAGCTCCGGCCCATGGTACACCTCCGAAGCTACATCCTCCGGTTCTGTCATCTCCACGCTGTACTCCGAGACCTCACAGCCACTTTCAGAGGCAGGAACGTCTGCGAATGGAGAACGCTGTTCATCTTAGAACATTTTTATTATTTCTGGTTGGCCCTATCACACCTTACATTCTATGATGTTTGCAAAATATCATGTAGGTAGCCTGTCCTTGATATTTACAAAAGAACCCCCACTTCAAAAAGAGAAAGAGATACAAAAGAAAGTTTCTTAATGATGTTATCCATACTTTTCAAAGCAAGCACATTTAATGATATGAACAAAATGATTCCAAAACCATAGAACTTTTAGGCAATTCCTTTACATTCTAATGCAAGGTAAAGACAAGAATTAGAGGGGAGAAAAATCTTTTTAACCTGAAACCAAAGGACATATTAAATCAAGTTAGAGAACCCCAAACTGGCATAACATCTTAATTTAGATATTAAGTGATGGGGAACAATAGTCTAACAGAGTTCTGCAAGTTTATATTTGCAATTTTACATGCTGTGAATCATTAATATGACAGGAAATGCTAACATAGCTTGAGCTGAGACTGTAAAACACCAGGACCCACACACGACAGGGTGGTAAAGGTGAGGAGGATACATATGCTACCTAATGAAGAGTTTCTTGGTTTAACCTCTTTATTAAGCACAACTTTTATTTTATGAATAAAGTTGGGGAATTCCTGCTCTGAAACATTTTCTAGAACAGTACCCTCTGAGGGCAGGGGGTGAATAGCACCTGCGGCACCATCAGGAACAGGAGGATGGGCCATAGGGCTGGGCGTTCACAAACCCAAGCCCACGTACATTAAACAGAATGTGGACATTTTCAATAGACACAAATCTGGTTTTCAGAAGAAAGACCTGAAACTTAATTACAAAGCTGTAAGTCTTAAACTCAACCTCCAATTGTCCAAACTGGCGACGTGAAGATGTGGTCACTCACCCCACTCTAAGTGGACTTCTTTGTGCTTTGGTCTACCCAAAACCCTCGGTGGGCGACACTGACCTGGTGCAATGCTTAGTGTGCGAACGGGGAGACTTTCAGAACACTGCAGGAGAAACACCAAAGAGAACCGTCTCTTAGTTACTATGCATTTTTTAGAGCTCTACATACCAGGTAAATTCCACTCCATACCAGCACACGCTGCCAAGGAGGGGGTTACACATTGGATGTGTACACTTCTTACGCAGTAAGATCTTCGTCTCTAAGTGTGTAGTGCACGTGTATATTTGTGTATGTTTTGAGTATGGACATATGCATACGGCACTGGTAAAAATAATTATTTATGGTGTCAGATCTGCAGACTGACATTTTGACTGTTGTGTATCCCAAGCACACAGTTACCTCCCTTTAAACTAAAAATCAGACCCTTCCTGAGGACAGAGGAGAACACAAAACAACAGCTGGATGAGGTTTGTAAACAGTGCCATAAATGGCCCATCATCCACATACAGAGCAGAAAAGCAAATAAAGTCAGCTGAGTGTGACATTAACCAGCAGGTTCTGCTAACGTTAAAATCATCAGGGCTTCTTTTTTGCAGGGTCTGGTTGTGTAAGGCTGGTGGTATGGAAGCTGACACCTTTTTGAGATATGAGGAACATGGTAGAGACATACAGCTCAACCAACCTCATCCTCCTCGAGGAAATGCGGTACAGAGGAGATGTGTTTATACATTCAAGGGGCACCGCTGCCTCTGTGCAGACTTGTGCAGCACCTCACGGGTAAGAGAAGCTCACCAATCACCTGTGACTTTGAGGTCAACCTGGTTCACCCTCAGAGACACTGTATAAATGTCGTTGAGCTGGACCCTTTTTTTAAACCTGAGAATTCTGTCTAAATATACAGTCTAGACTTCACAATACTGCTATCCTTGGGGGAAAAAGAAAATAAACATATGACAGTGTCAGAGGTGGGTTGACTGGCAAAACTTGGCACCTACTGGCAGGTGTTCTCTTGAAAAGTCAACCCAGTACAGGGCTCTAAGCCATCTTCTGTGCACGCTCTCTCTCAGCACTACTGATTTCCAAACCACGATGCTAAATATCTCTATGATGAAAATGGTTTTTACCATATTTTTACCGTATCGCCTCTCACTCACTGTCTAAGCGTTCGTCATTTGGACAACGATCTCATTTCCTGAACACTTCATGTGTGCTTGTTTTGAGCGCATGAGAACACTGTGAAGTCGAAACCAAGTTTCCTGACATGTTGAACGGCTGGTCTAAGGCCATATAAATTGTAGACAATGGTGGTGGTCATTCTGTGATGTATAAAATATTAACTCACTGTGTTGGGACAGGAAACTTATATAATATTGTAAGACAATTATACTTCAATTTTTTAAAAAGGCAGACAACAAGAGAACTGGTACTACCTACAGATGTATAGGCTGGGCACTGCGCAATCTCAGGAGATGCAATTCAGCTCAGTTATCCTAGGTATATGTGGCTTTACAAGCATTTTCCAGCAGATGGCAGCAAAGTATCAAGAGGAAGGTGTGTCTCACATTCTTACAAAACTGCCAAAGTAACAGCAAAGCTGAGCTGGAGGTTGCATCTTTTTGCTCTAAAGTCTAAGCTTTTCTACCATTGTGATAACTGAGGTTCAGCCCCGTATTTGTTAGCCATTGCAAATTGCAGACCACCTTCAATTTTCAACTGTGATGTGGTCATGCCCAAGTCTTGGAAAGCAGCACAATTCAGTTGAGAATCATCTGGGTCTATCTTTCTATACCCTCTAAAGCACAATTCAGAAAACTCTGATGTGATACCATGGCAGGCTGTAGTACCAAGATTTATTTTTTAACAGAAATTTACTCTGATGTTACAGATAGGCTGTCTGAATTTGACCAAAGATGTTTACTTTTACACCAAAACAAAACCAACCTGACTGTGTCCACCAGTACTTATGCAGCATGCTCGGAGTTTGTACAAAGTGCCTGGTTTCAAGTGGGTGAAAGTGTACTCTGTAGCCGACCCACTGTAGGCCACTTCCCACTGACTCGCTGCAAAATAAGACCATGTGTGAGTTCATGCCTTTTGTAAAAATGTAATAGTACCAACCATTCCTGATAAGAAAAAGCTCTAAGTGGTTTCTGTGAAAACCAGCATCTCCTATTCTTTTCTTCTTTTTTAAACAGTCACAGGGCTCTCTTTCCATTTCCTTTACAAAATGAAATACTAAAATAACATGAAGGCATTTTTAATACTTAGCACTGCTGGTTATAATACTTAATATTACCATGATCACATTTGCTGAGTGTGGAGGTTTAGATGCTGGAAAGCACATGAAATCTGTAGTTGGCCCCGTAGCAGGAGATGGTATTGAGCAAGCTGGCAAGTGAGAAGCCAACTGGGGCCAGCTGGGCAGGGGGAAGCAGGCTCAGCCATAAGGTTCCTGGTCAGCCCAGGGCACCACTGAAGAGTTTCTCCTGGTTCTTATCTGCCTGGAGGTCACAGCAAGTAAACTACCCCGACCCCATCCCAGCCATATAGACCAAGTCCTTTGAGGAAAGGCCTGCTGTTTCCATGGAGCCCCACTTAAGACAAAAATACCGAAGACAGTGACTTTAAAGATGAAATACTCAGTATGACCCAGGTTATCTAACCACTTCTGGGGATTAAAGAAAGCAAGCAGGGCCACTGAGGGGATGGGGTGAGGCTGATGCCACCAGGCGAAGAGCATTGTGTGTGGGGGGTGGTGCTTCAACCACCTAGGACATTTATTACTCCTTGCTTTGCTCCCACTAACACTATGTTCCCAGCAGACTATTTGAAAGGAGCGTTTTACTCCATGCAATTGTTTTAGGGAAAATACTTTTACCCTCTTCCACAACAGTTACTTGGAGAAGGAAACGGCAATTCCTGGAGAATCCCATGGACAGAGGAGCCTGGTGGGCTACAGTCCATGGGGTTGCAAACATTCAGACATGACTGAGCGACATATATACACACACGATAGTTACTAACTTCCACAAATACTATCAGCTGCTTATTAGGCCAGATTTACAATAAAGTCCGGCGAAAGAAATGGCAACTCACTCCAGTACTCTTGCTTGGAAAATTCCATGGATGGAGGAGCCTGGCAGGCTACGGTCCATGGGGTTGCAAAGAGCTGGACACGACTGAGTGACTTCACTTTCTTTCTACAATGAAGTCACATGCACAAGGGCCATATAGGAACAAGGGGGAATAATAAAGATAGTCATTCTGACATAACTGATTAGATGACCTGCACTGCAAAGGCAACTAGGAACAAGGACTAGAGAGTAGACTGAATTAATCGCTGATGTCATGCGCTACCACACCGCTGACTTTACGTGCAGAATGGCATCTACTTTTAATCAGCCACAGTGGTCAAGAGAGCCACAAAACTTCAAAATATATTTAGTTTTTCACAATGAGACACTGAATATACATGACTTCTCTCAAAGGTCTGATTTTTAGCATAGAATATGATTTTACGTTAAGAACAGCTGTGCCCATCTCAGAGTATTATGAGTTTTTTTGGCTTAAAATAGGGTAGGGCCCAACTGATGTGAAAATAAAACATTCCAGGTGGCTATCATGGCACAGAATAAAAAGCAAGCCACACACCTGCACAGACTGTTTGTAAAAGTTGCTGTTAACTCTCCCCACCGTCCCCGCCATGTATATCACTTTAAAAAACAAAGTACTAGTTACAGGGATCATTAGAGTAGTGGTGAGGCAGGTGTCATTTTTATAGTTCTGAGGACTTCACTTTTTTCTATTAAAGCATAATAAATTTTATTAGAAGATCTAAGAATTTTTTATAAAACACTATGGAAGGAATCTGACTTCTAACACTGTCCCACTTTAGCTCACCTAGTGTAAGGAATAATTAAATAATTAAATAATCTGACTGAGAAATCACAACAAAAATGAAGACATTTCCTGAATTTGTTACAGTGTGTTATGCTTGTCAGCAGCCCACAACAATATGTTGTTATCCCCTGTGCACTGATTCACTCTTCCTGCTGATCGCTTCTGACACTTTCTCTGCTTATAAGAATTTCTACAGAAAGTATGCCAAGAGAGATGAAAAACATATTTATTCTATTAATGAGGACTTTTGGCTTAAAGAAGTGACAAAGATTTTAAAAAGCATGATAAAAATATACATATCAAGCAGACTGATCCCTGATGCTGTTTGAAAGAAAAAACTGTCAATACATGATTAAAATCCACTTACCGTAGTACCTCTATCAACAGAATAAATGATCGCTCACTATAATGGATCCCCACTCCAGTACTCTTGCCTGGAAAATCCTATGGACGGAGGAGCCTGGTGGGCTGCTGTCTATGGGGTCGCACAGAGTCGGACACGACTGAGCGACTTCACTTTCCCTTTTCATTTTCATGCATTGGAGAAGGAAATGGCAACCCACTCCCGTGTTCTTGTCTGGAGAATCCCAGGGACGGGGGAGCCTGGTGGGCTGCCGTCTATGGGGTTGCACAGAGTCGGACACGACTGAAGCGACTTAGCAGCAGCAGCAGCACTATTATTATACAGATGTTTATCTTATTAGAAAACGGGACTTGAATAAGAATTTCTACAAACTTCACCTTCAGAATTTCCATCAGTAATCTCCAGCAAGTACTTGAGTATTTCTGAACCACCATTGTCCTTTGGAGGATCTGGAAAGTAAGCAAATGTCTTATTAGTTATAAAAGCATACTGACTTTTGTTAGTAAACATTATTAGAACACACAGAACCATGTAACATTAGACTGTATAAATTCTGGATTCAACTAAAAGACACAAATAACATTTCACTCAACTCCTTACTTGAAAAACAAAAGAAACAAAAACACCACGAAATCTTCTGACTATGCAAAGTTTACAGAGCTAGAAATGCTGAAGAGTTAGCATTTAGCGAAATGTGAACAAAACTCGAAATATGACTTTATTTTTCTAAGAGTTATGCTCAAATATTTATTTTGAGAATTCTAAAGCCTGTTCTTCAATATTTGATGGTTTTTATATAAAACAAAATATTCATGTACCTCTTTTCAAAAATTATTTTATTCTTTATTTCACTTAAATCATCACGACCAATTCTTTTGTGAGATGGAAAGAGAGGGAAAGGGAGGTGTAAAAATTATTGATGAAATAAATAAAACATCAGAATATAACAAATATGTTCATCACAGTTTGCTGCTAAGCAAACTTTACATCCCAAGGGAACCTAATAGAAAATCAGATCAACTGGAACCTATACCAAAGAGGCGGTTTGCAAAAGGGGTTCTGGCTTGTTACTAGAACCCTGTGTACCTTAGCTATTTGTCTACCGCTAACCCAGGGCCTGCAAGAATTCTTTTCTGAGCAGAAAAATACCTTTTTTCAAGACTACAGAGAATTTGCCTCTCCTATCAACTGGCCATCTATGTTTTAGACATATTCTCGGGTTACTCATATAGATTTAGAAACTTTAATCCCTCTTTTCACCTGTAATTTCCATTAATGTACATGAATTTCAGTAGTAGGTATTTACAGCAGTAATTAAACAGTTAAATATTATGGCATTTGGGGCCTCCCTGGTGGCTCAGATACTGAAAGAATCCGCCTGCAATGCAGGAGACCCAGGTTCAATCCCTGGGTCAGGAAGACCCCGTGGAGAAGGGAATAGCAATCCACTCCAGTATTCTTGCCTGGGAAACCCCATGGACAGAGGAGCCTGGTAGATTACAGTCCATGGGGTTGCAGAGTTGGACAAGACTGAGCGACTCTTAACAGTTAACAATGAAAGTAAATGTTCAGTGTTGACAGAAATTTCTAGGATATTCTGAGAAAAGAAGCTTTAGATCTGGCAAAAAGCACACCTAGATTTTTTTTTTGTTTCTTTTAATCATATCCGTGTTGCAGGGAATAATTCTGTCTCTAAATTACCACATAACTTGAAGCGGTGCTATGTCTCCGTGGTTGGTCTCTAATAATGATTTAGTTATGTTTTACATTTCCTTTGTATCACTTGACTGCCAGGTAAAATCATTTTTTTGTCTGTTAGGTAGTTACTATTATTATATGATGTTGCTGCTGCTGCTGCTAAGTCGCTTCAGTCGTGTCTGACTCTGTGCGACCCCTAGATGGCAGCCCAGCAGGCTCCCCCATCCCTGGGATTTTCCAGGCAAGAGTACTGGAGTGGGGTGCCATTGCCTTCTCCGAGTATACGATGTTAGTGATGATCATACACATTGTAACAGTTTCACATACAATTGCAAACGTTTATCCACACTCTAATGGCATTCATTTCATTGAAATAATCCATGCAGCAGGTGAGACACAATATCCTCCTACCAGATTCCTACAAATGGCATATAATG
This sequence comes from Ovis aries, assembly GCF_016772045.2. Taxonomy (NCBI): domain Eukaryota; kingdom Metazoa; phylum Chordata; class Mammalia; order Artiodactyla; family Bovidae; genus Ovis; species Ovis aries. Next base: position 215,876,117 of record NC_056054.1, read on the forward strand.
AACTTCAATATGGAAACTTCCTGAAGTCCAAGGCTTCTGATTATATACAAACAACAAAAACTAAAGTCTTCTTAATTCATTGTATCTTAAACATTCTGTAAAATTTAATATGACTTAAACCTAAATTTTGAAATCTATTTTCAATACTAACTTTATAAATCAATTTTCATATTAAATATTGCTACATTTTAAGGGAAAGTTACTGAAGAATGATATATTCAGAGACTACCACATACAAATCATTAATATATTAAACTGCAGGTGGAAGAAGTGTCTTACAGGAAAATCATGAAGTAAATGAAATGCTCTTACAATTGTCAATTTTACCAACTGGTGGCATTGTCAGGATATTTCTAATATATGTATTTCAAACATGTAAAACTCCCTCAGATAATATTTTTCTTTGTTAACTGGTTTGTCACTACTGAAATTAATCAAGTTTTAAAAAAAATCTGTCAAAAAAGGCAGCAGCAGCAATAGCAATAAAACATACCCCATTTGACACTAAAGCCGTGAGACATAACTGGTCCTTTAATGAGGGGTCTTGTAGGTGGTCCAGGCCTGTCAGGACTCGTTGTACAAACCAAAACTTCACTTGGGCAGCTTTTCCCTTCCATATTAGAAGCAGTCAGCTGTAACACAACCGATAACACATTCATATGCTTTAGACAGCAAGTCTTAAACCAGCGGTGACGTTCAATATACGGCAAGAGCAAGGCATCCATGAACTCAGACACACTACACACACTCTCCCTTGCTCTCTCACAATCTCAAACTACTAATTTATAAGTGTTTCTTTAATGGAGTACTTATTTTCTGTATAGTTTACTTATTAACAATTAAAAATGAAACAACAAGGTAGGTTTTAGCTAAAGACATTTTTACCTTTTCAAAAATACAAAACAAAACCAGTATGTCTCCACCCAGTTCATTTTGTTTTATGGAAGGAAAATATGGGGCAGGGAGTGGGCAGCAGATATAAAGAACCTTGCTAGACTTGATTATTTAAGAGTAGGACAATGCCACCTTGTGGAGAATTGCTGGCAGTATTCCTCTGAGCTCACAGTCAGCCATCGAATAGCAAGGTTTCTTAAAATATCAAAAACTATCAGTTTTCCTTTAGTAGTCACACGTTCCACTTGACAATCTGACAAATATTTATTGAGTGACTCCTACAAGTTAAATAACATGATTTGGCTCACAAATTAAGAGATGGAAAGACAGAATCAGAAGACAACCACATCTCTCCAAAGCGCACACTGTTGCACAGAAAGTACAATGCTGTGCTAGGATCAATGAACACTAAGGCAGCACAGAAGGCTGCCTGCTGTCTCCTCTCTCCTAATGAGATCGCAAAACTGTCTTCTGCTACAACACCATGTCCCATGGTGACATCAGCAGCAGTTGTCCAGAGCCTAACAGGGGAGGGGTGTAGGTAATAGAAGAGAAAACGAAAAATGGCTGAGAAAAAGAAAATGGGCAATAGAGCACAGGACAATGGAAAAAAAGGAAATCTGATGAAAAGAAGAAACTGAATAGAAGGATGTAAAGTGCAGGTGAGAGACAGGTACACTGGGCACCTGGTCCGAATCTTCCTGGGCAAGGGCATCTAGCCTCATTGTTACGTAATTTACTATAGCACATTACAGCGACAGGTTTCTTTTCTGAAAAGTCGAGGGTGGGTTTTAAAATTAAAGTATGGTGTGTATTTTATAGATATTACTTTAAAAGGGTAAAGTGCAGCAACCTTAAAAATGTTTTTAACCTTAAAAAAAGTTGATTTAAAATGATAAAGGGGTAAAACATAAAAGAGCTTCATTTTTAAGCAGTTCAAGTACCCAAATGACTGACTTACCCTGAATTTATACTGTGTGCTTCTTTTGAGATTTTTCACAGTACAGGTTAAATCCTCTCCAGTGTATTTTGGGTGGAAAAGGTTATCCTGAAAAGGCAAAGCCAGAAAGAAACATCAGTATCATAAAATCTGGGCATTAAATCCCTTGTATGCAGGAGTTTTATACTGCTCCTTTCCATCATCACTGTGGGCCAGAAGTCTGGCAGCTATAGCAAATATAGGGCCAGAATCCCATAGTGCTTTAAGTAAAACTTTAACTGTTATCACATCATAATCTGTCCTGATCTGGGCACTATTATTGTGAGACTAACACTAATGTGAAAGAGAACAATGCTCTCTCTTTGAAAAAGTGCAAATTTGCTTTGGAATAGATGCCATCATAAACTTTCCTCACAGAGCAAACATTTTCTGGTTACTCAATAAACATTTTAAACAAAGAATTTAACTACCAAATTAATGAAGCAGTATGTAGTTTAAAAAAATTACTTAACAACATTGTCATGAAAAAACGCTCTTGTGCAGAAGTTCTTACTGTCAAGCTGCAATGTGCTATGTAATAAACAGTGGTTGGGGTTTCTGACACAGTGTCTTCTGGCTAACGGGGAAAGGCAAGCTTGGATAGGGAAGCTATAGCCCTTCAATGGGATAAATGTCCCACTGACAGCTAACTGTATGGAATTCATACATCAGTATTCTTAGTCATGCGTGCATCCAATGATCCACCCCCATTCATCCATCCGATCTCAGAACACCCCTGGTGCACCAAGCTCTCTTCCATGCTCTAGAGGTTTAGTACCACCCAAGAACAAAGTCTTGCCCATCAGAAACTATATTACAGCTGGAGAAAGCAATTAAAAAACTCTGCATACAAATATGAAGCATGTTGTGTGGTGTTAAGTGCTATTAGATTAAAAATAAAGCTGGGTAAGAGAACAGAGTGTGCAATAAAGCTAGGGAGCATTGCTTTCTATAGCTCTCCAGGCTCAATGAAGCAGCCACATGCGGCTCTTCCAATAAATTAAATACAATTAAAAATTCAGTTCCGTGGGCTGACAGCCGCATCTCAAGTGCTCCGCAGCCCTGTGTGACTAGGCTCTATCTTATTACAGAGCACAAATTTCAGAACATCTCCACCACCACAGAAAGTGCTCCTGGACAGTGCTGTCATACAAGGCGGTCAGGGAAGGGCTCTCTAAAGAGGTGACATGTGAGAAGAGGCCTGGAGGAAATGAGGGAAGTGACTCAAAGATATCTGAAGGGGCATGTGAGCCAGAGGGCACAGGAGTTGCAAAGGCACTGTGGGAGGGCATGGCTGGTGTGCTCAGCGAGATGACAGCGGCAGGAACAGGTCAGTGATGAAGACCCTGAATTCGGAGGACCTGGAAGTCATTCTGAGAGTACTGGCTTCTCCTCTGGAAGAGAAGGGAAGGCACTGGGATGGGAAGGTTCTGAGAAGAGCACTGACATGCCGTATTTTATTTAACAGGCTCACTCTGGCTTCATGTGCAGAACAGAGTGTAAGGATGAAAGTAGAGAAAATACTTAAGAGGCCATTCCAACAACCCAGGGGCGAGATGGTAGTGGCTGGGAAAAGTATAGTAGCTGTGCAGATGCTGAGAAACGATCAGATTTCTGGGTAACTTTGGAAGGGAGATTTACACGGATTTGCTGACTGATTACATATGAGGTCTGGTGGCTCAGACAGTAAAGAATTTGCCTGCAATGTTGGAGACCTGGGTTCGATCCCTGGGTTGGAAAGATCCCTGGGGAAGGGAATGGTGGCCTGCTCTAGTATTCTTGCCTGGAGAAGTCCATGGACAGAGCAGCTGGTGGGCTACAGTCCATGGGGCCAGACATGACTGAGACTAACGCAACAACACAACACAAACATGAGGCCAAGGATGACCCCACAGGTTTCTGGCTTCCCCAAAGGAAAGGTCGGGGATGCCATTTACTGATCTGGGGAAGACTGTGGGAAGGACAGGTTTCTGCTGGTGGTTGCACTGGTAGAAATTAAGAGTTTGGTTTCCGATTTAGGCAGTGAATCTAATTTCACAGTGTACCCTGTAGCTGTGATAAAACTGACTTTACAGAATGCACACAGAAGTATGACGTGTACCAGACTTACATTTTCGTCCTCCTGGATTTCCAAGGTGTAGGTGACTACTTCCTCAGGTGAGCAGCCTTCTGGTTTACTCCACTGCAGTGTGACCCATGTGACCCCAGCTCGAACAAGTCTTGGTGCCGAGGGCATCTGAGGAATGTTTCCTAACGTGTAGCACACCACCTCTTGGCTATACCCGCTGGAGAGAAACAGACCCGGTGAGACACATTTAGGAGCACGTGGAGGAGTCTCGGCATTTCAAAAGCTACCGTGTGACTGGCTTGGGTTGCTAAGTCTGTGGCCTGACAGGTTCAGCGAGCAAAGGCAGGCAAGGATCCTTTGGGTGATGTTCCTTACCACAACTTCAGTGTGCCCCAATCACCCACTCCTTACTTAGCCTACTACTAGAAAAGCATACTGTGTTACAGGACAATATATTTAAAAATGTATTTCTCCCACAGGCACCTAGGAGTAAGCACAGTGTGATGCTGACAAGCTAAGAGCCACAGCTACCAAGGAACTGTCAAATCAATGCATATAAGGGTAAACAACTGTCTGTTGATAAAATAAATGTCTTACAAATATGTACGCTGCCATTTTCCAAAAGTTTGTGGATGCTTTTAATTCATTTATAAATTCTGAAGCTGTAGAAGCCTTTATCATTACGACTGTTCAACTAGTGAACTCTAAAAACACAATGGCTATCATGGGTAGGGAAAGAGGGCTGAAAAGCTTGTGATCTTAACAAGTTCTTTAGGCTGAAAAAAGGGTTGGGACCAATCATGTGCTGAACCTTTAAGAAGATTTTTGACAAGCAGTGATGAAAGAAAAAGATTTTTCTCTTAATCAACAGTTACCCAGGCAGTGCAGTTGGAATATGGTCTTTTCAAGGCACTTTTAATCTATTGATGCTTCACCATAAACCTGTTCTCACCTTTCCCTAGCAGCTTGGAGGCAAGCCGTGAGTCCTACCCAGTCCAGATTCTCTCCAGTCTCGTGAGTATCTGCCTGGGCTTGACAACAATGGATGGCCCAGCAACTCGTTCTTTGTATCAGGAAACACTCAGACATAATTGAAAAAAGCAACTGAACGAGTAGCTTGCTAAAGTGATGAAAGAAAAAGGCACAGCATCTGAAAAATAAAGTCTTCAGAGGATTCCCTTTCAAAATCTGTAGTTACCTTTCCCTTGATTCTCTGAGACCCCTAGTGGGCCTTTCTGCATTGCAGCCTGCAAGGCTGCAAAGGACACACGGCGGCATTTATCACCTCTGAAGGGGCCTCTAGCCTCTGATTAGGATTCTCTTTTGGAAAATCTCTAGCTGGTGCAGTGTGGAGGCAGTAGGCGACCTCGCCTTTCAGCAACGTGAGAGGAGGACTCAGGGACACCACATAGAGGCTTAAAGGCACAAGGACTGGGAAACGCCATACCTGGTGCCAATGTCATTCCGAGCAGCCAGCCGGAATGTGTACCCCATGGCTGGACACAGCTTTGTCAACTTGCAATGCTTCTGGCTCCCAAAGAAGCACTGTCTGAAACCACTGTTTCTTTTCCCCTAAAAGAAAACAAGAAACAATGCACATAAAGTTAAAAAAAAAATAAGAAAATGAAAGAGCATTTTGAATAACTGCTTAATTTTCTAGCTTGGATGAACAAAACCAAGAGAAGGAAAGCACTCTACAATGAAATGCCATCCTTAACACAAAGGCACTACAGATAATGCTGTTACTGAGACAGGTGGTATACCATACTTGCGGTATTTTGAAAGAGGACTTTGGTCAACAAAATAGAGAAGGCCTTTTTCAGGCACAGGGCAATGCTCAAGTTAAGGATCACAGTTTCTCAGATCTTCCTCACTTGGTCAAATAGCCCAATCTGGCCCATTAGAGTGAGTCTGCGGCCTCACAGGATAGCTAGCTTGGGAACTGTACAGTCTTCCCCAGATGGCCCAGCACTCAAGGACTGATCTATGCAGCCCTGCAGGTCACAAATGTTCCTCCCCTGACCACCACCACCCTGGTATTCTCTCTCTTCTCCTGCTTTGTGGCAACTCCCAAGCCCACCCCTGTACACTCCGGCTGGTGAGCTGCTTGTATGCTCATCCCTAAATGCTGGGCACATGTCTTTGACTAAACCTTGTCCACATCTGGTTTCAAAGCAGTGCTTTGGACAATCTGGGAGTTCTATCAAGGCTAGTAGTTGAGCTGAATGTCTGACGAGGACTTGGAACATCAGTTCAATTCATCTATGTATATTACAGCCATTCTTAAGTGTCTATGAGGCTGGAAACACATTTTTAATACATTCCTAGCCTTATATAATGCTTCGAATTCCTTAAAGTAAAAAGAAAACACTCCAGTGGGTTCTCTTAATGGATCTAAGAAGAAAAAAAAACAAAACACAAAACTACTCTGTGCCATGATCAGAGGCACGGAATGCCCATATCAGCAGTTTTCTAGAATATTTCATACCCATAATTCACAGTAGTCTATCTATGTTCATGCAAAAGAAAATCACATGCTAATGCTGGATGAATCTCAGCATTTTAATCAGACAGCCAAGCCCAGGACTTTAAGGAATATGTTTGAAGCTCTCTATTATATAAAAAACAAAGAAAGCACATTTTACTCCTAAGAAAATGTAGGCATTTCCTTCCTTTAAATAGGCCTCCAAATGCTTACTACTTAAAAAAAAAAAAAAATTCCAGGTGAAGTTTAATTCAAAATAAGCATACAACTAGCTTGAAGTATCACCAGGCTGAACAGATTAAAAATCACCATATCACAGTCATCCTCAAACTTTTCCCAATCTTCCCTCCCAAGCAAGGTGGTACCCTTTCCAAGGAAGAGAGTAGAAGCCCTAACAGTCTTAAAGAGCCAAAGTTCATGTTATCAAGGGTTCAACATGCAGTCAGGTACAATGATGAAAAATGGCAGGGGTGGGGTTGGATGAAGGGGGCAGGAAAGCATATTTTTCAGCTGCAACTTAGGCAAAGTCACTCTGTGGCTGGCAAATCATGCCCTTATGCTTACTTTAACCTTGAGCATTAAGGTTGCTGCAGACAATTTATTCAAAGGAAAGCCGTTTATGCATACATTTGCATAATTACATCCAGTGTCTGATTACACTCTGTGCGCTGCACGCCCTGGTACGTTCTGTATCCATTTCAGGCAGTAGCGTGATCCACCTTCTTTCCTCCTCTATTTCTGAGCTCAGAGTAAACAGTGCAAGAAAGGCACATCCTGCCGCCACGGAAGCCTTCCAAACCCCAGGTTGGCTCCCCTTCAATGCCTCGTTTTTCCTATTCTTTGTTTGGTCTCCTTTTCCCATTTCTGGTGCTTAGAACTACAGCCAGTAAATAAAAGTCAGTCTGTTCCTTACTAGGTTGATTTGCTTTAATATGGTGGAAACCAGCCTGTGGTTTAAATGAGAAAAAAAGAGTGGGGGAGGCATCAATGATGGGAACTAGACTTTTATTTTAAAGGGCCAGAGCACTGGGGCTCACTGAAGAACTGAGAGAGAGAGCCATTCTGTGACCTTTAGGAGGTTTTCCTACATTGCCAACATTAAAAAAAAAAAAAAAATTCTACTTCAGTATCAAGAACAATTACTAGATAAACTCCAGCTTGTTTAGGTAAATCATGCCAAATTTTATACCTTTCCCAACATGCTACCATGTGCATGAACCTCAAGAACACAGAGAATGACCCAGAGTTGGTGGAACTTTAGAATCAAGTTTTAGAAACAGTACTTGTAGAATATGAAGGGGCAAGAGTACAAATGTTTCACAGAGTTAATAAAGTAAAGCTTACTGGTGAATTTTTGGAAGTTACTGAATATAAAATAAAACAAAACAAAACAAAAAAAAGGAGGAGAGAAAGTAGGTTAAAATATTCAAACAAGAGAAGTTCTTGAATAAAATAAAATACTCATGTATGACAAGGAGTTTAATAAAAAATAGGATACCTGGGAAGAAAGAAAATTAATATTCACAAGAGTCTCTGCAGTGCAAAGGTAATCTACTGTTAAGAGGTGGGCCAGCGAAGGTGAAGAACACTGCGGGCTCTTGTGCGATGGCTCCTGAGTCACCCTAGTCTTCCATGGAAGACCTGCCAGGTTCTCTGACGGTTTTAGGCTTAGGCATCAGAATAAGCACACAGTCAAAGGTACAGGCTATGTAAAGAATCTGTTTGTAAACCAAGCGTGACTCCAGGTTGCAAACAGCATTTATAAATTAAATATTATCTAGTCTTCCTGTTAACAGAAATGGATAGGGTTTAAAATATATATATATATATATATATATAAAATGTTTGGGGAAGGCAATGGCAACCCACTCCAGTACTCTTGCCTGGAAAATCTCATGGGCGGAGGAGCCTGGTAGGCTGCAGTCCATGGGATCGCGAAGAGTCGGACATGATTGAGCGACTTCACTTTCACTTTTCATTTTCATGCACTGGAGAAGGAAATGGCAACCCACTCCAGTGTTTTTGCCTGGAGAATTCCAGGGACAGGGGAGCCTGATGGGCACAGAGTCGGACACAACTGAAGCGACTTAGCAGCAGCAGCATATAATGTTTAGAAGGTTAAAAGACTCAGAGAAATGGACAGAAGTGATAATGCAATTGTTTATCAGGAATTAAATATGTCCAAGCCACTGTGGTTAGTGAAGTTTTACAAACAGTAAATTACAACTTCCATATTTGATAGGTAGCATGGTTCCAAATGATTGATATTATAACCTATATCATGTTCCCTCTTTTAGTAAAATCTAATTTAAAGCACACAGGATTACTGAGACATAACAGCTACAGCTGGAAAGAACAACTTATATTTTAATAAGTTAAATTTAGCTTCATGCAAACTTTCCTACAAAAACATGGTCCCAGTGGAAATGGACAATCTCTCCACACTGCAGGCCTGCTGTCTTCAATAATCTGGTCAAACATAGGCAGCAGAGACACCCATGGCTGAGGCGTTGCCTTGCTCAGCTACTGCTGCTAGGCCACATGTGGGGTGTCACCCAGAGAGCAGCTCAATAGGTCAAGGAGCCGGCTGCTCTACGAGGGAAAAGCTGAGACACGGATGGCCAGGAGTGCCCTGATTCTGCATGTCGGGAGATCACGGATGTGCATCACGGGACCAGTCAGGATCAGAATCTCTTTGAGACAAGCACTGGAGTGCCTCTTCTCCCGGGAAGGAAAGAAAACTTCACCCAATGAGAGCAGAGGTGACAGGAAGCTGAAATCCACCCTGGAGGCTGGAAATGCGATCGTTCTGGCACAGATGTAGCCACCACACTACTGACCTCATTGGACATGAAGCCCCAGCGTGTTCTGGACTAGCTCCCTACTGCCAGTGTCCACAAGCCAAAAAGAACAGATTTTCAGGGTTCCCTGACCTGTTTCCATTTCATAATCCTGGGCATGCCCAAATGCTTTTTCCTACCATGCACACTGAAGTTCACTCAAGGACAAGGTTAATCTTTACTAGAACGTGAAGAAATTTTGGAGTACAAACCAACTGTGTGTGAACAGACTTCAAGGTGCTCACTTTGATGGGGAGTGAGGCATCACAAACCCTCCCTCCAGGAGGCCTGGTCCCTGATGCCACTGAACTCAGTTTACCAGAGTTCACCGGACCTAGTCTAGACATCTCATTGATCTGATACTTGGTAAACAAGGGGCTCTTTTCAGTTCTCGATTCACACAGTACGGGGCGGCAGGGGGTGGGGTGGGGTGCGGATTATCTTGGAGGGCAGGCCCCAGCCATCTCACACTCAGAAAGCTCCACTCTGCCCACGTCTGTCCCACTCCATCCTCATTTTCACTCCCTTGGTAGAAGGGTCACACATTTGGTTACAAGTCCTAATAAAAATCAGAGCCCAGATGTTCTTTTAGGTCCTACAAAGTTCCCGGTACATTCTGAAGAGTGCCAGCTTTCTGCCAGACTGTGAAAGGACCCAATCTCAGACCAGCAGGGGTGAGGGAAGGCAGTGTGGGGGCGTGTGAGACGTAACTCCTGTGGCTCCACAGCAGACAGTGAGTCACCCTTGGAAGCAGTTTTCAAGATGAGTTAATATAAACTTCAGGGACAAAGATATCTTGAAATATTATTTCACTCTTTAGATGAAATCTGCGGGTAAATTATAAATAAAAGATTTAAAATGTTTTAAGTAATATATTCTCTATTTTCTCACTTTATCTTCTGCCCTTTTACTATCTACCTAAGTATTTTTCTTTTTAATTGAGCTAACAATTTAAAATTAGCTGTTAAATAAGATGATAAACATATTAGTTTCTATGTTTATAAACTCCCTCAAAAAAGGAGGGGGGAGGGAACACTTTGCTGATCTCCTGTGAGTCATCCAAAGGAGGCCGACTCATGAAGTGCGACAGTAAGGCAGAGACACTAATAGGCAGGAATGTGGTTTTCCTCATAGGTTCCCTCTCCTCCTCACTAAGGGAGCAGGCATTGACCCCTCCCATGTGTTTAGTGAGAAAAGCCGGCTTTGTGCACCACTGAGTCACGCCCCGTCGGGCCAGGGGTCTGAGTCTCATCCCATTGCTGCATTTCTGGGGCACATCTGTCTGCCTTCTTCTCTTCCCGGAACACTCAGAGGAGAGCAGGGGCAGGAAAAGAGTTACGCTGTCCTTTCTAAGTCCACACCCTTTTAGGGCATAGTACCTAAAATACCGGCTTCCCTGGCAGCTCAGCGGTAAAGAATCTACCTGCAATGCAAGAGACATGGATTTGATCCCTGGTTCTGGAAGATTCCCTGGAGAAGGGCATGGCAACCCACTCCAGTATCTTGCCTAGAGCATCCCCATGGACAGAGGAGCCTGGCAGGCTACAGTCCACGGGTTTGCAAAGCGTCGGACAGGACTGAAGCGACTGAACACACACCTAAAACACTGTATGTGCTACACAAAGATAAAGGGGAAAAGATGAATCGATTAGCAGAATCAGGAGAACCTACGTCATGTGGTGATGATTCTAAACATGTCCAAACATTCCTGACTCCCATCAGAGAGGAGCAAAGCCTATGGCCCTTTCTCTTGGACATGGGTGGGCTTGTGACTCTCTTGTCATGACAGATGGAATGGAAATGAAGCTGTTGTGACTACCAAGGAGAGGCCTAAAAAGGTGATGAAGTTTCTGTCTTTTTACCAGAACATTCACTTTTGCAGTGCTGATTCCCCTGAAGCTGCTGTGCTTTGAGAGAGTCTGAGACAAAGCTCCACCTAAGCCAGCAGTGACCACCAGACTTGTGAATGAGGATCCCGCCAGAAGGTTCCAACCTCAGCCAACAAGCCCTCCCCAGCTGAAGCTCCAGAAACTGGAATGCAGACAAACTGATTCTCCAGTGCCTTGTCCAAATTCCCAACCCTGAACCCATGAGAAGTGAAAAGTGACTGGTTTAACGCACTGAGTTTTGAGGTAATTTGTTATGCAATATTACACTTATCTATTTTGATGTCCATATATGTTTATAATATGAAGTTTTCTATAAACTTATAAATTCCTCCTGCACTATAAATATAAATAGCCAGGAAGTAAGGGAGCAGAAGCGAGTATGCTTGTATACAGTCAATGTTCAACACATGTCTGCATAAAGGGCCCTCAAAGCCATCCAACAAAGTAAGGCTTCTTTGAATAGATTTTTAAAATTGTTTCTGTAGAACCTAAAATATGTAACAAGATTCCTAGATAATCAAGATTACCCAAAATTGTTAATCAATGGCAATGCAGTCACTTCATCTTAGAGTAACATTTTATAGAATTAAAATTTTTAATAATGCTATCTCTAGAGTTAAAGAAAACCCTGGGGAATATTTTTATATTTAAATACAGATATGCAAAAGTCTTTGGGACACAGTTTAGGTATGGCATAGCCTAAAGCCTCAAGAGTGAGAAAAGTAAATAATCTATCAAAGGACATCCACACGCAATCACATCTCTACCTGTTTCATATCCGTTTACAACACATAATGGAAAAAAGCTCCAGTGAAGAAATCAATTTAGATTTGTCTGCCTATCCGAAAAGTGGTATCTAAGTATATAAAAAGTATTTGATTTTTAATATACAACTAATTGTTAAAATCTGTCTAAGTTTAGGTGTTAATTTGTAAAAACTATGTAACTGAAAACAGATAAAAGTACCTTTTCCAAATCTGTTTCCCTTCTTTATTAACTTAGTATCTTTATAAAGCAGCTCTTGGTACTTGGGAAGAGGAATCCTTAAAATGGGTTCCCTGCTAAGGAACTTAACACAGCCATAGCCAATTCTACTCATACAACTTACATATACTCCAACTATTTCAAGCCATAATATTTTCCTGCCAGGAGTGGTTCTGTAACAGACCATGGGGAATGTGGTTGCTCTGGCTAACGTTTCCAGTTCCCCTGGAGTGTACTAACAATCTTGGAAGCTGGTGTTTCTAACATGGGTACTAAAGTACTGACATATATACATTACCATGTGTAACACAGCTAGCTAGTGGTGCTCTGTGCTGACTAGAGGAGTGGGATGGGAGATGGGGTGGGAGGGAGGTTCAGGAATATGTACACTTATAGCTGATTCATGCTGTTGTACGGAGGAAATCAACACAACAACATTGTAAAGCAATTATCCTCCAAGTAAAAATTAAAAAAAAAAAAAAGGATAAACTTGGCTGACATTTTCAATTGCCTTCAAATTAATAGGCTGGAAATGATCCTTCCTGTTCCTCTTCCTGGCACAAGAATATGAGAATGGCCAACAAGTGTGCTAGAATCCATGGTGAACCAGCAACCTGAATGTGACTTGTGCTCCTCCTGATGTTTTCTTGATCTCTTAACCTCCTTCTCTTACAGGTAACATGCATTTGGTTGTTAGACGCCATGTGCTCACGGCCCATGCCTGCTGGATCCAGACATAGGCTGAGTGATTCTGGGCTGGGTACTCTCTGTAACAGCATAGTTCAATCTGTCAGAAACATCAATGATAAATCAAATAAAAAATAAGGCTGCACTGGCCAACTGAACTACTGCCAGGCTCAAAGATTTAGTCTGCTAGTACATCTATATTTAGAAGTTGTTCCAGTGCTGGCGGACCCTAGGCAACATCAAAGATAAATGTTGGCTTGAGAAATCAAAGCTCGTAAGTGTTTAGCATAACCATATATAAGAAGGGGTTCAGAACAGGGAGGTAGGTGGATTCCAAAGTTCTTTATGCCAAACCTCACTCTCCCCTCAGTGATGCCTCTTTCACTTCACTGACCACTCCGCCACAGAGGAAATTTTCAAAGGTAAGAAAAGGGGGTAGTTTGTGGCTGCATGATACCAAACGAATACTGCAGGCATTTTATTCCCTGGCACACTAGTTTTATATATTAGTGGGAGGGTCTTGGCTTCCTAAAACAGCCAAGGATGATCCTCTGGTTCAAAACCAATAAATGCAATGTTCCTGTGAAAGTGAAGTCGCTCAGTCATGTCCGACTCTTTGCCATCCCATGGACTGTAGCCTGTAAGGCTCCTCCGTCCATGGGATTTTCCAGGCAAGAGTGCTGGAGTGGGTTGCCATTTCCTTCTCCAGGGGACCTTCCCAACCCAGGAATCGAACCCGGGTCTCCCGCATTGTAGGCAGACGCTTTACTGTCTGAGCCACCAAGAAGCCCCGATGTTCCTGCATATCCCTGCAAATGTGGAGGTCCACCAGATGGCGAGCGCTCTGATAAGATCAATGTGTTGAGACTGTCCCAAAGAGAAAGGAAAGGAGAAGCGAGTGGGTGATTTTAGAATAGGCTGCCTAAACAAGGGATGAACCTACGGATGGCTGGCTTCAGTTTACCGCCTAACCAAGGCCCAGGTGGCCATCCTGTAGCTGGAAACTAACAAACAGAACAAATGAGTTGATAACTTAGGTGCTGAGGACACAGATGATACAGCCTCAGCTGGAAGTTCTCCCGAGTCTGCTGCCCTAACACGTAACTCCCTCCTTTACACATGCGACAGCTGGTAAAAAGCATGGAGAATCTGCTTCTGGTGTACAGACATCTGAGGGAATGAGAGAGCTCCTTTTAACTCAGCTCTGCCTTTGATACCTATGGACCTCTTCGAGTTACTAAATCCTTCCTTGCCCCTTCTTTCCTTCCATAGAAGCTGCATGGAGGAAGCTATTCCCCTGGCTCTCAGAAACTACCCTTGGATGTGGCAGTGAAGACTTGTGACGTGGCAAAGCACTGTCTCTCTGCCAGCTCACTAATCTGGCTCTAATGCAAAAGATGCTTTCTGATGGACAAACGATAAAGGACTTACTCATTCTCACTCTCAAGAATGAGCAGAAGAGCTCATGGGCCTGGGCGAGTGGCACCCTCCTCTGATTTTCGGCCAGGCATCGGTGATGCAGGCTATGCGGCCGTGGGCAGCAGGGCTCCCAAAGACAGTGGCACTCGCAGCAAGGCTCTCTTCATCCATTCTGTAAGTCACTCTGCTTGTCAATGCTATGGTTCCTCCTGGAAACGCTATTGTCAACCAGAAGCACCATGTGCAAATTCACTTACGGCAAGAAGCCTTTTGAAAGACTACTAATATTAACACCTAAGTTAAACAGGTGCCTAAGAATTGATGCTTTTGAACTGTGGTGTTGCAGAAGACTCTTCAGAGTCCCTTGGACAGCAAGGAGATCAAACCATTCAATCCAAAAGAAGTCAACCCTGAATATTCACTGGAAGGGCTGATGACTGAAGCTGAAGCTCCAATACTTTGGCCACCTGATGTGAAGAACCAACTCATTGGAAAAGACCCTGATGCTGGGAAAGATTGAGGGGAGGAGAAGTGGGTGACAGAAGATGAGATAACTGGATGGCGTCACCAACTCAATGGACACGAGTTTGAGCAAACTCCAGGAGAGAGTGAAGGACAGTGAAGCCTGGAATGCTACAGTTCATGGGATCACAGAGTCGGACACGACTTAGCAACTGAACAACAACAAGTTAAATAGGAATCTGATTAATAAATCAGAAACCAAGCACCTCCTTATGAGGCCAGCTCAGTCCCTAAATGATAGGATGCATGGCTGGGGCCCATGGCCTGCTCTGGGTTTCTGCAATGGGGCTGCTGAGCCCAGCCTGGCTACTTTGTGGGTCCTGAGGAGCTTCTGAGCTGTACCTGCTGCTGGCCTTTTCTGTTTGATTTCAAAGTATCCCTTGATTTCTGCAGTATTTATTTCATTTGTGGTCTACTGTTTGACAGCTGTGTTCACTCATTAGTCACCGGGAAACCCAGATGTGACATTCCTGTTCGGGTGAGCTGAGTCACATGGGAGGGAGAGATTCTTGAGAACTCCACTAGTCACATTCCCACAAAGCTATTTTTCTGGTTCTCTCGAATATTCCCAACATGTCATGTCTGGAAGCAAAGCTAATGGCAAATTAACATCTATATATAGCACTGACATCCGTTTTTGTTTAGTTCAAACCAGAGCCATTAACCTCAGGGCTCCTGTATAAATTTCTGACAGAAAAATGTCGTATTTCTTTCACACAATCCTTCTATAATTGTTGACTTTTCCTATCCCAGATCTGAACGTTAACGTGCTTAGGTGACATGAAATAATCATTACACAGAATCTGTCATTGCCCAAGTTATCTCATTCAATCTTAACCTACTTGTGAGATGACAGACACGTTTTCAAATGGAGAAGCTGAGACCTGGGGGGTTAAATTATTTGTTTGACTAGCTTGAGACAAAGCAGAAACAATCCAGTTCTCCTTGGGTGAACAGCACACCACTGCACACATCAACACAAATCCACGCCACGTACACACGAGATCTTAGGAGACCTGCGTGTGCACTGAGGAACTAGCTGCTAATAGCAACAGGTAGCATTTCTGTAAAGCAGAAGTTAAAACAACATCTAAGAGCAGAACTCACAGTACAGCTCATCTGAGTCATTCCAACAAGGGGAACGTGGCCAAGAAAGGCTACACCTTTCCAAGTTATGAAAACTGATCTATTTCAGGGGAAAATTGAAACCAATGGCTATGACCGAAAAGCCAGTGACACCTATGTGTTCCATTTTCAGCTGCTTATTACTATCTCATAGTTACAGTTACTTCCTGCTTTGATGGAAAATTTAAGAGAGTGTCTAGGCACAATTATTAATGGAGAAAAGTAGGCACGAAACACCCTCTTGTAGAACCATTAGTGAGTAACCTCCAGGCGAATTCTTTGAGCAGTGCTGTGACATTACTGACAATGAATTTAGGAGAGAGGACACGTCAGTCCCCACCCCCCAACCTCACCCCCCCACCCCGTGTTTCATGGTTCTGTTTTCTGTTCCCCAATTAGGGTCACACCTGTCTTCAGAGACCAGCAGGCGGCTAGCTATTGACTGAGGTGGCTTTCCCCAAGGTCAGCTCAGCACAGCATTCCCAGGGGTGGCCCCCAGTGGCCTCTCTGCTACCGCTCTTTCATTCATGAAGGTCTTTTTCTAGAGCCTGGCAGCAGTACTTGAAGCCCTGTGCTCTTAGTTTGCTAACACCTTCATAATTTTACACTGATTATTTTACTGGAATGGTGATTAAAAATTGAGGCAAAGAATAAAGTATTCTGGGAACTTTAGCCAGTGCTGATATGATAAAAATATGGGGACACCCAGACATCCATGGTGGCATGTATATGGATGAGGTCACCTCACCCAAGCTGGGATTTTCAGACCAGGTGCTCCAGCAGGAAAGCGGCAGGTGTGACTCCTGAACACAAGTTTCTTCGAGACTGAAGGACACCTGCTTGCCCTCAGGTGGGGATCTGCTCCTCTGCACACCCTACCTCCTTCCTGCCCATTAAGCTTGTTTCTACAGCCCCCTGGGTGCCAGAGAGGCCAGGGGTGTGTGGCTGGAAGAGGAGAACTCTGGCTCTGGAGAGGGCTGGGTGTTGGGGGAGTGACTCCAGCCTAAGGCTGCTCTGTTCTCCTACCCCCATGCATCCCCCCAGCCCCAACCACTGCAGTCTGGAAGGAGACCTGGTAGCAGTTGCACTTGGCTCAGAAACCACCAGCAGAAGCTTCCAGAGGGAGAGTCAGAGCCTTGTGCTCTCCACTTCCTGCAGGTGAGATGGTGTGCTGTGTGTACTCATTTGATTTTCTTCCTTGAGGAATTATTAAGCCATGGGTCATAAAAGGATTCCTGTGATGGCCTATAGTCAATTAGCCTGAAATCTCCAGGAAAGCTCATCAGAGCTGACACTGGTAGAAATTCAAAGGTGGGAGGGTATATAAAGAGGAAAGGGAAAGAACTAGAAGGGAAGTGAGTATAGGATGGAAGGAGAGCAAGGAGGGAAAAGGTGGGAGAAGGCCCCAAATAAACAACTTCACACTTTGTAGTCACTAGTTAAGAGTGGGTCCTATTGATTACAAATGGTCATTAGACAGAGCTTCTCCATTTCATCTGAGGCTGTAGTATGTTCCTCCCAGAATCGCGCCAGGACATTTTCAATTCAAATTCAGAAGGGAAGATGGCCAACCACTGAGTCACCATTACCACTTCCTGTAGCACCTGAAGTTTTCCTTGGAGGTTTCCCATTCAAGCACTCAACTCCTCTGACCTTACTTAACTTATGAAGCCATAGTCCAAGGCAGAGAAGGGGATAAACACAGGCGCACTCCACCCCCCACCCTCCCCAAACACACACATGCAGTGCTGTGCTCTGAGAAGGCATGTGAGGGGGGAAAAAAACCTCCTCTGTCCCGAACCTCTATCTCCATGTAAAACCTCAACCACCAGGGCCATAGGGGATGGTTTCACCTTCCAATCAAGCCGCCTTAAAACAAAATCCATCTAATCTGTAAAATATACCAGTTAAGCCTGAGATCTCACCAATCTGTACATAGGAGCCATTCACAAGGATCCTAGAAACAATAGATCATTGTCTTTGGTAACTTGGAACTCTAGCTGTTCAGACGCAATCCAGATGGGAAAATATGCTTCTGCAAAAAGTGATACAGAGCCCCCCTCTCCACATCAAGATTTCATCATGAGAATTTCACCCGTTTTCATTTAACATTGGGTTATTTTTTTCTACTCTAGACAAGTTGACGTTTTGCCTAAGTTTGTGTGCTGAATTTTTCAGTGCCTTTAAATTTAAGTCACAAAGACTAGTTAACTTGGATGGCACCCCAAATCCCACATTTCCTGTATTTCAAATCCTTAGTCCATTTGCTCTACCACAGAAAGAGAATAAAACATGGGTAAATGAATGAACAGAATTAAGATTTAAAGGAATAGTATTGTTGCTTTTTAGAAAGAGAAGATTTCTGCATCCAGTGTTTCCAGCCTGAGAGTCTGTGCAGTGTGAGTGAGGCTAGAAAAGCACTGGGTCACTATTCAGCAGGGAGTGGCCTTGACTGTAAGAAGACTTCACCATGGATACCATACAAGGTCTTTGGTGAGATAGACATCCAAGGTGGCACTGTTCTAGGATGGTCTAGCTGCTAGGGCAAATGCACGTGGGTAAGTGAGACCTCCAGTGCAGCCCACCCTCCACGCCCCACTCCCAGACAGTATTCTACAGGGCAGAGTTAGCACACAGCACTGAAAGCAAAGACACAAACTAGGCTTCTCAGGCCACAGTGTGGTCTACTTGATGGAAACCACTGATTCAGGCTGGCCCTGGGCAGTCAAGATAACCAAGAAGTCAGTTCCAAATACTCATTAAAGTGAAGTGAAAGTTGCTCAGTCATGTCCGCCTCTTTGCGACCCCATGGAATTCTCCAGGCCAGAATACTGGAGTGGGTAACCTTTCCCTTCTCCAGCGGATCTTCCCAACCCAGGGATTGAATCCAGGTCTCCCGCATTGCAGGTGGATTCTTTACCAGCTGAGCCACAAGGAAAGCCACATGGGTAGCCTGTCGTTTCTCCAGCAGATCTTCCTGACCCAGGAATCGAGCTGGGGTCTCCTGCATTACAGGTAGATTCTTTACCACCTGAGCTATCAGAGAAGCCCTTAAAATACTCATTAATATCTGGCCAGATAGTAAGGCCTTCAGAGCAGTTAGACCCTGTCTTTTCTTTCTGTGGCATTTCTTGCAAATAGACCAGGTGAATATATTTTAATGCACAATTCACTATATTTCAGTCCATTTTCATTTTCCACAGTCAATAACTATTGGTTTAAATTTTTCTCTACTTACATTATTTTTTCCATGTGTTTAGCATATCTTCAAAAAAGAATAAAATGGCATTTGTTCAGCAGTTTCATTTTGAAAGGTGTTTTAGATGGATGAACATGAAAATATGATTACCTCATCCCACTCTAAAAGGTAGTTGGTGATTTTTGAACCATTGTCAATTGGTGCCTAAAAAAAAAAAAAAGAAAAAAAAAGAGATTAGAGAAAACTGTTCACAGACAAAGTTCTGAGCTCTCCACCTTGGTTCAAATCCACTGTGCTAGTCCTAGGCTCTCCCCACAGGGCAACAACCCTCTCTATCGCCTCCATTTCCTTGGTCAAACAATTCCACAAACCAATTTTAACCCAAGTCAACCAGGAGGGAGAGCCCTCACTATTGATAAATCATACCCCACAAACAGCCAAGCCTGCCTTGCCCACCACCCCTATCTTTACACCCACTCGGTACCCTAGTTCCTTTGTGGATAAAACTTTTAAGAGGACCTTAAAAGCTCAAGGGTACAGGGAGAAAAATGCAGAGAAACAGACACGACACGTGGGAGTCTGATAGGGTAAAGCTGACCCACCTGTGTTTAAGAGTTCAGAGTCTATACTTTTATAACTTTCCCCATACAGTTTTTGTCTGTTTTAAAGAGGTTAAGATTAGAAAGCCTTCTGTGGCATTAAGATTGGGCTTTTTTTAAAACAATGAGAAAACCTGGGATCTCCTGGAGAGATTACTAGGGGCAATTAGCCTTTAACACATTAGCCAAAAGAAGTTTCATCATTTGCTTTCATCCTAAAAGCACAATACTGAGATCTCCCTCACTGAGAAAACAGGCTTTGGACAATGGGAAGAGGAGTGCAAGACTCTGGAGAAAAGACAGCTTTGTAAGGTCAGACCTGCCTGCAGGTGGGCTACAGTGGGGTCCCTCACAGCACTAGTAAGACCACATCTCCAAGCACAGATGCACCCGCACCTGGATTTTCCCAGGACAAGAGCCAGGGCTCTACAGACCATGGTGAGCTGCCCCCAGCAAAAGGCAGCCGAGTCACCAGAACCACAAGGAAGCCCACCGTGGCTGTCTGTCACAGGTGGCCTAACATAAGTTGCTCAGTATCAGCGCTTAGTTTCTTTTTCCAAGAATGCATGGGTATTTTGAGGGATTGGGAGAATATATGTAAATCCCTTACTAAACTGTCCTGGTCTTATGCAGGAAGCACCCAAAAAACAATAGCTGTTGCTTCACTGTTTTTAATAATAAAACATCCAGGGCTCAGTAAATAGGAGTTAATTAACAAACTCTTATCCCTCGCCTCTCCTTCCTTCTTTTCCTTCTTTCTTCTGAGTCCTAAAATCTGGGAGTTCCGAATTTTTTACTCCCACTCACTCACTCCAATTACAAGTGAGTGTTGTATATTCTACTAAACTGGAATGTCAGGTTTTTGTGGGCTCAATTTGGGAGAAAACATAGGGATGTATTTAAAGTGAAAATAATGTACAAAATCAAAGCTTTAGCTGAGAACACATTTCTCAGGTAAGGACTACATTTAGGATGCTCATATATTCTACATATATGATGCTCATATGCTCTGCCTCACCACTGAGTCTCGGATTCCTTGAGGGTGGGGACACAGACTCAGTATTTGTGCAGCCCTATGTCCTGGTGCTAACTAAGTGACATTAGAGGACCCCGAGCTCTCTCAGTGTCCTGATGGCTTCAAGGACAGGTGAGCAGCCACAGCACGGTCCACCTGTCCTTGCACCCCTAGCTGAAGCTCCCAGCTGGAGTCCCTGGAGAACAGCAAACCTGTCCTAAGGACATGAAAACTGAACTGAATCCAGAACTTTCAACTTTGCACATAACTGAATGGAACAAAAATATGCTTCTGATTTACAACCAAATAAAGGGAGAAAGAAAATGTGAAACATTTTCCTCCTAGTAAAAAACCTTTTTCTTGAAGTTGCTGGTCTGCCTGAGACCTGAATTACATCCAAGTTTTAAGTAGAATGTATCAGTGATTCCCAACTTAAGGTCTGTAAGACCCCACGGTCCCTCTGGGAATCTTAACAAAATGGCTTTTGATTCTTTCCTTAAGATGTGTTTACATATGTATATGTGTAAATAATGAACACATTTTAAAGGGGATGTGTATGCTTCAAGAACTTAAACAGTGATGACCAGTTGGGTGTTAAAACTGAAAAGGTGGGGAATCACTGACCTGGACTATCCCTGGAAGCCAGGAAGGAAAATAAAATAGTTCAGAGTCTACAACTTTGCCTTTGTCCAAATAACATGCTCAATGTACCAGAGGGGTCTACGGAAGCCCATGCTCTGTTGCTAACGACTACGCTCAACTGTTTTTAACAGCTCCCTGGATAAACTGGATCCTCTGATCTAAGAACAAAAGGACAATGTATTTCTTCACCAATAACGCATCTCCCTAGTCATCCTATTTGCACATTAGTGTTCTTTCCCAGTACTATAAGTCTTTATTATCTTGACTTTTATTAATTTTACATTTTGAACTGTATTTTAAAGTATAAGTAAGTACATAGAAATAATCGCTATAGAGATTGACACTAGTCTGTTTCCTTACAAATACACAACTATGACTAGTAAGTTAATAATACACTTTAAGGGGCTCTCTTTCTCAAGAGTTGTTGGTAGCCCAAAAGTTGTATTTCATGAAAACCACTACATAATTTGGATGTTAAAAAATAATTAGTAATCCTAACTGATCTAAGGTCTAACTGGCAAAAATTTAATGAAACCTTAATGTAGTTTAGAACACTAAACATTCTAGACAGATTTAAGTATTAGACATTTCAGAGTCACCACTCAAAGAAGCCAGTAGACCATAAATCTAAGTTAGCTCTAAATCTTTCTTCACAAAACTTTTTATTCAAGTCTTCACATGTCTGTTGAAATGAATTAAACTATTAGAAAGTGATGACATTTAGGTATCTTAACTATTTTTACCACGTATAAAGAACTGCTCATGACCCTAAGAGACGCCCCTGCAAAGAAAGCTAAACCTTGATTTCACAGTTCTCTCTCATTCTTTGGCCCAATTTTTACAGAGATGGTAACTTTTGATATTACAATAATTTGTTTCACAGTCAAAATGCAGAAAATGCCAACACCAAAGTGGAATATTGCTAAATAAATGTTTCAAACAGCCACAGACTTCAGAATATTCTCGACACATTGCGTTACCCACCTTCCACTGCAAGGTTAGTGAACTTTTGCTCCTGTGTGCCAGCTTAGGTGGGAAGGGACACTCAGGCGCACAGCTGTGGGTGGTGAAGCTAACCGGCTCAGAGCAGGAACCCTTTACGGAATTGTACATAGCGTATACCCTGAAAATGGAAACACACATACAGTCAGGGGCAGAGGCCTATCACACAAGACTAGGGTGTTAATCTCAGCTTTGCCCCAGGGTTTCCCTACAGGAACAGAATTTATGTAATACACACTGTGACCCTTATTCTTATTTGCTAGTCTTGTTCTGACCTTACTATGGTCACCATTTTCAGGGGAAAATAATTCCAGCAGGCCACGTGCCTCAATGCATTCTCTCCTCCTACTAGTTGTCAGAACCACCCAGCCTCATTTAAGATAGGCAGAGTCTACTGACCGGAAAAGAATATGCTAAATAAGGACATATCCTTATTCCCCGAAATGGTCTCCAAATATATATTCTAAAATCCATCAAGGCCCTCTCTGGTTGACTTTGTCTAGAATAAGGCTAGAAGTGCAGTTAAGGGTTGGGTGGAAGGAGACAAGAAATGGTGGGGAGTGTCCACAAACCGAGAGAGAGGTGGAAATACAAACAGTAAGGTAGATACCATCTTTGAACTGTTTATCATATTGCAGATATTTAAATGGAAATATGGACACTTCACACAGAAACAGGCTTGCTACTGCCAAGTGCATCTTTCTTTAATTCAATAGCAACATCATTCAGGTACAGTTTATCCATGTGAACATCTAACTCCTATACCTGGAGCCAAGATTAAAAATGTGCACTCTGAACATTAAAATGCCTGGCTCAACACTCAACATATGGACCTGATTTCTCAGAGAAGCTGTGAAGAAAAAGCATGTAACACACTATTATAAAACAACACTCCTTGCAAATAGCGTAAAATAGGATTATGCTGATTTTTATCATCTTCCTTTCTACTTTTCCTTTTTAAAAAAAAAAAAATATTGGGGATTTTTTTTAAAAAGCTTGAAAATATACTCTTTCAAAAAGACAACAAAGAAACCTTTGCTGCCAAAAAAGATGCATGAATTAAGCTATTCAGAATTGGTAAATACATCAAGCCCTTAGTTCTTAACAATTCTTTATGAGGTGCCGTTAAAGACAGACGAACACTCAGTCTGGAGAAGTGAAGTAAACTTCCCAAAGCTCCACAGCTGGAAAGCTGGATCAACTGTACTCAGTCATGGAGATCTAACTGCTATCCTGTATTCCCCAATGTCCTGACTCATCCTGCAATTATGTTTTTCTAAACACCCACAATCCGCTTCCCCTCACTCTGCTCAATGAATAAACAGCTAAAGATAACATTATGGAAAATAGGACCTACCTAGGTATAAGATTTTAAAAATCCTTTCTCCTCAAAGTCCACCACAAAAATTTTACAAAGGCCATACAAGTCAAAAGGACTAACAGACATGCCTCCCTTCCATTCTAAAAGGTAAAACATATATTTGCTGGCTATTTGACTTGTTTGTCTTAGGGGAGCATACCACGACACGTGATCCAAACAAAAGATGCTTTATCATTAGGCTCACCCAACCTGATTAAAGAAATGCCCCTTTCTGCATTCACTGTAAGTAGGCAAATGATAATAGAAAATGGAATGGCAGATTTGGCAGGATCATTTCCGCGCATCAGGACAGGCTTGTTGGGAGTAAGTTGCTTAAAATGAATCACAGAATGTTCCAGACATGGGCAGGGTTCCAGCTTGAACTTTAATAGATCAGTTGAATTCTCCTGCTTATCACTCATGGGTTTTATTTGGCCCAAAATATGTGTGGGGGGAGGGAAGAAAGACAGTATTAAAATATTACCTCTACCTATGAATTAAAGGACATTGGCAATGACCACCAGAAGAGATAAGCAGACATCACGCACTCCTAAGGAGAGATCATGCCACTACCTACAAAATCTCTGCCAGAAAAACAGAACCTGTATCTATTTAAGCACTGCTTTATAGGAAATGTGGAGAGAACACCATTCAGCAACACTACAGGGATGCAATCAGCCTAATTCACAATGTGGAAAATTCTACAGACAGAATTTTATTTATTATTTCAACAAATAATTGCAAGAAGAGAAAAAAGGATGGAGGGAAAATCTATAGCTGAAGAGAAATTTAACAGCTATCAGCCAAACATAATATGCAGACCATGTCTGAATTCCAATTATAACAAACTGAAGAAACAAAACCTTCATTTTTAGGACAGTTGAGGAAATGGGAACAGTCTCTGGACTTTAAAGACATTAAGGAATTTACAATTTTTGTTTATGTTGGATGGGCATGGGGTGTGTGATGATGGTAATGTGGTTCACAGGTGAAATAGTATGTCTGGACTTTACTTCAAAATAACTGTTGGCGGAGTGGGCTGGTGAAGGCACCAAGGAAATAAAAAGTTGGGTGGTGGGCTTATGAGAGTTCATTAAATTACTGTCCACTTTTGACTACTGAAATCTTCAGAAATAAAAAGTCAAAAATTAAGCCCATGTTTGAAAAAATGGAGGTCTCATTTTAAAAAATGAATCCCTGGCTTCTCTTGAAAAGTATAAGTTGTAGCAACACTGAGCTGCAGACACTGAATTATTTTGATTGATTGATTTATGGCTGTGCTGGGTCTTGGTTGCTATGCATGGGCTTTCTCTAGCTGCAGCAAGCGGGAGCTACTCTCTGGTTGTGGTACACCGGCTCCTCACTGGGGGGCTTCTTGTAACACAGGCTCTAGGGTGCACGGGTTTCAGTGGCTGTGGTATGTGGACCCCATAAGTTGTAATTCGAGGCCCCTAGAACCCAGGCTCAGTAGCTGTGGCCCACGGGCTTAGTTGCCCTGCAGCATGTGGGATCTTCCCAGACCAAGGATCAAACCCATGTCCCCTGCAATGGCAGGCAGATTCTTAACCACTGGACCAAAGTCCAAAATGATAGAAATTAAATGAAACTGAGAGCAGCTCCTCTATAGATGGGGCAGGCGCTGTTCAGTTCCCTATCACTCCCTACTGTCTACCTGGCCCTGAGGTGGCTTTTTAGCTGCCTTTTACCCACTTTCATTACCAGAAGATATCTCACGCTGTGGTCAGTAGGCATCTGCTTATGAGTTCAGACTATACTCAGGGAGACTGAGTCCTGAAAATCCACAAACACATTCAGCACCAGCACTGCACGTGGGTAACACAGCAGGGGAAAGGAGGGAGGGGGCGGGCCTGCCAAGAACTGGCAGACCACAGGTAGTTATATGGGAAGACCTGGACTCAGTCCTAAGTTCACTCTCTATTTTTAATGAGATTCTTGGCGTCACAAATCCATACTCAGGCTAGCGAAACACGAATAAAGGAGGCTCCTGACAGCCAGCCTGGGAGAACGACAGCAGAATGAAGGGGCCTGATGGCACAAGTGAAAACCTGAGGAAGTTGACGCACAGTTGTGTGGGCCACCAGGAGTTATTCCCATTGTCTAAAACTCAGAGAATACCACGGTTTGTCTAAATGAGGAGTCAATGCTCTGCACTGATAAAAATCTGTCTGCAAAGGAAACAAGACTCATTTTATGTGGCATTTTATAAATGTGCTGCACACAGGATCTAAAACTTGACATGGTTATCTAAGTGCCTTATGATTACGTCTGTCAATTCAAATGGTTTAGTGAACAGATAGCAACTAATTGCAATAATTACCAGCTCCATTTTTACCAGCAACTTTCACAGAAAAGTCTCTGGAAATGGCATTACATTTTCAAGAATGCTGCAGTAATGTTTCTCACATGATGGTGTGTTTTGTCTACTAATCACCATGTGATAGGAGGATCTGTAGAGGTGGACCAAAGTCCTAGGTTAAATATATCAGCAAACAATTCAGTTCTTTGAGCATTTATACTAGCAGACAGGAGGACACTTTTCTAATTAATCTTGTGCTGGGTTTTTACATTTGTTTCGGTTTAAATACTAACTAAGTGCTTATGAAACAGGTGCTCCAAGAATTTCAGAAATTTGCCTCCAACTTCCTCCAGCACATCTGTAACATACTAGGAGCCACAATTTCTAGTCAATAACACCTATTTCATAACCCTACTCTGAGCTAGTCAAGCCCATATTTTTGGAAATGTTTCATCACATAATTTTTCTGGGAAATGTTATTACATGATATCATCTCTGGGCAACTTCTTTGCCAAATTGTTTATGCCAGTGACTGGAAAATAGCTTCATATTTTGTCATGAAATTGCTATCAATTCATCACTCAAATTTTTGATTATCCTATCATTTATAAAAATGTAAATTCTTGACTCCCACAGTAAAATGATTGCTTCAATGTCAGTATTAATTATAAAACTACCAATTAAAAGAGGAATATACTTTTCTTTGTATATGTGTAAACAAATGATTATATAAATGTTTTTGATTATAAAAGTTACATACTTATGCATAAGTATTATAAAGTAGAATGTGACTTATTTATGTGTATATATGTACTAGATTTTTCTTATTACTTTTTCTTCCTCAACATACATACACACACACTGGAAATTTTGCATTGGTGGTGTTGTACAATGCATAACACAATGCCTTTTATGGAAGCACTGAATAAATACACTTTGCCAATAACAAATTGACTCCTTTTAAACCAAAAGAAGCAATTTGTGCAAGAACTGGGTAATTAAAGTGATGACTTTAATAAAAATAACTCAGGACTCAGCACCTAGATTTTTTAAATCAACATAATAGAGGAATTGTTGAGGAATTACTTTCTTCAATCACTAGGAGAGAAAAAAGGTGGTTGAATATGTGGAGTAATGACACAAAAATAAAAAGCAAAAACTGAGGGAAAAAATCTTTAAAGCCTGTAATGTCTCAGGATACAATTTTCAACATGGAATTTGGCATGGAGGGCATGGCAAGTGCCAGTCTAAACAGCCACAGACACATGATCTATAGCACAGTCTCAAAGATGCCACTGGTCTCTTAATAAATTATTCCCAATAACAGTGAGGTGACGGCAACTAGAAGTCAAGAGCGACTCTTGCCTGGAGACGATGCCAAGCCCCAGACAGCTCAATGACAGAGCTCCATGACCGAGAGACTGCTACTCTAGAAGTCCAATGTGCTATCCATTGCTCCACTGAGCCATGACAGCCACTTTAAAAAATGGTTGTGTATCTGGCTGATGAACTCAGACAATATTCACTAACAGGAGGGAGGAAAAAGTTGGAAAAGAACTCATAGAGATAACAAGCAATCAGTGTGAAGGGGATGGGATCAGAGTAGCAAAATCAGAAGCAACAAAGAAAGGAGCCCCAGGTGAGACGTCAGTACCCGAGAAAGAAACTCGTCACTCTATGGAAGAGTTATCTGGACAGAGATTTCTGCCGGCCCTTGTCAAAATGTTTACTACTAAGAACTGGAAGAGGAATACAGTTGGCTTGGTGCTGCTAAAAGAAGCATCCTTGTTTTCATCATCAGCTCGCCACACTTCCTCCAAGGCAACACTATCTAAATTGGTAATGAACAAATAAATAAAAATGGCAACGAATATAACGGCTCATTTTGCAGCTATATAGTAACGGAATTCTCTTGGAGTTTCTGTTGTGCAAAAGTGAGGAAATGTTTCCACACAGCCTTTGAGGCCTTATAGGTGACTATTAAATTTAAAATTATATTCGAGGCCACCGTGTTGATAAAAACATACATTTTTGGAACCAAGATTCTGAGAATGTTAATATTGCATCATAAAAAGAGATTTTGTTCCTTTTTTTCAGCAACAATTATGATACATCTTTATCTCAATAAAATAGTGAGTGGTATGGTCAAACTATACATAGGTTCAAAGAACCTGCATCACGAAGGTCCTTTTTATTTTTAGAACAACTTTGGAACAATAAAACAAACAAAAACAACATCTATACATGTTACAGGTTTATAATAGATTTGCACATATATATCATTTGCTCTTACACCATCTTTCTGAGGCTGATATCATTATCCTCATTTTATGAATGAGAAAACACGGTCACTGAAGTTTACATGGCTTGCCTAATCACACACCTACAGCAAGTGACTGAGCCTTTAACTCCATATTCGAAGCTCTGTCTACAGTGTCATCAAGCTGCCTCTGAAAACAATCCAGGGTGGAGGAAACTGACTCTAAGCCGGGGTTGAGAGTCTTCTCTAGTTTGAAAAATGAAAGGCTGTACAGTATAAGGAAAAAGAAGGAATGGTCTACATAGCCAGATCAAAGTGACTACAATTTGGACTGTATATACTTTTCTTAGTAAAGAATATTTTTAAAATTCTGGAAGAGATTATGACCAAAGAGAGGGAGAATTCTCCATCTCTCTGGCCAGTAGAGAGCTAGGCCAAATAATAGCTGGTGGTGCCTTAGGCTGTGTACGTGTGGTGTCACGTATGTCAAATACGTAGTGAAGGTGGGATCCTTGATATGTCAGGAGGAAGTCTGGGTCCCAGGCCCGTAGGAGGTAACCACCCCATGTTCCTATTTCTTTGGGGGATTCCATTAATTACTCCTTTTATCTGCCCGGAAGTTGAAGGTGTTCAAAAGACATGTAAGAAGAATTCATGTGCAAGTAAACTCTAAAATTCACCCTCTGGTAAGAGGGGTTTAAAAAAGACTAAGGGAAATAAGAGACAGGATAGTAAATAAAGGGCAGACTGTGACATTTAAATCTTTTAAAAAAAGATGTCATCAGCTCATGGATGAGCAGAAAATTAATAAAGTAAACCTTCAGTAAAACAATGGCAGTGAACATTAAAAGACAGAGAAAAAAAGAAACACGTGGTAACAATGTCTCATGGAAAACATTTACATGAATCCCTATATGGTGCTGCATTTCCTGTTACTTTTTGTTGTTAAATCCACCATTTGAAAGAATGGTTAAACTATTATCATCTCTGCTTCACAAGCTACACAAATCTTTTTGTTTGTAGATGGTGTGAAAAGTTCAGTATGTTTAGGCTAAAGTTAACTGACTCAAAATCCAAAAGTTCTGATTCAAAAGGGAAAAGATGGTTGCCATAGAGTTCATCTAAACAGTGCGGTAGCTAAGCAGATGTACACTTTATGACTGAATGTAAAAACCAGCTCTTTTATGTATCGCTTTAAACATAGCTTTAAACACTTATGCAGCTAATAAGATATTACTACCTGAACACACCCCAACTTGCCCTACTTTCGTTACCGAGAAAATTTTGGCATGGATTCTCTGTGATTGACCAAAGTTGAAATAGTCAATTCATGGTAGAACCAGACTAGAATTCAAGCTTACTGATAATTAACATAATGCTCGTCCTATTAGGCTATGTTGCCTCTACACCACCACAATGGAGCATGTTGTGTGAACTAACCATTGTAAAGTATAACAAAGGATGCTGCCAATTTTTTATTACATAATTTTGATATACACATGTACAATTGAAGGAAGGAGAGAGAATTTGTTGTTGTTTACCCTATTGGATAAAATAAGAATTTCTGGATAAATTAAAAATTATATAAAATGAAAGTTTTAATTAA
The DNA here is from genome assembly GCF_016772045.2 of Ovis aries. NCBI lineage: Eukaryota > Metazoa > Chordata > Mammalia > Artiodactyla > Bovidae > Ovis > Ovis aries. The sequence goes on from NC_056054.1 coordinate 215,906,009, forward strand.
AACTTAAAAGATATTACGGATCACATTCAGATTAAGAAATCTGCCTATTTGCAAATTGATATATCTTTGGATAATCAGATGAGCTCTGATACTTTTCTCTTTGCAGGTCAGTGGTTGGCTGGGTTTCTTCCTAAAATTAGTAGGCCCTGCCTTCCAGAGCCGTCGTGGAAGAGATTGCAAAAAAATCACAGAAGAGCTTTCAGACTACAAATCAAACTATGTGAGTTGCTTTGGCAAACTGCATTAGCTCTTGTTAGAGATAACTTTGATATTTGCATTACTAGACTTCAAATTCAAAACCTATTGCCTTTTATGGTCCAAACTTGAAACATGGGAAGGACTTTATTTAGTCATTCGTGCTGAACATATGGTTTGCATGGAAGGTCTATAATGAAATAACTGATATGGTAAAAAATTTTATTTGCTTTATAGAAAGAAAATATCATACATTAAGCCACATGTTTCAATAGATCTTAGAAGAATATGTGAAATAAAAGTTACTTTATAAAAATAATTTTAAAATTCTGTTCAGGGTATCATCTACTTTTCTATGACCAGAAGCACTTCTGTGGACTCCCAATCTTGATGCCAGAAAGTGTAGGACACTGAGGAATGGTCAATGAGCAAAGGTGCTAAAACTTAGCTAGGCAAGAGCTGTTAACCAAATACTTTTAAAAAGGAGCATACCATTTATTTTAGCAATCCGAAGTGCCAAATACTCACCTCACATGATAATCGGTTGCTGGCCTAAGATCTTTCAGGTTACATTCTAATTCTTCTCCACTGCAAAGAAAAATCATGTATTAGTCAACAACACCAGTTTCAAAAATAAAATAGGTTTTGGATTTGGGTCTCATAGTCATGTACAAACAACAATTCAAGAATTATTATGTCTACTTCCACCATAAATGAGAAATAAACTTTCCTATTTGGCATTATCATTTTTTCTGGACTAGCAAATTAGATTCCTTTAAATCATGTCATTCAGGATCTGGAAAATGGTAAGGTTAACTTATGAATAAAATTCCAAAATATCTTATCACTTCTTCAAAGTTACTACATAAAAGTAAGTGAAGAAGCAAGCAAACTGAATAGACAGATACACAGATAAATGTGTACAGAACAGTACCAACTGTCAACTGAAGGTGACTCTCAGACTCACCCTGGAGAGAACCCCAACCATTTCAACTTCTCAGCTTTCTTCAAGAAATCTGTTTCCCTCACATATCAATACTAATAAACAGCTCTCTTATAGATACACTCCAATAAATAATTCTCTTACACAAAATAAAACCACTTATTTGATCAGAAACTGCAAATGAACCTTGACTTAATCATGAGGAAACAACTAACATAAAATATGGAATGTTCCCATTAAATTTTTTTTTAAAGGTAAGAGGGGTGTGTAGGGGCATAACTGTGTTCTTCAAAAATGTCAGTGTCTGCTCAACCACAAATAAGAATGAAATTCTGCCATTTGTAACAACATGGATGGAACCTGGAGGGTATTATGCTTGATAAAATAAGTCAGACAAAAATACTGTATGTTATTACTTATATGTGGAATCTAAAAAAATCAAACGAATGAATATAAGGAAATAGAAACAGGCTCACAGATATAGAGAACAAACTAGGGGTTACCAGTGGGGAGAGCAAAGTGGGGAAGGGCAAGATGGGGGTAAGGAAATAAGCCACAAGGACATCTCATATAGCACAGGAAACATAGCGAGTACTCCATAATAACTTTTTTTTTTTTAGTTTTTTATTTTTTAAATTTTAAAATCTTTAATTCTTACATGCGTTCCCAAACATGAACCCCCCTCCCACCTCCCTCCCCACAACATCTCTCTGGGTCATCCCCATGCACCAGCCCCAAGCATGCTGTATCCTGTGTCAGACATAGACTGGCGATTCAATTCTTACATGATAGTATACATGTTAGCATAATAACTTAAAATGGAGCATCATCTATAAAAATTTTGAATCACTATGTAGTATACCTGAGACTAATGTAATACTGTATGCAAACTATATTTCAAAGAGGTAAATAAGTGAGTTTTAAAAAAAAATCAATACAGTATTGTAAAGCAAAATAAACCAATACAGTATTGTAAAGCAAAAAAAGTAAAAATAAAAATTAAAAAAAAAAAATCAATGGGCTGTTTCTAAACATGATTTAATCACAGTGAGGCCAGCAAGCTCCAGTGCTTCCCAGTGTGCTGGAAAAGGAAGGACATAGAACCATCCTGAAGAAAACCTCCCACAAATGTTAAAAGGTTGCATCTGACCAAGCTCTAGAGCTAACGATCAATTAATACGAAATACAAGAAAGGAAGATTAAACAAAATTCAGAGTGGTTAAAAAAAAAAAGTGATCCACTCTTTGCAGCTGGTCAAGAATTTTTAAAAAGTATGGGAGATACACCTGAAACCAATATCATAGATCAACTACACATTAAAAATTTTAAAGTTAAATTTTAAACTTAAGAATATTTATATATAAAAGTACATTTTAAAATATAAAACTTTACAGAAAAGAAAAAGGATGAGGACACTATTCTGGATTAAAATGGATTTATGAGACCTAATAATCCCAAGCAGTAAGTAAACTCCGTTTGGATTCCAAGGGGAAGAAATCAACATTAAAACATATTTTTGAGACAGCTGGGGAAATTTGAACATGGTCTAAGTATTAAATGATGCCAAGCATTATTGCTAGCTTTTCTAGATATTAATGAGACTGCGTGTTACTCAGTTGGGTTTGACTCTTTGCAACCCCATGGAGTGTAGCCCTCCAGGCTCCTCTGTCCACGGAATTCTCCAGGAAAGAATACTGGAGTAGGTAGCCATTTCCTTCTCCAGGGGGTCGTCCTAACCCAAGGACTGAACCCGGGTCTCCTGCAACACAGGCATATTCTTTACCGTCTGAGCCACCAGAAAAGCACTGAAGTTATGTAAAAAATGTCTATCTTTATATTGAACTATGCAGGAATAAATTTGACATGTTATCTGTGAGCTACCAAATTCTTCAATCATAATAACAATAATAAAGATAAAGGGGACATGAGTCAAATGTGGCAAAGTCTTAAAAATTTGTTAAATCTGAGTGATGATTACCTGGAGTTCACTGTATTACTTTTTCTGCTTTTCTGTATGTTCAAAATTTAACCATAATTTTAAAAATATTTCAAACCTCTTGCTCGGCTAGGTTTAACATTTTTGTTTTTGAAAAAGCATGTATATGTGTCAATTTTATTAAAACAGATGATTTTTTTTTAAAAGGGTAATAAAAGACAATGAAATATGGTAGAAGTGTTCCAAATTAAAGAAGGTTACTGAGACATGACAACTAACCACTATATTTGACCCTAGAATGGATCTTGTCTTAGAGGGGAAGAAAAATGCTACCAGACATTATTTAACCAACCGACAAAATGGGAATGTAGATGATGGATTGGATAAAAATATGGTATTGATGTAAAGTCATGAAGTTGGTAACTGCATTATAGCTATTTAAGAAAATATTTTAGGAAACACACTGCAGTATTTAGCAATAAAGGACCATGATATTTAAAACTAATAGGAAAAAACAGATTTAGAGAGAAAAGGCAGGAGAGAAAATCAAATAGTAAAGCAAATAGAGTAAAAAGCTAATAACAGGTGAATCTGGGTAAAGGATATGCACATATTCCTTGATCTCTTTATTCTTTTATTTTGTAAATTTGAAAATTATTCAAATAAAATGCTTTTTAAAAGTTGCAAACTGAAGGCCAATGTCTACACCTTGCCTACAGCTCTGTTGTTTGCTTGACTTTTATCTTTAAAGTTTTTCAAATTTGCTCAATAATTAATAGTGTAAAATTAGGAACGTTTACAAATCAACTAAGATTTTCAGCATTTCCTTTAAAAAAAAAACAAAAAACAAGGAGTTCACAAATCCAGACCTACAAACCCTTATGCAACAACCTATTTCAGGTGAGTTGCAGCTGCTGGTTTCTCAAGGAAGACAGGAATGTTTCCATTCACTTCATTCCCAAGCTTCCTAATTTCTCACTTATGGGCACCTGGGACTCTAGGTCCTGCCACCAACGACCATCATGCGTTGATAGAATCTGTTTCCTGGCAGGCTGGGGCAAATGGCGCTCTTTATTTTGTGAAGGTCGCTACCAATTCCGACTTTTCAAAACAGTACCCAATAGAGTTAAGGGGTTAGGACTACATTCTGAGGACACTGAAAAAGCACTACAGAGTTCTTCCACAGGGCAGTGACTCGGGCTGATTTCTGTTTCTGCAGGGTGGAGGCTGGATGGGAGGACAGCTTGCCAGAGTGGATGCTGGAGGGGCCTGAGGAGACTCTTGCAGGAGTCCAGGGAGAGATGACAGAGCTCTATGGGCAGTCAGAGAAGAGAGTGACTGAAGGGCTGCCTTCCCTCTCTCTTGCCCCCTTTTCTTCCTCTAGAAGGAGACAAATCCCCAGAGCAACTTAATAATAAGGAACGGGGCTGGGGTGGGGGGTGGCGCAGGGGGAGGTGGGGATGCAAGGTCTGTAGAAGGGAAACAGGAGAGAAAAGCAGTCTGTCTGGTAGTGGAAGAAGTGGACTTTTGTGACCTCACGACCCTGGGCCCGCGCAGTACTTCCTGGGGCCAGTCTTAGAGAGGTCAAACAGAATGTCTCCATTTCCTGCTCTGCAAATCTGAGCAGGACCCAGCAATCACAAAAGAGAAAACACTTGACCCTAAAAAATATTTTATCTCATTTAGAACACAGCTATAAATCATGTGAATGGTTAATATCTGGGAGTTCATAAAGTGGAAGAGGATAATCTCTTATTCTGTGTGCTAATAAACTTCCATTTAAGATAGCCTCCAAATAAAATGCTTCACTACACACTGGAAAACTATCATAGAGGATAAGAAATAGGGTGAATACAAAACCACATTGTAGAATTTTGGAAAAAACCACATTGTAGACTAGCAAAAGGTCTGGGCCTGAAAGGTGACCACAGGAGGGCATGATAAACGGCATCCTCACTCTTTGCCCGGCCAGCATTAATGGAAAATCTTCTTTAGTCCTATGCTGGCAAACTAACATAACCAAGCGACCCATCTGACCAACACCAAATGGCTCTATAAAAGCCATTTCTGATTAGTAATTACTTGAACAAAATTAACTCTTGACATTGTAATTATCACTAATTCTTAAAAAGAACTATTTAAGGGAAAATTTACAAAGGCATTAAATTTTTCTTTGTTTTTTTAATTCTCCTTAATAATGCCAATTTCACAGTTTAGCAGCTGGGAAAAAAATACATGGAAATATACATTACCTGTAAATTATCTTGTATTTTCCATCTCGTCCTTTGTCTGACAAAGCCACCTCATAACTGTAGGGAAAGGAAAGACCACTGTGGGGTCCACACGAAAGTCCAACAGGGGGCGTCCAGGACAACACAACTGTCCTTGCCTGAATATTAGAGACCTGAGGAAGAAAAACAAGAATCACACACCACACTTCTCCTCAGAACATTTTGTGATTATCAGCAGTAACATAAAAACGGCTCAGATTTAACTCAAGAAAATACGATTTTAATTTATAAACCCATCCTACATTGTTTTCTCTTGTCAAGGTTCTGATGTCCAGACTCCTGAAATGTCTGTCCTTATTACGCAAACTTATGTCCAAGTCTGGTGTAATTCACACTAGGTCCTCCATAAAGTAAAAATAATGTCTTGTCTGAGAATTTTTCTAAAGGTAAAAAGTTGAACGAGATAAATCTCCATGATAGTACTTTCTGGCAGACTCCAAGTCTTGCTTGATGTCGAATCATCCTGCAAAGCCAAGATCTTCCAAACCATGCTCCTCAAAGTCCTGCAGGTTCCTGGGAAAACCCTCAGGGTGCGGGAGCATGGGGCAGGTAGGGCTGGGAGTGTTGGCAGAAATGGAGCCATGGCCCAAGCTGACAGCTGGCAGAGATAAGTGCAGAAATGTTCCGCCTCTCTAGGCTCTGCTTGTATCTTTTGCTTTGGCCTCCACTTAAGACTTCACTTGAAAAAAGGAGTCTGGGACTTTAAACGCCCCAACTTTTTCCCTTGAGCTAGCACTTACACCGTCTCCTGGGCATCTTCAGCAGGATTGAGACCCAGCTGCCTGCAGCCGTAACATGCTCCTTAACAAGTTAACCTGTTACCTTAACAGTTAACTGGCTTCTCCTCTGAAATTTCAAGTCTCATCTTTAACTGTGCTTCCTGGGGCACCTCCCCATACACACTATTTGCCTTCCAATCTTTGTTTCAGTGTCTGCTTCTGGATAAACCAAAAATCTAGTGCACAATCTAATTCTTTAAAATAAATCTATCAGTGCATTTTAAGGTTCTGATCTTCTAAAGTTCATTTTGTTGCTCTCCAAATAACATATTAAAAATATAAGAGTTAAAACATATACTAAAGTTTAATGTCTATACAAGACTTTATAGCCATAGATTAGTAGGCTATGGATGGAGATGTCTAAACTACGTTCTTTTCTTCTAATTTTGTCACTATCTGACCTAAATAAAGAGTATTAAAATATAAAATAATATAAAAGCAAGAATAATAAATATGGAAATGAATACCTAATTTCCTTTTACAGTCTATCATTCATTCCATTTTGAGCAGAGCCCTCCACATCATTTCTATTCCAAATAGACATAGCATCATATATTTAACCAATGATTTAGTCAAACTCCTAGTCATCCTTCAAGACCCTAAGCCTAGGGCTCACTACCCCCAAGTAGAGTTCCCTGAAGCACCCTATCGCATCTCTGTTCCACAGCGCCTTGTTGCTACCTCTACCCATTGCTAATCATGTTTATAGCATTTGCCTACCTTTCTCACTGGACTGTGGGACTCCCTAAGCAGAAGGCCCAAGTCATATTCAACCGTGAGTAGTGGTTGTTTGGTAAACATTGAATGAAAAATAAGAGTAAGACAGCCTGAGTTTCTGATACAGGTAACAAGGTGGATGGCAGGCTAGCATTATACACATCTTTTAAAAAATCCCAAAAAGACTATTACAGAACTGAACTCTACCCTTCTTGCTTCGACTCCAGACTAAGAGCTCCTCCTCTGCCTACCGCTGCCCCTTCGGCACGCCATCTCCTCTCACACCCTGAGACTTAGCTCTGGACTTTCCCGTTTTCCTGCCTTTAACATACCTTACTTGGTGAGGGGCTATGGACACAGAGATGATTAAGATGTGACCTCTGCCTGATGAAGACAGAGAGATGCATGAGGGGCCTCATGGCAGACCCCGGGCACACAGGGCCCCACAGCAGCTTGAGGCCAATTCACGAGAAGTTTCTATACAGTGCTGGCTGACCCTCTGCTCAGGATCTGTCGCTGTTTCCTCTGTGCTCCAACCACACGTGCGGGCACTGACATGTAACACTCATTTCACGACACTCTGCTCTGTGTGTTGCTCCCCTGACTGAATTTTAAGGCAGTATTTCTACCATATACACCACTATATTTGCTGAATTACTCACACACCATTAATGACTAACCTAGAGATACTGGATACTATATTTGATTCTTAACTTACAAAGAGATATTTTTGCTATGAGGAGTTCAGCTATAACTTAAAGGATGCTGATGAGGTACTGAGAAACATTCAGCTAAGATGATAAATGGCCCAATTCCAAGAGCACAGAGTATAGTAATACTGACTCTATGAATGGTGGTGTGAAATAACATTACATCTTAAAATAGCTCAGTCAAATGATACCACTTTAGATACTGAACAGGTACCCATAAATTCACATCCCTTTAAACTCTACCGTTTTCATCAGCTATTAAGAATGTAAGCCTAAGAGCTTTTACCACAAGAAGAAAAAATTTTTCTTTCTTTAGATTGTATGTATATGAGATGATGGATATTAGCTGAACTTACTGTGATAATCATTTAACAATATATGTAAATCAAACACAAAAAATTACTTTCTTCCCTTTTGTCACTCAGTTGTGTCCAACTCTGCAACCCCATGGACTGAAGCCCATCAGGCTCCTCTGTCTGTGGAGTTTTCCCAGTAAGACTACTGGGGTGAGTCCTACTCCAGGGGATCTTCTCCATCCAAAGATCGAACCCATATCTCCTGCATTGCCGGCAGATTCTTCACTGCTGAGCCGCGAGGGGAAGCCCTTAGGATTTGGTTAAGCTTACTTAACTGAACAGTGATGTATCAACTAAAATAACACAGCTTTTCCCGAGGCTCCCTTAGCAAGGCCAACTGTCATCTGCACACAGACCTCTGCATGCTTCCCACTGGCCAGCCTAACGAAAGTGCACTTGGAGAACTCAGCATCATTTTCAAAGGTTGGCAGCTTCTGGGAATTCTTCCCTGGATCTGAGCAGCCTGCCACCTAGATTACTACCAGACTTGTGAGGCCTAGTCCCTCCTGTGCTCCCCCTGGCCTGCCTTTCACTGGGCCTTTCTGGGTCTCAGGTTTCCTTTCTTCAGGCATTAGAATCCTGAGAGAAAGAGTGCTTTGTCTCTGTTAGAACTTGGAACTCACTTCCATCCCAGGTTTGATGCCAGCGAATTACACAGTGCCTTTCAGGAGAATGTCATGTAAAGGGGATCATCAGCAGTAGAGGCCTTTACTCCAAGCATCCAGGGAGCTGATAACCTTAATGCGAGATTCAGCACTCTAAGAATTAGGCTGGGTTCAACCCTACTTTGGAGTGACAGCATTCTTAGACTCTTCCCCTTCATTCATTCAGGGTCTCTCTCTTTCTGGTGAAACTTCCTCACCTGCAGTGACCACTGAACTGAACTAGGGCACGGCTAATCTGATCATCACAATGACTGTCATGGCAGTGATCCAAAAAAGTTTAGAAGCCATAAAACTAACTGACTTTCTGATGTTTAACTATTCTACCATAAACAGAAGTCAATCTCCTTTGAATGATGATAAAAGTAGTGATTGCCAGTTACAAAATTATTGGACAAGGCCCAATGTGACATTTGTTTCAGCGCTAGAGATATAAAAGAGTCTACTGTGAAGGTTACTATTGTAAGTCTGTATAGAAATTACTTAAACCACTTTGAAGTATCTCTGAAGGACTCATAAAAACCACTATCTACTTCTCAATGATTACACACTGATTAGAGATCGTTTCTGTTGTGTATTTATTAAACATAGATGTCAACTTGAGAACAGCTGCTAGTTAAAGGCATATATATTTATACTCATGTTCACAAATGATAAGATTGCATTATCTTGCAGCTATTTCATATGGAATCCTCAGTGTTCTTTCTCTTTTTCCCTTTATCTCCTGTTCATCCTAGTATTTTTATTCTGTGAAATTTTACTGTCTTAATTTTCAGACTATCTTTTATGCAAATGATATTCATTATTTGGATCCAAAGCACCACTCACCCTCATAAAGTTACTACACTGTTACTCCATGTTCAAAGATATTTCTGTGTAAGTTAATAGCTTCTAAATTTGGTCTGGTCTTTCGATTTAACTATGTGGGAGGCCTGCTGATCCAATTTAGGGAGTATGTTAAGAAAATATTTCCATAGCAATACTGGCTTCACTTCTAAAGTACCATCACAAAAAATACAAACATAAAGGAAAATTTAAAACGAAAAGGTCAAAGAGATCATTATTCAAAGAAAAAGGATATTCAAATTTAGGGATTTCAGAATCATCTGTTACTATAATTCCTTAAGTGCGAAGACCCTTGAATCTGTCTCCAGATCTATGGCTGTTTATCTTCCAGCGGATTGTTTCTTGTAGGGACTGTTGTTCTCCTTAGGCCGTTTACTCATGTCTGGAGCCAACAAATCCATTGTTTCTACAAGCTAAACATTAGAGGATGGAAACGATGCAGAACCTCAATTCCTGGTTACATTTATTTACATACTGAAAACAAACTGTCCAGGAGTTCGGGGGAGAATTCATCAAGCATCAACATCAGAGCAGATTAAACCATGTCAGGTTGGAGCTGGCTGGGACTGCAGAGGTTAATTCCTAAACCACTTAGAATAGTATCTAGCTTATCTCTCTGGTATAGCAGTGGTATATGAGTAGAGTCCCCAAGACACCTAATTGTTACAGTCTTGGGACAAAAACGTAGTATATTTGTACCCTCTTTTATTTAATGAATAAGTACTTGGATTTTTATAGTATCTGGGTTTCTGAAGCATAAATGACTTGCTTAATTCAGGGTGCCCAAAGTTCTAGAAAGATGACTAGAATCTACAGGTCCTCGATAATGCTCCTATACCTAAAACAAATCATCTGCAAAACTTTGAAGAAAAATATATGAGTATTATTTGGAAGTGTTACCAGACGCGGCTGCAAGAAAAAAACAAGAACAACAATCCTTTAGACAACTGTGTGCCGAACTTTCTGCAGCTGTTTCTTTTCCTAGAAGGTGAACAGCCCTCCTTCCCACTTCAGCATGTTGCAGGGAGTCTCGCCTTTGCCTAATGATATGCTATAAACTATAGGAAAATACTCCATTCCAAGGACTCTATAAATAGCATATAATTTACTTCTCAGATAATCCAATGTGGTATTTATTATTCAACCTTCCAAAGATAAGGAAACCTCGGCTCAGGGTCACAAAGACAGCTAATGGCCATGTTGGGCCCCAACTCACAGGACCCCCCACCGCCCCTCCACGCTGCTGCCTCCCACCCTGGCTCCCAGCCGTCCCCACATGCCACCAGGCTGGCTGAGCCTCATCTGAGCTGGCCAGGCTACCAGCATCTGTCTTACCTGGCAGAGCCTCACTACAGTCACTGCAGTCTGCCACACATTTATTTACCAAATACTTGTTAAGGGCTCACACTGTGCCAAGGACAGTGCGAGGTACCAGGGGCACAAAGATGAATAAGACACAACCATGGACATGAACTTCAGACAGAGGGGAGAGGAGAGGAAGGAAGGGAGAATAATGGTATAAACAATTAATGGGGATCAGAAGGATGGGTGGACTGTCACCCAGCAGAGGTTTATCTGGGGACCAATGTTGGGTGTAGTGGACAGAAGAACATGCCTCCCTCAAGATGTCTGAATTCTAATCCCAAGAACCTAAAAGGTAAAAAGAGACTGCAGAGGTGATTAAGTGAAGGACCGTGAGAGGAAGGGACTACCCTGGCTTATCTGAGTGGGCCTGAGGTAGTAACAAGTATCTTTGCAGGTAAAAGAGGGAGGCAGGAAAGTCAGAGTCAGGAGAAGGAGGTATGAGAATGGAACGGGTGTGAGCAAGCAATGCAGGTAGCCTCTAGATACTGGAAGGGGCAAGGAAACAGATTTGCCCCGGAGAGGAGTGTAGCCCAAGCTGACACCTTGATTTTAGCCAAATGAGACCCACTTGGGACTTTTTGACCTCTCAGACAACAATCTGATTATAAGTACACTGAACATCATGACTATTTACACAAAAACCCATCTACCTTGTTGTAAAACCTGGAAAGATTTTAGCACTTAATAAACACTGAATCAGGGTAAGGACCAATGCATATAAATACTGTTTTTATCTTGCTGGAGCCACATGAGCCTCAGAAATAGACTGCATCATCTGCAGTAAAGAAATGACCAAGTATAACTCAAGAAAAACACGGTGTGTGTGTGCACGTGACAGACCAGATGAAGCTGTCTGAGTACAACTGGGACATCAGCTAAACTGTCACTGCCTTCTCACGCTGATTATGACTTCTGAGTCCCTCACGGGTTCTTTCAGCTGCCTGTTATGACTCTGCCCTCAAGCCTTCTCTAGTCTCTCCCTACACTCTGCCCCATCCACAAAGCTATCATCCATTCCTCTCACTCCCTCGCACAGGTTCTCCCACGGCTATCTCATTGCCCTCTCTCCACAGCACTCATCCACCAGATCCTTTTGACTTCCCACTTACTCGTCTTCCTGGATACCCTGCTTGTGAGACAAATTCCACATGTCTAAGAATGGCACTGAAGATACAAAAAGGACACAGACATAAACTTTTCTAGAGGAACTCATAGATGACTGGGAAAGCCACAAAAACAAGGAGACAGAGTACAATATTTCACATATACACAATGAAGCTGAAGAAAAACCAGTGGCCCCAGACATTGAGTAGAGCATCCCAGTTGACACGACAAAAGTCAGGGCAGCCAGCTCAGAGGAAGCAACTCCTGAAAGGCGGCATCTAAGCCTGAAAGCCCAGCTATCCATGACACCTAATACCTAACCGGTTGTCACGCCTGATGGATCTCTCTAGAATGGCTCCAGTGTCCATCCTCTCCTTGCCACACCTGATACATCACCCTGAGTCTCTCCCACGGTCTCCTACCAGCACTACAGTAACACATTCCTAACACTTGTCTCGTCTCCCTGGGTCCATCCTCTCTCTGCTCACTGCACTGCACTTGCCCACTGTTTGATCCTCCTAAAAGTATAGTCGTGATTATATAACGTCTTTGCTGGCAAACTCTCAAAGGCAACCTGCTCCTTACTGGTTTAAGTGCAGACTCCCCAACCCAGCGTCAATACCCTGCTCCTCCACAAGTGCCCTACTGTGCCCAGAGTCCGGCACACCTCATGTTTTTAGGTTTAGTCAAACTCAACTATGTGCCCTGAGGCATGTCTGGACCCTTCTGTTAAAAGTCTCAGTATTTGAAACACATGAAGAAGTAAGGTTTTCCAATTCAGCTAGAAAACCCTCCAAAGAACTTTGGCTCTCTGAACTCAGATGAAAGGCTGAATCAACATTCTGAATTTTTCACTTGAATTTCAAAGCATCTGGCAAAATCGAACTGAAGTCTCACAATATCACTACTCCCACGTTTTTTTTTTTCCTTGCCATTACAGTTTGGACTTATTTTACTCAGTTAATATTTAAGTATCTTTTGAAATTTACCTGGAAAAATACTTTGAATTACTGAGGTTTTCAACAAATTACTATTACTACATTTACACAGGTAAAGGGTAATTACCAAAAGAAAACTTTTCTGTAGACCTTGTATGTGTGGGGGTGGGGGTGGTGGCGGTGTATCCTTGGATGTTGGGATGAATACCTAATTGCATTCAGAATGTCTAAATAAAGAAGACATTTTAGTGGATCATGACTAAACAGAAGACTGCTGTTTTATATTTTCATGCTCCATTAATAACAGCTCTATTTCATAGTTTATGAATAATCTGCAATGGGAAGGGGCCCTTTTGCTTACCTACTGTGTGGTAAAAGAAAAGCATGTTTGAAATACTTAAAAGAGCACCATTTATGCCGAGAAATCCAGAAGACATACCTGTGGCTTCTCTATTCCCGAAAGAATGTCTTGCACCCTCTTTACTTCCAGCTCATACTCTGCATGGCAAAAAGAGGGAGAAAAAGAGAAATCAGTTAACACCATTAGAAATCAGTAAGGCTGTCAACTTCCTTTCCCAAGGCCTTTAACAAGGGTTATCATTAAGTCAGTTGCCTGTTACCATGAACTTTTGGTACCACAAGCATAATGATAAAATCAGGAATGGGGATGTCTTGGCGGGTACAGATTCATTTCACTGTGACTGTGTTAACTTGACACTACTATTGGTTTACATATTCACAGAGCTGACTAGATTAACACGGAATTCCACCTAATAATTCAACAGGCAACAGTTAATAGAGAACCCTAAGGAGGAGACGCGGGAGACCAGTGCAGCTAGATGCTGAGAGCAATAAGGAGATGAGGTTGAAGATAGGGGCCAGTTCATGTAGCACTGTGAGTTCAGATTTTTTAACTCAATTTTTATTCTAAGTTTGATAAGAAACCACTGGCATGTTTTAGTAGAGGGACTGACACAATATTATTTTGAGTTTGAAAATATCTGCTTGTCTGCATGAATAATGGATATATGGAAGCTAAGAGTGGGGGCAGAAAGACCAGTCAGCACACTGCTGCACTGGTCCAGTTGAAGGGTGGAACTGGCCCGAGCTGGAGGTGGTAGTAAAGATGCTAAAAGCAGGTATGGTTCTAGAGGTATAGGTGCTAAAGGACAGGGCATGATAGGCAAGGATGAGGGAATGTGAAGAATCAAAGAGAATCCCTAGTTTGGGGCTGGATCAACTGAAAGGATAGTATTTTTAAATAAGATGGGGAGACGGGCAAGTTTTGGGGTGGAGCTTTTTGAAATGAAAGGGGAGAATTGCTTGGAGAAGAGAGGATGGGGTGGGAAGAATATGTATAAACAGGATAAAGGACAGAATTTAAACTTAAGAACCTGTTTTGCTAAAGGAAACATCTGACTTTCACAACTTGCTTGATAGAATCTAATTTTGAATCTACAGATTAACTTAACCATTCAACTAGTTTATGAGCTATATACCTAGAGATACACGATTACCAAGTCATGTCCTTGACCCCAAGATATCTCAGGTCTAGTGAGGGGTGGTGCTGGGGGTGAGGAATGGAAGCAAATAGGTGATTACGGAGTGACAGGTGCCATGGTAAAGGCTCTCCAAGTGAGAGAACTTCTAGAAGTTTCCTACAAACCAAGATCCAGCTGAATACGACGGGCAAGCAGACATTTGGAGGAGGAGGGGGAATGGACTAGGGGTGAGAACAGGTTAGTAAGTCCAGCTCTTCACAGACTGTGCATTCGCAACGTTCAGGTCCAAATTCAAAGAATCCCATCTCAACCCCTATCCACTGCCCCAGGTTTCCCTAGTCATTCTCCTATCCTACCTATTCTCCTGTCCAGCAGTCATCAAAATCAGACATTAATTCTCCTATTTAATTGTTCCCTCATTTATTCTTTACTGCTAAAATAAAAGCTTGAGGAAGGAAGTTAAACTATAGATCTGGAGCAGATACATTTTTTTCTGTCAATAATTTGAAAAAGTCAAAGTGTTAGTTGCTCAGTCGTGTCCGACTCTTTGTGACCCCAAGGACTATAGCCTGCCAGGCTCCTCTGTCCATGGAATTCTCCAAGCAAGAATACTGGAGTGGGTAGCCATTCCCTTCTCCAGAGGATCTTTCCCACCCCAAGGATCAAACATATCTCTCTTGCGTCTCCTGCTTTGGCAGGTGGAGTTTTTACCACTGTGCCACCTGGGAAAGCCCATACATTTCTGTTGATAACCAGCGAGTTAAATATTTGAAACCTTGTGGGTCACACAAAGACCTCTGGCACACATTCTTTTTTTCTAGCACTTAAAAATGCCACCCCTAGTTTCACATGTGGGGGGCACGAGAAGAGGCCACAGCATATACTTCAGCTCCTGGCCCCATTGTAGGACACGCTCACAATGCAGCCCAGAGTGCCTCGCATAGATCCTGCAGGCTCAGAGCCCAGTGCCTACTTGTCAACTCAGTAAATAAACCAAGCCTACACAAAAAAATAACAAGAACTTCTAGTTGGCTCCACCTTAAAGGAATCAGTTCCTTTTTTTTTTTTTTTTTTCCCCATTGCATTCTGCTTGGCAGAACATGTTTACCTTTATTTTGGTGAGAAAAATAAATGGGTTGGTGGCAATATAATATTTTTTAAAATTGCAACTAAAAGAAAAGGCACCTTCAAAAGACTGAATGTCCTAAGCTCATTTATAATCCTGTATTCAAGTTAAGATATAGACAATGGACTATACCCATAAGTCAAAACATAGCCTCACGTTTTCTGGGAATTCCTACTGAGTCAATTGTAAATACTGTGTATCTCAGAAGTTAACTGTTAGTAGAAAACACATGAGCACAGTTGCAATAAAGGAACTGGTTCAGTTGTTAAACACAAAACTTTGTGAATCACTGGTTATTACAGAGTCTGAAGGACCCTATGGTTTCAAACACTCAACAGAGATACAATTCAAACACTAGATACATTCAAACAGCTAGCTGTTCTGACAGACATTTAAAATGTCTCAGGACAAGAAGCCAAACCTTATTTTTGAGGTAATAAAGCAGGGGTCTCCAACCACCACCCACCTTCCCCCGCCCCATGACCTGGTAGCAACCAGGCTGCACAGCAGGAGGTGAAGGTGGGCGGGTGAGCCAGGGAAGCTTCATCTCAGATCCCCATCACTCCCATTACTGCCTGAACCACCCTCCACACCCCATCTGTGGGAAAATCATCTTCCACAAAGCCAGTCCCTGGTGCCAAAAAGGTTGGGGACCGCTTAATAAAAGTTTTAGATGAGAAGAGAGATGATCGCCTATCCAACAAAGAAAGGACTGAAGAGCTCTGCAAAGGAAGAATCCTCTGGACTGTAACTAGACATAGGGCATGAAAGAGTGTTTAAAAAAAAAAAAAAATTGAAGACCTCCTTCCCCCAGCCAGCTTTCAAACACACACAGGTGAGAGAAAAAGGAAAAATGGGAAAGGAGGTTGAGTTAGAAGGAGGTGAGGGGTGGGGAGAAAGATCTGTTTAAGACTGGAAAGAAAAAAAAAAAAAAAAAAAGAAATGGGTTTCAGGTAAGAGCCAGACAGACAAATGAAAGGCTGACTGAGAGAAAAACAACTAAACAACTTCCAGAGAGAGGTCAGGACTTCTCGTGTCTGCCTTATAATAAGGAAAGCTGGTATTTCCTGAGCATGTAGACATGTGCTGGTCGGGCACTGTCGCTGTGCTGATCTTTACAAACTCCTTGGCAAGATGGACCTTCTCCACTCCGTTTTACAGCAGCAGGCAGGACTGCAGTCTTTCCTGCATGTCACAGTTTTCACCTTCAGTTCAGAGCACAATACCTGCACCGTGTCTTTGTCGACTGAGAAGTGAGGCTGAGGGACAAATGAGGAGGATTCATTTCCCCAGGAGCACAAGTGAAGTCACGTAATGTGTCCCAGAGCAAGCTGGAACCTCTGGCTGCATCACCAGGAATGAGGAGTCCCAAGGGAGAGGGTGCGGAGAGGGGAGAGGAGGGGGCTGGGACTGCTGGGTGTTTGCGCTGATGTGGATGGGAGAGCGGAGCTGGCAGCAGAGACACCCGCCACAAGTCCCACAAAAGGGTCTGTGTTTTGGGATTTCTTTCTTAAACTCTGAAAAAGCTGTCAAATGATTAGAGCAAAGGCCTTTAGGGGACAAGCCATGTGAGGAGAGGAAGAATAAGAAAAAGTAGACATGGATGGAGCCAAATAAACAAAGGATTCTGCTGCTGCTGCTGCCAAGTCACTTAAGCCGCACAGTCTGACTCTGTGCGACCCCATAGATGGCAGCCCATCAGGCTCCCCCTGGGATTCTCCAGGCAAGAACACTGGAGTGGGTTGCCATTTCCTTCTCCAATGCATGAAAGTGAAAAGTGAAAGGGAAGTCGCTAAGTGTCCGACTCTTTGCGACCCCATGGACTGCAGCCTACCAGGCTCCTCTGTCCAGGGGATTTTCTAGGCAAGAGTACTGGAGTGGGGTGCCATTGCCTTCTCAAAGATCAAAAATACCAAGGGCAGGGTGTGAGGAGGAAAGGCAGTGACAGGACGATCATTACCCTATTATATCAGGAGAAATGTGGTATCAAAGCTAGACTGGATGCCTTCTTTCTTTCAAGATTCTGAATTGCGAATAGGAAAAAAGAAGAAAATGCATTCACGCTACGTTTATTTCATGCTTTTTCATTTGTGTTGCCACAGACTAAGAGAAAAAAGTAAATGCCAGGCACACAATCTGCACAAACAAGAGTGAAAATAAAATTTGTTTAACTGAGCTAAAGTGACAGTTACTTACCACATATAAACTAAACTCTAGTGTGAAAGCATGAAAATTTCTGGCATGAAAATCCCCAAATCCAGGATTCTACCACCTAAATAACTCCATTAACTCAGACCTCTCCCTAAGCAAGATTTAACAGTGCCTCGGAGTAGTCTATGCATTATTACCCATCCTTCCCATTGAACAGCTAGGAGACCAGCTCTACAGAGTCCGTTTCAGAGCTGGATCTCGCTTCTGCTTGCTTACATGATGTCTTTTTCTTTACCTCTGTCACTCTCTCTCACACACACACAGTGAGTGTGAGGGAAAGGAGATAAGTAATCCCCTCACAAAAATTAACAAAACAAGGCAGAACGGTTCTGATGATTTTGCCATTAGGACACCTTTCATACCAAGTTTAAAGAGGAAACCATGTCTTGTTTGTTTACATCCTCCCAGGACCCCCAAGGATTTGGTGTGTGTCAATGTGAACACGAGATTGTCCAGAAGAGGCAGAAGGGTAAGGCTCTGGGAAGAAAGGGGTTCTTTCTCCATTATCAGGGCTGCCTTCTGCCCTCTGGTTTTGTAACAAGTAAATTTATCCAGAGGCAAATCTTATAAGCCAACTTTGTGCTTCTCTCTCCCCACACTGAAGCTGCCATAAGGCAAGAAAACAGATTAAAACCACCTGCTTCAATTCTGATTGTGACCATGGCTGAAGTGGGCAGACATGGTAACTCACCTTTTATATCATCACCTTCTTAATATTTAAGTCTTTTCTCTGCAGTAAAGGCTGTGATCAGTAAAACATTACGGGGCATTCTCAGATAGCCTGCCAAAGGAGCGGGCTGTTGGTGGCGAGGTGCGGGGCGGGGGGGGTGGGGGTGGGGGGGGGCCGCTCTGGGTGGGTGGTTGGTGTGGGTGTGAGTGTGTGTGTGTTAGTCACTTCAGTCGAGTCTGACTCTTTGCAACTCCATGGACTGTAGCCTGCCAGGCTCCTCTATCCATGGAATTCTCAAGGCAAGAATACTGGAGTAGGTTGCCATGTCCTGCTCCAGGGGATCTTCCCAACCTAGGGACTGAACCCAGGTCTCCTGCATTGCAGGTGGATTCTTTACCATTTGAGCCACCAGGGAAGCCTCAACAGAGGGTGGGGAGCATTTTATTTTGTAGATATGGACACTTTGGGGGTAGGTAATTTCTTTAAAAGGAATTAAGATGGAAGCCTCTTGTCTATGTCTGACGCAGGATGCAGCATGCTTGGGGCTGGTGCATGGGGATGACCCAGAGAGATGTTATGGGGAGGGAGGTGGGAGGGGGTTCATGTTTGGGAACGCATGTAAGAATTAAAGATATTAAAATTTAAAAAAATAAAAAAAAAGCAATTATGGATAAATGAAAAAAAACATGCCCCAAAGAGGTGAAAACTACCCTATTTGGAAAGGCCAAAAAAAGGGAAGAAGAACTTCAACTAAGCAACTTATACCCTTCTTCCCTCCTAAATGCACATCTCCACCCAAGAAAATAAAGCATTTTTAGCAAAGGGAAGCTTAAAATAAAAATACACTAGCAAAGCAAATACATTTTTCTGAAAAAGGACACAAACAAAACAAAAAACAACCCCACACACAGAGGGAATATGTGTCATGTGAAATTTAAACTTTCCACAAATAATGGTTTTCATGTTTGTTCCAAAAAGAGCTGTAAGTTCAGACTGTTTGTATAACTGTAAGGCCTAAATTAATTAAAATATCCCACTTTATAAACACAATGTTTTTCTTTGGCTTGTTTCACATTTTTTTCCCTTCTTAGAAAAGGAATAGAGCTAGACACTTAGCTGCTAGCTATAGAATGTATTTATGGTTGTAACAGCAGCCCCTTCATTCCAAAGAAATGACATCAGCATTATTTCTCTGTAACCCTTCTGTCTAGTTCTCATCCACAGGGCTCATTTACAGATATGCCCAGCATAACATAATATGCTCTCTCAGATTTGCCAACGAGCTGACTTAGCTACTCTCTTTAACAATTATATATAATAAACTAAGGGCACGGAAAATATGCAACTTCGGTCATGCCCATTTTTAGGATAAGAGGCTTAAAATCAAAAGCAAACATTCAATATAATAACTAAATGAACAGAAATAAACAGTACTTCTGGATGAAAAAGAGAAAAAAAATGACTCAATGACAGGGACACACTGGCTATCTAGTCAATGCCTACTAACGCTGATGAGAATAAATGAAGGTGAAGAAATGACAGTTTACAGTTTACAAATGCTTACTGAATTGCTTTACTAATCAGAAAAATGAATCTGCATCTTCATGTTTTTAAATATTACTTATCCTGTATGGAAAAAGGAGGAATCAATGACTGCATACAAGTGAAAGTGAAATCGCTCAGTCAGGTCCGACTCTTTGCGACCTCATGGACTGTAGCCTATGAGACTCCTCCATCCATGGAATTTTTCAGGCAAGAGAACTGGAGTGGGTTGCCATTTCCTTCTCCAGGGGATCTTCCCGACCCAGGGATCGAACCCGTGTCTCCTGCATTACAAACAGATGCCTTTATCACCTGAGCCACCAGGGAAGCTAACTGCATACAAAAGTAAGGTTAAATACCTAAGAATCTCTATTTAGTAATTATGATCCACAGTGGTGGTAAATACAAATATTAAAAATGTGCAAAATTACAAGGAATAAATTCATGTAACATAAAGACAATGCAGTTAATCCCCAAAGACAAACGTGCCAGAAATATCTTCAGCTATCAATCATCCTGATGCTACAAATGCAAAGACAAACAGCTTTCCACCCATTTAGCTGGTTAAGTGGTTATTTCATGTGAAATCCTGAAAGACAGACAAGGGAATATCAGACTCTCAATAGTGGACAAGAAAGCAGCAGACAGGTGAACATATGTTGTGGGAAGTTGCCTTTCAGTCTAGGAAAACATTTTCAAGAGCAACTTGGGTTCCAGATAGAGCCTGGAACCTTAGAGAAAGTAGAAGATGACAGATGAATTCCTTCTAAAGCTGGTGTGGCCAGCTGGACGGGAGGGAAAACTGGAGAAGGTAAATGGGGCAAGGGAGGCTAATTTCCTCTGAGCTTTTGTTGCTATTTCTGGAATTCAGGAGAAAGAGTGATTTTCTATCCTAGCCCAAGATTTGAGCAAAGCCCTACTTGGAATATTCACATCAGTCTATCTGTAGGCAAAATGGGTCTCTTTGGGCAAAAGCTGTACTACTATTTAGTTAATCAGGCATGGAAGTGTGAGATCTAGGGCTTTAATGAAAGGGGAAAGCCCCAGATACGTTATTCTTGCTGAACCCCAGGTCAACTCAAGCTTCTCTCTCACACACATTCTGTGACGCCAACTAAAATGGATGGATGAAACTAGATGGATTCTACCTAAAATACCAGGAGAGTCTATGTTCACTTCTGTCAAATTCTCTAAGAAAAGTGCTCACTGTTTACTTCACAAGGCAAAATTCTTATAAATGCATGGAACTGCAGAGATGCTGCTAGCATTTTCAAGAACAGCAAATTACATAGGGATGAAAAACCCACAAAAATGGATCAAGTATGAGGCAGATATGCTTGCCTTGCAAGCCTGACTCTAGCACTAGTCCTTTTCTTTCCTTCCCTCTGTGTGTTTGAATCATGTCACTGGCTAACTGAGCCCCAACCTGTACTAGATATAGCTCTTTAATTCTGGGGGAAGGCTCAGCGCCATGATTACCCAGAAAGACCTGGTGCTCTCCCTGGTTGTGGAACAGGAAAGCAATCACTTAAACATAGGACAGAACAACTTACAAAGGTAATTGAAGCTTATACCCTACTTTCTGCACTGGCATCTATAAACGTTTCCACAAAATGGTTTTTTTTGTTAAAAGATTTGGCATGTCACACTGAAAACCTTTTAAGTAGTGTATTCAATAATCTTGCAAGACTGTTCAACTGATTTTGCAAGACAGAATCCAGAGAGCCCAATTTTGTGACCCATTAAATCTGAAAGAGAATTTTAATATTTATACTACCTATCAAGCAAGTTTTGAACAGTTTTTACAAATACATTTTAAAATTTGATGTCTCTCGTGACAAAATTGTATGCATTTGGGGATGACAGATACTCAGTCTATAACCAAAGGACCCAGTGAAGCTCATCAGCTGATATGAGAACCATGTCAAGCGCTACTCAGATTCAGTGGTAACCTCGTGTGCTAGGGCTCTAAGTAACTTACCAGAGTTCTGGCGTATGGAAATAGCTTTATCACAACCTACTTCACTGAGGAAATCAACAAATGCATATAGTCACCAGGCAGGTAATGTCAAGGAGTTAGCGGACATGTATCAGGCAAAAGGGAAGGGTAAAGACTATGAAAAACAGAAAAATGCTTCACCCTTTCTAAAGGAGGCAGCTGTTATGTATCCAATTATCGCCAAGCAGGATCTAAGGAATCTCAGGTGACAGACTGCCATTTTTCCAGAAAATCTGGAAATGGAAAATTTTCTGTGAAATTGCCTGATCTGCACAAATATATATTTTGAAACATTTCCAATCTATAGAAAAGTAAAGGAACAGTACTATGAGCCACCACATGCCCTGCACCTACACTGACATTTTGCTATACCTGTATGTTCAGGCTTTGCCTCTATACATACACGCACTTAAAAAACTAAAAATTATTTTTCAGAACTATTTGAAAGGAAGTTATTGATTTTATGACATTTTACCCCCAAAACTTAAGCAAATATTTCCTAAAAACAAGGACCTTTTCGTATATAACCACAATAACATCACAACCAAGAGATTTAACACAGAGAGAATAAAATCTAATCTATATTCCATACGCAAACTTCCCCAGTCATTCCAATATGTCTGTAACGTTCTTCCCATACGAGGATCCGATCAAGGAACATGTGCTGCATTAGTCTCCTTTAATCTAGAACAAAAGTCTCCTATAATTTTTGTCTTGTTAAAGTTAATATTTTTGAATTGTTCAGACCAGTTTCCTTCTAGCATATAAAACTATCTGGATTGTGTGACTATTCCCTCATAGTTAGATTCATGCTAAAAATGTTTGTCAAGAGCTCTATATGAATGTACTTCCTATTCCATCACACAAGGAAGCACACAACGTCAGTGTGAACCTTTTGGTGATATTCAGCACTTAGGTCACTTAGTTCCAGGATTATGTGACATACTTCCCTGTTGTCAAAGGCACCCTCTTCCCCTTTTACCTGATGGTTAGAGCAAATATTAACAATTGCTGTCAGAAGATATTACTATATTGATAGTTGTAAGATGGTGACATTCCTAATTCTATCATTCCTTCATATTAATTAGTTTCCTCTCCCACATCTTTATGCATCTATGAAGTCATGGACTATTATTTTTTTTAATTACTTTTCCAAGAAAACTTGTCATACTCTTTGCCATCATTCTTTTGGATGCTAAAACTGTCTCAAATATAGCCAGTAGGAGATCCTTTAAGCTGTTTTCTGTGACCCTCTGTTCATTTCCTTGAGACTTCTGTTTTGAATACCTGTTAAGTATTCTGGATTAAGATCGCTTGGCTAACTGTGAGAAAATGCGCAGACTGCAAGTGAGAGATTTTATTAACATGAAGTAGAATTCACCCCAAAATTCTGGATTTGTCAAAAGCCACTATTACTCAAGAACTTTCTTATTTAAATGTGAATAGGAAGGGAAAAAAAATCATCCAGGTATTTCTTGTTTCTGTATCTTTTAGAAATTGAAGTTAAAACAAACCAATAACACCAGAACCATCCTAAATGACATTTTAAAATACAGTGAACTTGAAGTCCAGAAACTTAAACACGAATCATGGTAAATTTTGAGTGGAAAAAACATAGAATACATTTGGGTCTTCTTGGATTATATAATTTCTGCTCTCAGTTTCGTTTGATCCTGTTTTATTTCTCTTTCTTCGTAATCAACATTTCCTTTAAAAAAACAGATAATCAAGAGACAGCAATATCTGCCCCAACCCAGAAAAGGAAACAAACTGTATTTCAAATGCATCAAACTGAGAAATAAACTAAAATGAAAAGTTAGATTAGGCCAGTAGGCAGGAAACATCTCCAGTGAGAATACTACCTATGAGAGATTTTTCTCCAGAATTGGAACCATTGTGACGACCAGAAGTGCTCTATTCTTAAAGGTTTTCCTTTTACCCTTCACAACATATATAACAGAGCAGACAAATCTAAGGTCAATGTGAAAGAAGTCTTAGGTTGTTTACAGGCAAACTACTCTATACCAAATATGGCACTGATTTTGCTGTCTCATTCTAAATCTTTTATAAAAGAAAATTACTTGGAATTTAAAATTTTCAGTTTCCTGTCTAAAATAAAGGACTCTCTTGAGACATACAGTTGGCATCTGTCTTGTCCAAATGGGATGCCCTGTTGTTCAAAACAGGAAAGTTGTAGGTCTATTAATAATGTCTTTTGAATGCATGTATATTTAAATATTCAGTTAAAAGGTCTGAGAATTACATTTCTACCCCAAACCAGCTCAATAAATGGCACACTTTACCAGCCAGCCACATTTTCAAGTCTGCAGGTGATAAATCATGCTCGCCTGGGCAATAGCTGAGGTGTGTAACTCCTGGTCTACAGTGAGCTCCTCAGGGCCCGGGGAAAACCCATGAGCAAAAGTAGCCATTTGGGTCATGAATCAAAGGGCCAAATAAAAACTGCTCAAGATGAAAATATAAAAGATAGCACAGAAGAAAGAAACAAAAGAGATGACCAAAAAAAGAGGGTTAGGAGAAGGCAGTGGCATCCCACTCCAGTACTCCTTCCTGGAAAATCCCATGGATGGAGGAGCCTGGTGGGCTGCAGTCCATGGGGTCGCTAAGAGTCAGACACGACTGAGCGACTTCAGTTTCACTTTTCACTTTCCTGCATTGGAGAAGGATATGGCAACTGACTCCAGTGTTCTTGCCTGGAGAATCCCAGGGACAGGGGAGCCTGGTGGGCTGCCATCTATGGCACTGCACAGAGTCGGACACGACTGAAGCGACTTAGCAGCAGCAGCAAATAAGGAATGAGTGAGAGATAAAAAAAGATTTCAAATACGGTTCTTAGAAATTACACTGACAATTTTTTATCTAAGTAATTACTCTATCTAAATAAGTTCTAGAAATTATAGTGATGAAATTTCCATTACAAGACACCAAAATGTAAAAGGTTAATTTTTGACAAGGCTTGAAGTTACCCAAGGGTGACAGGACAGTACAGAATACGCATGTGAGTCTATTCCTCCCTTCCTGGTCCAGTTCCCTCTTCTCATCCTTCATGCCTCTGCTGAGAAATCCATTTTTTCAGGCAGTACTGCCTTTATCACCCTCCTGCAATGGTTCTCTTTGTAGGGTCTCCCCTAACATCCCATCCTCCTCTCAATATTTAGGTATATATTCTACTGCATGTTCTTGTTCACAGTACGGCTGGCCCTTGAACTACATAGGGATTAGCAGGGCCAACCTCTCCTTTAGTTGAAAATCCATGTATAAAGCCAGCCCTCCATAAATGCAGTCCCTCCACATATGCATATTCAACCAACCACAGATCATGTAGTACTATAGTATTTACTATTGAAAAAAGAAATCCAGACCTGCAAATTTCAAACCCATCTTGTTAACGGTCAGCTGTGTAGCCTCCACTTCTCCAAAAACAGTAAAGGCTGGCTTCCCTGGTGGCTCAGATGGTAAAGTGTCTGCCTACAATGTGGGAGATTTGGGTTCTATTCCCTGGTTCGGGAAGATCCCCTGGAGAAGGAAATGGCAACCCACTCGAATACCCTTGCCTGGAAAATCCCATGGAAGGAGGAACGCGGTAGGCTACAGTCCATGGGGTCACAAAGAGTCGGACATGACTGAGTGACTTCACTTTCACTTTCTTGAGTACAGGAATCATGTGTCACTGATGTCATGCTATGTGTCACTGATCACCCGGTACCTAGTACCTGCATAGGAATAGGTATATAATGTGTGACTGAATAAACGGTCAGAAACCAGTTATGAACAAATGCACATACTCTGCTTTTATTCTCTGAATATTTAGAAACAAGCACATGAAAGATGTCGTGGCAGAGATACTTATAAGGGACGACACCTTGACAGATCATGATATTACATCAAATAACACATTATGATAAACCTGTGTCAAAAATCTGTACATTTCTATTTCTGCATTGGAAACCAGTATGCACATGCTAAATTAATTCAGTAAGAATCCTACATGTGATGTGAATCAGAAATATTTCTATAGCCAAAGCTCACAGTCTTCCTGGCAGAAAAAATAAAAATAAAAAGAACTCAATAAAGTCATCAAGCTTGCTGTGATGATAAAAATGCAACTGAGCACATTACTAATTAAGCAACTGAGAATCCTTAGATTTCACTCTGGATAGTATCCTGGAGAAGAATGGAGCATTTTATCTACTAGTGGTAACCTTTCAATCTGCTACATACTAATCTCATTTCAGAAAATTAAATCAGAATGCACAAAGTTGTTTTTAGAGGCTAAAACGCCTTGGTTTTGTTTAGCCAAGTTAGCTGTTTTCCAGTTTTCCTGTTACACAATAGGTTTTTTGTACATAAAAATCATGCATCTCTAAAGGACCATTTAAGATGACTCTATTATGCCTATTTAACAGTTAATTATTCAATCAAATAGGAAAATCTGAACTACAAAAGTATTTGCAAGTCTTTCTTTTTTGCAATATTAATGCATGCTTCCAACGGCCCTCACTACCCATTCTCCTTTCTGCCTTATAGTATGTGACGGTCTGGTTGCCTTTCTTTCCATACTTAACAGTCCTCCAACTGCAATCCCAGTGAATAAAAAACTTGGCACTTTCCATGAAGGGATCTCCTTCTCTGCATTCCCCTCTATCCCAGGGCCACAAAGTTGCATTTGGAGTTTACTGCACAGCCAGTATTTATGGCTTACCTGCTATGATAAGCAATCTAGCAGTTACACACTTTGAGTAAAACACCACCATTGGCACAAAACTTCCAAGTGGGAGAGTATTTACCCTTCAACAAAAGACTAATTTAGAATTCTTTGATCCTGGCAATAAGCTAGTCACCCACTCCTGTGAAACTTCCCTAATAACCTCCCAAACAACCCTCTACAACTAACAGTCAAACAAAGAGATGCCCTAAGAGATAGGAACCGGAATAGTGTGTACACAACAGTTGTACTTTATTCCTCCAGAGTAACAGATGTTATCTTTTGACTTACAAATTCACCATATGGAATGAAAACACAGTTGTATACTAAATTTTAGGTTTTAAAGAAGGAAAGTATGGTGCCTTTTTATTCCTATATGCCCACCAGAATAAAACTTTATTATAATATTTTGAATACATAGTGCAATGTGAAGAATTACAAGCTATAGTTTATCACTTATTATTAGATAGCCCTTTGTAATGTATTGTTATGAGGTGAATTGTATTCCACTCAAAATCCATACACTTAAGTCCTAACCCCAAGTATCTCACAATATGGCTGTATTTGAAGATAGTGTCTTTACACGGGTAATTAAGTTAAAAGAAGGTCATTATGGTGGGCCCTTGGAGAAGGAAATGGTAATCCACTCCAGTATTCTTGCCTGGAGAATCCCATGGATGGAGAAGCCTGGTAGGCTACAGTCCACGGGGTCGCAAAGAGTCAGACACAACTGAGCGACTTCACTTTCTATGTGACTAATGTCTTTGTAAGAGGAGGAAATTTAGATATAGACACATACAGAGGGAAGATGATGTGAAGACAAAGGGCAAAACCAGCCATTTATAAGCCAAGGAGAGAAGCCTAAAACAGATATCCTTCCCTTGTGGTCCTCAAGAGGAATCAACCTTGCAGACTCTCTGATCTCATATTTCTAGCCCCAGAAACTATGAGAAAGTTATATATCTGTTACTTAGGCCACCCACTTTGTGGTGCTTTGTTATGGCAATCCTAGTAATCTCATACATGTATCATATATATATTTGTATTATTATATTCATCTACTAGATATGAATCCTACAAACTAAGAATTTTCAGAATTTGCTCAAGATCACACTAGGCAAACCTAAAAAGACCCAGTATTAACCCCAGGCTTTTTAATTCTCAGTCTCTTTTTCTTCTTAGGGGACTTCTGGACTTCCTTTTGCCCTGCCATCCCCACTGCCTAAGGGAACAAGAAAAGGGTAGGGAGAACAATTTTACTTATGATACATAAGCAAATCTATTAGCTTGAATGGATTGCTAAACTACTTGGTTCAATACAAAATATAGTGGAAGTTAAAATGTGTTTATACCACTGCTTCCGTAAGAGGTCATATTCAATCACAGAAGCCAATTTAGAAGTCCAAAAAAGAAGTGACTGAAAATCCTTTGAAAAGCTGATCCCAAAAACCCTACTTCCTATGATAATTCTACTGACTATTCTATGCCAGGGCATCAGTAACTCAATATGCTCTCCCCTTTCTCCCCATGTATAGAAATATATCATTCAGGATGTTTTGAGGCTAGAATACTATTATGCAGTAATTGTTTCCAAAACACATGTTAAAATATTTTTGCAGCTGACTGTGGCTTTAGAGAAGAAGCACATACTGGCTCCAAAAGAATAGAGACTATGTTGGACCATAAACTACAGCTGTTTGCTGTGCAGCGCACCACCTGAAATATCTGCGTGTTGTTTTCTCCCTAACCAGCTAGTACAGAGTGTATTCAGACTACTCAACTTATTTATGGCTCCAGCTGTTTTTCTGTATTTTCAGACACTCCACAAGGACTGAAGTATGGCAGCCATTTTGCTGAAGTCTTTCAGTATGGATAAAGAACTGCAAAGCGCACAGTGGGTGCTAATTTCTGTTCTTAGATAAAGTAACCACCATTAGAGTATCGATTAATATCTTTATCTTAGTAGAATAAAGATCCCAGTTTAACCTTTTAACAGTCACTGAGCACAAATACTTTCCTTTGTGTAGGAGACACCAACATGCCAGAAAGTACAGGGAAGTGCATTTCTGGGGAGCTAACAGTTGCTTTGTGCACATATAAGACACATATAAGATATAAGACCCTCATATAATGAGCCAGAACAAAGAGGTGAGAGGACATGGGGAAGTAGAGCAGTGGCCTGTAATTAGGTGGTACAGGAGTTGAAGGCAGCTGATGAAGGTGACTTCTTCGATTGCACAACACAGAAATTTCTAACAAATGGACACATAAAAGAGCTGTTGAAACTGATTCACAAGTTTCCTTAAGCAGCAAGCAGTTGGACTGTTTAGCTGTAATTACTGTGATCTTCATGTTTACATTTTGAATGAAATTTACAAGTCTTACTCCTCTCTACCTACTGAGCTTCTCACAGTACATTATTTAATAGTGGTTACTGAAATGCAATTGAGTAAGAAATTGCACAACCAGAATTATAAATGATTCCATCAAGTGAGTGACCTATGAAGGCTCATCATTCACAACAATTAAAGTATCACACTGACCAGTGCTATATTCCAGGAGGCTAAAGTGAAATGAACTAGAGAAAACGCAAATAGGTTTTGTGCAGATTTAGGTTTAAAGCTACCTAAGATTGTGAAATTATAAGCATTCCATCTGCTCACCAGCTGTGGTCTCTAATCCTCTTTAATAACTTCAGCTTGCACGACTCCATGAGAATCCAGGCGTCTTCCAAATTTCACTTTACATTAGTTGCCAGGATTGATTTTTAGACACCAGTCTCCAGTGAAAGCAGCATAAAGTTGATTTCACTGGCAGGTGTTAATTTTCAGAGGAGTGAAAGCAAAGTGGGAAGAGAGACTGAGAATGGAAAGAAAGAAATTAGGGAGGTTCCAAGATCATCGCATTGAATTTTTAGGGTTGTATGCTCTTTAGCAATGCCCAAAGGCTCAAATGAAGACTATTCACCTGAAAAGTGAATTAAATTAAAAGTCCCTAAAGCCTGTAAAAGGCCACATCTAAACTAAAGATTATATCCAGCTGTGCCTAGAATGACTCTCTGTCTTCTGGAGAAGTCAGTCCTTTCCCCATTGCCCACTGCAATCCATAACCTCTGCCTTTCACCAAGCAGAGTCAGGGTTACAGCACTGTGAAATGTTCCCTGTTGTGACAAAGCTAGCTACTTTTTCCTTAGGGTATCTTTTTGCTTTTACTGAAGTACAGCTGATTTACAATAGTATGTTAATTTTGGGTGCATAGCATAGTGAGTCAGTATTTTTACAGATTACACTCCATTAAAAGTTTTTACAAGATAATGCCTATAATTCTCTGGGCTATACATTATATCCTTCTTGCTTATCTATTTTATACATAGAAGTCTTTATCTCTTAATCCCATACCCCTAATTTGTCCCTCCCCACTGTCTCTCCTCACTGATAACCATTAGTTTCTTTTTATTCCTTAAGGTATTCATAGGCAGTTTCTTGCTAGGTTCCATAAAGGTGGTCACCATAGCTTAATTCAAGAACAGTGAAAGTATGTTATTAAAGAAAATACCCATATGTAACTAAAGTTGCAAGCAGGGCTCATGGTAATATGCTTTATTACTTTTACATTCAAGTATCTTTCCAACCCCCCATCCTCACAGAGTTATTGCAGAGAAAGTAAGAGAAGAAAGGATTCCTTTTCTCACTCAAGGTTGGCAACAACCTAAGTTCTAGGCAAACTCTGGTTTATAACACCTCCTATACCTCTAGTTCAGATTGCTGGAATTAGAGGTCTATGCTTAAGCCCAGTGGTGATCTGTACCTCACTGACAATATCATGAACACTAGGATTTGCTTCCTACTCAGATGTGTTCTACCATAACAAGCTTATCTTCCAGGGTATGAATCATAGAGGCTTCCTTTCCTAGCATGCTATCTTTAGGGGGCTCTCTGAACCAAGATGGTTCCAACCTTGCTACAAAATATTAATGTATTATCTTCTAGAGCATGCTTTCATATGTGGATGGGATTTCCACTAATAATTATCAAAAAAAAAGAATCTGTTGTTCTTTCTCTGTCTATTAACATTTGGAAGGCGATGGATCTCCATTTTTATTACTGGCACCAACCTGAAGTTTACTTAGCAATTCCCTCCTAAGAGCATGCTGACCTGTTGAGTTAGCCCGAATGGAAGAGCCAATTGGCAGCAAATAGGCAGTCTCTGGTCCTAGTACAAAGTGGTCAAAAAGTCAATCAGAATTGTTGTTTCCCAACAATCAGAAAAGAAAATTTTCATCTAATCTTTCAACAAAATAAGAGCAAACAAAACTATCCTGACTGCCAAAGGTGATGAGTAACAAAAAGCTATCATACCATTTTTTAAACGCTCTAATATAAAGGTGCTAAGAGAATGAGAACTACTCAGAGCTGCTGTTTCAAAACATCTCCAAGCTATGGGAGAAATCAATAGTCTAAAACTAAAGACTGAATAGACACATTAGAGCACATTAAAATCTGCTCTAATATTGCAAAATGTCTTTACTGCATGCAATCAAGAGTATCTAAGTGAAGTTTTAATTCTTATGAATTACACAAAACTCAGTGTAAACAAGTGATTCCCTGATAACTCAGTTGGTAAAGAATCCGCCTGCAATGCAGGAGACCCCAGTTCCATTCCTGGATCAGGAAGATATGCTGGAGAAGGGATAGGCTACCCACTCCAGTATTCCTGGGCTTCGCTTGTGGCTCAGCCAGTAGAGAATCCACCTGCAATGTGGGAGACCTGTGTTCAGTCCCTGGGTTAGGAAGATCCCCTGGAGAAGGGAAAAGCTACCCACTCCAGTATTCTGGCCTGGAGAATTCCATGGACTGTATAGTTTATAGGGTCACAAAGAGTCGGACATGACTAAGTGATTTTCACTTTCAGTGTAAACTGGATAGAAGAAAACACAAAGTCCAGATTCTGCCTAAGGGTAAAAAAGCTAATGGTAACAGAAATAATTCTGAACTGCCAAAAATAACTGCCACTACCAAAGGTGGTGAACTCTTCCTGAACAAAAATGGTGAAAGCAGTGATGGACCTTTATTACATTTATTGGGGGGAAGGAAATAAAAGACTTCATCTATAGGGAAGTCCTTCGTCTTTGAGGATGAAATGGGCTCTGCATAAAATTCTAACCTGGCAGTTTAGTTAGTTCCTCAAAAAAAATCTTTTGTGCTTCGTGCTGTGCACTTCTGGCACACAAACATGCGTTATAACTATCTGGTTAACTCTTTCCAGCTGCAATGGAATTCTGTATTTTAAACTAAGCCTTATAAAATGAAAATTTTTAAATATAATAACAAATTCAGCAATTCATATTATCTACAAAAATGTCTGGAAGTTCCTTTGAATGAGCTCTGCACTTGAACCTCTGACAAGTCCAATCTGTTTCAAATACATTCAAGGGGTGAACTCTGGTGGGAGAAAACAGACAGCATACACATCCCCGAACACAGGATGAGGTCGGCTAGTGCCACAAAGAACGCGTTCTAAAGGGAGATAACAATAATTTGAGAAGGCTTCTCTGACTGAAGCATTTGGGCTACTGGAGGAAGGACGAGGAGGACCCAATCATACAAAGAGCAAGAGAACTTTGGAGACAGTGGTAACAGACAGAGTGAAGGTGGAAAGGGTGTGGCATCTTTGAAGACTGGAAAGGAAGCACAGAGAGCTGCAACAAGGCTGGGAGGAGTTGAGGCAGCGGGTGGCTGCAATAGATACTGTCACTGGGGTAAAGAGACTGCACTGCATGCTTGTTCGAAGACTGTAAAGTTGGAAAGGGAAACATAGAGCATTTTAATGAGATCCTCTGGTTGCTGGGTGGAGAATGAACCGTGAGGGAACAAAAGTTAAAGCAGACAGACTAGCTCAGGGAATAAAATCTCTGAAAGTATACATGCATGCACACAGATTAAAAGGTACACACTGATTTCTCATATGGAAATATGAGAGAGTTCCATATCATGGCATATATACCTGCTGTCTTCTTTCATTTGCCATCCTGGCTGATAATATATAACCCAGCTGAGTTCTCATGTTTGGCTAAAACTTTTTCGCTCTACTTTTTCTTTCATCTTCACTTACACATCCTTCGATATTCTTTCACTTTTGCCATGAACCTAGAACTGCTCTAAAAAAAAATTATCTAAAAACTAAGCACTACAATAATACTGCAAATTCAGAGAAGAGTCATCACACTTGGTGAAATATATTTTGGATATACAGAAACTTATTGTTTCATGATAATCAATGTAATTTTATATTAACAGATCTAGGTTTTAGTACATGATATTAATATCCAAGAAGAGTTGCAATTCAAGTGACCAAGAACATGTATTCAATGAAATGTCTAATGGAAAAGCATAGGTTTGAGCCACACTTGCTCTACAATTTGAAGAATCCAGAACATGAGGGTGTGGATCCTGATATGTATGCTTGCATGTGGTTTGAAGCTATCCCTCCTTTTGAACACTGCTGATCAGCATAATGTTGTAATGCAGACCATAACACCATTCTAGACAGCAAGTAATACCAAGAGCAATAAGTCATATTCTCATTTAAGATTTCAACATATTTCCATGAATGTTGTGACTCACCAAAAAAAAAAAGCCAAATTCTACACTAAATGGAAAATTTATTTCAGTCTCCAGAGCTATTCTCAAATAGTAAAACAATTTACCAGACATACTTAAATAGTTCTTCCTGAAGTCCTTTATTTTTCTCATTTAAATTGGTTCCAAAAGGAACTGGCAAAGGCAAAGCATATGCAGTAAGTGATTGATACCATTATGGAAAAAACACGTAAGTTGCTAAAATTGAAGGCTCAGATTATGGGTACAGTTAAGTGGCTTAAATTAGACTGTGTGTGTGTTAGCTGCTCAGTTGTGTCCAACTCTTTGCAACCCCATGGGCTGTACCCCGCCAGGCTCCTCTGTACATGGAATTCTCCTGGCAAGAATACTGGAGTGGGTTGCCACTTCCTTCCCTAGGGCATCTTTCTGACCCAGGGATTGAACCCAGGTCTCCTGCATTGCAGGCAGATTCTTTACCACCAGGAAAGCACTAAATTGGACAGATTTAATGTTTAAAATCTATTGAAAATAAGACTGGGAAAGCTATTCAAGGAAGGTAACATGATGTGATCCCCTCAGTTTCTTTCTCCCCTTATTAAGGGCCTCAGCAACATCACTAGAGTTGTTAAGACAACCAAACAAGAGCATCTAGTGGCTTGACACAGGAAGACTGTGAGCCACATGACTGGAAGTTTATGCTTCATACCACAACATCTGCACCTGCTGAATTCTGTCATTTATCCTCGTGGCCGACACTATATGATCCAGCTGAGTTCCCGTGTTTGGCTAAAACTCCCCCCCGCCCTACTTTTTCTTTCATCTTCACTTATACAACCTATGCTCTGTACCTCAGCTTCATTAGTCTCATCAATGAAATATGAACAGATGCGGACCTCTGACTAATTTGTTCATCCAAGCAATGATTTGCTGATGTGGTAGCTCAGTTGGTAAAGAATATGCCTGAAATACAGGAGACCCAGGTTCAATCCCTGGGTAGGGAACATCCCTTGAAGAAGGAACTGGCAACCCACCCCAGTATTCTTGCCTGGAAAATCCCATGGACAGAGGAGCCTGGGGTCACAAACAGTCGGAGATAATTGAGCATCTGAGCATATATAAACTTAACTTTGATAAATATATATTTCATATCAAGTTTCACACAATCATAGAATTCTATCAGAGGAAAAAATCTTAATTGATTTCAAACACTATCATGTATGTACTTAAAATCTTCTATGTCTATTTTCTAGGTAATAACACATGAGGAAACCTGCAAGACATAAGTTTAATTATATGGGCAATAATTATTTAAAAATATACCAAGGTAGATAACAGGGTTTATCACTCATATGACATGTTGGGGTCCATATAACTCTTCAAAATTAAACTAAATATTAGACCCCACCTAGATAAAAAGCATCAAGGAAAGGACATATGTAATCAATCTACAGCATTAGTCATCCAGTCATTATTGTAACAAGCATCAGCTTTTATGGAATTTTCTTGGGGGAGTTTTATAATGATTAATCATTAATCACCATAGAATCATTAGATTCATTAGAAGTAATTATTCTTACAGCCTTGTCTGTCTTATCTCATGCTAGGTGAAAACTACCTCAGGTTCTTTTTTGAAGAAAACATATGTTCCAAACTGGATAGGTTCCTTTCCCTTCTTTCTGGAAAATGCCATTAACTCTAAAAGAAATTATACAAATCCTGATATTTAACTATGGTTTTTCCAGTGGTCATGTATGGATGTGAGAGTTGAACTGTGAAGAAGGCTGAGCGCCAAAGATTTGATGTTTTTGAACTGTGGTGTTGGGGAAGACTCTTGAGAGTCCCTTGGACTGCAAGGAGATCCAACCAGTCCATTCTAAAGGAGATCAGTCATGGGTGTTCATTGGAAGGACTGATGCTGAAGCTGAAACTTCAATACTTTGGCTACCTGATGCGAAGAGCTGACTCATTTGAAAAGACCCTAATGCTGGGAAAGATTGATGGCAGGAGGAGAAGGGGATGACAGAGGATGAGATGGTTGCGTGGCATCACCAACTCAATGGACATGAGTCTGCGTAAACTCCCGGTGTTGCTGATGGAGAGAGGCCTGGCATGCTGTGGTTCATGGGGTCACAAAGAGTTGGACACAACTGAGCGACTGAACTGATTAACTTTCATTACATATGTTCTGAAAATACATATTCACCATTTACATACATATATACATACATATCCACGTGACAACTCACTTACAATTTCCAGAGTTCAAATCAGCAATTGCAGCATTTAGCTTTGTGACTTGCCTCAGCTAGCTTAATTACCTGTGTAGAGACTTCCCTGGTGCAGACCACTGCCATAACGATAAGACACAGCTCTGCTAAGTGATTCCTGGTCTATGTTATCCGAGATAGATACTCGGAGCTGCTGTTAGACATTTATACTAACTGTAACACACCAGAAAAGTCATGGTGTGTGCTGAGGAAGGTGAGCCAGTACTTCAATCAGACCTGAAAGTGTTTAGGTAATAAGCTGGTTCCATCCTAGTCACTAGAATGGGAACACGGGAAGTAGTTTGCGATAGGCGGAAAATGGCTCCCAAAGGATAGCCATTTCGCAATCTCTGGAACCTGTGAATGTTCTCTCTCCTAGCAAAGACTATGGAAATGTGATTAGGCTCAGGATTCTGAGATGGAAAGATCACCCTGAACTGCCTGAGTGAGACCCACATGAAATCACATGTATTTCTACAAGAAGGAAGCAGAATGAGATGTGTCATGCACAGAGAACAGAACAATGTGAAGCTGGAGCAGGGAGAGACTTGCAGACTGCACTTTGGACTGCACTCGGAGATCAGAGTGACGCAGCCACAAGCAAAGGAATGCTGTCATCCATGGGCTGAAGGAGGACAGAAACAAGTGCTTCTCCGGAGCCTCTGGAGGGAGCATCACCCTGCCAACTCCTTGAATTCAACCCAGTGACATTTGATTTCAGCTTCTTCAGCATTACTGATCAGGGTGTAGACTTGGATTACTGTGATACTGAATGGTTTGCCTTCCAAATGAACAGAGATCATCTTGTCATTTTTGAGATTGCATCCAAGTACTGCATTTTGGACTCTTTTGTTGATCATGATGGCTGCTCCATTTCTTCTAAGGGATTCCTGCCCACAGTAGTAGATATAATGGTCATCTGACTTAAATTCACCCATCCCAGTCCATTTTAGTTTACTGATTTCTAAAATGTCAATGTTCAATGCCATCTCCTGTTTGACCACTTCCAATTTGCCTTGATTCACAGACCTAGCATTCTATGTTCCTATGCAATATTGCTCTTTACAGCATTGGACTTTACTTCCATCACCAGTCACATCCACAACTGGGTGTTGTTTTTGCTTTGGCTCTGTCTCTTCATTCTTTCTGGAGTTCTTTCTCCACTGATCTCCAGCAGCATATTGGGCACATACCGACCTGGGGAGTTCACCTTTCAGTGTCCTATCTTTTTGCCTTTTCATACTGTTCATGGGGTTCTCAAGGCAAGAATACTGAAGTGGTTTGCCATTCCCTTGACTGCAGCCATGAAATTAAAAGACGCTTGGTCCTTAGAAGAAAAGTTATGAGCACCCTAGAAGGCATATTAAAAAGCAGAGATATTACTTTGCCAACAAAGGTCCGTCTAGTCAAAGCTATGGTTTTTCCAGTAGTCATGTTGTGAGAGTTGGACTATAAAGAAAGCTGAGTGCTGAAGAATTAATGCTTTTGAACTGTGGTGTTGGAGAAGACTCTTGAGAGTCCCTTGGACAGCAAGGAGATCCAACCAGTCTATCCTAAAGGAAATCAGTCCTGAATATTCATTGGAAGGACTGACGTTGAAGCCGAAACTCCAATACTTTGGCCACCTGATGCAAAAAACTGACTTATTGTAAAAGACCCTGATGCTGGGAAAGTCTGAAGTCAGGAGGAGAAGGGGGCGACAGAGGATGAGATGGTTGAATGGCATCACTGACTCAATGGACGTGAGTTTGAGTAGGCTCCGGGAGTTGATGATGAACAGGGAAGCCTGGCGTGCTGCAGTCCATGGGGTCGCAGAAAGTCAGACATCACTGAGCAACTGAACTGACACTTGATTTCAAACCTCTGACCTCTGAAATCATATTCTTCAGATTCCCTCCAGAGTCATGAAAGAATAAAATTCTACTATTTTAAATCACTGAGTCTGTGGTAATCTGTTAGTTACAGTCTATCAGAGCTGTGCTTCACTAAGCTAACCTCTTTGTGGACAACAGTAACTTCAATACAAACAGAAAGAGCAACAAAAATAAAGTCAAATTAGATTAACTGAGTTCATACTACATGCCAGGACTGTGGCTAGAGCCTATCATAAACTTTTATTTTTAATCCATTCTCCTGCTAATATAGAACTGAAATTTGCTGAATTTGGGGGGTCTGACAACAACAGATGAGGTACTATCTGAAATTTAGCTTAGGGATAAAAAAGATTGAGCATATGGCATTTACCCCTGCTCAGATGCATTTTCATTTTTCTTTTGATTTCCAGTTTTTCCCATTTTGTGCATTAAAATGATTTTTAAAACGCAGAGGGAACATCTGCTCACAACAGTGGAGCAGAAAGATAGACAATATGCTTTCCAGTACGCCTGGTGGGAGAATGTTTTTTTGGTAGCAGATGCCATAGACAGTGTCCATAAATCTAGGCCTGAAAATATTCTTGGACACTTATCAAATTGAATAAAAGTGAAAAACTACACTCAAGAGCTTCTACAGAACATCCAATTCTTAAATGCCTCAACTTTCTCTTAAACAAAAGCCATCTTTCAGGAAGAAAAACACCACTTAAATAAAGTATAATTAACATAATAGTCACCTATGATTACCACTGGTCTCAAGATGGTTTATTTTCCATTTTGGTGTCTCATTCACCAGCATTAATCGATAGGACTCTAGATACCATTTTGAGTAAACATCTTGGACACTGCAACCTTATTCCAGTTTACTCCTTGGTATCTTTATAAAATCCAATATATCCCACCTTAAACAGTTAACTGATTCATTGCTCCCCCAAAATACTACTTTTAATACGCTGCCTGCAAAAATAACCTATCAGTGAATAAATCATCTATACTCCTTGATGTTGACTGTTTCCTCTTCTTCTTTCTTAACAATGAGAAAGAGGAAAAAATTAACTCTGGCTTAGCAACAGGTGAAAATAGAATTATAAATATATAATGTTATCAGTTACCAGTAAATACATAAATATATTTTATTTATTATTAAACACTAAATATATTATCAGTTACCAGTCATATTAGGGGTCTGGACTATTAGACTGAATCATATAAAATTTCTACTAATCAACTGTTTTCGACCTTAAGAAAACAGGAGTTTTCTATGGACCTACCCAACATGATGAATCAACCCTATAGGTAATTTCTGAGCATCATTTAAAACTTCAGGTTCTCCTCACACACCAAAACTTTACCAGCTATTAACAGCAATAATCTGGATACACTCTCCCTTATCCACTGATCTAGAACTTGTTACCACTAGTGAGGAGATCACTGAAGATACACATATACAAGAGTGGTGACAGAAAGGAAACGGAAATAAGGAGAAAAGAGAACCTACCACGTGGATCATGCACCTTTAAAGAAGGGTCATAAACTTATCTCAAGTGCTATTCTTTTCCTCCAATG
This sequence comes from Ovis aries, assembly GCF_016772045.2. Lineage (NCBI taxonomy): Eukaryota > Metazoa > Chordata > Mammalia > Artiodactyla > Bovidae > Ovis > Ovis aries. Next base: position 215,944,933 of record NC_056054.1, read on the forward strand.
TGCTCAGTTAGCTTTAACATGGTTTTAAAATAAGAGCAAGTCTTGAACCTTCCTTCTTCAAAGAGCAAAACAAAAATATCCCAGTAGTAAATGAGTAAACAAATGAATGAATAAATAAATAATTCTGAATAAAAGTCCATTCATACTATTAGTGATAACATATGACAAGTCATGGAAACCACGTATTCAGAATGGGGAAGGCAAGGGAGAGAATTCACAGAATTTTCAAATTCAAGGAATAAAGAAAAGTATAAAACAGAAGAAAAAGAGAAGCAAAAATGAACGAGAATCTTAATTTCTGGGTACAAATATTCCACAAATTATCAAGTTCAGAAAACCGAAGTTCTGAAAGCTTAAGTAATAAAAGCTAATGTATAAAAGATTACTAGTATCTCCCATTACAACTAAAAGGTGCATGACCATAGAATGGCAACCAACTGGCCCTTAAATTATTTAAAAGAAATGGTGTAGAAAACAGGCATTTATCCATTGTAGAATCAAGCAGATCAGTAGAAATTTTAGTGGTTTTACAATGCATGTGTCTTCACTACCCAAAAGATAATCTTCCTTCTATAAAATACTAAATAATAGAGACTTATCAAACTTTAATAGAGACATTTTTGGCCTTATACATGATATTCTAGATGGTGTTGAGTCCACTAAATCCAGAGACTGAAATCTGTGGAGAATAATATTTCATGGAATGGAAATCTTCAATGAAAAGGAAATACAGTTTCAAATTGAAACTGTCTACAATCAAACTTGAGTCACCCTCTAATGGACAATGGTGTGAATAGTAAATATTAATGGTGTCAGTGTTTCAAAGTATAAAATAACTTGATAGCTCAGGCATTAAAGCACCAACAAACATTTTAATTTAAGTAGCACATGATTTTTAACCAGAGTTTTCAAGAGATGCTGGTATCTTATGGAGTTTCTAGGAACAACATTCCACCAAGAAATACATCTTCCTGAAAGACTAAATATTATTTTTTAATGAGCTTGGCAATATACTTAAATAGTTTTGAAGAACTCTGTGAACCTAAAATATGGCAGTTTCTCCATCCCTTTGGACTGTAAAGATCTTACTATTCCATATAATAACTTGTGTCTTTTCAAATCATAGGAAAAAGGAGGTCAATCTAAGTTCACCATGTGAATAAGAACAGCAGTAACAAATGCACTTATGAAAATCTTTTAAAATTGTTTGTAGACTGAGGTTTTCCCTCTCACTTCCTCATGTTGCTCTCTTGGGGTATATCTAATAAGTCTAGAAAGCAAGATCTGAGCATTTACCAGAAATGCCATCAATATTCTTTTTTACTGCATATAAACGTAAACTTAAGAATGAACTTCCAAAAAACAAAAAAAAGAATGAACTTCCTTTTTTTTCACTCCAGAAAGTACTGATTACATTTTAAAGTAACCTGGGCTTGTTAGAGGACCTAAAAATAATGACATTTGATTAAAGTAGGCTGCTTTTACAAAGACACACAAACCCAAGGGTGAAGGTTCCTTTCTTGTCCTTAATTTCTGATTTAAAGTTTAAAAAGGATATTTTTTCCCCCAAAATTTCCCAAAGTTTTTAGGTATATCAAAATTCTGTCACATTAACAACTACAGAGCACTATTCAAACCCAATACTTCAATCTTGTGTACTGCTAATGCCACTGAAGTTCTGTATAAGGTTTCATTGTAATTTGCTTATCAAATCAATGTACCCTGGAAGCAAATGCTATAACCCACCACAGGAGGAAGACAGAAGCTTCAGGAAAGCCCAAAGAGGAAAGGGTAAGAGATTTATTGACATGGAGATATGTTCAAAGTGGAGCCGCCCAAAGTGGAGCTGCCAATAAAAGGGCTCTTAGACCACAACAGGACAAAGGGGTTGTGTCCTACTCCTCTGGAAAATGCTAGGAGGATGGAATCTATGAAAATGGAACCATGAAACCTCTCTTCTTTTCTGCCTCTTGTTTTCCTCCAAATTATCTTTATTCCACTATCCAGCTCATCTCCCCGTCCACCACATCTGCTCCTTTCACTCTACTTGTTTCCCTTGGCCTTGTCCTTTTATTTCAACGTGCCATTCCTCTGAGGCCCTTCTCCTTTCACTCCTGCCTCCACTTTCCAACTTTCCTGAGTATTACAATTTCCTTTTGTGCATGGAGCAAGTCACCCCACCTGCTCTTTCCTCCCCTGTGAGCTCAGCACCCACATGGAAAGTGCCATTCTTCTGATGCCACTGGGGAAGTAGTAGCTATAGTTGGGTGGGGGTGGGTGAGCATGTATAAAAAGTATTTTTTTCACAATGCAAATTCAGCACCAGAAGGAAAAAAAAGAGATTTTTATAGTCAACTACAGGGACAATTTGCACTCTCTACCTTGCAAATCTTAAATCTCAAGCATTCAGCTAATGTCACTATTATTTCTCATGGACCTTTCCCAATTTACCTTTGTGTTCTCTTTTCATTCTTAATAGAATTTCAAGGTCTCATGATCGTACCAAAAACTGGAACAGCATGATACAGTCTGCTATCCTGTGGTGTGTGTGGTTGGGCAAATGAAATTTAAAAGAAAAGCCAAGGCTGGTCACAGCAGAGAGGACGACCTGTCATTAGCACATCTGCAATATTGACTGTAATTGTCATGTTATAAGAAACTGACCCTGTCAAACCAGACACTCAATACCATGCCTCTCCACACAGCAGTTACATACAGGAATCCCAGAGGACCATCCCACAGGAGATGCAGCGACAAAATCAATGCTGACATAACAGCTGGAAAGTTGCCAAAATTCTATCACAAATGCTAAGTCTATTTTAGATAGAGTATTTACAGGAATGGTTTCTGACTACACACACCATGTGGTGCCCAGCTTCTGTGAAGCGCCCTGCCCTGCAATCATCCTTTCCTGGTATTCACACCTTCCATACTACATCAACAGATACAATATGTGACCAACATAATATGCCCAACAGAATGTTCACACGGATGGCTTCTGAGGTATAAGGAAAAACTGTAAAAGACCTTGAAATTTAGTGGTGTTCCTAGCTAGCTTGGGATTCGTTGGTGGCTCAGATGGTAAAGAATCTGCCTGCAATGCGGGAGACTCAGGTTTGATCCCTGGATCGGGAAGATCTCCTGGAAAAGGAAATGGCAACTCACCCCACTACTCTTGCTTGGAGAATTCCATGGATGGAGGAGCCTGGCAGGGGTCCATTGGGGTCACAAAGAGTTGGACATGACTGAGTGACTTCACTAGTTAGCTTATCCACATGGGTTAACTAACAGTCTTAGAGCAAGTAATATGAGTGACAGCAAAATAAATATAGGGAAGCCACTGCTTGCCCAAGTCATCTTCAGCCATCTCCCTCTTTTTTCAACACTTCTAATATCTAGCAAAGTAATTTGAAGTAGTGTGTTGAGGAGGTCCAGACACAGAATCAGGCTGGCCTAAGCCTCAGCCTTGCAGGAGAGTCCAGACCAGACAGGAGGCAGAGGAAAGACAGAGGCAGACTGTTCATCTTGTCCAGAATTCACCAGGCTGTCTGTGGATAGCAACTGTCATGGTCTTTTCTGGGGACTGGATGCCCCTGACTCCCCTCTTATCTCAAATCCTTGGCACTGAAAATTACTCAGCATTGACTCAGAACACAGGACTCAGTGACCTTCAGCTCTCCAAGGGGCATGTTCCCAGGCCCAGGGTTCTGCTAACATGATCCCCACAAGGCAGTCCTCTTAAGCAGAAAAATGCCATGGTCTGTCTTTATCCATATTCTGAAACATTTACAAACTACTGAGTGACTCTAAAATTGTATTAAGAACTCATTACAGCCCTCTGAAGTAGGTGCTATTAGTGGTCCCCAATTTATACAGACATGAAGAAACTGGAGTTTAGAGAGGGTAACTATCTTGCTCAAAGGCACAAGGTTCACAAAAGGCAGAGAGGGGGACTAAATCCAGATCAGCATGGTCTCGACTAGTACGCCATTTTGCTTCTAAGTATGGCACATTTGTGATGATGCCTTCTGACCCAGTTAAATTCAGAATTCAACTCAGCTAAATGAGAGAATAACATGTAGAAGTTTCAATTCAATAAAATTGAAGGTTATATATGTACCAGAAACAAACCATGTCATCACTTATACTTGCTATTTAAAGTGTTCTTTGGGATGACATGTATTTTACCAATGTGGGATGTCATCTAAATGCCTCTATGATCAGTTCCCAAGAAAGCAAAAAAGGCAGAGAAAATAATATGGGTTCACAGAGTTAAGTACTACATATGGTAGAAACTAATCAAAATTCTGCCCTCAATCTTCTGGTGAACATTCACTGCAAGAGAAAATTCAAAAAAATTTTTTGCATATCATTTTGTCATTTTATATGTAAGTGAAAAATGGGAAGTTTCAAGTATGATATAATGGGTTAAGACTTCTTAAACTGACATGACAAAAATACATCATCCTGCTTGTTGAAAGAACCATGTAGTTAACATCTTTAAAACATTCCAGACTGCATCAAAAACATAAGGGGATTAAAAAAAATACAGGGGGGAAAGGGCAAAAGATAAGCGATGGAACTTGATAAAGACAACTACACACCCTATTCATTAGCAAAAATGTGGGCCGCCAGTTTCCAGATTTTTTCCTCAAAAATCTGAGCTGCAGATTTTGCCTCTACACCAGGAAACTCAATGCCTCTAAAAGAAAAATATACATATATGAGCACACTGGGATCTTACCGAAAAAGTGACTCATGGTTGGATTTCTCTGGTCCCTAGAGGATAGTGCCCATACGTCAGTGAGCAGCACCCTCTTTCTGAAAACAGCCATTTGTCCCCCAGACTGCCTGCCTTCCAGCCAACACATAGGCAGTTGTTGCAAGGCCTGAAAACCTGCTCAGACCTCTCCCAGCATCACTCAGGGGCCTTTGAGACTAGGGGATAGATCTGGCAGCATATGTCTAAAATGGAAGTAAGGGTGTTAATTGCCCAGTTTCTTGCCAAAATGAATGTATCTTGCATTTTGATCCAAGGGTCCACATTGTCCCTTTAAAAAAAGAAAAGTTATTTGGGTTTCCTTGGACTATTTTCACTTTTCAGACTGTACTTGGCAGAAGAGTGGATGAATTCCACTGACCTGAGCTCATCTTTAATTTTTTTTTCATGTTTTCTTGATATATTTGCCATACACAGGATTCAAATGCAGCTGCAGACAGGTGAAAACACATGGGATTTATCATCACTAGAGACTTGAGAGATGAAGCAATCATGAAAAGCCAGCTAGAAACTGTACATTTTTAAATGCAGTGCAGAAAGTACCCACATTGGGAGAAAGGACCCCTGCTCCCTCCGCAGGCAAACTCTCTTCCAATACACCCAGTCTGAGTATGCCTAAGAGGTATGTGCTCATGAGATAAAAAGGCTACAAGTGAAAGAAGAAATCAGCAACTCATGAAGCGCAAAAGCCCCATTAAACATCTCAAACAGAAAAGCACTAGTGCTATCTCTTAAGGGGAGCCAGGACCAAAAAAATTCCAAAAGAAAATCTGCTTGGACTCCCCACATTCCAGACCTTATTAACATCAGGCTCCTCCTTCCAAACAAAGGAAACCACTGTCAGCCCGGCACAGGTGGATGCAGCCACCTCCTCCCAGAGTGAAGCCACCCAGCAAGAGAGAGCCTCCAGGAACCCACAGATGCTCATAATCTCAGAGCTCCAGAGGAAAAGGCTGTCCACACCCTTACAACAGCAATTCTTATCTGCAGAATGAATGAGCGTTCATGCTAATTATTAGTAAAGAGAAACTGCGGTCAGATTCTGTTGTCTGAATAGTAAAAGCCAAATGTAGGAAAAGAAGAAAATGTCAGGGAGGGCCATCTGAGAAGGGATCAGGATACAAAAACTTGGTATACTGCTACTGGGGATGAGAAGACAGTTTATGACCTCTGAAGGAGAAAAGCACAAGAAGGATGCTTTTGTCACCAGCTTTCAATGTTATGATTACAAATTATGATTCTATGTGATGGAATTTTATCAAACGTGTAACTGAATCTCTGGATTATCAACAATTCCAAAGGTCAAATGCCAAAAGTACACTGTACCTTCTTCTATATTTGAAATTCTTACCATTTTGTTTCAATTTTTCCCCATATGGCCCTGTAAGTTCTAGAGGTTTTGCCATAAGCTACTATTTACATGCTAGCGACAAAAAAGGAACTTCCCCTCCCTACCCCTCGCATATATATATATACCACAAAAAGGAATATGCTTCAGCTTAGATCCAGTGTTTTAATGGAATGCGTCCCATACTACTTATTTAAAATCTTCCTTAAATATTGTTTGGCATTCACAGGGTCAGTTGGTTTTCAAACATTACTGTGCCTGATCACCACCTAGAGGGCCCAATGAAACACAGGTTGCTGGGCCCCAAGTCCACCAACTGTAATCCCATAGGCCTGGGGCAGGCCGGGGGGGCACAGGTCTTAGAAGTTCCAAGATGGTAAGAAAGCAGGAGCCCGGGACTGAATAGCCAGGGTTCAGGTGAGAATGAGAAAAGCCATGTGGATGACAAGTACCTGTGTCTCCCACCCCAAGCACAGCAGCGCACCAATTCTACCTGCTTTCACGGTACACACGCTCATGTGTGTGCCTGCATGTAACAGACAGAGACAGAGGGAGAGAGTGGGAGATGGTGGCAGGGGAGGAAGGTTACTGTATTTAACTGGGGATCCACAGATTTTTTGAAAAGGGAAGATATTCTCCTCAATAAGATTTTGAAAATCACTGACTTTAACTCACTCATTCATTCTACTGAAAGGGAAAGGGAGTTCCAGTGAGATGACTTGTTATGCATCACACAGTCCAAAATACAACCAATTGCTACCTTACAATTCCATTAAGGTTTTAAAATGTTCAAGTAATGAAAAGATAAACCTAGGATGAGGTAAATGTCAGCAGTATCAACTGCACACATGAAATACTTTTATACATATAAACACACACACACAAGTGGCGATTTTGACTTATAAACACTCTTGATGTTCTTTCTCTCTCTCCTTCCCCCTACCCAAACCATCCAGCCACCCCCATTATTAATGAGACTGCACAAGCCTTTTCATATTATCAGACAGTGGATCCTCACCATAGTTTTTCTTTTTCGTTCTGGCTTCACATCAACACTTCTAAAACAGTACCAACTGACAACCTTACTTTCCTACTCAGGATATATGATGAAGAGGCTACAATACTGGTTAAAAACTAGGGGATTTCAGTTACAAAACTGTATCCCTCTGAGTAACTTCCTTTACACCATGCACTTTGGTTTTTACCAAGGATAAAATGAAAGGATGAAACTTCCCTCTCACTCAACGAAGAGCAACAGAAACTTCTTTAGTTTGTGATAAAAGGAACATGACAATTTTAACTGGGTTTGGGCCACAGAAGAGGCTGAGCTCTTCGTGCACAACTCTCTGCACACAAGGACGGCTTGTTTCATTCCTGTTCTGGACCAACTATGGACATGGAACCCAAGCACTGATCTAAAATCAAATGTTAGTTAAGGAAAAGAAAAAGGAGGGGAAAATTCTTGAAATATTTTCTCCTAGTCAGTTTGCCCTTGCTATGCCTTGGGAGACAGGCAGGCTTAACAGAAGAGGTGATATTTGACCTAGCCCTTGAAGATCTGAGCTGGAGTGCGCTAGGCAGAGGGACTGGAAGGTAAAGAAAAGAGAATGAGGCATATTCCTGAAATAAGGCAAAAATTTGGACATCTGGTGAGGAAATCTAAAGTACTTGGGAAGGCAAGCAGCAAGCAGCTTAGACAATAGGGATCACCACAGAGGTTCCATAAGGAGGCAGGGTATAGCATGTTCAAATCTGATGGAGCTGCAGCCACAATCAGAGGATGGGATGGAGAGGAAGATAAGGATGTATCTTAAAATATAACGTGATCCTCCTCAGGCTGAGCACAGGGACTCCTAACTCAGGTTTCTAAAAAAGGTATGAGGAGATGCCAAAGACAGGGTCCATTAGAAAGGATTTCCCAAGAAGACACCAAGAGTTCTCACTCACTTGGAACTTTAGGGGTCCCTAATCGGGCAATGAGAAGCTATGTGAAATCTGGCACCTCTGGGCAGGAGACACATTTCTGCCCCTGCAGAGATTCAGTAGCAACCTCTCCAAGAGAGCCTGGATGGGACTTCCAGAGGTAGAGGTCCAGGAGTACCACATTTAGCTTTCAAAATGAAGATAGCCTAAGCAACAGGAAGCCACTTCTGACTTCCAGGGGAAGGACCTGCGGGGAAAGGGCATGATTGCAAGAGAGAGGGCATCATATGGGGGTGCAGGGGCATACAGAGGGGTGCAGGGGCATACAGAGATACTTGTTTTGAGAAGATGTAACTTGATGAGAGTTGACCCTAAGATTACAGGAGGGAGATGATAAGAACAGTCAAGTAAAAAAGATGACCATTATACAGAGGTGTTAAGAATCAAGCTAGACTACTTTTAATATTTCACACTGGGAATTAATATACCCATCTTACAGATGAGGATACAGATATTCAGGGAATATGAAAAGCAAATAGTCAACAAGTGAGAAAACCCAATTCTAAGCCAAGTATGTCTGATACCAAAGCTCCAAATGTTCTCTGCCCACACCAAGGTGTGCAAAAAAAACAGGAATCCTACATTTCCCTGATGGTCCTGTGGGACTTTGTCCTAAGCTGTTTTCCCAAAAGTACCCATAAATGAACAGAGGGGTTGGCTGCAGAGAAAGAAGCCAACAGAGCAGTTAAGTACACAGGACTCTTTCCACAAATATTTACTAAGTATTAGTAAGTACTATGTGCCATACATACTTTCAGGGGGTGGTGCAAGCATGTTGAATTAAAATTGCTACCTCATATCATGTACAACATAGCAAACCACACTTTCTATAACCATCCTTGATATCAGAACAGTAGTTCTCTATCTTGCTGGTCACCATTCTCGTGGAGGTTTGATCAAAAACATCAAGCCAGATCAAGTAAAGAAATTCTGGTGGAGCAGGTCTGAATAAGGTTGAGGGGGTCTGCATTTTTTGAAAGTCCCATTGGTGTTTAAGTATAGTCAACCAAGAGAACCAGAATTCAAGACAGTAATTAATGTACCTCTGTTTTTTTAATGTGTTTATTTCTTTAGGTTAATATAATTTGTTTGCTTCCGTATCATAGGACCAGGTACAAATTTGAAGTTTGCCCTTTTCCTTTTACATTTGTTATTTCCTAAGTGCTAGAAAGGTGCAAAGTAACTTTAGCATTCTTTCTGGAGTTCTTTTTCTGATGATCTCCACTAGCATATTGGGCACCTACTGTCCTGGGGAGTTCATTTTTCAGTGTCCTATCTTTTTGCCTTTTAATACTGTTCATGGGGTTCTCAAGGCAAAAATACTGAAGCGGTTTGCCATTCCCTTCTCGAGTGGACCACATTCTGTCAGACCTCTCCACCATGACCTGCCCGTCTTGGGTGGCCCCACGGGCATGGCTTAGTTTCACTGAGTTAGACAAGGCTGTGGTCTCTGTGATCAAATTGGCTAGTTGTCTGTGATTGTGGTTTCAGTCTGTCAGCCCTCTGATGCCCTCTCTCAGTGCCTGCCAACTTACTTGGGTTTCTGTTACCTTGGACATGGGGTATCTCTTCAAGTCTGCTCGAGCAAAGCGCAGCCACTGCTCCTTATCTTGGACGTGGGGTAGCTCCTTCCTAAGAAAGCCTTCCTCAGTGATCAGTGCAAAGAAATAGAGGAAAACAACAGAATGGGAGACTAGAGATCTCTTCAAGAAAATTAGAGATACCAAGGGAACATTTCATGCAAAGATGGGCTCAATAAAGGACAGAAATGGTATGGACCTAAGAGAAGCAGAAGATATTAAGAAGAGGTGGCAAGAATGCACAGAAGAACGTACAAAAAAGATCTTCATGACCCAGATAATCACAATGGTGTGATCACTCACCTAGAGCTAGTCATCGTGGAATATGAAGTCAAGTGGGGCTTAGGAAGCATCACTACGAACAAAGCAAGTGGAGGTGATGGAATTCCAGTTGAGCTATTTCAAATCCTGAAAGATGATTTTGTGAAAGTGCTACACTCAATATGCCAGCAAATTTGGAAAACTCAGCAGTGGCCACAGGAATGGAAAAGGTCAATTTTTATTCTAATCCCAAAGAAAGGCAATGCCAAAAAATGCTCAAACTACCGCACAATTGCACTCATCTCACACCCTAGTAAAGCAATGCTCAAAATTCTCCAAGCCAGGCTTCAGCAATACATGAACCGTGAACTTTCAGATGTTCAAGCTGGTTTTAGAAAAGGCATAGGAACCAGAGATCAAATTGCCAACATCCACTGGATCATAGAAAAAGCTAGAGAGTTCCAGAAAAACATCTATTTCTGCTTTATTGACTATGCCAAAGCCTTTGACACAGTTTACTGCGGATCACAATAAACTGTGGAAACTTATTCAAGAGATGGTAATACCAGACCACTTAACCTGCCTCTTGAGAAACCTGTATGCAGGTCAGGAAGCAACAGTTAGAACTGGACATGGAACAACAGACTGGTTCCAAATAGGAAAAGGAGTACGTCAAGGCTGTATATTGTCACCCTGCTTATTTAACTTATATGCAGAGTACATCATGAGAAACGCTGGGCTGGAGGAAGCACAAGCTGGAATCAAGATCACTGGGAGAAATATCAATAACCTCAGATATGCAGATGACACCACCCTTATGGCAGAAAGTGAAGAACTAAAGAGCCTTGATGAAAGTAAAAGAGGAGAGTGAAAAAGTTGGCTTAAAGCTCAACATTCAGAAAATGAAGATCATGGCATCTGGTCCCATCACTTCATGGGAAATAGATGGGGAAACAGTGGAAACAGTGGCAGACTTCATTTTTGGGGGCTCCAAAATCACTGCACATGGTGACTGCAGCCATAACATTAAAAGACGTTTACTCCTTGGAAGGAAAGTTATGACCCACCTAGACAGCATATTAAAAAGCAGAGACATTGCTTTGTCAACAAAGGTTAGTCTAGTCAAGCCTATGGTTTTTCCAGTGGTCATGTATGGATGTGAGAGTTGGAATATAAAGAAAGCTGAGGGCCGAAGAATTGATGCTCTTAAACGGTGGTGTTGGAGAAGACTCTTGAGAGTCCCTTGGACTGCCAGGAGATCCAACCAGTCTATCCTAAATGAGATCAGTCCTGGGTGTTCAGTGGAAGGACTGATGTTGAAGCTGAAACACCAATACTTTGGCCACCTCATGTGAAGAGCTGACTCATTGGAAAAGACCCTGATGCTGGGAAAGATTGAGGGCAGGATGAAAAGGGGATGATAGAGGATGAGATGGCTGGATGGCATCACTGACTCAATGGACATGGGTTTGGGTGGACTCCGGGAGTTGGTGATGGACAGGGGGGCCTGGCGTGCTATGGTTCATGGTGTCAGAAAGAGTTGGACATGACTGAGCGACTGAACTGAACTAATATTAATCAGATGACATTGTAAATTTATGAATTATCTGAAAGACGTATTTCCCAGGTACAGAAGTCAATTGCTATATATTCAAGGAAAATGATGCTCTGGGAGAATGTTCTCACTTATAAGAAGGCAGAAGAATTGTGGGATCCTTTTAGCCAACAACCACATTCTGAGGCCCACAGGGCTGAACCATTTTAAACAACATAATGGACTCCACAAACAAGAGGAGCTTTTGTTCACTCACTCCACCTGATTCATGAGTCCCTCTTTGCTTGGACAACCTGGAGGCTCAAAGCCAAAAATATGACATATAAAATTGTTCAAGCTAGTCTTCGATAGTATGTGAACTAAGAACTTCTAGATATACAAGATGGATTTAGAAAAGGCAGAGGAACCATAGATCAAATTGCCAACATCTGCTGGATCATAGAAAAAGCAAGAGAATTCCAGAAAAACATCTACTTCTGCTTCATTGACCACTCTAGAGCCTTACTGGTTTTTTCAATAGTCATGTTCGGATGTAAGAGCTGGATCATAAAGAAGGCTGAACGCTGAAGAATTGATGCTTTTGAACTGCAGTGTTGGAGAAGACTCTTGGGAGCCCCTTGGACTGCAAAGAGATAGAACCAGTTAATTTTGAAAGAAATCAACCCTTAATATTCACCGGAAGGACAGATACTGAAGCTCCAATACTTTGGCCACCTGATGGGAAGAGATGACTCACTGGAAAAGACCCTGACGCTGGGAAAGATTGAAGGCAGGAGGACGATATGGATGGATGGCATCACTGACTCCGTGGACATGAGTTTGAACAAATTCTGGGAGATGGTGATGAACAGGGAAGCCTGGTGTGCTGCAGTCCATAGGGTCGCAAAGAGTCAACAGGACTGAGCAACTAAACAATGACAACATTAGGCAACTCTGCGGGATTCTTTTATACACAACATCACTCATGTCTTCCTTTTATTTGTCCTCAGCTTCCTTAGATATTTTTTTATACACTACTTTTTACAGAAGATTTAGGTGCAGAGCAAAATTGAGCAGTTACAAAGAACACCCGGATACACCCCACCCCCACGTACATGTATTCTCTCCCACCTATCAAAATCCACACCAGAGCAGTACATTTGTTACAACTGATGTATACTGACACACCACCAGGTCCACAGTTTACACTAGCCTCCATGTAGCTCTTAGTGTTGCACGTTGTACGGGCTTTGACAAGTGTATATGATGTAAGCCTACCATTACAGTACCAGACAGAGTCGCTTCACTGCCCTCAAACCAACCCTCTGTGCTTGGCTTACTCATCCCTCGCTCCCCCAGTCTCTGACAACTGTAGGTCTTTTTGCCATTTCCATAATTTTGTCTTTTCCTGTTGGGTAGTTGGAATCATACATTATGTAGCCCTTTCAGACTGACTTGTTTTACTTAGTAATGCATATTTAAGGTGGCTCCATGTCATTCATAGCTAGACAGCTCATTTATTTTCAGTGCAGAGTAGTATTCCTTGTCTGGATATACCAGTTTATTTATCCATTTACTTACTGAAGGACATTCTGGTTGCTTCCAAGTTTTGGCACTTATGAGTAAAGCTGCTCTAAACATACATGTGCATCTTGGGGGGTCAGGATATACATTTTCAATTCATTTGGGTAAATACATATTTTTTATCCAACATGCAAACTCCCTCAGATCCTTACTGGAATGAGCAAGAGTACATTAGATAATACTCCCTCTGATTTTATGTTTCATGGCTAAACCACCTGGAGAGTAGCACTTGGAGTGACTCTGAGGAGGCAAATAGTATGATGAGAATAGGAGTAACACACTGAGCCTGAACTGAAGGTGAGAGAAAAATATTTTCTCATTTCATTGTGAAACACACACTTCTAAAAGGCCATAGCAAGAGTAATCTCACTGTTACCAACACAGTAACTTGTTTTCTATACAACAGCAAAGAGTTTGAGGTGCTCAGAATAATTATATTCTGTCATAAGGTAAAATGACAAAATGCCTGTAAACATATGTACATTAACAAGCATTTCAGTGTTGATTTCAATGCAAATCCATTTCCTCTCTGATAGCTATGACAGGATATTAAAACATAGGGTAGCTTACATATTTAAATATATACAAAAAGAAATAAGTGCATATATAAGGAAGGTACTTAGTTTTGCAGCAGTTAATTCATAATACATTAATTTTGTATGCTAACTTCAACCCTGCTGCATCTTCTTTACCTTCTCTTATAATCTCTCAGCCTCTTAGATCCTTCTAAATTTATTTTATTTGCCTGTATTATATTGTAGGCCACCAGGCTCCTCCATCCATGGGATTCTCCAGGCAAGAATACTGGAGTGGGTTGCCATTTCCTTCTCCAGGGGATCTTCCTGACCCAGGGATCAAACCCAGGTCTCCCGCATTAGAAGCAGATGCTTTAACCTCTAAGCCATCACCCTAGCATACTCATTATATTTATCTATGTCATCTGTCTTAAATCTTTTCTGATACAAGGCAGGGCAAAAATTATTAAAGAATCAATCAAGTAATCAAGGTATTCAGCTCTCTGAAGACAGCTAATACATTCTTTTTCTCTTTTCTATAGATGAAAATTCTCCTTAGGGAAACCTATTTCTAATCTTGTATGTTTGTGTGTATGTGTATAAATTATTTTATATGCCATGATTTAAATTTACAACATTGTTAATACCTGAATTTCAAACTTTGAAATTGTAGTATCATTTAACTAAAACTTACTCTATATAACAGACATAGTACTTTCCTCTAGGAGCTATTTAAAAGCCTCTTAAATCTTGGGTTTCTCATATATACTTATTTATGCTTTGTTTAATAACTGTAATAATAATGCATGATAATTAAATATAACTTGGAAAATACAGAAAAGAATAAAGAACAAAATGAAACACATCTATAATTCATTTCACTCAGAAATTATTGTTCACTTTTTACTATATCTTATTATTACTCTTTTTCATGTCACAGTTCACTCATGTAAATAACATGGGGTGAAATGCTGATACTGAAATCTGGCTTTACCTAATTTTCCTGAGCCCTGACAGAGGCCACTCTTCCCTACACAATCAACCACACACTACTCAGTTTTCATTCACAAACATATTCTCACATACACAGTGACTTTTTCTACATGGTTGAGATCCAAAAAGGAAGGACTATATTTAACCATATTATAATCAGTTCTGACCTTGTCTTTTACATGTCTTTGTTTTATCTACACCTGTAATCTCACCTAACTTATCAAAATGTTCTTCTTTGGATTCCCTTAAGTCAATCTTCTACATATACCCATATAAAAAGCTTGTTAAGAACAGGTTGTGTCTAAATCGCATCTAAAAACTTCATTTACAACATACATACCTTCTTCCCCAAATTAACTGATCTTACAGCCACAAAATTGATCTACCAAAAAAAAAAAAAGAAACCAACATGCCCTTTGAACTGATATCTCTCTATCTGGATGTGGTGACACTATTTCTTCCTTCTCATTCTTGGTCTACGAATACTTCATTCAAGATGCCAAAGGCGGCATTAAACAATGACTGATGAGAGAGCCAGAAATATACTGCCTTACAAGATGATAAATTTTACTACAGCACAGAATTAATTACATCTGCTTTTATGAGGTATAATTATTTTGAGATTTAAACTAGCTCTACACTTGGTTTTACTCAGACTCTCTTCTACATCTGTCTAGTTAATGAAACAACAGAAGTAAGCCAATGTGAAAATACTTTCAGATAGTTGTCACTGAGATCAAGTAGACTGTTACACAGCCCACGTGACCAAAGAAATAATATTTCTGCCATGAAGAAATAATAAAAAAGAGATGATACAATATCCTGTTCTTGCTAAGCATAGATAAGAGAAGGTTTACCCTATCACTCCCAGCAGAAAGGCCAGCTGCCATGATATAAACTTCTGTAAAACTAGGAATTCCCCCCTCATGGCAAACGTCTTTGAACATTACCTTGCAAGTCTGCGTCATTTGCCTTTGGACTGCTCCTTGCTCGCCGCTCTGTTTTCTTAATGCCCGGCCCACCGCCGCTGCCGCCTCCCCCGCCTCCACCACCGCCGCCACTGTGGCCCTTGCCGTAGCCGTTGTACACGGTGGTGCAGTTGCTCTTGTAGATTGAAGAAGGAGGGCTGTTGAGGCGATTCTGGCGGTCAATCTGGCGGTCTTTCAGCTTTTTGTGCGGAGGTTTGCTATACTGGTCTTCTCGGGTGATGTAACTCGACATTCCATAGAGTGGTATAATTTCTAAAAGAACGGTTAGGAGAAATGCAAACTCAGTCTGCATCTTCAATAATAAAGTCTTAGATGGTCAATGACCTGTCTCCTGAAGGAAGAGGTTAACATTTTACAGTAAATACAGTATAAAATATTTTAAAGAGAGTGGTATGCATATTATACACGTTTAAAATACTCCCATTTATTTCTAACCAACAAAGGAATAATCACTAAAAAAATTATATTGTGTGTTCACAAATGTTCAAGAGATTATGGAAAATATTAAACAGTCTTTTCTACCAAGAGTTCATATTCTAGTTGAATATATAATTAAGCTTGAATTTGCCTGTCAATTGTTCTTAGTAGTTGTAATCTACAAAAAAAGAATTAACAAACAAATACCCCCTTAAGTAATAAGTCCTCAGAATCAAAACATTTACATGGATGCTTATCCTTACAGACAGAATATTTCTACTGAAAAATATATAGCAACAAGAATATAAGGGGTTATTTGTGCCATTTAGAAGAGCCAACATGCGAACCAAATCTATTAAAATGAAGAGATGAGAAATTTCCATTAAAAATAATCAAAGCTCACAGAATTAAGGGAAATGTTCAAGAGATTATAATATTATATATATAAGCCACCTTTGCAACCTGGTGCCAGACATAACCATTTATTGTCTTAAACTTGTATTCTGGGGTAATCAGAAGACACACTGACTAGTAGAATGTCACCTGGCTTCACTATCCATATTTTTACATTGCTCAAAAGAAAATGGAAGCCTGTGAAATAATCTTATGATCTGAGGGGAAAACACATATTTTAAATTTAAATGTTTTAAGCAATTAAAAATTATATTTAAATACTAATAAAAGTGATAATATAGAACACAGATACTAGTCCTTACACGTTTATAATAAAAAAAAAGGCCCCACATGCACAGAGTGATCATATAAATTACCATCCAAATCCAGGTACTTCTGAGGGTAACTAGGGAACACTTCTAGTTATTTATCTGGACACAAGACCTAAACCAGCACTGTTCTAGGCACATTAGCAATGTAAAGTCACCCTACATAACTGAACAACCGATGTTTCGACTGTTGAAGGGTAAAGCTCCACTTTTCATTTTCTTTCTGTTCACATAGCTCGAGGAAGACCTTAAAAAAGCAAATCTTCCCTTGAACTGCAAGGAGATCCAACCAGTCCATCCTAAAGGAAATCAGTGCTGGGTGTTCATTGGAAGGACTCATGTTGAAGCTGAAACTCCAATACGTTGGCTACCTGATGCGAAGAGCAAACTTATTTGAAAAGACCTTGATGTTGGGAAAGATTGAAGGGAGGAGGAGGGGAAGACGGAGGATGAGATGGTTGGATGGCATGAGTTTGGGTAAACTCCGAGAGTTGGTGATGGACAGGGAGGCCTGGTGTGCTGCGGTTCATGGGGACACAACTGAGCGACTGAACTGAACTTACAAGATAACCAATTTTCACTAGAGAAACACAATTCTATTCACAGAGTGCATGCCCAAGTAAATCATGTCTAAACACAGAAAAAGAATGATAAAGGTTTTAAATATCACAAGATATTACATGTGAGACTTAAAATTTTCACTATGGGTACTGATAGAGTAATATTTTAAAACATCAATAATTTTTAAAATGCATACAGTTTGGGAAACTAAATGTCTGAATTACTTTTAGGTGCATACATATTGAGAACTAAGGTACAAGAATATATAAAAGGCTTTTTATTTATAAAGCAAAAGATTTTTGTTTTCTGTTTAGGAATCAATGAAGACAGCACTTTCATTTATTTCTGATTATTCTCCGTGTTATTTTAATGAAAATAAATCAAAACACCCTAATTCAATGAAGACAAGTGTTGTTTTTTTTTTTGCTTAATTCTAATAACTTAAATCATATTATTGTGTAAAATTACAAAAGACACCATTCACAAAACAGTAATTGTGTGGCATCCTACTAACGACTACTAAAATAAGGCAGGTCATACACTCTTCATCAAGTAATGAGTCAACAGCCAAGGCTTTTCACACTGTCATTAAGCTCAGACCCAACTAGAAAACTGAAAAGTACTAAAATATTTAATGTGTATTGTATGAGTACTGAATATGTTTTTAAAAACTATTCTCAACTAACTGAAATCGTTCAGTTTTTATCAAAATATTTTCATGGAATATGCCCAGTGTCTGATGTTCTGGAGTATTAAGTTACTAGGCAAGAGGACTACAGCAATAGGAAATTATTGATGCCTCTATGCATTTAAAGTATTGATTTCATCTTTTGCTGTCACCTCTCTATACCCTATTATAATAGCATGTAAGCTTTTTGAATTATATTAAATTTATTTCTAAATGCTACTGCAAAAAAAAAAAAATTAAATTCTATCCCTAAGTTAAAATAGGATATTGATGATTTCACTTAAAATAGCCATATATATATAATATAATATATATATATAAAATCAATGAAAGTAAGGTAATAACATCCTCTAAACAAGAAGACATTTCTCATGCACTTTATCTGTAAACCAACATAATAACTGTTTGAAGCAATTCATAGTCAGACACAGAAGAAAGTTACTTTGCAAAGTTCTAGTGTTTAATTTTACCCTCACTTATCTGGTTTCTTAGTATCCATTTTGACAGAGAAGGGCTTCAGACTAAACCAATATCAAGGCCCAAACTAACAAGACATAATACCGTATCTCTGAGGCCCTTTTCATTTCAAGGTAAGTATCTGCCTAACAGTGAAACTGCATTAATAGCTATTCTCAAACTAAAAACAGCATTCAGGAAGACCACGTCAACAGTGAGAGGATTTTGAGTTCTGCCAAGATTTCCAAAGAGCATCCAAGAAACTCAAGGTTACTGAGACCTCACCGTCTTCTATCATTGGAAATGCGGCACAAAATCCTGCGTAATTTCCCTTCTACTGCTTGACCATATGGGTGCCTAAGAACTACTGTGCTCCAGCTCTGTCTCAGGCCACTCTCATATAAAAATACGTTAACAGGACATGGAAACATATGATAGATTACTGCCTCTTTTCTGAAATGAGAAGTGGCTTGCCCATTACCTGCGCTCTGTGGGGTGGGATGGGGACAGAATTTGAAAACAATATAAAGAAAGAGTCTCAAGATACAACCGAGGACAAAGAAGGCTAGGAATTTCCGATGAGCTTTACACAGCAGACAGATCCTCCTCTACCATGCTTGTTACAGAAGAAACAAAGGCTCTCTGGCTCTCTAAAGCGACTCAGTTTTGTAGCCAGTTCCAACAGCTCCAGATGCCAGCAATCTACTCACCTTGCTCGCTGTATATTGTGGGAGGAAGGTGATGCTGAGGAAAGAACTGAGGCGGCATGTCTCCAGGGCCAGTAACAGGTGGGTAGTATGCTGTGTGTGAGTTATGGATGAAATGCGGGTGGTGAGTCAGGTAGGGGGGTAGATGATGGGTTGGAGACATGGCCGAGGGGTAGCTTGGGGGGTAACACTCAGGAGACTGGGGTGTGACCACCACCCGGCGGACTCCAGTATTGTCTTCAATCACCTAGGGAAAACAACAAAAAGAATATAGTATGTATTATTAGCAAATATTCTGTGAGTGTAGATAGTATGTAATTACTTTCGTCCTTAACTTTAACCTTCTCTTCTCCATAGGGGGGAGTTCTGGTTATCTAATTCAACTAGCTGGGCTTCCCTGGTGGCTCAGTGGTAAAGCATCCACCTGCAATGCAGGAGACCTAGGTTTAATCCCTGGGTCAGGAAGATCCCTGGAGAAGGAAATGGCAACCTACTCCACTATTCTCGCCTGGAAAATTCCATAGACAGAGGAGCTTGGTGGGCTATAGTTCATGGAGTCATGAAGAGTCAGATAAGATTTAGTGACTAAACAACAACAAAAAATTCAACTAGTAAAATGAATTTTAGAAATAACATTATTCAACTGGCAGTTTTCCAGAAAGAAGAGACATTCTGGGTCACATAAATATGCTTTAGAAGTCTGAGCTTTCATTATTTGCCCAGCAACACCCGACCCCACACCTGCTTTAGCAGGTATAGTTCCATGATACTGGAGCTTTAAGAAACTAAGAGAGGTTGGCTTTACAAACTATAGCTTCAGAAACTATAATAGTACTGAAAGGTCATTTAATCTGGAACCAAGTTTGTGGATGAAATGAGGGGATCCCCACCTATCAAACACTTGAGCAGTCCCAAATCAAGAAGGACACCTTTTGTTCCCAAGATGTCCAGATGATGTCCTAGGAGTTGTGAAGGAGACATTATGACCAGGGGCCTGCTATGGGCCAATCAACATTCTATCCATACTTTCTTCAAATGATTTTTTAAAAATTCAACTGAGGAAAGTAACACAAGGCAGTACGATGCTGGTATTTATTGGCTCTGTGGCCAACTGCATGCTATCTGCTCTAGGAGCAAACAGTTTTGTTGAGACACAAGACATGAAATAATGCAATAGAAACCGTAATCCAAAGGCAAAGCTGTGGGGTACAGAGAACAAGAGCATGAAATGGCAGAATCAGAGGCGGCTCCAGGGACCTCACAGAACCGGCAGGGTTGGGACAGGTGAACGCCTATGAGCCTTATGTGAGGGCCCTGCAAAGAAGGGGACAATGATGGCTCAGGAGTGAACATGGAACCTGGGACTGGGCTTCCAAAGAGACCAGGTGGGCTAAACAAGCTTAAGACAATCAGGCACATCCACTGACAGAAAGTTCTGCTTAAAAAAACAACAAAACTGAAAATTAAACTTGGATATTGAAATAGATTTCTCATTACACCTTAGGAGGCTGATTAGGGGCCAAAACAAAATGACTTAATCATGTCTAAAAACATTCTAATAAAAAAAAAATTATACTAAGCTTTGCTTTTTAAAGTACTGTTTGAGACAAAATGACAAGTTTATCAACATTATTAGTCTGTACTTTAATGTAAAAAATAGGTTTAATTTTAATTAATATCCATTAATCTTTATGTGAAGAAAATAAAAATCTTTTTTATTAATGAACTGATTAACATAATAACTTCAAAATTTACTATGTTAATAGCTCATTAATAAAGCAACATTAACTCCATCAAATTAAGATTCTGAGTCATACTCCCTACTAAAGCTCAGGATGTAGCTTTTTACATATTCGTTATTAAATATAACCTCTTCCAGGCCTTGGCAAGCTAATCACACTAGCCTTATTTAGGTTGCTAAGTTATAGGTATATGCGAAATGGTGCTTAAACCATGACATTAGAAATTCTCTAATGTATACACTAATAAATATCAAAGCACCTTTTTTTTAAGTATAGTTGATTTGCAATGTTGTATTAGATTCTGGTATACAACAAAGTGATTCAATTATACAGTATATGAATCTATGAATACATATGTGTGTTGGTTGCTCAGGCATGTCCAACTCTGAGATTTCATGGACTAAAGCCCACCAGACTCCTTTCTTCAGGGATTTCTATAGGCAAGAATACCGGAGTGGGTAGCCACCCCCTTTTCCAGGGGATCTTCCTGACCCAGGGATCAAACTCGAGTCTCCCAGACTGCAGGCAGATGCATGACCATGTGAACCACCAAGGAAGCACAGTCTATATACATCCTTTCTCCCTACAGTTTATTACAGAATACTGAATATAGTTCCTAGTGCCACACGGTAGGATCTTGTTTATTTTATAGATAGTGGTTTGTTATCTGCTGATCCCCAAATCCTCATTCATCTCCCTTCATCCTGTCACTTTCCCCTTTCTGTAACCACAAGTTTGTTTTTTATGTTTGAGTCTGCTTCGGTTTTATAGATAAGTTCAATTGTATCCTGTTTTAGATTGCACATATAAGTGATATCATATATTTGTCCTCTCTTTCTGGCTTACTTCACTTAGTATGATCATCTCTAGGTCCGTCTATATTGGTGCAAATGGCATTATTTCATTGTTTACGGTTGAATAGTATTTCATTGTGTGTATGTATATGTAGACACACACACACATACACATTACATTTTCTTTATCCATTCATCAGTGAATGGACATTTAGGTTGTTTCCATGTCTTGGCTACTGTAAATAGTGCTATACTGTCTACGTTGGGGTGCATGTTATTTTCTTGAATTAAGAGTTTTCTCCAAATATATGCCCAGGAACAGGATTGCTGGATCATACGGCAACTCCATTTTTAGTTTTTTAAAGAATCATCCATTCTATTTTCCATAGTGACTGCACCAATTTACGTTCCCACCAACAACGTAGGAGAGTTCTCTTTTCTCCACACCCTTGCTAGCATTTGTTATTTGTAGACTTTTTAATGATGGTCATTCTGACCTGTGTGAGGTGATACTTTTTTTGTAGTTCTGACTTGTATTTCTCTAATAATTAGTGATGCTGAGCATCTTTTCATGTGCCTTTTGGCCATCTATATGTCTTTGGAGAAGAGTCTATTTAGGTCTTCTTCCCCCTTTTTTAAATTGGTTTCCTTTCTTTGGAAATTAAGCTTAGATCACATCATTTTCAAATATTTTCTCCCCTTTCATAGGTTGTCCTTGTGTTCTGTTTATGGTTTCCTCTGCTGTGCAAAAAGCTTGTGAGTTTGATTAGGTTTCATTTATTCATTTCAAGCATCTTCTATTTTGTCTAAAATGCAGAACATGAATATGGTAGCACATTCTGTACAATGTTTAGTATAAATATGGGTTTTTCTTACCATCTGATATCAACATGTATTTATTCTATAGAGTCTTTTTTCCTTCTACCTTGCCACTAGCTATTAGAAAAGAGTAGGGCATATTCCAGATGTCCCTCTTTCATCAAACCTTGATTCGGTCCTGTGCTAGACAATGGAAGGTCCACAGAAGCAAAGTATTTGTTTTCTATAAACTTACAACCTTCCTTATTTCAGTCAATGTAAAACTTAGAATGATCAAGCAGCCCATACAGATTTGACTGAGGTAGTAAAAGAACAGGGCTCTTACTAAATGTGAAGAACAACCCCAGGCTGATAAACAGAAGAAGGAAGAGAAATAATTTTCATTTTATCATATAGTTTTTGACTTGTTAAAGCACTAAACAAACAAACAAACAAATTGAGCAAACAGCACTAACAAAAGTAAGAATTCTAGTCAACGCGGGGAAAAGAAAAAGTAAAAAGAAAACAGATGAAACATTATCTTTTACTACTATATAAGAATAAATATTTCCACTAACTACAAAAATTAATAAATCTGAAGTATAAATTACTTTTCTTCACCAACAAACGGATTTCCAATTAGAGAAGTAGCTTTTTGAAACCACAAATTGCTGGCATATATGAAAACTGTTTCATAGCCCCATTTTTAATTATCTTAAATTATTCTGTGGTATTTGTGAAAAAAGTCTATTTACATGTACATGTGTAATGGGATACTTTTATAATGGGATACTCCCTTAACCAATCAAGGTCTTATGACTAAAAATTTTAAGAAATGGAATTTTCTGAAATAACTTAAAAAAAAATTGTCCTAAATATTTTATTTATTGTTCTTCCATAACACAAACTGTAGGATATTTAGTTATCAAATCAGTTTTGAGATCTATGTCTAAGGAAATTAGGCCTATGTTCCTCCAAAGAATAAGAAAGTCTGAGGAGCAAAAATAATGCACAATATAATAAACAACTCAGGGAATGGTGGCCATAAATATTATGGTTTATAAAGAAATATATTACTATAGCAGAAGAATGTAGACATTAGAAAGAGTTCAGTCTAAGAATCCTGAGACCATAAAAATGTGCCTTCAATCTCCATAAAAGACCATGGAAAAGAGACATTTCCTTTTGGGGTGAATGAAACTGTGACAATGTCCTAAGGCATGCTGCCTTTGCATACAGGCAAATCGCTAGTATTCAGTTCACCATTTCCTGGTACAGACTATAAGCTAAGCACTGGATATTCAAAGGTGAGGAAAAAATAGGTGCTAAATATTGACTTGTCTAGTAAGCCTAAAAAGAAAAAGGAAAATCAGGCTGAGTCCTAGTGAGTTCTATTCAGAAATCAGGACAAAGCGGGTTTTTTTTTGTTTGTTTGTTTTTTTCTAGATATCAGGACCAAGTGTTCTTCATCTAGAATTTTTTTCTAGAGCTATGATTCAACAGAACACTCACCTTCTCCAGAGAGGCACAGACCCTTGGAAAAAATCACTGTGCTAGGTCCTCAGGTTGCCACCTCTTATGGGATGAATTACGTATACTCTGCCCTGCCCTCCACCAATTCATATAGTTAAGTCCCAACCACACAGTGCCTCAGCATGTAACTATATCTGGTGATAAGGCCTTTAACAAAGTAATTGTAGTAAAATATGGTCAGATGGGTGGGTCCTAATCCAGTATG
This sequence comes from Ovis aries, assembly GCF_016772045.2. Classification (NCBI taxonomy): domain Eukaryota; kingdom Metazoa; phylum Chordata; class Mammalia; order Artiodactyla; family Bovidae; genus Ovis; species Ovis aries. The sequence goes on from NC_056054.1 coordinate 215,969,123, forward strand.
ACTGATATCCTTATAAGGAAAGGAAATTGGGACACGGACAGGCAGAGGCAAGGCCACGTGAGGACAGCAAAGGAAGAAGGCCATCTACAAGCCAAGAAGAGAGGCCTTAAAAGAAAACAGGGGCTGCAAGGAAGTAATTTCTGTTTAAGCCACTCAGTCTATGGGACATTGTTATGGTGGCCTAAGCAAATTACTATACCACCTAACAGAGCCTCCTCCCATAAGTTCTACCAGCCTTGTCTGCTTAAAAACAACAATAGAAAAAACAAACATCCCTCCGATATCACCCCCTCCCAAAAAAGAAACCACAATTCTCTTTTAATAGTAATGCATTTAATTCCTCCTGGATGGGCTTCCCTGGTAGCTCAGCTGGTAAAGAATCTGCCTGCAACGCAGGAGACCCTGGCTCAATTCCTTGGTTGGGAAGATTTCACGGAGAAGAGATAGGCTACCCACTCCAGTATTCTTGGGCTTCCCTGGTGTCTCAGCTGGTAAAGAATCTGCCCGCAGTGCAGGAGACCTGGGTTCGACCCCTAGGTTGGGAAGATCTCCTGGAGAAGGGAGCGGCGACCCACTCCAGTATCTTGGCCTGGAGAATTCCATGGACTGTCCATGGGCTCGCAAAGAGTCAAGACAAGACTGAGCGATTTTCACTTTCACTATCCTCCTGGACAGAACCACCCAGCCACTTTCCTCTAGCAAAGGAAGAAAGCTTGATGGCAAACAGCAGGTAATTTGAGTCTTTATCATGTCCTTTCACTCTGTTCAGTAAGTATTTATTGAGAAACCTGTATGTGCCTAGTATTCTTTGTTATCCTGTGGCCTAGACACGTGGATGAGAGGCCAGAAAATAAGGCAGTAAAGGTTAAAGAGGGAGAGTGTTTGCCTTCCTTGCACCAGTGTCTTTTAGAAGCACAACCAAGAAAATCACTGAAACAAAATGAGATGGGCTGGGGGCAATAGCAAGAGGGAGTGCTAATGTGAGGAGCAGGGAGGGAGAGGAGAAAGCAGGTCACAGCCTGCGCCTGTGGTCTGCCAGGTGCTTGTTGCCATTTATCCCAGCTAACTTTCTTAACTACTGGAGAACTAGATATTAGCATCCCTACTGTACATGAGAAAACTAAGGCACAGCAGGATTAAAATAAACGCTTAGTTCAACTAGAGAACCAGATTTTCATCCTGGTCTATACTCCAAGTTTTCATTATATAGAGCAAAGTTAGGTATGCTGCAAAATAAGTATGTAAATAGTGAACTATTAGAAATAGGTTATGAAGAGATGTGAAAGGATTCAAGATACAAACAATATTTACTGAATACCTGCTGCTCTGCTTTAATACCTTCTACCTGACATAACGCTACTCAATGTTCAAGTCCTAGGATGGTAACTGATACACAGTAGGAGAAAACTTCCCTAGCCATTACTACTATCACTATTACTACCTCACTAAATCCTCCCAACAATCCTGGGAGGCAAATACAGTTATCCTCATTTGAGAGAGAAAAGGAATGAAGCTCAGTAAAGTTAAGCTAACTCACATAAAGCCAGAGAGCTGGGGGTGTGGGGTACCGTTTTGAGTCCAAGAACTAAAATGGATCTCTTCAAAACATCTATGTTTTGACAATCTTTTCTCGTAGTTAATAGAGAAGGTAGTTCCTCCCCTTACTGAACTGAAATATGCTTCACAGGAATTTCAATTAACTCCTCAATTCCTAAAACTCTCTCCTTCTACTTCTGCGCTGCAAGCAACAAGAATCAAAAGAAGAGCTTCAATGGTAGGAGGCAAAAGAAAAATTTTTTAAGTCTGCCCCAAGGACCAGTGATGATCCAAGAAAGGGGCAGAACGAACTGCATGTGGATACATGTGAGCTCACATGCATGCAGTTAGCATGCAAGTCTGGCTTGCCTGAGTGAGACGCTGCACACAGAAAAGTGGACCAAATGAGTTTGCAAAAGTTGGGTTCATGCTCACTTCCTAATGGTAGCCAACATACTTGAAGTGGGTTCCCAGGCCATTCTGGTAACTGAGCCCTGAACAAGGAGAAGGAAAGGTTGGGCAACATGAAACAGGTGCACAGACAGAGGAACAGGCAGACAAATCATCAAGGCTTCTCCTGGCCAGACTGGTGCTCACCCCACCATCAGCATCTCTGTCCTGCAGCACTGATTACAGATCTGTCTCTCCCACCAACTCCAAGTCCCTCAAACTACCCAGGCATACAGGAGGTTCTCAATATAAGTTGGCTAATGAACAAATGAATGAAAAAGCAAGCCAAAAAAAAAAAAAAAAAAACCAACTTTATCTCTTACATTTAATGTCTAGCAACAGTTATTATTGGGCTTCCCTGGTGGCTCAGCAGTAAAGAATCAGCCTACAATGCAAGAGATGAAGGTTTGATCCCTGGGTTAGGAAGATCCCTTAGAGAAGGAAATGGCTACCCACTCCAGTGTTCTTCCCTGGGACATCTCATGGACAGGAAAGCCTGGTGTGCTACAGTCCATGGGGTCGCAAAAGAGTCAGACACAGCTTAGCAACTAAACAACAATAAGAGTTGTTAATAATAACACATTCTTTATCAAAATCAATCTCTCCCCATAACTCAGGTAAATACCTGACATCATACTCTAAAATTTTAGATAATCTAAATTCAATTAATTCCAGATCTGTTATCCCTGACACTCTTGTTTTCAATAAGTATGATTTTACTATAAGACACACACAGAAAATTAACACATTTCTCGTGTAAGTTCTACTTCAAATCCAAAGGCAGCTGAGTGGTTTTATTTTATTCATCACCAACCAGTAATAAAAAGCGTTATTTTTCACCCTTCCTTTTTTGCACTGACTCCTCACTCTGCATTTTCTAATATAGTAAATATAACAAATAAGAGGAAAAGCAAGTTTGTTCTTCATGGAGGTTAGAGACTTGAAATGTAAGGACTGTACTCTCCCTAGCCCAAGCCCTTCTCTCATGCTATGGATGTAACTCCTACCAACATCACCAAGTGCCTTAGAAGAAAGCGAAAATTAGGATAAAGGAATATTTAAAGGGCAACCAAAGATTTGCAGGAGCCAAACAGTGATTCTATCTTATAGATGAAGTTATTTGACTTCAAAACATGGCAGGATTCAATGTATTTCCCAAATCTCTTGACTTTTCTGCATTTCAAATTTAATGATTATGACTGTGGTTGAAAACATCAAATATTACTTCTCAATTTCCTTTCTCTTCACATCTGTTACAGCCAAACACTGATGAAATACTATCTGCTCTTTCCAGTGTTCCATTATCGTGAATGTTCTGAGGTGATAAACCCTCTAGGTTTAGGACCAGCTCCTTTTGCCACTCAGCATGGTTGTTGTTGAATGGAAAAATAAATTATCGATGATTATTTCTAGGTTTGTAAAGGCCCTTTATATAATATCAAAGGATTATTCTGCAGAGTAGATGCAGATAATCTTATTTGATTTGAGAGTGAATAAAAAAGTTCCTTGAAAATTCCACTTTTCTGAAAGAGTTCTTGCCAATGGTTAAGTAAACAACCAATTTCATAGGTAACCAAACTGAAGGTTTTAAGTAACAAGGTGATTCATGAATGAATAACAATTCCCCAAACATTTTACCCACAAACTCACTTATATCTGGAAACCTTAAATTTTCCATTGGTGACTAATTCTTAATGCACATGCCAACTTCAAGCAATGGCTAAGGTACAGATCAACGCATCAATGGTTAGATCCAGATAACACATCCGAGGTTGCTGTACAAGGGAATCCCAAGTTGAAGGTACTGAAGGGGCACTAGTCTTCAGTGTTGTGGAGCATGACTCTTACAGAGAGGCTTGTCCAGAGGTGAACAGTATAAGGAGATAATCTCATAAATGGCAAGCCTCACTCTACTAGCCTTATGTATACCAACACTTATATACAGAGAAACCCTCACATGTACATACATCTTTAATCTGGAAAAAAGAGCACAACTAGGTTATATATAAATGGTTTATAACTAAAATCATTGAGGACTGAAGAGGAAGATGGAAACAAGTACATCTACAGCGGTATCTCTTTTAATCCAACTACTTCAGTAAAGCATGTAATGCTGTAGTTGAGGGGACAATGGCAGTAATTGATCAATCCTTCCACATTAAGAAGGAAGCCCAGCAAAGTTTGAAACCCATCTTATGAACCACAGAACTGGGGTTGGGTCCTCAGCTGGTGCCAGCTCCATCTTATCAAACCTCAGCTACCCCAGCTTGAGGGGCAGCTATCCCCAACCTGAGGGGCAGAGGGGCCCCTATTTAAAGAGAACTAAGCAACAATGTATAAAGTGCTCGGCACATAATTCACACAACCCTCAGAAGATCCTCTGATGTGGGCAACATCACAGTCCTAAATTCTAGATGAAGAATCTTCAGGAGCAATTAACCTAAGGCCAGCTAAGTGGGTGACAAGATTCATGCCCAACTACTGTGACTGGAAGTGTTGTGCCTTTTCTATCATGTTTTACTGTATATTGCCACCTAAAGACCAAAAAGTTCCACCACATTTGAAGATCAAAAATCGAATCTAACACTCCTAGTATTTTTAAGAACCCTGGACAAGTGAGAAGAGTTACAACCATAGAGTTTCAATGAATAAAATGGAACAAAGAGTTGTATCAGACTATATGGTATCTCTGTTTTGAGGAACAGAATATTTGTCAGCAGACAAACAGTAAGTAGTAACCTCATGCTTTAATTTGTGCCGAATTGAGTTGCCTTTAAGATATTAATAATAAACAAGGTTCTACTGTATAGCACAGGGCATTATATTTAATATCCTGAGACAAGCCATAATGGAAAAGACTGTTTAAAACATACATATATGTGAGTGTGTGTGTGTATAACTGAATCACCTTGCTGCACATCAGGAATCAACACAACATTATAAATCAACTACATTTCAATTTTTAAAAAAAGATATTAATAGAACTATCAATACAGGAATCTTCAGGAATAACTGCTCCTATTCCTCATGCCTCTCCACTGATCAGGAGGGAAATCATCACCAATCACATCTTTGCAATCCAGCTTCTCAGACACATTTATATCCACAGAAACACAGATAGGTTGTTCTAGACTGTATCTATGAATTTTTTATTTTACACTTAAAAAAGCTTCAACAATCTGGCAGTGGGTTCCATGGCACAAGAAATGATTAAGAATCTGTGCTGCTGATAATCAGATATTTATTACAGAGCAAAAACTGTATTATACATTGAATTTTATAAACATGATGAGTTTCAAAAAATGTGCAGGAATACAACCTCTTAACCTTGGTTAAGTTTTATGCCCAAAGGTTGGGCAGAGGTGGTTGTCTATGAAAAGTTGTTACATACTTGGGTTACTAATTTGGAAAGACAGACTACAATAATCATGTAATAAAATCAAATATAATTTAATGTACATAATTTAATCCTTTTAATGATTTAGAAGTCATTTGCAGATGTGATATCATCTCAATATTATCCTGAAAATCAACTATCAAATCACTATCATTTTTCTATAGAAGTGAAGAATAGCATCCTACTCAATAGAATGCTGAATTTCCCAAAAGCGTGCCCCACTGTTGTTGTGACTGCTTATGGAAACTTACATGTTCTCTTGGTCTCTTAAGGAGCAGTATGAACAGTAGAGGAGAATCACCTAATTTTAGATTAGAAAACAATCTCAGAGATCCTCAAACACCTTCCTTTGACCTCCTCCCTCCCAAAGATGAAAATGACTCCAAAAGTCAGACAAATTTTGATAGATGCTGAGCATGTGCTTGACACCTTTCAAGGAACTGAAGATCCAGTGATGAACATGACACAGAGGTCACTGGTCTTGAGGAATTTAAATGCTAAAAGGGAGGAAGACCAACAAAGGCCAAGTAAACAAACAAGTAAAACACCCAAACAAATAACTTAAAATAGTCCTAAAATCACACAGGGAGCTGGATGCAGAACCCTACCTGGGCTCACATTTTATCTCCTAATAATCCTGCATTCTTTGGGTCACAATGCCAGGATCTCAGACACAAAGGAAAGAAATCTTAGAGAAAATGCAGAACAAGGAGACAGAGGACTCATCAGAAGGAGGAAACTTGCACAATGCTTGGAGGGGAGGGTACACCTCTTTTAATTCAGCATTGCCAACCTTGTCTGTAATCACTCCTCAAACAAAATAAGGCATAAATAAAAACTAAAGTTATTGTAAATCTGCTGATGATAGAAACTAAAACAGAAGAGATACATAAATCCTCTGCTCTTTTCCACAGAAGCTCCCAGCACCCATGCATACACTGTTGACTGTGAGACATTTTCCTAACTTCCTATAGAAAAATCAATGCTTCTGAAGATTTAAAGCCTTAAAAAAGATTTCAATTTTCTTATTATTGGTTGCCAAGTGGGTCTGATTGCCCAGATACAGGGCAATCAATGCCTCATGTTCCGTTCTGATCATCATTTTTACTGTGTTGAAGATGAAGGAAGGCATTAGTCTAACACCAGGTCGTACTTACCAAATGGAAGCAGTTGAGGCTAAATGTTAATAGCTCAGATTTGGCTGAACAATATGGGGGAAAGCATTCCATGGCTTCCAACTAATAGACCCCACTGTTTCTCCAAAGGACGCTGATTTCAGGCCAACTCTGGAAACAAGCCTTATTGGAGAATGACCAACCAAACCAAACTTTAAACGTGTTTTTAAATGGATTTCTTGTCTCCCATCAGTCAAGAGAAATAGAATATATATAATTTCAACAGGTAACTACCCATTAGCTAATCCTCGAAACAATGGAAGGAGGTAAAGTCTGTACTTCTGCTGTAACAACAGAAATACTTATTTTGACTACTCTTTAAAGTTTTAAGGTTCTACCAATTAATCTGGAAAAAGAAGCGTGGTTTCTCAAATGATGGAACATTAACTTGAATGTTTCACTTTTTCTCTTCATATGCTTTTTAAATTTGGGGGTCTACATGAAATTTTCCCCTATTAACATTTGAAAATATTTCATAAATTACTATGGAAGCATGGAAAACTAAACTCATGGCATCTGCTTAAGAAATTTATATATATAAATTCTTCAAAAGTTAATGATGAGGTTAAAAATTTTGAGAAAAACCGGGGCAAGTATACAATGAAAGGAAAAATTTGCTTCATATGGCGTGATCTCAATATGTATTGGGGAAGGCAAATCCTGCCAAACTTTCATTGAAATTGCTTTAACAGGCTTCTTCATTCTAATAACTACCACTTAGTGAACTGCCCAGTGTGGACTGCACACTTCACACAGCATTTCTCTTAATTCTTCCCTCTACCACACCAGGTAGGTACTCGCCTTTGTGGTGAAAGAATTTGTAGAAGTCAGATGGGCAGTAGCCGCGGTAGAGTACAAAGACAGGTCCTTTCAAGTAATGTCCATGATCTTCCCAGTTCACTCAGTTTTCCCACAGTTTCAACCCTAATCACACTAACAAATGCTTTCCCATAATGGAAATAATAATGAGTGTGATAAGACTAAATTCTCTCTCACATAAATTCACTTCCTCATAGATGTGGGAAAATTTCTTTTTTCTTAGCCTCTATTTTCCCTCAAGTTTTAAGGGTCAGATTATAATTTCCTCAAAGCTCCCCCAGGCTTCCACCAGAAAGTAAAGCACAACACACACACACACACACACACACACACACACACACACTCACTCACACGTGACAACAAGAGAAATAAGCCTAATATCTCAGACAAGAGTCCACTGTTCTCCTGCCCTAGTCTACGTTATCTCTAAGGACCACAGGTTCAGTCCTTCTCAACCTAAGAAAATACAGGCTGTGCTGTTGACTGTGCATTGGAGCAGAGCTGGCTCTTCAGCTCCAAATGTCTCTTTCTTTAAGACCATCTGCTCATTACTGACATCAGTATTTTGTCAATTTGATCAAGTTTACCAATCAATCTTTAAAGCACTTTTAGGTACTAAAGTATGGAATGAATTTTACAACCAAGAATTTCTCCATTGATGCAGTTTAGAGTGACTACTGTAACATCTTTAACACATCTTTCATCATTTACTTGCCTCCCTCTTCAATTTCCTTACAGTAATGGAGCATCTCATAGGTGAGTGGCTGGTGTTACAGTATTGGAGACCGAGCAGACATACCACACATCCACGCTCATTGTCAGAAAGCAACGTAACGTGAAGCAAACACAGTTAATCCTTAAACAAGGTGGGTGTTAGGGGCACTGACCCTCCTCACAGTCAAAAGTCCACAAATAATTTAAACTCAGCTCCCCTTATCCATATCATCATTCACAGAGTCAACCAACCACAGACTGGGTAGTACTGAGTGTCTAGTATTGAAAAAAATCCAAGTATAACTGAATCTGTACAGTTCTCCACATCGTTATTGAAGGGTAAACTGTGTATCCATCAAGGGAGGCTCTGTCGCTAACTTTGAGATGATATCATAGTGGCAAAACAGTCAGTAAATTCAGAAATGCCTGTGTTGCAATCCTGATTCAACTCAGGGTCTTAGCTTCCTCATATATAAAGTTAGGATGACGAAAACAAGAAATGCAAATACAGCATTGAGCAGAGCATACACTATATTATTACCATCAACCCAGGGAGCAACACAGGCTGGGCCGTTTTTCCCAGCTGTGCCATTGTTTGCTGATTAGTAATTAGGACTAGTCACTATCTCCCCCTCCCTTTTCTAACAGCTTTGAGATATAATTTACATACCACCAATCCATGTCTGATTCAGCTGGTTTTTAGTATATTCAGGGTTGAGTGACCACTACCATTATTTATTTCCAGATCATCATCATGATCCCAAAAAGAATGCCATACCCATTAGCAGGAACTCCCTAATACTCTCTTCCCCAGCTCCTGGCAACAAAGAGTTTATTATCAGTGTCTATGGATTTGCCTATTCTGTATATTATATATAAGTGGAATGATGCTGTATATGGCTTTTCTGTCTGGCTTTTTTCACTAAGCATATTTCAAGGTTCATCCATGTTTTAGCATGCATCAGTACTTCATCCCTTCTTATGGCTGAACTAAACAGTCCATTGTACGGATTATCACATTGTGTTGATCCATGCATAAGGTGATGGGCATCTGGGTTGTTTTCACTTTGGGGTTATTATGAAAAATGCTGCTATGAACATTCATGCTGCTGCTGCTGCTAAGCCACTTCAGTCGTGTCCGACTCTGTGCGACCCCATAGACGGCAGCCCACCAGGCTCCCCCAGCCCTGGGATTCTCCAGGCAAGAACACTGGAGTGGGTTGCCATTTCCTCCTCCAACACATGAAAGTGAAAAGTGAAGGTGAAGTTGCTCAGTTGTATCTGACTCGTAGTGATCCTATGGACTGCAGCCTACCAGGCTCCTCCATCCATGGGATTTTCCAGGCAAGAGTACTGGAGTGGGGTGCCATTGACTTCTCCAATGAACATTCATACACAAGCTTTTTTGTGTATAAATATATGCTTTCTCTCCTCTTGGATATCTACCTAGGAGTAGAACAACAGAGTCATATGGTAACTCTGATGAGATGGTTGGATGGCATCACCGACTCAATGGACATGAGTTTGAGCAAACTCTGGGAGATGGTGAGGGACAGAGAAACCTGGCATGCTGCAGTCCATGGGGTTGCAAAGAGTCAGACACAACTTAGCAAATGAACAACAATAACAATAGTAACTCTATATTTAACCATTTGAGGAAATGCCAGGATATCTTCCAAAGCAGCTGTACTATTTTACATTATTACAGGCAGTGTGTGAGGGTTCCAAGTGTTCCACATTCTTACCAACACTTGTTATTACTTGCCTCTCAGACTAAAGACATCGCAGTGTCTGTGAAGTATATTGCACTGTGGTTTTGATCTGCATTTCCCTGATGGTTACTGGTGTTCACCATCTTTCAATGTACTACTTGGCCACCTGTACAGTGCTTTTGGAGAAACGTCTGTTCTGATCCTTTGTCTACATTTAAACTGGGGTTTTTATCTTTTTATTCCTGAGCTGTAAGATTTCCTGGTATACTGTAGGTACATGTCTCTTCTAAAATATATGATTTGCATATATTTTCTCTCAATTTATGAGCTCTCTCTTCATTTTATTGACGGTGACCCTGAAAGCATAAAAAGTCTTAATCTAGATGAAGTCAAATTTATCTCTTGTGCTTTTGGTGTCATATCTAAGAATCCATTGCCTACCCAAGGTTATAAAATTTTACTCCTAGAGCTATGTAGTTTTAGCTCTTACACTTACATCCATAATCCATTTTGAGTTAATTTTTGTATATGATGTGAGGTAGAGGTCCAAATTCATTTTTTTGCATTTGGATAACCAGTTGTGCCCATGCTGTCGTTAAGGACACTATTTCTTCCTCTACCAAATTATCTTTGCATTCCTGTCTCTTAAGTCCACACTCAGAGCTTTTCATTACTTGTAGGTAAACATCACTATGAGCTTGTCAATTTCCCAGCTATCAGGTGTTTTATTACTCTACTCTATCCTGTATTTACTTTATTTCAGCTTGGCCAATCACTTACATTTCAAAGCACTTATCAAGTACCTACTACATACCAGGCAGAACTCTAGATTCTCAGATATAATCCCAATGAGGCACCAAGATTCTTGGGGATGGTTATAAAATGTATTGTGTTTCATGACAGAGATGCGGAGAAAGTACCAAAGATGCTGAAAAAATAAAACAAAACCACCATCTCTGTGTTGGAGGTTCTAAAAGGGTCACAACGAGGAGGGGCATTTGAATAGAAGAATGACTGAACTGTCAGACAAAGAAGGGCTCTTGAGTTCTTGAAGAAGAGAGAAATCGTGGGGACAAAAGTATGTAGTTGAGAAAAGGCCAGGGGACAGAAGTTTAAGGTGGTAGCAATACGGGACAACAGGTAAAGGCGATTCTCAAAAGGAGGGCAGTGTTGAATATGAAGAATTCATAAACCAAAGAGCTTTAATTTTACTTCTATGCAATGTACATCCAACTCTACATCTGAACAAGGAAGCCACATGTGATTGAGAAAAAGGACTGTGGGGTTAAGAGGTAAAATTGTATTGGATAGTGACAGACTAGTATTGGGCATTCTTATGTATGTCTAGCTAGGAGTGGGATTTTTTTCTTTAAGTGATGCTTTCTCCTCACAACTGAATAACAAAAAGACATTCTGCTTCTTGACAAGTCGAAGATGTTTTATACTTGGCGCCAACCCTCTTCATTTCTTTGAAGTCTGTATAGGGTCAGCCTTAAAGAAGAGACTGTATACCTTCTTTGTGCTTCAGGCTCTCAATTTTCTTCACTGTAATAATTTCTTTTACTTAGACACTTCACTGTCTGATATTATTAACATTATAATGCTTACCACTGAGATCACTTAACTCTGGGCCCATCTTCTGTTCAGATAGCCCAATCTAAATGAAACTGAACACATGCCTTACAGGCTGTTTCTTGTGTTTTTTCTTTTCTTTTTCTTTAATATTTCCATCAACTTTATTTAAAATTTTTATTTTATATTGAAGTATTCTTGCTCTTTTTCAATTCAGAATCCAAATTACTCCATTTTTACTATTCTTCCAATATGTCTGAGCACACACCGCCATAACTCTAAATTGAGAAAGTGTCTCACCACACTTCCATCATCAGTTTTATGAAAGTAAGTTTATAGCTCTGCTTTTCCTCTTTTTACTTACATTTTCTATCAAAGTTTTTCAGAATCAGAAATACACCATGGTCTAAAATTCTCTATTTTCCCTATGAAATCTAATAAGTGTTTGGCAGTTAGTAAAATCACAGCAACACCACTAGCAAGAGACAGCACATTACAGCTTCCCTCCACTAGAATTTTTTACTGGTATTCCTTAAATGGGTCTTTAGCATAAAAGGAGGTGTTATTTCAACCATCACAATGGTGAGAACTGTACTCTGTTTCACAGGAATGAAACACTTCCTCAAAATAAATGAGTGGGAGACATAATAGAATTCTACATCCCTTGTTCTTTTCTGTTAATTGACTGGTGACGTGAATGTGACCCGTCATCCTGGGTCCTGGTGCAAGGCCTGCTCTGCACCCTTTTCTCCTTTCAGTGGTCCTTATTTACAAAGACTTGTGTAAAACAAGCCATTTATTTGCAACAGAGCAAAGACAGGCCAATATTCTGCCTACTCAAAGAAAAAAACAAACAGATGTCAAATTGACTTGTATAAAAAAAGTAGGGATGGAAAAATGAAATTATAGTAGCTAAACTATGTCTTAGAAAGTGAAGAAAAGGGTGAATTTTTACATCAGAGAAGGATAAATCTTCTTTGATTCCTGCCTGAACTTCAGCAATTTTCCTATGTAGCTGCCAATTTTTTCACCCTAGCAAAATCATTAAAACTGAAAATTACAGAATTTTGATCTACTTTAAAAGCAGACAGAGAGAGAAAGAAAAAAAATCTGGAAGACTATAATCCATAAAATGTTAATATAAAGATTATTGTCTCCTGTGGGTGGTAAACTTACAAATTTTTTTTTATACACTTCTTTGTCTTTTCAGAGATTTTGCCAATGAATATAAGATGCCTTCATAATCAGAAAAAAAAAGAAAACAAAGATAAAAAGTGGAGAGACTTGGTTAGTTACATATTCAGGGGAGGAAGTAGTGCAGAGAGGAGCTCGTATTGTCCTAGGAGAGAGGACAAAAACTCAACTATACCCAGACGTCCGCGTTCCAGGCAGCCTGAAGACCTTAAACCTTATCCAGGTATAGAGGTATAACTTTATCTTTTTAAAAAAATCCTTCCAACATACCTCTGAAATTACCACTTCTTTTTAAACTACTGTTCTTTTTTTTAACTTAAATAATCCAACTTCAGAGAAATTTAAGTACAAACAGCCAAGTTCTCACATTATATTTGTAATTCACCAAGACCAAGTTGTGCCACATTACAGAGAAATTAGGACACCAGAACAAAGCATGGACCCTGTTGAAGTTAACTATGTCTCCTTTAATGTTTTTGCTAATTCAATCTACACTTCCCCCACACCTAGCAAATCATGGTGAAAGTGAAGTCGCTCAGTTGTGTCTGACTCTGCGACCCCATGGACTGTAGCCTACCAGGCTCCTCTGTCCATGGGATTTTCCAAGCAATAGTACTGGAGTAGATTGCCATTTCCTTCTCCAAGGGATCTTCCCAACCCAGGGATCGAACCCAGGTCTCCTGCATTGTAGACAGACGCTTTACCGTCTAAGCCACCAGGGAAGTCTCTAAGGCAGTAGACTTTATGAAGAAACCACTATCAGATGGTAGAGGGTGAAACCCACCTCGATGGAAGGAGGCCTCCTAACCCTACTGTGTTTGCCTCCAACTGACTTTCTGGCAAGCAACAAGAATCAAGAAAGGCCTTGTGGTGCCCAAGTCCACACACAAAAGAATTAAAAGCCCAAACAAACAAAAACAAAAACATCCCACAACTCCAGCAGTATCCTAACTAAATTAATCCTGGGATGAGTTTTTGAAGCCATATATATTTTTGAAGTGCCAGGGCCAACAGTGAGTAGAGAAGTCTATTAAATGGTTTACCTGTGAAATATAACCTGGAGGCACATGGATGGGAGGAATGGATCCATTGGGTGACATCATGGGAACTTCAGCAGGTCCTAAAAGAGGGAGGAGTAAGATATTAACAGCTGAAGAAATATACATTATTCAAAACAATCTCCGGTATGTTTAAATATTATCAAAACTGAAGAGAATTATTTTGACTATTTTCTCTTCAATAGTTGGTATCTCGTGCCTTAGATCTGAAATGGATGAAAAGGAATTCTCCAGTTGCATAAGTCAAGGGGCTGGGAAGGAGGGAAACCGCTATGAATATCTTTATAAAGATTTAATGATTCCCAAAGCCTCAAATTCCATAAACTAAAGCTGTGCAGATAAGAGTATTCTAACAAAGTGGGGCAAAAAATTTCCTTTTTTGCCTTTAAAAGAATGCACTATTAATACATGCTTAAGCAAGTAAATTTTTAAATGAGTTTACCTCTTCTGCTTTAAAAAAGCTTTGGATTTAAAATTTTTATTTTGATTATTGTTTTCAATAAGCTACTGTAACACGCTATTAATTTGACATAGAAGAAACCTTTAAAATACTCCAAGCCCACTGAATTTGACATCTCTGATAAGGAAGGGAGTAAAAATAGACCATGTTTAAAACTAGGCACTACTACTACTAGCAATACTCATATAAAATTTAATTGGATTATTTCAGAGTAAAGCATTCAATTAACAAAAGATTAGTTTTCAAAATATTAAATTCTACAAATGTTAATGGCATGTCTAAGGCATACAATCAAAGGCAAAGCGATCACCAATTACCTAAGACATAGTTTGAGTTAAATATTTAATTACAAGGAAACTAACTGTCATAACATCAAAATCAATTTCTGACACCCTTCCAAAGATTCTGTGGCTAAACAGTTTCCCTGGAAGAGTACGACCTCAGGTTACAGGCTTTCAGTTTGATAGGTGGCTCCCCTATTTAGCAACCCATATCCCAAACGTCAATCCAAAGCCATATTTCAAGTCTGAGATGTGACTTCCTGGCTCCAAGTGCCCTGTATTGTTTATTTGCTTTCTCCTAATGTGTGTTGTGCCGCTGGCAATGAAAATTGCCCTGCTGTAACAAAAACAAAGAAAAATACAATACTTTTCTTGGCAAAAGAAGACAGACCCTGCCACCCAGTGCTGTATTTACATTTAAGTACAATACACCTTTCACCTCACAGTTCAATCCACTGTTAGAACTACTTCTCAGGAAAAGTGTGGAGGAACAGGCATGTCAGGGTGCCCATCAAAAGGTCTGCACATATAGGAAAAATACAAAGAAGAAGGGCAGAAAAGATTCCAATATTCATGTAACATTCCATATGAATAGAGTCACTGAAACTTCATGTACAACGTGCCAAAGCTCTGAACCATCTATCTGATAATCTAAATATGTACAAACTAGCACAGCAGTCTCTTACACTGACACACACTGGTAATCAGTTAAAGCAAAGGATGGCAATGGTATAAGAAAGGATAATTCCATAACCCCAAGGTGTTTTTAAGTATGAATCAAACTAATGCATTCACCTGTCACTGAAGACACTTTCCAAATTCATCCTTATCAGCTTTAGCATTTTTGCCATAGCCATTAAGGTATTTACTATATATTTTTATTTTAATTGATTTACTTAGAAAATCATAAATGACTATTTTACCCTTAGCCTGAGTACTATCCTTGAAATCCAAGGGTCAATGAACTCAGATATATAAACAGGCATTACAAACACACCCGCTGTCTAGTTTCATTTACCAGCTCACTATTCACACTGGGTTTGTAACCTTGAACAATTCTCTGAGCCTCACTTATCAAGTGTTAGTCGCTCAGTCGTGTCCAACTCTTTGTGACCCCATGGACTGCAGTCCACCGGCCTTCTCTGTCCATGGAATTCTCCAGGCAAGAATAGTGGAGTGTGTTGCCATTTCCTTCTGCAGGGGAACTTCCTGACCCAGGAATTGAACCCAGGTCTCCTGAATTATAGGCAGATTCTTTACCATCTGAGCCACCACAATTCCTACCCCACAGGACTGGATTTAAAGGTTAAACCCTAAAGGAGATCAGTCCTGGGTGTTCATCGGAAGGACTGATGTTGAAGCTGAAACTCCAATACTTTGGCCACCTGATGCGAAGAGCTGACTCATTTGAAAAGACCCTGATGCTGGGAAAGATTGAGGGCAGGAGGAGAAGGGGACGACAGAAGATGAGATGGGTGGATGGCATCACCAACTCAATGGACATGGGTTTGGGTGGACTCCAGGAGTCGGTGATGGACAGGGAGGCCTGGCATGCTGCGGTTCGTGGGGTCGCAAAGAGTTGGACATGACTAAGCGACTGAACTGAACTGACTGAATTCATGCAAAAGCACTTAGGGCAGTGCATGGCACAATAATCACTCATCAAAATGTTAGCAGTCTTTACAATTTCTTCTTTTATTTATAGCTTTTTGTTTTCTCCTGTTCTTTCATTACAATTACATTTTAAGCACTATTTTTTTTTAGATGCGTGTCCCTGCAACACATAAAATCAACACGCATATACTCTGTACGACACTGACTTAACGGCAAAAACTTCCTCATCAGATAAATATCAAATAGTTGACAGTATGGAGTGTGAACAGAAATGCTACCACCTCAATAAAGTACTACTTTTTAATCACCAAACTGTATACCAGACAAACAGTCTCTTAACCCCAGTCAAGACCCCTAAAACTGTTAAAGTCATTTGTATAAAATGCTTTAAAGAATGTAGGACCAGTCAGTGATTTACAGCCAGAAAATGTTTTCTTCCTGGCCTTGATTTCAAAAGTAGCCAAATGACTTTACCATGCTTGTTCCCCCTTCCTCTTGTCACTGTCATCAAAACCCTTTTAAAAAGCATTGCGAAATATACAGTAATGGTTTCTAAAACTCAGCTCTGCCTTGGAAGCTTAAGATTTCACTCCTTTCTGAAATAAACCATTGCACCCTCAGGCATTCAGGAGTTTCAAAATAAAAACCCTTTGCACAGTGGTGGTATGAGAAAAGTCACTGTCTTCCTAAATACTTATCTCCCAATCAGTGAGTTTAAGTGCTTCTGCTCAACTGTTTGTGTTTGAGAACCTCCTATACTATTATAATTTTTCCCTAATTAAAACACAAACTTCTCTTCCTAAACTTTTAGAATTACTAGATACCTTTCGATTTTTTAATTGGTGATCTCATGACACAAGATTTAAAGGATATAGCTATGAGAATACAATGGAAAATGGTTCTCTTCTTATTCAAACCATCAACACAGGATATGTGAGGCAGGGAGAAAAGCCACACAGTCTCCCAAACAAACTTCCTCTTTGACTGTATTGGGAAATCATTGATCTATTAAACTTGAGAAAAAAATTTTAATCACTTAAGATAGCTCGAACCCTCTTTATTTAAACATTCTTGGTACATAAAGGTAGGTCTACACAAATATACATACACATAGATGAAATAATTTGAATCTAAACATACACCTCCAAAACACTGATTTTTTTTTGAGAAACTAATTAAGAAGCTCACCTAGAGACCACATGAACTCTTCCACAGACAGATAAAAGATATCACGTGTACAATTTCTAGAACTGGAATTAGAATGTTAGCTAAAAGTCAAGTAATTCCATGAAAAACTCTCTTGGGAAATTTGATCTATTTCAGCTTTTAGGCTGTGACTTCAAGAGTCAAGACCTGCCCTCCCCACCCCTACCCTCAGCTTTTTTCACTGAACAAGATGTGACACGCAAATAAGAACTATGATCCATTTATAGTCATTAAAAATTTTAACTGCAATATTCACGTACATGGTCTAACATCTTAAAAGTCTGTTAACATTTGTTAGTGAATTGATTTTTCATTTACTTATAACAAACTGTGAACAGGAAAGGTTGGAGAGTAGCTTAATTATTCAACCAGTATTAATTCATACAATGATCCTACAAATTTATTCTCATATCAAAGAGACTGAAGGGAAGTCCAGCAATGTTGTATTTTTAGGGCCACACACAGCTCATGGAGCTATGACCCCACCAAGGCTGTAAGCCCATTCTACTTCACGTCATGTTTCTTCCCTGCTACTGGTGATCCCACACAACTCCCACATGGAGATACTCCTGGCTCTGATACTATTAATATACTCAGAATATTCACCTGTCCTGAGAGAAGAGGTAACTAGACTGACTCTTGACTGGAGGAGGATGTGCAAATGAGGTTCAGACACCTAGAAGTGGTGGAAAATGGGAATCCAGGGTATCAATTATCATTAAACCAGTCTCAGAAATAGACCAGCTATAAATAATTATATCACAATTTTGCCATTTTGAAAATGTATTGTATTTTTATGAGCTGAATATTCACCAGTAGGTAAACAACTGGTGAATAAATAGAATGTTATTACTGGATTTGTATATAAACTGGTACCTGTGTGCCCAAATGGCTAGTTTCAACAATAGCCATTAGTAGCACTAGATTACATTCTTAGCTTATTAACTTAAATATTATCTCGTTCAAGAAGAATGAAAGAGGGGGAAAGGATACAAGAGGACTGAGGGCACAGCACAGCAAGATGAAGGGAAACTAACGAGAAAAATAAAACAGGGGCAAAACCGGTGATGAAATTCAAGACGCCCTATTAAAAACAAAAACAAAAGCCTCCAGATCTTTCCAAATAGCCAAAAGAGAATTTCCTGCTGGCTGAAGTAGTCATAAGGATAAGACCACAGCTAGTAGGTAACCAGATAATTATGGTGAAAGCAATTACCAAGACAAACAGCCTAAATAAAAGTACACTGTGCTGTTTGCTATGCATGGGTCTAAGACTAAATACAAAATGTGAGGTCTTCTGGTGAATCTTGTGATTGTCTAATAATGAATCTCCAGTTACTTATGCTGATTTGAGACATGCAGACAAGTTAACAGATTATGTAGGCACTTTGGGGAGATTGTTGTTGTTGTTTAAGTTATTCAACACTAATTAATCCCATAAGAGGACTGAAAGGAATACAAAGATAAAACACAGGTCCTAACCTAAGCTTAAACTCTAGTGCAGTGGTTCTTAAACTTTAGTACACATCAAAATCATCCAAAGGGTTTCTGAAAATCCAGATGACTAAATTCCACTTCCTGTAGTTTCAAAATCAGAAGATATGGGGTGGATGCTAAGAGTTAGAGTTTCTAACAAGTTCTCAAGTTGGTTAAAAGACAATGAGCATACACAGCAAACATCACACTCAATGGTTAAAACACTAAAGCTTTCACCCTAACATCAGGAACAAGAGAAGGATGCCCACCTTCAACATCACTATCAACATTGTAACCAGAAGTCCTAGCTAGCAACTGGGAGAAAAAGAAAAAGCATCCAAACTGGAAAGGAAGAAGTAAAACCATGTTCGCAGATGACATTATCCTATATATAGAAAGTCCCAAAGATTCCATAAACAAAACACTATTAGATTTTTTAAAAGAGTTCAATAAATTTACAAAGTACAAGAGTAACAGACAAGTCAATTATGTTTCTATGCACCAGAAATGAACAATCTGAAAAGGAAATTAAGAACATAATTCTATTTACAGCAATATCCAAAAGAATAAAATACCTAAGAATAAATTTAAACAAGGAGGTGAAAGCCTTCTGCACCTAAATTACAAAACACTGCTGAAAGAAAGTAAAGAAGACCTAAAGAAGTGGAACCCAAGAACACCTAAACAAAGACATGGAATGGAAGACAGTATTATTAAGATGGCAACACTGGTCAAAGTGATCTACAGTCAATCCCTTCTCCAGAGGATCTTCCCAGTCCAGGGATCGCACCCAGGTCTCCAGCACTGCAGGCGGATTCTCTACCAGCTGTGAACCACAAGGGAAGCCCAAGATTACTAGAGTGGGTAGCCTATCCCTTCTCCAGGGGATCTTCCCAACCCAGGAATCTAACCAGGGTCTCAAACATTGCAGGCAGATTCTTTACCAGCTGAGCTACCAGGGAAGCCAAGTCAATGTAATCTCTATCAAAATTCCAAGTCTTTTTGGCAGACATGGAAAAGCAAATCCTTAAATTCATATGAAACTGCAAGAGGCCTCAAACAGACTAAAAGAATCAACTTGGACTCCTACTTGATATATACAAAAGTTAGACCTAAATATAAAAGCTAAAACCATAAACCCTTAGAAGAAAACATGGCTCTATTTTCATAATGTTACATTTGGCAACGGATTCTTAGCTGTGACACCAAAACTACAAGCAACACAAGAAAAAACAAGCAGACTTCGTAATAACTGCAAACCTCATGCAAAGGACAGTAGTAACAAAGCGAAAAGACAACCTATAACACAGGCAAAACATACTTACAAACTCTGTATCTAATAAGGAACTAGTATCCCAAATATATAAATAATTCTCACAACTCAACAAAAAGACAACCCAGTTTTTAAAATGGGTACAGAGCCAGCAAATATGAGAAGATGCTCACCACCTCATTAGTCATTAGGGAAACAAAACCACAATGAGGCACCACTTCAAACTCCTGTAACAGCTATTCTCAGAAAAATGGAAAATAAGTGTTGGTGTGGGTGTGGAAAAAGTGGAACCCTTGTACAAACTGCTGGTAGTCATGTAAAATGGTGCAGCTGCTGTGGAAATCAGTTTGGCTCTTCCTCAAAAAGCTAAACAGAAAAGTACTATATGGCCCATCAATATGATTTCTAGGTAAAATATACCCAGAAGGATGGAAAACTGGGACTCAAACAAATACACAAACACATGCTCACAGCAGTACTATTCACAACAGTCAAATGGTACAAAGAGCCAAAATGTCCATTTGGGGAAAAATGGGTAAATACAATCTGATATAATATACACATGGGACTAGTACTCAGTCATAAATGAAGTACCAAGTACTGATAGATGCTAGAAGGTTGAAAATATTAAACTAAGTAAAAGAAGCCAGACACAAAAGGTCACATACTGTGTGATTCCATGTACATAAAATATCCAGAATAAATAAATCAGAGACAAAATTCAGATCTGTAACTTCTGATGGCTGAGCAGTGGGAATGATTTGGGACGTTAACTGCTTAAAAGATGGAAGCATTTCCTTTCGGGGTGATGAAAATGTTTTAGAACTAGAAAGAAGTGAATGCCCAACACCGCAAATGCACTAAATGCAAATGAATTAAAATAGTTAATATTATCTAATAGTTCATGTTAATATTATATGAATTTCACCTTATAATTATTTACATTTTCTAAAATAATGTTACATGATGAGTACATAACCAAAAAACTATAAGATAGTAAAACTGTGGTTACTAATAAACTACCAAAAAGCAACTGAACACAAATCTCCTAGAGCACATTTCATGACTTGTACATTAATTTCAGGGAGGATGCTATTTCTAGACACTGTGCTATGCAAAACCAGTAAGCTGCATTTTCAGTCCTCAAGGGACTGACGGTCTAATTACGGGGTACAGGTATATAAACAAACGCACACAAGGATGCATTTCAGGCACTGTCTAAATTCAGCAAGATTTTAAATGATTATCATCCTATTAACATGTTAGTGATTACAGAAATGAGCTGTTAGAAGACCCTCAGGATTTGGGAGAGGTCTCACTGTTTTACAAGTAAAGAAACTGAGGCCCAGATGCAAGCTGAGCATCAGGCAGGTGATGGAACAATAGGGTCTGGAAGTCAGTTTTTATATAGTTTTTAGCTCAGTGTGGTTTCCTTCAGGAGTAAGTTTTGCCGTTTCTTAAAATGTTGCTGCAAAGGCATTTTTTTTCTCTCTCTCTCAAGGTGAAATTTTCATATACAGTCAGGTACAGACTGCACATCTCTCTGGCTCAGATGTACTGGTCTCTCCAATCTGTAACTACTTCTTCCCCCAGTCATCCTGCCAGAGAGGGAACAGACTGCAAAGAGCAGAATCTGAGCAGTGCAGGAAGAAAACCCTTGGAGCTAGGGAGGCTTGGGTTTGACTGTGAGCTCTACAAATTTCTAGCATGACCCTGGGCAAGTTACTTAAAATCTCTCTGACAGATCAGCAGTTTTCTGAGTTACAAAAAAAAAAAAAAAAAAAAAAATGAAATAAAATAAAGCAACAAGAACTAATCTCAAGGGTTGTTCCAAGGACTGGCAGTTGTAAGGATGCATACAGAGCCCAGTATAGTACCTGATCAAATAATGGTATTTTAAAAACAACTTTAACATTGTGCCATGGAGAGAAATACAATATGAACAAAGAGGTTAATAGAGAATTTATCAGAAAGACAAACCTAGACAGCCTACAAAAGAAACAGAGACATCACTTTGCCAACAAAGGTTGTTTGCATAGTCGAAGCTATGGCTCTTCCAGTAGTCAGGTATGGATGTGAGAGCTGGACCATGACAAAGGCTGAGTACCTAAGAATTGATGCTTTCAAGTTGTGGTGCTGGAGAAGATTCTTCAGAGTCCCTTGGACAGCAAGGGGATCAAACTAGTGAATCCTAAAGGAAATCAGTCCTGAATATTCATTGGAAGGACTGATGCTGAAGCTCCAATATTTTGGCCACTTGATGTGAAGAGCCAACTCACTGGAAAGGATTCTAATGCTGGGAAAGATTGAAGGCAAAAGGAGAAGTGGGTGACACGATGAGATGGTTGGATGGCATCACTGACTCAACGGACATGAGTTTGAGCAAACTCAAGGAGATAGTGAAGGACAGGGGAGCCTGGCAAACTGCAGTCCTTGGACTTGCAAAAAGCTGGGCACAACTTAGCGACTGAACAATAACAGAAAGACAAATGAAGAGTTACATGAGCTCTCAAATGAGCGAGTCACTTGTTTTGCCCTTCACATTTTCTCCTCTAAAAATGTTTTTCCAGCTTATTGATTTAAAAAAATATTCTTTTAAAAAATAATACATTCAAGATACATGAAATATAATGATTAAAAAACAAGGAACAAATTTCTTTAAAAGGGAAAGATCGCTGCTTTGCCATAGTAATCTACTTTCCCATCCCTAATTACTAGCCCTTCCTCTCCCAAAACTACCTGTTATCTTTCCATAATTTCTAGGAAACCTTAGAAAATTGCAGGTGTCTAACTTTCTAAATGTCTGGACAACTCTATAAATAAGAAGATCAGCCTTTGTTTTCTGAAAGTCAATCCTCTACTCTCTGACACTGGCTTTATTACAAGAATTTCTAGTCTGGCTCAGCACTGTCCTTAAAAGTAGCAAGTGACCATAACAACAAATTGCCCAGTGACTAAAATATTCCTGCTGAAGTCTTCCTGAAGTAAACCACTCACAAAACTGAGCTGCTGATAGAACTCATAAATAATGGGATACCACCATCTTAACAATTATCCATTCAAAACACAAGAAGGTGCAACATTAGTTAAGTATGTTTCCCATTGTGAATTCAACTTTTTCTTTCCCAATATTCCTCTTTGAACTTGTTCTGTTACTTAGCTGTTATAAGGGCATCAGGAGTAGACTTTAATCTCACACCAGATTAAATTTCATCAATCCCAATGTTCCTTAGTTTCAATAAAATCAAGTTATCTACTTCATCAAGTTTTTTTAAGGTTTAAATGTTAACAAAATCTATATACTTATTGAGTTGTTATAGAGTGATTTTTTGTATTAGTTTACATTTTATTACATTCAATTCAATAAACATTTATTGTATGAGATTCTGTAAGAGATTAACCACCACACAGGAGACTTTATAACAGAAATGTTACTAACTACTACATAAACAAGCAGCAATTGTTTTATTAGAGGCCAAGAGCACTGGAGCTAGACAATAATCATCCATGGTGGGTAGAAGGAGCATATTTAAAACTCCCTGTGACTGGCATGAATGGTAAAGGAAGTTAGTGAATCCATTCACAACAGGCACGATGGCTAACACAGTTTTAAAAAGAACTTGATTTAAATTCAGGGCTACACTGGATGGGAGGGAAGTTTGTGGGACAATGGATACATGTGTATGTGTGGCTGGGGGCTTTCCCGGTGGCTCAGCGGTGAAGAATCAGCCTACAATGCAGGAGACCCGGGTTAGATCCCTGGGTGGGGAAGATCCCCCTGAAGGAGGAGGAAATGGCAACCCACTCCAGTATTCTAGCCTGGGAAATCCCACAGACAGCAGGCTACAGTCCATGGAGTCGGAAAGTCACAACTTAGCAACTAAACAACAACAACTGTGTTCACCTGAAACGGTCACAACATTGTTACTTGGCTATACCCCAGTACAAAATAAGTTTTAAAAATAAATATAGTCAGGGCTACAGAAATACAAGCTCTAAGACTGTTAAAGATATTAGATATCATGAGAGAAGCCGGTGATAGAGCCTTCAACTCCTGATTTTAGAAATCCTGGTTGCTGCTTTGTTCTTTTCAACAAACCTTTGCTGAACCCGATCTAGTTGCCAGACCCTGAGCAGGATGCCAAGGACACAATGACATTGAAGAGAACAAGGATTTCTGTTCGTAATTATGGAGAGAATGGCATGCAGAATGAGTAATGCACAGGTGCAAAGAAGTGTGGCCGGGGGGTGAGGGTGGGGGGCGGGGGCGGGGCGGGAATGCAGCTCTCTGCCCTGCTTCTGGCCTGAGATGTCTCTGACAGATAACTGTGTAACTCGGCATGGAGTCAGGCACATGGCCCAGACATCTCAAACTGCATGAGCATTTGGTAAGAATCTAGTCCAGCAATAGAACTGATTAAAGAATTAGTCAGGAGGTCTATGAAAAATGGTTCCAATGGTTCATCTTTGGGCAAACCAAGACATAGGACACTGAGTACACAGATCCAGCCTGATGCTGAAACTGGACCTTCCGAGGTCTTAGAGCCCTGCTTTTCATGCTAAACTTTCTCATCCTATTCAAACTTGGAATATAACTTA
Source organism: Ovis aries (assembly GCF_016772045.2). Classification (NCBI taxonomy): domain Eukaryota; kingdom Metazoa; phylum Chordata; class Mammalia; order Artiodactyla; family Bovidae; genus Ovis; species Ovis aries. Next base: position 215,993,659 of record NC_056054.1, read on the forward strand.
CCCAGTCCACAGATGAAAACATTCAGTATCATCCTCCCAGTTAAACTTATCTAAATGAACACTAAGATTCAGTCCGTCTTTGATTTTTAATGTCAGGTTTTAATGGAAGATGATCCATGGATTTCCTTATTTATACTTAAACCAGGACCTTAGAAACTTCAAAGCTCTGAGGAATGATACAAACACAACTCATTAATACCAAGAATGGGCTTCTGATATTTTACAAAGAAAAGTCTCTGCAAAAGTTCACAGCAAAATTAAAGTCATAAAAAAGGCATTCACTGCAAAGCCTTTTGAAGCAAATCTTTCCTTGCATGTTTTCTCTATGTCCATCAACGGTATCAGAAAGCCCATCACATTTTCTTATTGAGGGAAATGAGGACCCTTTTGCCCAAGTACTGGTGTTCCAGCTAATAACTAATTCAAGAGGAAATTGCCAAAAAAACTGAGTTGGAATGGGTGAGTGTAAGTTCAGTGGGACCCTCCAAGACAGTCTTGGTGAAGGTAAAAATTTATTAGGGCAGAGTACTTAAAATTTCATTTTAAATGTACTGAAATAAAATGCAAACTGATGTTTTTAAGAAATAAGTCTATTAATTTTGTAGAGAAAAAAATTGGAAGAAAGATTATTCATTAGAAGGGCAATGGCAGACACAGAAACTATGCAATGTGCCAGCAGGAATGGGGCAGACCTTATTCACTGGGACCCTGAGTATTTTAAACGGGTCTCCTTCATTCTTGCACAAGCCTTCTCTGCTCTCAGAAAGGGTTCTGACTTCGAGACCCCCTGGACTGTAGCCCACCAGGCTCCTTTGTCCATGGGATTTTCTAGGCAAGAACAGCCTAGAAAATGGAGTGAGTTGCCATTTCCTCCACCAGGGGATCTTCTTGACCCAGGGATGAGTAAAACACGGTCCACTCTTCCTCCCCAGGTCTCAGTTCCCACCCCATTTGGCTGACCAACAAGCCTGTTTCTCCAGGGAAGGACAAACAACAAATAAAAGGCAGGACAGCAAATAGTTCATAACTCTGAAGAACTCAGGGGCAAATTTGCACTTCCTTACAACTCCAAGGTCATGCTGTAGAGGGGCAAGTTTGAAAATAGCACTGAGTCATTAACCGGACAACAGTATGTGACTGCATTCCTCTCAAGAGCTGTTTTACATTATCCATCTGTTAGAAATCAAAGAACATTTAAACATCTCCCACCTGAGAGCTGAATTACAAATAATAATAATGTATAGCTTTACCAACATATTATTACACAATATATTTGGGGTGGGGTGCGGGGATTTCAAGTATCCATTGCTCTGATGAGGTTTTAAGTCAACCACAGAGGATCCCTTTTAATTGCCCTCAAGGCAGGCTCTTCTGCTCTCCACCCCTACCCATCCCCCACCAAAAGCATGCTTCCCATAAGAGAAAGCCTTTAACAACATTCTAAAGGCATTTTATTGACAGCATCCCCACATGGCTTACTATCTTGGTTCTTTTAACTCATGTACCTCAAAAAAAGAGAGAAACGTCTGGGATCCATGGCATAGAACTGCTAAAGAAAACTAATAGCTATTATGGAAATAGAAAAAACAAAGCAAAACACTAATCCATAGAACACAAATTACAGTTTATCTACCTGATGCCATTTTTCCTCCAGTCTATAAGGTTACTGTATTTGCTCATTCACAATCACACATCAGGTTGGAAGTTGCTTCTCAACAGAAGACCAGCAATCTTCTGAAATTAACTTAATTTTACAAAAGTGTTGTGATTGCTAATGAAAACCCTCTAAATTGTCCAGTGGCTGGGACCTCATAATGGGCTTTGAGATGACTAGTTCAGTTTATAGTTCTAATGTCTACCTTACCTAAACCATGCAGAGGAAGCCAACAAAGTAAGTGAGAGTTGCTATAGACCAGATATGTTTACACAGCTTGTTGCATTTACTCTTTTGTTTGTATGTGAAAAACAAAGGGCAGGCTGAGACTGACAGTAAATAACAACTACAAATAGATTAGACTCTCCTATTTGAAGTCTGATCAAAGGCAGTCAGTAAACACCTCCAAGATCACTCTGGCTGGTTATTTTCTCAGCTATAAAAATGAGCTGACACAGTTATTGTTTGAGGGGCAGCCGACTGCTTTATGGCATAGATGCCTTCTTGTCCTGGCACACTGGTTCAACACAAACAAAAAATTTTCCTAAGTAAGCCACAATTCCAAGTACCAACTCTTCATTTACAAAGGGGCCTGAGACAAATGAAAACAGAGTCTAAGCTTGGGGAATAGATTACCAGAAAGATCTCCTAACTGATTAACCGCTGTTCTTTATGAGCTTAAAAAAAAAAAAAAAAAAAGCAAGCTTTTCAAGAGAAGGATAAATTTTAAACTTCTCTCATCCACACAACTATCAGCCAATCAGGAATAGCCAAGACTAGGTCTACAGGGATAGATAAGAAAAGGAAAATGCACAATTATCAATATGTTCAATGAAAAACAAAACACAGTAATTTCACTTATACTGCCAACAACGGTTAAACAACATAACCACAAATATACACAATATACAAACATGAGCAACTCATAAATCCCTTCAAGGCAAAATGTTCACATTACACCCCTTCCAGTCCAGACATCCCTACTCAGACTAAACTGTGAGAATCAGAAGATGTGAAACTCTTCATCTCCATCACTGCCCTTGAGAAACCGTTGTTTTGTGACTTCTCTTCCCCATCATATCACCTATAAAATAACTCCCATATGCACAAGTCTCTGAAGACCTTCTACTGAGGTACACCTTAAGCCTCATACTTACTAAGTGATCACCTTCACTTTTAGAAGAGTAAAACAATGTTATACATCTGATTAAAAATGTCGTGGTCACAGATATGAGGTCAGGTTTGTTAGGCAAGGTATTGCTGGAACAGAGTGAAGATTGGATAACAAGGAGAAAGAAGGTTTGGGGGCAGCAAGTTGACATTCTCCAGAAAGAAACAAGGAACTAGACAGATAGCGAATATAGAAGAAGGAAGAAGGAAAAATAAAAACACAAAAGAAGGAAATAATCTGATGGACTGAGGAGAAAATCAGACCATGTGGAAAAACCACACCCAGAAAATACATGGTCCCAATTCATCTCTACTGAATTGTTTTCCAATTCAATGTGATGCATTAGAAGGTCTGTGATCAGAGCACACATATGATACTCAAAATAGCAACTCAAAAACACCTGACAGTAATATAGACGCTGGTCAATGGTTCATTTCAGCTTTCAAATGGTATTTTTAAAAACTCTGATCTTCAACACACTCCATCAAAACCAACTGAAGCTCCATGAGATATGGGATCCAATCCATAAGGCCTTGGGTAAGTCACTTAACTGTGCATGTTAATGCCTCAAATGTAACCCAAAAGAAACCTAATGATTTTCATGCTTCCTTCTAGAGCAGTAGCATTGATGTCATTAGGCCTATCCTTGCAGACTACAGAAGAGAACTATTAGATGACAATCCCTAAAATCCTTCCAGTATAGTCAAAGCTGTGGTTTTTCTAGTAGTCGTGCATGGATGTGAGAGCTGGACCATAAAGAAGGCTGAGCACAGAAGAACTGATGCTTTTGAATTATAGTACTGAAGAATCCTGAGAGTCCCTTGGACTGCAAGGAGATCAAATCAGTCTATCCTAAAGGAAATCAATCCTGAATATTCATTGGAGGGACTGATGCTGAGGCTGAAGCTCCAATAATTTGGCCACTTTATGGGAAGGGCTAACTCATTTGAAAAGACGCTGATGCTGGGAAAGATTGAAGGGAGAAAGGGAAGGGGACAACAGAAGATGAGATGGTTGGATGGCATCACCAACTCAATGGACATGAGTTTGAGCAAACTCTGGGAGATGGTGAAGGACAGGGAAGCCTGGCTTGCTGCAGTCCATAGAGTCACAAAGAGTTGGACACGACTGAGTGACTGAACAAAAAAATGAGCCCCAAATGTGAATTACATTAGAATCTCTGGTGCCTTTTGAAAATGTTGATTTCTAGACCTCTAGAATCTGCTTCCTTTCACAGGCTGGCCAGCTCGACCTTCCTCATCCCTCACCTATATACCCCATTGGCTTTAATGCAGATGTCCTATGAATCAGTCAGATGAATAATAACCTAGAAAGAATGAAATAAAATTAATAAAAGAATAAGAGAAAAGAGTAAGCACATCCAAGATCCTTGAAGCACATCTCATTTGTACTTAATTTAAGTCAAATTAGCTGAGTCTTAATATCAGCACAATGTTTAAAAAAGTGAAGAGGGGAAAAAAGACAGCCAAGTTCCATAAATTTTATCCAATTAGTGGGTATTTAATTAAATATATATCAAAGATGACTATAATTTGGCTAAAAATACTCCTCCAGTTTAGTCATAATAAAGTAACTATTATACTCCTGTGGCAACAACAAAATCACAGAATTTCATGTAACACAAAATAATAAACACTCTATTAAGAAGCAGTCTAGGGCTTCCCTGGTGGTCCAGTGGCTGAGAGTCTGCCTGCCAATGCAGGGTACATGGGTTCGATCCCTGCTCTGGGAAGATCCCACATGCTGCCTGGCAAGTGAACCCTTGCACTTCAGCTACTGAGCCAGCGCTCTAGAGCTGGCAAGCTGCAGCTACTGAAGCCTGCTCACCAAACGCCTATGTGCTGCAACAAGAAAAGCCACCGAAATGAGAAGCCGCTGTAGCCCAACCACAGAGTAGCCCCCGCTCGCCACAACTAGAGAAAGCCTATGCACAGCAACAAAGACCCAGTATAGCCAAAAAAATAAATGAATAAAATAAACCTAAAAAAAAATGAACTGAGATCATTTAAAAAATAAAAGAAGCACTCTATACACATATTGCATTTATTTATATGATTACCAGGCATCAGTGATAGTTTAATATGAAACTCGATGCACCTAAAAATAGATAAACAGGGAAAACATTTGACAAAATCTTTGTAACTGTTTTTAGTCAACAGCCAAGATCACGGAATCAAAATTCCCTCAGGGGTGGGAACCATCTTAAAGGTCATTCAGTTCAATTCCCCAGCTGAAGCTCCTATACTTTGGCCACCTGACGCAAAGAACTGACTCATTGGAAAAAAAAACCTGATGCTTTGAAAAATTGAAGGCAGGAGGAGAAAAGACGACAATGGATGAGATGGTTGGATGGCATCACCGACTTGATGAACATGAGTTTGAGCAAGCTCCAGGAGTTGGTGTTGGACATGGAAGCCTGGCGTGCTGCAGTCCATGGGGTTACAAGAGTTGGACAGGACCGAGTAACTGAACTAAGTTCAATTCCTAACTTAAGGCTTGAACTGCTGATCAAAATCTCTAGTAGGTGGCCAGAATATTTTACATAACGTAGAATTCACTTTCTCAAAATGCAGCAAATTATTTTTTAGAAATCTTAATTGATAATGTTTTTTTTCCCCCCTTTTAATAAGCAGAAATCTGAATTCTGTTCTTCAGAGTGTTACAGACTAAATGTAATCTCAATCCCATAAAACAATCCTTCAGATATTTAGGGAGTTAAATCTCATCAGGCCTCCCAAAGACAAAACCATGTGGGATTTCTTTACCCTCTCCTTCTGTGATGTGGCTTCTAACTGCATCCCCATTGGTCATCCTAACAATCTATCTTGTCAATGACCTTTTTTAAACTTAGGTTCTAAAAACATTACACTCTATCACTCGAAGCACAAGATGTGGAGAATCATCACTGCCCTGGTCTATTTACAGTCAACAAGTCTATTTCAGGCAGAAGTAAGCCTAGCAGTCTCTCATCCACACCATGGCCAGCTCACTAATGATGAAAGTGAAAGTCACTCAGCCATGTTCAACTCTTTGCGATCCCGTGGACTATATAATCCATGAAATTCTCCAGGCCAGAATACTGGAGTGGGTAGCCTTTCCCTTCTCCAAGATATCTTCCCAACCCAGGGATCAAATCCAGATCTGCACTGCAGCTGAGCCACAAGGGAAGCCCAAGAATACTGGAGTGGGGTAGCTTGTCCTTTCTCCAGGGCATCTTCCTGATCCAGGAATCGAACCAGTGTCTCCTACACTGCAGGCGAATTTTTTACCAACTGAGCTATGAATCTCTAAATTTTCCATGCTTTTGGAGACCCATGAGCCTCTGCAGTTGGGAACTCAAACCACTACAGGAGTCAGGCAAAACCAGAACAACAGAGTACTGCCAAGTTCAAACCTGAGGGAGACCATGATTTCATAGTTTGTTTGTTTTTTTAATTTTAAATTGTACTAGGTTATTGAGGTCACCAGTATTAGAATCAGCATTATAGTCACTACTTAAATATTTATATCTTCACATTTATATGCTATGAATAAGTTTTTATGATATTATGTGAAATCATCTAGGTATTATAGTTTATGTTTTTTTGTTTTAAGTGTATTATCATATGAAATTATAACAAAGCCCACTTCATATTAAGTAGTCTTATTATCTATAACACAAAGGTTTTTGCAACAGAATAGGCATTACACATCCGATAATCAAGATACTTTCTCATTTTCAATCCCATCTTATACAAATACATCAGCTGCAAAATTTCAACTCTCTTAAGAATATGTATATAAAGAATGACAACAATTCTACACATGGGTAACACAGTAGATAAAAAGCAGATAACTTCTCAGCTGATGCTTCTCTCACTTGAGCCAGAAAAGAGAATGTTTTCTTCCCTAAAACTTTTGTTTATTCTTCTCAACTTTTACACCCTTTTGGGTATTTGCATGCAAATTTTTTCATTTTTTGTATGTCGCTACAAAGGTTTTTTTGAAAGTATACTACACAAAAATATAGAATCTTATGAAAAAATTAATACTTAGGTTTTCTTAAACCCTGAAACAATCTGATAGTGATTCATTTTACTGAAAAATATCAACAATTTTGATGGCCTTTATTTCATCACTTCCTTAACCAGCTCCCCTACCCAAGAAAAAGAATGAAAATAATAGCTTATAACCTACAAAGGCGTGTATCCACTTTCCAACTTTGCTAAATTTCATGAATATTTTGAAAGTGCCAATATAATCTGTGAAATATTCTGGAAAGGTTTTTCTCAGAGATTCTTGATTCTATTTGAATTTGTTATTTTAAAAAACAAAATTTTCCTTTTTCAAGAACTCGCTTTCTCATTTTACGCCACTCTGCAGGTTTTTCATGAGGACTGTTAGCAATTGTATCTATATTGGAATGGGCTTATAGCAACTTACAGATCTCTCAACTAGTGAGGTTCCCAGAGGGATTACTCACTCAAAAAATTAAATTTAAATTCATCTATATTTGTTAGTGGTCCAAAGTCTAGAATCTCGACTATGGCCCAACAGAGTAAGGAGCAGAAAAACAAATGATGCATGTTATTGTGTGTAGTATAGGGGCATATTTTTATAAATATCATATTCTACCAAGTCTACGATACTGTCAATAAGACAACAAAATTTTATATGCTGCTAACAAAGAAAAAAAATGTTGCCTTTAACTGACATTTAAAGATGCATGACAATTCAAAGGGTGTTAAAATGGGAGTTGAAATGCATCCTTTAGAATTCATGACATGTCTGAGAAGACACTTAAAGAAATTAGAAAATTCATGGTCCCAACCTTTAGACCTATCCAATGGTCCAATGGATGTTTAAGAGCTTTGTGAACACAATCACAAAATTTCCACTAACCCAATTTGGATTTATCATAAGAGCCAGCTTTAAGTCTAATGTCCCAGAAACTACCAAAACTCATTTCCTGCACAAAGTCTTCCACATTATAATTACAGAGTAGTTTGCTAAAATAAATGTATTCTGCCCCTCTCCGTTCTCCGTTAACTTCAAAGTTCCCCAGAAAAAAGCAGGTAACTGTCCCCTAGAAGGACTGGCAATTTCTAACACCAAAGATGATTTCTGAGAATAGCCATGCATCTCTAGCTTCATCATATCCTGAAAGTATTCAAAACCACTGGTTCAGGACTGTCAGGGCAATTATTTAACAAAGTAAAAAAAAAAAAAAAAAATTCACTTAAAAAAAAAAAAAACTTTTATATCTCTGGACAGTCTGTGAGCAAATAGTGTTAGGAAGGTTTGGTCATCCCATGGACTCAGCAATACATATGATTCGCATTAAAATGCCATGTCTTACAAATGTATGTGTTCCTAAAACTCATTCTCAACATAATGAAAATACTGCTTTACCCCATGTTTTAAAGAGTCCGGAATTCCTCTTAGTCTCAGTCTTGTAATGGAATAAACAACATTTTCTGCTTAAAAAAATATATATTATAATCTGTCTCCTCCATTTGCTTCCCACCTGCTTCCCTCCACTTCCACTCCCCACACCTTCAGAGGAAGGCTATATGGGGAGGGGCATAAAATAAATTCACATATTCATGTTTTGAAAAAGCCACTTTTGACAGTGGACAGTGTGTCAATCTAATCTATGCCATGCTATGCTACACTAAGTCACTTCAGTCGTGTCCGACTCTGTGCAACCCCAGAGACAGCAGCCCACCAGGCTCCCCCGTCCCTGGGATTCTCCAGGCAAGAACACTGGAGTGAGTTGCCATTTCCTTCTCCAACGCATGAAAGTGAAAAGTGAAAGTGAAGTGGCTCAGTCTTATCCGACTCTTATCGACCCCATGGACTGCAGCCCACCAGGCTCCTCCACCCATAGCATTTTCCAGGCAAGAGTACTGGAGTGGGGTGCCATTGCCTTCTCCAATCTAATCTATGACTGCACAGTAATTAACGTTCCGACTACTATTGTTCTCCAGCAGTTAGGAGAAATACCAGATGCCTTTAATTTGCGCTTCATCACTCCCTGTGTTTTCTTCATCACATGTGCTCACATCACACTATTCTTATTAAAGTCAGTCAAAGTAAAGGAAGAAATAAAGATGAAGATCTTAAGTACCAATGTATGGTCCTAACCTGGACTTTACAAGATGAGATTTACCAGGAAGTTAAAAAGCAAATATTTTCTTTAAAGACCCTGGAAAAAGAATCAGTGTTATTGATAAGGTTTTATTATCTTTTAATGTCCTAATGTTACCAAATTCACTACTCACAAAATGATTCAATACATGTGGGAGAGCCTAGCCTATCAAAATTTACCAAACAGAAACCTAACAATCTGAAGCATATGTACAAAAATTAAAGTAGCCAAATCTGACAGGGTGCTTTTTTCCCCTGTGGATTCTACTTTTCATTTGATATTCACTGTTTCTTAATGATTTACTCAATGATTAGGAAGCAAGTGCTAAATTGTTATGCTACTTCAACATTCAAGTGGCTATCAAGCAAAAGTAACACCAAATAAGTTTTCCAATTTCTCCAGGTTTTCACACAAATTAACATCTTAGCTGCAATTTACAGACTTATCCTAAACCAAGCAGAAAAGACTGCTGAAGACTACTAGATGGCAGCTGCCAGAATATTAAAGTAGTGACCACAGGTGTCATTCAGAAAGTTGGGGCTGGGAATTCTCTAGATTAAAGTCACCACTCTCTAACGAGCTCTTTTGTGGGGAGTTTATGAACCCCTGAAAAACAGATTCCAAACAGGCAAAATAGACTCAGGTCAAATAAAATAAAATTAACAAAGGCAAGGAAGGCCAAAACAAAAGAAGTAATCAGAAGAGGAAGAAAGCTGAACTACTGTTTTGGTCATAATTTCTCTCTCAAAAGAAGAACTTGAACACATTCTCGTTTTAGAGCAATTCTAAAACTTCTGGATACTCAACACATGTACTCAACACATTCGCACAAAATTTTTAATTAGCTAGTGTTTATAAACCACATAAAACATCACAATACAGCATGACCTACATTTTTTTAATAACTGATTTTCTGAAATATACTCTCTAGAATATACTTCTAAACAAACTCTCTTTTTGACAGACTCTTAGAAATGAATGACAACACTTGCCTTACATTATTCATGCACTATTTTGACTCCTTTTCAGAAGCCATATGACTTCCTCTTCATTTGGTACACCTTTTCAGATGAAAACTACTCAACATAGCATTCATGAGCTGCAATAAACATAATTCCTAAAGAAAAAACTCATTTTAAACTGGCCAATTTAAATCAGCCCTATAATCCCTTGAGAAAAATTCATTATGCTGCCAATAGTCCTATTACCTTACAGTAGTAAAAATGAGTCTAAAAACATTCTTTCCAAGTCTTATCCTTCTCTTTCCCTCATCACATCATAAAGAAATAGATGGCTGAATAATTTCTATATATTTTTCATACACAGCATACAAGAATATATAAACATTCTGATTTTATACTAAGATACTGGATAGTGACTCATTACCTTCATATTTAAAATAAAAATGTCAATTAAGGGCTGAACAAAATCTACTACCCACCTACCTATTAACCACAGTGTAATTCAATCTATAGTAACTTCCAAAGAATTAAATATGGAACTTCTCTCTGAGATAAAAACAGATGTAGAAGGGCAAATTCCTTTACCTATAAAACACATTATCTTTCTGAAGTGATCTCAGCTTCCTAGTATCTAGATTTTAATTAACTTTACACACTTCTCCAAAACACACTATGAGAAATAAAGAAAAGATAAGCTGAAACTCTGGGCCTACTCTTCTAGATTCAATTCCAAGCTTCACCAGTTACTAGTTGTGTGATCCTGTGCATATTAATTACTAAACTTCTTTCTACCCCTCAATTTCCTCATCTATAAAACAAAGAAGGTAATAGCACCAATCTCACAAGATTACCAGAGGATGGACTGAGTGAGGGAGGGAGAGACGTGAGGCATGTCTCAGAATGCCTGGCAGCTCAGCTCCCTACGGACCAGCTGGGATCACCACTAGTACACCAGAGCCGCAGTAGCCTCTTCCTCTCCAGCCCAGCCATTCCTGTTACTCCTGTTATGCTCCGGTTTTAACCAAGTGAGGTAATAGACCCAGATTTTTCTATGAGTACAGGAAATCACAAATAAAATTATACAGACAACAAAAACAAAAACCAATATCCAGACAATAAAAATGATTAATACCTATTCGGTCAACAAAAATGGTTGTTAACACCATAGCTAGGGATCAGGTGGTGAACCTGGTTTTAAGCTTTCTATCAGGTTAAGCCAAAAAATCACTTACTCCATCTAGGCAAATCAACACTGGTTTCTCATTGGCTAAGGGAAAGCAACATAGATTCATTGCTGTGTGGGAATCTATTTTTCCATTCATAACCCTCTTCATTTTCCCCACAATACTCAAGCAAAGTTGGCCCAGAGGTTTAACAGACACTTGATAAATAACTCAGGCTAAAATTCGTGTTTCCTATGAGTACCATGTACTCACTTAGTTTCATTACCAGACAGTGTTGTTGGTTCTGTCCTATCTCCACTCATCTAAGGTTTCTAAACAGGTAATTGCAAAAAAAATCTAACCTTGTCCTGTGAGCTGTGTCCTCAATTCACACAGCTAATACTAGAGCTTGCCAAAAAGCAGATTTCAGTACAGAAAATGACTCAATAAAGGGACCGAAATGACAAAAAAAAAAAAAAAAAAATCCCATTTTATTTTATAGAATAGGTTTGAAACTCTAAAAAGAGTTTATAAAGTAATTAAGACACATATATCAATTAATCTTTTCTTAAAGAATTATTCAAGTGGAATGAAACCCTATTACCCACTTAATAACATATTATGACTGTGTTATATGCTTTGGGACATAGGTGCGTGTAAAAGTGAACAGAAGTGAGCCACGAGTTGGAAACTCGGTACTGAAAGTTTTATTTTGCTCAGGGGAAATCAGGAATATTCTCACAATTCTATTTACCAAGGCAGCCTGGTTTATTTATAAAACCTTGGCCACGAGTGGCCAGAATCAAGGCATTTCAATGCGGCTGTCTTTTACCTTCTTCCCTTTTCCCCTCTACTCACCGCCCCCCAACCCCTTCTCAGTCTCCTTAAGAAGCATCTCCGGTACATGCTTGGTTTCTAAAGGTCTGATGAGACTATGGATGCTACGGTGAATACTTAAGTCTGAAAGAAATATTTCTCTTTCCCTCCTTTGAGTCAGAAAATTCTGAACACAAGAGGATCCATTCAAGGCATGATGGAGTGCCTCACAGAGGCAGCAATATGTTCACAGTTGGCAAACAGAGATCTGTTTGGACAGTGAGCACAGCCATCCACTCAGCAAACATCAGCTTCCCTATTAGTTCACAGCAGAAAGAACCAGACGCTGGCGGCCCTTCTTTCAGTCTCCAACACCACTTTGGGGCAAGCCTCCTAAACAAAATGCCTTTGTCCAACAGTTACAATTCAGTGAGTCCCAACGGCTTTCCTAGAGCTATGTCTGTCTATTCACAAATTGAATTTGGGTCCAAAAATCATTTCTAAAGGTCTAGAGGAAAAAAGTAATGGGGGAAAAAAAATTCCATTGAAAATAATAGACAAGGAGTGACTGAATGGCTTTATACAATCAGCAAGAACAGCAGCAGGAAAGGTATGAAGTGTATGATGTATCTAAAGGGCTATCAATCCCCTTAAGGTGGTTTTGGGAAAACACTGTTTGCACTGAAACCTGGAAGGACACCAAGTATAACCTTTCAAAGGAAGTTAGAGAAGAGAGAGAGCAAATCAAACAGCAAGCTTCCTGTGGAGTGTGTGTGAATATGATACTCCTCTCCACAAGGCTTCCAAATAATATGCAAGCTAAAAACTATTTTCAGAAAGACAGTAAAACTGGTTAAGACATCTGGTTCTACCCAACGTTTCACCAAATCCTCAGTCATGAGTTTAAATTCACACATACACACTAAAGCCAGAAAACAAATGCATGGCCTGTCTTGCTTTCTCCCACTGTAGGCATGAACTTGCTATATGAGCACTTGTTCCTACAGACCCACTAACACAATTCTGCCATTTTTCTTAGTATAAATATGAAATCAAATAAAAAATATGAGTATATTCACAGGAGAAGGTTAGGGGAAGAGAGGGCAGTGTCCTCCAGGATAGTACATTGTCCACAGCTGATAACACTAACATATTCTTATTACTAAGAATTTACTTGTTACCTTACCTCTTTCCACCAACATTATTTCTATATAGTTGGAAATGAATAAATCTGAGGACTCTCCATGTAACATACTTCTGACAGCAAAGACTCTTACGTAGTAAAACTACTGCCAGCCCATAGTCAGGTTCTGCAGAGCCTAGAAGCTAAAAATGGTTTTCACATTTTTAAAGGTTGTAAAAGAAATAAAGAATATGCATCAAAGACCATATGTGTGCAAAGAAAAATATTTACCATCTTGTCCTTTACAGATAAAGTTTGCCAACCCTGAAAACCATTAAAGAGTCTCAAGTAACTCCTGATTCTATTTAAGCCAAATCATGAATGTGGAGCCAACTTACGAGTATGCTTTCAAATAATCTCTTCCAGGAGTCAAGGACCAGACTCGGGAAGATGAAAATGACACAGTTGAGGACCAAAGGACCTCACCAGGACTCTGCTCATTCAACAACAAAGGGCTAATAAGACAATCCTAAGATCTAATAATAAGACATACCCTTTATCATCTGGGAAGATACCTAAAAAAATTGTTCAACGTGGAAGAATTCCTGAATAACACTGGCCCTTACAAGAAGCTGTTAGTTGGATCAAGTGAGTCCAAGAATACGCAAGAGAGTACCTACCAGAGGGTGGAAGAGATCTTTATTTGTATCACATGGGGCATTCTGGTCTCCTTGTAGAATATGCCAAAGGAAACATGGACCAAGTAAAAGACAAAGCAAGGTGGAAGGAGTTACATATGAAACTCTTTCTTTTCCCTACAAGCACAAATGCAACCTCAGCTATCTTTTTTAATGAATAAAGAAAAGAAGCTTTTTATGAAGGAAAGAAAGTGAAGTCGCTCAGTCGTGTCCGACTCTTTGCGACCCCATGGATTCTCCAGGCAAGAATACTGGAGTGGATTGCCATTTCCTTCTCCAAGGGATCTCCCTGACCCAGGGATCGAACCCAGGTCTCACACATTGCAGGCAGACACTTTAACCTCTGAGCTAGCAGGGATCCTATGAAGGGAAGGCTCAGTCTAAATTTCTAACCTAGAAGCTGAAAAGCCACTAAAGAAGAGGGAAAAAACAGGTAATCTGAAATTCTGGATGTTGTAACTTCAAATTCCTTCCTCAAGCTGGCTGATTTAACTTAGTCTGGGCACCTGATAAATGTGAGTTGCCAGCTCAATTGCAATTCAGCTGCCTTTTAAGGAGAGTTAAGATCAAGTCTCACCCACTCCAGTGTTCTTGCCTGGAGAATCCCAGGGACCGTGGAGCCTGGTGGGCTGCCATCTATGGGGTCACACAGAGTTGGACATGACTGAAGCAACGCAGCTGCAGCAGCAAGATCAAGTCTCCAATTTTCATCCACTCAGGATTTATTTGTGAATCTTGCCAATTTTTTAGAAATTGATCACACATACATTTTATTCTAGGTATAATATGTATCCAAGTTATTGCATCATACAAAAACTCATGAAGTAGGGATGCCAGATAAGACCCAGAGAGGACAAACTGAGTTAAATTTGATTTTCAGATACACGATAATTTGTTCCAAATACTGAATGCAACATGTTCATGCTAAAAAAACCATTTGTTGCACATCTGAAGACCAACTTCAGGTATCATGAAGACATGAAGGGGACTCTGGTATCAGTTAAACAGCTGCCATTTTGTAATTCTCTGCAGGTTGGGCGCTGAGAAACTGATGAGCCTGAGTCAGTCTCTGAATATGTCAGCAACCTGTACAAAGAATGCTAGAGAAAAGAGGTTAAAGACCCAGCAGGACAGTCCCATCGCCTAACTCAGACAACCACAGGGAAATAAAATGCCATGACAGGGAAATCCTCTAGAGGTATTGCTACCACTTCTCATGAGGTCACCCTCCCAAGAAAGCCAGTGGTGGAAGAGCACTGCTGGGGAGCCAAGTAAAAGGGCCACCTCTAGCCCTCCAGTCCCCCCCACCAACAGACACACATACTCCACACACTGCCTTCATCCCTAATATGTCACGCTAGTAGTGGTACAGTACTTTTTAAAGGAAGAAAGAAAAGAGAAGAAACCTCATAGACATTAAAGTGTCTGGAGATTGGCCAGAATCCGATGGAAAAACACCACCCTGTGCCTTCCCCGCTGGGCTGTGGCTTTCTCGAGGGGGCACTCGGCCAGAACCCAGCCCGTGACAGGCTTCCAATGCAAGTGCTAACAGAACGTCACTGCAGGGGCCCTTAGGAGGGGCTGGCTGGAACACAGAGCTCTGAAAACATGGCTGGCCCAAACATCCACACAGGGATAAGATCATAAGCATAAAAATTCCGAACTATTGTTCAAATAAATCCTCTAAGAAGCTGGCTTTAGCTAGCAGGTGCTATTGAAACTCTTTCTGTCCACATATGCATATGGCAACAATTATACTGGCAACAACTGCCATAGACAGTCCTTTTGCTAAAAATCAAAGGTCAAGGTACTTAGGTATACTTTTGAGAAAAAGAAAATTCACTTCTCTCTTCTCCCCAAACTAGGAAGTCATTTTAGTCAGTTTCATGCTCCAAATTAAGACAATGAATTGTGGGCACATAATTACTGCATTCGTTTGTCCAAATGCCAACCCAAAGGACAAAAATAAGTCGTATATGTAACTTTTTCCTTGATGAGATTAGTATAATAGGGTTATCATCCATTCCTAACAGCTGCCACAGCTTCACAAGGCATGAGAAAGGCATGAAAATAGTTCCTCATTTTACTTCTTTCTCTTCCTGTGCCCTCCTCACAAGTTAGACTTCCCAGAGTTAGAGGGTCAGTCGGGCATGGGGAATGATCATTGGAGTGAGAGGAGGAGGATGCCCAGCATGGAGAAGTCACATAAAAGAGCGGCCTAGCATGGGCACCTGGAGACAGGTCAGGTTCAAGAAGACATCACTCATGGTGGCAGCCTGGCACTGAGCAAGGAGAATGCCCCTGCAGTGAGGGGGTCTGACATGTGCCATCAGCCAAAGGAATGAAGCCGGGGAAATAATGGGAGGTAGTTACATACCCAGGGAGCCAGACTTGTCAGTATAATAGGAAGGAGTCTCACAAACATGGTGAGGAAAATTAGAATGCCTGTGTTGGATTGGAATTAGAAGTATCAGTGTAAACTAATTTCAATATATACAGTAAGATGTAGAAATACATTAAAAATGTGTACTTATGTGTTTTTATGCCTATATGAGTGCGTTAAGAATGTGCGTTTATTCTCTAACTTTGGTCACTGCGAGTCTTGGAGAGGTACCATCCCAGTAGTAACGGCCTATCCAGATCATCTTGGATTCTAAATATCATTCTCTACTAAAAGAAACCAGGGTTTCCTGGGGAAATGGTTGAGAACAAAGGTGAGAGAACCTCAAGATGAGCCCAGAACATCATTTTGTACTAGAAAAGAAGTACTCAAAGAATGATGGGGATATGTTAAAATAACACATTTAAGATGGTTGGAAGAGATTTTATTTGAGCAACAAAATAATGTTAGTAGTGGGTTATAACCCACTAAATTAAAAAATATATATATATGCATTTGTATTAGTATAAATAAATAAATGAATAAATTGACACTTTGATATTGATTTATTTTCATCACTTTAAAATATCTCCCTACAAAATACTTATTCATCAAAAAAGGAAATTGAGAAAGTCATCAATAGAGAAGATTGGCAGATACCACCTTAACCAACAGATCAAAATGATCATCAGAACAGGAAAAATCAAAATCATGGCCTTCTAACAGGATATAATAAGAACAAAACCATTAAATTCCTAATTTTGATGCTTGTGCTGTGGTTTCACAGGAGAATGTCCCTGTTTGTAAGAAAATACAACTGAAGTATTCGGTAGTAACAGACATCGGGAGACCAATTTACTCTGCAGAGGTTCTTCTGTACTGTTCATACCGTATTTGCACAATTTAAATACAAAGTTTTTGTACCATTCAAATTATTTCCCCAAAATAAATTGTTTTTAGCCAACTAGTGCCAGAAGATATTTTGTATTGCACTTGCAACAAATTCCTTAAGTGTGAGACAGTTTCAAAATTTTAAGTAATTATTTTTTAAAAGAGGAAAATGATAGCTTAAAGGATATATTTAACACAAAGTCCACTTACTGCCTCTGAGAACTCTTGCTGCTATGCATTCATGTGGCCCATTCTGATTGTCAGATTTTCAGGCTGTCCTCAAACTCTAGATCTCCTCCTCCTGTTCAAAATGGAACCTCTCACTGTGCACACCCAGAGCTCAGATCATAGAGCGAGGCATGACCTAAGACATCAACTAAATCCCACCTCTGTCCCTCCATTTTATAGGTGAGAAAACTAAAACCCCAGAGAGAATAAGAATTAGGGCCAACACCTAGAAGGTCAAACTCCAAACTCAAGGAAAAAGAATAAATGGAAATAAGCTACGAAAAGTATAACATAAAATAAAAATGTTTAAAGCTGAAAACTCCTCAAGCAATTAAAAGCTTTTGTGGGGGTGGCCTTGTCAAATGTCAACTACTAAATTTTTAAAATCTGAAGAAACAACTCTCACAGTCTCTCCCAAATATCCTCTATAATAATAACTAACATTGAACATTTATGGAAGTCCAGAATAAGTGCCAGAAATTATGCTCCGGATTTCACATAATCTAATTTAATCCTTACATCTCTTTGAAGTAGACACTGTTATCATCTTCTTCTTACTGTTAAGGAAATCTAGAATTAGTCATTCCCTGACTCATTCAAGGTCAGAAGGTTTGAGGCAGAAGATTCAGAACTGAACCCACAGAGCCTGACATCCAAGCCTGGGCTCTTGACTGCTTGTAACCACTCACGCATGCCCTAAACTGCTCTCCTCTGCTCTGCAGGCCAGCTTGTGATTAAAGTGGTACTACTCTAAGAAAACTGGGGTCAAACGGGCAAGAACCCCTTCTATCTTCTCCATCTGGACAACAGTCAAGAAAGGGTGTCTCAAAACATGATTTGCTAAAAACAAGCACCTCAAAATCTAGGTAAGTATTAGAAGAAAATAATGTGGAAGAAATCTAAGTTATCCAAAATGATAAACAGTTTACAGCACAATTTTTCAGATTCTTCACTAATATGTGGACTTACATGTAGAGCTCTAAGAATCTGCACTGATGCCAAATTTATCTATGATGGAAACCTTTTGCCATGAAGCAAAGCTAGCAAAGCCAGGTTTCTGCCCTGAATGAAATTCTTAACCTGATAACAATCTTAGTGCATTAAGAAAGATGCTACATAGGGCAGCCTTTTTTAAAAATAAAATGTTGAGTCATTTCATATCAAAGAGCAATTTCTATCAAGCGACAAATTTTATACATATTTTCTCTCACAATCTCAATTCACTCATCTATACATTATAAACACACTGCCAAGAATCTAAAAAAAACAAACAAAATGCAAAGTTAAGGGGTGGGGGAGAAAAATGCACCATTCAATAGACAAACTGTTCTAATTTGATCATTACAGAAATAGTTTTATATTTTGGATCACAACTCTTTAAATAAATCACTAAAGATCATAATTTAATTAAAAATAACTTGGACTTGTCTTTCATGTCAGTTTTTACAGACCCAGTCTTGTTTCCCTTCCTGATGAAAATTAATTATAACCTGGGAAACAAATTCTCCAAGGTCCTTCGTAGTCCTGATTAACCACCTCCCAGCAGTGCTAAGGAGGCTCAAGAAGCCATTGCTTCACCAAGGCAACTTGATAACATAACAGGTTTCTTAGCAACATGGTAGTCACAGTAACCATTCACCATGGTATTAGAATTAGGCTACCCACCCGGGTTGGGGCCAAAGGAATAATTTAAACTTATTAAATCTTTAGGCCCAAGGTAACAAGAAAAATAAGCATTTTTGAAAGTTATTCATAATTCAGTGCTGGGCTAGATGAGCAGGTATTAAAAACATAATTACAAATCAATCCTTAATGCTCTTAGTACTTTGCTTTTTTTAAAAAAAAGAAATCTGGAGCTAGGTATACAATCTACACCACAATTAGATTATTTTCAAGAGAAAAGCGCCATGCATCATTTTAACCATGGTAAGAAGATGATTATATAGAAGCAGTAAGTTATAATTCAAATATGGAAAACTAAATCTTTCGCATGTGTATGAAAGTATTCTTAAATTCAAGAAACAAATGACAAAGAAAGAAAATAATTTCCAATTTATTAAAATGTCTACTAAACAAACACTAATTTGGTTTTAAAGTTGAATTTTATGAATTTGCTCACATATTATAGAAATTTAATAAATGTTCTATATACAAAGAGAAATAAATTCAGAATTTATATAAATTCCACTTTCCAAAATCTACACCACAGCAGACACTGTTTGTGATAGGGACAATATATTTGAATTTGCAACCAAGAGTTAATTAGCTATTTAATTTTCCAGTACTTGCAACCCTAGTCATTTCCAATGTACCAAAGATTTCATCACTCATAAATACAGAATATTTTCCACAAATGCTATACTTTCATGTTAGCAGCTTCTCAGTCTCACCCCACTCTTAATTTTTTGGCCATGCCGTGCAACTTGTGGATCTTAATTTCCTGTCTAGGGATCGAACCCAGCCCCCACTACACCACCCTAGAATTAAGTGCTGAGTCCTTACTACTGGATTGCCAGGAATTCCCTCACCCCTCCCACTAAAAGAACATTCCAAAAGAAACATAGGCTTGATTATCAAATGTGATGAGGATCTACAGTAGCAACACACAATCTCAATTCTAACAGTGTAGCATTCACTCCTGCCATGTCTTATTTCACATGACAGGTAAAGTCATACAAGACACACACTTATATTTTGGAGCTTTCAAAGTATCTACTAGAGTACCCAGCAAACAGCAGGACCTTACTAATGGCTGCTAGTTGAAGAAATTTGTGAATCAGCACTACTCTACAATGGGGTAACCTGTTAATATGGCTCTTAAAATTTTGCTTGTTCACCTACAATGAAACTTTTCTTGTATTCATACTTCTGTCGGAGCACTTCTGCTATTATAAAGATGATGCAATTTTTGAAAACTTGTATTGATCTTCCTTTTGTGGTAATACCTTGAGCTGTTACACAAGGGCACGTTTCTAGACAACAAAAATATCTTCCTCTCCTCACAGACTGCCAGTATAAGAAAGAAAGATGCCAGGCCAAGCAAACCCAGACAAACCTAGCTTTTCTTAATCTAAGAAAGTCATGCAGTGGTGGAGGACAGAACAGGAGCCATCAGCTCACAACCAAAATAAGATAAAGCATGTGGAGGAGAAGCCCAAGATTTCAAATCAACAATGAATTATGAGCTATGAGATAAAACAGTCATTCAAAACAAATAGTCGATGAAAAATTTAGTAATATGACCCCATTCTCTGCAGTAGGATAGTGTTTTGCAATACCTTTTAATATATTTGAGACTAACCACCCAAATATCATGAAAAAAAATGACAGTGCAAGTCAAAAAGAAGTGAGATAAGCAAAAACAAAAGGCAGAGAGAAGAAAGACTGGGGCCTAACATTTAACACAGTTAACACAAGATTTACATTTAGAGAGCGGGGCAGAAGGATAGAAATGATGAATTGATAAACACAAGCAGACATTTAAGACATTCACTTATTTGCAAATTAACTATACTTTTCTTGGCTGGATGGCATCACGGACTCGATGGACGTTAGTCTGCGTGAACTCCGGGAGATGGTGATGGACAGGGAGGCCTGGCGTGCTGCGATTCATGGGGTTGCAAAGAGTCGGACACGACTGAGCGACTGAACTCTGAACTCTTGATACTGAAATTCTAAATAGTGAAATCTTTCAGATAATTATCTGAGTTTGTATTTTAAAGACAATCTTCTTCCCAGTCTGAAATGAATTGCATTTGATAAAGCCAACCCGGATGAATAGTAATTTATAGTCCCAGACCTCTGTAATTAAGTCCTTGTTACAAAATTAAGTACACCAGAGGCGACAGGATCCTGAGAGGAAAAAATCTCCAAAATTAAGATGGGATCAAAAATTCTCAGGCCCTGCGACCAGAGCCTAAGACAGCCAAACGAAATAGGAAATAAGTTATCTATAGAATTAACCCTCCCTGAATGAACACATGTTTAAGAAAGCAAATTACTGCCCTGGCATTAGTGCATATAAAATTCGTCTGTGAATCTGGTTGATAGGAATTGGTTTTCCAGAGTCTGATAACCAACCCTACCTCCATTTTCCCACTGTACATTTGAAACGGAGTTTCCTATCCTGAGAAAGCAAGAAGCAGCTTGCTACATTTAGGAGAAATGGGTCTGGCAATATACATCACATACACCTCACCTAGACCCATCCTAAGGCCATAGCAGGCAGGTACAGGCATTCAGTCACGTCAGACTGTGTGTGACCCCATGGACTGTAGCCAGGCTCCCCTGTCCATGGGATTCTCCAGGCAAGATTACTGGAGTGGGTTGCTATTTCCTCCTCCAGCAGATCTTCCCAACTCAGGGATTGAACACGCGTCTCCTGTGGTTCCTACATTGGCAGGTGGGTTCTTTACCACTGAGCCACCAGGCAGACGTCACCAAGCACCACACCTTTCCCACTGGGCCCAGAGGCTGTTTCTGGGTCCTGCACACAGCCTGCCAGTTGAGCCACAACTGGTTGAGAGTTGGCAGGACAACTGAAACCTCATTTTCCCTGTTGCAAAACACACAGAACTTGAAAGTTAAGCAAGAATTTGAAACCAAGGTCTACCCTGAAAAACTGAAAGCCTGAAAAAGCCCTGAAAAACTCAGGTCTTCCAAGCTCTAGAATGGTGATGATGAGGAGGACAACATTATTACTGATGACAATATTACTTCTCATGGCATTAACAGTGATGATTATTTGATACCGAAAGTATAATTTGCCCAGCACAAAGCAAATGTTTAACGTGTTAAGTTCTTTTAAGACACTTCCACAGTCCACAGACTATGCCAATGTATTGATATCAACAATAGCATATATACCAAACACTGACATAAAAGTGATTTTTGTGAGAACAATGATTAAATTAAAAACAATAAACACACACACAGACTCGGTGATAAGAGGCTGAAAGGACCTGAATTCCAATCAGCTCTGTGCTGTGTGATCTTGGGCAAATTATGTGGCCTCTCTGGATAATAAGGGAGGGCTGGTCATGTCCTGTGGTCTCAATTCTTTTTTTTAACGGAAGTACCGCTGATTTACAATATTCATTAGTTTCTGGTGTACAGCAAAGTGATTCAGTTATACATATATATATTTCACGTTCTTTTCCATTATGGTTTATTACAGGATATTGAATATAGTTCCCTCTGCTATATATACAATAGGGCTTTGTTTATTTTGTATACAGTACTTTGGAACTGCTCATTCCAAACTCCTAATTTATCCCTTTTATCCCTCTCCCATTCCCTTTCCCGTTTGGTAACCATAAATTTGTTTTCTATGTCTGTGAGTCTGTTTCTGTTTTGTAAATAAGTTCATGTGCATCATATGTTAGATTCCATGTATAAGTGATATACAGTATCTGTCTTTGTCTGCTTTCACTTAGTATGGTACTCTCTAGGTCCATCCATGTTGCTTCAAATGGCATTATTTCTTTTTTTTAATGGCAAAAGTATTCCATTGTGTATGTGTATGTGTATATATACACACCCCATATCTTTGCTATCCAGTCAGATGCTAATTTTAGAAATACTTCGCTACAATGTTCAAATCTCAAACTTGGAGGATTTTTTATACAAAAACATTGCCATGGAGGTGAGGAGAAAAGTGTATGTAATCCTAAATGTTATTTAGACATCAAAAAGAAAGAGATGACAGTACATGAACTCAATTCTTCACTTTTTCCAGGTTCCATAAATTAAAAAATAAGGCAGACAAAGCATAGAGAAAGTCCCAGTGCTGGAAGAGAAGAGAGATTAACTTCCTTACGCTCCCCAGCTTCTGAAAGCCTAACTAACTGCAGCTTTCAGCGCCCTCTTCTCCTAGCGTCTCTAGAGGTTTGTAACATCTACAGCCACTTTTTGTCAATTATATTCACTCTCCTCTTTAATGTTCAGCCTTTTAAAATCTTAGACATTGAGTAAAATAGAATATAAGGTCTCCAAAAGTAGTGATAGCTCCCAGGGGTGAGCAATTCCCTGAGTATTTGATTTACACTTACTGCATTGAATTTTTTAAAGACAAGCCAAAAAAAAAAAAATCTACATTAAATTAATTCAGTATAATTACTTCCTTGGAATTAGTAAACACCGTGACTATATCAGACAAATTATTTTTGTAAGGCACTAAACTACCAATATAAAATTCAAAGAATCCATTGGCCTCTTTTCTGGCAACAGTAGTTAACATTTCCTGCAGCTCTGATAAATATATTCTAAATAAAATGATATCAAGTAACGACACACAACAAACAGAAATTAACTTTTGTTCATAAGTTTTTAAATAAAAGCATTCCCTTTCAAATCTCAGTAAGAAATAAGATTGCTTCAAAAGAACTAATTCAATCTTCTGTAGAAGAACTGAATGTTGCCAGCTTTCCCAAAATACAAAGGAAAGGAGGGAAAACAGAAATGCTCAGGTTTATATCACAAAGATTTCTTCAGACAGGATTGCACAGGACTAGCTGTCTTTCAAGTTTATCTGGATTGCTTGGCTCTTAATCAATTTCTAGGCTATCAGGCCAATCAACAGGCATAATGGAAGAAAGATAATGAACCACAAAGAGGCTAGGACAGTTTTCTAGTCCACCTGGCAAGAATAAATAGGAAATCCTTTCTCCAATCCTTTATAAAAGGAAAGGTCATGTGCCATGTTTTGAAAGACATTATGAACTTGACAAGAACCTACTACAGAGGAACCAAAGGGTGGATTTTTCTGAGCTGAGACGGTCCTCGGTGCTGGATCAAAGTTCATGACAACAGTCATTCATACAAACACACAACTTCAAAGTGGCAAATAGTAATGGCTTCTCTCTACTCTCCTGAAAAAAATGTTATAGATAAATATTCAGCTCTTGGACACTGACTCCCAAATGTCACAACATGCTTTTTTGATGTTTGAGTTTTCAGTCTACTTTTCCCCTGGCTTCTGAGTCTTTAAAAATTCATTTGTGGGCATTATCAAAAGCAACAAGAGAGAAGACCTTTGTTAATTAGCAGTTCTTGGTGAAACAAACTTAAAGCAGTATTTCCCACAGAAAAGGAAGCTCCAGAAGAAAACTCCTGACAACCCTTATCCAAAAGATTGGTACTGTTAACTCTGGAGTAACTGGAATGCTGGTGCTCCCAACCTCCTTCCCATTTACCTCCTGCCTGGTCACACTCCCCTGTGAGGCACACAAACAATCGGCCTTTCGAGTGTGCAGGCTGACAAGCCATCTGTCAGCAAGATGTGACACTTTACACAAAGTCTGATCTACTTTTTTCTTGCCTTTTTTAAAAAACCGTCCTAGGCTTTAAGCAGAACCCAATGACTAGAACAGCATCTCATGTTTCCCAAGTTTTGCCAGGAAGCATGCCCCTTCCATTACTCTTCCCTAGTATCTTCCTCATAGCCACCATCACCGCTGGCGATGTGACATGTTTACATATTTAATTTAATTTCCATTCACCCCCAACTCTGGCTGTTCTGCTCTTCTGGCCTCTCAGCCCACAGAACGAGACACTATCAGTGCTCATTATAGAAACTGAGTCCAACAATGTGAGAGGCAGCAGAGCAGAGATTAAAGAAAAGTCAGGACTCCGGGGTCAATAACGACCTGTGTTCCCATCTCCACTCCATTCCTTAACAGCTATTTGCCTTCAGATAAATTAAGTTTTCTATCCCTCTATTTCTACTTTAAATAATAGCACCTCTCTCTTAATTTGGGGATCAGAAACAGGTTATGTACCTAGCCATGTGCCTGGCATACAGTAAGAATGGATAAAAATTCAGCAATACATAAAAGGGTTATCCAGTCAAGAAGAGTAATAGACCTGACATATAGACTGCTGCCTGAGACTAGCAAAACCTGGATAAGTTATGAAATGCCACTGAAGCCCAAAAGAAATATGTCATTCAAAGACAAAACGGATTGTATTTTCTAATAAAGCAAACAGGGAGACCAATCAACTGTATCTGCATGACCATAAGGTTAAAGTACCACACATCCTGACAAACTTCTCTAAGAGCCATACTGAACATATAATTAAATGCTTCAATGACACAGTGAAAGGAAACGAAAGCCAGAGTTTCTTAATGTATTGGTAAAGCAGAGGAGAAATTCTACACTTTAGTGCATGGTAGTTCCAAACCTCCGATAATGAAACTGAGAACAAGAGTGTAATTTTCATTACCTACTTTATTAGAAATATAACTTTAAATCTTGTGTAACAAATCATGTTTTTAAATCAAACTTAAAAGTTATCAGACTGAAACTGACTCACTAATTCAAATGTCCCACTTCTTAAAAACACAAAGAAGTACAAGGATGACCTGGATCTGTCCACACAAATTCCAAAGAGCAATTGCCCGGGGGCTTCTTATTTCTTATATTTAGAACCTTCATGTCACAGAAAGTGAAAGCAATCTAGGATATTCATCTTTTAGCTTGCTGTACCTTGCTTTGACTTGCCAAACAGACAACACAATCAGCTTTCTGTAATTTCTCTGCCACTAGTATGGCAAAGGGGTGGGACTTCAGAGCAAAAAGCTTTGTGTAACAGAGTTCTTTTTTAACCCTTTTTTAAACAAAGTAAATACTTCATCTCTTTTTCTCATTCACAAATCCAAACTTCACTATATCCTGTCACCAAATGAAGCAGATTCTACTCTAAGAACCCTTAAAATTCACTCCAAAATTATCACTATCTTTTGACATCTATAGACATTAATAACGTGCATAATACTCGTAGTAGAGAAACTTCCTCGAGAGTCCATGTTAGAGTACCAGGTCCTTCACAGGTTCTTACAATTTGCATTTGGATGCAGCTGATGAGCACTGTTGATTATGCCCAATGCAACATCACACCTTGACAGATTAGCCTGCAAGTGCTTCCCAGGGACAGGGGAACCTGGAGGGCTGCAGTCCATGGGGTCACTAGGAGTTGGACACAACTGAGCGACTTCACTTTCACTTTTCACTTCCATGCATTGGAGAAGGAAATGGCAATCCACTCCAGTGTTCTTGCCTGGAGACTCCCAGGGACGGGGGAGCCTGGTGGGCTGCTGTCTATAGGGTTGCACAGAGTTGGACACGACTGAAGCGACTTAACAGCACCAGTAGCAGCCTCTGGCAAAAGTACTGCCTCCAGGGCTCTGCTAGGGTTGATGCTCTGGAGACTAGATGGGGGAGGAAGCAAGGTGGTGATCACTGGTTCCCAAACAACAGGAAGAGCCCAGGAAACTCTGAGCCTAAGAAAGTTGTCTTGGTGTCTGACACACCACATCCACTGTGCTGCCAAGACCTCTGGCCAGGCAGCTCTGACTCAACCCTCGGCCCCAGATCCCAACTGTTGCTGGTATGAGGAAACCACGAACAGCCATCAGCCTGACTCAGGCCTCTTCCTGAGTCTATCCTTCCTGTGACCACACCAGCTCCCTGAATTGTTCTCCTCCACGGGGCCCAAGGAGTTGGCTTAAGACTCAACATTAAAAAAAACTAAGATCTTGGCATCCAGTCCCATCACTTCATGGCAAAGAGAAGGGAGGGAAAAAAGGAAACAATGACAAACTTTCTTTTCTTGAGCTCCAAAATCACTGCGGATGGTAACTGCAGTCATGAAATTCAAGAACACTTGCTCCTTGGAAGAAAAGCTATGACAAACATAGACAGTGTATTAAATAGTTGAGACATCACTTTGTCAACAAAGGTCCACCTAGTAGTCAAAGCTATGGTTTTCCAATAGGCATGTATGGATGTGAGAGTTGGACCATAAAGAAGGTTGAGCGCCGAAGAATGGATGCTTTCCGACTATGGTGCTGGAGAAGACCAGCACCAGTCAATCTTTTTTTTAAACCAGTCAATCTTAAAGGAAATCAGTCCTGAATAATCATCAGAAGGTCTGATGCTGAAGCTGAAGCTCCAATACTTTGGCCACCTGATGTGAAAAGCCACCTCCCTGGAAAAGACCCTGATGCTGGGAAAGATGGAGGGCAGGAGAAGAGGACGATAGAGGACGAGATGGTTGGATGGTGTCATCAACTCAATGGACATGAGTTTGAGCAAACACTGGGAGAAAGTGAAGGACAGGGAAGCCTGGTGTGTGCTCTTTGTAGTTGCAAAGAGTCGGACACGACTGAGTGACTGAACAACAACATGGAGCCCAGGCTCTTCTTGCAACTTCTGGTCTTGCTGGCAAAGGATTGCTCCCAATTAACCATGCTGACTCTGGTGGGACAAAGGGAACTCACAGCCACAAGTGCAAAAACAACTCAGAGCTGAAGCTACTTTTGTTGAGAAGGGCGCACACACTTAAAAACTACTACTGCTGTGGAAGTCCAAGACCCTTCAAAACTCAACAGCCCTCTCTGCATCACCCTCAGGCCAAAGCAAGGGAATAGGAACAATGTAAACTTCAATTTCGGAGAAAACAATGGCAACCCACTCCAGTACTCTTGCCTGGAGGATCCCAGGGACCTCCGAGCCTGGTGGGCTGCCGTCTACGGGGTCGTACAGAGTCGGACACGACTGAAGCGAATTAGCAGCAGCAGCAGCAAACTTCAATTTGTTAAGCAGCGTGGGGAAACACTACGAGATGATCCAAGAACATCCACTCGAGGGGTGAGGACCACAGCCTGTGCCCCTCACCTGTGAGAGGGGTACCTCTTGGCTATCATCTTTAAAAGATGACATGACAACACTCTACTTGACTATGGAAAGTAAATTCTAAAGGCGTTATTTTTAAACCTCAAATGAACCTATCTGCTTAGAATGCCCATATCATTTCAAATCATCTTTCTAGAGGTCATTCTGGCAGAGATTCAAAATCAATTACAGATTATTAATAAAACCAGTTTCAGGTCTGAGAGGAAAGGTCCCCTTTATACATAATGGCTTCCTTCATTATATTTTCCCTGGGACCTAAACCGTAGCTGCTTCTGAACAGACTAAAACAGCATCTCAAAGATCCACCCCCCACTTTAAAATAGTATGAATCTGTACGTGATTCCAGTTTTACCACTGGCTCCAGAAATTCAGGCCTGTTTCATCATCATTCTACAGGCTCCATTCACATAGGCATCCTCCCTCCTGAAGCTGTTGCCTGATCTGCCTCTGCGCCCATTTCTCTTAATGGCACAACTAGATCCCCACACTCAGCTATACATCAAGTCCCTCACATTCCATCAGTCACTGCGATCTGTCCTGCCTCCGCTCGAACAGCAACTAACACAGGGCTTTGTATACAGTAAGCATGCAATTTTTTGTTGCATGAATGAACAAACTAAATGATCACAACTTATTCTGAAAAGTGTTATTTATACACACACATATTGGTAGGGCGCTTCCTAGGTTGCGCTAGTAGTAAAGAACCTGCCTGCCGATGGAGGAGATGTAAGAAACGAGGGTTCAATCCCTGGATCAGGAAGAGCCCCTGAAAAAGGAAATGGCAACCCATTCCAGTATTCTTGCCTGGAGACTCCCATGGACAGGGGAGCCTGGCAGGCTACAATCCATAGATTTGCAAAGAGAGTTGGGCACGACTGACGTGACTTAGCACGTACGCATATACTAATAGACATACAATATGGCGCCTGCCTTGAGAGAACCAGGGTTAAAGCTAAAGACCACAGTATACACTTGGAGCTAAATCATTCAGGCTCTTTTCTTGTCATGAGCACAAAGATCACTTTGGAGGCTTGTTAAAGTATAGACTCCAGAGCTTTACTTCCAGAAATTCCTGCTCAACAGATCCGCAAGAGGTCCAGCAGTCTGCACTTCCATGCAACACCCAGGAGAGCCCCAGTCCACACTGGAGAAGTGCCGTCCAGCTGAATGGACCACACAGGAGCAGCTGGAGCCAAGGGACAACATGCCTGTCCATACCCACTTCTATGTGCTAGCTTCACCTGTGGCCCCACTAAGTACTAGGAACTGTGCAATCAAAACATGCTAATAATGCAAAGAGATGAGGAAGAAGAGAAATGTTTCCGTAAGTCACCAAGTCAGAATGGGGCTAGCCAGGGCCACCTCAAACTATGGTTGGTGGCTGTGGAATGCAATGCCTTTCAGCAGACAGGTGGGGAAACTAAGGCCGAAGAGATAAAATTCACCAGTCTAAACTCTTACAGCTGGGGAGTGTATGTATGTATGTGCATTTTGGCAGGGAGGGATGTGGCACAAAGACCTAGGTGTCCCAGTTCATACCTTCTCCCCTGTATCTATAGAATCAATGTCTTAATTGCCTCAAAATACTTTCTGCAACTTATATCCTCCATTTCTCTTGATCACAATTGTTATTTTTATGAGACTCCATGTTCTATTGGCCCTACAACAAACAAGTATACAGTAAACCTTTCCAAACCCATATATTTTAAAGACAAAGCAATTTTCTGGTCAAATGTTAATGTCTATGGTAATCATATTTAACCACAAGGCAGAAATATGAATATTAAAACTACTAGAGCTTACCCATTGGGTGTGAGAGGGAGCTGAGTTCAAGAGGGCAATGTGGAAGTAAAAGACTGAGGCTCTCAGAAGGTGGCATAGGCTTTTTACCCCCAAATTACCTTAAGCTTCCTCCAATTGTCTTTATCTGTGAACTTCTATTATGGCTCACATTCTTATCCCTCCTACCATCACTCTCTCCAGTTATCTTTGGTTCTGAGACAAAATAAAATGACAAGAATGTGGGATTACAGGAACATCTGGCTCACTCTAGGTCTCCAGGCATGGAACTTTCCAGGCGTTCTACCCCCTCCCTTTTCCCCTTGTTGTTCCTGCAACTGTAGCCTTGATTGCCTGCAAAACTTTAAACTGGCCCCTTAATTCTTACCAGTCTGTAACTTACCATCCGTCAAGAAAAAAGCATCTGAGTACTGATTTGCAAAGTCTTATAAAAAGTTCACAAGCAGTTTTAAGTAGAACTTGTGATTCTTCCACCTTGCTTTAGAGCTTTCCGGTAACAAAGTAGCTAGCTTCCTACAAATGTCTCTCCAAGGCCTTGAATTCGCAGGCAGTATATCATGCCTACTGGGTTTTCAGTCTGTCTGACTTCGGCTGGTCGGCATCCTGACCCTACCAGTCCAGACCATACCATACCATACCACTGCTGAAGTGATGTCTTGGCCTCTGCCTGCCCCTACTCGCTCTATTGGCTGAGACCATCTGCACTTGGCAATCTAGAATGGACAGAGGCTGAGAAGCTCAGCTTCAGGCTCAGACAGATCAGAGTTCAAGTTGAGCTCCTTGATGAACTCCTTCTGATCCTCAATTTGCCCTTGGATAAAAAGCAGAGGTGATGACAATTATACCTTCTTCAGGGCAAACTTTCAAGACATGAGTCTTACACCTTTATTTCCAAGACCACAGAGATGTTTGGGAACCCCTTCACCTTGTAGCATTGTTGTCAGCCCTGACTGAACACATTAACACTTCCCTGCTACTCCAGTACTCTTGCCTGGAAAATCCCATGGATGGAGGAGCCTGGTAGGCTGCAGTCCATGGGGTCATGAACAGTCAGACATGACTGAGTGACTTCCCTTTCACTTTTCACTTTCATGCATTGGAGAAGGAAATGGCAACCCACTCCAGTGTTCTTGCCTGGAGAATCCCAGGGACGGGGGAGCCGGTGGGCTGCCATGGGGTCGCACAGAGTTGGACATGACTGAAGCGACTTAGCAGCAGCAGCAGCTACCCAAAAGCAAAGTTTCACAACTGGCAATTTCAAACTTCAAAAGGCTCCATCCTCTAGTGTAAGTATCTCTAGTGTAAAGTGCAAAGAAATGCCCAAGGAGGCTGTTAAAATGCAGATTCTCAGATCCTTGCTCTCAAAAAAATCTGATTTAGAAGGCCTAGGATTAGGCACAGGAATCTGAATATTTAATGGCACAGGTGGTAAAGAACCCACCTGCCAATACAAGAGATATAAGAGACACAGGTTCAACCCCTGGGTCGAGAAGATTCCCCTGGAGGACAGCATGGCAACCCACTCCAGTATTCTTGCCTGGAGAATCCCAGGGACAGAGGAGCCCGGTGGGCTATAGTCCATGAGGTTGCAAAGAGTCAGACATAACTGAAGCGACTTAGCACGCATGCACACTTGCATACAGGTAATTTAGAAAAGTTTTATCAACCTCACTTAAACACCAAGCCACAGTTTTAGATGAACTTAAGGTTCCCACAACACTCTCCAGCCATGGAGCAGTCTCACACCATCTCACTGACCATTATCGTCCTGGGAAAGAACTGAGTCAGGGGCCCCAACCGCTGGGATCTCATGCGTGATGATCTGACATGGAGCTGAGGTAGCAACAACAGAAACAAAGTGCACAATAAATGTAATGCACTTGAATCATCCCAACACCATCCTCCCTGCCCCCATCCACAGAAAAACTGTCTTCCACGAAACTGGTCCCTGGTGCCAAACAGGTTGGGGACCACTGCTCTGAAGGGATGCTCCAGAATCATCTCCTATCACTGGCCCCTTCTTCATCCTCCCCATGAAATCTGCAGTTAGAGCAGGAACTATGTTTTTAAACCCAATTCAGAGACTATTTTCATTTGGCTTTTATAACTAACAAAAGGCATCTTCTGAATATAAAGAATGAGCTGAGGTATCCCATGGAAGGCTAAGTCTCTTAAAGCACCAATGTTTTAAATGGAAATCTCACTAAAAACTACCACGCTCTAGGAACTCTTACATTCACTTCTTGTAGTTTCACCCTTGTTGTTCTATCGCTCTCCCTCTGAAGGTTTCCCTTCCGTAAAATTTGCTGACTTTAACCTCGTTGGTCTGAGAAACCAAAAGCTTCAGTGCAACCAGAAGTGCATCAGGCGCTGGCTAGAGAATACAGGGCTCTTCTATGAACCCAGTGCGCAAACGCTTTAGTGCTGATCTCAAGTCTGATTGGCTAAACAGAGGACTTTTCAGCCAATTGCCTGGCCAAGGGTTGATTTGGGAATGGAACACAGAATTCTATTTCTTTAACCATTATTTCAGCCAAATAGGGCCTGAATATCTATATTAAACTCTCACTTGATAGGGGAAAATTATATTCTCTGCAGACATTTAATGTTCAAAAAAGAAAAACAGATTAAAAAAATTGTATAGGGACTTTTCCAGTTAAGACTTCCAGTGGTTAAGACTCCACACTCTCAAAGTAGGGAGCATGGGTTCAATCCCTGGTTATCGAACTAAGATCCTGCATGTGCCTGGCCCAAGAAAGTATAGACAGATAGATAGAGATAAAAATTATTTGGTACAGAAGAGTTTTCATTTCCATCCCCTCAGTGCAAGCAAGGAATATCAAGGCAGAATTTTTACATCTCTACTAACTCTGGTCCCTCCCCTGGAGAAACAATGACCTCCTGGGAAAGCCCAAATCTACAAGTTTGTCACATTTTAAATCATGTGCTTAGTCAAAGCTATGGTTTTTCCAGTAGTCATGTATGGATGTGAGAGCTGCACTATAAAGAAAGCTGAGCACTGAAGAATTAATGCTTTTGAACTGTGGTGTTGGAGAAGACTCTTGAGACTCCCTTGGACTGCAAGGAGATCCAACCAGTCCATCCTAAAGGAAATCAGTCCTGAATATTCATTGGGAAGACTGATGTTAAAGCTGAAACTCCAATATGTTGGCCACCTGATGTGAAGAGCTGACTCATTGTAAAAGACCCTGATGCTGGGAAAGATGAAAGGCGAAAGAAGAAGGGGACAACAGAGGATGATATGGTTGGATGGCATCACCAACTCGATGGACATGATTTTGAGTAAACTCCAGGAGTTGGTGATAGACAGGGAAGCCTGGTGTGCTGCAGTCCACGGGGTAGCAAAAAGTCAGACATAACTGAGCAAATGAACTGAAAGGCACAATTTCAATCAAATTGATTCTATATATTCCACAGTGTTAAATCAGTTATTTGTTAATGAAGTCATTCAAGGTCTTTCTTACCACTGTAGCTCCAACTCCATCCCAAAGTTAAACTTTCCTCAGATACATATACTCTAAAGTGCCCCTTTCTAATGATCTGCAATGGGAAGAGACATCTGAGAACAAAAAAGGAAAAAGAAGGATGAAAAGACTATTTAAGCAATTAGCTAAAACATCTCTCCCACAGAACTGTAAAATCCTGAAGAAATCATTAAAAAAAAAAAAAAACCAGCTTGGAAAGGTTTTTAGGGAAAACCCTTTCTCTACTTAGCTTCCCTGTGGCTCAGGTGATAAAGAATCTGCGTGTAATGCAGGAGACCTGGGTTAGACCCCTGGGTTGGGTGGTTCCCTGGAAAAGGAAATGGCAACCCACTCCAGTGTTCTTGCCTGGAAAATTCCATGGACAGAGGAGCCTGGTGGGCTACAGCTAATGAATGGGGTTGCACGGAGTCAGTCACGACTGAATGACTAACACACTTTCTCTACTTCTCTTCATTCCTTCATTCCACAAAAGCAAGGAGCAGCAGACATCATCTTCCACAGAGTTTTCCTTAACTAGTTTCTCTATCACTAACTTGAGATAACTAAGAAAAGACGAATCAGACAAGAACCCTGGCGGGGAACACAGCAGAGGGCAAAGCAGCTGGGGCCCGATAAGGAAACAAAAGTAGAAATGAGGAGAGCAGCTGGGAACCCCTCTAAGAAAGTCTGGCAAGAGAGGAAATCAGGCCTTGGGGACTGGATGGACAACAAATGGGGCAAGGGGGGAGGTGTGGCGGTGGGAAGCAGAGGAAAGGTCTCCAAAGTCCATAGAGAATCAGCAATTTGGCCCAAGCATGTATGAATAATTGGGAATTAACTGTATACGCAAAGGACTTCACCTCATTTACCATAGCAGCTAGATAAACAGCATACCAAATCCAATAAGAGGCTGTTCACCCACAGCCTAACCAAGATCATTTGTCTTCATTCTCCGCTACAAGTTTATAGAAATTTCAACCAGGCCTTTGCAGTCACCCCCTCAATCTGTATCAGGCTTCTGTTTGTTTTGAAGTGACTGATTCCACTTTTTAAGACTGAAGTTTGAATAGGACTACATTAATCCAGATGCTCATTCTAAAAATCTTTCAAACCTGCCCATTCAAAACAGTAACACAAAGATACTCAGTGAACAGCTGTCGCAATTAACAAAATTGTTTATATTTTCCTTTCCGTTGGCTTGAAAGTACTAGAAAGAATTTTAAGCCAGAAGAGACAACCATTCAGATTTGGGATTTTTTAAACAGATGCTCTTCATGATTTTTCAGGCTAAAAATAATAGCCTGTATGTTGGACTTCACGTTGTAAAAACTGGTTTCAAATCACAAGATTATATAACTAGATAGGAGTTCCAACATGGAGTAGAAAACAAAGCAGGCAGAAGAAAAACTACCTCTGGAATAAGCTCCAGTATTTGGAAACATCTGATCTTTTAGATTTTTCCCACTAGGGAACAAGAATGGTCTTTCCCAAATATGCTCAAATTCTTTCGGTCGTAACAAATTGAATGATGAATTTACCCAGCGGTCATGGAAAACGGGAGTCATTCTGTACCTAGAGGTGTAGAAGTGGCAATTTTCATGGCCTCTATCAAGAGCAGTCCAAATTCCCCCGGTCTGAGGAGGTGTCACAGAGCTCAGAAACATTCCCCCAATGGGCATCTTTTACTGCACCCATGAATGGATTCTCAGTTTGCTGATGGACTCAGAGTTTTCCCTATAAATAACACATTCCTGAGCCATGCTATATCAACACCAAGTCTCACTGGCAGCGACTACCACTCCCATTTCCTTGCCACAACCTTCTCTTCCTAGGACATCATAAGGCTTCAGATACCCTCAATATGATTCACACAGTAGCCCAAAAATTATGCATAAAGTCTTCTCCAGCAAGCAGCGGACTTGAAGAACCCACCAGAATTGTTTTACCCCTTGTATCTTCATAGAGAAACCTCTACTAAGGTATTTGGTAACCTTAAGCTTTATTATAAAATGGTTACGACAAATTTAGCAATACAAAGCATGGGTAAGGAAGAGGTCTAAAAGAAGAAACAGATAACCTTATATCAAGAAAAAAAAAAGGGGGGGGGTGGAGGGGTGGAATTCTACAGATTGGCTTGTCATTTAGCCCAGAGTCAAATTCTCATAATATGCCTCCCTCATTGTACTGTATTTCTAACAGTACACACTAATTCCAGTTTCTTTTTCTCTGAGTTAAGAAACAAGGAAAAGAAAAGTCCCTTAACAGGCTCCTAGGAAAAGTTAATGATTTAACTTTAAAAGTTTTCTATAAATGACTCTAGTGGGATTTTCTCACAACAAACTACACAATCATTTCAATGCCCATATTACATGGATAAGAGGCATTAAAAGATTAAGTAAAGCTGTGGTAAAACTGACATCACTCAGAATATTAATAAGCCCTTAGAAACCCACTTCTGAGCTCTCATCTTTCATTGAAGAATTTTTTTTTAATGAAAGAAGGAAAAGAAATAGGCTCTTTACGTCTAAGTTGTTACTTTTTAAAACCATGACTTGATAGAAGAAATGAAAAACAGAAGACTTGGGTGATAAAAGTACATATTAAAAATATACACTGAAACATCAAACCAATATTCCTAAACCTGTATTTATATTAAGCCATCTGACATGTGAAGGTGTAAAAGAATCTGGGGATTCCCCAGGCGAGTTCTTGGAGATGTATTTTTGCTGTGTTCCCATAGAGTGGGAGCTCTTCAATACCAGTTCTTCATTTCTTCCCCAGGACCAGTCAGGAATTTTCCTTCCCCCAAGAAACATACTGTTCTGGACCCAAAAAATAACAAAAATGACAGGATCTTTGAATTTTCCCTCTGATTTGTAGTCTTAGGAATTTGTATTCCTTACTTTGTCACACACAAAAAAATTCAGAAATTGAAATCTAGATAATTCAAGATATTTCTACTCCTAGTCTTAGACATTCCTCACTTAATCACTACTTTTGAAAAAATCCAGAAACTGAGATCTAGGTAACTTTTGGTCACGGGTTAAATGTACTCCAGAAAAAGTAAAGCACAGAAATTCCCACAGGCAACAAAAAGAAAATGTCCATTTTCAGAAATGCTTTAGAAGACATATATCAAATTGTAAACCCCTTCAACTACCATTTACCTATTGAAAGCACTTAAAGCCACTAAATGATTTAGACCATTGCTGTCCAAAGCCTGATAATGGGGCATGTTTGCAGGCTCACAATGTTTTCTTTTTACAAAAAGCAAGGAGGAAGAATGGAATGACTGGCTGGGCAGTAATGACTCTCTTAAAATAATAAACCTGAAAATGCTTCTAGTCAACCACAACATACCTTATGCTACAAATGTATCTACTTTCACCATAAGACCACCTCCCAAATGCTGGCTTCCACTTATATCCCTGAACAATGGTGCTGAAATACAGGGCAGACTCAGGGCGAAACCACTGTGCACTCTGGTGCTTATAGGGGGAAACCCCACTATTGTTTTTTTTTCAAAGTACTTCCATTAGTAATGTATACAGCTGTTTTCTGTTGGCTAATAATCAGAACTGTAATACACACGCATACTGACTCCAGGCATAACTCTGCCAAGCTGTTTGTGCTCAGCTGTAAAACACTGGAATTCTGAGTGTCAGGGGAGATGCCCCTGGACTGCCCCCTCCCACCTCAATCCCCACCCCCAATGGTTAATATAGCTGTTTTCCTCTCAGGAATGCCGAAAGAATGTGATTCCTCCCTCTAAACCTCCCCCAAGCCCCATCTCTACTAGTATTATGTTACCTATTCATACAAATAGATGAAGAGAGTTTTTAAAAGATACCCCATTCTTTAATAAAAGAATGGCGGGGGGTGGGGGGGAGGTGGAATGTTGGCCATCCAAGCTTCCGGTAGTAATATATGCCACATCTACAACAGGGAAAAAAAAAAAAAAGGAAACAGAAATAGATCAAGCAGAATCTTCTAAAAATAAGAAGTATGAGTACTAGATCATACATAAAATGGAATTAGTTTCAGAGAATTTTAGTATGTGTTTCTGAACCTGTCTTCATATAATCAAGTGAAATGTCTGTGTACTTGCCGGTGTGTTGCTTTGTTTTGTAAATAGAGGAGCAACTTTATTTTGAAGTAAGGGAGCTTCAGCTTTGCATTTTCATACACCTCCCCTCTGGGAACAGCTCACCACCTTTGTAGAGCCACAGAGACCCAGCACAGAAGGCCTTTGTGTACAGGTCTCAGCCGCCTATCTTCATACAGCCACTCGCAAGGGCCTCCAAGGAGTCCCTTTCTTTTCCAACCAAACACAAAGGTTTTATCTTACAGTAAACAGAGAAGACTTTAAACATTAGAGCAACACTAAGACAGTGATGCTATAAAAGTGGTTCAAAGATCTGCATAATGAAATTCTATTGTCTTGGTTTGAACTCAAAACTATTTTTAAAAAAAGGTCAACCATGGGAAGGGCATGTTTCATTTAGCTGAAAGTTGTGTGTTTGTGTGTGTGTGTTCAGTTGTGTCTGACTCTTTGCTGAAATTTATATTTACAAAATGTGCTTCATCTGAGCTCTCCTGTTTCACCCAGGGAGCTCAGAGGAGACCAAGTGAGCAGGACAATATACAGCAGGTTTCTGTATAACATCCCCAACCATCTCCATGCACTGGAGGCTTAGCTTCCTCACCTTCTTCACCAAGCCTCCCAGGCTCTCGGAGCAAGGAGTGGGGGAACAAGTATCCTTCCCTCCTCTCTCCCCATCAGCCGTGGGAGCCATCCTGGAATGGAGACTGAAGGCAACTACAGCCTAGTAAGAAACAATTCACTGGTAAGCAATGACTCATAACCTTGCTTATTACCTCCTAACCCCAATCACCAGCACAGCAAAGGTGAAGTTGTGGTATCTGCCCTGACTTACCAGTCTTCTGTGTGGTACCTGTGGTTTGTTCACTTGTGTGGAGTATGGGGACAACAAATATCTGACTTGTCCACAATCCTGAATATTCTACACTCAACTCAAGAGTGACAATGAAGGTACGGCCAGTTCCTTAGGAGGAAAATTCTACAGGAATCTATGGAATTAGGAAATAATCATCCCCTCTAAACTTGCATTTCTACTTTCAATAAAAGTCAGTAAGGGGGGAAGTGGAAGAGAACTTGGCTAAAATTCTTAAACATAGCACTTAAGTAACAAAGATAATAAAATTTAAACCCAAAAGTTAGATCTGAGTGTTAAAAACCCTACTTGAAGGAAGGTAAATAGTGGACCTTGACAGGAAGCCAGTTTTGTGTAAAACCTCAGAGGCAAGATGGAAACTGATCGCAGTGGCTTAAATTGATGTGTTGAAGTCAGCCTTTCAGGGTCATCTAGTTTTTAAAAACGCTGTTTTTAAATTTAATTAAGTACCGAGTTTACTTTGTGGCACACATAAAATGTGAAGATACTATGAGAATTCTCACAAAGTGCTACTTAAACAGAAATATTAACAGTTAACTTTTAGTACAGAGAACGAAGTAACTCACCCAGTAGAAGTGAATGGACCAGAACCATCTACTTGGCACATGTGCTACTTTCATCATTCTGAGTTACATGGCACGCTCCCTAGTGAGGACAAGTTCAGTTCAGCCTGCTCTTTTCAATAAGTGTATCATACAGTCAGTCCCTGTAGGTATTTCTGGCTGCACGGCCCTATCCATGAAATGGTTTTTAATTGTTTGATATTGGCCAAGTGGCTAGGAAATAAATGACTCATCTCCACTGTACTTAATGTTATTTCCAACAAATGTGCAATCCCTGCAGTAAACACAACCATCCGGCTTGAAAAACATCTTTTT
Source organism: Ovis aries (assembly GCF_016772045.2). NCBI lineage: Eukaryota > Metazoa > Chordata > Mammalia > Artiodactyla > Bovidae > Ovis > Ovis aries. Next base: position 216,032,729 of record NC_056054.1, read on the forward strand.
AGGGAGGATTTAACCCCTGCATCTACTTTGATATTTAGTAACTAGTTTGTGAGCACACACAAGCACCCATCCCTCAACCCGCAAACGTGCCCTCTGGCTTGGTTCTACACGCAGACCTCAGTCTGAGCAATGTGTATGGAGCAGAAGGCTGCACAACATCCCTGAGCCCTGCTCAGGCAACCCCTTGGGCGGCTCCTCTAAAGGGCTGCTGCGCACCTCTGACAGAAGACAAGCAGCTGCCAGTGTCCCACAGGTGCTCGAGGCGCCCCGGAACAGCAGCGTCGATGGGAGCTGCCATGGGCTTGTGAGTGAAGGTCAGTGACACATTCTGGGGAGAGGCTCAGAGACCATGACACTGGCACGAGTAAGACCTCTGCATCGAGATGCGAGCGGGGAACCCTGAGCAATCTCGCTCAGCCGTCTGACTGCCGGGCCTATGTGGAAGCGTCTCCCAGTGGACATAGATTATGAAGTGCTGAATTATTCACCGCATGCACACACACACACATAGCACCGCCATCATGTGACTAAAAATGAGGGAAAGATTAAACACGAGATATATACAATATTATGCACTAATTTTATCTCAATTTTTTAAAACACAAATGAAGGCACCTCAAAGATGTTTTTGTCTCAAAAGCATATCCAACTCCCTAAGCTCTAAAAATGTATGAAATTATTCTAGAACAGTTTATATCAAAAAAATCATTTAATTTTGGAGTGTAAATGTTATTTACAAAGGATGTTAGCTCAGAACAAGATGTTGGGTAGTCATTTTATAAAGCTGTAAATTTTCCAAAAATAACCTGCAACACCAGTAAATAAGTCAGTACAGTTTTACCACACACATTCTCTGAGGTAGTCCCCATGTTTGCTTCTAGGCTAAGGCATGCCTTGTATTTCCACCTGCTGCCTCACTGTTGTTCCCTTATCTATGAGCTATTTCTTTCCCTCACTGTGACTATATATTTTAAAGATAACCAAACAAATAACACAAAAGAAAGCAGTATCAATCTCCTTGTTTCTAGGCATCCCACAGAGTGTGTGGTTGTAAATATTTAACAACAAATGCTTCTCCAGGAAAAAAAGGGGATGGGAGTATGTCCTGGATTGTAGTGTTCGCCAGTTTCTGTGGTACAGATATTCTCCCACCATGTCCAATATCAACCCAGCCACATGTCACTGAATAAGGACTTGGAAAGACATGCACAGCAACATACTGCAACACACTATTTCCACCATATACACACAAGAGAGCTAAAGATAACAGCAACATGTACTAAAAAAAAAAAAAAAGAAAGAAATGAGGAGTTTCAAGTATTTGTTACCTTTGTTATTAAATACAATTTAAATTCTAAGCTTATATATCTTAATGTCTAGGCAAAGCTATGGTTTTTCTAGTAGTCATATATGGATGTGAGAGTTGGACTGTAAAGAAAGCTGAGTGCTGAAGAATTGATGCTTTTGAACTGTAGTGCTGGAGAAGACTCTTGAGACCTTCTTGGACTGCAAGGAGATCAAACTAGTCCATCCTAAAGGAAATCAGTCCTGAGTGTTCATTGGAAGGACTGATGCTAAAGCTGAAGCTGAAGCTCCCATATTTGGCCACCTGATGTGAAGAACTGACTCACTGGAAAAGACCCTGATACTAGGAAAGATTGAAGGCAGGAGGAGAAGAGGACGACAGAGGATGAGATGGTTGGATGGCATCACCAACTTGATGGACATGAGTTTGAGTAAACTCCGGGAGTTGGTGATGGACAGGGAAGCCTGGCAGTCCATGGGATGGCAAAGAGTCTGACACAACTGAACTGAAATCTTAATGTTAAATAATGGCTGTGTTTAACAACCAGGTACTGAGATGTCTGAAACATTTGACAGTCGGCTTTCAGCAGATGGTACACACCAGCTCCAGCATTCCATTCACATGGTCTGTTCATTTCCACTACACCATCCTGTGCAAAGGTGCCACAGAATGGCAGAAAAATAGCAACACCTTCCCTGATTCCCAAAACTTCAAAATAGCAAAAATCCAAGAGTAAAAGAAAAGACAGCTTATCCGGTTTTATGAGATTAGCAGGAGAACAGGAGGCGCAGTACATAGAATCAATCCATACTAACAAATGGCAATGTGTATAATTGTGTCCAGTTATCAGTTACACTTATTTCCTGGTTATTTTCAATGCTATAACAATTTGAAAATTGGATAAATGAGGGTGAGCAGTACATTACATAAGATTAGCAAACACACTATTAGCAGCCAGTGATAGTTACTAGCATGTTCAGTGGAGAGAAAAAGCCTTCACCTCCCTGCAGCATTAAAACAGGTGCCATGCCAAAATCCTATCCTTGCTGAGAAATCTAAGATAGGCATGCTATTGGGATATAACCACTTTTTCTGAGAGATGTGTAACTCACAATCACTTCTCAGAAAAGTACAAGAACTACAGTGCAAGAGTTCAAAGGCTGTGGAATGAGTGAAAACCACAGGTAAGCTTAGTTGCTTCCACTAACTAGTCATGAGATCTCAGGCAAAAGTAAAGCCAATCAGTAGTTACCCACCAGGTGCCAGGCATTGTATTAGGTTAGTACAAACATAATTGCAGTTTCAGACTGTGAATTTTAAATAATCCTAACTAGGCTCAAACACATCTTTATTAATCAAACTAGGAACCATTACAATCAACACATTTTTGTCAATGAGAAATGTTTGTTTATTCCTGTAGTGTAAAAAAAATCCATATTTCAGGGTTTGATGAACTCTTGGAAAGCATTTTCTGCCTACTGCTGGTTGTGGAAGCATTTTCCCTGCAAAAAGTTGTCAAGGTACTTGAAGAAGTGGTAGGCAGTTGGCAAGAGGTCAGGTGAGTATGGTGGATGAGACAAAACTTCATGGCCCAATTTGCTCAACTTTTGAAGCCTTGCTTGTATGACATAAGGTCGGGCATTATGCCGAAGAATTGGGTCCTTTCTGTTGACCAGTGCCAGTTAGAGGCATTTGCAGTTTTCAGTGCCTCTCATCAATTTGCTGAGCATACTTCTCAGACGTAATGGCTTCGCCAGGATTTAGAAAGCTGTAGTGGACCAGACCAGCAGCAGACTACCAAACAGTGGCCATGACCTTTCTCTGGTACCTTTTTTGGCTTTGGGAAGAGATCTGGGGCTTCTTCTCAGTCCCAACACTGGGCTGGTCATAGCCGGCTGTACCACTTTTGGTCGCTCATCACAATCTGACCAAGAAATGGTTTGTTGTTGCATAGAATAAGACAACACTTCAAATTGATGATTTTTCCGATTTGCAGTCAGCTCGTGAGGCACCCACTTAGCAAGCTTTTTCACCTTTCCAATTTGCTTCAAAGTCAAATGAATGGTTGAATGGTTCACACTGCATTCTTCAGCAATCTCTCATGTAGTTGTAAGAGGATCAGCTTCAATGATGGCTCTCAGTTGGTCAGCTATCAATTTCCAATAGCTGGCCACTACGCTCCTCATCTTCAAGGCTCTCATCTCCTTTGCAAAACTTCTTGAACAACCACTGCACTGTATGCTCATTAGCAGTCCCTGGGCCAAATGTGTCGTTGATGTTGCAAGTTGTCTCTGCTGCTTTATGACCCATTTTGAATTCGAATAAAAAAAACAAAATCACTCAAACTTGCTTTTTGTCTAACATCATTTCTACAGTCTAAAATAAATATAAAATAAAGAGTAAGGAATGCCACTAGCAAAAAAAAAAAAAAACAAAATAAAGAGAAATGTACATTAAAATGAGGTACAACATAACCATGTTAAAGAATGTATCCCAATGGCAAAGGTCAACAGTGCGAAACTGCAATTACTTTTGCACCAGCCTACTACCACATAATGAAAACAATGGTGAACAAGACATGCACAACTGTAGCCTTTGTGAGCATATATTCCTGGGGGCAAATGTAGCATTTGAGAGCCTTGGTTTCCTGACCTATAAAAAAAACAAAAACAAAAAACTGAAGTCTGTCATGCCACAAGTCATGGGGGTCGCAAAGAGTTGGACATGACTTTGCAACTGAACAAAATGGGCTAATCTCTATTCCAACACTGCAGGGCCACTAGGATAATGAGACAACACAAATGGCACAAAGGATACTCTTCTCCTTTCTGTCAATATCTAAATGTGTTCCCTTGTAGAAAAGTAAATGACACCAACATTTTCAAACTCTTTTTACCATCTCTGAGGAAGATCCAAAGAGGAACAGAGATGAACACCTCCAAAATTCTCAAGCATTTGAACAGGTAGAGAAAGAAATGACTGTTGGCACTACCAAGAGTTCTCTTACAGCTTCTGATTCTTTAGCCTTTAGACAGTCATAATTATTCTTAAAAGAAAAAATGAACACAAAGGAGAGTGAGGATCTAGATTCCAGAGTGTCTGGGACAAGCAGACCATGGCAAGAACACATGCATTCTTCAACTTTGTTATTACTTCTGACTGTAATTTGCAAGAACCGTTTCAATGGAGAGAGATCAAACAACTCAACACGGCCTATATGCTCTCAAACAATCAACAAAAGATCAGTGGTTACTCATTCATTCATTCATTTCATGAACTCATTCAACAAAAATTTAGACGGCTACCCTGCAATAGGATTGAGGCACTAGAAACACAGCAGTGATCAAAACAGTCCAATACATACTGGAAAAAGGCAGAGATTCATAAACTTGGTTGAATTACAATCCTAATTCAGAATGAAATGGGTAGTTTTCAAATGCTGACTTTTTCCCCCCACAATGTCAATGCATGCACATACTCTGATCTAAATGAACAAATCAGGGCCATAAAATCTGAAATAAACTTTATATAGATGCTTATTCTGAAATGTGCATATTATATAATCTCTTGATTCTATGCAATTTAATCTCTTTGGTTTCTACTTCAATAGGCTGAAATGTGCCTAGTAACCACCGGTCTGGCAAAATGCAATATATCTTAAATAAATTCTTTGTGGAGGTGAATTAAATATAGTTTCCTGAAGTGTCCATAGGTTTACTGACATAAATAAATGTATTTTAGGCCCTTTGTGTATAAAGGAAGACTGAGAAGACTTCTTAACCAACCTTGAATTCCCATGGTGTTAGCAAAGAGCAATACCTCCCACCTCCCCAAGAATAAAAACAAGTGCCACTAAAAAGAATAAGATGAAGCCATCTCTCCTGAAAACCAGGTTATTTTCTAGCACAAACATATGTATCCTGGATTCTTAATCTGATGTGATTTATGAAGGTTATAGCAAAATTCAAGGCAGTGAACATTCCCATCATGTAAGTAAACAATTTCTGGGAGCTTCTCTTTTTTGTATCTTCCACCATGACTTGTAAACATTGTTCTATTTGTGGACATCTTTATGAGACAGTTTATAAAATGGGAAACAAAACAAAGATTTATGACTTTATACTGAAATTCAGTGTACTTAACAAAAAGACTCACTTCTATTCTGCGTGGTATAGTATGAAAATTCAATCTAGAATAAAGTTATAGATGATATTGCTATAGTATTACAGGGAAAAACTGTTTTTTGGTCTAAAGAGTGTTCAATTATAAAAACAAGGCCAAAATATTTAAAGCAATTAAACAGTTCTATTTTGATATCCAGTATCAATGGGAGATCCTCCCTGTTTCACTCTTCCTTGAAACTATCCCCCTCCCACAAAATTCAATGAAAATTCACTCATAAGGGTGCAAATATTCCAGTGACATCTTGAATAATACACAATACTTATGAGTGAGGCATGTACATGTGCTGTGCTTAGTTGCGTGCAACTCTTTACAACCCCATGGGCTGTGGCCCACTAGGTTCCTCTGTCCATGGCGATTCTCCAGGCAAGAATACTGGAGTGGGTTGCCACATCCTCCTCCATGGGATCTTCCCAACCCAGGGATGGAACCAGGTCTCCCGCATTAAGGGCAGATTCTTTACCGTCTGAGCCACCAAGGAAACTATTAATTAATAAGAGCAACTTCCCAAGTGGCACAGTGGTTAAGAATCCAACTGCCAACGCAGCAGATGCAAGAAAGGCGGATTCAATCTCTGGGTTGGGAAGATTCCCTGCAGTAAGAAATGGCAACCCACTCTAGCTTTCTTGCCTGGAGAATCCCATGGATGGAGCAGCCTGGCAGGCCACAGTCCGTGGGGCTTCGAAGAGTCAGACACGAGTGAGCAAACGGCAGGCACATGGCACATAATATAAAGGATACTTGATCTGAGAAGACAGAATACCTCTGCCCCCAATAACAACCTAAACTCATCTCTGCTCAAGATCCGAAAACAAAGGCAGTAATTTGTTAGCTTCTGTCTCCTATGCACTATACAAACCACCCAACAAGAAGGTGCATCACCGGTGCGTACACAGCTCAGTCATTCAGCTGTGTCCAACTCTCTGTAATGCCATGGACTGCAGCCCTCCAGGCTCTTCTGTACTGGGAGTTTTGTTTTGTTTTTTTTAAAAAAAGAAAAACCTCCAAGTAGTGTGTGCCACAATTTAGTCTCTCCTCTTATAGGAGTCCTAGAGTAAGTATTACTAAGTACATTTTTTTTTTTTTAATTTCATACCAAAAGTTCTGCTTTTAGCCCATTTCCTCATATCTGAAGTGACAGTCTTACTTTTCCCTCATTAAATTAAGCCAGATTTGGTTTTAGGTTACTGTTCAGTTTTTAAAATACTTGTTTCCTCCTTTAAAAACAGTAACTTTCTTTCTCTGGCACAAAACACTAGTGGAAAAGATCAAAATAGCCCACATACACGGACACATATGCATGCACACACACAAAAAAGGTGTTGCTTTCTAATACCTAGAATCTTTGAAATTAGACGTTATGAGTTCCTCTGAAGTACTTTATTCACCATAAGCGCGTGACAGTTTAGATATATTGGTCTCAGAGAATCAATATTAGCAAACCACAAACTTACTGCTTGTAGTTGCCTATATGTTAGGTAAAGGGTATCAAGTTAGTAAACTACATAAGTAATTCCATATATTTTTAACTTTATTGTACAAAAACTTATATGGCAAGAGAAAAATCTTTGGATTGAAAAAAAAAATCTAACTGTACAAGTTCTCAGTTATGATAACCTAAGGAACATATCATCTCAATGATTTTGCAAGAGCACATAGGATTTTCAGGTAATCTAATGTCCACTTTTCTTCACGAGATAAAAAACATAACTGCTCATGGGCTAGATGAAATTTTAAAAGTAATGAGACACTTATGGAAATGCTAATTAAAACCATGAAGAGATATTGTTACAAGAACCACCAACAGACTGGCAAAATCTTTAAAGTCTGAAAACATTAAAGATTGATAAGACTGTAGAAGAACGCAGTTACAGCATTTTAAAAAAGAGGTCTGGTATTATCTAGTAAAGCTATAATTCTATTATTTGGTAAATATTCCAGAGAAATTCCTGCAGGCCTGGAGACATGGACAAGAATGTTCACAGGAGCACTGCTCAAAATTATTCAATTCCAGGAACAACCCAAATGCTCATCAAGAAATAAGTATAAAAATAAGGAACTGAGACACTATCTAGTAACAAAAACAAACAGCTACACACATTATCTTTGAATAATGTTTAACAGAAGTATTCAGCAGACAATGCATATAATGGTTTCATTTACATAGAATTTGAAAACAAGCAATCTAACCTACATTTCTGTGTGTATGTGGGTGTACATGCATGTACTCACATGCATGCCATAAGACTATAAGGAAAACACAAAAATTACCCCTAAAGGTTAGTGATTTTAGGGGCTGGGGAATGTTAAAGGGAAAGGCACAGAGGAAATATGTTAATGATTATTAGTATTTATATACTTTCTCAGCAATCTTCATTATTAAATGGCTATCTACAACTATAAATTTCTACTTTATAATCTTGGTGGGTTATTGTTTGCTTTACAATTGTTTTTAACTATACATATATTTTATGTATTCTCATGTATATCTGCTGTATCTCAAAGATTAAATCAAAAGATCAGATGTGAACTTCTGAAAAGAAATATTTCTTGTGGTACATATGTGGTTTGGTTAATGCTGTGATTTGGGGTCAAGGTCAAAAACAAGGAAGCATGCTGGTTCTAGCACAGAGCTTCATTACAGCTCACAGGCATACCAGAGCTAACCACATCCTACTTCCTTAGGTATATAAATTCCACTCTCCTGAAGGAACAAACGCTAACAATGCAATGAGAAAAGGAAAAAAAAAAAAAAAAAACTGCATAAAAGACCAAAAAAACAGATAATAACTAAGTGCTGGTGAGGATGCGGGAAAATTGGAAAAGCTCATATACTGCCAATAGGAATGTAAAATGGTGCAATAACTTTGGAAAACAGTCTAGAAGTTCCTCAAAAAGTTAAATATAGAGTTACATATGACCCAGCAATCCACTCCTAGGTATATATCTAAGAGGAATAAAAACATATGTCCACACAAAATTTATACCCAGATGGTCCTGGTAGCATTATTAGTAACAGCTAAAATGTGGAAACAACTCAAATGTCCACCAGTTGATGAATAGATTAATAAAATGTATATCTAAAGAATGGAATATATTATCAGGCAATAAAAAGAAATTAAGTACTAATACAAGCTACAAAATGGATAAACCTTTAAAATTATGGTGAGTGAAAAAGCCAAGCACAAAAGTCCACATACTATTACTATATGATTCCACTTTATATAAAATATCCAGAATAAGCAACTCTATAGATAAAGTAGCTTAGTGGTTGCCTAGGGCCCGGAATGTGGGGAAACTGGGGGTGACTGCTAATGGATATAGGGTTTTTCCAAGTGATGGAAATATTCCAAAATTGATTGGGGTACTACCTGCACAACTGTGAATATACTGAACCACTGAATTGTATACTTTAAATAGGTGGATTACAGGGTTTGTGAATTATACCACAATAAAACTTTTATTTTAAAATATTGCATTACAGGCGATCCCTGCCATAAATAATATAGAACAGTGTTCAGAAATTGTCAGTCTTCACTTATCACACCCATGTGTGAAATAAACTTCTATACTCAGCCCCAAAGTCTGGGAGAAATCTGACTAGTCATAAACCTAAATGCTACACAAAATGGCTTTGTTTCCAATTCTTAGTACCGTAATCAATAGGTTTTGATCTTATCCATCAGAGGCTGGGCGAGAATCCACAGTAGCCTGCAGAAGGTGCTAAGTCTTAAATGCATGCTGAGCAGTTTCTTCTATAAGTGACCCATAACCTCTTTTCCGAAGTGATTTTCCAGGACTCTCCATGAGAGGAAAAACTGAACCTCACTAAATTTGTTAACCAGAAGTGTGCTTTCTTGACTTCATATGTAGAGAATTTTTTTTCCAAACCACACTGGAAAATAACAGGATTGGAAAAGTGATCAGTGAGTTCACATTCCAGCCCACCAATGTCCAACAGCCTGCCCAAATGCAGACGTGAAAGTAAAACACGTCCAATGTCATTCAATCCTATTTCTAACGAGAGCTCTATATAACACAGTGAGAAATGAACACAATTGAAAAATTATAGAAACATTATATCAAGATAATGATTGACAAAAACAAGAACAAGACTTAATTGCCTTGCAAAAGTCAAAATTACTCCTGGCTCTCTCTTACTGAGGTGACATTTTCTTTGCATCATTTTTTTCACTTTTAAATTTTATCTCATGTATAGTATACATATCTGTATGTTGCCAATAATCTTTTCAAAAGTAAGCTGGGGTTAAGAACAATCCAAAGATGAAAATAGGGATTCCTTCCATTATTCTGGATTTATAATAGTTATAACCAATATAAAAGTTCAGCAAGTTTAGCAATTATGTGGCTTCTTTATTTTAAAAACCTAATTTAAAAAATCAAAAGCCAACATTATAAAAGTTTTTTCTCATCTTTATAGACAATGAGCATACTTTACATTTTGGCTACACAGACTGTTAATTTTGCTCCACTATTGGATCATGCCTTCCCGGCCTATCAGGCTGACATTTTCTGATTTATAGTTAATCTTTTCATTTCTCTGCTTCATGACAACCTTGAAAGGAGTAGAATGATATTATTTAGAAGACAGTTTTCAATATCTTGATTTTTGCAGCTCTTCCATAAGCTTTAATATGACTTCTAGGGAAAGAGGAGAGAATAAATCAGGAGTTTGAGATTGAAATATGCAACACTATTATATACATAATAGATAACCAACAAAGATCTAATGTAAAGCACAGGGAACTATACTTAATATCTTAAAATAACTTAGGGGGAAAAGAATCTAAAAAAGAATAAAAACATACATACATATATATACATTATATATAAAACTGAATCACTTCTCTCTACACCTAAAACTCACACAACTTGTAAATCAACTATATTTCAATTAAAAAAAACTTTTTAAGATTTAACTTGACTTCTTATAGCTGGGGTCTAAACTCTAGAAGGTGCAAACACAGACCATATCAGGGACAGACTAAGCAGCAGGATGGTGAGCCTAAAGAACAAAGCCATAGAGAAGAAATCTGAAGAAATAAAAAGGCAAGCCCTGGGGGGCACAAAGGGCCGCTCCCAGCCAGCAGCTGGGATGGCAAATCCACAGGCAAGGCCCAGGGAGCATAGCCAAACTTCAGTCTCACTCCAGATACAGGTCTATGACCAGAGAATCCCATTCAAGCAAACTTGTGTAGTGTTGTAGTATTGTGATACCCACTGCTGCCCTTGGCTTTAGGACCATCTCAGATTAAAAAAAAAAAAAAAGAAAAGAAACAGCAGTTTACCATGATACAGGAGACTGACATACTCCACCCCCAACGTGAGAGCTGCCCACCTCCCCCACACCTATACTCTGCAGGATATCAAGGACGCAAAAGAGCCCAAGTCAGGAAAAGACCCAGAGATGCAGGCTGCACCCCAATGTACATTTTGTATACGGAGGAATGTGGATCCAAAAAGGCACTCAGCTTCATGCAGGGTTGACCAATGAAGCTGTCCTCAACTCTGACCCTGAGGTTTAGATTCACAGAAAATGATTTCAAATCTCCATGTTCATGAGGCTGTGGCTCCTGATCAGCTTCCACACCAAGAGTCAGGCTGTGACTCGAGACAGATGGAATGGTGCTGGGGTGGCGCAGGGAATAGTGGACTTCCCACAGCTTTTAGTAACTACTACTTAATTTGAGCTGGACCCAAAGGATCTGCTTCCCTACGTAAGAGTGGAAGTGGAAGTGACTGACCGTCCAGGATCAAGACGCCCTCTCACATGGACAGGCCCCCTGCCCTTCTGTAGATGAACCAGCCTATTTACAAAAGAACACATTTTCTACCTGCAAAATGTCAATGTTAAATAAATTGACCTCTACCTCCTCTCCAAGTCTGAAATGTTGTAGTATCTTTGCTCTCCAAAGATGACACAACATACAGACGGCTTCAGTGAGAGTAAGGTGCCTTAATATACACAAATGAAAATGGTGAGCTTTTCTTTAATGGACCTGAATCCTGTTTTGTTTAACTTTCTCCTTATATGATTTCTTTTTTGATTGTCAACAGCTGTTATTTCAGGACAAACAGACCCAAAGATCTAGACTTTATAATAATTCTATACTTAAAGTCTTTAGGGACCTCAGTGACAGTTGTAGAGAACCTCAGACTTACAACCTAATTATTATTTGTCTTCACTTTTTTTTTTTTTTTTTGCTCACTACCTTTGTGGGTTCTCTACAGATTTTCTCAAATTAAGTCAAAGTCGAACCAACACAGAACTCATATTTACAAGTACCCATTTAAGAAGAACTGATATATCTTTATTGGTTCCTTTACCCTAAATGCCTACTGTAGAAATTATTTTTTAAAATACTAGGGTCCATTGTTAAGGTTTACTTTAAATAGCTACAATAACCAAGACTACATGGTACTCAAGAAGGGGGATAGACACATAGATCAATGGGATAGAAACAGAGGACCCAGAAATAGACACATACAAGTACACTCAGATGGTTTTTAACAGATGTGCAAAGCAATTTATTAGAGAAAGGTAGTCTTTTCAACAAATGGTGCTGGAGCAACTGGACATTAATAGGAAAAAGAAGAGCTTAGTGTTAACATCAAATGCTGGCAAAGATGAGACTCCAGATCACTCACACATTGTTAGAAGGCATGTAGAACGGTATAGCCACATGGGAAAAATTTGACAGTTTCTGATAAAACTAAATATGCAGTTATAACATAACACAGCACTGTACCCTTAGGCATTTATCCCAGAGAAACAAAAGGGCATGATCACACACAAAACTGTACATGCATGTTCACAGCAGTTTTATTTTGGCAATTCTGCCAAAAAACGTCCAAATGTCTTTCAATAGGTGAACTGTTAAACTGTGATTTGTTCATAACAGGGAATACTACTCAGCAACAAAAAGGAACTATTAATACACGCAACTTGGATGGATCTCAATTTATGCTGGAGGGGGGGAGCCAATCTCAAAATACGAAGTACCATAAGAGTCCATTTATATGACATTCTTTAACCCACAGAGATGGAGAACAGTTTAGTAGTTGCTACGGGTTAAAGATGGTGGGAGAACAGGGGAGTGGCTACAACCGATAACAGAGGGAAGCCTTTTGACAAAAGAACAGTTCTTGATTGCGGTAGTAACTACACAAATCTACCTCCACATGCAAAAGCCATGTACAGCTGGTGAAACCTGTATAAATTCCGTGGACTGTACCAATGCTAATTCCTGATACTGATATTATACTATCAAAGACATTATTATATTAGGCAAAACTGGATCAAAGATACATGGGATCTGCCCTGCAAATTTTTACCAAATTCTTGTGAATTTATAATTATTTCAGAATAAAAAGGGTTTTGTTTTTTTTAATACCAGTAGCTCTGGAATCTTGAGACCAAAATCTGGTTCTGCTACTAACACTACTGTGCATAAGTTATTTAGTCATTCTGAACTTTCATTGTGTTTTAAGTAAGGATAATAATATTAGCTGGCAGCTTAATGAGAATTAAAATAAGCAAGAAAAAAAGCTGTATTCTTTTTTCATCTGAGATAAACGGGACCAGATGGCAACGTATTTTTTAAGAATGATGCCATATATGGGAGTGCTTGTATGATTAAGCTACACATTGTACCTACTAATTTTTATAATCCATTTGTAAATCTGACTTTTCTTATTTGTAGACAAAATTAGGTCTACAGTTAAGAGCATTATTGGAATAATAGCTATGCCACCCTATAGATTAGAAAACTGAGGACAAATAAACTTTCTCTAGTCCATAATCTGATGAAGTATACCTCAAAAGGTTAAGCAAACATTCTACGGGGGAAAGCGATTTGACCTGGAATTTGATATGGTTCATTTCCACATCAAGATCAAACAGATTCATTAGCTGCTTTTTAACCTAAGAAACTCCAGTTGCTTTGGAGAATGAGCACCGAAAAATATTTCAAAAATCGCAACAGCCACCTTGCCCTGTGAATGCCTCCACAATAAGCCCTTCCAGGTCCCATCAGCAAACAGTACAAAGAAGGGCTCAAGGTCCTGGCTGGCAGCGTGGCACCCTCGGGCTACCCTGTTCCCTCTTGCAGTGTGACGGAAATTCCTGTGCCCGTCCCTCGCTGGCAGCCCCTGTGAAGGCCCGCCCGCTATCAGGCGCCCAGCCTCCTGGCAATAATTCTGCAGTCAACCCTGAACACTTCCTCTTGACTTCCTCCAACACCAGGATGAACTGACACTTGGCGGTTACCACTCCGAGTGGGTGGCTGTGGTGGGAACAATAGCAACTCTTAACTAGACTTGGTCAAATTATACTGGGGAGACAGAAGGAGAAAAGAGAAGACACCAAACACATGGTGGCCTGAATTCTTTCATTCAAAACAATCGAGTTAGTTTATGCAACTGATGACAGCAAAACACATGAAATTAATAAAGACTTTGCTTAAATGAAGCAAAGAGACTTGGTAAAGTGGCTCTGCAAAAAGTCTCTGAAGTTTCATTGAAACAAAGAGCGTCCTGAAGATTTGTAATGCAGAAATTATCTCATTAACATCACACAAAAGAATGATTGCTCCCACTGCCCAGGCTTCCTACTCACAGTTGTACATGAAGAAAAGAACTTCTATGAAAAGCTTTGGAAAGAAGTCTCTGGGTAATTTTTTCCCCCCAGTATAAACTGAGGAGGGGAATGCATAAGAATTACATACACAGCACCGCTACCACTGAAGCAAGATCAACAGCTAAAATTGTTTCTCCCCTTCTAGTCTTCACAAGGTGTACACCCAGTCTGCAACGTCAACAACAAAACGCCACAAATAATTTGAATAACTTTCTAATTCTACCCATTGATGGCCCAAGAAAATTCAAAGCCTCCTTAAAGGAAGTCAGATGACCTTACTAAGAATGTAAGTAGGTCTGTTATACTTTTACTACCCCATCCCCTCCATTCCATTCCTACCCTGTTTGCTCTTCTGAGAATTCATTTGCTATGGGCAGAGGCTTCAGTTGACTGAGCTGAGGGGAGTAATCTGGACAGCAACAGAAGAACGTGGCTTGCAGGAGAGAGGAGACACTGGAATATACAGCCACTGTAAATAATTCCCACAGTGTTTAAGTCCAAGTCCACCTACTCACTAGATTTGTGGGGCTATGCAGAAAAGCCAGCACTGAACCAGGAATGAGATCCGTACGATGGATCTGAATTTACCTCAGCTTCATTCCGTAACCTAGAGTAAACAACCCACTGAAGAACACATTCAAATGACTTCTACAAATAAATGATACACCAGGAACTAAGTAAGGGTTATACCACACGTCAAAAGCCACCTGGCAATCATGTGGAGACGCGGAAACAGTAAAGAAAATCAGGTCTCAACTGGCAGCGAGTCCTCAATCTAAAGAAGCAAGAGGACCCAGAGAACTGAAAAGTAAGAACATTTTCCTAGTATCTATGGCAGGCAGGCTGCACATTCTCCCGATTGCCTTGGCTGGGTGTTTGAGAATCATTTTGACTAAGTTCCCTTGGTTACTCTTCCATATCCAATTTCTGTAATTTAAACCATACTCTAAAACTTAACCATGCTTAAAAAGTGCTGACGTTTCTTCCTTTCAAATGGTTCACTTCATCCCCAGTCTCACTGCCATCCCTCAATTCACCTCACAAGTGCCATCAGCTGGGTCTTACTCACGCCATCTGGGTCGTACTTGCTGATTCCCATCTCTCCAGAGGGATTCCCAGGTGGTCCTAGTGATAAAGAATCCACCTGCCAATGCAGGAGACACAAGAGACGCGGGTTCGATCCCTGGGTTGGGAAGACCCCTTGGCGTAGGAAATGGCACCCCACTCCAGTATTCTTGCCAGGAAAATTCCATGGGCAGAGGAGCCTGGCAGGCTATAGTCCACAGGGCCGCAAAGAGTCAGACTGACTGCGCACACACACAGACAGCCTATAAGACAGTGCACAGCCTATAAGACATAAGCAACGCTGTCTGCCCTGAAGCTGTGCTGGAGGCAGGGAGGCCAGCGAGGCTGTCGCAATAGCTAAGAGACTGTGAAGGCTCAAAAGTAAGAGACAGATCAAAGAACTTTTACTCTAAGGCACTTTGAAAGTCACTGTAATATTATCTAACAAACTGACCTGAAACAAAATTTCCTCACCTATAAAATGGAAATGGTGCATTCGATCAGTGATTTTTGGTTTTTCCACATGTGCATGCTAGGAGGGCAAGGTGGTCAGGGGAAGTTTTAAGAGCCTTTATCAGAAGAAAGAGGAGCAGGTGTGCCTCAGGCCTCTGCCCTCAATCAGCGCCATCTGTTTTGTACAGTGGATGTCCATATCAGATGAACTGAATAAAAGGTTCTACAATAACCTTTAAAAACAGGCGAAGCCACTGAAGGTCTACATCAGAATTTAAGTCCCATCTCACTCTAAAATTCCATGACAGCTTGACTTTCATGGCTCCATTAGAAGGTAACAAGGAGCTATACCTGGACCTTTGCAAAAAAGCAAATTCAAAGAAACAGGCGGTGGTTGAAACATAAGCCAATACATAGCATCCAATGGGATGCTGATAACACAGATGGGAAAACTGAGTAACAGTATTTGCTCCTAAACAGTTGCTCTCAAGAGTCCGTTTCTCCAGTTCCTACCATGTGGAGAGAGCTTTTTCCACCAAGACACAAACGACAGTTTTGTTTTTTTGGAATGTCTGTCTGCAGGATATGACAGGGAGTCCATACTCCCACCGACCTCTGTAGGAGTGTGGCCTGAGCAGGCTGCAGCCCAGTCTGGCCTTCTAAAGCCTCCTTTCAGATGTCTGCAGCAGTCTGGGTCTCACCCCAGAAGTGAACTCCTGCTGATAAGAAACCCTTCCTATGGGCCAAACAAATCACTGTTGGATTCTCGTCGCATTCTTCACTTCTGTTTTTCTTCCTCCTCCTCCCTTCCTATAAAAAAAAGGTGTCTTTTAAGTATATCTAGAAGGAAACCTGAACAGCTAGGCGCTTTCCCCTCTTAATGTGTTCCTTATCCCACTGGTGATTCAAGCCCTGGGCCGCTCCTTGCTCAGCACACTGAGACGGCTCTGTTCTGCTCGGTGGTGGGAGGCCACGTCAGCAGGAATCGGCGCTGGCTGCCAGGTCACATTCAAGACTGTCTGGAGCACGTCAGCGTGCAGCGCCCGCAGGACAGAGGCTGCTCTATGGTTTCCCTCAAGCAAAGGGAACGCTCAGCCTGGAAAAAAAAAGCCTGGCCTCTGTGCACCACACCAACCCAGGCTTAAGGGAGACTCCAAACACTACAGGTTAGAGTTTCCCCATTTTGAAATGTTCCCCAAATATTTCCAGTTACAGAGTTATTGGTTTCCCTTCTCCTCTTTTTCTTAGAGGACGTACTGTACTGCATCCAAACTCATATTTGGAAAAGGCTGCCACAAGCCAAATCAAACTTCATCGTGGCTTTCTGGCTCCTCAGTCCGACAGAGGAAATTCTGCACACCCAACCCACCAGTCTCCGCAGCCCTGACACGCATTGAGTCAGGACGGAAAACCTGACCTAAAGGGCTGACACACAGAGCTGATCACTATAGGCCTTTTTTTTCCCCCCTTCTAAACACACACAATAAAAACAGTAAACAAACAAGCCCTGCCAGAAGTTATCATGATATCTCACTGGATGGATTCCTGACAAGAAGCAAACAAATCACGGTGCACAGAGATACGCCGCATGAACAACAATGCTGTACTCTATGCAGCTGGCTCAGTAAGGTCCAGAGCCAACCCTGCCCATGTAAACCGACATGATTAAGGTTAACAGGCTACAACCGCAGGGCTCCTATGCATCCAGGACACCTGGGAGTTTCATAATTGGCTGCAAATTTAGACTAGAGATCCTGTTAAAAAAAAATAAAAAATTTTTTAAGTGAATTTTCTCAGAAATGTCTGAAGTTAAGGGCTTTTTCCTTCCACTCTTAGAGGAGGAAGGTCTTCTTAGGTGGACAGCCCAAAGGTCAAATCTTTCTCTCCAGAAACACCCGGTTTGCTAAAGCAAATATCTCCATTCCACGGAGAATATTAGAAGAAATAGGAGAGG
Organism: Ovis aries; assembly: GCF_016772045.2. NCBI lineage: Eukaryota > Metazoa > Chordata > Mammalia > Artiodactyla > Bovidae > Ovis > Ovis aries. Next base: position 216,050,348 of record NC_056054.1, read on the forward strand.
AAGGGGGTGAAGACAGAGAGTAGTTGAGGACATGGAGAAGGGTGTTATGAGGGACGAGAAGCGGAGTAACACACACACACACGCTGCCGAGACATGGCTAAGGCAATACGCCCTAGCAGTTCTGGAAGGCGCTGGGCCACCACGTAGAGAGGTGTTAACTACCCCAACCACACGTGTACACACACAGACCCAAGTGCAAGAGAGACCATTTAGTTTCCGAGAGGCATTAGGAGCAAGAGAGGCACTAGGAGCAAACCAGAAAAGAAAATCACATAGTCAGGACGCCACAAGTTGCTGCACAACAAACGTTCCCATGAAGAGGAGCCAGAGGACAGAGGAAAATCAAATACCATAGGTACTCAGAGATTTAGTGAGTAAAAGGTACTCTTCTTTTATTTCAACCGTTTGTGAAAATGAACACTAACAATGCATCTAATCTAAAGGGTCACTCCATCAAACCTGGCCTTCAGACAAGGACTGAGTATCACCAGCACCTCCTTATGGGGAAAAAGAAAATTCTAGACGGCTACCTACTAATTTACTGAAAACCAAACAAATATTCCAAAGTTAATTGGCTACCACAGGCTTTAAATAAATCCAAAGCATTTTGACCAAAGAAAATACCCTCGTGCTCTGATAAACCACAATAAAGCTTTAAAATTATCTCAAAAATAAAAACTACCAAATCATATATGCTACTTGTACAGCTGAAATAAATTTAAATTAGTTATTACACAAGGGAAGTTTTTAGAGGTGGATGATCTAGAGACAAAAGTAATGTCTTAGCTAACACTGTAGGAAAGGTGGGAAGGGAGGAAACTAGGAAGAGGAGGGAGGGAAGAAGGAAAGAAGGGAGAGAGGGAAGGAATCTAGGAGGAGGGAGGAGAAGAAAAGAGAAGAGGGACTATGCAAAGAAAATGAAGTATTTGCCACATATACACATTAGAAATGCATGATAACATCACTGAACTAGACTGCATTGTTTTTAACAGCAGGCTGCTGCAACATCCAGCACAGAGATGAAGAGCAGAAGAGCCTTGAAAGTCTTAAATCCCAAAGTGTAGATTTCACCAAAAGGTTAAAGCAGACACCAGTGGTAACACTGGCAAACACATACGTTCATATACACTGTGTGAATGTGCGTGTGTATGCATACATATACACAAATTTCAAAATAACCCTTTTGGCAGAGGGCAACAGAGACATTTGGTGAGAAGCTAAAACAAAGAGCATCACAAGATTATGACTTGTGTATAAATCCTCCAGGGCATATTTAGAGAATATGATGTTTAAACAAATGAGTCATATCTCTACAACTGAGAAGTAGAATAGTAAGCTATTTCAATTTTTACATACACGCACAAAATGATGATGCAAACACAAAATCAGGACAGAACCATATCAATTTGTGATTTTCAATTACCTAATTAAATCTGGAAGAGAAACTGAAAACTAAATAAATGTATTTCATGAATTCCAAGTAACTTTTTGTTTTCTCATTTTAACATCTCAGGAAAAGGAAAGCATCTTACAGCACAGTTCAGTTCAGTCGCTCAGACTCTTTGCAACCCCATGAACTGCAGCACACCAGGCCTCCCTGTCCATCAACAACTCCCAGACTCGTGTCCATTGAGTCAGTGATGCCATCCAGCCATCGCATCCTCGGTCGTCCCCTTCTTCTCCTGCCCCCAGTTCCCTCCCAGCATCAAAGTCTTTTCCAATGAGTCAACTCTTCGCATGAGGTGGCCAAAGTACTGGAGTTTCAGCTTTAGCATCATTCCTTCCAAAGAAATCCCAGGGTTGATCTCCTTCAGAATGGACTGGTTGGATCTCCTTGCAGTCCAAGGGACTCTCAAGAGTCTTCTCCAACACCACAGTTCAAAAGCATCAGTTCTTCAGTGCTCAGCCTTCTTCACAGTCCAACTCTCACATCCATACATGACTACTGGAAAAACCATAGCCTTGACTAGACGGACCTTAGTCGGCAAAGTAATGTCTCTGCTTTTCAACATGCTATCTAGGTTGGTCATAACTTTTCTTCCAAGGAGTAAGCGTCTTTTAATTTCATGGCTGCAATCACCATCTGCAGAGATTTTGGAGCCCCAAAAAAATAAAGTCTGACACTGTTTCCACTGTTTCTCCATCTATTTCCCATGAAGTGATGGGACCGGATGCCATGATCTTCGTTTTCTGAATGTTGAGCTTTAAGCCAACTTTTTCACTAATGGTAAGTCAGTTTAATTGACAGAATTTTCTCATGTAGATATACATAAAATGCTGGTGTATCTCAAAGTCAACCACATCACAGATTCAATAAAATGATAGCAAGTAACCTATGAAACCAATATAAAAAGGACAACCACACGTGCTGTTTCAGAGATAAGAGACAGGGAAAGCGGCAAGGTAATTTTAGCCAGTTCATGAACAAGCAGTGGGCACCAGGCAGGGAGCAAAGGCACATACAGACCCTTCAGCTGAGGCTGTACACCCAGGAGGAGAAAGTGTCACTTTTTATGTTTTCATGATTCTTTCCATTCACAAATAATTTAATAACCTAAATATCAGATGGCATAAAAATAACTGTTTTACTGAAAACAGTGTTAACTATCTACTTATGACAATTCTATCTTTAAAAATATACTGGAGGGAAGTCCAATGGTTAGGATTCGGCACTTTCACTGCTGGGGCCCAGGTTCAATCCCTGCTTGGGGAACTAAGATTGGCAAGCAAAGCAGCATGACCCACCCACCCCCACCCCCACAAAAAAAATACTGGGTACCAACTACATCCAAGTCTTTGGAGGTGGAACCCAAGCACTTCTTTTAATCATGGTGATTCAAATGTGCAGCCAGGGTTGACAAGTGATATAAAGTACCTGGCAAACACTAGGTACATACCTTTTTTTAACATAGCAATTATTAAGACAAAGAAAAAAATACGTACTGGATAATTTTCTCTTTTTTTGGTTACCAGTCAAAATTAATTTATGATACATTAAGAGTCCTAAATGATAGTTTAACATCTCACTTTCAAAAAGAAAATTCTAGATAATTAAGCTCTTGAAATCTGCCCACGCTTGAACCTATTAAGTTATAGTCTTCTCGTGAAATTAAGATCTAAAATGGCAGAAAACTCTAGGGGAATAAAAGTGACAGAGGAAAGATAAATTGAGAGGTAAGAAGAATTTTAGAAACCATTTGGTCCCATTCTCTTATTCTGAGGTGAGCAAAGTGAAGTGTTTGATGATCAAAGAAACCACACTGAATGGAAACGTTGTTAAACTCTATCAGTGCATTCTCTTCCTTTAATCAGAGGCAGGTTTTGTCAGGTTTCTTCATTTAGAAGCAAAGAGAGGGCTTCCCTGGTGGCTCAATGGTAAAGCATCCACCGCCAATGCAGGAGACATGGGTTCAATCTCTGCTCCGGGAAGATCCCACGTGCAGCCAAGCAACTAAGCACGCGCACCACAACTACTGGGCCTGTGTCCTAGAGCCTGTGCTCCACAACAGAAGCAGCCATGGCAAGGAGCAGCCCGAGCTCCCCTCAACTGGAGAAGGGCCATGCAGCTTTAGCACAGCCAGAGATAAACAAATGAAACTATTTTAAAGTATTATTTAGGGGACTTCCCTGGTGGTCTGGCACGTGGGACTCTGAGCTCCTGTTGCAGGGTGTCCGGGTTCGATCCCTGGTCAGGGAACTAGATCCCACATGCTGCAACTAACAGTCTGAATGCTGCAACTGAAGATCCGTCATGCCACAGTCAAGACCTGGCACATTCAGATAAGTCAATCAATCAATAAAATGTATATGTGTGTGTGTTAGTCACTCAGTGTGTCTGACTCTTTGTGATCCTATGAACAGGGTTCCTCTGTCCATAGAGTTCTATAGGCAAGAATAATGGAGTGGGTTGCCATTCTCTTCTCCGGGGATCCTCCTGCCCCAGAGATCAAACCTTGGTCTCTTGCATTGCAGGAAGATTCTTATCTGAGCCACCAGGAAAGAATATATATTTAAATATTTATTTATTTATGTAATTTATATATATGGAGGAGCCTGGTAGGCTGCAGTCCATGGGGTCGTTAAGAGTCAGATAGGACTGAGCGTCTTCACTTTCACTTTTATGCATTGGAGAAGGAAATGGCAACCCATTCCAGTGTTCTTGCCTGGAGAATCCCAGGGACGGGGGAGCCTGGTGGGCTGCCGTTTATGGGGTCGCACAGAGTCGAACACGACTGAAGTGACTCAGCATCAGCAGCATATATTTATATATATATATATATATATACACACACACTACATATATATATAGTTTTTAAAAAGGAAAAGAAAAATTAACAATATCAACTGATTTTTACTATATGGGTTCAAGTCCAATGACCTTTGATGTGAACTTAAGTTCATTTTTTTTTTTAAAGTTGCACAAAACAGTGGGACTGTTGAGAGTGTAAAGATTTGTATCAAGGAAGGGAAATAGGCTTGATGTAAATTTAAAGAGGCCAGATTAGCAAGGCCATTTCACCCTTCCTGTTGAGCCATTTCCTATGTCCCCTAAGTACATTACCCAGAGCTACTTTTCAGCACTCTGGCTCAATTTCTAAAGAATCTCATTTTCTCCAAAGTCTCTTCTAGAGTTAATTACTTGCCTTCTGACTACCCTGGGTATAGCCAAGAAATAGGTAGAATGTACCTGTTGTTCTCCAGTTCCATCTGAGATGGAGGCTGGCATTCTATTCAACTCTGAGGAATGTTAATTGCTGATACTAGCATGACAGGTGCAATGAGTAGAAAAATGATTAATGAAAATTCACAGAACAATGGCAGAACTCATCTGGAGATCATGAGAAAACTCCTCAAGAGTTGTAACTTGAATTACTAACAATTGGTCTGGAATTCAATTTGACTCTTGAAACAGATTTTTAAAACAGAACACAACGTTCTAAATTTCTACAATGGTGCCCTGTCCACAGAAGGGAAAAAAAGGCAATATGTATAATCCTGTTTTTCATGTTACTATGGAGTCGCTCACTAACCCCAACTGCTTCTCATGGATTGCTTCTCCTCTCGTTCCTCCCATTCCAGATCTTTACTGGTAAAGAGCCCTATCTATTTTGAATTCTGAGTCACTTCCTTTTCCCTTAGTTTTATGCTTTAAAAATCTTAACTGTTTCTTTAGAATACTTTACAGAGTGGCACCAACTTCCATATTAGTTCCCTGACTTCTTCTTATCCTCCCCTTTGGCTTTTTCTTTTACTACCCCCTAGCTGTCAAGGGGAGGGGAGGTACTTGCTTATTACTTGAATAGAGTATCAGATATTGTTTATTTGTTTAGAATACTTCTCATATTTGCATAAGTTTCCCAACTCAGTGATCCCCAAATACTACATAATACTATCCATTAAACTCCAAAATAGTCCTAGAATATCTTTGGCAATTGTATTTATTCTTACCATATCTGAACTGAGGCACAGAGAAAAAGAATTCCTGATAAAATGGCAATTGAATAAGGAGGTATAAATGGAAAGATTATACAAACAAATCCTTTGAAAAGAGACCCTGATTCAAACCCCAGTTCATTAAAACTCTAATGGAAGGAAGGGGGAAGTTTTCAGATTAAGAAAAAATTCTATTTTTGAGCATACAACTGAAGAATTTAAGCCAGTCATTCTTTTATTTGTCTGCATTTACAAGAATTTTCTTCCTTTTGTCCATTTTATGCTGCTAAGTTGCTTCAGTCATGTCCGACTCTGTGCGACTCCAGGGATGGCAGCCCACCAGGCTCCCCCGTCCCTGGGGTTCTCCAGACAAGAACACTGGAGTGGGTTGCCATTTCCTTCTCCAATGCATGAAAGTGAAAGTGAAGTCACTCAGTCGTGTCCATTTTATGACCAAACTTAATCCTGAGAATTTTCTCTTTTAAGGGCATGGTGGTGGTTTAGTTGCTAAGTCGTGTCCAAGTCTTTGGGACTCCATGGACTGCAGCCCTCCAGGCCCCTCTGTCCAAGAGATTTCCCAAGCAAGAAAACTGAAGCGGTTGAGTAGCCATTTTCTTCTCCATGGGATCTTCCTGACGACCAAGGGATTGAAGCAGCGTCTCCTGCACTGCCGGCGTATTCTTTACCACTGAACCACCAGAGATTCCATTTAAAAGCACTTCTCTATAAATCCCCTCTTCTTACAAGTGCCCCTCTTCCCAAAATTCTCCTCCCTCAAAGTTGTTCTCAAGGCCTGGTCCCAGAATCATGAACATCAGTATCCCCGGGAACTTGTTATAAACACAAATTCTCAGGACTCACCTCACCTATCTCAGGCCTAAACCAGAAACCCTGGGGGTGGTACCAGCAAATCTGTGTTTTAACAAGCCCCAGGTGATTGTAATCTAAGCTAAAGTTACTGGTAATTGTCATCATCTGACCCTGCATGTAATACTCTAGGTTCAGGTATGCTGAAGGGAGATCACGAGCCAAATACCAAGCTGTTTTCTGGGCACCTACATGATTCAAAGTATGAGGCAAGATCTATGAAGGAAACAAAGAGGGAAGCAGTAGTTCTAGCCCAACTCTTCCACCAAGTCAAGTGGCACCAGAGCTAAACACAGTTTCTGCAAGCAGCAAGCGGTAAAACGGTTATTTTCTCCTTTCACTTTTTCAGCTTAATCCACCGTGTACAATCTTACCTATTTTGATCAACTTTTAGTTTTAGTAGTTTATAATTGGTGAGTTGTTGTGTTTACATCTAAATGAAGGTAAAATAAATCCAGTCTCTGCTGAAAGGAATAAACTCAAATTGGTTTGATGACCCTGCGGAGATGATGGCACCCCACTCCAGTACTCTTGCCTGGAAAATCCCATGGATGGAGGAGCCTGGTTGGCTGCAGTCCATGGGGTCGCAAAGAGTCGGACACAACTGAGCGACTTGACTTTGACTTTTCACTTTCATGCACTGGAGAAGGAAATAGCAACCCACCCCACTGTTCTTGCCTGGAGAATCCCAGGGATGGGGGAGCCTGGTGGGCTGCTGTCTATGGGGTTGCACAGAGTCAGACACAACTGAAGCGACTTAGCAGCAGCATGTACTACTTACAGGAGTTTTTAACAACTGAAGACCAATTTTAACTAATGGGTTCAACAAAGACAACCACCATGAGGAGTTTACTTATTAAGTATATAATTACAAGATAGAAGATTTTTAAGCACTTTGCAAACATGCTTGAAGAAAATGAACCTGATGAACTGACAGGTACATAGCACATGCAATGTGATGTACTTGGGAAAGCACACCATGAGAATTCCTTTAACTATCCTGAGAGTTAGGTCAACCAGAAATTCTCCATCTCCATTGCATATTAAATTACCAATGAAGCTTTTCAAAACTAATGCCAAGGTCTTGCCTCCAACAATACGACAATTCCCCTTGGCTTAGACAATCTGACAATTCCCTATAATTAGCCTGGAGGCCAGCTTGTACATTTTTAAAATCTTCAGGTAATTCTGATATGCAAAAGTTACAAAGCACCAATGTTAATACAACGAGTTTTTAAATTCTGAGAGGTTAGAGATGCTCTTTGTTGTTATTTAGTTGCTAAGTTGTGTCCAACTCTTTTGCGACCCCATGGACTGCAGCCTGCAGCCCACCAGGATCCTCTGTCCCTGGGATCTCCCAGGCAAGAATACTGGAGTGGATTGCCATTTCCAGCCCCAGGGGATTTTCCTGACCAAGGGATCAAACCTGAGTCTCCTGCATTGGCAGGTGGATTCTTTATGTAAAGAAGCCTAGAGGCGTTCTTTACCTTAAGCATAACACGCGAGAACTAAGTCACTCAAAATGTGAATGCTTACAACAATCTGAAGGTCCTTAGTGCCACTGAACTGCACGGTTAAAATATGGTTGAAATAATATGTTTTATATTATGGATTTTTACCACTATAAAAAAATTTTTAAGTACTCACTATAAAAAGTGAATGCTTAAAAAAAAAAAAAAGTGAATGCTTGACCCATAAAATAAGAAATGTCTTGACTATTGAGACTAAATTAACCAAATTGTTCTCTGGTGTTGATTTGTAACGTATAGGATAATAAGCAACACTTTTGCTACATTTTAACCTTTTATGACTACTTCAGCTTACTCAGGCAAGTGAAGTATAAAGGTTTGATTATAACACCTGCGAGGATCATTCTTCCTCAACTGGAGGAGACCAGCTAGGCTCCAGCCATGCCTAAGTACCTGTCTGCACTGCTTGTATCCTCACAGCAGGCGCAGAGAACTGACATGGCTGGACCTAGCATGAGACGCCCTGAACTGATGTTAAAGGACCCAATCCAGCCCCAGACAGCTGTCAAAGACATGCAACTTCAACCCAAGAACAGGCAGTTTAATTTGACATCCACATGAAGTAAGTGTACATGTGAGTATGTAAATCCGCTTTCCTGAGAACTGCATAACACAACAGGTAAAATTCATCTGGTTGGTCTTCTAGCAGAGAATAACATACTTTCACCCCAAAACACACTAAGAATAATGCTTGTGCTTATCTTTTCAAGTTTCCATTCCTTTCCCAAAGAGTTTTCTTCCCTCGATGTTTTGCCTCCTCTTAACAGTTTAGAGCAGAAATTATAATTTGTTAGTAATTGAAAACTTTTAAAATTAAGTGAAAATGTGGACATACCTTCAGCCAGAAAGATACCACAAAACGTGTCAATTCTGGTTCTATTACACTGCAATATATGAAGTGTCCATAAAGATGTTACATCTAAATTATGGAATGCTTCCATTTTAACTCAGACGCAAAAAGATTTGAAGAGTTTTCAACAATCAACTTTTCCCTCCAAACTGCTAAGGGGGTTGGGGGAAGGGGGGTTTATATTCAGCCACATCAGAAATGTGGGTATATTCAAAGAACCCCAAACCAGTAGTCATAAAGCAAAGTCGCTGATGTGGGCAGTTTGGAAGTCACTTTTCTCCATATTTAGATGGATGGATCCAGAAAGAAGTATTAAAAAACACTTCCCTTTCACTGAACTGTCTTCACATCCTGAAAAATAGTGTGCAAAATACCTTTCAAGTCACCGAAACTCTCTTCTGAGAATACTACCAGAAAAAAAGCAATTATTAAAAAAATTTTTTCTTTCTTTTTTGTTAATCCTAATGTTTGCCCAACTATGACAGAGTACAAAATGTTTAGTCACTATTGTTTACACTGTAAGACAAACATTTTCCTAAAGGACTAGATTCCGCCTATCTTAGGGAAACATACAACTTCTATTCCATAGCTCACTCCCTTTCTTCAGCGTTTCCCTGGTCAGCAAGTCATGACTATCTCCTATACAATTCAAATTTCTGTTCCCACTTCCACACCCACCAGCACTGCACTCACTCGAGCTGCCTTGGCCTCCTGCCTGCCCCTCACCATCTCACCACCTCGCTCTCTCCTTCAATCCCTCTGCTGATGGAGGAAGAGAAAAATCACCCTAACAACTCCACTTACTTCAGTAATCAAACTCATTTACAATTTAAAGTGTACTCTATCTATTACTCCTGGGTCTGACATGGGGGTTATTGAGAGTTTGCTGCTACAGATAATGGCAATAATGTATAACTGCATGAAAACATAAAATACTAGTGAATAATCTAAATTACTTGCTAATAATATAAAAGATAAAGTTGGTCCATCTTTCACTATTAAATAGCCTTAACAATACTTTCCAGGGTGTTTCCAGCCTACTCCGCACAAAAGAAAAACATTATCAAAAGAATGAATATAATGATCATTTGCTCATGTCTTTTACAAATAAGGAAGCTAACCCATATATTGGACTTCAGATTTACTGTATGCTTTTGGAAACAAACTTATACCTGCATTCATTATCTTAACTTGAGGAATGGAGAGTAAAAAATAACCAAACTTAACTACTTAAGCACAATAACAAAACCAAAAAATTACCTCTGTGAATTAACTAAGAGACTTTTCCCATCATTTTGACATGATTTTTCAGCAGTATATTAGGAAATGACTTTCCTTTTGTTCTGGACACCTAGGAGGTGCTGGCCAGGCACTGGGATACAAAGATTACTAAGATTTGACCCTTAAACTTTAAGAATCCTTTACAGTCTTCTTTACATGAAATTTTCCATTTCAAATTAGAAGTGTAAAAACAAAGGTAAAAAATACAGAAAGAATGAAGCAAGAACTAAAGACTACAAGCTGTGAAATAAAATGTGGCGGACAGTCAAGGTAATGAGACAATTAACTTCTTTGGAATCATCTGCACACAATGATCCAGGACTTTTAAGGAACTCCAGGCAGTGGTGCCCTCAGAAATGACATTTCAGTCATTGCTGAGCAAGCCTGCAAGACAAAAGGGCACAGAAGCTAAACTCCCAGTACTTAATTTTTAAACATATTATTATGAAACATTATTATTTTAAAGCATTACAACTAAAGTGTGAAGACATCTGAAAACCCCTAACCAATGCCTCAAGTTCAGAAAAGCTTTTCTGAAATGCTTTAAACTGACAAGTAACAAAAATAAAGGGGTGGTTCAATGTTTAACTGTAAAGGATACTGGGAGCCTAATAATGGTTCCTTTTTTACTGGACCCTTACCTTGCTTTAGAAACTCTTCTAAGTGCTTTCTACCCAATATGTCATTTAATCGCCACAGCAATTCTTTAAGACTGATAATATTATTCCAATTCTACAGATTAGGTGCAGGTAAAGAGAAGTAACTGCTTTTATGATATACATCTAACATGAAGGGGACTTCTAAGCCAGGCAATCTAACCCCAAAACCCATAATAATCTTACCAATATGCTTTACTGCCCCTTCAGTACAGCCAAAGAGCAAAATACATTAAATAAAGATTAAAGAAGTCTGGAATTTCATTGAAAAGTGAATGACAAGACCTAAAGGAGGGAAGGCTTACCCACAGGAACTGCTTCATAGGCCTGTGTGAATAGGGCTGCTCAGGTACAGTGTGAGAGTTAACTGTTTATCATTCAGAAAAAGAAACAGCTGAAGCTTCAACTACAAAACTTACTTTACATGTAGGAAAAGGTGGAGCCACTGTTTTATCCACAATCCTTTATCTGAACAATATATATACATTTCCATAAACCTTCATCTGAAATGTTGCCATCACCATCAACCCCATGAAGAACTTAAGACAGATTTCCATCACCCAGATAATCAACCCAATGGCCACAACTGATCATGACATCAATTTAGGACAAAATCATCACCAAAGCTGTATACATTACTAGACGGTGATGGTGATGATGCTGGTATTTACAATGGATTATATCTCACAACCTTATTGCATAGGAATTCCCACTACCTCCATTTTAAGAGAGGAAATTGGGGTTAAGAGTTTAACCATTATCTAGCAAACAATCAGGGATTCACACTACAGAGCTTTTACTCTCAGAACATAATTTTTATACCTTCTAGCAATTAAATCACTCACGCTTTCCTTGGAGAAAAAGACCAAAGAAAGTCTGAGAATATAATTTTGGTAAAGTTTTTGTCCTAATTATGAATGTGTGGTGGTGGTGGAGGTGGCTTAGTCATTCACTCATGTCTGACTCTTTGCAACCCTATGGACTGTAGCCCTCCAGACTCCTCTGTCCATGACATTTTCCAGGCAAAAATGCCCCGTGGAGGAGGGCATGGCTACCCACTCCAATATTTTTGTCTCCTGCATTGGCTGATGGATTCTTTATCACTGAACCAACGAGTAAGCCCCATGCATATGTAAGAATAGCTAAAGACAACCCAGATAACTGGGCAAGGCAGAAAGCAGCAGACACAGTGGGTACATCTCGAGAGGGACTTCACACCTCCTGGGATGCAGCACAGTCTGGCACTCATATAACCATTCTCATGACACTACTTGGTCCCAGAATGATGACAGCTGCACTTAGCATCCCAGACTCTCCTCCTACCCCCTCCAAAAACTGGGCTCTCCCGCTCTAGGCACCTCGGTATTTACTGGTTCTTATCACTCTGCTGGTAATCTTCTAGTTACTAAGCAGCAAGCTATTGTCTGAAAGGGGACCTATCAGGTCAGCATTCAGAACTCCTGTTTGCACAAACAACTATGTATGCCATGTGTGTGACAAGGCAAATTATCATACCCAAAATAAGGCTTCCAAGCATTTGAGAGATCAGGTATATATTTACAATGCTAAAAGTGATTTTTCATCAACCTTTCATCAATACTACACACACACAGGTAAAAGACCAATTTGTCCCAAAGCTTAAGTTATAAAATGAGCCGGCAAGTTGGTGGAGTAATTCAGATTTTCCTAGAAACTCAAAGGATCTCTCAACCCAGAGCTTCACTGGAAGGCTATGTATTAATAACTCTCACCAAATATAGTTTTGGATCAGTCAAAAAGATGGGCAGTACAGAAGGGCTAGCCTGGGCTAAAGATTTGGTATTTTTAATTCTACGAGATTTTTCAAGTGAGACCTTAACTGTTCACAGTAAGATTTCAGGTTAGTGATCTCTCACAAATCCCCAGATGCAAAACAAATTGACTTTAAAAGTGGTTTCCTGTGCTCTGAAAAAAAGCTCTCAAAATACAAAAATTGTAACAAGAAAAGAAAACCTTTTCCCCATATAATGCAGACTTTCCATAAATAATTAAATACAATCAAATAAAAATCAAATACATATTCAATGTAATGAAAGCTTGCAAAGATTCTCAAAGATTTAAATGCGGTCATATGCAGGAATTTCACTTTCAAACCACCCAAATAGTTTTGATGAAACACTTGTTTGCAAATTTAACCCAGGACAAGGAAGGGCGCAATCAATCTCAGAAGACCGACTTCATTTACAGCAGGTCCCCTTCCTTGGTTTTAAGCCAGTAAAGCAGGAATACCTCATTTTCAGGCAGTCTGCTTTAAAGGCACACACCATATAGATTTGCTCGTGAAATGATAGTCTACCTCAGCTTGTAAGCCCTCCCAGTGACATCACTCATGTCATTTCTCAATTAACAAAGCAGGAGACAATGAGAGCTCCCTAGGACGTGTCTTAAAATTCTTAGGAAGAATGTCAGGTTGGTGTTTTAATGTGCCACATAAGTCTAATAAATGCACTTAAAGTACCAAGTGAGGAAAAAAAAAAAAGTAACTTGAAGGTCCCTGTGGCAGTCTGGATTCCGAATATGGTGGGGTGAGCGGGTGGGAGGGAGACAAACAAGGAGATTCAGAAATGCAGAAAGGCTCTCAATGGTGTCATTCACAGAGCCTGTGAGCAGAGCGTGCAGTTCATCAATGAAACAGTTCCCACACTCGGTGGGGCGGGCGGAGTCAGACACAGAGCTGAAGAAGGCTTAGGGAGAGCAAAGCAGGAGGGGGGAAAGCTTCCACTCTAATAGCAACCAAACTACAGCCATCTCAGAGAAGGGTTTTCCTGGAGCTTCCCTCCTGCCATTTCAAGATCTCTACCCACTTAATACAGATTGGCTGAGTAATAATAATCTTCACAAAGATGTCTGGATTATTCTGGACAAAGAACACTAGCAATTATTTAAATATTATTCTTCATTAGAATAATGGTGATCCCAAGCATTTCACTTTTATCTTGTTTTTGCTGTTATCACCGTAACATTCATCTGTTTTCTTCGGGCTCACAAATTTTGAAGTATAACAGTCTTGAAACACAAAAATTGCAGCATTAGTACAGGTCAATATGAAAGTTCTTCAGACTTACAAATTTTTTTTTAAAGGAAACTGATTGGCTTTAATTAAAATGTGATTTGGAAGTTCTTCTACAGAGGTTTTCAAAGCCACTACAATCACATAACTCAACACTTTTAAGTTCCCAGCACAACAGTAAAGTTAAAAGAAGTATCATCACATCTGATATAAGGCCACAGTTAGTCAAGGGTCTAAAGTCAGGAATTATTGCCAGGCTGTGGGGCTGGGGCGGGTTAGGGTGGAGGATACATTGTTTCCTATCAGTCCAATTCACCGCCTAAGGAAAGGTTTACACGCAGGGCTACCTCTACCTGCTCCTCCAGGAACACAGAGGAAGGTCAGAATGGACTGAAATGCGGGGAGGGGGTGGGGGGGCGGCCGGAAAGGGCTCTCCTGAAGGAGACAGACCTAAAGCTTAAAGGAAGTGTGGTATTTGTTTTGGCTGAAGGGTTTTACAGGGAGTAGAGAAATGGCCCAGAAAAAAAGATGGCATGTGTGGACAGGAAGGAAGGCTGCACTGCCAGCACCTCAGCCCAGACAAGGATATGAAAATAATGGGAGAGACCTGTGGCTGCCCTCTATTAATGTCTGAATTAAGCAAAGGAAAGAATTCATATTGATTGCTAAGACTCTTTTTTCCCCCAACAATTAGCTCTTTATACACTTCCATCTGGCCTAGGAAAGAAAAATCTTTTGTCTAGGATGCCATAGGTATAGTGCTGCCTCCCAGTGAGAATGAACTATGACCTTCTGTGGCCCTTTCAAGACCCATGATTCATGTTTCATGGAAAATACTGAGAAATATTCCATTAGAAATGAATCTGCTTTCACAGCATATTGTATGTTTCCTGTGTTTTTCTTCCTTCACTATCACCAAGGACATTCCCATGAAAACAGAAACAAAAATCTCATTTTTTCCCCCAGAGTAACAATATTCTTTACTTTGACTTGCTCTGAATTTCCAGAATGCCTTTTCATGGCATCACAATAAGCTTCCGGGGATTTTCTAGTGATGTCATAAATGTCCAATAGAGAAAATCATTATGCTAACAAATGCAACTACAAGCAAAGGGGGTTGACGTCATACAGTGTAATTTCAAAGTTTCCAGAGAGACCTGCAACCAGCTCCTCGCCCTACTCCTAAGTCACAAGTCCCCACACCCCCACCACCAGCTATCCTTAACCTGCTGGCTAGTGTTGAAATAGCAAAGCTACAAAACTGATAGTTTCAACCATGGCAAAAGCAATGAGTATGACTAGAATTTCCAGGAAGGCCACTACCACCAACCGTCACTCCATCCCTGCCAAAAAAAACCACCTCTCCATCTGCTGGCTGGTGTTGAAAGAGCATAACTAGAGCTTCATTCTCTTAACTTTAATCTTTGGTAAAATGCAACTACTTCTTTCAGAAGTTTCCATTACAGTATGACTCAATTTCTGATCCTTTCCTAACCAGTCCTCTATCATTGTACCTCTCTCCTTCCAGCACCTCAAGTGGAAGCCCCACCTAGATGTTCAGCCCACCTCAACAATGGCACCCCACCCCAGTACTCTTGCCTGGAAAATCCCATGGACGGAGGAGCCTGGTGGGCTGCAGTCCATGGGGTCGCTAAGAGTCAGAGATGACTGGGCGACTTCACTTTCACTTTTCACTTTCATGCATTGGAGAAGGAAATGGCAACCCACTCCAGTGTTCTTGCATGGAGAATCCCAGGGATGGGGGAGCCTGGTGGGCTGCCGTCCATGGGGTTGCACAGAGTCAGACATGACTGAAGTGACTTAGCAGCAGCAGCAGCAACTCTGGGCCCAATCCTGACTTTGGACAGAAATAATTTAAGGGTTTATAAAGCAATACTCCCTATATCAAACTATCCTGTTCTTACTTCTATTAACAGGGTTCCTGTCTTACTCCAAAGACCTAGCCTCCACCACCCATTTTTGCTCTGCAAACCATCTCCATCTTATCCTGGGGACCTAAGTACAATGACACCCTACTCCAGTACTCTTGCCTGGAAAATCCCATGGATGGAGGAGCCGGGTAGGCTGCAGTCCATGAGGTCGCTAAGACTCGGGCACGACTGAGCGACTTCACTTTCACTTTTCACTTTCATGCATTGGAGAAGGAAATGGCAACCCACTCCAGTGGTCTTGCCTGGAGAATCCCAGGGACAAGGGAGCCTGGTAGGCTGCCGTCTATGGTGTCGCAGAGTCGGACACAACTAAAGTGACTTAGCAGCAGCAGTAAGTACTCATCTAGCATCCTTCCCAGAATCCCGCTACTCCAAGAATCAGAAGCCATCTTATTTTTGTCATGTGCTCAAGAAAATGGAGTCGATTTCAGTTCATGACTCCCTGATGTAATAAAGCCCCAGAGCAAGGCAATAAAGAGCTCTGGTCCTGGGGCTTTCCTGGTGGCTCAGTGGCAAAGAATCTGCCAATGCAGAAGACATGGGTTCAGTCCCTGACCCCGGAAGATCCTACATGCAGCTGAGCAACTAAGCCTGTGTGCCACAACTATTGAGCCTGCGCTCTAAACACCGGGAGCCAAGCCACTGAGTCCAGGTGCTGCAGCTACCAAAAGCTGCACACCCCTAGAGCCTGTGCTCCAACAGGAGAAGCCACAGCAATGAGAAGCCCACACACCGCAGCTGGGGAGGAGCCCCGGCTCACCACAACTAGAGAGAACCCTGCGAAGCCACAAAGACCCAGCACAGCCAAAAATAAATGAAATTATTTGAAAAACAAGAGCCCTGCTCTTTCTCCCTATGTGACTGTAGCTGTGTGTTAAGCTCTACAGGTCTCAGCTTCATATGTATCTGTCATACCCATTCAATGAGAGAATACATACGCCTAAAAGTTGAAAAATATATATATTAGCAATGATAAGGATGTTAATCACAACGAATTTATAAATATACTGCCTATTCCCACATTCTATATTGATATGTTCTAGCCATCTGGAGTGAAGCATTCGCTCACTCACACTAGAACGCAAATGAAGGGGTCAGCGAGGATGCCTGGCCTGAGTGACTGCCTATTACACGTGAATGGCCAACAATGGGTCTGGACGAGGGTTCCTTCCAGTTCCTGCAGTTGATCCTGTTGTCTCAGTGCCTCCCAAGCCCTAGCAAACCACTTAGGGTTCCAGGTCCTTGTCCCTCTCATCCTGTCCTGTGTCATTTCAATTAGCTGGGCCAGCTACCAATATGTCCCAAATAAAGATAACCACAGTATCTGGGTGTTCAGAAGAGAATAAAGACTGAGAAGACTCAGAGGAAGCCAAAGATAAATGGCTCCACAATTCTTCTTTAGTCAACAGCATTTTTTTTTTAAATCACTGAAAGGGGTGTTAGTATCACTTATCTTCAAGTAGCATCATGAATAAATACAAAGCTCCCATTGTGGACAGAGCAATATACTTGCAAAATACCCTGCAGAGTATACCAGTTATGAACATGCACTCAAAAGAAGTGAGGAAGAGGCTAACTAGATGAATACACACACACACCCACACACACACCCTCTTCAGACACCAAAAGTAAAAGCAGGTGGCATGAAAAAGTGGATTTTATACAAGTTGATCCACTCAGCAATTTGCTTCTTATAGATTCTATCACACATACTCAGTTGCAGACGGACACAGTCTTCCAGCCAGTACAGAGTTCCAACCTTACTATGACCAGAAACTCAACTATTCTCTTACTGAATTGGAAACATCAGCTCCATTCTATGTAGGTAAAATAACTTTTCCTCTCCTTTTTTCTAGTGTGTTCTTTAGATACAGAGTGAATTTTGAGGTTTTATTTGTTGATAATATGTTACAGTAACACAAGTAGGTGGAAGATTCTGTATCTTATACTACTTTAAAATATTTTCTCACTTCTTTTGTCTGGAGTTCCTTCGTATGGTTTGGTTTTTAAATGGTTTAGAACACCAACGATCAATTTCAGGGACACAACGATCAGCGAAATGCCATCAGAAAAAATACCGTTCATGAATGTCTAAATCATTTCAGATTAATTGCAACTGAAATGAGTTTTAATTTTTTCCCTAAATTTTTGTTCTTATAGTTAAAAAAAACAAGTAGTGGAGCTACACAGCAGCATACTCTATTATGCGGGATAGAAAAAAATGAAGTTTTTCCATGTAGTTCACTATGGAAAACTAAAACTAAAGGGCATTTCCGTTCATTTTCCTTATATATTGTTGAGCAAGCCCAGGTATTAAAAATAAGACCTTTGGACAGATTTCAGTCTAACCAACAACCTAGTATTGAGCTCAATTACAGGCCAATTTACCATTTGTCCCATAATCCCAATAACTCCCAAAAAGCTCTCACCAGAGTGCCCTCCAACATAGCAGTATTTACAGACTAACTCCAGATCTGGGTTGATCTTCCTACAGTAGAACCTCATATGGATCAGAGTACCTATGTCTCTCTCTCTTTCCAAAGTGAATGACAGAGAAGAGGCACCAGTATTACACAAACTAGAAATTAACTGAAATGGCCTAGGAGCAGTCCTTAAAGAACTACATTCAAGGAGCCTCGCTATACCAGTATACCTGGAGTTTATTTAGATAAGATTCTGGAGAGCTGATGCAGTAATGGAATAGGACTTTTGGAGATCTTAGGAGGGGGTATCCTGCGCACAAGAGAGACCTGAACTACTAAGGGCAGAGGGTCACTGCGGGTGGGCAGCCTTGTAAAAGGGCCCCCAGTGATGCCTGCCTGCTAGTATTCACATTCTGTGTAATCACCGTGCTCGAGTGGGTTAGGCGGAGTGCTCCCTCTTGCCCTGTAGTTGTTGCTCCGATGAGGCCAGCGGTCATAATGTAAGCACCTCCATGGAGAGGCCACTTAGCAAGGAACAGACGGAAGCTGCCTACCACTAGCCCACAAAAAACCCTAAACCCTGCCAACAATCACTTAGGCGAGCCAGGAAACAGACTGACACTCAGACATGCCTCGTGGTGACTGCAGCACTAGCCCATGGATCTTAGTGTTTCCATAGGCCCAAAGCCACAGGACACAGCTAAGCTGTACCTAAACTCCTGACCCACAGAAACTGCAGACAACCAATGCTGTATAGAGCTACCAAATCTGAGTAACCTGTTACTCAGTAATAAATAACTAAGAGATATTTAATATAGATTTTTACCTCTAAAAGCATCAACTGGGTAGCATCACAGTATGTATTTGAAACTTTCATCTAACTTGAAAAAGTACGTGCTATTCTCTACTGGAATTTTAAGGTCTTTTAAAAATCTCTGGATTTTTCAGGGGACCAAATTCCATAATACATGAAGACTATGCAAGCTTTCCCAAGTTGATTTAATTCACTTAAAAGTCAATTAATACTCAAGACATTTAACTGTGTCACAGGCCCACTCAGCATTAAGGAGCCCCTAATAAAAGCAAAAAAAAAAAAAACCAAGATAAATTTTACTTCTAGAAAATCACATGCAGACTCAGAGATAAACTTTACTTCCATAAAATAATAAAGGAAATTTTTTTTGATTAGAAAGCTAACAAAAAACTTCCTTACCTTGAATGCACTGCAGTGTTCCATCCTCCGCTCTTATTGTGAAAGTCTCACCTGGATTAACTTGAACGAGAATAACCTGCCAAAATAACACATTAATTTCAATTTTTAAATTTTATTTATTTGGCTGTGCTGTATCTTAGTTGTAGCATGCAGGATCTTCCGTTGTGACATGTGGGATCTAGTTCCCTGACCAGGGACAGAATGCAGGTCCCCTGCATTGGGAACACCAAGTCTGAGTCACTGGACCACCAGGGAAATCCCTAATTTTCGATTTAATACTAGAACATCTGGGGTTTTCTCAACAGTTTCATTATATAAATTTAGGTATTAGAGAAGAAATACATAGCACAGAATCTTGTATAAACATAAAACTTAGGAGATGTCTTAGATCTGGTTCAAATTTGATGGGGGATAAGTACATGCATTTGTATTTAGCTAAGTGTTTGGGGGGAAAAAAGTATCTATGTATAGGACGTGGAAATATTAATGAACAGTATAAGGAGGACCTACCAAACACACAAATCTTTAAATCTATTACCTAAATGTCTGTTTTAGTCATATAACACAGATATTTTGTTATCAGAAGACAACTTCCAAAAGACTAAATCACGCATGCCATGGCAAAATATGTTCTTTCAAGAATCTCAGAATTTTAGTTCTAATCTCATTCAGTTACTTTAGATAACAAAAGGGGGAAAATAATTAATCTATATCTAAATATAAATGAAAGGCCATAATCCAAGTTTTAAAAACTGCTGTTAAAACTCATCAGGTGCAAGTCTAACACTATTAAAACAATGACCGTGTATTCCTAGAAAACGGAAGGACGTCAATGTCACACTCACATTCTTGGAGCAAGCCCAGTTCCTGCCTCGACACCATCAAGCACACTGTTTCCTCTGTCTGCAACGCTCTCCCCTGCACTCCTTCTCTACCCTCTGCCCACCTGACTCATTCCTCCACCAGCCACCACCCAGTTACCCTTGCTCGATTAAGGACTGGCACCTGACTCTCAGGACGGGACAGGTCTTGCACTACGGGGTCTCAAAAAACAAAATGAAACTCAGCTCCTTCCTAAAATCTATAATTCCAGTCAATTGTTGTTGTTGTTGTTGTTGTAGTTCAGTCGCTAGGTCATGTCTGACTCTGCAACACTATGGACTGTGGCACACCAGGCTTCCCTGCCGTTCCCCATCTGCTGGAGTTTGCTCAAACTCAAGTCCACTCAGTCAATGATGCCTCCAACCATCTCATCCTCTGAACCCCTTCTCCTCCCAGCTGCCCTCAATCTTTCCCAGCATCAGGGTCTTTTCCAATGATGTTCGTTGCATCAGGTGACCAAAGAATTAGAGCTTCAGTATCAGTCCTTCCAATGACTATTCAGGATTGACTGGTTTGATCTCCTTGCTGTCCAAGGGACTCTCAAGTCTTTTCCAGCAACACAGTTCAAAAGCATCAATTCTTTGGAACTCAGCCTTCTTTATGGTCCAACTCTCACATCCATACATGAATACTGGAAAAACCATTGCTTTGACTACATGGAACTTTGTCGACAATGTGATGTCTCTGCTTTTTAACACATTGCCTAGGTTTGTCATGGTTGTTCTTCCAAGAAGCAAGCATCTTTTAATTTCATGACTGCAGTTACCATCCACAGTGATTTTGGAGCCCAAGAAAATAAAATCTGTCACTGTTTCCACTTTTCCCCCAACTATTTGCCATGAAGTGATGGGACCGGATGCCATGATCTTCGTTTTTTGAATGCTCAGTCTTAAGCCAGCTTTTTCACTCTCACCTTTTACCTTTGTCAGAAGGTTCTTTAGTTCCTCTTTACTTTCTGCCATTAGGGTGGTAAAGGAATTATTTTTGTGTCTGTCTCTCCTTATAGAGCCTTAATCTAGGCTCTATAAGGGCAAGATTTGACACAGAATAAGTGCTTGAGAAATATTTTTACTGAATGAATGAAAGTTATAAAACTTATGGAAAACCACTGCAGCCGTGACTTTGAGAAATTAAGCTTTCATAATATGCAATGTTAAAGTCAACTTTATTTACTGTGGTGGTGGTGGTGGTTCAGTGGCTTGGTCACGTCCGATTCTTTGCAACTCCACAGACTGTAGCCTGCCAGGCTCCTCTGTCCCTGGGGATTCTCCAGGCAAGAATATTGGAGTGGGTTGCCATTTCCTTCTCCAGGGGTTCTTCCTGACCCAGGGATAGAACCCATGTCTTCGCCTTGGAAGGCGGATTCTTTACCACTGAGCCACCTGGGCACCCCATATGGACCATAATTTATGTATTTTTAAAAACTATTTATTAAGATCAAAACCATTTTATCTTTAAAAGCTAAATCTTTAAAGTCTATGTATTTTGCTTATACTAATAATTCCAGGAAACACTGTTGGGATATTAAAACATTTTTAATCTGGAAATCCATTAACTAGAAAAAACAAGACCATTCAAGGAAAAGCAGTACAAGTTTCATCCCTGGTGCTTCTTGTGATCTTGAATTATAATAGTTATTTCAAGGCAATTTATTTTTCCTGTACAGTAACTGTGTCAATAATTTTTCAGTCTTAAGCATTCAAATCCTCACCAATGTAAACACACTGTGCCATTTTAAGAACTCAAAAGGAAATCTTTCCCAATCTCTATGGAGTGATTAAGACATTTTCATTGCTTTCTTGAAACTGAATTTTAAAAGTCATTCCTAACATGAAAATATTTTTGACTTAACTTTATTTCTATGTATACATAGAATATAACTCAACTACAGGGGAATAAAACAGTCCAAAAAAGAAAACTATCCGTGTTTTTTTAAAAATCCTTAAACCAATTCTAACATCACTGTAACAGCAGAAGGCATCTGCTTTGTGTTTAAGCCTCTAGAGATAGGTCTATAAGATATGCCTGTCGAATTATTCAGTCAGGGAAAAAAAAAATCAGTGAACACTAACTATGACCCAGATATTCTTTGACAATCTTAAATGCAAATACTCTTTTCCACTACACTCATAACTGTCAGACAAAGTGTCCTAAATGCTAGTTCTAAAAGTACAATTCACCAGTATTATGGGAAGTCCCAGGCAACAACAGGATATCTGAATTGGAGTATGCTCCAGGTTCTATCACATTATCTGCTTATCATATTGCATGAGAAGTGTCTGCAGCAGTTTCTCTGCGGTTGCCGACACCGGGCCACATCTCATGGAATGGCTTGGAGGCAGCCAGCCTCCAAAAGCCATTTATGCCTTCCCCTCGCTGTTCCCGGGAGGCCCATTTCTGACCCCCACCCCATCTCTACAGGGAGAAAGAGGATAGGTAAAGGGCTTGCACATATCCTATTAAAATATCTCTCTTCAAATGTTTAGTTACTGTAATTTTCCCTGCTGCTGTGTTTCTATGGCAACCAGATTATAATCTACCAAGTTACCTCAGAAACCAGGCAAATCTCCTGTGTCCCAATATCAATTTTTCTTAGCAAGAGTGAAAGTCATTATTTGAGCAAACCGTATTCATCTTGGCACCGAGATACTTTAAAAGAAAGCATTTTATTATACTGAAGCGGACTGACCACCATGCTGTTTTTGCTGTCAATAAAGCAGATATAAAAATAAACTTTTGACACACACCAGCCCAGTGATCTATCCCTAACCAGAGACATGAATGAGATGGCGGCAGCAGGCCTTGCATCGTGTGGCCCTGAGGAGCGTGAGTCACACCGGCAGGCTCCCTGGCACTTAACCTTTTGTATCAAACAAGTCACTCCGTCTGTCTGTCTCTCTCTCTCTCTCTCCCTCTCTCAATCTGTCTCTCCCCATCCCCCCTCAACCCTCCTTCCTTCCCTCCTCCTTTCTTTCTTTAGCCACAAAGCAGACATTACAGTTACAAGTTCTCTTAAATACAGAATGTGAAACATAACATCATTGTCCAAACCTCATCATTTTTTGCCCACTTAGTAAGCATTTCCTGCTTTTCCAAAATCAGCACTAAAACAAGTCATGCTGTATTCTGTGTCTTGTCAGAGGAGAAGGGGAAAAAAAAGAAGATTTTTTTTTAACCACGGATAGATTTTTCCCCGAGATGCTAACGTAGAGCCATGTTAATCAAAGACATATTTCAGGCTACTATTGTTTTGTCAGATCTGTTTCAAATCCCTTAGTGCTACAGGAACCCAGCAGCCCCAAATAACCAAAGGCAGTTCATTAAGGTTTACTGAAAAATAAGTGACCATTCTTCCCAAGTCTAAAGAAACAATACAACAAGAGGTAGAATTAACATAACTAAGCAAAAGGCTAAACACAGCATCCTGGGAAAGCTTCACCCAACTAGACAACTGAAGCAGGTACGACATCTTTCTTTAAAGGTATAAATCTAAATAGAACTCTGTTTCTAACTCACCAGAAGAGCAAAAGGAAAGCTACTTTTGCATTTTAAATTTTGGATGGCTGATTAACCAGAAGATAATCTCCTGGAGGCAAATTCCTAATTTTGCCCAAATAAAATACTGCCAGGCACCCAACTAAATCATCCCTGCGATGTATGTGTCCATCACAAAAGCTTCTGCTCTGACCAAAGATGAAATGTCACATCTGCAGTGTTTTCAAGGGTTAAATTCCATACCTAGTTAAGATATAAACAATGCTAGGGAATCTCGTTTCACTTTCAGAGCCTTTCCCACTTGCCACATTCTGTGAAGCTTGTCTTACTCTTAGCTGTTTCATGTATGCATGAACACTCTTGGGCAGAGCAGTTATGAATATCCAACAGACATCTTAAGAGAGAAAGGAGTATTACAACCTAAAAACTGCAGATGAGTTCCAGCTAAGGACAGATTCTATCCAGGAAGATCTAACAACTTAAAAAGTGACCTCTGACTCCATGAAAGGAATAGTAGCACCTTCCTTCTGAACACACACACACACTTCAGATTCCCAAACTCCAGAAAAATCCTGGCAAGCTTCACCCAGGCTCTTTCATTCCACCCAAAGCATCCATCATGACACACCGTTGAGACTCTGGTCTCTGTGTCAAGACTGCAGCTGGCCTCCAGCAAAACTGAATAGTGGCATCATTTGATTCTTGAGTTCTGTCTCTCTTACGAAAAGGGAGATGATGAGCTGCAAATGACTGACAGTCACCTTTGTGGTCATAACACACACAAAGAAAATGTCCCAGGATTTACAACATGAGCAGTTTAACTGGAAGGTCCTAGAAGATAATAGGAAAGTACTGACTCACCTGCTCGCATGTCCAACCTGAAGCCTGAATCCAAAGCTGGTAGGAAAAGAACATATAAGACCAGGGAGCATCCAAGGATACTTACACACTAGATCAAGGCAAAAGGACATCCAGACTTTAAAGATGGGGAAACTGAGGCTTAGAGAGGATAAGTAACTTGTCCAGAGTCACAGAACTACAAAATGACAATCAGCACTGGAACCCAGCCCTGCCTGACCAAAATGCATGCTTTTCTCTTCTACCACATAGCATCTCCTCCTCCACAACAGGTGTGGGTTTCACAGAGTTGGTCCTCTAGAGAGACGCTTCAATAAATGGCTACAAGGAGAGAAGGCATTTAACTGGATCAAAAGAATGTCCCCAGTGACAGAGGACAAGTTCTATTCTAGGAAATCTGTGCTCACTCCCTGAGGCAAAGCCTGTTACCCACAACATGGCAGTCGGGTGGTAAGGAATCCATCCCTTAACTAACAACGAACAGTTGCCTTTAAACTGGGCAAGATTTATTCTCATAAAGTCATTGTCAAGTCCTTGAATTCCCTTAGAAACCTAGGAGAAACCAATAAGCTATATGATTAGCACTATCATTAGGTGCCATTTCTCATGACCTAATAGGCATAAGAAAAATAAAAGATTACTCCTGAAAAAGACTGGGTCTTGAGCTTCTATACTTCTCAAAAGTCACCTGTCATTAACAAAAAAGACAGGAACGGATGAACAGGTAACCAAGGAAAGAGGAGTTAGATGAACCAAGAAGAACATTTTAGTGCACTGAAATCACACCAGTGTCTGCTGAAAATATATACACTTAACCTTGAACCCTCTGCACAGTGAAAAAAATCTGCATTTAACTTTACAGTTGACCCTCCACAACCTCTGATTCAACCAACTGCAGATGGTGTAGTACTGTGGTATGTATTTGGGCGGCGGGGGGGGGGGGGGGGGGGGGGGGGGGGGGTGGAATATGCATAGTACTTTATAATTTAAAATATTTTATAATATTTATAATAATAAATATAAGCGATGTATGTAGTTCGAACCTATGCTGTTCAAGGGTAAACTGTATATTCAAACGAGTTCAATAACTGCATTTCATGAAGTATCCTTAGAAGAATTAATTAGTCACTAAGCCATGTCCAACTCTTGCGACCCCATGGAATATAGCCCACCAGGGTCCTCTGTCCATGGGATTTCCCAGGCAAGAATACTGGAGTGGGTTGCCATTTCCTTCTCCAATTACTACTCTGCTGCTGCTGCTGCTGCTAAGTCGCCTCAGTCGTGTCCGACTCTGTGCGACCCCATTGACAGCAGCCCTCCTGGCTCCCCCGTCCCTGGGATTCTCCAGGCAAGAACACTGGAGTCGGTTGCCATTTCCTTCTCCAGTACATGAAAGTGAAAAGTGAAAGTGAAGTCGCTCAGTCGTGTCAGACTCTTAGTGACCCCACAGACTGCAGCCCACCAGGCTCCTCCATCCATGCGATTTTCCAGGCAAGAGTACTGGAGTGGGGTGCCATCTCCTTCTCCGAATTACTACTCTACTTCATTTTAATTCAGCAAATATTGATGAGTGCCCAGAATAGGTGAGGCATTCCATCACACCACAAAATAGAGACTTAGACAACACAAAATTCTCCCTACCTCACAGGATAACAATTGGGAACTTGCATGGGATGGGAGTAAGGAGTGACTTAAATAAAACAAAACATTTACACATATGTGATAAGGGATATAAAGAAAATAATGGCAGCTTGTAAGAAGTTATACATTTCTACTCCCTTTAAATGTGTTGTGCCCTGAATAAAGAGATTCTATTACCAAAAAAGCTATTTGCTAAGAATAAAAATATAGCACTAACTTAGGTGTGAAAAATGCAGGATGTAATATAGATGGCCCAAACTAGGTTCAAAGCCTCTTTTAAGACAGCCACAAATGCCTGAATCTAAAGTTTCAACTATAGGACTTTTCAGATAAAAGTCAAAAACAAAAAAGACCAAAAATATAAGCATAGCTTTTCCCCGGCTAAGAGTAACAGTCACCAAATATCCCTGAGCATTTGGGGCAGCATTACATTTATTTAAACAAATCTTTTTCACTTTATTGATTCCTGGTAGCTCAGCTGGTAAAGAATCTGCCTGCAACGCAGGGGACTCCAGTTCGAATCCTGGGTCGGGAAGATCTGCTGGAGAATATATTTTCACAGAATTGTTGGGTACCCAAAAGATAATTCTTCCTGCTTTAACTAAAATAATTATGTTCACTGAGAACAAAATTTGATTCCTGTCATCACCATTTCAGGGTCAATTCTTATTAAAAATATCCACGACATGAGGTAAAACCATTTCCTACCCCTCAATTCCACCCACACACCCCATATCTCCAAGCTGGGCTCTGGCCACACTCATGGGGAATCAGCAACTTGGACCACTTTTCACCTGATGTGCTTTGCACACTAAATCTTGCATGTCATCCTGTGTTTAGAGCCAGCTACCTCATGTCTGGTTTTTGGTTGGCTGACGCAGAGCAACGTGATCCACACTGACATACTAAGTGATGTCATACGCCCTGGCTCAGATGGTAAAGAATCTACCCATAATGTGGGAGACCCAGATTTGATCCCTGGGTCCAGTAGATCCCCTGGAGAAGGGGATGGCAACCCAGTCCAGGATTCTTGCCTAGAGAATTTCACAGATGGAGGAGGCTGGCGGGCTACAGTCCATGGGGTTGTATGAGCGACTAACACCCTTCTCTGGTAAACTGTGCACTGAACCTCATAGACAGTTCTACCATGGGAATCTCAAGGCTGCTGAAGAAACATATTTAACTGCCTACATTCGCAGTATTCTACCAACAGCCTTGTCATTTATTGAACACTGTTCTTCCCCCACTAAGACATAATCAAGAAATAATGTGCCCATGAGGAATGTTCTCATTCGTATAACTAACAGAAAATCAGTTCCCAATATTTTGTCTTTAAACAGTCTAGAGTTAACTTTTCTTATTACTATCAATACTATTGCCTTATATCTTGTTCCCACTAACAAAATTAGAAATGAGTACAAATACATAATATTCTATGGTTTTGGAAAGACTCTGAGTTAGAGACCTTAGCCTTTCCCTGCCTCTGCACAGTACATTATCATCACTTATTCAAGCCATGCTTTTAGACTGATTAAATTTATTTAAAGCAATTCCTAATGTAATTATTGAAATCCTGATCATTCAACAAATATTTGCTGAGTAGTTACTATGTACTAGGCACTTTATTAAGCACCGATGATTCTAAGATGAGAAAGATAAAAGCTGACCTCTATTTGTATATTAGTACAAAAGTAGAAAACACAATTAGCTGTTTAAAAAAAAATGATTATTTGCTATTAAGCGCTCTGGAAACTGAAGAAACCACCAAGACATCAGGAAAAGTTATAGTTGGAAGTAACACTTAAAGGGAAAATGAGAAGATAAGCCAAACAATCACACAGTACAAGCACTGAGCGGTTCACTGCATTTAGAATTACAGTGTGCTAGAGAACGCCAATGCGGCGGTAAAGGCAGGCATAAGCAAGTGACAGAGGGGTAAAAGGTGAGACTGAAGAAGCAGGCCAGGCCCACCTCAGAAAAGTCTTTGTTTGCCCTGCTTGAAAGTCTGGACTTTATCCTGTGAGCAGAATTTTCCAGTAGGAAAGCAACACTGCTAAGTAACTATGATAGCAATGAGAAACTCAAACATCTCTGAGATGGGAGATACTGGACCCACAGAGATCAGCAAAAATATTAATTAAACATCCAACTGTGACATAATTCAGGGGTTACACAGTTCTAAGTAAGACTTTTCAAAAATAACCAACGGTTTAACCTTTAAATATGACTATCCAGATCACAGGGTTTGCTGCTGAAGAGTTCTGCCCTCCCTGTCAACACCACGGTATCTCTGATTACAGAGGTGAAGTCATGGGCATGGCTCTCCCAGACGTAACTACTTGATTTTTCCTACTTCCTGTCACTCTCTCTAATTCTCTTATCCAACTGTGATTCTGTCACTTCCATTTCCACCACTCCTATCACTGATAACTGAGGGGCCTTCACAGCCTGTCCCTCTCATGTCTCCACCTCTTCCTAGACGTTTTCTATCTCTTATTCCTCCCCTTTGGTTTCTTGCTCTAAAAAGCTACTCCCCAAAGCATTCATGAGGCAACCTAGCAGTCCTTTCCTTTACTTCAAGTCAACTCATCAATCCAACAATGTTGTCTGCCTACTATGTTGCCGGCTGATTTGCTGATCAAAAGGAAAGGAGGACTAATAGGGTTTATTATTAATGGGATTATTGGGGAACAAATTTAATTATGAACCAAAAGAGAATCATTACTTATTCTCAAGGGTTCCAAGTTAATCATATCCCCAAAACACCTGTTCTGATTCCTAGAATACCCCATTTCAGACTAGCTAATTCATTTTTCATATCTTTAAGCTCAGCTTTGCCTTTTAGCATATCATACATACATTTTAAAAGTTTGAAAAAATAATTTAAGGACTCAGAATTGCAGATAAAGTTTAAAAAAAAAAGGACACACAACGTAAAACTTAATTATTAAATTGAAGATGAATTTTATTACTTTTTTAAGACTACGAAAAATAAGGAAGCAATACCACATAGTTCTTCTACATGTTTGTCTTCCTGCCACAATATACGTTTAGGTAAAATTAGATGGCGTTCCGGCCAGACTTGTCTTCTAAATAACACTATACTATGTACATTGGAAAAGGAAATGGCAACCCACTGCAGTACTCTTGCCTGGAAAATCCCATGGATGGAGGAACCTGGTAGGCTACAGTCCATGGGGTCTCAAAGAGTCGGACATGACTGAGCTACTTCACTATACTATGTACCTACTGAGTAAAGTCACTTTGTGCTAATCTCATTTTACTTTCAATTCACTTTTTAACTGAGAGTTTAAAAATCAATGAAGATACCAAAGATACACAGTGAGAAGAACAAATCAGACACATGGTAGCTGAGTCCCAGCTGTGCCAGACAGGGCACTTAACACTTCTAACCCTGCATTTCCTCCTCTGAAAAGATAAAACACATATCTTACGTGTGTGCTCTAAAGAAGAAAGCCACCCCCCAGCAGCCCTGGTAGAAGGCCTTATATATAGTATATGCTCAATAAATAATTATTAATATTTATTTCTCTTCAAATTTCTACCAGTGACATGGCCTCTAATGAGAAAGTCTGAAGAAAAAAAGTTTGCCGCAGCTGCCACATTTCATGCTCTCAATAAAATCTAAAATCAGCCAATTCTCACCTCTGACCAGATTTTCTGTTTGAGAAACATTCTGGCTTTCCTTAAAGGATCACCTCGCAGCTCATT
Source organism: Ovis aries (assembly GCF_016772045.2). Taxonomy (NCBI): domain Eukaryota; kingdom Metazoa; phylum Chordata; class Mammalia; order Artiodactyla; family Bovidae; genus Ovis; species Ovis aries. Next base: position 216,080,209 of record NC_056054.1, read on the forward strand.
CACATTTCAGTGTCTGTTCAGCTTCCGCAGATCCCAGCAACAATAGTGACTTTGGAATCCTTTCACAGTAGTTCTGAAACCTAAGCCTTTTATATCCACAAAATGCTGTGAATTACTTGGAACTGCTTCTAATTAAGATTATCACAAGGAAAGTCAGCAATAAAACGTAACAAAGTAACACCACAGTATGTGTCGATTGCCTATTCCAGGAGAGGAGCCTTTTCTGGGTCCTCTCAAAGCACCAAGGAAGAATTAAACCTGGCCAGCTTCTCTAAGAAGCATCAAGCGTCCGCCTTTTTAAACACTTAAGCAACTAGTTTGAAAGGTTATCCACCATTCAATCCAGGAAAACAGAATTATACAGCAGGATACTTAAAACCATTAAAAAGTTTAAAGACACCATCCAGAGTGAAGATTTCAAGGCAAACAGACTTGAGAATGCTCTTCAAAAATGTACTGCTTTAAGATTTTCCCCTCTAGACTGTAGTGCCAGAGCATCGTAAGCAACTGTTGGAAAGCCTGATGCACTTACACTCAGTCTTGGAAGAACGATATCCCTGAGTGCATCACATACCGACTTGCACAAATGAACAGATTATTCCGACTCTTCCCTCACTCTGCACCCAGTCCAAATTCAGGACTGACACTAGGCTATGCAGACAGCAAAGGAAAAATGTGACAACGATTTTCCAGCCAGCCCCTCCCTCCTCCTCGCAAGCCCTCAGCACACACAAGCGCGCAGCAGATTCTATGCACGTCTCTAACTCGGGCCAGTTTATGTACCATGACATCAGCGCAGTATAATGAGCCAAGTTTAAACTCCATCTGGGACAAATAACGTCCAGGCACACTGTGACTTCTTTTGTTTATATACACTGACTAAATATGTCTTGGTGGTAAATGAACTTAAGATTTATTTCCCAAGGCCTCCAAACAATATTCTACACCCCTGAAGCACCTCCCTGCCTCCAGTGCTCTTTCCAAGGCTATGCGTAAGTGATTTTTAACAGAACACATGATTTTGAAACATATAATTAACATCTTGAGGAAAGTCAAAGTCCAAGCAGCCCTTCATCAATCTGAAACAAAGAAGATGAGGAACTCACTAGCAAAGGGGTGTGGTCTCACAGCACAAATGCTACGTGACACCTAATTTTGTATTCCCCGTGAGAACAAGAATGAGCAGAGGTGAGACATTTCAGAAATGCTCATAGACTGATTTCTTTTTGAAGGATAAACTTAAATGATTTGTTTTTCAATTCTGGCATTACTTAAGAGAAATAATTATAAATTCAGAAATGAAAGAAAAAATAATCTAATAGTTTCAAGTCTTATAATAAGTTTTTAGATTTCTTAAGGCACAAAAACTGTGCCTCAGGGGTGATGTAATTTTTGAATGGAAAAGAAAGGCGGGGTTTGGAAGGAAAAGAAGGCAGACAAAAGTCCTTTCCTTGTGCCCAGGCTTGGCAAGCCCCTGGCTCTTCTCTCTGGTTACCACCATCTCTCAGCAGGTGCTGATCCCAGAGGAAACTGCTCCCCTATGGCTAACCTCAGGGAAAGAACCACTCCCTAGGGAAAGAAAGGGAGCTACTCTGACAACCTGGGCCTGAAATGACTTCAACCTCACTTCTTCCTCCAAACTCAGTTGGTGCCTCCAGGCTTCAGACACAGTCACCCCAGCTTGGTTTGCAACTCTGAGAAGCTCCACAACCAGATTCACTGCCATCTTTCAGGGGTAATGTGAAGGAAATTTAAGGTAATAGCAGGAATACTCTTCTTCGCAAGCCTTACAACTTACTATTATACAAAACCCAGTCCCACGTCTCTCCTGACTGTTTACCTGAACAAAACAACGGAGATATGCCTAGTCCAAGCAACACCACCATCCCTGGATGGTAGGACACAGGGGACTCAAATCCCAGTCCTGTGATCTGCCAGGTGCAAAGTACATAACCTTTCTCATCTGTGGTTCTGTCTAAAAATGATCACCACCTTACAAGGTGTATGTTCACTGGAAGAAATAATATATAAAAGTGCTTAGCACATCATAAGCCTCAAATAGTTACTATTCATCCCCTCTACCACAGAGAACAAAAAAATGAAAATACCAAATGGAATTCTCTTGGGGAGTTCTCTGGCAGTCCAGTGGTTGGGATTCAGCAATTTCACTGCCATGGCTTGGGTTCAACCAGGCCAAAAAACTAAGATCCCCAAGCCATACAGCACAGCAACCCCACCACCGAAAAAGTCAGTCAGTCTTTCCAATAATTTAACAAATAACCATGCAACTAAAAATTGAGTATAAAGTTGAGACAAAAAACCTTCTGGTGATCAGCAAGTTTAAAAAGTAACATTTAATTTTGAAGTAAATACCAAAAACTTGTAGTCAGACCCTTGGCATTCTTTCAATGCCAAAAAAAATCTGACCTTTAATATATCTTTTACATTGTTAAGACACTTCTCTGGAATGTTACAAAACACGTTAGCCCACATTTCCCCCATGTTCTTAAAATAATGGTTGAAAAATGAGCCACTGCCTCCCTGCAAAGCAAAAGCCTACACTGAGTATGGGGCTTCTCTTCAAGTCTCCCTAATGGAGGCTCCTCAAAGTCCCAAGGCAGCTTGAAGCAGCATGGTGTAGATGGGCAGGTGATAAAAAGTGCCCAACCCTGAGTAAACCACTTAAAAAATAAGAAAACAGAAAGTCTGAGAAGTAAACACCTATAGATGTGAATACCCATCTATTAAAGTGTGATGTCATCCATTACTCAATTCCACTCTCAGTTGATTCCCTGGTCTTTAAAACAGATATTATTCACAGAGTATATATTAAGCCTAAGGTCTAATTTCTCAATGCAAACATTTTATGAAAAAATATGGATGCCATTCCTTTGTAATTCATATCCTATTCACATTTTACACTACACTTATTTTCTATCATGACTAAAGTTACAAATAAATGATTAAGAAACAGCCATTCTATAAGGATGCTTTTTATACAGCCCTTTTGCCAAGGTGATGAGAATTAAGATGGATTTTAAATAGATGTACTCTGTCAATGCAAAACAAGTCAGAAAAGATAAATGAGCTGGATGACTCTGGCTAACTTAGCTACTAGACAACATCACTAGCAAAAGCATGCATGTCACAGTTTTCCCCATGAACTAGAATGACAACTCAATATTCCAATATACGTGAAAACCAAAGAAACTTCTATCCAAGAACATTCTTCAGTGCGAATTTTTCTATCTACTTAGAAAATATAAGAACATTTTAACAACTCCTAAAAATTAGAAGTCATGAAACACAACTGGATAACAAGTCCATTTCTCTACATCTAAGGTTTAGCTCAGAAGGATTGATTTCCACTTTTTTAGAAACACAGCTGGCCCTTGAAAAATGCAGAGCTTAGGGGCACCAACCCTCCACAAAGTCAAAAATCCGTCTGAAACTTATAGTCAGACCTCTGCATTCACAGATCCTAGGTACCCTCAGTTGTACATCTGCAGACTTAACCAATGGTGGATGGTATATTCTATAATACTTACTACTGAAAAACATAAGGAAGTGTGTAAGTGGATCTCTGAAGTTCAAGTCTGTTATTCAAGGGTCAACCTGACTCCCCAAAACGAAACCAAATAGCTCCTACTTTCTGCTCTCTCCGCTTAACTAGTTCCCTTGTTACTTGCAAAGCAGAAACCCTTGGCAAAGTCATTTTCTAAATGTAGATGTCCAAATGCACACCTCCTATACTGCAAGGGGCAAGGAATGGGCAAAAAAGAATGGCTCCAGGTCAAAGCATTTTAGTTAATGGTTGTGCTAAGCACACACTGCACATAAAGCAGATATCCTCTCAGCAGTGCTCTATCTGATGGTCGCCTACTAAAAAAGGCCCAGGGCTGAGAGGCAATACCAGTGTAGGCATGAACACTAGAGTGGCGCTGAACTGTCTTCTCTGGAGGCCCACCATAGTTCAGCTTCAATTCACTATAACAGCAGAGCTGGCTGGGAGATTACTAAGGGGGGTACCTACTTCTGGTCAATTCCAATTTAAATGTAATCTAAGACAGCGAAGCCCCCAAATTACCTAGATACAATACCAGGATGCTTCAGCAATGGGTTCCTTGGGAGGCTGTTTACTTTTTGCACCTGCATTTGGAATCTAGATATTACTGTTGCTAACGTATGCAGCTTGCTCACTACTGTCCTGTTTGGAAATGTAATGTAGATAATTGCTATACAGTCATATTTTTAAGTCAATCATTTGGACCAAAAAAGATGAGTCTGCCAACATAAAAACAATTATGTGCAAACATATGTCTTCACACATTCTGGAAGAGAACAGTCCCATTTTTTTTCCCTCTGTGTCTGTGTATACATATATATATATAATTTTTACCATACTTTAAGATATATCAGTGGTTATCATATCACATCCAACATGACAAATATGCATTTTAAAAAAAACAGAAATTTGAGGTTGGACGTCTATCAAATGTACTTTTATTCAAAGAGAAAGTCAATATAGACATGATTTAAATTAAAATGCCTCATCTAGGTAACACCAGGGAAACTTTACGTTCAAAAAATTCTATTTTAATAAGTACCTAAGGAAAACGCAATTCTTGGAGAAACTGTAAAAAATATTGTAAACACAAGTATTTGCATGTTTATCCCTTTGAATGCTGATACCTGAATCTGTGTTTAATGCTCCTTAACCAGTTTGTAAACAGTAAAACCAAGGCACCTGGTCATTTCTTCTGCCCTTCCTATGCTTTGATGAGTGTTCAATATGGCACTGATTGGGGACTTGAATACTGTTCACTGAGAAGCAGAGGCCAAATAAAACAACACATGGATCCAAAGTTGTAAAACATACAACTGAAATCCTTCTACATAGCTACATGAGCCAGAGTCCATACTACTTCATTTTACAAGTTATATATGGAAAGGAGAAAACTAAGAGACTTAAAAATCACTTCATCAGTATGATACAATAAGTGTGCCCGAAAAATCTTAAATAGTTTTGCTTTTTAAACCCAGTATGTGTGAGCACAAGAAACAATTAAAAGCTAAAAAAAAAAGGTAAACAATCCCCAGGTTGCAAGTTCAGCTAACCACAGAGCCCAGGCGAGTTTGGGAATTGAGTGAAATGGACAAAGGGGGCCTGAGGACGGTTCTCCCCATCCAGAGTGGGTGGCTGCTACTTTGGGTCCATCAACTTTTGCCAAGTAGGATGACCAGCCCAGTTACCAGATCTTCTGGGATTTTTTAAAAAACCTAAAGATCCAGAATTTTGTGTAGATTTTCCCATTTTTAAAGCTTGGCACCTAATTATTCATTTGTTAATTATAAAGCTTTTTTTCCTTTTTTAATGCCTGTATGGAAAATGTAATAGGTATCCAGTTTTTAAGCCCTGGTTTAGATGAATTAAATTTGTTCATTTTGTTCATCCTCCATCCACTCTGAAGGACTTACTGAATACTACCTCACTGAACGCTACCTCAGACGCCAGGTACAGCATGACCAAGAGACAACCCCTGCTGCCCTTGAGTTTAGAGTGCAACCAGACGGTCAAACACTGCAATAAGTTGAAAACAATCATAATGTTAAAACCACCATAAAATTTTAAATTGCTGTTATTTTGCAGTGCAACCTTGCCACGCCAGTGTTTTTCCTTAATCCTCTCCTTTTTGAAGGCAGCTCTGTCTCTACCATTTGAAGGATACTGACTGTATCTTGTATCTTATTATTATTGCCTTTGGCTAATTAAATTCTGAAGTGTCTCTCAACCCAGACAGCTCAGAGCTGTCATAATTATATATCATATGTCATAATTATTGTGAGTGCCACATATAACACCCTCCTCTGCATGGCATCAACATTTTCCTTTATGAGACAGAGATTATACATAGGCTTTGCCTTTTTGGAAGGCTTTGTAGTTAATGGAATCGGCAAACCTAAGGCAGAGGGGATTGTAAAATCAGACCACAGACCTGGAAAACTCAGACTTCTTTTTTCTTTTACACAGTTCAGAGGAAGCCTTCAGAAATGTGAGCAGCTGCCTGCACTGCTAGAAAGCATTTGGTTAAGGGTGCTCACGGTCCTCCCCTCCACAGAGCTGGAAATTGTGAGGGACAGAATCAAGAAGCCAGGAGTGGATGACCAGACTGGATGCACAGAGGACACATAGATTCTCTAGAAAGAATACTGAAGAGCAAAGTTTCCAGAAGAGAGATTCTAGAATGCATAGATACAGTTTGCTGGGGGCATCACTAATATTAGTTCTCCCCTGATTATGCTATCCCTGCAGAGCATTCACATTTCACACCACAGAAACTGATTACATGAGATGCAAAGCCTGAATAACTTCCAGCGTGATACCTCAGTTCAGCCTCAGTCTCCCCACAGACACTTCTCCTTGCCTGGTGTGTTTTCCTGCTCGCCTCTCCCCTTCCCCACCCCTCCCTGGACGCTCCCAAGACACTGATACATTCTGCAACCCAAGCACTTCTTCCCTGGTCTACACATGTGTAAATACAGCCTTTTTCCTTTTTCTTTTGTAAACCACATTCTGCTCCCCAACTAGACTGTTTATTCCTTTAGGGCAGAAACAGTGTCTTATTCAGCTTTGTGTCACCAACACCTAATACGGTCCTGCAGAGAAGACGTACAATAGATGCTTATGCAGATGAACAAGTCTGTTATTCAGTCACTCCTTAATTCAGTCATAAATCTTACCCTCTCACTCCTCCTTTCCACCCCAAATCTCAAAGAAAAGAGGCTGACAATCTTGGCACGAGAGGCCTTGTAACTGTGAGCAGTAGAGAGAACGTAAATGGCAGTTTGCAATAATAATTTTCTTTAAACTCTTGCGCAAGTTACAGATTCCTATAGGCGGTGATGCTGAAGAGTCTGATCCAAAACTGCACTTCCCCACGTTGGGTTTCCCAAGCCCAACATTTGAGCAGCCTAACTTTTCCTACCTGCCAGCTCAAGCCCCTGCCTCTAAATAGGGAGTATCATAAAATGAGACGTTGTCTAATATTATTCAGCAATTATATTTTAATTGCAGCCCCATTCTCATTTGAATATCCTTTTCCTGGGCAAGGCTCCCAAGAGCCATTTATTCATTTTTCTACACCATACTGATGCTGATCCTCTTTCTGCGTCCCCCTGACACGGTGGCGTCCGCATGTTTAAGAGGAAACCTGTGTGGTGAGAGGATCTGAACTACTGACTGCAAGAAGGGAGCTGTCAGGGGAAACGTTATTAAGAAGATATCAACCGGAACAGAAAAGGTCACTGGACTAGTAGGAGAAGTACATTTGATGTAGAAGACATGCTGTTGATGCGCACCATCTGAACATGGAACACTTTAACATATTTAACGTGCTGTCTGGAAATATGTACTCAAAAGAATGAGCAGGGAAAACTCCGGCTGCATATGCTGTCTGGGGGAAACAAAGGCTTTCAAAAAGAAGAAACCGAAGGGGGAAAAAAACCTCACTCCCAATGAAATGACATGCTAAATGCTGATCGACCGAAACAGGCAAAAGTCAAGACAACTGGACATGACTGAGGTAACTGTAACCTCCTGTCTTCCAAGGAATGCTTATTAACAGGATATCCCAGAAAAAGTTTTCTGTTTACATTTAAGGAGATCTGCTATCTGAAAAAGAGGCATGAAGAAAGCTCACTAGATGTTAATATTCTGGAAGCTTAAAAGAAAAAAAAAAAAGCATAAGAAATAAAAATGACAAAACATGCTTCAGGTGCTCTCTGTGTGCTGAATTCTTAGTTAGGACAAGGAGACATCTAACTCTATCCCCACCCCACTGACCTAATGATACGCACATGAGAAGGGTCACTAAGAATATACATAAAGTGCATGCCACCACCATGTAGGTCTGCCAGCGTCACCGATTAAACAAGCAGATCAGTCAATGCTACGTGGACACTCTGTTCTTAACCTAACGGCTTCTTTATTTACCTGACAGCTGCTGTAATTCTTAAGAGATTATTAAAATATTAAACCAACAAAACAAGTTGGAAATCGGGCTGATGTTTATTCTTTCACGCTCAAAACAAGCTGTTACTTCTTAAAATCTCCAAAATGTGCTGAAAGTTCATAGCAAAGATAATTAATACAGTTAGGTTCTAAAATGTAATGTGTGAAATGCAATATTCTGGCTACTGAAAGACATTTCACTGTAATTTATACAGCCACACACAAAAACTCAGGTGGAAACCTAAGCTTTACCACTCAAGAATAATATGTGGTTAGGCATATTAAGGGAAGTAAACTTTATTTAGCTACGCTGATCTATTTAGAGGTAGGAGACATTATAGTGAGACAAGAGGAACCAAACATGAGGAGCGCAGTTTTGGATCAGACTCTTCAGCACCACCGTCTATGAGGAAAACGTAACTTGTACAAACATTTAAAGAAAATTATTACTGCAAACTGCAATCCACGTTCCCTCTACTGCTCACAGTTACAAGGCCTCTCATGTCAAGACAGTCAGCCTCTCTTCTTTGAGATTTGGGGTGGAAAGGAGGAGTGAGAGGGTAAGATTACCGTGAGGGCAAGCAGAAATTAGAATTATTTTTTTTTAATTCAGAAAACAATAGTTAAAAATAAAGCTGTTTAAAAAATTTTGTTTTTAATTTTAAATAAGCTGCTCAATTTTACTTCTAGGTGTATGTATATGAGAAACAAAAACACACATCCACACAAAAATTTGTACACATATATTCATAAAAGTATTATTCATAATAACCACAAAGAGTGGAAACAATGCAAATGTCCATCAAATGATGAACACTAGAGTATTCTTAGGCAATAAAAAAGCTATAAAGGACAGGGATACCTCATTTTAATGCACATTTTTGCTTTATTGAGCTTCACAAATAATTGTTTTTTTACAAATTGAAGGTTTAACATGGCAACTCTGTGTGGAGTAAGTCTATCAGCGCCATTTTTCCAAAAGTATTTGCTTGCTTCAGGTTCTATGTCACATTCTGGTAATTCTTATAATATTTCAAACTTTTTCATTATTATATTCATTATGGTGATCTGCAATCATGACCTTTGATGTTACTGTATTATAAAAAGATTACAATTCACTGAAGGCTCAGATGGTTAGCATTTTTTAGCAACAAAATATTTTTAAATTAAGGTATGTACTTTTTTTTAGACATGCACAGTTAAAAGTCTACACAGTATAAACAGAATGTTTACATGCACCAAGAAACCAAAAAATTCATGTGACTCACTTTATTGCAATATTGGCTTTATTGCAGTTCTTTGAAACTGAAACTCACACTATCTCCAAGATATGTCTGTAGTGATAAACGCAACAACATGGCCAAGCCTCAAAAACACTATGCTAATGAGAGAGGCCAGACATAAAAGAGCACATATTGTATAATTTCATTTATAGGAAATGTCCAGAGTGGGCAAATTACCTACAGAGACGGAAAGTAGATGAGTGCTTGCCTAGGAACAAGGGAGAGGAGGGAATGGAGAGCGACCGCTACAGAGTTTCCTTCTAGGGTGATAAAAATGTTCTGAGATTAATGGTAGTCATGGTTGCACAATTCAGGGAACATGATCAATTTCATCGACTGTATATATTAAATAAGTGAATTATGGCATGTGGATTATAATTCCCTGGTGGCTCAGATGGTAAAGAATCTGCCTGCAATGCAGGAGACCTGGGTTCTATCCCTGGGTTGGGAAGATCCCCTAAAGAAAGAAACAGCTACCCACTCCAATATTCTTGCCTGGAGAACTCCATGGCCAGAAGAGCCTGGTGGGGTCGCAAAGAACTGGCCATAACTGAGCGACTCACTTCACTTCCCATGGCACATGGATTATATCTCAGCAGAGCTATTGAGTAAGTTCTTTCTATCCACCTTGTATATTTGTTACTGTTATTCTTGCTCATTTCTTCAGTTGATGATATACTTTAAATCTTCATTCATAATTGAGGATGGCTTTTCATTTTAAGAAAAGAATCATCCTTTTCCTGCTAGTTATACAAAATGACAAACCTAGGTTTCAACCTTAAGTGACTTCTGATAACGAAAATTAACAGTGTTTCTTAGTTAGAGCCAGAACAGAGCAGAGAATCTTGCCAAGACCTCATCTTAATTAAATCCAGAAACCAACAGGACAGATATGAAGAGGAGGAGGGCTGAGGGGACTGAAGAGCTTTCTCATAACTGTGGTGGTTCTTTTGCATATATAGAAATGTTTAGAACGTCCTCAGCACAGCTGCAAAGTATTAAGAACATTGTAAACACATACATGGTAAGCTTCACTAGATACACTCCTAACAGAAATGCAGAGGGAGAACCCGTGGCCAGCGGGCGGCTCTTTAGGATGGTTTAGTGTGAGAAGTGGCTCCTGTGTTTCTCACCTCGTGGGTCTGACAGGACAGTATCTGCAAAGTGTGTCACTATAGTCAGCCTGGTGCCTCCACATGGTCCTTGTTAAAAAGTATTGGCCTCAAGGGACAACACAGTTAAAGTCTCAGAAAATATTATACAGACTTTTCCCTCTGGTGTGTCCCCTGTGTTCTGATCCTTTCATACAAACCCATCTGAGCATCGTACGGCACATCCAAGCAGCAAACACCAGCAGGCGCCCCAGGCAAGAACTCAGATCTCTGGCAGCATCTGACTCTTGGACCCTCACTTTTGGTCCCTGTTCTCTTTGGTGATCCCCTCGCTCTCCCTCTCCCCCACCTCTCTCTGGTAGCCCTCCATCATTTTTGGTTTTGCTTGCTCCTTGGGCCTTAGCCTTCCCCTTGAGCCTTAGCCCAGGTTCCACACACAGGCCTTAAGGTCTACCACAGTCAACTCGGACACAACTAAATGTTAGGGCCCAAAGGAAACAGTGACGGCTTGAGGGAATGAGGAACACACAGAATGGGGGCTCTGGGGACAGAAAGAGGCAAAAAAGAGGTACACAGGCCACTGTCTCGGCTGAGCCACAGTGACATAGGGGCAACATCAAGGCCATGATAAACCTCGGGCTGCTCCTGCTGAGAGGAATATTTCAAACACATTCTGCCCAATTAACAGTTGCTCCCCATTAAGGGAAATTTAGGGGTAATATCAATCAACAGCTTGGCCCACATAACCTAAATGCCTAAACGTCAATGCTTCTAGCACAATCAGACATATTTGCAAATTAGAAAGACTGAAACATTTCCTTCCAATGAGATTTATTTACAGTAAGTGTACCCTGGTCTGACAAAGCTTGATGTCTGCGACTGTGTATAAAACAGATTAACAAGTTTTCCCATTTCTTGGCTTTATAGAAAGCTTCTTCGGTGAAATCAAAACGTGATCCTATTAACCTATATTATCATGCAGCTTCTCCTTAAGAGCTGAGGTGGATGTGCAGAGCAGAAAGTAGGACACGGCCTTCCAGGAAGGCTAGCCTTTTCAGTCTCTGGTCGTTTCTGGGAGCAAAGGAGTTCACTTCCGAAGGGAGAACTGGAAAATTCTAAGGGTTCTGTATGCTGGCCTATAAACCACAAACCACTACTCTAAACAAGACAAATTACAGAAACAAGGGAGAAATCATCAAAACACAAAAGTGGTGCACAGCTACACAGATGGGTGGTCTCAGGTCTCCCAGGCACATACGCAAAATGGGATCAAGGGCCGCCTGAGAGGCCGGAGTTGTTTTTCAAGTTGAGCCACTTTGAATACCTTGGCCCACCTCCCCCTCCCCCCTTTTTTTTTTTTTTGAGGCAAGTGGGATCTTAGTTCCTCAACCACTGACTGAACCAGCGCCCCTAGCATTAGAAGCGCTGAGTCTTGACCATGAACGGCCAGGGAAGTCCCAACTAGCCATTTTTTAAATTATTTTAATTAGTGAAAAGAAAAGAAACCATACACCACATGCACCTTGGAACTGTTCATGGCATTCTGAGACTTCCCATGAGTGGCCAGAGCAGAGCAGTGGGAGGACGAGGGAGAGAGGCAAGCACTAGTCACAGGAGGCTGACCAGCTGCAGGACTGCACTCAGATTTTATCTCAGGTGAACAGGACAGCTCTGAGCAGGGCAGGGACACGTACATTTTTACAGTTTTAGCAGATTGATGTGTGGCAAATGTTTTCTGGTAGGGCAAAAGTAAAAGCAGCAAGACCAGTTGAGAAGAACCGTCCTACCCCTGGTGAGCAGTGTTGGCTCAGAGTCTAGGAATAGTCACAGAACTGAAGCAGACATGGCAAATATGGTTTCAGCAACGTTCCTGAGATAAGGCCAACAGGACTTGCTGAGAGACCAGAACACAGAGAGGAGGGGCAGTCAGTGGAGGCTCTGGAAGGGAAGAGCAATGGAGGCAAGGAAGCAGAGGCTCTATTCAGAGAAGTACTGCTGTAAAGGGAGCAGAGAAATAACCGGGGGTGGGGGTGGGTGGGAAATGTGGAGTCAAGGAACGGGCGGTTGTTTTTGTTGGGTGGGCCAGAGGTATAGCTATTTGTGTGTTTAAGATAAAAGATCTAACAGCAGATTGGTGGAAGTGAGCCAAGAGAGAGAATCAGGAGTCAGGAAAGGAGGCACTTCCATCAGTGGCAAGACAGGAAGAGATTTATTCAACTGACAAACATTTATTGAGCACCTATTAGACATTCTTTGCTCTTAAGAAGTTCATGGTCTAATGCAGGAGAAAGTAATATATATAAATCATTAAACAGCAAAGTAAGACCCATCAGAGGTATATACAAAGTATTAATGTACTATGCTGGATAGAGTGTTGATGTACTATGACAGACGGGCAGGGCTGGGGGAGAGGGACGGACTGACATCAAATGGCCAATTAACTTATCTGAATTATTAATATATTTTGCATAAATATTTTCCAAGCAATCGTTCCAAATTCTACTTTCAATAAAACAAAGACTCCTACTTTTATGGACTGCAGCCTACCAGGCTCCTCCGCCCATGGGATTTTCCAGGCAAGAGTACTGGAGTGGGTTGCCATTGCCTTCTCCGTTATGCTTCTAAAGAACCATACAAATATAAAAAGTGGCATTTATTTAGTACCAGACTGATGGAACCAGTTTTAGTAGTCAATTAAAAAATTCAGGAGTGGAAGAAGACGGCGGAGGAGTAAGACAGGGAGATGGGGGTGATCACCAGCCCCTCCACAAACAACTCATCAAGATATGGAACCACTCCAACAAAGCAACCTCTAGGTAACAACAAAAGACCCCAGGCCTGCAGGGGCACAGGCGAAGCTCCCTGGAATGAGGCAGGACAAAGATAAAGACAGAAAAAGGGAAGAGACAGCAGAGAGGAGCTTGGGCCCTGAGGGAGGGAAGGAATGGTGAAGGAGGAAGCCCTTCCGTGCACTGGGAAGCTCCCTCTCAGGACCAGGGGGTACCAAAGGGGAGAGCCTGTAAAGTCAGGACCTAGAAGGCAGAATACAGAGAAGGCTGCACTTCCCAGCCCATAAGCAGCTCACAGACCTTGGCCCTGATCAGATGGTGGACTTGGGGAGTTGAGAAAAAATTTAAGTAATGTTATCAGAGACAATATCTATCTCTAATAATTTTTGAAGTTTTACTTACTGTTTAAATTTTTTCTCAAGTGCCACAAGAATGAGCTCAGGAATAACTTTTCTACTCTGCAATGTTAAGTAGCTAGTGACAAAGAAAGGAGTTTTACCGAAAACAAGCACTATCCTTTTCACAGCAGCAGACTTGCTGCCCTGGAGCCTGGGCTTGGAAGGACTGCTCCAGGAGCCAGGGTGGGTTCACACACACCTGTGTGTCTTGTCCAGGTCAGTCACCTCCTGGATGAGATCAAAATCTGACCCAGCCTCTGGGCATCTTGCTCCGGCCAATCAGGAAAAATCAGTCAAGCACAACACACGACATGAGTAAACACTACTTTATTCCAAAAACTTGTACATATTTTCAAAATGATTCATTTCAAAAGTTAGACACTTGGTTTTGATGCTTCAAGAATACCAGCTGGATTAGGTAAAGTTTGCTATTCTCAAAAACTACAATTTCGGATATTTTAAAAAATCATATAGTGATTCTACAATGGAAACGACCTCTAGAGAATGACAAAGGTTCAAGATCAGAGATCTTTGACTCTCAAATTTGGACAACTTAAATCCTCTCTTAATGCACCTACCTGCTGAGCCGCATCTCCATTCACCAAGTGAGGCATCATGGCAACCTCTCCATTCAGCAATGGTGGCAGTTCCAGAGGGATCTGGTCGGTCATCATCATTGTGACGTACATTCATGGAGAATTTCCCTCAACTGGCTTCCTGCAAGAAAATCACCATTTTGTAAAAAGAATTCAAGACCGAAAAAATTCACCTGTAACAAGTCAGCTATTTAAGTGCACCATCATGAGATCAGCTGAAACTCAAATTCTTCCAACTGATGTTGGATTTAGAAGGGGTGAAGCAAAACCCAGGGTGGTTTCCCAGGTAGCTCAATTGTTAAGAATCCGCCCGCCATGAGGAGACCTAGGTTTAATCCGTGGGTTGGGAAGATCCCCTCGAGGAGGGAATGGGAACCCACTCCAATATTCTTGCCTGGAGAATTCCATGGACAAGCCTAGGGGGCTACAGTTCATGGGGCTGCAAAGGGTCAAACATGACTGAACAACTGAGCACAGACAGCAAAACCCAAGAAAAACAGCTTGAAATTGGAGACCATAGACCTGAGTCTCTAAGCAGTCAAGTAAACACAACCTCCAGTTCCTCCACCTTGTTATTTAGAAATTTAAGAATAATATTAAGTCCCCTAAACCCAGAGATCTTCCTCAGAATAAAAATGAGATAATTTGAGAAGATAGAAGTGTCAAATGAACATTTATCATGCTATCTCTAAGGTAATTACAAAAAATGAAGCCAAAGAGCATGACTTCTAAGGAAAGTTTTTCATTAGCATCAAAATACTGTTTATAAAAAAAAAAAAAAAAATACTGTTCATAAGGAGTTACTCCAAGCAAAGGTTAACTACTTACACTGCAGTTGTTGCAATTTCTGACCTTGCTATTAACTCAGTAATTAATCAAGTTCTAATTCTCTCTATCCCATCATCTCCTTGAACTGGATTTATCCTGTTGCCTATTTGCAGCTTTATTACTTGAGCCTATCTTGAACTTTCCTGTACCTAACAGCACCTACAGTACCTTGTACAGAATAAGGCTTAAAGGCACATTTCATGGTTTCCACAGAATAAATGATTTTCATGTACAAATTCAAAACAACACAAAGCCCACTTTCATTCCATAATGGTATCTGCCACTAATATCTAGCTTTTCAATAAAACAGCAGGAACACAATAAATTCCTATTTAAGATTATACGTATTCTTTAAGAAGTATTTACCCATCCTTCATTTATGTCTAAATTTTTTTGCCACAAAAACTTTAATAGCATAGACAAACGAGAATAAACAAAGACACACATGCACACACTGTTTTAAATCAGTTCAGAAATAAACTGCCATGTAGTCCAGTTTAAATTTTTTCTCATTTGTAATAAAGTTCCCAAAAATTTCAACTCAAGACTTTTGGAAAATGAATCCTTTAATACTCAATATCCAAAAATCAGGCAAAATTAGCAGGTCAAGTCCTTTAATGACTATCTCTAATTTGTCTCAAGTGTGACAGAAATATTTCTTAAAACCTCCATTCTGAACATTAAATATATTTCCCTCGCCTCGAGCCCACCCAAAAGAAACCCCTTCCCTGGAAGTATCAAATGATGCATACAAGCCACCCAAGAGATTATAAATTTTTTATTTTAAATAGGTAAAATTTTACACTATTCATTATAACCCCATTTGGAAAAACTAATTATTTTAAGTACCAAACAACAAAGTCATGTCCCAACTAGGGAAGCACATTCTATAATAACAAGTCTTATAATTCAGTGTTAACAGTACCATCATGCTGTTTTATGAGGCAATTACTCAGTTCCCAAGCAAATAAAAATACAAAACTCAAAGCCCAATAGTTTATCCTAACGTAGGAAACAGATTTTTTTTTCACAATAAAATTAACCAAGATAACTTCCACTGACCCCATGAAGACATCAACTGCTTGATTCTGAGTAGTACTACTAACAGAGTACGAATATCCATTTAAGTTTTATTTCAAATATACTTAACCCTACAAGTGCACAAGGAGAGGAATGATTCCTTTTCCTCAGACTGATATTACACAGGTCTGCTTCTTAAGCGTGGTGTTTTATCTAACGATTCTTCAACACTGGAGGCTGAATAAACAGGGCAGTAATGTACATGAGGGGTCTGAGACTAAAGCATCTGCAGTGAAGAAGCATTCCACACTCACTCCCACCTCTTCCTCACTCCTTCCAAGGAAGAGTCCCAAAGCACTTGCTGCTGAGGTGATGGAAACTGTGGCTCTGTCCTCCCCTCTGCTAAAGTAGAGAGCACCAAAGCCCTCTCCCACAAGGAACAGTCCTGATCAGCTCAACAGACAAGCGTAAGGATGGAACCTACTCTCTTTTCATTCAGTGCACACAGGTACTGGTAGGACATAATTTTGATCTAGTGAAAAAAAGTTCAGGCATTCTTAACCACCTAGCTCTAAAACCAAAGAATGTCTCAACTCCAGCATGATACCTAACACTGACAACTTCAATTTTAGACACCTTCTGGTAGGCGTCATGATAAGCAACAGGATTTGCTATCATCAAAATACAGCAATCCAGCCCCACAGGCTGGCGCTCTTAAGCACAGATGTCAGGTCCAAGTTGGATAGTTAAACTCCAGATTCTGCAACTGTGGGATAAAAGGATAGATCCCCTCCTAGTTCCATGAAAATCTTATAAATGCAAGATGAGAGAAGGTGGGAGCCCACACAGAGTTGAAAAAAAATCCCAGAGAAACAAAGTCAGCTGGCACAAAGAAATAATTGCATTTACTTTTGAAAATCATACAGGCATCTTTGGGCAATGTAGCTATTCCATACAAAAAAAAAAGATGCCTGAGTCCTGTATCTTTTTCCTACCAGATGATAGATTATCCGCCTCACAGATGTGCAGGGGTTATTGCTAATCACTGAGAGGGGAACAAGGGAGGGGAAGACGGGGAACTGTGCATAAAAAAAGTCAACTATATATACAATCAACTCCTAGATAGCACAGAGTGGGAACTTATAAACACCATACACTCTTAGTGTCCCAACTCAACCAGCTAACAACCATACCTTTAATCATGGAGAAAAAGGGAAGAATGAGTAAAGACTCGGCCATAGAGTCTCACTTCTCATAACCAAAGTTGTTAATCCTCTTTACCCTAGGACACCAGCTTGCTAAAAATCCAAGGCCTGTTTTCTAGTCCCCAAGAGGTCCACCAAAGGCAAACCAGATTTTATCCTGCCTTCAATTCAAGGTAAGAGATTGATCTAGATGGGGTGGTTCACACAGTCAACAATGTTTAAATACCCCTTTCTACACTCCATGCACATACAGAGTATACGTTCATTTGCCTGGAATTCAAGGGACATACAAAAAAAGTAATAAATTATCTCTAGGCAAGATAATGCCCAGCTATTTAACAAGGCAACTGCCTGGCAACCGGTCCTTAAATCACCATGGAACAGAAACCATTTAGTGCCATGGACTGTAGAAAGGACAAGAGAAAAGGCAGGAAGAAGAATTATAAAAGAATGAAAACCATAAATGCAAAACAAAAGACTTAGGGTACAAAGCAATACTGTACTATGGTTATTACCTAGTTTTGGTTATTTCCTAGGGATGGAGATGGGTTGGGAGGAAGTAATGACTTTTCCAAATACAAAGTCAAATGTTCGGGCTGCAAATTGGGAAAACCACTCGGCCCTAGCCATTGACAATTAAAGAACGTTAAGAGACTGGGGAAGGCTTGCCATGCATCAATAATTAAATGGTGATTGCTCCCCAAAAAAGTAAGTCTCCTCTGTTTTGGCTGGTAATTCAAACAAAACTACACATGTACTCAATTTAAACAGGTGTGCCTCAGCCCCACTGCTTTGAGGAGACCGGGAGAATGTGACATGTCCAAGAAAGATGACGGAACTTTTTAAATGGAATCTTTCAAATGAAGTAATAAATGTGGAAGGCTTACTATCCAAACAGTTAACTTTAAGGACCAAACACTTTATTTGCCAAGATTGTGGGTGGAAATTATACATCTTCTAAAGGGAGTACGTCAAGGCTGTATATTGTCACCCTGCTTATTTAATTTCTATGCAGAGTACATCATGAGAAACGCTGGGCTGGAAGAAGCACAAGCTGGAATCAAGATTGCCGGGAGAAATATCAAGAACCTCAGATATGCAGATGACACCACCCTTATGGCAGAAAGTGAAGAGGAACTCAAAAGCCTCTTGATGAAAGTGAAAGAGGAGAGTGAAAAAGTTGGCTTCAAGCTCAACATTCAGAAAACGAAGATCATGGCATCTGGTCCCATCATTTCATGGGAAATAGATCGGGAAACAGTGTCAGACTTTATTTTTGGGGGCTCCAAAATCACTGCAGATGGTGATTGCAGGCATGAAATTAAAAGATGCTTACTCCTTGGAAGCAAAGTTGTGACTAACCTAGATAGCATATTGAAAAGCAGAGATATTACTTTGCCAACAAAAGTCTGTCTAGTCAAGGCTATGGTTTTCCCAGTGGTCATGTATGGATGTGAGAGTTGGACTGTGAAGAAAGCTGAGTGCCAAAGAATTGATGCTTTTGAACTGTGGTGTTGGAGAAGATTCTTGAGAGTCCCTTGGACTGCAAGGAGATCCAACCAGTCCATTCTAAAGGAGATCAGCCCTGGGTGTTCTTTGGAAAAACTGATGCTGAGGCTGAAACTCCAGTACTTTGGCCACCTCATGCGAAGAGTTGACTCATTGGAAAAGACTCTGATGCTGGGAGGGATTGGGGGCAGGAGGAGAAGAGGACGACAGAGGATGAGAAGGCTGGATGGCATCATCGACTTGATGGACGTGAGTTTGAGTGAACTCCGGAAGTTGGTGATGGACAGGGAGGCCTGGCGTGCTGTGATTCATGGAGTCGCAAAGAGTCGGACACGACTGAGCAACTGAACTGAACTGAACTTCATTATAGAGCAGGCTGGCCATAACTTTATTTTTTCTTAGGGATGTAGGGTCACTGTTTACAATACTGTGTTCAGTCACAAGGTGATGTAGTAGGGAGTTCCAAGGCATTCTGACCTTACCTACTCAGAGAAATGCACCCCTACTTTGAGCTCTTACGTTTAAATTCTACATTTTCCCCTCTCTTCCTCATTAGGCTGTACCTCAAACCACACCTCCTCAACTCTGAGAATCATACTCAATTTGCGATCTTAATCTTCCTTGGGCTGGGAAGCACATAGAGGAGTGGTCTCTGGGGTCTCAGAAGCTCCCCTCTGTGCCCTGCATCCATGATTCCTGGATAACTGAGCTGTAACTGCTTTTAGTGTCAGTCAGAAAGTCTAAAGAGAAATCATCCCAACAAAACCCTCATTATCCTGGTCTGGGTTCCTTCTCCCCTAGACAGATGTGTCTCTGAATAGGCCAAAGCAATCACAGAACTCATGCATTTTATTAAAGGCTCTTCCACATCCACACTGTCCTCGCACACAACTGACTTTTCTCAATAAATTCATTCTTGGCTTTTCCAGGCAAGAATACTGGAGTGGGTTGCCATTTCCTTCTCCAGGAGATCTTCCCAACCCAAGGATTGAACCCGGGTCTCCCATATTGTAGGAAGACACTTTACCGTCTGAGCCACCAGGGAAGTCCCCTTTACAAATAAAGAGTCAATAAATGTGCTAAAAAACTAATCAGAATAAACCAATGGAAAACAGATGACCTCTACTGCTGCTGCTGCTAAGTCGCTTCAGTCGTGTCCGACTCTGTGCAACCCCATAGACGGCAGCCCACCAGGCTCCCCCATCCCTGGGATTTTCCAGGCAAGAACACTGGAGTGGGTTGCCACTGCTTCTCCAATGCATGAAAGAGGAAAGTGAAAAGTGAAAATGAAGTCACTCAGTCATGTCTGACTCTTAATGACCCCATGGACTGCAGCCTACCAGGCTCCTCCGTCCATGGGATTTTCCAGGCAAGAGTACTGGAGTGGGTTGCCATTGCCTTCTCCAGACCTCTACTACAATGTTTTTTTCTAATTCTCTGAATATTTTTTTTTTCACACACAGAGCTCCAAGTTTTCACTGCTATTTTTTTAATTCTTACTTACCCATGCTTCCAGTTCAAAGAATTCAGTGACAACCACAAGCCATCACAACCTCTCCCCTAACCACACATCCTAACATAAAACCACAAGTGCTTCATGCCTGGCCAGTTCTGTTCTTTTGATTGACAGGGAAGGGATGCCACGTGAGCACTTGTGGCTGACTTCCTTCTCTCCTGAAAGCAAGTCGTTTGTTACCTTTCTTACCTGCAGGGAGGCCCAGAACCAAAGAAGTAAGCTAATGGCAAGGGTGCGGGCTGGGCACGCTGAAAAACAGATCCTCACTGTTAGTAAGACATTTAGTTCTGTCCAAATATGACTCTAAAGCTTTTACAAAACACCTTACTTAAAAATAATATTACAAAGGGTCTTCAGTTTTTACATTACTCTAGGCACTGGGTTATTACTTTTTCCTTTTCTTTTGCTTCCCTCACTCCAAGTCTAAAAAGGTTTTCCATGGTATCTTGGCCCCAAACTATACTAAGAAACATACGGCCAATTTCATTTAAAAAAAAAAAAAACAACGGATTCTCAGGAGAGAACCACAGATCCATTTCCAAAGGCCAGAGAAAGCAGTTATATACTAGGAAGAATTTCTAACTTGAAAAAAATCAAAGGCTTCATCACTGCTGGGAGAGTTTTAAGTCTGTGGGCCTGGCCTTCAAATGAGTAACAAAATGTCCTGCACCTCACTCCATGGGCCAATGACCCAAATTTCCTTACATTAATTCAAGATGTGAGTGAGCAGTACAGTACACAAATTAGTTTCAGATGACAAGAGGAAAAGAACCCCAAGAGCACCAAAAGGAACAAAGCAAAACCATCAGTGCCAAATGAAATGACCCTGCAGGGTGAAAGGAGATGGACTCCCTGAGTTAGATCTCAGGGCAGAGCCAAGGTGCAGGCTGCCAGACTCACTTTACCTACACCTGACTTTTGACCTATTCTAAACCATCCCAGGGAAGTGCAGAAAAAATAAAAGTAGAACGAGAATCAATAAGAAGAATGCATTGTGTCAATCATATCTTAATTTTTTCTTAAAAAAAAAAAAAGCACATCATCAGTTTTAACTTTTTGCTTCTATCTGCAATTCAAATGCACTTTCAGAAGCAAAAGGGGTTTCTTGATAAATGGGAAATGGATGGATAGAAATCAATTAAGACCTATAAAGCAATTATGCAGATAATCTAACAAATAAAACCTTCTTCAGAATTCATACCATGTGCGCAGTGCTTAGTTGCTCAGTCCATGTCCAACTCTTCCTGATCCCAGGGACTGTAGCCCAGCAGGCTCCTCTGTCCATGGGATTCTCCAGGCAAGAATACTGGAGTGGGTTGCCATGCCCTCCTCCAGGGGATCTTCCCAACCCAGGGATCAAACCCAGGTCTCTTGCATTGCAGGCAGATTCTTTACCATTGAGTCACCAGGGAAGCCCACAAATACTGTAGTGGGCAGCCTATCCATTCTCCAGGGGAGCTTCCCAACCCAGGAATCGAATCGGGGTCTCCTGAATTGCAGGAGGGTTCTTTACCAGCTGAGCTATGAGATAAGCCCTCAGAATTCATACCACTAAAAGTTAACTGTGATTCCATAAAGCTTGAATCTTTTCCAATAAAATATACATTAACCAATCACCTTCACAAAATCTAAGCAGCATGAAAACATTTTGCTTGCTGCTTGCCTGTTCTGCAGCCTGAGAAGAAAATGCTCATGGGCACATTAGTAAAATCATAGCTTGATTCATACTTCAACAAAAGTTCCTTCTCTGCTAAAAATAGTGGTTTCTAACAGTAAAAATCTACTCTGGACCACGTGTCAGAAAATTGTCACAAACACATGAGGAAAATGTTCTAGCCATTTTTCTTAAATAATAATAAGGAAAAGAAATTTTTTTTTTCCTGATTCAACACAGCAAGGAGTCAAAATAGTAGATAAAATGATGATATGATGAACTAACTGAATCACACACAAAAAAGTGGGGCTTTGTTTTGCTATGTTATGTTTGAGGCCGATGGGTATGAGAGGTTACTATGAAATTACTTTATCTCTTTTAAAACAATATAATTATCAGATAGCTTATGTTTTATGAGTGAGTACAAGTTTCTTAATGACTCCCAAAGAAAAACCCAAGCCTAATAAAATTTATTACAACAAACATTTGTGCAGCTGATTTACACTTGTATATGCCATGACTGTGGTAAAGAAAGAAAAATCTTAAAAAGTCAAAATCTGACAGAGACTCATACAGCCCAGAAAAAAGAAAGAAGAACTGCTTTCCTGGACTTGCTTCTCATACAGGTGGCCACTGTGTACACATGCCTTCATTCGCAAGGACTGATAGCTTCCTAGTGTGTCGTCCTCTTATTAGCCAGATTTAGGAAAACAAAGAGGGAGAGATGAGGAAGGGAAAGAGTTATTGAAAGAGAAAGAGAAGAAAAAGTTTTTTAAAAGTTAGTTATACACATTCTTACAAGTAATGGGGTATCAAAGTATCATTCCTATTTTCAGAGAAACCTCTTACCTTCCTGCTCCATTCTGGTTTTGAAAGATAAACCTCTGACTGATACTTCAAGACCTAGAAATTCTCTAAACGGTTCTAGTCTTCTGAGCAAAATGAGAAACAGCTTTCTGATAATAACTATAGAAACACCAACAATAGCATCAAGAGAAAAAAAAATAATGAAAACAATATAGAAACACGGTGCCACCTGCTTTACCTCTGAAAGTGAGAAAAATCTGCTCATCCATCAAAACACATCAGCCAGTTTTTACCGTGTTCCTGCCACTGTGAAGGCAGGACTTTTCCCTCCTTTCTGGTAACAGCTACAGCAGTGGCCGTGGCATTGGCGCGGACTGTGTGGAGTAAGCACGTGGCCGCTTGGGAGCCTGATGTGGGGCACTGCCATTGGCAGGCCAGGCTGGAGGTGGTTCAGTACTTCCCTTTGCACTGTCTCTCCCACACACCGTGGGCAGCCATGAGGAACGGCACCTGTACAGGCAAATGCTCTCCTGAAAATCGAATCGAACTGCGCCCTCAAACAGGGTATGAAGAGAAATTTAAAGATACTCATTAGAATTTTTCATAGCCCCTCCACTAAAAACTGTCCAAACGACCACCAGTATATTATAGGAACAATAAGAGCGCTAGAGCAGAAAGACCCCAAGACTGAGTACTTGAAACGTGAGTTCTAATCTGAGTTTACCAATCATCAGCTTTAAATCTGGACAATTAATCCCTCCTTTTACCAAATGACAAGGTTATTGATTCACCTTCAAGGTTTCTTTTTGCTCTATTATCTTTCAAAACACCTCTGCCTATAGTGCTTACTTCATACAGATTAAATAAAACCTGAAAAAAGAAGTTTACTCAAACTCTATAAAAACCTATTAGTTTCTCTTACTCATATGAATATAATCTGGGCCTCCTGGATGAGAGAGGAAGAACCTAAAGAAAATGTTGAAAAAAGAACGTACTGAGTAAACAGTGATAGTAATCACTGTGCTTTTATGCCAGTGAAATCTAATTTTACAGCTGAGCTCTACACAGCTGTGAAAGAAAGACTCTTGCCATGGCTTGCCACTTGAATGAGAGAAGGAGTGGTGATAACTGTTCATGCAGAAAAACTTCTTGAGACATGAGCAGTACCTGGAGGTATGCACCCAGCTGGTTGGTTGAGGCACAAATAGTCTGGAATTTGTCTTCTTGTCTGATATGAGTTCATTAGTGAAGTTAAATCACAGTTGTCTGAAAAGGTTCCTAACCTTAAAAACATTCTTGCTTTTAGCATCCAACTATAAACACAGGAGAGTTAAGTGGCAACATTTAAATCCACAGGAGAAATCCTGTGAAACTGAGTTTAGATTAAAAACACCACCGCCACTGCTGCCATGGATTAAAATAAATAATAATATGTGATTCAAACAACAAATAAAAAAGAACTGTCCACTGTGCTCCAGAGGCTAAGGAGAGATGTCAAGCAGTCTAATGTATAGGCCCCACATTCAAGAATCCATAGATGCTTTCTTTATGCTAATTTAGCACAGTCACGTCTGAACTCAAAACTACTATATAAGGAAAGCACTATTTCCTGAGAAGGAGAAACAGTCTACATGTCTGAGGATCATATGTAAACATTAATGCATCAAGGCTATTTTTATAATTCTCCATGAATATACAGAGGTTGGCTGCTTCCACAGCCCCTCCAATATACCTCAAATCTTTAACGAAACACAAAAACTTTTTTAAAAATTGCATCATTGCATATACACAATCTCTGGACCTCAGATCCACATCTTCCATAAACAGCTCAGTTCTACAAATATTAACTAAGAGGGAACGGCGGCCCAACTTCAAAAAAAAAAGTTTACCAACAAAAGGTCCATTTGTTTTGTTCATTGTTTTTAAACAGTGTTTAAAGAGGTCTGCAGATGTAATTAGACATTTTTATTAGAACACCTAGACTCCGGGTACACACAGCACAATAAATCTCACATCCCTCTCTCACATCCCAAGGATGACAGTCTAGCATCTACAAAAGAACATTCCAAAGCTATGAGCCCTTATTTTCACCCACATCCAAGCTAACTTTGTCACATACTTGATCCAAAGATGAGAATAACTGAGAACATTTCTTCGCAATGACTTGGAATTGTGTGGTTGTTTCTTTATATCTTTTTCTATAGGATGTTGGAAAAAAGTCTAGAAAACTATAATCCAAAAGTGGAAAAAAAAAAAAAAAAAAGTCACTCCTAAAGCCCCTTCCAGCTCTAGGTCTTCCTATCTCCACACCAGTCAAGCTCTAAGGTAGGTGGGTTGGGGATAGATGGGGGGCTGTGTGTGTTAGGGGAGCACCAGCCAGCGGCAGGGCTATAGAAAGAGATGAGATCTAAACTATGAAGACACTCAACTCCTCTCCCCCCCCCCCCCGCCAGCCCCAGGCACTGCCACCTGCCCGGAAGCCGCACAGCAGGCTGACAGGCCCGCTGCTAGCAGGGCCCTGGCTCAAGGTGTGCCTGCACAGGCCCCGGGCCTCAGTTCCCTCACCTGTAACATGGGTGCTTCAAGGCAACTTCTAGATGGGCTTCCCTGGAGGCCTGGCGGTAAATAATCTCCCTGCAGTTCAGCAGACCTGGGTTCAATCCCTGGGTCGGGAAGATCCCCTGGAGGAGGACATGGCAACCCACTCCAGCCAGCATTCCTGCCTGGAGAATCCTACGGACAGAGCAGCCCACAGGGTTGCACAGGGTTGGACATGGCTGAGCCACTAAACGGCAGCAGCAGCACATTTCCCTCGAATGAAATCCAAAATGCATTTTACTATTCTGCTTTTAGAGATCTATTATGAATTAAATTCACATTTTTATAACCACTTGGGTACCTAACAGCCAGGTATAACATTTGTTACTTTGGGGGGAAGGGAAAATGTATTGCAAACACCAAACCGTTTCTGGGAAAGGCTGAGAGGAAGAGTCCCCAAAGCAAAGATGGTCACAGCTTGAAGCCCCTGTGCACTAATTGTTCCCAAGCCTCACAGCATTCAAGTGAAGGAGGCAGTATTCCCCTCTGGACAGATATTATTATAACTAAGTCGCTGAGAGAGGTTAAGTGATGTGCCGAAAGAAACTCAGACAGAAAGTGATGGTAAGATGTCAGCGTTCTCTGAGCGAGCTTATTATAACATCTAAGAATCTGGCAATAAAACATGGCAGTGGAAGAGCTGATGAAAAATTCACAGGTTAGTGAATTTGAAAAATTAGACAAAACAAGCACATGGTACAAAATTCAAAAGGTAACTTTCAAAGACACCCAATGAAAGTACATTTCTCTCCTATCCAGTCCCCAGTTCCCTGTACACAAAGCCAGTAACTGAATTTTTGGTGCATCCTTACCAAGATGCAGATTTAATGATTTTTTAAGACACTTTTGAAAGTAGCTTAAAGGGAAGTTAAGCAAATTCACTGTACTACCATGTAGTCCCCATGGTTAAAATTTAGGGGGAAAAAGGAACCAGCAGAAAAACAAACTAGAAAATACTTAAGTTAAACCGTCAGTGGTGATATTCAGAGAGACTATGACGGGCCATAAAGAAACACAAAAGCAAAATTTCTTCACAAAGGAGGGCAGCTTAGCAAGTAATTGATGAGGAGACTGTTTAGAACAAGGTATTTGGTACAACAGGTTTCAAGATTCTATTATTTTCAATATCCCAAAAGAAGGACTCAGCTGAAGAAAATCTAAAATAACATCAAAGCAAAAGACATGAACAAAGATAATCAACCATTCTCTTAAAAAATATTTAGTGAGTATCCACTGTGTGCCAGGGACTGTACTAGAATTGTAGGATTCTAGAAACAAAGGCGTGAGGTTTAAATAGCATTACACTGAAATGTTATATTCAATAACCCAAATCCACATTGGACACTTCTGACAAAACCCATCAACAGACCACCATGCTCTATGAAACCTTTCACCTGAGATAAGCTTCACAGTCTAAATTTGGTTTCCCAGCTGTGGCATCTTTCCTAGTCTTATGTGGGCCAGAAGATTAATTTGTCTCAAAACATGCCCCCTTCCTCAACCTTCATTTCTGATTAGCCAGAAGAATACTAAATTTTTTTCTTTAATCAGCTCATACAGAACCCAGTCATGCTTATTTATGCAACAACAAACTCAGTTTTGTCGAATTGATGTTATAAAACACTCATGACAAGGATGAGCTCTGAAGCTGTTACTTCAGTCTCGTAGAAGCATCATTGGTGTTTTATTCAGTTTATAATTAAATATGCATTTCAAATATTTCTAACACTTTATTACTAATTTTAGATGTTGGTTCCAATATTTCCTCGTCTCCTATGTAGGGGGAGATGGGGTGGTGGAGAAATAAACATGAATAATTTATGATACGCTGAAAATCAGTTTACAAACATGTTTTTTTAAAACAAACTATTTCTTTAAGAGTCCACAATTGATGACATCCTCATAAGCAGCTCCGTATTTCACCTGATGGGACTAAATACACCACAAATACCAGGTGTTCCTTAGAACTTACAAGGTACTGAAACAGAAAATTCACATGAAATGATGCTTATAAAGAAACAAATTAGCAGGTGCAAAGACACACTGTACAAGGGAGTATCTATTTACTATTTCATATTTTAGACCATTACAACAAAATTTTAACATGAATATGCACTTTACTAATTCAGACTAATATTTTTGAAGACTCCAAAATGTGGAATTTTTCAGAAAATAAGATTTTTTTCCTTTAAGAGAAAAAGAAAAACAAAAACTGCAAGGAGATGTGTTTTACTGGACGAAATGGCAATTGGTCTTTACAAACTCACATGCAAATGAAGTGAATCTAAATGTTTGAAAGCATGGTACTTGCTTATATTCTAAGCAACCCCTGTGAATAATGACATCATTAATTACACTAATATAACTTGTTAAGAAAATGCAAGGAGGCCACATTTATTTATTTATTCACTTAGGTTCTGCTTTGTGTAAGATACTCTTTTGTTCTGAAATCATTCAAACTTCAAATTTAAGCAGTCCACTAAAAGGCTTTAAAACCTTTCCAGAAAAATAATTTTAAATTTCAACTCTGCTACAAAATACATGGTCTCCAATTCAATTTTTGTATTTCTCCTCATGCGAAAGCATGAAAGACGAAGTATTTTTCAGTTAACACTATTGAAGGACACAAAAGCGTAAGATTGAAAAAGACATAAAAACATTTTAGGATTATTAATAGTTACAATCTCATGAAACCCATTAAAAGAATTTCAGGATCACCCAAGGGCCCCCCATACCAGACTCTGACAACCACTACTCCATGCCAAGCACCTCAGATGTAAAAATGTAAGAAAAATGTAAATTCACTTTCTAGTAGACAAACTTCCCTATTTTATATATTCTATACATCCACAATTCACCTGGCAGGGTCTGAAACAAAGAACAAATGAACGCAAATGAAAAGTATCCAAATTCCAGCTCGGACTTTTCTCTCCAAGAGTTTATGTTGTACTCTTTAAAGTACTTCGGTGAAACAAATTCATTTGGTAAAATCTTGATAAGAGAGCAGCAGGCTGGAGGGATAGGAAATGGATGTTGGGGAGCAGGTACTCCTGGGCTTGGAATGTCAGGAATGTGAGCACACATTCAGGGACAGAGTGGGACCCAGCTCCAACAAATCCAAGCCTACTGGACGGGGACCAAGTTTAGTCTCAAGTAGTCACATTTATGCCCTGGATTCAAAGCAAACCATCAATTCCAAGGAAATAAAGACAAATAATTTTGTGTTGCCATTCCCAAGTAAGACTCTTATCTGCTCTGACCTCCAGACTTTCATTGACTGCTCAACGAGCCCATGAGAAAACCACAGATGACTTGATCTAGTGTTTTCTACAGTCAATGCTTTATTTTCTATCAGTTTATTTTCTTTAGCTGTAGCCTATTAGGTCTTCACCAGAGAACCCAAAAGGAGTTTTCCTGACACATAAGGATTACTCTTAAAACAAGAACCTCAAGCTTCAAATACAGACAGAACAGTTAGTGAAAATGTGACATTCATTTTCCTAGAGCAGCAAGTAAGCAAGATCAACATATGCCACAGTCAATTGATTTACATTCAGCAAACACTGTTAGGTAAGGGGCTTCCCTTTTATTTTTAAAAATAGATTAAGCAAGCATATTAATTTTTCACTGGTCACTATAAATACATGGAACTACAAAATCCTTTCTTTGCAGGGGGATTCTGGCCAGGCGCTGTGAGCCTGACCCCGAGTGGAAAGTGTATTTACGTTGAGGAGAGGCCGCATTGTGTGCTTGTGGGAAACCACTTCTCACAAACCTCCCATTCAAGGGAGGCCTCCACAATAGGTACTCACACAGGAAGCAGGCCTCACCAGCAGCACCTCAGACTGTTCCAGAGAGAACTTTCCGAGGCAGGCGACAGTGAACCGCTGTAAATGCCATGTTCACAGGCCCCAACTGCCGACACTTCAGGGTCAACAAAGCTGGTGTTGTCCACAATCAAGCCCCCAAGTTCTTCCCAAGGTTAAAGGGAAGCAGTCAACAAGTACATTTCATTTTGTAGCTAATCTCTCAGGGTATCACTTTGTTTTAAAAAAAAAAAAGAAAATCACAAGGACATGACATTTGCTGTTCTCAAAAAAACTGGAAAATACTCCTAAGAAGCTATCGCTTTTCAAAACTAATAAAAGGTGTTAGTACTTAATAAGCAATTTAAAAGAAATCAAAATTTTATTAGTCACTTATCTCTACTGAAAATTAGGGTTCCTTAAATACTGTCCACTTTACTTAATTGCCAAAGCAAAAAATAATTATTTTAACGCCTCAAATGAGAAAGTGGGCACTATCAGCATCGTATCAATGGCTTCTGCACAAATATGTGAGGCAAATAAAGATAATGGTGCACATGCCATCATATCAATCAACTGCTAGCTGAAAAATGAAATAAACAAGTGAGTTTCATAAATTTGTGGGCCCAGCTACTAAGTCATGTCTGACTCTTCAACCCCATGGACTGCAGCCCACCAGGCTCCTCTGTCCATGGAATCTCCCAGGCAAGAATACTGGAGTGGATTGTCATTTCCTCCTCCAGGGGATCTTCCAGACCAAGGGACTGAACCTGCATCTCTTGCAAGGGCAGGTGAACCACTGAGCCTCTTATCAGTTTGACTTTTTTCTCCCTACCTTAGCTTTAAAACACACACACACACAATTGATTTCTTTCAAAAAGGTTGACTAAATTCTCAATATCCCATTTCTCAACCTGCTAAAGAGAAGTAACAGCTGCTTCCTACAGGAGTATTCTTAGGTCATTAAATAATTTAATGATACTGGGCAAGGGGCAACTCTCCTCTGGCTTGCTTTTCTCATTTCTCTAATTAGGGGACTGAACTCCATGATCAAGGTCCCTGGCAGCTCTAACAACTTAAGGCAGTCACCGTAAAAGTAAAAAGATCTGTACCCATAAATACTACTTACAAACTTCAGGAAGTCACTACTGCAACATGGAAAAAGTAAACCAGAAATATTACATGGAGATGTTCATAATATTCAGTGGAATGTACAGGGTATATATGTATACATAACTGCTTATAAGACTATAATGAAATAAAACCAAAATGTTAACAATGGTTAACCTATGATAATGAAATGAGTTATAGTTTTTCTTTTGTATTTATCTTTGAGCATCTATAATTTGTATAATCATAAAAGTTAACTTTTATAAACCCATTTAATTCCATCTAAGTTGCATCATGTGACTGCTTACATTTTTGTGATGAAGTATTTCCAAATTAATGTACAAATATACAAATAAAGACCTAAAAGACACAATTTAGCCAACTCTCCCATAAGGAACTTTCACCATTCGGCCTAGACTGTGTGGAATACAGCGATGGAAGAAAATCTGTGGTTAAGTAATAGATTGATTTGGTAACAGTTACAAAACCAGCCCTGGGGTCATGCTTGCTGAGTAATCCCTAAGATTAGGCATGCTCACTAGGACCAGCAGTTTTTTTTGTTTTATTTTTTTAAAGGGAGGAAGGGAAAGCAGGTTCCCCAGTCTTATTACCTTTTTTAGATAACAAGCACTCCAAAAAAATCTCTGAACTGCCAAAATAAATCAAAATTTCTAGGTGGAGAAGTCTCTGTCAATCAAATGAGACCCAGCAAGTCTCAAGATAAACTAATAATAGCAATCTGTTACACACTTACTTAGCTGCGCCTACTATGCTAGTCCCTAACTAGCACAAAGGACTTCAAAAACTCCAGCTATGAAAAGAACAGGGTGGGGCCAGAGTTCCCTCAGGGTTGGCAGGCTTCATTCTCAGTGGAAAAGTAACTACCCATTCTTATCTTTGTGGTTTCTCTCTACTGGTGCACCCTCCCTCATACGAAACCTAAAAATATTTGTCCTATGTTTTAATCCCCACATCCCCATATATTATATAATACATGTTCACTCTAGGAATCTGGAAATACAGAAAAACAGGGCAAAGGTTTCTATTCACCTAGAAACATCCACTGTTGAAAAGGTGATGTGTTTCGTTTCAATTTCTTCTATCCATATGAAACCTATAAAGTTAGAGGGCTATAGTTTACACAGGATAGACCTGCCCATTTTTCATTTCTGATATTTCATGATCATAACACTGACAACTTTTAAAAAATAAAGAACTGGTTCCTAACTAACATCTTCAGAGAATGTGGCAAAATCTTCAGGGTCCTCGACCTTAGCATAAAGCTAGGGAATACCATGTATTCAACTGAGAAGACCAGTGTGTACCAAAGGCATAATTTCTTTCTATCTGACATCAGGTTATAATGATATTATACTCTTAGATTATGTGTAAGTATTTAAATAGAATTATGAAGTGAATGGTCCCCATACAATACTGTAAATTCAATTTTTTGTTTCTATGTTTCCAGGTAAAAACTTTTGCTTTGCACAATGAAAGATTATGCTGCCAATTGTAAATACATTTGAAATCAACCTGCTAACAAAGGAAGATACAAAATACATTGCTTATAACAAACAGAAGGTCTATGCTGTCCTCCAACTTCTGCAAAACTAGGAATATGTTTTTCACAGACAACAGAAATGAAAGACTGTATACCAATGTGTTCACAGTGATTATGGTTAGGTAGGTAGGATGAGGGCTTCCCTGGTGGCTCAGACAGTAAAGAATTCACCTGCAATGCAGAAGATCTGGATTTGATTGCTGGGTTGGGAAGATCCCCTGGAGAAGGGAAAGGCTATCCATCCATTCCAGTATTCCTGGGCGTCCCTGGTATTCTTGGGCTCAGACAGTCAAGAATCCACCTGTAATGTGGGCAACCTGGGTTCAATCCCTGGGTTGGGAAGATCCTCTGGAGGAGGGCACAGCAACCCACTCCAGTATTCTTGCCTGAAGAATCCACATGGACAGAGGAGCCTGGTGAGCTACAATGCATAGGGTTGCAAAGAGTTGGACACGACTGAGCAAGTAAGCACGGCACAGCACAGGTAGGATGAAGAATTTATCAATACATTCTGACCTTTATTTTTTAAGAGATACTTTTGCTAAGGAGAAAAATGTATATAGAACACAGACCACTTTACAGGCAATCTCATATTTGTCAAAGAAGCCAACGGAATAATGAGAAACAGATAATGGACATTTGGCCAATGAAAATCCTATTATACAAAACACACTTCTAAGACTTCCTGAGAAGTGTCACTGATAGTAGCAGCTCCACCTTCTAAATTGGTGCAGTGGCTCACAGGTGTGGCTTGCCCTCACCCTGGGCACAGCTGGGCCGACCTGCAGGGATGGTACAGCCTTGGCTCTAGAAACTATTTTCAGTTTCAAGATATACCACAGAATCCTGAATCTAAAAAGGAACCTTGAAAAGTTCAGTCTGACACAGGCTTGCACAATATTTAAACATCCCTAATTGACCACAGGCTTCAAAATACCATAACCCAGCATTTTTTATTATCCTATATCCTTCAGTTAGTTATCCCGGATTTCCTCTCTCAAAAAAGTCGGTGAAAACACATTTATTTGGAAAACAGGATGATAGGAATAGATAAGGTCAGAATTAGACAAAACCATGTCTGAGTCAGTTAAAAATATAAAGTGTTGAATATTTTTAAATCACTACTACTGAAAGGATTCTTTAATAAAATTCTGTTCCTCTGACTCTTCCACTCCTGACCAGCAGGGCCAGGGTCCTAATTGAGGAGTTAAATCACTTCTAGATTCTGGAAATATCCGGAGCCATCTTATCCTGCCTACCATCTCTCTCTCATCTCCCCCTTCATTCCACTCTAACCTGCACACACAGACCATGTAATTCATTCTGACACATCACTTTCACTGGGCCACCACTCACTTTCACAAACCAGGGATTCTTTAAGCAGAAAGCCAGAGCAGCATTCATGAGAGATGCAGAATGAGGGACCGGGCACTGTCGAAGCAGGAGTTCCCCTGAGCTAACTGCTCCAGGTCTGACGCAGGCAACACTGCAACCGCACCAGGTAAGGTGCTTGTTCAGAAACGTTAGTTCCTCATGAATGTTCACGGCGGCATTGTTCATAAATGCCAAGAACAGGAGAAACCACCCAAACATTTATCAACTTCAAGGTAAATAAATATGGCATACCTACACAATGGAAAATTATTTGCAAGAAGAAGGAATGAGGTACTGACACATGACAGAACATGAATTAACTTTGAAAATACTCTGCAGAGGGGAAAAGCCAGTCCCAGAGGGCCACGTATGGTATAGCTTCCTTCTTATGAGATGTCCAGCACAGGTGAATTTTTAGAGACAGAAAGTAGATTGCTGGTTGCCTGGAGCTTGGGCGGGGGTGGGGCAGGGGTGAGGGGGGCATGACAGAGTGACTGCTAATAGGTAGTACAAGGTTTCTTTTAGAAGGTACAAAAAGGTGCTAAATTTTGATAATGTCGGTAACTGTACAACCTTGCCACTATGCTAAAATACAGACATATTGAAATTGACATCTTAAATGAGTAAGCTGTATGATGTGAATTTTTTCTCATTAAAGCTGTTTAAAAATCCAGATCCTTCCATTCCACCTCAGAACTACTAAATCAGAATCTCCAGGATTCCGTCGACCTGGATATCTTCCCTCTGAATAAGAGCAGGTGATGTGCATTTTCAGAAAAGTCCTAAAATACACTATACCATGTCTTAGATCTTTCCTAATGCTATATATAGAGGCTAGGTATCATGTTCTGTAGCTCAAAAACACTTTTCAGGCCAAAAAAATCCTCTACAGTCTCCTGCCTACATAAATGTATTTCCCACTCTGTCCACACAATGCTCCCTCCCACCGGTGTCACGACTCCCCGGGAGCATGTGATGGCTGGAGCTGTGCATCATGTTCCTCTCCTCTTTCCTAGGACATTTACCTTTGGCCCAAGCCTTCAGTTCAGTCGCTTAGTCGTGTCTGACTCTTTGCGACCCCAAGGACTGCAGCACGCCAGGCCTCCCCGTCCAAGGCTTATCTGCTGCTTAACGCTACCTCAAGGTTACTCCAGTTTACAGTGACTTCCACGAAGAGCTCTTTGGGCCTTCCTACCCTCAAGTGTGAAAGGAGAGTGATGGACTGCTCGACTTTCTCCCATATCTGATAGTTGAGCCTCGCTGAAGACTCAAGAGACACTCTAGGCAAGCAAATTTTCCTCATTCACCTATTACCTCCAAATAATGTGTTTCGGGCAAACTTCTTCCTGACCTGATGTATGAGGAAGTTAAACAACAACTGAAAGAAGACTTTTTTTTTAAGGCGAGAGAATATGCACCTGCTAAAGGGTTCTCAGGATACTGGTATAGGACCCTGGCATGCGGTAGTGACTCAGATATTTGATGCATTCCTTGATACTCAAGAAGTTACTTCTTTAGCTTCAGTCTGTTCAGACTTCTAGGGCAGCACTACAAAGATCTTCCGCATACAGGAGACTTACACTCTGTACTGCTCCTGTTTGACATATGAAGGTTGCCGTTCTTCTTTGCCAAGAGGACACAATCAACCCTTATCAAAGAGATCTGTAATATGTGTTGGTCTTTCTGCCAGTGATGATGGCTTATGAAAGCGTTTGAAAGAAGAGTTGTTAACATTAGAGTTGCATTCCATGGTCATAAAATGAACAAAGATAACTGGCCCATCTTGTGATTAATCTGCAGTCTTATTTTCTGAAGCAGTAAAAAGTCATTCATCACTGCCCCTCCCACCCACAAACAGAGCACAACGTTAGTGAAATGCCAGAGCACTCCAGCTGACATTCCTGGAAGCAACACAATTTTTTAAAATTGCTCTTCAGTGACTACTTGTGTCAAGATGAATAAACAAAACTTTCATATGTGTTAAAATAAAAGCCTATTATTTGAAGAAGCTAACAACTTTTGTGTTACATTTTATCAGTACAAAATGCATTCTTGTATTTCCAGTAACTGTAGTGACAAAGCTTCATAAAGCTGAAATTTAGATGCTCCAAAACAAATATACATAAACACATACATATATGTATACATACATGCATAGATATATACTCTTTAGAAAAAGCACTAGGAAATTACAGAACCCATAATCCTATAATGCCTACTTCTAAATCTATAAAATATCAGACTCCTGTAATATGCAATAATTTTTTTCAGATGTTTACAAATTAAGGGAAAATGTATACCTCTTCTTCAAACTGTACTATCTCTTTTCGCATGTTGCTGCTGATGCTAAGTTGCTTCAGTCGTGTCCAACTCTGTGCGACCCCATAGATGGCAGCCCACCAGGCTCCTCTATCCCTGGGATTCTCCAGGCAAGAATAATGGAGTGGGTTTCCATTCCCTTTTCCAGGGGATCTTCCCAACCCAAGGATCAAATCCACACCTCCTGTGTTGGCAGATGAATTCTAACCATCTGAGCCACAAGGACTAATAAGGACTTACTGCATAGCACAGGGAACTCTATTCAGTACTCTGTAATGGCCTGTATGGGAAAATAATCTAAAGATGAGTGGATTTATGTATAACTGATTCACTTTGCTGTATCCTTGAAACTATCAACATTGTAAATCAACTAGACTCCAACAAAATTTTTAAAATATTTTCCCAAGTTCTTCAGAAGAATTTTATTTTATTTTATTGCATTGCCCCAACTCCTTAACCCCAGTCTTATTTTAGTAAATTATTTCCCAAATTCTTCAGAGCATTGAGTGTGAGTGAGTGAAGTCGCTCAGACATGTCTGACTCTTTGCGACCCCATGGACTGTAGCCTACCAGGCTCCTCTGTCCATGGGATTTTCCAGGCAATAGTACTGGAGTGGATTGCCATTTCCTTCTCCAGGGGATCTTCCCAACCCAGGGATTGAACCCGGGTCTCCCACATTGTAGACAGACGCTTTACCCTCTGAGCCACCAGGGAAGTCATAGCATTGAGGAGAGTACTAAAATGAAAACTTAAATTAGCTCTATTATTTTCAGTATCCAGATAAAACAAGGTAAAGAATGGTTTAGTTTTAATCTTGTGAGCTGGAGCCTAAGTAAGGCTATCCTTTCAGTTTATTTTCACAATCCCATCATGTTAGATGAGAAAACAAAGCGCTAAGGAGTACTAACCCTGGAGAATCAGAAAACCTGGGTTATTCTGATTTCACCAAGAACTCTGTGTGTATTCTAAGCACAAATCCTTCTCCAGCTCCTTAACAGGTGCTATTTGGTGAGAACCCTTGAAAAAGTTGGCTTAAAGCTCAACTTTCAGAAAACGAAGATCATGGCATCTGGTCCCATCATTTCATGGCAAATAGATAGGGAAACAGTGTCAGACTTTATTTTGGGGGGCTCCAAAATCACTGCAGATGGTGACTGCAGCCATGAAATTAAAAGACGCTTAGTCCTTGGAAGAAAAGTTAT
Source organism: Ovis aries (assembly GCF_016772045.2). Lineage (NCBI taxonomy): Eukaryota > Metazoa > Chordata > Mammalia > Artiodactyla > Bovidae > Ovis > Ovis aries. The sequence continues at coordinate 216,116,908 of NC_056054.1, forward strand.
GATCAACCTTGACAGCATGTTCAAAAGCAGAGACATTACTTTGCCGACTAAGGTCTGTCTAGTCAAGGCTATGGTTTTTCCAGTAGTCATGTATGGACGTGAGAGTTGGACTGTGAAGAAGGCTGAATGCCAAAGAATTGATGCGTTTGAACTGTGGTGTTGGAGAAGACTCTTGAGAGTCCAGTCCATTCTAAAGGAGATCAGCCCTGGGATTTCTTTGGAAGGAATGATGCTAAAGCTGAAACTCCAGTACTTTGGCCACATCATGTGAAGAGTTGACTCATTGGAAAAGACTTTGATGCTGGGAGGGATTGGGGGCAGGAGGAGAAGGGGACAACAGAGGATGAGATGGCTGGATGGCATCACCGACTCGATGGACGTGAATCTGAGTGAACTCTGGGAGTTGGTGATGGACAGGGAGGCCTAGCATGCTGTGATTCACAGGGTCGCAAAGAGTTGGACACAACTGAGCAACTGAACTGAACTGAACTGGCTTTTTTCTCAAGCCCACTCAAAGTGATTTGGTACTTGCCTGGATTACAGTGTTGAGAAAGCCTCACTGTCCCAAGCTAGTGAGAGTTAAGAGATGGCTACCAATGTAGTGAGACTTAAAAATGGAGAAGATCCATGCCACATATTTGCCATCCTTTGTGCACCAAGGCTCCCTCCACTCAATAGTTCTCAATCAGAACCGAAGTAGTGGAAAAGAGAACATTACGTCCAATGCTGGACAAGCTTTCAGACGAAACCCTGGTCTCCACCTCTATTTTGTTCAACATTTCAAAGACAACAGTAATGCCCAAGAATTTTAAATTGACTGTTAAAAATTTTAATCAACACCTAATAATTAAGATATTAGAATTACTCACACCAACTCAACTTATTTAACAGGCAGTCGCGTCTGACAGATTACCACAATCGGAGCACTACTACAAATGAATACATGTTGAAATCGTATGTATGACTGAAGTCAGATAAAGGTGAGTAGACAGATCTGGAAATTTCTTCCCTTAGTTTTCAAACATTTATTGGGTATCTTACATGCCTGGCACTGTGCAAACACTAGAAATACGGTTTTACACATTTGGCTAACTTTGAAAATGAGCGAAGATTTCAAAAAAAAAAAAAAAAACCTTCAAATAATGAGTAGAGAGTGAGATTTCTCAAACCTCCATGTTCTTGATCTTTACAAAACAGTCTTATTGGAATCTTTTTTCTTTTTTAATGGTCCAAGACCCTTCTGTCAAAGGTATTAAGATATTGCTATGATTGAAATTATAAACTGGAAGCATCATACTGCTGAGGGTTCAGTAAATTTGACATTCAACTTGTGTGTGGCGTGCGTTGCCATCTGAGGATTCAGGCCTGACCATCAAAGGGAAGTCCCCCAACCTCGGCAGACGGCCGTGCCGCGTTGTTGCCTGCTTCCAGCGCTCACTGAATAATTCTTACTGTTTTTTCCTGGGGTCTAAGCAATTCCTGTAGTAGAATGTCTTGCCCCAGTCTTATACTGTGCTCCTATAACATACATTCTGAAACACGTTTTCAATACATTCTAAAAGATGTGCTCATGCATTCTTGATTCATAGATTTCATTCAGAAATGAGAATTCATAAAGGAGATAATTTGTTCTGAACTAATTTTTACTTTACAAAATCCTATGGGTATTAGTTACTGTGAGTTTAAAAAGCTCACAGCACATTGAAAATCCTACTTTTTCAAAACTAATTCTGTGAAATTCAACACCATGACCAGTCAGTTCTCTCTCAATGCCTTTTCTGTCCATAAGAGAGCTAATTTCCCTATCACTTAAACCAGAACCCTGAATATTATTTGGCCATTGTCTATGCATCTTTAAAGTCTTATTGCTGGATACATGAATAAAAATAGTTCTTTTTTATACCCTCTACACAAGCTACTTGTTTTAAGCATCACATATCCTTAGGAGAATGCCTTCAACACAAATAATGAGATTGTACTTGTACAGCTACCTTTTGTAGAATTTATTTTTAAACTGATTTCTAAATGATCGATTATATTTCAAAACATACTTGTGAAGACTCAATTTTTCAAATTTGCTATATGTACACTATTGATATATTTCAATTTTTTAAGCATTTCACAAGGAATTCTAGCACTGAAAACACTGCCTGAAATCTACATGATATGAGAAAAGAGGATCTCAGTGGCAATCTAGAAACTTGGTTTGTTTTGTTACAAATGCCAGCTGTGTGACTTGAGTGTCTCCAAGCCTTCATTTATCTGCAACATGATGTGGCTGGACTAGATTATCTGCAAATTTCCTTACAATTCTGAACTCTGAGATCCTAACACAGCAATTTCACTAACTTGGGATGAGAGTCATAAATAAAGTACCACTTAAAAGATATTTCCTCAGGACCTCCCTTGGTTCAGTGGCTAAGAATCTGCCTGCCAATGCAGGTAACACGGGTTTAAAACCTAGTCTGGGGAGATCCCACAAGTCTCAGAGCAACGAAGCCCATGCGTCGCAACTATTGAGGCCACACCCTGCAACTACTGAGGCCCTCGCAGCTACAGCCCGCGCTCTGCAGTAAAGGAGGTCACCTCAATGAACAGCCTGCACACCACCACAAAGAGCAGCCACTGCTTGCTGCAGCTAGAAAAGCCAGTGCAGCAACAAAGACCCAGCACAACTCAAATACTTTCCCTAAAAAGCACTTTTTTTAACCACGTTATCTTTAAAGAAAAATTACAATAGCCATATAACACTCATTCATGTCACACCTTGAATGATACCCATTTTTAGGCTGCAGACTTCTCAGGAACTAGATGTGGCAAGCACTTCCCTGGTTCTAATTAATTCTCTGAAAATGTGAATGGCTGAGGCGATAAATGGTAAAAGCTTCAAGAGCCAAAGGCAAAAGTGAATATACTATGTTACTCTTCCTGCTATCTGTGGACTACGATGTGTCCTGTAGATCCCTGAATGAGGTCAACCCAGGGCTCTCAAACTCTCCTGCAGCCCTCCTGAGGTACAAAAAGATTACAAATGGAGAGTCATTTAATTCTTGTAGCCCCTGGCAAATACCAAAGATTCCAAATCATATTTTTACATCAGCATAAACTTTTCCACCATGAGAGTTTCATTTCCCTTCTAGCATGTTACAACCTATACTAGTTTCAAAAACACAACCTCAGCATTTAAATTTTGCAATGCAATTTTTAAGGGTTTTTTTTTTTCTTTTTTTTTAAACATCAGCAGCACCTTTAGGACTATCTAATCCAATTCCTTATTTTTTAGAGGTCACAGCATTGATTAAGAGTCAGGTCTCCTGCCTCTCAAATTGTTTCAAATTTCTACAAAAATGTTCTACCTAATTTCATATAGGAAAACTAACCAAGTTATACACTCTTTACAACACCCACACACATATACACCCACTCTAACTTACTGAACTCCAAAATGTTAATTATTCCACTGCGTTTCCCCTAGTCCATCAGGTTCTCTGCAAAGTCCCAAACCGGGCAACTAATGAAGCCCTCAGAGAAAACAAGTGCTACCTACACTTAGTAAGTCTCCAAAAGAACAACGGCACAAGCAAAAGATAACTACACCTAAAATGGTCATTTACAGTGCAGGCATGGTAAGTTATGTGTCGTAACCAGAAGCATATGACCTGAAAAACAGGAAATCAATATAGATATATTTGTTCTCCAAATAAAACAAAGACCACTCAAAACTATCCTCTACATTCCATCTGGATTCTACACTAAATTTTAACTATGTCACTGCCTGACATCCCTGGAAGTGGCCTGACAGAAATGTAATTGCAAGTCCAGTGAAAGAGGAGGGGAAACATTTACGCCTGTACAGAAACAGGAACCAAGTACATGTCTCTTTTTTCTAAATCCAGCCAGGTGATAATTTCCAAAGTATACACCATGGAACAAATATTTTGCTTCATGCTAACAAGCCTTATGTGAAAAAGGAACACTATTAAGCAAGTCTGAAAACTGCATTGAATAGCTAGAGGTTCTTTAATGCTGGACTTCAAGAATATGTTCTGATAATGAGTACAACTTTACCCAAGGGCTGGTGTTTATCAGACAATGATCTTTTGGTAACACTGCTCTAGCTACTTAAAAATTTTCAACTCTAAGGAAATTACATGAAATTCTACTTTATACAGATTGTCTAATGATATTTAAGTAGCATCTCACCTAGCTTCTCTACCTAAAGATTGGGCTAAGTTCTCAGGTAAAGAGTCAAAAGAAGGCTGGATCTAATGGTTAATCCTATGCAATTTCTGAGTCTAAAGCCTGCACAATCTTATTTGCCCATACAATGTCCAAATATAAGTCACATTTCCACATTAAAGATGTTTTGAAACTGTCTGCTGTTGCTGCTGCTGCTACGTCACTTCAGTCGTGCCTGACTCTGTGCGACCCCATAGACAGCAGCCCACCAGGCTCCCCCATCCCTGGGATTCTCCAGGCGAGAACATTGGAGTGGGTTGCCATTTCCTTCTCCAATGCATGAAAGAGAAAAGTGAAAGTGAAGTCGCTCAGTCGTGTCCAACTCTTAGCGACCCCATGGACTGCAGCCTACCAGGCTCTTCCATCCATGGGATTTTCCAGGCAAGAGTACTGGAGCGGGGTGCCATTGCCTTCTCCGTTTGAAACTGTCTAGTTGTTTTGAATTCCTCTAGGAAGAGAAAACCATTTCTTCTTCCTATTAAAAGGGATCCAAAGCTCAATTTTTCAAGTCTTTAAGGTAACAACAAATCTAAAACATTCACTATTCCTGGATGAAAGGAAATCACTTTTTCCAAACAACAAAATGCTTTCTAAATCTTTTGCATTTCCTGCCAATATTAGAAGCAGGAAGAAAAAAATCTCCTCAGGAGACAGGAAATAGTACAAATAGAGAACACACATCTTTAGGGCCCTTCTAATGCTGTACCTGAACACACAGCAATGTGGCCATGCACTTCAAACATTTAAACGAATTACGCATCTACAGTTCAACAAAGGAAGCATTTTCTCCCCAGACTCGCATTCCATGCTGCCACTTGTACAGTCAAAACAGTGAAGTTCATTCCTCTAAGTCTGAAGCACTCTCTTCCCTGTTGCATATTATGAGCACTCACAGCTAAAATCATAAAAACTAGAAAGAGGTAGAAGTCTTAAATAATCATAACATCAAGGGGCTGTTGATGTCCAAATGGCTACAAGAGCCAAAAAGGGAATGTCGACGAGCAAAGTGGTTTACCTTCCCTGCTTCTTGTTGTGGAAACATGGCCATGAATAATTCATATTTACATCTTTTATATATTTTAAAAATTAAAGTATGCACATGATGGCAAACAACGGACAGCCTCGGTATCTAGTGATGGAGGCCCCTGCAAGCAGGGCAGACGCCTCTTCTAAACACAGAGCTGACACCACGCTGACGAGCTTCGCTATCCTGCAAGAACACGGGTCCGTGCTGCCAGGTTTTCAAGAGAAAGCAGAAACCTTGTTTTATGGGAAATCCCTTCATTTTCAAAAGCTGCCTCCAAATTTTAAAAAACACTGTGCATGCCACATCTCCTGGCCCAGTTTAAAAATTCAATCTCACCCTATCAGATGAAATAACTGGCATTATCCAGAGGTGTCCAATCATTTGCCCAAAGCTGGAAATATCACCTAAACTCAGTCTCTTCAATGTATAGTACTAGGTATACAATATACCACATGTTGATTCACTTAATCACCAAACTTACTGTGGACCTACTAGGGGTTAGATGCTGCTCCAGACCAGTAATTCACCAGTGCACAGGAGAAACACAAGACAAAACCCCTTGCTCTGATGGAGTTTACATTCTAGAAAGGAGAAACTTGGGTCTGATTAGAAAAGACCCTAATGGTGTGAAAAACTGAGGGCAAGAGAAGGGCGCGACAGAGGATGAGATGGTTGGATGGCATCACTGACTCAACAGACACAAGTCTGAGCAAACTCATGGAGATAGTCATGGTCGGAGAAGCCTGGCGTGCTGCAGTTCACAGGGTCGCAAAGAGCCGGGCACGACTTAGCAACTGGACAACAACAAAGGAGAAACATGATCATACCAAGTTAGGTAGCAGTATGTAAGACAGTGATGCTCTTATATCACTGTGTGCTTAAAAAAGCACACACATGAAAAAAGAGCAGGTCAAGCAGAATGAAGGGTACTACAGAACTAGTGTCATGTCTTACGAAGGCTTTAGTCGGGGCCAAAATCTTTTCTAAGTAGGGAGAAGCCTAACACAGCTCACATGTAACCAATGCGCAAATTACCTTGTGCATGCCTGTTTCCTCATTCACAAAATAAAGATATTGTTTACCTGACCTATCTAATGCCCATTATTGTAAGACAATCTTCAGTTACTGCTTGAGAAAAGTGAATTTATAATGTTTTAATATTATATTTATGATGCAGTATTGTGATTATTTCTAGACATTCAGAATACCTCTTCAACATCCTAAGCACTTAATAGATTCTAATCCTTCAAAAGGAAAAAGCAGCCACTAAAATCATTAACATTTCCTCTCCGCTCTAATGTTGACTGATCCAAGGCCACAGAAGTATAGCAACCACTATGAATTTTGAGCTACAGTGTGGTGAAATGTAGACAACTTCTATTTTTTTATGCCACCTGGTGCAAAGAACTGACTCATTAGGAGGAAAGACTGAAGGCAAAAGAAGAAGGGGGCGACAGAGGATGAGATGGTTAGATAGCATCGCTGACTCAATGGACATAAAACTGAGCAAACTCCAGGAGACAGAGGAAAACAGGAGCACAGCGTGCTGCAGTCCACCATCCACAAAGAGTCGGACGTGACTTAGTGACTGAGCGACTGAGCAACAGCTCGGCGGTGGGGGGTGGGGCTGGGGGCGGGGTTTATTTTAACTTAAAAAGTACAATGAACTTTCCTAATAATTTTTTTAAAACCCTTAAGGCCACAGTGCAGTGAAGAAACAGAGCTAAACCTAGGCCTGGGTCCACATGGCAACCACTTCCATTTCACAAAAGATGTTAAGGATTTAATAGTGTAGGAACAAGATTTATAATCCCTGATGATTTGCTTGTGATATCATTTATAACTGACCACATCCATAAGTATCATAACAAGATGTCAATTTACAGAAGAAATAAAGTTCTTCATATTTTCCTCCCTTTTTCATTCTCCTGATTATCTAGCAGTTACCATTTTCATTTTCGCTTATTTTGAATTTGCTTCCTAACAGCTAATATCTTTTACTCTCTGTTAAGTTGCTAGCAATGCATTTTATTGGATCATCTTTACTTTCTAGCACATAAATGGACAGAAAGTACAGGACATTATCATTGTGAGACGCTCTCCATCACTCTCCGGTGCTCCTCCATGTCCTGCCAGGTGTGCTAAAAGGTGAAGCCTTGACCATCTTGTGTTCAGGCTATTTCTCAAAGTTTTGATTGTAATGAACGACTTTGACAGATAGGATAATGGCACTCCTCTAGACAAATCGCAAGTTCACTCACTGCATGCTACAAAAGTAGTGGATTCTCCAAGTAAAGTGGCTCAGCAGTAAAGAATCTGCCTGCCAATGCAGGAGACTTGGGTTCCCTGTGTCGGGGAAGATCCCCTGGAGAAGGAAATGGCAACCCACTCCAGTATTCTTGCCTGGGAAATTCCATGGACAGAGGAGCCCGCTGGGCTCCAGTCCATGGAGTCACAAAACAGTCAGACACGACTTGGCGACTAAACAACACCACCACAAAGCAGAAACACCATCTCACTGTGCACAACCCCATCTGCGTGCTCCACATCACCCATGTGGGACTTGGGGGCAAGGAGGAACTGATACAAGTACTGGAGCTCATGCTGTTTGGTACACCCTTGGCTCTGGTCCCTTGTCTTCTGCCAACAGTGGTAAGACAGTAGCGGGGTCACTATTATCCTAAGGCAAAATCAAACCCCAGACTCAACAATGTCAAATCAAGTTGAAGAATCACACATTTATTCAGCTATGTCATTCTTGGTATGCTTATATACAACACTTGCAAATCCTCAGACCTTAAATGCATGCCTAATTTCTTCTGTGCTTTATCACTGATGTACACAAACATAAACACACACTACAATAGAATATCCCACTCCGTATTAGGTTTCAGAACTAGTTAATAAGCTCCAATGGAATCCATCTGTCACTAATTCAAGACCTCCTACTTCTAAATGAAGTTAATCAGAGAGCTACATCTGGATGTGAACCTGGTGTTTCCAATCAAGTTTTCCATCCTTTCCCCCTCTGCACAGGAAAACAGAGTAAGTTCTAGGCAGAGTCCTAAAAGTCCAGATTAAATCACACGTCTCTGGGCCTGAATCTGTTTACCCATAAAGCAAGAGGGCTGGACCACAGGGACTCGTCTCTTTTTCCAGTTAGAATTCCGATGATTCTACTTTCAGCCTATACATGGGTGGAACATTCCTTGCTGCTTTGTTCAGTGCTGGAGAGGTTTTTGAAGTGTGGTCCTGCTGAAAAGCTGGAGAATGAACTAGATGTCCTCTCAAGATGCCTTGTGGCCTTATAATCCCATGATGTGCTTATAATGGAATTTGGCTATCCTTATAATTAGAAATGTAGCCTGCTGGTCACACATCTGGATCAGATAAATCTGCACAAATAGCATTTCACCAGAAGCAGAAATGCCAAGCACATAACAGCTGTGTTGTTACATCAGCCTTGCAAATAACAAGGAATACTATTTATCCATAGAAAGCAAATGACTACGGCAGACAGGGATAAAGCTGATTTCATTCAAATTACTTTGGGGTGGGAGACATGTTTATAAAAGAAAAAAATATATGTTGGTTAGACTTTCAAATTTACAAGATCAGTATAGGAAAGAATTCCCATACGTAAAAGACCACAAATGCCAAAACACTACTTCCTTATTTCCTGCCATCCTAGTTAATGATGAGTTTCTTGTTATTGAACTTTTTTAAACGTAATAGGCTCCTCTGACTTGCATGTCAACATATCACAAGAAGCCATGAACCTAATCCACAATTAAGTATTATCAAAGTGTCAAATGTACTCTGGGAATAATCACAACCATAGAAAATAAATGTGCTTCAAGTTAACAATTAATTTCACTCAACCAATGTGCTAGATAATATGAAACAAGAGGAAATTATTTTCCTTAAAAGAAATAAACACTCTTCCTACCCAATTAGGTAAGCATTAACCACCTTACACTTTGAAGCTCATTTCTTAAACCCCAAAACTTAATGTGCTAATCTATTTGCTCGGAGGAACAACTGACAAAAGGCATGACTAATGGTAAACAGGTATGAATACAAAATCTGTCACCTATTACTAACCTTACCAACACAACTGCTCAGTCTTCAAATTTGCAATACTGTTAGTAATTTTATTTTCCCCATTCAATGGGCGACATTTCTGATGGATAGAGAAAATAGCAGTGACTGGAGAGGTAAATTAAGACAAAAGCATGGTTCTTTTTTTTTTTAATATTTATTTATTTCTTCATTTGACTGCACCAGGTCTTAGTTGCAGCATGTGGGATCTAGTTCCCTGACCAGGGATTGAACTTGGGGCCCCTGAATTGGGAGCCTGGAGTCTTAGCCACTGGACCACCAGGGAAGTCCAAAAGCATGGTTCTTAAAGGGGAGAATCCAAAAGGTAATCAGATTCTTACTTCACATTTTCTAATATTAACTGAAAACTACTAGTAACAATCAGTCTTTGAATGAATTATGAAAGGAGTACAGGGATTAAAAAAAAAGTTTAACTAGACAGATGATTCTTTGGAAGAATATAATAAGTCACAACTTTCAATCTTTATATATCGATTTTTAAGCTTAAAGCCTTAGACTAAAATGATACCCTGTGATGGTCAGCTAATTGATTTTCTAAAGAATGTTAGTCAACTATTTCCAAACACTGGGAAACAACTTAGGCAATCGAAATTCTCAACCGATTTTAATTCTTAAGGAAGTCACTATAAGAAAATGAGTTAATACTTCAAAACCCCTAGAAGAGAATCTAACAGATGCATTATATTTTATGTGCAACCACCGAGTAGCCCTAGTAGATACAACCAACAGGAGATTCATAGTGTAAACCCTCTTGGGGGCCTAAAAGACTTTGGCTAAGTAAATATCAACTCTCAACCTGTGATGGGCTTATCAATGAACCACCATCAAAACACAGGTGACAGCAAGGCCTTCTGGCTTTATGCCAAAGTGAAACATCAGATGGGCAGATCCCATCCCTTCAAGGATACTGCCAAAACTTCTAAGGTTCAAAAGGCTATCTCCAACCTGAAGGATGGGAACTCTCAGGATAAGGAAAATGGGGAGCCCCCCTCTTTTAAAATAATTCTTTCAGGTAATTGAATGTCATTGGCAATTAGGAGTGAAATATGAGCTTTTTATAAGGTAAACCTTGTTGGGAATGCCCTGGCGGTCCAGTGGTTAGGACTTGGCTCTTTCACTGATAGACTCGATTCCTGGTCAGGGAACTAAGATCCCACAAGCCATGCAGCATGGCCAAAAGAAGATAAATCTTATTTCCCTGTTTTGATTTTTTTCCATACTTCTGTTTTCTTGATTTAGAGGTGTAAACAGATTCCTAATACATATTTTTTAAAATAATGACTTACCAATCTTTTTCTCTATCCTCTATTATTTTAATGTTATTCTTTTGTTTTATTTAGGCTTTGTGATTTTAGACTTAGAACCAAGAATTTGAGATTTTTGCACAGCCACACAGGATTTCAGTTACCAAGGCTGCCAGACCAACAGCTAGTCCAGAAGTGCAGAAATCCACTCTCTTTTTTCAAAGAAATAGATTTTCTGCCTCCATGCTTTCCATTTCCAAGAACAATACTTCTCTCACGATAAGGAGAAACCCAAAAAACAAGGGGCCACATTGATCAGAGCTCAGCCTCACTCTCATCCCTCACACACACCTCACTTTTTAAAATGCTCTGGGTCCTACCCTTCCTTAGTAGAAGTTAAATTTCATCATCTTAAAGGATACTGACGATTTCCCAGATCGTAGCTGTCCAGGTATTACCTACCATCTCCACAAAGTAAGTAAGTGAAGTCGCTCAGTCGTGTCTGACTCTTTGCGACCCCGTGGACTGTAGCCTACCAGGCTTCTCCGTCCATGGGGTTCTCCAGGCAAGGAAACTGGAGTGGGGTGCCATTTCCTTCTCCAGGGGACCTTCCCAACCCAGGGATCGAACCCGGGTCTCCCACATTGGAGGCAGATGCTTTAACCTCTGAGCCACCAGGGAAGATTAAAGCTTCAGTATAAATACAACTGAGTGCTAAAGTAAGACTTTGACAATGGCTATACAGGAATATTCCCAAGATGCCTCCGTTTTGGTGGTAAAAAACGTCCTGACTCCAAAATTTCTTTCCAACTACCTGAAGTCTTTTGTATCACTACCTGCCCAATTGACTTATCTAGTTCTTCCTGGTCTCTCTTTGATAAAAGCAGGAGCACCTGGAGTTCTAGCTACCCACCCCCCACCTTCAGTAAACTACGCCCCGCCCCTGCCAAAGGAGAACAGCAGATACGAAAGGAGGCAGAGACCTGCTCAGGACTTCACCAGGTCTGAGGGCCTTGCAGACTCCTGCAACTCAATACAGATTTCACCCCAATCAGCAAAAGACATGGGATACTAAGGCCTCATTTCAGATTCTAACCACATAGTTTAACAACATGACACTTTTCGTTCTTAATATAAGAAACTAGTCATTTCTAAGAGTCTACAGCACATAATTTCTACAGGTATCGCAAAGGTTGTTAAAATACCTACCTCAGAGCTTAACCAAAAAAGTGGGGAGGGGTAGTTTGTGTTATCCCCTGTATCGGTGTGTCAAGAGACCATCAGGCAAACACTCCCCAAGGCAATCATGTGACACTCACCAGGAGAACGCCCCATAAAAGGTTGCCTTACAGGAACCTCTAGAACTTTAATGTGAACTGTCTCCCCCTCATTTTAGGAAATGCTCCTCAACCCAGTGAGCACAAGAAGGACGCCTGGGTGGCAGCCAGCAGAAAGCTATCATTAAAGTCAAAAGCATTTTGTGCAGACTGCCTTCAACCAAAGGGTTTTCATCTGCTGCAAACCAAATGCTTCAGTATATTTAAATATTTACTTCAATCAACCTTGTTTGAAAGAAACCAGGATGAAGAGACGAGGTAGACTTCTTCACAATCTAAAATGCACCATTTCCAAACAAACAACAAATGAATACTTTCTACAGATGTTGTCATATTGTCAAATGGTTCCTCTAGCCTTCTTCTCATGCACATGGACCGACCTTCTATTAGAGTGGACACCTGTGCTCGTCTTCCCAAACCCCAATATTTCATTTGCATGGCAATATTACAGAATTACAGTATTACAATATACAATATACAGTATATACAATATATAAATTACAGAATTACAGTAAGATGGTAGGTGCTGAGAGAGGGTATCAGAAGGCAGACAGAATGAAGCCATGATCATAGAAAAGAGCCAATCTGATCACACAGACCACAGCCTTGTCTAACTCAATGAAACTAAACCATGCTGTGTAGGGCCACCCAAGACAGCCAGGTCATGGTGGAGAGGTCTAACAAAATGTGGTCCACTGGAGAAGGGAATGGCAAACCACTTCAGTATTCTTGCCTTGAGAACCCCATGAACACTATGAAAAGGCAAAAAGATAGGACACTGAAAGATGAACTCTCCAGGTCAGTAGGTGCCAATATGCTACTGGAGATCAGTGGAGAAATAACTCCAGAAAGAATGAAGGGATGGAGCCAAAGCGAAAACAACACCCAGCTGTGGATGTGACTGATGATAGAAGCAAGGTCTGATGCTATAAAGAGCAATATTGCATAGGAGCCTGGAATGTCAGGTCCATGAATCAAGGCAAATTGGAAGTGGTCAAACAGGAGATGGCAAAAGTGAGCATAGACATTTTAGGAATCAGCAAACTAAAATGGACTGGAATGGGTGAATTTAACTCAGCTACCCATTATATCTACTACTGTGGGCAAGAATCCCTTAGAAGAAATGGAGTAGCCATCATGGTTAACAAGAGTCCAAAATGCAGTACTTGGATGCAATTTCAAAAATGACAGAATGATCTCTGTTCATTTCCAAGGCAAACCATTCAATATCACAGTTATCCAAGCCTATGCCCCGACCAGTAACGCTGAAGAAGCTGAAGTTGAATGGTTCTATGAAGCCCTGCAAAACCTTTTAGAACTAACACCCAGAAAAGATGTCCTTTTCATTATAGGGGACTGGAATGCAAAAGTAGGAAGTCAAGAAACACCTGGAGTAACAGGCAAATTTGGCCTTGGAGTACAGAATGAAGCAGGGCAAAGGCTAATAGAGTTTTGCCAAGAAAATGCACTGGTCATAGCAAACACCCTCTTCCAACAACACAAGAAAAGACTCTACACATGGACATCACCAGATGGTCAACATCGAAATCAGATTGATTATATTCTTTGCAGCCAAAGATGGAGAAGCTCTATACAGTAAGCAGAAATAAGACTGGGAGCTAACTGTGGCTCAGATCATGAACTCCTTATTACCAGATTCAGACTTAAATTGAAGGAAGTGGGGAAAACCACTAGACCATTCAGGTATGACCTAAACCAAATCCTTTATGATTATACAGTGGAAGTGAGAAATAGATTTAAGGGACTAGATCTGATAGACAGACTGCCTGATGAACTATGGATGGAGGTTCGTGACATTGTACAGGAGACAGGGATCAAGACCATCACCAAGAAAAAGAAATGCAAAAAAACAAAATGGCTGTCTGAGGAGGCCTTACAAATAGCTGTGAAAAGAAGAGAAGCCAAAAGCAAAGAAGAAAAGGAAAGATAAACCCATTTGAATGCAGAGTTCCAAAGAATAGCAAGGAGAGATAAGAAAGCCTTCCTCAGTGATCAGTGCAAAGAAATAGAGGAAAACAATAGAATAGGAAAAACTAGAGATCTCTTCAAGAAAATTAGACATATCAAGGGAACATTTCATGAAAGATGGGCACAATAAAGGACAGAAATGGTATGGACCTAACAGAAGCAGAAGATATTAAGAAGAGGTGGCAAGAATACACAGAAGAACTGTACAAAAAAGATCTTCATGACCCAGATAATCACGATGGTGTGATCACTCACCTAGAGCCAGACATCCTGGAATGTGAAGTTAAATGGGCCTTAGGAAGTATCACTATGAACAAAGCTAGTGGAGGTGATGGTATCCAGCTGGGCTATTTCAAATCCTAAAAGATGATGCTGTGAAAGTGCTGCACTCAATATGTCAGCAAGTTTGGAAAACTCAGCAGTGGCCACAGGACTGGAAAAGATCAGTTTTCAGTCCAATCCCCAAAGAAAGGCAATGCCAAAGAATACTCAAACTACTGCACAGTTGCACTCATCTCACACGCTAGTAAAGTAATGCTCAAAACTCTCCAAGCCAGGCTTCAGCAATACATGAAACATGAACTTCCAGATGTGCAAGCTGGTTTTAGAAAAGGCAGAGAAACCAGAGATCAAATTGCCAACATCCGCTGGATCATTGATAAAGCAAGAGAGTTCCAGAAAAACAAATATTTCTGCTTTATTGATTATGCCAAAGCCTTTGACTGTGTGGATCACAATAAACTGTGGAAAATTCTGAGAGAGATGGGAATACCAGACTGCCTGACCTGCCTATTGAGAAATCTGTATGCATGTCAGGAAGCAACAGTTAGAACTGGACATGGAATAACAGACTGGTTCCAAATAGGAAAAGGAGTACGTCAAGGCTGTATATTGTCACCCTGCTTATTTAACTTATATGCAGAGTACATCATGAGAACGCTGGGCTGGAAGAAGCACAAGCTGGCATCAAGATTGCCAGGAGAAATATCAATAACCTCAGATATGCAGATGACACCACCCTTATGGCAGAAAGTGAAGAAGAACTAAAGGGCCTCTTTATGAAAGTGAAAAAGGAGAGTGAAAAGTTGGCTTAAAGCCCAACATTCAGAAAACTAAGATCATGGCATCCAGTCCCATCACTTCATGGCAAACAGGGGAAACAGTGGCTGACTTTATTTTGGGGGGCTCCAAAATCACTGCAGATGGTGACTGCAGCCATGAAGTTAAAAGACTCTTACTCTTTGGAAGAAAAGTTATGACCAACTTAGATATTAAAAAGCAGAGACATTACTTTGTCAACAAAGGTCCATCTAGTCAAGGCTATGGTTTTACTAGTAGTCATATATGGATGTGAGAGCTGGACTGTAAAGAAAGCTGAGCACTGAAGAATTGATGCTTTTGAACTGTGGTGTTGGAGAGACTCTTGAGAGTCTCTTGGACTGCAAGGAGATCAAACCAGTCCACCCTAAAGGAGATCAGTCCTGGCTGTTCATAGGAAGGACTGATGTTGAAGCTGAAATTCCAGTGCTTTGGCCACCTGATGCAAAGAGCTGACTCATTTGAAAAGACTCTGATGCTGGAAAAGATTGAAGGCAGGAGAAGGGGATGACAGAGGATGAGATGGTTGGATGGCATTACCGACTCAATGGACATGAGTCTGGGTAAACTCCAGGTGGTGATGGACAGGGAGGCCTGGCGTGTTGCAGTCCATGGGGTCGCAAAGAGTCAGACACAACTGAGCAACTGAACTGAACTGAATTACAGAATAGCTACTTTCACAGATCTTAAGTACACAGGGAGGGTACATTTAAAGAATTTAAGTATAAAGTGTCACCTCATGCTAAGGATGTCAAGTGGAAGTTCACAAAGAGTTTAAAATAGATCTGATTTGCATGTTTTCCTGAAATCATCTAATTAGACATGTTCTTTTCTGTGTATTTTAGATTACTACTTTTGATTTTGAGGCAACATTTCACTCTGAAGATGAAAATATGACTTTTTTTTAAGGTGACTTTAATACAAGTTGTCCAAATACTTTTTCAATCCACCTTTGAGAACTCAACATTAGGCAGCTTACAAAGTATTCAAGTTTTCTTCTTTGGTGGTGGGGTAGGGGGAGGATAAAAAAATCAAGCATGTCTATAGTGAGAGTCTTTCTACATGAGATCATAGTAAAGAATTCATTAATTCTCTCTCGGACAAGTACACTGGAGGCCAACATCTTTGTGCAGAGAAGGGAGACAGCATTCATCAATTAAGTGCAGTATTGTTCTAGGGCTTTGTTTATAAATCCAGCATACATCGCCATCTGTTAACTTGGACTAGAAAGCTTTAATTGATATTTACGTAGTTCAGAATAAAGTAAAGGAAGAGGCCTGTGTGAAAATGCTACCCCATAAACATTTTCACACCCTGGACCAATACTATTCTGACTGAGTTAATGTCATGTTGAAGGCTTGCTCCCCTGTTCTTTCTCTAAACTTTAGTTTCTCAAGTTAGAAATATATTTACAATCTTCTACAAAAATTCCTAATTTGTTAATTTTTCAAATGGAAAGAAGAAATTCTGACTAAAGATAAATAAATTGCAACTTCACCTACGCAGTTTTTCTTAAGTCTCCAGATTCCTTATGTTACATTCAACGTAGAATAAACATGATCTTTTTTACCATTCCATTTCTGTCTACTTCAAATTCTAGGTCTCCAAGTATTTGTTCTTGATTAATTTTATTTACCTATAATCATATTCAAGGTGTACTTAAATGGCTTGATCACCAGTTTATATACAGCTTCGAGTATGCAGATTTTAACTCAAATACAAACTTTGAAGACAAGAATCATATTTTTATTCATTTCACCCACTCAAAACTCTTCTCCACTGACCCCTATCCTGAATAAATTACTTTATATACAGCAGACATTTTAGTTAACTTTTTAACTATAAACTAAATTTGTCCATGCCAAAGTCACTCTAGAAATAGTTACAATTTTATTTAAAAATACTTCATTGTCCCCCCAAATTAAAGGCCCCTTGATGCCTTTGTGACATGAATGGAATTTGCAGGCTTTCATCAATGTTAAAGAAGCGGTCAATGTTCCTAAAACCACTCTGAAACTCTTGAAAAATAAGTTAGTATCTTTGTGCTTTGATACCCTTTTAAAACTCTCTAATTTTGACTTAACTTTTCTCTTAGTGAATTAACATTTTTTAAAGCTTCATACATAAACTGCCTCCCTAGAAGTGGACGTTTCAACTTTGCGGAGATGTGCACTCAAGCTGAAAGGCAGGAAGAGCTCACAATTCAGAAGGGAAATACCTAACAGGCATGCAACAGCCACACAAGACCACGTGCAACGGGGCACCAAAGGCGAGCTCTACGGGCAAGGGCCTGGCTGCGACTCGCCCTCACACTCCCAGCAGCAGCGCCACTCTCTGCAACCACGCTCTCTGAAAGCAAAGGCTGGGATGTTGCTCCCTGTGGTATCCCAAAACACCAAGAAGAGTCCTAACACATATCTGCGTTCAGTAAATGTGTGGAATAAATATTTGTAGAAAAAAATGTGTAACACACAGTAGACATTAGTAGAATGGGCATTCCTTTAGGTAAAACAGTCAGTGACCCACTAAATTGGGTCACAAAGATTAAAGGCAAAGTATTGATTTGATTCTGTTATATATATTTAAAATTTTTGCATATTTACTGGACTGTATGGCAAAATATATCTCAACATGCATGCCAGTCAAAATTTGTGGAAAAACAGTGCCCAGTTTTCACCATGATAATTTGGGTTCCATATAAACATGAGAGATGTTCAACAACAACAACAAAAATTAACTGATTGCTTCTTAAAGAAACTGTTAGTGAATAGTCAAAGGAATCAAGAATTTCATTAACCATGAAGGTAAAATACCCCAAATCAAACTGGTAGGTAGAGGGCAGAACCAGGCCTGGAAGCCAGTCTCCAGAGCCCCCTAGTCTACTGCCTTGCAGTGGATCACAGTGCCTCTAGCACAGGCTGGCGACCACGCGTCAAGATGTCACATACAGGGGTCTTGACACTGGTTGGAACAAATAATGAGATGACCACCTTGGTGGAGATAGATGAAAATCTTTGATGTAGGGGCTTCCCTGATGGCTCAGTGGTAAAGAATTCGCCTGTCAATGCAGGAGACAGGTTCACTCCCCAGTCTGGGAAGATCCCACATGCCTCGGAACAACTCAGCCCACGCACCACAACTACAGAAGCCCAGGCACCCTAAAGTCTGTGCTCCACAAGGGAAGCCACCACGATGAGAAGGCCATGCACTGCAACTCGCGAAAGCCCACATGCGGCAACAAAGACCCAGCACAGCCAAAAAGAAAATAATTTGTTTTTTAATCTTTGATTTAAAATTACAAGTACTGCTCTTATCTTTTGATGGTCAGATCTATAAATTATCAGGATAATGAGATAATTCGGATTTCACCTACATATATGTCAATAGTTAAAGAGCTCAGGACTTGAAACATGACCAAACGCATTAAGGAAAAATCAAAGCCCTTCTTTTGAAGTTTTAGAAGACACAAAGACAAGAAAAAAATACCACTTTGACAAAGAAAGCATTAGATAACCCTTAACTAAAAGAAGAAATACCACCTTGAGATGTTACAAAACTTAAAAAATCTCTGAAATTGGAATGCCCCTTGCCATGTTTTCCCCTGAGACCTGTTCATACAATTCCCTACCAGTCCAGTCCCACACACAAACCCTCCACCTTCCTTTCATAAGAGAACAAAATGATTCCTTATAGCAAACTCCTCAGGAAACAACCCACTAACTTCCATTAAAAGACAGCAACAAACATTTAACGTCTATATTAGTTCATGTTTTTAAGTCACTGTCTACGTTTTAGAGGCCTATCTGTCCCTGTATTTCTTTCAGGCCCCCAGGTGGCTCAGCGGTAAAGAATTCCCCTGCAATGCAGGAGACACAGGTTCGATCCCTGGGTTGGGAAGATCCCCTGGAGGAGGGCATGGCAACCCACTCCAGTATTCTTGCCTGGAGAATCCCAGGGACAGGAGAGCCTGGCGAACTACAGTCCATGGGGTCGCAAAGTTACACATGACTAAGCATGCACACACAGAATAACACAGTCTGGAGCAGTCTTTCCCTCTTTCTCTTCACTAACGTGGTAAGAAGAAACCCATCGGTTTCCCAAAGTGGGGAAGTAATGGAATTATCAGTTTCTCTAATGCTTCATTAAAATTAAGAAGTTAAAAAAAAAAAAGTTCAAATAGTGGTGACTGGATCATGATTCAGTACACATACACAGAATCACAAAAACTTTCACACATGCAAAGCAAGAAACTTTTGTTATTGGAAGAAAGTTGGCAGGACAGGGTGAATAGTTTATATGACAACATCAATTATGTCAGGTCTCAATCTGCAATAAGCTAGCTGCAGGTCCCCAACTGGTCATCAATCATGTGACTGTGGCCACTAATGGACTTGAGTTCTGCCAAGTTTCACATGCCCTTAGTTACAAAATAGCTTCCTATCCATGTGTCTTAAAACAGGCTTAAATTACCCTATTTCCCCTCCCCCAACTCCCCCAGCCTTTGAAGCGTGCCTCATGGTATAAAGCAGCAAAATTGAGATCCTGCGACATCCTCCACCATGAAATCATCCTTTATAGCTAGGAGGCAGGATTTCATAGCCACAAGCAAAAAATTTCATTGACTTTAAGACAAATTACTCAAATGAAGAAGCACAAAGGGCTGCTCTTAAAAATAATTAATATAATGTCTTTACATTAGTAAAGTTTTAACTTTGTGCTACTTTTTCCTTTTTCAGAAAAGTTCAAGACTCAACTGTCACCAAGTCCTTGGTGCAGGCTGCTCTAGGAGTGAACTCAGACTGATCAGATGCACATGAGCACACATGTTTCTGAGTTATGGGATCCACAGGATTTGTAGAGAACTAGATTTGAATACTGGCCTGGTGGACTTTTGGAACCGCTGCTACCTCTTGCAGAGCAAGAAGGCCACCTCAGTGTTGGTTACAAGAGTCACAGGCTACAGGGCAGCACTAGTACACCATCAACCGTATAAAGGCCTCTCTCAGGATAGACACCTACTTTCGATTAAGTGACCCGAAAAACAGAGTCCAATATATGTCAGAATTGGAGACGACTGTATTTCAAATCATCTTCTGCAAGGTCCTAACCAGAGAAAGTTTTCATCCAGAGTCATCATTCTGTGATACAACCCCTGCTTGAAGATGCAATGTAACATCACCCTAAGTTCATGTCAGGAGGCCTGGCTTGCAGTTTGTATGGGTCATACACTAAGGAAAGAGGCCAGGAGGGGAAAAGCATGAAAGGAAAGGAAATTTTACTTTTCTGGCTGAAATAACAAGAGTTTCTCAGTGAAGAGGACGCAAAACACAGTCAGTCAGCAAACTTAGTTGAGCTATAGCAGCACTGACCCATCAGAAGGCCAACTCAGTTCTAAAGATTCAGTGAAAAAGGTAACTCCAGAACATACTGTATAGTCACCTGCATGAGCAAAACTCATTTCAAGTGCCTTTAGGTAATGTTCACCTGCTCCTAAGTGTAACTGGAGAGGTTACCGGCAACAAGACGGTTAGAGTAAACACGAGGCCTCACTCATCATAGCCACCTTTCATTCTACAACTAAACCATAATTCTCCTTTCAAGAAGCCAAATCATTCTCTGGTGATATGTGGTTTCCCGTCCTGAAAGAAGTTTATGAAGTGGAGATGTCAAAGTTCACAGCAATTAAATGATTTGCCCAGCTTCAGTTAGAAGCTGAAGCCAGGAACCCAGTGTGCTCCAATACTTTTTGCCTTCCAATCCCAATCCACTTTCACATCCAGTCCTGGTTCTCTACATCCTAACTTTGCTATATTTGAGAATTACAAATAAGAACTAAACCGACAGGACCTGTTGAAAACACCCCATGGCCATGCAAATTCCCCATGTTTGACAGAAACTTTTCTCCATACAAACTTTTCTAAGCAGACTTCCAGATCCAGCGTGTGGCTGACTTTTAGCACCTGGCTATAGTACTTCAGGTCCTTCACTTAAATGCTAATGATAACAGTTCGACCCCATAAACAAAGAAAATGTCTGTTTTAGAACTGCTAAATGAGGGGACTGCAGACATGTTTAATTATGTCTGCCGGGTGGCTAAGGTCCAAAACCCACCACCATCTGGAGACTTAATCTTGCCTGCATTTCAGATCCCCACCATTCCTGATGGAAACAACCACTCTGGCCCTTTTCATCAACATAAAGAAAAGATTAAAATAATTAGGTTTAAGTGCCTCATAAAGGCTTAGATGAAAGCACATTATAGGAGGTATGATTTATCAACTAAATCATAGTTTATGTGGTCTCATTTGAGATGAAACCTGGCTTCATTACCACTGAGTTTTCTTGCTTTATTTTCATATATGGGAGCTCTGTCAACACAATTCTACTGGGGCAGGCTGGAGGAGAAAATGAGCTGAATGCTTGCTTCTTCAGGGCTGCTTTTGGTCCGCAAAGGCCATTTTACTATTTTATCATTACTCCTTGATGTTAAGCTTGACCAAGGAGCTGGACTCATTACAAAGCAAGAACTTCCCTCCAAGGCTAAAAAGCAAAAGGAATGTCAAAGCAATTTTTGCTACATAGCAATTAACAAGGGGATGCCTCCAGACGTGGTAGGCTGATGTTATGTTGGTGATCAAACAGCATCTTGTCGTCAGGCATTAAGGTTTTAAACATTCAATTATCTCATTTGTAAAAATATTTTCACTCTCATTAAAATCATTACTATTTAATGATACAACCATTATGGTTGTACCCTAATGAGGTGGATATGCTGACAGTCATAAAATGTCAAGATGTTGTCACTACCCCAGAAAAATGCAAACTATAAATTCTCCCAGGTTTCTTGGACTGTTAAAACTACAATGTCCCTTACAGAAGTTACCTGTGGCTATTTAATTCAACAAATGGGGTGAAAAGCTTTGTTCCTTAGTCACCTTAGCCACATCTCAAGTGTTCAGTGTTGATTAGCGGTTATCCTACTGGGTAATGTAGACAGAATATTTCCATCATATCACAAAGTTCTATTGAACAGGACTTTCCTAAAATGTCATATTCTCATTGATGAAAAGGCAACAAATTTTTGCATAGGAACTACTATTTCCCCTTACAAGCCAAGTGGGGCACTTGAGCATCGTTGTTAAGATCCTGCACTCTGGAGGCCAACTCCTGGATTCTAACCCAGCCTCAACCACTTATTAGCTCTGGATTAGGACCAGTTACTTACCCTCTCCATGCCTCAGTTTCCTATCTATAAAACAAGGATAATTACAACACCTATCCTCATAGGAGTGTGGTAAGGATTAAATGAGTTAGTTAAGTGCTCAGAACAGCAAGCACTAAGCAAATATTTGCTGTTATTAAGCCCTAAGTATGCTTCAAGGCCTTAAAAATGCTCATAGCCTTTTCCTCGTTGCCTTTTCTAGTTAAGGAGTATTGTTTTGTTCCTTTTAGTATGTGTGACTGCCTGTAAAGCCAGTCTCCATGCTAAAAGATAAAATTCATTGACCACCTTTCATATAGTCAGAACTTCACCTTGAAAGGTTAATTTTAATTTATTACTTATCTTAAATTTAATTCATCAGTTAACTGACTGTATATATGTATAAACCAGGTTAGTGTTTTCAAATAAGGTTAAATCCACAACATTATGGTATATAAACATACACACTTAAAGATAACTGAGCCCATAAATTCATTCACTTGAACTATAAAACCTTCAGAATTCTCTTTGTCAACCATCTCCAACTAGCAAATATGTTCCTTGAATAGAAACCTGCTATCAAAGTTATATTCAACTTTTAGAAAATTCCAAATCAGTAGTCTAAATTAATGAACACATAAGCTTATAATACACTAAAATTCAGTCTGTTTGAAACAGCTGGGAAACATAAACATTGAAAAGACATAAAACTGAAGAGCATTATGATTCTGCACCAAAGTTTGAAAGCTTCTGAAACACTAAATTTAAAAAAAAAAGTTCAGTCTGAAAAATAAGCTGATTTTTAACACTAATGAACACTCCTTGTTTATTATTATGAATAACTTTTTGCCTGTTTCAGAAAAAAAAATTTTGTGAGACAAAATAAAAGTCAACTTGAAAAGCACTGGTTAAAAAATTTATAATATCAACCAATTTATATAGCAAAAATTCCAATATATGGAAAACTTTAAATTAGAAAAAAATATTCTTCCAAAAGAACTTACCTAAAGAAACACACACACACAAATATTTAGAGATTCAATGATAAGAGGTCTGGGGTTTGCTTCAAAACAGTACATCAGGGAGTGGAAAATGTGTAAAGACCAAGTCAGTCTGACTATGAGTTGACAGATGTTGAAGGTGGGACAAGAACAGGGACCTACTACTATTCTCTACTTTTGTAGTATGTGCTGAAATTTTTCATAATTACCATGTTTAAAAAACAAACTCACCTAAATATAAGGGGGTTTTGACTTAAAGTGAAAGGTAAAGGTTTAAAGGTCATAACTGTGCACCAGTTTCTTAGTCCACAGCCAGAGTGCTCCAGTTCTGCTTTTCCCCTACCCTCATCAGCCACTACAGGGAGTAGAATTTATGATCATCTCACAAACTGTATGCCCAGAGGAGTGTTATTTTTTCATGTGACTTGTTCTTGGATTTTGTTTGTCTCTTTCTTCACCAATTCCACAAAAAGAAAACCAGAAGGTAAATTAGCTAACACACTCCAGAAATAGCCAAGAGTCTTATTTTAATGTCATAATTCTCCACTCCAAGATGTGCCTTTTTTTTTAAAGGCTATCAAGAGGCTGCATTCTGTTGCTGTATCCCAGTTTAATAATAGAACATCTAAAATTACACAATTATGGTAACTTGAGTGATTTCTAATTTTATTCTCCATTTTTATAAAAATGAATGTCAAAATATTCTAATAAGAGTCTGGGAAAATGTAAGCACAATGTAAATATTTTAATGTTCATAGTTTTAATAAGTGAAGATGTGCACCTACAGATTTTCAGTTAGAGGTCTGCCAATTTTGAGACAATAAAATGCAATGGGGGGAAAAGGGAGAGGGAATCAAAAAATCGGAATTATTGCCTGATTTCCCCTTCATTTGCTGAGGCACCCTTAAGAAAGGGGCACACTTCCAGATTAGGTTTTCTTATCTCTAAACTGAGACAATTCTCACTTGGTTCACATCACAGGGTCCTGTGTAAATGACTCCAAAATACGTAGAAAACTGCTTTTTAAATAAAGTGCTATTTAAATAAAAGTCATGCACTCATAAACTACTTCAGTTCAGTCGCTCAGTCGTGTCCGACTCTTTGTGACCCCATGAATCACAGCACGCCAGGCCTCCCTGTCCATCACCAACTCCCAGACTTCACTCAGACTCACGTCCATCGAGTCAGTGATGCCATCCAGCCATCTCATCCTCTGTCGTCCCCTTCTTCTCCTGCCCCCAATCCCTCCCAGCATCAGAGTCTTTTCCAATGAGTCAACCCTTTGCATGAGGTGGCCAAAGTACTGGAGTTCCGGCTTTAGCATCATTCCTTCCAAAGAAATCCCAGGGCTGATCTCCTTCAGAATGGACTAATTGGATCTCCTTGCAGTCCAAGGGACTCTCAGGAGTCTTCTCCAACACCACAGTTCAAAAGCATCAAACCACTTAAGTAGCCCCTCTAAAAATGGCTTCAGGCTATTCCCCTTAGAATTCGAAAGGAAAAAACAGCCAATAAATGAAGAGGACTAAAGGGTACTGCCAGTCGGATTCCACAGTGTCCTTCCGGTAAAGGTGAAGCATGAGCCACCTGGCCAGAGTATCCAGGCACCGCCAGGTGAGGCCACCAAGGGACTGTGAATGGGAGCTGAAGGTCAGAAACTGAGGTGGGCCAATCCAATCAAAGGCACATAAGGATGACTTATTACAATTCACTAATTCTCTGAAGGCATCAACCTGTGCTTAACAGTGATAAATCCTGTATCTGCTTGCTCTAGCCACATAAAAGCCAGCAAACATTTCTGAAAAACATTTTGCTTAGTAACATAAAATGAATAAATAAATACAAAGGAAATTTCAATTCTCATTAAGATACAGAAACCTGTTAACTTCAAGTGGAAGGAGCAGCCAACAGCAAGGCCAGCATTACCCTCCCACCAACAGCAAATCGTAATAGGCAGGTACCAAGTCAGGGATGCCAACAGGGAGGTTTCTCAGCAAAAGCACAAGAGGTTGACCCAAGTAAATATAAGAGGAATAAAGTAACATGTAACATGGAGAAGACTGACAGAGGAATATGCCTTTTCAGGGAGAAGATATTATACCCTCTCCTATCACACACACTGCCTGGGTTCCAATCTTGACACCACAACTTACTAGACTTTTAACTTCAAGCAAGTAGCTTGCTCTCTCAGTGCCTCAGTTTCTTCATTCACAAAATAAAGATAATATCCTCAGGAAGCTGTGAAGATTAAATGAAGAAATGCACATAAAGCACCTAAAAGAGCTCACATGGTAAGCATTCAAACATTTTTACTCTTGCTATAAATGAATACTCCTCAAAACACATTGTCCCCCAGATACTTGATCAACGGTTTGAAAGGAGAGAACCCACTCTCATTTAAGTAAAGGGTTTGAGGAAACAGAACGGATGAGTACTATGGGAGCTGTGCTCAGGCCAGTAATCACTGACTTATTTTCTTCTTCCATGGACTTCCTTCCTCAGGGGCACAGCATCAACCCTGAGCCTGGAGATATAAAAGGGGAACCTACTATCCATCCAGAGGAACCCAAAGCCTGAGTTCAGCAGGGAGGAGACAGGTAGCTAATGACCAAGCAGAAGAACCTGAAGAGCGCGATGGGGGCTGTGGAACAGGTTCCAATAAGACAGGTCTGAGTATGAAGAACGGGAGAGCTAAACTCTATGCAGCTGCCATATATCTGAGAGGAGGCCCCGCAGGCAATGGGAACACAGGTGGGTGAGGACACTGAGCAGCGTGATTCCTGGTGTTCCTGGAGTACGTGGGCACAAGGGCAGTGGGAGAAGATGCCCTGTACGTTCTCTGCTCTCCGGAGCCTTTGGGTAGAACACCACGCTGCACAACCCGACACAGTGGCAACGCCACACCCTCTGTGTGAAGATCTTTCAATAAATATTTTATAGTTAATTCTCAGAGGAAGGCTCTTCAAAACGAATGGCAAAGAGAAACCTCTGAAACATATTCAGTAAGTCATGAAGACAAGTAGTAGGGAAAATTACTGGTATCCCAGATCTGAAAGTCAGTTCTGGAGTACTAACCCCTGGCCCTTAAGGCCCTAAGAAGATACAAACTTCTACAGACTCTTACTAGGTCTCTTAAATAATTTTTTTTCAAGATGATGACATTTCACTCCCCTGATACAGACACGATGACTGCACCAAAAATCCACTAAGGATCTCATATAAGGAGACTCTTGGTATAACTGTAGCTTTATGACTCATGGTAATTGGGGTTTTTTAAAATACAGAAAACACTAAAAAATGTATCTTTATTTTATGATCTTTTATAAAATAATAGCATTAATGTTTCATTCATAATTGTAATAAAGCAACAACAAGAAAGCCTACTCTGTTGCCTTTGTGCATGTGTAAAAGCCTGAGAGATCAGATTTAAATTAAACTGGACTAACCCCACCTCCACTCCACTTTGATCCTTTTTCATCACAAAGGCAGCAAGACTTCAAAAAGCACATCAACCAGAACGAGATGTTCTGCAGTTTAGGACGCAATCCCAAAAGAACTCGTGAAGTAATTATAGCACCATATAATATGTATAGAAAAATAATACTGTCTGAACACTATCTGAACAGTGGAGCTTTTAAAAGAAGACAAAATAGTGAAGCAGAATAACAGCCTAGAGGAGGATTCTGGAAGATCCTGGAAGACTGCTGGGGAAAGAAACCGCTGATTAAGTCTTAGGTCTGCACAGGGAAGTACCTATTTGTGAAGAACACAGGTTCTTTACACTTTTCAATAAAAGTGCTTCAAAACAGCCATCTACCATCAAGCACCTAGACAATCAACTAAGAGTACAAGAGTCAAAATTAACAGGGTTTTTTCATTGTTTTCAATTTATATATCAACATCTCAAAATAGATAAAAACTCCTTTCTGGGGTATGCAACTGAATGTCACTTCCCCATGTGCTAGGTTTTCTTCGAAGACATAAAAACTTTGTTAATGTTCTTCAAACTCACCAAGTTACTCAATAACCACAAGGGTAACCGAAAGCAGTGTGGGAGAGCAGCAGCCTGTAGGTTTAGGTCTTAATCTAAGCCTTGTGACCAAGCTTTACTAAAAGGCTCAGCTTGAACAAGGCCCAAGTTTCCCAGAGGAAAATGAGCTTTATTTCCTGAAGCCTGCAGTCACCTCTAACCTGAAGGGGCAGGAGACTTGTAATAAATTTCTCCAAAATTGTATGTGAGCAGGTAGCCAGAGTTACCTAGTTATTCTTTGAGCCTATTATTGCTCTGAATCTGTTTTCTCATCTAGAAAATAGGAATCACATCATTCCCCTTCCAAGGCTGAGATGAAGGCACATAAGGTCATGTGCAGAAATTAAGCGTTAGTGCCCCGAAAAGCAAAGTCTGGGAACTGCTATTAACACCATAACCTTCTCCCTGCTCATCTCCCCGAGCCCCACCTCCCACCCACACTGGACATTTTTACTTCACCATTGCCCCACTGACTGCAGAATCATGGGGAAACATGAGAAAAAACGCAGAATGCCCAGCTCCCATCAGAGATGGGCCAACTGACTGCGGAAAGCCACTAAACAGCAGTTGTGGGCTAACAGCCAGTTTATCAGAGGAGCACATACAATCCAAATGAAGCTTATGACCCCCATTTCAAAATCAGTTAGAATGGTCTTGGTGTATCCAATTCTTCATGCGGCCTTTGTAAATACTAAGTACCAGAGGTACTGAGGTTAACAAAGCAACTCTATGGACCACATGCCATACCTCTACATCCCCATCAACAACAAAGGTTTTCCAAGTATTAGAACCCGTAACTCCAAAGCAGTACTTTCCTCCTCTTACTCCCTCAGGTTAAAAAAGGAAAGACTGTGCAGAGGGATCAAGTGGGAAGTCCCTGTTCTAATATAAACATGGCAAGCACAACTCTATCCCTGCAATACAGTCTTTGACTTCAGCACAAAACTCTTTTCTGACCATCTGGAGCAGCTCTAGGCAGGAGGCCAAAACTTTGTAATTCCTTTTCAAAGTAAATGCCAGACCAGTAACTGCCACGTTGCTAATGCATCCAAAAGGGAGCACCTCTACTCCTACCCCACGCTCCCCGGAGTTTACGCATGCAGCAAAGACAAAGTGCTTCCAAATAAATCTGCCCACTTACCAATGTTCCAAACCGAACAGCGATCATGTCACTTCTGAACAAGGTGGCAGTTTCTCGGATGTGATCCTATCACCCTATCTCACAGGCAGGAAGTAGGACCTTCTGCAAATTTCACTAAAAACAGCCTTTTCTGATCTAGAGTGAAATCTGTATGTGTTGATTTACATTTCAGTTTGCCAAGAATGAGACATGGAAGTCCACCAGAAATTTTAAGAGTCTGTCCCCTACAGTGACTGAGATGTCTGTTAAGTTTGCAATAAATTTGAAGTCACATAGCACAGAGGGCAACAGGGGCCATGAATGGTGATCCTGGTGGAGACTTCTTAAAATCCCATTGAACAGCAGAATCACTTTCTTTGTTTATCCAATAAGGCAAATGGAGAGCCTACTTATCTGCCAGGTACATACAGTGACAATGAATGAAAATCAAAGTTCCCATTATCTCCGCCATATATATGAATCTGAAAAGTTCCAACTTCACACAATATACCACTGATAATAAAAGCTACTTGAAAGCTCACAGGTTTAAATTTAGTGAGCTTTCTCTGGAGCACAAGTAGAAAGAGGTCAACCAGCAATGGCTATAGATTTCCTACAAATACTTAATTTTTTAATTTATTAAATTTTAATAATCTTTTTCCAGATTTCAAAGACATGAAAGTTATCTCTGAAGTCACAATTTCCACTGAAGAACTATCTTCTCTTTTTAAGTAAAACATTTTAAAACTGAACAATCTGAAATTTTATCTGGTAGCAGACTTTCTTACAAAGATAAGTTAAAAGGAGTTTTACAGATGAGCAAATAGTAGCTAAGCTCTGATTACAAAATTAAACTGCAGACAGAGTACAAATAAAAAAGCCTAAAAAGGGGAATGATGGTTCTTCCCTTCTGATGAACTCTTCCTTGAGGATAAATTCACAGATTGAGCAAAGAGAGCTAGAGAAGTCATTAGAGGTTATCCCATTCTGATTTTACCCAGTTCACCTTTTAGAGAAGCTGTTTTGTTTGCCTTCAAAGCCCCATGTAATCATTACTAAATTAATGGTATCTGAGTGTCTGGAGCCAATTCCAAATGCAATGCTTGTGTCCTACCCGGAGCTCAGGGAAGAGATGGGAGATCTTGTCAGGTACCTTCCCAGAGAATTCACACCCTGGTAAAAACAGGATAGCAGAAACCCCAGATTCCTCAGCACAGGAATGTGTAAGGATTCTTTGTCCTTCAACCCATTCCAGTGTTCTTGCCTAGAGAATCCCAGGGATGGGGGAGCCTGATGGGCTGCCGTCTATGGGGTCACACAGAGTCGGACTCGACTGAAGCGACTTAGCAGCAGCAGCAGCAGCCTTTTGGAATAGAAGAGAAAGAGAAGTGAATGCTGACAGAACTACCTTTCCTAAAGGGTTTAAGAAGCTCAAGTACAAATTCCAGGGCAGGTTTCACCATCAAAGGAAACTGCTGAGAGGAAAGAAGTAGAAGAGAAATCAACTGCAAGATACTGAACCAGAAGAAAAGGTACAAGCTAAAGCAGGACTTTACGAAGACGGCGGTGAGTCAGTAAATGGCAAAACAAACAAACCATAAGGAAAGATGACATTTTAAAGAACTGCGGAACATGTGAAGAAAAAAATGAGGAAAATCTATAAAAATTAAGGCTTGCTTCCAAAGTTCTTTAAAAAGAAAAGTATTTAGCAAGGAAGAAAGCAAAAGACACAAGCAAACAGGGAATAGCAATGGGCCATTCAAAAGAGCAATCTTAGAGAAAACGTGACTTTGCAGCAGCAGCAGCTCATATAGCAAGAAGTGCACTTCTTTAAAGGAATCAGACAGTTCACATTTTAGAGAGAAACTAGGCCCAAATTCTGCCCAAATTCACTTAATTCATTTTCTTTTCAATGTGACCTCTGTTAGTTATTTCCTTACTTAAGATTATATTTTCTCTCAGTGATATATGGGCTTCGGGAAATAATAGAAGTCAAAATGAGAGGAGGATAAATGAATGCAGGAATAGGTAGGCAAAGTCTGAAAAGTACTTTGAAGTACTATACAAAAAAAAAAAAAGGTGGGGGAGCTCTGCTCAAACTGCAAGTTATCAATCAGAATGCTTAAAGAAATATCAAACAGGAACCTCCCTGGAGGTCCAGTGGTTAGGACTTCAGCTTCCAGAGCAGGAGATGACAGTTCCACCCCTGGTGGGAAAGCAAAGACCCCATAGGACTCACAGTCAAAACACCAAAGCATAAACAGAAGCAGAATTGTAACACATTCAATAAAGACTTTAAAAAATGGTCCACATTAAAAAAAATACTTAAAAAACAAAATCATCAAATGGTGATAAAGAGAAAAGGTCTACTTTCAGGAAGGAGAAAAGCAGGAGATAACTGGGGTTCTGAGAGACAGGTACCAGGCAGGAGCACGGAAGTTGGGGGAAAAAGCAACCTGCCAACCCCAGAAAAGAAAAACAACAAATTTCCAAACAGCCTGCAAAGGAGGATGTGGAAGAGAGAGAAAAGAAAGGCTGACTCTTCCTGGTAAAGCCAATGGGGAACCAGCTTCAGGACACCTCCTTTTTAGCAGGCATAAGAAACTGTTAAGAAGGAAGGAAAACTGCACAGACTTAATCTCACAACCAGCCTGACAACCTCACGCATCCACTTTCCTCAATATTCCTAAACAGGCAGCCATTCTGATAGCAAAAATCATAATTTATTTTACCTAAGTGTCCCCCAGTAACCTGGCTTATGCATCATCTGTAAGCTTCTGGATCCAAATAGTTAATTCTGCAAAAAAAGATCAGAGACTTCTTTGGTTCCTTGCTCCGACTTAGTTAAGATTGTGTAACTTGTACAAACATAACCATTTCCTGCCCACTGAACAAAGCAATTAATGGACTGGGCACAGTTTCTGAGAAGATTTAACGGAAGAAGTCAGCCAGGCCATATCTCACTGCAATTCATTTTAAAGAAACAAGACAGGAAAATATAGATTATCATTATTTTGATGAAATAGCGGTCATTCTTTATATAACTTTCCTCCCACAAACTGACTATAAATGACACTCTGGGAAAGGAATTTGCTTCCAAATGGCTCTAAGATAATATTTCTACCATCTATACCTTCAGTTCATTATTAGAAAGCATATGTAGACTGGCATTTTGGAAGGAAAAATAAAAACTGATAAAGTATATGAGTTTAGAAACATCCAACATTAATGTAACACGGACTCTACAGAAGAAGAAGTATCAAAGAAAAAAGGAAGAGAAAGAGGAAGAAAAGCAGTCTTGGCTTCAAGACCTCACGAGGTCCAAGGACACCGCCCTCGTTTCCAGTGACTCCAGCCTTTTTTGGCGGGGGGGGGGGGGGGGGGCGGGGTTTGAGCTACTTTGAGTGTTTCTGTTACTTGCAAGACAAATAGTTCTTCACTATCACTGGACACTCAAAATTTTTCAATGTTCACTTATTTTCAGGTATCAGTTATTTTAAATTGAAAATTCCATATTTCTTCCAAGAATTGGAACAGAGTTTTCAAACTGAAATCAAACAAATTTTCTCCTGGTTCAAACACATGTTAGATCAGTGTTAAAACAACATTGTTTTGCTCAGTAATTAAGCCATTTATTCAATAACTTACTAAGCACTTGTTGTCTGCCACTGCACAAAGAGAAAAGGAAAGACATGGTACCTGTCCTCATGGAATTTCTGTGGACATGTAAGCGGAATTAGCAGTCTCCTTGTTCCACACATCGCTACACTGCTGCTGCTGCTGCTAAGTCGCTTCAGTCGTGTCTGACTCTGTGCGACCCCACAGATGGCAGCCCACCAGGCTCCCCCATCCCTAGGATTCTCCAGGCAAGAACACTGGAGTGGGTTGCCATTTCCTTCTCCAATGCATGAAAGTGAAAAGTGAAAGTGAAGTCACTCAGTCACATCTGACTCCTAGCAACCCCATGGACTGCAGCCCTCCTCCTCCGTCCATGGGATTTTCCAGGCAAGAGTACAGGAGTGGGGTGCCATTGCATTGCTACACTGGCTAGAGTCAAATACAAACACACACTAGTTCTAACTGAACTGAAGGCTCTCTAAGTTTCAGGTACTGGTTCATGCAACTCATCAGTTGCTACAACCTTCTACTGCTAAGGGAGAAATGAAAAGTGTGGGGTGGGCCACTAGAATTTTCTCTCACCAAAGTGGGCAGTCAGGCTCATCACCAGGGAGGAAAGCCTGGGTGTGGATTTAACTCATCAGTTCAGTTCAGTTGTTCAGTCGTGTCCAACTCTTTGCGACCCCATGGACTGCAGCACGCCAGGCTTCCCTGTCCATCACCAACTCCCAGAGCTTGCTCAAACTCATGTGCACCAAGTCGGTGATGCCACCCAACCATCTCATCCTCTGTCGGCCCCTCTGGTGCTCCTCCTGTCCTTCACCACTACCAATTCTTCTCTGAAGGTACCTGCAAGTGTGAAAGCAGCACCACCACCTCCTACCCCAGGACAAGGGCTCACCAACATCCAAAAGAAGAGCCATTTCAACTGAAATGTACCCTCTTCCATTGCTTACACTTATTCGGAGGTTTACAAGATTGAGTCATGAGAATCCTGAGAGAAGATCAGAGAACTCAGTGTCAACTGGTTCTCTAGAACAGTTCACTATGAGAGTCCCCTCTTCATGACAGAACAACAGTCTGCAAAAAAAACAAGTATTTAGTAAACACCAATCAGTTTAAGGCCCAGGCCCTTTCACAGCTAACAGGAACTGACTACTTGGTTAAATCTTCACATTCTTGCTATTCCAGGTATGTAATCCTTAAAGTTGAAGGCTGGAAAATTTAGGTCAAAAGATGCCTAACTGGTTTGAAACATTTCAAAACGAAGGCTCTCAGTAACTAAACCACTCAAAAGAACAACCCTAGGAATAAATGATACACACCCTCTACTCCTCTAAAGGTTTTAATTCACTGGACTAAAGATAAACATCCTTATACGCAATCATCCGGTCAGCATCCTGGAAAAAAATATCATTAAGCTGCAGGTTAAGTAAGTTTATACAGGCTATCAGGTATGGTGTTTTCAATGATTACTTTTCCATGGCAAAAGATGAATTGCATTACTGACTTAGAAAAATAAATAATAACGCCTAACTTGTATCTCTGCCCTGATTTCTTGCCAAACTTAAGTACACCAGATATATTTCAAATAGTTTAACCAGTCGATAACAGATCCCAGCCAGCCAGTTAACAATCCATACAAACATTTCAAACTTAAATTCCCAATCAAATAAATTTTTAGATCAAGACATCTGACTCCCAGTATCACATAAAATTTTCCAAAGCCCTTTAAATTGTTTTTGTGTCTAAATTTCAAATTCCCCACACCATGGGGTGCAATTACTGTCATGAGTCTCAAGGAAGACTAATCTCAGAAGTGTCAAAAAAAAAAAAAAGCCCACTGGGACCCTTACAACAGAAAAGGCTACTAGAAAGTACCATTTCTTTTAAAAATGAAATATAAATTTGGATTTTAAAAAGCCCCCCCAAATATGTACCACACCATATGCTCACGCCAAAATATATTTTACAAAACACACATATAATATCATGGTTAACTACAAAAACTGAGGATCCCATGCTTTACTTCTGGTGCTGATGGTGACAACAAATGAGGAAAATAAACATTATAAAAAAAGTTCACAATGATGACAACCTGAGGCAAAACGTCAGAGGCAAAATGCTCACCACTAGAGGCAAACTGCTAAAAGTCTAAGAATTAAGACAAAAGGACGATATTCATAAAAGCTCCCTTGATTCACTGGTCTTTTGCTATGCCGATGTTAGAAGCAAACTCCTTTCGAAATTAGCATTTCAGGAAACAAAGGAAAAACTCTAAGTGTACAGTCAATGCAGAGCAAACACAATGACCTGAAGTAACACAAGAAGACCTGTTCCATACGAATTACAGATCCATTAAAACAGAAGGGTTTCTATTACCTTCTCCGGACACAAAGACTGAAACGCTTGCTCTTCTAGTACTGGCTACTCCTGTGATTTTAAACAAGTCCCTTCAACTTAAGGGACTCTTCATTATGTATTTCCTGGGAAAACCTGACATTGTCTTAGAAAAATGAATTACATAACTGAGAATCTGGAACAGAGCATCCCAATAAATCAAATATCAAAATGGTAGTAAAGCTATTCTGATTCATTAAAAAATGTAAAGATATAGGAGGAATATCATCAACCTGCTTTTAAAAAAAAAAAAAACACTTTTTTGAAGATTTCATTTTTTAAGCAAAGGACATGAATCAGTGAAAACCAAGAAAGCACGAGATCAGTCAATGCAGCTCTGAAAGGCAAGGAGAGGCGCACTTTCTCTGTAACATTACCTAATACCAATTTTTTCCTTCCTGCTATTGATACTAACAGAGTAACTGATTGCCCTAACGAATATACAAATTTCTCCAAAATGAATGTTGGTTTTGAAAAGCAAATCAATGTTAAAAACAACTAACCCAGCAAGTTTCCAGCAGCCAGTGGGATACGTGAGAACTGTGCAGTCTGCAAAAATGTGGTAAAAAATCCAGAACTGAGCCAGTTCTGACAATATTCAGAAAGATTTTCTACACACATAACCTGCATACAAGTCCATTCATGATTTCAATGTACATACATTCCTATAATCGAGATTAAAAACATCAAGTTCTTTTTTTAATAACACTGTTCTTACTCCAGTCCCCCAATCAACCTCCAGCACTGCATGATTTTTTTTTCCTCCTAGCTAGTTAGAAAATTAAATTTTCTTCATTTCCAGCCAGGGGCCACTCAAACAAATCTAATGGGTGTAGACAGCATTTCCTGCTTACTGCAAGAAAATAATAGGATTGCCATTATTAACATGGCCTGGGGCATACACTGAGGTGGGGCACTGAAGGAACTGACCTTTCATTTTCATCAGTTAGCCCGCAATGACTGCCTGATTTTTGTTTTTGTTTTGTTTTTTTAAAATGGTGAAGGTTGTTTTTTTTTCCCCAACATTAAGGTCTAACACTGGCTCATTCACTCCCATCGAGCAACACAGGCTCCAGTCCCTATTATCCTTTCCATTCAACTATGTTTATGTCTAAGACAACCTGCCAGTACACAACTAGCTAAAATTCAGGTTTTTCTTCTTTTATGTTTTTGGAGCTAAGCTTCCAATTTATAAGAAGTTGGTAAGGCTTAGGTACTGCCAAAGCAGAGAAAACCATTCTAGTCATTGACAACTCTGCCAAATATTCTATGTTATTCTAAAGAAATGAGCATTGAAACACTGAGCAACAAAGGTGGCTAAGATTTAAAATATGTCAAGGTCTTGCTTAGCCTGCACCGTGCGGTTCCCTGCAGTGGCATCTCTATGCCACTGTATAGAGATGAAGAACATCATCTGATGTGAAGACCCAGAGAGGAAAAGCAGGTCTTGGAGCCCCATGGTTTTGCCCACTAAAGTCAAGGCCCGATCTTCTCTCTTAAAAAGTTAGAGCAACATCCACAAAAAAAGAGAGAGGGAAAGGGAGCGAGTTACTCCCCTTTATTACAACTTTCCTTAGATCCCAGACTTTGGAGAGGAAGCAAAACTGCTGTATATCTACTTAAAAAGAGACCACCTTTCTTGGAGTGGGCAGGGAAGAAGAAAAATACTGGTAGAAATAGCACTTTTTAAAGTACTTTTCTTGGCATTGTGACATGCTCCCTCCAACCCCCCAAAAGTGCTTCTCACATAATTTATTTCATTCTATGCCCACATTCCCTTATAAGCTCAGCAGCTCAAGCATGATTTTGGAGATGAACTACAAAGATGTCACTTGAACAAGAACACTCAAGGAGTCAGGGGTAAGGCCAAGACAAAACTGATGGCTTGTATTCATATATACTTTTAAAGTAACAGGGAAATGATTTTAAATAACTATCATCCCATTAAGAAGTATGTCCAATGATTTAATGTCTGTAATCAGTGAATAAAATAATAAAATAACAGCTCTCTCTTGCTAAGCACTTGACAAAGCATCATACGGAGCTAAACAGTTCTAACAATTCCTTTTAACAGACAAAGCCACCAAGATGCTGTAGTTAACCAAAGACTTACACATCTGCAGAGAGCTGAAACTCCGGGGTCTCAAACTCAGGGCTGTTTCCAGAGCACGTGGGCTCCGTCCTCCCACTACAAATGATGATGAAAGATTTACCTCCTTACCAAAAATATTAGCTCCAAGTGATTAGCTTCTCTGCCATTATTTATAGACAAGAACTAGAGAACTTCCAAGAAGAGTGGTTTCTCTAAGAGATATTTCCTTTTCATCCAACCTATCTTGTGATTAACCTTTCTAGAAAGTTATTAATATGCTTTTTCCTGAAAAAATGGTATGAAAAAGTTATTTCTTGGCCAAAATGGACACTTAACTAAAAATATGCAAATACAGCAATCTGCATTAAAAATACTTTCAAAAAAGAGGTTGTTCATTAATCTGCCAAGCAGAACATCTGACAGCAGACAAAGAACTGCCCCTCTACTGAACTCGCAGATGACTCAGTGGAAATTAGAATTTGGAAAACTTATCATCCCACATAAAACATAATAGAGACAAACTCACTCACCTTCATTGGCACTACATCCTTCTCAAACCTGGCCTACTTTCCTCTACTCCCTCCTACGATCCCTGCTTCTCACAAAAGCAAGAGAGGAAAGCCTGCAAAAATAGAACGTTAATGGCAAACACTTGGGGCCTAAAGTTACTCCAAACAAAATGAAGCTAAGGGAATCTAGGGAAAATTTGTACCCTCAATTTTCTCTTATTAGCCAACTACTATGCTTTAATGGGTTTGTACTCCAGAGAAAACTGAATTAAGAGAATTGGAAAGTAAAACATAAATAGGAAATGACATTGTTTCCACAAATCTAATAAGCAAATAGAAAAATCTAAAAGACTAGGTTTTAAAATTATCAGTGTCCCAGGTATCATTAAAATACAGTTAAAGCTACAGTGCAGTAACCACACAGCAAGATTAGAATGTCAAAATCAAATAAACTTGGAAATGACTCGACTGCATTAGTAAAGAAACTTTGCATTGAAGATACGTGTGTGCTAAGTCGCTTCAGGTGTGTTCAACTCTGTAACCCTATGGACTACAGCCTACCAGGTTCCTCTAGCCACGGGATTCTCCAGGCAAAAATATTGGAGTAGGTTGCCATGCCCTCCTCCAGGGGATCTTCCCAATTCAGCAACTGAATCCACATCTCCTATGTCTCCTGCACTGGCAGAGGAGTTCTTTACCACTAGCAACACCTAGGAAGTCCAAAGTAAAGATACCTGTTGCTAATTAAAGCCTGAATTAAGACACAAGCCTTAAAAATTATTACCCATTTCTTCTCCCTGCTCCCATAAGTCTCTTAAAAAAAAAAAAGACAGCAGGTAGACTAAGTTAGAAATGCCTGTGGGAATTAAGGTAAAGATCTATATCTGAATACATTGGTCTAGAATTTAGGGATATAATGTAGCTAGGGGGTTGGGAATTATCAGTCTTCATTTGTGGCATAACAAAAGAACATCCATATCCAGTATTTTTTTGTGCTAAGTATAAATAATGAGACATATTCATTAAACAGCTAAACAATTTTAAAAGGGCAGCATTTTAAAAACTGAACTTCCTTTCTAGGAGGCTCAAAGCAGATTTCATTCATTTCCTTGAATATGAGTGTACACATGGGCAATTTCAGTATCTTTTATCCAAAATTAATTACGTATCTATAAATCTCCACTTTCAGGCGAAAATGGTAAAAGTGTACAAAGGGTTAGATAGGTGAGGATCCAAGCAATTTAAAACTTAAGACAACAAAGTGCCCAAATTCAAAAATTAAAACATACTCCCTTTTTACAGTGCTTAACACTGTTTCCTTTAGACCTTAAAGTATAAAATAGATGTTTTAAAATTAAGTGCTCTTAAAAGTTAGTTCAATCACTCATACTCCTATATACAAAACAGATAACCAACAAGAACCTACTGTAGAGCACAGGGAATCATACTCAACATTCTGTAGTAATCTATAACGGAAAAGAATCTGAAAAAGAATAGAGATATATACATATGTATAAGTGACTCACTGTGCTATATACCTGAAAGTAACACAGCATTCTAAATCAACTATATTTCAATTTTTAAAGAAAGTTTTTTTTTTTTTCATTTTAAAGTTAGTTAGATCCTGTAGTACTCTGTCATGGAAGACCACCGCCATCAAGCTCTGAAAGCCTGGTTACAAGGCAAAGGCTTGCTAGCCCCGAGCTGCACCGAGGGGAGGGCATGTAGGCAGGCCAGCATCAGGGAGCCCCTCTCTGGGGTGGCGACGGGTCATGGACATTTTACCATTTATAGCCTCCCTCCTGGACAGAAGTTTTGAGAAACAAGAGAAGGTTGTTCTCACAGTCCTCCCCATTCTGTGGACACACAATCCCCCGAGAAGCACACGGCTCCTTCTGGACCATGAGCAGCATTCTTGTGAAGGAGTACGCAGCAGTGTTTAGGCAACACCGCCGTGGGCACTGCATCTTCATTACTCTTCATCCACACCGCCCCACACACAAACAGCGAGAGAAAGCAAGTCAGGTCCCACTTCAAAGCCTTGTCCTTAACTCACCTTTGGTGAACTCACTTTCTAAAGATGGAGTAGGGAGTGCAATAATTTCTAACAAAGGAAGCATTTAGGGCTGCCAGCTCCCCAGGTTTAGCCTGGGCCGTCTGGAAAAGCAGAGGGCCTCTCTGAATCCTGAGGTCACCTTTTATGCACCACGGGAGCTGCTCTTGGCGTCTGCAGAGACGAGACACGTTCTAGTCAGTTCTGGGCTCATCCCACCCCTGTGGCTGCCTTCAGTGCAAACCAAACACTACAAACTATTAGCCTTAAAAGGACAGAAAGGGTTAGTATTAGGAATGCGAGGCCTTGCTTTTCCAGGTGCAGCTTATAAGTACAGGATCTTACACTATATAAATTAACTTAAATGAAAGGCACCGGGGAGAGAGAATGCAAGATGAACAAAACGGTGTTGCCACTGAGTGAAAAGGACTCTCTCTCACAGCATTTTTCACATGTCTGAGTTAGGTAAAACTTCACTACCATTTCTTAATCAGCTGCTCTAGATTATTCCCATTCACTATATTGAGTTTCTCATATATTACACTCTATGAAGGATACTTTTATTCTCTGGTTTCTCTCATTCCAAGGTTCAGTTGCTATTACAGAAAACAATCTAGGAAAATCTCCCTCTTGGGAGATGTCCAGAATATTATTATTGTTTCAAAAGTAAATTTTAGGTTTCTGGACCATCGACAGGTTGAACACATGGAAGGCATTCAACTAGTACTTAGCCTTAGCATTCAGCTACCTGGGAACACAAACAGACCCTGTTCCAAGTTTGGAGATACAAAGAAGACATTTAATGTGAACTATTAAAGCAGCAGTGTGATATAGTTGAAAAAAAGTTCTGGCGTCAGTCCAGGTGATCTTTTTAACCTTTTTGAGCATATTCTCTAATCTTAGTTCACTGACATACATTTACAGCACACCAGGTATGATCGGGCTCCTGCAGTAGATGGTAGAAACATAGAAAAACAGAAATCTTTTCTATCTTCCATAGTTTTATATACATGCAAGTCCCTGACACGTAGTATGTACTCAACAATTGCTGGTCACTGTTTTACATCTGGCGTGCAGTCCAAATGTTTGGATTTAGTGCACAAATGACAAGTGTCCTCGTTTCCATATTAAACCACTAAGGGTGGTTATCATTTTATCCCAAAGAACATGAAGCCAAACCCCCCTGAGGAACCCTTCAATTCTGCCCTGGGTCCTAACTAGAGTCCTCTGGTGTCCCTTCTAAGTACTCCTCCCACCTCACCTCTTTCCAGGCAACAGGTAAAAAACTTGAAAAGGATAGATTACCTTGAAAGGATAGGGCCGAGTTCCCAAGCCTGGGTTTCCCAGAGTTGTCACAGAATTCACCTGAAACACCTCATGAAGATTTCGGATCCTACCCCAGATTTCGTGAGTGAGGGCACACGTGCACCTTCCGCCCAGACATTAGCCCTAGAATGTTCCGAGAGACTCTCCTCTTCTCAGGTGTGCTGACCTCTCCCCGCTAGTGGCTGAGGTCAGTCACCTCAGGTTTCCATGAGACACTCTCTTACCTTTTCTCCACGGCTTAGTTTAGCACCAAATACTCTGGCCTCCAGTCTAGCAGAATCAACTCTCTCTGCTGGACCCCCAACCACTTAGCAAGACACATGCTGGGGTTTTTTCCTGCCCCCTCAATGTCTCCATTCTAGAGGTTCCCTATAAGAAGATCATTTTAAACTACCATAAATCTCTGAAATGTCATCTTTTTCCAAAAATAATGTTCTTAACTTATAATTCCCAAGCTGACTCCAGTAGACAAGCAAAACATACATAATCGAGGGTCGCATTTTTAGGGGACAGAAATATAAGCTATTTGTTCTATTTGTATTTTCAAAATCAATCAGTGATATGATACAAACATGGGGGGGAAATAATCCATGTACTCTCTGGAGAACTTTGTTTCTTTAAAATAGCAATGGATGAAAAAAAAAAATAGCAATGGATGAAAGGCTAGGTTTGCACTGAAAGTGACTCATGCCTTTAATTTAATATTTTATTAGATCCCTACCATGAGAAAAAAAATTTTCAGGAAAACCGTGGAAACACAATGCCTATAATATCGCCCATGCTTCAAAAAGACCTACTTCAGCAGAGAAATAATGACTTGAGTGTCTGAGAAGAGGTACTAAGTTTAAATGGCATATTTAGCCTAGGAATTCATCCAACCATCCATCCAGTGAGCACTTACTATGCACTCTCCAAAGACATTAAGGTAAATAAGTAATCATTCCTATACTCAAGTAAGGAGACAATCAGACAGCACTGAAAAGGACAAGTGTTCTGAAAAGTATAGAAATAGTGCCAGAAGAAATTAAAGAAAATGATAAATTACCTAAAATCATGGCTCTGGAGCAAAGTCTTTCCATCTGGATTTTTATCTGATATTTTCACTATTCATAACATGCACTTTATGCCAGATGTTTAAGCTTTATATCCAATCACTTAACAAAAATCCTGCACCATCATTTTATAAGTGATCTACCTAAACTCAACATCTGTATCTCAGAAGCAAAACAAAAAACCAGCACTCAGAGAACAGTCACCACTATGAAATTAATAGGTGCTAGAGATGAGTTCAGATGAATAAAATACTACATACTTGTTTTCTCTCACTCTAGTCCCTCTCAGTAAGTTTTAGTCTAACAAACTGAAGAATGCTTTTCCTTAAATGCTTTTCCAACACTAGTACTGAGATGACTTAGACTCTTTCTCTAAGTGGAAATCAAAGTTTTCCCTAGAGTATGGAAGATGACACAACTGAAATTACAAAAAAATGTTTAAAGGTTAGAAAATATGACAGGTCTAATTGTACATCCTACTCCCTGGACGACTCACAGTGAAACTCACGATAGACCACCTTTGTGTGTCTACATAGTCTGTGGATATTAATAAACTACCTGGCTCATCTAAATGTTAAAATACCTTTTTTCTCTCTCTCCAGGGATCTCCTACTTTTAAATAGTCTCCTCTTAAATTCAAGTCAGTTAATAAAATAAGGAAACGCTGACCTCCAAAAATGGCCTATGGGAAATCACCCTTTACACTGCACTAGGCAATGGGAAGGGAGGGGGAACATCTACATACCCAGCAAGGAGTAGACCAAGGAGGAGCAAACAGAGGCAAGCTGAAAAAGGGTGGAAGAAACCTCCTTCAGTATTTTTCTCAGTTTTTTATTGTGATAAAACATACATACCATTTGCCATTTTAACCATTTTTAATCACATGGTTCAGGGTACATGAAGGTTCAGGTACATGAAATGCATTAACAATATTGAGCAACCATCACCACTATTCATTTCCAGAACTTTTCAGTATCCCAAGCAGAAGCTCAGGACCGATCAAAGTATAACACTTATTCCTCTTCCCCTAGCTTCTGGTAATGTCTATTCTCCTTTTCTTCTCTATGAATTTGCCTATTTCAGGGACCTCACATAAGCAGGAACATGCAATATTTGCCCTTTTGTGTCTGGCTTATTTCACTCAGCATAGTGTTTCCAAGGCTCAGCTCTGTTGTAGCATGTATTGGGATTTCACTCCTTCTTATGGTTGAATAATATTCCGCTGTATGTATAGACCACATTATGTTTATCCATTCATCTGTGAATGGACATCTGGCTTTTTTCACCTTTTAGATATTCTAAATAATACCAGTATAAGCACTGGTATACAAGTATCTGTTTGAGTCCCTGCTTTCAGTTACTTGGGGTACATACTTAGGAATGGAATTGCTAGGTGATGTTATATTTAACTTTTTGAGAAACCACAAAACTATTTTCCACAGCAGCTGTACCTTTGTACATTCCCAACAGCAATATACTAGTGTTCCAGTTCAACATATTCAAGTATTCTCTGATTTAGATTAACATTTACCTTTATTACCCTAAATTGGATTTTTTTTTCTTGGTACAAGAAAAACAGAAAAATGAGGAACAGTAATATCTAATGACTTTTAACATTTTTCTCTTAAGTAATTTAAATAATAGAAAATAGAAAATGTATTTTTAATTTTTTTTCAGTATAAAATAAAAAGGAGCATAATATCCTAAAAGCATGTTGAGGATCCTACATTTACAACCTGTACCATAAAAACTGGTCAGTCTGAACTCTAAAAAGTCAAATATTTGAAAACCTCATGTCTGAATAAGTCGATAAAAATATTTTAAAATATTTTTTAAAGAAATTTACTTTTCTTGGGGGTCAGTTCACAAAATACCTGGAACTAAGCTGTTCAGAAAGGCCTTGCTTTAGTAAAAGTAGAAGGGAAAGATTTATAATAAACTTACCTAAATACCACTGGCAAGCTTTCCACAATTTTGCCCAATTCCATATGGAGGAAGAGATGGGCAGTTAAAAGCAATTATGACGTTTTTAAGCCTTTAACACCTGCTCTCACCAATCCGCCATCAAGTGCTTACAGGAGGAGACAACAAGTAGCAAAACAAATATCAATAGGAAACATTCAAAGCAAATCAACAGGCATATCTGGGACTCTACTGGTGGGAGTGGATGAGATATGGGGAGGGGGACATTTGCTTACTGTTATGACTTATTTTGTATACAAAAATATACTTCTAACTATTCCTAGTTCATGTGATAGTACTGAATAAATTGCCATTTATTTCATGGCAGTCCCACACCTTTATGAAAAAGCCCAGTAGTAGAACTATTCTCAACCAATACTGCAGTTTTACATTGCTTTCAAGTAAATAGGTTTTTCCAAGGTGCTTAAAGTGGTTTGTTCTCCCAATTAAGTAAATATTCCTCTTATGATCTATTTAAACTTGTTACACTAAAACCTTTTCATATAAAGTAGCAAGCCAAACTTTATCTTAGACTTGCCTGGATAATTGCAAATTCCTAATTAGTTACATCCAGAAGAATGAAATTATTTTTAACAGAGACCCTCTCCCACCAGCTGTGGATAAACTGACTGAGCCCCTTAAGAATAAATTAAATTGTGTTATTTCCTGGGATTTTAGAATCTTCCATTATTTCTCAAACATACTACATTTGCTCACATATGAAGACAATTTTCCAGATAGTTATTTTAAAAGAAAGCTTTTCATAATTGAACATTATGAGTCTGTACTATATCAACTTAAACAAATTTTTCTGACTGGTTGCCTTTATAAAAAAAAGTTCATCTTCCAAAGTTAAAACAAGGTTGTATCAAAAGCCTTTAATTCTTATATAAATTTAGTTTTAAACATAGCCTATAGGTGTTTCAATTGTTAACATTTTTCAGATTTCAGATAGGAGCAAAGGACTAAATTGTCACACCCTACCCTAGGAGTCTGGTGGCAAACACAGTTCCCTCTACAACATCTCAAAAATATGAGCAAAAGACCCCTGTAAGTAAACAGAAAAATGTCTTGAATTTGCAAAAAAGTCAGAACAGCATAGAATATTTCATTAAGCACCTCCTGAGTAATAAACAAGTGAATGAAATAAAATTACATAATTATATTTTAAACTCAAATATAATCATTTAATACAAGGGACATTTTAAACGGAAACTTACTAGAATCACAAATTATGCTAGCTTTGGCTCAACACCATTAAAATCTTCTCCCTCCAATTATATGAAAACTGACAAGCAGTATTAATATTACAGAAAAAAAAGATAATAGGAGCCAGTGACTGAACCAACGCTGAGTTCCAGCAAGGACC
This sequence comes from Ovis aries, assembly GCF_016772045.2. NCBI lineage: Eukaryota > Metazoa > Chordata > Mammalia > Artiodactyla > Bovidae > Ovis > Ovis aries. Next base: position 216,161,697 of record NC_056054.1, read on the forward strand.
TTTCATCAGCCAATGAAATTACAATCCAGGTGTTTTTATATCTCAACTAGGGACCAATAAAAGAGATTCAAGGATTGATACATTTTTAAATTAAGAAACTTTCCCACCTGTAATAGATGACCACTATAGTCTTATCTTACTGGATTTATTCCTGGTGGTTTAAAAACCTCCCAACTTCCCCTCTCCTCTTTCGGTTCCAACCCCTACCCCCACATACCTCTGGTCTCCAAGGGCAGATCCTTGACACTAAACCCACACCATAAACAAGTCCCCTCTGGGTAAGCTCGTGACTAGGGACCTGCTTCTCAGTGGCTGTACCTTGCAAAGAGTTCAAGTATGTGCTTGCTCAGTTGTGTCCAACTCTTCACAACCCCATGAACTGCAGCCCTCCAGGCTCCTCTGTCCATGGGATTTCCCAGGCAAGAATATTAAAGCAGGTTACCATTTCCTTCTCCAGGGGATCTTTGCAACCCAGGGATCAAATCTGCATCTCCAGCATTAGCAGGCAGATTCTTTGCCACTGAGCCACCAAGGACGCTCAAGTACCAACCATCAAGTCATCCTCCCAAGTGAGCCTGCACTTTGCTTCAACAGAAACCTGCCTCTGTCTAGCCACAGTGACTGAAACATTCTCTGCCTTTAAAAAACACATTAATACTACATATACAGTATTGTGTATTTTAAGGCAAAAAAAAAAATGTGCTTCCAAATATTTTCCTATATTCAAAGGCATTCAGTGTCAACTAAGGAATAAAGCTTCTCCTCAACTACGTAGGGGCTTCCCTGGTGGCTCAGGTGGTAAAGAATCTGCCTGCAATGTGGGAGACCTGGGTTCAATCCCTGGGTTGGGAAGATCCTCTGGAGAAGGGAAAGGCTACCCACTCCAGGATTCTGGCCTGGAGAATTCCATGGGGTCACAAAGAGTTGGACACAACTGGGCAACTTTCACTTTCAATTACCCAAGTACATTCCCAGCAGCTGCACAAGGATGAGAATTAAGGCAATTTTAAAAAATTTTTTTAATTTTTAAAAATTTTAAAAATTAAGTAATTTTCAAGAATTACTTGAAAATAACAGGCTCACAGTTGAGCTATTTCAAATCCTAAAAAAATGATGCTGTGAAAGTGCTGTACTCAATATGCCAGCAAATTTGTAAAACTCAGCAGTGGCCACAGGACTGGAAAAGGTCAGTTTTCATTCCAATCCCAAAGAATGTTCAAAGTACCGCATAATTGCACTCATCTCACACACTAGCAAAGTAATGCTTAAAATTCTCCAAGCCAGGCTTCAGTAGTAGTATGTGAACCGTGAACTTTCAGATGTTCAACTTGGATTTAGAAAAGTCAGAGGAACCAGAGATCAAATTGCCAACATCTGCTGGACCATCGAAAAAGCAAGAGAGTTCCAAAAAAATCTACTTCTGCCTTATTGACTACACCAAAGCCTTTGACTGTGTGGATCACAATAAACTGGAAAATTATTTAAAACATGGGAATATCAGACCACCTGACACTGCCTCCTGAGAAATCTGTATGCAAGTCAAGAAGCAACAGTTAGAACTGGATATGAACAACAGACTGGTTCCAAACTGAGAAAGGAGTACATAAAGGCTGTATATTGTCACCCTACTTATTTAACTTACATGCAGAGTACATCATGAGAAATGCTGGGGTGGTTGAAGCACAAGCTGGAATCAAGATTGCCAGGAGAAACATCAATAACCTCAGATATGCAGATGACACCACCCTTATGGCAGAAAGTGAAGAGGAACTAAAGAGCCTCTTGATGAAAGTGAAAGAGGAGAGTGAAAAAGCTGGCTTAAAACTCAACATTCAGAAAACGAAGATCATGGCATCCAGTCCCATCACTTCATGGAAAATAGATGGAAAAACAATGGAAACAGTAGAAAACTTTATTTCTTTGGGCTCCAAAATCACTGCAGATGGTGACTGCAGCCATGAAATTAAAAGACGCTTGCTCCTTGGAAGAAACGCTATAACCAACCTAGACAGCATATTCAAAAGCAGAGACATTACTTTGCCAACAAAGGTCCGTCTAGTCAAAGCTATGGTTTTTCCAGTAGTCACCTATGGATGTGAGAGTTGGACTATAAAGAAAGCTGAGTGCTGAAGAATTGATGCTTTTGAACTGTGGTGTTGGAGGAGACTCTTGAGAGTCCCTTGGACTGCAAGGAGATCCAACCAGTCCACTGTAAAGGAAATCATTCCTGAATACTCATTGGAAGGACTGATGCTGAAGCTAAAACTCCAATACTTTGGCCACCTGATGCGAAGAACTGACTCACTGGAAAAGACCCTGATGCTGGGAAAGACTGAAGGCGGGAGAAGGGGATGACAGAGGATGAGATAGTTGGATGGCATCACCAACTCGGTGGACATGAGTTTGAGTAAGCTCCAGGAGTTAGTGATGGACAGGGAAGCCAGGCATGCTGCAGTCCATGGGGTCTCAAAGAGTCAGACACAACTGAGTGACTGAACTGAACTGAATATCTTACCACAAAAACTCTCACTGAATGTATTAACTCCACTTCATTAAAGTGAAGAAAAGGCATTGTGATTTCCAAAGTGAAAACACAGTAGGTTGCAAATATTTCCCTAGACAGAAAATGATTTTTCCCCCCATTCTCAGCTATAACTGGGCTTCCCTGGTGGCTCAAATGATAAAGAATCTGCCTGCAATGCAAGAGACCCAGATCCCTGAGTTGGGAAGGATCCCCTGGAGAAGAGAACGGCAACCCACTCCAGTATTCTCCATCCTATTCCCCAAATTTCACCCCACCCAGACCTGTTCTGGGACTTCCCAGGTGGCGCTAGTGGTAAAGAATCTGCCTGCATTGCAGGATTCCATCCCTGTGTAGAGAAGATCCCCTGGAGGAGGAAATGGCAACCCACTCCAGTATTCTTGTCTGGAGAATCCCGTGGACGAAGGAGCCTGGTGGGCTACAGTCCATGGGGCCACAGAGCCAGAAGAGACTGAGCATACCCTCGGCTCACAGCTGTAATTACTGAAAGCTCAAATAACAGGCTTACTGAGATACCACACTCATGCAAAGAGTGGACGCATTGGAAAAGACCCTGATGCTGGGAGGGATTGGGGGCAGGAGGAGAAGGGGATGACCGAGGATGAGATGGCTGGATGGCATCACTGACTCGATGGACGTGAGTCTGAGTGAACTCCGGAAGTTGGTGATGGACAGGGAGGCCTGGCGCGCTGCAGTTCATGGGGTCGCAGAGAGTCGAACACGACTGAGCGACTGAACTGAAGATACCATACAGGGACTGAACCCCATGCCTCTATCATTCAATTTTGGAAATTCCTCTAGGAGACTGTCGTTCTTCCCCTCTACCTCAAGAATGACTCTGAATCAAGCTGACTGTCTTGTCCACTTTAGCAGTGCTAACCAGCTACGGACCACATGTAAGGAAATACAACTTTTGAGAGGTCACAAATCAACTACGGCATTAAGAATATAGAGAAAATAAAACTGCAATCTAAAGATTGAAATTTTATTCATTCATTCATCACAAAGAAAAAAATGAAACATTTTTCAAAGTGTCCAAACACGAGGTCTCTGAAAACATGCAAACTAATTCCCTAAGAACAGCTCAGTTTTTAAACTTTGCAATGTAATAAACTATGGAGTTTGTGCAAGGCTTGCTAAACACTTTTCAATACACTGACTCATATTAACCCCTTGTGACAACCACTTGAAAAATGGTACAGGTACGATGTTTTCTCCTTATACTAAAATGAAGAAACAGACTAAGAGAGTTTTAGAAATATATCAAGGACACACAGCTAAGAAGTAAATTAAGTCCCTGACAGATTATTCTGATTTCAAACTGATACTCAGATGTGGCCCTCACTAGGGGATATAAGATTTGGGAGGCCCATGAGATCTCTAATCTTTGCCTATCATTTCAATATCTTTTAAATAATGTCTCATTTGTATTAAGCACCTTGATGTCCAAAATATGGAACTATGCATCCTGAGTTAAATCATGTTTCCAGTATTTGTCACGCTCACAAGAACACTATAATCCTATTTATAACATGGTTGTTATGTTGGTTCTTTGACAATAACTATGATCCCAATAGTCAGGAAAGAGTATAGAAAGATTTTTCAGCTATCTGAATGGTCTAATTAACTGATGCCTCACCTTTAGTTGAATTTACAATTTTCAGAGCTGGAGGCCACGCAATTCACACAACACTAAAATAATATAGAACAATTTAAAGCTGACTTACTAGTGTCTTTCAGAATTACATTAATACTCTAGGGTCAGGATTATGAACTGCAATTATCCCTGAGCAGTACAATAACTATGAAAGATAGAGCAGCTTCAGATATATTTATAACGAATCTGGAAGTTACTGTTTTTAAAATTCTAATAAAAGATTATTTTGTCATCTGTCTTTTCTTGAAAGCAGTAGGCAAAAAAAAAAAGGAAAGAAAAAGGTACTGGGTTACTGGATATTTATGGATGAAATCCAGATAAATAAATGCTTATTTTAACATGAGTTGGAATTTTCACTATTTCATATATTAATAAAATAAGAAAGTTGTTGAAATTCCTTCTACCAAATAAATTCTAAAATGCAAACGATTTAAATTAAATCCACTTATCGGAAAACTATTTGACCATATGCCACCAAGAGAATCTTTCTTTGGTAGCAAAGCAATGATTTTAATTCTTCAGGTTAATCGTGCAGCTAGATGAGGAAAAGTGAATGCTGATTTGATTATATTATTTACCTGAATGAACACATTTGAAAAAAAAAATCACCCAATGAACAGGTAAATGGATATTGGGGGTAGTTTTTTTCAACTTATTAGTGATTTTTTCATACCATTCCCTACTTATACTCCTTTATTATACTGAAAATAAGCAATAATTCCTATAAGCAGTTATTTCAATCAAACAGAAAATGTCATTTAAAGTTTTTGTCTATCAGTTTTTACTATGACAGGCAAGTATTTTTAAAACAATTATTTGCTTGTTTTTGAGCTACAGGTAATCTGGTATTTGAATTCCACTTAAGAACTAAATCTACGCATCTTCTGGTGGTATGGAAGAAAGAAAACTGAACTAGGCAATCTTAAAAGGAATGGGATCCAGTTAAACATAAATAGATTTGAGAGAAAGTTCTACTTTACAGTACCCAAAATCGGGGTATCTAACCACTAGCCACAAGTAGCAGTTTAAAATAATTAAAAAGAAATACAATTTAAAATGTAATTCTTTTACCAAACAGGCCACATTTTAAATGGTACAACTGTTACACGTGCCTGGTGACTGCCATACTGGACAGCAGAGATATAAAACCATTTCCATCACCAAAGAAAATTCTATGTGATCTTGTGCAAGTTACTAAATTTCTATGAACCTCAATGCCTTGTCTATAAAATGTCCTTAACATCACCTAAATTGAAAGACTATTAGAATTTTAATGAGATACTGTTAAAAAAAAAACCCACCACTATATGCAGTATTTAGTACACATTAGATATCCAAAAGAGTAAATATTAATCTAGTATTGCATTTTAATCTAAGATCACAAACACGGAACAAGTCATTCCCCCTCACTGGGCCTCGTTTTCCTAAAACTGAAAAGTTGGGAGGGTCTTCAGGTTTTCAGTTCTAAGGACACTATCAAATGTTGCCACTTTAAATGAAATGTTAGGCAAAACTCCTACTGAGTAAACTACTACCTAGGCTCCTAGAGCCAGCTTCCTAACTAATCCCAACCATTCCTCCAGAAACCCCAGAAGACTGGCTCTCCAATATAGCCCATGGTCTGACGTGAGCTATTTATAAAGTCTGTCTTAAAAGGTTACTGGAATATCTTTCTGAAATTGTACATACTGTAATTAGAAGCTACAACCTCCTATTCCATGATGATATCTTACAGTTTTAAGATCTCTTTTAAAATGAACACTATCTTTATGTAGAATTCTTTCCTCTTAGGAGCATATAAACCAAAACACTTTAAAAGCGCATACGAGTTTAAGTACCATTTTTTAGTGACTTTTTATTTCTACCAAGTATGCCTCATTCTTGGCCAGCTTGTGCGTGACCCTCTCGTGTCTAAACAAAGTGAGAATTTCCATATGGTGGAGGGAGGCGAGTGACCTTACAGGTGAGGTCCCTTTGCAGGACCAGAAAGCAAGCCCAAAGACTTTACCGTCATTAACAGCTGCTCCCCGGGAGCCAGGAAATTTACAAAACGCCGGTTCCACAGAGGCCGCTTCCAACCGGGGGAAACCACTGGCCCCCATACAAGGCACAAAACCAGGGCTACAGGCTGCTCTTGGCGTGGCTGTATGGGCTCTTCCCCCGGGCGTAGTCCCGGCCCCGAGTCACAGCTCTAACTTGAGAGTAAAGAGCAGCTCAGGCAGTAGAAATCAGAACAGAGCATTTTTGCCAGAGGCCAGAAGCCTCAAAAAAAAAAAAAAAAAAAAAGTGTTATTCCAGAGCAGATTCCTTTTCTTCCGGGTCTGTCTGCTCCCTCTGACTCTTTGCCCACAACCACCGTGCCTCCCCTTTCCCAATGCCCCACCTCTCTCCACATTAAAAAAAAAAAGAAGAAAAGAAAAAAAAAAGTGGCATATTCCCTCTTCCTTAGCTTTCCCTACGAGAGCCTGGAAACTGGAGGAAATTCAAATCAAATTAACTGCACATCAAAAAATAAACAGACAAGCAATCAAGGGGGGTGCCCACCCAACAAAAGACCTCGCCCGTTCCAAAATATGATTAAGCCTGGGTGGAAGAGGGGGAGGGAGACAAGAAACCAACAAGGATGGAGAGATCAACGTATGAATCTGCGGCCCCGGCGTCGGCCCACTGCGGCCAAATTCCAAATCTTGTTTCAAGAACGTGCTGGACTGATGAGAAAAAAATTAAAAGTTTTAACTTTTAAGGCAGTCCGCAAACGGTACTGTCCAGATAAAATGCCATCGCTTCCCTTAGTCAAAGATAGAAGGGTGGGAGTTGAGATTCGAAAAGCTCCAGCTCCAACCGCGCACTCCTGGAAGCCTCCCCGCCAACGGCGCCGCCGGGCGGCCCTGCCCCGTCTCCGGGGACATCAGGCCCGGGTGCTCGGGCTCCTATGGGGCGCGGGGACCGGACCTTTGGGAAAGTTCGCGGGCACAGCCCGAGGCCCCACTTTCCACCCGGAGTGACAAGCCCTTCCCACGCCGGCCGGCCCCCGCCCAGCCGCGGGCACCAGACGGTCCGCGCGGCCCCTCCCGGCCGCCTCGGGGCGCGGATTCCGCCGGCCCGCCCCACCCCGGCCCGGGAGCCCCTCGGGGTGACCGACTGACCGGAGCTACGCTGGCCCACACACCGGGTCGCCCGCTCCTTCCCGCCGAGCCCCACTCCCCCGCCCGAGCTTCCAGCCGCCAGGCTCGCGGAGTCCAGCCGCTGCCGCCGGTTACCGCCCCCAGCCCGGGGGGAGCCCGGGGGGCAGGACGGGGAGGGAGGACGTGGCGCGCACTGAGGTGGCCAGCGCCGAGGCGGGGAGTGTCCCTGAGAGGCCTGGCCTGGGCGGGGGGGGCCGGCTCGGGCTTGGGACCCTCCCCGCGAGCATCCCCGGGTCGGAGGTCCCGGCCCGCCCCCGCCTGGCGCGGAGAGGCGGCCCGACTTCAGCCCCACTTCGCACACCCGCCCTCCTCCCTCCACCATATGGAAATCTACGGCCTCAGAAAGTGACACGTCGAAGATTCCTCGGCCTCTCCGCCCGCCCTCCCCCTCCTGGGCAGCGTTCCTGCCGCGGAGATTCCGGGAGGGGGAGCGGATTCCTCGGACAAAATCTGCTGGGAAGGCTGGGGAGGACGAGGGGGGAGGGAGAGCCCGGGAACCACTGCCCAGATTTTTTTTTTTTTTTTTTTTCCATCAAGAAAGAATCTACCCGTTTTTTTCCCTCCTCCAAACCTTGGCCAGCTGTGTGGATGAGCGGGGGCCCGGAGCCCAGTAAGACGCGGCCGCAAAGCGGAGGCCGGCACCCCCCACACCGGGCCCCCTGTTCCCGGGGTGCCCAGATCAGCGCAGGGCGCCCCAGCACTCTGGCGGCAAGTTTTCCTCGGGAAGCCCGGCGCTCCCGAAGCGCTGCGGGACAGGCACGCACTTTGGCGGACTCTGCGTCCGGACGGGGCTTTCCAGCGCGCCGAGAGTGGCGGCAGAGACTTGGGATCCCGGTCCCCTCCAGACTCCCGCTCCTGCATCCCTTACCTTCCCTGGGGCTGAAACGCGGGGCTCCGGGCGCGCCACACACCGGGTCTCCCACGCCTCCCCAGCCGACAGCCCCGAGAATCCCTGCCGCCCCTTCGCTGCTCCCGCCGCCGCCGCCGTCTCCACCGCCGATCTCCTCCTCCTCCGGCCGCCGCCGCCGCTCAAATAACTACCAGGAGGGTTAGATGGGGGATTCCGCCATGTCAATGATGTCGGGACCACATGGGGATTTGGGGCCCGCCCACTGCCGTAATCTGCGGAGTATAACCGCCTCCACAGGCTCGGATTCGCAGGAACTGTGGGATCCTCTGTTCCCGCCTAGTCCTGCATAACTATCCAGAAACTCCTCAGTTCAGCCAGACTTTAAAGTAGTCTGAGGCTTAAGGGAACTAGCAACTCCTGAAAGGCGAGGAGTTCATGGTCTGCCAAGATCGCCAACACCGGTATAAATGCAGGGGTTGCTATGTAATTATCAGAGTTAAGAGTATGACATTTTTTTATTTGCACATATATGGACTGTGAAGAAATTTGAGCGCCGAAGAATTGATGCTTTTGAACTGTGGTGTTGGAGAAGACTCTTGAGAGTCCTTTGGACTGCAAGGAGATCCAGCCAGTCCATTCTAAAGATCAGTCCTGGGTGTTCTTTGGAAGGAATGATGCTAAAGCTGAAATTCCAATACTTTGGCCACCTCATACGAAGAGTTGACTCATTGGAAAAGACTCTGAGGCTGGGAGGGACTAGGGGCAGGAGGAGAAGGGGACGACAGAGGATGAGATGGCTGGATGGCATCACCGACTCGATGGACGTGAGTTTGAGTGAACTCCGGGGAGGCCTGGCGTGCTGCGATTCATGGGGTCGCAAAGAGTCGGACACGACTGAGCGACTGAACTGAACTTTTTTAAAATCCCCACAACCTTATGAGCTGTTCTGTCACCTCCTTTCTCTATTTCCCTCAGCACTTTGTTCATACCATTCACGTAGCTTTAAGAGATTATATTAATACCAAAGTTACAATGTCTGTTTCCCCCTTTCGGTGCCCAATATGTGCTCCTAAGAGCAGAGACTGTTCCTTACTCCTGTCTGTATTTCTGTATTAAACACAGTATAATGCAAAAGGCACAGTAGGACTCATTAAGTAACTGCTATGTTTATACTAATTAAGCCAAATGTAATGTATCCTGTTGTATAGACTCAAAATGGTAAACTGACTGCATCCTGTGTCACCCCTCAAATTATCCAGGCAGACAAGTAAGTAGAAGTTATCCCAAAGAGGCCACTAGCCCTTTTAGCTTCCCAGGTATTCTAAATAATTACCTTTAGCCTCAGTTATGAGGCTACATTGTTATATAGACTGACTTATTGAAAAGACCCTGATGCTGGGAAAGATTGAGGGCAGGAGGAGGAGACGACAGAGGATGAGATGGTTGGATGGCATCACCGACTCAATGGACATGGGTTTGGGTGGACTCTGAGAGCTGATGGACAAGGAGGCCTGGCGTGCTGCGGTTCATGGGGTGGAAAAGGGTCGAACTCAACTGAGCGACTGATCTGAACTGATTAGGCTACAAAGCAGGACTAGGTAGCAACCAGATGCAACATACTACTTTCATTGATCTAAAAAATACATAAAAACCAATTTTTAGATAAAGTTATTGTATATAGTACTGTATTAAAGCCTGAAGAATGTAAAAGAATACTAAGAAATAGCTCCTTTTCTCATGAAATTTGCAGTTCTTTTTTGCAGATGAGAGGAGTAATGATGAATCCATGCATTGGGGCCCTCGGCCCTGACTGACTTCTTTTCCCAAATGCTCCCAAAGGGTCTCTTGAAGCCATCTTTCTAGAACAAGTTTCCAATCCTAAGTCGTAGTCCTGTATTGGAAGGGAAAAAAGAAAAAGCAGAGATTCCCCAGCTCCTGCCTCAGCTTCTCTGGCTTGCCCCTGAGCCATGGCCTCCAGCCCAGACGAACTCGCCTGACGTCCAAGCACCTCTGTCCCTCTACACAGGCTTTCACTCTGTCTGGAGCATACTTCTTCCTTTCCCCTATCTGAAGAGCATTTCCTCATCTTTGATCACTCCCTCCCTCCCTTCCTGTAGTCTCACAGCTGTTTTCCCCACAATCTCATAATCCTGTTCAGTTCTTCTCACATTGCTCCGAAATTATTGTATATCTCTTCCACTTGACTGGTCTTGTTCATTTTTGTATCCCCACCATTAACCTAGCATGGAGCTTTGAATACAATACCCCTCTTATAAATGTTTGTTGAATAAATTAATTTTAAAGGATATGGAAGAATCTGAATGACTAGATAAATGGCCAAACTTCAGAGGGTGGAAGTTTGAATCTGACTGTAGAAAGACAGGCTTAGCCAAGGAGGTAAAAGCAAGCAAGAGAAATTCAGAAAACAGAATCATTTCTCCTATTTTCTACCACTAGATTGAATGTGTTCTAATTAAGAAGAAGAATCAATGCCACAAAATGCCTTAAAATTTTAAATGCATTTTCATATATATAATCTCAGTGTTTCATTTGTCTTCTTATCCTAACGCCTAACATTAGTTTTGGCACAGAATAGAAACCCAGTCAGTGTTTGCAAAATGAGAGGAAGTATGGTGTAGGGGGAAAAGCATGGAAATTATAATTAGACAAAAGCCAGTGACGTTAGTCAAGCTTTTAAAGCTCTCTATGCCTGGGTCAGTTATTTATTAACTAGTGATATTGCCTTCCTGCTAAGGGTATAAGGAATAAAAACCTCTAGCACCTGATACTCAATATATAAATATTGCTTCCTCCTCTTGAATGAATGAATGAAGATGCCTTTACTATCAGGAAATTTTTGAGAGGGCTCCCAACTACATGTTGAAGGATTTAAATTTAGTACAATGAGAAATCACTATAGGATTATAAAGGCATGAAGTGACTGAAGGAGGTTTCAAAGTTGATTATTCTGGCAGTAGGATGTAGAATAAGGTTCATGTCATAGAGGTATGCCCTGAACCTATGTGGGAGATATAAAGTCTTAGCTCAGAGAGGTAGTTCTGCAAATGGGAAGGAAGATCTCAACTTAAGGCAGTGAGTACTACTGTCTGGTGTTGACAACCCAAGTCATCTGCCACCCTAGGTCCTAAGTTATAGAACTACACTCATAACTTTGCTCCAAAAGCAACTTAGGACTTGCTCTAGTACAAAAATTAATATCCAAATGAGATGCCTAGAAGTTAAGGCCTATATATAACAAAATATACAGACTTAAAAACGCTTCCATCACCCATTGTAATGTGGGTTGAGTTGTATTTTAAAATTTAAAGAAAAAATTCAAAGTCAAACTTCCTGATCTTAGATAACTTACTTTATAACAAAAGAAATGCAACTTTAATACATTTGAAACTAGCATTGAAAAGGTCTCAAGCTGTTAGACCTGTAATACTTGTCAGCCTAAGATTTCTAAATTCACTACCTGATCACGTTAGCTAGTAATACCTAATATCTAGAAGACCCACCCAGGTTCTCAGTCTTCATATCCTACCTCTGCCTGCAGCTAGGGTTGCTAGATTCTCATAGGCAAGCTCAGTCTTGTCTCTTATCTTGAAACACACTCTTGACCTTAGAGGGTACTAACTCTTTGCATCTACCTTTTGCGCTAATATTCTGAGCCAGATCTGATGCCAGCTGCAATATGAATATTGATGAAGAGCCAATTAATCCAGTTTTAAAGACTTAGGAATTCAATGGAGTATGAACTAGACTAAAGGATACCTGGCTCAGTCAATAATAAAATCTAAGAGCAAAGTTGCAACTTTACATTTCTCCAAAACAGTTTTACCAGTCAGCCTATAGTCTCACCTTTCTTACTATTGTTCATTGCAAGACAAGGGAAAATTGTAGCCCTGTGTGTGAGTGTGTGTGTGTGTTTGTGTGTGTGTATTTGAAGTAATTTCAAACAAGAAGATCTCATCCACAGTTATCAGAACTATTCAGGTAAAAGTTGAATAGCTGTCAGGGCTCATAAAATCACAGAGTTGATGGTGAACTAAAGGTTTTTGGCCTGCTTGCTCCCAAAGCAGAATCTTTGCTCCATATCAATGACAGCTTAGCACCCAACCTCAGACTGGGCACCACCAGGAAAAGGAAAAAATGCTTCTTGCCAGGAAAGCCTTTTATCAACAACTCTAGACCTAAACTAAGTCTTCAAAAACATGCCTCCTTAAAATTTGCCCACACTGATCCTTTTTCTGCCCTCTGGAGGCAGGTAAAGTAACAACAGTCACCTTCCACATGACTTCCCTGTCAATAAATTGACTATACCTGTCACACCTGTTCTCTTTTCCTGGATAAACTTGCTGAACTCCATCTCATCCACATAGCTTCCAGATCTCTCTCCATCCTTTTCTTCCACCACCTCTAGTTACCTACTTGTTCAACAGCTCTGAAACCTGGATATTCAGATTCTATCTGTAGTATTTCAAGTATGATCAGCACACAGTCACAAAGTGGTACCCCTTCTGGCTTTAATTTAGACAAAATGCTTGTATCATTACAGTTTAATATTGTGTTCATTTTCTTAGCAGATTTTTTGTTCTGTTAACTCGTTCTTTCTTCTTCCATAAAAAGTTGTCAACCTGGGCATTTATCAGGAATACAACTGACTTTAATTGATTTGAATTAATGTTAAATTGTTGAATATTTAAGTTTATCAAATTTCATTTTTAAGTTTCATTATTATGTTCCAGCCTATCAGTACTTCCTGGACATTGAGTCTATCATCAAAAAACCTTTCCCAGCTTTCCCACATTAAATAAGTATGACAAGCATGATTTTTATGTTCCCATTCAAGTCACTAAAAAAAGCACAAAACAAGGCCAAGAACTACTAGTAATTTTTCTCAGACTGAAAAAACTAAAAAGCTATAAATCTGTCCATCACACTGACTTACTCTGAACTCTACACGACAGGGGAGCCAATTGGGTCTGACTTCCTTCATAGTCATTGTTATCACTGTTGCTCACACTCACACCTGATTTATTCCTATGATCACTGTTTCTTCCTAAGATGTCAAGACTTCAGTATGGCACACGGGTCTCTTCACACCAGGTGTGCTGAATATTATCTTTCGCAAATTCAAAATTTGGCCTGGATAGAAAAACATGTAGATATATTTGTCCTTCACGGAGAAATGAAGCAAAGAAATCTCTTTAGCTCAGGCTGCGTGCCTCAGATACAAACCACTGTAGTCAAGGAAAGATCCTGAGATTTGACCAGAAAGCAATGAGGTGGAAAGAGTAAACGTATTGCAGAGCCTGCTGGGCCCATTCTGTTTGTGAAGAGCTGGATATCATATTTGAAATTGTTTCTTGTCTTTTGTGTATTTACTGTAATATTTCTTTTATTAATAGTTATAAGAAGCATATTTATTGGTATTTCACATATAAGCTGTGTGCCTCAGAACTCAGTGTAACTCAGGGGGTAAATCACATATGGTATTCATTGATACCCTTTGTCTGACTCTGATAGCCACGATTACTGCAGGACGTCTCACTACCCTCATACTCTTCTTGGTTCTTTCTGGAAGTTTCCTGTGAGTTTACGAGCACAGTTTTTTCAGCTTTCTTCAATAACTTATTAACCCTGCCAGAGCAGCTAATATGGCATATCCCACGGTATTGAGCTTTCTGTTGTGGGTGAAACCCGAAGAGCCCACCCAGCTTACCCCATGAGGCCAGCACCGCCCTGGGACAGGGCTTCCCTGGTGGCTCAGATGATAAAAGAATCTCCCTGTAATGCAGGAGACCCAGTTCGACCCCTGGGTTGGGAAGATCCCCTGGAGTACAAAATGGTAACCGTCTCCAGTATTCTTGACTAGAGAAGTCCATAGACAGAACAGCCTGATGGGCTGTGTCCATGGGGTCACAGAGTCAGAACATGACTGAGTAGCTAACACTTCACTTCACCCTGGGATAGACTCAATTCTCTTTCTCTCTCTGGACAATGTATATAATTAACACACAACATTGTCTAAGTTTAAGATGTACAGCATAATTATTGGATTTACAAACATCATGTAGTGATTATCAACACAAGTTTAGTGACCATCTGTTATCTCATATATAGAAGTACAGAAATAAAAAATGAAATTTTTCGTGTGTTGAGAGTTCTTAGGATTTAGTCTCAACAACTTTCATATACAACATTTCATATACATATACATTTCATATATTTATCATGTTGTACATTACATCTCTAGTATTTATCTCACAACTGCAAATTTGTACCTTTTGACTGCCTTCATCCAATTCTCCTTCCTGCCTCTGGTAACCATGAGTCTGATCTCGTTTTCTATGAGTTAGCTTGTTTGTTTTTAAAATATAATTGACCTGAAATATAGATGACCTATAGTTCTCATTAAACAACATAGTAATTCAACATTTCTATACATTTCAAAGTGATCACTAAGCTAAGTCTAGTTATAATATGTCACTAAAAAAGATATTACATAGTTATTGACTATATTCCCCACACTGTACATTTCATACCTGTGATTCATTCATTTTGCGACTGGAAGTTTATAAATCTTAATCTCGCTCACCTATTTCTTTGCTCCCCCTGCACCTCTTTCCTCTGACAAACACTTATTTGTTCTCTGTATCTATAACTGTTTATATTTTGTTATGATTGTTTATTTGGGGATATTTTTTAAGATTTCACATATTAATGAAATCATACAGCATATATCTTTCACTGTCTGATTTATTTCACTTAGGATAATACCCCCAAGTTCCATCCTTGTCAAAAATGGCAGAATTTCATTCCTTCTCATGACAATAATATTCCATTATATATATTAAAATATTGTTGTGAACGATGCTACAAAGAATATGTGAGTACAAATATCTCTTTAAGATTCTAATTTCATTTTTTTTCAGGATATATACCCCAAAGTGGGATTGCTGGATCATATGGGAGTTCTATTTTTAATATTTTGAGGAACCGCCATACCGTGTTCCATAGTGGCAGTGCCAATTTACATTCCCACCAATGGTGTTGAAAATTCCCTTTTCTCCACATACTCACCAACACCTGTTTTCTGTTGCTTTCTGATAATAGCCATTCTAACAGATGTGAGAGGGTAATAGCTCATTATAGTTTTGATTGGCATTAATTCTTTTTTTAATATTCATCAGGGAAACCATATAACCCTGGGTTTTTTGTGGTGGTTGTTCTTGGGAGATTTTGATGATTGATTCAATTTCTTTATTCTTTATTGGTCTGTTCAGATTTTCTAATTCTTCATGATTCAGTCTTAGTTAAGTGTATGTTTCTAGGAATTTATTCATTTCTTCTATGTTATCCAATTTGTTAGTATATAAATGTTCATAGTAGTTATTCCTGCACTATCAGTGGTAATGTCTCCTTCTTCATTTCTGATTTTATTCATTTGAGTCTTCTCTCTTATCTTTTAGTTGTCAGTTTAGCTAAGGATTTGTTGATTTTATTATTTTCAAATGACCAATTCAGTTTTATTGATCTTTTCTATTGCTTTTCTTGTCTCTAATTCACTTATTGAATTAACCAAAAAATTTCCTTTGGTTTTTAAGTAAAAATAAAAGACACTTGTTTACTTTTTACCAAGAACTTTATGGAACAACATATTCACCATTTTGTTCCACCACCTTCTGCCATTTTTCAGACAACTTCATAATTCCATCTTCCCAGAACTTTTTATCTTTTTTGAGCAAAGAACTGTTCCAGGTGCCTTCTATACAGTTTTCCAGAGAATTGAATTTTTTTCCATTAAGAGAATTTTGTAAAGACCTAAATAAACGAACATCCAAAGCTACAATGTCTGGTGAATACAGCAGGTAAACCAGAACTTCCCAGTCAGGCTGTAGCACTTTTTGCTTGATCATCAAAGAAACATGCGGTCTTGTGTTATTCTGATGGAAGATTATGCATTTCTGTTGACTAATTCCAGAAACCTTAGTTTGATTTAATTGGGAGCAGTACATGAAATTAATTATCTGGTTTTCTGGAAGGAATAGAGGCCTCCCTTCCAATCCCATCACATACACAGCATCACCTTCTTCGGATGAAGACTGGTCTTTGGTGTGGTTGGTGGTGGTTCATTTTGCTTGCTCCACAATCTCTTCCATTTCACATTATTGTTAGGTATCCGCTTTTCATCACCTGTCACAATTTGTTTTAAATACAGAATGTTTTTTGTTATGTTTCAGTAGAGAATTGCAAGCGGAAATACGATCAAGAAGGTTTTTTTTCTGCTTAACTTATGTAGAACCCAAATATCAAAGTGAGTAATATGCCAATCTGGTGCAGATGACTTTCAACACTTGATTTGGATATTTTGAGTATCTCAGCTGTCTCCCATGTGGTATAACATCAATTGTTCTCAATTAATCTATCAATGTAATCCCTACCAACTTCAACGGATCTACCCAACTGTGAAACATCATCAAACAAGAAATCTCAGCATGAAACTTCACAAACCACTTTTGACATGTTCGATCAGTCACAGCACCTTCTCCATACACTGCACAAATCTTTTTTTGTGTTTCAGTTGGATTTTTACCTTTCTTGGAATAATAAACTATAACATGCTGAAAATGTTGCTATTTTTTCTTCCATCTTCAATACTAAAATGGCTACACATTTATTTAACTTACATGCAGAGTACATCAAACGAAATGCCAGGCTGGATAAATCACAAGCTGGAATCAAGACTGTCGGGAGAAATATCAACAACTTCAGATATGCAGACAATATCACTCTAATGGCAGAATATGAAGAAAAACTAAAATGCCTTTTGATGAAGGTGAAAGAGGAGAGTGGAAAAGCTGGCTTAAAACTCAAGATTCAAAAAACTAAGATCATGGCACCCGGTTCCATCACTTCATGGCAAATAGATGGGGAAACAATGGAAACAATGAGAGACTTTATTTTCTTGGGCTCCAAAACCACTGTAGATGGTGGCTGCAGCCATGAAATTAAAAGAATTCCTTGGAGGAAAAGCTATGACAAACCTAAACAGTGTATTAGAAAGCAGAGACTTCACTTTGCCAAAAAAGTATATATAGTCAAAGCTATGGTTTTTCCAGTAGTCGTGTATGGATGTGAGATTTGGACCATAAAGAAGGCTGAGCACTGAAGAATTGATGTTGCTGAACTGTGGTGTTGGAGAAGACTCTTTAGAGTCACTTGGCAGGCAAGGAGATCCCACCAGTCAATCGTAAAGGAAATCAGTCCTGAATATTCATTGGAAGGACTGATGCTGAAGCTGAAGCTCCAATACTTTGGCCACCTGATGCAAAGAGCTGACTCACTGGAAAAAGACACTGATGCTGGGAAAGATTGAAGGCAGGAGGAGAAGGGGATGACAAAGGACAAGATAACTGGATGACATCACTGACTTAATGGACTTGAGTTTGACCAAGCTCCATGAGATGGTGAAGGTCAGGGAAGCCTGGTGTGTTGCAGTCCATGGGATCGCAAAGAGTCAGACATGACTGAATGACTGAACAAAAAACCTGACATATCTATAGAAGAAGATGACATCTTAAGTCACTTTAGCTCTAACTTTCTGTGATTCTATGAATGAATTAATTAATATTTTTGGTAAACAAAACATATTTCTACTTTGTCCATAAAGATATCACTATATTTGTATCTAGACTGCTAGTTTAGTAATCATATCAATAAGATTAACCTGATATACCTTATTTGAATGAGCTTATGTGGCTCCTAGTGATTCATTCTCCATTCCTCTCACTGCCCAACTGCAAATTATTCAATAGGCTAGAGCTGTAGTGGGGATTGTTACATTAGACTGGGAGATATCTCTAAATTTCATCATATTATAAAAAGGAGGAAGGTTTTTCAAAAGAAATGTTATCATATACATTTTATCAGAAGTATATATGGCATATACAAGGTCAGCTCTATGAGGAGATAGCCATGTATTCCACTGTTACAAATTAAGGGGAGTTAATTTGATCTCTTCATTTGTAACATATGAATCAGACCACGTTGAGTTATTAGTCATAAGATCATAAATGAAAGTCTAAATGAAAGATAGGTCAAAATAACATTATTGTTGGAACATTACAGTCAATATGATTTTAAAAAGTATGAATGAATTATATTGATATCTATAATGCAAAAGAGGCTGATCTTTAATGAACACATTGATGTTCTGTCTATAACAGAGAGATTTTCAAGATGGTAGAAATCAAGAGCATAGAGGGGATTTCAACAGTGTAAAGTGTCTTTGTATGCACCTCAAATTATTCCATCTACTTAGCTTTTGACTCCTCCCTATATGGCAGTAATTGCAATGAGCACTTTCCACTCTTTTTTTTCTTAGCATTAAAATTCACAAAGAGGTAAATGGTGTGTGTGGTGGCCATGAAGAATAACCCTCTCCGATCTCCTGCTCTAGGGAGCACAGTGGACTGATAACTCTAGCTGCCTTGACCCTGGATCTGCCACCGCATTCTGTGAGGCCGCATTTTCTCCAGGCTGCTCACAGTGAGTGACTGAACACGTGGTATGAAGGCATGAAATCAGAGGTATGAAGATTCCTTCAGGGAATGGGGTTTTATAATGAGTGGCTTTGTGGCTTCCCTGGTGGCTCAGACGGTAAAGCATCTGCCTACAGTGTGGGAGACCTGGGTTAGATCCCTGGGTTGGGAAGATCCCCTGGAGAAGGAAATGGGAACCCACTCCAGTACTCTTGCCTGGAAAATCCCATGGACAGAGGATCCTGGTAGGCTACAGTACATGGGGTTGCAGAGTCGGACACGACTGAGTAACTTCACTTTCTTTTGGGTTTCCCAGGTGGCACTACTGGTAAAGAACTCACCTGCCAATGCAAGAGACGTAAGAGATGCAGGTTTGATCCCTGGGTTGGGAAGATCCCCTGAAGGAGGCTACGGCAACCCCCTCCAGTATTCTTTCCTGGAGAATCCCCATGGACAGAGGAGCCTGGTGGACTACAGTCCATAGGGTTGCACAGAGTCAAACACAACTGAAGCAACTCAGCATGTCTGCAATGGTTCAAAGACTCCTCTTTGGGCTGGCCAAAACTTTGTTAGAACTGAGATATAGTCTTGAATCTCTTCTTACCCAGTCCTGCTGAATCTTTTCTCCTCTCCTTTCACAGTTATCAGACCTGCATTGCAGTCTGAGGCTTTCCTTACCTACACCTACTTTTTCTCCCTTTATTTTTCACAGGAGTTTCCCCCAGTAAATCTCAAGCATGTCTAATACTGTGTTCACCTCTGCCTCTTAGGGGATGTTATTTAACATAATATGGAAAATTAAGAACGTCATCAGCTACTATCACTGAAATTTTTGGAAATAAATTAACTGCCCTCCTAGATATTTTGATTTTACTGTAAGAAAAAAAGAATTAAGCTCATTGAATACATTATTTTGAAGAGGATAGCAACTGTATTTCATTTCTTACTAATGCCAGTGTTGGATATTTTCCTCCAAATCTACTCTCTCCCTTCCTCTGTGTTTCCAAAGGACAGCCTCATTCACTGGGCTCACATCAACAGGCTTTCTTGCTCTCTAGCTTCTGGCTGGGTTTCACCATAAGAAACGCATGTGAATATGGGAGAATGGGAAGATTGTGTGGTTGTGTTTTTATTTTCCAGGCTCCCTCCATGTCAAGCCACAGGCTGGCATTAGTATGCTCTTCTACCAAAGGCAACAGCTCCTATCAAGATGCTGAAGGTGGTGACAGAGTCTCAAATACTTCATCACACCCTGCTGCTTCCTAACTTGCCCACATGTTGCGGTTAGTCCCTTTGTTAAACTCTCTTCTGTTTCCTGCTTGTTTTCTGCTAGCACTCAAGGTGATATTTAACAACTCCCTGGTCCTTTTGGGGGTATAAAGCAGGTAATGACTATTTTTACAAGTCCTTTTCTCTATTTATTTACTAGATTACATTTTCTGTTTGGTATGCTATCTCATCTTTGCTTGCTGGGTTTATATCTATTCTTAGGAAGTAGAATGCCAATGGTGATACCGTGTTGAAAACATAGTTTATTTTTACTGTTGTTGAGATGTAGATGTAAAATGATGTGGATTATAATCGTAACATTATACATTTTAGTCACATTCAACCTTTTTCCACATAAAATCTATATAGATATTTTTATTTATCATTTATGAACTTTTCTCTGTTATATTTAAATAGAAAGGATTTTTAAGTCTTTATGATATATGCTACATTATTTGCAAAAGTAATAAAAAGAAAAATAAGACTTTATAATTAAATCACTATCTAACATTCATTTAGGCCTATATACTTCCCCATGAAAATTGCTTTAGTTGCATTTAACAAGTTTTGTCATGGAGCAATTTCATAGGAATTTAGATCTAATTATTTTCCAATGTCTATGATTATTTCTTAATTAATATACAAATTATTCAGAAATATATTTTGAAACTTCCAAATACAAGGATATTTTATCTATTAAATGATCTTCAATTTTTTGTGAGCTAGTATTTAATATATTTCTTTTTATTAGTGCAAATATAAGACAATATATATGTCTAAGTACATGGTTCCAAATATGTATTAGACCAAAGGCATTTGAAATGGTTTTGAAACTTCTATATCCTTAATTATGTTCTTCTGTTATATCTATCAGTTATTGAAAGAGATACCTTAATATCTACATTTAATAACTAAAGAATAAATCCACTTTACTCTTTATTATTATACAATAAACTATTTTGTCCATCTAGTATTTCTCAGTGTTTGTGGCAGATTTTCACCATTAGCTTTGTGCACTGACTTTCTGGAAGTGAAAACCTCTGCAACTAATATGTTTGTATTATTCCTGTTTCACTAATGAGGAAACAGGGGCATGGAAAATTTAAAGCATTTGCCTCACGTCATACACGTAGCAAGTGGCATTTCCAGGAGTTAAACCTAGTGGCCTTTAGCCAAGTGCTCTATTGACATTATTTATCATCATCACAGTATTTATAAATGACTCTGCCTAGTATCTAATAATAATACAATTTAGTAGTACTAAAGTATCCAAGTCTGTGGTAGAGGAAATGAGAGTGAGTGCTGACTTTATTTTTTAGCTAGTTTCCCTCCTGGCAGCAAAATGCCTCCAGCAGTTCTAGACCACATAGCTCCACATTGCATTGCCCAGGAGAAGATGGAATCTTTTCCAGGAGGCCCAAAGAGAGAACAAGGAGGTGTCTCTTTCCAAAAATCCCTAGTAAATGCACCCTAGCACCGACTTGGTTCTGATTAGGTAACGTGTCAATTCTTAAGTCAGTCACAGTACCCTGGGCAAAGGGATAGTGTGATTTTTTTAAATTAATTTGGACACATCTTTAGAACTCAGAGTGGAGTCAGTCTCACCAAAAACAGGGGAGCAGGCTTCTCAAAGGGAATATCATGAAATATTCCCAGAAACAGAGGAATAGATGTTTCGCGGCAATGGACATTAGGTAAGCAGAAAGGATGGGAGGGTGTTCCAGCAATAGATAAGCAGAGGGAAAGTGTGAAGTGAGCATGATAGATAGAATGTTGAGAAAGGACTGCAGTAAATGTATTATTGTTATAACACAGGAAAATTTTCCACGTAGAGAGCCAAGCTACCAATCCTTTCTGATTTTTCTTCTCCTCTGAAGAGAACATATTTTGCTCTTAGAACAAAGAATGTGCTTCATAGCCACAGTCTCTGGGATCACAATCATTCTCTCATCCTTAATTTACTGCAATCAGACTTTCCTCTCAGCCCTCCATGGAAATGTTTTCTGATTCCCAATCAAGGCCTCCCAGGAATCGAGAGAGGTCAGAGTACCAGAGTTTTAAACAAGGGGGAGCAAGAGCAATAGATCACCCCCTAAAAACATTCTCTGTAAGTGGCATCCTTGGATGAAAGTTCTTGGTAGAAGCAGTGTGAAAGAGAAGCTAGTGGGTTTATTATGCTCACAGCAGTGCCCAGGTAATGAGCCAAATGGCAAATAGGAAAGTAGGAAGGGGTTTTCAATTTAACCATTTTAATACAATGGTTTCCTCACCCATCAGTGGTGCAGCTTTAGTCCTTAGATCAGGCTTGTCTTCAGATATGTACCATCTGATGGTAGAACCTAGCTAACTGTGGGAGTGTTTCCTTTCTTTCTTTTTAAAAAATATTTATTTGGCTGCACTGGATCTTAGTTGTGGCATCTGGGATCTAGTTCACTGACCAGGGATTGAACCCAGGTCCTCTGCATTGGAAGCTTGGATTCTTAACCACTGAACCAGCAGGGAAGTCCTGTGGGAGCATTTTCATAAGGATCTCGGTATATTAAAAGTTCAGTTCAGTTCAGTTCAGTTGCTCAGTCGTGTCCGACTCTTTGTGACCCCATGAATCACAGCACACCAGGCCTCCCTGTCCATCACCAACTCCCAGAGTTCACCCAGACTCGCATCCATTGAGTCAGTGATGCCATCCAGCCATCTCATCCTCTGTCGTCCCCTTCTCCTCCTGCCCCCAATCCCTCCCAGCATCAGAGTCTTTTCCAATGAGTCAACTCTTTGCGTGAGGTGGCCAAAGTACTGGAGTTTCAGCTTTAGCATCATTCCTTCCAAAAGAACACCCAGGGCTGATCTCCTTCAGAATGGACTGGTTGGATCTCCTTGCAGTCCAAGGGACTCTCAAGAGTCTTCTCCAACACCACAGTTCAAACGCATCAGTTCTTCGGTGCTCAGCCTTCTTCACAGTCTAACTCTCACATCCATACATGACTACTGGAAAAACCATAGCCTTGACTAGATGGACCTTACGGATAACAAAATAGTTCACAAAAATTGGGGGTTATTTTATCTAGTTACACTTAACAAATTAATGCTTTTCATACTCAGAAATACGCCCATGCCACATGGATATGTGTCACCAGACTATAAGGTGGGAATATGTCAGGATTATTCAAGGACTAGCAAGAAGATCACTATATTTACAGGGTAGCAAGCAAGGGGTAGGTTTCAAGGGCCAGTACTTCCCTAGTGGCTCAGATGGAAAAGACTGCCTGCAATGCAGGAAACCCAGGCTCGATCCCTGGGTCAGGAAGATCCCCTGGAAAAGGGAATGGCAACCCACTCCAGTATTCTTGCCTGGAAAATTCCATGGACAGAGGAGCCTGGTGGGCTATAGTCTGTGGGGTCACAGAGTCCAACACGACTGAGCAACGAACACTTTGACTTTTCAAGCAAGGGGTAGACGAGTAGAAGATAAGTTTGGGAGGAGGATATGGGAGCCCAGAGGGTGGAGGGTCCCGGAGGCACTGCTTGAGTGAAATGCGGAGCTTTTGGTGGATTTGGAACAGAGCACAAGAGTAGCATGAACTGACTTGGGTTTCAGTCAGTCTAGCTTCTGTCGAGGACACACTATTGGAAGCAAGAATAGAGGCAAGGAGAATAGACAGGAGACTTGCTCTGGGTATGAGATATGGACAAATGTGGGAGACAGGAAGATTCTGTTTGTATTTTGAAGGCAGAGCAAATAGGATTTGTTGATAGATTAGATATGGGGGGAGGGTGTAAAAGAAAGGGTGATGAGATGATTCCAAGGTGTTTGGCCCAAGTAACTGGAAGAATGGTGTTACCATCAGCCAAGACAGGGAACAGGATCCAGGAGACAACCAGAGTTCAGTCTAGGGCATGTTGAGTGTGAGATGCCTGTTATATTTCTGGATTTAACTGATTGTCTAATCTGAGGGAAGCCCCTTAACTTCTCTAGGCTTCATCTGCAAAATGAGACATTTGGGCCAGAAAAACTTCAAAGTCCCTCCAACATTTATTTGATTCTAAATTTCACTTAGCTAAGTTGATTTTGTGCTGTATTTTAGAGTAAATTTTAGTTTTGCAATTTGAAACAGGGAGGTCAGAGTAAGCCTCGTTGGAAAAATCACTTTTAGACAAAGGAAATATAGAAGCTAACCATGAAAGAGTGTTCCATGCTGAGAAAAGCACCTGTGCATGGGTCCTGAGGTAAGAGTGAGAGTGAACCCGTTCATAAAATGGTTCAATTTGAGAAATACGGGTTAAATACAAGGCACACACTGGACCAATAAAACCCACAGAGAGCAGAAAGTCTATAATGAGGGGAAAAAGAGACATTAAAAAGTCTTAAAGGATTCAAAAGCTAGTGGAACATCAAACAGCTTTTAGAAAAACAGCAATTTGATGATTCAAGCATAAATGAATCAGAAACATAAGAATTACTTTTCCCCTTAAATTGCTCTGAATAAAAATTTAGACATAAAAGTCCTGGCAAATATGGTTTAGATGGTTTTGTAACCCTTTCCTCCTCTTTGGAAAACTCAACATTTTAAAATTTCAAATCAAGTTTTTGTAAACAATCTTGAATTGAGCAATAATGAAACAATTTTATGTTTGAAGAAGTAATGTCAAGCACATCAAAGAACAGGATAACTACTAAAAAATCATACAAATCATGAAATAATGGAGTTTCCAATTATATTACAATTCTTTTTAATACAGTTAGGAGCTTTAAAATTTAATAAAAGCAAGGACGATTTCACCATGAAGTAGACAAAATCTTTTTGCTTTTGGTATTGTCCAGAATGTAGGCTAAGAACTTTTTTTTTTTTTCTGTTCCCCAATCAATATCTGTTGATATTTAATGTAAACCTGACAAAATTAGGAGAGATACTTTCTTAATTTAGATGGAATGTGAAACCCTTCCTCGCCTTCCTGGGGCTGGAATAATTGAAATGTAAGTGGGAAAGAACAGAGAAGAGAATGTGTCAGATGAGGAGTGCAGTCATGGCCTGTGTGGTATGCGCAGGTGGAATATAGTTATCATCCAGGAAGGGAGATTCCAAGTCTCAGACCCTGGCCCTATGGATAGTAATAACAGAAAAACCTTACAGGGCACTTACTATGTGGCAGGGCATGCCTTTTACACACATGTAATAGTATCTTTCATTTTGATAAGTATATAGCAACCAGTCACAGGATTTTTAATTTAAAAATGTATTCCACTGCCTTCTAGCTTCTAGTGTTGCAAAGGAAAATTTCGCTGCCAGCCTGTTTCCCTTCCCTTCCCCCACCCTGACCCCCCTTTACAGATAACTTATTCATTCTGTCTGGAAGCTTATAAGATTTTCCTCTATATACTTAGGCAAATAGTAACAGAAAATACTTAAAGACTGCTTACTATGCACCAGTAAATATTCAAAGCATCTCACATATATTAATACATTTTATCATTGCAGTAACACTTTGAAAGCATTTCTGTGGCTATCCTTATTTTACAGGTGAGAAAACAGAGACGTTGAACAAGCTATCCAAGTTAAATAACCTGCACGGATTTGAGCCAAGAGAGCTGATAAATAGAAGAGAACACAGAAGATAAAACCACTGTAAATGCTGTTCTAAAGGCACTGTGCTTCATAGAGTGCAGGAAATTTGAAAGAGAAATCTTATCAAAGATGACGGAGCTGCTGAGATTGTTAGTACCCTGGTGTGTGCCACAGGGGAAAGTGATTGAAGGAAATTCTCTGAGCCTAGCACCTGCAGGCTGCCCTGGGTTAGATCACATCTCTTCTATTTTAAAACATACTTAAGAGGGAACAAAATCTTGACCATGGCTTACGTGGCCTTGCGTGATTTGGGCCCCTGTACACTTTTTCACTATAAACACTTATATTTTTGTTTGCTTTGTTTTGGTTACCCAGCCCTTGGAATACTCTCCTTAGCTTGGGGAATTCATGACCATTCCAGATCTTGCCTCTCTGTTGAAGGCGTACAGCTTTTCCAGCTCCTCTTTTTATCAAGGTCAGAAACTACATCAAATGTGAATGACTGAAGAACTGGCAATGTTTAACCTGTGGGAGAGGGGACTTTGGTGGGGGTGGGTGGGTGAGTGAAGGAAACCATTGATGGAGACCTCTCCAAATATTTGGAGAGCCGGCAAATGAAAGAATGCTGTGACTCAAGAGCAGAAATCAGGAGTGGAGGAGGAGAAGTCAGGGGAGAAAAAGTGAGATAGCCAAGCGGTGGGAAAACAGCTCCAAACATATTCTCCAAAACGATTACTTCTATAAAAATTTTTTTTATTAACTTTCTTGAGGATATAGTTTCCATATAATACTATCTTCAGTGTACATTTTTAAGAATTTGACAAACGAATTTCACCCATGTAACTAATAAAGATACCACACATTTCTATCACCCCACAAAGTTCATTTTTGCTGCATTCAAATCACCCACTCCTGCCCCCTCCCCTAGCTTACCACTGATCTGATACTGGTTACTAAATCTAGAATTTCATATAATGTAATCATACATTTAATGTCTGGCTTCTTTTACTGGGCACAGTGTTTCTGAGATTCATTACTGTTGTAGCATGTATTTGTTCATTTCTATTAATCTCTCTTTATAGTAGTAGTAGTACGTGAGTCTGAGTGAACTCCAGGAGTTGGTGATGGACAGGGAGGCCTGGTGTGCTGCGATTCATGGGGTCGAAAATAGTCGGACATGACTGAGCGACTGAACTGAACTGAACTGATAGTAGTAGTCTATTGAGGAGCTATACCAAATTCGTTCATCCATTCATTTGTTGATGGACATTTGGCTTGTTTTCAAATGTTTGTTATCTTGAAGCTGCCATAACCATTCATGTACAAATGTTTGTGTGGACAACTATTTTCATTTCTCTTGGGTAAATAATGAGTGAAATTGCTAGGTTACATGGTTAGTGCATATTTAACTTTTCAAGAAATTGCCAAGCTTCTTGCTAAAATATTTTACATTCCTCCCAACAATGCATTAGATTTCCAGTTGCTCCATACCCTTGCTGACATTTAGTGTTTTAAGTCTTTAAATTGGAGCCCTCTCATTGGCCTTTGGTGTCTATCATCACAGCTTGAATTTGCACTTCCTGAATGACTAATGATTTTGGATGCTGAGCATTTTTTCATGTGTTTATTTGTTGTTCCCATAGCTTCTTTGGTGAAATGTCAGTTAAAATCTTTTCCCCATTTTTCATGAGTTGTTTAAGAGCTGCAACATTCTTTATATTGTCTGAATAGAACTCCTTTATCAGGATTGTTTTACCAATATTTTATCAAAAACCATGGTTTGAATTTCTTAGCAGTCATTTTAAGAGAAGAAGTTTTTAATTTAATGAAGTCCAGTTTAAGCTCTTTATTTTTTGGTTCATGCTTTTTGCATCCTATCTGAAAGAATCTTTGTCTAACTAAAGGTCACAAAGATTTTCTTCCAGATGTCTTATTATTTTAGCTCTTACACTTTGATCTCATGTCTAATTCTTATGTGGGCTTCAGTTGTGTCCAACTCTTTGTGACCCTATGGACTGTAGCCTACCAGGCTCCTCTGCCCATGGGATTTTCCTGGCAAGGATACTGGAATGGATTACCATGCCCTCCTCCAAGGGATCTTCCTGATCTAGGGGTTGAACCCATGTCTCCTATATTGCAGGCAGATTGCTAACCATTGAGCCCCTGGGGAAACCCGTCTGATTCTTACCCTGGCACCATAATCTTGATTAATGTAACTTTATAGTAAATCTTGAAACAGGTAGTATAGCTCCTCAACTTTGTTCTTCATTTTTCAAAATTGGTTTTCCTGTTTTATTTTTTTTTTTTTTGCATTTCCATATAAAATTTATAATCAGCCTAATTTTTAAACAAAAAAGTTTTCTGGGGTTTTGCTCGACATTGAATCTACAAATAAATTTGAGGAAAATTGACATCTTAATATTGATAAATAATATTGAACATAGTATATCTAATTGTGAAGGCCTTCCTTAATTTTCTTAGCAGTCTTTTTATTTTTCAGTTTTTAAGTCTAGAACAATTTTTTTTTGTTTAAACTTTCCTTAAGCATATTATGTTTTTGATGCTGTTGTAAACGGTGTTTAAAACTTTCAATTCCTAATTGTTTGCTGCTGATATAACAATTGATTATTGTTGTGTACTGACATGGTCTCCTGTCATTTTCCTAAGCATACTTGCTAGATCTTTTAGTGTTTTTTGAGATATCTTAACCATGTCCACATAATGACCATGTTCTCTATGAGCAAATCAGTTTAACTGCTTTCTTTACAATCTTTCTTTATTTTTTCCTTTCCTGATTAACATTCCCCCTGTACAGTGTTGAATAGGAGTGGAAAGACTAGACATCTTTGCTTTTTATCCAGTCTTAAGGGAAAGGCATTCAACCCTTCACCATTAAGTGTGATGTCAGCCAATGAGCTGTGAGCCGTATGGATCCCCTTTTCAAGCTGTAGAAGTTTCTACTTGTAGTTTGCTTAGAGTTCCATTTTGTTTTGTTTTATTATAATATAGAGAAAGAGCATTGGTTTTTGTCAAATGCTTTTCCTGTATCTATTGAGATGAACATGTGGTTTTAAACCAATCTTATTACTATGTCTTATTTAATCAAAAAAGGAGACAATAAGAGTCAATGAGAATGCGGAGAAGGTGGAAACTTCGTGTATTGCTGAGGGGAATGTCCAACAGTATAGTCACTCTGGAAAACAGTTTGTCAGTTCCTCAAAAAGTTAGACAGAGTTACCCTATGACCCTACAATTCTATTCTTGGTATATACTCAAAATAAATTAAAATATATGCCCACATGAAGAGGTGTGTAAGGATGATGATAGCAGTGCTAGTCAAAAAAGTGGACAACCCGTATGTCCATCAAACTGATAAATATATAAGCAAAATGTGGTACAGCCGACCCATTAGTTTGAAATGCATGGGTCCACTTACAAGCAGATATTTTTCAGTAATGGTTGATTAAACTGTGGTTCTGGAGGAACTGTAGGGCCAATTATATGCAGACTAATCTGTGCATTGTTCAAAGGCCCATTGTATATCCACACAATGGAAAAATATTTGGCTGTAAAAAGGAATTAAGAACTGATACATGGTACAACCTGGATGAGCCTTGAAAGCATTCTGCAAATTGAAAGAAGCAGTCACAAAATACCATGTATTACATAACTCTATTGGTATAACTCTATTTGCCCAAATAGGCAAATACTTAGAAATAGCCGATTAGTGGTTTGCAGAGACAGGGGAGAAAGAATTGGGTCGTGAATACTAATGGATACGTTAGTATGCATATTTAAGGTGATAAAAATATTCTAAAATTAGATAGTCATGATGGTTACACAATCTTTGAATAGCCTGAATTTTTAAACACCATTGCACTGTACACTTTAAATGGGTGAATTTCATGGTATGTGAATTATATTTCAGTTCAAAAATAATAAAACAAAGCACAGCTACTTTACATTCTGGGTTAGAACGTAAGCATTCCTACTAAACATTGCTTGGATGTGACATATTATAATTTTTAATTTGACATACTAAAACGTTGTTAAAACTTTTGTGTCTATTGTTATATAGTCATATTTTTAGCAATGTCCTTGGTTTTAACCTCAGCATAATACTATTTTCATAAAAGCAACTGTATTGATATTATTTATTTTTTAAATGTATGGTAAAATTTACCTGTGAAACCATTTGAACCTGGAGTTTCTTTGTGAGAGGTTTTTAACTAAAATTCAATTTACTTTTTAGGTACAGATGATCTATTTCTTCTTGAATGAGTTTGGCAGTTTGTATTTTTCTAAAATTTTCCCATTTTGCTCGAGTGGTCAAATTTATAGGCATTAAGTTGTTTATAATATTTCCTTATTTTCTATTGTCTGAGGATCTAGATGATATTCCTATTTGCATTCCATATATTGATAACTTATGTCTTTTATTTTGATTAATCAATTCTAGTAATTCTTTTAAAAGAAACAATCTTTTGTGCCATTGATTTCCTTTATTTCACTGACTTGTGCTCTTAGCTTTATCATTACTTGTGTTCTGCTTACTTTGGGTTTAATTACTTCTTTTTCTAGCTCCTCAAAATGGAAACTTAGATTATTGGTTTGAGCATTTAAAGTTATAAATTTCCCTCTACATTCTACTTTAGCTCTTTCCCATAAATTCAATATATTGTTTTAATTTTCATTCCGTTAAAAATATATTATAATTTCCTTTGTGATTTTTTCTTTGAGTAATTTACTTTATTTTATTTTAGCCACACCACGTTGTGTGTGAGATTTTGGTTCCCCAACCAGGGATCAACCTCGCCTCCCCTGCAGTGGGAGCATGGAGTTTTAACCACTGGACAATGAGGGAAGTCCTTTTTGAGTAATTTAGAAATGTATTGCTCAAGTATTAAATATCTGGGTGGGGGGATTCCTGGGAATTTTTTTCTTATTGATTTCTAATTTAATTTTATTGTGATTGATAATATACCCTGTATGTTTTCAATGCTTTTAAATTTGTTGAAACTTCTTTTAAGATCTAGATTACAGTTGATATTTGTGAATGTTCCACTGGCATTTGAAAAGAAGGTGTATTCTATTATTGTTTGATGGGGCGTTTAAATAGAATGTTAGCGTTCAAGCTGTTAGTATTGTTAGTGCTATCTGCTTGTTCTATCAATTACTGGGAGAGGATTGTTGAACTCCCCAACTACAGGCATACATAGTTTTATTGCACTTTGCTTTATTAAGCTTCATAGACACCTGGTCTTTTACAAATTGAAGGTTTGTGGCAACCCTGTGTTGTTAGATGATGATTTGAATTTTTAATTTTTAAAATTAAGATATGTACATTTGCTTAGACATAATGCTATTGCACACTTAATCAACTACAGAATAGTATAAAGATTACTTTTATACACACTGAGAAGCAAAAAAATTTGTGTGACTCACTTTATTGTGGTGGTCTAGAACCAAACGCACAGTATCTCTGTTCTGTTCAGTTCGGTTCAGTTCAGTCGCTCAGTCTTGTCCAACTCTTTGTGACCCCATGAATCACAGCACACCAGGCCTCCCTGTCCATCACCATTTCCCGGAGTTCACCCAAACTCACATCCATCAAGTCAGTGATGCCATCCAGCCATCTCATCCTCTGTCGTCCCCTTCTCCTCCTGCCCCCAATCCCTCCTAGTATCAGGGTCTTTTCCAATGAGTCAACTCTTTGCAAGAGGTGGCCAAAGAATAAGCCTGTCTAATTATAGGTTTGTTTCTTTTCCCCTTCCATTTTGATCAATTTTTGCTTCATGTAATTTGAATCTATTTTAAAGTACACAAATACTTAAAATTGTTATATCTTCCTAATGAATTGACCTGATTAAAACTGTGAAGTATTCTTTTTTTAACCCTTGTTCTGAATTCAAGTTTATCAGATATAAATAGAGCCATTTCAACTACCTTTTGATTAATGCTTGCATGGTATATCGTTTTAATTACTATTTTTAAAAATTATCTGTGTCTTTATATTTATTTATTTGTTTTGGTTTTGTTTTTTTGCGTGCATGTGTTTATATTTAAAATGGGTTTATTATAGGCGGCATATGGTTGGGCTTTTTTTTCATTTTTAATGTAAAATGTAAGCAACATAAAATAACATGGTATTGTATGGTAAAATGTATATAACATAAAAATCTACCATTTTAACCATTTTTAGGTATACATTTCAGTAGCAGTAACCATATTCATAATGTTGAGCAATCATCATCACTATTCATTTCCAGAATTTTAAAAACAAATTGAAACAGGAATTCTATAGTACTTGGGCTTACCTGGTGGTCCAGTGGTTAAGAATCCACCTGCCAATGCAGGGGACACAGGTTCAATCCCTGGCTAGGGAAGATTCCACATGTCATGGGGCAATTAGGACAATGCGCCATGACTACTGAGCTCACCAGCTGCCAACTGCTGAAGCCCTCTCACCTATAATAGAGCCCGTGCTCTGCAACGAGAAGCCACCACAATGAGAAGCCTGAGCATCATAACGAAGAGTTGCCCTCACTCATCTCAACTAGAGAAAATCTGCAAAGCAACAAAGACCTAGCACAGCCAAAAATAAATAAACTAATTAATTAAATGAAACAAATTCTGAAGTACCTATTAAACAGTAACTTCTCACTCCCAGCAACCCTCAGCTCCTATTTTACTTTTTGTCTTTGTGAATTTCTCTCTTCTAGGTACTTCATACAAGTAGATTATTTGTTTCTTTATGTCCGCTTCTTTTGCTTAGCACAATGTTTTTATGATTCATCCATACTATAGCATGTATCTGAATTTCATTATTTTTTATAGCTAAATAATATTCCATGGCATTTGTTGTTGCTATTCAGTTGCCAAGTCATGTTTGACTCTTTGCAACCCCATGGACTATAGCACGGCAGCTTCCCTGTTCCTCACCATCTCCTGGAGTTTGCCCAAGTTCATGTCCATTGCATCAGTGATGCCATCCAACCATCTCATCCTTTGTCATCTCCTTCTCCTCCTGCCCTCAATTTGTCCCAGCATCAAAGTCTTTTCCAATGAGTTGTCTATTTGCATTAGGTGGCCAAAGTATTGGAGCTTCAGCATCAGTCTTCCAATGAGTATTCAGGATTGGTTTCAAGATGGACTGGTTTGATCTCCTTGCTGTCTAAGGGACTCTCAAGAATCTTCTCCAACACTGCAGTTTGAAAGCATCAGTTCTTCGGTGCTCAGTCTTCTTTATGGTCTGGCTCTCACATTCATATATGACTACTGGAAAGACCATAGCTTTGACTATATGGACTTTTGCTGGCTAAGTGACGTCTTTGCTTTTTAATAATTGCCACGGCATGCATATACCATATTTTGTATATGTGTATGTGGTCTTGTAGCACAGCTTGTGGGACCTCGGTTCCCTCACCAAGGATCAAATCTAGACCGCTGGCAGTGAGAGCAATGAGTCCTAACCATTGGACCATGAGGGAATTCCAATATATCACATTTTAAAATATCAGTTGGGTTTTGCATTTCTATTCTGTCCCACGATCTCTGCTTTCTATTTGGAACGTTTGGATCATTTATCGTTAATGTAATTATTTAAACAGTTGAGTTTAATCTACCATTTTCCTGTTGGTTTGCTATTTCTTTCACTGTTCTTTCTTCCTTTTTTCCCGCTTCTTTGGGATTCTGTTTTTCAGTATAAATTTTATTTAAAATGTCATATAGTTTAAGAGACATTATTCCTACCTTTGTTATTTCCTATATTTCTGTTGTCTCATATATTTGTGGTGATTTATAATTTGTGAGTATATGTTTATAGTAGCTCTTTTAGCATATATATCTGCTAATTCCATTATCTATCTGTTATTTCAGAATTTGTTTCAACTTACTATTTTTTCACCTGGTTGTGTGTCACTATTTTATGGTTAAATAGGTTATGTTTCCTATCTTTTTGTATGTCTGGTGGTATTTTAATTAAATAAAGAAGATCATGAATTCTAGATTATTTGGTGCTAGATTTTATTGTGAGTGCCAAGTCGCTTCAGTTGTGTCCAACTCTTCGCAACCCTGTGGACTGTAGCCCACCGGGCTCTTTTGTCCATGGGATTCTCCAGGCAAGAATACTGGAGTGGGTTGCCATGTCCTCCTCTAGGGGATGTTCGCAATCCAGGGTTCAAACTCTTGTCTCTTATGTCTCCTGCACTGGCAGGTAGGTTCCTGTAGTCCTTTAAATAATATTAAGCTTCTTCTAGTAGGCAGCAAGGTTACTTGGAGATTAGGTTTTGTCAAGCTTTTTTAGAAAGCCTCCAGAATACCGTCAATACTAAAGCTAATTTAGCCTCACTTCTAAGGCAGAAGAACTCTTCTTAGATCTCTATTAAATGGCTAAGTATTCAACCAGATTTCTCCAATCTGGACGGAGGGAATTCAAACATTTATGGTTGTATGTGATTTCTGGGGACTGTCCACCTTACAGCTTCTCAGTAATTATTCTTTCCTCCGATTTTCATGCCCAACAAAAAGGGTTCTCACTTTACGCACATGCAGATTGATATTTAGCAAGAACTCGAGGAGATGCGTGTTTCTGTGCCTCTTCCTCTGCTTAGCTCTCTCTCTCTTTTGAACTCTGCTCTTAAGATTATAGCTGCCAGGCCCCCCCAGACTGATCTGTTTCTTCGACTCAGCAAGATACTAGATTCCTTTTCCCTGTACTGTGCCTTTCTCAAGGCAGTAATCTGGGATAATCATAGGGATTCTTTCAGGAATCTAGTTCTACACTGCCAGATGTCTAATGTCTGAAAACTGTTATTTCATATATTTTGCCTGATTTTCAAATTGTTTATGGTGGGAAGGCAATTCCTGTTAGCAGCTAATCCTTTATAGGTGGAAATTCCCCTCTCAAACATTTTAAAGCCATTTAATCAACATAGGAGATAAGACTGAGGAAAAAACTTTAGAGGAAGCAATGTGAAAGTTGAGATCGAAACATCAGAAGGCAGTTTGTGAAACTTTTAGAAACTAAAATCAAGAAGGTAGCACCATTTTGAATATTACCCACCTCCATTCCCAGCTTCACCCACAAGTTACCAGGTCCTCTTCCCCTGCCGGCTTTAGAGTACTTCTGAGGCCCCTGTATGGCCTGAAAAAAATTGTTTAATGCCTTTGAATCAAAAAAATTAATGCCTAAATGATATCTTGTTATTGACAAAAATTAGTGGGGTCTTCCAAGTCCATTTATCTTCATTTTTTTTTCCTCTCTGGAGCACTATGAACTTAGTGAAGATATTTTATAATTGCTTTAAAACTCAAGAATCCATAACTAAAAGCAATTAAAAACTGATCTGTACATCACGACAATAAAATAAATGCAGTTTTTGGCTCTCCACTTAGTGTACTGCATTGTTTTTTTTTATCTCTGGTTCATTTGGACTTGACTTGTGAAAGATAGTATGCATTCAGCATTAATTCCCTTGTTGTACAAGAGCCATCATTCTTCTATAAGTGTAAAACAGCAAAAAGGGATTTTTCCCCCCTTGTCTTTGTGCTGAAGGGAGTGCTGTGGCTTTTGCTATGTTCACAAGCTGACAAAATGGACAGTACATTTTTCACATTGTTTCAGCCCATGTAGATTTTTCAAAATAAATGGTTCCTGCTTGCCAAGCCTCAGTGAACAACACTGACTTTTTCTCAGTCCACAAAGCTTGCCACATGGATTACATGTATGCATTACTCACACAACACAATCACTGGCCCATATGCCAGATTGAAATATGATTTTACAGTTGCCTCTAGAGCACACATTTCTAGCTTTGGTTCCACACATAAGGAGACAGATTTGCAGTTTTTGTTTTCTTACGGTTTTAAACACATTTGCCTCAAGCAGAAGTATATGCTCCATAGGGTAGTTCTTTTCATTGTAGGATACTTGCTTCTTTTCAGACAATCTGTCACCTATTTAAAAAACAAAGAGCAACACCACACTATTCACTTTGTTAAAACTTAAAACAGGTCCAAAGGAAAATGTGCCTTGGAAATCCTTCACTGATTTGTTTTTGTAGAACAGCTGGAGGTGAGGCCCACTGTACTAATCACGTCCAGTTGCTGCTGGTCAAATTGCACATTCAGGAAATTCATAATTAGGTGGTTATATCCCCTGAATTTCCCCTGAAGCACTCTTTATAACTCTCGATTTGTCTTCTTCCTTGTCATTCAAAACAACCAGAAAGAGAGAGAGGGAAAGAGAGGGAGAGACAGGAGAGTAAAAGGGAAAAATTGAAATAAAATTCTAAGTTAGGCTTCCAAAATAAATTGTCTATGACTGCTGGCCCTCTCTTAAAAACAGCCAGAGCCTGTGTATATATTAATATGTGTGTGTGTGTGTCCTTCTTGAAAATAAAGGGTATTTGCCTTAAAAATTATGCTCTGAAGTGTTCATCTGCTCATGTTTTGATTTCAGAGTGTGGATTTAAGATTAACAGGTACTACCTAGACTTCAAGGATTAAATTTTAACATTTCATGTAAATTGTGTATGTTTCCTTGTTGTATTTGCTTCTCTCCACTCCTCCTAACCTTGGAATTCTTAGGTAATTAATACAATGCAAGAATTTGTAGCTCAAGTGTTTGTCAATCTTTTGTTGATTATTAACAAAACAGTTCTGTATCAGAAGATCTGCCTTCTAATATATACTTTGGAACATCAAGGTTTCTTAGGATCTTTACTTCTTTATTAATCAGTTTTAGGGAAAGCAGGAAAGGAGAAAATATACTGTGAGCCAGACTGCAGTGAGGAATGTGTACCATTAGTTTCCTAATAATCCCACAGGACTGTTAATTCACTGATCTAATGGAAATAAACAGAGGCTAAGTGCCACATGCTAATTAAGCAAATTAAAGCCAAACAGAATTCTTCAAAAAGTCAAATATAGAATTACCGTATGATCCAGCAAGTCACTTCTAGATATCCCAAAATATTGAATACAGATACAGAAATAAGTATTTGCACACAAAATTTCATAGCAGCACTTTTCAATAGCTCAAAGGTAGAAACTATCCAAATGTTCAGTAATGGATGAATGGGTAAATAAAGTGTGATATAGCATACAATAGGATAGTTTCAGCCATAAGAAAGAATAAACTGATACATGATACATATGGATGAATCTGGAAAACAAGCTAAGTGAAAGAAAGCAGCCACAAAAGTCTCATATTGTATCATTCCATTAATATGAAGTATCCAGAGTAGGTTAACCTATAAACACAGAAAGCAGGTTGGTGGTTGCCAGTGGCTGAGGAAAGGAGAGAATGAACAATAACTGCTTAATGGATACAATGTTTTATTTTTTGGTGATGAAAATGTTTTGGAACTAGATGGAGGTAGTAGTTACACAACATGGGGAAGGTACTGCGTTATGCAAATACCACTGAATTGTTCACTTGAAAATGATTAATTTTATATTGTGTGAATCTTACCTCAATAAAAAGGTAAAGTTAAAAATAGAAAAATAATACATGTTTTCTATAAAGGCCTAGTACTTCCTGGAGGCTACAGAAGTTGATATTTCTAACAGAGTTTTAGGTAGGATCATAATCTAGCAAGACAAAAGCTATCTGTGCTTCACTTTTTCCAAAAGCCAATTTAAAATGTTAATTCATTATTAAAAACAGACTTGTAAACATGGCAATAATCATTTTCACATGTTTCCCTCTAGAAACAAGGCCTTACATGAACTATAGGTACATTCTGGGCTCTCCTTTCAAATTCTGCACCTCATCTTTCTTTCACGTACATGTTAAACTAATATATTCCTGAGCCTTCCTGCACAATAAATTTGACATTTCTCAGTTATTAAGTGGTAATTCTTCATATCATATAGAACCTCCTCCTTCCCCAGGAACTTTTCTTCCCCTCCTAATTTCTCTAAATGTAAATTGGTAGCAGAGGAGGGAGTTCTAGTACAGTCTTTTCTTACCTTAAGGAAATTGAGAGCTTAGAAGCAGAAAGAAAAGGGCAGTGGCATTTGAGATTAAATCGCTTTTTTGAAAACATACAAGTAAAGTTGTAGAAAAGAAAATACACAAAAGAATAAAAAGGGTAAATTAGGCATAAGAGATTGTCCTCAACCGAGGAAGTGTACATGTTCTTCCCGGCCCTCAGATGCCTCTAGAGCAGTCCGAATCATCTCTCTCCTGAGAGAGCATGAGAAGATAGTGTGCAGACAGTCTTCCCCTTGCTGCCTTTAAAGGCACTGACAGCTTGTCTGATGTCACATGCGCATCCTCAGGGGTAGAGACTTCCGGGCAGGCCACCATTCACGGAACTGTCACTGCTTGACATATTCCAGCAGCTGATGCGGAGCTCTGATGAGCAGATCACTCAAGACCAAGCAGCCAGAACAACAAGCTGACCACTCAGAACAGGCTATCTATGAATTACAATTGCTGGAAGGCAGAGAACATAACTTAAATTTGGATGGAAAGAATAATAGAACTACCTAAGGAGGAACAAGGACTACCCAGATAGACTTCCTTGACTTAAAACAATAACAAAAACATGATTTTTAAATATAAAATTGACTACTGAAGAAAATGGTTAGTACTGAAATTCAACCAGTAGCCTGGAAATTGGATGCAAGGATATTACAAAGCTCAGAGGAAAAAATGTAAATCATGAATACAGAGACTGAAGAGAGGTTTAAGGACACTGATATGAAACTATTTGGAGTTCCAGAAAGAGAAGATGATGCACAGGAAGGAAAGGATATATTTAAATAAAACAAAATGAAGCATACAAACAAAAGATATTTCCCTGGATTGAAGAAAGGATACCAAGTTTCAGGGAAGAATGATGAGAAAAGATTATATCTATATCTATGTTTATGTCTACATCTATCTTTGTCATCATATATATAGTTATAGATACATACACATATCTGTCTATATCTATTTATATATTTTTTCTTTTAATGTGTGTATATATATATGAATAGGCATATCCTGGTAAAAAGTTTGAACCCCAAAGATAAAGAGAAAAATCATATTCTTTCTGTGTAGAAACGTTTAAGTTGTTTATAAAGGAAAAAATTAGGCTGTCATGAAATTTTCTTTTGCAACACTAGGAAGCTAGAAGACAATGGGATATATTTCCAACTTAAAAATATTTTTCATCTCTTAGGGTACAAGAAAAGTGTTTGCAGATACATAAAGATTCAGAGAAGTCACACATCTCATTACTCATCCGGTAAAAATACTAGAAAAAGACTTTTTAAAAAACAAACCAACAAACAAAACAGACTTGAAGAGGAGAGAAAGCCACAGTGAGCAACAAGCTTGTGATATTTAATTAAAAATAGGTTGACCAAGATGGACTGAGTATGTGTAACTATTATAAATAGAGAGCTTAGAAATAGAGAAGTGTACTAAAAAGGAAAATTTAATAATAATCTGGAATTTAAAGAACTAAACCACCTCAGCAAAACTAAAGAATTGTGGTGAGGAGGGGCATGAGAAAGAAGGAAGCAAAAATATTCCCAAGTCGTCCTCTCTTGGGAGGAGAGTAAGGAGGAAATTTCAACTGAAGTCTTTTTCAAGCTGAATATCATGGGTGGGGAGTGACAGTGGAAAAGCTGGGGAAAAGTTGGCATCTTCTTTTCACGAAATACTAGGGAAATATCTGTCTGATTTTATATGAGGGCTGGAGAAGGACAAGCAACAATGAAATGTAAAAGGAGAGCAACATCTTAAAGCAGGCATGGTGTCACTGTACCATGGAACATGTAATTTAAGTCCAAAATCCCTAAACAGAAAAAAGGGGGATATTATATAATAATAAAAAGCATAACTTATAAGAAATAATTTTGTTTTATATATGAAACAACATAAAAGCTAAACAGATTTTTAAAATTACTATAAACACATTTAAATAAAATATTATAGTAAAGGGCTTGAATATTAGATTTGGCCAGTCCTGATAGCCAAATAGATATAGGTAGACAGAAAAAGACCCAGAGGAATTAACACAATCACAAAGCTTGTGATACTTGGGGTATGTGCACGTGCTGAGTCTTGTGCGAATGTTTGCCACCCCAAGGACTGTAGCTCACCAGACACCTCTGTCCATGGAATTCTCCAGGCCAAAATACTGGAGCAGGTTGCCATTTCCTATTCCAGGGGATCTTCCTGACCCAGGGATCAAATCCATGTCTCTTGCATCTTCTGCATTGCCAAATGGATTCTTTACCACTGTGCCACATGGGAAGACCAGAAATAAAATAATACAATCACAAGACTTGTGTTACAGTCATCCTCATTATTTGTAGATTACGTATTTGAGAATTTGCCTTGCCAAAATGTATTCATAACCCCCCAATCAATATTTTCAGAACTTTTCTCTCACTCACAGACACATTCAGAGTGGTGAAAAATCAGAGGTCAAATAAAGTGAAACTGCCTTCTTACATTTCAGTTCTTTATTATAGACATGTCCTTTCTTCAGTCTATTTAGTGTCAGAATTTGGGCCTTTGTGGGCTTTTTGTTGGTGACCTCACTGTTTAAAATGGTCCCCCATGCACTGAAGTGCCGTTTAGGTTCCTACAGGCAAGAAGGCTGTGATGTGCCTCATGAAGGTAGATGATCTTCATCTAGGCAAGAGCTACTGTGATACTGACTGTGGAGTCAATGTTAATGAATCACCAGTATATATTCAATAAGTGTCTTTAAACAAAAACACACATAGAGGAAGGTTATGTATTGACCGGCTGACAAAAATGTTGTAACCAGAGGTTTAGAGGAATCTAACCCTGTATCTCCCCCAGGAGCAAAGGTTCAGTCTTCAAAGTATCTTTATATGATATAACTACTAGGAATAGTAAGAACCAATTGTACATAGAATCAGAGAGAACTTGTTCCTCAAAAAATTCCTCTTTTAATATTCCATGGAAGACTTCTAAAATATACTTATGTATTTTTCCTTAAAGAAGTCCTCATTATGCTTTTCTGATCATAATCCAATAAATTTAAAAATAAGTAAAAAAGATACAGAAACTTCAACTACAATGGAATTCAGAAGTATATATCTATATAGTCCCTGAATTTAAAGAAATGTTAAAAACTGTCAAAAAAGCAATGGTAAAATTAAAATTACCTAGAAATCAATGAAAATAACATTTCTTACTAAAGTTCATGGTACTTGGTAAAAGCTACATTCATGGAAAAAATTATAACCTTATATTCTTTATTATTAGGGAATAAAGATGTTAAAATATACAAGTTTTATAATCACTTACAAAAATTAGAAGAACCAAAAAAACTAGGAAGGGGGAATTAAGGGAAAGAAAACATGAAATTAAAGAAATAGAAAGCAAAAATAGTATAAAAATGAAAAGCTCAAAAATAACTTCATTTGAATAACATGTAAAAGGAGAAACCACCTTTATTTGAGATTAAGGAAGACAGGGAGAGCAAAAAACATACAAGATTGTGAATGAGAAAGAGTACATAAAGACAAATACCAACGAGAACAGAAGAAATAAAACATTATGTGCACCTCTATAATAAATTTGAAATTTGAAACCTACATGATTTGCTAGCAAACAATGTGTAACAATCCAAGTAAAGAGAGGAAACTTGAATAAACCACTATACAAGAGTTTTGTTTTGTTTTGTTTTTAAGTGATTTAGATCTATCACTTACAAAGGCAACAGGATCAAATGTCTTCATATCTAAATTCTAGCAAAATAATGTAAGTAATTGCAAGATCTTAGAAAAAAGTATGAGGTACTCCAATTCATCTGATGAAGCCAGGAAATTTTAATACCAAAACCCAATAAAAAGACTGTCAAATAATAATCCATGTGATCAGATAGGATTTATTCCAATAGCAGGCTCTCAGGAACTCTAACAACATAATTTTATTCTTTTTCATTTGTGTGTGTGTGTTCATTCATTCAATCATGTCCAACTCTTTGCAACCTTATGGACTGTAGCCCTCCAGGCTCCTCTGTCCATGGGATTTCCCAGGCAAGAATACTGGAGTGGGTTGCCATGCCTTCCTCCAGGGGATCTTTGAGACCCAGGAATTGAACCTATGTTTCCTGTGTCTCCTGCATTATGGTTGGATTCTTTACCACTGAACCACTGGGGAAGCTACTTTTTTCATTGAAAATCATGTCAAGCTCACAGAACAGAACAAGAATGGTACAAAGAACTCTCATGTACCAGTCACACAGAGATACTATTTGAGTTTTGC
This sequence comes from Ovis aries, assembly GCF_016772045.2. Taxonomy (NCBI): domain Eukaryota; kingdom Metazoa; phylum Chordata; class Mammalia; order Artiodactyla; family Bovidae; genus Ovis; species Ovis aries. Next base: position 216,203,560 of record NC_056054.1, read on the forward strand.
CGTCTCTCCCAATAATGTTCTTTACAGGAAAAGGCTCCATCCAGGATCATGCGTTACAACTAGCTTTTTCTAGTCTCTGGGTCCTCAGCCCTTCCTTGACTCTCAGGACTTTAACATTTCAGAAGGTCACAGGCCAGTTATTCTGCAGACTCTCCCAGTTTGGGCTTGTCTGCCGTGTCTTCACAGTAACATGAAGATTCTGTACATTGGGCAGGAACCACAGAATGATGTATGATTGTATCCCCTTGACTGGCACTTGTTGATTTGCCCCACGCCTGGTAGTTCACTCACTAGAGTAAGCTAGTATTGCCCAGGGGTCTCCACGATAGAGTTCTCTTTTTCCCTTTGTCATTAATAAGTATTTTTATGGGAAGATACTTTGACACTAGTAAATATCCTGCCCCCTGTCCAGCTTTCACTCCCTGCTTCCCTGTAATGCTTTTGCCTGAATTGTTTACTGCTATGCTGGTTAAAATGGAGAATTCTAATATCATAATTTCTTCTACATCTGTTGGGTAGCATTCTCCTGTAAGGAAAAATTTTCTCTTATTTGTTTGTTTGTTTGTTTGTGGACTAAAGCATCCCTATTTTATTCAACGGGTTACAGTACTTTACTATTATTATTTATTTTGATGATCCAAATTTTTTTCCCATATTTTGGCCAGTGGGCTCATCTGCAAACTTATTTCTACGTCGTTCTGGTAGATCTCTATCTTTCTGTGATCATGACCTTGCTTTCTGTCACAGCAAGATGTTCTGGATTTATCTCTTACTTTCCCTGCCTTGGCCTTAAAATCAGCCATTTCCAGGAGAAGGCTTGATTTACCTTAAAAGAACATGTATTTGGACACTAGGTCTGTCTTTGTTTCTGTAACCAAAAAGTGTCTTTACACATGTAGCATTCTTACACAGTTAAGAGTCTTGAGATGAAAAGATCATCCTGATTTATTCAGGTGGGTTCTAAACTCAATGACGATTGTTCTTATAAAAAGGGCAGAAGAAGATCTGAGAGACAGAGGCAGAAAAGCGAAAGACACACACAGAAGAAGGCTATGCAGATACTGAGGCAGAGATTGTGCTGATGTGGCCATATGCCAAGAACGCCAAGGAACGCTGACAGAAGTTAGAGGAGGCCAGCTAGATTCTCCTCTAGGGTCCCTGGCCGGGGGCAGGGGGAGGGGGAGTGGTGGGCGGGATGCAGCTCTGCCAACACCTTGAATTTGGACTCTGGCCCTCAGAACTGTGAGACAATAAATTTCTGTTGGTTCAAGCTACCCATTTTGTGGTAATTTGTTATTACCCCAGGAAATGAATACAACCTCAAAAACATTAAGCTAAAAAAATAAACCAAAGACCACATATTATATGATTTCATTTATAGGAAATTTTCAGAAAAGGCAAATCTATAGTCATAAATCAGATTGGTGGTTGCCAGGGACTCAGACAGGAGAAGAATTGGACTAAATAGCCATAAGGAACCACTTTGGCATGATGGAAATGTTCTAAAATTGAATTTTGTGGTGATGGATGCACAATGATATAAATTCATTGAACACATTAAGCTGTACATTTACACTGGGATATTTTATGGTATGTATGGTTATACCCCAATAAAACTGTTAAAAGTTAAAAACTAAAATATAAAAATATTAGAAATAAATTTAATAAGGAAAACAAAGAACATATATAAAGAAAACTGGTAAATCATTTTTTTCCTTCTACGGGAGGCATTCTTAACTAAGATGGAAAATCTTAAGGTATATTTATGCATATGGACATATATTTATGTATAAAATTTTAAGACTTTTATGGCCAAAGATGTCATAAGTAAGATCAACTGAGAAAATAACATATTTAAAGAAAATTTCAGCAGACAACAAACTATGAATATTTTTAGTAATATTCAGTTCAGTTCAGTCACTCAGTGGTGTCCGACTCTTTGCGACCCCATGAATCGCAGCACACCAGGCCTCCCTGTCCATCACAAACTCCTGGAGTTCACTCAAACTCACGTCCATCGAGTCACTGATGCCATCCAGCCATCTCATCCTCTGTCGTCCCCTTCTCCTCCTGCCCTCAATCCCTCCCAGCATCAGAGTCTTTTCCAATGAGTCAACTCTTCGCATGAGGTGGCCAAAGTATTGCAGTTTCAGCTTTATCATCATTCCTTCCAAAGAACACCCAGGACTGATCTCCTTTAGAATGGACTGGTTGGATCTCCTTGCAGTCCAAGGGACTCTCAAGAGTCTTCTCCAACACCACAGTTCAAAAGCATTAATTCTTCGGCACTCAGCTTTCTTCACAGTCCACCTCTCACATCCATACATGACCACTGGAAAAACCATAGCCTTGACTAGACGGACCTTTGTTGGCAAAGTAATGTCTCTGCTTTTCAATATGCTGTCTATTAGGGAATCTTAGATAATAATGAAATGCAAAAAAATATTCAGTAGAAAAATAAACAAAGACTATGCAGAGCAAAGACAAACAGTCAATAAATGTATATTTTAAATGCATAAACTGAAGAGTGATGAGAGAATGCAAATTAAAGCCTTGATAAAGTATTATTTTCTACTCCAATGTTGGAAAATTACAGAGCAATAATACTACTGTTGTGGGAAAAAGATAAAATAATAATAATCTCATGTATTTCTTATGGAAACACTGTGAACAGTTACCTCAGTTGAAAAGTAATTTATATATTAATATGTTACTACAGATAAACATTTCATCCACTCTAGGTATTAATTTCATTGGTGAAAATACCCAGCCATATGATATATGAACAAGTATGCTCATCTTATAGCATTGAGGCAGCAAATTGGAAGTGAAAAATTAAATGCACCTCAATGGAGGAATTAGTTCAATAAGTCACACTATATCCACAGCCATGGAATGTTTTCCAGTCATTGACAGAGTTACAGATATCAAATTGAAATACTAGTTAATTTGTAAATTCTACCAGCTATTACTGTCTGAGAAAGCAAGTTGAAGGGGGGAGGGGTTGGGAAAATGAGTGAAAGAGGTCAAAAGGTCAAACTTCCAGTTTTAAAACAAGTCATGAGGATGTAACTGTATGGCCACTATAGTTAGTAATACTGTATGACATATTTGAAAGTTGCTAAAAAAGTAGATCTTAAAAGTTCTCATCACAAGAAAAACAATTTTTAATATGTACTGTAACTTTGTCATTACATTACATTGCCAACAAAGGTCCGTCTAGTCAAGGCTATGGGTTTTCCAGTGGTCATGTATGGATGTGAGAGTTGGACCATAAAGAGGGCTGAGCACCAAAGAACTGATGCTTTTGAAATGCGGTGTTGGAGAAGACTCCTGAGAGTCCCTTGGACTGCAAGGAGATCAAACCAGTCAATCCTAAAGGAAATCAATCCTGAATATTCATTGGAAGGAGTGATGCTGAAGTTGAAACTCCAATACTTTGGCCACCTGATGCAAAGAGCCAACTCATTAGGAAAGACCCTGATGTTTGGAAAGATTGAAGGCAGAAGGAGAAGGGGACAACAGAGGATGAGATGGTTGGGGCATCACTGACTCAATGGACTTGAGTTTGAGCAAGCTCCGGGAGATGGTGAAGGACAGGGAAGCCTGGCGTGCTGCAGTCCATGGGGTTGCAAAGAGTCAAATATAACTGAGCAACTGAACAATAATTATGACTAGACTTATTTTGGTGATCATTTCATAATATACATAAATATCTCATCATTATGTTGTACACTAAAACTAATTCAACAATTTTATGTCAATTTTACCTCAAAAAAAAAAAAAAAAAAACAAGAAAAGCAAGCTGCAGAGAAGTGTGTAAATTTTTAAAAGTTATGTACTGTTTCCCATTGTAATTAATAATAATAAATAGGATGCATTTTTGAGGCGAAATGAATGTACTGTTTTCCAACTAACTTTCATCCAGATTTGCATCCTTGCCTAATTCAATTTTAACTTCGAGTGGTTGCAAATGAATCTTTTATTATTATTTAAGATAAACTTTGTTGAAGTATATTGAATCATTTTTAAAAAACCCATTTTGTTTCATAGTATGTTTTGAAGGTTGAATGATCTACATAATGGCTTCCTTTAACTTGGCCTATGTCAACCCAAAATAAATAGGCTTACCTCATGCTTGGTCATTGTCTCCATGAATACAGCTGACATTTTCTGTTTTCTTTTAGACCATCTGACACTTCTAGAAAAAAATTTTATAACAAATTAGCCAATGAGACAAGTTAAGTTACACTTTTGATTTTGGCATCTGCATCAGCAGCATTGATTAGTAATACTTATCAGAATAAAATTTTATTAATCTGGTCTCTAGTTTTCTGCACTTGACAGTTGCTTTTTGAATTTTCTGCCAAGGCTGGTTCAGTGATATTAGCTACAAGTAGTATTTTTGTGAGTACGACATTCAAAATCTGACTCCATAAAACAGATTAGGAAATTTCACAATACTGCATTTTTTACTGTCTTGTTTTTGATGTTAAAAAAGCAGAGACATTACTTTGCCAACAAAGGTCTGTCCAGTCAAAGCTATGGTTTTTCCAGTGGTCACATATGGATGTGAGAGTTGGCCTGTGAAGAAAGCTGAGCGCTGAAGAATTGTTGCTTTTGAACTGTGGTGTTGAAGTCTCTTGAGAGTCCCTTGGAATGCAAGGAGATCCAACCAGTCCATTCTAAAGGAGATCAGCCCTAGGTGTTCTTCGGAAGGAATGATGATAAAGCTGAAACTCCAATACTTTGGCCACCTCATGTGAAGAGCTGACTCACTGGAAAAGACTCTGCTGCTGGGAGGGATTGAGGGCAGGAGGAGAAGGGGACGACAGAGGATGAGATGGCTGGATGGCATCAGTGACTCAATGGATGTGAGTTTGAGTGAACTCTGGGAGTTGGTGATGGATATCGAACATAGTTCTTTGTGCCATAAGTAGAACCTTGCTGCTAAAAATTAAACTTTTAATTAGAAAGTTTCGTATACTTTTATCTATTTAGAAGCATTAAGAGATCTCATTGAGGAATTAGGTGAGCAACTATTTGGACATTCAGAAAAAACTTCTCACTTTTGAACTTAAGATGATTTTATAGTTACATAAAGCAAATGTTTCATACACTAGGGTGTTGTAGTAGATAAAATGAAGAAATTATTTGAAGGTTTGAATTTTAATCCCAACTTAGCCCATGGTTTGTAGGATCATAAGAAGAGGTAGTTGAATAAAGAAGAAAGATTATAATCTCCTTTGTGCTTACAACTCTATACCATAAGATCAGTAATGCTGGGTATTCACCAAAAATGGCAGCATATAATTAATTCATCATTCAAAAACATACAGTAAGCACATTACATGTGCCAGGCATTGTTCTAGGCACTGAGAATACAGATCACTTACCTTCTAAAATAAGGAAGAAGCAGAAATATATCCTTTTAATATAACAGGCTTTTAACAAATCTTAGCTTATAAGTATGCTATATTCATTCAATTAATTGTACTCTTGTCCCCACCATTCCACTGAAACTACACTCAATGCCAAGAAAACTAATCATCAGTTCAGCTTTCATCAGTTTGATCTATTGATAGCATTTGACCCAGTTAGTTGATCATTCCCTCCCCCTTGAAGCATTTTTCCTTCTTGGTTACCAAGACACCATCCCACTGTTTTGCCATCACAATAGCCACTTCTTTTCAATTTTCTTTGCTGTTTCTATCCATCCCTCCTGATCTTTAAATATTAGAGGTCTCCAAAATTAAGAGGTCTCTAGGCCCTCTTTTATTCTCTAGTTCCATTTACTCCCCAGGTAATTTTTATTTAGTTGTATAGCTTTAACTATACTTTGGCCACCTGATGCAAAGAGCTGACTCATTTGAAAAGACCCTGATGCTGGGAAAGATTGAAGGTGGGAGAAGAAGGGGACGACAGAGGATGAGATGATTGGACGGTATCACCAACTCAATGGACACGAGTTTGAATAAACTCCAGGAGTTGGTGAAGGACAGGGAGGCCTGGCGTGCTGCAGTCGATGGGGTTGCAAAGAGTAGGACATGATTGAGCAACTGAACTGAACTGAACTGATAGCTTTAACTACTCTAACAACTCCCAGATTCAAAGCCTCAGACCCACTTCCCTCAACTGAGAATCACATGCATGCTAAGTCACTTCAGTCATGTCCAGCTCTTTGCAGCCCTATAGACTGTAGCCTCTGTTCATGGGATTCTCTGGGCAAGAATACTGGAGTGGATTGTCATGCCCTCCTCCAGGGGATCTTCCCAATGCACAGATTAAACCTGCATCTCTTATGTCTCCTTCATTGGCAGGTGGGTTCTTTACCACTAACACAACTCGGAAAGCCCCATTTGACAACTGTACTTGGAATAAAATCTAAATGTCATTATCTCCTTGCTCTCTATGACTCTGAGATTTGTATGAAGAGATTTACTGAGGGGTATATTCAGGACTCACACTTGTGATGGTTGAGAATGAAGGAAGCAACATTGAAAAGTGGAAGATGCCAAATTGTTGATACAGTTACAACAAAGGCCTCAGCTGATCCTACAGGGAGCTCTGGACCTGGAGCCTCAGAACTGTTCCAGTTGAGGCAAGGGAGATCAGTTTCACTGCACGAGGTGATTATCAGATGTAGGCTAACCCCAGAGAGGAGGGTAATCTTGGGCAAGGCAGCGTCCTCCAATCAAGAGCAGATTCCAGACAGGACTCAGCTATGACTCAGTAGCCAGCTTTTGTGGCAGCTGGGGGAATGAGCATCCCTTCCTGAAGGGAGATCTGGGTGGCACAGCACAGCTTCTACTATAACCATCCCATATCTGGTAGTGCCTCATATGCGTCACTTTCCATCCATTATGCAGCCTAAATTTTTATTTTCTCTCAAAGTATACACAGTGTGTTTTATTTTTTTATTGATTATTACCTACTAGAATATAACATGGGCTTCCCTGGTGGCTCAGATGGTAAACAAACTGCCCACAATGCGGGAGACCCAGGTTCCGTCCCTGGATTGGGAAGATTCCCTGGAGAAGGGAATGGCCACACACTCCAGTGTAGAATATAACACAATAAGAGCAGAAACTTTTCCTCTTCTTTATTTCTATATCCCCAGCATTTAGAAACAGTAGGAACATAGTAGGTACTCAATAAAAATGAGTCAATGAGTAAACAAATGTGTCACATACTTACTTTATACTGGAAACTATGCTATTCTATGTTCCAGGAATACAGAAAGAAGATAGTCTCCATCCTCCTGGAAATGACAGTCTAGTAGAAATGATACACATATAAAGCACACATGGATAAAATATGCATATATAAACAATATTTTAAAAAGTGTAGTTACAGCCAAAGGCTGTTATCTAGTATTTTAGGAATCTATCTAGATTCAGTACATCTGGTGGTCTAGCATACAAAACTCTTTACTCCATGACAATGTCAGAGACTAAAAAACAGCAGAAATTTTAAAGAGTTATTTATTGTTCCTGCTAGTTTTTGGAAAGAAAAGTTAGAACTCTAGGACACATATCTTTTGCCCAGTTTGGGAGGAAAGAACAAAGAACAAAATAAGACAAAGTAACTCAGAGAAAATGAATATGTACTCACTTAACTGGCATTTTTATTGACCAACATCCTGTTTTCTAAACTGCTAGAGAGCAAGGCTATAATTGTACCTAAAGAGACAAGGGGTAAAATGCTTGTAATGAATGGATAATTCATAGTCACATTATATATTAAAGTATAATTTTTCTATTACCATAGTTTCAGTGACAGTTAAAATGTAATAAGGACTAGGAAATAACATTTCAGCTTTTATGTCATTGTGGAATCACAGATTCGTCTTTTAAAAAGCAGCTTATCTTCTGAAAGCTATGTTTTCTGCTTTCTATAGAATATTTATTTCCACTCACAATCAACCAAATGACTTTGCCTTACAGAGTTTCAGCAAGATGAATCTTGTTCCCTCCTCTGCTTATTTTATTCGAAACATGAAAGTCTTTCACTCTGTGTTGTCTGTGTGGTAGTGAACCTGACAACCAATATTTCAATTCTTGGGTTATCATAAGTAAGATACTTCGCATTTCTAGAATAACTTGCATGGGAAATCTCAATTTTCTCTCTATATATGAATTTGCCAGTCTCTTTGCGTCCTTGCACATTATTGCCACAATGCACGAAATGTAATCTGGGGCTGAACAGGTTTATATACCCATCTTCTATGTGCTAATTCATCCTAGAGCAATGTAAGTCTTGAGAAGATTCTAGCCTGTAAGAACTTCTACCTTAAGAGTGAAAAAGGGTTTTAATGTTCATGGGATAATAAAACCAATGAGTCCTAATATTATTCACTCAGTTTGTTATGGTCCTCTATTAAAATAAATTTTAGATTTTTTAAATAAAATAGATACACACACAGATGCACACACACACACACACACACACATATATATATACACTTTTTTTTTTGGCTGCATAGCTTCTGGGATTTTTTTCCCTAACCAGGGAGAAGCAGTGAAAAAAAGCAGTGAAAGCAAGTCTTAACTACCAGACCACCAGGGAATTCCCACATTTTATATTTCTAATGAATACCTTAGTTATCAATTTTACATGAATTTACTGCAATGTCACCTCTATTCTTGGATATCTTTTAGAAAAGAATAGGTGATTACTAGCCTGGTATCATAGTGTGCAGACACAGTCTAATTATATCATTTCTTTGATGACTAATAGGTGGCAAGGTCCTTACAGTGGTCTTTCAGAGCACAATAAATAGAACTCTACAAATTATCCTTGTTGATAATTAATCCTCCTCTTACAGTTGGAGATGATACTTGAGGCCCTCTAAGCACAAAAGGGCTGCTGCAGACCCTCAGTTTTAGGGCTGACAGTATTTGATAAGATCAGTCATGGTTGGTTAAGTGGTACATAATTTTACAAAAAGAAGTAACAGAAAATGACCTTTTACTCTGGACTCAAACATATATCAGGTTATCACAGAAGCAGCTCGAGCGTGCCTAATGCCTCACATACTACTGCACGCATGTCTGCCTCACTGTACACTGCCTTGCTGTCTCTGTTCATCTCTCACCATCTCATTCTTAATCTGCTTTTTTGAGCTTCCCTACTTTTTTCCTTGTCTTGTGCATTCATCTTCTTTTCCTGGTCCCAGATTGTTCATGTAAATTAAGCAGAAAGTATATTTCAAATGTATATTTTATAGTTTCTAATATTTTTCCTACAGAATATTTATCTTCCTATTGACTGTGTTAAAAACAAGAGAGTAAATTTTAAAACTTTTTCTTGATTTAAAACCTCTTCAATTATATTCAGATCATTTTCTGTTACTTCTTTTTGTAAAATTATGTACCACTTAACCAACCGTGACTGATCTTATCAAATACTGTCAGCCCTAAAATTGAGGGTCTGCAGCAGCCCTTTTGTGCTTAGAGGGACTCAAGTATCATCTCCAAATGTAAGAGGAGGTTTAATTAATTATCAACAAGGATAATTTGTAGAGTTCTATTTATTGTGCTCTGAAAGACCACTGTAAGGACCTTGCCACCTATTAGTCATCAAAGAAATGATATAATTAGACTGTATCTACACTTTAATGAGTTGTAGTTTAAGCTGAAAAAAAAGATTACTTACTTCAGTAAGTAGTGTTCTAAGACTAGAGCCTTGCCCATGTACATGTCCAACAAGTGATTTTGGGATAAATGCTCAATATGCCAATACTCAAACTCTTGCTGTTTAGTTGCTAAGCTGTGTTCGACTCTTTTGCATCCTCATGGATTATAGTCCACCATAGGCTCCTCGGTCCATGGGATTTCCCAGGCAAGAATACTGGAGTGGGTTGCCATTTCTCTCTTACTACAGTATTTAATAGGTAGTTCTGGAGTGTGCAGCATCCTCCAATACAGGTAGGTAGGTATTCATTAAAACATAAATTTCCAGAGGTACTGCTTATCTGTTTTTGCTCATCTTAACATCAAAATCTTGACAGTTATTGTTCAAGTTCACCTGGATGAAATTTCTATGTGTAACCATACCTGAAGGGGTTAATTAAAAGTCTTATGAACATTCAAAAGTGTTGATAACTACATGTGCTTTATCTTACATGCTTCTGTTTAATGAACTCCAAAACAATGCTTCTTAAGCTGTAGTGTGCATACGATTCATGCATTTGCAGACTCTGGTTCAGCATGTCTGAGCCAGAGCTTGAGATGCTGCATTTCCAATAAGCTCCCAGGTAATGCTGCTGTGGCTGCATCACACTCTGAGCAGCAAGGGGCTAAAGGTAATGGGGCTTTGTATCAAAATTTTTGCTGTTACCCTTCAGTTCCTTTTCATTTAGAACTGTTGATAAGCCTCAGCTAGCATGGGTCTGGCCTGTATTCTCTCCTGTCATCTGAAATCCAGTAGGAAGATGAAATATTCATCTTTTGGGAACCTCCTTAAGTCCCTACACATCCACAGATTTATTTTTCTTTGGTTTTTCATTGACCCGCTACAATACCTGCCCTCTTCTCTAAAGATTTAACACCAAGTAAAACTTGAAAATCTTGACAGTGTGTCAACTTCAGTTTGAGGAAAGTTATTTCCTGGCTTCAAATTAAAGTGGGAGAACAGAACAGATAAATGGAGAAGTAGGGGCAAAATAAAAATGAGGATAAATGCTAATAAATGGGATGTTCATCTTCCTCTCTGGTTCTCCTCTTCTTCCTTTTTGCACTCTACTGTGGAGAGAAAGCAATTTTGTAGGTACGTAGAGCCTCAACTCCCACCACTTTAGCACTCTTATTAATTTTTGAGATCTTTGTCACACTTTATTAAGAAGCAATTTTTTCTCTAATAGTTAATGGTCAAGTTATTTGAAGTCTAGGTTATCTGATATTGCTCATTTTGCCATTTAGATACTATGCTTTGGGGTGACTGTATGCCCTGGGGATTTTATCTAAAGGCAAATGAATTGGGTATTTGCATTTAATGTTTTCTTTTTACTTTAGGGGAAAAAATCAGGTAATTGCTGTAATTACTGCATTGATGCTTCAGTGGGGGCAAAAATGTAATCCATTACAAACTGGAAAATATATTTAAAAAATTAAGGTTTAACAAATTTCTTTTTAAACTTTCCTTTAGCTCTCAATTTTGTGAGCAGGTAGGATGGGGTATAAACTTATCAGTTACAGAGATTTTTAATACCTCTCAGTTTAACACTGACTACTTGGCTCCTTGGCCAGGCATCTGTATTCAGCGAACAAGCTGCGCAACCACTAAGAGTGGCTCTCAAAGAGAAGTTAGGACCCAAGTACTTGAATGCTTCCTTTTCTTCCCCTTATGTTCTCACCTCTTCCCCAAGGAACTGCTACTTCCCCTTTCAAGTAGGCACAAACTTCCTTTACATCATATCCTGAGTTATTACTCCCATGACTCATTTTAAAACTCAATGGACTGAGTCTACTGTGTCTGGCTATCAAGTCTAGCCTTGCCCTGAACTAAATTACTCCCCAAACTTAGCAACTTAAAACAACAGCTGTTTACAATTTCACATAGTTTCTGAGGGTCAGGAGTCATGAAGTGGCTTAGTTGGGTGGGTTATACTCCAGTTCTTTGGGACTAGAGTCTCTGAAGACTTGAGTGCAACTAAAGGATTTGATTCTAAGCTCAGTCACATGGATGCTGGAAGGAGGCTTCAGTTGTTCACTTGAGGCCCTTTCTATAGAGCTGCTGACCACAGGGCTTCCCCCAGAGTGAATGATCCAAGAGACAGCATGACCAAGATAGGAGCTGCAATCTTTTATAACCTAATCTACAGAATGACTCACTTCTGCTATATTCTATCCATCACGTAGATCCATCTTAGCACAACGTGGGAGGGACAAAACAAGGGTGTGAATACCAGGAGACCGGGATCAATGGGGGCTTGGCTGGAGGCTGGCTACTTTTTTCTGCCAGCGATCCTCAATGGGAACAGCACTGCTTTACATGGCAGGAAAATTCTTGCTTGGGTGGGATGGTCCCAGGCACTGTTTAACATCTAACATCCCTGACCTTCACCCACTAAATGCCAGCAGCACTTCATAATCAGTGACAATCAAATATCCCCCTCAATATTTCCAAGATGGCCAGTATTCATGCCCCATTGATAACCTATCCAGTATGTGAGTCAGGAGGACTATGCTTCGGGAGTTACTTAGAGTAAAAATATATGAGTATATTATTTTCAAAAATATGACAACTGTGGCACTGTCCCTACTCCCTGGAAACCTGGCTCACTCTTGAACTTCGTGCTTCCCCTGCAGCATTTTCAAGCTGTCTTTCCATCAGGAATTTCAGGCAAAGCTCTTCCACTCTCAGCTGTCTCCCTTCTTTGTGCTCAGGGCTGGGGGCACTGCTGGAAAAGCTCATCCACCTCTTGGGAGGGGTGTGCTCCAAATTCACTCCTACAACATCTGGGTCATTAGCACAGCCCCAGAACTCCCGCTTGCCTGGTCAGCTGTGTTCCTTCAGTTTCCACAGCATCTTTATAAGTCTTTTCCTCCATTTACATGAAACTTTCTGCTCCATTTCTTCATACTTCTACCTCACCCCAACTGCAGATGGCCCTGTCCGCTACTTCGAAGCTGCAGACAGGAATGCCCATACTTTGCTGCCAGCCCTCCCTGCCCTCCCCTCCACCACCACCTCACCTGTATTTATACCTGTGCATACCTTCCCTTAAGACTAACCTCTCTACCTGTACTTAGGTTCTCATCACCTTGGGCCTTTTCAAGCACTTTCCTCTAACAATTACCCTCCCTATATATTTCAACATTGATATTTTCATTAAATACTTCCCATTTAAGTATCCTTAAGACACTTAAAAAAAAAATCCTCCCTCCAACTCTCCTTTCCCTCCCTGTCCATTTTTCTCTTATCCTTGTTTTCCTGCTCACAGCCCATGTTCTTGAAATAACTGCACATTTTCTGCAGCTTCCTCACCATCCTTCCCTCTCAACTGACAATAGTCTGCCTTGGCCCACACCTCTCCTCTGACCCTACTCTCAGGTCACAAATGGCCACCTTTTTTGCTAAATCTCATGAACATTCTCATTTCTTATCTGACTTGACCTCTCAGCATTTCACACTGTCCATCTCTCCCTGAAAAAGCTGACTTAAAACTCATTCATAAAACTAAGATCATGGCATCTGGTCCCATCGCTTCATGGCAAATAGATGAGGAAAAAGTGGAAACAGTGACAGATTTTATTTTCTTGGGCTCCACAATCACTGTGGATGACGACTGCAGCCAGGAAATTAAAAGACACTTACTCCTTGGAAGAAAAGCTGTGACAAACCTAGACAGCATATTGAAAATCAGAGACATCATTTTGCCAACAAAGGTCCATATAGTCAAAGCTATGGTTTTTCCAGTGGTCATGTACGGATGTGAGAGTTGGACCACAAGGAAGAATGAGCACTAAAGAATTGATGCTTTTGAATTGTGGTGCTGGAGAAGACTCTTGAGAGTCCTTTGGACAACAAGAAGATCAAACCAGTTAATCCCAAAGGAAATCAACCCTGAATATTCACTGGAAGGACTGATGCTGAAGCTTAAGCTCTAACACTTTCACCACCTGATGAGAGCCCACTCACTGGAAAAGACCCTGATGCTGGGAAAGATTGAAGGCGAGAGAAGAAGGGGACAACAAAGAATGAGATGGTTGGATGGCATCACCGACTCAATGGACATGAGTTTGTACAAACTCCAGGAGATAGTGAAGGACAGGGAAGCCTAGCATGCTGCAGTCCACAAAGTTTCAAAGAGTCAGACAGAACAGCGACTGAGCAACAACAAGAGTCTCTCCCTTCTCTGCTAGAATGCCCTCTTCCCTTGTCTGCTATTCAACCACATTCTCCTAGTTTCTCTCCTGTACTTGCCGCCCCTTCTCAGTCCCCTTTTGGACGTGGTTTCCACTGCCCTCCTTGTAGATCAGTGTCCTCAAGTCTCTGACCTTGGTTCTCTTCCCTTCTCCCATTACATACGTTGCCTACGTGATTCTATCCATTCTCTTATCTACAATGAATGTTTACATGCTAATGACCTTTGAAAGCATGCCAGTGACTCAGAAGGCACTCTTGAGCCTCAGACCTATATTACACAAAGTCTCCTGGATGTTTACACCTGGATGTCCCACTGGTATCTTCACTCAGTCAGGCCACATTTGAATTCTTCTCTTCATTTCTCCTCTAAAACCTGCTCTTTCTCCTTGACTCTTCCTTTTCTCTGACCCTTAGAGCTAATCAGTAGGCAGATCCTGAACACTGTACCTCCCCCAAACAATTCTCAGCTCCAAGGGCTCATTTCCAGTTGCACTGTCACTGGTTGAGTCTGAGCACCCTTTACTCTTCGGATTACCACCAAATCTCCCAACAGGTCTCTTGGTTTCTAATCTTCACACTGAACCCACAGCAGTATTTCTGAATCTGTAATCATGTCCCTTCCCTCAGCCCTGTTTCACATTGTTTACTGACTCCCTTGGTCCACAAGATATAAAGCTTTTTCATGGTCTGGTCTTTCTCTCTCTCACGTGTCTGACTACCACTCCTTGCAGCATACACTTCAACTACACTGAACTAGTTGTAGTTTTATAAGGTTGCTTGCTGTGTCTTGCCTCTGGCCTTTTGCAAATACTTTTCTCTGTTTTTTTCCCTTTTTGTGGGTTAACTCCTAGTGATGACATTTTTAAAGGTGCTTTCTATGGTCTTCTTGTAGCAGTGTTAGGTGTTCTTCCCTTCCTCTGCCATATTAGAGGTTTGCCTAATCATAGCACCAATCATACTTTGTTTATCCACCCTCAAACTTCAGGAAAGAGACCCTTTCTTCTTTGCGGTTTTAACCCTGGAGTCTAGACAAGGTCTGATGAGTATTAATAATAAATAGCTATTAAATAAAGGAGTAAATCACTCTATTAATATGTATCACATGAACGGCATATGATAAAAACATAAATATTGATTGAATCTGAATTTTGAGTGAGGGGAATATTAGAAAGTTAAGAGATGAATTTAAAAAGGATAAAGAGCCAAAGAGATATTCCTCCTTGTATCATGTGTTGGGGCCAGAAAGTCAGATGTTTCTTTATCCTCACCCTTTATCTCCTTTGGCAAGGGGAAAGCATCTGCCACTTAGAGAAGCCACTGTTGACCTTGGTGTTGCCATTTCAAAGACAAGATTAAAAACAAAGGCTGAGCCAGGATAGGAAAAATAAGTTCTTTGGTTTCTTTTCACAGTTCAGGTGCAAAAGAGGTAAAGACTCAAACAGAGGAGAAAACATTTTAGAAATGCAGCAATTTCCTGGGCTGAAGTCTAAGAAATATTTACTGTTTAGAATTTTTAGTGTTTATTTAGGTGGATATCTTGAAACAAACAGGCTTACTACCTTATCCTGCAAGTTCAAAAAAAGGCAAATCAATATATTTTCTGATGGTAATGTCCCACCTGCCTTATTTATTGAAGAAAAGAGTGTACATTTACTAGCAACACCCACACATAAGTAAATGAAACACTGTTATGCAAGAATCTGAGGAACGCCAACTAAGAGAGCAGCCTGGTATTAAAAGATAAATAGAAACCGACTCCCTCTTTTAGTTGTACTTTCCCTTATACCTCAGATCTCCAACAGATTTAATTTCTCTCTTTTGTCTTTAGAACTGGGGAGGAGAAATCCTGGATTTGGCAGGCGTTGAACTTGGAACCCACACTGACTCAAGCCGCGCTGTTGGTTCAGATGATCCTTGAGGCCAGAAACACTTCCAGCCCCAGGGAAACCTCTATTCCAAATTTTTCCCTCACTCCACAAGGGAATTCTTTTTGCAAAAGGCTTTGGCTGTTCTTAAAGCTTTCTCTCATTTTGTCTTTTAAAAAGTTTTGTGGGGTTGGAACATTGCAGGTTTTTCCCCTCCCTCTTCACCCAGATGTTTCTGGTTCTCGGGATGTACACCTGTGAAGCTGGGTCACTTGGGACAAATGTTTGAGTTTTATTTACAGCAGAGAAGAACGTGGTCTTCACATGCAAATGTTCAAAATGGTCATTTTGTTCTCAGGGACCAACGGTAAGACCTATTAAGATAGCATGTGTAGGGACAGGAAAAAAATCACATTAAGGTCAAATTATCTGGTAAACATTTTTTGAGTGTCTACTTTGGTTACCCAGCACTATTCTATCTAGGTGCTGGGAATACAGCAGTGAGGAAAAAAAAGAAGTAAAAGAAAGAGACAAATCTCTACCCTAACTGGGAAAGGAGATAAGTGAAGATGGATATATTAAAAAACTAACAAGAAAATATAGAATTTGTTAGATGAAATTATCCTGAACTTTGAAAGATAAATTTATATATTGACATGCCAGCTTTTTGCCATGAAGGTGGTCTCCTTGTTTCAATGAAGGATGATATATTTGAGGTGTCTCATATAATATCTGACATGTAGTAGGTGCTCAATAATATTAGTTTCTATTCTTTTCACAGCTCAAACTACCAATTCATTTAAACTGTCTTTGCACAATGTGTTGTAAGACTCACTTTTAGCAAAATGCATCACTTAACTTCAAACTAGAGAGACTACGTGCAGCCATGATAGAATAATTCATATCATCAAAAGTTACTGTTAGTCACCTAATTCATTCTAAATCACTTTCATAATAAATATTATCGAGAAGCTACTATTTATCAAGCCCAGTGACAGGCAACAGGAATACAGAAATTATGGAACCATCATCCCTGCTCTCAGGAGATTAGATAGGGTAGCAATAACTCTAAAGTAAGGTTGTTGTTGTTCAGTCACTAAGTCATGTCAGATTCTTTGAGACCCTGTGCACTGCAGCATGTCAGATTTCCCTGTCCTTCACTATCTCCTGGAGTTTGCTCAAACACCTGTTCATTGAGTTGGTGATACCATCTGACCATCTCATCCTCTGCTGCCCCTTTCTCCTCCTGTCCTCAATCTTTCCCAGAATTAGAGTCTTCCAATGGATATTCAGGGTTGATTTTCTTTAGGATTGTCTGGTTTGATCTCCTTGCTGTCCAAGGGATTCTCAAGAGTCTTCTCCAGCACCACAATTCAAAAGCATCAGTTCTTCAGTGCTCAACCTTCTTTATGGTCCAACTCTCACATCTGTACATAACTACTGAAAAACCATAGCTTTGACTATATGGACCTTTGTTGGCAAAGTGATGTCTCTGATTTTTAATACGCTGTCTAGGTTTATCATAGCTTTTCTTCCAAAGAGCAAGTGTCTTTTAATTTTGTGGCTGTAGTCACTGCTGTGACTTTGGAGCCCCCAAAATAAAATCTGCCACTGTTTCCACCTAAAGTAAGGTAGCGTAAAAACTCCATGGACAAATGCAGTCTTCTGGGAGCCCAAGGAAGGAAAAGATATGTTTTGTATATGGGGGGAGAAAGGAGGAAGAGCATGAAGAGGGGCTTCAATAGGTAGATATCCTCTGGGATGAGCCACCCAGAACTGAACAGAGTTTGCTTGGCAGGGTAGGAAGCCAAGAAAGCCCAGGAGTTGTCCTGTTTGCGTAAAGCACAGAATATGCAATGTGTGAGATGGACCTGGAAGGGAGCTTGGGATCACAGCATGAGTGTCTTCAATGGCAGGGGAACATCTAATATTTCACAAGGATGGTACTGTGGCACATTTTGAGATTTTTTTAAAATTTATTTTTTATTGAAGGACAATTGCTTTACAGAATTTTGTTGATTTCTGTCACACCTCAACATGAATCAGCCATAGGTACACATGTATCCCCTCCCTTTGAACCCCCCATCCATCTCCCTCCCCATCCCACCCCTCTAGGTTGATATAGAGCCCCTGTTTGAGTTTCCTGAACCATACATCAAATTTCCATTGGCTATCTATTTTATATATGGTAATATAAGTTTCCATGTTACTCTTTCCATACATCTCACCCTCTCCTCTCCCTGAAGAGTTTATTTACAGGGCAGCAATGGAGAAACAGACATGGAGAATAGACTTATGGACATTTGGGGATTTTTGAGCTGAGAAATAACACGATCAGCTATGCATCAGGCAGCAAGCAGGCAATGAGAAGACCAGTAGGAGGTGATGGAGGATCTTAGGAAGAAATGAGGATTTTTAAGTAGGGCATAACTGTGGGAATTTATAAAATTTTCTATCAAAATGATCCTGTTTTACTGTCTTTGTGGTGCTTGCCACTACTTGGAATTACCTCGTTCATATGTTCACTCCCTCACTACATTACAAACTCCATGAGAGCAGGGACCTCATCTCTCCCTCTTTTTGCTGCCTTCCTGGTGCCTACAGTGGTTCCTGGTCCACAACAGGGACTCTATAAGGCATGCTGAATGAACGAATGACTCATGTGGAAATAAAATTGATATGACTTGAAAAACAACTGATGCAGAACAGGGTGGGAGGCAGAAGCATGGTTTCCACCTTGGTCTCAGGAAGAATGTTTAACGTACAGCCAGACTTATTTCCCACATATCAACTTATTTTCCTTTGCATTTGTATATCTTTAAGAGATGATGCTTTCTTTATAACGACTCCTTGTTGTTATTGTCATCGCCCATTTGTTTTGTTTTATGGTTTTTGGTTAAAGTCTTGGCAATGAAGTTTGTTTTTCATTTTGCATCATGAATGGTTTCAGAGGAGGAGACCCTTTCCCTCTACCATTAATAAATTATCAGGGCCCCTGGAGAAGTATACCATGAGTTGGAAATGTTTGTCTACAATCAGTAAGAAAAGAATCTTGGGCTTGGCTGGCTGCAAATTCCTACATGAAAAGAAGCTCTCAAGTTTTGATAAACACTGCTTCCAAGACTTGAAATTTTTTTTTAATGAAGTGATATATTTTCTGAGTTACTGTTATACTAAAAGCAGAGACAAAGCAAGGATTTCAAATATGATATAGAAGGAAAGGGTAGGTCAAAGAAGAAACTTGGTCAGAGAACTGGAAAAGATTAAAGAACATGTGACTTGAGGTTGATTGTTGCTAAGTGAATTTGTAGCCCCTAGGAAAGTGAAAAATACAAGGAATTCTAGGGCCAAGAATAATGGAGCCAGGAACTAGATACAAATGATTGGCATCCATCTGCTATGTGAAGCGGCCTTGTTCTACCTGGGGTTGAGCTAAAAGATAGTACCTGCACTGTGAGGATCCAGGGAAAGGATATAGTGGAGAAACATTCTCTTAGAGGCATTTCATGATAAAGGGGAATGGTGGTGGCAGCAAGTTCTAGAAGAAGCTTGCTCACCCAAGACCAAGCAGTGTTAGGTATATAGAGAGACTGACGGTGCTAACTGGTACAGTGGGGTGGGTTATGATTACCTCTATATATCATATTGCACAACTCTAGGGGGCACTACTCACTTGGTAGCATATGTAAGTGGGATTGTGTTCCAAGGAGCAACAGTCACATAGAAACTACTCCAATCACCTAGACAATATTCTCCATTGAGCTATTTCAGAATGCCCCTCCAACCTCCTGAAATAGTACAACGAGGTGTACTGTCTGCTAGGGAGATGGACATCTTGGGTTTTGGTGTTAGGATTCTTTGAGTTTCAAATAAAAACTCAACCCAAATAGCTTCAACAATAGAGACGACGTATGGGTTCTCTGCTGTGCATTCTGGGGACAGAGCTGGCCTCTGTTTCCCTCTCTTGGCATTGCCTTCCTCTGGGTGTTAGTATCATTATCTCCTGTTTCTTGGTTTCCTTGTGCTTTATGTGTGTGATGAGGGTAGGAAGGGGTGTGTTTGTGTGTTGAGAGTGTCTTCGTGTGAGTAACTTTCTTTGGCAACCTCCCCTCCCCCCAAGACCACATGAAAAAGTAAAGAAAAGCCGTTTATTCTAGGGAAGGGATATTGTTATCTTCTGGATTATGGAGGATGTGAAGATGACATATAAAATGTGCATGAATGAACTTGAACAGGATTGCAGGTGGGCCATTAACTATCACATCTGTTACGCTGTATGTTAAAAATTACTTCCTTAAAACAGTTTTTTCTTCCTTGTTGTGAAGTAATTCTATTATATTCTTAAAGAAACCTGACATGAAAAGTTCCGTCTAAAAGTCTTCTTTCAAGGTCAGTTTGCAGACTTAATTAATATGGGTTGCTGAGTGATTATGCAATTCTCCTAGAAACAAATATTACTGAATTAGGTTATAATGAGTATTTTATAGAGAAAGTCAATACACAGAGTGTGTTTTCAGTCTTTGTCATCTGGTTCTAGTCTCTGTTTGGCAACAGGATTTTATACGTGGCTCTGTTAGTGCAGCCAAAAACCTTGCATACTTCACAACTTGCCACTCTTTTCAAAGATTTAGTTAGAGACTGAAGCTTATAGCACATGCTGCTGGATTAAGCATCTAAAGTGAGAGTCTCATGGGCCTAAAATATCTCTTGTACCCACACATTTCCTGGTAGGCCGAACTTCACAAAATAAACATAGATGACCTCTCATCCATCCAGTCTTCCGGAAAGTTTAGAAATGATGCAACCTTTTGGCAATATGACATGACACATTGCTTTACTTGCGCAGAGCATGAACTTCCTTCATTCTGCACAACCCCAGACAAACAAGCATTTACATTAGCACTGCCCGGATTCTGAAACAAAATTTTATCGACTTTAATGAAACTAGACATTAAATAAACGGACTCACTTTGGGAAGAATGAGTCGACATGTGACAACAGGGGAAGTCTTGTGGTTGCTTCATAGTGACATCCAAGACTTTTGAGAAAGTAGAAGCTTGTTTTTCTGTCAATACCTTGGTTTCCTTTCCTTTCTTCATCCCGCCCACAACCCTCCTCCACCACCTCGTGTGCAGGAATAACAATGTCTGGAATCAATATAGTGCTCTGCTTCTGAAAGGTTGAGCAGGCTGGCTTGGCTCTTTCCCTCGGAGGGAGAGTGTGAGCAATGAGATCTCCTACTTCTCCTCTGCCTGACTTTGTCTCTCTACCATTAACCTAGCTCTCAACTCAGTTTCTCTTTCTGGAATGGCTTGTTCTGGTTTCTCTTATTCAATAAATAGAAATAAATCGTTGACTTTTGAATTAGTGTGCCATGTGTATCTTTTAACCCTTTTTAATGATTCCAAGTATTTTTCGTTGCCTCCAAGAAGGGATAGTGGTGCCCTCACTGTTTCCAAGGGGTTTTTGTTTTGTTTTTGAAGATTTTCTTTCCTCTGAAATTGCCTGATTCCTCATTTTCTCAACTCCTAAGAGATAATCTATGCTTAGAAGTGTCACAGTGTCGTTCATGGTATATAACTAGGTAGAAATTGGTCAAAGAACTCTGGATGAAGATGACTTCAAACTATTTTACTTATAAAGCTGTTTGCACTCAGTTCCCAACCCATGTCTCCGGGCTGTTACTCCTTGTAATGCATCCCATATGACAATACTTCTCAAATTTTACAAAGTGAAGAACCCGCTGTTTTCATTTCCCATCTGTCAAGGCCAGCTATGTGGTCCTACTGTGAAGGACTAGTGTGCAGTTTGGGCGACCTATCTACACACAAACATGATCACCTTTGCTCTATATCCCATCCAAGGACTGGAGGCCAACAACCACACAATGTTAGGTTGCTAGCATTTCTACAGCACACTCTCTCCTTCTTTCCTTGTACCATCATAGATAACAACCCACAGGCCACTGACTACCTTTGAGCAGCACAGCCATTCTACCAGGTTCTTACCGTAACAAAGCTTGATTTTTATTGCTTTTGAAATTTGACCTAGGTGTTCTCAGTCCGGGTACCCTCATTCTCCTTGATTTGCCTGGCCTGTCCCTACCTGTCTTTGAAGGTCCACCTAAAAATTTTTTTATGAAGAAATAATTCATATAACATTCACCATTTTAATGTGTAAAATTCAGTGGTTTGTAGCACATCCTTAATGCTGTGCAACCATCACCACTACCTAATTCCAGAACATTCCCGTCACCCAAAAAAGAAACTCTGTACCTGTTAGTGGTTACTGTCTACTCCCCTCCTGCTTTCTCCCAGATCCTGACAACCACTACTTTCTGTGTGTATGGATTTTTCTATTCTGGGAATTTTGTATTAATGGAATCATACAACACGCAGCCTTTCATGACTGACTTTTTTCACTTAGTGTAATTTTTTCAAGGTTCATCCAGATTGTAGTGTGTATCAGTTCTTCACTCCTTTTTGTGACTGGTTGGGCTTCCCAGGTGCCTCAGTGATAAAGAATTCACCTGCCAATGCAGGAGACTGGGGTTCTGTCCCTGGGTTGGGAAGATCCTGTGGAGAAGGGAATGGCAACCCACTCCAGTATTCTTGCCTGGAAAACTCCATGTATAGAGGAGCCTGGTGGGCTACAGTCCATGGGGTTGCTAAGAGTTGGACATGACTGAGCATGCATGCAATATTTTATTGTATGGCTATATCACATTTTGCTTTTACTTAACAGCAATTAATGGATATTTGGGTTGTTTCCACTTTTTAACTATTACAAATAACTCTGGTAACTCCAGATACTGTCTTTATTATGGACATATGTTTTCATTTCGCTTGACTATACATTCATTTCTCTTGACTTGAAGTCCAATTGCTGGATCATATGGTACCTCTATGTTTAACATTGTAAGAAACTGCTAAACTCTTTCCAAAGTGTCTACCCCATTTTACATTCCTACCAGAAACATGAATTCCAATTTCTCTACATTCTTGCCAACACCTATTATTTTCTTTATTTTTGAAAAAACTATAGCTCTTCTAGTGGGCACCATAAATATTTTTCTTCTGGGATTGCATCTCTGATTCTTTCTCCTCCCAGGAAGAATCAACCCCCTTTTCCACTTGGCTCTCACAAGAATATATAATACAGTAATTACAAGAATAACCAGTTTTGGAGACTGTGGGTGCTAGGTACTATGCTAAGTACTTTACATGTGTGAGCTCATTAAGTCTTCACACAATCTTTTATGAAGTCAGTTTTATTATCTGCATTTTACAGATGAGGGATCAAGCAGAGAGAGTAAATTATCTAAAATCACATGCCTACAAGAGTGAAAGCTGGGATTTGAACTCCTGGGCATGTGCAACCCCAGAGCCAATTCTCTTAACTCTTAGGCTTTCTATAAATGGAAGTTACTAATATTACATTCTCTATTTTAGAGCAGGCCCATGCTGTCCTATTAGAACTAGCAACATTCCATTTCTAAAGATTTGGTGGAACTTTAGTTTACTCAAAAGAATTGCAGCAAAGTACTGTCAACAGTTCTCACTTTTCCATTCAGAATCTTACAAGATAAAAAAATAAATTATCCCAGTCCTAAAGTTTACATCATACCCAGTATCTAAAACCCTGCAAAATGTCATTTGTTTATCCCCAGTTATCTACCAATCCTATCATACAAATGAAGACATTTGTTGCCATTTGAAGCAACATGGAGAGACCTAGAGATTATCATATCACATATATGTGGAATCCAAAATATGATGCAAACATACTTATTTACAAAATAAAAACAGACTCACAGACATAAAAAACAAATTTATGTTTACCAAAGAAAAGAGGGTGAAAGAGGGATAAATTATGAGCAAATAAAAACTACTATATAAGGTCCTGCTGTATAGTACAGGGAACTATATTCAATATCCTATAATAAACCATAATGGAAAAGAACATATATATATTTAAAACTCAATCACTTTGCTGTACTACCGAAACTAACACAACATTGTGAATCGACTATAGTTCAATAAAAATATAAACAAATGAAGACATGTATTGATTTCATCTTTGAGTTTGATCTTGAAGAAGACTAGTAATATGTCTTCACCAGTTGATCTATGCCACTAAGATATTCTTTTCTTTCTAGTGATCTCCTCCTTCCCTTTGGAAAATAAGAGGATTCAAGACACCACTTCACTACTAGGAAAACTTTAGTCATCTTTTACTCTTATACTTTTTCATCATACACAAGCCCTAATTATTATGTTACTGAATGTTTCCTGATGCATGGGCATAGGCTCTACCTCTTATTAGAGGGATGTAAATGTATGTGTGTGTGTGTGTGTATCTAATGTCTATAGGTCCAGCTGTATTCTGCAGTTATCACAATAATAATTTAAGTTGTGTTTTACTATCACTAATTTATAGGAAAGGAAATGGAGGTATGGAGAAATTCAGAAATTTGCCCAAAATCACAGCTATAATAGTAAACTAAATCTTATAAGAAAGGGCTTATTTAACTTATTTGATCATCAAAACCTTCCTTCCCCACATTAAAAAAAAAATTCTATAAATAATTCAGGAGCCTGTGTAACACAATCTCCCTTCCCCCAACTTTTGTTACCCCCTGTGAAGCCTTCCCAGAAGGAGTTAATCACTTCCTCCTCCTTCCTGCTTTGGTCATAGTGTGTCATAGCATTAAGGATGCTGTGTTGTAATTTATTTGTTTACATGTCTAACTTTTTCCGAGGGCAAGGGCCATGTCTTATTTTTCTTCGTATCTCCAAAACTAAAAAGTGCCCAATCAATGTTTATTGATTCGAATACATTTTATTGCTATCTGTCACAGTCATATTTGATATGCAAAAATTACTCAGAACCCCTGGCGAGGACAGCAACGTACACTGCTCTGAAACAGGGAAGAAGGAAAATAAGCTCAGCACATTTCTGTGCTTCTTGAGATGAAAATCCAACATCCATAAATATCTTTAGTTAAGGAGGCCCTATGGTTAGTGTGGGCTCTAGATTGGCACGCATTCTCACCAGACGAATCTGCCAAGATGAAGATTCAACTTATTTGAGTGAGCATATGCCAGTATGACTTCAAAGAAAAGGCTATTATGCCATTCTGGTCTGTCCATTTTTTAAAAAATTCTTTTCTTTCCCAAGATGCTTTGTTTTTTTCTCATGTTTTGATCCAGCAGCAGAATTGCTGCTGAGCCCTTTCAGTCGTGTCTGACTCAGTGTGACCTTATGGACGGCAGCCTGCCAGGCTGTCCATGGGATTTTCTAGGCAAGGGTACTGGAGTGTGTTGCCATGCCATCCTCCAGGGGATCTTCCCAACCCAGGGATTGAACCCAGGTCTCCCGCATTGCGGGCAGATTCTTTACCAGCTGAGCCACAAGGGAAGCCCAAGAATACTGGAGTGGGTGGTCTATCCCTTCTCCAGCGTATCTTCCCGACCCAGGAATTGAACCGGGGTCTCCTCATTGCAGGCAGATTCTTTACCAGCTGAGTTATGAGGGAAGCCCTCACTGTCCACACTCTTCTTCTGTACATGGGTCCGTGACCTGACTCCCTTCCTCCCCCAACCTCTGACTTTTCCTAAGTCCATTTCTATGTTTGCTCTCCAAATACATTCTAGGTCACCCTTCTGTTTCCATCATGCATATCAGCTATGCATGTTGCTATGGATTAATACAATATCCTCATGAAGAAGGACATTTCACACAAGTCAACTGATATACCTCAGGTCCCATAGGAAGGTGAAAACTAAACCCAGAATCCAGATTTCCTGACCTATATTTCCCACTAGTTTTCACTCTCACTGTATTTTTTATTGTTGTTATTGTTAAAACTTCATGTGTTAACACCCCACCCACCTCAACAAAACTTTATATACAAAGAGAAAGACATGAAAAGTTCTCTTTCCACAGACATTCATGGAATGGAAATTGTGAAGAAAACTGTGAAAAGTCTCCAAGTTATATTCATTATTTGTCCAAAGGGCTAGGCTAGGTTAAGTACACAGGAAAGGGTAGGCTTCTTACCTCCTGAGGGTGGACCCAAGTCATCTGAAGAGGCCATTCTCTGGCCATCCCTGAAACTCACGCAGGTGGTGATCTCATCTTTCTCTAAGCAAATGTGGCCTTTACTAAAAGGGCAGACAGCCCCCCCCAGGGAGCAGGCAGGCGGGCCAGGATGTGGGGAGGGTGATTCAGCAGGTAACAGCAGTTCCTCTCAAGCCTCCCTGCAGAAACACCCAAGAGGCTGACCCTCTCAGACAAGTTTCAGGGAGAGAGCCCAAACTCCTAGCTGCACGTACTATTTCCCTCAAGGTGAATTCTCTGTTTGCCTCTTTCAGAAAAAAGTTTCCTATCTTGAGTCAGACAAATCTGAAAATTCCTTATGAATTTGATCACTGTAATATGGTTCCTTTTCTTTTATTATGAAAAGGATTGGTAGTAAGCCCCTTCCAACTTTATTCTGGAGTGCTTCCCCAGTTGCTCAGTGGTAAAGCATCTGCCTGCAATGAAGGAGCCGCAGGAGACTCGGGGTCAATCTCTGGGTCAGGAAGATCCCCTGGAGGAGGGCATGGCAATCCACTCCAGTAATCTTGCCTGAAGAATCCCATGGACAAAGGCACCTAGCGGGCTACAGTCCATGGGGTCTCAAAGAGTCAGACACAACAGAAGCACCTGAGCATGTATGCAACACATAGGTTGGAGAACCCCAATATCCAGCATGGTATGAGGCCCGTATCAAGAGGTTGAGGTACGTTTGTTGAGGAAGGGAGGAGAGAAGTGGGAAATACGAAAAGGATCTCTTCTTGAATTTCCTTGCTCTATTCTGAGTTTAAGAAGCATATAAATATGATGCTTTACCAAAACTCTAAATGTAGCTATTGATATCCAAAAGCTTGTAATAAATAAAATTAATATGAAATGACTTGATGTTTTTTTCCTTACTGCAAGGCACTTGGATCACAAGAATTGAAATTTTGTTCCCTTGAAGCATATTTTAAAGTATGCTTTTTCCTTTCTCAGAGCATATTTTTAGACCAAGCATTAACATGCAAATTATATGGATAAACTCTCTCCCCTCCACAGCCTTCATAATAGCCTGTGAAAAAATCAGACCACAAGGGCACAAAGACGGTCTCATTACTTTTAACCTTTGGGGAAAGCAGCTTCATCTTCTACTCAGAGTTTGCTTGGGTATCAAACTAAAAACATACCTATGCCTCCAAAGGGCTTGGCTGGATCACACTCCCACACATACCAAGGTGCTCTTTGGACTCTGCTATGGAGACAGCCTGGAAATTAATGACACAGGCTGAGAAGGACAAAGAGAGAGGAAAGGGGTTTCTGAAATGTCAGAGACCCCTCCGGCTGACACTTTCCCAATGACTTGCCAGGGGCTTTTCTCTGTGGTACTGGAGCTGGGCTTTCCCATAGGTAAACTGGACATTCAGTGTGCACCAGTGGCTCCTGCTTCTCTTGGAGGCCCCAGAGTGAGAGTGGAACCCAGCTGGAGGTTGGAGGTGTCACCCCATGTCAGTGACTTTAGGAGGAAGGTCCTGAGCCAGTGTCAGGCATTGATGAGGGAGGTGAACTCGTTCAGTGCCTCCAAGGGTTTCTTGGCCCCAGCCTGAGAGAGGAACTGGTTCCTGTCATTTCCCTGCTTTAAAAGCCACTTTGGGCCTTTGCTACCCATAGGCAAAGTCTGAATTACTGCATATAGAATAATCTTAAAAAACTGGCTCTAATTGACCTGTCCTCTCTTCTTTCTTGACACTTGTGACCTGTCTTGCCCAAGGACCCTACACAGTCAGCCCCTGCAGATCTTTGCTGGTCTCCAGAACACTCAGTGCCTCTGCACAGGCTCTCTTCCTCGGCCCGCCGGCTCCACTGATTATAAACTCATCCTTGGGAACCATTCAGCTGTAGGCATCTCGAACTCCCTCCTAGACCTGTCTAAAAATCTCCATTGTGATGTTTATTCCGTTAGCGGGGGCGGGGGGGGGGGATTAATTTCTTAAATTTCTGAATCTTCTACCATACTAGCAACTCCTGAAGGCAGGGACTGTATCCATTTTTCTTTGAATTCTCATCTTTTACCAAGGTCCTGGTGAGGGAAGTTATTTTAGTGCAAGATATACATTTCTCCAGGGGATCTTCCCAACCCAGGGATTGAACCCAGGTCTCCTGCATTGGAGGCAGACACTTTAACCTCTGAGCCACCAGGGAAGTCACATACATTATTACACTCTGGTCATATTCAATCTGCTCCTGTTCTGAGGGCAAATAACTAGGAAGTGGCATGACTCCTGGGGGAGTTCCAAGCAGGGCCTGCCAACCTTCCTATAAACTCTGATTGGGACTTTACCTCCCTCAAAGGTAGGAGTTAAGGTTAAATATATTTTCCTTTTGTAAACAATATCAATTCAAATCAGAATGCAACTCTGAAGCAGAGACTGCTGAAATGAGAGTTAATAAGATTGGATTCTAGCCTTAGCTCGGATACTAAATAATTGTGCACCACTGGAGAAATTATTTGGCCTCTCTGACCATCAGTTTCTTCATCTATAAAATTCAGAATTTGATCTGGGTGATTTCTAATGAATATCCACAGTCTCCTATGGGGCAAAAATTCTCTGGAGGGGTTTGAAGAAAAGGCAAAGTGAAAAGGAACAGAGCAATACAGATTTTTAGATGCACGCTGGTTTGTGAAAGCACCTAACACAAGCCTGTGCACAGAGAGTCCTCAAGAGATGAAGGGTCTATTTCTCCCTAATGACTTTATTTCTGTACCTTGTGGTGCCAAGGAAACCAGACTTACCTTGTTTATCCCACTACCCTGATCGAGAGCTTCATCTTCCTTAAAAAGTTTCATTTACCCCCCTCTACTGTGGTGGGTGACCTTACAGGAGGTGAGCACAGAGCAGTCAGTGGAAGGTGTTATGGACTGAACTGTGTCACCTAAAAAAGGTATGCTGCAGTCTTAACCCCTGGTACTTCTGAATCTGACCTTATTTGAAAATAGCGCCATTACAGAAGTAATCGAGTTAAAATGAGTCATTAAGGTGGGCCCTAAACCAATATGACTGGTGTCCTTATAAAATGGGGAAAATTGGACATAAAGCCAGACATACACAGAGAACATGCTGTGAAGACACGCAGGGAGAAGACGGTTGTGTGAAGGAAGTGATGCTTCTATGAGCCGAAGGACGCCAAGGATTGTTGGCAACACCAGATACTAGAGGCAAGAAAAGCTTCTCCCCTAGAGCTGTGCGACGGAGCCTGGCCTTGATTTTGAACTTCAAGTTTCCAGAACTGTGAGACAACAAATTTCTGTTGCTTTAAGCCACCCAGTTTCTGATATTTTATAATAGCAGCCCTGTCAAACTAATATAAGATTCAAGTTGAGCTGTGTGGGCAGCTTGGAGAAAGAGTGGGGTGTGTGTGCAGGTAGCATACGAGTCCTAGAAAACTAAGCAGACACTAATTGTCAAAAATGACATACCTATTAGCAGATTCTATCTATCCTTTCTTCTTCCCTTTTCACTCTTCTTTCTTTTATTGCTTTGCTGCGGCTTCCTAACTCTCCCTTACTGCCTCTCTACAACCCTGCATTGGCTCCTTTAAAAGAGACATTTTACTCTGATGTTTACTTAGAAATGTTAGTACCACACAGTCCAGCATGGTTGAAGAGGCCTCAGTGAGGGAGAGAGACGAAGCCCTCCTGCTTGGAGGAGATTTCAGAAGGCTCAGACTCTGGTGGCACCAGCAAAAGGAAGCCAACTAAGGTAAACTTTTTTTTTTCTAGTTCGTAAATCCTCCTTGTGAAACTAGTATAATAGATGCTGTATAAGAACTCTGCTGGATTCTCCCTTTTGGAATCTTTGGGGCGCCTGACATAACCCTCACCCTCCGCACAGTGGAGGACAGAGAGGCCTCCCTCTGTGTGCTCCATCACAACTTTCCACTGAATCTGGGTTTGCGCTGCCTGATTTGAATGGAGGATTGTTCAATGTAGCCAGTGACTGGCAGAGTTGCCAGTTCCAACACTTAGAAAATACAGTACTGCTTTTAAAGTGGAGGAGAAGGGCGTTGAAGCAAGGAGGCAGGGGTTCCTTGTCAAACACACTGCCCATCTGTCCTGGCTCTCCTTGGAGGCAGGGAGTCGGGGTGGGGGTGGGGGTGGGGGCGGTGGGGTTGAGGTTTCCCAAAGGCAGAGAAATGGTCTCCCAACCTCCATGTCCAAACTAGCAAAAATGGGGAAGGAGGCCTACTTCACCTCTGTGCTCTGGAACAGACCATCTATTGGGCAAAGTGGTAGTTCCTGTCCCATTAGCTCACTCCCAAAGTTTGTATTTATAGATTAGCAGCCTAGATGAACCAGAAGTATTCGGTACGTACCCAAAGCTAAGTGCTATGAAAGAGATATCATCTTTGAGATCAAAAAGAAAGTTCCATTCTTTAAGAAGCAGTGAAGAAATTATACACATAATTTCTCTCCTGAGATCTGATGTAATTATATGGTTAAATATTCATATTTTAATTATTGGAAAGAAATATATTAATGAATTATTACTGAAATATTTTCTGTATAGAGTCAAGTAGGAAAACTTGAAGATTCAGTTTTTTTCTGCACTTGCAAAGAAACAAATTTCATTGTTTGCTGGGGCAGGAACATTTTTTATACAAGAAATGAAATTTTTCAGCTGCCTGAATGACCTGACTGTTACTGAATAAAACCTTGCTAGGAAGCCCAATTGCTACTATTAGTCAGCTTCCAACTTCCACAGGAGTGTTGGATGCAGAGAAAAACAAATAGAGATTCCTTAAAAAGGACCACTGTTGTTTTGCTGGTGCTCAGTAGAAGGCAGAATGGGATGGGCTTTGACTATCCTCTGGGGTTCAGACAATTCATTTAAGAAACAAACAAAACAAATCTAAACCATTTCTCTTTCAACATCCTCATGAAGTGCTGGCGAAGGGATTCTCACATATACAAAGTCTGCTGTTTCTAGCCACTGGTAACATCATTCCTTCATGAAATGGGTTGAATTAAAGAGTTAGAAATACCTATTCTACCAGTCTTCAGGGTGAAAGAAGCAATATAGAAATCATAACCATATTGACTTTCTAGATGAACCCCAAAAGGGGTAGAAACAACATTATTTTGAGAGAACTCACCATGAATGGGTCTTGTAAAGGCCAACAAATACACCTCACTGAAAAGGAGGTATAGTTTTCTATTGTTCTAACTATTTGGTACAGCAGGAAGATGGAGAATAATATTCAAGACATCTGCAAAGGAAACAAGCCCTGAAACTGCCTTATTTGGTGATTTGGTCAGAAAGGACACCTGCCTCACTCACCAAATAAACAGCTTTTTTTTCCAGCCTTTTTACAAGATCAAGCCCTGCTACTCTGAGGAATGAATCAGAGGTCTATTACATTTACCACAAAAATAACTAATGGGAGGAAGTGCTTTACCTCTTTCTAATTTTATCACATTAGAAAGAGCAAAGATTATAAGATCTGATTCTTATTGCCTTATCAATCAAGTCTGAATGCTATGTCCTTGTTAAAGAAACAATGCTATGTTCTCAAATTCTCAAAATGAGAAGGCCAGAGTTACTTAATCAAATCTATAGTAGGAAGTGCAGAGCTGAACAATGCACTAGCTGGTGTGTTTTGACTTCATCATCTCCATGGTAACATGCATGAACAAATTTTTTGAAACATATGAATGATTTGTCTTTAGGGTAGGAACCTGCCAAATATTAGTCTAATTAGTTTTTAAGTTAATGATATTTTAGATACTTAAAATGTTTTCCCAGGAATTCTCATGCAAAAAAACTATTTACTGCCTTTTGTATAATTAAAAGTGCATATTTTTAGAGTAAACCACTTGTGGATTGAGAATTACTTGCTTGCATAAATTAAAGTGGTTAGCATTTTAGCAAAGGTTGTATTGGTTAGAAGCCAAAACAACTGTTAAAAAGTGAAAATTTCAGTTTAGCTATTTGATATCATGGGAATCTCATTTTTTTAATCTTAAAACAGAGATATTTTTAAATTAAATATTTATCTGATTTTAGTCCATTCATACTAATCTATGTGGACTGTATACTTAAGAGAATTAACTGAAGTGCTGCTGCTGCTGCTGCTAAGTCACTTCAGTCGTGTCTGACTCTGTGCAACCCCATAGACAGCAGTCCACTAGGCTCCTGGGCCCGTCCCTGGGATTCTCCAGGCAAGAACACTGGAGTGGGTTGCCATTTCTTTCTCCAATGCATGAAAGTGAAAAGTGAAAGTGAAGTCGCTCAGTCATGTCCGACTCTTCGCGACCCCATGGACCGCAGCCTACCAGGCTCCTCCCTGGGATTTTCCAGGCAACAGTACTGGAGTGAGGTGCCATTGCCTTCTCCGAACTGAAGTGCTATGAGGGGCAAAACCCCTGGAATCAAGGGGATGTTAAACGTGACTCTAAGGACACTGAAGTCTAAGAACTCACTTAAGACATGTTCAATCCGGAATATCTGGAAACTGTCTTCTAGCAAAGGAGAAATTGTCCTACTGACAAAGGACAAATACCTGTTGTTGTTCAGTTGCTATCGTGTCGGACTCTTTGTGATCCCATGGACTGCAGTATGCCAGGCTTCCCTGTCCTTCACTATCTCCTAGAGTTTGCTCAAACATGTCTATTGAGTCGGTTATGCCATCCAACCATCTCACCCTCTGTCAGCTCTTGTTCCTCCTGCTCTCAATCTTTCCCAGCATCAGGGTATTTTTCCAATGAATCGACTCTTCGCATCAGGTAGCCAAAATATTAGAGCTTCAGCTTCAGCATCAGTCCTTCCAATGAATACTCAGGACTGATTTCCTTTAGGATTGACTGGTTGGATCTCCTTGTAATCCAAGGGGCTCTCAACAGTCTTCTCCAGCACCGCAGTTCAAAAGCATCAATTCTTTGGCACTCAGCCTTCTGTGTGGTCCAACTCTCATATCTATACGTGACTACTAGAAAAACCATAGCTTTGACTATATGGACCTTTGTTGGCAAATAATGTCTCTGCTTTTTAAGGCGCTGTCAAGGTTTGTTATAGCTTCTCTTCCAAGGAACAAGTGTCTTTTAACTTCATGGCTGTAGTCACTGTCCGCAGTATGAAGACACAAGAAAAATTGCTTGAGAACCAACTGTAGTCTGGGGGCCAAAATACCAATCGGTGCCAGGAATTGCACAAAGTGTGCTGGAAGCATAGGAAACCTCCTTTTGCTCTGTAAGTTCAATACATGGTTTGCCAGGGTTATGGAAAAGACGTCGGTGAAGAGTCAAAAAAAAAAAAAAAAGTGAAAAACCTGCGCTGAGTACATGGATGAGACCAGCAGAACCCTCTCTGCAACTGGTGTTAAATGACTAGAGACAAAGAAGCAATTGTCTTCGTGATCCTGAGAAAAGGATCAACAGACAAAGCAAGTCTGGCATGATGGGAAAGAAAAAAACTGCCTGAGAGAGAATTCCCTTAGATTCTCAAGGGTCTTTCACAATCAGTCAGTGAGGAAGGCTGGAGACCTCGATGAAGAAACATTGTGTATATTTTACTGTGAACACACTCACACAGACTCATGCATATATGCACTGTTTACTAAACACATTCCATAGCCTATTGTCATCATTTTCAGTTAAGAAAACTTCCATAAGGTTCTTGGAAGTTCTGAGCTTTAAGACAATATTTTCAAGGATACACAGCTGATCCAGGAATCTTTGAGTGACAGTTTTAGTTACAATTCTGCCTCTCAAAGTAGGCAAACTATTCATAAAGAGAACTTTTTACAGCACTGTGCCTGAAGCCATCCTGTACTTGAGTGTACTGCATGAGTGCCGGGGGGGATGGTGACCAATCCAAAAAGGAGTCTGGCTTCTAGTCAGTTCACAAACCAAAAAACATTGATTCAACAGGTTGACAAGACTGCAAAATGGATTTTCTTCTGGCATTGGGAACAAGGATAGAGTAATTCCTTCCTCTCATTTACAACAGTTTGAGTAGCACTTAGAAATGTAAACAAATAGTTCAAGAGAGAAGATTTAAAATTAAGATAATGAAGTTAGCTGCTGGTTCTCATTTGTGTACATTACCAGTGCATATATTAGCAGTGTTTTCTAGGCTTCCGAAAATGCTTTTAAAATTACTGTGCTAAACATAAAAGGTCAGGTTATGATGCTTCCAGAAGAAAACATAGAATATCATTGTGATCTTTGAGTTGGTAAAAGTTACTTAAACACAACACAAAAAGCATTAACCATAAAAAAATAATAGATAGGATTTCATAAAAATAAAAACTCTGCACATCAAAATACACTGTTCAGAAAATAAAAAGTCAAGCCACAGACTGGGAGAAAGTATTTAAATATGTGTGTCTGACAGGATATGTAAAGAATTCATACAATCCAACAATAAAAGTCCTTAATTTTTAAAATGGGCAAAAGACATGAGCAAATATTTCACAAAGGAAGATCAAAAGGATGGATGATCAAAAAGGACATAAAAAGATTCTCAGTATCATCAATCATTAAGAAAATGTACATAAAAACACAACAAGATACCATTTTGCGACTATTAGAACAGCTAAATTTAAAAAAATTGGCTACACCAAGTGTTGGTGAAGATGTCGAAAAACTGGGATTCATACATTGCTGGTAGGTATGTAAAATGGAGCAACCACTTTAAATACATTTGGATTTTTCTTTTTAACTAAGCATAAACCTACCCTATGACTAGCAATTCCATTCCTAGGTATTTATCCAAGAGAAATGAAAACAAAAAAAATTGTATAAGAATTTATAGCAGCTTTGTTGGTAACATTCAAAAACTGAAAACAGCCCAGCTGTTCATGAACAGGAGAATGGCTAAACAACAGTGGTATATTCATTCAATGGAATACATCTAGGAAGAAAAAAAGAGTAACAACTACTTATACAAGCAACATAAAAAACATGGCAAGTCAAAGTCTTACACCAAAGAGTATATACTATGTGATTCCATTTATATAAAGTTCTAGAACAGGTAAAACTAGTTTGTGATAAAAAGTTCATAATGGGTTGCCCTTGGTGAGTGGACGTGGGGATTGACTGGGAAATTTCTAGCATAGTGGATATGTTCCATATCTCGGTATGAATCTGGGTAACATTTGCCTGAATTCATGAAAAGTACACTTAAGATTTATACTTGTTGTTGTATATAAATTCCCTGCCCCCAAAATCCAGAAACAAGTATTAACTATAGTTAGTGATACACATGTGTAGAAGGCAATGGCACCCCACTCCAGTACTCTTGCCTGGAAAATCCCATGGATGGAGCAGCCTGGTGGGCTGCAGTCCATGGGGTCTCGAAGAGTCGGACACGACTGAGCGACTTCACTTTCACTTTTCAGTTTCATGCATTGGAGAAGGAAATGGCAACCCACTCCAGTGTTCTTGCCTGGAGAATCCCAGGGACAGAGGAGCCGGGTAGGCTGCCGTCTCTGGGGTCACACAGAGTCTGACATGACTGACACGACTTAGCAGCAGCAGTGATACAAATGTTGAAGTGTTTAGCAGTAAAGTGTACCAACGTCTGCAACTGACTTTAAAAAGCATCCAAAAATATAATGAATCGATGGATTATGGGAAATAGATATGTGATAAAGCAAATTATCAAAATGTTACTGGCAGATTTAAGGGTCAGGTATTGTGAAATAGCTGTCTATTGTATTATATTTATACACTGGAGTGCTACTCAGCAATGAAAAAGAATGAACCACTGATAAGTACAAGATAGCTAAATCCCCAAAACTGTATGTGGCGCCAAAGAAGTCAGAGATAAAATTCAGGAACGGGCCATCAGAACAGGTATTGCCTGAGTAGTAGAAATTGATTGAAAGGGGCATGATACAACTCTATGGGGTGATGGAATGTTTTATACTGTGATTAAAGTGATGGTTATTTAGGTATATACATAGATCAAAATTCATTGAACTATAGACTTAAGATCTGTGAATTTCTGTATGTAAACCTCACTGGGGGTGGTGTGAGGGAAAGGCTGTGGAACAAATATACCAAATTGTAAGTATAATTGTCTTCGTGTGACTACAGATGGCAATTTAGAGGCAAAAAAGAACCCTGAATAGGAAGAGGCAAAGGTGAATGTTGAAGTGTTAGTCTCTCTATGATCCCATGGACTGTAGCCTGCCAGGTTCCTCCTCTTTACCGTCTGAGCCACCAGGAAGAGGCAAAGGTAGCAGATTTCATGTCAGAAATCCAACTCTGAATAGTGGGACAGGTGTCTTCTTTGAGATGCCCTAAGATAGAAAAAAAGGTACTCCATATTTCGAGGTGTTATAAGATGGGAGACAATAGTAATATCTTAGTTTGTGGACAACAGGAATCCCAGCCCCAACTTCAATTATACAGGATTATGTCCCACTGGTACCTTTCCCCCTTGTTTTAGGAAACGAACAGATTAAGTTCTGGTTGGGAAACTAGATGTCAAATTGATGGATTGAAATAGTTGCCCTTTAATTCCCCCCAGGCCCTCTCTCCGACTCTTATTTTATACAGAAGGCAAAGAAGGTGGGCTAGCTGCTTTGTTTCCTAGCCCTCAGCAGGTTAGAAGAAGCAAATTAGGAATGAGAAGGCAGTGAAATAGCCACAGGCTGTCACTCAGAGAGCAAGTGACAGCTCACAGCAGGCAGAAAAGGATGAAACGAAGGGAGAAATATAAAAACTCAACCTAAATACTCAAGCACACAACAGTAAGCAGGGGACCCCCACAG
This sequence comes from Ovis aries, assembly GCF_016772045.2. Classification (NCBI taxonomy): domain Eukaryota; kingdom Metazoa; phylum Chordata; class Mammalia; order Artiodactyla; family Bovidae; genus Ovis; species Ovis aries. The sequence continues at coordinate 216,240,135 of NC_056054.1, forward strand.
CTCAATTTATTTAAATAACTCCTCACTGTACTGCAGTGCTTTACAGATCAGTCTACAGTCTTTTTTTTTAATGTCCGAAACAAAGAACTAGGAATATAATTCATTTTCTGGGAAGCGAGAGAATTGCTGTAGCTTCCCTGAGTCATAATGCAATATGATTAGAATAATATTTAAACATCTTGATTAGAGCAATGAACTTTAGATAATTTTAAAAAAAATTGTTATCTGTAAAATACTTGTTCCCTGACAATAATGAATAATACTCATTTTACTTCTTAAGATTTCTAGTGAAGGGTCACTCATCAAAATCATATAACAGTAGATGATAATATCTTGAAAAAGAAAAATAATAGCATTTATCTCTGCTATCAAGCTGATGTCTTGAAATTCTTATTTTCCAAAAGTTCATGAAATGTCACCTCTATTATTCTAAAAGGGCTTTATATATTTAGACACGTCTTGGAATTTCTTTCTTCTGAACGTCAATTGTCTTACTAGATCAGACCTGAAGCAATTTTTAAGAAGTTTTGTGAACAGGTGATCATTTTGTGCATTTTATACCAAGTAGTGTGAGGGCTGGAGCCAGATCCTTCCGAGTCTCGAAAGACAATTATGGTATCCTTTCCCAACTCTGAGTTCAATGACTTCATGTAATTAGCTTGAAAACGGCTATGGTGGGAGTTTATACCATGAAATTAGCAAATACTATAAATCAGGACTATTCTCTTTTCTTCTCAGAGAGGTGGTTGTTAAACATTTACCAGCACAACATTGGTTCAACCAGATTCTTTAAATACATTGGATGGCCTTAGATTCAATTGCCTGTGGCTCTTAACTTACTAAGAAATGTAAATTATAACACCTGGTCCATCTAGTCAAGGCTATGGTTTTCCCAGTAGTCATGTATGGATCGGAGAAGGCAATGGCACCCCACTCCAGTACTCTTGCCTGGAGAATCACATGGACAGAGGAGCCTGGTAGGCTGCAGACCATGGGGTCGCAAAGAGTCGGACACGACTGAGCAACTTCACTTTCACTTTTCAGTTTCATGCATTGGAGAAGGAAATGGCAACCCACTCCAGTGTTCTTGCCTGGAGAATCCCAGGGACGGGGGAGCCTTGTGGGCTGCCGTCTATGGGGTCACACAGAGTCGGACACGACTGAAGCGACTTAGCAGCAGCAGTAGCAGCAGCATGTATGGATATGAGAGTTGGATTATAAAGAAAGCAGAGCATGGAATAATTGATGCTTTTGAACTACGGTGTTGAGAGTCCTTGGACAGCAAGGAGATCAAACTAGTCCATTCTAAAGGAAATCATCCTGAATATTCATTGGAAGGGCTGGTGCTGAAGCTGAAACTCCGATACTTTGGCCACCTGATGCCAATAGCTGACTCACTGGAAAAGACCCTGATGCTGGGAAAGATTGAAGGCGGAAGAAGGGGACGACAGAGGATGAGATGGCTGGACGGCATCACTGATTCAATGGACATTAAACTCCAGGAGTTGGTGATAGATAGGGAAGCCTGGTATGCTGCAGTCCATGGGGTTGCAGAGTCGGGACACAACTGAACTAACTGACTGAACTGAGTCTTCAACACAAATGGCAAGCCAAAAGAGCCTGTTTTGTTACTTACATTTTATTTGGAGCCTGATAATCCAGTTTAAATATTAAATTATTTGAGCATTGGTGATAAAATAGATGAGAAATATGCTAAGCAAAAAAAAAAAAAGTTGATTGTACTGTTATACAGTATGATCCTAATAATACTTGTGTTAAGAAATGTTATCTTTTCTTGGGTCCTTATAGGTCTTGGAAGAAATAGAAATATCAGGCTGCTGCCTTCATATTTAGGATAGTAGTGAATCACAAGCTTCCACAGAGACAGTTAGTTGTTTTTATAAGGGAAGTTATACCCTTTGATTTTCTACATAATTGATGTTCTTGAGATTGGTAAGCTCATTTAAGCACTCACTCCACCAGTGAGTATTATTTGTGATTAAAGAGAATTCCTAAATATTATTGCTTATATAAACCCAACCTAATGACATATAACCTATTTGGGATATGAGCTTTGGCTTGTGCTGGCCTACATATTGTTGATCAGGTTTTATTTCTTTGTAACAGCCATGAAATATTGACTAGGGCCAGAGATATCATTATTAGGGAAAAAAAGTCCAATTTTTTTTTCCTCTTTAAATCTAGGAGAGAACTAGTTATATGCTTTAAAAGAGATTGATTGGCTATTCATCCCAGGCTCATATTTAATCCTGAAAAACAGCAGAGAATTTTGGATGAAAAATATCTGTTTATCTAATAAATTCTTACTTAATGCAGTCAGTTCATCAAACTCTCTGGACAGTTCCATCCAAAAACTGGAATTCACAAATGTTTATTGAATGCCTTTTCTAAGCAAATCACTCAGCTGGTCATTAAGGAAACATAAAAGGATGGCTGAGATATGGTTCCTGCCTTCAAGGAATTTAATACATATTGAAGGACAGACATTCACCATGGTGTAATCAATCACTAATTAAACTTTTTTTTAATTATACCACACTTCTGCTCATTCAAACCCTCTTATTTTGGTTTCTTCTTTATATCTTTAGTTGTGGAAAAAATTTTCTGCTAGTTTTCAGGTCATTATTATCAATAGTTTCTCTATAAATAGTAATTGTGGTGTGCCCATGAAAGGAGGTGGGCTCAGAGTCTTCCTACTCTGAATCTTCTAAAACAATTTTTTTAATACAATAAAATATTTATCCACAAAATACTAAATAGACTATTTCATGGTTAGAAAATATTTGAGAAAATATAGAAATGTCAGCTTCTTGAAGGGCAAGACCTTCTGTATCATGTTTTCCACTGTGCCCAGTGAACATTTATAAAGAGCATTTGGTGAATGAATCTTGTTCTCTGTCATTTTAGTAAACATCTATGACCACTGAGTCTAAAAGTAATGATTAAAGATCCCTGGAGAGTAAGATGTTAAATAAATAGATTATCTTCTAAAAGTATATGCTATTAAGTTTTCTAAAGTATTGCTTACACTTTCTTCCAATTTAGTTCAACTTTCTACAGGACATGAATATAATCTGGAGGAAAAAAAGAATCACTAAGACTTGTCACAGTGTACAAAATAGCAATTCTACTTAAAATTTAAAGTGCTAATCCCATTACTTAAATGTCCTTCATTAAAATAACTAAGCTCCCAGGTATTAATAAATATTGAAATATATACAGAAAAAAAGGAAATCTGAATTTCATATGTGTTTTAATAAATTGCCAACTCCCTTAAATTGGAATTTTTATCAGAAAAAAAAAATAGAGAAAACAGGAAAGAAACATGAAGTCAAAAAGAAAGCGCATTGAAATCAGGAAAAAACTTGGGTGAATCCCAAAAACACGACTTGTGAATTTGCCAAAACATTTAAAAATCTTATGTTTTTAAAATGATTTTGTTCCCTCTTCAGTGTGATTTACTTAACTCTAGCCCAACAAATATCCCTGAGAACACAGGCACTAAATCTTTGAAGCCACAGTCACCCAGAGGCAAAGAAGCACTCCACTCCCAGGACCTCTTTGCTGCCCACTATCCATCCCCAACACAAACTGCCAGCCTCTCACTCCCACCTCCCTCCCACTCTCACCTCCCATCCTTGGCAAAACAAAACAGATTGCTTGGAGGTAAACCATCTGGGCCAGGGCTTTTTGTTATTTAATTTGCAATATGAGTGTGTCAGTCACTTCACCTCTCTGGGCCTCCATTTCCTCATTTGTGAAATAGAGGTGAAGGTATATGACCTTCCTGACTCTCACAGCTTTTCTGAAGCTTTAAAGAACTTGATAAACGAATGAAGAAACACTAATTCCCTAAACAAGTACAGTTACTGTTTATTTCAAGATTATCTGTTCCTAAGTACATTAAAGAGATTTTGGCTTATAAAATCTCATTATTATAGAGGCTTTTCCCTTAACTATATTGGGAAGTTCCAAATTTTCCCATGTCTCACCCATAAATTATGTTACTTCATTAAGGACAAGGTTGAGAGGGTTAGTGGTTAGGTTATGGGACTAAGCATAATACGTCCTATATTCTTATCTGACTTGATCATTGTTTTGTTATTGCCTCAGGGAAAATCTTAATGTCTTAATTTGCTGTAAAAACAAATACATATTGGGAATACGTACTTTAAACAAGGGTCATGAGACTTTGAATGGATTCATATGCAAGGGCTTTTCTAAGTGAATTTTGTTCTTTGTAGCCAAATATTTCTAAGGTGATTGTTTATTGTACATTCAAAATATATATGTACAAAAAAAGGACTAATTTAAAATGAGCTTTTACTTTGTCTTGAGCAATATGCTTATATTCTCATTCAGTCTGTAAGCTGTACAGTGTATAACACTATGGCTGTTTTTTACAAACAAGAAAGACTAGTCTCAGTAATATACTCAAAGATAACCAGCAACAGCAGACAGTGTTGGGATGAAGACTCACTTTTCTTTGATGCAAAATGCCTATTCATTTTACTTAGACCTGTGCTCCTCACAGTGTGGTCTGGGGAAAAACAGCATGGAATCACCTGGATCTAGTTAGAAATGGAATCTCAGGCTCCACCCATCTGCCTACTGAATCACAGTATGGATTCTAGAAGGAATCCCACAGTAAAGATTGAGAATCTTTCACTAGACTACCTGGCCTCTCAGACAGACTGCTGAAATAGTGGTTATCTTCACAGCTGACCTGGTTCCTGGATGAGCCCCCAACACCACATACCCTTATACCAGCACGAGCTCCAGACAAAACTAATTACTGCTTCTTTTTACATGTGGCACTGGTTTATGCCACCATTATGACCTTTTTCTGTGCCACACTGTGAGAGTAATGGCAGAAAGCGAAAAGGAACTAAAGAGCCTCTTGATGGCGAAAAGAGGAGAGTAAAAAAAATTGACTTAAAAATGCAACATTCAAAAAACTAAGATCATGGCATCTGGTCCCATCACTTCATGGCAAATAGATGGGAAAAAAATGGAAACAGTAACAGATATAATTTTCTTGGCCTCCGAAATCACTGTAGACGGTGACCACCTCCATGAAATTAAAAGACGCTTGCTCCTTGGAAGAAAAGCTATGATAAACCTAGACAGCGCATTAAAAAGCAGAGACATTACTTTGCCAACAAAGGTCCATACAGTCAAAGCTATGGTTTTTCCAGTATTCCTGTATGGACATGAGAGTTGGATCATAAAGAAGGCTGTGCCAAAGAATTGAGGCTTTCAAACTTTGGTCTTGAGAGTCCCTGGACAGCAAGAGGATCAAACCAGAAATCAACCCTGAATATTCATTGGAAGGATGAATGCTGAAGCTGAAACTCTAATACTTTGGCCATCTGATGTGAAGAGCTGATTCATTGGAAAAGACCTTGATGCTGGGAAACATTGAAGGCAGGATGAGAAGGAGACAACAGAGGATAAGATAGTTGGATGGCATCATTGACCCAACGGACTTGAGTTTGAGCAAATTCCAGGAGGTAGTGAAGGACAGGGAAGCCTGGAGTGCTGCAATCCATGGGGTTGCAAAGAGATGGACATGACTCAGTGACTGAACAACAATGTGAGGGTAGGATGGATCTTGTCAATTTTTGTATCCTATGTGCCTGTGACTTAAATAATGGTTGGTTAAATGAACAGACTAAAGAGCACTTTCTTAGTACCTCAAAATTTTCCCTTTGTAATCTTCCCCATAGTATTCACCAGGCCTGACATTCCTCACACTGAGAGACACAACTGCTATCATTTGGAAGAGTTGTTGGTAAGTCAGATAGGCTAGAGGGTAATCCATTCCCAGAGAAATGCTACTATAGTGGGGGAAATCTCAGAGCCAGGAGGCTTCCCCTGTCTTTGCCATTAGTAAGCTGCATGACTTTTGACAAGTCCCTTCAATTCCCTGAATTTCCATTTCCCATCAAAGACAGATAAATTTGAGTTCTGAAATACAGGAATTTTTCACCCATCATGATCTGCTATTTGCATTTCTATCACCTCTAAATGTTCAAACCTCAAACCTGTTCTTTATCCAAAGCCCTAAGCCTAAAGAGGTTCAGGCCACAGGGAAGAAGATGAGTATGTTCCATAACTGATCTTAATTCAAAAAAAGAAGAGATCCTTGAGGAAAATCATTCACACTGATGATGATCTTTCAGGAACTTTTAAAACCATGAGCATTCCCTGTTCTAACAGCTCTTAGGTCTTACTTCTTGGGTACGTGGATGTCACCTGCAAAAGACACTAAATTGGCCAGTTGTGTGGACAACTGTGTAGTTCTGGAAAAGTTAGAGAGAGAGAGACATCTGAATATACTCTCAGCTCTCTACAGCAATGCTCTACTACACTGTTTCAAAGACACAGTTTGAGGCACGCCTCAAATGAATATTATTAATAAGAGCTATTATATATTAAACTTCGTAAATGATTTGCTCTCTTTTTTTTCTTAAAAAGTACTAGATTTTATTCAAGTTTATCCCCACCACCATCACTAGTTTCTATCTCCTTGTGCTTTTTTGAATGAGAGAAAGAGATGAAGCTATCAACAACTCTCAAGGAGTCTCCTCTAATCAAGGCCTTATCTTATCTCTGCCACAGTGCTGAAATCTAGGTATGGTCAAGGAGTTGTATGGTTCAGATACAAGTGAATGTCATTTTTCTCTTGTGTCCTAGGGATAAAAGTGTTGAGATATGCTGCATTTGGGGATGCTGACATCATAGTTTTGCAAGCAGAGTTCGTTTGTGAGATTTTCATGGCGTGTTGAAGAAAGCAATGTATTGGGAAGACAATCCAAGGCTGAACAAAGGGGATGGTTGTTATATATTTAAAATGCTTTCTTTCCATTAATAAGAGAAGATTTAATGGCTCTGGTTTCCCCAACTGCCATTAGAGCCGTGACTTTTTAATTATTTTGACTATAACATACAGTAAGAAATACATTGTCCAAAGTAACTATGGTGTGTGGGTATATACATACATAATGGCTTATATATGATGATAAATATATGGGCTTCCCGGGTGACGCTAGTGGTAGAGAACCTGCCTGCCAATGCAGGAGATATGAGAGGATGGTTTGATCCCTGAGTTGGGAAGATTCCCTGGAGGAGGACATGGCAATACACCCTAAGCATTCTTGCCTGGAGAATCTCACGGACAGAGGAGTCTGATGGGCTACAGTCCACGGGGTTGCAAAGAATCAGACATGACTGAGTGACTTAGCACACAATAGTTTATATATGATAGGAAAAATATATAAATAAAACTTTAAAATATCATAAAACCATGCTTACTTTTACTATGTTTATAGTTCTTTATGGTATTTTTGGGCTTCCCAGGTGGCTCAGTGATAAAGAATTCATTGGCTAAGCAGGAGACACAGGTTCAATCCCTGGTTCAGGAAGATCTCTTAGAGAAGGAAATGGCAACCCACACCAATATTCTTCCTTGGAAAAACCCATGGACAGCGGAGTCTGGTGGGCTACAGTCCATGGGTTTGCAGAGTCAGAGATGACTTAGTGACTAATCAACAATGACACAGTACTTTTTATTCTAATGCACTTTTTAAAAAATGGCAGATGCAATCCACTAAATTGATTTCATGACCATTAGTGGATTGCAACTTAGAATTTAAAGATATTGCTTCATAAGTATCTACACTTTCCAGCCTTGACCAGTTGCTTACTGCCAATTAGCCGAAAATGACTGAGCTAGTGTCCTCTTTCACAGATAAATAAAGGCTGCAGTTCTGGCAAACAGATGATGACAGCTGTCTTAGAAACACTAGATGACTAGTTTGGCCATGATAAACAAAATAAAAACACTTCTTTCCATTTAGTGGAACTCAATGAATTCTACAAAACATTCAGCCAAGCAGCTGTTGTTAAGCCATTCATAAATAAATTGTCCTACTTTATCACAAATTTATAAACCACTACACCATTGTGTTGATCAAGTCAGCTGAAAAGAAAGCATCATCAAGGTGGAATTACACCATTATCTTCACATACATTTGTATTAATAAGGAAGCAGTTGGAATTTTAGTGTTGTTTTCTTCTAGAGATATGCAAAAATCCAATATAAAAGGATCTGATCCTCTTCAAAGTTTGTCTATTTTTGCCTCAATGGGGTTCCAAATTATAAGCTAAAAGTTTCAGTTTTCACGTTTTAGAAGTTTCAAATTCTATATCATCAGAACGGTTTTTTATGTGTGAAATATTTTTAATTCTATTCTTAAAATATTTCTATGTTAAAGAAAACTATCTGAGATTTTTGTCATTGCTGTTAATTAACTATTTGGCCTCTTTGTGATTTTTTTAAAAAAACAACAACAAACATCATTTTACTCCAAAGGTGTTTGTAAATATTTTCTCCCATTCTGAAGGTTATCTTTTTGTCTTGTTTATGGCTTTATTTGCTATGCAAAAGCTTTTAAGTTTAATTAGGACCCATTTGTTTACTTTTGTTTTTGTTTTCATTACTTTAGGAGGTAGATCAAAAAGGATCTTGCTGTGATTTATGTCAAAGAGTGTTCTGCTTATGTTTTCCTCTAAGAGTTTTAATGTATCCAGCCTTACAATTAAGTCTTTAACCCATTTTGAGTAAAATATATGTGGAATCTAGAAAAATGGTACAGATGAACCTATTTGCAAAGCAGTAGAAGGCAATGGCAACCCACTCCAGTACTCTTGCCTGGAAAATCCCATGGATGAAGGAGCCTGGTAGGCTGCAGTCCATGGAGTCGCTAAGAGTCGGACACAACTGAGCAACTTCACTTTCACTTTTCACTTTCATGCATTGGAGAAGGAAATGGCAACCCACTCCAGTGTTCTTGCCTGGAGAATCCCAGGGACAGGGGAGCCTGGTGGGCTGCCGTCTATGGGGTCGCACAGAGTCGGACACGACTGAAGCGACTTAGCAGCAGCAGCAATAGGGGCACAGACACAGAGGACAAATGTATGGATACTGGGGGCGGGGAGGTGGGATGAACTGGGAGATTGGGATGGACATAAACACATACTGTGTATAAAATAGATAACTAGTGAGAACTTCGGGGTGGGGGTGGCAAAAACGAAAGGTACAATCTGTTCATAGGACATAAGTTAACCTTAAAAATGCACTCCAGTATATATTGGAATACTGTTTCATTACAGTTATATGAGGCACCTAGAATAGTCAAAATCATAGAGTCAGAAAGTATATAGGTAGATGCCAGGGGCAGAGGGGTGAGCGGGGTGCAGAAGGGGAATGAGGACTTAAAGTGTGATGGAGAAGAAGTTTCCATTTAGGAAGACGGAAAATTCAAGAGATGGGTGATGGTAAAAGTTGCACAACAGTGTGAATGTACTTGGTGCTACTGAATTGTACAGTCAAATATGGTTAAAACAGTATGTTTTATGCTATGTGACTTTTACCACAGTTAAAAAAAATTAAAATGTGTTTCTTTCCCGAAAGTACCTTTAAAATCCATTCTGATATAGAACCTATGGCCATATACCAGTTCTGACTAGTGAAATTTAAGAAGCAACCACTATAGAGTGTTATAGAGAACTGGAGTGACTTCATGTAAGTGCAACAAGGAGCTCAGAGAGAACAGTGGAGTAACTCAGCTGCTGCTTTGGGGGTGGCATGTGGTTTCTCCATTACTGAGTGGAAACTGGATATTGTGATTGTTTTTACTCAAGCAATTTCTGCTTTTGTGGAAGAACTGAATGCAGGAGATAACCCCCGTACAGTGCTTGAGCGTGTATGCTTCGGTAGTGTCTGAAGCCGCTTCAGCAGTGTCTGACTCTTTGCAATGCTCTGGACTGTAGCATACCAGTTTCCTCTGTCCATGAGATTCTCCAGGCAAGAATACTGGAGTGGGTTGCCACTTCCTCCTCCAAGGGATCTTCCCAACCCAGGGATCTAACCTGCATCTCTGGCATCTTCTGCATTGGCAGGCGGGTTCTTTACCCTTGGGAAGCCCCAAGCAGTTGAGCTGCTGCTGCTGCTAATTCACTTCAGTCGTGTCTGACTCTTAGCGACCCCAAGGACTGCAGCCTACCAGGCTCCTCCATCCATGGGATTTTCCAGGCAAGAGTACTGGAGTGGTAGATATTCTGCTCTGGAGTGTAAACTGGATAAAGCTCTACCGTGTATCTGAGATTTTTTTTTAAAAAACCAATAGCTGAATGTGGACTCTTTTATGTCTGAAAAATAAATGTTTATTCATAAATTATTATTTTCTTATTTGTCAATGACTAGAGATATGCAAGCAAGATTGGACCATGCCAGGAAGGCTAAGCAGACCTAATCTCATGCTGAAGAAAACAAAAACACAAAAAAGATTTAATATGGGCTTGGAGAAATATCCTGGTAACTCTTGTGATCAAGTTACTGGGCCAAGGAGCCAGTCCACACCCAGGAATAGGGTGCTGTTATTTTGAGGAGAGTTATCCAACCCACTGCAATAGATCCTGGAGTGAGGTCAGTCCTGAGACAGGATGACAGGCAAGACTTGCATGGAAGCACCCTCCTCTCATGGGACTGAAGGGCAACTGAGCTTGGTTTCCACTAATGGAGGTTTAGTTTTTCCAAACCATACAGGAATCTCTGGGAGCTACAGATGCTAAGGTAGGATATGGGTCCCTGAGTTTGAACACTAGCAGAGCTAGCAGTTGTTGTCAAAAATGTACTTATTATTTGTGTTGCATTTCTATGAGCCCCAAACCTTTCCTAGCTTCTCTCTGAGAGCCATGGCTAGTCTCATTTGTGCTGTCGGACACTGAAGAGCCAGCATGAGAGCACCTCAGCAATATGAGAGAGAGATACCAGGAAACAGAGAGAGAGAGAGAGAGAGAGAGAGAGAGAGAGCGCTTGTGCTGTGCATGGTACTGAGCAAGGGTTGGTGGTAAGAGGATCACTGTGTGTGGGGTTTCTTCCTCAGGTTGTTAGCCACAGAGGCAGCGATGTGATGGCAAGATGGGGAGCCTAGACTGGAAGTACCAATTAGACTTGGTCAGGAAAATACATGGGGTAATTCTCTGGGAAACCCTTAGAAATAGTGTAGAGACCTTCTCAGAAAGGCTACTTTCTGGCTATTTTGAAATAAAAAGATGAAGGTACAGAGAGATGAAACAAGCATGAATAAATCCCTTTTGTAATATTGCAAAAATATTTTCAGAATCTATTAATCACATTGGAATATCACATTGGAATAAGACTGATTTTCTGTCTTTCCTAGCAATAGATGAAAAATTCATTAGTGAAACGTGAACTCACAAAGAAAGTGAGTTTGGTTTAGCAAAATTAGTTATTCTCTGCTTCCACGTTAGAGTGCTTATTTCTGGCGGCCTTCAGCACAATTATTCCATATCTTCTTAAAGATGGTGGAGAGTGGGATAAATGGACAGAATTTAAGGGTGACCTGCTGAAGATTTTTTAAGGTGAAACAAAGGTTTCTACTGTCTGCTTCCTCCTCTGTAAAACTGATCCTAGGAAGTTTGGGAAACTCCGTACATTTTTGCTTCTTGAACACACTGAGCTCTAGTTTAACGTCATCTTATAGCTGGGCCAGTTTGGAGACAAACAATAGCAACATAAAAAAGAACAACTTGAGAACTGCAACTTATTGTCAAACAGTTTGACCACAAATATTAAAATAAGCTCAATGTATATTTAATTGTATATAGATGTGTATGCACAGACAGAAAGAGAGTATAGCAGCATGTTAAAGACTGGTAAATCTAGGTTTAAATTTGTTAGTTATTTTACACTTTCAGTGTTTCTATAGATTTGAAAATTTTCAAAATAAAAAGTGCTGGAAGGGTAGGAAGGAGCAATAGAGAATTCTTTAGTCTTGAAAGAGGTGATAATCAGAGTACAGATGTCAAATTAGTAAGGTCATTATATTTTTTATTATGCAGTATTATGCAACTTTATGTTAGATAGTGACTAGCCTAGGGCTTAGAATTTAGAAGGGATTCACTTATTTTTTGAATAGCATAGATTTAACCACTTTTCACTCCACTGTAAGAACACACCAAGGGAACCTCTGGAGGGAGCAGTCCATTCCCCTGTATTCTTGAAGCTGTATGATACCCATGTGCACATATGTATTTCACCCATGAGTGGCAGCTTAGGGATAAGAAGATGTACTGTACTCTACATCCTCTCAGCTCCATGGATCTGCAGTGTCTGCATCTCCTGAGAATTTGTTATTAGAGATATGGAATATTTCTCTAGCCCCAGACCTCCTGAAGCAGAATCTGATACCTAGGCACTTTAATTTCATTCCTGTTAGAATAAAAACTGGCTAAAGCCATTTGTTGTGGTGGTTAGTTGCTAAATCATGTTTGACTCTTCATGACCCCATGGACTGAATACACAGAAGAATTGTACAAAAAAAGATCTTCACTACCAAGATAATCACGATCGTATGATCACTCATCTAAAGCCAGACATCCTGGAATGTGAAGTCAAGTGGGCTTTAGGAAGCATCACTATGAACAAAGCTAGTGGAGGTGATGGAATTCCAGTTGAGCTATTTCAAATCCTGAAAGATGATGCTGTGAAAGTGCTGCACTCAATATGCCAGCAAATTTGGAAAACTCAGCAGTGGCCACAGGACTAGAAAAGGTCAGTTTTCATTCCAATCCCAAAGAAAGGCAATGCCAAAGAATGCTCAAACTACCGCACAATTGAACTCATCTCACATGCTAGTAAAGTAATGCTCAAAATTCTCCAAGCCAGGCCTCAGCAGTATGTGAACCATGAATTTCCAGATGTTCAAGCTGGTTTTGGAAAGGCAGAGGAAACAGAGATCAAATTGCCAACATCCATTGGATCATGGAAAAAGCAAGAGAGTTCCAGAAAAACATCTATTTCTGCTTGATTGACTATGCCAAAGCCTTTGACTGTGTGGATCACAATAAACTGTAGAAAATTCTTCAAGAGATGGGAATACAGACCACCTGACCTGCCTCTTGAGAAACCTATATGCAGGTCAGGAAGCAACAAGTAGAACTGGACATGGAACAACAGACTGGTTCCAAATAGGAAAAGGAGTACGTCAAGGCTGTATATTGTCACCCTGCTTATTTAACTTCTATGCAGAGTACATCATGAGAAACGCTGGGCTGGAAGAAGCACAAGCTGGAATCAAGATTGCCGGGAGAAATATCACTTCAGATATGCAGATGACACCACCCTTATGGCAGCAAGTGAAGAGGAACTCAAAAGCCTCTTGATGAAAGTGAAAGTGGAGAGTGAAAAAGTTGGCTTAAAGTTGGCTAAATCTTTTCAACATTCAGAAAATGAAGATCATGGCATCTGGTCCCATCACTTCACGGCAAATAGATGGGTAAACAGTAGAAACAGTGTCACACTTTATTTTTTGGGTCTCCAAAATCACTGCAGATGGTGATTGCAGCCATGAAATTAAAAGACGCTTACTCCTTGGAAGAAAAGTTACAACCAACCTAGATAGCATATTCAAAAGCAGAGACATTACTTTGCCAACAAAGGTCCGTCTAGTCAAGGCTATGGTTTTCCCAGTAGCCATGTATGGATGTGAGAGTTGGACTGTGAGTGCTGAAGAATTGATGCTTTTGAACTGTGGTGTTGGAGAAGACTCTTGAGAGTCCCTTGAACTGCAAGGAGATCCAACCAGTCCATTCTGAAGGAGATCAGCCCTGGGTGTTCTTTGGAAGGAATGATGCTAAAGCTGAAACTCCAGGACTTTGGCCACCTCATGCGAAGAGTTGACTCGTTGGAAAAGACTCTGATGCTGGGAGGGATTGGTGGCAGGAGGAGAAGGGGACGACAGAGGATGAGATGGCTGATGGCATCACTGACTCGATGGATGTGAGTCTGAGTGAACTCCGGGAGTTGGTGATGGACAGGGAGGCCTGGCGTGGTGCGATTCATGGGGTCGCAAAGAGTCAGACACGACTGAGCGACTGAACTGACTGACTGACCCCATGGACTGCAGTATGCCAGGCTTCCCTGTCCTTCACTATCTCCTGGAGCTTGCTCAAACTCATGTCCGTTGAGTCAGTGATGCCATCCAAGCATTTCGTCCTATGTGGTCCCCTTCTCTTGCTTCCCTCAATCTTCCCCACCACCAGGGTCTTTTCCAATGAGTCAGCTCTTCACATCAGGTGGCCAAAGTACTGGAGCTTCAGCTTCAGCATTGGTCCTTCTAATGAATATTCAGGGTTGATTTCCTTTAGGATGGACTGGTTTGATCTCCTTGCTGTCCGAGGGACTCTCAACAGTCTTCTCCGCACCAAAGTTTGAAAGAATCAATTTTTTGGTGCTCAGCCTTCTTTAAAGCCATTTAGCTGCATTAAATGTCTCCATGATCGCTTATAGGTAAATGTTAAGACATATAATCAAAATGATTTCTTAGGACTTAGTGCATTCTTTGCCAACACTTAAAAGGAGAGCTGTTTTTCTAATCAAATATAAGTACCTTATTTCCTCAAAAACCTTTTAAAAAAACGTGTGGGTGATAATGATTTTCCACATGTGAGTTAAGTATCTCCCACAATTATTCTGATCATGGTAAGAGAAAAATTTTAGATTATAAACTAAAAATAGAAAATGATACTAATTAGAATGCTTTAATTAGTTTAAAAAATATAGAAATATGCTACAGATTGTAAAAGTTTGCTGAAAGGTCTTCTTGACATTTATAATTTTCTTTTCAGTAACCCTCTAAGTAGAGATAATTTAAAAGTAGTTTACTGATGGATCAAGAGTTTAGAAGTGTCCCTCCCACCTTGATTATTCTGTGTCACCAGAGCTCAGGAGAATAAGAGGAAAAAGGGGCCTTCTCCTATCTTCTTCAGTCTCTAGATAGGGTTGAAACTCAAGGTATCTGTGGTGACTGCCTTAAGAAAGAAATAAATGGCCTGGAGCCCAAGCAAGGGAGAAGTGGATGTATTTGTAACTTGGAAATTTCAGTGAAGTTGGGAAGAAAACTGTGGGCCTTCTTCTGGATAAATATGTCCAGTGTAATTATTAAGCTTAAAAAATGCCAAAGGAAAAAGTGTGTGTTGGGGGGGGAACCCTCACATTTATTTGGAGTCCTGCATCTGGAAGCTTTTTTCTCCCCTTAGGAAATATTTGTGGCTCTTTGTTCCTGTCAAGGAGGAAAATGTGCTTGTAAATTTCACCCAAGAGAAAGCATATCTTTGCATCCACTGCACCAGGAAGGAATAGACCCAACCCCACAAACACAGGCCAAAATTCCAGAAATTTGACCAAAGGCAACTAGGGGGATGGGGTGAGAGTAAGGGGTGGACTTATGCAAGAAAAGCAACCCAACCTGGCAGAAAATTTCAGTGAGGAAGTTCTCTGGGCCAAACTTGGCCTCAAAGAAAAATACTCCACCCTCTCAAAGCTGCTAAGATGGCAAGGGAGGCAGTGGCTTCATTGGCCCTGCAGACCTCCCTAGACAAATGGATCCCTCTGAGACCAGCCAAAGCAAACTTCCTGTTACACACTAGACATACATCTATATGCACAGAGGTCAGTCTTGAGTGTCAGGGAGTTGCTTATGGTGAGAGAGGAGCCAGGGAAACCATCCCTAAGTTTCTTAGACTGCCTGTCTGAGTGCTTAAGATTAAACCATTGTTGGTTCTCTCCTTTTGTCAGAATTGTAGCTCAGACCATAAAGAATGTGCCTGCAACACAGGAGACCTGGGTTCCATCCCTAGGTCAGGGGAAGATCCTCTGGAGAAGGAAATGGCAACCCACTGCAGTATTCTTGCCTGGAGAATCCCATGGATAGAGGACTTTGACAGGCTATAGTCTGTGGGGTCCCAAAGAGTTGGACACGACTGAGTGACTAACACTACCACTACTATACTCACCTGATGTTTCCTTAAAATGTAACCTAACCTGGGAGCAGGGGTGGGGAAATTAGGTATTGTAGGGTTTCATTCAAGACTTTTTATTAAAAGACGCTTACTCCTTGGAAGAAAAGTTACAACCAACCTAGATAGCATATTCAAAAGCAGAGACATTACTTTGCCAACAAAGGTCCGTCTAGTCAAGGCTATGGTTTTTCCAGTGGTCACGTATGGATGCGAGAGTTGGACTGTGAAGAAAGCTGAGTGCCAAAGAATTGATGCTTTTGAACTATGGTGTTGGAGAAGACTCTTGAGAGTCCCTTGGACTGCAAGGAGATCCAACCAGTCCATTCTGAAGGAGATCAGCCCTGGGTGTTTTTTGGAAGGAATGATGCTGAAGCTGAAACTCCAGTACTTTGGCCACCTCGTGTGAAGAGTTGACTCATTGGAAAAGACTCTGATGGTGGGAGGGATTGGGGGCAGGAGGAGAAGGGGACAACAGACGATGAGATGGCTGGATGGCATCACTGACTCGATGGACATGAGTCTGAGTGAACTCCAGGAGTTGTTGATGGACAGGGAGGCCTGGCGTGGTGCGATTCATGGGGTCGCAAAGAGTCAGACATGACTGAGCGACTAAACTGACTGACTGACTGACTGAAACTAACCTGGGAGCAGGGGTGGGGAAGTTAGGTATTGTCGGGTTTCATTCAAGTTTTTTTGTGTATTAAAACCTGAGGTTTTGCTCCACACACGTTCAAGCAGCAGCACTCTTTATTGCCGCTAACCACTCTTCCTTATTCCCACTTCTTAAGGTGGATGTGAAATATTTTTCCACAACAGAAAGTAAATTGTCCTCCAGGTGAGACAGGAAAGGAAGGATGGAGATTATATGGTTCTTTCTCTGCCTTGCCTGTTTTCCAACTGTGAGAAGAAGCTCACCTGGAATTCCTTAGTTACACCCCCAACAAAGGAATTCAAGACTGTCAAGATGGTGTCCCTCATTTTGGGGGCAAAACCAATTCTCATATGGGGGTTTCCAGATGTCAACTTTTGCCTTGCCAGCCAGATGTACCTGGAGTCTGAGTGTGTGGCAATCCCTCTGCCCTCTGTTGAAACCAATGCAATTAACATACTTTATACTCTTAAAAGGGCTTCCCTGGTGGCGCACTTTCTCTCTAGTTGCTTTAGTCCTGCCCGACTCTTTGCAACCCCATCAACTGTAGCCCACCAGGCTCTTCTGTCTATGGAATTCTCCAGGCAAGAATACTGGAGTGGGTTGCCATTCCTTTCTCCAGGGGATCTTCCCGACCCAGGGATCAAACCTGGGTTCCTGCCTTGCAGACTCTTTACCGTCTGAGCCACCAAGGAATTCCAGGTGGCGCTAGTGGTAAAGAACCCGCCTGCCAATGCAGGAGACACAAAGAGACATGGGTTCAATCCCTGGGTTGGGAAAATCCCCTGGAGGAAGGCAAGGCAACCCACTCCAGTATTCTTCCCATGGATACAAGAGCCAGGCAGGCTTCAGTCCATAGGGTCTCAAAGAGTCGGACAGGACTGAGTGACTATCACACACACACACATACTCTTAAATTCTTTCCTGGGTGAGGCCTGGTGCTTCAACCAGAAACCTCAGCAGAAGCATTTATTGTTTCATCTTAAAGAAACATTCTTATAATGAATGAAACCTGCTACTCTGAATATTTAGTTTCTACCTTACATAATTTTAAAAATTTGTTTTCATTACCAGACTTCATGACCATCTCCTCAGTCATGGGTATCTTGCCAGGTTCACATTGGCCCTTGCAAAAGGAAATTTTTGGTATTTCCCTGGCAGTACAAATAAGGGCTCAGCAATGAAAGGTGATTGCAGAGCCTCGTGTTGTCAATTTTGTGCAGCTTGGACTTGCGGTTGAGGCCTGCACCTGTGAGACAAGCATAGACATACCTACACACACACCCCATGGAATCTCAGGCCCAAAGTCTGAGTGGCACTGACTTATGCTTCTGGTTCATATTTCGGCTTTCAAGGCTCCTGGCCTCAGTTTTGCCCAGTGTATCAACAAGAACTGCCGCTCAGATCAAGCTGGAGATGCCCATGGACTGTTAATAAGAACATTAGGACTCTTCAGAAAATCTCTGTCTAGATAGACAGTCTCTTTGACCCCTTTCATCTCTTTCAGACTTCTCTTCCCAGACTTTTTCCTCTTTTCTGAGGTACCTTTCTAAGGCTTGCAACCCCCATAATCTTTAGAGACAACTCTCCTCATCATGTACAAGAGACACACTTGCCTCCATCTAAACTTTTGTTCTAGTTCTTCCTTGCAAGCAATATTGTTGACACTTGCAGTTTACAAAACATAGGTAACTATGTTGAACCCAAACAACCCTGTCAGGACTGTAAAATTATCCCCATTTTAGCATAAAAACAAATGCAAGGCTCAGAGGTTCAGTGACTTACTCAAGCTACAGGGTAATTGATGAACTTGTGGCCCTCCTGTTCTGCCTATTGGGGGTCCCACCATCAACCCTGCATGTTGACTGTGACTGCCTGGACCACGTTATCCTCTCTGCATCCGTCTACTTATGCTTCCCAAAGGCTCCAACAAGACAAGAGAAAGCTGCTTTCTTGCAGTTCATTTCCTGAATGAGAAAGAGCAATTCTTCAGCAAGTTTGCAAGTGAGATTTTATGTATATGTATATATTTATACACGCTTAGCATAAACTGGGCTTCCCAGGTAGCACAGGGGTAAGGAATCTATCTGCCTGTCAACACAGGAGATGTGGGTTCGATTCCTGGGTTGGGAAGATTCCCCTCGAGAAGGGAAAGGCTACCCACTCCAGTATTCTTGCCTGGAAAATTCCATGGACAGAGGAGCATAGCAGGTTACAAGGTTGTATATGACTGAGAGACTGAGCATGCATATTTATACACACACACTACATACATGTATTTTATCTTTATTTTCTCATCTCATGATGGCCTTACTCCTACTAGAGATAATTCAGTATCTTCTCAACAATTTCTATATGACCATGTTCATTAGAGAAGGTAGCATTTAGCTTGAATACTGTGAACTAGCCCAAGTGGGAACTTGAGTAATGCCCCACTTTGGACCAGTTGGTGAGCATGAGAGCAAGAGTCTCCTCAGTGCAGGTTCCTTGGAGGGAGAGGGGGATGGGGAGAATAGGGGAGGGATCCTAGGATCTCTTTGCAATCTAAGGTTCATGGAGAAATGTATTGGGGGCAGATGCTGAAAGCATTCTTTTCACAAACGACTTCCTGAAACTCATGACACAGCAAATGCTCCTTCAGGGCCCAGCTGGAAAGGTGTAAGGGAGACGTGTGGGAAAGGTAACTCCTAATTTTGATGGAAAAGAACAGACTTTTTGCAGGAGGCTTAGGGGGAGTCCAGCTCATTTGTGCCTTGGAGGGAAACGGCAAGAAGGGGCACGAAAGCAGCTTTCACCCAGGAGAGCAGAAGTAACGGCTCTGAATTCCAGAGGTCTGAGTGGGAAAGGACTTCAGCAAACTATGCAAGACACCCCAGACTCCCACCAGAATAACTTGGGGCCCCCTTTAGGTAAGGAAGAGACCAGGTCTCGCAGTTATACAGGAGGGAACTGGAGATGTGACCATCAATGGTAATAGGACCTCTATCACCACGATTAACCAGCCTTTGGGATGCTGGGGTACAAATACTGAAGAATCTCAACATAAATTTTGGCCAACCTTCCAGTTTGTCATAATGTAATAATTGCACGTCTAGTTTTTGAAGAAAAAAACAGAAAGGTTTTTAATTTGTCCACACAATAATAGCAGTTACAGGCAAACGTTCATTGAGAATGACTGCCTGTCAAAGGCTGACAGCTTTCTCAGTACTCTGGGCAATGAGGTAGGTGATAGGTGGGGATAAGTTAGCCCCACCAGCCCTCTTTTAACTGCTCCAGACTTTAGAACCTTTGACAAGAACCTCAGCTTTTTCATCTGTAGAATGAGGGAAGTATTACTACCTCATAAGTTGTATGAGGATGAACTGAGGGGAAAAAATACAAGATCCATAGCTCCTGGCACATTTCATACACTCAAAAGTATCACTTATTAACTATGCATGTTTTTGATGCATTTTTGTTTATTTATACCTGAGCTGTTATTTTTTTAATGGGAATTTATTTTTTGTTAGAGGTTGTTTTTTCTTTTTGAGAAACCATTCTTACCTCTAACTGATTTAAGACACCCACTCCTAAACTCATCTTTGGCTTAAGGGTCTCTGCTTTGTGCTTTTTGTATGAGTACTTCTTTCATAGTACTTACCACAGTGTACTTCAATTTGTGTGTGTGTGGGGGGGGGTTGTTTGTTTGTATCTTTCACTAAATTATAGATTAATTGAGGGCAGGGAATTTGTTCCCAGAACATAGCACACTGTTCAGTTCAGTTCAGTCTCTCAGTTGTGTCCAACTCTTTACAAGCCCATGGACTGCAGCATGCCAGGCCCCCCTGTCCATCACCAACTCCTGGAGCTTGCTTAAACTGATGTCCATTGAGTTGGTGATGTCATCTCACCCTCTGTCCTCCCCTTCTCCTCCTGCCTTCAATCTTTCTCACCATCAGGGTCTTTTCCAATGAGTCAGTTCTTCACATCAGGTGGCCAAAGTATTGGATCTTCAGCTTCATCACCAGTCCCTCCAATGAATATTCAGGACTGATTTCCTTTAGGATTGACCGGTTTGATCTCCTTGCCATCCAGGGGACTCTCAAGAGTCTTCTCCAACACCACAGTTCAAAAGCATCAATTCTTCAGTGCTCAACTTTCTTTATGGTCCAACTCTTACATCCATATATGACTACTGGAAAAACCATAGCTTTGACTAGACAGACCTTTGTTGGCAAAATAATGACTCTGGTTTTTAATATGCTGTAGGCCTTCACCAAATATTTCTAGGAAAAGTGCAGAAGTGAATAGATATCTAAAATGAATTCTGATTAGCAAGGAGATAGATGCTTTTGATTAGAAGGAGATAGAAATCCTTTCTTGCAATATATATCAGAATATAAGTGGCCTGGGCTAAAGTTAACCGTAGGCCCAAACAAAGAGACCTGGTCGCTGTTTTCTAGCTCCTCCAGTAATGGTTGGCCCCTAAGGCTCTCCCAGACCACATGGCTGTAAGTTTGATCTGGAAGATGTGTCCCTAGCCTCAGTATAGCCTCCAAGATGTGGCTACAGTCCCTGGGACTGTTTTCTAGAAAATGGAGAACTCAACTGAGGAAGCATAGCTACCTGAGGAATTGAACTTGACTCCTCCCTCTGCTGTTATTTTACCTCCTAACTGTCTCCCTGGACCAGATCTTTTCCTCTTCTCTGTTTCCATAACCCTGGTTTTAGTTCAGCTCCTCATCATTTCTTGCCTGAATTAGTGCATCACCTGGCTTCCTGGTTTTTTCCATCCCATTCCCCACAGTGCTTCAGGTTGAACATTCTACAAGGCAGACCTTTCCCTACCACCTGCCATTGTTCAGGGTCTATCTGCTTCCTACCTCCCTCAGGACAAAGGCTGAATGGGGCTCACTGGTTC
This sequence comes from Ovis aries, assembly GCF_016772045.2. Classification (NCBI taxonomy): domain Eukaryota; kingdom Metazoa; phylum Chordata; class Mammalia; order Artiodactyla; family Bovidae; genus Ovis; species Ovis aries. The sequence goes on from NC_056054.1 coordinate 216,261,596, forward strand.
TTTCAGGATAGATATCTGCATTCTGCCCATTTCTCCTTCTTCATCTCTTCCTCCCAGTCTTCACTTCCTTTTATATTTGGACATCTAATCTACGTGATATTACAGATCAGACCCCTCTCTCAAGTCCATGTTTCCATGTGCTCTAGGAAGTAATCCCTGTTGCTTCCTAAGGTGGTTTTCTATCCTTTCATTTGTTAGATGCAAGGAGATACCCAGATCTTTCCTTCACCATAGTAATAATGATATTGAATTGTGGTTGTTGTTCAGTCTCTCACTTGTGTCCAACTCTTTGAGACCCCATAAAAGGCAGCACAACAGGCATCCCTGTCCTTAACTATCTGCCTGAATTTGCTTAGACTCATGTCCATTGAGTCGATAATGCCATCCAAACATCTCATCCTCTGTCACCGCCCTTCTCCTGCCCTCAATCTTTCCCAGGAGCAAGGTATTTTCCAATGAGTTGGCTCTGCATCAGGTGGCTGAAGTATTAGAGCTCCAGATTCAGCAGCAGTCCTTCCAACAAATATTCAGAGTTGACTTCCTTTAGGATTGTCTGATTGATCTCCTTGCTGTCCAAGGGACTCTCAAGAGTCTTCTCCAGCACCACAGTTCAAAAGCATCAATTCTTTGGAACTCAGCCATCTTTATGGTACAACTCTCACATCCATACATGACTACTGGAAAAACCATAGCTTTGACTATACACACCTTTGTTGGCAAAGTGATCTCTGCTTTTTAATATGCTGTCTAAGTTGGTCATAGCTTTTCTTCCAAGGGGCAAGCGTCTTTTAATTTCATGGCTGCAGTCACTGTCCACAGTGATTTTGGAGCCCAAGAAAATAAAGTCTGTCACTGTTTCCATTGTTTCCCCATCTATTTACCGTGAATTTATGGGACCAGATGCCATGATCTTAGTTTTCTGAATGTTGAGCTTTAAACCAGTTTTTTCACTCTCCTCTTTCATCTTCATCAAGAGGCTCTTTAGTTCTTCTTCCCTTTCTACCATTAGGGTGGTGTCATCTGCATGTCTGAGGTTATTTGATATTTCTCCTGGCAATCTTGATTCTAGTTTTTGCTTTATCCAGCCTGGCATTTTGCATGATATATTCTGCATATAAGTTAAATAAGCAGAGTGACGGTATAGAGCCTGGACATACTCCTCTCACAATTTGGAACCAGTCCATTGTTCCATGTCCGGCTCTAACTGTTGCTTCTTGACCTGCATACAGATTTCTTGGGAGGCAAGTAAGGTGGTGTGGTATTCCCATCTCTTAAAGAATTTTCCACAGTTTGTTGTGATCCACACAGTCAAAGGCTTTAGCGTAGTCAATGAAGCAAAAGTAGATGTTTTCCTGTAATTCACTTCCTTTTTCTATGATCCAACAGATGTTGGCAATTTGATCTCTGGTTCCTCTGCCTTTTCTAAATAGAGCTTGTACATCTGGAAGTTCTTGGTTCACATACTATTGAAGCCTAGCTTGAAGTATTTGGAACATTACCTTGCTACAATGTAAAATGAGTACAACTGTGCAGTATTTTGAACATTCTTTGGCATTGCCCTTCTTTGGAATTGGAATGAAAACTGACCTCTTCCACTCCTGTGGCCACTGCTGAGTTTTCCAAATTTGTTGGTATATTTTGTGTGCAGAACTTTAATAGCATCATCTTTTAGGATTTGAAATAGCTCAGCTAGAATTCCATTGCCTCCACTAGCTTTGCTGGTAGTAATGCTTCCTAAGGCCCACTTGACTTCACACTCCAGGACTGACATAAGCTAACTACTGAATTAATTAATCTAGCTTCCATTCTGGAGAAGGCAATGGCACCCCACTCCAGTACCCTTGCCTGGAAAATCCCATAGACGGAGGAGCCTGGTAGGCTGCAGTCCAGGGGGTCACTAAGAGTCGGACATGACTGAGCGACTTCACTTTCACTTTTCACTTTCATGCACTGGAGAAGGAAATGCAACCCACTCCAGTGTTCTTGCCTGGAGAATCCCAGGGATGGGGAAGCCTGGTGGGTTGCCGTCTATGGGGTCGCACAGAGTCGGACATGACTGAAGACTTAGCAGCAGCTTCCATTCATTCATTCTCTTATTCAGTGCTGTTACAGTGCCCTTACCAGACAGTCTTCTTGATGCTAGAGAGACATGTACACATAACTAAGCCAAGAAATAATCCTACTCTCATAGAGCTTACATTCTAGTAGAAGAAGAAAAATAATAAATACACGAACAAATTATTTTCTGATAAAAATGTGATACAAATTTTTGAAGGGAATAAATAGGGTGAAATATTGATTATGTTATGTTCTGGTATGTGAGCAGGTGAGTATCAGGGAAGACCCCTCTGAGGGAGGTAATATTTGAATGAAGTCCAGAAGCATGATGAGAGGAAAACTATGCACAGTACTGGGGATGCATGAAGTCCAAGGAAACACTGAGGCTGGAGTGTTGGAGGAAGGGAAGAAGCCACTGTTCCTGGATTACATCAGAAGTCCCCAGCTGACTGTAAGCTCTCTGAGACCCTGGGGAGTATCTCATACCTTACTATATTCAACAGGTCTAGACTTGTGCCCAGAAACTAACAGGTGTTAGTAAGTATTTGAATGAGTAAATATGATTTTAAAATTAGATGTTCTTTGGTATTTCACTTGAAAAACTGAAAAGGTCTTATCTTTTTATTACAAGAACTTTTGTCCTAGGAACTATAATAAAATATTCTTCCCCTACCCCCACCAACTTTATTGAGATATAATTGACATATAAAATGGTATAAATTTAAAGTGGATAAAGTGATGATTTGATATATTTATGCATTGTGAAATGATTACCACAATAAAATCAGTTCACTTATCCATCACTTCATGTAGTTACCTTGTGTGTGTGTGTGTGTGTGTGTGGTGAGAACATTTACGATCCATCCTCTTAGCAAATTTCAAGCAAACAACACATTAGTGTTAACTGTAGTCACCATGCTGTATGTTAGAACCTCAGAACTTTCTCATCTTATAATTGCACGTCTGTACACTTTGGCCAGTATCTCCTCATTTCCCCCAGCTGCCAGCCCCTAATAAACCATTCTACGCTCTGTTTGCATTTGGCTTTTTTAGATTCCACACATATGAGATCATAGAGTATTTGTCTTTCTCTGTCTGACATTTTACTTAGCCTCAAATGCCCTCAAATTTCATTCAGTTGTTACAAATGGCAGGATTTCCTTCTTTTTTTATGACTGAATAATATTTATAGTATATTTTCTTTAACACAATACTATTTGAAGGAAATAAATAGGGTGAAACATATGCAATATTATTCTATACAGATACAATAATATTTATTGTATATAATATATTCTTTTTCATACCACATTTTCTTTATCCATTCATCCACTGATGAACAAGGTTATTTCCAAGCCTTAGCTATTGTAAATAATGTGGCAGTGAACACAGTGGGGAGGGGTGCAGATACCTTTTTGAGATAATGATTTTGTATCTTTTGGATGTGTACCCAGGAGTGGGATGGCTGCATCGTTCAGAAGTCCTATTTTTAATTTTTTGAGAAATGTCCATACTGTTCTTCACTCTGGCTGCACTAACTTACATTCCCAGCAACCATGTGTCATATTTCCTTTTTCTCCATATCCTCACTTACATTTGTTATCTCTAATCTTTTTGATAACAGCCATTCTAATAGGTATGAGGTGACATCTCATTGCAGCTACATAAAATATTCTCGTCACCATTTCTTGGGAGTTGTTTGAGGTTTCCTTCCTGGAATCTATTCCCTTGTTGGTTGCCATTTTGGAGAAAACTGCTCCCTGGTGCCATACGGCAAGACTAGCACAGCAGGGGATGAAGTCATACTAGGGTTAACATGCATTTAGTAACCTGGCTAGTTAGGTAGGTCTTCTTATCAATATAAATAAATGCAGTACCAAAGCAGAGAAACAAATAAAAACTCCTGAAAAGGGTGAGGGAAGCCCTTGGCTTCCAAAGAGCTTAAACAAAGAAGGCATTATGAAATACGTGTATTTTTAAAAATTACTGGGGACTTCCCTGGCAGACCAATGATTAAGACTCCATGCTCCATAAGCAGGGGGAACTAAGATCCCACATGAAGCATGGCATGGTCAAAAAAAGTGTCTCTTCTCTCTTAACCACATCCTTTTCCAATTGTTTTCTAATTAGCCAAAATCCTGTGATCTTTCCATATTAATGTGTTAATATTGCATCATCACTCACTACTATATACAGATGCCCAGGCTGGAGGATCTCTCTATTCCCATCCTCCAGCCTCACAAGGTCTTGAGTATTTGTGGCTTCCTTATTCCTTAAGTTCCTTGACAGTCAATGCTTTTATTTCCTGATGGAATCCTCCTTCTGAAGCAAAACTTTTCCAGAAGAAATCAACTTATCCTTTATTCTGTTATTTTTATTTAAAAAAATTTTCTCCCACTGAGCACCTTTCTGGAACAGTTTTCAAACTTGTTCTTCAATAATAACTTTTTCTCCTTGTTTCTCAATAGGAATTTCTCCTGAATTACTCTAGTTTAAAACAGATCTATGATGATATCAATCACCTTGGCCTATTCCACTTAATCTCTTATGACTGATAATGACTGAATCAGTGTTTTAATAATGCGCTATTTTTAAAAGACCAGTTCATAGCAAATTGATTAGAACAAACTTCAAGCAACACCATTTTTTTGGCATAGAGTATATGGCCTCTTTGGAGTATGAGTGCAGTGTGAGTCCCATCTTGAATCTCAGTGAACACATCTGACCAACTTGCGGAAAGAACCCACCAGAAACCTACTTGAATGTGGATTGAGAAGCATCCTGTGGAGAGACCTAACCGTAAGAGAAGGAGGAAGGAGGGGAGGAATGATTTTGAGCAGCAAAGTGGTTGTCATTTAGATTTAAACCCTGCTGGACTGAGTCCCATAGAGAGAAAGTAGGGCTATCAGAAATAAAACCCAAGAACAGCTTTACTCACAAACACAGTGCTGAGGCAAGAACCAAACTAGCTGGCTGCACAGTGGTAAGAGAGCGATGAAACTTTCTTGCCTGCTTCTCAACACAACGCTCTGAAGCTTTAAACCTTTGACTCAAAGATCTTTATTGCCTTCACTATTGCAACATACAGTAGGACCTTCCGATATGGTGGCTTGCAATGGTTGTCTAGCAGATGGTGGCACAGTAGGAAACGCGGCTAGCGGAGGCAGAGCACACCGAACACACCCAGGGACATTTACAAGTGCTTGAGATGTGCAGGAAGCTGAAGTCCTACAGAAATACCCCCCGGAAGGTAAGGTAGGAGCCCATGGAGTTTAGGTTTGATCTTTAATGTGACTCTATTACTGTCCTCAAGCTATGGGAGCCTGGGGAAACATGTATTAAATAAAATCCTGAGATCTCTGCTGGGGCAGAAGGAATGCCTGAACTGGAATTAAAGAACAACATGACTATGTAGCTTTCTTCATATCAAAACTGGACATTTGGTTGGAAAATATATTTAGACTACAATCTGGCCACAAGTAATATATTCTTTTATATGTTCTGACTGAATAAAAAGCAAATCCAAGATGTCAACTGGTGACCTAGCATCTCCAAAAAACTTGTAAAGCAAATTAATTACAGAATTTATAGTTGCAAGCATATTTTCCCAGGTTCTTCTGGTTTCATGGTTTTTGCTTTTAAATCTTGTTAACTTCTAATATACTTATGATGTGGATTTGTTCCTAATGCAGAACACATTTTAATATTCTTGTTTTTGGCAAGGTTTTACACAAACATGTTACTTCCAGAAAGTGACTTAATAAGAAATGTTAATAGAAGCACCTTTATAGTGTTCACAGGCATTTAGTCTTTAATAATATGTGGAAATCAGATTTTTTAAATCCTGTAATTGCTAAACTTAATACATTTAGAAACTTAACTTTTATTCTGTACAGTAAATAAGCATTATAGAAAGGCATAGGCAATAAAAAAGTGGATATTAATTTAAAATTCTAATTCTTATTATTGATTTTTTTAATTACATAAAAATAGTGTTCTAATTATAAAATATTTAGAAGAGTTGAGGCGCTTTACTAAGAAAACAAACCACAAGCCCCATCAGTTCAATCTGTTGAAGATGACCACTGTTACAATTTTTTGTATTTTCCTATATATGTTATATATAATATACTAAAAAGGGGTTAATATGGCATGGTAGTTTTTATACCCTTTGATATTTTTCACCAACTATGTTTTCTTAGCTCATTTCTCTATCGTTTGGAAAGTTTAATTATATTTTTTTCTATTCAGTTCAGTCGTTCAGTCGTGTCTGACTCTTTGCGACCCCATGAATCGCAGCACGCCAGGCCTCCCTGTCCGTCAACAACTCCCGGAGTTCACTCAGACTCACGTCCATCGAGTCGGTGAGGCCATCCAGCCATCTCATCCTCTGTCGTCCCCTTCTCCTCCTGCTCCCAATCCCTCCCAGCATCAGAGTCTTTTCCAATGAGTCAATTCTTCGCATGAGGTAGCCAAAGTACTGGAGTTTCAGGTTCAGCATCATTCCCTCCAAAGAAATCCCAAGGCTGATCTCCTTCAGAATGGACTGGTTGGATCTCCTTGCAGTTCAAGGGACTCTCAAGAGTCTTCTCCAACATCACAGTTCAAAAGCATCAATTCTTCGGCACTCAGCTTTCTTCAGAGTCCAAAACTACTGGAAAAACCATAGCCTTGACTAGATGGACCTTTGTTGGCAAAGTAATGTCTCTGCTTTTCAATATGTTATCTATTAGTGATTACTTTTTTGTTATTAAAATTTTAAATATTTTTATCTGTTTACCAAGGTTAAGAATATAGCTATTAATTATCTCTGTGTGAAATGAAAAACCTGTTAGGCTTTTACTGTCCTTATTCTCTCCCCACTTCACAATTTTGATTGATGTAATCTGGACTTTAGATCTAAATTATTATTGCTATTTCACATTATCAACTTTGAAGACTTTTGAAATTTGTTTTGTCTTATACAATAAATATATTCATGACAGTTTTTAAGATGTTAATCTAGGTTCAAAGAGTTTCCTTTGCTTTCTATCATCTCTTTTTATTGTGGCGCTTTCATTCTGTTTATCTTTCTCTATTCTTAGGTTGATTGGTTTGTTTCCCTAAACTGTGAGTATAGTACCTTCAGAGAACTGGTTTGTAAGAGAATATTGGTCTTTCCTACAAATGACCTCTTCACCAAGTAAAACATTCTTTTCTGTCCAACCTTGGGAGCCAGTCTTCATTTACTGATGGTCTTTGGTTCTCCAGAGGAAAAGTCAATGATTTCCCTTCCCTTGGGGCAGTGGTTCTCAACCCCAGCTGCATATTCAAATCACTGGGTGAGATTTTTAAAAATACCAATGCCAAGGCTCCTCCCAGAATAATTAAATCATACTGCTTAAAGATGAAACCCAGACACTAGTATTTTTTAAAGGCTCACCCATGACTTTTAATACATAGCTGTTGTTGAGAACCACTGCTTAAGAAATAAGCTATTTTTTTCTTGCCTGGATGCTTGTATAGGTTTTCTCCTTCTCCTTAAATCTTGTAACATTCAACATGATATATCAAGGTGACTATGCCTCTTCTTTACTGCCTCATAAACTTCAGTTCTACAAACTCAGCAGTTTCCCCCTATTATTCCTTTGATTATTGCTTCCAATACATTCATTCTATTTTCTCCTTTTTGTATTCTTAGGATATGTTGACTGGATTTCCTGCATCTCTCTCTTATATTTTCCTTATTTTCTCTCATCATTTTATCACTGGGTCCTTATGATGTCAGGACATATTTCATATTTCTCTTTGGTATTTAACTTGCCGTCAATTGCCTCTAACAATATTTGTAATTCTGTGGTTTAATTTTTCATTTCCATACTATCTGCATGAACCACTGTTAGCAAGAACCTGGCTAAGTCAGTTTGGCAAGAACTCCCCCTGCCCCTTCCACATCTAATCCTGCTCCATATCTGACAGGACTCCTCACTCTCTATCACCTTCCTGGTGGTAACTGATCATCCTGACCCGTGCTCAGCTAGACTCCTGTTAGGTCCATGCAGCCAGAATACCCCTTTACCCCTGATCTTCCTTCTTAGTTGTTTTCCATCCACTGACCTCCATCCTGCTCTTCTGACCATGCTGCTAAGTCACTCCAGTCGTGTCCGACTCTGAGCGACCCCATAGACGGCAGCCCACCAGGCTTCCCCGTCCCTGGGATTCTCCAGGTAAGAACACTGGAGTGGGTTGCCATTTCCTTCTCCAATGCATCAAAGTGAAAAGTGAAAGTGAAGTCGCTCAGTCGTTTCCGACTCTTCGCAACCCCATGGACTGCAGCCTACCAGGCTCCTCCATCCATGGGATTTTCCAGGCAAGAGTACTGAAGTGGGATGGCATTGCCTTCTCCGCTTTTGACCATAAATCCCCACTTTTACTTGTTGTATTCAGACTTCAACCCTATCTCTTTCCTCTACCTCAAAACCCCACTGAAGTAGTCTCCCTGAATAAAGTCTGCAGTTGGTACTGGTTCTGGGTCTTTTGGGGGGGGGGGGTCACAGACTCTTTTAAGAACTTGTTCAAGTTGACTCCTAGTCCCAGAAAAATGGCCACATCATAAAATTTGCATGCTACTTCACAGACCAACTCTTCCAGTCTCTGTGATCCCTGCATGAAAGCTCATGAACACTATGATAGACCCCCAGTCTAAATGAAGTTCTATCTTGTTCAGTACTTTATAATCAAACAAAAGGTGAGAGAGACTGGCTCAGAAATTAGTGTGTGTTCCTGTACACCTATGGCATCCATATGAAAAGGTGGTGCTTTCACTGTTCCAGACTTGGTTTGATGAAACCTCTTTAAGTTAAAAGGTTTTAGTGGTGTTCTGAGAGGGTCACTGTCACTTATTATCCAGTCTTTCATTCTTGCCTTTTAGGTGTAATCAGCTGTATAATAGGTAGCAGAAATCATGTGGATTTTCTAGCAAGTGCTCACACATCCCCATCTTCTAAGTTTTACTTAGAAATTTAAAATACAATGATTCTATCAAGAAAGGGAGCATCATTCTTTTTAATACAAGTATAGAACCTCCATGTCTCAATCCTGACAAATTACCAAGGTTATTTGTTCTTTCTGCCCTCTTACCTTTTTCACTCCAAAGATTATATTTAGCTTTCTAGTATATATCAGAGAAATAATTATTTTCCTTCCTTTGTGGGAAAATATTTTTTCTGCCTGGATTTCACCTCTATTTTATCTTAAAATTCAGACTTTGATCAGGTTATGTCTAGATGTAGATTTCTATCCATTTTATTTTTTTTTTCCTGGTACCTAAGAAATTGTGCTGATCTGCAGGTTAAAATTTACCTTCAGCTTATAAATTTTTCCTTTGTTGTGATCTTAAATGTTATTCCTCTTCTGTTTGTTCAGAAAAGCCGCATAATCCACACAATGACTCTTCACTATTCAGGTATCACATCTCTTCTCTCTCCAAATGCCCACCTTCCTCACCTGTTTTCCCTATCTTATTCACTAGGGGAAAATTCATCAAGTTTATCAACTGTATTAATGATTCATTTTCTACATTATCAGTTCTGCTCCCTACTGTTTCTAATCAAGTATAAAATCTCACAGTAGAGTAATTAACTTTAAAATGCTCTCTCTCTCAACTAACTCCCTCCTCAATTCTGTTCAGTTTATATTTTATTTCCAAATGTATGTATATTTTAAAAATTAGTATCATTGTACAGATGCATCTAAAAATTTCTATTCCTAAACTAGAAATGCTTATATATATAAAACTATATCTGACTTTTCTCTACCTTTTGCATGCTGTGTTTTCTTTACTTTATACTACAAATTCTTTGTGGTATTATGGTACAATAGGCTAGTTGTTCCCCAAAATCTATTTTCCCTTTGTCCCTAGTATTATAGTAGAACTCTGGTTTTTAGCTGGTTTCCTGGCACCTGAAATAAAACCTACACATCCCAGACTCCTTTGTAGCTGGGTGTGCTCATAAAACTAAGTTCTACACAGTGGGGGTTAAGTGGAAGTGCTCTGTGTAACTTCTGGGAAGTGTCTCTAAATGGAAGGGAGAGTGTCCTTCGTCATCTTTTCCTGTGGCTGGAATACAGATAAAATGACTATAGCTCTTGGACAGGAGGTAAAAACCATCAGCCAAGAATGGCAGAACAGCAAGATAAAAGGCAGCCATTGAGTAGCACCAAATCAGGCCTGGACTGTCTACCTCTGGACTTTTTTTTAGGTTATAGTGAAACAAATTCTATCTTATTTAAGTTACTATTATTTTGTAACTGTCATAGCCAAACTTAGTCCTACCTGATATGGGACTTTTCTGATACTTAAACAGTGAGTTTTCTTTAGTTATCACCTCCAGAAATCAGGTGAGGAGGTTTTTTTTTTGTTTTGTTTTAAGTCTTAACTCTTTCTTAAAAATACTTTTAGGAACCTCTTAAAAGAAGGCATGTGACTAGTTCCTTAATCAAACAACTTCAGCGATCAGGGCCATCCATGTGTAATCTTGGAAGGATTCCCTTCCTTGTTTAACAGAAATGTAACTTACATATCATACACTTATGTAAATATAAATGTAAAAATGTACATACTTACATAACACTGTGCAGATCTAAAAATAGAGTACTTTCTACTACCCATCAGGCTTCTTCCCACCCTCTCTGAGTCACAGCCCCTTGCTCTTCTGACCACGCCTGCAGACTAGATTTGATAGCTTTGGACTCCACACAAGAGCAGCTGTCCCTCTGACAGCCATGGAGGTATGTTACTCAGATCTCCCTTCAAGAGAGCACCTGTCACAAGGAGTACAATTAGCTGACAGTCTCCAGATGTGAGTGCCTCAGCTTCTGAGTCAAGACCATGCTCTTTCTGGACAGTGAGAGTTGATGACTGAACATGGTGGTACAAGGGAATACAATTTCTGGCTGTGAGGCAACCTTCTATGGGTAATCTTTGTGTTGAAGCTCCTCTTTGAGCTAGCCAAGATTTCCCCAGAACTACACTACCGGCTGAGGCTCTTTCTACTCTTTCTTCCCTTCCTTCATTAAATGTCAGGGGTGAAGGCTTTCTCCATCCACTCCTATTCCCAGCAAATCTGCACTTCTAATTCAGTCTTGGCATCTGCTCCTCAATGAGCCCAGCCATCATTCTACTCTCCTTAAGTCTGTTTTCTTTTGCTTAACATTATGTTCAGACTAATCCACTTTTTTTTTTTTGCATATAGCAGTAGTTTTTCTTTTCATTTTTTGCATGGATGTGAATATTCTAAAATATATATACTTTTGACTTCATAAATAAAGCTGCTTGCTGTGACCACCCTTGCACACGTATTTTGATAGATATAAGTACTTATTTATGTAGGGTATACATCTAAAATTGGAATTCTGGCCCATAGGGTATACATATGTTTTAGTAGACACTGTTAAACATTTTTCTAAATTAATTCTAAGAAAATCAGTTTATATTCCTACCAACAATTTATGAGAGTTCCAGTTGCTCTACATCCTTGCCAACACTTTGTATTGTTAGCTACTTGCTTTTTCCTCTAATTAATAATGTTTACACTTATTGTTTATTGATCTATCAACTTATCTAAAGTGATTGTTAAAGTATTTTATCCATTTTTAGTTTGTTTTTCAGTTTTACTCTTTTATTTGATCTTATTCTTTGTATAGTCTGAATATGAGTTTTTTGTCAGTTAATATCTATTGCAAATATCTTCTACCAGTCTGAAGTTTGCCTTGTTACTCTCTTAATGTCATCTTTTAATAAACATAAATTATTTGTTTTAATAAAGTTCAAATTTTCAATCCTTTATTTTCAGGTTAGAGTTTTGGTATCCTATTTAAGAAATTTTCTCAAACAAAAGTCATGAAGATGTCGTGTTTTCCTTGAGAAGCTTTATGGGTTCACTTTTCATGTTTACATCAATGCTCTGTCTCACATTAATCCTTATGTGTTGCATGAAAAGAAAGTGAAAGTGAAAGTTGCTTAGGCATGTCTGACTCTTTGCGAGCCCATGGATTATACAGTCCATGGAATTCTCCAGGCCAGAATACTGAAGTGGGTAGCCTTTTCCTTCTCCAGGGGATCTTCCCAACCCAGAGATCAAACCCAGGTCTCCCATATTGCAGGCGGATTCTTTACCTGCTGAGCCACAAGGGAATCCCAAGAATACAGGAGTGGGTAGCCTATCCCTTCTCCAGGGGATCTTCCCAACACAGGAATCGAACTGGGGTCTCCTGCATTGCAGGTGGATTCTTTACCAACTGAGCTATCAGGGAAGCCCTGATATGTGTTGTGTGAAGGTGAGGTCAAAATTTGGGGGGAAAAGCCATCCAAACTTTAATTTATAAAGCCTTTTTTTTGTATTTTGTGAAAGAGCTGTGCTATTTGACAGACTTGGTGGTGTAATTTGTATCTAGGGTTTCTGTGGACACCACCTTCCTTTCCAAGCTCACTGCTTGTGGGATACAGTTGTCCAGGCCAAGGCCTCTAGCCAGGTACATCATCAAAGAACACTACAGCTAGTGGCAGATTGCTGCTTAAGGGAGCCACTTAGGCCTCTCCTTCACACTCAGTTCCACAGAGGCAGCGAAGGTCTCCAAAGCATGGGGAAACTATCCAACAATATAATTACTGCCACTGTGCATGGGCTCTCCGCTGGAAACATTTACCATTATTTGCTACCCTGCTACCTTCAAACTCACTCAATTTTCAAGAGCCAAAAGAATCACTGATGGGTCCTGCAGTCAGCCTCCAGGCCTTGTCTCTCCAGGTCAAGCTGCTCATTGGTGACTGGCAGATAGGCCCTGGATGTCCTTTAATCTAGTCCCAACTGCACAGGATTTAGAAGAAATTCTTTGAAGTTTCTGGCATTCGTATGGTTTCCTTCCCTAGCTTCCAGTACTGATTTAGGGTTTTACATATTTTAAAATTTTCTAGGTCATTTTGGATGGGACTGGGAGGCAGGTGGTTCAAATATGTGCTCTCAGCCTCCCATATTTCCTCTGAAGTATAGTAAGATGTCTTTCACTTTTAGCCTTGTGGAGATCGTGGAAAAAGTTCTGTATGTCATGCCGCAGTCCATGGGGTCTCAAAGAGTTGGAAACAACTGAGAGACTGAACTGAACTGAGGAGAAAATAGCATTTATTATTAATAGTGAAGTATTTAATAGGGGCTTCCTAGGTGGCACTAGTGGTAAAGAACCTGTCTGCCAATGAGGAGATGTAAGAGACACGGGTTCGATCTCTGGGTTGAGAAGGTCCCCTAGAGGAGGGGATGGCAACTCATTCCAGTATTCTTGCCTGGAGAATCCCATGGACAGAGGAGCCTGGCCGACTATACTTCCATAGGGTCTCACAGAGTCAGACACAACTGAAGTGACTTACCCCACATTTATTAATATTGGAAATATGTATTCATTTATTCACATTTGTTTATTACATATTTTACTCCAGTCTTTTTGCTGGGCACTTTCTAAAATATAATTGGGATCTTGTTGTATATCAAATTTTATATTACCTATAAGACTTTTTATTGTACTATGGGTATTTCTTCACGTTATTGATAATTTTTATTTTAATATCTGTTATAATCCAATTTTTATTTGTTATATGTGTGTGCATATCTGTATTTGTTTACATAGACAAAGGAAAAACTGGAAAGAAAAACACTAGACTAAATGGTTAAGGGTGTGGATCTTATGTAGAAGAGGAAAAGTATAACTTTACCTCATAAACTTCAATATTGTTTAAATTGTACCACAAAATACTTTTCAAAATAAAAATGTTATTTTTTTCTCAAATTTCTTAATTCAATGAATATATCATATTTTATCGCCCATTTTATTATGTTGCTATTTAAGTGGTTTCTGTTCTTCTTATAATGTAAATGGCTTTGTTCCTAAAGCTTCATACAAACATACATAACCCTTAGGATTTATTCCTAGAAGTAGAATTACTCCATAAGAACACTTTACAAGCCTGCTGCTAAGTCACTTCAGTCGTGTCCAACTCTGTGCGACCCCATAGACGGCAGCCCACCAGGCTCCCCCGTCCCTGGGATTCTCCAGGCAAGAACACTGGAGTGGGTTGCCATTTCCTTCTCTAATGCATCAAAGTGAAAAGTGAAAGTGAAGTCGCTCAGTCGTTTCTGACTCTTCACGACCCCATGGACTGCAGGCCACCAGGCTCCTCCATCCATGGGATTTTCTAGGCAAGAATACTGGAGTGGGGTGCTATTGCCTTCTCCACTTTACAAGCCTACTTAATCATTTACCAAAATATTGTTTCACTTTCTACTTAACAAGTAGAATATAAAATTACTCTGTTTAAGTTATAATTAGGTTTGGCAGTTTAAAAAACTAACAATGGGAGGGGGGGAAACCAGTCACTATAATAGTCACTTCAAAAATATTAAAACTTAAAATCTGCCCCCAAATTAAATTTGCCCTAAAAGCGGCTAAAATACCGAAGGTTAACAAAATATTTCATATGTAAGACCCAGAAAACCCTTTATTTTGTTAAGCCCAGAGGTAGGAATATAGGATGATATGGTGAATCATGAAATCATTAGGCATTCAGCTGCTCTGTATGTTTCACTGTGGCTTCACATAGGGGTCATAGTGATTGCTGGAGCTCTAGCCGCATGCATTCCCATTCCAGACAGCATGAAAGACAAAGGGAGACACCGAAAGAGGACTAATTACTGTTTTACAAAGGGACCCTATTTGGAAGTCCAGCAATGATTTCAATGGCTTTATCTTAGCCATATGATAGACAGACATTAAATAGGTAATAGAGCTGTGCTCAGTTGTGTCTGACTCTTGCAACTCCATGGACTGTAGCCTACCAGGCTCTTCTGTCCACTGAATTTTCAGGCAAGAATACTGGAGTGGGTTGCCATTTCCTACTCCAGGGGATCTTTCTGACCCAGAGATCGAACCCACATCTCTTGTGGCTCCTGCACTGTCAGGGGGATACTTTACCGTGGCACCACCTGGGAAGCCCCTCTTAGCCATTAGGCCACAGTTGACTACAACTGAAAAATATATCCTTCTGTTAGAGCATATTACTGCCTCAAATGAAATCAGGATTATGCTAATAAGTAAAAAGTGGAGATGGACAATGTACAGAAAACTGGCAGGCTCTACTGCACCACTATATCTTGTCCCGTCAGTCAACAAGAGACATTTGCTCTGATCAACCTGAAACCTTGAATAGAGCATGTTATACCCCATATCCCTGTTCAGTGTTACTATGAGGAACTGAGTGTTGAGGCAATGAAGGGAAACGTAGCCTTCCAGCCCACCCCCTCCTCTGAAGCCAGCAAGGCAGTGGCAGCATGCATGATTTAGTGTGGGCTGGGGGAGATAGTTGTCTAGGAGCTTGAGACAGTGCCAAGCACCAGAGTGAGCAGAGAGAGCACCACAGCATGGTTTGGAGGAGCAATGAAGAGCATGGTGAAGAGGCAGGCTGCGATGCACACTGACACTAATCTGATTTGAGGCTCAAACTCTGTGTCACCAAACGTACAACTGAAACTGTCCCTGAAGGAAAGGAAGACCTCATCCTGTTCTTAAAAGAACCGAGGAGAGCCATCTGGCATATGTGTGGATCAAATCAGGAACTCCTCCCCCGTCCCACTCCCCACCCCAAACACATACACAAACAAGCATTTTTAAGCCATCAGGGTACCAAATTATTGTTTTCCCTACAATCTGTGACTTTTGTTGGGTCTCTCTGTGCTCTTCCACTCTCCTTTCACCTTGTTCTCCCTGCTATTTTGCCCCCTACCCCCTTATTAGGCCAACTTGTGTACTATCTTTATTACAGTATCACTCATTTTTACCCTAAGAAGAATGTAATTTTGATAGGAAAGAGAGTTCTCATTTGACAGTCAAATGATATAATTTTGTGACTATTTAAAGCAAGTCATTTAACCTCTCTGAACCTTAATTCCCACATCTGTGAAACTGATGACTACTTACATATTTCCGAGGCTTGCTGAGTAAAGCAATTATAAAACACTCAGCAATGTAAAAAAAAAAAATTATATATATATATATATACACACACACACACACACACAAAGGTTCATTCGTTAGTCTGTTTTCCACACTTCAGAACTTTGCTGTAAAGAGAAATACCGATTCCTGCTTTGAGCATTATGGGAGCTGCAGACTGGGGGATCCTAGGAAAGATCCCAACACAGAACTAGCCCTGGAGAGGACACAGATTTGGAGACTTTGCTGGTCTCACAAGAAGAGTGGAAGTCTACAAAAACTTGTTTCTTCTAAGAAAGGAAGACAAGAAAATGAGGGAATAAGAGCCATGGTTTGGAGGATCGGACTACAGGGAGGACAGAGTGGCAGATATTCTATCTGGAAACATACTTGAGCTGGCCTCAGCGTGGGGAAGGAGAGCCTGGGATGTTGTGCTGAGACAAGAGCCTAAACAGGATCAAATGACTTGCAGTAACCTTAGAACCCATTTCCTGTATGAGGAATAACCATGTAAGGCCAAACCCTTATAACCGGATAAGCCACCTAACCTTATAAGGCTAAATGAAAAAAGCTGAAAGCAAATCTGTACATCTATGATGACAGTTTCATGTACCGGGGATTTTTATCATTTTAATTATTTTTTCTATATTCCAAATTTTCTATAATTAGTATATTTTTAATACAATCAGAAAAAATGAATTAAAAACCATTTTATATTGGAAGCAGTAATAGCCTCAAATATATAACTGGTAATATAATTACAGTAATTTAAGAATTAATTTAAAAGATAAAGTATATAAAAAATATAAAAATTTGACTATGCTATAATAAACATAAAAAGCAGATGCATATAATTAAAACTATATAAAAATATAAGCAAAACAGAAGGGACTATACAGAAACATGAAAACTTTTTGTCACCAGCAAAGCCCATTAATAATTCCGAGGGAATCAAAACAGAATCCGCGTAATAAAATAAAGCCTAACCTTCTTGTCCTTTGTGATTAATCTAGTTTCACTTGCTCAAGGGTGTTCCATGCAGTGGCCTCAAACAGGCCCTTCAGACCAAGAGTTCCTCCTGAAAAATGGCTGCGCCTGACGCCGCTCGGGCAGTGTGCAGAGACACTGCGAACGACAGCTTAATCCAAGATGGCGGCAGCTGGCCATGCGCAGAGAGGCTGCAACCTGCCCTGCGGGCTGAGCGAATGCAAGGAGCAGCGCAGCTGCGCCCCTCCCCAAGAACTCTCCCGAGAACATCCCTGTAAGATCTCTGAAAAGCAGCCACACCCACTAGAGCGAGTGCTCCTACCTTTCTACGTAACCAAAGTAAGAAACTTCTCTTTGCATCTGAGCCAAACTGAGTCCCATTCTATAGGCTCAAACAACACTGGACAGAAGAATCCTTGTTGGGGACCCATTTGGGAAGGTTTGGTAATATTTTCTGAAGGTCTTTTAAAAGTAAGAGCAATTTTAATTTTTTTTCTAAATTTAAGCATTCGTCAAGATTGTTTTATTACTTTAAAATGTAAGTATGGCACAAATGATACAACCTTTTTTTTTTTTTTTTTTTTGGTCAGGATTCCTGGGGACTGAGGGCAGCTATGAACAAAACTATAAATCCAGAATAATATCACTCCCCCAGCATGCTGTGACACTGGAGACGTGGGAGTTAGAGATAGCATCTACCAAGAGGAAGGGGTTTGAGATCAAGGATGGAGGTGCAAGGGGTTCCCACTTTTTCTTGGAATTCATGAGGATGAGATGGGCTGTGTGATCTAGGAGTGTGGGCTGTATCTTATGAGGTTGGGAGTTTCATGTTCTCCTCATGTATTTTCTTTTTGTAATCCCCAAGGCTTTAATAAAATCGGGTTCAAACAAATTAGCCTCTTTTCTGCTTAAGCAAGAAAGATCTCTGTGGCCATTCTTGGGGACAGCCATGCTCCATGACTAGAATATAACAGAAAGAGAAACTGCAAGAAGATGAATCTCCTGGAAGTAGAGGCAGGCACTCTTCACTCCGCTTTTCCTTTTTACATTGGGTGTGTATCCCCCTAAGTGAGCATCCGGAAGCTTCAGCGCTTTATTTTTGCTCTGGTTGCAGGCATTTGCCATCAGCTGCCAGGCAGCTTGGAGCAACAAGGAGAACAGAGCCTCTGGACAGCATTCCTGTGACTGTGGTCTGAAGTTGCTAACTGTAGCCACTAATTGACCAGCATTGCTTAGTGGTCTCCAGTTCTGTCCACTCTCAAAATGACACCCAAGCTGTTCAACCTCCTTTTCAAACCCCCTCCTGCATGACAACGTGGAAGATTCTGTATCTCAATGTCATTCTCAGAGATGATTTTTTTCAACCCCAGAACCAATTGTTCTCTAAATTGCTATCTCCTAATTAGCTCTTTCATTCACCCCAAACTCCATTCCTCATCCCATTGCCTGACTTGCTTCATGCTTTTCCAGGTTGGGCTTCCCAGGTGGCGCTAGTGGTAAGAATCCACCTGCCAATGCAGGAGGCACAGGAGATGCAGGTTTGATCCCTGGGTCAGGAAGATCCCCTGGAGGAGGAAATGGCACCCCACTCCAGTATTCTTGTCTGGAGAATCCCATGGACAGAGGAGCCTGACGGGCTACAGCCCACGGGGTCTCAAAGAGTTGGACACAACTGAGCACAATGCTTTTTTGATGCTTTACCTAGATTGTTGCAATAGCCTGGGAATTGGCTTCTCTGCCTCTGTTCCTAACAACCCCACCCCCAAACTACCAAGGTATTGTTTTTATTTTTTATTTTTTTTTATTTTTTCAAGGTATTGTTTTTAAACAGATTTAGACGTGTTATTACTCCCGTTACTCCCACTATTTCTCCATTAAAAACTCCCGTATTTAAAAAGAGACTTCTGTGGTTCTTCATTAATTACAAGATACAATCTGAATGTCTTGGTCTGAGATTTAAGATCTACATTTCCCACTTCATCTTTTACCACTAGCCCTGTGTTCTAGCTACACAGAATTTCTTAAAGGTCCTTCTTTCCTTAGCTTCTTTTTTTCTTTCCTTCCTTTTCTCTCTCCTCTTTCTCTTCTTTATTTTTCTTAATTGAAGTACAGTTGACTCACAGTGTTATTAGTTTCAGGTGTACAGCATAGTGATTCAGTATTTTACAGATTAAGTTAAGTCGGTCGCTCAGTCGTGTCTGACTCTTTGCGACCCCCTGGACTGTAGCCCACCAGGCTCCTCCGTCCATGGGATTCTCCAGGCAAGAATACTGGAGTGGGTTACCATTTTCTTCTCCAGGGGATCTTTCCGACCCAGGGATCGAACCCAGGTCTCCCGCCTTGCAGGCAGACACTTTAACCTCTGAGCCACCAGGGAAGCCCATTTTACAGATTATATTCCACTAAAAGTTATTGCAAGATAATGGCTATAATTCTCTGTAGTATACAATATGTCCTTGTTGCTTATTTATTTTATGTGTGTGTTAGTTACTCAGTCGTGTCCGACTCTTTATGAACCCATGGACTGTAGCCTGCCAAGCTCCTCTGTCCATGGGGTTTTCCAGATAAGAATGCTGGAGTGGGTTGCCATTTCCTTCTCCAGGGGATCTTCCTGACCCAGGGATCTCCTGCATTGCAGGCAGATTCTTTACCTTCTGAGCTACCAGGGAAGCTCTTTATTTTATACATACCCCTGATTTGCCACTCTCCCCTTCAGTAACCACTGGTTTCTTTTCTATATTTGTGAGTTTGTTTCTGTTTTGCATATGCATTCATTTATACTATTTATCTCTTTTTATCTTTATTTCTTAAAACAGCAAAAACAAGCCTCAAAAACATAGGAAATTAAAATGAAAGAAAAATTTGCAGTTTAACACCACCAATACATAATTAGTTGTGTCATTTGATAGTATCTTATTATTTCTTTATGTGCATACTTTCAAGTTATAAATGTTTTTATTACCCCCCCCATTTGAAGATGAAAAAGCAAAGATTCAGAAAAATCATGACAAGCTTTCTTATTGTCTCTTCACAGATCTAGTTTACAATTTTAATCACAGGTTAGAAGGTATGAAATTTAGTCCTGAAATGCAGAAGATAGCTTTCTTCACTTTTCTCTGACTTAATATATCAATTTTGGTTTCTAATCCCATTCTTTGAGTGCAATGGAAAGTAACTCCAGTCAATTTACCACACCTCTTTCCTTTTCCCTAGGGGGTTTGCTGCAAATCCTTTATGTCACCTAGCTACCTAGCATCTGCTTAGGTGTACATCACCTTGATTGTTCCTTGAGCACCCATTGAATGCCAGCTGCTGAAGGGACCTCCATTGTAACAACACAGTGGGACCCATCTGATTTCAGGGCTCCCTCCTTGCCATTTCTGTCCATGGTTTGGGGGGATCATTGTTCAACTCTCACACCATGGCAGGGCTAGGGAACTCTGCAGGGCTCTCAGCCATTTACCATGGCTCCATTTCTTCTCTGAGGTCTTGCCTCCCCTCTGGAGTTCAGCCTATAGAGCAAAGCCACTCCTTAGCAGCGTCTGCTTCTCCTCCCAATTTCCTTTCCTAATTTTCTTCTTTTCTGTCCTCTAAAGGAACTAGACTCAGAAATCGGAAAAGATTCCTTTTCTCTGCTTGATGTTATTGCGACCTTTTCCTGAGATGAAGAAGGTCTAATCTGGTGTTAGATAGAGGGAAGGCAGAAAAGGAAATACTGGAGAAAACTGTTAATATTTTAAAAATACTTTTCTGACACAATAGCATAGATAAAATTTTGTTTTCTCTTTTTTAAACTGACCACAAGCATACTGAATATTATCACATAGTTTTTAAAATTATAATTTTAATACTTGGATAATAATATATTGCTTAAATTCCATGAGGATGTGGCATCTGCTGTGTTCTTTTAGTGATGAGGGACAGTTCAATTAGCTATAATGGGGCTGGCTTCACAGAAAGTGTGACAGGATAGGGGCTTTACATCAGAGATGATTTTAGGGTCCTTAGCAGATTCTTACTGTTGCTAGTAATAAGATATTAAAGATATGAACTTAAATTTGACACGTTATATTTCGATTTCTATCCCTTTTTATATTGAACAAAGAGGTTCTATAGTTGCAGGCTTCCCAAGAGCATGATGCTTTGTAAAAGATTAACTTTGTACTCCATGTCCTAATGCAGTTTACAATTGTCTGACTCTTTGTGACCCCATGGACTATATCTCGCCAGAATCCTCTGTCCAAGCAAGAATACTGGAGTGGGTAGCCATTCCCGTCTTCAGGGGATCTTTCCAACCCAGGGATGGAACTCCAGTCTCCAGAGTTGCAGGCAGATTCTTTACTGTCTGAGCCACCAGGGAAGCCCCCCTTATGATTGCATACATGGCATCAAATAAAAGCCTTTTGGATACACAGAGAGCTAGAATAAATAAGTAAAAAGTCTCTGCTCTTTAAAGCAATATAGTTTTCTGGCTGCGATGCAATATCTAGTACACTAGATTTCAAATCCAGTGGTTCACATTCAAATTTCCATGGCACTTTTATTTTGTTTGCTATTTATAGGATACAGTGCAAAGCAATGTCATTTCTAGAATTCCTGTGTGGAATGACTTCAGATATAGCAACCTGGTTAAAAAGAGGGTGATGGGATTAAGCAAATTATCCTAAAGCAGGGCCTACATAGCAAACACAAGATTTTTCTTTTTTTTTAAACTAAGTATTTGGGCTGATGAAGATTGGGTCTGTGGGCCAGGACTAAAAGCCTACCCCCAGCCACCCAAGGGCACTGCCACTGATGTTAGGTACAGCATGGGATATCTGACAGACCTTTCTTGCTATATGATCTTGAGCAATATACCTAATTTCTCTAAGTGTTAATTTTCTCATTTGAAATATTGATAACCATTCCTATCTACTAAGGTTGTTGTAAGGGCTTCCTTGGTGGCTCAGACAGTTAAGAATCTGCCTGCAGTGCAGGATACCCAGGTTCAATCCCTGGGTTGGGAAGATCCTCTGGAGAAGGGCATGGCTACCCACTCCAGTATTCTTGCTTGGAGGACTCCATGGACAGAGGAACTTGGCAGGATATAATCCATGGGGTCACAAGACTCAGAGATGACTGAGTGACTAACGCTTTTATTTTCAAGAGTTACAGATAAAGTACCTGACACATAGTAGGCACCTCAGTAAAGGGTAGCTACTATTAGTATTATTATTGCCCATGAAAGGGTCTGTGAGCATAAACGGGATGATTATGGAGGAAAGATGAGGTTAAAGAAAATGAACACTAGTAACAAATCACTTAGCCTGTGATGTCTGACCTTTGGGGAAATTTAAAAGCTGATCATTGCTTGATTTCGTGGTATTACCCTTCCCCAGGACACCAAAGTGTTATGTGACATGTTTATTTGTCTACGTGATTTAGCTTCTTGAGACCTTAGATTTTGTAACACTCTCTGTGCCACTGAAGGTTGTATGGAAAGTTTCAAAATCAGGGTTTGAGATTTCCTTTAAAATATTAACAGAAAAGTAAACAAAGTGTCTTCTTCCTAATATAACAGGATCTTCTCTTCCTAATGTAAGATACCATCTAAATAGATGGCTGGCCTCATACCTAGGCTGACAATAGGATGTTATTTAACTGCCCTACCCCTGCCTTCCATCATGCTTCCTCCTCTCTCCGCCACAAATAAGCACTGGAAGTTAAAAGCTGCAATTCCACTTCAAAGCAATGGTCCGGGTCCATAGATAGGACATTCCAAAGGGCTAAGCAGAGCCTGTGCTTGAAATAAGAAAAGAAGGAGAACTGAAAGTGGGGGCTGGTAACCATAGCATTTGAGGAGTGGCTCTGGGAGAAGAGATCTTAGGGAAACCCTGAAGTGGGTATAGGAAGTGGTTGGACACAACCAAAGAGAAAAGGTAACTGAATATATTATTACCCAGCTCGCCCTCTGGACACCCTTGGGGCAGCTGGCTTCACTTAGTGTCCTTCTTAAAACTTCTCTCGAATGATCTCTCCAGAAACATTAATATCAACCCCTTTATAAATGTCAATGATAAGTCTTAGCCGAGAGTATTCTGGCTACCCTAGGAAATCAGGATTTCTCAGGAAATCTGAGTGCTTGGGCCAGGTCTGCTATTAGTGTTTTGGGAGAGCTCCAGGAAATGATCTCTTTTCACTTCACTACCTTCATTTGCATTCTTTTGTTTAACAAATTTTTGTGTAGCATCAACCAGCCAGGTATAGTGAAAAATCCCAATGATAAAACAGAAATATGGTCTTTGATTTTATGATGTTTATTACATAGTGTATGTAGAGCAAAACCAAACAACTAAATGAAATAATATAAACAATGATGGTCCATCAAAGTGGTAAGGAAGGAACATTCAGGCCAAAGCAGCATGATGAACAGAGCCCCTGAGGGGGAGATAGGCGCCCATGAGTACTGGGGGCAGAGGGAGGTATGCGGAGAGCCAGAGAGATGAGGTTGAGGAGGCTGCCCCGGGGGGCAATGCTGCAGGGACACCTAGGAGTGGGAAGGCCAGAATAGGAGTTTCACTTGAAGAACAGTGAGAAGCCCCTGGAGGATTTTAAGTAGATGAGATGATCCATGTATGGTTTATGAATATTTCTACATTCCTTACTGACTATCCCCTCCAAGTAGTTATGGCCCAACGTGGCTCAGCAGTAAAGTATCCACCTGCAGTGCAGGTTGGAGGTTCAAACCCTGGAATGGGAAGATCCTCTGAAGGAGAAAATTGCAACCCATTCCAGTATTCGTGCCTGGAAAATTCCACAGACAGCAGAGCCTGGTGGGCTACAATCCATAGCGTTGCAAAAAAGTTTGACACGACTGAGTGAACACGCACACACAGTCTGTTTCATATGAGAAAATACTCCAACCTAAAGAATAGCCCTTGGATTAGAAAATCACTTTCTAGGAAACTGCTGTGCCACTTCTCTCCCGTCTGCCTGGAATTTTACCCTCCCCATTGTAACAAATCCCCTCATCTGAAATTTCTTGGCATCTTCCTGCAAGTCTCATGTCAAGGGAATATCACCTGTATCTTATTAACCTTGAATGAACCACGTTCTAACTTGCCTTCAATGCCCTGTAAACCTAGAGTCACCTGATTGAAGCCTGTTGCCTTAGAATTCTAAACCATAATACTGCTTCTCTATGAAATCATTTACTTTCCCATACAATTTGCTTGAGAGCTATTTGATAAGTTTGTTGTCAAGAAAGAGAGAAGGAACCCAACAAACATTTGTGTTGTGTCCTGCATCTCCCACAAAGATAAAGCTATTTTCTCCAAATTATGGCCTCCAAAGACATCCTAAATCCTCCAGGCTTAAGTGTTTTAGGATATCCAGTGAGAACTCAGCAAACACCACATGGCAAAGAACCATAACCACAACGTCTGCTTCTAAGCAATATAACTCATGGGATCTGAGCAAAGAACTGGCCTTTCAAGACTCCATTTCTCACAGAAGTACATGTAATTTCTTCCTCATGCCTTAATTTAGCTTGGCAATATTTTGCAGTCCTTGTGCAGCTTTCGTGTTTTCCAGCTTGACATGGGTAAAGGAGAAGAGACGGCTCTAATACCTTTGGATTTTGTACGGATTGTTGGTGCCCAAAGCCAAACTTTTCCAGCAGCTGGTAAACAGCTTTAAAATTCAGGATCTCTTCTTTTGGCTCTCATTTGCCTGAAGAGCCATAAATGTCAGTCTTGTAACTTCCTCACAAACAAAGCCCATTGGTAAGTCAGTAAAAGCAGGCGGGATGTATGCTCATGACGAGCATGTTAAGACATTTCATTAGCTTCTTTTCCTGATGGCTGTGCAAGATCAGAGCGGAGAAAGGAGCCTGCACAGCTTACTGATGAACTGTGTTTTTAAAGCTTAGCTGAAAGATATACTTAGCATTCAACTGAAACATGCAAGTCAAATGAAAGGGCTATTTTCATCAGGTTTCCCTATAGTTTAAACAATTTGGAATAATTAGATTGGACCATTAGGCCAGAAATGAGTGCAATTACAATACATAGGCTGTCTTCTAAGGATGATTATATTTATTGAGTAGGGATTGAAACGCAGAATACCTTTTCTTGCCTTTTACATTTATTCTCATCTTTTTTTAAAAAACTCCCAGTCTGCCTTTTCCTGTCAATTATGTCTAAGTTGAGGTTATTTTAAAATTTTAGTCTCTTCAGAATTATCTGTTGTGTTTTTTGTTTGTTTTTTTTTTTTTTCTCCTAGAATGTTAAATCTTCCTGGCAAAGTCTTACAATCTCTTTTCCTTGAACCTATAAGAACCTTGTTAACTACGTGATATGGAGTAAACCAAACATTTGTGTAGTGTCTGTCTGCCTAGGAGATAAAGCTGTTCATGCAATGAAGTTCTGGAAGACATCAATAACCCCCTTTAGCTCTAGGCATTTTAGGAGTGTTGTCTTAAGAAAAAAAGACTGTTTTACAAACTCTGGATGTGTAGTGAGACTTAATCTCTTGCAGTAAGATAATACGTGTACTCTTGGGTAAATAAGCGAAGAAAAGATTGACAAAGAAATGAACATGTTGACTACTTTTATTCTTCAGCAGTAATGAAACAGTAAAAATTTTTCGAAATAAGTTATGTTTGACCAGATTTTTAAAATAAAATGTATTACTTGGTCCTACTTGATCTAATGCAGCAAACTCTTGGCTTCTCTATTTTAGTTTCATGTGTTGACTTTTTTAAAGAATAAAAACTGATTCATTCCAGTAAATTAATAGAAAGAAATGTCAATTTATAATAGTGTCCTTAGCTTTTGCCAAAGATTGTGTAAATGACCATACCTACTTGTAGATTTTAATAGGTCATTCTTCCAAATGTCACAGATCCAAATGACTAAAATTCTATTATAAAGGCTTCTATACATCACTGAGTTTTGTTCAGAACTTTTCTCAAGGGTTATGCCCATTAGTAAATTGTTCTCAAAACCAATAACTTACTTTGAGGATTGAAATGCTTTGCTTAAGGAGCAAAGGATATATTTTGTGGAAAAAAAACTCTTCAAGAATACCATTATGATACCAGAATGATTATAAAAAGGGATATCTATTGTTTGGTGAATTCTAGTTTTCTGTTATTCTACAAATGAGTCACAATTTCTTCGTTTTCTAAATTACAAACTCCCATACATATAATGTGTGGTGGTGGTGGGGTGTGTGTGTGTGTGTGTGTATGTATGTGTTTGTGTAGGGAGATAGTTAGAATGCGATGTGATCAGTCAAGTTTAAGTAATTTGTTTTATGCAAAATGAAAAGAGCACACTACAGCTCATGAGAAAGTCAAGGCTGGAAAAGCCAAACTAGTCCTCCTCTTTTCTGAATGTCTAGAAAGTTGCGCTGGCTGTTAACAGGCATACCTCAGAGACACTGGGGATTCAGTTCCAGACCACCTCAATAAATCAGAGGCTGTAATAAAGTGAGTCACAAGAATATTTTAGTTTCCCAGTGTATATAAAAGTTATGCTTATACTATACTGTAGCCTATTAACTGTGCAATAGCATTATATCTAAAAAGTACACAACTTAATTTAAAAATTCTTTATTGTTAAAAATGCTAACCATCATCTGAGCCTTCAGCTTTGCTGGTAGAATGTCTTGCCTCTATGCTGGTTGAACAGGGTAAAGGTATTAATTGGCCTAATTTAAATATTGTTGTGTCTCCAGGGTGTAGGAAAGGCTTTCCTTGTGGCTCAGATGGTAAAGAATCCCCCTGCAATACGGAAGACCAAGGTTCGATCCCTGGGTCAGGAAGATCCCCTGGAGAGGGAAATGGCAACCCACTCCAGTATTCCTACCTGGAGAATTTCTTGGACAGAGGGAGCCTGGTGGGCTATAATCCATGGGGTCACAAAGAGTCAGACATGACTGAGTGACTAACACTTTTTCAGGATATAAGGAGGCCCAAGGAGAGGGAAAGAGACTGAACTTTGGTTGGTGGAGTACTCAGAACACACTCCCACCTGTCCCAATACACTAAGATCCAGTGCTTATCCTGCTTGTCCTCAGAAACCTTCCCTCAATACGCCAGCCCAGGGAAGTTTGTCCCCTTGGTCTCTCACTTACTTAGTTGACCCTTATCAATGACAGGCTGGTGGTGCCATTTATCTCATCCCATGTTTATGTCTTATCTGTCCAATTAAATTCAGGGTTCTTAAGAGTTACTACCTTACTACCTTTTTTAAAAAATTGTATCATATAAGAGCTCAGCATGGTGCTTTACACAGTGGAGTAGGAGGTCAACAAATCTGGTTGAATGATTAGACAGTAGAGAAAATAATGAATGTATTTTTCAAGACCACCTTGTTTGCTGAAAGAAAAGAAAAAAGTTTAACAATCCTTAAGAGTCAGAAATTTTTCTTTATGGAGAATCGAGCTTCAAGGTCCAAATTTGAGTGACTTCAGATTGAAGATAATTCCATTTCTGCTGTTGTAGCAAGCCCTCTCATATAACAGACAAAACATCCACCCAGCTGTAATATCCGTTTCAATTTACAAATTTGAACAAAAGAGAAATTTTGAGGAGATCTGTGTTGAATTGGTTAGAAGGAAAGAAAGGAGTCAGTTGCTGAAGGAGCATTATTTGCACTTTCACACCCCCTCTCTTAATATATTAAAATATCTTTCTTCATATTTCTGTCCAGAAGCACCATTTTTCACAGTGGCCAAAGAGCTACTTAGGAGTGTTCCTTCCTGCTGTATTTTTGTCCGCATCAAACTGCTCAGCTTAGATTAGAAGTCAGGGGGTTATTTTGTTTTTTGTATCCTGGACAGGTCTGAAAATAGACTTTGTCACAACAAGCAGCAATTACAGAGCACTTAATATTTGTAAAGTGCTTTCCAATCTTTACCAGTTTGCCTTTGAAATGCTATTGTTGATGTGAGCTACTTATCTTCTGAATTTCCAGATGGAGAAAGGGCAGAGAGGTTAAGTGGTTTGCCTGAAATTTAATAGTATGTTACTAGTAGTGCTCCAGTATTAATGCTCCACAATTTCTGAGTGAAAAATGTTATCCACCTTTCCTTTCTAATTTTGAAGGAAAATAGAATCCTAGAGCTATCCAATAGACATTTATTGGTAGAATGGTAGAAGTATTTGATTCCTGGTTTTTATTTGTTAAGAGATTAGAAGGAGCTTTAACAAAGTAAGAGCAATTAGAGAACTTTTAGAGGAGGAAATGGCAACCCACTTCAGTATTCTTGCCTGGAGAATCCCATGGACAAAGGAGCCTGGAATCACAAAGAGTCGGACATGACTGAAGCAACTTAGCAGCAGCAGCAGCAGCAGACAACTTTTAAGTAACTCAGTAAATGAAGAAAACAATTTTGTGGAACAGGACTTTTACATAGGACAATAAAGCTACATAGGACTTTTTTTTTTTTTACTTCAGTATCCAAATAGTTAAGAGCTCATGCTAAATGCTAACAGTAAAATTCTCCTTTGCTAAACACTTTTAAACATTCCATTTTATTTGAGATAATTTTATGCTTTGAGAAAAGGGGAGATGGGATCACAGCGCTGATATGGGGGTAGAGAGTATTGGTGAGGGTGACCAGTTCTTCCGTGAACTCAGTTTCCAGTGGGAAACACCAAGACCACATCCTATGGACTTACCACTCCTGAATTCAGTGAGTGACCTGGACTGACCTGACACCTTAGATTTTTTTCTTCTCTAGATCCATCTAGGGGACTTGTAGACGCTTCTTTCCACACAACCAAAGAAAGCCATTTGGGAATGCTATTTTTCTCTGAATAGGCCTCTTGTGTTGTGATTGGCTTTGCTCTTGGGAGATGGACTGTAAATGGAGAGTTGCAATTGTTAATAATAAACATTTTTACCCAAGTTCATTGCTACCTCTGCTCATACATGCTTGGTTTTCAATTTGTTACTCACTTGCAGGTGGAGCAGGATTATATGCCTCTAACTTAAACATCATTGATTAAGCAATATAGCAATCTTCTGTCAGTATTTAAGTACAGAGCTAAGGAACCCACTGCTTTTTAGGCCAACTTGCCAGGAATCACCTTGACCAGGCTTCAGAGGAATGCCCTCTTTTGTGAGGCTCTGGAAAAGCTGGATGGAGAGTAACTCATATCCTCCTTCTGTTTCTCTGTGAGTGAGAAATGCTTTAAAAGAAAGAGAGATTTGCCTACCTAGGAAGGGCACCATGGCTCAGATATTCTTGGCCTCATTTTTGAAATTGTTCATCAAATAGAGGTTAGGAACTCTGATATATATGGAGAAAAAAAGAAATCAAATCGAGCAAACAAAGTTTTCAAAAGTTACTTCTAGAGAAAAGAAAAGTGTTCTTACTTGGAGCAGCCAATCTCCTTCATTCTCTGAGAAAAGATACTTTGGCTACCTTAGTTCACAGTAATTCTTAGATTTATTTGGAAGAGAAGAGTAAAATGAATTTTCAGCCCCTCTGATAGCTACAATCGTCTTATGAGTTCATAAAGCCAAGTCTTTAGAAGAAATATGGCCTTCAGTCCCTGTTAATATATCAAAGTCTAAAAGTCTGTATCGTGTTACTGCTTACTTATTTTTGATGACTACCTTCTTTTTTTCCCCCAACATATCATTAAGGGCAGGACTTTCCTGCCCCAGGACATTCAGAGTTAAATGAAAAAGTCATTTTGGAGGTAACACTCCAAAGTAATGTCACTATGATAATCCAAGGAGAATGGATCCATAGAATATATTTCTTTTTCATTTCACAGCTGGCATGTTTATTACCTATTTATTTCAATCTATCTTTCTCTGGAAAAAAGCTTAACATTAAAGATGATTTACCTTTTTTCAAAGTATGTCTTCGGATGATGAGGAGGAAACCTGGGAACCTATGGTACAGTATTTGGGTGTGGGTATACTAATAAAAATCAGCATTCTCACCTCCTTCTATCAGTTTTCTAAAACTCCCTTTTATGGAAAGCCCCTAGGATAAGCCCTAGTTGAGCTTCTGAGTTAATGGCAGAAAATAATATCAGATGACATTTATTAGGTGCTGTGTGAGAGGCACTGAGATGATCAGTTTGCATATAACACTCTACACAACAATCCTATGATAACACTGATATAAAGCCCATGTTAATACTAGGGTATTATTCTCCTGAGTGAGCAGATAGTTGATACTGATCTTAAGATGGTTAAGGGACTTGCTTGTGGTCACACTGTTCATGGGAAATAAAAATAGAAAGAATCTAGGCAGTCTTATTCAGAGCTGGGTCCTTGGCCCTTCCATGAGCTGCATCTAGCTGCTTTTTGTGGGTCAACACCTGGGGAGGTAGGGGAACATCTTCCCGTAGCTAATAGATCATGGTCCACCGTTTGCTCTATGTTGAATCAAAACACATACACTCAAGAAAAAAAATGTCCACAAAATACTGTGGAAGAGAATGAAACTTAATTTATGCTAAAGAATATATATATATATATATATATATATATATATATATATATAGAGAGAGAGAGAGAGAGAGAGAGAGAGACGCTGATGGGCTGAAAGAACCAAAAGAGAAGGACAGAGGTACTTATTTTGGTGGATAAAAATGACTGCTATTTGTTTGAAGCCTAAAGTGCTGGTTAGGACAAAAGTATCAGCCTGCCAATCTCTAGAATTAGTGATAAGGAAGCACAGTGGTCTCTCCTCATCTCCTACTGGAGGACTTTTTAACACTTTACAGTCAGTGGTTGAGAAACCTCAAGAATCATATAATAATTTTAGGGAAATTGAGACTGAAGAAATAATGAATGTGTTTAATGGATCAAATTACAGTGAGAATCAACATACATACATGTATTGAATATGTATGTGTGAAAAATGAATCTTGACCCCCTTACCTCTCACAATGCTAAAAAAGCAATTCCAGATAGCTTATAGAACTAAATGTGAAAGGATAAATGGTAGAGATTCTAGGAAATGACATAGATAATATCTTTGTGACTTTAGAATAGAAAAATATTCCTTAAGACACAAAAAATTAAAAGATTGGCATATTGGACTTTGATAAAATTAAGGGCTTTTGTTATCAAAAGACATCTTAATTAAGAGAATAGAAAGGAAAGCCACAAAATAGAAGAATGTATTTCTGATGCATAGAACTCACTAATGACTCATAGTCAAAATATTTAAAGAACTTCAATAAATCAGTAAGAGATAAAACAGACAATCTAGTAGAAAAATGTGCAAAAAACTGAAATAGAGATGTCACCAAAAAAGATATGCACATGGCTAATAAATATTATTAACCTTCAGAGAAATCCAAATGTAATTCCACTATACCTTTACCAGAATGGCTAACATTAGGACTGAAAATGCTAACAGTTTGCAAAGACATAGAGTAACTGCTGGTAGGAACGTAAGTTGGTACAATCACTCTAGACAACAGGGTGGCAGTATCTCCTAAAGCAGAAAGTATGTATGTCTTATACCAAATTATTTCACTCCTAGGTATGTTCATGGGCTTCCCAGGTGGATCTAATGGTGTAGAACCTGTCTGCCAATGCAGGAGACACAAGAGAGGCGGTTTCGATCCCTGGGTCAAGAAGATCCCTTGGAGAAAGGCATGGCAACTCACTCCAGTATTCTTGCCTGGAGAATCCCATGGACAAAGGAGCCTGGTGTGCTACAGTCCATAGAGTTGCAAAGAGTCGGACACAAAAGAAGTGACTTAGAACAGCACAGCACAGCACAGGTATGTGCTTAATATAAATGTATTCATATGTTTACACAAGACATATTCATAGAAACATTAGTCACAATAGCCCCAAACTGAGAACAACCCAGTTAGCAAACAACAGGAAAATGGAGAAATGAATTGTGGGTATATTCATATGATGGTGTACTTGAGAGCAATAACAACACAATGTACTGCCAACACAGGCAGCAAAATAGATAAAGCTTGTGAATGTAATGCTAAGAAAAGTTAGATGCAGAAAAATACATATCATAAGATTTTGGTCATAAGAAGCTCAAAGACAGGCAAGGCTTGCTGATGGCAATGGTGACAGAACTCAGGGTAGTGGTTATGCTCCATAATCTCCTCTGCCCTGACTGATACACTATCAAAAACTGATACACGACCTTCACTCTGAAGCTTCATGTGATAGGCACTCTCCTGCAATTCAAGAGAATATTGCTTGTGTTTCTATTTAAAATTTATATTATCTGCCTTGCTTAGTAATTAGCAATATTCTTCTGTTTTCTTTTAATGTCTGTTTTCTTCTTCCATCACTAACCCCCATCTCATTGTATACAAATATACTCACAAACTACCTCGTAAGGAAAATAAGGTTGCATTTCTTAAAGATACTCCTAATGAGTTATTTAAAATAGTGTTTTTACTGAAGTATAACATACATGCAAAAAAGTGAACAAATCATAATTGTAAGTATCAATTAATTTTCACAAAGTGAACAGTGCCATGTAATAAACACACAGATCAAGAAACAGCACTTTTAACACCCCAGGTATTACCTTCCCAAAGGTAACCAAACCGCCAAATCATAAAACAGTACTCTCTTTCTCTGAAGGAGGGTGTATTCCCGCTCCCAAATTTTGTTCAGATGTCAAAATTAATAATGTCACACATATACCAAGGTGATATGAGAAGGTTTATTACATTCTGAGGCTTTCTGAGGAGAGTAGGGAAGGCCTCCCAAGTTGCTCTAAAATTGGCTTGAGTGATCAAGAGGAGACGGGCCTCAGATGTTTATGGTAGTCAAAGGATGGGGCCAGAGTGAGTGTTCTCTCATGTGAGAAGGCGCCTGAATGTTTTGGACCTCCCACCGATGTCAAAGAAAGGAGCACCCAAGATTTTTTTTTAATTATTCAGCTTATGCAGATGTGCAACAGAAGAGAAAGAGGAGTGGTAAGGTTTAAAAGATATCAGCAGTCCTGCATCAAAAGATGGAGTCAGGCTTTTTATTCCATGCCGACAACCTGCATTTATTTCTTGCTTGTGCTGCATGTCCATCATGGGCTGAGAGGAGCCTCTGGTCCATGACATGTTTACACTTAGGCTGTCAGGGCGACCATTATCTGGAACATCGCTAATCACTTTAATGGGGGGAAAAAGCCAATCTCACACTAAATTGTAAAGCTTCTGCTGGAAAGTGACGTGTGTCACTGTACTTTAATTCCATCAGCCATATAAATTCATCTGGATGCAAACGGGTAAGAAGAGTACAGTCTACCATGGGTTTAACAGGAGGAGAACCAGAAACAGTGATGAGATACACTGTTGTTACTATAGGTGGATCTTAAAGGATGAGTAGGGTATTGACAGGTAAAGGAAGAACTGTCTTGACACTGAAGGAATAACATGAGCAAGGATGGGGAAGGGTAGATGGTGTGGCCCAACCAGAGATTGCTGAAAATGAACTTGTGGGAGGTGAGATTAGAAAGAAAGGTTCAGTTTAGTAATAAAAAGCTTTGAAAATTAAGTATCTTGGGCTTTTAGCACTGGACAGAATGAAATATTTTGAGGCTATTGAACATGGATTTTCAGTAAGAATTTACACAAATAAAAAGTCAGGAAGTTATTGTAATAGAGATGAGTAGATCGAGGTCTGAACTAGAACAGTGGCTGTGGGAATAGGAAAGTGGAGGCTGGGGTCTTTGGTGGTCCAATCGGACATGAGGTGAGAAAGAATAGTGAAAATTATACCATTTTCTTCTATCCTGAATGAATGGAAGAATGGTGGAGACATTTCTAGGGCACAGAGGACAACATGGGGTGAATTAATAAATTTGCTTCTGAAAATGCCGAATTTAATATAATGCAAGGACATTGCTATAGAGTGCATGTTTGTGTCCTCCCCTCAAATTTATACGTTGAAATTCTAATGCCCACTATGATGGTCTCAAGAGATGGGACTTTTGAGAGATGATTAGGTCAGGAGGGTGGGGCCATTATGAATGGGATTAGTACTTTCATAAAAGAAATTCCGGAGAGTTCCTTTATCCCTTATGGCACGTGAGGAAGCAGAGAGAAGATGACTGTTTATGAACCAGAACGTGGGTCTTCAGCAGACACAGAATCTGCCAGTGCCTCCATCTTGGACATTCTGTCATCCAGAGCGGTTGTTTGTAAGTCACTAAGCTTCCCTGGTGGCTCAGAGGTTAAAGCGTCTGCCACCAATGCGGGAGACCTGGGTTCGATCCCTGGGTCAGGAAGATCCCCTGGAGAAAGAAATGGCAACCCACTCCAGTATTCTTGCCTGGAGAATCCCATGGACTGAGGAGCCTGGTGGGCTGCAGTCCACGGGGTCACAAAGAGTCAGACACGACTGAGTGACTTTACTTACTTACTTACTTACTTAAATCTATGGTATTCTGTTACAGTAGCCTGAATGGTCTAAAACTGACATCCAAGTGTAGAGAAACACTCAAAAATTTTTGTCTAGCACTTAGAAAAAGAAAGAGGACTAGACTTACAGATTCTCAAGTCAACATCTGATAAGACACATTGATGAGGTTGCCCAAAAAGAGACTCTACAGTTAGAAGAGAAGAAGAACTTTAGAGAACATCTACATTCAGGGAGCAGGAAGAACATAAAGAATGCTAGAAAAGAAAGCCAAGAAGAATCTGTCAAATAAAGAAGGAGCACGCGCTTCAGGAACAGAGACAGCTGAGGAAAAGGGGACTGACGCGCAGGAGGAACATCAGCAAAGATATGTCGAAAGGTGAGGAGTGACTTGGGAGAGTGACTTTATTACTTTTATTTTTAAGGCTTTATTGAATTTGTTACAATACTGCTTCTGTTTTATGTTTTGGTTTTTTGGCCGTGAGGCATGCAGGATTCCAGCTCCCTGACCAGGAGTTAAACCTGCACCCCTGCACTGAAGCAAAGTCTCAACCACTCTAGTGCCAAGGAAGTGCTGGAAGGCCACTTTAGTAGAGAGATGGGTTTAGATGGCAGGAGGGTTAGGGCAAGAAGGGGGAATAAGCGAATATAGGCTACACTTTTGGTAAGTTCAAAACTGAAAAGAAGGTGAGTTATGTGTGAGAAAGCTTAGGAGAAAGGCAAAGTTTCTGGAAAGCTTAGCTGTATGTCTTGGCATGCTGTTCTATATACTTTCTTTAGGGCAAAGGTTTTAGTTAAAAAAAAAAATGCTATAAATCGAACCCTTAATTCTTGATAAATTCTAAAGTACATCACCAGTACTTTATAGGTGTGGCCAAGGAGAATTCCACAAGGGTGGGCACATGACTCAGGAGCAACCAGACAGAGTCGGCCCCAGGACTGTGTCTGGAGTGATCCAGAAATTCTTCTGCTGGGTTTTGGAAGCTGGCCGAATGTAAGCTGAGCGTGGCCAGTGGCCATCTTTTCCATTACATGGGTTGAGCCTGCCTGAGAAAGTGCCAATGCTGAGGAAACCAGAGTGAGACAGACAGAGACAGAGCTGGAGATAGAAACCTGGCCCCAGTAGGATCCCCTTCATCCGGGCCTGTTCTACATCTGTGCTTTTCTGATACTCAACCCCATTTTTTTGTTAAAACCAGTTTGTGTTGGGTGTTCTGCCATTGCGACTGAGATAGCCCTAATATAGCACAACATCACCTAAAGCTAGGTACACACGCTCTCCACAGGTACCTTCTATATGACAGTGGTATTTTTAAGAAATTAGCATCTGTTAAAATCTGTGCATCTGTAATTACGAGAATGTCTGAAGAGAACTGGTATGTAACATTTATCTTTTCTTAGATTGTTGATGAGTTTCACTGTAGGAATAGGAAAAATGTAATGAGATAAACATTAACTTTTGAGTCATCAGAGTACATAGTTTTCTTTGAGATATAGTTATGGAATGCATATACATCAGATTATTACATTGTTTTCCTCAAATGGAATCTTTTAAAAGAAAGCCATCATCACCAACAAAAAGGTGACATCTTTTATCTTTTTAGGAAAAACTTTTCATCTCTGTGATCTAATTGCAAGGTTCAAAACTCTAAGACTCTTCCCCCACACTCATAGCATGAGCTGTCTTTCTTATTTGTTTTTGGATTAGTTTCCAATTGATATCAGACATGGTAGCAAGAAACCCTTTCACTTTTGTATGGTATCCAGCAGCATCAATCTGTGAATCGCAAATACTCAAACTCTCTCCTGAAGATTAGCCTTAACTAAATTGCTTGGGGACAAGAAATAAGGAATTCCTCCTCCATTTGCAGAATTAGAAAAAAAAAAGAAACTAACTTTCAAAAGGAGCAGGAAGCAGCTTGTCCACAATAAATCACCAGCAAGCAAGTGTTCTGAGGACGAAAAGGTTGATATTAACAGAGGTGGCATTTTTCTTTCAGCAGAAAAGATCTTTCAGTGAATTTGGAACTGACAGCATTGAAAACCTAGTCAGCTGAGAGTCTGAATGCTATAAACTTAGGGAGAAATGTTATTGTGTTTTATATACTTGAACATGCTTCTTCCTCTAATTGGGAGGTAGCTGCATTCAAATGTCCAAATCATCTACAGCCCTTGTAAGCTCCACACACTGAAGACCACAGTTCAGTTTTTGTTTATATGCCAAGGGATTTTACTAATCCACTTAATTATCAGTGGGAATAAAGCATCAATGAGGATAATATTGTGGCACGACAAAGAGAAGTTCTTTGGACCCTGCTTATAATTATATAGAAATGATCTTACTGCATTATTATATACGAGAAAGAAAAAGGCAAAGGCCTGGGGGTCAGAAAACTGGTTCTTAGGGCCTGCATTACTGTTACTAATTTAGAACCATGGATAAATCCGGTAATCTCTCTGGGTCTCAGTTTTCCCAGCTGTTAACAAAGGGAGGATTCTATTGAGACATTGGTTGATGTCTTAGTTACTATTGCTATGTAACAAATTATCCCAAACTGACTGACCTAAAACAGCAACCATTTTATTGTACAAACAGGCTGTTTGGGTCAGATATTCAGGCAGTGCTCAGCTGGGCAATTCTTTAGTTTTTTGAAACAGTTACTGAGGTCACTCAAAGGTGCTCAGCTGGAAGATGAGATATTCTTGAAGGTTGAAGACAGCCTCACTCACATTTCTTGGCAGAGATGGGCTCAGTTTGTAGACTGAAACAGCTGCACATTGCTTGTCCAGCATGATAGCTTCTCCAGCCGGGTGGTCTCATAGTGGTCAAGCTTCTTACATGGTGGCTAGCTTCTCCCAGAGCGAGCTTAGTAAGAGAACCACATAGTTCCAACCTAGCCTTAGAAATGATACACCATCATCTTCACTGCATACTATTTGTCACAAGCCTCCCTAGATTTAAAGGCAAAGGGTATAGATCCCACGTGAAGTAGGAAATGGCAACCCACTCCAGTATCCGTGCCCGGAAAATCCTAGGGACAGAGGAGCCTGGCAGGCTGCAATCCATGGGGTTACAAAGAGTCAGATACGACTGAGCAACTGATTTCACAGATCCCACCTTTTGATGGGAGTGAAGTCAAAGAATTTGGCAGCAATATATACACATTGCTGCTGTGCTGGGCCTTTGTTGCTGCATGCGGTCTTTTCTCTAGGTGTCGTGACCAGGGGCTATTCTCTAGTTGGGGTGCATGGGATTCCCACGGTGATGGCTTCTCCTGTTGCAGAGCATGGGCTCTAGGACACGTAGACTCAGTAGTTGTAGCTCATGGGTTCTAGAGTGCTGGCTCAGAAGTTGGGACCCATGAGCTTAGTTGCCTCATAACATGTGGAATCTTCCCAGACCAGGGAGTGAACCCATGTCCCCTGCATTGACAGGTAGATTCTTAAAGACGACCACCAGAGAAATACAATGGCAGCTGTATTTTAAAACCACCACAACTACTTAGATGGTTCCAAATATTACTTTTCATTATTATTTTCCAGGATTGTCTACATTCCCATATTTCTTTAATTCATTCATCACATATTTTAGTCCCTACTGTGGATCAGACATATTGGGTAAAATTGAAAAGCAAAACAGAAAGATGATTTCTGCTCTTATGGTGCTTATAGTCCAATGAGGGGAACACACATTAATAGAGTTTGAGTAAGTATACAATTACAAACTCTGCTAAGTGCTACCAGAATCTCTGTGGTTTCACAACAGACAGACTGGTTCAATCAAGATTCTGAGTCTCCCCGAGGAAAGAATTTGAAATCTAAAGAATGTGTTGAAGTTGGCTCCGTGAAAAGTATAAATACGTCATCACACAAGGCTTCCTCTTGTCGCCATGTTGCCCCTAAATCTTAGTCTCCTAACTCAGAAGACCCTTTTTCTCTGCCCTACTTGCTTACTCCTTGTTGTTGTTCAGTTGCTAAGCCATGTCAAACTCTTTACAACCCCATGGACTGTAACACGCCAGGCTTCCTTGTCCTTCACTATCTCCTAGAATTTGCTCAAACTTATGTCCACTGAGTTGGTGATGCCATCTAACCATCTCATCCTCTGCCTCACCCTTCTCCTCGTGCCCTCAATCTTTCTCAGCATCACAGTGTTTTCCAATGATTCGATCTCTTTCAGTTCAGTTCAGTCATTCAGTCATGTCCGACTCTGTGACCCCATGAATCGCAGCACACCAGGCCTCCCTGTCCATCACCAACTCCCGGAGTTCACTTAAACTCATGTCCATTGAGTTGGTGATGCCATCCAGCCATCTCATCCTCTGTTGTGCCCTTCTTCTCCTGCCCCTAATCCCTCCCAACATCAGAGTCAACTGTTGGCATGAGGTGGCCAAACATGGCCAAACATGAGGAGTTTCAGCTTTAGCATCACTCCTTCCAAAGAACACCCAGGGCTGATCTCCTTTAGAATGAACTACTTGGATCTCCATGCAGTCCAAGGGACTCTTAAGAGTCTTCTCCAACACCACAGCTCAAAAGCATCAATTCTTTGGCACTCAGCTTTCCTCACAGTCCAACTCTCACATCCATACATGACCACTGGAAAAACCATAGCCTTGACTAGATGGACCTTTGTTGGCAAAGTTTCTGCTTTTGAATATGCTGTCTAGGTTGGTCATAACTTTCCTTCCAAGGAGTAAGCGTCTTTTAATTTCATGGCTGCAATCACCATCTGCAGTGATTTTGGAGCCCAAAAAATAAAGTCTGCCACTGTTTCCACTGTTTCCCCATCTATTTGCCATGAAGAGATGGGACCAGATGCCATGATCTTCATTTTCTGAATGTTGAAAAGATTTAGCCAACTTTAAGCCAACTTTTTCACTCTCTTCTTTCACTTTCATTGAGAGGCTTTTTAGTTCCTCTTCACTTTCTGCCATAAGGGTGGTGTCATCTGCATATCTGAGGTTCTTGATACTTCTCCCGGCAATCTTGATTCCAGCTTGTGCTTCTTCCAGTCCAGCGTTTCTCATGATGTACTCTGCATAGAAGTTAAATAAGAAGGGTGACAATATACAGTCTTGATGTAATCCTTTTCCTATTTGGAACCAGTCTGTTGTTCCATGTCCAGTTCTAACTGTTGCTTCCTGACCTGCATACAGATTTCTCAAGAGGCAGGTCAGGTGGTCTGGTATTCCCATCTCTTTCAGAATTTTCCACAGTTTATTGTGATCCACACAGTCAAAGGCTTTGGCATAGTCAATAAAGCAGAAATAGATGTTTTTCTGGAACTCTGTTACTTTTTCCATGATCCAGCAGATGTTGGCAATTGGATCTGTCATTCCTCTGCCTTTCCTAAAACCAGCTTGAACATCAGGAAGTTCATGGTTCACGTATTGCTGAAGCCTGGCTTGGAGAATTTTGAGCATTACTTTACTAGCATGTGAGATGAGTGCAATTGTGTGGTAGTTTGAGCATTCTTTGGCATTGCCTTTCTTTGGGATTGAAATGAAAACTGACCTTTTCCAGTCCTGTGGCCACTGCTGAGTTTTCCAAATTTGCTGGCATATTGAGTGCAGCACTTTCACAGCATCGTCTTTTAGGATTTGAAATAGCTCAACTGGAATTCTATCACCTCCACTAGCTTTGTTCTTAGTGATGCTTCCTAAAGCCCACTTGACTTCACATTCCAGGATGTCTGGCTCTAGGTGAGTGATCATACCATCACTGTCTTTAGCAATAGTTTACTTTGGAATTTACATGTTCAAATGTACCCAACCTCTTAATGTTCTTGTCCCCAGAACTTCTACTGGCTCCCTACTATTTGCTGCTGCTGCTGCTAAGTTGATTCAATCATGTCTGACTCTGTGCGACCCCATAGACAGCAGCCCACCAGGCTCCCCCATCCCTGGAATTCTACAGGCAAGAACACTGGAGGGGGTTGCCATTTCCTTCTCCAGTACATGGTAGATAGAATTAATTGGATTAGTACGGCACTGGAGGCCCTACTTTTGCTGGCTCCATCCTAACTTCCTGGCCTCATCTGCTCCTGCCCTATTTGTATTTATGCTCCAGCCGTACCAACCTCCTTGCTATTCCCAGGGCATGCATTACTTTTCATGCCTCTGTGTTTTTGTTCTCACTGATCTCCTTCTGAGGTAAACTTCCCCCTGCCCCATGTCTCCACCACTAGTATACTATCCATCCACTAGTATACTAGTATTCATCTTTCCATGTCT
Organism: Ovis aries; assembly: GCF_016772045.2. Classification (NCBI taxonomy): domain Eukaryota; kingdom Metazoa; phylum Chordata; class Mammalia; order Artiodactyla; family Bovidae; genus Ovis; species Ovis aries. Next base: position 216,302,256 of record NC_056054.1, read on the forward strand.
TGCTCTAGGGCCATCTACATTAAAATCCATCCTAATCTCTGGGTATGGTTACTCTGTCCTCTAAGTGTTCTCTATAGCTCTTTCCTGATACTTCTTTTCCATTCTGTTTTGTTAGCTCTTTTCTGACCCCACTAAATTTTAGGATCCTTAAAGATAGGAACCATTAAAAAATCATGCCCTCCAAAGAGCCTGTCATGGTACTTTTCCCCATAGCAAGCATTCAATAATTGTTTGCAGAATGAACAAATGAATGAATATGCATCATTTTGATCAGGTTCAGTTCAGTTCATTTCAGTCGCTCAGTCATATCTGACTCTTTGCGACCCCATGAATTGCAGCACGCCAGGCCTCCCTGTCCATCACCATCTCCCAGAGTTCCCTCAGACTCACATTCATCAAGTCGGTGATGCCATTCAGCCATCTCACCCTCTGTTGTCCCCTTTTCCTCCTGCCCCCAATCCCTCCCAGCACCAAAGTCTTTTCCAATGAGTCAACTCTTCGCATGAGGTGGCCAAAGTACCGGAGTTTCAGCTTTAGCTTCATTCCTTCCAAAGAACACCCAGGACTGATCTCCTTTAGAATGGACTGGTTGGATCTCCTTGCAGTCCAAGGGACTCTCAAGAGTCTTCTCCAACACCACAGTTCAAAAGCATCAGGTTAGAGGCGTACAAAGTGCAAGGATCTTTCCTACCTTTCTGTATATTCAGCTTTTAGCATAGTGGGTGGTACCCAATATTGATATGTTGTTGTTGTTATTAAGTCACTCAGTCGTGTCCGACTCTTTGCGACTCCATGAACTGTAGCTCACCAGGCTCCTCTGTCCACGGGATTCCCCAGGCAAGTACACTGGAGTGGACTGCACGTGCATACTAAGTCACTTCAGTCATGTCTGACTCTTTGCAACACTATGGACTATAGCCCGCCAGGCTCCTCTTTTCATGGGATTCTCCAGGCAAGCATACTGCAGTGGGTTGTCATCCTCTCCTCCAGAGGATCTTCTTGACCCAGGGATTGAACTCACATCTCTTATGTTTCCTGCATTGGCAGGCAGGTGCTTTACCACGAGCACCACCTGGAAAGCCCACCCAATATTTCACTGTAAATAAGTGTAGAGCTTTCACTTGTACATGTTGCAAAAACCACTGAATCTGTTAAAATGTTTTGCACACAAAGCTGGATACGTTTTTAAGCACTTAACACTAAATGGTAAATTCTTTGAGACAGGAATTGTATCTTCTATCTATGTGTTTTATACTCAGATATTATTTTATATATACAAATCACTTACATGAAATAAAAGTGCTTGTAAGTCATTTCTTGAGTTTAAAAGTTATTCAGATAGTGCTCATGTTTATTATATACACATCTCTCTGCTAAGCAATATGTGAATATATATTGTATATATACACAGATATTAGAACTCTGGTCAAACATTTTTGCCATGGATTTGGATATGCTACTACTACTACTACTAAGTCGTTTCAGTCGTGTCTGACTCTGTGTGACCCCATAGATGGCAGCCCACCAGGCTCCCCCGTCTCTGGGATTCTCCAGGCAAGAACACTGGAGTGGGTATGCTATGAAGGAAGTAATCTCTCCTGAAAAGTAATAACCACTTCTAGTAAGCCTTTGCTATAATAACTCAATAAGCCTTAAGTAAGTCTCAATCTTGTCCCTCAGTATTACTATTACAAAAATGTTGCCACTGTGCTTGTTCCCACATTGGTCTTTATTGTATTTGAAAAGGGTGAAAATGATGATTATCTGTGTAGAGTGGTGGAGCCAAAAAGCTGGAAGCAGAATTGATGATCATAAAGTGACAAATAATTAGAGCTAGAAGAGGCTAGAAGACTAGTGAGTCCAGCTCATTTATTCTAGTGGTGAAGCAACTGAGGTTCAAGTTCATACTCTTGCCTTTGTATCCCATGATACTCAATTTTAGGGATTCAGAAGTTAAAAGGGTGGACTTCGCAGATTAAAGAAAGCACAAAGCTTATTGACTGTTTTTCCTCAAGGGTCTCTTCCAAACAGCACGGTTTCAGAACACACCTGTTGGATCACAGTCAGAATTTAGTAAGCACACACTTATTTAGACCACAAATGACATTATCCATCCATCTTGGAAGGCATAGTGCTCACCCCACGACCTCTCAACGGTTGCTAAGATGTCCCCTGATTTCATCGACCTCTGTGTGTCTTGGTGCCTTGACCTTTAAGGCTCCCTGGTGCCAGAATGTCTGCAGCTGTAGGATCAAAGACCCACAGGGGAAAAAATCCACTTTTAACTGAGATGGAGATCGGATGAGTTATTAGGAAAAACAGCTATGTACCCGGGAAACCTTGTTCCTCTGGAAAATGCCTGAACTGTAACCCATATATAAACATCAAGCCCTAAGATCTAAATACAACACAAGCCAGAGACAGAGTCTTCTGCCTACCAGGCAGGAGTCACATTTCATCTGCCTTCCAAAATGACCTGAAGTGCCCAGCACATAGTAAGTGCTTAATAAATATCTGTGAAATAAATTGAATGAATGAGGTGGCATGAAATGAAAGAAATGAAAAAAGCAAAGTTATGAGCAAAAGATCAAGTGAGAAGTTAACAGTTTTTAAAATAGGGTGTTAGATATTTAAGTGTAAGCCCTGAAATTAAATCTAAGTTCTTTTTGTAGTTTACTAGCAATCAAGGCAAAATGGCAATGCAGTGGGGTTTGCCTAGTTCTTAGTGTGGAAAAGAATATGTCATTCCAGGGCATCACGTTTTCCCTTTTCTATCTCTTGGGGAAAGTTGAGTTGTGTGAGAAATCTTCCTACGACCCCAAAGTGGCATTTACATCTTGAGGAAATGTGAAGATTCTTCTTTGGTTTGCAGCCAAAGTGACTTTCAGTGACAGTTTGGTAATCCCCCTCCCAAGTGTCGTCCAGAGTCTCGCTTAAAGAGAGGAACTCCATTCTGGTTACCATTCCTTCCCTGGCTGCCTGTAACTGCCGATTCTCCACAATCCTCAGCTAGGACCTACTGTTTGAAACTGAACCTCAGAGCATTCTTAAAATATTTTCTAAGCCCTCTCTCCTTACAGATGCCCGTCTTCCACTAGCCTTATGGACTGAGATGCTAGGATATTTTTGCAGTACTATACTTAGTGTGGCTTATAATCCTTGACCATGTTATCTCAGGCGCCCCCTAAGAGTCCCTTAACAAATAAAGTAACCCGAGTAGAATAAAATCCTTGTTGATTGATTGATCTGAGGCTTGCAGTGCACTCAGCCCAGTCTTGCTTTACAGCTCTCTCCTCTGGCTCCCTCTCATTCTCTTTCCACTTAGATATACACCCCTATTTACAGCCAAGCTCCATATTTTTCCTCCTGTTTTTCTCTATCTCTGTAATAGTGTCCATCTCCTTATCTGAAGTAATAATTCAACTTTGAGCTTATCTTCTTCACGATATTTGCCAAACAAAGCAAATTGTGAGTATTTGCAACTTTAAACTCATTTTTAACACTGGCATTTGTTTCTTTTAGCCCCAGAATTTGGGGACTAAAAGGACCTTACAATTAATTTTAACTCCTTTGTCTTATAGATGAGAAAACTTAAGACCACAAAGGTAAAACAGTTTTCTTTTCAGTCCTTAGCCTGGTAAATATTGAACCCATTAAAATTTCTTCGTGGTATTTGTTTTCTTAATCATCTCTGTTTTGTGGACTAGGAGATTTCATTTCCCAATTCTTTACACCTTGTCCTGTGGCCAGTACCCTGCATATTGCTCAATTGACAATAAATTCATGAACTAAATCAAATGATATCATCATTAATTTATATTTTATTTCACTTGAAAAGAATTAATGAATTAATAAATAAATTAGGGTTCCTTTAAGAGAAAAATAAAATACATAAAACCTCTCTGTCATTTGGTTATTTTAAAGCAAAGTTGATAACAGGTGAGTTTTTCCACAGTTCTACGTCAGTCCATCATTATGGCATATTAATTACCAACACTTTTTCACCTATCAATCCTGACAACCCTTTATACTAAAAATATCTATTTTGATACTATGAATTTAAAAAGCCATCATGATTAGGTAAACAATCTATCCAGTGGATAAATTCCCTTTTTCAGGATGCCAAATGGGCAATAAGAGTCTTGTTTATGAGAAGTAGATTTATAGAAAAGAAAAACAAATCAGCCTGTGCAGAAGCTTCTACAAACAGGAGATGTGAGATGTGTTCAGAACAAAGAAGGGGTCATCCTTAAAAAACACAAGAAGCTTTGATCTGTTTCCCTGCCTAGAGCAAGGTGAAAGGGTAGAGTCTTAAACAAGCCTCATCTGTGTATTTAAGTTAAATGACGCTTTCAACATGTACAGGCAAGCAGAAGGGTTACTGAAATGGCAAAAATACCAGGTCTAGGCCTGGTGACTATACAAGTAGGTCAAAAGTAAAATAAATTCCTTTTTATTCCTCATAGGTTTAACTATAGGAAATAATGTGTCCTCAAAAGGGAGTGATCAGATAGTACAGGAATGCAAATTTGGCAGAGTACTAAAACCCCAGTAATTTCGGACATTTTGCATTCTTGCCCATAATTTAAAGTTCCATACTTCTTTCTAGACTTGTTACACTTCCTAGGCTTGTAACCACTGATAACTTTTGACAGACCTTGGAAACAGTGACTCATTTACAAAGACCCGCGTATTTGGGAGAACACCCACAGGATAATGAAAGAAAGGTGTGACAACTATGCTTGTTTTGGCTCATCCTGGGGAAATGTACGAGCCCTTCGTGCATTTGTGCATGCTCAGTCGTGTCCGACTCTGAGACCCCATGGACTGTAACTGGTCAGGCTTCTCTGTCCGTGGGATTTCCCAGGCAAGAATATTGGAATGGGTTGCCATTTCCTCCTTCAGGGGATCTTACTGACCCAGGGATTGAACTCTCATCTCCTACACTGGCAGGCGGATTCTTATCCACCCTGCCTACTGGGAAACTCCTTATAAGCCCTTCAGATATTTGCAAATTTTTCCAGAGATAGCACATTTGTCACTACAGGGTCCATCCAGTTACTATGTAATGATTTATAGATGTGAATACTGTGTAAACTGTGTCTCAGAGCATCTCTGACGTCTATCCACTCAGCTGCATTAGAGAGCTTAAATCTGTTTGGCAAACCTCCATAATATCTAGAAACATTGCTTCTAATGTGTAACTTCATCCTAGTTCTAGGACTTTTCATTTCTGAAATCAGAAGTGTTTGCTATTTTGGTAGTAGAAATTTGCCTGCTCACTCTCCTCCACTGACATGCAAGTGAATTAGTGTTATTAATAATTCTGTGCTGAAATGGACAAAAGAAGCATCAGGAATCTTTTTTTTTTTTTCCTGTCATATCTGCAGTCTTTGCTTGGCAGATTCCACTACCTCCCCAGAAGGATCCAAGAAGGGAGACAAAGAAAAGAAAAATGGCAGAAGATGATAAGGCTAGACCCCTCACTTCACTGTTTATAGGGTAGACCTATGGTTTCTAGAGGGACATGGTCATCATCAGTCAGGAGAATAGGCACTTGTTCACTTGTTTCCAGGCAGTACTCACCAGGCACTTAGCCCCCAGAACCCATGTCCGAGGCAGAAACTTAGTTATTGAACCAGATCATAAGACCACATGTGCAGAAGCAAGGGCGATTTGATGTGGAGTCCCAGGGGACTGGTCCGAGGTCTTCTTGCCTTGATTGTGTCTCTAAGCAGGTCTGTCTGCATGTGGAGCCCAGAGCAGGGTCTACCATGTGGGGAACAGTCAGGCTGCTACAGTTACGCAATTTGCACACGAGAGCACCTGGCCAGGCTGAACTCTAGCTCAGAGCTCCTATTCGCCAAGCACGGTGCTTCACACTGTGTGTGCTGACTAATTGGAAGCACCTGTTAAAAATCCCTAAAGGACTCCCTATGTGCTTGGGTGACCCAGTCAGGAGGTGGATGTGGCCCAGAGCTCATAATTAGGCAGATCTTCCAATGCACACTTCTAGAGATATCTTTGAAGATGTTATGTGTATCTACGTAACTGTAGGTATAACATCTTCAAGGCTATCTCTAGAAGTGTGAATTTGCAGATTGGAAGCAAAAGACTGGCTCATCACTCTCCTTCACACTGTGTCCCGTTCACTACCAGAACATCTATCGCTGGTTTCGAGATGTTTGTGTGAATCCGAAAAAGGGAGATGCAACCCCTCACCAGCAACCATGGTTTGATAGTCAGAGTGAGCCAGATTTGAGTCCCACTCTGCCTCTGGGCAACCTGCACTGTCACCCTTGGTGGCTCTGCCTATATGCCAGTTTTAAAGCAAATCTGTAAATCATTTTGCAAGTGGCAAAATTATATTCTCTTTGCCTAAAGTATTAAATGCTGTCACAACTAAAAAAATTCCACAAGTTTTGTAACTATGTTTTAGCACATCTGTATCTTAAATATATCAGGACTGTCACTAAATAGAAGTGGCCAGGATCTCTCTCTCTCTCTCTCTCTCACTAACCTCTGGGAAGCCCTAGCCAAGGAACAGGAGGGAGGGTGGCAGGAGCTGGAGTGAGGAAGGCTGACACCTTCCACTGCAAGCACTGCAACTAAAAGGCTGCTTGTCAGCTGTAATCATTTTTCGTGCAGGAAATGTCATTGCTTCATTGCATTGCAAGAAAATGATGTCATGGTGTGGGGCCCTCATCCATTTCCTGACTTTTAACCTGAATCTTGTAACCTTTTTCAGCTATACTGCACCCAGAAAAAAGAAGAAACACATTGAATATAAAGGCCAGTGTGTCTCATTAAGGCCTCTGAGGTTCCAGGATGGGGGTGACTTCTGCATATACATTAATGATTGAAATACAGTTTTATTTGGGTGTTACATTCTTGGTATGGCATGGGCCTAGGACACATCTTTAGGATGTGTCTGTAATTTCTTGGCAGAAACCTTTGCTATACCGGGTGAAATTAGTGAGGACAATGTTAAATTTAATTAGGAAGCCTTGCTTAGTTTTGGCTTTGTGGTGGTGGTCTTCGCTGTTAAACTCTGTGTGAACATGAATAATGGTCCCTGAACTGATATTTAAAATTTTACATACCGCATTTGCGTCTCTGTGTCTTAGGATTGGTTACAACCCCAGCCTAAATGACATTATTAAGCTATTTCCTGGAATGTCAAGGGTTGAAATTGCCCTGTCAAGAAAGACTCTGTTCTTTCAGGGTTTCAGAGAGCAGGGGCTCAGATTGCACTCTTGCTCTGTTATTGTAAGTTTTTCCCTGGCAGGAAACCACTAGATCTCAGAAAATTTGCATATATCCAATAAGAGTGATCTCCTGTATGGAGGTTTTCAAGATTGCATGACAACACTGTGGAAGAATCTCATATGGGGAAAGGGGATTTTTTTTGCTTTCCCCAAGCCCCATTTTAAATAGTTTCCTTCCCGCAAGCTGATGTGTCCACATTCAGAGTTATAAGTAACCCAGCCTATTTTCCCGCCTTGGCGCCTGCCACTAGTCCAGTAATATCAACAGCCCCACAAAACTGAGGACAGGCTGTTTAAAGTAAAAGTGCCTTATTCTTTGCACTCTGTAAAGCAAATTTTTGGGAGTGGGCATGTGATGATGAGCATTAACTGTTTAGTTTCCCCAGGCAAAGGCATAGCAAAACACCCAGTACTTTGCACATGCAAGAGCTATAAATAACTGGACATATTTCTTTATTTCTGATTAACAGTTTATACGTGGGATTCCAGTTAACCTAAAATACTTGCTGTTGGCCTACTTCTCGTGTGTATCCATTTGGGATCCTCAGAATTGTGCACATTTTGCTGAGAGTCACTTGCAAAAGTTCCAGGAAGTGACTATTGGATTTACCGATCCAACAGTTAGAGCTATACGGGCTGGAACGCCAACCGTTGATAAAGTGCCCAGATTGTTGTTATTTAGTCGCTAAGTCATATCTGACTCTTTGTGACTCCATAGACTGTAGCCGCCAGGCTCCTCCGTCCATAGGATTTCCCAGGCAAGAATACTTAAGTAGGTTGCCATTTCCTCCTCCGGGGATCGAACATGTGTCTCCTGCTGGGCAGGCAGATTCTTTACCACTGAGCCACCTGGGAAGTCCAGTCATAATTATACCAGACTTTAAAAAGCCCAAGTCACCTTAAATCCTTTTAGAACAGAATAGGATATAAATAGGAAAACAAAATGTAAGTAGACAAATAAGTAGCCATGGTGCCCAATACTAGCTGGGAATGCTCAATTAATAGTAAAATGAATTCAGATAATATACCAATGAAATTGAAGTCCCTACTTGTATAATCACCAGGCCCAAGGCTAGATACCTTATTACTGCATTAAGTGACAGATAAACATGTGTTGATTTAAGAGCTACCACCGGGAAGCACCTTAAAGGCTTCCATACACCAGCAATTGAGCTGTGTATCTTTGAACATGTCACTTAGCCTCTCTGAATGTTAAGTTGTAGAATGAAGGTATTTAGCATTGTTATGTCTATGGTGTTAGGTCAAAAATTTTCTGTACTTCTCCATTCTCAAAAGAATGGACTTTTTAGAGACTTATATTCAAAGGCATGTAGTAACTGTTGAACAATCCAATATCTCCTGACACTAACTTTGAGTGCTTATCCTGTGTAAAATAGATAGCTAGCGGGAAATTGCTGTGTAGCACAGGGAACTCAGCTTGGTGCTCTGTGACAGTCTCAGAGGGGTATGAGGTTGGATCAAAAGGAAGGAGACATATGTATACATATAGCTGATTCACTTTGTTGTACAGTAGAAACCAACACAATTTTCTAAAGCAATTGTCCTCCAATTAAAAAATAAATACATAAAAACTTTAAAAAAAAATGGAGTGGCTTTCTGCTGTGTGCTTGACTCATATAGTATCAAGGCAAATCTGGGGATTAGCCTGGACCATTAGCTCCATTTGATTAGGGAGGAAACAGAGTCTATTGCCTAAAATGACAGAGGGCCAGGAGCTGAATCCAGGTATTTTTCATTCCTAGGTTGGATCCATTCTCAGCTACACTACACCAGTGCATCTCATACTTTAGTGTGCTTCAGGATCACCTGAAGGAGGGCTTCCTAAAACAGCGTGTGGGACCCAACACCAGAGTCTCCAGGTATTACACATTCCCAGCTGACGTTGCAGATCTTGGAACCACATTTGAGAACCACTGAACTGTGCTCTCAAGGGCTACGGATACAAGACCAAGACACAGAGACTGTGAAAAGTAGGTCTCCAGCCAAGACAAAAAAGACCTCTACATTTAGAGCCATTTAATAGCTGATAGGGGGTGCCTTTCGGAAATGGCTGAGCTGTCAGGAGCATATGGATCTTGGATAGTCAATGAAATTTGGTCTAAAGTGCCTCTACCAAAGTGTTAGTCGCTGAGTCATTTCCAACTCTTTGTGACCTCATAGACTGTAGCCCATCAGGCTTTTCTGTCCATAGAATTCTCCAGCCAAGAATAGTGGAGTGGGTAGCCATTCCCTTCTCCAAGGAATCTTCCTGACCCAGCGATCAAACCCTGGTCTCTCACATTGCAGGCAGATTCTTTACTGTCTGAGCCACCAGGGAAGCCCAACTAAAGTCCTTTCTAATTAATTAAACTGTTTGTCTTAAGTGCCAAAGACCAGCTACAGAGAGGTTGGGAGGGAGGGCCATAGGCCCCCTGCAGGAGACCTTTCTCATTATGCCCACAATTCAATTGTGCTTTGAAGATTTAGAATCACTTCCGTAATGGCAATAAAGAAAGGCTGAAAAGTGTTTCTTTAATTTGGATAATATGAAATTACAGTTTAATGAAACATCACACAAAGAACAAGAGGAACTTAAAACATTCACTTCTATTTCTATTTCAAATTTTAAAATTCTATGACAACAATGACATAATTTAAATTTTTGTATCACAGCATATAGATCAGAAAAAAGGTTAACCATCAAAAGGGCTAAAATGTACAATTATTTTAATTTTTATTTTATAAGAACATAGAGGAAAAAAGTTTAAAGATCAAATAATTTTAGAAATATTTCAAAATCATGGTCACAAATATGACAAATTTAAGAGGAACAGTGCTTCAAATTTATTGTCCATTCTTTTGACCCTAGGAAGAAAAAAATGCAATACTGTTTATTTCTACAATTTATCAAAGAAAATAGAGTGTCATTTCTGACATTTAATTTAGCCTTTTTTATGTCACAGGAACCCAGTGAAGAATGACTCAAGTAACAGCATCATGGTACCACTTAAGGATTTAAGAGGAATCACTAGAGAGAACAAAATTGGTGATATTGGTGGAGAGGCATGGCAGAGAAATATGAAAAAAGAAATACATGTGCCATAAAATATCTGGCATACGCATGAACCAGTCTGGAAGAACCATTACTCTTGTGGGCAGGGGTTGTCTATGGAGTGGGGAGTCTCTCTGTTCGTTGTCTCTTTTGGTCATTTGCTGTTTGTTTTGTCTGGTTTGGGTTTTTTTGAAAATTACAGAAGGCTAAAGGGCACGTTCTGAAATCTTGACTGAGCCAAGAATTTAAATTTGATTAGAATCGAGGGGAAGAGAGCAAACATGTGAGGACTTGCCAAATACCGTGCTCAGTGTAAGGCTCTTAACAGTAACCATAGCATTTCATTTTGCAATATGTGATGTAGGTGTTATCTCCATTTTACCAACAAGGAAACTTAGGCTCAAAGAGGTTCAATATTGATTTGTTCAAGGCTACTCAAATAGTTGATGATAGAAGAAGCCATTACCCTTCAAACTGTTTGACTTAAACAGTATATATCAGTTCTGTGTGTAGCCTACCATTGAAAGCAGCTCTTCAATAAACCACCACTCCTTGGTGGTGGTGGTTGTTCAGTGGCTCCGTTATATCCGACTCTGTAACCCCATGGAATGCAGCAGGGAATTCAAATCTACTTTTTTATGTATTCATTTCTGGAGATTCATCTTGGATTCCATGACCATAGCAAATTTCCCATGACATGTAAATTGTCTTTGCATTTAAAATTCTCCTGCTATAGGTTTAAGTAAGATTTTAGCTATGGCTAGAGGGAAAGGAGTATGTCAAGGCTGTCTATTGTCACCCTGCTTATTTAACTTCTATGCAGAGTACATCATGAGAAACGCTGGGCTGGAAGAAGTATAAGCTGGAATCAAGATCGCCAGGAGAAATATCAATAACCTCAGATATGCAGATGACACCAACCTTATGGCAGAAAGTGAAGAGGAACTAAAAAGCCTCTTGATGACAGTGAAAGAGGAGAGTGAAAAAGTTGGCTTAAAGCTCAACATTCAGAAAACAAAGATCATGGGCACCCAGTCCCATCACTTCATGGGAAATAGATGGGAAACAGTGGAAACAGTGTCAGACTTTAGTTTTTTTGGGCTCCAAAATCACTGCAGATGGTGACTGCAGCCATAAAATTAAAAGACGCCTACTCCTTGGAAGGAAAGTTATGACCAACCTAGATAGCATATTCAAAAGCAGAGACATTACTTTGCCAACAAGTATCCGTCTAGTCAAGGCTACGGTTTTTCCTGTGGTCATGTATGGATGTGAGAGTTGGACTGTGAAGTAAGCTGAGTGCCGAAGAATTGATGCTTTTGAAGTGTGGTGTTGGAGAAGACTCTTGAGAGTCCCTTGGACTGCAAGGAGATCCAATCAGTCCATCCTAAAGGAGATCAGTCCTGGGTATTCATTGGAAGGACTGATGCCAAGGCTGAAACTCCAATACTTTGGCCTCATGCGAAGAGTTGCCTCATTGGAAAAGACTCTGATGCTAGGAGGGATTGGGGGCAGGAGGAGAAGGGGATGACAGGATGAGATGGCTGGATGGCATCACCGACTAGACGGATGTGAGTTTGGGTGAACTCTGGGAGTTGGTGATGGACAGGGAGGCCTGGCGTGCTGCAATTCATGGGGTCGCAAAGAGTCGGACACAACTGAGCAACTGAACTGAACTGAACTGAGAGGATATAAAAATGACATCTAGTATTGCGACTTGCTTCTCTCTTCCTCTTTTGATTCTCACACTCCCAGTCTCACCTTTCTTGCTCACCTTAGTCCCTGAACTTGAGGAACGCATGTGCTCAGAGAGGAGCTGAGTACACGTGATGTCACGTGAAGGAGTGTGAAGGGGAAAGCAAGGGAATGATGCAACGGATGTGAACTTGAGCGATCCTTCTAGTGCCTGCGTGGAGATACTTTTTAAGAAAGAGACTGGAAGTGAAGAAGTCTGAGTGAGAGAATATGGGAACCAAACCAGGGTCCCCAGGGTTGGTACAGCGAAAAGAGGACAGAGTAGAGACGCACTTGAGAGGTACGGTACAGTTGTCAGGAGAGGAAGTGTCATAATGTCTGGATAGGTTCCTCACCTCCCAAAGCCTCCATTATGTTTCACCCTCATTACTTCCTCTTTTTCTCTCCCTTCTTTCATTTGAAGAGGGGTCTCAGGCATCCAATAATAGCTGTCGAGTATTCCCGTCAATTAATAAAATTTAAAGTGCCCAGCCAACAATGTTGCAATCCTAAATGGCTTTGTATTCATAGAATAGCACCATTGCAGTCATTCTGAAATATTCACTAGCAGAAATTGAATTTTCTTTGTTTAAAACTGAATTTACATGATTATAGGGAATGGAGGCTTCTGATTTCTACTTAAGTTTCTACCCTGTTATGAAATAAAAATTTCTTCTTTCTTTTAAATCTATTTCTAATGTTTAAAACTATGACATTTAAAATTTGTTAAAAATATAGTTACAAGAATATTTTAGATTGAGAGTAAGGAACAAGGGGGAAAGTCTATTAGGATATTTTTTATTAAATGTTTCAATTGACTGCATGTTAAAAGGAAAATACATTGAACTCAAAACAATATATAAGGTAAAATTCAACAGAAAGCAGTTCTCTGGTTGCTAACCCCTCCCCACCTATTGCTCCCTCTTTGACAAAATATCAAGCTTATTTTAATACATTACAATGGACACTTTAGTCTCATTTCCTCTCTTAGTAAGTTGCTATCACCCTTGGCATGGTCCCATTGATTAAATAGAAAGAAAATATCCTGGGAAAAATACTTCCATTTCTAAAATATGAGTTAATTTTGGTCTGTGAGTAACATAAGAAAAATTGTCCATGAAAAGCATGATTATGCCAAGTCACTTGGAGTTTGTAAAATTGGAGATACACCAGCTAAGAGGTGTGATCCAGTAGCAAGGAACCTGGCCTCCAGGCCCTGCAAGCCCTGGGAGAGAACCCTGATCTGACATGATACCTCGACATCCTCATCTGTGAAATGAGTTCAATGAGCTTTGGAGTGTTGTGAGGAATACAGCAAGCAAAGCACCTGATGAACAGCAACTGCCCAATAAATAGCACCTACAGTTATTCTTCTATTCCCCAGTTTTACATAACTACTAGTATTATTCCAAATAAAATTATGAGATAAAAGGAATAGTGATGCCCCGAATTGTGATGCTTTTTCTAGACTCTGATTTTTCTACTGACCAATTTGAGAACATCACACCATAGAATTTATGAGGATAAATACAATGCATTCTTACAGTGGCACCATCCTACTTGAGTTTTACTGGATCTACCCAAAGGGATTAGTTCCCAGAGGCACCAGAAAGACCTTGCTATATAGCCCAGCATGGAACCTCAGACCTTTAGAAGAAGAGTCATAGATGAACTTGTTTCAAAACACTTTTCTATTGCTAATGATGCAGAGTAGGTTTGCTGGAAGATTAGGAACCAGTATATTGCTGCTAATCTGCCTTTAGTTTGAAGAAAGGAAAGTCGTCCACTTATAATCTGTCCCCATGTTTTAAATTGCATTTAAAGGGTTTACCTACACCTTTTATGGCAAATATTTCTCAATTCATTGAAAAAAAAAAAAACCATTGTATCACATGATAAGGGGAAAATATTTTCTTTCCCCCTTTCATTAAAAAAAAACAACCCCAAACATAACAATGAATAATGAAAGGAAAACAAATGAAGCCATTCCATTCCATGGAGGAGGGGCAGAGTAGCTGCAGGGGACAGCTGCAGTGTGTCTGGCATCCCAATTCTTTCCTTTCTCATCACTTTATTACTTACTGAACCAAGAATGTAGACAATTTCAGCTACGGTTGTTTTGCATTTTAATTTGTCAACTTAAATTTTACGTGGTGCTCATTTGCCCCATGCACTGAGTGCTGAGCCCATAGGATCACTTCAGTGTGTTGTTGTATGGAGCCACACAAGCAGGGGACTCTCAGTCCTTTACCAGCTCCACCCCTTCCCATGAGGCCCTACAGATTTGGAAGGACTCACTGTCTTGGTCAGCCTGGACTGCTGTAACACACAACCAGAGAATGGATGGCTTAAGCCACAGATATTTGTTACAGTTCTGGCAGCTGGACTTCCAAAATCAAGGTGTCAACAGATTCAGTGTCTGGTGGGAGCCCACTTCCTGGTTTGTAGATGGTCCCCTTCTTGCTGTATACTGTTTTGGGGAAGAGAGAAAAAGCACTGGTCTTTTTATTTTCTTTAAGGGCACTAACCCCATCACAGAGTCTCTGATGACTGTCATGACCTCATCCAAATCTAATTACTGCCCAAAGACCCGCACCTCTTAATACCATCATAGTAGAATTTAGGGCTTAGAACTTGGGGGTGATAACATTGGAGAAGGAAATGGCAACCCACTCCAGTATTCTTGCCTGCAGAAGTCCTTGGACAGAGGAGCTTGGCAGGCTACAGTCACAGAGTCAGACACAATCGAAGCAACTTAGCATGCATGCGCATGGACGAGTATTTAGTCTGTGGCACTCACACCATGCTTTCGTGTTTGTCAAAATCATCAAACCCTTCACACCTCTTTCAAACATTTCTTCCTCCGATTTTAGTCGGGTGCCAATTGACTGCATGCTCATACCCCAGCACTGTGCGGCCTTCAGTAAGATGCTATCAACTGTTTGTGTCTCTCCCCTCCCCAATCCATATGTTGAAACCCTAATCCCCACACTGTGATGCTGTTTTGCAATAAGTCATTTGGGAGAAGTTTACATGAGGTCATGAGTGTGGAGCTCCCATGATGAGATTAATGTCTGTAAAAAATAGGGGACAGTAAGATTGCTCTTCTCTAGAATTGGGCCCTGGAAAGGCTATGTGAGCACTCAGTGAGCAGGCAGTCATCCACAAGCCCGGAAGAAGGCCTCACCAAAACCCAACCATGCTAGCACTTTGATCTTGACTTCCAGTCTCTGGAACTGTGAGAAATAAATATGTGTTGGTTAAGCCACCCAGTCTATGGCATTTTTTAATAGCAGCTGAGCTGACTGGGACACAAGATGACTTCAATTCTACTAAACTGAAAAGGCACAGGAAGGAAGAAATAAAGAATGTGGTGATTCCTAAGGGTGTGCTTGATTCATTTTTGAAAACATGTTTTTGAACTTACAGAAACAAATCCTTAGGAGGGAATATTTTTCATCATGATATTGACTGTTACATATGGATCTGAAAAAAAAATTGATTTTGTTCTACAATACAACCACAATTTCCCCCAAATCCTCCTTCAAACCACCACTTTCTTCTTTTTATTTTTTATGATTTTTCATAGCTTTCGAGTTTTCTGCTGCTGCTGCTACTACTGCTAAGTAACTTCAGTCGTGTCTGACTCTGTGCAACCCCATAGACAGCAGCCCACCAGGCTCCTCCATCCCTGGGATTCTCCAGGCAAGAACACTGGAGTGGGTTGCCATTTCCTTCTCCAATGCATGAAAGTGAAAAGTGAAAATGAAGTCACTCAGTCATGTCCAACCCTCAGTGATCCCGTGGACTGCAGTCCACCAGGCTCCTCTGTCCATGGGACTTTCCAAGCAAGAGTACTGGAGTGGGGTGCCGTTGCCTTCTCCAGAGTTTCCTGCTATGTACTATATTTACACAAGAGAATTTTAATTTTCAGGCAGACACTTGAAAGTGAAGCTTTAAAAGCATTTTCAGTGTTTTGTTTATATGAAAAAGTGTGAATCAGCAGCATATTTTGCAATGTTTATTAGTTTTAAATAAAAATTTTAAAATATTATTTATCCAATTCAGCATGTAGGGAATCTAACAACACAACTACATGAAGATTCATTAAAAATAGAGTTACTATGTAGAATTCTGTATCCGAACAAATGATCCACCTTTCCTTCTAAAAAAATTGTTTGTTTTCTAGAGTTTTGATAAATGATCCATTTATTCTACTGCTGAAAATTATACCTAATGTAGCTGAGATTTCTGCATGATAACAAAGGTTTGTTCAGGCTGCACATATTTCTTTTGGGCTTGGGGCAACAGCAGTGTATTTATTAATACAGGACATTGTATCCCATTATGTCAGCCACTCATCCTTGCTAATGAAATGCGATTTTCCACCCCTACAGATTAAGTGGCATCAAGTTATCCAAGAACATTCACCAAAGACATGCTTATTAAATTTATCTAGAACCCTCAACCGCACTAGTACTCCATTTTATGTGAATTGTATAACTAAAATTCTGTTCAGAAGTGATATTAAGTAAAGCTTGTGCTAGGGAAAGAATTTTCATCAGAATCTCTTGGGACATGTGTTAAAAATGCACATTCCCTGTCTCCAACCCCAGAATTTCTGATATAGTGTGGCAGGACCTGGAAAGGATTCTGAAACCTAGTTTCACAAGAACATTGGGTGATTCTGATGTCATTGAACCACTTTGAGTAACATGTTGCAGTTCTACTGGGTCCTAAACTCAGCACAGAAACCACACACCTAGAAAACTGTTCTGAGCAAGATGGGCAAAGGCAAAAATCTGTGAAGTCACAGAATCTTTCTCTGCTTTCAATTAATTTTCTCTCTCCAGGCACTTTAGGTGGTCTCACTGTTGGGTTTCCATGGGGCTGGCTTACCAAGCTCTGTATATATATTTTTTCATTCTTTTTTCCCTATCCTTCACTCGAGGTTAAACCTCAGTGTTGTGGGGTTATGCCTAAAATGATAGCCAGATGTCTGATTAGCCACCCATGTGAAGGAGTTATGACTGTCAACTCTTTAATGGGTGGTTCTCCTAGGCATATGTTCCTTTTAACAAATGACTCTAGAAAGTTAGGTCATTTGCCACAAGGGAGGGATCTCAAATACTAAACTGCTCTGGCAGTACAGTGGGGGTGGTGATTTTGGTATGCTTGCCTTGTTTCTCAGAGAGTTGCTTGTAAAATCAACTCTTTTCCTAAGAATGTACAGGATTTCCTTTGCAGATTTATGAAGACGTTGAAGAGGACATGACTGACCACAAAAGGCATCAAGAGTGCCAAATTCTTGTCTTCCAGCTTTACTGGTTGGTGTTGATAGGATGAAACTAGAAAAAAATTGGCTAACATAACCCAAAATTACTTGACCCTGATATAATCCTAACTTGAATCATAAGGCCAGTATAAGAGTCTGTAGTGGGAAATACCTCTTTTTAGGCTGTTCAACCCACAAAACAGGGACCCAGTATCAACCATAGGAATTTTGAACCAGAAGTCATTTGTGCTATTCTTCCAATAAACCCACTCTAACCCTCAAGGAAGCCAAAGCCTTGCATCTTAATGGTCTGGCAGAGGAGGAGAGGATGCAGGGTGGGTGATGAGGGAGCCCAGGATAAATCTGACCTAATGAAGAGAAATAGCTCTGAGGTCTGAATCTGGTCTTACTATCCACTAAGCTGGGCAAGTCATGTAAACTCTTTAGGTTCCGTTTACTATCTGTGAAATGGACACATACTAAATATTCAGTTTATATTTCTATTATCATATCATTAATGTTATCATCAGCCCTTTTGGAAAAAGAAAGCTGAATCTGATGTTGATGTAAACCAGTCTCTTGCCTGGGGTAGAAGTAGAAAGAAGGGGTAAATTTTGGTTATAAACAAGATACACAGGTAAATAAGAGAGACAGATCAAGTATTAACATACCAAACTTTCCATGTTAGCATTTAAAATGGAACGAGAAGTGTCTGCCCTATTCTGGAAACTTACACTGACATGTCCATTCTGGATAAGTCTTGCAGAAAGTGTGACGAACGCTGTCAGGGACACACAGAGCATGGCAGAGCTCAGGCACAGGTCGACGGCTTGCAGTGTCAGATGGTACTCTTCATAGTGTGGTGGGTCCACACAGACTGATGGGAATTTTGCATACGGAAAAGGAAAAGCAACTGCATAACCGAGGTAATTGATCCCTGCAATCCCTGAGAGTGAGTAGAAGCAATACGGGCCAAGGAGAGCAGAAACCAAGGCTACTGTAAAATGAAGTGCGCATCCCATCATGCTCAGAATCACAGAGGTGAAACTAGCTTCCCACTGAAAATGAAACATAAATAGATTATTACTTTGGGAGCTCGATTTTTTAGAAGCTTCTTAGCAGCATGAGGGAAAAAGAGAGGCTGCCTATTAATCTTTCCTACTGGGAAATGAAGGAGAAATGGGTTACAGCCATCTCTTTAGGTCCTTTTGTTTTCCTCTTGACCCTTCAATATGGGAGAATAACATATCAACCCACTGGGGCAGAAATGAAATCAACTCCATTCAAGAAACATTTATTTATCTCCTATCACATGTTGAGAACCAATCTAAGGTGGGAAAAACAGAAATGAGTGAACAGAATCCCTGCCTTACTCTGAAAGTGAAAGTGAAGTCGCTCAGTTGTGTCCAATTCTTTGCGACCCCAGGGACTGTAGCTTACCAGGCTTCTCCGTCCATGGGATTCTCCAGGCAAGAATACTGGAGTGGGTTACCATTTCCTTCTCCAGGGTATCTTCTCAACCCAGGGATCACTCAGGGATCAAACCCTGGTCTCCCGCATTGGAGGCAGACGCTTTAACCTCTGAGCCACTCTAGGACTTGGTTATTCAGGGTGTGGTCCATGGTCCAGGAGAACTGACACCTTCTGGGAACTTCTTAGAAGTGGAGAATCTCAGTCTTTTGCAGATCTTCTGAGTCAGAATCTGCATTTTAACCAGATCCCCAGGTAACTCACACATAAAGTTTCAGAAGCCCTGCTGCGGCCATGGAAAGAGGAGCTATAATCTCCTCAAGGTAGTCTTTCTGTACTTGACTTTATACTGTTGAAATGCAAGACATAGATTTTTCATCCTTTTTATGGGAGAGGCAGTAGAGAGATTGGAAAGAGGTCCCAAACAGGAATTGAGAACTTGAAAATGAATCATTAAAACAGACAAGACTACAGATCCATTTTTGTAAAATGTAATTCAGGAAGACTAACACTGGTTCTGTTCTTCCCAAACTATTTATGAAATACTTAAATACCAAAATCACAGTAACTTGTGGAAAATGCTTGGAGCAGGTATCAGATAAAAATTAGTCATTTAAAACAGTGTTTTATTGAAATGCATCATAGTAAGGCATAAATTAGACAAAATTCAGTTTTAATCAGAAATCACCTTCTTTGTGTTCTATCCTGAACTAGTAGAGATTTGACCTTCAAACTTACTCTGCCACTTTACTTGACATCTATATATTTACCAGGTATCTCTGCGTCCACTCTTTGTGAGCCAACAGTAGGAGGATACCAGTTGTGATGGCCTGTAAAAGGAACATGGTAAAACAACATCCATGAGAGAAGGTACCTCTGGAAAGGGTTCAATCTGCTTCACAGTTTGACAACTTTATCATGAACTGGAAGGAATTGGAGACAGCTAAATGGGTTTATGGCTTTGATCGCCTCCTCATCAGTGATGCCAATGAGGAAAAGAAGCCATCAGTGTCACAAAGATACAATTCACACAGGCTCATTTTTAAAATTTTCTGTCTTGCCATTGCCATCACAGTTATAACCTTTACTACTGTAAGATGTCACTGCAATAAAAGCTTGGCTTTATAACCCTTGCCATATGTTTTATTTTGATTAATAGTCTATTGTTCGTCTCTCTCACAAATTGCTAAAATTACAAACAGAAGGAACTGGAATGGAAATGTGTCACGAAACTTCCTCCCCACCCCACCCCACCCCTCGCCCCCCGACAAACCCTCCCAGTAGCAGCATATCTTTTACTGTTTGCTTTCTTCAGAGATTTTGCAGGCTTGCCCTGCTGGTGGGATACAAATCCATGATCTCTATTTTTCAAGTAATGAAAACTGTCATTAGAATAAATGCATGACGGGGCATTTATGGTTCTAGGGACAGTGGTGTCCAACTTTCCAAAAGAGATTTTTTTTTAACAGTCTCCATTGAAGAAAAAGGTCCCAAATGCAGAATGAAAATAGTTCAACAAAGGAGGGAATGGTGTCATCAGAATTGAGTAACAGATAGTGGGGAAAAATTCTGGACTCATCTTCGATTTGGTGCTGGGTCTGATGGAGACCTTTGTGGCCACTGAATCCAGAAATTGCTTATTCCCAACCCATAAATAATTTGTCCCTGTGCAAGGATTGTTTTGAGGTTGAGAGAGAAAACCAGGAAGAGATGTACCTGCAATAAGATATAGAATGAGGACAGGACTAAAAGTAGTTACAATTTAGGATTTTGACAGAGAAATAAACTTCACTGTATGGTATCAACAAATTTAAGGAGAAAAAAAATAAGAGTTTTTACCAAAATGGTTTTGCGGGGTATTACTTTTTGTAGCTCCAGGTCTAGTATATTTATTGTTTTGAGAAGCAGATTTTCATCTTCCTGGCATATTCTATTTTGAATATTGGATTTAGAGAATTTGAGAGTGAGGGGGAAAAGCACACACACATACATTCACACAAAACTTCTCATGTAGCTAAGCCTGAAATTCCAAATTTGGCATCACCATCCCATTAAACTCCCATGGATAAAAACAGAACCATCTGTAGTCAAACGAGGTTGGACTTGATTCTGCAAGAGGAAAGTTTCCAAGCGACCCTATGGAGGTTGAGCCAGCCTAAATAGTACAACAAAACAGGAGAATTATTAAGAGCAACTGTAGCACTGATGCTAAGCCTGGGGCCAATCTCTGCTTTCAGAGGCAAAGCGCTCAACTGACACGTCACTCCTCCACGCATGAGAAACTCTAAAGCAAACGAAATAAAAAGCAAAGGAGCGCCTCTCCTGATTGAAGCCCAAGTATATAACTGACATTATCAGATGCTTACATTCTAGATTGCCTTAACTACATTGGCACAAACCATTTCTTTCCTTTCAAAAGTTGAAAAATCCTGCAGAATTGCAGCTGCCTGTTATTTCTGTTGTAGCTGCCAGCTTGAATTTTGCTTTGTTTACACAAAACTTTGAAAAAGATCTTTCATGGGGGAGGTTGGTGTATGAATGCCATTCAGTAACTTTTCAATCCACCCTGAGGATGGTGACTCAGGACCCAAGCACACCCATCTCTCTTGGTGCCTGGCTGTGGGTGGGACATGGAGTGAGGGTGTTCCCCCAAGAGTCACGGGCTTTCCCCTTGCCTCCGTTCATTACAAATATATATATTTTTAGATAGGGAAAAAGAAAAGAATTTAAAAAGGAGAGATTTGCGAATAGGGAAGAGAAGTCAATTGGGAAAAGGAAATGGTGACGTTTTGAGAGGTGAAGAGTTGGGCAGACAGGGGCAGTCCGGTTGTGAGGAAAGGCAGGGGGGAGGCTGGGGTTGGGGAGGGTGTGAATGCAGAGGGTGACCCAGCCCTGCAGCCTCTGCCTTCTTGTCTGGCTATGGACTTGTTCTCTGGGAGCAGCTTGAGGGACATTACTTGGGTCTGGCAAAAGTTGCTGCTCACATTCTGCATGCTAATTGTGAACCCTCCCACTAAATCTTTAAATGGCCCCTGTAAGGATGCAGTTCCCAGAAGCAGATAAATTGAAGGATGCAGAGAGCTTCACAGCAGAAATAGGAACTTTTAGAGGAATCCTTATAATATGGGTTAATTTATTCACTTACAGACGTCTATTTTGGGGGTACTTGTTCATGATAGGCACTATGCCAATGGAATACGATAATAACAATGAGAATTTATTGTGCACTTACTGGATACCAGGTACTCTACCAAACGCTTTACAAGTGTTAATTCGTTTAATCCTCACAATGAATGACCCTAGGAGGTAAATCATTTTCTAGTTTTTAACTGAGGCACAGAGAAGCTAAATAAGAAAAGCAAGCTCACCAAGCAATAATTATACAAACTGTGGCTCCAACTCTCAACGGAATTTACAGTCCAGATGTGAAAGGAAGGACATAAGAATGTCCACAAAATGAGGCAGGAAGAGTGAGTGCTTTCTGTGTGAGAAGAGGTCGATGACAAGATACCACTTCCGGGGGACAATCGCTGATGGAGGCGATTGCTTGAGGGATGGTTGTGATTTCAGTGGGAGAGACAGAGGAAAGGGCAGCCCGGGCAGCTGGGACTTCATATACACAGTGAGGAGCATGGCAGGCGTGCTTGGGGAATGAAAAGTGAGAGGAGCCTGGACCATCAGAGGGTCGGTCCCTGGCAGAGAGGTGTAGGAAACCAGGCTCGAGAGCCACAAGAGGCCAGGTGGAGGAGGGCCTCGAAATCCAGGCTAACAAACCTGAACTTTGGATGATGAAGTGACACTGAAGATTTTCAAACACAGGACTAGATGGACAGAACAGAGGTTTGGAAAGATAAGCCATCTGTTGCATGCTAGATAGCTATGGAGTAAGACCTAGAGATCTCTGTAAGACCCTGCTCGTCAAGCTTTTTCTTTAAACCTCTACCCATAGTAAGATACATATTTTGCACCATGGCCAAGTTATAAATATTTTTACAGGATAACACATAACTTTATTATGTGATATAACTCTTTTCTGTTTGATTCTATTCTATATGTTTAAATACTCACTACCCCACAGCTTGATTTTATAATCCACTAACACACAGATTCTCACAGTTTAGCTATCAAATTTTCAAGGCGTAAAACCTGAGTGGGGTGGGGAGTGGTAAGGAGGTAGGCGGGGGTGTGCATGAGAACAAAAAAGGAAAAGAACAGAGATTTTGCCTTGTGGGAAAAACGCCAGTTACTTGGCAATGGATTGGATGTGGTGGGGTGGAAGTGGGGCTGAGGGCTGGATTAGTGTGTTGCTGCCCTAAGCACAGTCTTAAGGACCAGTAGTATCTCATCTCTTGGGAACTTGTTAGACATGCAGAATCTCAACTGCCCTTTAGAGTCATGGAATCAGAGCCAACATTTTAAACAAAACCTCTAGTTGATTTGGCTTCCCAGGTGGCTTCAGTGGTAAAGAAATTGCCCACCAATGCAGGAGACACAGGAGACACAAGTTCAATCCCTGGCTCAGGGAGATCCCCTGGAGAAGGAAATGGCAACCCATTCCAGTATTCTTGCTTTGAGAATCCCCTGGATGGAGGAGCCTGGCATTGCTCTGTCCATGGAGTTGTAGAGAAGTGGACACAACTGAGCACGCATGTGCACACTGGCCACAAGTGTGCTAGTTGGTTCGTATGCACATTTCAGTTTGAGAAACACTAGAGGAAAGTGAAAGAAAGTGAAAGTGAAGTCGCTCAGTCGTGTCCGACTCTTTGCGACCCCGTGGACTGTAGCCTACCAGGCTCCTCCATCCGTGGGATTCTCCAGACAATAGTACTGGAGTGGGTTGCCATTTCCTTCTCCAGGAGATCTTCCCAAACCAGGGATCGAACCCGGGTCTCCCGCATTGCAGGCAGATGTTTTACCATCTGAGCCACCAGGGAAGCTAGAGGAAAGGAGTCAAAATTCACTTGAGAGTTTGAAATTGAGTTCAAAGACTACCAAGTCAGAAGAAGAAATAAGTGCTTTTGGTGGTAATATGATTACATTTTTGGACAAAATAAGCTTCAAAAAGCTTAGGATATCTAAGTGGAAAACTGACCATTGGCTGGTTGGAAATCACAAGACTGCTGACACTATAAGAGTCTTGAGCATTTGGTGCCATCAAGCCCCTTCTCTAACGGATGAGGAAACTGGAGATTGCATGAATGAGTCTAGCCCGATTTTCTCCAAAGTTCCTATCTCCAAGCAGGACTGTGGGTGCAGCACTGCTGCTCACTGCTGGCCAAGTCACTGGACCCTGCAGGCTTTAGGTCTTGTTGTTAAATTCACTGCACTTCAGTCTCTTCATCAGAACTTGATCTACAGGCCAGGTTTTGCGGGATTAAAGTGGAGCTCAGTCCTTAAGGCACTATGATCTCCTTGCTGCAGACTTTCTAGCAGCTGATACCTTTAAATAACCTACATCAGAAATCCTAGGAAAACTGCCTATCGCGTTGCTGTCCAAATTGAGGTGAGAGTCTGAAATGAATATTTGTGAAGACTAGAAAGCCTTGAATGAAAGTCACCAAACAAATACAAAGTATAGATGAATTCTAAAAATTTCTCTCTTCCAATCTCAAAAGAGATATGGAGTCATTTTCAAAAGAAAATATTATTGAAGTGTAAAAATCATCTTTCCACCACATGAAGATATATTTCACACACAAGTTGAGAAGTGATTGGCAGAGATGGCTGTAGGATGAGTCAGAGACCTTTTGAGATTGACCCTGATCAGACAGAGCTGCGGTTTACTATGAAAACTCACTAGGAAAAAAAAAAAAATCAGACTGTTCCAAATTTAGATATTATTGAAAGAGTGAGCTTTCTTATTGCTTTCCTTCTCATGAGGGTTTTTTTTCCTGCTTAAGTATAAATATCAGCTGGACCTTTATTCTTTGCAATCTAATCAGAGTTCAACTGTATAAGGAGTTTTGTCCTATCAAAATGGAGAGCATGGGATTCACCACTCATTTAACACTGGCAATATCAGGCAAATATCAGGCAAACATTGGCAAATATCAGCAATATTTACTGAATATCTAGCATGATATTTACTCACTCCGTTTTAAGTATTGGACATATAGCAGTGAACAAAATAGAAAAAAAATCCTGCCTTTGTACAATGTACAGTTGGGGGGAAGGGTGACAATAAATAAGTCAATTACATTGTATATTAGATGGTATTAAGGGCTATGGGTGAAAAATAGAACAATGTATGAGAGACTGAGAATACCAATGTGGGAGAGGTTTATAATTTTAAATACAGCAATGAGGGAGGGCATCTGTGAGAAAGTGACATTTGACCCAAGAACTGAAGGAAGTTAGGGAATAAGCTGTGTGAGAAAAGGCTTCAGACAGAGAACTGGCAGTGCAAAGGCCCTGAGGCAGACACACCTTGGAATGTGAATGAGCTGAATGGAAAGAAATGAGATAAAAGTAGAGCGGCAGGAGGTGAGGGCCAGGAGGTAACACGATAGGGAGCTCAGCATGTCACCAGGGAACAGAGTGGGAGAGTGAGGCAGGTGCAAGGAATTAGGAACAAAGGGCTTGGGCAGAGAGTGGGGCATAAATCAAAAGCATGGCATTAACTAGCATTTGTAGGGCTTTAAAACTGGCAAAACTCTTTATTATGAAGTCTTTGTTCAAATTGTGTTCCTTCTCTCTGAGCCTCTTAGGTTAGACAGTTTCACATGGGCTCTCTACCTGTGAAAGTCCATGTTCTATAGGTAAAGGCAATGAAGAGCCAGCTGAATGAGGGCCCTGCTCTTGACTACATATCAAGAATGTCAAAGTCAGGCCTTGAACAAGGCCCACCTTCCCAAATCCTAACTCTCTGACTCTACCTCCCTATACTGCCACTCGCAAGGTCAGAAAGCCACTGACTAGTTCTGTGCTACCAGATCATCTCTCTGGGCCTGATCAGCTAAATGAAGCACGATTAGTGAGACAGGTGTTTGGTGTAGAAAGCTTATATTCAATAATTTGTGAACTAAATCAAATCACCAATATCTGTTGACTATATTATGATAGACCCAGCAGGGATAAGCAAAGATTTATAAGAAAGGGACACAGGGTTGAGCTATAACCATGGTTTTGTTAAACTTTGGGTCAATTGTAAAGTCAGAATTTTCTTTTTAAAATTGAATAGAAAATACGAGAATTTGCTTCACATAGAAGCTATTTTTTTGTGAATCTTTTGTTCTATAAATCGAGTTATATGTATGTTTCAATATCTATCTTTTTCCCTTGAAAGATTTATTTATGTACATTTCAGGTCTTGATGTAAAATACTTTTCTTACTCTGGATCACCAACAAAGAAGTTGGTAGTCATTTGTATAAGTGTAACTGTCATCTCTGCATTCTAGTAGATGTTAAATAAACATTTTCTTGAATGACTATGTGGTTTGTTGTAGGGGTTGGGGGAAAGAGGAAAAGTTCAACACTTGGGTGGTGCTTGTAAAAAAATGTGTTAAATAAAGAAAAGAAAAATGCCATCAAGTGGTTTCCACGTTCAGTTCCTTGCTCCTCCCATCCGGTGTTCCTCCACCTGCACACCATCGTTAAACTCCCCCCCCAGACTGCGTGCCTTTAATAGCAAGACTTTATTTTACTTTTCCATTGTAACTCAAGCTTGCAGTAGGCTATCAATGTATATTTATTTAATAAATAAATTAAAATGATATTTCCTAGGGATTTGCTTTTAAACGGTGTCTCCATTAAAGTTTGATTTAAAAAAAAAAAAAAAGAATTAAGGGAATTCCCTTAAGGCTTCCCCTTCCAATGCAGAGGGGTGAGGGTTCAATTCCTGGTCGGGAAACTAAGATCCCACGTGCCTCACAGCCAAAAAGACCAAAAAACAAACAAAAAACAAAAACAAAAAACCCACACAAAAACAAACATAAAACAGAAGGAATATTGTAACGAATTCAATAAAGACTTTTCAAATGGTCTGTGTGAAAAAAAATCTTAGAAAAAGGACAAGATATTGCCCCTCTCAACAGTGGCTATATTGTAAGAGAAAACTCCATAAGATCAACAAGTTTCAAAATTGAATTATCTAGTTTCCAGTAATGAGTATCAGGCATCCCGGGAAACAATGAGAGAAGGATTTGTTGAGCGCTCAGGCCTCTGTAACTCCTCTTCGATCATGCCGCCATGGTGGCCACCTACTCCAAGGCTAAGTGTGTTTGTTTCTTTGACCCAGGAAGCTGAGGCACCATATCGTTGTTCAACTGTGAGACCATTTAACAGGCAGACACTGAGCAGTTGCTTAGTATCCACATGTATTTGGCACATGCAGGTTTGGCAACATATGAAGCTAGTGAAGCCGATCACCCAACTTCTTCAGTTATTTTCAGTGCAAACATGTATACTATCATGTAAGAATTGAATCGCCAGTCTATGTCTGACACAGGGTGCAGCATGCTTGGGGCTGGGGCATGGGGATGACCCAGAGAGATGTTGTGGGGAGGGAGGTGGGAAGGGGGTTCATGTTTGGGAACGCATGTAAGAATTAAAGATTTTAAAATTTAAAAAATAAAAAACAAAAAAAAAAAAAAAAGAAAATGATGGGGCTAAGCCCCTAAGATCTGGGGCTTGCAAACTTCTTGGTCACATAAACACACCTTAGTGTTTCTAATAAAAGTATTTGCCTGAAAATTATTTTACTTTGTTCATTTAAAAATTATTTTTCATGGTTTGTATTTTCTTTCCAAACTCGAAGTTTGACAGATAGATTCCAATTTCCCAGAATGTCAAGGTGAGAGCAGTAAAATAAAGTAACTTTCGAGAGAACAGCATTTCGTTATAGTATATCTAACTTGTTGTGTGTGTGTGCATGCTAAGTCACTTCAGCCATGTCCGACTCTTTGCAACCACACAGACTGAAGCCCACCAGGCTCTTCTGTCCATGGGATTCTCCAGGCAAGAATACCGCAGTGGGCTGCCATGCCCTCCTTCAGGGGATCTTCCCAACCCAGAGATTGAACCAATGTCTCTTATGTCTCCTGCATTGGCAGGCAGGTTTGCCACCTGATATACTGTATACATAATTAAATGACATTAAGAAAAACTTGTATTTTAAAAGATAACTAATAGAAATCAATGTTCTAAGGTACAATCTGATTTTCTGTAGAATTTTTATGTCTTCATGTTGTTGAAAAACTTTAAAAGATATATCATTCTCATCCCTCTTTCCCCTCCCTCTTTCCTTTATTCTCTCCACATGTGTAATAAAAACATTCATATTAAATATTTTCCTACCAAAACTCCATTCCAGATGGGACAAGCAATCCAGACACTCCATCCTGTGAACCAAAACTTGCAGGAAAAGACTGGGAAGAAAGCAATAACTCCAGAGAATACACTGAGAGCCCCCAGAGTAATGAGAACCCAGCCAGCAGACTGGTATAAATGCTGCATTTTCCTCTGTGACTTGGGTCCTGGGTCTCAAAGCCGTCTCGTTACCAAAACATGAGACTATGTCAGGCCTTGAAAAACAGAAGTTTCTAAGAGACAGTAGCCATGACTCATGTGGACCGTTGATCCACTTGGAAACAAGATTACGTTTGTTTTTAGTGAAATAATAACAAAATGGAGTGAAATAATCCTCGACATAAATTTGACACGATAAATTCTAATACTTCAGACACAGACAGAGAGATCATTCCTTGTTTGGGGCCACCGCCTTCATTCCCTTCATTCTGCCCTGTCGTGGGGAGTGACCACTTCCTGGCTTATTCAGATTCAAAGGCTTGCTGACTGAGCTAATTGTTTCTCAACTCAACCTGCCTGGTGGTTGCAGCAGAAAGCCAACATCCTTTGTGCACAATAGATCCACTTTCCCAGCACAATTTCCCACAAAACAAAGTAAAAATAAGCACTCTGATCACTTTTCATTGCATTTAATTTAAATGATTTAAAGCAAAAGCAAGACCTCTCCACCCCTTCAAAGTTCAGTTCTACTATATTATTTTTGAATTTTTGATATGAATTTATCCCCCAACAGGCACAAGCTTCATTAGGGACTTTCACATTGTTTTCACTAAACCAGCTTCACCTCAGTTAATTTATTGTTAATTCAATTATCAAGTAAAGGGCAAAGATGGAAATGTATGCAGTTATAAAATAAACTTTGAGGAGTAATTCCTTAGTTGGTTGAATTACTGATCTCCATTCATGAATCGTAATTCAAAATTTAGATGATGGGCTCATCAACATTTAAGCAATCGCAAAAGTTCATCTCTTAATTTTCATGTGTTGTAAGAAAGTAGTTTGTATTTGCTTTTGACTCAAAGGACAGGTTTGACCATCTCCTTCAAGATAACATCTGGAAAACACAGACCACTTTCAGATGACTTGTGATTAAATAGCCTATGCAATGTTAGTACCTTTTCTCGTTTTCCTTAAATAAAATGAGGAAAATAATTTTGTTGATGAAAAGATTATGGTTTAGAACAAGGCTTTTGGAGTCAGACAGCTAGGCTCCTGTCCTAGTTCCACTGTCTACCAGGGATTCGACCTTAGGCAAGGGCAAGTCACTTAGATTTTCGAGGACTGTTTTTTCACGTGGGAAATAGGAACAAAATTAGTGTTTATCTTACTAGGTGATGGTTGTGAAGATTAAATGAGCCAATACAGGTAAAATGCTTAGCACTAAGCGTGCATGCTCAGTCACTCAGTTGTGTCCGACTCTTTGTGACCCCACGGACTGTAGCCTGCCAGGCTCCTCTGACCATGAGATTCTCCAGGCAAGAATACTGGAGTGGGTTGCCTTGCCTTCCTCCCTAGCACTGACCTCCAAATAGCAAAGATGCTTGAGAAGATACCTGTTATTTCATCAGGATGTTCCATCTTTGGATTTCTTTCAGAAGAGACAAAGGCACAGTTTTCATTGTTTCTCTTATCTGTCATCTTACGGACACTATGTCTGACCCTTTCTGATAGCTTGGAAAAGCTCCCAAAGGATGCTCACGGGTACAGCTGAGGAGAGAAGCTTCTCTCTGATTCTCTCCCTTTTTCTGTCTTAATCACCATTCCACGGTGTCACCCAGATTTTGAAGAAGTTGCATTCCTAGATATATTCAGAAAGCCAGCTCAGACTTTCCACTATAGCTGTTATTTTCCATCTCCTCTCAACACTGTGAGTGTAGTCTCTAATTCCCCTCTCCCCCCACCAATGCCACTAGGTAAGTTCGACATGATCAGAGGCCTTGTAAGTCTTATAAATCCCCTTGGTGTATAAGATATTGCCAACACCTAGAATCATGTCTAGCACAGAGTAGATACTTAGGACACACTTGTTAAATTAATTAATGAATACATTCGACTTCCCAGCTATGCAACTGGGGTCCCACGGGTCTGCCTCCTTGTAGCTCTGTGTATGTGTACCATGGCCAGTGTGTGCTAATGTCAGTGTGTTCCCTTGTTACAGAGGCAAGGGGTCTGGACTGAAGAAAAACTTGTTTGGTTTGAGCTGTTTTGACTTTTTCCTTTACTTTTTATCTCAAGGTTATAGCTACATGGTATGTCAATGTACTGTGGGTCAGATCACTCTCTCCCGTTTGCATGTTTGGAAAATAAAGACTGTTGAAACATTTCATGTTAAACAGTACAAAGATGGCAAACAAAAGGAATAGTTTTTGTTTCAGTCTGGGCAAGGGGGGTTGCTTTTTCAGGGTGTGTGACGCTGACAGGCTAACCCTGACTCTGCCATTGTGACCTGTAACCCTGAACTTATTAGTGATTAGAAAAGTCATCACCACTTACTGCAACAAAGAGAAGGGGCAGAAGGAGAACTAAGGATTTCTCTGTGTGTTTTCCCTGATCGAGGAAATCTTTCCTGGTGATTTCTTTCCACACTGATTTCATGAAAGCAAGTTGTGTAGGGAGGGCAGCTATCGGGAAAGAAGAGAAGTGTAATTCTGCTCCCGGCCTGGGCTTCCTCTCAGACTGGCCATATCTCCGCTTCCCAGGGTCTGGCAGCCAGCGAGGCTCACAGGGTTGCTGCCCCTCCAGGGCCCCTCCCTTCCTTCTGCAATAACTTACTGGAAGGCAGGTCTGTAATCCCTGGTGGAGATGGTGTTTGTCAAGGTCTTTGGAGGCTGCTTTGCTGAGCCTTCCTTCCCCTTCACTGTTGTGGCTCAGGGAAGAATGGTAGACATTCCACCAAACTCTTTAATCCATTTTTGCCACTAGAAAAATAAAAGCTCCTAAATGAATTGATGTTTTGATTCCAGCTCTCACCCATCCACTCCCGGAAAAAAAAAAAAAAAAAAAAAGGAGAAAGAAAGGAAACAAAATATAACCTGAAACCCTAAAGAGATGAGATAATGTCAGTGATGCTGAGAGAGAGAGGATGATTTGGATATCCTTTGCTTCTCCAGGTACATTCCTTCACATATGAGAAGTAATAGCTTTGTGGGAACTCAAGTCATGCGTTTTTTTAAAGTAGGATTCAAAGCCGCAGAAGGGATCCATTTTGCCAAGATTAAAGAAAATGGAGCTCTAAACAGATGGAGAGAAAATGTTGTATTTCCCCAGCAGCTTCAGGTTCAGTTCAGTTCAGTCGCTCAGTAGTGTCTGACTCTTTGCAACTCCATGAACCGCAGCATGCCAGGCCTCCCTGTCCATCACCAACTCTCAGAGTCCACCCAAACTCATGTGTATTGAGTCGGTGATGCTATCCAAACATCTCATCCTCTGTTGTCCCCTTTCTCCTCCTGCCCTCAGTATTTCCCAGCATCATGGTCTTCTCAAATGAGTCAGCTCTTCACATCAGGTGGCCAAATTATTGGAGTTTCAGCTTTAACATCAGTCCTCCCAGTGAACACCCAGGACTGATCTTCTTTAGGATGGACTGGCTGGATCTCCTTGCAGTCCAAGGGACTCTCCAGAGTCTTCTCCAACACCACACTTCAAAAGCATCAATTCTTCGGCGCTCAGTTTTCTTTCTGGTCCAACTCTCACATCCGTACATGACCACTGCAAAAACCATAGCCTTGACTAGACAGACATTTGCAGCTTCAGGTGACCAGCTTCATTTTTTTATACATCTGAGAGGTAGCTCCTGTAGCAGAAATAGCATGGCATTTAGCATCAGAAAGACCAGGGTTCCACCTTCTTTCGCTGTTGGTGGGAATGAAAATTAGTGCAGCTACTATGGAGAACAGTATGGAGGTTCCTCAAAAAACTAAAAATAGAGTTGTCGTATGATCCAGTAATCCCATTCCTGGGCTTATACTCAGAATAAACTATAATTTGAAAAGACACATGCACCAGTATGTGCATAGCAGCACTTTTTACAACAGCCGAGGCAGGGAAACAAATAATGACAGATGAATGGATAAAGATGTGATACATATATACAATGGACTATCACTCAGCTATAGAGAAGAATGAAGTAATGCCATTTGCAGCAACATGCATGGACCTAGAGATTATCACACTAAGTGAAGTAAATGGGAAAGAGAAAGACAAATACCATATGATGTCACTTATATGTGGGATCTCAAGTACAATACAAGTAAATATATCTATGAAACAGACACAAAGACATGAAGAACACACTTGCAGTTGTTAAGAAGGGGATGGAGGAGGGAAAGGTTTGGGAGCTTGGAATTAGCAGATGTAAACTATTATATACAGTATGTGTAAATAACAAGGCCCTACTGTATAGCACAGGGAACTATATTCAATATCCTCTGATAAACTATAATGGGAAAAAAATATATATATATAACTGAATCACTTTGCTATATAGCAGAAATTAACATAACATTGTAAATCAACTATATTTCAATAAAATTTTTTAAAAAAGGCCTGGGTTCCATACTGAGGGTTCCATCTGATATATACAGAAGGAATGAAAAAGTTAGAAAATTAATACTCTTCTAACCTCAGTGCAGCAACTGATTAAAGCACAGCAGATACCTTTACAATGAAAATACCTTAACCAAGATAAAGGTTAAATCACCATCTTAACCAAGTGATCAAACTTTACATCACCAACACCGGGACAAACTGACCTCACGGCTTCCTGATAAGATTTAATGGAAGTATACATGATCACCTGTGTATCATTTTTAGGAAAAATGTGTAGCTTGAATCTAATCACAAGGAAACAATCAAATTCAGATTACTGGGACATTTTACAAGGCAGTACCCTTGGCTCTTCAAAATTGTCCATATCATGAAAGATTACTGGTACAGTTGGGGAAATTTAAACATGGAATTTCTATTAGATAACATGAATGCCTCAGTATTAAGTGTCTTAGGAGTATGACTGGCATTACGGTTATGTAAGAGAAGGTTCTTTTGGTGAATTGGGTATGTTAGTCTTCTTCATGCTTTCTTCTAGTTTTTCTGTAGGTTCGAAAATTTCAAATTAAAAAGTGAGAGAACAAAAAGGGGAAAACAAAGATGATAGCTTGAGTAACTTGCAAAACCTGAAAGGCCTAACTTTTACCCAGACATACAGCCATGCTGCTCAATAATCTCTGAGAATATTGACGAATGTAGATCACAGGGTAAGGAGTGTAAGACAGAAACTGCTTTGGCCCCTTCAATACCAAGATGAACCTGTCTTCCTAGCATAGGAATGATGGGCACATGTATTTGATTATACCATGAAGACACAGCATTCATGTAGACACTTTAATGGGCATCTTTAATATGTTTTTTGGTCTTTCCAAATATTACAAGTCCTTAACTGGATTAAAAAATGTTCCAGTGCTCATTCAAAATGCGCACTTCCCTCAGCTTTTTACTAGCTATTCAGCTTCAACTTTGAGTGAACCCTCCCTTCTCGTAATGGCTTGGGGTTTAAGGAGAGCAAAGTTCAATTTTTATCATCCCTAACTGGGAGTTGTCAAATTTAAAGACTTTCAATCTGCAAGATGTTTGGACCTAAAAAGAGATTTGTGCCTCAACTTGTACTTACCTAATTCCGATTTTATCTGCCTCTTGTATATCTGACCCTCGAATGTGTTTTGAAATCATCTGGAATTTATCAGAATTTTCCCCTGTTTTCACAAAGAAAAACAACTTAAGTGTGTCACCGGCAAACTTGTGCAGCTCGCTGTTGGTTGGCTTTCCCCAGCCCTGCAGCTGGAAGGAAATGCTCTTATTGGCAGACTTGACGCGCCAGGCGGCCTCCCACAGGCTACTGTGGAGATGTCTGTCTTTCAGAGCCGCTGCTCCTATCTTGTTTTATCCTGGACATAGAGGAGTCACAGACAGAACTGAGTATGACAGTGGCGGTGATTGATGGGTGCTTTGGCCACCAAGGAGAGGGGAAGAAACTAAGAAAACAGGAAGAGAGAAAGCAGTGGAGGTGTCTGGGGAAGAGAGGTGGAGAAAAGATGGAGAGGAGAGAAGGACAACAAGAGAGGAGTCAGAACACAGAGGAAAACATTCCTGAGGCCAAAAACAGCTTCTTGCGTCACTCACAGATTCAGAGCCTGGGTCTGCACAGAGTTGATTCCGGGACAGAGGAGCGATGGGAGCCGTGGGCTGTCCGTGTACATTTGACAAGAGTTGTTTGTAGGGACAAAAGGGAAATAAATTGAGGGAAAGGGAAAAAAAAAAAAAAGAGTGAGAAAGGAACTGCTCTAAGTATCCTGAAATGTTCTCAGATGATGTTTGTTTTTAAAGTTGCTTTTAGGGACAAACCTTTAAGTCCTCTTAAATGAGAGATTTATATTCATTTAGGTCCTTTTCTTGGGATTTTTGAAAGAGGAAAGGACCAAATTGTTCAGTGAGAAACTCAACATACTTTTTGATCCAACTATACTCATGTATGTGAAAGGGGAAAGGGAGGGAAGAAGAGAGAGGATGTGTTCACTAAAGCCCTCTACGGGTATTTTCATTATTCCCACTTTGCAGATGGCAAAACTGAGGTTCTAGTGTTAGATAATGAAGCTTACCCAACTAATTAGTGTTGAATCCTGGTTTTCAACTTAGAAATACTTGACTCTGAAGTGTGTAATTTTCATTTTTCTCTAGTAGATCAGTATACAGGTGCACTCCAACTTTTAAAGCACATATGTACATCTGAAAATTGAACTATGAGGTACCAAAGTATATAGGGCTGGACTGAAGCCAAGGACATAATAAGACTGGAGATGATGCTGCATGTGTACAGAGGAGACATTATTAGAACTTCTGATTCTACTCCCAGTTACAAAAAAAAAAAAAAAAAAAGAACTGAACAAAGAGAGCCCTTGCTATTTCTTTTTTTTTTTTTTTAACAATTAGAACAAAGAAGGAACTAAAATCAAAGGTCCATTTCTGTGTATTGATGTTAAAATCCCAGAATTCCTGTCTAGAGCATTGCTGTGGCTAGTTTTCCATCTTGCAGTGCTTCATGTGCGAATTCTGGCCCTTGATGTGGAGATGGCCTGGGATGATTGCCGTATGGAATGTTCCTGAACATCTGCTCGAGGAGGTGTGGGCTTAAACAAATGAATATGATGAGAAGCAGTCTGGCAGAACAGACAGAGACCAGGGCTGTGTGACCTTGAGTCATTCAAAACCTCATAATCTTGTTGTCCTTCTTGGTAACATGTGGTGGAGGTTAAACTAGATAATTTCTAAGACTCCTTCCATAGCTAAGATTCCATAGCTTAAAATAAATCCCAAAGGAGCAAAAGTACGTATGTGACCAAAATCCCTGTCCCTGAGAAGTCTGTATCACTAAGAATGTTATCTCCTTGAGGACTGGGAACTTCCAGCTAGGTCCCCCTCTATCCATCTTACAAGCAGCAGGCACGTAATAAACACTGCATGCTGTGTATTGCCCAATTGGTTTCTTGTCGGACAGATTTGACCTAGAGTTCCTCCAAAGAGGCCCCACTTTGACCCTTGTGGCACACAAATAGCCAGTAACTGGGAGAAAACATCCACCAGCTGGACATTTAAAAACTCCAAGTAACAAACTGGTGATCTCAGCCTGGCTCTGGTGACTGTGTCATAAAATCATGAAAACTTGTCAACAAACACAGCAGAGACAAAGGAGGGCACGGATTGAAGGATCATATAACCTAATCACTCTTCTTTCCCAAATTCTTGAAAGGGGATGAAAAGCTGGGAGGGAACTGGTAACAGACATTCCAGGTACAGAGTTCCAGGTGTAGATAAAGGCAGAGATGAGAACCTATTGAGGATCTGGACGTGGGAGAGAACTTGAAAGCAAAGCCCCATCTAAGAGTGACTAGATAGAATGAAGCTCTTTAGGTTAGTTTCTTTTCTTTTTGGAAAGATTATTCCTTTTTAAAATTTGGGGTTGTGCTGGGTGTTCATTGCTGTCCCAGAGAGTGGGGACTCCTCTCTAGCTGTGGTGTGCAGGCTCCTCATTGCAGCGACTTCTCTTGTGGCAGAGCATGGGCTCTAGGCGCACGGGCTTCAGTAGTTGCAGTGCAGACTCAATTGTTGCGGCTCCGGGCTTCTAGAGTGCAGGCTCAGTAGTTGTGGCAGGCGGGCTTCTTTGCTCCACACGCAGTGTGTGAAATCTTCCCGAACAAGGGACAGAATTTGTATCACCTGCACTGGCACGCAGATTCTTATCCACTGTACCACCAGGAAAGTCCTCTAAGCCAATTTCTGATTGGTCAGGAAACAGAGTCCCTACCCTGTTTTCCAAGCAGCAGGTAAAATATCAAGAGCCTCAATTTTCTACATATTTTAAAATATAGGAAAGTGATGTGAGCTAAGCATGGTAAAAACAACTGATTCACTCTTTTGCTTCATGGAGGTCTCCGCTCAAAGGGCCTCTCATCACAGACTATCCTTCATCAATCTGTTTCTCCATCCCTTTTGTAAGTTTGCTTACTACTGCCTGATTTTAAGGAGAAGGCAATGGCACCCCACTCCAGTACTCTTGCCTGGAAAATCCCATGGATGGAGGAGCCTGGTGGGCTGCAATCCATGGGATCACTAAGAGTTGGACACAACTTCACTTTCACTTTTCACTTTCATGCATTGGAGAAGGAAATGGCAACCCACTCCAGTGTTCTTGTTTGGAGAATCCCAGGGATGGGGGAGCCTGGTGGGCTGCCATCTATGGGGTTGCACAGAGTTGGACACGACTGAAGCAACTTAGCAGCAGCAGCAGCAGCAGCCTGATTTTATTTTTCCTAGCCCTTGGGCTTACTTGTTTACTATGTGTCTCAACTAGAATGAAAGCTTCAGAAAGGCCAGAACGTTGTTTTGTTCACTGCTACATCCCAGAGCCAAGAGCAATAATCAATGTTTAGGAAAGTAGTGGTGAATGAATGAATGAGTTCATCAAGCCACTGCTTATCACAGTCTAGATGATCCAGACCATTTTTCTGTGAGGGTTAGCTCCTGAGACCTACACTTCAAAAGGTTTAATTTCTTGGTACCTTAAACCTCTCCATGAAAATCTACACAGAAACACAAGGACAACCTCTGGGTTAGCTCACCCAGCTGTGACACTTCCGCATTGTATGTAGATATATGCGAGAGGCACCCTGAAGTCACCCATCCTGGGGTTCTTTTGGCCTGGCTGGACCAGCACGTGACATACTGCCACATGACTCTGTTAAATAGAGGAAGACACAAGGTCACGGACTAACTGCCTGAGTCCAGCAAGGACCTCTGCCTCTGAGAGGAAGCTCTCATACATACTTTTTTTAAAAAAGAAAAAGAACTTTTTATTTTGCATTGGGGTACAGCCAATTAACAAACAATGTGGTGGTAGTTCCAGGTGAACAGAGAAAGAACTAGGCCGTACATATACAAATATCCATTCTCTCCCAAACACCCCTCCCATTCAGGCTGCCACATAACACTGAGCAGAGGTCCATGGGCTTTGCAGCAGGTCCTTGTTGGTTATCCATTTTAAATATAGCAGTGTTTTGCACACACCTTTTCAATCCACTGCTGATGCCAACTTTTAAAGCAGTTCATGTTCATGGTGATCTACCTAATTTAATGTTTTTATAGATCTATGCATATTCAAAGACTTTACTTTTTTATCTGACCGCTTTCCATAAATAACAAGTATTCCCCCCCAATCTGCAGAAAAATGAAATAACAAAGACATATAAAACTTTCACTTGAGAGAATTTGGCTATGTAAACTTATGATCCTATTGTATTTCCATACAAATGATACTGTGATCTTTTCTGAGCTAGGATAACTATTATAATAATAAACTAAGTGTATCTTTATGACATAAGGTGTTGGGTAGCATAGTATAAATATTACCTACTATTAGCAGATGATGCTCTCATTTTTGTGTACAAAGACCCACACTTTCCTTTTTCAACAATACAGATATCTTGCCCTGGTATTTATTTTTTTAAAGAGGAGAGAGTACATTTCTTGGAACTTCCCCACAGCATTGTCCCAGTACAAAAACACTTCTATTTCTTCCTCACAATCCACACAAAGCTAATTGACCTAAAAGGTAAAAAAGCCAGGCCTAAGCAAGCCTCCTTTATCTAATGGATAAATTCACTAAGAAAAATGGGGGGCAGAGAATGAAAAGTACATAGCAATAACCCAACTGAAGGATCACAGAGAGAAAGAGTCTAAAAGAACCTTAGAGATTAGCAGGTCCA
Organism: Ovis aries; assembly: GCF_016772045.2. Lineage (NCBI taxonomy): Eukaryota > Metazoa > Chordata > Mammalia > Artiodactyla > Bovidae > Ovis > Ovis aries. The sequence continues at coordinate 216,340,672 of NC_056054.1, forward strand.
TGAATAATTCCATGGTTAAAGTACCAACGAAAAGAGCCATCCAGTTGCAACACTAACCTTAAATTTAATGAGCCAGTTGTGACCAGTGACGTTTCTGCTATATCTGCCTTTAGCACTAGGTGCTGCTCTACTGCTATTTATAGATCAGCTTTTCTTTGATGCACAGCAGGAGTTGAACCTCCAAATTTGAGTTCCATTCTGCAAATGCTGAGTCTAAGAGTATACACTGTTACTGTATGATATGTTAAGTTGAACAAACTTCATTTAAAAGGTGTAGCTATTGCATACTGAATCTACTGAAACAGCCACTCTGGAAAAAAGTGATCGATACATGCCAGGGAAAGGCTACTCCAAAGTTAAATTTTTCAAATTGTCCTAATTCAAATATTTACTTAAACTCTGTTTTTATATTATGTGCAGTACAAGGGGAATGACATTGTTAGCTGTGTGTTTCCTGGAACTGACGGTCTGCTACAAGGCCACAGATAAAGTTTGTTTATAGAAAAACAAAATATATAAAAAAAAAAAAAGTTTAGCACTGTTCTATTTGGGGTTTAATACTCCCACACATACCAAGTGGGAGAAAGGACAACTTTCTAGAAGCTTTCTCTGTGACAACAGAGGTCAGAAATGCTTTAACCCCCTCTAGTGACAGATGAATCACTACTCAGATTAGCTGAGCTGTTCAAAGTTGAATGAATATACCATAGGGAGAGACAGATCATGCTTCAAGAAATTTATCATTTAGGAAGAGGGCAAATTTTCAACTCACCTGTAAGTTTTAAAGGGTATAAAACTCAGCTGTTAAATGTGACTCTTCAACGTCATTACTCGGCTCTTTCAGCTCAGATCGATTCGGTCTACACCTGCTTCTCAGGTGGTGCTAGTGGTAAAGAAGCCTCCTGCCAATGCAGAAGATGCAGGAGATCTTGGGTTCGAGCCCTGGGTTGGGAAGATTCCCTGGAGGAGGAAATGGCACCCCACGCCAGGATTCTTGCCTGGAAAATGCCATGGACAGAGGAGCCTGGCAGGCTACAGTCCATGGGATCACAGTAGGACGTCTGAGCCCAGAGACGTTTGGTATTTACCAGTAACTAATAATCAGAGGAAACAGCAAATTGCCAACATCCACTGGATCATCGAAAAAGCAAGAGAGTTCCAGAAAAACATCTATTTCTGCCTTATTGACTATGCCAAAGCCTTTGACTGTGTGGATCACAAGAAACTGTGGAAAATTCTGAAAGAGATGGGAATACAGACCACCTGATCTGCCTCTTGAGAAACCCATATGCAGGTCAGGAAGCAACAGTTAGAACTGGACATGGAACAACAGACTGGTTCCAAATAGGAAAAGGAGTACGTCAAGGCTGTCTATTCTCACCCTGCTTACTTAACTTATATGCAGAGTACATCATGAGAAACGCTGGACTGGAAACAGCACAAGATGGAATCAAGATTGCTGGGAGAAATATCAATAACCTCAGATATGCAGATGATACCACCCTTATGGCAGAAAGTGAAGAGGAACTCAAAAGCCTCTTGATGAAAGTGAAAGAAGAGAGTGAAAAAGTTGGCTTAAAGCTCAACATTCAGAAAACAAAGATCATGGCATCTGGTCCCATTACTTCATGGGAAATAGATGGGGAAACAGTGGAAACAGTGTCAGTTGGGCTCCAGAATCACTGCAGATGGTGACCGCAGCCATGAAATCAAAAGACGCTTACTCCTTGGAAGGAAAGTTATGACCAACCTAGATAGCATATTCAAAAGCAGAGGCATTACTTTGCCAACAAAGGTCTGTCTAGTCACGGCTATGGTTTTTCCTGTGGTCATGTATGGATGTGAGAGTTGGACTGTGAAGAAAGCTGAGCACCAAAGAATTGATGCTTTTGAAGTGTGGTGTTGGAGAAGACTCTTGAGAGTCCCTTGGACTGCAAGGAGATCCAACCAGTCCATCCTAAAGGAGATCGGTCCTGGGTGTTCATTGGAAGGACTGATGTTGAAGCTGAAATTCCAGTATTTTGGCCACCTCATGTGAAGAGTTGACTCATTGGAAAAGACTCTGATGCTGGGAGGGATTGAGGGCAGGAGGAGAAGGGGACGACAGAGGATGAGATGGCTGGATGGCATCACTGACTCGATGGATGTGAATTTGGGTAAACTCCGGGAGCTGGTGATGGACAGAGAGGCCTGGCGTGCTGCGATTCAGGGGGCCGCAAAGAGTCGGACATGACTGAGAGACTGAACTGAACTAAACTGAATAACATGCAGAATTAGTGCTGGGATCCATAATACAAACCCTTTGATCTAGTCCTAGAGACAGGGTTTCTTCTAATTTTTACAGTTTGAGCCTCAAGCTAAAAAAAACAAGGCCTTGGTTTAAGTTTGACTTCCTTAAAAAAATATACTTTACAGCTCTCTTCCTAGCACAAACATAGCCCTTCTTTTCTGACAATTCTATTTCCTTTACATTCTTTGAGGATAAAATTATGCTTTGTGATAAAACTATGCTTTGCTTTTTATATGTTTCAATTAGGGTATTGAAACTCTACTTTTTCTCCCAATTCTCTTTTCAGAGGCTCTCCTTTCCCCCACCCTTACAGCTTCAGTCATCATGTAAAACAGTTTCCACTACTATTTTTACACTTCTTTCATCAGCCTCCATGTTAAAGAGGGGCAATTTTTCAAGTGATAGGTCAAACTCCTGATCCATGTTCTTGTAAACTTGGGGTAAGAGATGTTTATGTGTTAAGATAATTGTCTATTTCCTCTGAAGAGGAGAGAGGGAAGAATTTCTGAAAGAATCTATTTTGGAAATCAATGTTTAGTGAAAATTAGGAAGACCAGAGGCTCATTTGATAAAGAATCCTCCTGGAGTGCAGGAGACCCTGGTCTGATCCCTTTGGTCAGGAAGATCCCCTGGAGAAGGAAATGGCAACTCACTCCAGTATTCTTACCTGGAAAATCTCATGGACAGAGGAGCCAGTGGGCTACAGTCCATGGGCCTGTCTGGACAAAGAGTCAGACACGATGGAGCAACTGACACACTTTCACACTACATAATTACAGATGCAGTATACTATATATTGGGCTCCCAGGGGGCTCAGTGGTAAAAGAATCCACCTGCCAATGCAGGAGACACAAGAGACAAGCCAATCCCTGGGTTAGAAATAGCCCGTGGAGAAGGAAATGACAACTACTCCAGTATTCTGGAGAAAATCCCATGGACAGAGGAGCCTGGTGGGCTATAGTCCACGAGGTTACAAAAGTCAGACACGACTACCACCAGGAAGCCCAATGCTAGTAGATGCCAGGGAAGCTTCTGGCATCTCTAGTCAGACCCATGTCTATATGGACCATGTATAGATAAATCTGTGGGTAAGTTTCTTGGGGGTAAGAACAGCAAGAGCTATGAAAATAGGCTTATTGTTCACACACACACAAATTATAAGACGCTTTACCTTCATTTTTCTTAATGCTAAATTGACCAAAGCCTTTTTAAAAATTCTGCTACATGAACTCTTCGAATGTCACTTACTGGAGAAGGCAATGGCAACTCACTCCAGTACTCTTGCCTGGAATATCCCATGGATGGAGGAGCCTGGAAGGCTGCAGTCCATGGGGTCGCTAGGAGTCGGACACAACTGAGCGACTTCACTTTCACTTTGATGCATTAGAGCAGGAAATGGCAACCCACTCCAGTGTTCTTGCCTGGAGAATCCCAGGGACGGCGGAGCCTGGTGGGCTCCCGTCTCTGGGGTCGCACAGAGTCGAACACGACTGAAGCTACTTAGCAGCAGCAATGTCACTAATCTCTTCCATCCCTTTTAATCCTCCAAGTAGCTTTAATCTACATAATTCCAAAGAGGTGAATACAGGTCTTGCTCTCCCTTAAAAGTTGTTTCCAGCCTAGTTTAACCACCTCTAATGTTGAAGTTCATTCCAAGATTGAGACAAAACCTCTCTATCTAAAGCAAACAAAAGCTAAATTCCTACCCTTTTGCCTCATTTCATGTTTTATTATTCTATGCTTCCTAATAATACATTTTGAAAATATTGAAATGGGCATAAGTTCTGTGTTCCAGAGGGAAGGCTATGTACAGTTAACACAAGTCCTGATTCCCAGAAGATGTCCATTTCAGGCCACATGCAATTTACATTTTTTCCTCCTTTCTTGACGCAGGAAAAAAAAAATCTAGAAAACAGTATAGAATCCAACTATATGCATTTTTAGGCTAATGATAAACCATAGTCTTTCAATGCCCACAGCAGGGCCAGAGCTGGGCCTTACTGTAGCTTGGGGGTGTGTAAGTTGATGTACAGCTGTGATATTCACAAATCAGAAACTGTGGGCAGACTGCCTTATTACAAGGTGCTATTAAAAAGCTTATTAAATTCTAGCATCATTAAAGTCTAGAGATGTTTGCTTAAAACCAGCTAAGCTCACACACACCATGAAGAATTCATTTTATGTTTATAACAATGATAATAGAAATAAGAATTTCCCCCCAATCTGCTTACTTTTTTCCTGTTAATTCTGGGTTAGAGAAGACAGTTGTTGTAAGAAAGACATTTCAAAGAGCATGTACACTTTTGTCAAATAAAAGAAGTATTTACAACATAGATTTAATTATGTTCTTAAAAATGTAATTATTTCAGTTACACAAACCTTGTGCTCTATTTCCTTAGAGAGGGGTTTGCAGCATCTTGGGGGAGTGTTTTAGTGAACAGAAGGCTTCCTTTTGAAGACCCACATCAGAGTAACTTTGGAATAAGCCATTGGCATGTTCTCTCTGATGCAGTAAATGTGGTATTTGTAAACAGAGGACACTCCTATAGCACAGGTGAGTTACTTTGATGGGCATTTCCTCACAATGAATGACAAGGAAACATACCCTTTAAAATGCACGAGTTCAGTCTTCAGATTTATTTCCAAAATACTTCAAAACATCGAATCCCTGGGCCACAGTAATTTCCTGTGACTTTACTCCTGCCTGTGGAATTGTAGGACTGTGCCCCAGTTCTGCAGGATAATGTCTCCTGTCTCCCTCTGGGAGCGTGTTACTCCTGCAGCATGTGTTCCTACATTCATTTCCTCCAGATGCCTCTAGGCAGCCCTGTGCCCTGTGCCTTCATTCAGCAGCGGAGGGGATGCTCCAGCTGCCCCACATCCTTGGCAGATGGTTGCAGTATGATCTAGCCCATTATCTTTGGACCTTGACTCTCCTTCCTTATGAGTCTGCTTCCCCAGGGGAGTCCTCAGTCTCATACAAATACAGCTGGCCCTGGAATGTCCTTAGACTTGTCTGAATTTGCAACAGTTTAGGCTGGCCTGGGGGCCCTCCATTGTATAGGGGTATCGCTGTCAGTCATGACTGGTGCTTAGAACTGTTTGACACTACAGAAAGGAGGAAAGAGATGGAGGGAGGGGGGAAGGAAAAGAAGAAAGAAAGACATTTTTAAAGGCTGAAAGAAAAGGGCTGGAAATGAAAATTCTAAAAGATACATGTTTCCTGTCTATAAGAAGTTTATGATCTATTGTTGATTATAATTAATTATCTCTGCTACTGCTGCTAAGTCACATCAGTCATGTCCGACTCTGTGCGACCCCATAGAAGGCAGCCCACCAGGCTCCCCTGTCCCTGGGATTCCCCAGGCAAGAACACTGGAGTGGGTTGCCATTTCCTTCTCCAATGCATGAAAGTAAAAAGTGGAAGTGAAGTCGCTCAGTTGTGTCAGATTCTTAGCGACCCCATGGACTGCAGCCCACCAGGCTCCTCCATCCTTAGGATTTTCCAGGCATGAGTACTGGAGTGGGGTGCCATTGCCTTCTCCAATTATCTCTAAATACACTGAAAATTTCATAACAAGGTGACTAAATGAGAGCATATCTAAATACCAGCTTAAAGACAATTGGCCAACAGACAACCAACATCAATCAAACCAGCCAGCAGGCTCCTCTTACAGGAGATGTCGTTGCAAAAACCACCTTCTCTGTCTAGGACCAAATCCAAGTTTATGGTTTTAGTAATGAAAGGAGAACACTTCATCTATCCATCAATCTTAAATTCAACTGTGTCCTGGACTTCAAAAATAAGCTAAGTGCTAGAAATTTTTGAAAGTCCTCATGCAATACTTTTTCAGAAATACTCTCACAGAGGAGGAAATTTCACCTTAGGGAAGTTGCGTCAGACAATCTACTCGTTGGTCGATCTAAATATTGGGTCCAAAGCAGTGTGTGAACTTCAAAGAACACCAGCAGCCCTAGCTTTGTTCCACAGGCACTGAAGAATGTCTCCCAAATTCTCTTGGAGGAACATCTCTTCTTCTTCCAACCCCTCCCCAACTCAGTGGAATTGGGCCAATTAGGGCACAAATGCACAAGTAATAAAGGTTGTCATCTAACAAGAGAATGAAGAAATATAGTCCACCTGTTCCATGTGTGACATTTTTATTAATGCTGCCTAACATCATGGTGGGCTTCCCAGGTGGCGCTAAAGGTAATGAACCTGGCTGTCAACGCAGGAGACATGGGTTGGATCCCTGGGTCAGGAAGATCTCCTGGAGGAGGACATGGCTACCCACTCAGGCATTCTTGCCTGTAGAATCCCATGGAGAGAGGAGCCTGGTGGGCTATAGTCCATGGGATTGCAAAGACTTAGACATGACTGAAGAGACTTAGCATGTACACACAGTATCACGGTAGCTTTGATGCACTCAGGGAGGGTTCTTAGATCTTACTGAGCTTGCAGCCAGCTGAAGTTCTCAGGCGCGCTACTGCACTAGCTCTTCAGTCATCTCCCATGCCGTAGATACAGCCTTGATTTGTCGAACAGACACTTACCTTTCTTTAACTCCTTGGTAGTGTTAACCCACTTACCTATTCTACTGAAATCGACATCAATCTTGATTCTGATATTTTCCCTCAGTTTCCATCTGCCAACTTACTGACAACAAATTTGTTTATTGCCATCTACTTTTTGATGAAGGAACCTGGAATCTCATGGCAATCTACTGAAGGCCTTGTTCCAAGGTGATAATCACATATTATTATAAACACTTTTTGGCAAATGATTATTCAATTGATTTCGTTTCCACATAATAAAATAACATGTATAGATATTCTCATAATTTACCAGTAGCTCTATCCAAATATTATACCAGACTTGTTTTTGATAACTAATTCCTGGGAAAACACTTGCTGGCTCATCTGAGCCTCCTCATCTGAGAAAAATAATATTAATGAATAGTTTTCTGTTTATACCAATGAAAGTAATGAGGCTCTTCATAAACAGGTTTTTTAATTAAATGAATAGAGAAGAAAACAAAGCCATACAAAATCTCGCAACCTACCACTGTGATCAGTTTGGTTAATTTCCTTTCAGCTTCCTCCCTCCCTCTCCACTCCTCTTTCCCTCTCCTCTCCTGTGCACACACCTCATTTTGTTGCCTCCGACATTCGCTTTCTGCCTTCCCATCCTCCAGATCAAGTAACTGGATGATAGACATCTGGCACTTTGAGAGTATATGGGTACAACTAAATCTGAAACAAAGGAGTGAGAGAATTTTGATCTTGAAGGTCAAAAGTTGCAAGACTAACTCTAAAACAGAAATGTCTGTAAGCACACTTGTAGAGTGAATATTCTTGAAACAAGCCAGAGGAAGTCAAGGAAGACTGAGATGTAGACTTGGACTTATCATAGTCTAGAGCAAGCTGAGTGTAAGAGGACACAGCCCACCTGGTCCAGCCACCTGGATGCCACGTCAGTGCCCGGGTGTTTTTGCTGATGCCCAGTGGAAGCCATCAATCAATGTCGGCCAGTCAATTGTCTTGCAAGTTATGCCATTCTGTGGCCAAGATTTTTTCTGTTTTTTAATTCCCCCCCCCTCCACACACACACACACACTACATGGCATGCAGGTTCTTAGGTCCCTGACCGGGAAACAAATCTGCATCCACTTCAGTGGGAATGTGGAATATTAGCCGTTGGATCATCAGGAAGGTCCCAGCCAAGACTTTTTTACACTCGCCATAGCCCTCTCTTCAATAGTTCAAATAGTAGCGGAGGAACAGCTAACTCAACTTTATCCGTTCAAAGTCCTACCTGTGTTGAATGAATTTGAGCCCCCAAGTAAAACCATTGCCATCTGCTCTCCAACAAACCCTCCTCAACATGTGTATATACATACATACATATATGTATCTATCTCACTAGGGTGGTGCAGTAGTAAAGACTCTCCCTACCAAGGCAGAAGACATAGGAGACATGGATTCAAATCCTGGGTCAGAAAGATCCCCTGGAGTAGGAAATGGCAACCCACTCCAGTATTCTTGCCTGGAAAATCCCATGGACAGAGGATCTTGGTGGGCTACCGTCTATAGTGTTGCAAAGAGTTAGACTCGACTGAGCATGCAAACACACACACACACACACACATGCACACACACATATATGGCTGTACTATACACTAATAACTACATACCTCTGGGTATTTGTCAGCCTATGGCTCTGCCAGTGCAGCTGCTTGGTCTTTGCCAAGCTGAGGTCCTGCCATGACTCTCACAGCTAGAAACCTACTGAAACTCTTCTCATCCACCCTTCCATGGCTCTGCCTCAAAGACCAACCTCCCCCACTGCTCTGAGGCCTGATGCCCTCTGCCTTTCCGCTACTTGGCAGCTAAACATCTCCTAACACAGTGTTACGTTAGAGTGCTAATCCACCCAAAGCTGTTCTATTCCATTCAACCTTTTCTCCTCAGGTATACATACAAGTTTTGACAACTTACTGTGCTTTACTTTTATATTTTACAACTCCCAATGAGGTTAAATGCCTTTTCATTTGTTTATTTGTTGTCTTTAATTTTCTTTTGCAAACTGATTGTGTAGCTCATTTCCCAGTTTGTCTTCCTTTATGCGCCCCACAAATTATAAGCAAACCCTCTCCTTAACTACTGGGAAATCATCTCTTTAGAGGTCAGTTGACCTGAAATCATTGAAGAGTCTTATTAATTCCTGCATGGAGTAAAACAATATATGTATATACAAGTCTAACTTATGTCTTCCCCTTCACTATCTATGAAATTCCCACTTTAGTAAATTCATCAAAATTTTGAAAAAACCTAATAAATCTTAGTGTGCTGTGTGGCTCAGTTCACACAGTCCTGATTAAGGAATCAGTCCAAGAACTACAAACAGTAATTTTAGAAACATCTGATATTTATATATCACAGTTTCTGATATTTATATGATTACTCACCTAGACCCAGATATCCTGGAGTGTGAAGTCAAATGGCCCTTTGGAAACATCATTATGAACAAAGCTAGTGGAGGTGATGGAATTCTAGATGAGCTATTTCAAATCCCAAAAGATGCTATTAAAGTGCTGCACTCAATATGCCAACAAAATTGGAAAACCCAGTAGTGGTCATAGGACTGGAAAAGGTCCGTTTTCATTCCAGTCCCAAAGGAGGACAATGCCAAAGAATGTTCAAGCTACAACACAATTGCACTCATTTCCCATGCTCAGAATCCTCCAAGGCTTCAACAGTATGTGAACTGAGAACTTCCAGATGTTCAAGCTGGATTTAGAAAAGGGAGAAGAACCAAAGATCAAATTGCCAACATCCATTAGATCATAGAAAAAGCAAGGGAAATACAGAAAAACATCTACTTCTGCTTCATTGATGACACTAAAGCCTTTGACTGTATTGTTCACAACAAACTGTGGAAAATTCTTAAAGAGAAGGGAATACAAGACCACCTCACCTGCCTCCTGAGAAACTTGTATGCAGATCAAGATGCAACAGTTAGAACCGGACATGGAACAATGGACCGGTTCCAAATTGGGAAAGGAGTACGTCAAGCTTGTATATTGTCACCCTGCTTATTTAACTTATATGCCGAGTACGTCATGTGAAATGCCAAGTTGGATGAAGCACAAGCTAGAATCAAGATTTCCCAGAGAAATATCAATAACCTTAGATATGCAGATGACACCACCCTTATGGCAGAAAGTGAAGAGGAACTAAAGAGCCTCTTAATGAAGGTGAAAGAGGAAGAGTGAAAAAGCTGGCTTAAAACTCAACATTCAAAAAACTAAGATCGTGGCATCTGGTCCCATCACTTCATAGCATGTAGATGGGGAAACAAAGGATATAGTGAAAGATTTTCATTTTATTGGGCTCCAAAATCACTTTGGATGGTGGCTGCCGCCATGAAATTAAAAGACGCTTGCTCATGACATACCTAAACACCCTATTAAAAAGCAGAGACGTTACTCTGCTGACAAAGATCTGTATAGTCAAATCTATGGTTTTTCCGGAAGTCATGTATGGATACGAGAGTTGGACTGTAAAGAAGGCTGAGCACTGAAGAATTGGTGCTTTTGAATTGTGGTGTTGGAGAAGACTCTTGAGAGTACCTTGAACTGCAAGGAGATCCAACCAGTCCATCCTAAAGGAAATCAATCCTGAATATTCATTGGAAGGACTGATGCTGAAGCTGAAGCTCCAATACTTTGGCCACCTGATGTGAAAGCTGACTCATTGGAAAAGATCCTGATGCTGGGAAAGATTGAGGGCAGGGAGAGAAGGGGACGACAGAGTACAAGATGTTTGGATGGCATCTCTAACTCAATAGACATGAGTCTGAGCAAGCTCCAGGAGATGATGAAGGACAGGGAAGCCTGGCATGCTGCAGTCCACGGGGTGGCAAAGAGTCAGACATAACTGATCAACTAAACAACAACATATCACAAAGACTATAAAGGGGGCTCCAGTCCATACCCTCCAGCAACGTACAGTTCAAGCCCTTTCATGACTCCATGAAAAGGAGAAGCCAGATTCTCTTGGCTTCATGCTCTAACACTTTCTTCTACTTATTTTCCTCACACAAATTTTCTTCTTCTCTCTTCCCTATTATCTCCTAGCTCTTAGCTTTATTTATTTTTTTATTGGCTGTGCTGTACAGCCTGTGGGATCTTAGTTCCCCAACGAGGGATCAAACCAGTGCCCCCTACAGTGGAAGGGCAGTGTCTTAATCACTGGGCCTCCAGGGAAGTCCCCTCTCCCAGGTCTTTATCATTTATACAGCTTAGCCTCTTCCTTTCCTCTTTCATATCTACCCCCTCTGTCCAATTCCCACCTACTAATTCTCCTAATTACAAGTCACAAGAAAAACAACTGTAAGGAAGTTAACTAGACAGTTCACACCTTTACCAATTTTGTTCTTGAAACACAATTGAAACATTTAATAAAGTCTGCTACAATGTGCTAGCACCCACAGGCCTCAGACACCACCAGGAACAACAGTTTGCACCTGCATGGAAATAACTCTACACCAGAGAGCTATTAACACTTCAAACCAGTTAATTCCACAGCGTCTATCCTTCCTGTACCCCTGGCCAGTTCCCCAGCTACAGATGCTCCAGCCATTCATACTCTCACGTGCTATGTTTTGTCCCTTTTGCCTCATTAGCTATCTCTAGAGCCTTCTTACTTTGCTCTGCGGTCCTCTAAACAAACTTCTCATCCTAAAACACTCACAGAACAACAGCATGTGTCTTACACTCCTGTGTTTGTGTGTGTTTGTGTTAGTCACTCAGTTGTGTCCAACTCTGGGACCCCATAGACTGTAGCCTGCCAGCCTCCTCTGTCCATCAAATTCTCCATGCAAGAATACAGGAGTGGGTAGTCATTCCCTTCTCCAAGGGATCTTCCTGATCCAGGAATTGAACTCAGATCTCCTGCACTGAGGGCAGATTCTTTACCATCTGAGCCGCCAGCAAAGCCCATACAGAGTGGCCTGCTGGAAGGAAGCCACTGTGGTGTTTGGGGAAGCATCTTCAGATCATCAAAGCTTATCTTTCTTCTTGCCAACAACTCTTTGATGTGATTTCATCCTTAGTTTAAAAATATTTGTGGCCCTCCTGTTTATGAGTATGGATTACATGCAAAAGTTACAAGGTGGGGAAAAAAAGACAGCCCATAATAAATATTTGTTAAATTAATAGAAATATTTGTATGAGCCAGTTGCAGATATTCTAAAATGGTTAAGAGATGGAATCCAGATCTATAATATCAAGTAGAATCAATGTGCCAAGGCACACTTTCTTTCTTGAGTTATAGTCTCTTCCTTGCTGGAAACTTGGATATCAGTTCCCGCCACCCGCCCCAGTCTTTCTCCCCACGATCAGTCTTCTGGTGATCTTTATCTTCTCCATGACTCTGCAGTTGTTGCAAAGCACAGATTCCACAATTCCACCTACAGTATTTTTAGGGTCATGGAATGTCAAACATCTGTGTTTAGAAACCGAAACAGAGGAACTAAGACTTCTCTTCCCGTCTGATTCTTCACTTATCTTAGCCTTAACCCTTGTGATTGCTTTCAGTTTTTTAGTTTAATGTTACACCCTCTGATAAAGACAAGGCTAAAGTAGAAATTCAATACTTCTGCTTTCTTTCTGCATCTCTAATGATTCCATCTCTTTTTCCTCCTATTTCCTGGTCCAACCATTGCTTTATAAAATAGTCTTTTGAAGTGGAACTTAGTATTTGTCATGAGTCTCCCCTTAATCAGAGCTTAAGCCTTTTAAACAAAATTCTTCTTTTGATTTTAGTTCCCTCTTTTGAACTTTTCTATCTATGCTTTAGAAGGTTAGAAAAGTCCAGGAACATTTCTTGAAGCATCTCTTGCTATTCAATCACGTGAAAATTTCTCTAAATGTTTTTTGAGAGCTGCTTTTTAATGCTTAGGGCTTTTGTCGAGTAGGCACAGGGCTCTCATTTTTGGCTACTGTAAATGCTAAGAAAAAACACAGATATTTTCTGATCTCAAATCAACAACCTAACTTAACAATCTAAGGAACTAGAAAATAACAAACCCAAAGCCAGCAGTAGGAAAAAAATAATAAAGATTAGAACAAAGGTAAGTGAAATAGTAAATAAAAGAACAATAGATAAAATCAATTAAACTAATTGCTGGTTCTTTAAAAAGATCAACAAAATTGACAAAACTAGCAGAATTAAGGATAAAAAGAGGAAGACCCAAATTACTAAATCAGAGATGAAAGTGGGGGCATTACTATTGACTCTACAGAAATAAGAGTTCAAACAACAACTGTATGTCAAAAAATTGGATGAGCTAGATGAAATGGACAAATTCCTAGAAACATAAAACTCACAAGGATGAAGTCATGAAGAAATAGAAAGCCTGAGTAGACCTATGACTAGGAAGGTGATTGAATCAGTAATCAAGAATTTCTCAAAATAGAAAAGTCTGGCTTCACTGGTGAGTTTTACCAAACATGCAAAGAAAAGCTAATGCCAATCTTTCTCAAACTTTTCAAAAAATTGAAGAGGGAACACTTTCTAACTCATTCTACGAGACCAGCAAAACCTTGATACCAAAGCCAGGCAAAGGGACCACAAAAAAAGGCTATAGATCAATATCTCATACGAACATTTATGACATAATATTCAACAAAATACTAGAAAATGGAGTTCAGCAGCATGTTAAAAGGATTACACACCATGACCAAGTGGAATTTATTTCTGGAATACTAGGACTGTCCAACACATGACAATTGATTTAATGTAATACATCAGTAAAGGGGAAAAGCCAACTTAACCATCTGATGCAGAAAACATCTGACAGAATTCAATATCCTCTCATCATAAAAACACAGCAACATAGGAATAGAAGGAAGCAACCTCAAGATAACAAAAACCATACACTTTACTCTTGAATAAGGCAGTTAGGGACACCAACTCCCTGAAAAGCTGAAAAGCTGTGTATAACTTTAGAGATGACCCTCTGCATCTGCAGTTCTGCACCCATGGACTCAACCAGCTGTGGATCATGTAGGACCATAGAGTGTATTTATTGTAAAAAAGTGTGCATAAGTAAACACATACAGTTCAAACCCAAGTTGTTCCTGTCAACCATGTATGAAAAGCCTTGTTTCACACATGAAACAACAAGCATCACACACAATGGTGAAAGCCTGAAAGCTTTTCCTCTACGATCAGGGATGAGGCAAGGAAGCCCACTTTCACCATTTCTATTTAACATAGTACCAGAAATTTTAGCCGAAACAGTTAAGTAAGCAAAAGATGTAAAAGGCATACAAGTTGGGAAAGAAGAAGTAAAATTATCTCTGTTTGCATGTGATATGATCTCATATGCAGAAAACCCTGAAGACGCCACAAAAAAAGCTGTTAGAACCAATGAACGTATTTAGCAAACTTAAGCTGTTTCTATACATGAACAATGTAAAAAGAAAATTAAGAAAATAATTTCATATATAATGACATCAAAATAATAAAATACTTGGTAATTCAGAGAGGTAAAAGCATAGAGTGAAAACCACAACTTTGCTGGGAAAAATTAAAGAAGATATAACTAAATGGAAAGACATGCCATATTCATGGATTGGAAGACTTAATATTACTAAAATGTCATAACTACCCAAAGTGATGTAATGCAATCCCTATCAAAATCCCAATAATGATTTTTTCTGGAAATAGAACAAGGAATCCTAAAATTCATGTGGAATCTCAAGGGGCCCTAAATAGCCAAAACAATCTTGAAAAAAACAAAACTGGAGGACTTACACTTCCTGGGTTCAGAACTGACTGTAAAAAGCTACGATAAATAACTCGTGTAGTACTGGCACACACACAGACACAGAGACCAACAGAATAGAACAGAGAGCCCAGAAATGAACCCTCACATAAATGGTCAAATGATTTTTGAAAAGGATGGCAAGACCATTTACTGGGGAAAGGATGATCTCTTCAACAAATCTAGCTGGGATAACTGGATATTCACATGCTAACAAACGAAATTGGACCCTTACCTAATAAAAAATGCAAAAATGATTTCAGCATCATAAAGACTTAAAACAATGAAACTCTTGGGAGAATAAGTAGGATAAAAGCTTCATAACATTGGATTTGGTGATGATTTCTTGGATATGACACTGAAGGTGCAGATAACAAAAGCAAACATGGGCAAATTGGACTTTCTAAAAATTAAAAAAGGGTTGTGCTTCAGAAGACACTATCCACAGAGTAAAAAGGTAACCCGTGGATTGGGAGAAATTATTTGCAAATCATGTATTTTATGAGGGATTAACATCCAGGCTATATCAGTTCAGTTCAGTTCAGTTCAGTCGCTCAGTCGTGTCCGACTCTTTGCAACCCCATGAATTGCAGCACGCCAGGCCTCCCTGTCCATCACCAACTCCCGGAGTTCATCCAAACTCTTGTCCAATGAGTCAGTGATGCCATCCAGCCATCTCATCCTCTGTCGTCCCCTTCTCCTCCTGCCCCCAAACCCTCCCAGCATCAGAGTCTTTTCCAATGAGTCAACTCTTCGCATGAGGTGGCCAAAGTATTGGAGTTTCAGCTTTAGCATCATTACTTCCAAAGAACACCCAGGACTGATCTCCTTCAGAATGGACTGGCTGAATCTCCTTGCAGTCCAAGGGACTCTCAAGAGTCTTCTCAAGGCTATATAAAGGACTTTTAAAACTCAACAACAAAAAAACAACCAACCCATTCAAATATGAATAAAGAACTTCAGTAAACATTTCTCCAAAGAAGATATTCAAGCAGCCAATAAGCGCATGAAAAGATGCTCAGCATCACTAACCATTAGGGAAATGCAAATCAAAACTACAATGAGATACCAACCCACAGCCATTAAGATGGATTCTTTCAAAAAAAAAAAAAAAAACAGAAAATAACAAGTGTTAGCGAGGATGTGGAGAAATTGGAACCCTGTGTACTGTTGATGGGAATGTAAAGTAGTATAACCACTGTGGAAAACATTATAATTGCCTCAAAAAATTAAAAATAGAATTATCATATGATAAAGAGGGCTTCCCTTGTGGCTCAGATGGTAAAGAATCTGCCTGCAATGCAGGAGACCTGGGTTTGATCCCTGGGTTGGGAAGAGCTCCTGGAGGAGGGCATGGCAACCCACTCCTGTATTCCTGCCTTGAGAATCCCTGTGAACAGAGGTGCCTGGAGGGCTATAGTCCATGGGATCACACAGTCAGACATGACTGAGCAACTAAGAACAACACAGCAAAGCATATGATCCAGAAATTCCATTTCTGGGTATGTACACAAAAGAATTGGAAAAAGGGTCTCAAAGAGATATTTGTATACCCATGTTCATAGCTGCTTTATTCGCAATAGCTAAAAGGTGGAGCAATCCAACTGTACATTGACTGGTGAATGGATAAGCAAAATGTGGTATATACATAGAGTGGAATATCACTGCTGTTTAGTCAAGCCATGTCTGACTCTTTGCAATCCCATGGACTTAAGCCCATCCTGCTCCTCTATCCATAGGATTTCCCATCAAGACTACTGGAGTGGGTTGCCATTTCCTTCTTCAGGGGATCTTCCTGACCCAGGAATCGAACCCAGGTCTCCTGCAATGTAGACAGACGCTTTACCGTCTGAGCCACCAGGGAAGTCCAATATCACTGAAGTACACGCTACACTAAAAGAGTTAAGATGATACATTTGATGTTATATGCATTTTATCATAATTTGAAAAACTGAAATTAATAGACACTAGACATCTTCTGCCAAGATTTTCCTCATTCTTATATTGCCAACCAGTTCTTTCTTGTGGGTCAAAATTAAATCCTGAGTAGCAGATTTTTTTTTTAATTGCAAAGAAAGTGTGAGGAAGGCAAATCAAGCATTTGTTTTCTTGTCATAGATGACAGAACTGTGGTCTACAAGCGACTCAGAATGCTGATGTCCTTTCATCAAAAGGAGAACTGCAGTGATGTCGCCATTCTGTCTTGCTCATGGGCCACAGTTTCACCATCTGTGACAGGAAGACGTTATACAGCCTCTGTCTAGCCAGGTAATTTACACTTTATTCCTAAAACAACTGTCACTTTAAAAGTCTACTTTCTCTTTAGTTACATCCCCTTCTTTTTTGCTCATAGATTTCCCACAAGTGTACAATTTCTCAATTTAGACAATCCAAGATTCGGCCTTTCTTTCCCCCTGTTTCCTTGAACAGATTTTAACTCATTCATTCTGTCTTCAATATTTGTACACAAAATTTTAGTGACATATGTGTAATTTGTGCAAAACTATAAAATTACATTGCTTACTATTCGTATGCTTGTAACTGGTATACAGTTAAATAAATTATAGGAAAGCAAAACCCAAAGAGGGAAAAAAGAAAAAAAAAAGTAATACATTCCTCATTTACAACTATCAAACTTTAACTGTGTTTCCATATTCATTATAAAAGTCAACCTTGTTCTTGCCTGGAGAATCCCAGAGACGGGGGAGCCTGGTGGGCTGCTGTCTATGGGGTCGCACAGAGTCGGACACGACTGAAGCGACTTAGCAGCAGCAGCAGCCATCTGTATATCTTTACTAGAGAGGTCAGTTCAGATATTTTGTTCATTTAAAAACTGGATTATGTATTTTCTTATCTTGGGTTTTAAGAGTTCTTTGTATATTTTCATGGGAAATAGATGGGGAAACAGTGGAAACAGTGTCAGACTTTATTTTGGGGGGCTCCAAAATCACTGCAGATGGTGACTGCAGCCATGAAATTAAAAGATGCTTACTCCTTGGAAAAAAAGTTATGACCAACATAGATAGCATATTGAAAGGCAGAGACATTACTTTGCCAACAAAGGTCTGTCTAGTCAAGGCTATGGTTTTTCCTGTGGTCATGTATGGATGTGAGAGTTGGACTGTGAAGAAGGCTGAGTGCCGAAGAATTGATGCTTTTGAAGTGTGGTGTTGGAGAAGACTCTTGAGAGTCCCTTGGACTGCAAGGAGATCCAACCAGTCCATTCTGAAGGAGATCAGCCCTGGGTGTTCTTTGGAAGGAATGAAGCTAAAACTGAAACTCCAGTACTTTGGCCACCTCATGAGAAGAGTTGACTCATTGCAAAAGACTCTAAATCTGGGAGAGACTGGGGGCAGGAGGACACGGGGATGACAGATGGTAAGATGGCTGGATAGCATCACCGACTTGATAGACGTGAGTCTGAGTGAACTCTGGGATTTGGTGATGGACAGGGAGGCCTGGCATGCTGTGATTTATGGGGTCGCAAAGAGCCAGACACAACTGAATGACTGAACTGAACTGAACTGTATATTTTGAACATAGCTCCTTTACTAAATATGTGCTTTGAAGAAGTTTTCTTCCAGTCTGTACTTTATCTTTTTCATTCTCATATGTCTTTCACAGTCTAGTTTTTTAATAAAGTCCAGCTTATTGCTGTGAAAAAAAAAAAAGAGTCAACTTTCTGAAGTGCTAGCCTAATAGAATTTTTTTAAGTTCTGAATTAATAAACAAAGTTATGAGAAAAGATTCCTTGGTTTGTATATGTAATATGTTAATCAATCTATTTTCATAGTGTTCAGGTCTGTAGAAATTATTTCGTAGTAACCAACCAACAGAATAATGTAAGATACACTCTGATTAGGATTTCTTTCTGCTTAGTTCCTGCAAATCGGAATTTCTAAGCTCAAACATTAAATTGAATACCTCAGAGGAAATAACTGCTCCTACAATTCTCTGAAGAGTGGAGGAGAAATATTAAAAATTTTTTTACTATTTTTTTTAATAAGAAGGAAATTAAGATTAATAAAATATTTTGGTTGACACAGGTATCCTTCCTCAAGCTTTTCTTCCAGTTAAAATACTTGAAATAATGTGAAGGAAACAGTATGGCATCCACACACCAGCAAATAATCATGAAAAATGCATAAACCACAGTGTGCAAAAACTTAAAAACAACTGTTAGAAGAAGTTTCTGGGCATGGGAGCTTTGCTATGCAGCTGGAGGAAAGAATGAATGTTTCTACAATGTCTGGATCTATGCTGGATTCTGTTTTAATTAAATATTAGAAATAGTTCTTGTGTTTCACTTAAGCACTGGCAATCAGTAGAGGTCATATTGTCCTAGTGGAACATTTTGGAAATGGGGTGCATTTTTGATCAACACAGTGACTGGGGGCTGCTGAATGACATTTAGTGAGTGGAGGCCAGGGATGCTAGAGGTCTGCTATTTGTGGAACTGTCTCGTACAATGAATGATTGTCCTTGATCCCACACCTCTGAAGGTCTAACTGGACATTCACATAAGTGAAAAATCTGAGTCTAGGACCTAACTCTGTTTTACACATAAATTCAAAATACTGCTTGAATACTTTTCACATAGACTCTATTTTTGGTGAATGTGACTAGTATGCAAATTGAGAGGAAATTGTTCTTTGGAACTTAGCTAAAAGTTGTTCATAAACAACTCTTGTTCATTCAACAATCACAAATAGATAGTTCATATCTCACTTGATAACAAAATCTGTCCTGAATTGATTTGAAGCTGTTTGAAAAAAATCAAGTTTCTCATGGCAGCACCTTTGCTGCTAAGTCGCTTGAGTTGTGTCCGATTCCCTGGGATTCCCCAGGCAAGAACACTGGAGTGGGTTGCCATTTCCTTCTCCAATGCATGAAAGTGAAAAGTGAAAGTGAAGTCGCTCATTCGTGTCTGACTCTTAGCGACCCCATGGACTGCAGCCTACCAGGCTCCTCCGTCCATGGGATTTTCCAAGCAAGAGTACTGGAGTGGGGTGCCATAGCCTTCTCCGGGCATAAAGGGCAACGCCTTTATCAGCTGACAATTTAACTGTTGTATTCAAATACCAATAAAAACAGTGGTGTACTAGGTGTCCAGCATTAAGTAGGCCAGCAGCAATAGAATCAGTCTTGCTAGAACTGCCCACTCCAGACACGTAAAATCAGAATCTACAGTTTAACACAAGCCACAGGTGACTTACATGCATGTTGAAATTTGAGAATACTTAGGTCAAAATTTGTCTTTAAAAAACCTGTATAGGGAATAAAAGCATCTATCCTTCTTATGCCTTCCAGTGTGGTTTGTTTGAGAATTTTAGAGATTGCAAGATATTCTTCTTTTTTCATGTATTTTCTCTTATTTCTCCTTTATTGTCAGTACATATTTGCATTTTGTGAAATTATGAATCAATTCCATTGCAAGATAATAAAAGGGATGTTACAATAGATCCGATTGTTAGATACATTGTAATAATATACAATATTGTTACAACCATAAAAAGGATGTGTTGCTTTGAGGAAGCTGAAAGCTACTGAACAAAGGAAAGAGGTACCGAAGGACAAAATATATTCTAAGCATCCATGAATTCCAGAAGAAAAACAATGTCTTACGGAAAAATTGTGACAATGTAACCACTGATGGAAGAGTTGCTTTGACTTGAATAAAATTTGGATTCTGGGCTAAAAATGCAGAGGTAGCTTTAAATTTATTCATTGCATCTTTCAGAGGCGAGAAGTTCATGCAGCAAAGAAGGTGAAGCTAAAAGTGTACAAATTGCTACAAGATGTTACTGATATAGATAATGGTATAAAAATCAGACCTTTAAACTATAGAAACTATTCATTGTTCTTTGTAGGGATGATGAGTAATGATGTAAACATTTTGTATCACAAAGAAGGTTGGTGTTTTATTGGTTTTATCATATCAGAACTGTAAAGTTTAAAGGAATGACATTTTATTTTCTAAAAGCATTAGTGTTCCACCCTCTGTCTTTTCTATGATAACAAGTGTTTATCAATTCTGTGATAGTAGATCAGAATTTTAACTTAATACTGCTTCTTCAAGATAAAAGTGTCACTTTAATCTTGAAAAGTTTCTACTTTCAAGGCAACTTGGGCCATGGTGAAGGGCATGACAGCCGACCTTTGGAAGTACTTCCTTCTTAACTGATTGACTTTAGAAAATGGATCAACTATAAAAATTCTCACCTCTGGTCACCTTAAAAAGCTTGGAAATAGACATTTATAATTCAATTAAAAATATCTTCCCTCAAATAACTTTCAAATGGGTTTTGAATCTATTTGATAAATACAATTGTTAAAAATATAAAAATGCAACATATCTGATTAGTTGGATAATATATATATTGTTCTCTAAGATATTGAATGATATGGGAAGGGGCAGGGAAAGAGTTCTAAAGTATTCTTCCTTGTCTCCAGGGTCTGCCCCGTGCTGTTTTAATCCAAGTCTATGATGCCTTACACAAAATTCTAAAATCCAACAAGTTCTCAAAACTAAGTTTTGTTCCTAACTCATGTGGTGGGAAAATCTGACCTGAATTGATTCAACGCTGTTTACAGTTTTTACTTTTCAATGCAATGTGCCTATTCATGCCTTTTGCTGTGGAAATATGAGGATATTTAATTATGGGGTCCTGCCCCAAGCCTCTCTGGGTGTATTATATAGTATGTGCTATATGAATTTTTGAAAATTCATAAAATTCTGAATATCCTAAATTCACCTGGTCCTAAGGATTTCGGAGCTTGTGGATATGTGCAGTGTGACTATAAGATCAGTAAAGAATATGAAAGTATTTTTGATGATATGCAGGGGGGTTTTTTTCATTGTATTTTAATGTTAAGGATGGATAATTCTGAAATTTGTTTCCTGAATTTTTGCTGTTGAAAGGATAGTGGAGCCACATCTTTGGGCAGGGGGTTTATAATTCAAAGTGAGTATGTAAGTCAAATAGATTGCCCCACTAAAGAAATAATATATGCGTTTGTGTGTGTGTGTGTGTGTGTGTGTGTGTCTGTGAAATCTTTTTTTTTCTTTTTGTTTCACTTTGTTCTTGCAGAGGGTTCTGCCTCCTTGAAACAGAGCTCAACTGAAGCTGAGAGGTTCTGAGAGATGCTTCTGCTATATCTGGGTGTGAGGGTGGGGAGTCTTGACTGGCTTACAGACTAGACTAAGGCATGAATTTGAAAATGCACTTTCAGTGTGATGAGTTATACAAGTGTGAAAACCTACATCAGCAAGAATTTAGTGTGAGTGTCTATATGATTACACTTCTACTGGAAAATGAAAAGTGATGCAGGCAAACAATAATGCTTTCCAAACCTCTTAGCTGTTAGCAACTGCTTGCCAAGAAAACACTTTCATAATTTTTTGAATGTTCAAAAGATTAGAAGGCACACAAGCAGGGACCCAAATGGCTCTCCTCAGGGAGTTATGCCATTCTATTATCATTAAAGAAAATTTTCATAACATGTCCTTCTATTTCTATTCTTTTATTCTAAATAAAAACATTTGCTGGTATAACAAACGTAAACTGAACTAAGAAAGTGGAAAATCTAACAAAAATTTGTAGAAACATTTTACTTGGAAAATGCAAAGAATACTAATGTGTAATAGAGTCTGAAGCTACATGCTTTTGAAACTATAGGTATAATATCTGATTTTAACTGGTACAGAAGTTATGATGTAAAAAGCTGAATTGGTTGTATTTTTATTTAAGTAAAGGCTGAGTCAACGTGATGGGGGAAAACTTGTTTTTAATTTTGAAATGAGAATATGTATGGTGTAGGGATTGGTCTAAGGGTGATAGAACTGAGTTCTACAGGGCAAAAATACAATAACTCAAATTTATATTTCATAAACAAATAGAGAATTTGCCAAGGCGAAGATTAAAAAATCTTCAGGGAACTCTACTCAATATTCTGTAATAACTTATATGGATAAAGAATCTGAAAAAGAATGAATATATGAATGTATATATCTGCATCACTGTGGTACACCTGATATTAACATAATATTGTAAATCAACTATATTCTAATAAAATTTTTTAAAAAATGAACATGAAAAAATGTAGCAGTAATGCTACTAATTGGGCTCCACTGATGCAGGAAGCAACAGTTAGAACTGGACATGGAAAAAAAAAAAAAAAAGAACTGGACGTGGAACAACAGACTGGTTCCAAATAGGAAAAGGAGTACGTCAAGGCTGTATATTGTCACCCTGGTTATTTAACTTATATGCAGAGTACATCACGAGAAACGCTGGACTGGAAGAAAACACAAGCTGGAATCAACTGGAAGAAAACACAAGCTGGAATCAAGATTGCCGGGAGAAATATCAATAATCTCAGATATGCAAATGACACCACCCTTATGGCAGAAAGTGAAGAGGAACTCAAAAGCCTCTTGATGAAAGTGAAAGTGAAGAGTGAAAAAGTTGGCTTAAAGCTCAACATTCAGAAAACAAAGATCATGGCATCCGGTCCCATCACTTCATGGGAAATAGATAGGGAAACAATGGAAACAGTGTCAGACTTTATTTTTGGGGGCTCCAAAATCACTGCAGATGGTGACTGCAGCCATGAAATTAAAAGAAGACGCTTACTCCTTGGAAGAAAAGTTATGACCAACCTAGATAGCATATTCAAAAGCAGAGACATTACTTTGCCAACAAAGGTCCGTCTAGTCAGGCTATGGTTTTTCCTGTGGTTATGTATGGATGTGAAAGTTGGACAGTGAAGAAGGCTGAGTGCCAAAGAATTGATGCGTTTGAAGTGTGGTGTTGGAGAAGACTCTTGAGAGTCCCTTGGACTGCAAGGAGATCCAACCAGTCCATTCTGAAGGAGATCAGCCCTGGGATTTCTTTGGAAGGAATGATGCTGAAGCTGAAACACCAGTACTTTGGCCACCTCATGCGAAGAGTTGACTCACTGGAAAAGACTCTGATGCTGGGAGGGATTGGGGGCAGGAGGAGAAGGGGACGACAGAGGATGAGATGGCTGGATGGCATCACTGACTTGATGGACTTGAGTCTGAGTGAACTCCGGGAGTTGGTGATGGACAGGGAGGCCTGGCGTGCTGCAATTCATGGGGTCACAAAGAGTCAGACACGACTGAGCGACTGAGCTGAACTGAACTGATGCTGTCACTAATTCATTTCCCAAGGAAGTCTATATGGTCAAGAAGTAACGAATGTCCTTGATGAGGAAGGCACCTCCTGAGCATTTGGCTTTCCTGAATACTGGGTCCTTTCCTATCTATAATAAGGTGCAGAATCTGACCCCTCCCAACACCTCCATGACTCTCACTCCATTCTCTCTTTCCTTGGACTGTTGCTTGATCTTCATGCTTCTACCCTCATCCCCATGCAGGCTAGTCTCCAGACAGCAGTCAGTGCAGTCCTTCTAAAACAGAAGTTCGATTACGTCACTCCCCAGCCTTAAGCTCTTAATAATCAATTAAGTTTAAATTCAACACATACACATTACTGTGTATAAAATAGATAACCAACAAAGACCTTCTGTGTAGCACAGGAACTATACTCAATGTCTTGTAATAACCTATAAGGGAAAAGAATCTGAAAAAGAATCACTTTGTTGTATACCTGAGACTAACACCACATTGTCAATTAACTGTACTTCAGTATATAAAAGGCAAAACAAAACATTAATTCAAACTGCTTCCTCTTAAGAACTTGCTCTTGGTCACCCTTCTGACTACATTTTCTGTTACTTTTTTCCCCTGCTCACACCATTCAATTCACCTTTGTTTCCTCACTCTTCACTGAAAATCCCAAATATGTTTCTACCTCGTGGCCTTCATACAACCTAGACCCTCCTCCTGGATGCTCTTCTTCCATACATCTGTCTGGAAGCTTTGCTCCTTTTTTTCTGCTCTGGTGTTACCCGATTAGAGAAGCCTTCTCTTGTCAGCCTCCCTCAACCTCATCCTGGAAGTCTTTATCTTTTCCTTTATCTGGGTTTATATTTCTTCATAGTACCTTTCATCTCCTACATATTTCAGTTTGTTCTCCTATAGGAAAACAGAGGTTTCACTTGTTTTATTCATATAGTATCCTCTTTTTAACTTAACATTATAAAAACCCTTTACTAAAACAGTACCTGCAACATAATGGGTTTTATAACGTATGATTAAATGAAAGCTTATACTTGATATTAAGTTTAAAAGTTAAAAATACATAGATGTTTGTATAAAACACATTAGCTTTGAAAATGTTAGTTTTCCTTTATTATGTATTCCTAGAGAAATACCTCCTTGACACAACTTTTTTTACTGTGCAATTTACAGATTTTGGGGGGAACTGATTATTGTTGTTTTTTATAGTTACTTTAATACAATTGTAGCAACCATTGACATACAATTGTGCTAACCAAATATTCACTCTTTTAAATCATCATGCATATTTTCTCATTTAATAATCATGATACTATGTATAAATGTACAAATCCATGAAAACGAATACAATTTTAAAAAACATGTAAACACTGAAGATGTAACAATATTTTAAACAAGTTTTTAAACTTATTAATGACTGCTGGGGGAGTTGGATTTTTTGGGCCTTTGGATATGAAAAACTTCAAAGGGACTGGCAAAGAGTAACTGAGAAGATTAGCTCTGTTTCAGCTGGGGTTGTAGGCATCAGTGTGGCCCTTTTTTAGAGTCACGTGGTAGCCCACAAACTGACCGTTGTTGGGAGAAATTATGAAATATATGAATGGCCCACAGGAAGCTAAAATGAAGCTCTGGAGACACAGCTTCTGTATACCGTGACAATGTCCACTCTGTTCCTCATTCTCTCTTGAGATTTCCTGGTACCAACCACTGTCAAGTGCTTTTTTAAAAAATTTTAAGCCTTGATAGCCACACTGTTCTCATCTTTCATTCTGTCACTGTATGATGGCTAAAGTGATTTATGTAAGCAGGTGACCGAGGATAAAATATCCTGTTTCATACTGTTTCTGGAGTACCATGTGTACTATGGTTAGTTAATTAGCATTCACAGCAAATAAGTGAAGCACTAGTTAGGGGACCATTAGGTGGAGGGAATGATGTAGAAGTCACACAAGTTATGTTAGTAAGGATTATCTATAGAAAGGTAAGCAATGGATACAAACTTGTTTTCTCAAAGAAAAGGGCACCAGGGACTCAAAGACTCTAGGTAAGTCTGGGAGACAAGACTGGAACCAACAGATACAGAGGAAGTGCCAGAGGGTTAAAAAAACAAATCAGGAAGTGGGAAATTGTCTCTGACTGGGTCACCCCGATTAGGGCAAAGCTGCTGCTGAGGCTGCTCCTGCTTGTGCTCAGCAAGCCCAGCCCCAGACACTCTCTACTCCGTCATTCCTTGGGATTCAGTCCCTCTGGCCTGCAGGGTAAATAAAGTGTGGTGGGAAGAGAGAGGAAGGATCTGCCTTTTGCCTTGGAGATCACTGCCTCATATTGCCCTCTTGCTGAAACTATACACTATAATCATAATGAAATGGAATCATCAGAAAAGATGATGGACACTGGGCATCCCCAAATGACCTAGATGACCTGGATTGCAGTGTACATATAAAATACACCATAAGAGAAAATCTAGGGAAGCACATTAGTATGTAAATTTTACTTATTCTATAAATTATATATATATAATGTTTCTATTAAGAGTATTAATGCAAATAGCAAGAACAGCAATAGTATCACACAGGAAAAAACAAAAGCCATCAATAGATGCATAGATAAGTAAATAATTAGAATATTCTTCACCACTAAATATTTTTTTAAAAAACTTAGGAGTGGTAAAAAATTACTCAATTTATAAATATTCTGTGAGAAAAATAAGATTCTAAATTGTACAATAAGGTGTTAATTTTGTAACAAATCTTTATGGAAAATAAACAAAAAGAAAATATAACAAAATGTTGATAATGGGTGTGTGTGCAAAAGGCAGTAACTTTAAGAAATTCTGCAGTCTCCAAAACTTTATATTTTTGTAAAATATAAATGTAAAAATTACAAAATGGGCATATATTGCTTTTATACTGAGAAGAAAAGATAAACTTCGAAGAGTATTTAGAATACCATGTGTCTGATTAAAATGTCAAATATGTATCCAGATGGATATATATGAGGATTCCTTAGTCATTTTTTTCTTGAAATCTCTGAAGATATGCAAAATTTGGAAAAACAGCAACCAACAATCACTAAATCTCTCAGGGCAACAGAATAATCACATGCAGAATCATACTATATATAAAACTTATCTTTGACAGTCCATAGCTTATCTCTAAACAACATATGGCCTTTTTCTATTTTATTCCTCTAGCTCAGGGAAGTAGAAATTCAATTACAGTGAGGGCACTTAATTTTATTTCTAATTATAGTTAATAGAAAAACCTATTGCCAAATGTTTTAATGATAACACTTGTAAATTTTATAGCCTGCCACTTCTCAATTAAAAGTGTTTGTTATAACTTCTAAGGACAAGCTTGTAAGAGTGCATTACTTGTGTGTATAATACTTATCAAATCATCTTCGACTAATAAAACTTGAGAAAAGGGGAGGAAAGGGTATTCATTTGTTCAATAACATGCTTGTCTTACACTTGCCAAACTCCTCTGTATGCTCAGAGGACCATGTGTGTAACTGTAAAAATCTGTCAGTATCATTGGATTCAAAAGACATCAATCATTTCCGTCAACAAGGAAAGAATGAAGGCTGAGTGACTCTTCTATCATTAGGAAAAGATGTGCTCAAGAGGCAAGAACGTAGTCCAGCGGGAGCTAAGCAACTATAGGTTACAGGAAAAACAGAGAT
This sequence comes from Ovis aries, assembly GCF_016772045.2. Lineage (NCBI taxonomy): Eukaryota > Metazoa > Chordata > Mammalia > Artiodactyla > Bovidae > Ovis > Ovis aries. The sequence goes on from NC_056054.1 coordinate 216,368,146, forward strand.
CCAGACAATAATTTCACTTTGGACTGGAATATTATATTTTTCATTTCATGTGGTTCCATGTGTGCAGTAAGACATTATGTAACTCAGTCTCAGCCTTGCAATATCCACCTCGAACTTTAAAGAGGCCATCGTTGTTAAGAGTCTGGGGTCCATGAAGGCGATAGCTTCCTTTGGCTTTGGGAGAAGGCAGCATTGTGTAATGAGGATAGGGTGGCCTATACTCAAAGCTTATATTCCCAAATGACTGCTAGTCAAGTCACATGACAACTTTTTTTTTTTTTCTTAAGACTTTATTCCAAGTGGACATCAAAACTGCTGTATTTGGACAGTTTCATGGGAGATGGTGAAGGACAGGGAAGTCTGGCGTGCTCCAGCCCATGGGGCCGCAAAGGGTCAGACATGACTGAGCAACTGAACAACAATGGGTGGAATGGAATTTTCCATGCTTTACTCCTGATTTATTATTTTATACGAAGATTTCTGAAGTTTGAACTTCAAAGACATCAAGACACAAATTCCCGTCTTCTGCGTTCTCGATTGGGTGACCTTAAGACTCTGGTTACTTCAGAGTCTCACTTTCCTTGCTTGATAACACATGAAGCCAAGGAGTTGGAAGACGGCTTATAGATGACGTCAACAAAGATCCCAGTTCTTGTGTCACCTCTGACAAGTTGTATCACTTTTTGGTTCCTGTTCCCTAGTTGTAAAATTCACCGTTTGTGGCTACCAACTGCAGTAGACGAGACTAAGATTATGTAGGCGAAGCTCCTACAACCGTGCCTGCACACTTGGCGGCTCAAGAGTGCCCGATATAATAATAATAATAGTAGTAGTAATGCTAGTGAACATACCCTAGATTGATGCGGTTGAATTATGAAACTTTGGGAGAAAAGAGTCAGAAACACGGACCAGCAAAGAGGTTTAGAGGCCGGAGACCTCCTACCCGGCGGGGGCGTCCAGCCTGCGCGGAGACTTGCCTCGCCCGGCACCGCCTCGCCCCACCCCTGCTGGGCCAGCGCGAATCCCGGCGCGGAGTTCCGGGCGACGGCGCGGTCCCCACTCTGGCCCGGCCTCTTTCCCTGCTCCCCTGCCTCCAGCGGTGCCAGCTGCGCGGGAGCCCCGAGAATCCGCCGCCACCGCGCAGGTTCCTGAGGCCGCCCTCACGCCACAGGTAGGAGCCGCGCGGCCGCCGCCGGGGGCGCGCACAGCTCCAGCGGGAGCGGGTTTCCGCCGCGCTCGCTTTCCGTCCCTCCTCCCGACGGCCGCCGGCAGTGGGCCCTTCCCCGCCCAACTTGGACGCAGCCTTGGCAGCGGCGTCGGCGACGGGCACCAGCTCCCTGCGGCCTCGCGGGACCGGCCTCCTTGGCAGCATTCGGGGGCCTCCAGTGCATGCCTTCGGCCCGGATTCCTGCAGAGTCGACGCCGTCAACTTGGGCGCGCACTTTTGCCGGGGCAGGTGGCTCTGGACTGCAGAGCCGCGCTGGCTCCAGGCCGAAGTTGAGGGCGTCTTCTGCAGGTGTATCCGTCTAGCTCGCCGCGGGGCCCCCAGTACAAGTGTGTCCGGTGACTCTAGGTCATCTCGCGGCCCTGGGGTCCGCTTGTGCTGTGGGATGACCGAGATGGCGGTGGCGGTAGGAACAGTATCCCAAAGCAACCAGGAAGTGCTGTGTCCCGAGGCTGAGCGCCCAGCCCTCCAGATGCACCGTCCTGGGCGTGTGACTACACAGCTGCCAGCTGTGGCGCCCACGAAGTGATGACGCCGGGGCGGGGCAGGGATAAGGGCGCAAGGACCTGGGTGTGTATAAAGGGGCTCCAGCTTCAGGTATGTGGGACTTAGGTCTCAGATCCAAGAAAGTGGAGCTTCAAGCCTAGGATAGGATTGTGTGAGGCCCTTCAGAACTATCTCCACGCCTGTATTTGCTCCTTCTAGTTTCGGATTATTGCCATCTTTACTGTCTTTGTAAAGTACTAAAGGCAAGTAGGTTCTTAAGGACCACAACCGTTTATGCGTTTGATTATCCCTAAGTTTTTCCCCGAAATGAGGAGTTCCCTTACTTTACTTGCCAGGCCTACCGGTTTCAGTTTAGACCGCCCTTTGAGTGCTTTCTCAGGGCTTCAGGGAGGCCAGGTATCCCCAGACCTCGGTGCTATGTTAAATGGCTAACTAAAGGTGGCGCAATGAAAGTCTAAAGAATGAAAATTAATCTATAGTTTGAACTATTAACAGACTCCACAATTACACACTGCCTCTTTGAATAAGATTTTCTTTCAGCATTGTTTTATGATAACATACAAGTGAATAGGGCACAGTCTTTTAGCTTGAATTTGTACACAGCCTTTAAATGTTGTTTTAGGATCTTTTCACTAATTGTCTGAGCTCCCTGCTTGTCTTCTCAGGATCTAGTATAACTCACAATCCATATGAAAAGTGTGAGTAGTTAAGGCTTTGAGAAAGGTGTGTCTGTAACATGTTTGTACCTGATGTTAGAGTATTTGGGAACCACGCCTAGAAATGCTGTATTTAGGCTTGTTGATTCGCTTACAACTAGGCAGTGGGAGATCCTGCTCCTTGGAAGTTGTCCGATTACTAAATGTGCATTTCTTAATTAAAAATGATTTGTTACAAAATTCATTTACCTTTAACTCTTATAGGGTTTTCCATGTTATTTTATTTTTGTTGTGTTGATATACATAACATAAAATTTTTCATTTTAACCATTTTTTAGTATGTAATTCAGTGGCATTAAGTACTTTCATATTATTGTGCTCCCATCACAACTATCCCTCCACAACTCTTTATTTTTTTAGTTTTAATAACATTTCAATGCGAATGACTACAATACAAGCTTTAGTTTTCTCACTAAGCGAAGTCTGAGTTCCTTCTCATATTTTTAGAGAAATTCACTTTTAAAGAAGAAAGTTGAAAAGGTATAACCAGACTGTGTTTAGTAAATTTTATCCCCATCAGGAAAGCCCTAATACTTTACTCTGTGAGGATAAACTCCTGCGCTAGGTTGCTTCAGTCGTGTCCAACTCTTTGCAACCCTATTGGCTATAGCCCGTCAGGCTCCTCTGTCCATGGGATTCTCCAGGCAAGAATACTTGAGTGGGTTGCCTGGCTCTCCTCCAGGGGATCTTCCTGACCCAGGGATTGAACCTCATCTCTTAAGTCTCTTGCATTGGCAGGCGGGTTTTTTTTACCACCTGGGAAACCCAGAGGATAAGCTTGCTGCTGCTGTTGCTGCTGCTGCTGCTAAGTCACTTCAGTCATGTTCAACTCTGTGCGACCCCATAGACGGCAGCCCACCAGGCTCCCCCATCCCTGGGATTCTCCAGGCAAGGGCACTGGAGTGGGTTGCCATTTCCTTCTCCAATGCATAAAAGTGAAAAGTGAAACTGAAGTCGCTCAGTCGTGTAAGACTCTTCGCGACCCCATGGACTGCAGCCCACCAGAGAGTTTTTCTGTTTGTTTGTTTTCTGGATGTGCCAGTGGCTTTCAGAGTCTTAGTTCCCAGACAAGGGACTAAACCCGTGTCCTGAGCAGTGAGAGTGCGGAGTCCTAACCATTGGATGGCCAGGGAATTCCCTAGAGTTGTTGTTGGTAGTTTTCTCTCCTTAATCTCTAACAGATGAAATTCCTTTGTCTCCTTAGCAGCTCTGTAGCATGTTTCCAAATTATGCTCGAGCTCAGGTTGTGCACCCTTTTAACTAAAAGGAGTTTTGATTGAGCTAGCTCCTAGGTGTAGCAGTTTCCTTTCCACTCTAGATGTTTACTAAACATTGATGGACCCAGAGGACCCAGTACATAAGATGTGACCCTTTAAACTCTTAGTTTGAGTCACTGTGTACATAAGAGAAGCTGTAGCTGTGCAGGACCTGGTTTGATGTTTTTAATTCTTTAAGTCTTAGCACCACAAAATAAAATGTATTCTCCCACCAGGGTGTGGATAAATGTTTTTGCAGGGTTAAAATGAGAAACTCATACCCTAAATGTCTCATAAGCCTGTGACATTTCTGATTAGAAAAGGGATGGTACAAATCCTGTCTCATGCTGTAGTGGAAATGCCTTCCAATGTATTTCCCTAAATTCACAGGCCAGTGTAAAATCTGTATCCCAGATGTTTTAATGCCGGGTTTTTAAATGAAAGTATATAGTAGGCGTTTCATAGTGTCACAGCTGCTTTTTTGTTTCTTTTGTGTTGTGAAACTTGCTTAATTTTTTAATTTATTGAACAAACATTCTGTGACAGAATACAAAATGATTTGTGTATTCAGTCAACACTTAAAGGTACTGTCTGTGCACCAGACACTATTCTAAGCATTTTACACACATGAGCACATTTTATTCTCAAGATAACCCTGTGAAGTAGGTATGTAATAGTCCTACCAGCCCCTTTTATAGATGAGTCATTGGAGGTACAGCAAGCTAGCCTATGGCAGAGCTGGGATTCCATTGCAGGCATCTTGAACGCAGGGTTTTGGCACTGCTGTCTCATCAGAAAAAAATAGCCAGAGATTCCACCCTCCTAACAATTTTTTTCATATTGTTATATTGCTGTCTTGTCCTTATCCTTAGGGAATAATAACTTGGCATAATTGCAATCGAAGTGCAGCTCAGACAACCCATTCAATTCCTTTATTTTTCATCTGGAGAATGAAATGGCAACCCTCTCCAGTATTCTTGCCTGGGAAATCCCATGGACAGAGGAGCCTTGTGGGCTATAGTCCATGGGGTCGCAAAGAGTGGGACATGACTGAGCAGCTTTCACACACACATACACATGCACACATTTTTCACTAGCAGAAATTAAAGTGGAGTGTGGTTTTGTCAGGCTCTGTGAGCACTGAGACAGGGTCCTAGAGAGTCTCTGCTGCTGGTCTTCTTGCCTCTTGATTGTGAGGAGTTTTGGACAGGGATCCTGAAAGAGTCTTGGAGGCCAGGATGTGTGTATAGGGAGGCAGTATTTGCCAATCAGGGAGGAAATACTTCTGTATTTTAATAATCATATGACCAGTACTCTTGCCTGGAAAATCCCATGGATGGAGGAGCCTGATAGGCTGCAGTCCATGGGGTCGCGAAGAGTCAGACATGACTGAGCGACTTCAGTTTCACTTTTCACTTTCATGCATTGGAGAAAGAAATGGCAACCCACTCCAGTGCTCTTGCCTGGAGAATCCCGGGGAAGGGGGAGCCTGGTGGGCTGCCGTCTATGGGGTCGCACAGAGTTGGACATGACTAAAGCGACTTAGCAGCAGCAGCAGCAGAAGCATGACCATCCCAGAGCTAATCTGCCAAATGAAGGCCTGGGTTTTATCCCAGGTGGACAGAACAGAAGCTTGTGGCTGACCGTAGGCCATGGAAAGTCTTGCTGTAGGGCTCCAGAACCCCAATTCCTTCCCCAGCCTGTGACCTCAAGTTCCCCTCTGGATGAGAGGAATATTTTATTCTGTACTCAATCATTTTTTGCACTTTTTGGATCTGGAGTTGGGAACCTTTTGAAAGCCTCTGACGCACAAAAGAAAATCAGCCAAGAGCAACAGGGAAATAAAAATAACTCTGTCTGGTCGGCTCTTTTGTTGAGAGAGGGAGAGACTTCTAAGGGCATAAATTGACAAACTTTATATTAAGGACAGGAAAATCAAAGTTCAGTATTCAACAGTGATTTTTTTTTTTTCCAAAGTAGGCTCTTGCAGACAGTAAGTGAATTTGGATGAAGGAGAATAAGGAATAAACATGGGAAAAAGCAGGTGGTGGAGTGGGAGGGAGAAGCCAGTGCGGAGGGGAACCAGCACAGGGGAAGACAGGGTGCTGAAAGTTTGGTCAGTTCTTTACACAAGCTTGAGCTTCTGTGTGATTCTGCGTAACAATCCCTTTGAAATGTCAAGTGTAGATGAAAATTATCTTTTCTTTGGTTTATCTTAAAGTGATTATTTATTTATGGTTTTTCTATTGAGTTAACATTGATTTATAACATTATGTAAGTTTCATGTGTACAGCATTCCATTTCTACTTCTGGATACACTGTGCTGCGCTCTGCTGTGCTAAGTCCCTTCAGTCGTGTCTGACTCTTTGTGACCCTATGGCCTGTAGCCTGCCAGGTTCCTCTGTCCATGGGATTCTCCAGGCAATAGTACTGGAGTGGGTTGTCATGCCCTCCTTCAGGGGATCTTCCCAACCCAGGGATCCAACCCACATTTCTTACGTCTCCTGCTTTGCCAGGCAGGTTCTTTACCACTAGTGCCACCTGGGAAGCCCCTGTATACACTACAGCCACCAAAATTTTTAGTTACATCTATCTCCATATATTTGATCCCCCTTATCCATTTCATCCTCCCCACCATCCCTCCCACCCCCCCAACCCTTTCACTCTAGCAACTCACTACTTTGTTCTCTGTATCTATGTGTTTGGTTTGTTTAAATTTTTTTTTTTTGCTTTTTAGTTTGTATTTTAACAAATGAGTGAAATCATATAGTATTTGTTTTCACTTAACATAATATCCTCAAGGTCCAGTTATACTGTTCAAAAGGCTGGATTTCATCTTTTTCTTGGCTGAGTAATATTCCATTGTAATTATCACGTCTTTTTTTTAAACAGTCATTTATTTTACAAAGTTGTTTAAATCCACTCTTTAGCAACGTTTAAAAGGCATATTTAAAAATGTATTTTCCAACTTGTTAGTGTTCACTAAAGTTAAAGTCACCAGACATCCTCATGGAGCTTCAGTATTCCTGGGCCTCCACAGGCCTTCTCCATTTGGATCAGTAACGTAGCATGAGAGGTTAAACCGTCCACCAGTTAATGTTCATGTCTAGGAATGCCATGCGCCTTTACATTGTCTTCCCACACATGACCTCATTTGCAAGCCAAACAACATTACTGATGCTCCCATTTACAGTTTAGAATGCTAGGCCTCAGAGAAGCAATTAGCCACGTTCACACATCTAATAATTAATTTTTAATCTGAGGATTCCACATCTTCTTTATCCATTCATTCATTCATGGGCACTTAAGTTGTCTCCATATCCATTATAAATAATGCTGTAATGAACATAGAGGTGCATATATCTTTTTTAATTAGTGTTTTTTATTATTTGGCTAACTATGCAGAAACAGGACAGCTGGATCATACAGTAGTTCTAGACTTAATTTTTTGAGGGATCTCCACACTATTTCCCAAAATGGCTGCAGCCATTTACAGTCCCATCAACAGTGTATGAAGCTTCCCCTTTCTCTACTTCCTTGCCAGCTTGTTATTTCTTGCCTTTTTGATCATAGCCTTTGTAACAGGCATGTGGTGATACCTCATTGTGGTTTTGATTTGGATTTCCATAATAATTAGTGATGTTGAACATTTCTTCATGTGCCCATTAGCCATCTGTATGTCTTCTTGGAAAAATGTTTATTCATCTCCTCTGCCCATTTTTAAATTGGGTTGTTTGTTTTTTTGTTGTTATATGAGTTCTTTTTATATTTTAGATGTCAACCCTTTATTGAATATATGGTTTGTAAACATCTTTTCCCATTTGGTAGGTTGTCTTTTCATTTTGTTGATAGTTTCCTTTGCTGTTCAGAAACTTTTTAGTCTGATTTAGTCCCACTTGTTCATTTTTACTTTTGTTTCCCTTGCCTGAGGAGACAAATCCAGAAAGATATCGCTAAGACCACTGTCAAAGTGCATACTGCCTATGTTTTCTTCTAGGAGCTTTATGGTTTCAGGTCTTACATTCAAGTCTTTATCTTGAAGTGATCTTATTGTTGCTTAAAATCACTGCTAATCAATAAAGCATGTGGACAAAGAGATACCAGGTAACTCTTAGCCCCTGCTTGGAATCTTCATACTAACCTAGTCTATTTTTGTTTACACTCTTTTTTATGAATGGTTTTACATATAGCATGATATTAGAATCACTGGGTTTTCAATTATTTTATCGCTTGTCTTCCCCATGAGAGGTCACTGACTGTTTTTTTTCACTTTTGCGTCTCCGCTGCTCATTGTCGTGTACAATTAGATGTGAGCTGAATCGGTGTGATTCATTTTATTCAAAATATGTAAATATTTCCAGAAAAGATTATTATAATGAATGTTTTACTTATTGATTTGTTCTGCTGTGCCACTTAACTTTCAGAAATAAACTTGTAGAAGTGCAGTGGACAGTCTGTGGCATTTTGAATTTGCAGCCAGTTTACTCATTTCATTGGTCTTTTCCTGCATTATTTTCTACCTGAATTCTGATGAAAGAGTCCTTTGAAATAAGGAGATTGGGGAGGTAGCAGAGGATTGAGGTGTGGGTTCCAAAATCATATTATCTTAAGGAAAAAAAGAATCACCTGATAGAATTTTGTAGATGCTAAATATTTCAAAGCTAGGAACATGGAGCAAAGATTTTTTTTACCCTAACCCCGGTCCCAACCCCAATCTGCCACTGTCTTGTCTGGAAATGTAGGATGATGGGGCAGTGATGAATCAAACCAGGTCTTGTAAAGTGAGTAAGGTAAATAACAGTAAGGCACAGTTGAGCCCCACAAGTTCCTCACCAGGAGTAATGACCACAGTCCTTGTCCTAGGAGCCTGAGGACTCGAGCACCATGTGGCCTGAGACAAATAACTTAAAAGTCCCCTATACCTTGGTTTCCCTATCTGTAGAATGGGGATAAAAATCATACCTATCTCATAGGATTATTGTGGGGACTGCAGGAAATGACGCCTGTAAAGCATTTAGCTTAGAGCCTGGGATTTCCTGGTGCCTCGGTGGTAAAGAATCTGCCTGCCAGTGCAGAGATGCAGATTCAATCCCTGGGTCGGGAAGATCCCCTGGAGAAGGAAATGGCAACTCACTCCAGTATTCTTACCTGGAGCATCCCACGGACAGAAGAGCCTGGCGGGCTATAGTCCGTGGGATTGTAAAAGGGTTGGACCCAGCTTAGCAACTAAATAACAACTGGAACATAGAAATGACACAATAAATGTTAGTTGCCGTCTTTCGAAAAGCTCTCCCCACTCCATCCCAGGTCTAGCAGGAGTGACATCCCTAAATAGCCAAGCAAATCACTGTTGGAGGAGACATGGAGGTGGGACCTTATGGGAATATGGACCAGGGGGAAATGAATTTTTCCTGAGATGAATTCTTGAGTAAGTATGGCATTCCGTGAGACCCCAGTGATGAGAAGCAATAGGAAAGCTTCAGGCAACAGAGCTAGTTACAACTAGGGATAATGGGCTATATGCCTTTGATAATCATGCTTTTCGGTATATGTTTTGACATTAGGTAGAAAATTTGATTTTTTCTTAATTTACAAACATAGGATGGCATTTGGGCTTCGCAGGTGGTGCAGTGGCTTCCCTGGTGGCTCAGCTGGTAAAGAATCCGCCCGCGATGCAGGAGACCAGTGGCACAGTGGTAAAGAATCCACCTGCCAAAAGCAGGAGATGCAAGAGACATCTCTCGATCCCTGGGTGGGGAAGATCCCTTGGAGAAGGAAATAGCAACCCACTCCAGTATTCTTGCTGGAAAATCCCGTGGACAGAGGAGCCTGCTGGGCTGCAGTCCATGGGGTCAGAAAGAATCAGACACACTGTCTGCATGTGCACACGCAGGGTGGCATTTATTTATAGTAGGAGAAGCATGATTTGTCTTTCTTTTCCGACGAGTGTATGTATGGAGGTATATTTTTAAAGTATATTTAGAATTAACAATAGGGTGTACTCTGAAGGGAAGAGTGAACTAGTTCGCGCTGTGTTGGAATAACATGCCTCCCATCACGTTCCTTGCCTTCATGTTAAATGGCAAGAGGGCGCCACAGGCTTCGCCAACTTTCTAGGGGTGTGGGTGACACATATCTGCATGATTCATGGATGGAAGTGCAGACTGTGTGTCAGTAACCTACACCAGCCGTTTTCACACTTGAAGGAAAAAATTGTTGTTACTGTCCCCTGCCCTGCCCCTAAGAACTGCTTTTCTAAATGAACACTTCTCTGAAATCCCAGTATGTAGAACACCCTAAGCACAGCCGTCCTTGAGGATTCCTAGATGGGGCCAGTGAACCAGCTGTGTCCTCCCTCCCTGCCCACATCCTGGCACAGGCAGCTGCCCCTTAGCAGCTGGAACTGTGGGGCTCCTTGGAGCAGACGTGAAAGCACTGCTGTACGGCTGTTGGAGGGAAGAGAAGACGAAGGCCTGAAGAGGGAAAGGAGAGGAAAGGCAGTGGACTGTTTTGTTTTTTTTTTTTTTTTTCCAGAAGCTTTTGCCAGTGGTGCACTGGAACTGACATGCTGAGAGCTGGTTTTAAATTTTCAGGAATTTCATGAGCCAGTTGTTAAACATGCCATTATGAAACAACAGATTGCCTAAGTTTAGGTTTTAAACTTATGTTAAATGCATTATATTGAAAACAAAAGTAGTGTCTTGAGTTGGAGATGTAGTTGGAGGTAAAGGAGTACCCCAAGTTGTGCAGTGTTCTTAACTATCTTTTCCTATTAGCTAGTATAATTTTGGTTTCATACTTTTTTCTTTATCTCAGCTGCATCCACTTTATATTTTTTCTTCCCAACTTGTATAAGATTTCTTTCTTTCTTTCTTTTTTTTTTGTTTAATTGCATTAAGTATGACATCTATCATGGTGTTGAATACAGTCAGGAAAGTCCCTGGAGGAGGGCATGGTAACCCACTCCAGTATTCTTGTCTTGAGAATCCCATGGACAGAGGAGCCTGGCGGGCTACAGTCCATGGGGTCGCAAAGAGTTCAACTCAACTGAAGTGACTTAGCACTCACGCATGTGTGATTGGTAATAGCAGACAATCTTTCTTCCTATTCCTAGGAGAAAACCTTCAACTTCTCCTTAAATGATATTAGCTATACATTTTTAAGTTAATCTTTATTAGACTATAAAATTTTACTTTGCTTTTTCTTTTCTATTACTTTTATAAATTATGAGTGGACATATAGTTATACCAAGTGCATTTTCCCTTAACTGCATTCACTTTAATCCTTGATTCTATTTGTCTGTAGAGATAAGATTCTTCAGATTCAGCTTTCCCGTTCAGGGCAAGCTTGCCCTCTCCTCACTCCCAGTTAGCCATTCTAAGGTCTGGCTAAACAAAATCACCTGGGAGCTTGATTAAATTCAGAGTCCCAGGTTCTGTCATGTACCTACTAAATTGGGTTTCTTGGAGTGGGGGTGACTCAGTGCAGTATAGTGTGAGTTCCTTTGGGATTCTGATGATCCTCCCATGTACCTGCTTGGCCCCTGTGGGCACTTGCTGCCCAGCCCTGGGGGCTCCATGTGCCCAGTGTAGTGTCAAGTCATTTGGGCTACTGGACCCTGGCCACATTGCCGGAGAGTCTTGACTTTTATGTTTGGCCTCAAATTCTCTTCCTGTGAGACAACTTTCAGAGTCTGCCTCTTGGCCCCATGAACCTGTTTCTCAGATAAGGGCCTGACTCCCTGAGCCCAGATCTGTTGGGGCCTAGATTCTCACCTAAGGATACAGCTCTGCATGGTACGTGGAGACTAGCAGGGAGTCAGCTGTGCTAGGTTTATTCCCACGTTAGCCTCAGTTTTCATCTTTCTGAACTGCAGTTGCCCATCTCTGGGGCTGGTCGGGGGGAGTTCTGTTTCTGGAACGTACCAACCTGGTTCCACTTCAGGGCTTTGCATTGTGCTGTTCCCTCTGCCAGAAACACCCTTCTTCTGAGTCTGCGTGGCGTGCGTCTTTTTGACATTTGGGTCAATGACGAAAGGTTCAAATATCACCTCTCTGAAAAGTCTTTCCCTGACCATCAAATCTGCCTCCCTGCCTAGTCTGCATTACCTTGCTCATAGCCTCACTGTCCTAGCTATTCCTGTGGGTGATTTTCACCCCAGCACTGATCACTATGAGTTTTTCTTCACGTCTTGAATACTGAGTTTTCTACACATGAACATAAGCTCCATGAGAGCTGGCATTTGCCTGGCATGTAGTAGGTGCTCACTAATTGTAAAATGCCTCTCTGAACTACTGTGTGAGTATGTGATGTTAGTGTGAACCCTGGGTTCCCAGGTGATTCATCAGTTCTTGTTATCACTCTTTCCCGATTCCACAGATGTTACCTTTAGGACAGTGATGCATTGCTGAGATATTACTGCCATTTGGAACAAGGGCCACTCTAAATCGATGGGAAACAAAATCTGTAGCCCTGTATATGAATGTTTCCTTTTATTTGCAGAGAGCGTGTAAGGGTTGATTCAGCTGTAGCTGTTTGTCCTGTGGGTGATTAATCTGTGATAAAATGGATCAATTAAACATGAAAGTAGTGTAAAATAAACCTGATAGATTTGGGGAAATTCCTGTTTTCCTCCCTCTTTGAGTTCAATTGGGGTGGTGTTGGGTGGGGTGATGGGGTAAGAGGGCTATACATCACTCTGTAAAACTCAGGAGTCCAGAAGGACATGCTGGAGAGGTTTGTCCTATCTGATGTCACAGGGAACAGAGTTGACTAATGAGGAAGTAAATTTTACAGATCTGTGGCCAAGGAAGGCCAGTAGGGCTGGTGGTGAAAGCCATCACCTTGTGTTTGCTGCTCCTACTGGTGCTGGTAAGTTCGTCAGTGGTCTTTTGATGCCAACCGAGTGCTCAGCATGTGCTTGAGCAGCAAGATGTGGTTCCACTGGCACAGAGTTTGTGGTCTAATACAGTCAGTTAAAGGCTGGACTGAGTTGTGCAGCACGGTGCTGCTAGGCTGCCTACAGTGGGCTGGTGTTTTGTTACAACACATCCCAGTTTTTCATGATAGTGATTTCAGTCTGCTCTAGGTTTGGAGCAGCAGCTAGGGTAAGAGATGTAGAGAGCAAAGCTCTGAACTTCTCTAAACTTTGCTTTCCATAAAAGTATCTCATTTGAAAAAAGCATGATTTTATATATTTATTTTTTAAAAAGTAAACTTTGTGTTTCAGATTCACAGAAAAGTTTTGAGGATGGTGAAGTGAAAAAGTGAAAGTGTTGGTTGCCCAGTGTTTGACTCTTTGTGAGCCTATGACTGTATCTCACCAGGCTCTTCTGTCCATGGAATTCTCCAGGCAAGAATACTGGAGTGGGTTTCCATTCCCTTCTTCAGGGGATCTTTCTGACCCAGGGTTTGAACCCAGGTCTCCTGTTTTGCAGGAAGATTCTTAACCATCTGAGCCAGATGGTTAACTAGGGAAGCCCAAGAATACTGGAGTGGCTAGCCATTTTGAGGATGGTATACATGGGCAAACTATGGTTTCATCTCTTATTAACATCTTATATTGGGGTGGCACTTCTGTTATAATTAATGAATCAATACTAATGTATTGTTATTAAAGTCCATACTTTATTCAGATTTCCTCAGTTTTCTCTAATGTCCTTTTTCTGTTCCAGGACCCCGTCCAGGATACCATGTTACATTTAGTTGTCATGTCTCCTTAGGTTCCTTTGGGCCATGATATTTACTCAGACTTTCCATGTTTTTTATGACTTTGATGTTTAAAGGGTTACTGGTTAGGTATCCCATAGGTATCTTGCAGTGGTGGTTGTTTAGTCGCTAACTCGTGTGTAACGCTTTTGTGACCCCATGGATGGTAGCCTCCTCTGTAGCCTGCCAGTCTCCTCTGTCCATGGGATCTCCCCAGCAAGAATACTGGAGTGGGTCACCATTTCGTTCTCCAGGGGCTCTTCCCAATCTAGGGATTGAATCTGGGTCTTCTGCCTTGCAGGCAGATTCTTTACTGCTGAGCCTCCAGGGAAGTCCAAAGGTTTCTTGTAGACTGTACCTCAATTAGAATGTTTATGATGTTTTTCTCATGATTACATTGGAGAGGAAGACCACAAAGGTGGTCTCATCACATCGCGTCAAGGGTACACACCGTCATCATGACTTACTGCTTCTGGTGTTCACTTTAATCACCTTGCAAGGGAGTGTTTGGAAGGTTTCTTCACTATGGAGTTGCTCCCCCATTCCCTACCCAATACTGTACTCTTTGGAAGGAAGTCGCTCTGCACAGCCCATGCTATTGAGATAGGGAGTTATGTTCCACCTCTTAGGGAAGGGACAATTAGCTGCATAAATGATTTGAAATTCTTCTGTATGGAAGATGTATCTTTTCATCCCCACTTATTTATTTATTCAATTATTTATTTATCTCAGTGTGGACTCATGGTATTTGTTTAAAATGTGGATTATAACCCAGTACCATGTTATTTACTTATATTTGGCTTTTTAAAGATTTTATTCAAACAAAAACATTCTATTGTTTTAAAATGTTAGAAAACTATTGTTCATATATATAGTTATATATACGTAATGTTATTATATATAACATTATATATATATTTATCTTTCCTCTTTTTCCTTTAAATACCCTATTTATGCATTTATTATTTGGAGCAATAAAAGGCAAATTACCAGTTAGGATTTGATCATGTTTTTTTTTTCATTATTTTTTGCAGGAGTGAAATTAAGATATAAATATTTATGTGTTTGGGAGGATGGTAGAGGTCAAAGGCATTTCTTTCCCCAATTGTGTACTGAGTTTACACTCACTACTTTCAATTATTGCTGAAATAAATGTCCATCATGTATATGGACATTTATAGTCAGCTCTTCCTAAAACTCCTTAGGAAGTATAGGAATTTAGGAACAATTTTGTCTTTTTTTATTTTCTTCAGATTTTTCTTAATTAGATGCTACTCAATGCATTGTTCTCATTCAACGGTGAATTTGTTACAGAAATCCCCATGGCAGTCCTCCCTGCTTTCTGTTTCCCACAACCAATCTCCTATGTGCAGGTTTTTTCTCTACTAAACCACATAATTAAACTCTTGTTTTTGTTTTTCAGTAGCTCAGTCAAGTCTGACTTTTTGCAACCATGTGGACTGAAGCATGCCAGCTTCCCTGCCCTTTACTATCTCCCAGAGTTTGCTAAAAGTCACATCCTTTGAATCAGTGATGCCATCTCATCCTCTGTTGTGCCCTTCTCCTCCTGCCTTCAATCTTTTTCAGCAACAGGGTCTTTTCCAGTGTGTTGGCTCTTTGCATAAGGTGGCCAAAGTATTGGAGCTTCAGCTTCAGCATCAACCCTTTCAGTGAATATTCAGGGTTGATTTCCTAATTTAGGATTGCCTGATTTGATCTCCTTGCAGTCCACTGGACTCTCAAAGAGTTTTCTCCAACACCATAGTTCAAAAGCATCAATTCTTCAGCACTTAACCTTCTTTATAGTCCAACTCTCACATCCAAACGTGACTACTGGAAAAACCATAGCTTTGACTATACAGACTTTTGTTGGCAAAGTAATGTCTCTACTTTTTAATATGCTGTCTAAGCTTGTCCTAGCTTTTCTTCCAAGGAACAAGCATCTTTTAATTTCATGGCTGCAGTCACCATCTGTAGTGATTTTGTAGCCCAAGAAAATAAAGTGTGTCACTGTTTCCATTGTTTTGCCATCTGTTGGCCATGAAGTGATGGGACCGGATGCCATGATCTTAGTATGTAAATATAAATATCATTTATATATAAATTTCCTCTCATTTTAAAGCACCTAAAAGTCTAACATATAGCAGATCCCAACATGCTTATTGGACTGGCTTGAAATAGAGGGAATGATCCTAAAACTATTTCATTCCCTTTACTTCTCAATATTTTTGATTTTCTCTTGTATTTCATTAGGAACTTTTGTTCTACAATCCAGTATTTTTTGGTGTTCTTGTTTCTGTGCCAGTTCACACACACAGATATGCTTTAGGGAGTGCTTTTAGTTACGGGCCAGTTCTTTTTTTTTTTCTTTTTGATTGAAGTTGTGGGCTGTTTAGTTGTTCAGCCCTGTCCGACTCTCTTTGCGATCACATGTACTGCAGCACGCTAGGCTTCCCTGTCATTCACCATCTCTCTGAGTTTGCTCAAACTTAGGTCCTTTGACTCAGTGATGCCATCCAGCCATCTCAACCTCTGTTGTCCCCTTCTCCTCCTGTCTTCAATGTTTCCCAGCATCAGGGTCTTTTCCAGTGAGCTGGCTCTTTGCATCAGGTGGCTAAAGTATTGGAGCCTCAACTTCAGCATCAATCCTTCCAATTCAGGATTGATTTCCTTAAAGATGGACTGGTTTGATCTCCTTGCAGTCCAAGGGATTCTCAGGAGTCTCCTCTACACCTCAGTTCAAAAGCATCAATTCTTTGGTGCTAAGCCTTCTTTATGGTTCAACACTCACGTCCATACAAGACTACTGGGAAAACCATAGCTTTGACTATATGGACCTTTGTCGGCAGGTAATGTCTCTGCTTTTTAATATGCTGTCTAGGTTGGTCATAGCTTTTCTTCCAAGGAGCAAGCATCTTTTAATTTCATGGCTGCAGTCACCATCTGCACTGATTTTAGAGCCCAAGAAAATAAAGTATGTCACTGTTTCCATTGTTTTCCCAACTATTTGCCATAAAGTGATGGGATCTGGTGCCATGATCTTCGTTTTTTGAATGTTTTGCGTTTTAAGCCAGCTTTTTCACTCTCCTTTCACATTCATCAAGAGGCTCATTGGTTCCTCTTCACTTTCTGCCATAAGGGTGGTGTCATCTGCATATCTGAGGTTATTGATATTTCTCCCAGCAATCTCTATTCCAGCTTGTACTTCATCCAGCCTGGCATTTTGCATGATGTACTCAGCATATAAGTTAAATAAGCATGGTGACAATATATTTAGCTTTGATGTACTCCTTTCCCAATTTTGAACCAGTTTGTTGTTCATGTCCATTTCTAACTGTTGTTTCTTGACCTGCATACAGGTTTCTCAGGAGACAAAGAAGTTGTGGGCAGAGAACTTTTAAATGAAGTTGTGGGTAGACAATTACACTCAGAGACCAGATGACCTGACCATTTGGTCCAGAAAGATACTTCTAAGTCAAGTGTTGGTGGCTCAGTGGGCAGTCAGTTCCACGTGCAGCCCTGGTGTTCTGATACCCCACTGAGGACTCAATACTCCTTTAAGAAGTGTGAGACCCATTCCAGTGAAACTGCAGAAATGTGTCTCAGTTAATGGGGGCTCCAAGGTACTCTGAGTCTTCATGTCTCAGCACAGAAAGAATTCAGCAAGAGGCAAAGTGAGAGATACTGCTGCTGCTGCTAAGTTACTTCAGTCGTGTCTGACTCTGTGCGACCCCACAGACGGCAGCCCACCTGGCTCCGCCGTCCCTGGGATTCTCCAGGCAAGAACACTGGAGTGGGTTGCCATTTCCTTCTCCAAGTGAGAGATAAGAAGTGATTTATTAGAATAGGGTACTTGTGAGACTTATAAGCAGGTGGACAAGAAAGTGCCCTGCCCAGATCTTAGTGGGCTATGATTTTATAATCAAAGGAAAAGTGGAGAGGGGGAGAAGACCACCTTCTTCCTCATTCTTGAGCAGATATCAAGCTTCCATCATTAACTTCTCCTCCACATAGGCAGGGGATTTTTCTTGCCCCTACATGATCAAGCCAAGACTGTCATGGTGCAGTGAAAATGAGCAAAAAGGCAATAACATATACTAGAGTATGGGAAATCATTTCAGGCTTTATATCACCTTTCAGGTATCATATCACCTTTTCCTTATATTTTTGTTTTTAGTGTGTGCAGAGGAACACGTCCTAGGAATTGTTGGCTTGCTTACCTCACTGGGCAGGATGTAAGTCTTTTTCCATTATTGTTTTATTGTTCTGGGGCATGTCTCATGCTTAAGTTGCATTGTTTTATTGCTGAGTAAGCCTGACTGATTTTGTGGTTAAGCAAACCAGCTTTCTTGCGTGATCATTAACTTACTGGGGTCTCTCCTACTTTATTCTCTACTTGCAATCTCCTAGTGGGATTAGCTATTTAATCACCTGTTTTGTCCCTTTACTCTGTCTTTATCACCAGCTTAACTGACTCTGTAAATGGCAAAATAAATGCTGGCCTGTGGGTCAGTTTCCAGGAAGATTAGGTAATATACCTAGAGTTGGGTCTTTAGATCTGGCTAGACAGGTATGAAGAATTTCCTACTACAATCAAGTAAAGGCTGCACTATCAATTTAGAACATGCTGAGAAGTCATTATTATATTACATGGTAATTAAGCACAAGTTAGGCATAAAGGATAAGCACCTCACTTAATGGACTGTAATTAGAATTATTTTAACACAACCCAGGCAAGCATTTCATTCTCATTCTTTCTCATGAAACCAGTGCTTGTGTTGACACTGTCTCCTAATTCCATCCAGGATTTTTTTTTTTCTCAATTTATTTGTTTACTTACTGAGGCATAGACCCTTGATCTGATGATTTCTATACAGTAAATTTTTTTACACCCTGATTTCCTAGTACCAGTGGCTCAGGAAGGCTATGAAATCTCCCATAACTTAAAAGGACCATATGTTCGTTGAGAAGGAATTACTAGAAATGATGAATGTAATTTTTGTTCTTTGTCATGACTCACAAACCAAGTTGGGTCTGGGGCAGGGAGGTGATGCCTGACTTCAGATAAGACTTGTGTTTCTTTGGCCTTGGGGTTCTCCTCACCAGTACCCCCAGAGCTGGTGCACAGCAAGAGAGAGTGCACAGCTCTGGGGCAGAGGAGAGTGACTACCTCAGCTGGCAGTGTAATAGGTCCTGAATGGGTCTCTGGGCTCACCAGCCACCCTCGAACCTCTTCTCAGAGGACAGGCCTGGAGAACTCTTTGGGCCTAAGTAGAGGCTTGATTTTCTTCGATGTGTAGATCCATTGATTAATGCTGCAAAAATGGGCCTAGAATTATATTCATAAAGGATGTTTAAGCGACCATGATTAATTGAAAATACCCTCATCATTTAGTTCTGCGTTGTATCCCTCAGCATTGTAATCAGTCCACTTTGATCTTATCCAACTTACTTTCCTACTGTTGCTGATTGTTGACTGAAAAAAAAATGCAGGAAAAAGATAGCTCTGAGGGGCTGCTGTGAAGAAGTAAGGGAGGAGCCAGGATATGTAGGATTTCTTGCAACAAAAACCAGGTAGTCGGAACATCCAGAGGTTGCTGTTAAAGAAAACCAGACATCTCAAGTTAATGAATTTAGTGCTTTTCTGTGTATGGGAAGATGCAAAAGTCTGGGTTCATTAAAATTATTCCTTTGACACCTGACCTGCCTCTTGAGAACCCTATATGCAGGTCAGGAAGTAACAGTTAGAACTGGACATGGAACAATAGACTGGTTCCAAATAGGAAAAGGAGTACGTCAAGGCTGTATATTGTCACCCTGATTATTTAACTTATATGCAGAGTACATCATGAGAAACTCTGGGCTGGAAGAAGCACAAGCTGGAGTCAAGATTGCCGGGAAAAATATCAATAACCTCAGATATGCAGATGACACCACCCTTATGGCAGAAAGTGAAAAGGAACTAAAAAGCCTCTTGATGAAAGTGAAAGAGGAGAGTGAAACAGTTGGCTTAAAGCTCAACATTCAGAAAATGAAGATCATGGCATCCAGTCCCATCACTTCATGGGAAATAGATGGGGAAACAGTGGAAACAGTGTCAGACTTTATTTTTTGGGGCTCCAAAATCATTGAAGATGGTGATTGCAGCCATGAAATTAAAAGATGCTTACTCTTTGGAAGGAAAGGTATGACCAACCTAGATAGCATATTGAAAAGCAGAGATATTACGTTGCCAACAAAGGTCTGTCTAGTCAAGGCTATGGTTTTTTCCATTGGTCATGTATGAATGTGAGAGCTGGACTGTGAAGAAAGCTGAGTGCCAAAGAATTGATGCTTTTGAACTGTGGTGTTGGAGAAGACTCTTGAGAGTCCCTTGGACTGCAAGGAAATCCAACCAGTCCATTCTAAAGGAGATCAGTCCTGGGTGTTCATTGAAAGGACTGATGTTGAAGCTGAAAGTCCAATACTTTGGCCACCTCATGTGAAGAGTTGACTCATTGGAAAAGACTCTGATGCTGGGAGGGATTGGAGGCAGGAGGAGAAGGGGACGAGAGGATGAGATGGCTGGATGGGATCACTGAGTCGATGCACATGAGTTTGAGTGAACTCCAGGAGCTGGTGATGGACAGGAAGGCCTGGCATGCTGCGATTCATGGGGTCACAAAGAGTCAGACACAACTGAGCAAGTGAACTGAATTGAACTTAGCTATCTAGGGCCAGTATCCAGCTTTTCTCCATCCTGAATCCCCTTAGGATGCACAGTTGGAGGTGGCTGCAGTGGTTGTTGGCTTGATGGTCACGACATCTTTTGCTTACTGATATGGCAGGCAGTATTTCTCATTCACATGATTATACCAGGGTCCTTTGCACTGCAGATGGATTCTTTACCCTCTGAGCCACGAGGAAGCCCTATACAAGAGTAGGACAATCTTACTCCACAAGTGTGGGTGTTACCTGGATTCAGTGGCTTGAGTGCTTTTCCCTTCCCTTTAAAGTTTCTTTTGGTTTCACATTTTAAGGGTCTATCATTTTACAAATAAGTCATGAAAAAATAGAAAACAGGTTTTACTATTCTCACATGACAGCCATCACAAAACTCATAAGGAAGAACAGGACTTAACAAGTAACAAGTCTCTAAAAATTCCAAAGATTGAGAGAAAAGGAATGAAATATCAAGAATTTAGCCAACTTTAAATAGAAGGCCCCAAATACATGAGAAATTTAAAAATATATTCATGTTGGTCCATGCGAGGTTTTTTTTTTTTTTCATATTTGCATGTTTTGGTCAAAATCTGTTTACTTAAAAAGTAATCTTGAATAATTCAATAATCTCTTAATAATTCAAAAAGTAGAAGATAACCACAATACAGTATAATGTGGTTTTAAAAAGGCTGAGTTTGCCTCAAAAAACCATTCTGTGAGCATAATTTACTTGTTAATAGAGACCCCAGTGTGAAGTTTGAACAATATTTCTTCAGTGACTGCTTATCCTTCTGTTCCTATAGAGTTTCACCTTTCATGTAAACAGGGCGTCTCTAAGTAAACCTTCTTGGCCAGCTCAACTAATTCATCATTTTGAAGATGACAGATTGAAAATGGCCTGATGTGTTTATTTTACAATCTGTCGTAATTAGGTAATGCATTTCCTCCTCACTGTAGACTTCTATGCATGGATTCAAATGGTCTAAATTTCCTATCAGAAACTGTGGATGTGCTGCAAAGAACTCTGGTCTGTTATGCAGGATAACCTGAGTTCTGGTTTTGTCTCAGCAACTAGCTCAATGTGAGCCTGGGCAATTTATTTTCGGAAATTCCGCCAGTCCTCTTATCTGTTTCAGACCGGGCCTCTGGAGCTAGGATGAGTTCGTCTTGATCCTCACCACTGCCCTCGGGGGATTTATGGTCTAGTGCAGCCGTTCTCACACTCCACTGTGCCTAGGATTCCCCTGGAGGGCTCTGAGGGCCCAGAGCGCCGGGCTTCACCCTAGAGTTTCTGAGCCAGTAGGTTGGCTGAGCTGAGAATTTTTGCGTTTCTAACAAGTTCCCAGATGCTGCTGATGCTGCTGGTTTGGGGACTCTGATTTGAGAACCACTGGTCTAATGGCTTAGCTGACACATCAGTAACCACAATTCAAAGATTAAATGCTGTGAAATAAGTACAAGTAATGTGCAATAGGAAACAGAGTGTGGAGAAGTGGGTCAAAAGATTAACAACCAGCTGGAGATCTGAGAAGCCCTCATGGAAGAGAGAGAGGTTAAGCAGGATCTTAAGAAGTGGATAAAGCCTAGACAGGTAGGACATTTGGGAGGCTGATGCTACCCAAGTCTCCTGATGGGAGGGAGAGTGCAGACTGTGTGGGGGAGCAGGGATGTCGGCTAGCCTAGATGGACTGGAGGGTTGATATGGGGGAAGGAACAACCAGAAACATGGAATTGAGAATGAGAGAGCTGGAAATTTAAACTAAATATGTTTTTGTATTTTGTATTTTGGCAACCAGGAAACAGCACGATCAGAGTCACATTTAATAAGGGCAACTCCAGCAATGTGATGGATGGCTTGGAAAGAGAAAGAATGATTTCAGGGGAGCTGGTTAGGAATGACTGGGGATTAGGCTGGTTAGGAATTCTAAGCAAGAAAAGCATGAAGTGGGGAGGATTTGTGCAGAAACCACAGATTTGGTCATTGATTGGTTCCTACGGATCAAAGAGATGGACAGGTCAAGAGAGATAGAGGATTCAAGTCTGAGTTGTTGGGGAGGAACGAGGGTGGCTGGATCTCTCAGGGGAAGTAGTTTGGATAAAAAAAAAGATGAACCTAGTGGGACCTTGGTTTCTTGAGGAGGGGACTGAATCAGGTACCTTAGAGGTCTCTTTTTGTACAATTCTAATCAATGTTTTGAGGGTTGTTGATTGTCTTAAATATTACAGAATATATTTGTACAGAAAGTAAACGGCTTATATGTAACAGGTACTGATATATTTGGGCTTCCCCAGTGGTTTAGGAGTAAAGAATCCATCTGCAATGCAGGAGGCTTGGGTTCGATCCCTGGATCAGGAAGATTTTCTGGAGGAGGACATGGCAACCCACTCCAGTATTCTTGCCAGGAGAATCCCGTGGACAGAGGAGCCTGGTGGGCTATAGTCCATGGGGTCGCAAAGAGTTGAACTGAAGTTACTGAGCACGCACGAGTGCACACACTCATATATTTGTGGATCGGTTGATCAGGGTTAATTATTAGCTGTCAGATATTTGCATTTGTAAATAGGCTTCTTTTCTGAACTTTTCTTCATTTTGCTTACAGTTTTCTTAGTGTGTTGACTTGCTCTTCCTCCATTTTATGTACTATGCATGTGAACATGTTTTTGGTATATGTTCTATGTGTATATTTATATATATGTTTTTTTTGAATGAGTATAGCAAATATTTTAAACCCTCTGGCCTCATTCTTCCATTATAATCATCACACTCTGTATTGGTATATTTGTGCACATCCCTAACTTTCCCTCTGGGTATAAACTTGTTTTGAGTAAAGAGCATGTCTTACTCAGTTTTGTTTTCCTTCCTACAGTCCTCATAAGTGCTTGTATAAAGTGGCTAGAAATGTTTGAGGGATTGGGTTGAATCACTGAGTAAAAGTCTATTACTCCCCGCTTCTTTAGGGAGAGACAAAATGGTTCAGGCAATAAAACATAATTGTTTACAGAGAAATGGAAATCCATGTATCTTGGGAGGCTGAAAAAGGAAACATTTAATTCAGGAGACCTTCAGGACTAGAGTAGAGATATTCATGGGCACTTTAGGAACCCGAAGCAGAAGCCCATAAAAACAAGGAGCGTTTTCAGCTCTGTCTTAAATTAGCTCTTGAAAACCTTGCGCCAGACCTCCATTTTTTTCATTTGTAAGTTTATAGTTGTAGTACCTCCCTGCACATCCTTTGGGGAGAAGTCTAGGCAGAGGGAACAGCAGGAACAGAGCATCAGAGATGGAAGAAAGTGTGTGCATTCTTTGTGACCAGTGTGATACGCTTGGGAATGAAGCAGGAGAGGGAGGTAGAAGTCCAGGTGCAGAGGGCCATTGCTGTTGAGATAGGAAGCTTGGACCCTATCCAACGGGAGAGTCTTGGGCTAGGTAGTTTACTTGGGAATGCCATCTGGGGAGCAGGAGTGCAGGACCAGAGTTACACAAGGAGGGAAGCAAAACCAGTACAAAGAGGAGTTTATTGAGTTGGCTGTTGTTCTCAACAACTAGTTGTTTGTTCACAAGGGGTCTTCTTAGGGAAAGGCGTATGAAATGTGTCTCAGCATAGTTCAGCTGGAGAAAAAGACGGGAGAGAATTTTACTCATTTTTCTCATCTCCCATTGATTAAAGGCAGCCTGACTTTTTCAGACTGGGCATGTCTGACTGCCATGCAGGTTCCCCTGGGCACCTCATGAAACAGCATCAGAGGAGCTTGGGCTGGAGAGGCCCTGGCAGGTTTCACATGTGGAGAGCTGGCTGGATTCTTCATGCCATGGCAGGAATACGAGGTGAGTTTGAGAGGATCTGAAGTCGTGCATAAAAGGTGGCTGACACAGGGAGCTACTGAGGGAATTTTAACAAAGGAACCAGCTGATCAGGTTTATACAATGGTGTCCTTGTTTTTTGTTTTCTTTTTTTTTGGTCACGCCGTGCGGCAGAGGATCTTAGTTCCTCAACCAGGGATCAAACCCTTGCCCCCTGCTCTGGGACTGTTGGTGTCTTAACCACTGGATTACCAGGGAAGTCCTACAGTGGAGTGCTTGTAAATGTTTAGCAAATGTTTAATCAGCTGTCCAGAAAAATAAGTGCATCAGTAATAACTTTTACTGATATAAAAGGATGTATAGTACACAGTTTACAAATAATGATAAAATAGACAATATTCTTTATTGTAAAGTCCACATAGCTAATTGATTCTGACAGGTTGGCAGTTTTCACTGAACTCTTGTATGCATAGCCAATCTATGGTTACAGCTGAGGAGAGAGGATAGCTGATGCTTTCCTGTTACAGTATGCAGTAAGATTAAAGTGAAACAATGAAGGCATATTCCAGAACTTCTGTTGCTCATTAAACATCTTCTTTATGAATTGAATAGTATAGAAGAATAGTTTCTCAGCTTTTTGTTACATTCACAATATAACTACAACGGGCACCACACATTAACATTTTCTCTCTCACTTTCTTAAGCTTAGACAATCAACTGAACAAAAACAAAAACAAAAAAAAAAAGCTTTGATTTGTCAATTTCCATATGAAAATATACCCATCGTGACCAATTTCAAGTTACAGGGAATTAGGAAAGGATATACAGTAGATAACATTATAATAGCATTTCCACAGATAATAAAACAGAACTAAGTAACCCAAGAGCATAGATATTGCTCACATGTACTAAAACAATAAAGAAGGGATGAATTTCAAGTGTTTATTACCTTTGGGATAATATAATTTATTTCATTGTTTAAATTTATATAATTTAAGTGTTAATCCTTATTAATGTTTAACAACTGATGCATAAAATTTCTGAAAATTTACCAGTCAGTTCTCAGAATCTAGGATCAACCAGCTCAGAACACTCCTGGAGTTATAGTTTTAGGAGATCTGGTAGCAATCTGTAGGAACATTTTGAAGGAAAGTAGTCCAGGGTTCGGGGGGGAATGTACCTGAGCTATGTTAGAAGTCCACATCTAAGGTCAGGAGTGGGGGCTGCACTTTGCTAGAGCGGCCGTGAGGAGATACCCTACGTCTGATGGCAAAGGAGAAGCCCCAGCGAGATGATAGGAGGGGCAAATTCGCATTTAGAGTCAAACCCCATTCCCGCCAGAGATGCTCAGAAGGCTCAAACAAACCTTGTGTGCACCAGGACCCAGAGACTCCACAGAGTCTGAGACAGAACTGTGTTTGAGTATCTCCTGTGGAGGTACAGGTCAGCAGTGGACTGCCGCAGAGGCGGGGGCTCTGGGTGCAGCAGACTTGGGTGTGGCATAAGCCCTCTTGGAAGGGGTTGCCATTAACCCCACCATAGTGCTGCCAGAACTTACGCAGGACTGGGAAATAGACTCTTGGAGGGCACAGACAGAACCTTGTGTGCACCAGACCCAGGAGAAAGGAGCAGGCCCCACAAGAGACTTAACCCAGACTTGCCCAGGAGCGTCCAAGAGTCTCCAGTGGAGGTGTGGGTTGGTGGTGGCCTGCTGCAGGGCTGGGGGCACTGAGTGTAGCAGTGCATGCATGGGATCTTTTGAAGGAGGTCACCATTATCTTCATTATCTCCACCATAGTTTGGTCCCAGGTAAATGACAGGGAGGGAACACAGCTCCACCCATCAACAAAAAATTGTATTAAAGATTTACTGAGCATGGGCCTGCCCATCAGAACAAGACCCAGTTTCCCCCTCAGTCAGTCTCTCCCATCAGGAAGCTTCCGTAAGCCTCTTATCCTTCTCCATTAGAGGGCAGACTGAAAACCACAATCACAGAAAACTAACCAATCTGATTACATGGACCGCAGCCTTGTCTAACCCAATGAAGCTATGAGCCATGCTGTGTAGGGCCACCCAAGATGACCCAAGGGTCATGGTGGAGAGTTCTGACAAAATGTGGTCCAGTGGAGAAGGGAATGGCAAACCACTTCAGTATTCTTGCCTTGAGAACCCCATGAACAGTATGAAAAGGCAAAAAGATAGGACACTGAAAGATGAACTCCCCAGGTCAGTAGGTGCCCAGTATGCTACTGGAGATCAGCAGAGAAATAACTCCAGAAAGAATGAAGAGACGGAGGCAAAGCAAAAACAACATCCAGTTGTGGATGTGACTGGTGATAGAAGCAAAGTCTGATGCTGTAAAGAGCAAATTGCACAGGAACCTGGAATGTTAGGTCCATGAGTCAAGGCAAATTGGAAGTGGTCAAATGGGGGATGGCAAGAGTGAATGTCAACATTTTAGGAATCAGCTAACTAAAATGAACTGGAATGGGTGAATTTAACTCAGATGACCATTATATCTACTACTATGGGCAAGAATCCCTTTGAAGAAATGGAGTAACCATCTTAGTCAACAAAAGAGTCTGAAATGCAGTACCTGGATGCAATCTCAAAAACGACAGAATGATCCCTGTTCATTTCCAAGGCAAACCATTCAGTATTACAGTAATCCAAGTCTATGCCCCAACCAGTAACGCTGAAGAAGCTGAAGTTGAACAGTTCTATGAAGACCTACAAGACCTTCTAGAACTAACATCCAAAAAAGATGTCCTTTTTATTATAGGTGACTGGAATGCAAAAGTAGGAAGTCAAGAAACACCTGGAGTAACAGGCAAATTCACCCTTGGAGTACAGAATGAAGCAGGGCAAAGGCTAACAGAGTTTTGCCAAGGGAACACACTGGTCATAGCAAACACCCTCTTCCAACAACACAAGAGAAGACTCTACACCAGATGTGGACAAGGGACATCACCAGATAGTCAACACCGAAATCAGAGTGATGATATTCTTTGCAGCCAAAGATGGAGAAGCTCTATACAGTCACCAAAAACAAGACCGGGAGCTGACTGTGGCTCAGATCACGAACTCCTTATTGCCAAATTCAGACTTAAATTGAAGAAAGTAGGGAAACCACTAGACCATTGAGGTATGACCTAAATCAAATCCCTTACTATTATACAGTGGAAGTGACAAATAGATTCAAGTGATTAGATATGATAGACAGAGTGCCTGAAGAACTATGGATGGAGGTTCATGACATTGTACGGGAGGCAGGGATCAAGACCATCCCCAAGAAAAAGAAATGCAAAAAAGTAAAATGGCTGTCTGGGGAGGCCTTACAAAGCTGTGAAAAGAAGAGAAGTAAAAAGCAAAGGAGAAAAGGAAAGATATACCCATTTGAATGAAGAGTTCCAAAGAATAGCAAGGAGAGATAAGAAAGCCTTCCTCAGTGATCAGTGCAAAGAAATAGAGGAAAACAACAGAATGGGAAAGACTAGAGATCTCTTCAAGAAAATTAGAGATACCAAGGGAACATTTCATGAAAAGATGGGCTCAACAAAGGACAGAAATGGTATGGACCTAATAGAAGCAGAAGATATTAAGAAGAGGTGGAAAGAATACACAGAAGAACTATGCAAAAACGATCTTCTTGGCCCAGATAATCACGATGGTGTGATCACCGACCTAGAGCCAGACATCCTGGAATGTGAAGTCAAGTGGGCCTTAGGAAGCATCACTATGAACAAAACTAGTGGAGGTGATGGAATTCCAGTTGAGCTGTTCCAAATCCTAAAGATGATACTGTGAAAGTGCTGCACTCAATATGCCAGCAAATTTGGAAAACTCAGCAGTGGCCACAGGACTAGGGGGGAAAAGGTCAGTTTTCATTTCAATCCCAAAGAAAGGCAATGCCAAAGAATCCTCAAACTACTGCACAATTACACTCATCTCACACTAGCAAAGTAACGCTCAAAAGTCTCCAAGCCAGGCTTCAACAGTACGTGAACCGTGAACTTCCAGATTTTCAAGCTGGTTTTAGAAAAGGCAGAGAAACCAGAGATCAAATTGCCAACATCCACTGGTTCATCAAAAAAGCAAGAGAGTTCCAGAAAAACATCTATTTCTGCTTTATTGACTATGCCAAAGCCTTTGACTGTGTGGATCACAATAAACTATGGAAAATTCTTAAAGAGATGGAAGTACCTGACCACCTGACCTGCCTGCTGAGAAACCTGTATGCAGGTCAGGAAGCAACAGTTAGAACTGGACATGGAACAACAGACTGGTCCCAAGTAGGAAAAGGAGTACGTCAAGGCTGTATATTGTCACCCTGCTTATTTAACTTATATGCAGAGTACATCATGAGAAACGCTGGGCTAGATGAAACACAAGCTGGAATCAAGACTGCCGGGAGAAATATTAATAACCTTAGGTATGCAGATGCCACCACCCTGATGGCAGAAAGTGAGGAAGAACTAAAGAGCCTCTTGATGAAAGTGAAAGAGGAGAGTGAAAAAGTTGGCAAAAAGGTCAGCATTCAGAAAATTAAGATCATGGCATCTGGTCCCATCACTTCATGGCAAATAGATGGGGCAATGGTGGAAACAGTGGCTGACTTTTATTTTGGGGGCTCCAAAATCACTGCAGATGGTTACTGTAGCCATGAAATTAAAAGATGCTTACTCCTTGGAAGAAAAGTTATAACCAACCAAGACAGGGTATTAAAAAGCAGAGACATTACTTTGCCAACAAAGGTCCATCTAGTCAAGGCTATGGTTTTCCAGTAGTCATGTATGTATGTGAGAGTTGGACTCAAAAGAAAGCTGAGAGGCAAAGAATTGATGCTTTCAAACTGCGGTGTTGGAGAAGATTCTTGAGAGTCCCTTGGACTGCAAGGAAGTCCAACCAGTCCATCCTAAAGGAGATCAGTCCTGAATATTCATTGGAAGGACTGATGCTGAAGCTAAAACTCTGATACTTTGACCACCTGATGTGAAGAACTGACTATTTGTAAAGACCCTGATGCTGGGAAGATTGAAGGTAGGAGGAGAAGGGGATAACAGAAGATGAGATGGTTGGATGGCATCACTGACTCAATGGACATGAGTTTGAGTAAACTCCGGGAAGTGCTGATGGACAGGGAGGCTTGGCGTGCTGCAATTCATGGGCTTGCAAAGAATCAGACACGACTGAGCAACTGAACAGAACTGAACCATTTTAGACATGAAAAGTGGGACACAGACTTAGGAAATGTCTTCGGGTCCCACAAGCATGAGGCTTCAAAGGAAGTTCAGTTACTACAGACAATGCAAATTTCACTGGTTTTTGTCCAAATATGGATATGTAGGACTTTTAGTAAGTCTCCTCCAGATATTCTTGGAGCCTCTGAGATATCTTACTTGTCTTTCCTTTTTGGCCTTCCTGTTGATGACTATGGGTCAAGGGGATTTGAAGGTGAGGTCCCACCCCTGCCAGAGCTGAGAATGGGATCCGGGCCAAAGAAGCCACCTGCTAGACTGCTTTCCTAAGTTTGGAGATCTGGGAGAGGGAGCTTTCAAAGGATGTTGGAACCCGGCATTTGCCCCACAGAAATTTATCTCCAGGAACATGAAGTCACTGGGTTTCTCTGTGACTCACAGAGGCAGGGGGAAGACAGCCTGCTCTATTTCTTCCTGTAACCGCTCACTGTCGCAGCCCCAGCCAGGCTGGAGCTGGCAAGAAAACGTCCCCTCCCCTCTCCTAGTGTGGCCCCCGGAAGTCATGGAAGTGTCTCTAAGACGTCCCTCTCCCCTTGCAGAGCAGCTGGTGCAGTTGAGTTCCTGACCACCAGGAGCCCTTCTGACCCATCTGATCTCCCAGAGCATATGGATTTCATATAGGGGTTGTATAGCCTCCACTGCTCTTAGCACAAAAGTGAGGTGGAGCAGATAAGGGCTTCCCTGGTGGCACCAGTGGTGAAGAACTCGCCTGCCAGTGCAAGAGACAGAAAAGATTCAAGTTCAGTCCCTGGGTCAGGAAGATCCCCTGGAGGAGGGCATGGCTACCCACTCCAGTATTCTTGCCTGGAGAGTCCCATGGACAGAGGAGCCTGGCAGGCTACAGTCCACAGGGTCACAAAGAGTCAGACATGACTGAAGCAACTTAGCACACATGTACGGAGTAGATGAAAGGTGGAAGTGGGCCCTGGAAATGTGGTGGGGCCAGTAACTGAGCCGTGGAGTATGGTTCAGTTCAGTTCAGTTGCTTAGTGAAAGTGAAGTGAAGTCGCTCAGTCGTGTCTGACTCTTTGTGACCCGTGGACTGTAGCCCACCAAGCTCCTCTGTCCATGGGATTCTCCAGGCAAGAATACTGGAGTGGGTTGCCATTTCCTTCTCCAGGGGATCTTCTCGACCCAGGGATTGAACCCAGGTCTCCCACATTGCAGGCAGATGCTTTAACCTCTGCCTTAAATACAAGAATACAGTCTCTCAGAAAACCTCCTATAGAGACTAACATCAAAGATTTCAAGGGAGGAAAGGAAGCCATGTTGAAAGAAGAAGGGGGAGGAGGCGGGAGAGGGGGGCGAAAAGGGTGCCTTACAGACGTCTCCTGCCACCTACAGATACCCAGGCATTATGGGACTTTTCCCTGGGCCTCCAGAGAAGGGAGGACTGGAACTCGGCCCTACCAGAAACCAGACCAGACCAGAACCAGAATTCAAGTTCTCTACCAAGAGGAGGTGATCAGTCTCCAATCCTCAGCTCAGGCTGAGGGCCCTTCGACCAGATTCCTGCGTCCAGGACTGGGGGGCTAGAAAAACGGGGAAGGATAGGAAGGGTTAAGGAGAGGAAATAGAGAGGGAAGAGGAAAGAGGTCAATAAAGTCTCCTGTTCCTTACCCAGTCGCTTAGTCATGTCTGAATGTTTGTGACCCCATAAACTGCGGCTCACTAGGCCTCCCTATCCATCACCAACTCCCAGAGTCCACCCAAACCTATGTCCATCAAGTCGGTGATGCCATCCAACCATCTCATCCTCTGTCATCCTCTTCTCTTCTTGCCCTCAAACTTTCCCAGCATCAGGGTCTTTTCAAATGAGTCAGCTCTTCGCATCAGGTAGCCAAAAGTATTGGAGTTTCAGCTTCAACATCAGTCCTTCCAATGAACACCCAGGACTGATCTCCTTTAGGATGGACTACTTGGATCTCCTTGTAGTCCAAGGGACTCTCAAGAGTCTTCTCCAACACCACAGTTCAAAAGCATCAATTCTTCAGTGCTCAGCTTTCTTCATATTCCAAGTCTCACTGGAAAAACCATAGCCTTGACTAGACGGACCTTTGTTTGCAAAGTAATATCTCTTCTTTTTAATATACTGTCTAGGTTGGTCATAACTTTCCTTCCAAGGAGTAAGCGTCTTTTAATTCATGGCTGCAGTCACCATCTGCAGTGATTTTGGAGCCCCCAAAAATAAACTCAGCCACTGTTTCCACTGTTTCCCCATCTATTTGCCATGGAGTGATGGGACTGGATGCCACTATCTTAGTTTTCTGAATGCTAACCTGTAAGCCAACTTTTTCACTCTCCTCTTTCACTTTCATCAAGAGGCTCTTTAGTTCTTCTTCACTTTCTGCCATAAGGGTGGTGTCATCTGCATATCTGAGTTTATTGATATTTCTCCCAGCAATCTTGATTCCAGCTTGTGTTTCATCCAGCCCAGCGTTTCTCACGATGTACTCTGCATATAAGTTAAATAAGCAGGGTGACAATATACAGCCTTGACATACTCCTTTTCCTACTTGGGACCAGTCTGTTGTTCCATGTCCAGTTCTAACTGTTGCTTCCTGACCTGCATACAGGTTTCTCAGCAGGCAGGTCAGGTGGCCTGGTATTCCCATCTCTTTCAGAATTTTCCACAGTTGATTGTGATCCACACAGTCAAAGGCTTTGACATAGTCAATAAAGCAGAAATAGATGTTTTTCTGGAACTCTCTTGTTTTTTCGATGATCCATACTCCATGTGGCTGGGCTGTGGGAAGGGGAGGAGCATGGAATGAGGTTTGAGGTAGAGAACTTTAATCTTGCTCAGTTCTGAATTTCATAAAAATAGATGCCTGAGGGACAGCTCAGTGGGTACTCAGCATTCAGAAGAAAGAGTGGAAGCAATGGTGGCATTGAGAGGAATAAAACTAGTGAAACCATGGATGACTGTGAGACACCCTGCTATCCCCAAGAGGATGCAGAATGAAAAGTTGACAGGTGGCCTAGTGAGGGCTCAGAACCTCAAGAACAACGGTGGTGAAGGGATGGTGTGGGGATTAGGATCCCAAGAACCACCCAGAGAGGAATATCCAGGGAATTCTGAAGGGAAGGAAATGGCATGAACAGAGGAGCTGACGCAGGACTGTGGCTTCTGCTGGGAATAATTTGGCCTATTGTGTTTTCGGCTTACAGTTTCCCGTCGGTTTATCTCTTTGGAGTTATGATGATATTAACCTCGCCTCCTCTCCGCCCTCTAATAAAAAACGGAGTCAACACTGCAGTATCATAAATGATCCAGGGATGGGAAGACATCTGACACTTTTCTACCATGTTAATACTTTGATCCAGCCTTTGATAGTCAGGGTGAGAAGAAAACAAATTTACTTTAAGCTAAAGGTTTTGAAGCTAAAGGAAATGTCAACTTTTTCCTGTTTGATGTTTCTTGCTGTGTTTTCCATATTAATCATTTCATTTTCCCCTTGGTCACGGGCTTGATTTTTTTTTTTTCTTACAGTTGTCAGCTGCCTGGTGTGTCAGACAGTTCTTCATCATGATGTAGGGACACATTAAGAGCCCAGGCTGGCAAAGCTACCGCCCAGAGTGTCTGCCACTCTGGGTGGTTATGCTCATGAACATCCAGAAAGCTCAGTGCTATTGAAGTGAATTATAGGCTTTGAAATGACTGTGTGGTTTGTATTCAGCAAAAAAATATACCCCAGATGTATTCAAGGGTTATTGGTTTGGAAGAAATTAGATGACTCTGACATGAAAAGGCAGAGCCTATCTAAAGAGATACTGCCCAAATCTGTCGAATAAGTGGATTTGGATATGACCACAGGTCTGCCATATGAAATTCTATTCCATGGGAATTCAAGTTAGTGGCTTTGTGAAGGCATTTATCGCAGACTGTAAACTTTTCTTGTTTTCTTTTAATAAAGCATAGAAGAAGGTGGGCTTTTGCTGTGTGGCTTATCTACTTTAATCTTCTTAAATACTTAATGTGTCCCCATGCACACAGTAGTGAAAGTAAATACACCTATTCCTTATAACGTGGTAACTTAGATGTATTGGTTGACTGCTAAAGGAGTCAGAAGAATAGAACAAACAACCCTTATATCTGCTGGTTATTGTCTTTAGCTACAAGTATTGGAGACTCCCAGACAGTGGCTTTATTTCCCATGTAAAAGCAGCCTGCGAGTAGGCAGTTGAAAGCTGGCATGATAGCAGGAATCATTAGGCTCTCTTTAGCTCTCCAATCTGCCATCTCCAGGATGTGGCCCATGTCCAGGAGGGCTGCTGGAGCTCCAACCATTGCAGGCAGCCCTCCATTATCGTCTGGTTTTGCATCCAAGCTGGACTGAAGATATATCGGGAAAAGAAAAGCATTTTCCAAAAGGTGGATTTCTAAAAGCAAAACGTGAATTTATCACACACTGGCAACTATTTGCATAGCATTTACATCATATTAGGTATTATAAGTAATCTAGGGATGATTTAAATAAACTAGAGGATGTGCATAGCTTATATCCCAATACTATGCCATTTTATTTTAATTTTTGGTTGCTCTGGGTCTTCATTACTGCACGTGGGCTTCCTCTAGTTGTGGTGAGTGGGGCTCACTATTTGTTGCGGTGCATGGGCTTCTCATTGTGGTGGGTACTCTTGTTGTGGAGCACAGGCTGTAGGCTCAGGGGCTTCAGTAGTTGCAGCGTGGGGTTGCAGTAGTTGCGGAGTATGAGCTTAGTTGGTCCGTGGCATGTGGGACCTTCCTGGACCAGGGATCAAAACTATGTCCCCACAATTGGCAGGTAGATTCTTATCGCTATACCACCAGGGAAGTCCACTGTGCCATTTTATATAAGGGAATTTAGCTTTGGCAGATACAGGTAGGGAGTGGTTCTGGAATCAATCCTCAGAGATACTCCGGATGACTGTATTTACATTATAGGCAGAGAATGAAGAGGGAAGAAGGACTCCCTTCTTCCCTTTCAAAAGAGCCATCTCCCTTTCAAAAGAGTTGTCTCAGATTTCCAATATTCCTGCTCACCTCTCATTGGTCAGAGTTTAGGAGCATAGCCCTAAAAATAGCTGCCAGCATTGTGTTTAATTCACTCCATACCTCTAAATAGTTATAAATCTCACTTTTTGAAGAATTAATTAACCCATAGTCTTATGTTCTCCTGGTCATTATTGCAAGAGATTGAGAGGGAGCTTGTGCAGGAGTCTTTAGTTCTTTCTAGATGACTCCCAGCGAGAGGTCTTCTCTGTGTCTTCTCACCAGTAATAACTACATCATCAGGAATCAGCCAGCATTCACCCTAAAGGCAGAACTGGTAGGTTATATGGATTAGAGGTTAATCTATTTTGAATTGGTTTACTCAGTTGTGGGGCTGACGAGGAATGCTTGAAATTCATAGGGCAAGCAGTCAAGAGGAGAGTTACTATTGGTGGGCTGGAGCAGGAGCTAAAGCTCAGAAACTCTGAATTCAGGGAGGACTGAACTCCTCTTTTGAAGGGCTTTGAACTGATTACATCAGTTCCACCTAGTATACTTTTGACTGATTAAAATCAACTGATTAGATATGTTAATTACATCTGCACCATCCCTCCACAGCTAGATTCATCTTTGATTGATTACCTGGGAAAGGGGTATGTACACTGCAGCATAGCTGCTGCCTATCTTTTCCCCAGCTCTCAGGAGTCATTATCCCTCGTAGTTAATCCACCTGGAGACACGTATGAAAGGGAATTCCGGGGAATGTAGTGCCACTAAGCCAAGCTGACACATCATATGCTATTCTTTAGTTGTCACCTAGAGAGACAGAGAGAGAGGGAGAGGGAGAGAGGGTCAGAACAAATCAGAGTTTATTTCTTGTATTCTGGCAGAAGGTAGACTGATGCTCTGATGCTCTGGCAACTAAAGTGAGAACTTGGCATTTTAATTATTTTTCTGCTTTGTTTTCCTTCTCTGGTTCTCATAGATAGTTAAAACTTTATTTTTGATGTCTTATTAGGCAAGTAAAGAGCCTTTAGGCTCATCGAAATCATTATGAACTCATCAAAGTTAAGAGAACTTAAGATTTGCTTTTGAAACTAATGGTGAGCTGTTCAGGTTTTCCCTTTCAATTTTATTGACATATAACTAACACAACAGCACTGAATAAGTTCATACAGCATAATGATTTGACTCACGTATATCATGGAATGATTGCCACAGTAAGTTTAGTGAACATTCGTCATCTCATACAGATAAACAATTACAGAAATAGGGAAAAAATTTGTGATGGAAACTCTTAGAATTAATCTATTAACCACTTTTATGTATTACATACAGCAGTGTTAATTGTACGTATCATGGTTGTATGTTACCCTAAGATGTCCAGTTTTTTAGTCTTTTGTTGAAATAATCCTCTATTCTCTTTTTTAAGTAATAGCTTTATTGAGATACAATTCACATACCATGAAGTTCACCATTGTAGATAGTACAATTCAGTGAATTTTAGTATGTTCACCAAGTTGGGCATTGATCATCACTAATTAAGAACCTCTGTATTCTTTTGTATTAAATAGTAAATATAGATGTGAATATTTTAAGACAAATGAAGAATTTGAAAAACTCAGTTCTGTTGTCTGATTTAAATTCACGTGAAAGCAGAAATTGGTGACATTTGATCAAGGCAGAGATGGCAAACATTTGGTCTTAATTTTGTGAGGAGAACACACATGAGGTCTTCATTACGGGATTTTCTACCAATTTATGTATGTAATTCCCTCAGAGCTAGCACAGAATTGGGGCTTTCATTCATTTACTTAGCCAGTATTTATGGAACCTTTACTTTGTGCCAAGCTCAGTGCTGGGCACTGGAAATCCCAAGTAAAAGGAGGCTTTCTTGGACACCTTGAAGCCGGGGGCAGGGGGGGCGGGGGGTGGAGAGGTTGATGAGGTCATTCTCTGGCCTTTGTGGTGCCATCTTGACTGTGAGCTCAGAAGGCATGAAGCCATCTGTGCTAACATGTGTGCAGGCATCCACATTATGGGAGGGAGGGAAGTGACCATATGTGTAAAGAAGGCTTTGAGAACGTATCTTGAACAGTCCACGGGAGACCAGGTTTTGTTAGGGGTTGGTTTCACAGTAGCCAGGGGTGAAGTTGCTAATCTCTTCTAAGAAGTGGGTGCGTGTTCTGAGAAGCGCAGTGAATGTTGCTGCAGTTAGTGAGAACCGAAGGTTTCCCTCTACAGTGGGGTTTGCATCCTCACGTCCTCTAGGGTTCTATCATAGCACCTATCGGAGAGGCCTTCCCTGACTGTCACTCTCAAATAGGGCCCTCTCCTGCACCGCCACTTTGCTCTGTTTTCTCTCCTGATCACCATGACGCTGAACTGCCTAACCCAGTGGCCTCGCTGCAGTGTTCAGCTGGTCCATTATGGGTTTCTGTTTCAGCCTGCTGACTTACACCCCTGTCCTCTTGAAGCTGGTGCCATGACACTCCACTTTCCCTCCACCCTCTAGTTTGCCTTTGCAGACCTCTGGAAATGATGTTGCCCACACCTTGTTTAAGTAAGAAATGTGGTCGTCTTTAACCTCCTGCATCCCTGCCTCCCAGCTCAGCTCATTACTAACTTCTTCCTTGATGCCTCCTTTCCATTCTCACTGTGGGCACTGCCCAGGTGGGCCCTGAGCGCATAAAATACTGAAATATGATAATTCTCTGCCTCCAGCTTCACAGAATGCTCTTCCTAAGACACTGGTTGTCCTAAGGCCTTCTATGCTCCCCATCTCCAAAGACTGGCTCTAAAATTCCTTAGTATAGCATTCAAGATCTGTCTCAGTCCTTCATGCTGTTGTAACAAGAGACCACTGACTGCGTAGCCTATAAACAACAGACATTTATTGCTTACCATCTGGAAGCTGGAAGTCCAAGATCAAGGTGCCAGTGTTGTAGGAAGTGGTGGGGGAGGGCCCTCCAGGGCCCCAAGAACGGGCTCTTGTCTAACACTCGGAAAAGAATTGTCCGAGGAGACACGTGCTGACAAAGCAAGAGACTTTATTGGAGGAAGGCACCTGGGCGGAGAGCAGCAGGGTAAGGGAACCCTAGAGAACTGCTCTGCCACGTGCCGCGTGGCTCGCAGTCTCGGGTTTTATGGTGATGGGATTAGTTTCCGGGTTGTCTTTGGCCAGTCATTCTGACTCAGAGTCCTGCCTGGTGGCGCATGCATCACTCAGCCAAGATGGATGCTAGTGAGAGCGGTTCTGGGAGGTGGACGGACACACAGCGTCTCCTTTGCACCTTTCCTGAATTCTTCTGGTTGGTGGTGGCTTATTAGTTCCGTATTCCCTACCAGGACCTCCTGTCCTAAAATAACTCATGCAAGTGGTTACTAGAGAGCCTGGCCAGGGTGCTTCCCCTAATACCAGCGTGGTTGCTTTCTGGTGAGAACCCTCTTCCTGGTTCCTAACCCAGCCTTCTCACTATGTCCTTCCATGGGTGAAGGGGGCTAGGGGTCTCTGACTCTCCTTTATAAATTATTCATTCCATTCATTAGGATTCCACCTGCATATTTGGAGCACCACCCCAGGATCTCACATCCTAATACCATCACCTTTTGGGAGTTTGGATTTTAACATGTGAATTTGAGGGGGACACAAGCGTTCAGACTCACAGCAAGACTCAGTGCAGCAGTCACGCGGCTTCTCAGTTTTGGTTACAGCTTCCCCAGTATATGTACATACAGCCTCTCTGCCTCCCTGCCTTCTCCCCTTCCTCCTCCCACCCTGTCTGTCTCTGTCTCTGCCAGTCTCCCGTCTCTCTGCAAGATTTCTCGTCTTAGAGCATGCCATGTGCTCTCCAGTCTCACTTGTTGCTGTATTATTTTTGTCTGTGGCTTTGGTTTTTATTTGCGAAGCTAAGGAGAGGCAGGCTGTTAGAAAACCCTGAGGCAAGCTGTTTGGCTTATTGATATACTAGCTGAATGGATTCCGTTATATGGGTGATCAAGGAATCTATACATTAAGGAAAAACTGACCATCACCACCTCGCTGGTGTTGGTAGCCTGTGAACTTGGCCCGGTTTCCTCAGCAGGTGGTAAATTGATCATGCCGTTTCTCTCCGTCCATCACCTGTCTCATCAGTTTACAGGTCAACATATCCTCTGTTCAGGTCTTACAAAGAGAAAATGCAGGTGCACTCACAGACACAAAGGTTCATTTTGTCCTGTAGGCAGATGATAATAATACTTTCTTTTAAATAAAAAAAAGAATACCTTTCTTCTTTTTCAAAAAACCAAGTTAGCTCTCCTATCTGAATTTCATTAGATTATTTAAAAAAAAAGAGAGAGATTTCCTTTTCCCAAATGAGAATGCAGGTACTATGGAGTTGCTGCTTCAAAGGAGGCATCAGCCCTTAACTTGTATCAACCTTCCTTGTTTACCTGTTCCTCCACCCCCAATACACAGCACACCATGAGCATTAAATACCATAAACACAAACAATTCACCAGGAATGTTAAAAAAGGAGAAAAATGTCCTTAATTTTATTTTCTCCGCCCGTTGATATCTAAGTTGTTACATATGCCAATATACGTTAGATTCTTTTCCTGGTGAGTAAATCCATAAGATTTTTTCTTGGATTAGTATTATGATTATAAAGTTTTTCTTGGGTGCTGTATTTTGTATAGCCAGCTCTTGTAGTATGAGAGAAACTTCAGCCACTTGGGGGCACCCAGGTATTTACTTAGTGAAAAAACGGAAGGAATTGCCAAGGGAAAGTAATTGGATCATAAGAAAGAAGGGAAAAAATACACAGTAGAGATTAATCCAGAAAGTAGGTTTGTGTTGAACACTGATGACCATATCCTAAGGAAGGAAATTCACTAGACAGCCTAATTTATTGTACAGAGGCAGTAAAACCCCAGAGAGTTTCCTGTTTATTAATGGGACTTCTGCACAGGCACGCAGCCTTGGGGATCTCAGATCTCCGGTAGTAGACAAATAGAATGGACAGTGATTGGAAAGAGAATTCAACTGTAAGGTTACCCAGGGCCAAAACAGTGTTTTCTTATTCTCTGTTGTGTGCCGGGTGCCCAGCAATCTATGGAGATGTGTATCCAATAAATGCTTGTTTTCTGCATAACTTCATGGGTGAACTGAGTAAATATATGAAGGGTGTAACAAAAAAATGGCTAGATAGAGGCTGGAAGATTTGAAGCAATGATAACGTGTTAATGAAGGGAGCTAATTAATTAGCATGAGATATAACTACAAGGCATAGCGGGTACTATTATAAATATTTGCTTGGCTCAAACATTTGCATGAAAGATGAGAACTGGTATGGAAAATCCCACATCACCTATTCCAGTTGAAATTTTGTCAGGTTGAGCTATTGTGTTATATACATTTTATATAATACATATAATTGAATTTTTCGTTTGCATTTTGAGTATGTAATCAAACAACACAGAAGCTCAAACAACATGGATGCTCAAATTATAATTTTTATGGTAACATCCAGTGCAAATTTATGATTATAATGTTGCTGTTTGAGGTATAAGAGATTCTGAAATGCCTTTTGAATTCTCAAATAATATTCAATTTATGTTAAAATGTATTTTTAGTGTTCCTAATTTTTTTATCCTGTTCTAGTTCCTTGAGAATTGGAGACCCAAGCAACTGCTTAGGTAACCTGATATGGTCATCAACCCTGATTCAGTAGACAGGAGTTTGGGATGGAGGATCCATCTGACCAGCTATTTTTTAGATGGATTTAGGAGTGACTGCTCCTTGGTTTTAGCTTCCTGAGTATTTTCTTCAGTTTTATAGCTTTGAAAATTCACTTTCATAAAGTCAGCTAGGAGTGAATAAACCCTGCAACATGTGCTAGAAATCAAACTCACTGGGGACTGATGAAGACAGTATACTGTTATATTTATCCTGAAAAATTATTATTTCCAATCTAGTTAGGATATATTAATTATTAGTGGGTAAAATATTCTACCAGGAATTTCTGCCATGAAATCACAATAAGTTCATGAGGCTTCTCGGAAAGAACAGAATGGAATAAAGGTTCTCTTCCAGTATCACGCTGGGCATTTAAATTGGGGAAAGTTTTTTGAAAGACAGTTTGGCAATATCTCCTAAGGATAAAGTCTAGATGTCTATGCTAGTTACCTTAGTATTAGACACAGAATGCTAAGCTTAAACTGGCTCCAAAATCACTGCAGATGGTGATTGCAGACATGGAATTAAAAGATGCTTACTCCTTGGAAGGAAAGTTATGACCAACCTAGATAGCATATTCAAAAGCAGAGACATTACTTTGCCAACAAAGGTCTGTCTAGTCAAGGCTATGGTTTTTCCAGTGGTCATGTATGGATGTGAGAGGTGGACTGTGAAGAAAGCTGAGCACCAAAGAATTGATGCTTTTGGACTGTGGTGTTGGAGAAGACTGTTGAGAGTCCCTTGGACTGCAAGGAGATCCAACCAGTCCATTCTAAAGGAGATCAATCCTGGGTGTTTTTTGGAAGGAATGATGCTAAAGCTGAAACTCCAGGACTTTGGCCACCTCATGCGAAGAGTTGACTCATTGGAAAAGACTCTGATGCTGGGAGGGATTGGGGGCAGGAGGAGAAGGGGATGACAGAGGATGAGATGGCTGGATGGCATCACTGACTCGATGGACGTGAGTCTGAGTGAACTCTGGGAGTTGGTGATGGACAGGGAGGCCTGGCGTGCTGCGATTCATGGGGTTGCAAAGAGTCGGACACGACTGAGCAACTGAACTGAACCATTGTGTTTAACTTTCCCTTAGGAATATCTCTGAAATATATCTTTGAACTGGCAATAGCTGTTTATGTGTGTGCTCAGTCGTGTCTGACTCTGTGGCCCCATGGACTGTGTAGCCTGCCAGGCTTCTCTGTCCATGGGCTTCTCCAGACAAGAATACTGGGGTGGGTTGCCATGCCCTCCTCCAGGGGATCCTCCTGACCCAGGGATCGAACCACGTCTGTTATGTCCCCAGCATTGGCTGGTGGGTTCTTTTACCACTGAGC
Source organism: Ovis aries (assembly GCF_016772045.2). Taxonomy (NCBI): domain Eukaryota; kingdom Metazoa; phylum Chordata; class Mammalia; order Artiodactyla; family Bovidae; genus Ovis; species Ovis aries. The sequence continues at coordinate 216,409,345 of NC_056054.1, forward strand.
CTCCAGGGAAGCTAGAATTTTCCAGACAAGAATACTGGAGTGGGTTGCCATTTCGTACTCCAGGGGAGCTTCCTGACACGGATTGAGCTGGCATCTCTTGCATCTTTTGCATTGGCGGGTAGATTCTTTACCACTAGTGCCATCAGCTGTTTACCGATTAGCTTTTATGCCAGGCACTATGCGAGGCATTCTGAGTCCAAGGCAAAGGCAAATCATGGGCATTTCCAGATGAGAATGATCCTTTCTAAGGGGGCAGATTCTATAGTTCTCAAATAGCTAAGATACCAGACACAACATCTTAAGAGCTGTGGATGCAGACCTGTGGTAGTTCCAGAGGAATGTGGTCTGTGTTTGACTTAGGGTCTGTGCTCCGGCTGGAGCCTGAAGGATAACAGGTGTGTGTGCCCAGAGACAAGGCAGGTGGAAGGGACGGCCTGGTTTAGGGAGCAGCAAGGGCAAAGGTGCATGGGTGAGGCAGGAGCGGTTTTGCATAAGGAATGGGAGTTAACTTGCCTGGGACATGATGTGTGTACAGGGGAGAAGGAAGGGATTGGAAGCCCAGGCTGGGGAAGCTTGACTTTTTCCTGTAGTACTTAAATGCCAGTGAGAGTGTGGTACCTTAAAATGGTTTTCTTTCTTTCTATTTTTGATAGGTAACAATGCTTAAATGTTTTAAAAAGAAATTCTCTTGAAATAATTATTAATACTATGAGTCTAATTTTCTTCAGATCCTGCAAATATGGTATGTGCTTTTTAAAAAAAATCTTATTCATTCATTTACCTTTTTTTTTGGCAGTGCTGGGTCTTCATTGCTGCATGGGCTTTTCCCTAGTTGTGGTGAGTGGGGGCTACTCTGTAGTTGAGGTTTACAGGCCTGTCATTGTGGTGGCTTCTCTTGTTGTGGAGCACAGGTTCTAGGGTGCGGGGCCTTCAGTAGTTGCGGGGCCTTCAGTAGTTGCGGCTCCTGGACTCTTGAACACAGGCAAGAGTGGGGTCTTCCTGGATTAGGGATCTAACCCATGTCTCCTGCATTAGCAGGCAGATTCTTTACCAGTGAGCCACCAGGGAAGTCCTGTGGTGTTGCAGGAAGAGGGAACCCTTCCAGGGCCCGAGAGTGGGCTCTTGTCTAACACTCAGAAATGGATTGTCCAAGGAGACACACGAGCTGACAAAGCAACAGGCTTTATTGGGAAGGGGTACCTGGGCAGACAGCAATAGGGTAAGGGAACCCAGGAGAACCGTTCTGCTGCATGGCTCAGAGTCTCGAGTTTTATGGATTAGTTTCTGGGTTTTCTTTGTTTCATTATTCTGACTCAGGGTCCTTCCTGGTGGCACATGGCATTGCTCCGCCAAGATGGAGGCCAAGGAGAAGGATTCTGGGAGATGGAAGGACACGTGGCATCTCCTTTTGACCTTTCCTGAACTCTTTGAGTGGGTGGCAGTTTATTAGTTCTGTATTCCTTACCAGGACCTCCTGTTATAAAACAACTCATGCAGATGGTCACTACGGTGCCTGGCCAGGGTGGGCAGTTTCAGTCAGTGTGCTTCCCCTAACAACTCCCCCCGAAAGACTTCATACTCAAGATACTTCCTGTAAATTGGGGCAGAGGTCTCTTCCTTCTGTAACTACTTCCTGCTGGGTGTGTGCGTAGTCCTGCCTAGCAGAGCAGAAGTCTTTGATCTAAGTCACAGTATTCCATACCTTTAACTGGCTTCCACCCTTGTAGTAACAGCGATTTAGCCTGAAACTGCTGGACCCTGTCAGAGATGAAGCAGACAGGGGTCAAACAGGAGGCCAAACACGATGGTCATCACTGGGCCCAGAAAAGGAAGACAAAATTTGGGGTGAGGGCTGCAGGATATATGACTTTCTTCTGATTGATTGGTGGTGAGGCAACCAGGGTGGTGCTCCAGGAATCTTGCAATCAGCCCAAAGTAATCATCCTCTACCTGGGTGGGGCCCCAGTTCTGCAGAAGACCTTAAAGATATTTTTATGCATAATCCTTGAGTAGGAACCCAGATCCTGCCCCAAGGCTGTACCACCTCTTGATTGTGAAGTTGCTCAGTAGTGTCTGACTCTTTGTGACCCTGTGGACTGTAGCCCACCAGGCTCCTCTGTCCATGGGATTCTCCAGGCAGGAATGCTGGAGTGGGTTGCCATTTCCTTCTCCAGGGGATCTTCCCGACCCAGGGATTGAATCTGGGTCTCGTCATTGCAGGCAGACGCTTTACCCTCTGAGTCACCAGGGAAGCCCAACCGCTTGATTGCTCCTGCCCTGTTTCTGTATCCCCTCCCTTCTCTGATCAGCAGCTGTTTGAATGTGCCCTTTGGAACTCATTAAGATCAATGAGGCTGAATGAAGTCTATATCCTACAAACAAGAAATGTGGGACACAGAAAGACCCCAAAACCTCACAGAGTCCTGCTCAGTTTTAGTGACTTTTAGCCAGGTAGCCAGTTGCCTAGTTTTATAAAAAGTAAGGTTGCAGTGACTAGTTGCCAACAGACATTGTTTTGATAATGTTCAGTGACATCCAAGTCTGACTTGACTCAGGAAGCTCAAGTTCTTAGTAATAGAAGGACTAGTCTGAAATTACGCCTTGTTATTTCCTTGGCTGTCTGAACCGTAGCTACTCTGTTTTGACTTTCAATTGTAATAGTCTCCTTAATAGCCAAAGCAGATATCGCTATTAATGATGTTACTGTTTATCTAGGTATGAGAAGATGCAAGAATTGGTACTCATAAAATCTTCTCCTGAAAAGAATCTAACTCTCTGAAGACCTGTTCTGCCAAGTTTTCCTAGAACACAGAGTACCTCATTCCTGATCTCCATCCTGAACTCCTTTCAGGGATGTTGAAGGTCAGCAGCTGCAGTGACCATGATTTAATCTTTGTAGAGGTAGATGGCAAACATCAGTTTCCAGTTGGCAGAGCCCCTTCATGGTTATAAATTTAACCATGATTTGTGTGTGTTGGGGGGTGCATTTCATGACCATGTTGTCCCACTGTACTGAGAATGCTCATTCCCTCTTCTGGCAGATTTCACCATAGGCCACTCAATGTACTGTTAATGGACTAGGCCATAAACCAGAATCCAAAATTCTCTGGACCACCTGTCTCTAGCCTCTTGGTCCAGGAAAATATTCCCTCCTGTTGCTTCTTCCCATATCTTATTGTTGTTGTTCAGTCACCCAGTTGTGTCCGACTCTTTGTGACCCCGTGGACTACAGCATGCCAGGCCTCCCTTCCCACATCTAGAGTTACATTATTACAATCATTGATCTCATATTTATCTATATATTATTTTATCAGAGGCTCAGTTACACATTTGGAAATGTAAGAAACAGCAGTTTTATAAAACAGGTGAAATACAGATTACACAGCTAGCAGTATTTAGTAAAGTCATAAGTAAGACTTAAGCTAGAAGCTTTAATGGCTTGGAGGGTAAAGCATCTGCCTGCACAGTGGAAGACCTGGGTTTGATCCCTGAGACCTGGGTTCGATCCCTGGGTCAGGAAGATCCCCTGGAGAAGGAAATGGCAACCCACTCCAGTACTCTTGCCTGGAAAATCCCATGGATGGAGAAGCCTAGTGCAGGCTACAGTCCATGGGGTCTCAAAGAGTCGAACACGACTGAGCGACTTCACTTTCACTTTCATTAGATGCAGCCCAGTATATCCCAGGTCATCTGACTTAGTCTATTTTATATCAATCCTTATCTTTCAGAGAAATTATATACTGGCATTGTCCATAAGGCACACAGCCCAGTTTTGTGGTGTTACTAGACTGATTATTTTAAGTATGATTTAATTGTTGCCAACATAGAGGAGATTTGAAACTTAAATGACCATAGCCTGGTGCTGTCAACTTTGGCCACCTCATGCAAAGAGTTGATTCATTGGAAAAGACTCTGATGCTGGGAGGGATTGAGGGCAGGAGAAGAAGAGGACGACCGAGGATGAGATGGCTGGATGGCATCACAGACTCAATGGACATGAGTCTGAGTGAACTCTGGGAGTTGGTGATGGACAGGGAGGCCTGGCGTGCCGCGATTCATGGGGTCGCAAAGAGTTGGACACGACTGAGTGACTGAACTGAACTGGTGGTGTCTATATAAATCCATCCCATAACTGTGGGAGATATTATTCCTTGGCTGAAACTTTGCTTGTTGCTCTGATTGAGCTTATTTTGAGCTTCTGTTACTCTATTACTATTGAGTAATAGGAGAAAACTCGTATTTATGGCCAGGGTCAAAGCAGGCATTATTAACTGACCAGATTCCACCTAGTAATAACAATCGTGACCTGAACATGACTATAATTTTTCCTTTAAAGTAAATTTCTTCAGAGAAACCAATTAGAGCCTTAGAGTGCAGAAATTCACCAAGGTGACCCAGAAGTACTAGACACAGTACTAGACACAGCCATAAACCCAATGACTGGATTGATTTCTAAAACTAGCATAGGATCGTTTCTATGACAGAAAAGCATTTGATTCACATACAAAGGTTAAGAAGTTAAGAAAACACTATAAATGATCATACAAGTCACATCAAGAATCTTGGGCAAGCTGTCTATCTCTGATGTCTTCTTTTTCTTGTCTTGGTGTGAGTGTAGGTCCTCCTCTCAGAGTCATTTTAAGCTAATTTTGAGGTCAGTCACCCTCTCTATAGGCCAGTCCAGTGCAAGGGCCCTACAAGGGTCCCTGTGTACAGATTGGAGACAGCGCTTCAAAGAATCATGACTGATAACATTTTACTAGGATATATCAGATTTTTAGCAACTCCATATAATCTCTAGAATATCTATATTAGTAGTATTTACCATCCAATACAGCCAGCACTGGCAAGTGTATCACTTAGCTTGCTCATACATCACAGTGAGTGTATATGGAGGCTCAAGGTCTAGTGAAGTCGACTCTGCCATCTTGGACCTAGCTGGTTCTATGGCTGTGGCATTCCTAACAAAATCCATTTACCCAACTAAATGCAACCCAATCTTAGAAAATCCTGGTCATCCATAACTCATTCTTTTCAGTACTTTTTCATTTCTCACACCTTTTACTGAAAACTTTTCCCTTAAAAGTTTTGGGTTTTTTTTGCACATTGACTTACTTTTCTTATTGATAAATTTGTAACAGAATACCAGGTATTACTTTAATACAGAATTTTTCCCAGTTCATATGAACCTGAAATTCATTTGGGTTAAATTTTCTTGTATTTAGAATTTTTTGATTTGTAAGTGCTTACTTTTCTTTAAGCCAATTAAATAGAGCTAGTTTAGAAATTAGCCACAGCAATATTATCCATAGATATATTCTGAGACATACATATATACAGACAGACATGAGAGATCTAGTTTCATTTTCTAAACTTGGTCATGAATCAGATAGCACAATAGAAAATTCACTAATTTATAAATAGCATTTTGAATAAATAAAAATTTTAAGGCCTTCTTTCTTTTTTCCCTCAGTCTCAGAAATTAGAGATGATCTAGATAAGAGCCTGGTCTCCTGAGAGCCTGGTCTCCTGAGATCCTGGTCTCAAGGCACAGGGAGAGAAAATCGAACTCTACTAGAACTTGTTCCATCTCAGGGTCAAAATTCTGAAAATTCATTTAATCAAGCTTGCTTTTACTAACTGATTGTGCAAAAAGAACTCGCTTTGGAACTAATTTTTAACACTCTTACCTAAACCAGCTTTCTCTGAGGTCGAAATAACATGGCAGCAGATCTAGACAAAATGGTGGCCACACAAAGCAAAATGGCCGTCACAAATCACAACACAGGACGCTGTACACAAGCCCAGCCACCCTAATCAAACACTCCCTTAAATACAAGATTGCAATCTCTCAGAAAACCTCCTCCGGAGACAGAACTTCAGATCCAAGTACTAACAGAGTAAATGGAAATATCTCTTCAGAGATTTCAAAGGGACGAAAGGAGGCTAAGTTGAAAGAAGAGAGGGAAGGAGGCAGGGGAGCGGGGGCAAAAGGGGTGGCCTTACAGATGTCTCCTGCCACCTGCAGACACCCAGCTGTTACAGGACTTTACCCTCGGGTTCCAGGGAAGGGAGGACTGGAACTCGACCCTACTGGAAATCAGACCAAAACCAGAATTTGAGTTCTCTGCCAATTGGAGGCAATCAGAATCCGACCCTCAGCTCAGGCTGAGTCCCTTCTACCAGGCTCCTGCATCCAGAACCAAGGGACAAGAAAAAAATGGTAAAGAAGAGGGGAAAGGAGGCAGAGGAAGGAGGCCAAAGAGGTGGGCTTACAGACGTCTCCTACCACCTGCAGACACTCAGGAGTTATAGAACTTTCTCCTGGTACTCAGCCCTACCAGAAACCAGAGCAGACCAGAAAGAACCAGAATCCAAACCAGAAACCAGACCAGAACAGAACTAAAATTCGAGTTCTCTGCCAACCAGAGTCCATCAGGCTTTGACCCTCAGCCTAGGCTGAGGCCCTTTGACCAGACTCCTGCATCCAGGACTGGGGGACTAGAAAAAAGGGTAGGGTAGGAAGGTTAAGAGGAGAAAAGAGAGGGAAGGGGAGAGAGGTCAATAAAGTCTCTTGGTCCTTACCCTGTCGGGGCACTCTGGCCATTTGTCCATGTCAGGAAGAGACCAGGGACAGAAGAGCCTCAGTTGCGGCCACTGGGTCTTGTGCATCGGCGGGTGAGCAGACTCTGAGTACCCCAGGTGGTCAGGATGTCAGCTGCAGCAAAGAAAGTCCCCACCAGAGTTGCTGTTTGTTGAAGGAAGGGGGAACTGTTCCAGGTTCCAAGAGTGGGCTCTTGTCTAACACTCGGAAATGAATTGGCCAAGGAGACACACAAGCTGACAAGCAAGTGACTGTATTGGGAAGGGGTGCCCGTGGGGAGAGCAGTAGGCTCGGGGAACCCAGGAGAACTGCACCGCCCCATGGCTTCCAGTCTCAGGTTTTATGTGATGGGATTAGTTTCAGGGTCCTTCCTGGTGGCACATGCATTGCTCAGCCAAGAGGGATGCCAAGGAGAAGGATTCTGGGAGGTGGAAGGGCAGATGGCATTTCCTTTTGACCTCTCCTAAACTCTTCTGGTTCTTGGTGGCTCATTAGTTTCGTTTTCCTTACCAGGACCTCCTGTCATATAATAACTCGTACGTGTGGTTATTGTGGTACCTGGCCAGGGTGGGTGGTTTCAGCCAGTGTGCTTCGCCTAACAGTGGTACATGTTTTGTTCCAAGTAGCAATGGTTGTTTTAGTAGTGGGAAATAGTAAGGCATAAAGGGATGTGCTGAGAGACAAGAGAATAACTTTTTTCTCTTGTAGCCAGTTTGTTGAAATGAAGTGCGTTAGTCCCTCAGTCATGTCTGACTCTTTGCTATCCCGTGGACTGTAGCCCACCAAGCTCCTCTGTCCATGAAATACTTTCCTCTGTCCAGGCAAGAATACTGGAGTGGGTAGCTATTCCCTTCTTCAGGGGATCTTCCTGACCCAGGGATCAAACCCTTCTCTTCTGCACTGCAGGCAGATTCTTTACTGTCTGAGCCACCAGGGATGAAAAATCACACCAACTCTTTGTCTTGTATTTCCCAATTTCATGAAAATAAAAACATTTTCTTTAAAACTTATTTTTGAGGACATGAGGGCACATCGTGCCACTGAGTCTTGGAAAGATCCAATTGGTACACAGATTGTCCAAACGCAGAGATCTAGAGAGGGCAAGAGTGCTGAAAATGCTAGGCAAGGAGGGGTGGGGGAGTGACAGTTAGGAGCATGGACTTAGGAATCAGACATCTGAGTTCAAACCCAAGCTCCACCATCCACCAACTTCTCTGCTCATTTATGATATCCCAGATGAACAGTTTCACCTATGATCCTCTGCCTCTGCCACTTCTGCTCTCCATCGATGACCTGGAGATTCCCCCTCTACTCGCGTTACATCCCATGGTTTACTGTTGTGTCACCTTTCTCCTTCCTCTTTCTCACTCTCCTGAAGAACCCAACCCTGGTTAAAATCAGGGTTGTCCAGGCATGACCTGGTACCCTACCTAGACACACACACACAGCTCTAATGATACTGAATTAATTAACCTACCCACTGTCCTGACACTCAGCACTCTCTGGCAATTCTACCATGTTCCCTAGTAAATTCATTCTCTCACTTTTCTAGGTGGTTATTCCACACCTTTGTCTCTTTGCTCAAACCTCCTGCATCCCCTCCTGCCTCTCAGCCAATGATGTTCCTGCTGATTTCAGTAGGAAACTAGAAGTAGTCAGAAGAAAAGCCTCTCATTTCCCGCCAAATCCGACTGCATTGTCTTATAATTCTATTCTCCAAACCCCCACTCTTTGCTACAGAGGAACTGTGTGTGCTCCTGGCTGAAGTCTATCTCATTCCCCACCCGCCAGATCCTTTGCTCGTGCCTGTTTGGAACTTTCTTCTACAGTATCCTCCCGCTAGCTTCATCAAAGTTCCTCTTTTTACTGGATCATTCTTATTCAAACATTTTTAATATCTCCCTTCTTTAAAAATACCCTCCTTAATCCTTTGTCTCCAGGAAGCTTTGCCCCACCTCTCTGTTCCTCTTTAAAGCAAAACTCTTTGAATAAGTTGTCTGTGCTCTCTGCCTCCAATAACTTACCTCAGACTTTCCACCCCCACTCCATCTGTTATTATGAATATTTTCAAACATATAAAAAAGTTGAAAGAATTTTAAGTGAACTCCATATAACCACCACCTAGACTCTATAATTAATGTTTTGCTTTATTTGCTTTAATACATATCTTGTCATCTTTTCATTCCGTGACTATTTCATCAATCGAACTTAGGTTTTGGATGCATTTTAAACAAGTTCCAGGCATCAGTACATGCTCTATTAAACACTTTAGTGTGCCTATTATTAGTTAGAGCTCAGTATTTATTCATAGCTCTTCTCTCTTTGGAGATTAAGTGAATCACCCAGGGTTCTGACATATGAGTACACCACCTTTGCAATCCAAACCTTTAAGATATGGAGCACGACTATCACCACAGAGAGTTCCCTCACGCTCCTTCTCAATCAATCCCCAGCCCATCCTCCCATCTCCTGCCAGAGGCAACCTCTGTTCTGATTTTCCCCCATCATATATATGTCTGGATGTGAGTGTTGGGCTGTAAAGAACACTGAGCGCCAAAGAATTGATGCTTTCGAACTGTGGTGCTGGCAGAAGACCCTTGAGAGTCTCTTGGACTGCAAGGAGATCAAGCCAGTCCATCCTAAAGGAAATCAGTGCTGAATATTCATTGGAAGGACTGATGCTCAAGCTGAAGCTTCAATACTTGGGTCACTTGGTGCAAAGTGCCAACTCATTGGAAAAGACCCTGATGCTGGGAAAGATAGAAGACAGGAGGAGAAGGGGATGACAGAAGATGAGATGGTTGGATGGCATCACTGACTCAATGGACATGAGTTTGAGCAAGTTCCAGGAAACGGTGAAGGACAGGGAAGCTTGGTGTGCTGCAATCCAAGTGGGTCGCAAAGAGTCAGACTCGACTGAGCCACTGAAGAACAGCAACATCGCATACAATTGTTTGAATTGTACATGTACTCTTTTGTGTCTGTTCTTTCACTCAGCATAATGTAGTTGAGATTTAGCCATAAAATATGTGTTATTCATACCTTTCTATTGCTCAGTATTATTCTATTGTTTCTACAACCGTTTGTTTATTCATTTTCCTGTTAATGGATCCCTAGGCTGTTTTGGGGCTTCCCAGCTGGTGCTAATGGTAAAGAGCTCACCTGCCAGTGAAGGAGACTTGAGACGTGGATTCGATCCCTGAGTCAGGAAGACCCCAGTGGTGACATGGCAGCCCACTCCAGTGTTCTTGCCTGGAGAATCCCATGGACAGAGGAACCTGACGGGCTACAGTCCATAGGGCTGCAAAGAGTCAAACACGACTGAAGCGACCTAGCACACAGCACACACAGGCTGTTTTTAGCTTGGGGCTGTTATGAATAAACTTGCCACAAACAAACACAAAGTTCTTTCTTGTGGATGTAGGGTTTCTTTTTGGCTAAATACTTAGAAGTGAAATTATTGGGTCATAGGGTAGGTGTATTTAGTTTTATAAGAAACTGTTAGAACTTTTAAAAAAAATGGTAGTATTGTTTTACACTCTGACCAACAGTATATAAGAGTTTTGATTGTTCTGTTTCCTGGTCAGTAGTTGGTTTTGTCAGTTTTTTTTTCATGTTTATCCATTCTGCTGAGTAGGTAGTGACATCTCCTTGTACTTTTTATATAAATGTATCTGATGAATATTAACATTCAGTATTTTTCATGTCCGTGTTGATCATTCGTTTATCTTCCTCTGCAAAGTTATCAACTCTTTTGTTCTCTTTTTATTGAATTATAAGCGTTCATGACATATCCTAGATATGAGTTCTTTGTCAGATATATGATTTGCATATGTTTTCGCCTAGACTTTGATCTACCTGTTCATTTTCTCTCTTTTTTTTTGTTCTTTGGCTGCACTGTGTGGCATATGGGATCTTAGTCCCCCAGCCTGGGATCAGTCTTGCGCCACAAACAATGAAGGCACAGAATCTTAACCACTAGACTACCAGGGAAATTCCCTGCCCCAGCCTTGCACCCATTCATTTTCTTAAAGGTGTCTTTTGATGAGCAGAAAATTTTAATTTTGATTGTCTATTTTTTTAAGTTAATTGCTTTAATATCTAAAAGTTTTATAGTTTTAGCTTTTATATTTAGGTCTAGGATACATTTCAAATTAATTTTTATATGTGGTGTGAGGTTGGGGTCAAGATTTAAATATTTTGCCTTACAGATATGTATGTTGCCTTAACGTCATTTGTTATAAAGCCTTGTCTTTTGCGGTTGGATTTCTCTGTCAACTTGTGAAAATTCAAATGATCATATAAGTGTGAGTCTGTTTCTAAGTTCTCTGTTCTGTGTCATTAATTTTTCTTATTGATCCCATGCCAGTGTCAGACTGATTTCTATAGACTTTCTAGTCAAAGTTTTAAAGTCAGGTAGTGTAAGTCCTCCAACTTTGGTCTCATTTTTTATAATTGATTTGGCTATTCAAGGTCATTTGCATTTCTGTACACATTTTAGAATTAGCTTGTCAATTTCTACAGAAAGCCCAGTGAAATGATCATGATTGGGTTTATTGAACTTATAGATCAGTTTGTGGAGAACCTACATCTTAATATTTAGTCTTTTAATCCATGAACATGGTATGTCCATTTATTAGATCTTTAATTTTTCTCAGCAATGTCTTATAGTCACAGTTTCATTTGAACCTATTCCTTTTAGGTTTTGTGCCCAAATTCCCCTGAAGCCACTCTTGTCTAGGTCACCAGTGACCTCCGTGCTGCTGTGTCCGAAGGTCAGTTCAGTTTTCCCCTTCCTTCATCTTTCAACTGCCTTTGACATAATTGATCACTCTATTCTTGAAGCATTTTGTTCACCTGGCTTTGTCTCCCCATGTTCTCCTGGTCTTCCTCCCATCTCATTGGCAGCTCCTTTTGGCCTCCTTTGCTGGATCTTTTTCTTCCAGGTGTTAGAGGTCCCTAAGCCTCAGTCTTCAGAGTTCTGTCCTTTATCCATTATCAGTCATTTCTCATGGTGTGACTATGTTATATAAAGCCATCACAGTGTCTAAAGCCATAAGACTCCTAATTTCATATCTCAGTCCTTTATCCAGGACTTAAATATACAAACCCCAGACTTATATATTCAACTTCCTATCCATCATCATTTGGAGATCTAAAAGGTATCTCAGACTTAACCATTCCAAATGGAACTCATGATTTGCCTTTGAAATGTCTTGCACCTTCTGACTCCCTACCATCCACCATGTTCCCCAACTCAGTAACTGGACTTTTATCCTTGTTGCTCATATATCAGTCTTACAGTCTTCCTTGGCACCTCTCTTTCTTTTACACTGTGCATCACCCTGTAACCAGGAAAGGTTAATTTTGAATTCACACTGATCTGCTCTGTGACTTTAACCCTTATCTTGCTGCTTTTGTTATTATGCATGCTCATGTGCTAAGTGGCTTCAGTCATGTCTGACTCTTTGCAACCCTGTGTACTGTAGCCCACCAGGCTCCTCTGTTCATGGGATTCTGCAGGCAAGAATACTGGAGTGGGTCGCCATACCATCCAGGGGATCTTCCCGACCCAGGGATCAAACCCACGTCTCTTATGTCTCCTGCATTAGCAGGTGGATTCTTTACCACTGGACCACTTGGATATCTCAAGGCTTCCCACCTGGGCTTCCCAGGTGGCGCTAGTATTCATGGGGCTACAGTCCATGGGGTTGCAGAGTCAGACATGACTGAGCACAGCACATTTCACATTTGTTATTATAGGCATACGTAATGGCCTGCCTCAGGAAGATACCCTGCCCCTGCCCACCTGTGAAGGACTGTGACATTCTTAGATTCTTTGTCTGGCAAATGGCTCAGCATCTGGCACCCCTTGACTCCTGCTTACCAGGGTGGCCTAGAAATTCACATTTGGGTAGGCCAGAATCGCAGATAGACGTGGCATCTTTGTTGATATGACAGGAGATGTTCCATTTTACACCACCCAAGAAATGACTGTAAGGAAATGAAACTAACACATCTCCCTGCCTGAAGCTTGCCATTCTAGGAGACATTTGCAAGGACTGAATTGTCTTTTTACTTTGTTTCCTCACCTCCCCCATCTCTGATCCATTAAAGAATCTGGCATCCAGGCCCCAGTGAGATGGCTATTTTGAGGCATTAGCCTGTCACGTTCTCAGTCAGCCACCTCCTGAATAAAGTCCCTTCCTTGTCCCAACACCTGCTCTCAGATTTATTGGCCTGTAGTGTGGGGAGCAGAGTGAGCTTGGACTCGGTAACAACCCTACATTAGAAAACCCTCTTGGCTCTATCATAGAGCTCTTTCTACTTCTTAGCCATCACTCTACTCCAAGCCACCAATATCTCCACCTGGTTTACTCCAGTGTTCTTCTAAGTAATCTGCTTTGTCTCACTCTATTCTTTATATAACTTGAGTCACCTTTAAAAATGTTTAATCAGAGGAGCATTTCACTCCCATGATTAAAACCTTCTAGAACCTTTCCATTATATTTAGGGGGAAGAAAACTTCTGCAATGGTTTAAAAAGCCTTAGACGATCAGACTTCTCTATTCACTCTCCGACTTCACTCCATTCTGTTGCTCTTTCTTTCACAATACTCTTGATTTCATCGGCTTTTTTGATGTTCTTGCACATTCTAAGCTTCTTTTGCCTCAGGGCCTTTGTGATTTCTGTTTCTTCTGCCTGTAACCTTTTCCCCAGTTCAGTTCAGTCGCTCAGTCGTGTCCGACTCTGTGATCCCATGAATTGCAGCACGCCAGGCCTCCCTGTCTGTCACCAACTCCTGGAGTTCACTCAGACTCACGTCCATCGAGTCAGTTATACCATCCAGCCGTCTCATCCTCTGTCGTCTCCTTCTCCTCCTGCCCCCAATCCCTCCCAGCATCAGTCTTTTCCAATGAGTCAACTCTTCGCATGAGGTGGCCAAAGTACTGGAGTTTCAGCTTCAGCATCATTCCTTCCAAAGAACACCCAGGGCTGATCTCCTTCAGAATGGACTGGTTGGATCTCCTTGCAATCCAAGGGACTCTCAAGAGTCTTCTCCAACACCACAATTCAAAGCATCAATTCTTCAGTGCTCAGCCTTCTTCACAGTCCAACTCTCACATCCATACATGACCACTGGAAAAACCATAGCCTTGACTAGATGGACCTTAGTCAGCAAAGTAATGCTGTCTAGGTCATAACTTTTCTTCCAAGGAGTTAAGCGTCTTTTAATTTAATGGCTGCAATCACCATCTGCAGTGATTTCAGAGCCCCCCAAAATAAAGTCTGACGCTGTTTCCAAGTTTCCCCATCTATTTCCCATGAAGTGATGGGACCGGATGCCATGATCTTTGTTTTCTGAATGTTGAGCTTTAAGCCAACTTTTTCACTCTCCTGTTTCACTTTCATCAAGAGGCTCTTTAGCTCCTCTTCACTTTCTGCCGTAAGGGTGGTATCATCTGCATATCTGAGGTTATTGATATTTCTCTCGGCAATCTTGATTCCAGCTTGTGCTTCTTCCAGTCCAGCGTTTCTCATGATGTACTCTGCATAGAAGTTAAATAAGCAGGGTGACAATATACAGCCTTGACATACTCCTTTTCCTGTTTGGAACCAGTCTGTTGTTCCATGTCCAGTTCTAACTGTTGCTTCCTGACCTGCATACAGATTTCTCAAGAGGCAGGTCAGGTGGTCTGTATTCCCATCTCTTTCAGATTTTCCCACAGTTTCTTGTGATCCACACAGTCAAAGGCTTTGGCATAGCCAATAAAGCAGAAATAGATGTTTTTCTGGAACTCTCTTGCTTTTTCCATGATCCAGCGGATGTTGGCGATTTGATCTCTGGTTCCTCTGCCTTTTCTAAAACCAGCTTGAACATCAGGAAGTTCATGGTTCACGTATTGCTGAAGCCTGGCTTGGAGAATTTTGAGCATGACTTTACTAGCATGTGAGATGAGTGCAACAGTGTGGTAGTTTTAGCATTCTTTGGCATTACCTTTCTTTGGAATTAGAATGAAAACTGACCTTTTCCAGCCCTGTGGACACTGCTGAGTTTTCCAAATTTGCTGGCATATTGAGTGCAGCACTTTCACAGCATCATCTTTGAGGATTTGAAACAGCTCAACTGGAATTCCATCACCTCCACTAGCTTTGTTCATAGTGATGCTTTCTAAGGCCCACTTGACTTCACATTCCAGGATGTCTGGCTCGAGATGAGTGATCACACCATCGTGATTATCTGGGTCGTGATCTTTTTTGTACAATTCTTCCATGTATTCTTGCCACCTCTTCTTAATATCTTCTGCTTCTGTTAGGTCCATACCATTTCTGTCCTTTATCGAGCCCATCTTTGCATGAAATGTTCCCTTGGTATCTCTGATTTTCTTGAAGAGATCTCTAGTCTTTCCCATTCTGTTGTTTTCCTCTATTTCTTTGCATTGATCACTGAAGAAGGCTTTCTTATCTCTTCTTGCTATTCTTTGGAACTCTGCATTCAGATGCTTATATCTTTCCTTTTCACCTCTCTTCTTTTCACAGCTATTTGTAAGGCCTCCTCAGACAGCCATTTTGCTTTTTTGCATTTCTTTTCCATGGGGATGGTCTTGATCCCTGTCTCCTGTACAATGTCATAAACCTCATTCCATAGTTCATCAGGCACTCTCTTTATCAGATCTAGGCCCTTAAATCTATTTCTCACTTCCACTGTATAATCATAAGGGATTTTATTTAGGTCATACCTGAATGGTCGAGCAGTTTCCCCTACTTTCTTCAATTTAAGTCTGAATTTGGTAATAAGGAGTTCATGATCTGAGCCACAGTCAGCTCCTGGTCTTGTTTTTGTTGACTGTATAGAGCTTCTCCATCTTTGGCTGCAAAGGATACAATCAATCTGATTTCGGTGTTGACCATCTGGTGATGTCCATGTGTGGAGTCTTCTCTTGTGTTGTTGGAAGAGGGTGTTTGCTATGACCAGTGCATTTTCTTGGCAAAACTCTATTAGTCTTTGCCCTGCTTCATTCCACATTCCAAAGCCAAATTTGCCTGTTACTCCAGGTGTTTCTTGACTTCCTACTTTTGCATTCCAGTCCCCTATAATGAAAAGGACATCTTTTTTGGGTGTTAGTTCTAAAAGGTCTTGTAGGTCTTCATAGAACTGTTCAACTTCAGCTTCTTCAGTGTTACTGGTTGGGGCATAGACTTGGATTACGGTGATAATGAATGGTTTGCCTTGGAAATGAACAGAGATCATTCTGTTGTTTTTGAGATTGCATCCGAGTACTGCATTTCGACTCTTTTGTTGACCATGATGACTGCTCCATTTCTTCTGAGGGATTCCTGCCCGCAGTAGTAGATATAATGGTCATCTGAGTTAAATTCACCCATTCCAGTCCATTTTAGTTCGCTGATTCCTAGAATGTCGACGTTCACTCTTGCCATCTCTTGTTTGACCACTTCCAATTTGCCTTGATTCATGGACCTGATATTCCAGGTTCCTATGCAATATTGCTCTTTACAGCATCGGACCTTGCTTCTATCACCAGTCACATCCACAGCTGGGTGTTGTTTTTGCTTTGGCTCCATCCCTTCATTCTTTCTGGAGTTATTTCTCCACCTTTTCCCCAAATAATTATAAATCTTGTTACTTTAGTTCATTCTGCTCTCTGCTTAAGTGTCATCTCCCCAGAGGGGCCTTTTTTGGCCACCCTATGTAAGGAGAGTGTCCCCTCACCCCATTGCTCTCCACTTCTTTACTCTGCTTTGGTTTTCTTCTTAGCACTTAGCATTATCTGGTTTGATATGCGTTTATTTGGTAATCGTCTGTTTCCTATTAGAATACATGCAAACTCCCTGAGGTCAGGGACTTTCTACTTTGAAGGGTTAATACTGTTACCAATGCTTGTCACATAGTAAGTGCTCTATAAGTTTATGTTGATGAATGACTGTGGGCAAGTTAAACTTGCTGGACTCATTTTCTTCATCTGAGAAATGGGGAAAATAATGGTATTTACCTTATGCAGCAAATGTGAATGCCAAATAAGATTGGGTGTAGTAAGACATTGTGGCAATAGTGTTGGCTGATGTGATTATGACTGCTATTCAGTAATGTAAATGATCTAGGACGTTGCTGGTGGTGCAGTGGATACTAATCCACTTGCAGTGCAGGGGACATGGGTTGACCCCTGGTCCGGGAAGATTCCACATGCTGTGGTGACGTGTGCCGCAACCACTGAGCCTGCAAGCCACAACTACCGAAAGCTGAGCACCTGGCACCTGTGCCCTGCAACCAGAGAGGCCGCTGAAATGGGAAGCCTGCACCCCGCGGCTGGAGACAGCCCTCACAAAGCAGCAGAGACCCAGCGCCGCCAAAGATAAATCAACTGTGTACACGGTTGAAATCTCTTATGATTAACCAACAGATACTTACGCTACATAGGGTGGACTTTGCCTGCTGTATACTTTTTACAGTGGTTGATGTCAGAAGTATAACTTACAATCCAGTTATTGGTAATTTAGCTGGAGGGAATAGACATAAGTACATGAAGAGTCAAATGCCAAGTGAAAGTCGCTCAGTTGTGTCCAATTCTTTGCGACCCCATGGACTTCACAGTCCATGGAATTCTCCAGGCCAGAATATTGGAGTGGGTAGCTTTTCCCTTCTCCAGGGGATCTTCCCAACCCAAGGATAGAACCCAGGTCTCCCGTATTACAGGCAGATTCTTTACCAGCTGAGCCACAAAGGAAGCCCAAGAATACTGAAGTGGGTAGCCTATCGCTTCTCAGTGGATCTTCCTGACCCAGGCAGGTTCTTTACCAACTGAGCTATGAGGGAAGCCCTAAATGCCATCGAATATTTAAATAACCAATCAAGACAACAGAACAAATGTTATCATAGTAATAGTTGTCTAATACATGTGCTGATGATTGTTCTAGGTCTAAGAAATGAAATAAAAGCTTTTTATAAAAATAAAAAGCTTTTTTTTTTTTTTAACTAGAGTCGTCTGAGGAGGCTTCATGGAGCATGTGGATTTGGACTGCCTCTTGAAATGCCGGGGAGGATTTTAATCCTTTATTGGCCATGAGGTGGATGGGCATCAAAGGTGGGGCAGTGACATAAACCCTAAGAACTAGGGGAGGTAAAGAATGCAATAAATCGGTTTGGCAGGAGGGAGAGGTCTTGTGAGGAAGCAGTTTGAGAGCAGCACAAAGAAAACAAGGTAGGAATGAAAGCAAATGATTCAGGCTACAGGAACTGCCAGGGTGACAGGAAGCCCGTCCTTACTTGGGTTGGACAAGCAAGGAAGGAAGTGCTTCTGGGTGGTTAGGAAGAAGGTAACGCATCACAGGCTTGCCATTGCCAGCTTCACTCCCTTCTCCCCCACAGCACAAGTGCCCTAGGGTGTTACTCTCTGATGCCCAGACAGTGGGCTGGCTTGCGAAGTCCACGTGTCCATGTATCCAAGGAGAGGCAGCCACAGGAGGACACTGCTCTTCTGTTCCCAGAGCCTGTAAGATAACTTTGAACTCTTTTTTTTTTTTTTTTTTTAATCCACAAGAATTCTCACTCCAAGTGGCTATGACTCAAAGGCAAGGGAGAGTTTCCACTATGATTTCTTATTTAAAAGAGTAGAAAAACTACATACAAAAACTTAGCATTGGATTTGGGTTTCCTGCATCATTGGGAAGGGGTGGGAGGTGGGAGGGAGGTTCCAGAGGGAGGGAACATTTATGTATCTATGGCTGATTCATGTTTATGTATGGCAGAAACCCACACAATATTGTAATTATCATGCAATTTAAAATAAAATTTTTTTAAAGACTAGAGAAACTTAGAAATTAAAGGCCAACCAACAAACATAATAATTTACATTTTAATATGCATATTAAGAAATACTCAATTTTTTCACTCCTCAGTAGTGGATGAAAGTGGGAAAAGAGCATGTTAAGCATTTCCTTCTTTTTTAGAAGAATATAAAGAAGTAGACTAAGGAACAAATAAAAATATTCATATATTTGTTCAAAAAAAAAAGAAATAATCAGGTTTTTTTCTGAACAATATGAAAGAGAAGTGTATGTCACCCTAAAATATGCTACTTAGGCGTATTGATTATTTTGAATTAAAGTTATTTAAGAAACAGCTGATACAAGAATACTCTGATCCTCCTTTGTCTCCTTGAGAGCAGGAGATAAATCTCCCAGGTGGAAGGGATCTTCCCTGTACCAGGAGGGTTGAAGGCATCCTCATTGCCAGAGTCAGGGAATTCAGGGCCAAGAGGGTTGTATAAACAAACTTTGTTACTTCACTGATTTGCTGGACCAAGCCCAAACCCTAGTATTTTGTCATTTCTTCACAAATTTATTGTTTCTTTTGTCTAAAAATTATAAAAGCTACCTTCTTTGGCTACTTCTTTGCATCCCACATTTTTATCACCTCTCATATATACAAAATTAGTTTTTCTCTTGTTAATCTGTATCAATTTAATTATTAGACCAGCCAAAGAACTTAGAAGGGAAAAATTTTCCACTCCTACAAGCATATTTTGTCAGTCATGTATAGCCACCTTCTCATTATCATGTAAAAGGAAACACCTTATATGAGAAGAGGCCAGAGTAACCTGTGAACTGATCAGATTGTTTTTTAAAAAGATAGGTTACCTAACCAACTATGAGATAAAATTTGCTTTAATGATATAATTTTATGTAGATTTGCATCAGTCTAAAAGAATGTGTGTGTGTCCATTAAGTTTTTTTGTTATCAGCGAGTTAATAAATGTAACCTTTTGGAGCATTAGAACAGATTTCAGAGCAATTTGTAGTAATTAAGAAAATGATCCTGTAAAAATAAGAGAGTCAAAATAAAACAAAAAAAGATGCAGAACAGATATGAGCCATGACATGTGGCCGAATAGGGAATGGACATGAAGACAATAAGACACATTGTTGTTAACACAGCCCTGAAAACACGTGTCCCAGATTAAATAATGAATGCGGTTGGTGGGCATAGCCAGGAGAGAACAGAGAGCACATTGTTTTAGCCTGTCTATCTATTTTCAGACTAATTGCTTAAGTATAGGCTTCTGTTCTGGTTACAGCCAGAGGAAAATCAAACAGTTGAAATACTGTAAGTCCTGTAATTCACCCCCATCACAAATCAAAATTAAATAAGAGTTAAGAGCAAAGCATCCAAGTAAATCGTTAGGCCTGCCTGCAAATGGAAGCCTGAAGAGAAGCAGGGTCTTTCGTCCTCTCCTGATCAGGTTCTAGCTAATGTGATATGAGGGCTTGTCATCGCCTCTTCCGCGCTCAGGACTACAGCTTCGGCTCCGTAGGGTGGGGCGGCAGATCCCAGGTTCCATGCCTGGGACTGGCCCAAGGAGTGGTGTCTTCTTGGGCAGCGGCTTCTCTGAGGTTTCAGGCAGATTGGTATCACCTGCCTTTTCCTACTTAAGTCTTTGTGATGAGCTAGTGAGCTGTAACCTGTGAAAGTACTTTGTTGACACAAATGAAGGGATTCTGTTTTTATTGTTTTAGAGTGTAGAGTTGGTGGAGGAAAGAACACAAATCAGTATCCTGGATTTGAATCCTGGTCATCTCATACTCCGTCTCCCCTTTTCTGAATTCTTTAAGTGTCTTCCTGTGTTACCTGCCCCCCACCCTTTGTATCAGACGTTCTTTGCTCTTTTGAGAGTTTGCAAGGACCCCTTTGGCATTCTAGTGAAGCTAATGAATCCCTTTACAGAATAATGTTTAATGCATTAAATTAAATGCATACATTTAAGTGAATAAAATTAGAGGTTCTAGGCATTTCTGCAGTAAACATCTTTGCCATAAAGCAGTTTTACTGCACAACTAATTGGCCGTAAGGCAGTTTTGCCGTAAAACAGAAAGTGACTGGTTGACAGTTGGTTTCAGCTGTGTTATAGCAACTTGATAGAAAATACAGTGATAAGAAAACTTACTGAAGTGTGAAATAAGAGAGTGTAAAGCCAGACTGAATACTGTACTAGAAAATGATAACAACAGTTTGCTAATCATTTCATGGGCACAGCCAGCTCTCTCTTGTCAGAACCAGAAGTTTACCAACCTATGGCAAATATAAAAGCAGAGGCTAGTGATACACGACACTGTTTGAGAGTATTACGTATCGGTTCTTTAGCTCATTTAGATATAACATCTCATCTTGTAATGTCGCCTTTACCAGATTTATCACTCAATATTAGAAGTTGAATGCAAAAGGAGACTCAGACTCCTCCAATATCCCCCAGATAAATGGTTACATGATTCTTGGTAAGTTTTATGAAAATGGTGACATTTTTTGTTATTTGATAGTGCAGAACATGATGTAGACAGAATTTTGGTATTTGGCACAGAATCTGGCTTAGGTGATTTGGTGAAATGAGGACTGTCATGTAACATTTAATGTAGTCCAGATATGCACTGCTTTATATATATGTTTGTATATGATATATATATATATATATATATATATATATATATATAAGCATCCCTTGTCTGTTTATTCTACTTACAGGGAAATCTGAAGAGTCTTACAGCAGGTTTTTTTTTTTATACCATGGAGATGTATGTCCAACATTAGACCCTGCATCATTAATGATTGACTTTGAGAAAGGAAGTATCATTGCTTTCAGAATGTTTCAAGTAGTTTTAAGGTTTTGTTATTAGTTTTTCAAGCTTCATTATGTCCTTTTTAATGTCCCTATTTTAATTTATTTTCATGATTTTGTCTTTTATGGTAAAGCTGTCCTACAGCCAATTAGTTGCAAGGCAAAAGTTCTTGCAGCAAAGATTCTTAAGAGAAAATACCAGACTGCATAGGGTTACGAAAGAAACCAATTAGACTGATACAGTTATCAGTATACCAAAAAAGTAATAACATAATATCCACCCCTTATTGATAGACTCCAAAAACCACCTCCTTGTCTTGTCCATCCCAACCCTCCTTCTGCCAGCCGACTCTTCCTCTGTGTGCCCAATTCTGTTGGTGGCATTAACAACTTCCACATGGCTCAGGCCCCGAACCCAGCCTGAGCAAGTAAGTGAGCATTGCTGCTGCCAGGATTACCGCCCCAGTCTCCTTGATAATATCTGTGGAAGTGTAGACTTGTATATTTTAAAGCACTGATATGTCCTTTACCTAGAATGTCTTCTAAACTTCTGTTTACCTTTCAGGGTCTCTTTCCAACACACACATCTGGTCACATTATGGTTTAGAATCTCTTGGTGATGCCTCTTTATCTCCATGATGTGACATCAGAGGACTCCTGTCTCCCTCACAGAGTTTCTTCTGTTGGTCTCCCAGCCTCATCAGGCTGCCTGTGGTCCCTCTGGTGGTCTGCCTCCCACCTCCCCCTTTGCCTTGGCAGGCTGAGTGTGTGCCCTCTGCTTGGGGATCCCTCACCCTCCTTATGGCCTCCAGGTCTCAGTTCTGTGGCCTTTCCCAGCCAGCACTATCACAAGGACTGTCCACAGAAAGTTCATGTCCAGCCGTCTCCTGCTCCCTTTTATTTGACCAGAGTCTGGCAGAGTTTCACAAGTGGTGTGCACAGAGGAGGACAGCTTTATTATCGTGCGTGATTAGCAGCACTGACTTTAGAGCCAGATGACCTGCGTTCTAATCCCAGTTCCACCACTAGCTCTTTGATCTTGGCAAGGTACTTACTCTTTAGAGGCCTCAGCTTTCTCATCTGTGAAACTGGCAAAATAATAGATTGGTGTGATTTAAATGAATGAATCTCTTGAAGCACTTTAGAACCATGCCTAGCTTATTGTGAGAGCTTAAATATTAGCTATCAGTTTTAGTTTCAGTAAGTTTTGTAATATTAGTCTTAGTTTCAGTAGTATGGCTTGGGCTTATTTAAAAGTCACATCCCATTATACTTTTATTTTTGCTGGAGTTTTATTAAAAACTGTCATGTAATTCAAAACCCAGTGTTTAACTGTTCTTCATCTCCGCTGAGGATATCAGAACATCGATTTTAACAGAAATAATTTATATTAGACAAAAGGAAACACTGTTTGAAAGAAAGATAGGAAGAATCCTGGGGATATAGCATCTTAACAGAATGATGGAGACACAGTCCCACCAGCAGTTAGCTAGCTGAGTTGGGATGTATCCAGGGTTCTTACATTTCAGAGATTATGCTGGTCTCACAGGAATTTTTCTTTCAGCCCTTTGGGTTAAGGAGAGATCAACATTATTTATCAGAATATGTCTCTGGGAATGCAAATCATTATATATGCTTGCAAACCAGATCCACAGGTTTTGAATGTAATTATAATACTTCTTCTTTTGCATGAATATTTTCATACCCTCTATAAATATTCTGGTCTGTTGTACTCTTATAACTCATCCTTTTCTTCCCCCATTTTTTTCCCCAACGGCTAGTATTTCCCCTGAGGTTTAATTATTTCAGCCTATTCTTGGTTTTGCCACCAGGTGGGGCACTGGCTCCTTTATAACGCATAGGCCAAAGTCTTGAGGCTGGTTTTCTCATTGAGGTGGCCACCTTGCTCCCCCTCATTCTGAACTGACACCTGCAGAAACTGTTGAGCTCTGACCCTGGGAGTGGATGGGGGAGGGTGGAGGGCGAATATTAGATCTGAGGGAGTTACAGGGCTTTTCATGCCTGATTTTGTTGAGCTAATATGCTAATGACTTATGTTTCACAGGTTTTGAGTAACATGGATTTTACCATAAATACATGTAAATCTACTTGGCAACAAAAGAATCAAGTGTTATTAAAGTACGTGGTTAGTATTGCAAATTTTCCTTGGGAATATTTGGTCCCATCTTTATGGCTCAGAAGAAACACTGAATTTGGTAATCTTGACCATTGTGTTAAACAGGTCTTCTAAAAATAAGGTAGAAATCATGGAAACAAGAATTAAAACTGCTCTTGGTGTTGAAATCTTGGGAAAAATTTTGTATACCATGAGCACTTTATGTTAAAAAGCAGAGCATGGAGTTTTAATTCTTTCTTAAGAAGCAATATGTTGGAACATTATTTTTTAAAATAAATGTCTTAAGGAAACTATCAATTGTTTTTTAGAATGAAAAATAAATTTATTATTTTAAAACCATAGTAAGTTATATTAAGCTCTAGTTTAAACTGTAAACAATTATAAAACTACCAAAAAAACTTTTTTATTTTATAAAATAACCTAACTGTAGATGGTAGAATTGAATTACAAGTAATTTTCAGATTTATAGACACCATGTCAGACTCAGAAGTTAGGTAGTTCTTTGATAAGTTTTTCCCCTGAACTTTAACTTTTAGACTTCAGTGATTAATGAGGTTTTTTCCTTATTTAATGTATTTTAAGAGACTTCCCTGGTGGCAGTAGTAAAGAATCTGCCTGCCAATGAAGGAGGTGCAGTTTCAGTCCCTAGGTCAGGAAGATCCTTTGGAGTATGAAATCACAATCCACTTCAGTATTCTTGCCTGGAGAATCCCATGGACAGAGGAGCCTGGTGGGCTACAATCCATGGGGTTGCAAAAAAGAGTCAGACTTGACTTGGTGACTAAACAATAACAACAGTATATTTCAAAAATGTAGGAATAGTGATAGTACGTAACTTTGATTCTCAGAAACAATAATTTAATATGGTCCCTCTTAGGCACCGTGAAATTATAGGGCTATATGTTCCAACACCACCACCACCAACTTGGGCAATAATATAAAACTCATTTCATGGCCCTAGTTGAGGGCAGACTGTATTCCTCTTGTTTAAAATGAATGAGTCACTTTAAGTCTCTCTCTGAAGGGAGAGAAAGGAGTGAGAATGCTCTTTGTTTAAGTTGGTGTGTTACAGCTTTCTTGGGCAGCAAGTACAAAAACGAAGCCCAAAGTCTTAACTCATTCTGTACATGGATTTTATTTCTCATAGTAGCCCAGTGTCTATTTAACATATGGGAGTGGTTTCAAGTTCATTACTAAAGCTTATAGGCTAAAGTGCTTTGTGGGCTTGGCTACGACTTAAGTTGCCTTTGGGGAGTCAGCCAAAAACGGGGCTTGCTTTCCTGTGTCTGTGGATTCTCCGGGTGGTCAGTTTCTTTTCCCTTCTCAGCTGTCAGCTGCTCTGGAGATTAGTTTCATAGTAAGGATTCTTTCTTTAAAGCAATATGAAGCGACTACTTTCACGGGGGCACCAGGTTAGTAAATAACATTTTGGACTTTATGCTTCATGTGTCAGACTTTCTTTCTGTTCTCAGGGGGCAATGACATGACAGTCGGCATGGCATTTTGTGCTGTTGCTGTGTTTTTTAAGAAAATAATGTTCATTGATCCTATGGAGGTCTGAGGTTTATAGTCTTCCTTATCATATCTGCATTGTTGGACAATATTAAATGCAGGAGGAAGCCATGAAATAATGACTGGTTTGTGTTAGATGTGCAGTCTAGAAATCTGTGCTTGTTTGTATGCATTTTCAGTTCCTTTTTCAGAATTCCTTTCATTATATCTTCTCATGATGTCTTCTAGGAGTAGCTATGATTTTATACATGGTTTATTTTACTTTTTGGAGCACAAGGCAACAGTGTGCTGTGTCCCAGCCAGCATGCAAGCTTGTCTGATGTATGGTTTTCTCTAGGGCCTACTACTTACAGTTAAAGGAACCAGAATGTCATTTTAATTTTCTTTTTGAAAAGCCTGGCATTTTTCTAGAATGCCTCGGAAAATACCTGTGTAACAGTTGACGTGGACAGACTGCACAGGTGGATCAAGCTGAACAGAATCCCTTCCTTAGTCATCACTGTTTTTCTTCTTAAGTAAGTCCTCAGGATTGAAGATTACTCTAGGAGTAAATATGACAGTCAAAACGGAGTGTGCCTTGTAAGGCATGAAATTATCGCTCATAGTATTAAAATGAAATTAAGTCAATAAAGTGAAGTATCAAGAGAATATCTTCCTTAATTTCATTAACTTAGACATCTCGAGAGCAATTTTACCTTTGTTCACTTGTCACCAAAGCAATCTGGTATTAAATAGTTTCACAAGAGTAGTTCGATTTGATGATATTTTCAATTTTGTATATGAAGTACTTATGAAGTATAAGTGTTCTTATGAAGTATACTGGCTTTTATGTAACTTTAGGTATGGTTTAGTTCAAGGTAAGCACTAGTGTTTTAAAATACGTGAATATACTTATATTATTACCATTTTAATCTCCTCTCTCTTTGCCCTGTTGGGAAATACAGTGTTTCAGAAAGGGTCTGTTCTCTCTTGTTCTCTTCTGTCTAAAAATATAAACCTGAGGGAGAAGGAAGACAGAAATAGATATTATACTTAGAAAAATCTCTGAGGTGATTTGCTAAACTTTAAAGTTCCCAGTCCTATCTCTGCTGAAGCTGAAGTTATAAAGTTATGTCTGCATGCCATGTCAGAATTGCAAAACGGACTGGACTTTATCCCCTCCGAGACACAGCTGTACAGCTGTATTATTGCCCCTGTGTCTGCAGA
Source organism: Ovis aries (assembly GCF_016772045.2). Taxonomy (NCBI): domain Eukaryota; kingdom Metazoa; phylum Chordata; class Mammalia; order Artiodactyla; family Bovidae; genus Ovis; species Ovis aries. Next base: position 216,435,431 of record NC_056054.1, read on the forward strand.
TATTTTCTTCAACAGTAAATCCAAAAAAAGAAAAAAAGCAGATTGCTGTGATTTGCTTAATATTAATATGTGTTAGTACTGCATAATGCTATTATGATTAAATACTATTAACTTAAAATTTTAAAGAAGACTTTTGTCAATCTGAATATACCTGCTCCCTGATTTTAAAGGACAGTGTTAAGACATTCTGCTTGTTGATTATTCGTTTGTGCTTAATCGGCATGGATAAGTCTTAAAAGCTCACATCAGACACATTTATGTCTGGTAGGTCTCAATTTCTATATTCCCAAGTGCTTCACAGCTTTTTCTTCTACAGATGTTAACGAAACAAAATACTACTGATTAGAAACAGAAAGAAAACAACGTGACAATGGATAGAATAAGAGAGGAAACTCCATAAAAACCAGATTTTAGGGTTTCCCTAAAGAGTATGCATTACAGTAGGCTTCCTCCAAACACGACAGGAAAGAAAGACTGTACAGGGGAGTGCTCAAAACCTGTAACTTGGGATCGAAGCAAATCTTACTCCTGATTCCAGGCTTAGCACACACATTGGAGTTCTCGTTCTCATCTTGCCAGCCTGGTTTACTTTTGTTACATCTCTGCCTTTTGGCTAAAATCAAGTAGAGACGGGCATTTTTCCCATTCCATATCAGGTTAAACTCTGAGCCGATTAAATTTTATCCAACATGCTTTCTTGTTAACAGTCAGAAGTACTCCAGATGCCTCATAAATCTCAGATGGTTATGAACACAGTTTATGTTCCAGAAGCATGTGATCCTTATTTCCTTTTAAAACAAAGCTTAGATTCAAAGTTGGAGACAAATCCTAGGGCAGATTATTTCAACACAAATTGGCCCATACCCCAAACATTGGGAATGATGGATGTCACTAGAAAATAAGGACTCAGAGGAAAGAAATGAATGATCAGGAGGAATGATGATATTAGGAGTTGGTTTTCTGACTTCTGAACCTTGATAAATGTTCACCTATCAGCCGGGTCTGTTCATGTCCCAGATCAGTCTCATTCCTGCCCATAAGCTTGATCTTCAGTGTGCATGTTTAGGGAGCTGTCAGCTGTTGATTTATAGTTTCTGGTCTTGTCAAATTCGTGTATGGCCACCTTTGCCTTTTTCACGCCTGACTCCCTGAATTCTTGTTCCCAACCCTGCTCATTGAAGGTGCCCGCATGAATGGATCTTGTGCTTATGTTATCCGCAACTCAGACAGAAGGCAAGAGGTGCTGTGAAATTCACTATTTTAGTAATGATAGTATGTACTAACTTCCCAGAGGGATTGCAAAGGCTGAGGACAGATTCTATTCCCAGGGCTGATCTGACCATAGACATCCCCCATTCCCTCTTTCCTTCTAAAGAACCCAAATTAAGTTTGACCTTCTGGCATTTCTGGAGGTGATGATATTAGTAATCATGGCAGGAGTAGTAGAGGCAAGGTAATAGTAATAGTAACAGCTAACACTCAAAAAGCATTTCCTAAGGGCCATCCCTTGTGTCAGCTTCTTATTTAATCTTCACAACAACCCTACGATGTCAATTGTCTTTATTATCCCCACTTTACAGTTGATGAAACTGTCCCAGTTACATAATTTGTCCCAAGTCATAACAACTAGTTGGCAGTAATATTGTTGTGCTTCAGAGAGACGATGTGGTGGGGAAGAAATGGAGTGAGAAGTTAATGTCTTTGGGAAATATAATCCAATCCTTATTATTACTGAGAAGCAACCATGAAATACTATTATCTGTGCTGCCCTTCCTACTCAAAGATGCTCCTGTTGACCCACCATCAACCAGTAAGGCATGTCCTTTGTGTTCTTTTTCCCCTGGGTGAGGGTTGAGCTTGTGCTCTGCTTTCTCACATGCTCTGCTGGTGATGAGTGGAGAGAACCAGTGGCAAAGCAGAATGCAGAGCTTGGTTAGTGGTCAGTAAAAGAGACCAATGGTGACTAGTCCCTGTGGAGAATAAGCCCACAGTTTTAAAAACTGTCTTTTAACTGCATAAGCTAATCTTGGGACTTTTGAGACTTTTTAAGGCTAAAATAATAAAACCACTAAGACTCAAACCTGGGCCTTTTGCTTGTTTAGCTTTTATTTGGCCTGAATGAGTGGTGTCCTCTTCATTCCTGACCAGTATGATTTCCTGCTGACAATCAAAGTTCTGGTTGTTTTGTCATTCCTGAAGGCTTTCTGAAGTTTAGTGGAAAGCCAAGACTATGAAACATGTATTTCCTTTAAAAACATAAATGTGCTTTTGAAAATGTTGTGCAAATAGCTTACTCTAGATTTGGCCAAAGCTTAAACATGTGGCAAATAAGTTTGGAATCTTTAAAAATACAGTCCATAGGTTAAGGAGTTAAATTTAAAAAAAGAAATCAAACAATAATTCTAACCATTGGATTGGGACGTACTTTCTCTTCCTAAAACCAATAGTTGTTGTTTAGTCAATAAGTTGTGTCTGACTCTTTTTTGCAACCCCATGGCCAGTAGTCAGCCAGGCTCCTCTGTCCATGGGATTTCCCAGGCAAGAATACTGGAGTGGTTTGCTATTTCCTTCTCCAGGGGATCTTCCCAACCCAGGGATCAAACCTGCATCTCCTGCAATGGCAGATGGGTTTTTTTTTTTACAACTGAGCCACTTGGGAAGCCAAAAACAATACAGGAAATCACAAAAGGATTAGGGCAATAGATTGGAATTTTCCAGATAGGAGTGCAAAAGCTTTAACTAGAAAAATATTCGTTGAAGTATTATTTATTATCATGAACAGTTGGTAACGGTTGAAATACACACTAGAAGAAAACTGTGCAGTGGATCATTAGGCTGCTATTACTACTTAGGAGAAATTATCAGGGGAGGAAATGGTGGTGACAGATATTTAAGTTAAAGCGCTGGATCTCAAACTATTTGTGTCTCTCATACTTGGCCATGTTTAAAATATATCTCTCTGTTTGTGTTATTCTTAGGGAGATAGCAGAAGGGATGGTCACCTCAAGTTAACAGGGATTTAGGGGTTATTTTAAAGGTAGGAATTTCTGGCAGTTTTAATTTTCTTCTTATATTCTTCTGCATGTTAATATTTATGTCTCCTTTCAGTTCAGTTCAGTCCTTTTGTATTTGAAAAATATATAAATTATTCATGGAAAGAGAAAAGTGAAGACAAGATATACAAAAATTTAATAGTAACTTAGCAATCACCCATAATCTATTTAAGATGGTAGCTCTAAGCATGATTTTAATTTCCTCAAATAGTTTGTAAATTTAAGGTTTCCTTTAAGAGGAATTTATGTTTTATAATAAAAATTAAAATAGATGAGGAGTTGGGTTAGAGTTGAGGTCAGATAAATTTCTGTAAGGGAGAGGATATTTTTATTCCGAGGAGCAATTATTTTGCTGTTTTTATACAGCTGCCTTTATTTTGAGGAGGGCATGGCAACCCACTCCAGTATTCTTGCCTGGAGAATCCCAAGGACAGAGGACCCCGAAAGGCTACAATCCATAGAGTCACAGAGTCAGACACGATTTAGCATGCATGCATTCATTATTTTAGGAAACTGCCTTTTGATTTTTATGTACCAGGTTTAAAATCTTAGTCAGATGTTATAGCTAATAAAATTATAAGATAGATAGTTTATTAAATAAGGGCTGTGGGAAGAAGTACACTTAAATACTTCTGAGACATCAGTCCAAGAAAGACGCTCATGATTTCCAGCGTGTCCAGATGTCTTGATAACAATTCCTTTGTCCAAGCCTGTTGCTGGTGTTTAGAATGGGACATGGGGCTTCCCCAGTGGCTCAGTGGTAAAGAATCCACCTGCAATACAATAGACACAGGAGACACAGGTTCAGTCTCTGGGTCGGGAAGATCCCCCGGAGAAGGCAATGGCACCCCACTCCAGTATTCTTGCCTGGAAAATCCCATGGACGGAGGAGCCTGGTAGGCTGCAGTCCATGGGGTCGCTGAGAGTTGGACACGAATCAGTGACTTCACTTTCACTTTTCACTTTCATGCATTAGAGCAGGAAATGGCAACCCACTCCAGTGTTCTTGCCTGGAGAATCCCAGGGACGGCGGAGCCTGGTGGGCTGCCGTCTATGGGGTCGCACAGAGTCGGACATGACTGAAGTGACTTAGCAGCAGCAGCAGCAATACAATAGACACAGGAGACACAGGTTCAGTCCCTGGGTCGGGAAGATCCCCTGGAGAAGGAAATGGTAACCCACTCCAGTACTCTTGCTTGGAAAATCCCATGGACAGAGGAGCCTGGTGGGCTACAGTCCATGGTGTTGCAAGAGTTGGAAATGCCTGAGCACACACACGCATGCCCAATGGGACAAATCAGCACACTGAGACAGTCCTTAGAAGATACGATTTGACTGGAATGTTGAAGGTGGAAAAGAATCTTGGAGTAGTTGACTTCATTCTTCCCCTTCGTCCTATTCCAGATGAGGTCCCGGAAGCCCAGAATGATTGAGATCCCGAGGTTCTAGTTGACTTGATTGGAATCTTTGGGAGCCTTTAGAGGTCATTTGATTCCCCTGTTGCTGCAATTTTTAATATTTCTGTCTTACAAACATTTTAGTAATAAGGAATGAAACTATGTTTCCATTTTCCCTTGGTTGGTAAAAATCAAAAGCTAATACCATTCAGCACTAACCTCATAACACTGGAGAAAGAAGCTGAAGGCTCAGTGTGGCTTCCAAGGAAAACTGACCAGCTTCACAGGTGTGGTCTTTATTCTCATCATTGTTGTTCGAACATTTTGTTCTTGGATAAAGGCTTACTTAATGCACATCTGGTTCCCATGTTTTTTCTGGAAGACAGCAGCCACAGGGAGTCACTGAAGATCACTGGACACCAAACCCTGGGAATTATGTTTTAGCAACTTTATTGAAATTGTGTATTGTGTAATTTACACATCACAAGGTTAACCCCTTCAAATCATACAATTCTGTTTCCTTTAGTGTATTTACAGAGTTGTATAACCATGTGTGCTGTGCTTAGTTGCTCAGTCATGTCCGACTGTTTGTGACACCATGGACTGTAGCCCACCAGGCTCCTCTGTCCATGGGGATTCTTCAAGCAAGAATACTGGAGTTGGTTGCCATGCCCTCCTCCAGGGGATCTTCTTGATCCAAGAATTGAACCTGGGTCTCTTACTTTGCAAGCAGATTCTTTACCAGCTGAACTACCAGGGAAGCCCTGTATAACCATCACCATAACCTAATTTTAGGACATTTTCGGCACCCCCAAAAGGAACCTTGAACCCATTCTCTCTCCCTGGCTCTCTTCCTCACCCAGCACTAGGCAACCACTATTCTGCTTTCTGCCTTTCTAGATTTTTCCATTCTGAACATTTCATTTGAATAGAATGATACAGGTGAGAAAGCTGAAAATTTTAATGTGATGGTCAAAGACCACTTCGGTGAACATGACCTGGTTACTCCATGGCCCCTTTCTTCTCAACAGTGTCCTGAAATGTAAGATCGAAGCCAAACGAACTCACTGTTGTCACCTATTTACTAGATTAAATGGCTTATTCTTGTTTTCTGGACTCCCTACATTTAAGATTTAAATAAAAATATTTAGTATTCAAATTTTTAAAATATGTGGGAGTACATATCTATTAATATGTGATTGTTGTAGGCCATGTTACAAAATTGTTAGGTTCAACCACTGCTTGTTAGTTGGAATCTTGAGTGAAAACTGGACTTCTGTAAGACTCAATTTCCTTATCTATAAAATGAGGATTATAATACTAGTACTTACCTTTCAGAGTTCTTCTGAGTACTAAATGAAATAATATATATATAAGGCCTCCCAAAATACCTGATGCACAATGAGTGTTAAGTGAATGTTACCTATTGTTGTTATGAGTGTCATTTATAATAAACTATAGAAGTTATTTTATTTCATTCTTTCTGACATCATCTATTAAGGATCATCATCTACTAAGGATTTGAGTTGGTTTGCAAGAATATTTGCATACTATTAAACACATACACCCACTCTCACAGGAATAAAAGCCAGGGATGATAAGGTTACTAGAAGGACAATATCAAGGAAATAATAACCATAGCAACAAGAGCTAACATTTATAGATAGCAGGTTATGAATGGACATTTCTTTAGTGTTTTTCCTGGTGAGCTGAGGGAATATTGCCAGATCAGAAATGGGCAGAGACATTCAAATAAGAGTCCCAGGCTAGGACATAGGAGGGAGCTTGATGGTCTCTAGTCTACCTCAACTTATACCCCAAGCATTAGACATAGCCAGAGATGACAGCTTGGTTTGATGTGGATACTCACAGTGTGAAGATGAGTTCTCCATCTCTCAGTATGGATAGCCGCCGGTTATTAAGCGCTTACCATGAGCTAAGCTACAATTAGAACGGAAAGTGACTCCAAAACTAGATAATTATGAAGTAAACTTGTCTACTCCAGACAACCAGTTTCTTTGTTAATAGTCCTTCTTTAAAGAATGTTCTGGTATATATTAAAGTGAAATGTACAATCTCATAGGCACCCTGCTTTCCAATTCTTATAATACCTTCTACATGGAGAAGCAAAGACCTAATCAGGTTGTCCCCCAGATATCTGAAAACAATTGTCATGGCCCTCACCCTGCCTCACTCTGCTGCTCACACACGCAAGGATATTGTTATTGTTCTTTAGGTTAGGTAGTCCAGCATACTATCACTGTTCATTTGTCTTGGAATGTGCTTTCTCTTTTATGCTCAGTAAGGGCTTCCCTGGTGGCTCAGTGGTAAAGAATCCACCTTGGTGCTGAAGATCTGGGTTCAGTCCGTGGGTCAGGAAGATCTCCTGGAGGGAGCGCATGGCAACCCACTCCAGTATTCTTGCCTGAAGAATCCCATGGACAGAAGAGCATGGCAGACTACAGTCCATAAGGTCACAAAGAGCTGGACACGACTGAGACGACTAAGCATGCAGACATGCATGCTCAGTGAACTCCTACCCAGCCTCCGAGATTCCTTGCCAGTGTGCCTTTCCAGCAGTAACCTTCCCCATATCTCAGGTTGAGCAACTCCTCCTCTGAGCTCCTACTGCACTTCTTACACGCTAAGAGTTAGCTCTTAAAAGCCTGTCTCCTCCCCTGGACTGTGAGCTTCTGATGAGAGCTGTTAACCTTTGGGCTCCTAAACTCCATTCTACCACCTGACTCATGGTAGTTGCTCAACACTGTGGAAGAGAGAATTTTGATCTTATGTTATGTGAATTCCTAACTATACCTGGTTTTACAGAGTTTTCAACTATAAGAAATGTTTTTGACAAAAGAAGTTTAGGTAAACCTTGACTAACAGAGGACTGAGCCATAGCCTATGGCTTCTCTTGGACCCAAAGTAGCATCATCGGGGAGTAAGACTGAAGCCCTTCAGTAGGTTGGTCACTGAGCTATTCATCTTCACCTGGTAGAAGTATCCACTGATCACCTGATGTAAACAAGGCACTCGTTTGTTGCAAAAGGTTAGCACCCACCACCTTTCATCAGATAAATTTAGATAAAATGATTGCAACACTGATGATGTAGTTGAGTCACAAAGTTCACAGTAAGCTTAAACCGGGGTTCATAAATGTTGTCAAGTTACAGTCCAAAGTTACGCATCTGTTTTACTCTGGGATCTTAGCAGGTTTTCATAGAGTATGGGTAAAAATTATTCCCTAAAGCATGGATAGAGGCTTAACTAAAGGTATGTAACTGGGGCAAGAAGGCCTACATCTGAAGGAAAGAATGTGGATCTCACCAAGGCTTTGCTGTCATTTGTAAAACTGGCCTACACCTTAAATGGACTCATTAGGGTTGAACCAGAACATTTAGTAGGTCAGGCGCTGGCACTGCCTCTTGCCGCCCGAATTCAAATCCATCAGTTTTCATCTAAACTGCATCTTTACCTCCCATGTGAGTTGCTACAATACTGGACACCCCAGTGAATCCGTCTTCTCCTCCCTTTGCTTTCTGCCAGGTTCATGGTTTTGTGCTAGCTTTTCCCTAGACAGTGGAGCCCCAGCTGGTGGAGGCTGAGGGGGCCACTTCTGCTCAGGGTAGTCCCCAGAAGTCTGGCCTGGGTTTGGAGGAGGAAGAGTCAGACTTGGTATTCTAAAGCTGAAGTGGACACAGGGTGCAGCCTCTGAGACCAAGAAGGAGGCTTTTCTGGAGCAAGCTGACACGGCGCCATCCAGGCACTGATGGAGCACTTCCTGTTTTAGGAAGCTCTCCGTTCACCAGGACTCTCACTCCTAGAGAGGTCAAATGAGAAAGCATTCTCATTTCTGCTCAGCTTAAAAACTCCAGCTTGAAGGGAACCCTCCTACACTGTTGGTGGGAATGCAAACTAGTACAGCCACTATGGAGAACAATGTGGAGATTCCTTTAAAAATTGCAAATCGAACTGCCTTATGACCCAGCAATCCCACTGCTGGGCATACACACTAAGGAAACCAGAATTGAAAGAGACACATGTACCCCAATGTTCATCGCAGCACTGTTTATAATAGCCAGGACATGGAAGCAACCTAGATGTCCATCAGCAGGTAAATGGATAAGAAAGCTGTGGTGCATATACACAATGGAGTATTACTCAGCCGTTAAAAGAATACATTTGAATCAGATCTAATGAGACGGATGAAACTGGAGCCGATTATACAGAGTGAAGTAAGGCAGAAAGAAAAACACCAATACAGTATACTGACACATATATATGGAATTTAGAAAGATGACAATGATGACCCTGTATGCAAGACAGCAAAAGAGACACAGATGTGTAGAGCAGACTTTTGGACTCAGAGGGAGAGGGAGAGGGTGGGATGATTTGGGAGAATGGCATTGAAACATGTATACTATCATGTAAGAATTGAATTGCCAGTCTATGTCCAATGCAGGATACAGCATGCTTGGGGCTGGTGCATGGGGATGACCCAGAGAGATGTTATGGGGAGGGAGGTGGGAGGGGGGTTCATGTTTGGGAAAGCATGTACACCCGTGGTGGATTCATGTCAATGTATGGCAAAACCAATACAGTATTGTAAAGTAAAATAAAGTAAAAATAAATTTTTTTTAAATGAAATGAAAAAAATAAAATAAAATAAATCAATATAGTATCAATACATCACACTGATATAACCAAGGGAAGAAAATACATAATCATCTCATTAGACACTGAAAAGGCAAAAAAAACCCCAAAACCCTCCAACTTGTTCCAACCCTTCCTTATAATGTCATGTTTTCAGACTTCTTCAACCTGGTCCCTATTCTCTGAGTATCCATGGTTTGCCTTTGTCGTTCTGTGGCCTCAGTCAGGTCCAAGTGTAGACCGACCAGCAAGCTGGAATTGTTGGCTGCTTCTCTGGGTACTGGGCTTCCCAGGCGGCACCAGTGGTAATGAACCCACCTGCCAATGCAGGAGACGTAAGAGACGTGGTTTCAGTCCCTGGGTTGGGAAGATCCCCTGGAGGAGGGCATGGCAACCCACTCCAGTATTCTTACCTGGAGAATCCCATGGCCAGAGGAGCCAGTGGGCCAGAGCCAATAAGGTTGCAAAGAGCCAGACACGACTGAAGCAATGTATCCTAAGAGTGTATCAGTTCTTAATAATCAATGTCAACATGTGCCATTTGCGGGGGACAGTCACTAAATTCAAGGCAGCGTGCTGAAGTCCCTTATATACCTGATGTTGTTTAGTCTTCATAATGATACTAAGGTCAGTCTTACTATTGTATTTCCTTGATTCTAAAACACTGTTCATGACAAGATAATCCTGTCAATTAAATTTCAGCTTTTCGGGGAAAAATAGAGAAAGAAAAATGCCATCTTGTTAAATGGAGACATAAAATGCAATAGTCATGCCAGTTTCAGAAAAGTTAAATGTGTACTGGGGGAACGGAGACAGAAAGCTCATCTGAGAATCAAAGGAATATGTTATCTTCCCTCTGGAGAAGAGGAGCCTGTCGACTGGAAAAAATACATGCAACCTAAAAGTTGAAAGTTAGGTTTTATTGGTAGGAATGTTTGGACTCGAGCCAGAGTCCTGACTCCCTCTCTCCTGAGGGGAGACAGAGAGCTGACTCCGAAGAGCAAGGGGAGGATCCCGGCTATATACAAGTTTTGCAGCAAGGGGCAGGTAATCTGAATATTAAAAGATTACTGTTAAATTAAGAGGAGTTAAATTTCTCACATGAAAAGATTTAGTAATCTTCTGTGTATGGGAAGATGCAAACATCTGAGCTTGCCAGGATCGTTTCTTTTGTATACATCTGTACTGGGGCCAATCCTGCTTTCTTTATTGTTCATTTCCTAATGGCCACCTCTCACATCCCCCTAGCTCCCCAGCGCTACTGGGGAGAAAATAGCTGATGGCTTTGTTTCACCTGGGCTTAGATATTTGCATTTGGAAGAGGCTTGTTTCCCAGTAGATCACAGAGCAGAAACATTTCATTTCACTTAAGAGATTTGAGTGACTTATTGCAGTCTGTGGGCTTCCCTGGTGGCTCAGATGGTTAAAAAAAAAAAAAAAAAATCAGCCTGCAATGCAGGAGACCCAGGTTCAAGTCAAGGGGAAGATCCCCTGGAGGAGGGCATGGCAACCCACTCCAGTATTCTTGCCAGGGGAATCCCATGGACAGAGGAGCCTGGCAGGCTATAGTCTGCTGCTGCTGCTAAGTCACTTCAGTCGTGTCCGACTCTGTGCAGCCCCATAGATGGCAGCCCACCAGGCTCCCCCGTCCCTGGGATTCTCCAGGCAAGAACACTGGAGTGGGTTGCCATTTCCTTCTCCAATGCATGAAAGTGAAAAGTGAAATTGCTGTCGTGTCCGACTCTGAGTGACACCATGGGCTGCAGCCTACCAGGCTCCTCCGTCCGTGGGATTTTCAAGGCAAGAGTACTGGAGTGGGGTGCCATTGCCTTCTCCGAGGCTACAGTCTATGGGGTCACAAAGAGTCAGACACGACTGAGCCACTAACACTTTCCCTTTCACTACCGACTGTAGAAGGGAGAACCGACTCAGACCAACTCTGCTGACTGTGGTATGTGTTCCCACCATTCTTGTTACTTCCTCCTCAGGAGCCCTGAAGTGAAACTGGTTCATCCCAGATCCCCAAGGGCTTTTTCATGAAACGGCTGCTAATCTGGGCAACCACAGTCTGTACCTGTGAGTGTTTAAACCTAAACGCAGATGTCTGCGTTTGTCCTTGGCAGTGAACCACTTTCTGTATGTCCCTTTCTCTGTATTATTAACATGTGGTTACCAGAGCAAAGACCATAAATATTTTGTGACTCTACAAACAAGGCACTGAATTATGCTCCGAAGCAGTGGGTTTATGAACAGTGCCACGGGCAGTGAGGTTGGATTAGCACAGTTGTAGCTGGTTTTCACTATGGTCCATTGCTGGCCTCATTGAGATTGGGAATTTGGGTCTCTTGTAGGAAACTCTCGTATATTTGATTCTCTCATGGGACCCCTCAGGCCTCTACACACCCCATCGTTGACTGACTCAAGCCTGTGGGTTACGCCTTCAATGCTTCTTGGTGTTAATACATGTCTTCCTGTTTCTGTAGTTTCTGGACTCAACTCTGAATCAGAATCCTTAGGGCTGCACTGCTCTAAACTTTGCTCTACTTCCTGCTTGCCCTCTGACTTTGAGCATGCCCAAATCCTCTCTGTCTTTATTGTAAAACTCGGACTTATTTGATGGAGTTTGTATAGAATCTCTGAATTCAGAGGACAATTCTTGATGGTAACAGAATTTAAGTGGGTTGAGTACTAAAAGCATTTCTTTTTTCAGATGCACTGTGATGAAAGCAAGCCTTCCAGGAGATATCTGGATGGTTACTTAGCAAGAAATCCATTCTGATTGTTCTAGTTCTCCCTAGATGAAGACAGGAGGAAGTAGAAATTGTCAAGAATATATAGTTGGAAGTTTGAAAGAGAAGAAACTGTCTAGTAGATTTCAAATGACTGAGAGCATAGAACTGAAGAAGAGAATGGATTTCCACCTGTGTGGGGCACATTTAGTGCTGGGAAGCATAGAATTGCGACTAGGAAAGGACTGTAGTTTTTTTTCTTTTAAAAGTGGAAATAAAGACAAAAGTGACTTGTATATCTCACTTCCTACTAAGATAACTTTTAGTCATGTGTGTGACTTTTAGTTATGTGGAGCTACTGGGGTTTTATAACTCTGTTTAAGTGAGTAAGAAATAGTGAGTAAAAATTAGCTCCTTCAGATGCTTGTTTAGATTCTGACTCAGCGCAACACAACTCATACCTCTTGTGAGAGAAGAGTTGCTGTCTTATACTTCTTGGCCAAAACTATAGGCCACTTTCTGTCTAGAAATGTAGGTGTGTGTTTTGAAAAGAAAGCCATAAGCCATATTGAAATAGCTCAAGTTTATTTATTTAAAAAATTTTTTAATTTAAATTTATTTATTTTAATTGGAGGCTAATTACTTTACAATATTGTATTGGTTTTGCCATACATCAACATGAATCTGCCACAGGTATACACGTGTTCCCCATCCTGAACCCCCCTCCCTCCTCCCTCCCTGTACCATCCCTCTGGGTCATCTCAGTGCACCAGCCCCAAGCATCCAGTATCATGCATCGAACCTGGACTGGTGATTCATTTCATATGTGATATTATACATCTTCCAATGCCATTCTCCCAAATCATCCCACCCTCTCCCTCTCCCACCGAGTCCAAAAGACTGTTCTATACATCGGTGTCTCTTTTGCTGTCTCGCATACAGGGTTATTGTTACCATCTTTCTAAATTCCATATTTATGCATTAATATACTGTATTGGTGTTTTTCTTTCTGGCTTACTTCACTCTGTATAATCGGCTCCAGTTTCATCCACCTCATTAGAACTGATTCAAATGTATTCTTTTTAATGGCTGAGTAATACTCCATTGTGTATATGTACCACAGCTTTCTTATCCATTCGTCTGCTGATGGACATCTAGGTTGTTTCCATGTCCTGGCTATTATAAACAGTGCTGCGATGAACATTGGGGTACATGTGTCTCTTTCAATTCTGGTTTCCTCAGTGTGTATGCCCAGCAGTGGGATTGCTGGGTCATAAGGCAGTTCTATTTCCAGTTTTTTAAGGAATCTCCACACTGTTCTCCATAGTGGCTGTACTAGTTTGCATTCCCACCAACAGTGTAAGAGGGTTCCCTTTTCTCCACACCCTCTCCAGCATTTATTGCTTGTAGACTTTTGGAGCGCACCTATTCTGACTGGTGTGAAATGGTACCTCGTTGTGGTTTTGATTTGCTTTTCTCTGATAATGAGTGGTGTTGAGCATCTTTTCATGTGTTTGTTAGCCATCTGTATGTCTTCTTTGGAGAAATGTCTATTTAGTTCTTTGGCCCATTTTTTGATTGGGTCGTTTATTTTTCTGGAATTGAGCTGCAGGAGTTGCTTGTATATTTTTGAGATTAGTTCTTTGTCAGTTGCTTCATTTGCTATTATTTTCTCCCATTCTGAAACCTGTCTTTTCACCTTGCTTATAGTTTCTTTTGTTGTGCAGAAGCTTTTAATTAGGTCCCATTTGTTTATTTTTGCTTTTATTTCCAGTATTCTGGGAGGTGGGTCATAGAGGTTCCTGCTGTGATTTATGTTGGAGAGTGTTTTGCCTATGTTCTCCTCTAAGAGTTTTATAGTTTCTGGTCTTACATTTAGATCTTTAATCCATTTTGAGTTTATTTTTGTGTGTGGTGTTAGAAAGTGTTCTAGTTTCATTCTTTTACAAGTGGTTGACCAGTTTTCCCAGCACCCCTTGTTAAAGAGATTGTCTTTAATCCATTGTATATTCTTGCCTCCTTTGTCAAAGATAAGGTGTCCTTAGGTGTGTGGATTTATCTCTGGGCTTTCTATTTTGTTCCATTGATCTATATTTCTGTCTTTGTGCCAGTACCATACTGTCTTGATGACTGTGGCTTTGTAGTAGAGCCTGAAGTCAGGCAGGTTGATTCCTCCTGTTCCATTCTTCTTTCTCAAGATTGCTTTGGCTATTCAAGGTTTTTTGCATTTCCATACAAATTGTGAAATTATTTGTTCTAGCTCTGCGAAAAATACCGTTGGTAGCTTGATAAGGATTGCATTAAATCTATAGATTGCTTTGGTTATGAAATAGCTCAAATTTAAATCAAGATTTTTAAACTCAAATTTAAGTTGACTTTAGTGTTGTGCTAAAAAAAATGTGTTAATATTCAAAAGGATAAAGTTACCTTGTTAAGAACTGACTCTTGGATTGTGATCGAGTGGTAATATCTATCATCCAGGTCTTGAGTTTTATCAGTCCATAGCACAGCTCTGCCCTTAGCCTGATGAGAGATTCAGTATTTGCCAAAGACTTTGTATATTTTTATTTGCCACGTGATATGTTCTAAAAACACGGGTTTGGTGATTTTAAGAGGGTGGGAGACTATAGGTATACTCCCTATAGATTCAGCTGTTGTCTCATCAATTCCCTAGGCATTTTGCTGCTGTGGCTGCTGCTAAGTCAATTTTGCTAGGTCCTTTATAAATATCTGTGTGCCATTATCTAGGTGAATAAAGGTCCTGACACAGCTGTAGCAAGCTGGTTTTGTTCTCACTGACTATAACATTTCTATTGTATTTTCCTTCTCAGGCCTACTTTCCTCCTGTCATTACATGTATTAACATCATTTTGGAGCTAGTCTAAATCAGTGCCTGTCAAACTGAGGTCTCTCTGAATCACTGGGTGTCTTGTTAAAACACAGATTCTGTTTCTGGGCTATGGCTAAGATTCTATATTTCCAGCAAGTTTCAGGGTGATGTTTACATTCAGCGGACCGGGTTTTGAGTAACTAGGATCCCAAGGTTAATGCTCCTAGGAAGACAGGTGGTGGCAAAAAGCAAGCAATAAAACAAACATTAAATCGGAGGAGCCTCATATGTTCATTGATGACTATGATTACTTTGGCCAATGCCCAGCTGAGTTCAGAGAGGCAGTAGTGCATAAATGCACGTTGATTAACAGCTCTGGGCCCTGCAGTCCTCTTTCTGACACTCAGCAGCTTGAGTCACATGGGCACATTACTAATCTCTCTAAACTTCAATTTCTGAATTTGTGATATGCAAGCAATATGAAAATCTACTTTATAGGATTACTGTAATGATTAAATGATATAGTGCATATGAAGTACTTAGTGCTTGCTCAGTGTTAGCCATCTATAGTGATAATTCAGAAGACATTTGTTGAGCATCTACTATATAATATGCCTGGTATGTAGGTGTGTAAAAATTCAAAAGCAACTCTTTCCTTTCAACAGATATTGAATTCAGTTTTTGGAGAGTTCCCAGAGTTGAGATTAGATCTAAAACTTTGACTCTGAGGCCAGTGCTCTTCCTGCCTAATTCTGTGCCTGATTCATTGGCTGTCTCTTGTGTACCATATTAAAGCTAGTCTGGCTTCAGGCACCTTTAAGTGACACCTGTGTGCTGAGTCACAGTGGATTCAACATGTTTTAACTTAAAACCCAAAGTGAGTTATGTTTGGTTCCTTGGGTTTGAGCAAGTTATCTCTGAGGATAAAAATTGAAGGGTAGGTTTTTGTTTTGTTTTATATCATCTGGACTGTTTTGCTTGATCAGCTGAAACTGAGTGAGATCAGAGGATAGGCATAGTTAATTTCTATTCCAGTGGATCATATTCTGAGCATATACCTACCTTCCACTTTGGTATCTACCTTTTATTGTATTTTATTAATTTTTAAACTTTTTGTTTTGTATTGGAGTATCACTGATTAACAATGTTGTGACAATTTCAGGTGCACAGCAAAGAGACTCAGCCATGCGTGGTATCTACCTTCTGAAATGATTTCAAAAGGTCTCTGCCTTTGTATGAATGAACTTGTTTTTCTGAGAAAGACTAAAAACATTACACCCTGCCTCTTTCCCAAAAAGTACCCAGCAAGTGTGATTACAAGGAGCTGAGAGTTGCCACTTTTCATCTATCTTTCATACATTTCTTTCAAAATCTGTCTTGAAAAGGAAATGATCACTGAGAATTTGTCTTTTCTTTATCGAATTGTTTCTCTAGTCATTGAAACTTGCATGCCTTTTCTGAGCTTGTAATAGTTCTCTTTGTGATACATATTATAATTTCATAGATACTAGTTTGGCAGAAACTTCCGGATATGATTATTGTGTTTGTGAAAACATAATAATCTCATGAGCAGAGTCTTCTGGTAGTGAAAACAGTGAAATTAAAGCAATATTCAAAGTAGAAATGGACAGATTGCTTTCTTTAAGTGTTTTGACAATGTCTTTTCACTTTTTTTTTTTTTTTTGGTTATAAGTAGTAGTTTGCCTATTTTTGTTACAAGAAATATAAAAATGACTTTTGTTGTTGGTTGTTCTGTAGGATCAAGGAAAATTACTTGTTCTTTCTTTGAGGATTGCTATGTGTTGATTGATTTTTACAACTCTAATTATTTCTGTCTTGGCAGATTTTATTAAAAACAGCTTCTTAGGGATATAATTTATAAGCCACAATTTTCACTTATTTAAAGTGTACAATTCAGAATTTTTCAGTATATTCACAGTGTTGTTTTTGTAAATTTTTACTAGTGTATTTTTCTTTGCTCTTTCTACTATGTGTGTCCACCCCACCTCCGTATTACCATACCTTAAACAAATTTGGTTAATGTTTATAGTTTGGGGCAGATATAGGTGGCATAACAAGGTACTCTTGGAAACTACTAACTTAAGGTACTTCCTGATTACTCTATGGCTTTTTATTAACTTTATATTAGTGCCATTTTAATGATGAATTGATCATCTGTTCGTTGTGCCTGTTTCTCATCTCTCCTATCCTTCTTTCCCCTAACTCTCACCCTCGTATGCATCCAGTTTAACTTGTTTACCTTAAATATTGCATTGTTTCCCAAAGGTGGCAGAACTGAGCTCTGATGGTTCCATGAAGGCACAACTTTATGTCCCTGAGACTTATCTGGAAATCGTTATTGTCTACAGTAACTTTATAAAGAGAGCAGCCCCAGTATTCTATTTAGCCCAGTATCTTTTTGGGAAACCATATTGGTTAGTTGGGGAGTAAAAAAGATAACCAATTGAAAAAAATGTTACTTATCCTACAAAATCCCATTTTGAACAGCTCAAAATTATTGTCATTGAATACTTTTTAGCTCCAGAACTCCAGCATCAAGAGTGGGAAGTGAGAGGTGGCGGATGAGGACTTTGAGATAAAATCTAAATACCTTAGCATCACCTGCACTTAACCCTATGCCCAACTACACTGTACTTTTTTTCATTTCCTGAAACCTGTCATGATTATGGAGATAAAATATAGTGGTTAGATTGAAGATATATTTAGAATTTGACAGGACTTATTATTTGGATATAGAGAGTTAGGGGAAAAGTATGGCTGCAGATGAATTCCAGGATTTGGTTTATGCAGCTGGGTAGATGATGTTCCTAGTTCATTCAGGAAGGAAACCCAGAACAAGGAAATGTTTTGGGATTTGGAAGATGATGATTCTATTAGGAGACTATCAAGTTCACCCAAGTGGGATATTCACAGGTAGTTGGGTATATATGTCTGAAGCTTAGGAAAAATAATAAGGCTGGAAAGAGTTACCAGAAGCCCAGCAGACACCGGTGTCTGGGAATACAGAGGTGGCTCCTTGTTCAGGGAGCTCCCAGTCTTTCAGGGGAGCCAGAGGGCCAATGCGAAGGAATGTATTCAATGGTGGTATCACCTGGGAGCCATAAAAACACCAAAGAAAGGAACCAGGAGTATGTATTGTCACCAACTATTGCCATGAAGGAAACCACCCCTGGGAGGTGAGGAGAATCTGAAAGGAAGATCGTGGGACCCTGAATACTACTAACATGTAAAAGTTGAGCAGAAGAAGAACAGCCTCCAAGAAGATTACCTCTCAGTGGCTGAAGACAGAGAAAGAAGACTAGAAGAGTGCGGGAACGTGAAAGCCAAGAGGAGACTCTTCAGGAGGGCGTCAAGCAACAGAAAGTTAAGTGAGAGAAGAATGGAGACAAAGGCAAAGTGGAAGAGAATGTTCTCAATGGACTCATCTAGATGTGGTAGGAGCACCGAGGAGAGTCATCTGAACCAGGCTGCAAGGACAGGGAGGTGTCCTGAAGGAGGCGGCACCCGGGACAAAGAATGAGTGACAAGAGTTAATTAGACAAAGAAGGAGATTGGAGTAAGGCAGACTCCAGAGGGAGGCTGAGACGTCAGAGAGCATGAAACATGTGTGGTTCAGTCTAGCTGAGCAGGGAAACAGAAATCCTTCAAAGACTTGACTCAAGTCACAGTGAGAGAAGTTGGGTGGAACATATATGTAATTGAGGTGCTTGCAAATATTTTAAACAGCAATAGGAAAAAACAGGAAGCAAGAGAGGTTGATAAGGGAATTGATTAATTGAGTGATGAGAGGAGGGTTGGAAAGAAGCACAGGTGGGAGATAGCAGATATGGAAGGAAGGGCATTATTCTGGGGTTTTAACAGGGAAGGAGGTAAATACACAGGTGAGGGGAGGGTAATGAGAGTGTGCTTTTCACAGTGAAGTAACTTATGGGAAGTCATTTTGTTTCCCCAGCACCCATCATGGTGCTCAGCATATTGTGGTTGCTCCGTAAATACACGTTGAGTGAATTATATCATCCTGAGTCGCTTGAGAAACCCACAAAGAGGCACGCCTGGAAAGCAAGATGGCTTGCCAGTCTGGCTGGCACACACTGACTCTCTCCAATTCACTGAGGTTTGGCAGCCTATCTTTGTCTGCCATTTCTTGTTAGCATTAATGCAATCCATGTGCTTCTCAGGGATGTCGCAGAATTAGGTGTCATTAGAGTAGCTCTGTCCCTTAGTGACATTCATAAGAGCAGCTATTTCTTGAGCAAAGACCAAACTAGTTCTTTCCCTGTGAAGCTGGCAGTCAGTCCACATGTACTGAACAGAGTCTGCCTGCAGCTGAGACAATAGCAACTTATTCTGCCTGTCTGATCGTACTCCTTACACATTTGGACATGGTTCACAGATGCAATATATGGAATGAATCTGGCCCAGAAACAGACTTGTGTTAGCATGTGGAGCATGAAAGAGGCCTCAGTTCCAGTCTTGCTTCTGCTTTCTCTGTGGGATCTTGAGCTTCTGTCTTCTTCTCAGTGCATCAAAGGATGTGAACCCAAATGATTACCATTACTAGAATGGTAATTACTAGAACTACTAGATTCTCATGTGTACTAGAAGTCACTGACCAGGGTTTGTATCCACTGGTTTCATCAGTCCAAAGATTGTGTCCTCAGTTCTTGACTGAGGATATTATTATCCTTATAGATATAAGGTATAATTATATCTTCATTATTCACCTTGTTTTATGTTAAAAAACGTAAGAAGGCCAATTTTTAATAACAGCAGCTCGCAAGTATCTAGCACAAATTTGGTCCAGATATTATTTTTAGTATTTTATGAAAAAAGCGAAAGTGAAAGTCACTCAGTTATGTCCGACTGTTTGCAACCCCATGGACTATACAGTCCATGGAATTCTCCAGGTCAACATACTGGAGTGGGTAGCTGTTCCCTTTATCGGGGGATCTTCCCAACCCAGGGAAGATCAAACCCAGGTCTCCCGCATTGCAAGCAGACTCTTCAGCTGAGCTACATGTTGACTGACGTAATCCTCACAACAATCCAATGTGGTAGGCATTACTACTCTCCCCACTTTATAGATTGGGAAATTAAAGCACAAAGAAGATAAGTTACTCACATAGGTTCACACAGCTTATACGTGGTGGCATGGACATTCAAATTCAGGTGTTCATTTGACTCTACTATGCTGCATCTCAGCTGGAATCCAGGTGGTAACTGGGCCAGGGACTCAGGTGTTTCCCTGGTAGGAAGGCTCCTCTGTATCTTTTTTCAGTCTGAAATATCTGTTCTCTGTTATTTCACTGAGACTCATATTTTAAGCCCTGGCCCATGGACACTATAACTGAGAGACCAGGCACAGAGTCTCAGCTCACTCACCTCGGCTGTGGAGATGACAGTAATGCCTCCTGTCTAGGCTCTGGAGTTCAAATGAGATCAAGTCTAGAAGAATGTGTTAAAAGAAGGAGAAGGCTGTTGGTCGTAATTTTAATAATTATTATTACCTGTGCTTGTATATTTTTGAAGAATTTGTGAAACGAGTTTCACTGTGTTTTAAAGCTTGGATTCCTGCAATAAAGGAAGGAACTTCCTAATTTAGATACCCAGTGCTAAGGAGGGGAAATTTTCAAACGAATTTATCAAAGCTTTCTTGTTTTAAAAGTTTAATCGAAGCAATTTTAATAGCTCCCCCAGAAAGAAAAACTCAAATAGAACTTCAGTTTGATGACTTTTTCCCTTACCGGAACATCACTACCGTTAATAGTGGACACCCCAACTTTATAGACAAGAGCCATGGAGCATCAAGGCCCTGTTTTAAGTTAGTTTAGTTGTCTCAAAAGAGGTCAAGTTTACTTTCAGTTCCATATGGGCCTATTTAACTTCATATTTTTACTGTTTTTTTAATTAATCCTCAAGCATGACCAAGAACTGTAGATGATTACTATTTACTCTAAGGGGAATCAGGTTGAAGTCTACAAATATGCTTTCCAGAGGGTGAAGCAGTTTAACATATCTTGCACATTGCCCTGTTAGTGGGTCACACCTACTGGCTGAATTTAGAAAGAAGAATGAATTTTATTTGTTTGTAAGGAATGCAAAAGTCATTAACTATAATTGAATTAAGGATATTGGTAAAGTGTTGCATTTGGCAGTTATTTTTTCCAATTGTTTGCTTTAAATGAAGTATTTAAAAATAGGAATATTTAGGGGAAAAACCCTATATACCTATAACATCCAGATTGAAAGAAAATATATATTAAGTCCTCTTTATACTTCTGATTATTCGCATAGTTAGAGGATACCCATAAAGGTAACTATGCTTCTAAAGTTGCCATATAGTTATTTACTTGATTGCTTTTTACATAGACAACATACAGGATTGTTTTGTTTTTTAATTCTAAATACAACTGTAAGCTAACTTGTTTTTCACCAAACTTTGTGCTGATACATTTATTTTCTCTGCTATATAGTATTGATATCTTATTTAAAATATAACCCAACTATCCATTCTCTGTCTTTTCCAAAATTTGATAAGTTTTTTTAGTCATTATTTCAAACTTTTGTGTGTGTGTCTCATTTTCTCTCTAGCCTGACCTCCTGGGACTCAAATCACATAATTGTTAGATATTTTGGTATCATCGTATAGGTCACTGAGGCTCTGTTCATTTTTTAGAAATCTTTCTACCACTTTGTCTGTTCTTCACTCTGAGTAATTTTGATAACTCAGTCTTCAAGTTCACTGATTTTTTTCTGTCATTGCCATTTTGATGTTAAGCCCATCCACTGGGCTTTCTTTTTTGCTGAGATTTTCTACTTGTTCATTCATCGAAAACACATTTTCCTTGACATCCTAGTGCGTGTTATGATATTTGCCTTAAAATCATTGTCAGTTAATTTCTACATCTCAGGATGGGCCTCCATTGATGTACTTTTCTCCTCAGAATGGATCACGTTTTCCTGTTTCTTCTTTGTCAAATAAGTTTAGATGATATTGTAATTGATTATATTATAGACTCTGGATTTAGTTATGTTCTTTGCAAAGAGTCTGTTTGTTTTCGGAGGCGGTTAACTGGGTTGGAGGCATGCTTCACACTCCGTATTTGCTGTGGTGAGGAGTAGCGGAAACCCCTACTAAGTCGTTGTGGTACTGTCTGAGTTCTTTGGCGTGTACGCTTGCATACATGGTTCAAGCGTTGGCCTAAGCAGAACTGGATGCTCCCTTGGTGTGGCTGTCTCCTTTCCACAGTTTCCCAGTTTACTTTTAAACTGTTGTGACTGCCATTAAAACTGTTTCCTGGTTCTTAGAGCCAGTACAGTTACGGATTTTCTTTCTGAGTTTTAGTCATCCCATTTGGCATGAATTAGGTGTGTCCTTGGACAAGAATAGCGCCTTCAGTTTCTTCCCTATGTTGGTCCCTTTCCAGTTTCTGTTTGCTTTCAGTTGTTTTTCAGTCACTTATGTTTTACGTTTTGTCCAGAATTTAGAGTCATCATCTGTGGGATGGCTGACCTAATAGAGCTACACCTGTATTACTAAAAGCTAGAACTTGTGATCGTGAATAATTTTTATATGAAATGTCTTATTTTGTAGTTTCCGCAGTTTCATGCGGTTCCTTTTCAGAACTGCTGGGTATGCTTCTTCTGGTCTCATTTAAACAGATTGTGCAGCTCTTTGAGGCGCTGCATTTTTGTAGGATTCTCACTTCTAGGTCCCTGCCTCCCATAGTCCTAAGATCATGCCTCCTTACAGTCACATGGGGACAGAAAAGTAATCTCAGACCCTTTATCTATGATCAAAACCCTTTGGGCCTCTTCAGCCTCAGTTCCAGTATACCCATCTGACTTTATTTCTTCACTGTTGGAAACTGGAAGCTTTTTCTCATTATTGTTTTTGGTGCTGCTGTCTCTGTTTTTATCCTTAACTAAGTATTTTTAAAAATTGATCTGCAATTTATTCAGCAGTTCCATGTTTGTAGTGGGAAATGGGCACCTGCATTAGTTTAAGCCATTTTGTTTTCAGACAACTGTAGTATTTTCTTTGTTATTCTTAGTGGGAAACAAATAGACCACCCCCAGAACACAACTCTGGCTGCTAATTCCTTTACTAATGAGGGAACTGAGTTCTAGTACTGATATATGGAGTTTGGACAGAAGACTTGTAGCTCTTAGAACAGCTAAGGGCATAGAAGGAACTAACATTGTTTCAGCATTTACTATGGCCTGAGCTCTGAGCTACTCCCATCATTTAATTCTTGTAATTCCTTACTTTAGTAGTATTACCTCCACTTTAGGCAATGGAAACTTCAAAGAGCCATGAATACCTAGTTTTTCAGCCTAAGGAGAATTAGAATTCAAGCTATTTGACTCAAAAGTCACATACTTTCCGTGGCACTCTGCTGTCTCAAAAAATATTTTTGTAAGTATATAGATGATTAAAAAACTGAGATTTTGCTGTGTTTACCACTAGCCAAGGCAAAAGTTTGAGAGCTCATTAGCGCTGTAGAATGTCTAGAGGAGTTTACACATGTGTGTTCGCCAACTTCATTCTTTTCATGGGTGAAATTCATGGGTTATCAGTGAAAATGCTTTCTGTGCTGACTCACACTAATGGAGGTTGGTTGCCAATTCTTTGGAGGGAAGTGAAAAAAAGGAATCGTAGAGTTTTAGACAGCTGGGCAGAATTTTAATGATCAAGTCTATATGTAAGAATATAGTTTCATCAGTTAAACAGCACTGCCATCATAAGATGCACAGAAGAGTTTTAAGAAAAAGAAGCAACAAAAATAGAATGAATGATATGAAAACTCTTGAGTTAATATCTATAGTTTTTCGGTCAACATGTATCATCAACACCAACATTGTGCTCATTAAAAAAAAAAGTTTACCTTTCTGAGCCAGTGGAAGAAATTTTTTCTTAAAGTGATTTTAATAGAGATTAACTCTACCGTGGAAAAATGTTTACCTTGTTCATCTGTTGCTCACCCACTGAATCATTGGTGTTCTTAATCTCCCTTTGTAAGAAAAATGTTTATGTTAATATCATTTAACATAACTTATCAGCCAGAATGGATTATGTTTCTATAAATTTATGTGCAGTTAGCTTCCTCTCCTGAAGACCCATCACAATGCATGCATATTCTTTTCTTGACCGTAAAAACTTGAGTATTCATTTAACATTGAAGGATATTATTTTTAGAAGTCTGATCACAGTTTATAGCAATGTTAGTTACCTTTCTTTTTATAAAAAAGAATGTTTCCTTTGGGATCCTTACTAGATTTAAGTCAGTTTATTGGCTGTACCAAGTCTCTCACTTATCATATCTAATAAGCTTATTAACAAACTCTGGAGTCAGGAGGGTCCCTCTTACGTTTTCTCTTCAGTACAAGTGTTGATATGTGCATTGTGACTTATAGAGGCAGGAACAAATCTTATTTAGATATTGGCTCAGAATCATCACCTGAATACCCTTTGCATTTGGGCTAGGTTTTAATTTCCTGGTTGGGGTTCCTTAGAATGTGTTCTTTTCTCTGACATTTAGTGGTGCTGAAAGAGGAGTTTTCCTTATAATAATGTCCTTGCTGTAAAGTCCTAAATACAGAGAGTTGCTTGTTAATTTCAGTTTTTACATGAGGAAACTGAGTACTAAAGTCCAGGTTAGTAAGGCAAAGATAGAGCAAACCAGGCAGCTGACTCCCATCAGATTGCTGTGTGACCCTGAGCAAGTCACTTAAGCTGTCTGTGTCTTCAGTTTCCTTGTCTATCTAAAAGGATGTTAGAATAGAACCGTCTCCATAGGGCTGTTGTGAGGGTAGATTGAATTAGCGCATGCAAAACGCCTGTATCACTGCCTGGCACCTGGTAAGCACCATTTAAGTTTACTTTTTATTATTACCTTTAACTTCAGCGTAAAAGGAATTTCTGCAAGAGAAGAGATAGTTCAGTGGTTCACACTGATTTTAACACTATCTGAACCCAATTTCCTGGATAATAGAACCCAAGAGCAGCAAGAAGGAGAGGGAAAGAGAAGAGAGGCAGCAAAGTGTCGAAGGTGGTACATTCCTTGGCTGGCCATAGCTTCACAAAAGTCAGCCAGTGGTTTGGTCACATAGGAGAGTTTCCACATCAGCTCTTTGGGAGCAGTGTGCTCAGCACAGTCAGGCAAGGAGAGGGGAGAGGACCGATTCTGTGGCTTGGCCCCCCATCCCTGCTTTGCCCCGTCTCCCTGCCTGCCCAGCACACATGCACAGATCCCGAGGAAGCCAGGTTCCAGCCCCTGGTACTATAGCTCCTCAGGAGCCTCAGAATGAAGCAGGCCTTCTGCCAGTCTAGCCAGTGGTGGGTGGAGCCAGAATGCTGGAGCTATGATAACTCCTGCTGAGTTGCACCGTGGAGGCTGTGTGGAAGCCCTGCCCTTAGCCAGGAGGAAGTCAGGATGACTGGCAGCATTAGGAGAAGAGGTAAGAGTGGTGGTGATGGGCATCTCTAGTGAGCTAGTGGCAGAGGCCAGGGGGCCACCCCCACCATTCACGTCTGTGCACCCTCAGTAAGCTGCTGTAGCTCCATGTCTTTGATTCTAAGTGAGATTTTTTTGTGGATAAGTGATTCATGTAATGTGCCTTTAGTGCATGGCTTGGAGTTGTTATTTAGACACTAAGTCGTATCCCACTCTTTCGTGACCCCATGGACTGTAGCCCACCAGACTCTCCTGTCATGGGATTTCCCAGACAAGAATACTAGTGTGGGTTGTCTTTTCCTTCCCCAAGGGATTTCCCAACCTAGGGATGAAACCTGTGTCTTTGGCATTCACAGATGTGTTCTTTACCACTGAGCCACCAGGGAAGCCCTCAGCTCAGAATAGGTGCTCAATATATAACAGATAATATTTTCCTATCTACTCATATTTGAAATAGACATTGGTTTCTCTTAACACTTGTATTTGCCTCTGGAAATGAAATATCTATTTGAACTCAAAGATATGACAGAGATGAAGTAGAAAAAGCTGATATCACTGCAAAGAGGGTAATATTTAATCCTAGAACGTGTCAAAAGAAATGACTGAGAAAGCCTGAGGCAGAGAACAGAGGCCATCAAAGAGGTCAAAGGATTTAGGGAAAAATCATGGGAACTGAGAAATTATTTTCCTGCTAAAACTTGCTTTTGTAATTGTAGATTCATTTTTGTTTTTAGCTAAGGAAAAAGAAAAGAGAACATGGTTTCCAATTCCTGTTCTGTGGACACAGGGAATGAGATGTTTTGGCACCGTCGTCTCCAATCTTGATACCTCAAGGGAGAAAAGCAGTCAGTGTTAGGCCAGATATTTATCCAAGGCTTACTATGGTGTCACTGGAATTTGAGTTTAGTACTTGAAAACACATGTATGATTTTTGCATTTCAGGGAGCATCAGATAATTTTGTACAAATCCTTGTTGTGTAAAATGTTTGGGGGGGGATTATATAGTATGAATCTGCCATTTAATTTTATCAAAATGAAAACTCTTGGTATAAAACCAAGAAAGAAGGATGAGTAAGTGAGAGATTTCTGGGCTCTGGAGGCTTCAAGACCAGATTAGATATGAAGCTCAAAAGGAGGATAGTGTTTGGGAAATAAACTTCCATCTCTGGGAACCATGTAAGTACTAGCAAGTCTGTCCTGTTTGCATTTTACAGAGGAGAACCCATGGAGGCTGTTAGTTGCCCAAATTACACTGATAATAAGGGAAGAATGAACTTAGGTCATCTGACCTATTCCCTACACCACTGACGTTTAATTATCTGTTCAAGGCTCAGAAAACCCTCCAGTGATATTTGTGTAACCGATGTTCTCAAAAAAATTAAAAGATCTAAATTCTGAAAGAGATCAACCCTGGGATTTCCTTGGAAGGAATGATGCTAAAGCTGAAGCTCCAGTACTTTGGACACCTCATGTGAAGAGTTGCCTCATTGGAAAAGACTCTGATGCTGGGAGGGATTGGGGGCAGGAGGAGAAGGGGACGACCGAGGATGAGATGGCTGGATGGCATCACGGACTCGATGGATGTGAGTGTGAGTGAACTCCGGGAGTTGGTGATGGACAGGGAGGCCTGGCATGCTGCGATTCATGGGGTCGCAAAGAGTTGGACATGACTGACTGAACTGAACTGAACTGAAGTAAACACTGAGTTGGGTTTTTTTTCTATGTTATTTTCTCAAAATATATAAATTGGAATATAAAATATGATAATACCATTTACTTTATTCAAAGTCAGCTAAACTCAAAAAATTTTTATCCAAGCCTTACTATGTCACCAGAGATTGAGTTTAGTACTTGAAAACACATTTATGATTTTTGCATTTCAGTTCAGTCTGTTCAGTCGCTCAGTTGTGTCCGACTCTTTGCGACCCCATGAATCCCAGCACGCCAGGACTCCCTGTCCATCACCAACTCCCGGAGTTCACTCACACTCAAATCCATCGAGTTAATGATGCCATCCAGCCATCTCATCCTCTGTTGTCCCCTTCTCCTCCTGCCCCCAAGCCCTCCCAGCATCAGAGTCTTTTCCAATGAGTCAGCTCTTCACATAAGGTGGCCAAAGGACTGGAGTTTCAGCTTTAGCATCATTCCTTCCAAAGAGCATCAAGTCATTTTGTACAAATCTTTGCTGTATAATATGTTTGGGGAGGTTATGCTGCTGCTAAGTCACGTCAGTCGTGTCCGACTCTGTGCGACTCCATAGACGGCAGCCCACCAGGCTCCCTCATCCCTGGGATTCTCCAGGCAAGAACACTGGAGTGGGTTGCCATTTCCTTCTCCAGGTTATGGGCCTTCCCAATTAATGGGGACCTACCAATTAATTTCATCAAAATGAAAAATGGGAAGACAAGAAATTCCCATGACTCCATTTGGTTTTAAATGATCTAATTATAATTCACTTCATAGTCATCTGTTGTGATTTTTTATTTAGAAATCCATTGCATTTATTTCCCTTGGTAAGAAAACATCACATATTGAAAAAAAAATGGAGACAACTTTCTAAATTAGAAAGAGAAGCAGGAACTAAATCACCATCATCTTCACGAAACAGAAGTTGAGATTTTTTTTATTATTACTATACCTTTTTTCATTGTTTTATTCTAAGAGTGTGCAAAATAAGGAGTACAAGTGTCCATCCATCCTGCCATTTCCCAGTTCCACTTCTGGCTGGTTAAGGAGCTGGACTTTGGAGTCAGACCAAGCAAGTTCAAGTCCAGCTCTGTCACTTCTAGCCAGGTGCCCCTGGACAAGCTGCCCACCTCTCATCTTAAAAGTGGGAGTGATGATGGGACTTGGTTCCTAAGGTTGTTGTGAGGAGTCACTGCCCTGAGGGCATACAATTAATCTTTTTGTATAGTGCCTGGCATATAGTACATATTCAGCCAATATTAGCTAATGTTAATATTTATTTTAACATTAATAGGTGTAGTTAATATTATTATTCTTGTAGTTTAGCTAAGGCAATATTTATGCACGAATCTGGTAAGGAAAATATCTGTTCTCTTTGATGTTCTGCTTCCTGATCATGTTGAAAATTAAAGATCAGAAAACTCTAAATTTCTCTGATTTCACTGTTAGATAAGTGTAGGTAATTATAATTAAATGTTCCCTGAAAAGATGTTTAATTCTAGTATTTAAAACCAGAAAGAAAAAGAAAAAGCAAAAACATTTACTTCCCGGATACAGATACAAATAGAAATAAAACACAGCTGCTGTTATCATTCTATGGGCTCCATCTCTACCTGGTACCAAAAGAGATAATGATCTTGCAGTATATTTATAAGGAGGTAACAAAATAAATCACATTATCTCAAGTGTACACACTGAAGGCTTTATCCTGTTGCTGGTTAAAATAGGCTATAACTGTGACAACTGCTCACCCACCATTGTAGATTATTTCAGATGAAAGAAAATACGGGACAATAAATTATGATTTGACAACATAGGAATGTCAGTGGCCTTGCAGTTTGATATTCAAGAATAAAACCAGCAGTACAATTGTTGGACAAAAAACTCAACACAAAGCAACCATGCATTCAAGTGAAGGCAGTGATGGACAAATAATTTGGTTCTTTTTCCATTATTAAATGGTAAGATCTTCAAAAAAGCCTGAACAAACCTAGAAAGCCTTTGGGTCAGCTGAATTTCCATGGAACCTTGTAAAATATTACAAACCATAAAAATAAAGGCTAAGACGAAGTTGAGGAGAGTGTCAGGTTATGTTGTTTCCAAAACTGTAAGGACAGTGGAGCCAAGAGGATCACTTAGAGGGGTGGTGATTAAAGCAGAAAGTATCTATTGTTACAGAAGTTTAGCTTATATAAATGACTAATTTATAGACATTCAAGCCCATAAAATAAAATTAATAATTACAAACATATAACTAAATCCATGAGATTTCGGAGCCAGACAAATCTGTTTTATAAATTCAACACTGACATGACTGAAATAAGCTTAGATAGATTATTTAACTAAATAATCAAGGTTTTGAATGCAAATTATTCAGATTAATCATAAGTACCAGGTAGGATCTTTGTGGGTACTAAATAACATAACTGTGCTAAAACGGTGCTGCGTGCATAGTAAATACTTGAGGATAAATTATAAGAGGATTCCTTTCTCACTCTTAAGCTTTTCTCAGATTTATATCCATTTATCTTCCTTACCTGAAACATGATATCTTTTGTTAGACTGATCCAGTAACTCTGTACTATTTATTATAATTAGCTTGCAATGTGTAAATTATTCTCTGTGTATCTTAAATTCAACATGCATTTTTAGCAACATTAACACATTAACATTTTAACATTAACATTTATTCTTTTAACAGTAACACTGTCCAAAAGGAAAGTTATTTGAAGCAACCCTTATTTTCCTTTGCTGTGCTGAGAAAGTTAACTAAGTTACCAATTAGACTGTTTAATCAATGGAAAATACCTAAAGTCTTGACAGATTCACAAGTAGCAATGATATGATGTAATTTCTTACTGGTTTTTCCTTGTTTCATTTCCTCTTAAGTTTTTCATTACCTTGTATTTTAAATAAAGCAAACCCTGGCTCATTGTTGGCATTTAATAGGTGTCTGTTGAATTGAGAGAGAAGGAATTAAATGTTTTAATTATGGCCAGAGGCACTGACTTCTCATATTCATATGAAAAACTACTTCAGTTAATTTCTTGGGATGGGAAAAGGGTTAAATGGATTACATTGTAAGGGAGACTGAACAATTTATAGCATCTTTTATTTACACTTAAGGTTTTATTGTTAAAGGAATCCTGGAGATAAAATGGCTCAACCTCTTTAATTTATAGAGAAGGAAACCAAGGTCCTGAATTTAAATGGCTGAAGGATGCAAGAGGAATTCATTATTTTTCTTAACATTTGAGTCAACTTCTAAAGGGACTTGCTCAAGGGCACTGATTTTACTAAAACTTCCATCTATTTTAGGGGCACTTACAGATCTACAAAAAATATACAGACGATAAAGACTATGGTTAAGAACATCAGCTTCTGGGTCAGAGAGACCTGGTTTCAAATTCCTTCTCCATCTCTTACTGGTTATATGACCTTGGACAGATTGTCCAGAGTAAATTATGCAATCTCTCCATGCTTCTCCATATTTCCTTATCAATAAAGAAAGAATGACAAACCCTGTCCTCTTCAAAGTGGAAATAACAAACCTTCACAGATTTATTATTGATGATAAATATGATAAGGTATATAAAAGATTGTCACCAAGCCAGGTGATGGTAAGTAATCAGTGTACATCAACTATTACTATAACATGAATTAGAAGTGGGAAAGTTGAAGGGAAGTGATAGAGGCAAAGATAGTCCTGTATTTTGTTAGTAGTGGGCCACTAGTTGGTTCCAGGCTTCTTACAGACAACATGGAGGAGCAAACTTAGACATATTGAGTCTATTTATCTGACCAAATCAGAACCTCCCTCCTCTACTCCTTTCTTTGTATTTTTATACAATTTCTCTTTCTACCAAACATATCAGTATAGGCTTTAGAGACTTGCTGAGTAACAATAAGGGCTCCCCTAGTCTGCCCAAGACTCTCTCTTAGCATTTCTCACAAAGCCTTCCTCTGCTCCCCACCCCACAGTTCTTGATAGCTCCTGAAGGAGAGAATCCGCCCAAGTGTCTTCCACTTAGCACATGGCATTCTCCAAGGCCAAGACTGTGGGGGAGGCCAGGGATGGATTTGAGGCCATGTAAATGGCAACCCACTCCAGTGTTCTTGCCTGGAGAATCCCAGGGACGGGGGAGCCTGGTAGGCTGCCATCTATGGGGTCGCACAGAGTCGGACACGACTGAAGCGACTTAGCAGCAGTAGCAGCAGCAACTTATTTCTCTCATCTGCATTAGAAACTCCTTCCTCCCAGGAACCAGCCTTCTTCATCTTTACATATTCACTCACTCCATCTCACAGTGAGTAGGTGGTGGCCAGTCTTGTTCATGTTTACATATTCACTCCATGT
This sequence comes from Ovis aries, assembly GCF_016772045.2. Taxonomy (NCBI): domain Eukaryota; kingdom Metazoa; phylum Chordata; class Mammalia; order Artiodactyla; family Bovidae; genus Ovis; species Ovis aries. The sequence goes on from NC_056054.1 coordinate 216,466,614, forward strand.
CACAATGAGTAAGTGGTGGATACTCAGTAAATGTTTGTGATTTGCAGTAATAAATGCACCTATCTGGAGGAGTTACTGGTATGGAAGCCCTCCTATTTTTGAGTCTGGTCTGGAGAGATTATTACAACCAATATGGATTTTTCACCCAACTCCAATGACAGCACTCACAGCTGAAATCTCAGTATTTTAAATGAAAAATAAAATCTCTATGAACTCTTCTTCCCTAGCTACTGATGTGCAACGACCTGTGTTATTAAATGTCAGAATGAAATAGAACCAGTTTTCTTAAAAAGAGAGAAGTATAATTCTTGCATTTCTGGTATCTTTTAGAAAAGGTACACTAATCGGTTACCTTCCAGGACACGTACACTGTAACTCACGTAAAGTCAGGGCCAAACCTCATATCTCAAAAAAATAGAATACACTCTGCTTGGGATGACTCTTTGTGACCCCATGGAGTGTAGACCTCGAGACTCCTCTGTCCATGAAATTCTCCAGGCAAGAATAGTGGAGTGGATTGCCGTTCTTTTCTCCAGGGGATCTTCCTGACCCAGGGAGCAAACCTGGGTCTCCTGCGTTGCAGGCAAATTCTTTACTGTCTGAGCCACCCTAGAAGCCCTCTATCACCTGTAGGGGAAATGTATTGATAGAAAGGTTATACTACATAAAAATACTTTTAAAATCTGTATATTGAAATTATTGTAAAATACCCTAAATTTTCTGTAGAAAATATTTAAAGTTAGTTATTTTGATGATATTCTTTCTTTTCATGTTTTTGTTAGAGTGAAGAATCAATTCCTTTTCACTGAAAAAAATGATTTCCAAATCCATCTATCTTGAGTCTCTCCTTACTTAACCACATTTAATAAAATTGGATGAAAGATAATACTGGCACTTATTCAATGTGGTGTTTCTTTTTCTTGCTTGTTTACTTACTTGATATACAATTAAGTATCTCACTCCAGTTTAAATTACAAGCTAGGAATACTTTAAATGTTAAACTGGAAAATAAATTTAAAAGTTGTTTGAGGTAATTGGGGCTTACTTAGAGCTAGTGGACTTGTTTCCATATGCTATATGTAAGCCTGGATTCAAATAATAGAATAGGGCTTAGGGTTTTTTTGTTTGTTTGTTTTAAGTAAATTTCTACTGGAGTATAGTTGACTTACAATGATGTGTTAGTTTTTGCTGTATAGCAAAGTGAATCAGTTATACATATACATATATCCACTCTCATTTTCAGATTCAGTCCCCATATAGGTCATTACAGAGTACTGAGTAGAGTTCCCTGTGCTATACAGTAGGTCGTTATTAACTGTCTATTTTGTGTATCATAATGTGTATATGTCAATCCCAATCTCCCAATTTACCCCTCCCTGTCCCCTTTCTCCCTTGGTAACAATATGTTTTTCTGTGTCTGTGGCTGTATTTCTGTTTTGTAAATAAGTTCATTTGTGCCATTTTTTTTTAGATTCCACATATAAGGAATCTCTTATGATATCTGCCTTTTTCTGTCTGACTTACTTCACTCAGTATGACAGTCTCTAGGTCCATCCATGTCGCTGCAAACAGCATTATTTCATTCTCTTTTAAAATTTGACCGAAATAGTAAGCCTGGTAACTCTTTTCTTCTTTCCCAGCCCCTTTGCTTTTACCCTGTCTCAAGCCAACATGTCACTGAAAAATGAGCCAAGAGTAAATACCTCTGCACTGCAGAAAATCGCTGCTGACATGAGTAATTTGATAGAAAACCTGGATACGCGAGAGCTCCACTTTGAGGGAGAGGAGGTGGACTACGATGTGTCTCCCAGCGATCCCAGGATACAGGAAGGTAAAGAGTGATGATCTGAGTGAGGAGTAGAAAGTTTATCATGGTTGCTTGGCAGAACACAGATTTGAAATAACCAGCAAGTGATTGATCATCCTTGCCGATGTCACAACACTGGGCTGAGTTTCACTAGCTGTTTTCTTGTTGTAGCACATTATAATTCTTAAAAAAGACGCCTATAATTCTTAAAAAAGACGCCTGTAACAGGCAAGTGATGCTAGTATCATTGTATTCTTATGACAATTTTATTTACTTTTTTATTTTTTAGTGTATATCCCTTTCTCTGCTGTTTATAAGACTCAAGGATTTAAGGAGCCTAATATACAGACGTATCTCTCCGGCTGCCCAATAAAAGTTCAAGTTCTGGAAGTGGAGCGCTTTACATCTACAAAAAGGGTCAGAGCGTATATGGACTCAACTTGTATTCGTCAATATTTATGGCTTAAGACATTGACTTTCGTTTTCCTTCCTCCTGGCTATGACTGTCTTTAACTTTCAGTTTGTGTTTATGTTTATCACTTCTGAGTCCTCCTCACCTCAGATTTTTGCATCCTTCTCATTTAGCCTTTATTCTTACATGCCTCTACCCCCATTCTGGAAAAATTTGTTTTTTAAGGTAATTAAGACAGTTTACAAGTATGATACATTGCAAAGTGCCTCTCCTACTCTTCCTCGCTCCCCAATTTTCTGTTCAGTGTGGACTCAGGGGGCATTGCTATTCTACCTAGAATGCCGGTTATAAACCAAGGAAATGTTTAGCTTTCTTAATACTTGTTCAGTAAGAAAATAATAATGCCACCTGACTCTCAAAAGGAAAACATCTGGGAGGCTGCACGGTCAGTGCCTTTGCCTGGAAGTGCTGCTGAGAGATTTCTTTGCACGTTCTCTGCCACTCTGGCTTGTTCCTTACACCACCCCTTATGTGAGAGTTGGACTGTGAAGAAGGCTGAGCGCCGAAGAATTGATGCTTTTGAACTGTGGTGTTGGAGAAGACTCTTGAGAGTCCCTTGGACTGCAAGGAGATCCAACCAGTCCATTCTGAAGGAGATCAACCCTGGGATTTCTTTGGAAGGAATGATGCTAAAGCTGAAACTCCAGTTCTTTGGTCACCTCATGGGAAGAGTTGACTCATTGGAAAAGACTTTGATGCTGGGAGGGATTGGGGGCAGGAGGAGAAGGGGACGACAGAGGATGAGATGGCTGGATGACACCACCCCTTAAGCTTCATTCATATGCTTTCTCTGTAAGCTCTGGAAAGGCATTGGGAGTAGGATCTTTTCAACAAGGAAACCTGAACCTCTTGAAGAGGACTGGACTAGGAGACGCTGTTAGGGTAGTTGTGTTTGCTGTATTCCTGACTGAGTTGCACACTTGTTAGGTCTGAGCTTAGAGAACGTTGCTGCAGGCTGGTGGCCTTTGTCCCTTCCAGTTAAGCTCTGACTGGCAGAATAAGGCTGTTGTTGACTTCTGCCTCTGGGGAAGTGGGGAAAAACCTTTCTGCCTGGGGCAGACTCTGGAGGGTCGCCTGTGCTGCCTGCATTTTGGTGGTTTTGCCTGTTGCTCTGACCTGAGCTTTTCCCGGTAGCACAGATGGTAAAGAGTCTCCTTGCAATGCGGGAGACCCTGGTTCAAGCCCTGGGTCGGGAAGATCCTCTGGAGAAGGAAACGGCAACTCACTCCAGTATTCTTGCCTGGACAATCCCATGGATGGAAGCACCTGGCAGGGAACAGTCCATGGGGTCGCAAAGAGTCAGACACAGCTGAGTGACTTCACTTTCACTTTCTGTCCTGACCTACCTGTGCATATCCTAACCTCTAGTTTACAGCCACCTCCGTGTCCAGCTTTCCTTCAGCATCTTCCTAATGAGTTGGGTCCTTATCTCCGATACACCACTGAAAACAACCTACCAAGAAATGTCTCTAAGATGATTTGCCTTATATCACCTACCAGCATTTAGATTGAGAGGTGATAACATGTGGAATAGGTGATTTTAACTCAGATGCCATTATATCTACTACTGTGGGCAGGAATCCCTCAGAAGAAATGGAGTAGCCATCATGGTCAGCAAAAGAGTCCAAAATGCAGTACTTGGATGCAGTCTCAAAAATGACAGAATGATCTCTGTTCATTTCCAAGGCAAACCATTCATTATCACCGTAATCCAAGTCTATGCCCTAACCAGTAATGCTGAAGAAGCTGAAGTTGAACAGTTCTATGAAGACCTACAAGACCTTGTAGAACTAACACCCAAAAAAGATGTCCTCTTCATTATAGGGGGCTGGAATGCAAAAGTAGGAAGTCAAGAAACACCTGGAGTAACAGGCAAATTTGGCCTTGGAATGCAGAATGAAGCAAGGCCAAGACTAATAGAGTTTTGCCAAGAAAATGCACTGGTCATAGCAAACACCCCCTTCCAACAACACAAACAAGACTCTACACATGGACATCACCAGATGGTCAACACCAAAATCAGATTGATTATATTCTTTGCAGCCAAAGATGGAGAAGCTCAATACAGTCAGTAAAAACAAGACTAGGAGCTGACTGTGGCTCAGATCATGAACTCCTTATTGCCAAATGCAGACTTAAATTGAAGAAAGTAGGGAAAACCGCTAGACCATTTAGGTATGACCTAAATCAAATCCTTTATGATTATACAGTGGAAGTGAGAAATAGGTTTAAGGGCCTAGATCTGATAGATAAAGTGCCTGATGAACTATGGACCAAGGTTTGCGACATTGTACAGGAAACAGGGATCAAGACCATCCCCATGGAAAAGAAATGCAAAAAAAGCAAAATGGCTGTCTGGGGAGGCCTTACAGATAGCTGTGAAAAGAAGAGAAGTGAAAAGCAAAGGAGAAAAGGAAAGATATAAGCATCTGAATGCAGAGTTCCAAAGAATAGCAAGGAGAAACAAGAAAGCCTTCTTCAGTGATCAATGCAAAGAAATAGAGGAAAAGAACAGAATGGGAAAGACTAGAGATCTCTTCAAGAAAATTAGAGATACCAAGGGAACATTTCATGCAAAGATGGGCTCGATAAAGGACAGAAATGGTATGGGCCTAACAGAAGCAGAAGATATTAAGAAGAGGTGGCAAGAATACACAGAAGAACTGTACAAAAAAGGTCTTCATGAGCCAGATAATCACAATGGTGTGATCACTCATCTAGAGCCAGACATCCTGGAATGTGAAGTCAAGTGGGCCTTAGAAAGCATCACTACGAAGAAAGTTAGTGGAGGTGATGGAATTCCAGTTGAGCTGTTTCAAATCCTGAAAGATGATGCTGTGAAAGTGCTGCACTCAACATGCCAGCAAATTTGGAAAACTCAGCAGTGGCCACAGGACTGGAAAAGGTCAGTTTTCATTCCAATCCCAAAGCGAGGCAATGCCAAAGAATGCTCAGACTACCGCACAATTGCACTCATCTCACACGCTAGTAAAGTAATGCTTAAAATTCTCCAAGCCAGGTTTCAACAATATGTGAACCGTGAACTTCCTGATGTTCAAGCTGGTTTTAGAAAAGGCAGAGGAACCAGGGATCAAATTGCCAACATCCGCTGGATCATGGAAAAAGCAAGAGAGTTCCAGAAAAACATCTATTTCTGCTTTATTGACTATGCCAAATCCTTTGACTATGTGGATCACAACAAACTGTGGAAAATTCTGAGAGAGATGGGAATACCAGACCACCTAACCTGCCTCTTGAGAAATCTGTATGCAGGTCAGGAAGCAACAGTTAGAACTGGACATGGAACAACAGACTGGTTCCAAATAGGAAAAGGAGTACGTCAAGGCTGTATATTGTCACCCTGCTTATTTAACTTATATTCAGAGTACATCATGAGAAACGCTGGACTGGAAGAAACACAAGCTGGAATCAAGATTGCCGGAAGAAATATCAATAACCTCAGATGTGCAGATGACACCACCCTTATGGCAGAAAGTGAAGAGGAACTAAAAGCCTCTTGATGAAAGTGAAAGAGGAGAGTGAAAAAGTTGACTTAAAGCTCAACATTCAGAAAAGAAAGATCATGGCATCTGGTTCCATCACTTCATGGGAAATAGATGGGGAAACAGTGGAAAGAGTGTCAGACTTTATTTTTTGGGCTCCAAAATCACTGCAGATGGTGACTGCAGCCATGAAATTAAAAGACGCTTACTCCTTGGAAGGAAAGTTATGACCAACCTAGATAGCATATTCAAAAGCAGAGACATTGCCAACTAAGGTCCGTCTGGTCAAAGCTATGGTTTTTCCAGTGGTCATGTATGGATGTGAGAGTTGGACTGTGAAGAAGGCTGAGTGCTGAAGAATTGATGCTTTTGAACTGTGGTGTTGGAGAAGACCCTTGAGAGTCCCTTCGACTGCAAGGAGATCCAACCAGTCCATTCTGAAGGAGATCAGCCCTGGGATTTCTTTTGGAAGGAATGATGCTAAAGCTGAAACTCCAGTACTTTGGCCACCTCATGGGAAGAGTTGACTCATTGGAAAAGACTCTGATGCTGGGAGGGCTTGGGGGCAGGAGGAGAAGGGGACAACAGAGGATGAGATGGCTGGATGGCATCACTGACTCGATGGACATGAGTGTGAGTGAACTCCAGGAGTTGGTGATGGACAGGGAGGCCTGGCGTGCTGCAATTCATGGGGTCACAAAGAGTCGGACATGACTGAGTGACTGAACTGAACTGAACTGAACATGTGGAGGTTAAATGCACAGATTACAGAGCCAAACCATGTGGTTTAATTCCTGCCTTTGTATTGTGACCCCTAGCCAGTTATTTAACATCTCTGTGTTTGAGTGTCCTCATCTGAATAATGGGTATAATAGTACATATCTTATAGGTTTGTTATGAGGATTTAGTAATAATTATAAATGGTATTGTATAATATGGACTTCCCTGGTGACTCAGATGATAAAGCATCAGCCTGATATGCAAGAGACTTGTGTTCAATCCCTGTGTTGGGAAGATCCCTTGGAGAAGGGAATGGCTATTTAATAATAATAATAATACATGGTATTGTATAATACCAGAATATAATATATTGTATTATACAAGTATATACTATATAATACTGTGTATTATTATTACTACGTGTCTCCTACATTATTCATGAAAATAAATATTCAAGCCACCAAACCAGGACTTCTCTTTGCTCATACTTTTCTATTAGTAAAATAAGTTTAGTTCTATTCTTTTTATATATATATATTAAAATTTTAATTTTAGATCCTAATTTATAAAGTATAGTTGATTTCCAATATTATATTAATTTCACACTTCAGTTCAGTTCAGTCACTCAGTCGTGTCCAGCTCTTTGTGACCCCATGGACTGCAGCATACCAGGCTTCCCTGTCCTTCACCAACTCCCAGAACTTGCTCAAATTCATCACCATTGCATTGGTGATGCCATCTACCCCTCTTATCTGCTGTCATCCCCTCTCCTCCTGCCTTCAATCTTTCCCTCATCAGGGTCTTTTCCAGTGAGTCAGTTCTTCATATTAGTTGGCCAAAGTATTGGAGTTTCAGCTTCACCAGTCCTTTCAATGAATATGCAGAATTGACTTCCTTTGGGATTAACTGGTTCGATCTCCTTGAAGTCCAAGAGACTCTCAAGAGTTAATTGATTTCACATTTTGTTTTAAATCTTAGTCTGTGTAGGAAAAGCTAAGGATCCTCCTTGTCCTACTTAGTGTTTAGTTTACTAGGAAATATGAACTGACTCCATGTAGTTTGAATGTCATTCAGGTGAATAAAAATAACACCTTTCTATGACTGAATCTGTTCTGTGTGCCGGCTCATGGGCACTTCTCTGTTCACTCTCATGACAGCCCCCTAAGGACAGATGCTACTGCCCACCCTCCCCAGCAGGAGGTCTCCCACGTGTCCCTCCTGTTCCTCCTCCCTCCCTTTGCTCTGCCTCTCGAGACTCCCCTGCCCTTGTCCTTTAGCAAGCTCCAGCCATGGAGAGCCCAGACCCGGCTCACTCTGGGCTGGATGCATCCCTTGACCTAGGCACCCCCCCACACACACACCCAAGGTAGCCTCTTTAAGTGGCCGTCTCCTTCCTGCTCCAGCACCTGGTCCTACCCTTTGTCCCTTCAGAATGAGGTGTGCCTTCCTGAGTCCCAGGTTACTGTCCTTGTGATTTCCTTCCTCTTATCACGCCTTCATGGGCAGTCCCTTTATTACAACTTCTCACACTATTCCAATTCCAAAGCATTCCGATAATTCTGCTGAGATATTATCTGACTGAAGTGACGCTTGGTTAAAGCTTCATAGCTAGTAAGCTGTACCAGGCAATTTCAAACCTTTAGATGCTTCAAAAAGGATGGGACAGGCAGTTGCCATTGCCCCACACTGTCTTAGAATTGCTAAGAATTGTGTAAAATTCTTGGTTTATGTGTGAGGGATAGAACTTGACATTTGCAATGTTTTTAAGTATTCAGTTTTGTTAGATTGGGAAATATAATACTAGAATATGTGGTGGCTTGCATAAATTGTATAGTTGTTCTCATTTATTTGACTTGTCTTAAACTGAGCATTTTTCACTCAAATGCAGAGTTTCTGGTCACTCTGAGTTCTCCTGCATCCTTCTTTGTGAGACACGATGCAGTGTGATGCCTGTAATGTTGGTCAAGGTGAAAGGCAGCATATAATATTAGACCCCAGAACTGGGTCCTTTTGACTTCTGGCTGTAGTCATTGTCATGGATCCCAACTGGAGGCAAAGCAGGAAATAGATTTGAGTGTTTGCCAGTGATATATTTGGATTCTAGAGCTAAGAGCACAAGTTACGTTGATTCTGGGCTCTTTTTTTTTTTTTAATTAGTTTACTTTTTGGCCACACAGTAGGGCAGTGGGATCCTAGTTCCCTAGCCAGGGATCACATTTGCTCCCCATGCATTAGAAGCACAGAGTCTTAACCACTGGACCACCAGGGACGTCCCCTGAGGCTCATTTCTTTATACTTCAGTTATACAGAGTGGTCACGCTTTAGAAGTTTGCAGAATGTACCAAACATCGGTAATGAATGGCACCAGGCGTGGTCACCCATTGGGTTACTGATACCAAAGCCTGGATAAACTAGCAAAGGAGGAGACCTTTACTGTTTCTTGCCCCAACACCTGTCAACACATATGGGGCCTGGATCTCCCAGTAGGGGCCAGTGTCCTCTAGGTGGTCCAGTGTCAATTACCCTCCCTTACTCCCCACACACCATGGGAACTTTCAAGATCTCCTGTGCTTTATAAATCTCTCTCCATCTTCTGACACTTTTTGCTTTATCAAAACTTTTATCCCTCAGGTCTGTTAGTGCTTCTGATTGAATCACTAGTCGCCAAGATATATATATCTGCATTTTAAGAAGAAATATTTTTTAAATGTTAAGTGGAAACTCATCCTAGTTAAGTAGTTGGGGAAATATTTTGTGTGTAGGAAGATCATTTGTCCTTTTCCTTCTAATCATCCTATACCTTCCTAGTCACTGGTGTAACTAAGGGACAGAGAGCTATTGTAGACCAGGATGGACCTCTCAAGGCATTTCAGAAGGAGAGGGCATTAGTGTCATTTGTGAGGAGCAAAACTGCACTAAGATTGTGCTCCACAATGGAACTCATTTCCTTCAGCTTCCCTCTCACCCCCTGCGTTGTCTGTTCACTGCTTGGACAATCTCTTGATGGCTAATTAGGGCTTTCACTCATTGTCTCTTTTACCTGGCTTCTTGTTTCAGAGGTATGTCTGTGTGTCTTTGTATTTAGAAAAATAAGACTTGTGGAGGTTTGATTTGATATAAGTCAGTTTGTCTTGCATATATCATAAGATGAATATTTAAGAGAATATTACTTCTGTAATCAGTCATTTTTAAAAAACATTTTGCTTCCTTACTTACACAAAATAAGTAAGCTGGATTTAAAGATACTTCCATGTTACTTTTTAATTAGCTATTATACACAGAGAGATGTTGTTATCTAAAATATCAACCATTTTTATTTATCACTATAGGTACCAAGCATCAATCTTTACACTATTGAATTAACACATGGGGAATTTAAATGGCAAGTGAAGAGGAAGTTCAAGCACTTTCAAGAATTTCACAGAGAACTACTCAAGTACAAAGCCTTTATCCGAATCCCCATTCCCACCAGAAGGTAACCCAGAATTGATTATAAAATTATCCCAGTATATGGGTTGGATAGAAAGAATATTTTGGTTCATATTATTGGTTAACTAGTCCATTGTTGCTAGATATTTCTTTTTATTAAATAGACTCTTCTAAAAATAAACCATCTCATGAAAAATACTATGAGAGTCATGGTTCAAATAATAATAAATATTTACATTGTGTGTGTGTGTGCATTTTAGACACACGTTTAGAAGACAGAATGTCAAAGAAGAGCCTCGAGAGATGCCAGCTTTGCCCCGCACATCTGAAAACATGATCCGACAAGAAGAACAGTTCTTTAGTAGAAGGGTAAGTGCTTTCACCCTTCTGTTGTTCTGAACAAACTTCTGGTGCACTGTAGAAAGGTGGCATTGACTGAAGGTTGAGGTGGGCCTCGATGCAATTTCCCTTATCCACTGATCCATCACCTAGGCTGGTTTACCTCTCGGGAACTAATTAGGGAAGGCTTCTTCCCCAAGCCACTCTGGCCCTGGGGAGGTTGCATTTCCCCAAGGAGGAAGAGGGTTCTCCATCAGGAGTGATTTTATGAGGAAGCTGCACTCCCTGCAGGAAACTTTGGGGGTTCATTGTGAGTCAAGACTGAGCTCATAGTTGAGGGCTTTGAGCTCTACTCTTTTAAAATCATCTATTTCCATATATTTGCTTCAGAATCTATGGTGGCTTATCCTAAATATATGTAAACTCTCATTCCCAGACCATAGATGGAGCAGGGAGGGTCTGAGAAGAGTAGGACAGAGTACAGACACATACAGCAGGACAGACACCTCAGGACAGGGGACACTTCTGCCCACTCGGCTTCAGTGATATGGTGCTGCCTAGGGCAGAAGATTAATTCGTTTTTAAATTTAATTAACAATTAAATGTCAGTGTTGGGGGCTTCCCTGGTGGCTCAGTCATAAAGAATATTCCTGCTAATGCAGGAAACATGGGTTCAGTCCCTGAGCTGGGAAGATCTCACGTGCCTCAAGCAGCTAAGCCCATGTGCCACAACTACTGAGCCTGTGCTCTGGAGCTTGGGGGCCACAACTGCCGAAGCCCACGTGCCCTGGAGTCTGTGCTCTGCAACAAGACAAAGCCACTGTGATGCGAAGCCTGTGCACCGAACTAGAAAACAGCCCCTGCTTGCCACAGCTAGAGGAAACCCCAGGCAGCAACAAAGGCCCGGCGCAGCCAAAAATAAATAAGTTATTTTTTTTAATGTCAGGTGTTTTTTGTAATCTGGAACTTTTATGTTTTGTAAGAGACGTGTTCAATGTTCCCTGTCCAGTGATAACATTAATGAATAATTGAATGACTTACTGAAGATGGAAGGATCATGCCATTGTCATTAACTGCTTACATTTTCCTTTAAGTCTGATGGTATCTTTAATCTGAAATATATGTATTACAGAAACAGCTGGAAGATTACTTGACAAAGTTACTAAAAATGCCCATGTATAGAAACTATCATGCAACAGTAAGTACTTTTCAGTGATTTAAATTCTGAAGTAATTTTGTAAAATTGTAAAGTGTCAGCTACATTTTAGATCATTTTATTAACACAAGTGCTTGTCCACTTCTGCATTATTCTTTGAGTTAAACTAAACTAAATAAAATGAATACAAAATTGATTTTATTGTATAGCACAGAGACCTATAGTCAGTCTTCTATGATAAACCATAATGGAAAAGAATATTTTAAAAAAGAATGTCTATATGTGTACCACTAAATCACTTTGCTTGTACAGAGAGATTGGCATGACATTGTAAATCAACTATACTTCAATAAAAACGTAAAATTAAAAAATAGGAAAACAAAATTGATTTGACAGCAAGGATCCAGTTTAGGGTGATGCTATTTTTAAAATATCAACTATGATAATTAATATAACAATAAATTTAAATGAACTTGAAATACTACTAAAGATTATCTAGAAATCAACCTCCTTCATTCCTCAGGCTTTCAGAGGAGAAAATGCCAAAATGCATTTCTAACACTGAAGAAAAAAACCATCGAGTAGTAAGTGATGAAGACAGCTGAACAGAGTTGAATACCCAAAGATTGTGCTGTAATTACCATCTGACTGGCCTGTGATGCCCATAGCAGGCCTGTCTTTTCATGTGAAAGTGAGAAGCATGGGAAACGCTAAGGAGAGGAAAATCTCTTGAGAATTCTGAGAAAAGAGAAGTGGTGGGGCTTAGAAGCAACTGCAGAGGTTATGTTTGGGAGGCACTTAACTGGCAAGCAGGACTGAAGTGGGCTTTACAGAAGGTATCAGAAAACAAGAGCTCTGCCTTCAGAGGCCCTTGAAGGTGGGGTTAGATATTTAAAGGGTTAGCTTCAGTTATCCAAAGGTGCAGATCATTGAGAGGGCACCGGATTGTTAGAGTTTGCACCTGTGTATGTATAAACTGTACTGCTGTGGAGCGTGACCATGTGTATATGGGGTATATGCAGAATTTCAGAGTAGGTGCAGTTATGATCCGGCCTTCTAGAGAATAGCATGAACAGGTGAACAGAAAGAGCGAAGCCCTCTGTATTTAGGAAAGGAAGCAAGAGTGCCTTGATTCTCTGGAGTTTTCTTGCTGCCCTATAGATGCCTGCCTCTGTTATTTGGAGACGGGCAGGGCATGCACCCAGCTGGTCCCCTTTACACACAAATGACCTGGGACTGGAAAACCTTCTGCAGCAGCTTGCACTGTGACATTTGATGGTCTTAAAGGAGCTTCTGTGGTTTCAGAGTCCTGAAGAAGAGTTTTCCCAGGGAAGCCAGCAATTTGGGTTCAACCAGACTCTCAGGAGAAGGCTAATGGGAAATATTTCTTCCCTTCTAGAACTCAGGAATATGCTTCTTTGAAAGAACATAATGAATAAGGATGTTGCTTCTATTATTACTAAAAATGGGAGTCTAATGTTGATTTTAAAATGTTTACTTTTATTCAAATGTTCATATTAACTTCCTTTCCAATCATAAAAATCTTTTAAAAGTTGAGCCATGTTGTATTTAGATACTCCAGTGTCTTCTAAACATTTCCGTTGGAAAGGGAAAACTAGTTACAACTGATTAAAAAAAAATGAGAAGTAGCATATATTTATTCAATTTTGTTTTTTGGCCATGCCTCATGGCTTGCAGGACCTTAGTTCCCCTAGAATTCCCCCTGGAACTGAATCCAGGGCCCCAGCAGTGAAAGCACCAAGTCCTAAACACTGGCCTGCCAAGGAACTCCCTCATTTTTAATGGCTACTTAGATTATTCTCCCCAGTAGCGGTATTCTCCAAAAGGCTTCAAGCGTAGGATACAATTTTATCTGTCTGAACATTATTTTCCTCTCACACTAATGATAATCTGACTTGGAGACTAGCTTGCAGGGCTCTGCCTGATACTTGTGAAAATAGATTGGCATCCGTGTGTCTCTTTCGATAACTGTGAGACATATTCAAATTTCTGTCTGCAAAAAGCAGATAGAAATATTAAAATCATTTTAATATAATCATATATAATTAATTTATGTTTTTACAAGCATAAGACTAGCCCCAGAAATTTTGAGAAATTATTTTCTCCTGGGTTTGTTACTCGTCCTTTGGCATGGGAACCCTTTGGTCCCCTATTTTCCTAGCATTTAAATTTAAAAAGTTCTTTCGGAAAGACAAAGGATATTGATTAGTACATTATTTAGAGATCAATAGCCCAATGGAATATTGTCAGACTAAATTAATCATTAAATTCTTATTCCTGAGATTTACCTGCTCAAGTCGAGAATAGGATTTTTACCACTGAAGATGCATTGAGATATTTGGGCAATACAATGTTTGTTAAATTTCAAATTGTATTATTTAGGTTTGTTTCTAAATTGACTTGGTCACATTTGTTTTCAATCCCTTAAATCTATATTAGAATATTTATTGCCAAGGATTTTTTTTCTATAATAGTACTAGTTCTTTATTCAAATTTCTCTTTAGTAAAACATTAGGATAAATTTGAATTTTTTCTTAATACACAGCTTTAAATTTTCCACATTGCTAATGTGTGTTTTTTTTATTTAGATGAAATTCTCTACATTTAGCAAATTTTGTATGATATTCTGAAGTTATGGTTTCTGAATTATTTCAAATAATTTTCCTGTTGTCAATGATTTGATAATAGCTATATGTGCATAAGAAAATATCCAAGTATTAGATGAATAGTTTCCCTGATTTTTGCTTTTCATTTCCTATTCTTCTGTTCAGCTAGTCTCTGACTTTGCATAAATTAGTTACACCTCTGGAGAAGTTTCTTCCAGTATAAACTAGGATTAGTATTTTTCTCTCTGCTCCCTAGTGATAAAATGAGAAATTCTGGCTTAGGATTTCAAGACATTTCAGATTCTATGGCTTAAAGTCTGTAATATCATTTCTAATAACCTATGTATTTCTATATTTTCCAATTAGAATACATTCCCACAGATCAGAATTTTAAAATGTATGATACCGAATCACCATGTTTGATGTAAGAAATAAAATATAAAGACCTTGACTTTCAAAATCCTCATAAAAAGTGCTATGTGAGAATATGTTTGATCTGAGGTTTTTAAAGATATTTAAATCCTTTGAATTTTAAAGACGTCTTCCAATCACCCTAAGAAAGAAAATCAATTGGACCTCACAGTACTGACAGCTTTGAGAGATGTGTAATTTTTTCTTACAAGGTTAATATTAGGCAGTCACAATCACATAAACAAAACTTCAAAGGAAAATTGTTATAGTTCATTTTATTAATCCCATTTATAAGCCCAGATCAAACGCCATTTCCTCTGCGAGGTCCCATTAGCTAGGAAGCGGTCATCCTCTTCCTGTACCTCTATTAATAACTACTTTCACGTGTAACTGTCACGGTTCTTCCCACAGAACTTGATTGATGTGGACTGTTTTCTGTGTCTGGTCTCTCCTCTGCCTCCTAATGCCAGGAGTGTATCTTTTGGTCTTTGGTTTTCTATTAAGGCTGTTATTGACATGGTCTACTATTGTTGGCAGGTCTCACCATGACCTTCTTGAGCATTTTGTCTCTACATCTTAGAGCACACATCACTATCTTGATTGTGTTTTAATTGTGTATATCCTTCTAAAAAATACTTTTTCAGGGCAGTGCCATTGTGATCTGTGTAATCTGTAGAGTACCCCAGATGTGCTTATACATGGAGGTACATAATAGTTTTTGAATGCCTGAATTTTTTCCTCTTCATTTTTTGCTTTCTAACATATGGATTTTGGGCCTCTTTTCAGACAGAATTTCTTGATATAAGCCAGCTGTCTTTCATCCATGATTTGGGACCAAAGGGCATGTAAGTTTCAGTATTGGATCTCTAAGAAGTATGAAAAGTTGATGAGCATTGTAGCCTTTGATTTATTGGTGTACC
Organism: Ovis aries; assembly: GCF_016772045.2. Classification (NCBI taxonomy): domain Eukaryota; kingdom Metazoa; phylum Chordata; class Mammalia; order Artiodactyla; family Bovidae; genus Ovis; species Ovis aries. The sequence continues at coordinate 216,481,998 of NC_056054.1, forward strand.
AAGGTGATGGAGCTCCCTTGGCTTCACTGTTTCCTTCCCAACAGAGTCAGAGTAACTGCGGGACCTATTTATACAAAACAGAATATCTTGCTACATTAAACAAAGGTGCCAACTGCTCCGCACTCCTTCTCCTCTTACCCCACAGTAGTGGGTGTTTAACAGAGATAACAAATATGATGTGTGCAAGAGTGCATTGAAAATCAAATATATAAGATCCCTTTTTATCACATATAAAAGTTACCTATTTACTATTTATTTTATTGACTAAAAGTAATACTGTATAAAATGTATGTTATGTAACAAGATTGAAATTTACTTAATGCTTATCTTCTGATGGGCTACAGTCCATGGGGTAACAAAGAATTGGCCACAACTGAGCGACGGAGCACATCCTTCATGATATGACAGCTTGATATTACAAAGAGTTTAACTTTTCTAGTCAAGAACATTGTTGGTAGTTCTTTTAATTTTTTGTTTGTTTGGTTGGTTGGTTGGCCATTATTGTGTTTTCTTTTCACATCTTTCAGAGTTAGGATATTTCTCCTGCCAAAGTAATGGCTTTGCTTTACTTCTTTGACATGGATTGGTCCTAGAATTGTAGGTGAAGGGATGCAGAAATACCCTGGAATCTGAGGGTGAGCATTCTCAATGATCTCCATAGCAGATGAACCTTCCCTGTGCCAGCATTTGGCAACATGTGGGGTCTTTTTCAGGCTGTCATGGTGGCTGGGAGAATGCTCAGCATTTAGAGCCGGAAGCTGGGATGCTTAAGGTCCTGCTGTGTGTGCGCGGTATGCTGTCCCCAGTGCCAACAGGCTTACATCCTCCAGGGTGCTTTTAAAGATTGACTTTGGAGTTCTGAGCCTAGTAAACATAGCATTGACCTATTTGACAGTAAAAGCAGAAAAAGTAGAGAGGTAGGGCATGGGAGAACAGAACAGTTTATTTAGTTCGCAATTATAAGGCTATATCAGCTAAGTGTGAGCTGGAAGTTTAAAGATGATGGGTTAACTTAATGTCTCTTTCAGAGAAGGTATGATAATGAAAAGATCTGGAGGGCACAGAATACCAGGCCTGAATTGCTGTGGCCAGGGAAGAGCCTGCTATCGGTGGGCAAAAAGGTGAGACTTGAGAGTTTTGTGTGTTTGTCTTAATAAATTGAGTATTGGGGGAGTTTTCATATTCTAGCTTTCAATTATAAATCTTTGAAAGTCATGGCAGAGCAAATTTTAAATTATTTTTAAGTTCCAGGTTTCAGCTCTATTTAAACACTCTATTCAAAATTGCACTTGTAGGCAGAGTATGCCAATTACATACATAAAAACCCAATGGGCCATAGGATTCAAAAATTGGTCAGCCAGGGAACATAGACAGTGGCAAATTAGCACAATCCATCATGCTTAACATCACTAGTCATTAGGGGAAGATAAAACTGCAGTGATCTACAACTTTACAGCCACCAGGATGGCTGTGATAAGCAAATTGGACAATAGCAAGTGTTGTCAAGGCTGTAGAGAAATCAGAACCCTCATACGTTGCTGGTGCATCATGTAAAATGATACAGCCAGTTTGGAAAACAGGGTGGCAGTTCCTCAAAATGTTAAACATACAGTTACCATATACCCCAGACATTTCCAAACAGAACTGAACAAATATATCTCCATTAAAACTTATTCATGAATGTTCATAGCAGCATTATTCAGAGTAGCCAAAAAGTGTAAAAAGCCCAAATGTCCATCCCCTGATGAGTGGTTAACCAAAATATGGTATAGCCCTGTGATGGAATATTATTTGGTCATAAAAAGGAATGAAGAATACTAAAGGACGTGGGATTTCTTTTCTGGAAAATATCTGGAATTAGATGACCATGGTGTTGCACAAATTTGTGAATATATTAAAACCACTAAATTGTACATTTTCAAGGGGTGAATTATATGGTTTTTTTTTATTATATTTGAATATTTTTTAATTTTAATGAAAAAAAGAAATGAAAGACTGATAAATGTTGTAATATGAATTAACTTGGAAACATTACACTAAGTGAAAAAGAAACAGCTACAGAAGGTCACGTATTATATGATTCCATTCACATGAAAGGTTTAGAATCAGTAAATCTGTAGAGACAGAGTATATTCATGGTTTCCAAGGGCTGTGGCACAAGGGGAATGGGGAGTTACTATTACTGGGTGTGGAATTCTTTTTTTTTAATTAATTTATTTGTTTTAATTGGAGGCTAATTACGTTACAATATTGTAGTGGTTTTTGCCATACATTAATGTGGCTGGATGGCATCACTGACTCGATGGACATGAGTCTGAGTGAACTCCAGGAGTTGGTGATGGACAGGGAGGCCTGGCGTGCTGCAATTCATGGGGTCGCAAAGAGTCGGACACGACTGAGCGACTGAACTGAACTGAACTGAACTAAATGTGAATCAGCCATGGGTGTACATGTGTCCCCCATCCCGAAACCCCCTCCCATCTCCCTCCCCATCCCATCCCTCAGGGTCATCCCAGTGCACTGGCCCTGAGCACCCTGTCTCATGCATCGAACCTGGACTGGCGATCTGTTTCACATATGATAATATACATGTTTCAACGCTATTCTCTCAAATCATCCCACCCTCATCTTCTCTCACAGAGTCCAAAGGTCTGTTCTTTACCTCTGTGTCTCTTTTGCTGTCTCACATATAGGGTCATCATTACCATCTTTCTAAATTCCATATGTATGCATTATTATACTGTATTGGTGTTTTTCTTTCTGACTTACTTCACTCTGTATAATCGGCTCCAGTTTCATCCATCTCATTAGAACTGATTCAAATGCATTCTTTTTAATGGCTGAGTAATATCCCATTGTGTATATGTACCACAGCTTTCTTATCCATTCATTTGCTGATGGACATCTAGGTTGCTTCCGTGTCCTGGCTATTGTAAACAGTGCTGCAATGAACACTGGTGTTCATGTGTCTCTTTCAGTTATGGTTTCCTTGGTGTGTATGCCCAGCAGTGGGATTGCTGGGTTGTATGTCAGTTTTATTTCCAGTTTTTTAAGGAATCTCCACACTGTTCTCCATAGTGGCTGTGCTAGTTTGCATTTGGATGTAGAATTCTTTTGGGGTGATGAAAATATTCTGGAATTATATATTAATGGTGACAGCATGCAAATTTACAAATATAGTAAACTAAAATACACTAAGACCCACTAAACTATACATAAAAAAATAAACCAAAAAAAAAGGTAGTGTTCAGGGGTAATTTTAGAGTTATATTTGTGAGGATGTATATTGTGATAAGTGTGATATAGACAGAAAACTTTAATTCATGTCCTATGTCCTGTCTAATTAAAGACTCCTTAGAGAGGAGTATTCTTATCTCATTCTTATTTGTTCCTCAAAGAATCTATGACAACGTTTTTAACATAATAGACAACAGCTATTTGTTCCAATAATAATTTACTGGAATTTTAAAAACTATTAAGAGATGTTTGTTATTTTTCTAACCTTGAATAAAAATATGAACTCATGTGTAAAGAGGAAATTATGTGTGAGTTGAAGATAAATAAGCTTAAAACTAGGATCTTAAAACATGTATTTCAGATACATTGCCTAGCAAAAATACCATTAGATTGGTTTCTTATTTTCTGAGTTTTTAAAGAATAGAAGAAATTACAAGGGAAAGATCAAGAGATTAAGCTAGAGGAAGCTGAGGATTTCTATATAACAAAAAACAAAAGATTTTTTAACTACAGTAAACAGGGGGCTAGTAGACTAGACAATATTTGTTTTCAAATAAACTTCTGTAATGTATTTAAATATCCCCAGAAACTTGGGGTATAAGTAACATCACAGGAAGTTCAGAGACTCCCACTTGAAGTAGCTTCCCACCCTCTCCTACCTGCAGTGGTACAGAACCCTGGGGAACGGTGCGTGCCAAGCCAGGAGGGGAGCAGAGCATGAGCCAGCCTGCTCCTGCCGTTATGAACTTCCCTGGTAAAGAATCTGCCTGCAGTGCACGAGACCTGAGTTCTATCCCTGGGTCAGGAAGACCCCCTGGAAAAGGAAATGGCAGCCTACTCCAGTATTCTTGCCTGGAGAATTCCACAGACAGAGGAGCCTGGCGGGCTCCAGCCCATGGGGTCGCAGAGAGTTTGATACGACTAAGCAACCAACACTTTGACTTCCTGCCCTTGCTTCCTGATCCACACCATGCCTCTCGGGGAGGCAGGACCTCCAAACCACTGAGGCCCTGGCACAGATTCCTCTTGCCTACTCCCCGGTCATCAGCTTTGCCTAAGGTTGCTACTAAGTGTTGAGTATGGCTTTTGGGCTGCAAGCACTGGTGAGTCTTTGACTGAAGACTTGCTCTGGGCTGCCTGAGCAGAGTAGGCTGGAGGCATTTGCAGGCCCTAGGAACAACCTTAAGCCAAGAGCTGGCGGGAGTCCAGCCCCCTCACCCCTCAGGTAGGGTGATTCTCCAGCAAACTCTGCACTGTCTTGCGAGGTTCCCTGGAAGATTTGCAGCACAGCTGCCCGCAGTCCAGTGCATGAAAACACATCCTTGATGGCTCCCTTCCTGCTCTTACTTCCTGTCCTTCCCTTCCTCTGCTTCCTACTAAGCTCCGTAATAAGTACCTTTACAAACTTTTTTCATTGCCATCCTTGCCTCAGAGTTGACTTCTAGAGCAACCCAACCTAAGACATCTACTCAAGAAATGGAAGCCTGGATCTGGTCCATTCTGTCATTTATTGAGTGCCTAATGTTTGCCAGGCTGTGTTCTAGCCACAGTAAGAACAGCGGTGAACAAGGCCATGTCCCTGCCCTCACAGAGCACTATTGGAGGAGATCACAGACAGTGCAGAAGCCGACAAGCAGGGTGAATGGCGTTAGTGCAAGTGTTGATCAGAGCTTTGAAAGAAAAAGAAGGTGATGGGACAGTCAGGGACACGAGGACTTCAGACGGAGGCTTTAGCTACAGAAGTCAAGGAACTGACCTTTGAGTTGTAACTTCTGTGAGAAGGGGCAGCCCGAAAAGATAGAAGGGGGAGGCTTCATTATATAAAGGAAATATACCTCCCCCACTTTTTAAAGTCTGATATATCAGATTTCAGTCTTCCCTGGTGGCTCAGTGGGTAAAGAATCTGTCTACAATACAGGAGACACAGGAGATGTGAGTTCAATCCCTGGGTCAGGAAGGCCCCCTGGAGGAGGGCATGACAACCCACTCCGGTATTATTGCCTGGAGAATCCCATGTAGCCCTGGTGGGCTACAGTCCATGGTGTTGCAAAGAGTGGGACACAACTGAAGTGACTGAACACGCATATCAGACTTCATCCAGAACAATCTAAAAAGATATGATCTTCCCTAGAATAAAATGTCTTTTCATTTTAATTTGTATAAATTTTTCCCTGAAACTTGAAGCCTTGGTTCCATATTAATAAGTATTCCCTGAGTTACATTCATAGGGTATAAAATGTCAGTTGCTACTGCTAAGTTGCTTCATGTCCGACTCTGTGCGACCCCATAGATGGCAGCCCGTCAGGCTCCCCCGTCCCTGGGATTCTCCAGGCAAGAATACTGGAGTGGGTTGCCATTTCCTTCTCCAATGCATGAAAGTGAAAAGTGAAAGTGAAGTTGCTCAGTCGTGTCCGACTCTTAGCGACCCCATGGACTGTAGCCTACCAGGCTCCTCCATCCATGGGACTTTCCAGGCAAGAGTACTGGAGAGGGGTGCCATTGCCTTCTCCTAAAATGTCAGTACCAAACAAAAATGATAAGATGTAGCTGACAAATTTTGTTTGGAAAATTTCCCACACTAGAAGACTGCTGCTGCTGCTAAGTCACTTCAGTCATGTCCGACTCTGTGCAACCCCACAGACGGCAGCCCAGCAGGCTCCCTCGTCCCTGGGATTCTCCAGGCAAGAACACTGGAGTGGGTTGCCATTTCCTTCTCCAATGCATGAAAGTGAAAAGTGAAAGTGAAGTCGCTCAGTCGTGTCCAACTCTTAATGACCCCATGGACTGCAGCCTACCAGGCCACTCTGCCCATAGGATTTTCCAGGCAAGAGTATTGGAGTGGGTTGCCATTGCCTTCTCCACACTAGAAGACTATTGGTGTCTAAATGAGAGTTACTTTTAAGGGCAACACTTGGTCATATCTCTTTTTAAAATTTTTGTATCCATTAAAAAAAAAAAGATTCTGATCATTTTGTATATTCTGTATTGACAAACTGACATAGGCAAACAAGGCCATCAAACTTTCAACCAAGTCGCAGGCACAAGTATGAAGAAGAGAAAAAAAAAAATTTCTTCTGTTCTGCTGGCAAACACAGCAAGCATTTCTCCCCTCAATTTAAAACATCTGCTTAAACAGCACATCCTATTGATGGGCTCAATGATGTTTCTTATCTCAAATAATATCTTAAGAGATAATTTATAAGAAATAAACTTAGCATTTACTAAACTGTGAACTATACCAAGAATTACAATTTTTAGACCGTGACCATTTCTGAATGATTTTATTTATGCTCCAGGATCTATTTGTGCAGCTGCTATTCAGGCAAGAGTGTTGCTTTGCCTGAAGAACTTGTCTGGGCCCTGGGGAGATACCAGTGGACAGGACACACATTCCCTGTTCTCAGGGATCTCACTTTCTAGTAAAGGAAATACAAGAAACAAGCAGACAAATAAATAGTTCCAGACAGTGATAAGTGCTATGAAGAAGCTAAACAGGATGCCGAGGCGGGTGGGATGGGAGCCCAGGAAAACCTTCCAGTGGAGAAATATTTAAGCAAAAGATTGATTGACAGGAAGGGACTGCTCATGGGAGGATCTGGAAGAAATAATTTCTAAGTGAGGAAGAGCAAGTGTAGGAGCCCAGAGAACAAGGTTAGCAAGTCTCAGGACCAGTGAGACCAACGTGGTGGGAAGGAAGAGTAGGAGATGAGGCTGAGAAGGTGACGTGTGACTTAGGTGGCTTTATCTGCATTTTCATAACACAGTTTATAGTAGAACAGGTCACATCTTGTTAGAACAGACCATAATCTCACCTGGTATAGAACAAGAGAATTCATAAAAGCTCACATTTATTGGTTCCAGGCATTGTGCTAAGCAACATCCTTAAGTCATCTCAGTGAATCCTCAAAAATACTTATGAGCTGGATATTACTCTTATCCTTATTTTATGGATTTAGATCTCAGGCTCAATTACCCCAGGTCACAGAAAAGGGCAAGTGACCGAACCAAGACTGGAGCCCAGGGAGGCTGACTTCAAGCAGACACTTAATCCCTGAGCAGCAGGTGCTGACTCCCAGAAGGCTGCTTGACGAATTCCTTTCTTGATGCATATCCTCCTGTTAAAGAAAAAAAAAAAATCTATTGACAAAAGAGACAAAGAGGAGAAACAAGAAAAGGTTAATGAATGGCATAGTTAAGAAAAGCTTTAAACAAAGGCCTGGCATCAATTCACCTTATATCTAATAACTGTTACAGAGAACAACTCATCATTGTCAAAACAGAAACCACTATCTTTTGCCTTCAGATTTCAAAATCCAGCAGTCACTATTAAACACTTCTGTACTTCATCCCTCACTGTTGTGTCTGGTGTGGAGCTCTGGCTAGAGCTGCCATTCAGGGGACCTTGACTTCTAGGCAAGTCCCCAAGTCCGGTATATTTGACTTTTCTTTGTCAGTTTGACACACCCACCAGCTGTGGTTTTCAAAGCCTGTGGCTCCTTCCTGGTCAGCAACACTGCTGCTCTGGGCCTGCCCTGCCATCTGCTCTCTAGCTTACATAGAAAGTCAAGCTGGGACAAGGGGCCACAGCTAAAGAAGGACCTTTAACAGATATGTGATCTGTCTACTCTCTTTAAACCTTGACCGACTTTTCATCAAGCAGTTTTATGTAACTCATAACTCAGCCCCATCAGAATGACTGAGTTTCTATTTGATATCATGGCCTTGGCAGTTATATTGAGCAGTGTTAAGAGAATTCTTGTAAAACATGAATTTCTGCATTTTCTGAAAACTATTGAGAGTGTTATCCATTAATATTGTTCAGTTGCTTTATGTTAGGTTCCAAGTGAGAAACTTTCTTTGGAATTTATCTTTTTGTTGGGCGACTTCTTTATTTCCTTAATTTGTTCATTTGATAAGAAAAACCAGGAAGCTCAAACCCACATTGGTGTGTCATCACCATAATTATATTAGTGTTGTGGTTAGATATTTGCTTTCTCTGACCTTGATGTTTTCCCTTTTGTTAATCATAACACATGTATCACCTTTACTATGTTATCCTAAATCCATCCCACCCCCTTTAATTGGAAAGGAGACAGCCTGTATATTAAAAAACCAATGAAATGAAACCATGTGGAAATCAATGTAGATTGTCTACATTAAACCCTAAATTAGAGAGCCACTAAAATGTAATGTGGTTAGCAATTTCAGTAATGATTTGTTATAGGTTTCCTTTAACTTCTGACTTCATGTGTTACGTTTACAATATTTGTTCATTTATGTTCAGGTATTCTGGCCTTACCTATTTCATAACGTGCTTTATGTTGCCTAATATGTGATATGATATTCCCATTGTTCGTTTCTTTAATTATTGACCAATTCATTTCACCACTACACAATTGCAGGTGACTATGACATTACGTACATGGCCTTCAGACTCTCCTCAATGTGGCCTTTGCCAGGCTCCTACCCCACTCCCCACACCTCATCTGCTACACTTCCTGAAACCCTGGCCTTCCCAGACTGTCCCCCAATACAGGCAGCATTCCCAGCCCTAGTGCCTTTGCTAACTCTTCCCTCCATGTGGGATGTAGACCTGGACTACCTCTCTGGGCTCTGCTTGTTGGGCTCCTTCCTGGTTTTGCTCAGACAACACTTTTTTGAGAAATGCCACTAAGCTCTTTCTCTTAGAACTGAGGACCCCTTCCTTACACACATCTCTTTTTGCTTTCCGCCTTTAATACCTATCCCATTCAGCCTAGCTTTGTTATTGTGCCCCACCTGCCTAATAAGTTCCTTCGAAAACATGTCTGATTTATCTTTGTGCCGTTCCTACCTCTGCTCTAACTCCCAGTTTATCACTGTACTTTTCCATCATGAAGCTCTTAAATATATATTGAATTGATTGCAGATATACTTTTGAGAGATCATGTTCCACTGAGCATCACTTATTAATAGTCCTTGCTGCTGCTGCTGCTAAGTAGCTTCAGTCGTGTCTGACTCTGTGCAACCCCACAGACGGCAGCCCACCAGGCTCCCCCGTCCCTGGGATCCTCCAGGCAAGAACACTGGAGTGGGTTGCCATTTCCTTCTCCAATGCATGAAAGTGAAAGTGAAGTCACTCAGTCGTGTCCGACTCTTTGCGACCCCATGGACTGCAGCCTACCAGGCTCCTCCATCCATGGGATTTTCCAGGCAAGAGTACTGGAGTAGGGTGCCATCGCCTTCTCCAATTAATGGTCCTTAAGCCACCAGTAATTTGAAATGAACAATATGCAGAGTACTGGATGCTTATTGAATTTTTTTAAAGGGGAATTTTTACTTACGCAGAGACTCAGTTGCCTCTTCTGTGATGGTTTATTTTAGCCAACACTAACCCACCCCATTTTCCAACAGCTTTGGTTCCTGCTGTGCATCCTGTGAGCACTGCCCACCCACATCAGGGACATTCTTCCAGGCTTTGCCATTAGCGTCTAAAGGGCCAGTGAATTGTCTTGAACTGCTTGGTGCCAGTACTTCTCGGAAACATAATAGGAAGATTTTTGTTTGTTTGTTTTTCTGTTTCATAGTGTTTTCATGTTTTAAAAAATAGATCCCTGTGTAAAAGATAAAATTATGCTTACTGTCTGCTAGAATGCTTGCTTTAAACTTGTAATAACGTGTTCCCTTTGTTTCAGTAATTCAGTACGACTTCAAAAATATGTGTTTTCTTCTTACAGGTGGTTGATAGTAAAAGATTCCTTTTTACTGTATATGAAACCAGACAGTGGTGCTATTGCCTTCGTCCTGCTGGTGGATAAAGAATTCAGAGTTAAGGTGGGGAGGAAGGAGACAGAGACGAAATATGGACTCCGAATTGATAATCTTTCAAGGTAGAATTTGGAAAGATTTTTAAAAGATTTCTCTAAAAACAGTTTTTCTCCCAACCTTAAGTGAAGAAGAAGGTAAAATAATTTAGGTGTTAGAAAATTATTATTTAGAACTCATCCTCAATTAAAAGTAATTAAACTACTTTTTTTTTATATCTTTAAGATGCAGAGTATCCTATATGCAAGAGTCGGAATAAATGGTACCATGTATTGCTGTGTGCCTGTTTTAACAAAATATATGCCTGCTTTAACAAAATTGACTACCCATTAATACCAATTTACCAAACAGATAAGGAGTAATAGTTCTTGTTTTTAAAAAGTAGAATTTTGCTTTATAAATGGATACCCTTTAACTAATAAAACATGTACAAAGTGATCTGATTATAAAAATTCCATTTACATACAGAGTTTTAAAAAGATACCTTGAAGGATACTCAGCTGTACATTTATTATAGATTTTATTAGTGAGTTTGTGTGTGTGTTGATAAACATTTCTTTCTGAAAGGCTGTAGTTATACAATATATGTGTGTCTTTTTCTTTCTGATATATATATTTGTCTCTATAAAGTTCAGGGTCATGTATATGAATACATTTTTGTTGTTTAGTTGCTAAGTTGTATCCCACTCTTTCGTGACACCATGGACTATAGCCCATCAGGCTCCTCTGTCTATGGAATTCTCCAGGCAAGAATACTGGAGTAGGTTGCCATTTTCTACTCCAGGCGGTCTTCCTGACCCAGGGATTGAACCCACATCTCCTTGGCAGGCATATTCTTTACCACTGAGCCACCTGGGAAGCCTATATGAATACATACAGATATACAAGGGTCCGTATAGTCAAAGCTATGGTTTTTCCAGTAGTCATGTATGGATGTGAGAATTGACCATCAAGAAGGCTGAGCACCGAAGAATTGATGTTTTTTGAACTGTGGTATTGGAGAAGACTCTTGAGAGTCCCGTGGACTGCAAGGAGATTAAACCAGTCAGTCCTAAAGGAAATCAACCCTGAACATTCATTGAAAGGACTGAGCTGAAACTGAAGCTCTAATACTTTGGCTACCTGATATGAAGAGCTAACTCTTTGGAAAAGACTCTGATGCTGGGAAAGATTGAAGGCAGGAGGAGAAGGGGACAACAGAGGACGAGATGGTTGGATGGTCACCAATTCAATGGACATGAGTTTGGGCAAACTCTGGGATATGGTGAAGGACAGGGAAGCCTGGCCTGCTGCAGTCCATGGGATCTCAGAGAATCAGACTTGACTGAGTGAGCTGAACAATGACAACAATACATTTCTCTCTATACATACTGACTGACATCAAATATATATATATTTACTATAAATATGCTATTTGTACTAATATGTTTGCATGTGTGTGTGAAAAATGCTGAACTTACCAATCTCAGACAATGGGAGATTCAGGATGTTATTGGAAATATAATGATGCTGCCATTAAATCTTCCTCCTGGAAATTCCCTGGCAGTTCAGTGGTTAGGACTCTGTGCTTTCACTGCCAAAGGCCTGAGTCCAATCCCTGATCAGGGAACTAGAATCCCACAAGCTACGCAGTGCAGCCAAAAAAAAAAAAAAAAGCCACGTCCCTCCTGGTACTACTTCCCTGTTTTCTGGAGAACCATAATCAGACCACAATTTTCAATGGTCGCGGTAACAGTTGCTTTACTGGCCATCTTATCTCCATTTCCTGCCATCACTCACTTGTGCACCCTTGCCAAATGAATCCATACAGATCCAGGTTTCATCCGCTCCCCCTCTGGTGTAAGTGGTCCCCCTCCTTGTATCAAAGAAGCCCGAATTCCTCCATTTACAATCTGAGGCCTTTTGTCTCTCTACCTTCATTGGCAATCCCTCCCTAAAGCAGTCTTTCTGTTCTTTAGGGACAGGTCTCTTCACACCCCGCCTCACACATTGTTTAATTTCACCTTTCTTCTTTCTGCCTCCATGTTTGGAATGGTTCTTTTTTTTCCCCCTAACCTCTGATTCACATCCTGTGATAAGACTTCTGTTTGTCCTTTATCTCTTCTACAATATCTTTTTCTCATAACTGGTTTTCAGAGGCATTTCAGCTCAGTTGGAGCAGTGCTTGCATGCTGGGTCAAGCCCAGGCATTTCCTGTGCCCTGGTGACCTCTCTGCAGAATCCTGTATCTGCCTGCTGCGGCCGATGGAGAATGCCTCCCTCCTCCCAGCACCACCACATCTCACCTCGCCCCTCCCTACACCCCAGACAAAAGCCAAGCCTAAGCCTAAGCCTAAGCCTAAGCCTAATTTTTTATTATTTACCAAATAATTTTTCTTTTTTTCTCAATCTCTTTTCTAGTTAATATCAATATTAACGCTGACATATCATAACTCTAGATATCTCTGACATATCTAGGGGACCAGTTTGGACATCCCTAATCTTTAGAAATAATTATTTTAGGGTCTATACATATACCTCCTTACCTCCTTCTTATCAGGATCATTGCATTTCTCCCCAAAGCAAACTCTCCCTGCTCACTCACAGCACTGGTCCTCTATTGGGGCAAGTTTCTGCCTAAATGGCGGGGAGACTGCAGGCTTCAATACCTTGTTTTCTCTGGGTTTTTGTTGTTATTATTGTTCTTGTTGTTTTTTTTTTTTTTTTCATTTTGACAGTGCCTAGAGAAAACCCCATGGATGGAGGAGCCTGGTAGGCTGCAGTCCATGGGGTCACTAAGAGTCGGACACGACTGAGCAACTTCACTTTCACTTTTCACTTTCATGCATTGGAGAAGGAAATGGCAACCCACTCCAGTGTTCTTGCCTGGAGAATCCCGGAGACAGGGGAGCCTGCTGGGCTGCCATCTATGGGGTTGCACAGAGTTGGACACAACTGAAGCAACTTAGCAGCAGCAGCAGCAGCAACGGAGACATACAGATTCCTATTTCACTGACCTGGGATAGAACCTGGAGTTCTGACAGTGAGAGCATGGAGTCCTACCCACTGGATTGCCAGGGAGTTCCCACACCTTGTTTTCTCTGAACTTCAAATTTGGATAACTCATTTCCACCTCTTAGTGGTAGTCACCTCTTCTGGCATTTGTTGTGTAATAACTTTTTGTAATCTCCCACTCTGAATTTTTTTTTTCAGCACTGACAAATCTATAACCATTTAGGATCATTTAGTCATTTGCAATAGAAAAATCTAGTACAGTCTGGGTTACATCAGAAGTAATTAATCAAGTATGTTAACCATGACTGATTCCAGGGCTCCAGCGATGTCACTGAGGTGCATTTTCCTGGAGTTTCTCAATTCTGTCCCCTGGGATCTGCTCCATCCTAAGGCTGGTCTCCTGGTAGTAGCAAGATGGCTGCCTCTTACACTCAAACCAAGTTTGGTGGAAGGGGAAGAGTCTCCTGCTGGCATTTCTGAGCAAGTCCTTGATTTTATTCTCACTTTTTGGGTGGAGTTGGCTTATGAATATCATCCTTGAACCAGTCTTTGGAATCAGGAGCTGGAGTATGCCATTTTGTTGGCTTTGGTAGACCCAGAGAAGGCATGGGATGATCAGGCTATTCCCAGAGGCTGAGGGAATGGACACCAGGTGGGCCAAAGGGAAATGTCCTTTACAGGAACCAACAATTTTCTAAGATTTAGATGTAGGACCTCACTTTATGCCTCTTCCATGTCTTCCTCACAGCTTGGCCCAGATAGCTCTAGACATTTACACATGTTTGCATAAGTGAATGAGGGAATAAATAACCTGAAAGTTTGTTGGTGCTACATTGAATATATTTTTAAATACTGCCAAAACCATTTAAAAGTCTGTTTTTTTCATATCAGTAGGATGCTCTTTTGTCTAAAATTTTCTTTGCTGCAGTACCAAAACAAATGGGACATGTTTAATTCTTAAATTATTTAAAGAGATAGAGCATAAAGTGACCATTCTTTTCCACATTTTGCTTTTCTTTGAAGGACTCTGATTTTAAAATGCAACAGCTATAGACATGCTCGGTGGTGGGGAGGGGCTATAGAAGAATTCATCCAGAAGTATGGCCCTGACTTTCTCAAAGATCATCGATTTGGATCATATGCTGCCATCCAAGAGAACACTTTAGCCAAATGGTAAGATCTTTTTGCTCTAAGACTGTGAAGATAGTCATAGCATTTAATATTACAGTGGTCTAAGTTCACCTGGAATCAATTTTTGAAGCTGTGAAAAAATATTATGTATTATACTTCACAAGAGCCTTTATAGGACTACCTGAGCATAAATTATTTTTCCATTTTTTGTTTTTATGATTTTTTAAAAAATGAACTTTAGATAGCTAGCTTTAGATTGTGAAGTCTGATTTTAAAAGTTAACTTCATACATTTTCTTAATGATGCAAATGAAAATTTTATTTAAGTCATTAGCTATAATTTAAGCAAGAGAAATTTACTTGGTAGATATTCCTTTTAAATAAAATTTTGCTTAGCATGTTATTCTACCCATGGGTTAGAAACTGGTCTGCTTTCAGTCTCAGAAGAACAATGGTGTGTGAGTTCAGCAGGGTGGGAGAGTGCATCTGACCTCATACAATGATGAGAGCATTCAGTTTGTTATTCTCTCAGCAGAAAAGAATCAGATTGCCTGCTTCTGTCTACTTACTGTATTTCCTGCATAGCAAACAGAACATAGTATTCTCAGTTTTTGTTTCCAGTTATACAAAGTTAGCTGGTGGTTTTGTAGAGATTCTAGGCAGTGGCTTCCGTCTTCTGTTTTGTCATATGATAGATTTCTTTTTTTATCTTTTTTGTTAAAAAAAATGAAACAGAAAATTTGTCTTTCAGGTATGTTAATGCCAAAGGATATTTTGAAGATGTTGCAAATGCAATGGAAGAGGCAAAAGAAGAAATATTTATCACAGATTGGTGGTTAGTATATGTCCCTGGGGAGTTTGGAGATCTCTGTGTTTAGGAATATACAACAGTGTTGTACTGTTCTAGAATCAGACATTAAGAAAGACAGCAGTATTCACAGATATTTTGGTCAAAGTCCCAACTAATTAATTGTAGTAGCCTCCACTGAAAGGTCTTTTTAAAAAAAAAAACCTCACATCCATATATATTGTTAAAATATTTAGTTTAAGCAATTTTGTTTTTGTTTTTTCCTTTAGAAGCAAATAACCAATATTTATTGTAGTAGGGATTATTTTGCAATGCAAATATAGGTGTAGAGATAATGGAAAATAGTCTTCCTTGGATATCTTCCATGATGCTGATATGTCTGTCACAAGGTCCAATGAATACACTTCCTCTGAATTGTCCCTTTGAAACTGGAATATTTCCATTTACCTATTAGTATTAAAATATCCTTTGTAATGACTAAGCCTGGTTAGCTTTTCTAGAGATGCATTAGATTTCAACTTTCTAATCCCCTTTAAAATCATCCATGAGAGTTAAAATGCTAATTAAAGCCATTGTAAGTCTCTTGTATCTAAAATTCACTTAGCTCTTGGGAAATTTTACTCCTGGAGTAGGTGTAGGCCTTGTAGTATGACTTTAGTTCCAATAACCCATCTGCCTGGATGGTTAAAACCCATTGCTGATGCTAACATTTCCTACAGTGGAAATGAAAATGTCTAAAATGTGTTTTCCTTCTAAGAACTTAGTTGCTTAAAATGCTCCTCCCACCCGCATTTTTCCCTATCCTATTTCTTTACAAATGCTATCTTTATTGAACTATGAAAATAGCATCATAATTCATTTCTTCCTAACTCTAGGTTTTGGGGGGAAAGGAGAGTGATTAGGAATGTGAACTCATCTTTTTCTACTGTTTTGCCTCAGTGATGAGGAAATGTTTAAGTCTAGGGCATGCTTTCCCAACCTTGGCACTACTGACGTGTGGAGCCAGATAATTCTTTATTGCGGGGGCTTGTTCTTTGTATTGTGGGGTGTTTAGAACCATCAGCATCTCTGGCTTTTGTCCACTTGATACCAGTAGCAAGGTCCCAATTGAGATAACCAAAATATCTTCAGACGTCATCAAATGTCCCCTGGGGCGCACAGTCCCTCTTGGTTGAGAACAATTGATCTAAAGTCAGCAGATAAGGCTTGTGATAATCAGTGTGTCTGTGCTTCTGTTTATTCTCACATTTATGGAGGAGCTTAATCTTTGTCTTTTTATTCTTGCCAAATTTTATCTCTTCAAGTCAGCTACCAGAAATAAAAGAAAGTTTCGTGCTTATGAGCTATTTCTTGATTGAATACTTTCTACACACTTATGAGAATAGGTTCAAGCTTAATGTAGTAGGTATCTTCCTTTAAAAAGTATTTCTGAAAGTTTGACTAGGACATGAAAGAGACTGTAAATAGCATTTCCACTGAGCCCATGTTATCATGTTTTACACAAGCAAATAATATATGTTTTGAAGGTTCTGAACACTGAAATATAGGCTGTCATTTAAACATCTAAAGAGATGGAATGTTAAATGTTTCTTCTGTCAGCCAAAAAAAAAAAAAAATCAGCAGGTTATTTCTTTTTCATGACTATGCTAGGATAACATCTTATTACAACACTCTCTTTGAAATAAAACCTTTGCAGAAACTTCCCTCAAAACAAGTGAAGAAAATTGTTGTTGTACAATTATATTGCAAAAGTGAGCATTCAGAAACTTTATCACACCCTGATATATCTGGATCTGAGAGAATGAAAAGCATAGTGAGAAGATGCACATGCCCTTTAGAAGCTTCTAATCTAAATCAAGAGACATCATATACATGAGTGAAAACTGTGTTACTTTCTTTTTGAAACAATTAATATGCAAGCAAAGGCAGATTTGAGCAATCCCCGGCAGTTGGTGATGGACAGGGAAGCCTGGTGTGCTGTGGTCCATGGGGTCACAAAGAGTTAGACACGACTGAGTGTCTGAACTGAACTAAAAGGCAGATTTAATGAAATGAGAAACAACCTGGGACCTAGAAGTGCTTAGTTCTTTTGTTCGTTAATTCATTTAACTACCCATTCTTTCATTTGCTAATTTATTCACTCATTCATTTCTGAGATACTTAATGAGCAGCCACTATGTGACAGGCACATGTCCAGAATGATGAATGAAAAGCAGCCCCTACTCTGGAAAATACACAGTCAGGAAATTATGTGCAGGACAACAGATTGGGGCCTGCTCAGTGGTGAAGTCGCTCAGTCGTGTCTGACTCTTTGCAACCCCATGGACTGGGGCCTATCACGTTCCTCCATCTGTGGGATTTTCCAGACAAGAGTACTGGAGTGGGTTGCCATTGCCTTCTCCGGAGAAGAAGTCGACTGAGCAACTTTACTTCTTCACTTCAGTGGTGAAGATCAGCATGGCAGAGGGCACAGGGTGAGGGTGGGGTTGGGGGAAGCTCGGAGGAAGGGGCAGTGACTGAGCCTGCAGGAGCTGTGGAAGCTTCACAGGAGAGGAGGCTGGCCTGAGTCCTGGGTGATGGAGCTGTCCAGATAAAGATAGGTGAGTATTTTAGGCAGAGAGGTAGTAAGTTATGTTTAGAAATTTATTGAAATAATGCAATAAGAAAAGGTAGGAAAGAAGACAAACGAGAGTTGCAGCTTAAGTGGAAAAATGAAAGTGAAAGTCGCTCAGTCGTGTCCTGCTCTTTGTGAACCCATGGATTGTACAGTCCATGGCATTCTTCAGGCTAGAATACTGGAGTGGGTAGCCTTTCCCTTCTCCAAGGGATCCTCCCAACACAGGGATCGAACCCAGGTCTCCCACATTGCAGGTGGATTCTTTACCTTCTGAGCCACAAGGGAAGCCCTAAGTGGAAGTTAGGGGTATTATTTTGTGCAACTTTTATTTCAGTAGTCAATAGAAGACTGATAGGTAGGTAGGTAGGTAGGTAGGTAGGTAAACGGATGGATGAAAATACTGGGATGAATACATAATGTATTCCTGTGGCTTATGACCCCAAAAGTTCAAAAGCTTCTGACTTTCAACAGGGTTGGAGAACATTTTCTGTAAAGAGCCAGAAAGTAAATATTTCAGTTGTTTCAGGTCACATATAGTCTCTGATGCATATTCTTGTTTGTGCAAGTGTGTGTGTGTTTAATAAACCTTTAAAAATGTAACAGCTCATGGGCCATACCAAAAGAGGCAGAGGACCAAATTTGATTCATGGTGCATAATTTGATAACCCTTATCTTAAAAAGTAAATTCAGGTTATTAGATTATATCAATACTAAGAGCGACTTTCACTAAGAAACTGTCAATCTGTTTTCTGAAGTGCATATGCTAACAGTGTTTGGGAATCGCATCCCTCCTCATCATTGCGAGCACTTGCTGCTGTTAGTCTTTTTCATTGCTGTTGTTCAGTCACTAAGTCATGTCTGACTTTTTGCAACACCATGGACTGCAGCACACCAGGCTTCCCTGTCCTTCACTGTCTCTCAGAGTTTGCTCAAACTCATGTCCGCTGAGTTGATGACACCACCCAACCATCTCATCTTCCGTTGCCCCCTTCTCCTCCTGCCCTCAATTTTTCCCAGCATCATTCTTTTTTAATGTTAGCCATTCCAAAGGGTATTCAATAGTCTCTCATGATTTTAAGTTGTATTAGCATGTCCTTTTATGGTAAGCATATTTTCCTGTGACTTTTGGACATCTGTTGAGGTTTTTTTGGAGGAACGTTCAAATCTTATTTTTCTTCTTTTTTTTTTTATTGGATTGTCTTCCTATTACTGAATTGCAGAAGATCTTTATACATTCTAGTTACAATTTACTCCAGTTCATTCTGGCCTCAGTGTTTTCTGATGAAAAATTCATGGTCATTTTGATTTATTGTTCCCCTCTTAAATAATGCATTGTTTTTCTTCTGAGTGCTTTTATATTTTCTTCCTGTCATTAGGTTTCAGCAATTTGATTGTGGTGTTTGAATTTATCCTGTTTGGAGTTCACTGAGTTTCTTGAATCTGTAGGTTTATGTCACTCATCAAATTTTTAGCCATCGTTTCTTCAAGCTTTTTTCATGCATTTCCCTCTTTCTCCTCTTTTTCTGAGTCTCTGATGACACAAATCAGTATCTTTTTGTATTGTCCTATGGGTCTTTCAGGCTTTGTTAATTTTTTGAAAAATCTTTTGTTACTCAAATTGGATAATTTCTCTTTATCTCTCTCTAAGTTCATGGATTCTTTCCTTTGTCACCTCTGTTCTAGTAACCCTGTTCACTGAGAGTTTGATTATTGTAGTATTTTGCAGCTTGAAAATTTCTCTTTGGCTTTTATTTATATCTTTATTTCTTTGCTGAGACTTTTTGACCATCTATTCATTTTAAGAGTGTTCACCCTTACTTGTTGAAATATTTTTATAATATCTAGCAAAGAATTATATTAAATAATTCCAGCATATCATTTTGGAATTGGCATTTGTTGAATGGCTTTCCTGCAAGTTGAGATTTTTCTGATTTTTTTTTTTTTTTTTTTGGTATGCCAAGTACTTTTTAATGTATTCTGGAAGCTTTGAATATTATGACTCTGGGTCTTGTTTAAATCTTACAGAAAATACTGGTATTTCTGTTTTAGCAAGAAAGTGGTCCATTAGGTCCATGCAGAATGTTCCAACTAGTCTTCTATCTGTCTGTCTTTGGTGACATCTTTCTTTTTAAAGTCTTTGCAGTGCTGTCCAGATCTGTCCCCTATGTTCTCCACCTAATGGCCAGTTTGGGCAGTGATTTGTTTCTTATTTCAGTTCTCAAATTCTTCTATATAATATTTAGGATCAAATTTATGTGTGGGCAGCTTGGGAGTGAGCTAGAAGTTCATAAACAACTTTATATAGCATTGCTTTTCTGAGCTCCTCTCCCTCCATAATCTGCCCACTACTTGTGGGTTGCCTGTTGCTTCCCTTTTCAGTCTTCTGGCTATTGAGAGAAATGTACCCTGCTCTGTTACACAGTTTCTGCAATGGTACTTTGTATCCAGAGCCAGGCAATGAATATTTGTATCATCCTCTCCAACCACATTTCTTCCACTGGGAGGGAAAATTCCACTTCCTCAGGGTTTTTGATGCCTGTGGGCCGGTCCCTGCCACCGCTAGCACTGCCAGAAGGTCCCACTCTTCCTTTCCTCAAGCCTTAACCAGAGGACTTCTGAGGCTCTCTCTGCCTGTGCCAACGCCCATTTCCAGTTCTCTTCCCGACTGAGAAATCAGAGGGAAAAGAACAGTAAAACCACTACTCACTAGAAGGTATGTCAAGAACAAATGTGTTCGTTCTCAATATTGAGTCTTCCAATTCATGAATACTGTATGTCTCTCCATTTTTTTTTAAGATCTTAAATTTTCTCATCAGTGTTTTGTCCTTTCCACATACTTGCACTTATCACCAAGTAATTCACGTTTTTTATGTTTTGTAAATAGTATTTTTAAAAGTTCGTATTCCATTTATTTGCTGCCAGCATATGGAAATACGGTTGATTTTTTAATACTGATCTTACCTACTACAGTCTTGCTTAGTTCACTTACTAGTGCGAGTAACTGTTTTGTAGATGCCTTAGGATTTTTCCCCATAGATGAACATATGATGTGTGAATAATGACAGTTTTCCTTTTTCCTTTATAATCTGTATGTTTTGTATTTATTTTTTCTCTTCCTTCCTTTCTTTTTCCTTATTGTCTTGGCTAGCATCGTCAGTAAAATGTTGAATCAAAGTAGTGAGAATGGACATCTTTCTTGTTCTCAGTGTTAAATGAAAAGCTTAACCAACCTTGCATTCTTAGGAATAACCCCATTTTGTCATGATCCTTTTTATAAGTTATGAAGCTTTGGTAGAGATTTTTATCTCTGTGATCATTAGGGATATTGTACTTAATATTTTCTTTTCTTAGATTTTCTTTTTGGTTTTCATATTAGGATAATGCTAGCCTTATTATATGAGTAAGTACATGTTTTCCCTGCCTTTGTTTCCCAAGTGAATCTTGGTAGACTTGGTACTATTTCTTCCCACAAAATAATCAACTCCCTTTTTCTTTTTTAATCTAGCCAGTTTGTCAGTTTTATTAATCTTTCAAAGAATTAGATTTTGGTTTTATTGAGTTTATTGTTTTTCTGTTTTATGTTGCATTAAGGTCTATTCTTACCTATTATTCCCATTCTTCTTACTTTTTCTTAATTTATTCTCTTTTCTATTTTCTTAGGATGAACGTTCTGATGATTTATTTTAAACATTTTCTTTCTCATATGAGCATTTAAAGCTATAAAATCTTCTGAGAAGAGCCTTTACTAAGAAGTACTTTTTAACATCTCTGAATTTGGAATGCATCTCACACTCATTAACATCTTATAGATGTCATCATTTTTTCTTTCTTACTGGTACACATAGTAATATGCATCTTACATTCACTGTTGTCCAAAACCTAATGAAATGTAGTATTACACAATTCTTTTGAATTTTGCTTAGCTAATAATTACTTAGTTAAGATCCTGACATAATGATGCTTGTGAGTCATAGCTGTGCTGTACTTGCCATTTGTTTATAGCATGACTGTCATTTTTCATAGCATGACTATTTTTATCTTTTCATACATTATGCTCAAAATGGAGATTTCCTTGAGAGCCTGCCTAAGATCCTCCAAAGTATCTAGTAGAATCTTCTGCATACAGGGTACACAGTGTTTTTAGATTTAAAAAAAAATATGATAAAGACTTAATTGCAGAGTATAGACCTGAAAATGGCCCCCATACTGCAGCCCTCTGAGCCCATAATTAATGTGTGCATTGAAAATTGCAACCACATATATGTTGTTGGGTATGTCCTACTTTCCGTGAACTAGCAGTGCCCAGTGGCACACTTTTCTATTTAAAACAGATTTGTTTTTAATTCATCTTAGATCTTTTCCTGTCAGTTGCTGTATTTTTTGTTCAAGTTGTTTCCTATTTTAAGCTAAATATGTAAATATTTATACTGTATACACAATGGCACCCCACTCTAGTACTCTTGCCTGGAAAATCCCATGGATGGAGAAGCCTGGTAGGCTGCAGTCCATGGGGTCGCTGAGGGTCGGACATGACTGAGGGACTTCACTTTGACTTTTCACTTTCGTGCATTGGAGAAGGAAATGGCAACCCACTCCAGTATTCTTGCCTGGAGAATCCCAGGGATGGGGGAGCCTGGTGGGCTGCCGTCTATGGGGTCGCACAGAGTCGGACACGACTGAAGTGACTTAGCAGCAGTAGCACACCCCTCTATTATCTGTTTTCTTATTTATCTTATCCAATGCAAGTTTCTTTTAGATTCTTTTTCTCTGGATTTTTATTTTCTTTAACTGAATTTAGTAGAGTGTAAAATTATTTGTTTTAATCTCCTTAGCTCCTTAAAGCCCTGTGGTTTTCCCATGCTTCGAAGACCCCCTGGCAAGGCACTATTTCACCCTAGTGTTCTGTAAGACTTTGTTCCTTAAACAGTTTACCCTGCTCCTCCAGGTCTAGCATTTCAGCAGATGAAACTTTATTGCTTTTTTGTTTGTTTTTCCCATTACAGAAGAGAAATGGGGGAAGGAAATGGCAACCCACTCCAGTCTTCTTGCCTGGAGAATCCCAGGGACGGGGGAGCCTGGTGGGCTGCCATCTATGGGGTCACACAGAGTCAGACACGACTGAAGTGACTTAGCAGCTTAGCACACTACTTACCAGTTTAAGTCAGGCAATGACTTTGAACCTAACCCTGAGGGAAAAAGTGACTCTCTTGTACTGTTCTGCCCATGGCACTACTACAAAGAACCCAGGGGTCCATTCTCACAGTGGGAAAAGCTTACCTATCAGCAAGCCTGCCTTCTTCCCTGCTGGGAAAGCCCAGGTTCCCAAGGACGCTGCTCCTTGGTATAGGAAGTCAGTGTTCATGTTTATCAATTAGAACACTTTTGGCCTGGGTTGTTAGAATACTCAACTGAAAGTAACTTAAACAGTTAGGATTTATTTCTCTCATTGAATGAGAATTCTAAAGTTAGACAGTACTAGGGACTTCCCTGGTGGTCCAGTGGTTAGGACTTTGCCTTCCAAAATGCAGGGGGTGTGGGTTCAATGTCTGGTCAGGAAGCTCAGATTCCACATGCCTCATGGCCAAAATCCAAAACATAAAACAGAAGCAATATGGTAACACATTCAATAAAGACTTTAATAATGGTCCACATTTAAAAAAAAGTCATTTAAGTTAGGCAGTACTAGAGTTGGTGAAGTTCTCCAGTGATATTAGGGTTGTGGCTTTGCCCTTAGAATTTCAGTGTGGCTGCAGCTATCTGAGCATCATGCCCCCATACAGCATCCATCCCAGAGCCACTTTCCCTGGGGTTTTGTGTGTGTGCCCGTGTGTCTCTTCCTTTCATTGGAGGAAGAACTTTTTCTATTTACTGCCTCATACATCTCATTGTCTGTGTTCGGTTCAGTTCAGTTCAGTTGCTCAGTCGTGTCTGACTCTTTGCGACCCCATGAATCGCAGCATGCCAGGCCTCCCTGTCTATCACCAACTCCTGGAATTCACTCAGACTCATGTCCATCGAGTCCGTGATGCCATCCAGCCATCTCATCCTCTGTCGGCCCCTTCTCCTCCTGCCCCCAAGCCTTCCCAGCATCAGAGTCTTTTCCAATGAGTCAACTCTTCCCATGAGGTGGCCAAAATACTGGAGTTTCAGCTTTAGCATCATTCCTTCCAAAAGAACACCCAGGGCTGATCTCCTTCAGAATGGACTGGTTGGATCTCCTTGCAATCCAAGGGACTCTCAAGAGTCTTCTCCAACACCACACTTCAAAAGCATCAATTCTTTGGCACTCAGCCTTCTTCACAGTCCAACTCTCACATCCATGCATGACCACAGGAAAAACCATAGCCTTGACTAGACAGACCTTAGTCAGCAAAGTAATGTCTCTGCTTTTGAATATGCCATCTCAGTTGGTCATAACTTTTCTTCCAAGGAGTAAGCGTCTTTTAATTCCATGGCTGCAAGCACCATCTGCAGTGATTTTGGAGCCCAAAAAATAAAGTCTGCCACTGTTTCCACTGTTTCCCCATCTATTTCCCATGAAGTGATGGGACCAGATGCCATGATCTTCATTTTCTGAATGTTGAGCTTTAAGCCAACTTCTTCACTCTCTTCTTTCACTTTCATCAAGAGGCTTTTTAGTTCCTCTTCACTTTCTGCCATAAGGGTGGTATCATCTGCACATCTGAGTTTATTGATATTTCTTCCGGCAATCTTGATTCCAGCTTGTGCTTCTTCCAGCCCAGCGTTTCTCATGATGTACTCTGCATATAAGTTAAATAAGCAGGGTGACAATATACAACCTTGACGTACTCCTTTTCCTATTTGGAACCAGTCTGTTGTTCCATGTCCAGTTCTAACTGTTGCTTCCTGACCTGCATACAGATTTCTCAAGAGGCAGGTCAGGTGGTTTGGTATTCCCATCTCTCTCAGAATTTTCCACAGTTTCTTCTGATCCACACAGTCAAAGGCTTTGGCATAGTCAATAATGCAGAAATAGATGTTTTTCTGAAACTCTCTTGCTTTTTCGATGATCCAGCAGATATTGTCTGTGTACTTCCTCATATATCTCATTGTGCAGGATTGTGTTACTTTATAAACTGGAGCTAAACACAAGAGTGAGGAAGCAATTATTCAGAATATTCACATTTAGTCATAGGAGGTAGGCCCTGATACCAAGGAAGGAAAAGGTGACAATGGTTGTTGGGCAATAGTATCAATAGTATCAATAGTATCTGCAAGTGTGTGTATGTATGATATGTGAGTAACAGAGAAATCGAGACTGCCTTTTTTTTTTTGGATAAAGGTTGTTGTTCCAGTATGAAGTCGTACATGGACTCATAGAGAACTTTGGGTGACTTGCCACAGTGGAGGATGATAATGGCATTTCGGCTAAAATTGCCATTGCTTCCTATGACACAATCAGAACTGAATACTTTGTTTTAGTTTTTTGAAATCTTGGTTTTGTGATTTCAGGTTGAGTCCAGAAATCTTCCTGAAACGTCCAGTGGTTGAAGGAAATCGTTGGAGGTTGGACTGCATTCTTAAGCGAAAAGCAGTATGTACTTTACTAACATGCTGATATAATTTTTTAAATGTTTATTGCCTCTGAAATGCCTTTTTTTAAAGCCCTTCATATACACTTATAACATTTTTCTTTAGAATTTGACAAAAGATAGAATACTTACTATTTTCAAGTTTATTTTGTTATTTTTTCCCCATTACTGTTGAAACATAACTATTTTCACCTAATTCACAGCATGAATTATACTAGCAGCTCTATTCTTTTTGTTTTATAATCAGTTATGGGCAGTTAATTTTATAAGCAAAAATTGTAATGAAATTTCATCATTGAATAATGAATGATAAAATGAAACATAGCATTTTATTTTTTTCATTATTTGTCATTCAAGCAAAAGACAAAGTCATCTGAGAATAATTTCAGTCAGATGGGGTCAAGCGGATGTTGAAGAATATCAAAGGAAGGTCATAAAAAAACCACTGGTTCCAGTTTGGAAACAGTTTATGGTAAATTGACGCTATAAATTCTGGGAGAGCATTGATTGTGCTCTTTCTGTTATAAAAAGTAAATAACTGAAGCAGTATGGGCTCACCAATGACTACTTTGCATTCATATTTCTAATGAATTTTTGGGCTTCCCCAGTGGCTCAGCAATAAAGGATCTGCCTACAGTGCATGAGACGTGGGTTCAATCTCTGGGTTGGAAAGATCCCCTGGAGAAGAAAATGGCACCCTTCTCCAGTATTTTTGCCTGGGAAATTCCATGGACAGAGGAACCTTGTAGGCTACAGTCCGTGGGGACATGAAAGACTTGGACACGAGTTAGTGACTAAAACAACAGAAAACAATAACAATTAATCTTTTTATGTGGTTGACCCTCAAGTAAATTAAGTTGAATTAGGATGGATCTGACTTTGTTATTAATCATGTCCAAATTAGGGAGTGCTAGTTGGGCACGACTGAAGTGACTTAGCTGCAGCAGCAGCCTTTTTATTGGGCTTCCCTGGTGGCTAAGTGGTTAAAGAATTCGCCTGCCGATACAGGAGACATGGGTTCAATCCCTGGGTCAGGAAGATCCCCTGGAGAAGGAAATGGCAACCTACTCCAGTATTCTTGCCTGGATAATCTCATGGATAGAGGAGCCTGGTGGGCTACAGTCCAGGGGGTCACAAAGAGTCAGACTTGACTTAGTGATTAAACAACAGCAGCAAAGCCTTTTTACTATTATTTGAAACTGTCTTAATTTTTTAAATTCTGTAATTAAACATTCAAGCAGAATTTGCAGATCCTGAGTAATTGAGGTCAGCATTTTCTATTTCTCACAGCCATCACTCATTTCTTTTTTTCCCATCCTCTACATTCCCATACCCCTCTCCTCACTCACCTTTCCCCCTTTTTTCCATGTCTTTTCCCCATGCATTTAGTTTAGGATATCCAGGGGTGGGTATAGGCACTCCTCACTGCTGATGTTAAAGGCAAAAGAAGTTGATATTCTTT
This sequence comes from Ovis aries, assembly GCF_016772045.2. Classification (NCBI taxonomy): domain Eukaryota; kingdom Metazoa; phylum Chordata; class Mammalia; order Artiodactyla; family Bovidae; genus Ovis; species Ovis aries. Next base: position 216,508,603 of record NC_056054.1, read on the forward strand.
ATTCCCGACACATGTTCTACCAAAGCATCATTTTCTAGGCTAGTCTGTCTGTTATCTCAATAGACTTCCATTCACAAAATTGGAAATTCTAGTCTTACATGTATTCTTTGCATATTCATTACATAATCCAGCATACAGATACTGAGTGTGTCCTCTGCATCTGGTCCTATGCTAATAACTAAGGATGTCATGTGTGTGACTAGGACCCCATCCCTGCCCCTGGGAGGGCTTGCTGAAGGACTCGCATCCTGGGCTCAGCCCTAGCCTTACCAGACGTCTTTCTACATATTGAATGGGCTATAACTTTCTCCATGTTTCTCTCTGTGAAATAGCACCTCTCCTATTTCTCCTCCAGAAATAAACTCCAGAAATTCCACTCTAATCCATTTTTCCAGCTTTGCCCTTCCAGTCATCAGTCATACCAGTAAATCTTCTCTTCACGTGCTTATCAAATGCTTTACTCTTTTAGGTTTCAGCTGACGTGTTTCTGTTGAATGCCTGCTACGTTAGGGCACTGGCTAATCATATGAGCATGTACAAAAATGAAAGACACGATTCTCGACCTGAAGGAGCTTAAAGATCTATATAGAAGTCAGCTGGGTACAGAGTCAGTGCCAAGATTCAAAGCAGGAGGGAGAGCACTGGGTAGGTCTGGTGTGGAAGCCCCTCACAGCATGAAGGGTTTAGAGCATTCAAGATGGGCCAAAAATTTTAACAGAAGAGATTTCTAGGTGTAGGAACTGTGATGAGCAAACATTCTGGAGGCAAGAATTCTAAGTCCTTGTCCATCACAGTGAGGTGACAAGGTTGATGGCATATGAGTGTTAGCATATGTAGGATGGAGCATCAAGCTGAAAAAGCAGTTGGGATGGGGAGGCTTTGGAACCAAGCCAGCGGTTTGAACTTCATGGAAAAACAGTGGGAGATGTGATGGACGAAGGGTGATCTGATCAAAACGGTGTGTTGGTAGGGTGAATCTGGCAGAGGAAGGAAGTGGGAAGAACCCAGGGTCAGAGAGCTACATTTTAGATCATGCGACTATGAGGTACCTGCAGGACACATAAGTATGCTCCAGAAAGCTAGTAATTTTTTTCCAGAGCGGGGTTCAGGAGAAAGATCCTGCAAGCCTGGTCCTCCACTCCATGTTGGCTGGTGTGTGTGTGTTTATTCCCCTCAGCGTACCTGTCCAGGTCCCTCTTCTACCACTGTGTGATTTCTCTTTGCTTTTATGGCCCATGAACCCTGTGAGGTATCAGGTAAATACCATGGCCAAATAAATATTATTGACTGATAATGGTGCTTTGTTTCAATTTCATCTGCTTTTTTGAAACATGTAATTTTTAAATTACATGTAATGATTTTTTAAATCTCCTAAGGAAAGAGTAATACTATTAAATATTAATTTCTCAGTGGTATATTTAATAGAATTTCTCTTCTCTAATCCAGCTATACCATATTATTAAATTTTTAACACTCAGATCGTTCCAAATTGATATTTCATATGCTCATAAACACTGCTTTACATACATAATTTAGTTTCTGAAAGCCACTAGCTTCACAAAGTACTGGGTTGAAATAGCATTTATTCTTGCATTAATGGATCCCAGAGGTCCATAAGGTTGAATGAAATGAATTCCTTTTTTTCTCCTATCTGATTCTGTAGTTCTTTGGGGAGAAATTTAGTGTCTCTACCTTATAGCCAACAATAGGCAAACATCTTTTTTAATGGCTGTTTCTGAGGGGAAAAATACAATATTTTGTTTCTCTGGTAGTAACCAAGTTGATATTTCCTGTTTCTTTGGTCTTCTGTTATCCCCTGTCATCATTTAAAAAATTTAAACTGATGTTGAGAGACAGACTGTTTACAACTCAAAGCAGCATCCCAGGGTTTGTACAGGTTTGAATTTATTGTACTGGAGGTAAGATAAATTGCATGATGCTTATGGGTAACTGCATCCCTGTATCCAGTTTGTATATTTTAACCATAGAAATACGTGACATTTCTGATGAGAACTGCACCAGAAGATTCTTCAAGTGCAGCAATCTGGAGAACTATAGAACCTTAGTTCTCAGGGGGATTTTGTCATCAAGTTAGTTTCTTTCTGTCCTGGACTGCAGAGCACATTCTAAAGTTGCAATCAGGGACCAAAAGCGGGGAAGGATGTCCACGTTCATCAAATGAGGTGAATAATCACATCACTCAACAGAAAAATCAAAGAGAATCTTATCAAAATAGTGGGCCAGAAGGGTGAAATAGGGAAGGAGGGAAGGGATCTTCAACCTTAAGGACTGTGCTTTAAACAAAATTGCCTTGGAAAGAAAGAGAAAGGCTTATGAGCACTAGCGCTGTTACCTACCAGTGCTGCTTGCATTTCAGTGGTGAGGATATGATTCCTTTTTATCCTTTACTTTTCATTTTCTTAAAATATTACAAACTATCCATCCCTGCCTTGCTACTCCCCAGGAACGTCCTTGACAGGTGATAAAATTAGTGATTATTCTGGGGGTATGTTAGCTAAGCTGTCTTTAGTCAGTGAACCAACTTTACTACATTTAGAAAATATTTTGACCACTGTGCTTTGGACAATCAGAGAAAAAGCTGGCTCAGAAACAAAGTCTCTTGATTTCAACTATAAACATTTTTTATTTTTCATTTTCTTCATATGCATTTGTATGTGTAAAACACCTAAAAGTTCATACTGTTTATAGTATTGTATCTGTTCTACTTGATTAAAAATGAATTAGAAAAGAGGATAGAACTTTTATCTTTCTAAAGTCATGTGTCATAAAGTTTATTGTGTGGAATCCTTGGGTTAGCTGACTTCAGCAAAGATAAATAATATAACATAGAAATGTAAGAAACACAGTCAAGTCCAGGGCCATCTGTTTTCCCACTTGTCCTATTAATACTTTTCTTCTGAGCAAAGGGTAATTTCCCCTAGAGTCACTGAAAGGCTTTGATAAAACATCAGATTCTTCAAAAGTGTTTTTTTTTAATTACAGAATTAACATCAGTCCTTTTATTTCTGATTTGGCTTTCACTATGTGCAAATATTCCCATATTTTGTATTAGTCTGCACTATTAGGACCCACCAAATGCCTTCATTCCAAGGGGATATATTTGGCTTTGCCCTTTATAGCTGAGAGTTTATGATAGTTTGTAATGCCTTGACCAAAAGAAGAGGAATTTATTTCCTTATTATCACAAGAATATTGTCACTAATCAACTGCTTATTGTGGGCGTGGTGTAAGTAAACAACTGTAAATCAGACTACATAAAAATGAACTATTTATATTTAATTACTTCCTTATTAGTCATTTCCTTTTTAGTTGTTAAGCTAGAATGATTTAAAAGTCTGTATCCTATTTCCTATAGGTTAATTTATTTCAATGAGGAAAGACACAGTAAAGAAGAAAATGTCAGGTATTAGTAGATGGAGGATAATATCAATACTATAATCCATTAGTGCCAGCATCTCTATTATTTAAAAAATCCATTCGTTATGCAGATAAATGGAAAATTATAAGATTCACTCCAGTTCCTAATTTGCAACTACTGTCCTTCTTGAGTAATAATCTCACAAGCCTAAGAGGTAAAATATCATCCATTTTAAAACAAATGAACTGTGATGAGAGATGTCAGGTGTAATGTTCTTTACTTTAGGTTGAAATTGGGGGTTTCAAACTTTATATTGCATCATTCATGGGAGGCGATTTTGTAAACTGTTACTCATTGCTGAATCCTAAAATATTTAAATAGAAAAGTAAATCTAAAGAGTAGAAGACAAAAATAAAATAATGTTCTAGTTTTCATTTAGAGCACTCACTGACCAGATCATTGGAAATTAATCTGTTCACTTCCTGCCTTTAGTGAATTAATCCTTTCACTTCCTTATTTCTTTACTCAAGTCTGTACTTTCATGCTGCTGCTGAGTCGATTCAGTCGTGTCCGACTCTGTGCGACCCCATAGACAGCAGCCCACCAGGCTCCGCCGTCCCTGGGATTCTCCAGGCAAGAACACTGGAGTGGGTTGCCATTTCCTTCTCCAATGCATGAAAGTGAAAAGTGAAAGTGAAGTCGCTCAGTCGTGTCCGACTCTTAGCGACCCCATGGACTGCAGCCTACCAGGCTCCTCTGCCCATGGGATTTTTCAGGCAAGAGTACTGGAGTGGGGTGCCATTGCCTTCTCTGCTGTACTTTCGTACTTGATTACAATAATAGTTGCATAATGTATAAATGATAAGCAAGTTCCAAAAGTCAGTTGTTAACCAGAGAAATAAAATGACATATGTATTTTAATCCTGTTTTTTTCAGAGCAAGAATGGGTCTTCTGCTAGTACTCAGGTTTCCTTAATGCAGTCCAGAATGTAAATCAGGTGTATCCCTTCAGAAATATGACACTTTTCAGATATTACTAACACCAAGTAAGACAAAGTTAGTTTCTTGAAGTGATGTGTTATTCTAAATGATTTAGGGGCTAAAATATGCTCCTTGGTATTGGCAGAGCAACACTAGGGAATTGTAAACATGTTTTGTTTACTCCAAGGTTTTATATCTTGCAGACTAAAAATGTTAACTCCTATGTTTTTTTCACATTTTTGTAACATTGAAAAAATGTCCAGTTGTTATAAATTTGATGTGTTCAATCCAGTAAGTCTTCTTAAATTTGTGACTCGAATGTCCTTATGAACAATGCCTAATTACCATGGATTAAGAATTGATGCTTTTGAACTGTGGTGCTGGAGAAGACTCTTGAGAGTCCCTTGGACTGCAAGGAAATACAACCAGTCCATCCTAAAGGAGACCAGTCCTGGGTGTTCATTGGAAGGACTGATGCTGAGGCTGAAACTCCAATACTGTGGCCACCTCATGTGAAGAGCTGACTCATTGGAAAAGAACCTGATGCTGGGAGGGATTGGGGGCAGGAGGAGAAGGGGACGACAGAGGATGAGATGGCTGGATGGCAACAATGACTCAGTGCACATGGGTTTGGGTGAACTCATGTTGGTGATGGACAAGGAGGCCTGGCGTGCTGTGATTCACGGGGTCACAAAGAGTCAGACACGACTGAGCGACTGAACTGAACTGATATTCAAACTATAACAAAATTATTATTCATCACTATAGTTTATTAGATACACTTGTATCTCTAATACTCTAGAAAAGATTATGGAAAACTTCTTGCCTTTAAATCTGTAGGATATTAAATGTCTATGTGTAGCTACAGTATCCTGTATATGGTTTCAGAAATCATCCAGAACGGTTTCAGAGCTGCTGGGTATATAAAGTGCAAATTCAGTGCTGCAAACTACACAGCAATACTGAGGATGCAAACCTAAAAAGTAAAAAAATGACATAAGAAATGAGGATAAACAATATAGAGTTTCTTGGAGGAGCTGTGTGTTAATGGGGGAACCATATAAGAGGACGAGGAGAGGGGAGAACATTCAAGTGTCAAGCAAAATTAACCATAAGCCAAGACCTTGTCACTACCCAGAACTAAGAGAGAAAAATAATGGTACTTTCCTGTACTACCAGCTGTTGGACATTCTTTTTGATGGTTAATATTAATGACAGATATTATTTATATAGCATATTAAAGTTTATGAGTCACTTTTGATTCAGTATGACCTTCACAATGGCTTTGTCTATTTTCCTTTAGGTCCAAGGTCTAGGGACAGATCAATGTTAATTTGTGGGCTGCTGCTAAAACTCAGGGGTTTTTGATTGTTAGAGAAGCTGACTTCTGAAGAAGTCATTTCAGTGGTGAAATAGGCCTTAATGATTTAGTTATGGGTGAAGAGTGTGAACCAACACATTCATTTCTGAAGAGTGAGAAATGTTTTTCCACTGAAATAATTTTTAATAAAGAAAAAATCTATGAAAATATCGCCAAAAACATTTAAGGCATGTTTAGCATATTTTATCATCAGAGTGTTAAAAAACACTGTTATTTCAACTCATTGTGGTACGATAAAAACAAAAAGAAGACCCTAATTCTGTAACAATGAATCAGATCAAAACTTTCCTCTAATGTCAAGTATTCGGAGGTGTTCAAAGGTGTAAGACTATCAGACATTTTTAGTATTTAAAGTTGCAGTTTCAACATTCTGGTTGTAATTAGTCAATTGTTGACTCAGTATGCATAGAATGGAAAGGTGGTAGCTTTTTATTTTTTATATCTGTGTCTTAATCTACACATTTCAGCTCCTTCTGTGGCAGTTTTCATTAAATATTTTTTTATACTTGTTTATAGAAGAAGTTTTTAGAAAATACAATGCCCAGAAAGGAGGAAGAAAAAGAAAATCGTAGCATACTTCCAGAAGTTCTTATTTTTCCCTGTGTTTTTCTCTTGTGACAGCAACAAGGGGTAAGAATCTTTGTTATGCTCTACAAAGAGGTGGAACTTGCCCTTGGAATCAATAGTGAATACAGCAAGAGGACTCTGATGCGTCTACACCCCAACATAAAGGTATTTGGGTCATCTTGCTGAAAAATGTTTCTTCTTTATTATTCTACGGTTTTCAGATATGTTTTGCTTTGAGCAGTGGCAGTCTTTGGAATTCCCTCATGTATATTTTGAGTAAATAGTACTATGAACTTTATGGGCTTCCCAGGTGGCGCTAGTGGTAAAGAATCCACCTGCCAGTGCAGGAGATGCAAGAGATGCGGGTTCAATCCCTGCGTCAGGAAGATCTCCTGGAGTAGGAAATGTCAACCCACTCCAGTATCCTTGCCTGGAAAATTCCATGGACAGAGGAGCCGGGTGGGCTATAATCCATGGGGCTGCAAAGAGTCAGACACGGCTGAGCACACATACTTTCTTATATTTCTGATTTTGATGGGATCGTCAAAGTTCTCATTTCTGCTTCTTTTACCCTGATCATTTAGCCAAGAACATTATTCCTAGAGTTGTTTTAATATTCAAGAGTCCCATCAAGTTTCCATACTCTTCATTAAGGTTATCCTGAAACCTCTTAGATGTGAGCTCCCTGGGACATCCCTTGAATACTGATAGACACAAAAAGAGCTCCTTTAGGATTTAAAGCGCTTTCCTTAAAAAGCTCTTAGTAGAAAGTACTACTAACGTGAATAAACATGATAAACAATTTGAAAAAAGCCATTTGATATTTTACCAAGGACAAGCCTATCAGTAAATATTGCCCAGTTATTGAGATATTTCAAGACAATAATAAATCTTCAGTAGGCTTAAAGTATATAATGATTATATATTTTTCTTGATTAAAAGAAGGTAGTCCATGTAAATAATAACCAAAAAAAGGCAGAAATGACTATACTAATATGGGTCAAAATAGACTTTAAATCAAAAAAGTTTACAGTAGACAAAGAAGGATATTATATATTAATAAAAGTTTCAGTGCAGCAGGAAAATATAAGCATTTACAGGCCTAATAATGACTGTCAAAATATATTATGCAAATATGGACAAAATCAAAGGATGAAATAAAGCAGTTCTATAACAGTTGGACACTTTAATATCACACTCTCACTAATGAATTGGCATATACATGTAATGGAATATTATTCAGTCTTTAAAAGTAAGGAAATTCTGACATATCTTAAATCATGTGGATGAACCTTGAAGACATTATTCTAGGTGAAATAAGCCAGTCATAAAAAGATAGATTCCTTTTACATGAGGTACCTACAGTAGTCAAATTCACAGAGATAAAAAGTAGATGGTAGTTGCTAGAGTTTGGGGGGAAGAGGGAATGGGGCTTTATTGGTAATGAGTGTAGAGTTTCAGTTTGCAGAATGAAAAGTTCTGGAGATGGTTGTACAATATGAATATATTTAATACCACTACACTGTACACATAAAAAAAGTTAAAACCATAAATATTATGTTATGTGTATTTCACCACAATGAAAAAATGTTGTTAAACAGTAAAATTATCTTCAAAGTTTTTGATATGTTTCCACTTAAAGACATACAAAAGTAGGTCAGTCTGGGATCATTTAGAGAGAATTCTACTTGAAAGCAGGAGATTAATAACTTCTCAAAGTACCTTTAAAATCAAGAGCTGCCAAAACATCTATATCCCTATATCATATACTTACTACTTCAACTCAATGACTGCTAAAATATCAATACACTTAGTAATTTTTGTCACAGATAGATGCTGGTTCAAAAGTTTCAGTGTTTTTTAAGTAATACCACAGACAATGTAATCCTTTGGTGGAGGGAAGGGAATCTGCTATCCCACTGAGCTGACCTTTATTGAAATATGTGGCCAAATTTCAAGCTGAATGGTAGCTCCCCACAAGTGTGGGGGGTCCAGAATGGGTAGGGGAGTCTTGAAAAGTAACCAAGGATCTTCCTTTGGTAAATACTGAGGATAAAATTAGAAGTATGGGGATTCCCTTCAATGTATAGATAGCACATTTTAGTATTTGAATTGTAGGAAATGCTCTTCAAGGGTATGAACAGACCTATTTTGTTATAGTATGAAAGGCATTTTAGAAAGCATACTACATGTGTGGGTCTTTTCCTCTCAAGGTGATGAGGCACCCGGATCACGTGTCGTCCAGCGTATACCTGTGGGCTCATCATGAGAAACTCGTCATCATCGACCAGTCAGTGGCCTTTGTGGGTGGGATTGACCTGGCTTACGGGAGGTGGGATGACAACGAACACAGACTCACGGATGTGGGCAGCGTGAAGCGCGTCATCGGGGGACCATCTCTGGGTTCCCTCACAGTTAGTAGATTTCATCTTTATGGAACTGCATAAAAGGGACACAGTTTGTATAAGTGTGTATCAGAAACATGATTGGTTGGCTGATGGGTTGAATGAAAGGAGAAACATTCCTGGATAGTTGAGTCCAACATAGACCTGGTTTCAAATACCACCTAAGGAGTCTGTTAGTCTCAGTTTCTTCTCTTGTAAGAAAACTAAATAGATTCCATAAAACATTTGCTATCTCATAGTCAGTTCCTTGGGTTTCCATTTAAATTAAAGATTTAATTCCTATTTGGGGGAAAAAAAGTTCATAAAAATGTGCAGCACAATTGGACTTCAAGTAAGCAGCCTTATTACAAGTTGCTGCCAAGGTTTTTGAAATGTTCTTTCTTACAGACATATGAAAATAAGATAAGTCAGTCTGGAGACATTTAGAGAATTCTGTTTGAAAGCAGGAGGTTAATAACTCCTCAACGTACCTTTCAAATCAAGAACTGCCAAAATCTCTGTACGCCTATATTCGTGTAGTTATTATTTCAACTCAGATAGATGGTTGCCAAAATATCAATACACCTATTAAAAATTTGATGGCCTCCATCTTATTTTTCTGCTGTATATGTTGGTGACTTTCCTAGGAAAATAGAGATTTAGTGGAAAGGTAATGGGGAAAATAATTGACAGAAAAATCATCACTTACTTAATGTTTATCAGAGGAAGTTCAGTACCTCAACAGTGAGTGTAACTCATGTAATTATATCTGAAACTGAAAGGTTAATTGGCATAAAATTGCAAGAATTTGATGCAGTGAAAGAGGAACTGTAATGGACTTCCTGGTGTCCCTTTGAAAGTGTTTAAACAGCTCACAAAAATCCCCCCACTGCCCTGCATGTGACCTCACGCACATTATTGTGTGTCTTGTAGGGAGCCAGCAACACGTGTAAACTTTAAACTGGAATTAAAAGACCACATTGCAGCATATATTATGCAGTTTCTTTTCATTTCTCTCTTTTTTTTTAAATAATTTTCTCAGGCTGAAACAACAGAGTCTATGGAATCCTTACGCCTCAAAGATAAAAACGAATCTGATAAAGATCTGCCCATCCTGAACCCTCCTGATGATGCAAATTCAAAACTGAAAGGAATAGGAAAGCCCAGAAAGTTCTCCAAATTCAGTCTCTACAGGCAGCTGCACAGACACCACCTGCACGACACAGACAGCATCAGCAGCATTGACAGTGCCTCCAGTAAGTCACAGTCTGCCCTGGAGTTTATCTCGACGACTCTATTCCTTCATAGCCAGACACGGGACACCTGTTTGCAGAACCATTATACCTAACATGGAGTAAAGCAAGCAATGTTTAAACGTCATTATATCATCCTATTCAATCTCATACCATTTTGGGGCTCTGTTTGGCTCATTGTAGAGGAGATTTATTGTTTTATTCACATCAGTACTCATAACACTGACAATTGATGCTTCTAATGGTCACAGAATGGCTAAGCATTTCTAAACTAATACCAAATTATGAAGGAAAAGTATTAGGTGTACTTTATAAACATCATAGCAGAGATTGCATATCTCTTCCTGTCCAGAAATACATCAAGCTTTTGTCCTCAAACATCAGATTTTCTACATTTTGTACATTTACTATTCTTTTCAGATTTGTCTTTAAAACTACAGTTTCTGTGACACAGAATTTGTGACTGATTTTATAGCCTTGCCTACTTTTAAAAGTGATTGAACCTGCTTTCCAGTTTAGAAAACTTCATATATGTGTGTATATATTTACATATATATATATATCTTTGTAAAAAAAGAACTCTTAACTTTCTCCAGGTTATTGTAATCACTGTAGGAGTCGTCAGAATTTAATCCATGGTTTAAAACCCCACTGGAAACTCTTTCGCTCTTCCAGTGAGTCTGAGCAGGGGCTTACTAGACCTAACATTGGTAAGTGGTGTGTGAAGTGCCAGAATCTCCATAGGCTTCGGCTTTTGCTGCATGAGCAGAGTGACTGTATTTCTGGATTGCCTCTCTGTTCTCACAGCTTTTACCCTGCACGTATTATTAGAAGTGATGATCTGATAAGCTTTTGTAAGAACGAGGTACTCAAATAAATTAATCAGGGCCTAAAATGTGGTGGGAATGAAGAGGGATTTGGCAACAGATCAGATATAGGGACAAATAATGGGCGTCCCAGGTGACTCTAGTGGTAAAGAACCCGCCTGCCCATGCAGAAGACATAAGAGATGCGGGTTTGATCCCTGGGTTGGGAAGATCCCCTGGAGGAGAGTATGGCAACCCACTCCAGTATTCTTGCCTGGAGAATCCCATGGATAGAGAGGTCTGGCAGGCTACAGTCCATGGGGTCACAAAGAATTGGACACCACTGAAGCGACTTAGCATGCATACACACAGTCATCATAGTAAATAGCAACCACAGTAAAATGTAAGCTAGCTTTTATCATGTGCAGACTCTGCCCCTCACTGCCGGGAACACTGGTGGTGCTTGGTTATAATAGTGTTATCTTCTTTTTACAAATGAAGGTTTAGAGATGATAAGTGATGTGCCCAGTGAAGTTGCATTTTCTCAGCCTCCTAGAAGTCAGGAATCAGATTTGTGATTTACCAGAAATGCAGATGACCGAAGCAGGACCTTTTGGCTAAATTCTCAAGGCCACAGTTCTGTGTACTGTTTAGGAGATGACTGAGATGGAGCCCAGCAAGCAGGGCTGTATGTGAGTCATTTGTGGCTGTTAGGGGCTGCTGCTGCTGCTGCTAAATCGCTTCAGTCGTGTCTGACTCTGTGTGACGCCATAGACGGCAGCCCATCAGGCTCCCCCGTCCCTGGGATTCTCCAGGCAAGAACACTGGGGTGGGTTGCCATTTCCTTCTCCAATGCCTGAAAGTGAAAAGTGAAAGTGAAGTTGCTCAGTTGTGTCCGACTCTTAGCGACCCCGTGGACTACAGCCCACCAGGCTCCTCCATCCATGGGATTTTCCAGGCAAGAGTACTGGAGTGGGGTGCCATTGCCTTCTCCGAGTAGGGGCTAATGACCCTGAACACTAGGCTGGACCTTGGGCAGTGGTTCCAGCATTCTTTAGCCTGGGGACCCAGCAATTTTTAAAGTGATTGACTATTTATAGTGAACTAAAGCACCTATGTAACTGTTAAATCCATATGCATTCATAAATCTCAACAACACTGATACCATTAAAATATGGAGAAGGGCATACATGGGGAGACATTTTGTCTGTTTAGCATATAGCTAGCCCTTGATGCTTATGTGGATTCGGGGAGAGCTCACAGTAACTCCTGTGTTCTGTAGAGCGGCATAGCCCTGAGACAGGGCACTGGGAAGTCCAGAGAGCCAGGTCAGGGGCAGACTTTGAAGATAAGGGTTACAAATAGGTCCAGATTTTGCTTTGTAATTCCAGCATGTGGCTTTGCTATGTTAGGACTGAAGTTAAGATGGAGCAATGAGGGGACTAAATGTTAGTATTGCTGACAACAGGATTGGAGGCAAGTGGAAAGGAAGATGCAAGCTGAGTGCAGAATATTTTAAGTAATTCAGGCTGGTAATAGACTGAGGGGGTGAGTCCCACAGTCATGAGCTGGGGACAGCAATATGGTTGTTTTTAGGTGTTGATGGAAATCCTCTCTTTAATAAACTGGATACAGATCCAGTGCAGTGTTGTCGTTTTTTTTTTTTGTTTGTTTGTTTTTGTTTTTTAAGGGAGAGAGGGGAGGGGGGGAAGTAAACACCCTAAATATCCAAGAGAGGATGGAGGATGGTTCTAGACCATAATGAGCAATCCATTCCCTTGATGGAATTGCACAATCATTAAAAATTGTAAGTGGGAGTACAAAACTAAATATGTATGACTCATTTGTTTATTAAATAAGTACTTACTGAACTCCTGTAATATGTCGATCATTGATTGTTCTGGGTACTAGGGATGGGATGAACAACATAAATGAAATTCAGTTATCTAGTTGGAAAGTGAGGATGGGGATTGTAAATAGAAATAGACCATCAAACAGTGTGTCAGGTGGTATGAATTATCTCGCAGAATAATAGAGCAGGGGAAGAGAGAAAGGGCAGAGGGAAGGAGTGATTATTTTATATGAGGAGGGAGTCAGAGAATGCTTTTCCACTGAGATGAGTCTTCGACAAAGATCCGAAAGGAGAGAAGTAGGATAAGGGAGGGAGACCAGCCAGTGTAGACTGTGAGAAAGGACGGGATAGGTGACTTCCAGGCATGGCTGAAGTTGGGAGGGCGGGGGATAATGATAGGAGCAAAGTTGGACAGGATTGAGTAGGTTATAGAATTTTGCCTTATACTTTGAGTAGAAAAAGGAAGTCATCAGCTGGTCTTGAGCAAAGGCCAGACAAGACCTAACAAACATTTTTTACAAGCTTATTCTTCAGAGCAGACAGAGGTGGCAGATCGTGACCAGGCAGGTACTGAAACCATCCTGAAGTAGAGGTGACGGCACGGCTGATGCGCTGGACACGGGATGTGGGGGACCAAGAGGACTCTTTCCATTAACTGTGTTAATTTACCATGTTAGCTTTTTAATATGAAAAAGAGTTCACTTACTTAAAAACCAAAGCCAAAGAATAGTTGAGTTCTTCTGGAACAGTGCTTTACCGAGTCTGTTCCTTAAATCCTGGTGTTTCTCGGGGAGTTTTGAGGATACTACTGAAGACCTGGGCCCCTCCTACCTTAATTGCTACCTGCTTCAACCAGAAAAATCCCACTTACATTGTTTTATATATTGGACTGCCATGTGAATTTGTTTGGGGGGAAAAAAAAGTAAGGTTCTACTATTAATGGAGAAGGAAATTTAAAGAGCATAGCCCTACATTTAAATCATGTAATGACTTAAACTGTATGGTCTTAATTCTGGGACTAGAAACCCAAATTAAGCATAGAGTGACTCTTCATCATAAGTTTGAAACTGAATGTTTGCTTGAGTTAATAGCTTCCCTTCCTAAAAGTATGAACTGGGTTAGCTTCTCTGCAATGTTTCACTTGAGTGCAAAAGGCCGCACTGAATGGGGTTCCGAGTGAACCTTACTGGTGATGTGTAGAAATCAGTAGAGTGTGCATACAAGATCATTGCATGTTTCTAAGTAGAAAAAAGTGGAGTAAAATCAGCTCATCTTAAATATGATTAGTAACTATGATAGATTTCTATAGTATATACTTTAATCCAAAATCAGTCAGCCATCCTCAAGACTTTTTTTTTTCCCCTCTCAAAATTATGTTGCACGAGGGAGAATGTCAAACACATTGTTTCCTTGATACAGTCATTTTTAAAAGGGTTGAATTTTATTCTTTTTATATTCAGTAATTGTTTGCTGATGATTTCTGGTTAAGCATGATTTAATAGATGGCTAATGGGGTAGATAATGCTTGTCATTTAGCTGAGGCAAATGTTTCACACTCAGATATTTAATCATAAGGGAGAATGAATAGCAAGTTAAGTCATTTCTCAATTCCATTCTCAGGGATGCAATGGTAAATTGTATAACACTTATTTTTGCTCTCAAAGAGCTTATTATTTATTAAATAGTAGAGAAGTGTTGGGATTAAATATTTTGCTAACTTAGTGCCTTAGTGATTCAGCAGGGGGAAATATCCTACTGACAAGATTTGGTTCTGTTTAACCTTAATATTTCACTGGTTCTGAAGAGGACCCTGATTAATTTGCACTGGTGTGGGCCATGACCAAAACCAAATTTGAATTATGAGCAGGCTGAATTCAATTAGCACCAAGATCATTTTCTGAGACTAAGAATTTACTTTGTTTTTCTTGTCAAAACAGATTATTAGATGAAAGTTAATTTTTAAACAAGTATATGTGTATATATGTAAACATTTAGCCCAAAGTTTCTCAACTGATGAAAACAAATTTTATATATATTTTTAAATTTTACTTTGGAATTGACCTGCTATTTATCTTCTCTTTATTCCCATTTTTAATTTTTTTTTAAAATAAAGTGTCATGCTTCCTATAAAGAGCCTACAGGTGAGCAAATAGACCTATCAGTACTTTGGCCTTTCAGTTTCAGAGAAAAGGAAAATAAATCACTGGGAGAAATGAATAGAATTCTAATTTTTAATATTATATAGTTTTGTTCATTGTTAGCACTTCAAGACATTTTTCTTTGGAGATTAATTATTCAGTTTGAGATAGAATACTAGCAGATTATTCCTTCCCTGGTGGCTCAAAGGTTAAAGCGTCTGCCTGCAATGCAGGAGACCCGGGTTTGATCCCTGGGTCGGGAAGATCCCCTGGAGAAGGAAATGGCAACCCACTCTACTATTCTTGCCTGGGAAATCCCATGGACTGAGGAGCCTGGTGGCTACAGTCCATGGGATCGCAAAGGATCAGACATGACTGAGCAACTTCACTTTCACTAGCAGAGTGCATAGTGATTGTTTAAAATTCTTCACTCTGCAATTATTATTGATTGCCTACTGAATGCCAGGAGCTACACCAGGCACTGAAGGTATGCACTCCCCACCCCTGAGTTTATAGATGAGTGAGTGGCGGACAGGGAGGGACAGATGAGTCACAGAGCCAAGGGCCCTGGGGTGTGCAACTATGAATGATTCCACAGCCTCTCCCTGCTGGGTTATGGGGAGTGTCTCTAGGACAGGTGACAGCTAACGTGACTCTTGAAGGATGAGGAGGAGGTCAAACCAAGAGGGTGGGAAGAACATTCCAGTCTGAAGGAATCATGTACCGGCTGCATGACAGATAAGGCCTGTCACAATCAGTGAGAACAGTGGTGTGCCTGGGGCCTGGGTTGTATGGGGAAAAAGAGGATGAGAAAGAGAGATTGGCAGCAGTTTAAGAACTGCCTCTACACACTAAACCCTGAGGATTTGACCCCCTTGTAGGCAGGTCATCCTAGAAGGCTTTTAAATAAGGAATCTGCATTTTTGGAAGGACATATCCGGGGCAGTATGGTGGTAGGGGGACCAGTCCAGTATTTACTCTGGCTTCTGTGTGTGGTACCGTTTATTCATTCAACAAACGTTTTGCATCCAGTGTCTGATGGTTAAGTGTCTCTTTTGTGCCAAGCGCTGCATTTTGTTATTTGTAGTTCTGCTAGTTCCCTGCTTATCTGTCTCTGTGATTGGCATATCCCATAAATGTACAAACTATTTAAGTCAACATATTTACTGAACTGAAAATGTTCCTGCCAAAGCTCTTTGTGAAATACTGCAGTAGATGCTGCTTTTGCGCCTATGTGATCCTAAGCTGCTTCTATTGTTATGATATTTTATGGAAGTCATTAATAATTGTAGAAATATAGGATGTTAGAGCCCAAAAGATCTTACATGATAGCTGGGCCAAATTCTTCCTTTTGTACATAAAGGATTTCTGACCCAAAAGGGTGAAGCTCAGTGTCACTTAGCTAGTCAGTTCCAGGGCTAGAACACCACTGTCTGCAAATTTGAGGTTCTTGCATTTTGAAATGCAAAAGACAAGAATTACACATTAGATGTGCACCATATAGGTTGAGCAAAAAGAAGAACATGACTTCTTGATGGCCTCAGCATTTCATGTTCCTTCAGCAGACCTGGCTTTACCGCTCTCACCCAGCAAGTTAACCCTGTGATCCATTCTGCCAGTGATCTGCTAGATGACGAGAATAAAAATATTAAATTTCTTTTTTTAATATAAATTTATTTATTTTAATTGGAGGCTAATTACTTTACAATATTGTATTGGTTTTGCCATACATCAACATGAATCCGCCACGGGTGTACATGTGTTCCCCATCCTGAACCTCCTTCCCACCTCCCTCCCCATACCATCCCTCTGAGTCATCCCAGTGCACCAGCCCTGAGCATCCTGTATCATACATCGAACCTACACTGGCGATTACCCTGTATGAGAGGCAGCGAAAGAGACACAGATGTATAGAACAGTCTTTTGGGGTCTGTGGGAGAGGGCGAGGGTGGGATGATTTGGGAGAATGGCATTGAAACATGTATAAAAATATTAAAATTTCATTGTCAAATGATGAACCTGGTTATAGCCCCAACTACCCAGCCCACAGCCAGCCCACAGCCTCAGATGGAATGAACCCATGCCACCCTTGTGATGAGGCTTAAGAAGAAAAGTTAGGAAGTGTTTAGGTGTTAATAAAGGAGAGGTGAGCCTCCCTCCCTGGGGCCCACCTGAACCACAGCCTTTGAGTGAGTCTTGCTGCATTTACAGACACAGCCTCCCTCCGAAGTGTGCAGACACGTGTGGGAGAGCTACATGGGGAAACCAGATTCTGGCATGGAAAGGACTACTGCAATTTCGTCTTCAAAGACTGGGTTCAACTCGATAAACCTTTTGCTGGTGAGTACCGTGGTGGTGGGTGGCTGCACATTTTTTGTCTTTTCCTTGTTAGTATCTCAACAAGTATGCGTGTGCATGATCTAATATCTTGTTTTGTTTTGAACATTTGGTGGAACATTGGAGACCATGATTTAGTCATATACTTAAGGGTTTTTCCTTGTGAGTATAGTAAGAACAGAAAATGAAATATAGCTTACTTGTTTGAAATCTCCAGATTGCATATAGGCATATTTTAGGCATCATAATCTGTAATTCTCCAGGAGATGTTTCCCTTCCTTTGATGACCTCCTTTTTTCTGCTTATCATCTTCATCTTCCCACATTAAAATAACACATTTCGGATCATCTAAGTGCTTGCACACTGAACAGGAACTAGAAATGGTAGTCCATACATAGCTTGACATTATTTCAACAGAATAGAAGAGAAAATGTAGTATCACGTTGATATCTTTGGATAATTTGTACCAACTCACATCTGCCTTTCTCAGTGATTCTCTAATAGTGGAATGGAAACTTCATATTGGGAGAGGTGCATAGGGACCATGTTCCTCAATGTGAGATCTATGCTTC
This sequence comes from Ovis aries, assembly GCF_016772045.2. Taxonomy (NCBI): domain Eukaryota; kingdom Metazoa; phylum Chordata; class Mammalia; order Artiodactyla; family Bovidae; genus Ovis; species Ovis aries. The sequence goes on from NC_056054.1 coordinate 216,526,253, forward strand.
CCTTGGCCATAAAGGTATTATTCTATCCGAGTCAAGAAATGTACATATGGTGGACATCACCACTTTTTTTTTTTAATGTATCATAGTTGGGGTCAGAGCTGGGGTCAGATGGTTTATGTGCCTTGTGGGCACAGCAGTTAGTGTGGATCCTTGCCTGGTGCACCTGGGCAGATTTCATTGACAGGTACTCCACCCCCCGGATGCCGTGGCATGACATAGCCTCTGCAGTCCATGGCAAGGCAGCTCGCGATGTGGCCCGTCACTTCATCCAGCGCTGGAACTTCACGAAGGTACATATGGGTGGTTTTAGCATGATTCAGTCCACATGTAGAGGGACAGGCCAGGAAGAGGAGACGAGAAGGGGCTGATGTGGCCACAGCTGTGCCACTTCATCCACTGTTGAGTGTCCGGTTGTCAGAGCACCTGGGACTCTGGGCAAAAGAGAAAAAAAAAATAGTTCCTGAACTTTTCCTCCACAAATAATCCAGAGGGCAGAGGAATGGTACTACCATCACAGACTATGGTTTAACCATTAACCTGGGACCCCCAGTTTAAGCATCTCACCTGGGTTGATAGTCATGTGGAGGGCTGCTGAGCTACTATAGCGGGGATGGGACCCTTGTTCAGGCGAGAGCTGCAGCTTTCAAGTCCTTGCAATCCTGGCAATGCCCTGGATCCATGTTGGCACAGGCTTCTGAGAGGCAGTTCTGAGCAACGTGAGCAATATGAGAAGATGGAGCTACTTCTCTTTCCTCCAGATTTTGTCTTCTTTCATAAGATGCCTTCATTACTTACGAGAATTTGACCTAATACTCATAAGTTAAGTGCCTATTGTCTTGGTGTTATTAAGATTCCCTTTTATTTATTTTAAATGGTGATGAGGCATTTCTTCCCTCTAGTTTGGATATAATTTGGGGAAAAAATTTAGTTTTTTTAACTCAGAGTGTCACCTTATTTTTCACTTAATTTACATTATAAACAGTGGGAGCTCTTAGAAATAGTGGAAATATTTTTAACAAGAATTTAGAGGTGAATGAAGGAATAAATAAAAGGATATTATTTTTAATCTATTGGACTGGCAAAGCTAAATACACTGCAGAAACCCACAATTGGGTTCAGGATCTTTGATGCTCTTATACCCTGCTCCTGGGAGGATAAATTGGTATAATCGCAAAAAAATTTTTAAATGATGTAACCTTTGACTCAGAAAATCAATTTCAGGTATTTAAGCTAAAGAAGTTATTCAATAAGTAATTTATTTTGACATTGTATCTAATAATTTATATAAAATGAGGAATAACTGAAATCTTCATTAATAGAAATTTATTAAACAAATTATGATTGTTCCATGACATTTTACTATGAAATTATTTTTAAAAGGACCTGTAGTGATTTATTGCTGTTACGAGATATCGACAACATAGTAAAAAATCAGTTTATAAAATAATCCCATTTTTGCAATTGTATACTTCTACAGCTCTCAGTTCAGTTCAGTGGCTCAGTTGTGTCTGACTCTTTGTGACCCCATGAACCGCAGCATGCCAAGCCTCCCTGTCCATCACTAACTCCCAGAGTCCACCCAAACACATGTCCATTGAGTCAGTGATACAATCCAACCATCTTATCCTCTGTCGTCCCCTTCTCTTCCTGCCCTCAATCTTTCCCAGCATCAGGGTCTTTTCAAGTGAGTCTACAACTCTAGGTTATATTTAACTTTTCTTTAAAAATATGAAGCAATAGCTCAATTGGTGAAGAATCTGCCTGCAATGCCGGAGACCCCGGTTTGATTCCTGGATCAGGAAGATCCCCTGGAGAAGGGATAGGCTACCCAGTCCAGTATTCTTGGGCTTGCCTATTGGCTCAGCTGGTAAAGAATCCATCTGCAATGTGGGAGACCTGAGTTCTATCCCTGGGTTGGGAAGATCCCCTGGAGAAGGGAACGGCTACTCACTCCAGTACTCTGGCCTGGAGAATTCCATGGACTCCATGGGGTCTCAATGAGTCAGACATGACTAAGCAACTTTCACTTTCACTTTCAATGCTCACTCCAAAAGGTAAAAGAAGGAACAAAGGAGTTTTCTGCTTCTGGGAAATAGAAAACATAAATAAATAATCTGTTGTCTCTTCAGCTAGAAACACCCACTGTTAGTATATATTTTTCTTTTTCAGATGAACCTGTATATCTTTTAGAATCACAAAGTAGGGAAGACTGGAATTATTTTTTCATTTGAATCTCTTTTACCTGATTCTCTTTATTTTAGATTATGAAACCAAAATATCGGTCCCTTTCTTATCCTTTTCTGCTTCCCAAATCTCAAACAACAGCCCACGAGTTGAAATACCAAGTGCCTGGGTCTGTCCATGCTAATGTACAGGTAAGTTTGGTTTTTGTTTTTCATGAAATAACTACTGGGTACAATCATTCATGTGGATTAAATGCCTATTGGCTTCAAGTTTTTTAAGGCAGACAACTCCAAAACAAATCTGAATAGATCTTTTAAATTTTAGTATTATATTTTCAATTTTAAATGTATTCAATTTATCCTCTGTTTAAAACTCTTATATAAATGTAATAAATACATGTCTTTAGAAAAAGCCAGTCAAGGAGAGGCTTGTCTTGTAAGTCCTTCTGATTGATTCTAGCAACATGATACCTAGTAACCCTGGGACTGATACTAGTGAGGTACCAGGAATTTGGTTGAAACTTAGCATCTTGGAAGCGATAGTTCAATCTAATTTTAGTTCCTTAATTAACCAAATTCCTTTTAGAGACATTTTTAAAAGAATGAGAAGTTTGCTTATTAGAGGCACAAAATTTGACTACATGCACTCCAATGTTCTCAAATTACAAATAAGAAAATTAAGACCCAGTGAAATTTTGAGACTTGCTCAGGGTCATTAAGGGTTATCAGTAGAGCTGGAGCTTGAAATGCTAGTTGTTACCTAATCTGAAATCCATTGTTACCTAGTCTGCTCCCTGGACCAACTCCAACTCAAGTATCTTGATATCATGCAGGAACAGATCTAGAGTTGGCCACCTGGCATTGCCTTTTGTTCGAAGTCATCACTATCTGCATCAAAAGTATTGTTTAAGTACAGAACAGATTGGTGTTTGCCACAGGCAAAGGGTGGGGTAGGAGGGTTTAAGAAGTGGGTGACAGTGGTCAAAAGTACAGACTTCCAGTTTTACTCTTAATTAAAAGTCCTTGGGATGTTCTGTACAACGTGGTGACTATAGTTAACAGCACTGTATTGTTTGAAAGTTGCTAAGGGAGTACAGGGCTTCCCTGGTGGCTCAGATGATAAAGAATCCACCTGCAATGCAGGAGCTGTTGCTGCTGCTTAATTGCTTCAGTTGTGTCTGACTCTTTGCAACCCCATGGACTGCAGCCTGCCAGGCCCCTCTGTCCATGGGATCCTCTAAGCAAGAACACTGGAGTGGGTTGCCATGCCCTCCTGCAAGGGATCTTCACAACCCAGGGATCAAACCTGGGTCTCCTGCATTGCAGGCAGATTCTTTACTGCTGAGCCACCAGGGAAGACCACAATGCAGGACCAGGTTCGATTCCTGGGTTGAGAAGATCCCCTGGAGAAAGGAATGGCAGCCCACTCCAATATTCTTGTCTGGAGAATTCCATGGACAGAGGAGCCTGGTGGGCTACAGTCCATGGAGTTACAATGAGTCAGACACAACTGAGGGAATAACACTTTCACTTCCCAGGAAATACAGCTTAAAAGTTCTTATCGCAAGAAAAAATTTTGTAAATATGTGAAGTTATGGATGTTAACTAACTTGTGCTAATCATTTCACAATAAATACACATACCAAAATTTTAAAAACTATTGTTTAAGTAAAGATCCAGTAGTCTGCTGCTAACATTACTATTATGGATTTTTATAATTTGGACATGGATTCTAACACCCAAATGAAATAAATGAAATGCCTGAATTAGTTACTTTGTACTGTGTGCAAGTAGAGGTGTGTGTATATAAGAAATAAAAAGACATTTCAAACTATAGATCAAATAATAGATCAAAAAGATAAATCACTTAAGAGAATTATCTACAGCAAATAGTCATCCCAGGCTAAAGGAGATAACTAATTTAAACTTAGAAGCACAGATAGATATGCACGCATTTGTAAATTAATGAATATTTTATGAACGTGTTTAATTTTATTCTACTTAGAGGGGAAAAAAGTTACCTATAAGATAAAATAGGAGCCTTGATATTAAGAAAACAAGAGAGTTTAATTTAATATTTGAGATGGCATTAAAATTGACTCAGTGATCAACTTACCAAAGTTAGCAGATACTAATTAAGCAGCTGTTGAAACGATATTGCTGGGCATTGTGTATTTTTATGATTAACAGATGTTTTATCCTAGTGTTTGCATATACATATGTCTTCTGATGCCTTTGGTACAGCCCTGTTTTACATATTCTCATCCTGCTGCCCTAATGAGACAGATAGATGCTCTGCATGTCCGTCCTACGAAGCACCTGCCCTGGTTCACCTTCTCTGTATCATGGGATGTTGTGGTAGAAATGAAGCAAGATCAGTGACCTCTTCTTATAAACTCATATGTTCATCCCTGAATACCCAGGCTGCCTGGAGTTTACCAAGACTCACTGACTCATTAATTCATTTACTCAGTCAGTCTATGCCTTTCAAGTGCCATCTTTTTACACAGCCAGATCAGTGCACACCTGGATACCGAGGAAGCAGACAAAAAGAGTTCTCCATCTCCTTTTGGCAAAGAGTTAGCTGGGAAAGCGAAAGCTCTAATGTTAAAGAACTGAGTTAACAAGGCAAGTTGTGGTTTAGGACAAATGCAAGTCTTGAGAATGCAGATCAGTGTGCCATGAGAGGTTGGTGAATGAGAGGGACAGAGCTGGGTACCCCCTCTAAGGAATAAGAAGGTAGAACCACTACAGCAAACCGTTTGCTCTTGAAGAGGTAGTAGATAAGGTTCAGACAGCATATGGCCAGATTGGGGGTGCCCTGAAGTGCTGGTCTTGCTCATTTCAACCTGATCCTGGAGGTATTAGTGAACTATGGGCTATTTTTGGTCATCTGAAAGGAAACATGATATACGAATGTTTCATGAAGGCAGAGGATGGATGGTTGGATGGCATCACCGACTCTATGGGCATGAATTTGAGTAAGCTCCAGGAGTTGGGGATGGACAGGGAAGTCTGGCATGCTGCAGTCCATGGGGTTGCAAAGAATCAGACACAACTGAGTGACTGAACTGAACTGAACCTAGATCAGAGTTTCCCAAATTGGGTTTTGCCTGTGAAATGCTAGTAGCTATTCCACAAAAAAGGTTTCCATGGACAGATAAGTTTTTGCAGATTTTTAAAATATAGGACTTCTCAGTGCCTTTGTGATACTGGTATATACATCATGGAATCACTAAGACTAAACATACTATGTGCATTTCCCAAGCTTAACTGATGTAGGATCTCTCATTCTGTGACATGTCTATTTCAATTTTTCCAAACAAACACACTTTGAGACCTAAAATTTATACATGTGAAAACATACAATATTAGAAAGAGAATGAAAACGAAGAGACAGGTAAAGAGATTGCTATAATAAATCCAAGAATACACTAATTTTGTATTTATAAATTGATATTCTCTTTCTTAAAGAAGATTCCTCCATCGTTTAAAAGCTTTAGACCTCACAAAACATCTACTGGTTGCCATCACTGGAGTGATGTAATATAGCAAGGGGAAGGGGCAGATTCTATAGTCAGACTGTATTCAAGTTTCTGTTTGGCTACATATGAGCTGTATAACCTTGTGACAATTATTTCACCTCTCTGAATGCATTGCCTTCATCTTTAAAACAGACATCAGAATAGTACCTGCCTTAGTTCCTGATCAGAGAACTAAGATTCCACAAGCTGCGCAGCATGGCCAAAAAAAAAAAAAAAAAAAAGGAAGAATTTGGCAGTGTGAGGCAGATTCTTGAACAAAGTCCATTTCTGCAGTTTCTTGCCTGCAGTGCTTCTCAACACAGACTGGAAGAATGAAGCTCAATAATCTGACCACTTCTTTTCTCTTCCCTGACCCATGCCACTTGTGAGCTGCAACATGGAGGCCAACTTCTGTATGAAAGACAAAAAAAAATTACTTTTGATCTGTGATTGACTTGGGAGCTCAGAGAAATAAAAAGGAATTAAGATATGTACTGGATTTATAGGGAATAAAAGCATTACAGTAAGAGGACAGGAACTAGGGACAAATACAAAGAAAGTTTTCCTTCAAGAAACACCTACTGGTTGCCAGTAAATGTTTTCAGAACTGCCAAAATAACTCCAGTTGTGAAAACAGTGGGTATGGCCAGACAAGTGTGTCTTTTTGAAGACAGGAAAATCTGAGAGGACCAGACGCTGAGGAAAAGAAATTATACTGCTCCACTTCTCCTTTTCTCTGACCACAGCACTATTTCGCTTCACATTACTCACAGGCTGTAAACATGATTCATCTTGTTCTAGACATTTTTGTCAAGTTATGAGAGTCTAGTGCTTAGAGGTTGAAAACAATAGCCGAGTCCAATCCTTGGTTTTCCAGAGAATCCAGAAGATAGCAGGGAGTTAGGACTTGGCTGTGTAGGAGGCTACTCTATTTTTAAAGAATTTGTTGTCATATTTTCAAACCTTTCTCTCAGCTATCATGTGGCAATAGACAAATGACTATTTGAGAAATTTAATAAAATTCTTCCTTAGGTTTATTCTTTTTAACACTGATTTTAAAACATTTTTAAAACATTGATTTTAAAACATTGATTGAGTTTTTGGTTTTTTTTTTTAACATAGTTTGTAGTTCATAATGTAATTTAGAGACCACAAGCTTACTTAACTGAAAAGGAGTGATGTAATATAGCAAGGGGAAGGGGCAGATTCTATAGTCAGACTGTATTCAAGTTTCTGTTTCGCTACATATGAGCTGTAAACCTTGGGACAATTATTTCACCTCTCTGAATGCATTTCCTTCATCTTTAAAACAGACATCAGAATAGTACCTGTCTCATAGGGTTGTGGTGATAGTTAAAGAAATTAATCCATGCAAATCACCTAGAAGAATACCCTTGTTTGAATTATGTCAGTATTAGCTACAACCTTCAGGCATTTTCTAGTGTTTTCAAAAGTTTGCAGTGAAGAAGTTGACATTAATCTGGATGGGTGACAGGTTAGTTCTGGATACAAAAATCTTTATACTGTTTGCACCATATATGTTGAAATGGAGAAAAAGAACATTGGATACAATAAGGTAAAGAAATTCATGCTGCTCTTTCATCTGCAGCAGAGAACCTAGTTATTTGATTTTTAACACAAAAATGTTGAGCCCAATCACCCTGAGGCACATACTACTGTTAACTCCAGCTATATGCACAGCTGTTGCAGATGACTGACACAGCCAGCCAAGGAGACTAGAGCTCCAGCAGGCAGAATGGAGACCTGCCCCCACCAGCATGAATTTCTGCTTCTAAAAAAAGTCACCCAGTCCTGAGATCTGACTTCAGCCACTTCCACTGACACTTAAATAATCTCAGTTGTTTCCCCTCAGTGCTGTGTGTTCCCAAAGCTTGCCAAGAGCGCTTGGACAAGACATAGCAGGAAAAAGGTATGGGGAGGCGGGTGGTAGGAAAGATGATTCTGAAACTGCCTATGCACAGAGTTTATAAAAGAACTTGTTTCCTCCCTAAAAAGAACAAAGTAGGTTCCTGAATGCTGTCATTTCCATTTACGATAAATGACCAAGACAGAAGACATCTGACCTGTCTACTAAGATAAAAGAAAGCGCTTGATGCCAAATTAGCATCAATGTGGAATCGATACATGAAATAGTACCTTTTATTAAATTGGGCAGCTTACAGTAGAAGAGTCATTTCTTAGACAGTCATTGCCAAGAAGTCCGTCGAACGTGAGGGAAATAATCCACTGGAGACATGTCTTCGATCTCTCTGTCTATTAAAAGAAAAGAAAATATATATATATAATGTAAATAGCATTCCAATTATATGATTGGAAGAATTTGCTCTTCCACTTAGGGAAAATGTCCAAATGACACTCCAAAGGATGTCAGTGTAGGAATCAATGTTTCAAAGAACAGCAAAATGTTTTATACACTGATAGAACAAAGTAGAGACTAGGAAAGGGAAAAATAGCCACTTGGCATTTCTAAGGAGGTTTCTTAACCTGGAAGCTGTTTTCCATTTACAGACCAGGTCCTCATATGGTAAGACTTCTGTGCATGTCGCTGTGGATCTTGGCTGGCTGAAGCCACATGAGTGGGGAGTGTTTACCCCGTGCTCAGCATTGCACTGATTTGTGGCTTATCTCATTTTATACTTACCAGTCTTTAAGTTGTGTTCTCTTTGACCCCTTATTTTTACATATGAGGAAACTTAAGGCTTTGAGAGGTTAAAATAACACAGTGAGTAATGGAAGGGATGAGACTGGATTTTTAGCAGTCTGACTCCAGAGCCTGAGACCATAGCTGCTCAGCAGAAAGACTGTCTCCAGTAAGCCCCAGGATGGTTGCAACCACCAAGGGCCCCAGCAAGGCAAAGCTGCATGGCATGCTTGCCTTTTGAGATCATCCTTTGTGGCTGCAGACCCAAATCCAGCCCCAGTTCTCCTTTTGCATCATTCCGGCTTCCAAGAGCTCTCAACTATATGTTTTTCCCTAGGACTTCTCTCCCCTTAAGTCTTGTTCTTCAAAAAGTATATTCTCTTCCCTCCCTTCACCCTCAAGTTTAACTTTTCACTATTGCTTAGGCCAAAAGATCATACTATTGGAATAATGACATACTGTGATGTGTGTGTTGATGACACTTGACTTTAGGCGAATGGTTCTTAGAAGGAGGAGCTTGAAATTCCCTGTGATCCAGTGGCTAGGACTCCATACTTTCACTGCAGAGGGCCCAGTTTTGATTCCTGATCAGAGAACTAAGATCCCACAAGCTGCACAGCATGGCCAAAAAAAAAAAAGGAAGAATTTGGTGGTGTGAGGCAGATTCTTGAACAAAGTCCATTTTTGCAGTTTCTTGCCTGCAGTGCTTCTCAACACAGACTGGAAGAATGAAGCTCAATAATCTGACCACTTCTTTTCTCTCCCTGACCCATGCCACTTGTGAGCTGCAACATGGAGGCCAACTTCTGTATGAAAGACAAAAAATTTACTTTTGATCTGTGATTGACTTGGGAGCTCAGAGAAATAAAAAGGAATTAAGATATGTACTGGATTTATAGGGAATAAAAGCATTACAGTAAGAGAACAGGAACTAGTAACAAATACAAAGAAAGTTTTCCTTCAAGAATAGATTTCTGCATTTTAGCCCACATATTCAGCTTGGGCCCACTACATGTAAGGGGATTAGAGCTTATGGATAAAGAGGTTATCCTTTAAGTCAAAAAATAGGGCACAGTACAAAGGAAAATGACTGGTTCTAGTTACAGTCTTGAGGCTAAAGCACAGAATTAGAAATATGTCCTTTAAAAAGGGCATACGTGTACTTTAAAATTGTGTATTCAAACTTGAGATTTGAAAAGCATGGGTTAGATATGGATCTCAGTATACTTGGGGCAGTAAGATAAGCCACATTTCTGTGCATGTGAGGGGGAGTTTGAGGTTTGTCTCAGTTACATTGGTTTCAAACAAAAATGTTAAGACAAGTTGGTCAGGTCAGTTAAGAAAAGAAGTGAGTAAATCTTAAATTTAAAACAAAAGTAAGTCAATCAAATGCCTTTGGCTTTCTTGCTAGATTTGTTTACAAATTTTCTAGATTATCAATCATTTAAAGCAGTTGAGTTGATTTGTATATCACCTTAGGGCCTCTGGTTTAGTGGTAAAAGAGAAATTCATATTTTTAATTATCTTGTGATGATAAATAGATTTTAGCTAATCAAAATCATAATAAATGAGTAATAGTCTCAAGTAATTTTTTTCTGTATTATTTGAAGGATATGTTCAAGTTTAACCAAAAATGATGACTTTTTTAAGTTAAATGAGTTTTCATTTTGAGAAAATGATACAGATTTGGATTCAGACAATAAGATCAGTTCAGTTCAGTTCAGTTCAGTCGCTCAGTCGTGTCCAACTCTTTGTGACCCCATGAATCACAGCATGCCAGGCCTCCCTGTCCATCACCATATCCCAAAGTTCACCCAGACTCACGTCCATCAAGTCCGTGATGCCATCCAGCCATCTCATCCTGGGTCGTCCCCTTTCTCCTCCTGCCCCTAATCTCTCCCAGCATCAGAGTCTTTTCCAATGAGTCAATTCTTTGCATGAGGTGTCCAAAGTACTGGAGCTTCAGCTTTAGCATCATTCCTTCCAAAGAAATTCCAGGGTTGATCTCCTTCAGAATGGACTGGTTGGATCTCCTTGCAGTCCAAGGGACCCTCAAGAGTCTTCTCCAACACCACAGTTCAAGCACATCAATTCTTCAGCACTCAGCCTTCTTCACAGTCCAACTCTCACATCCATACATGTTGGAATGTGAAGTCAAGTGGGCCTTAGAAAGCATCACTACGAACAAAGCTAGTGGAGGTGATGGAATTCCAGTTGAGCTGTTTCAAATCCTGAAAAATGATGCCGTGAAAGTGCTGCACTCAATATGCCAGCAAGTTTGGAAAACTCAGCAGTGGCCACAGGACTGGAATAGGTCAGTTTTTGTTCCAATTCCAAAGAAAGGCAATGCCAAAGAATGCTCAAACTACCACACAATGGCACTCATCTCACATGCTAGTAAAGCAATGCTCAAAATTCTCCAGGCCAGACTTCAGCAATATGTGAACCGTGAACTCCCTGATGTTCAATCTGGTTTTAGAAAAGGCATAGGAACCAGAGATCAAACTGCCAACATCCACTGGATCATGGAAAAAGCAAGAGAGTTCCAGAAAAACACCTATTTCTGCTTCATTGACTATGCCAAAGCCTTTGACTATGTGGATCACAAGAAACTGTGGAAAATTCTGAAAGAGATGGGAATACCAGACCACCTAACCTGCCTCTTGAGGAATCTGTATGCAGGTCAGGAAGCAACAGTTAGAATTGGACATGGAACAACAGACTGGTTCCAAATAGGAAAAGGAGTACGTCAAGGCTGTATATTGTCACCCTGCTTATTTAACTTATATTTATATTTAACTTATATTTAACATCATGAGAAACGCTGGACTGGAAGAAACACAAGCTGGAATTAAGATTGCTGGGAGAAATATCAATAACCTCAGATATGCAGATGACACCACCCTTATGGCAGAAAGTGAAGAGGAGCTAAAAAGCCTCTTGATGAAAGTGAAAGAGGAGAGTGAAAAAGTTGGCTTAAAGCTCAACATTCAGAAAACGAAGATCTTGGCATCTGGTCCCATCACTTCATGGGAAATAGATGGGGAAACAGTAGAAACAGTGTCAGACAATAAGATATATAATGCTAAACCTCCTTAGGGTGTAGGTAACCATCTACCTTGTATGGTTTTATAGGCATCAGGGGTGGGCTTCCCTCTATTTTGTTTATGCTCTCCCACAGGCTAATGACAAAATGGTCTTCTTTTGGCTTACAAATGTACTTATTATAAACATTTAACTGCTTCTAGAAAGGAAAACATTTACCATTATCCTTCACAGGAAAGATGGCAGATATGTGACCTTCATGCTTTCCCTCCTGGCCGCCATTCACCATTTACCCAGATTTCTTCCCCCATGTGTCTAGTTCCAAGAATCCACTTTTCAACATAGCTGTCCAGGAAGCCACTTGGAATCAATTAGACGTGACCTTTGAGTTGACCCTTGCTCAACACTCCTGATATATATCTAATGTGAATAAGTTTATTAAATCGTTGAAGGAACAAAATTTTAAACTGAGAAAGTAAAGAAAGTATAAGGTGTATGGATATGAGGGCAAGACTAGGACATTACCACCAAGGGTAGTATATAAACTTTGCTCATAACATTTTAGGATGGTGTGTGTGTGTGTGTGTGTGTGTGTGTGTGTGTGTTAGTCACTCAGTCGTGTCTAAGTCTTTGTGAGCCCATGGACTGTAGCCTGCCAGGTTCTTCCATCCATGGGATTTCCCAGGCAAGAATACTGCAATGGATTGCCATTCCTTTCTCCAGGGGATCTTCCCAACCCAGGGACTGAACCCCGTCTCCCGCATTGCAGGCAGATTCTTTACCATCTAAGCCACTAGGGAAGCCTTTAGAAAAGTAGATCTACCATGTATCAAATATCTACTGTGTGCTGTATAACAATGCTTTGTGTTTGTCATGCCATTTTTTTTCTTTACAGCAGCTCTGTATGGGAGTGTGTGGGTGGGCAGGTATGTGTGTATGAGAGAGAGAAAAACAGGGACAGACAGAGCAATCTCAAGTGTTTAAAGGAGGAAATCAAGCCTCCATGATATTAAAATGACTTGTTCAAGGTGAAAGAGCTAGTAAGTGCAGAGTGATAGGGCAGGTCTCAAGTGTTCCTACTTTTCCAGTATACTCTGCAGATTTACAAATTGTTGACAAAGTAATATAGAATTGTATCAGGACGTGTGGCCAGAGGATCTGCTCAAGATGACCTGCATTTTCAGAGCCATCCACCTTAGCAACAAAATTCAACATAAATTTGAGTGAAAAAAGAATTGAAACCTCTATTTTTTTAACCTTTGTTATTTATGCTGATGAACAGTAATGCAGTTCCCTGAAGATTATGTGAATCAAGATACTTTCCCAGTGTGCATTATATTTATCTGTTTTCCTTGTAAGTTTCCTTCTGAGATATTTGACTATTCTTGCTAATAGTTAAATTTTCTAATTTCATTAAACATACTTATCAGATAGCATTAAATAAAATGCTTTTTGGGGAGCTATATTATAATAAGTACTTCATAATGAATAAACAAATAACATCCTGAGCATGGCACAATCAGTTTTAGTATTAGGTTTGGATTTCAGTAGTATTAAAGCTCAACATTCAGAAAACGAAGATCATGGCGTCTGGTTTCATCACTTCATGGGAAATAGATGGGTAAACAGTGGAAACAGTGTCAGACTTTATTTTTTTGCACTCCAAAATCACTGCAGATGGTGACTGCAGCCATGAAATTAAAAGATGCTTACTCCTTGGAAGAAAAGTTATAATCAACCTAGAGAGCATATTCAAATGCAGAGACATTATTTTGCCAACAAAGGTCTGTCTAGTCAAGGCTATGGTTTTTCCAGTGGTCATGTATGGATGTGAGAGTTGGACTGTGAAGAAAGCTGAGCGCCGAAGAACTGATGCTTTTGAAGTGTGTTGTTGGAGAAGACTCTTGAGGGTCCCTTGGACTGCAAGGAGATCCAACCAGTCCATTCTGAAGGAGATCAGCCCTGGGTGTTCTTTGGAAGGAATGATGCTAAAGCTGAAACTCCAGTAATTTGGCCACCTCATGCGAAGAGCTGACTCATGGGAAAAGACTCTGATGCTGGGAGGGATTGGGGACAGGAGGAGAAGGGGACGACAGAGGATGAGATGGCTGGATGGCATCACGGACTCGATGGACGTGAGTCTGAGTGAACTCCGGGAGTTGGTGATGGACAGGGAGGCCTGGTGTGCTGCGATTCATGGGGTTGCAAAGAGTTGGACACGACTGAGCGACTGAACTGATCTGAACTGAGTCTTACATCAGTATGTGTAATTTTTAAAGTTATTGATTAAAGCAAAAATTTTTACCAGACCTTTTATTTGTAACAGACATAAAACTGACTTTGTATTGGATCATTTTACAAATTTCTAATGCTGCTGCTGCTGCTGCTAAGTTGCTTCAGTCGTGTCTGACTCTGTGCGACCCCATAGATGGCAGCTCACCAGCCTCCCCCGTCGTTGGGATTCTCCAGGCAAGAGCACTGGAGTGGGTTGCCATTTCCTTCTCCAATGCCTGAAAGTGAAAAGTGAAAGTGAAGTCACTCAGTCGTGTCCGACTCTTAGTGACCCCGTGGACTGCAGCCTACCAGGCTCCTCCATCCATGGGATTTTCCAGGCAAGAGTACTGGAGTCGGGTGCCATTGCCTTCTCTAATAAGTATGGGCTATTCTTTTATTTTTAATTTCAGTTGACCTCAAGAGGAACAGTTTCAGTACTCATTTCAAATCAGAATTAGAGATTTAATAGTGATTTAATCAGGATTTAATAGTGATTCTTCTATTATAACATTCTATTGTGTAATGAAAGTCAAATAATAAGTATTTATTGAGCACCTACTATATGCCCAACAGTATACTGAAACACTGGTTAGAATGCTGGAAAAAATTACAACCAATGGATTCTTAGTGTTGAGAAAGCCTTCCATGTGGCCAGACTGTAGCATAGCTATAGTCAGAAGTATCTATGGAATGATCTGCTACAGCTCAAATGCATCCCCTAAGGTTCTCATTAATAACAACAAACACTTGTGTACTACTTACTAGGTGCTCAGCCTCCTTCTGTAAACTGCACACTAATTCTTTGAATCCTCTTATAAACCTGCAAAGTGGATACTCAGTTTTATAGAACAAATCTGAGGCACAGAGAGGTTAAGGAACTTGACCGAGATGAAAGCCACTAGGTGGTTGAGCTAAGCTTTGAACCCAGGCAGGCTCACTGTGCGTTCATGTGTTCACCATAAACTAGGTGTCTGAGCTGGAAGCTCTTATTGTGATCCAAGTGGGAGCAGGGAAGTGTCTAAAGAGAGGGAGGCGGTATGAGTGAGAAACTTGACAGTTGGAGTGGTACATCAAGGATCAGACAGTTAATTAAAATCAGAATCAAGGTTACGTGTCTAAATGAATCTATTTGTATTTTAGAATGTATTATTCTGAAAGTTGCCAACAAAGATCTGTATAGTCAAAGCTATGGTTTTTCCAGTAGTCATGTACAAATGTGAGAGTTGAACCATAAAGAAGGCTGAGTGCCAAAGAATCGATGCTTTTGAATTGTGGTGCTGGAGAAGACTTCTTGAGACTCCCTTGAACAGCAAGGAGATCAAACCAGTCAATGCTAAAAGAAATCAACCCTTTAGGAATATTCATTGGAAGGTCTGGCTGCTGCTGCTGCTGCTAAGTCACTTCAGTCATGTCTGACTCTGTGCGACCCCATAGACAGCAGCCCACCAGGCTCCCTGTCCCTGGGATTCTCCAGGCAAGAACACTGGAGTGGATTGCCATTTCCTTCTCCAATGCATGAAAGTGAAAAGTGAAAGTGAAGTCGCTCAGTCGTGTCCGAGTCTTCACAATCCCATGGACTGCAGCCTACCAGGCTCCTCCATCCATGGGATTTTCCAGGCAAGAGTACTTGGGTGCCATTGCCTTCTCCAGACTGATGCTGCAGCTGAAGCTAAAATACTTTGGCCCACTGATGTGAAAAGCTGACTCATTGGAAAAGATTGGAAAACAAGCTGATGCTGGGGAAGACTGAGGATAGGAGGAGAAAGGGGTGACAGAGGATGAGATAGTTGGATGGCCTCACCAACTCAATGAACATGAGTTTGAGCAAAGTCCAGGAGATAGCGAAGGACAGGGAAGCCTGGTGTGCTGCAGTCCATGGGCTCACAAGAGTTGGACATGACTTAGCAAATGAACAACAGCAGTTCTGAACAGTATATATTTGACGGAAAAGAGTAATTACACTATCAAGTCAGAACTAGGGTGTCCATATCATGATTCAAACCAGGACACTTTTGGGAGTAAAAGTGTTATTAATACACCAGGATTCTGTTATAATTGTGGGGCCATCATGGAATGAAGAGTACAAACGGTCACCCTACTCACAGCCACTGAAAGAGGTGTTTCTGAAATGCTCTTTTTAGAAACCACAACCTCCTGATTTCCAGTCATAAATGAAAATAATCCTGGGTGGAAGAGCATATATTGAGGACTGGATTTCCAGCTGGGCTTCTTTATTGTGGATTATATCTAAGGACCAATTCCCTATCCACCTTCTCTCCCTCGTGAACACTTGTCACACAAGCCACTGTAATCAATTAGCTGTTTGGAAGAAAAAAGGTGGACTTCATTATTTTAATTCCTCTGGCATCATTTCTATTGTCTTACATTTGCTCATTTCTGATTGCTGCCTTATAGTTACTCCGCTCTGCTGCTGATTGGTCTGCTGGTATCAAGTACCATGAAGAATCCATCCATGCTGCTTACGTCTATGTGATAGAGAACAGCAAGCACTATATCTATATAGAAGTAAGTCTTTTTGAAACACTTATTTATTTATTGGCTGGATTGGGTCTTAGTTGTGGCGTGTGGGACCTTGGTTGCATGATGTGGTATCTTCTTGTTGTGACACGCAAGCTCTGCAGTTGTGGCACACAGGCTCCAGAATGTCTGGGCTCGTAAATTGCAGCCCAGAGGCTCATTTGCTCCACGGTAGTGGGACCGTAGTTGCCTGACCGGGGATGGGACTTGCATCCCCTGCATTGCAAGGTGGACTCTTAGCTTCTGGACCACCAGGGAAATCCCTAGAAGTAAGTCTTGCTCCTTAAATTGGTATGACAATCTGCCTTCCTGTAACATCACACAAAGAGTGCAGGGCCCCTACTCAGGACTTGCTCCATTAATGAGTGCGTGTTAAGATGTGAAGAGGTCACCTGAAATTTGACTTCCCTGGCATACCTGACATTCACTCTGCATTTTCATTAACTTGGGACTCTAATAGAAATTCCTCAAGTCCTTATTATCAGAATGTATCAATTTATAATGTTATTAGCCAGAAATATCCCACCATGGAGATGTAAGTTTTGATCTGGCTTGAGTTGGAGGGTGTAAAGATGAGGTGCGTGCTGCTTCAGGAGAGAACATGGAGGGGTAAGCTCTTAACTGGTTAATGTAGAGACCACTGGATGCCATGGTTCAGGGATGCTGGGGCAGGGAGAGGCCGGAAAAGGAACATGGAAAAGGGAGAAGGAAGAATATTGAGGGCAGGTACCACCTTCTTCAATTCCATGTCAACTACTATTCGCTATAAAGCTTTTTCAGATCCCAGAGTTTGTGTTTAGAGACTAGGAGAAAATCTGCAGGTACTAGTTCGGGAGCCTTAATCGTCTTCAAAGTAGAACTGAAGCCAGCTCCAAACACTTGGAATAGCCTTTAAAAATAAAAAGTCATGACCATGGAAAAATAGCTCAGGGCACATATGTCCTCTTTATTTCAGTCTTTTCTTTCCCACTGAATTTTTTTTTTTCCCCCCACTGAATTTTAAAACATATGTGGTGAGGGACTTCCCTGGTAGTCTAGTGGTTAAGACTCTGCTTTGCAATGCAGGAGTTGTGGATTCCATCCGTGGCTGGGGAGCTAAGATCTCACATGCCCTCATGGCCAGAGAACCACAACATAAAACAGAAGCAATATTGTAACAAATTCAATACAGAGATGGGGTTGCTGGGGAAAAAATTCTAGCCCCATTTTCCTTCTCCTTGAGTCCTAGCCCTTCCCTTCCATGAAGTAACAGTTCATTAAAGGCAAGTGAGAAAGAATTGGAGCTTAATTTATTTCATAGGCCTAGAGAAGGAGAAGGCTGATTAAAAATATTAGCAGGCTACATTTAGTGTGGTATCCTGGATGGGATCATACAACAGAAAATGGGCATTAGTGGAAAAATTAGTAAAATCTGAATAAAGTCTAGAGTTTAATAAAACTAATACTGTTAGTATTACAGTTTTAACAACTGTTCAGTAATAATGCAAGATGCTAATAGCTGGTTCATCCATTGCCCTGCATCCTTTTGCTTTGTCTCTTTTTCGTAGATTAAATCCGCTTTTCTTTGTAACGTTACCATGGCAGTAAACAAGGTCAGTAATGCCATGTGGGTGCACGTGGCTCTGGACATAAACTTGGTTGAAATGCCTGTAGCCAAAGTAGGTGGTTGGCATGCACCCTCCTGTATCCAAAAAAGGAGAAGCTGAAGGACGTGAGTGTGTGTTACAGCTGCTGAGGAATGCTAAGCTTCTCTGTGATAGGAATTCAGAAGAACAAACATGGTTTGGTAGCCCTTGAGATTTTGATTGTTTGCTGCCCTAAAGGGGAAACATATTCTCAAATGAGTTTTTGAGCAAAGACTTCTAAGTTTGTCTTTTGGAAGCTGTTAACAGATTTATGCACTGAAGTTTAAAAGCTTGTGCAATAGTGAAAATGATAATGTGGCCAAAGGATGATAACCCTATTTTGAGTTATTGCCTGTTTAACACTTTATCTTAAGATGATTAGCAGAGGTTACTCTGTGATAACTAAACTTATAAATTACAGGTGTGTTAAAACAATTTGTATAGTAAATAGAATATGTAATATTCGTAATACTTGTACCTAATTTTCAACAGTCCTTTGTGCAGCAGCTAAATCTTTCATGCCATTATAATAATAATCTTGTACCTGGTTTTTTTTTAGTAACAGTTTTAGATACTGATGCATGAATTTATAAGCAGAAGTACTTAAAGCAAAAAAAAAAATTCTCTTTCCAGCTTATTGATTGATTTATATAGTACAACATACTAGCAAGAGAGATTTATAACTACTTAAAAATAGAAGTTCAGAAATAGTAAGAGATCTAAACAAATGTGATAAGGCCAAAGCAGATAATAGGAAATAGTGGAGAAAATTAAACCAGGATTCTGCCATCTACCCTGTTCAGAAAGTAAACTTAGCATGAGATAGAATGTTTACCAGTACAGGATTTTTGATCATAAGCATCTACACAGTGTGTCTGGAAAACCTGATTTCCCTATTAAGTTCAGAATGTTCCTACCATTCTAAGAACGTAATCTACAAGGAATTTGCATAATTACACAACTGTTTAGCTTTCTACTTGACTAAGATGATATGTTGCTGTTGTTCGGTCACTAAGTTGTGTTCTACTCTTTGTGACCCCATGGACTGCAGCGCACCAGGCTTCCCTATCCCTCACTATCACCTGGAGTTCGCTCAAACTCATGTCCATTCAGTCAGTGATGCCATCAAACCGTTTCATCCTCTGTTTCCCCCTTCTCCTCCTGCCATCAATCTTTCCCAGCATTAGGGTCTTTTCCAATAAGTTGGCTCTTTGCATCAGGTAGCCAAAGTATTGGAGCTTCACCTTCAGCATCAGACCTTCCAATGAATATGCAGGGTTGATTTCCTTTAGGATTGACGAGTTTGATCACCTTGCTGTTCAAGGGACTCTCAAGAGTCTTGTCCAGCACCCAGTTTGAAATCATCTATTCTTTGGTGCTCAGCCTTCTTTATGGTTCAACTCTCACGTTTGTATGTGACTACTGGGAAAACCATAGCTTTGACTAGACAGACCTTTTTTGGCAAGGTGATATCTCTGCTTTTTAATACTCTCTCTAGGTTTCTCACAGCTTTTCTTCCAAGGAACAAATATCTTTTAATTTCATGGCTTCAGTCACCATCTGCGGTGATTTTGGAGCCCAAGAAAATAAAATCTGTCAATGTTTCCACTTTTTCCCCATCTATTTGCCATGAAGTGATGGGACTGAGTGTCATGATCTCAGTTTTCTGAATGTTGAGTTTCAAGCCAGCTTTTTCACTCTTCTCTTTCACCCTCATCAAGAGGCTCTTAGTTCTTCTTTGCTTTCTGACATTAGAGTGGTATCATCTAGAGAATGGTGCAACAGAGGATGAGATGGTTGGATGGCATCAATGATTCAATGGAAATGAGTTTGAGCAAACACTAGGAGATGGTGAAGGACAGGGAAACTTGACGTGCTGCAGTCCCCATGTGGTTGCAAAGAGTTGGACAAGACTTAGTGACTGAAAGACAAAAACAACAACAAATTTGCATATCTGAGGTTGTTGATGTTTCTCCCATCGATCTTGATTCCAGCTTGTGAGTCTTCCAGCTTGGCACTTTGAATGATGCACTCTGTAGACAAGTTAAATAAGCAGGGTGACAATATACAACCTTGACCTACTCCTTTCCCAATTTTGAACCAGTCCATTGTTCCATGTTGAGTTCTAACTGTTGCTTTTTGACCTGCATACAGGTTCCTCAGGAGATAAGGTGGTCTGGTATACCCATCTCTTTCAGAATTTTTCAGTTTGTTGTGATCCACACAGTCAAAGGCTTTAGCATAATCAGTGAAGCCAAAGAAGGTATTTTCTGGAATTCCCTTGCTTTATCTGTAATCCAGTGGATATTGGCAATTTGGTCTGTGGTTCCTCTGCCTTTTTAAAATCCAGTGTGTACATCTGGGAGTTCTTGGCTCATGTACTGTTGAAGCCTAGCTTGAAGGAGTTGAGCATTACCTTGCTAGCATGTGAAATGAGCCCAATTTTATGGTAGTTTGAACATTCTTTGGCGTTGCCTTTCTTTGGGATTGGAATGAAAACTGACCTTTCAAAGTCCTGTGGCCACTGCTGAGTTTTCCAAATTTTCTGGCTTCTTGAGCACTTTCACAGCATCATCTTTTAGGATTTGAAATAGCTCAGCTAGAATTCCATCACCTCTACCAGTTTTGTTCATAGTAATATTTCCTAATGCCCACTTGACTTCATATTCCAGGATGTCTGGCTGTAGGTGTGACCACACCATCATGGTTATCTGGGTCATTAAGACCTTTTTTATTAGTTCTTCTGTGTATTCTTCCCACCTCTTTATAATTTCTTCTGCTTCTGTTAGGTCCTTGCTGTTTCTGCCATTTATTGTGCCCATCTTTGCCTGAAATGTTCCCTTGGTCTCTCCAATTTTCTTGAAGAGATCTCTAGTCTTTCCATTCTGTTATTTTCCTTTATTTCTTTGCATTGTTCACTTAAGAAGGCTTTCTTATCTCTCCTTGCCGTTCTCTGGAACTCTGCATTCAGTTGGATATATCTTTCCCTTTTTCCTTTGCCTTTCACTTCTCTTTTTTTCTCAGCTATTTGTAAGGCCTCCTCAGACAACCATTTTGCCTGTTTGCATTTCTTTCTTTTGAGGATGGCTTTGGTCACCACCTCCTATATAGTGTTACAAACCTTCACCTATAGTTCTTCAGGTATTCTGTCTACCAGATCTAATCCCTTGAATCTGTTCACCACCTCCACTGTCTGTCTGATCATAAGGGATTTGGGATTTGATTTCAATCATACCTGAATGGTCTAGTGATTTTCCCTACTTTCTTCAATGTAAGCCTGAATTTTGCAATAAGAAGCTCATGATCTGAGCCACAGTCAGCTCCAGGTCTTGTTTTTGCTGACTGTATAGAGCTCCTTCATCTTTGGCTACAAAGAATATAATCAGTCTGATTTTAGTATTGACCATCTGGTGATGTCCATGTGTAGAGTTGTCTCTTGTGTTGTTGGAAGAGGGTGTTTGCTATGACCAGTGCATTCTCTTGGCAAAACTCTGTTAGCCTTTGCCCTCCTTTATTTTGTATCCAAGGCCAAACTTAACTGTTACTCCAGATATCTCTTGACTTCCTACTTTTGCATTACAACCCCCTATGATGAAAAGGACATCTCTTTTTGGTGTTAGTTCTAGAAAGTCTTGTAGGTCTTCATAGAACCATTAGACTTCAGCTTCTTGAGCATCACTGCTTGGGGCATAGACTTGGATTACTGTGATGTGCAATGGTTTGCCTTATGAGTGGATTCAAACTATCTGGGACCCAGAGAAGCCCAATACTTAGAAGAACTGGAAGTGGTAACAAAAAGTTGTGTGGAAGATGATATAAGTGATATTGTTTAGAACCGCATGAGACCCGGAGTGAGATGAGACTTCCTTATATAGTTATTCTCATATAACTTTATATAGTCATTCTCATCTCAGTTATTCCCAGTGTCGTTTTCGGGATCAGAACATATCTGCTCAGGGAAATATATATATTTTTAATATCAGTGTAATTTTTAAATTGTATACCACATTTTCCTTACTGCATACTTCTAAGACAGAAATTTATTATATAATTATCTCATTTATTTTGCATAGAACCAGTTTTTCATAAGCTGCTCTGATGACAGAGTTGTGTTCAACAAGATTGGCGATGCCATTGCTCAGAGGATACTTAAAGCTCACAGGTAAGCTTTTTAGCATTTTGGTAGAAGCTGTTACTGCAGATGTTCTTGCATTTACTACTAAAATGACTTTTGAAAGCCCATTTTTAAAATACCGTCTTTTCCTAGCAGACATGACTTTTGTTCAGCTAGCAGTAGGTTATTGAGTCCTTAAATCTGCGTCAGTCGCTGAGAATTTTTGAGTCTGTTTTTGAGGGACTCTGAATGCTCCCAGAGCAGTCATTTTTTCCTGGCCAGTCTCTTTCCCACGCATTAGACTTGTGATTTGATTTATTTAAAGGCAGACAGTGAGTTGTGTTCACTTAAAAATCAAAGCAAAATAGTCAAAACATTTCCCCATAGGTTATATTAAAATTCTTGTTACCCTCTGTCTTTTTCAGCTCATGTAATTGTTTTCTTTAATAACACTTTTATTAAGATATAATTCACATACCATACAATGCACCCAAAATGGACAATTCAGTCATTTTTAGTATACTCACAGGGTTGTGTGCAACTATCTCTGAATCAATTTTACAACATTTTCATCACTCCAGGATGAAACTCCATACCTATTAGCAGTTACTGCCTATTCTTCCTTTTCTTAGCCCCAGGCAACCACTGATCTACTTTCTTTCTCTGTAGATTTGCCTGGTCTTTGTGGCATCTAGAAATGCCACATGTAAATGGAATTATACAATATGTGGCCTTTTGTGACTTGCTTCTTTCACTTAGCTAAATGTTCTCAAGGCTCATCTATGTTATAAAATGCATCAGTATTTCATTTATTTTTATTGTCAGATAATATCCCATTATCTGTGTATGTGTCATATAAAAGGACTTATCCATTCATCTGTTGGTAGATACTTGGTTTGTCTTTACTTCTTGGCTATTATAAATAGGAGTGAAAGTGAAGTCGCTCAGTCATGTCTGACTCTTTGCGACCCCATGGACTGTAGCCTACCAAGCTCCTCTGTCCATGGGATTTTCCAGGCAATAGTACTGGAGTGGATTGCCATTTCCTTCTCCAGGAGATCTTCCCAACCCAGGGCTCGAACCCGGGTCTCCCACATTGTAGACAGATGCTTTACCATCTGAGCCACTACCATAAATATTCTGTACTGGTTTTTATGTGCAGACATGTTTTCTTTACTTTAGGTGTAAAATTACTGGATCATATGGTAACTCTATGTTTAACATTTTAAGGAACTGTCAGAATGTTTTCAAAAGTGGCAACACCATTTTACATTCCCATAGTATATGAGGCTTCCAATTTTTCTGTATCATTACTAATAATTACAATTATCTCTCTTTTTGACTGTAGTCGTCCTTCTAGATGTAAAATGGCATCTCATGTAGTTTTGATTTGAATTTTCCTGGTGACTGATAATACTGAGTATTTTTTTATTTATTGGCCAGTCGTGTATTATCATTGTCCATTTTTAAATTAGGTTGTCTTTTTAAGAGTTCTTTATATATTCTGCATACAAATCAGATTTATGATTTGCAAATATTTTCTTCCATTCAATGTGTTTCCTTTTTTACTTTCTTGATACTGTCCTTTGAAACACAAAAGTTTAAAATTCTGATGAAGTTCATTATCTTCCTTTCCCTTTATTGCTTGTACTTCGGCTTCATAGCTGGAAAACCATTGTCTGGTGCAAAATCATGAAGATTTATCCTGTTCCCCCCCTCTAAGAATGTTATAGTTTCAGCTCTTATATTTAGGACTTGATTAATTTTGAGTTACTTTTTGTGTATGCTGTGAGATGGAGGTCTAACTTTGTTCTTTTGTATGTGGAATATTCAGTTGTTCAAACAGCATTTGTTGACAAGTCTATTCTTTCCCTGCTGAATCGTCTTGACACGTGGAACTAGTTCTTTTTATGACTGATTTTAGCTCTGTATAGGAAGAGCAAAATAAAGAAAATCACTGGTTGTGGTTTCCTCACTCAGTCATGCCCAACTGCTTGCAACCCCATGCACAGTAGCCCACCAGGCTCCTCTGTCCATGGGATCTCCCAGGCAGGAAACCTGGAGTGGATTGCTATTCCCTTTTCCAGGGGATCTTCCTGACCCAGGGAAGGAACCCAGGTCTCCTGCATTGCAGGCAGATTCTTTACTGAGTAAGCCACCAGAGAAGCCCAAGAAAATCATTACATTTTATTGTTTCAATTCATTGAACTTATACAGTGGAGAAGGTTAAGTACATATCCATTTGGAGCTTAAACCATTTTTTGGCTTCCAGTGCCATGTAGTACTTTCATATCTTTTTTCACATATAAATATGTGGGGCTTTTTAAGAACAATTTACAATGGCAACTACCAGCGTTTTCTAACTATTCATTTGTTTATTTATGGCTGTGCTGGGTCTTCATTGCTGTGTGGACTTTTCTCTAGTTGCGGCAAGTGGGGGCTGCTCTCTAGTTGCAGTGCCTGGGCTTCTCATTGTGGTGGCCTGTCTTGTTGTAGCACAAAGTCTCATTAGCTGCGGGTCCCACACTCTAGAGCACAGGCTTCATAGTTCCAGTGCCTGGGCTTAGTTGCTCCAGGGTATATGGGATCTTTTTGGATCAGGGATTGAGTCTGTGTCTCCTATATTGGCCAGCAGATTCTTTACCACTGAGCCACCAGGGAAGCTCACAGCATTTTATATGATTCACAGTTTCTATCTACAGACTCTTACTGAATTTTCACAACTACTCTTGAAAGTAGATCATATAGTTTTGTTGTTGTTACTATTGTTGCTGTACATTTTTGTTTTTTTCTGTTTGATGCCTTAATTAGCATTTAATACCTTTTCATTTTTTTAGTGATTGGTCTGGGGATTGCAATATGTATCTTTTTCTTTGCCCCATTTAAGTTAAAACTGACATGAAAGAGGTGATGTGCCTTGTCTGGGACACTAACAGCAGAAGGCAAAAGCAGCTTTGAGGCTAAGTGTTTGGACTTCGGACCAGCTGCATCCCATAGCAGCTTGGCAGCTTGGCTCCGGGCCCACCCTTGTCTAGCTCTACAATTCTATGGACTGTAGCCCACTAGGCTCCTCTGTCTATGGGATTTACCAGGCAAGAATACTGGAGTGGGTTGCCGTTTCTACTCCAGGGGATCTTCCCAATCCGGGGATCCAAAAGGCATCTCTTGCTTCTCCAGCACTGGCAGGCAGATTCTTTACCACTGCGCCACCTGTATCTCCCATTCATTGACAGGATTCCAGACCACTTCGGGGTTGCTCCGCATTGAGGCAAGCAGTTTGGGCCTTTATAATCTTGTCCTCCCATTGACCGGTCATTGGATGTAGGCCGACTCCGGGAAATGGGTATGACCTTGAGTGAGGCAGGCTCCTTTGGCCTCTGGAGGTCAGTTCCTGAGAAGGACCACCCTGCATGAGTGGTGAGGGGCAGCAGCCAGCACTCTCAGCAGCTGAGGGAATGGCTGTCTTGAGCCCACAGCGAGGGCCTCTGGGCAGTGCAGCGTAAGACTCACCCATCCTGCAGGACCCATTCCCACACATCATAATCACCATTTCACAAAAACGCAGAGGGCTTAGCTCCACTCCAGCCTTACTGGATCAGAATTTCCTGAAGGGGAACCCAGGCACTTTTATTTTATAAATGTTTACAAGTAATTCCAGGGCACAGCCAAAATGATGTAGTACTCATCTAGAACAGCATGCATGCATGCATGCTAAGATGGTTCAGTCGTGTTCAACTCTTTGCAACCCTATGTAGCCTTCCAGGCTCCTCTGTCCATGGGATTCTCCAGGCAAGAATACTGGGGTGAGTTGCCGTGCCCTCCTCCAGGGGATCTTCATGTCTCAGGGATCGGACCTGTGTCTCTAAAGTCTCCTGCATTGTCAAGCAGGCTCTTTACCACCAGCGCCACCTGGGAAGCCCCTAGAACAGGATATATGGCCATAAATATTAATAACGGTCTGTGTTTTTACAGATGACCTTTATTCTTTGCCTTCTCAAATGCTTTTATTAAGAAAGTCACCATAAGACTGTTTCTGAGATAACTTAAAAACAGTCTGTTTACAGTTAAACATACACACACGAGAGATTCCTTGCATCCTTTTTAGTCTCCCAGTTTTAGGGAACAATCTATGTTTACAAAACTGCATTATATTTCTGTCAGCTCTTGCATTTTATTGATGCAGGAGTGTCCTTTTGGTCTCTAAAACACACTGAACAAAAAAATAATTTTTTCATGAAATTGAAATAAGTCACAAAAATACATTTAGTTGACAAATGAGCTCATTGAGCTGAGCAGTGAATCATGAATTTTGGGGAGCTGTGATCAGCTAATCAGGAGAGTAGGATGAATCTCAGCTTCACTCATCCCAGTTAATAGTTCCCTATAGTATATGGTTTAATAAGTATCTATAAGATTTGTTTTTAACTGTTTGGAACCTGAAAGGATATTTTTCCTTAGCATATTAATTTGTCTTCTGAAATCTGCACTTGTTCTAAAATTACAGCACTTTTTAGAGCTGGAAAGAACTTTAAGATATATTCTGATGGAGTATTTCCCAGTGACCCTGGGATCCATGGTTAGAGAGCCTGGCAAGGTAGCATCTGTTGCAGATTTTATCTCATGCCTGGGAGTTCACAGAGCACATTAAAGATGGGCCATTTCAAGCTCATTCTGTAGAAACTGGGAAACAAAGTCATCAAATTTCAAATTCACTGTGTGTCATTTCACTTTGATCTCACAATAGTCCCACTTGCTTTGACAGTCATTTCAAAGCGGTATGTGTATCACTCATTCAGACTTCCAGTGGGCACACATACGTATCCCAGAATCATATTTCACATTTTCCCCCTTCTCTGTGTCTCCACATTATTGTTCATCTCCTGTGTTAATTCCAAATTATAAAATATATATTTATGGAATAATTTCAAACCTGTGAGCTTGTATTCTTAGGAGAAAGGTAAAAGGAGGCTGCAGGCAGCCTCCTTCTCGCTGAGAGCCGTCATGGGCCATCCCCAAGCTCACCCCTCTCTCTTCCTTCCTCTCTTCTCAGTCTCAGAACTGCCCTGCCAGGGTCACATGCCTAGCAACAAGCATAATTTTGGCTGTTGGAAAAAGAATAGAATCCAGCACAAAGCAGATGGAGGGAAACAGCAATCAGCATTCGGCCAGCCTAACCAAGGAATGCAGGCTCTCTTCCAGAGCCCTCCCACCTTAGAGAGGTTGGAGTCTAAATTGCTCACTTTTCTACCAGACCTGTCAGCCCCACACCAGTTCCTACAATGAGTTCTCTGATCCCCTTACTTTTTCCTGGTTCCTTCTCAGCATCCATAATTCTCTACAGAACCAGGCCAAGCCTCCATGTTCTGATTCATAACCTAGAGCCTCATCCGTGCTGAACCAGAAATAGCTGTGGAAATCTCTGCAGAAAACAAAAGGTCTCCTCTAAAAACCAAAACTGTCCTGGAGGTGCAACCAGCTCTCAACCCAGCTAGAAGTCTGTCTTTGACAACTCAAATAGGACTAGAGATCAGGGAGAAGAAATCATAATCCACAGCCTAACACGCTTTGTACCATGTCTGAATAAGCCAAAAGACAGAGTATAACCGATTGATCCAACTAGAAAACGTAAAACGGTGTGTGCATACATGGATGGTTTCTGAGCAGGAAACCATTTTTGCTTATGGAACCTTCACATGCATGATTTCGCTGCCCTGGTGAAAATTTTTAAGTGAAACAGTGCATTTTGTACCATTATCACTACGAGGTTGACACAGGCAGTGAAATAGGAAGTTGATTTAAATGCATCTGTATTTTGATATTAAACTGCATTGGAAAATACAGTTTTGAAAATTTCTCAAACTCTTCCTGCTTCCTACAACTGTAGAATAGTGCCAGATGATGCTTACAATTTGGCCATGAGTGATGGTATGAGGAACCTCCTCTGGAGAATCTGAAAGTAATTGGGAACCGGATGTCTGGAGATCTGGGTTCTTCCCAGCTCTGTTGTCTACAGGCATATGACCCTTCGAATCTATAATTTCTGCCTTTCTGGGCACTCCATTTTTTTCACCAACAAGGAGAATAATAATATCTGCTGTACCTAACCCGTATGAATAGATGTGAAAGCAATTTGAAAATTGTCAAGGACCAGCTCATGTAAGAAATTACTATATTATTTCCAGGATATTCATCATCTGGAAATGTGCTAGCTCACACTAAAGTTGAGCAGGGATAAAGAATCACAATTCTCGAATCAACTATTTATTGTTGTTGTTGTTCAGTCACTAAAGTCATGTCCAGCTCTTTGTAGTCCCATGGACTGCAGCACACCAGGCTTCCCTGTCCTTCACTATCTCCTGGAGTTTGCTCAAACTCAAGTCCATTGAGTCGGTGATGCCATCCAGTCATCTCATCCTCTGTTGTCCCCTTATCCTCCTTTCTTCAACCTTTCCCATCCTCGGGGTCTTTTCCAATGAGTCAGCTCTCTACTTTAGGGGGCCAAAGTACTGGAGCTTCAGCTTCAGCATCGTTCCACTGAATACTCAGGGTTGATTTCCTTTAGGGTGACTAGTTCAACTATTTAGAAACTATTTAGAATTAATACTATTAATTTCTATCAATTATTCAGAAATTAATATTTATGTTAGAAACAAGTGTTTTCCTAAAAAGATGTTGAATGTGACCCATTTTAAATTATTAGATGACTATTGCTGGATAAGGACAACCTACTTTGGTTCCCTATGACTGGTGCTTCCTCATTTTGTGACAAGTAGAGGCACATGATTGAAACTGTCTAGAGATGTCCTTCCAGAAATCTATAGCTGACTCCTCATAGGAATCAATTTTTGGATTCCTCATTATTGACTGGATTACACCTTCCTCCCAAATATAAAATAAAATGTATTCCGAAACATAATGTTAGTTCAGTTTTGCTTTAACTTTAGGCATTTGAAGGTGTACAAGCTTTCTAATTGAAGTCACTGGTTGTTGACTGATTAATAATGTTATCAAATCACTTTTGAGTCATTCCACATCCAACATGCTTTTTATGCATTCCTTTATTTAATTCTTTCATCAGTTCTCACATGAAATGGATGCAAATGATTTCCATTCTGTAGATGAGGCAGCTGAGGCCAAGCGTGATTATGGTAACTTGCCTACATCATACAACTGTTGCTGAGTGTAACTGGGGCTCAGATCATGTCTTTAGGACTTCAGCTTGTGCTCTTTACCTTGTACCATTGTAGCCTGACTACAAAACTTTGCTCATTCCAGGGGAAGAGGAAATGTTCTCATTTCTCTCCTAGAAATCTAGGAGAGATACTTTACCTTAATTTTTTTTAAAATCAGATGAACATTTTCTTTCTTTTTTTTTTTTGAAGTAATTGCTTGATAGATAAAAATTTCTTAGGTTTAAAGAAAAATCTACATCCTATAATTACCATATCCTATAATTTGCGTAGCAAGCTGAAAGAACACGTTGGGTATGTTTCAGAATCACTGTCTTAAAGAAATTTAAGCTGCAGTTACAATAAAAAAAGAAAAATATGAAATTTAAGTATACCCATGGCTGGTTTCACATTTTATCTTGTGGGATAACCTCCAAATTGTGTAAAATTCCTGGAGAAGAGGTTACATTAAGGCAAAGATGACAGAATGTGGCAGGAGAAGTTTGGATTTAGATCATTTAGTTGTTCTTATTTGATTCCAAAAATTAGATAAATGGTTTCTCCGCAGAAAGATTAATACCAGGCAGAGGCCAGCAATCATTTTGAGTCTGAGCACGTGCCTTGGCAGAGAGAGGAAAGAAAGGAAAGATTCTTTTTTTAAAATGAGAATGAAAATGACTGGGCTGTAGTGTAGTTTCATAAGAGATTTTTCCGAGTCTCATTTGAGACATCTTATTTGTACTGAGGGACATGCCTGCCGAAGGTTATCAAGCCTAGACTGAAGTCTAAGTTACACATGCTGGACTAACCCTGAACATTCTTACATTTAAAAGTTTGCCATTTGGGGGGCTTCCTTGGTGGCTCGATGGTAAAACAAACAAACAAACAAAAAAAAACCTGTCTGCCAATGCAGGGGACACAGGTTCGATCCCTGGTCTGGGAAAACCCCACATATCATGGAGCAGCTAAGTCCATGCACCACAACCACTGAGCCCACGTGCCACAGCTACTGAAGCCCACATGCCTAGAGCCTGTGCGCCACAACAGAAGCCACCGCAATGAGAAGCCCACGCGTAGGAACTACAGAGTAACCCCTGATCTCTGCAGGTAGAGAAAGCCCACCCACAAGCAGCAATGAAGACCCACCCAGCCATAAATTATAAATAAATGAATAAATTCTTTTTTAAAAGTTTGCCATTTTCAAAAAACAACCAATGAAAAAAATTGTGTGTGTGTGCACACACAGTATGCAATGTCCTATCTATAAAAGTCTCGCATATAATGTGCAAAGTCGTGCTCAATAGAACCAGCATTTCTAGTGGACTAGCGATAATTTTCACCAACTCCTTCATTTACAGAAGAAAGAACTTGAAGTCCAGAAAGGTTTACTGCATTTGAAAAGATTTGCCAAACACAAAATAAAATGGGCCATGTCCCAAACCACAGAGAAGCTACAGACCAACTCTCCCATAACTGATACCACTGTAGAGTATAATTCTCCCCATAAAGAAACACGAAGCCCCAACCACAATGATTATTTCTGGCAACATTACTGCTGCAAAACCTACAACAATGAGAGGATTTATACCAGCTCTTGATGTTTATGGCAATGAAATATGATCTATAAATCTCAAATTCTCAAAAAGTAAAGAGTCTCGTCACAGGAGAAGCACAATGAGCTCCTCTGAGGCCGTCTTATAGGTCCTGAGACCCTATTCTGAGCAGAAGACCCCTCTTCTGACTGCGCCCTGCTGAGGGGGAGGGCAAGGAGGAGGGGATTCTACCTGAGAGAAGAGCAGGGAGGGCAGCCTGAGGAAAGCCACTGTTTGAATTAGGAGTCTGTTTTTAAAGGGACAGGCAGCATTTCAGCAATCACAAAAATTAAAAATATTAGAGATCCCACATTCTCACCACCTTGACAATTTGCTTTTTATTTTCCTATTTTCTTTTTGGTCCATATTCATATATAGACATACTTTCTGAATTGTAATTTATTTCCTTTTCCCAAAACTCACTTGGAGTTCTGTCTCAAGTTTCACTTCCATACAATAGAAGGTTCATATTCAGTCCATCAGGATGCTCCCTGGTCTCTCCTCCTCTCCCACATCCTTGGTATAGACTCTCGGGGACCTGGGTCTCTGGGGAAGGGCTCCTAGCACTCAGCGTTGATCTGGCTCAAGCCCCTTCTGGCATCTGTTTACTGTAGCCTGGGGGCCTCAGCCTTCTCCTTGCAAACCTGCCTTTCTGTCCTTTCTCTTCTACTGCTTCCACATCCTGTAGGCTGATAATCATTTCTGAGCATTCCCTGGAAGCAAGGCTCAGATCCTCGTGGCTCCACATCCTGTTTGAGAGCGAATAGGGCCTGTCATGTTCTCCCTGGAATTCTACTTGAGGAGAAAGGACAGGGTCCCTGCCCTGAGTCTCACTCATTTCTCTATTTTACTTTTTTTTGGAGTATAGTTGCTTTACAATGCTGTGTTAGTTTCTACTATACAACACCGTGAATCAGCTATACATATACATATATCCCCCCTTTTATGGATTTCCTTCCCTTTTAGGTCACCACATAGCATTGAGTAGAGTTCCCCGTGCTATACATTAAGTTCTAATTATCTATTTTCTACATCGTACCAGCACTAATGGTAAAGAACCCGCCTGTCAATGCAGGAGATATAAGAGATGTGGGTTCGATCCCTGGATCAGGGAGACCCCCTGGAGGAGGGCGTGGCAACCCACTCCAATATTCTGGCCTGGAGAATCCCATGGACAGAGGAGCCTGGAGGGCTACAGTCCCTGGGGTCACAGAGAGTCAGACACGGCTGAAGTGACTTAGCCTGCCTGCATAGTATCAATACTGTATATATGTCAGTGTCAGTCTCTCAGTTCATCCTGTTGCTGTCCTTTATCCCTTGGTGTCCATACATTTGTTCTCTAGGTCTGTGCCTCTGTTTTCTGCTTTGTAAACATGATTACACCATTTTTTTCAGGTTCCACATATATGCATTAATATACAGTATTTGTTTTTCTCTTTCTGACTTACTTCACTCTATATAACAGTCTCTAGGTCCATCCACCATCCATGTCTCTACAAAGGACCCAATTTCATTCCTTTTAGTGGCTGAGTAATATTCTCTTGTATATATGTACCGCATTTTCTTTCACACTCTTATTTCTTTAAACTCCTACCTCAGCTCAAAGGATCTCTACCCAGTTCCTTAAATCTAAGAAGCTGATATCTTTGTGCCCTTACTCCTTTGTGAGAGCGTCATCCTAGAGCAAGGCCTCCTTCAAATCTCCAGCTGCTGAGGGGGGAAGTAAACACATCTAAGGAGAAAATCATAATGGTTAATAGAATCAGTCTGCCACATCTGTGATTGTCTTGTGATTGCAGCTTTGCATTAGGGCCATCACTGTAGCCTACCAGAAGTACTTTGCTAGGAAGCGATCACAGGGGTCGTTTTGTGGCTGTAAGAAGTTATATCCATGAGTGGCTATAACATAATTTAGTTAATCATCTCCCCATTATTGGACATTTATTTCCAATTTCTAGCTATCATACGTAACACTGCTGTGAGAGTGAGTTTTGAAAGAAAAATTTATTTTAACAAAAAGCCTGAGAATGCAATTTTATCAAATTGTTCTGAACTTAAGTGGATAAAGCGATTACCTGCATGATGACCTGGTCCCCACTAGCTCTTCTTTTGCTTTTAAAATCATAAATAATTCTGCACAGTAGGGGCTCAGGTTCTTGCCCTACACCAACGGCTGTCATTTCACCACCTCAACGTTGTGAGGATGTTTCAGAAGAGGTCAGAATTCTTAGCAGTCAGGAACCATTGTTTTCTAAGGACTGGATCAAGAAGGGAGCCTGGACATGCTTGCACATAAAATTTTCTCTTCATTGACTTAAACTTAGAAACAGTTTTATAGTTTAAAATTCCAGAGCCCTTTGTTTTTTATGGCAGTGAAAATCTAAGTCATTTCTGCTAATTTCCTGAACACAATTTAAAAATTTCAGCATTAAGGAGATTTTAAAACTGCTACATTGAAAAAAGAAAAAGAGCAAAGACATTGATATAGAACTAACAGAGTCCCAAGAACAAGCAAATGTGAGTAGTCCGATTTCTACAAACTGACGCTTCAAGAATGTTTTGTCTAAAGATAGGAGATTTTTATAGGACATTTCCAAATGTCTACATTTGGAAGTCATCTTTGCTGTTAAAAAAACACAAGGATACAAGGGAACCATCTTTTACAAACAGAATAACAAATACTTGGTATTCAAGACCAAAAATACTACTTCTGAGATTCTCTAATCAATGTGAAAGACAGCTTATGTGCGTCAGCACACATAGCAAAATAGGTATTTTGGAATTTTGGCAGAGCAAAAAATTTGAAATGATTCAGTGCCCACCAAAAGAGAACTGGTTTAACTATTATGGCATGGATTTGGAATACTGTCATTTTGTTTTTTAAAATGGGCATCCCTCTAAGTACAAATATCAAAGAATTTCCAGGATACATTGATAAATTCGTTTTTTAAAAATTCAGAAACATGTTTATAGTATTCTAACATTTGTGTAGAAGGAAAGAATACATATATATGTTTATAAGTTCATAGACTATTTCTGAAAGAATGTAAAAAGTAATACGAATTGCCCTTAGGGAAGGGAAATGAAGGCTAAAGACAAAGGAGTGAAAAAGAAGTTTTTTCACTGTGTAATCTTCCACTTCTGAAGACTTGTTCTGTGAGCATATGTTATCCATTCAAAAATGTAATTTATTTGGTGATTCCTCAAAAAGCTAAACAGAGAATAACTATGTGACTCAGTAACACCATTCCTGGGTATATGAAATAAATGAAAACAGGGACTCAAATATTATAAGCCCACATTCCCTGCTGAGCACTGAAGAATTGATGCTTTCAAATTGCAATGCTGGAGAAGACTCTCAAGAGTCCCTTGGACAGCAAGGAGATCAAACTAGTTAATCTCCTAAGGAAAAACAATCCTGAATGTTCCCTGGAAGGACTGATGCTTAAGCTGAAGCTTCAGTACTTTGGCCACTTGATGTGAAAAGCTGACTCATTGATAAAGATCCAGATGCTGGGAAAGACTGAGGGCAGGAGAAGCGGGTGACAGAGGATGAGGTGGTTGTATGGCAACATCGACACAATGGACAGGAGTTTGAGCAAACTCTGGGAGATAGTGAAGGACAGGAAAGCCTGACATGCTGCAGTTCACAAAGTTGCAAAGAGTCCGACACAACTTAGCGACTGAACACCAACAATAAGAAATCCACTGCAGCATTATTCAGGATAGCCAAAAGCTGGAAATAGCACAAGTGCCCACCTACAGGTGACAAGATCAACCAAATGTGGTCTCCACATGTAACAGAATATTATTCAGCCATAAGAAGGAAGGAAATTCTGACTCATGCTACATCATGGATGAATCTTGAAAGATATTATGCTAAGTGAAATAAAATCAGCCACAAAAGGTCAAATACTGTTTGATTCCACTTAGCTGAAATATCTAGACCAGGCACAATTCTAGAGACAGAAAGTAGATTAGACGTTGCCAGAGGTTGCAGGGAGGGGAAATGGGAAGTTATTGCAAAATTATCAGAGTTTCTATCTGGGCTCATGAAAAACTTTCGCAAGTAGAGATCATGATGGTTGCACAAGATGTGAAAGTAACTGATAATGCTGAATGGTACACTTCAAATTGGTTAACATGGTAAATTTATGTTACATATATTTTACCACTGGCTTCCCTAGTGGCTCAGACAGTGAAGAATCTGCCTGCAGTGCAGGAGACATGGGTTCGATCCCTGGGTTGGGAAGATCCTGTGGAGAAGGAAATGACAACCCACTCCAGTATTCTTGCCTGGAAAATTCCATGGACAGAGGAGTCTGGTGGGCTAGAGTCCATGGGGTCCCAAAGAGTCAGACACGACTGACTGACTAATACTTATGTTTTACCACAATAAAAAAATTCAACTAAGACGTAATCTAATTTAAAGAAAAATATCCTGTTGAACCTCTTGTCTATCAGAGGTATTCCAGAAGCAAGCTTTCTTCCAACCAGACCCCATCCTCTCAAAGCAAATAGTACCAGGTGCATGCTTTGTGCAAAGTTCTCTGTTGGGCACTGCCCAAAATAGAAAGCTAAGTGGACATACGTCCTCTGTTTCAAAAGGGCTTATCACATATCCTAGCCAGCAGACGTACCTGTCACTGTTGTGTAAAGCAAAGAAGGTGCTGAGTAGGCATGCCAGCCACGTGCAGCAGGAATGTGGAGGCAGAAGCAAGTCAGTTCTGACTGGCATATCCAGGATGGCCTGGCGCGAAGAGCCGGTCATCGGTCCTGCAAGAGGAAGAGGGGTCCTGCGAGGAGAAGGACATCCAGGCTCGGGGGCAGTTAGGTTCGCTGACCTGCTTTAGCGCGGGTGAAACTCTGAACAGAGGGCAGTGGTGTCCCGTCCCTGGAGTGTGGGTCTCGGAGGATCAGACTAAAGGTGATTCTGTAAAGACAGTGGAGACCATGTGCCTGCGTGCTCAGTTCCCATAACCCACCAGGTTTCTCTGTCCATGAAATTTCCCAGGCAAGAATACTAGAGTGGGTTGCCGTTTCCTCCTCCAAAGACGTATGTAACTGGCTGTGATTAATGATAAACACCATTGCCCTCAGACCAGCTTGTTGAGGCGAGATAGTGTCAATTTTCAAGTGTAAAATTCATTTGGACTTTTAAATACTGTGGCTCAGATAGTAAAGTGTCTGCCTACAATGCAGGAGACCTGGATTCTATCCCTGGGTTGGGAAGATCCTCTGGAGAAGGAAATGGCACCCACTCCAGTACTCTTGCCTGGAAAATCCCATGGATGGAGGAGCGTGGTAGGCTACAGCCCATGGGGTCGCAGAGTCAGACAGGACTAAGCAACTTCACTTGGTGGGACAGTAGCTTCGGTATTCTTTCTGTTCTTCCCATTTTCTAGCTTAATATCTAGGAATGTGAGCTTCTTACCCTTATCTGACAGAGACCTTTTAACACTTTATATTTAAAAAAAAAAATTGCCAACTCAAACTGTGTTTGCCATCTAGTGATTAATTCATGCCATTACAGTACCCTAGCTCAGATTTCCTCATTTCTAGGCTCTGCAGTTAAGCTCAAAGGCGTCCAGACTCTGTCCTGTTGGCTGTGGCTTCTGCCTCGAGCCACGCTTTCCCTAAGTCTTCATATGGTAAGCTGACATCACAGACCTCAGTAATGAAGTCTGACCCCTCTGAGAGTAGTAATAATATTCACCCAAAAGAAATATGTAGCAGGTTTTTTTTTTTTTAATGTAGTAGTTTAAAAGAAAATGCACTTGAAGGATTATGTATTATGAAAAGTTTAGGTAGATTCCGATTTGAAAATTAACCTGCAGCAGCGTCTTTGTGTGAATGTAGACTTCTCAGATAAATGGGTGAGATTCTGACCGTAGTGGATTCCATGGCCACCTCCAGACTTGCCCTTCTTCCTGTGTGTCTTCCAGAGATAAGGACAGTAACAGTCTCGCCTCCAAAGAGGCAGTATCTATTTGAACATAGTTCTCCAAATTTCCGACTTTCTGAACACAGATCAAAGTAAGGACCCACGCTTTCTTCTTCTAAACATTTGTTACATCCTTGAGTTAGCAAAAGCAGCTCAAAGGCTTTTCTTTCAAAGGCTGTTGTTAATCAGTTGGGAGAGTGAACCAAGAAATATTTTGTATATGCAGGAGATTTAAAACTCAACATCAGTTACTTAAAATTCTTGATGGGCCCAGGGTAATATTTTGCATTTGAAGCAGAGTTTTCAGGGATGAATCAGAGCTTCTGAACGATGATTTCTGCACTAGAAAATATCCTGGGTCCAATATCTTGCTTTTCCCCTGAGATTTAGGCTGTGGGAACTCATTTACTCAGTGATTGCTAACTGAATGGCTACTGTCCGCAGGAAATGGTTAGGATGATATCTTTTCAAAACTTTATTGTAACCTCTTCAGCTTCCATGGGATCCATGCAAGGCCTTCTTACAAGGAATTTTGTCCTAGGAAGGATTGTGCTGTAGAGAGATAGTGGATAGAGTTCCCACTTGACTGCCAAGGGCAGCTTATTTTTCAGGTTGTTACGAATGGTTAGCCTGATCGCTGCTTCTGGCTTCCAGTCTAGCAACATGCCCTTCTCTGCCAAAGCCTGGAGCGTGATAGAGGGTGTTGTGGGAAGCCATTCACTCAGTCTCCAAAACCATGTGCACTGCTTGGCTGTCATTTTTAACTGTTACTGTGTCTTTTTTTTTTTGTTTGTTTTTCTGTGATGAAACTCTCTACGTCTGACTTTTGCAGGGAAAGCCAGAGATACCGGGTGTATGTTGTGATACCACTTCTGCCAGGTTTTGAAGGAGACATTTCAACCGGTGGAGGAAATGCTCTACAGGCAATAATGCACTTCAACTACAGGTGCCAAAGTTCTGAAATCCTCTGTTTTCAGCTTTCAGTCAGTCATGCATGTAAACTGGCCAGAGGCATGGAAATGTTTTTCTACATCTACTCAGTGGAGCGTTGAACAGATGGACACATTTCTTTGTTTTGCATTTGAATCTTGGTCTGTTCACTAGTTGATAAAACTCAAATAAGCCTAAAATCTTACATGGTAGGCCTAGGACACTTGGTAAGTATAAAAGAACTAAAATATTAGTCTCTCTCTTATACTAATTGCCTATCACATATGTGTATATATACATATATATATAGAGAGAGAGAGACAGAGAAAGTAGAGAGTGCTTATCTCCATTTATGAGATATATATACACAATATATATACAAATATACAAATACTAATATTTTAGTTATTTGTTGTTTTAGTCGCTAAGTTGTGTTTGACTC
The DNA here is from genome assembly GCF_016772045.2 of Ovis aries. Lineage (NCBI taxonomy): Eukaryota > Metazoa > Chordata > Mammalia > Artiodactyla > Bovidae > Ovis > Ovis aries. Next base: position 216,564,295 of record NC_056054.1, read on the forward strand.
TTTTGTAACCCCATGAACGATAGCCCTCCAGGCTCCTCTGTCCATGGGATTTCCCAGGCAAGAATACTGGAGGAAATACATTTCCTGCTCGTAGTGATCTTCCCGACCCAGGGATCAAACCTGTATGTCCTGCACTGGCAGGTGGATTCTTTACCATTGAGCTACCAGGGATTTAGTACATATTAATATATATTATAAATGGAGATAAGGACTTTATATACATATAACATTCTTTATATATAATTGTTATCTTCAAGCCATAAATAGTTATTGAGCTTTCCATATTCCTTGCAGTAAGTAGATAAAAGAGAAAAATTAAATGCTTACAGTGACATGATTTGCACATGATGGTTTATGAGTATTTTAGGCTGCAATCCTTCAACAAGGTTGGTAATAATAGTCTCTGCCTGTAAATGAAGCATGAAGGTTCTTTCCTGTCTCCTGGAATTTTAATTCTGTTTTCCCTGCTATCTCATTGTTAGAATTTTAGGGAGAATGCTAAGTCCTGTTCTCAATATTCTGAAAAGCAGAGTGTCCATATTCACTCAAAAAGGCCCACGAGGCTTCAGCTTTGGCCAGGAGATGATGAAGAAAGGACTGAGAGGTCCTAGCCGGTAGGCAGTACAGAGAGGTGGTGCAGAAAGTGATGGAAACCAACCCCCCACCGCCTTCCTGCCTGGCCTTCTTTCTGGGTCACTTAGCTGAGAAGAGTGACCTAGTAATGAGTAAATGCAGCAGCCCTGGCGTAAATCCAGCTCCCAGTTACAAACCCTGTGGCGTGAGACACAAAAGTGCCTACTCAGGGTCATATGTCCAAGCAGGGACTAGCACTTGGATATTTTCTTTTAATATCCCGTTTTTTAGAACCATTTGTAGTTTCCCACCTTTCTAATCAAATTCTTTTGTGGGGAAGGGACAGATAAGGTCTTGTCCCAAACCCTCAGTGTGTGAAGCAGATAAGGATTCAGGGCCTTGGTCAGATTGGAGGTGGGGGCTTCGATGTGCTCTGGCTTGTGTCCTCCTCCCTAGAGGCACCCCTTTCAGGATCTAAGGCCTTCCAGTGGTTTGAGTGTACCACTGTGGTGGAAACCTTTTTTTTAACCCTCTTGTTTCTTTCTGACTTTTTAAGCATGTATCTTTCTGTCTGCCAGGGTTTCAAGTAAAGATGTTTTGTTTCTTCTGGGGTAATTTTGCCCGGTGACAGTATGAGAAAGCATTCCCTGTGCTTTGGTCCATACAGTTGAAGATTTGCCCACTTCTCATATTATCTGATTTATAACATGACAAACAAAGCTTTTGAAGTATTTAAGGCACTGACATAATGTTTGATTTGGTTTTATCCACTTCATTTGCCATGCTAATATTATTTTTGGAATTGTAATTACTTTCTATGACTGTTTTCTTGGGTTTGAACCAGCTGAATGAAATAACATGTTTGGCTTTTGTTCAGCAACCGAAACTATAACCTTTTATTATGCAAAAACATCTCTATTTGCTGGCATCATCTTTAATAATATCAGCATTTCCTAGGCATAAGTGTAGTTTTAATTACTTTCATAGAGCAAGCAGATGGAGCATAGAATTTTTTGCTTTGTCAGTCTAATTCATCGTCTATTATCAGAGTCTTGAGAAACAAAACCATTAGTAGAGTCAGCTATTCGAGACTATACTTTTCACTTTTAAAGGGTTTTCTTTACGGAGAGAGCTCAGGTACAGTAGTTTCTTTAATTCCAAAGGAACTAACGCCACCTTTTCTAAGAGGGAAAACTCATTCATAATCCATCTTTTTAAAATAACATCTCTTTCTGGGCTTCCCTGCTGGCTCAGATGTAAAGAATCTGCCTGCCAATGCAAGAGACTCAGGTTCGATTCCTGGGTTGGGAAGACCCCCTGGAGAAGAGACTATCTACCAACTCCAGTATTCTTGCCTGGAAAATTCCAGAAGAGCCTGGTGGGCTATAGTCCATGGTGTCACAAAGAGTCAAACACCACTGTGTGACTAACACTTTCACTTTCTGAAATCTAATATCAATTTTGTAACTTTTCCATTTATCCACCTCAAAACAACTTGTCCCATCAGTAACAGAAGTGACACTCATATTTTTTTCTTTTAAAAAGGCTATGTAGCATCTTCTCATAAAAGCACTTCCTCTGTTTTTACTTGGATTCAGTTCAGTTCAGTTCAGTCACTCAGTCATGTCCGATTCTTTGTGACCCCATGAATCGAAGCACACCAGGCCTCCCTGTCCATCACCAACTCCCGGAGTTTACTCAGACTCATGTCCATCGAATCGGTGATGCCATCCAGCCACCTCATCCTCTGTCGTCCCCTTCTCCTCCTGCCCCCAATCGCTCCCAGCATCAGAGTCTTTTCCAATGAGTCAACTCTTCACATGAGATAGCCAGAGTATTGGAGTTTTAGCTTTAACATCAGTGCTTCCAATGAACACCCAGGACTGATCTCCTTCAGAATGGACTGGTTGGATCTCTTTGCAGTCCAAGGGACTATCAAGAGTCTTCTCCAACACCACAGTTTAAAAGCGTCAATTCTTTGGCACTCAGCTTTCTTCACAGTCCAACTCTCACATCCATACATGACTACTGGAAAAACCATAGCCTCGACTAGACGGACCTTTGTTGGTAAAGTAATATCTCTGCTTTTCAATATACTGTCTAGGTTGGTCATAACTTTCCTTCCAAGGAGTAAGCATCTTTTAATTTCCTGGCTCCAATCACCATCTGCAGTGATTTTGGAGCCCCCCAAAATAAAGTCTGACACTGTTTCCATTGTTTCCCCATCTATTTGCCATGAAGTAATGGGACCAGATGCCATGATCTTCATTTTCTGAATGTTGAGCTTTAAGCCAACTTTTTCACTCTCCTCTTTCACTTTCATCAAGAGGCTTTTTAGTTCCTCTTCACTTTCTGCCATAACGGTGGTGTCATCTGCATGTCTGAGGTTATTGATATTTCTCCCGGCAATCTTGATTCCAGCTTGTGCTTCTTCCAGCCCAGTGTTTCTCATGATGTACTCTGCATATAAGTTAAATAAGCAGGATTACTGCAATTGGGATTGATTCCTTTGAAATCTGTTTAATTGTTTCTTTCCTTTATATGTTTTCAGAACCATGTGCAGAGGAGAAAATTCCATCCTTGGACAATTAAAAGCAGAGAGTGAGTAACTGCTTTTCTTTTCCTGCATGGTTGTTTCTTGGGACACATTGGGATTAGTGTTTTTACAGTGTGGTTATAGAACTCTTCACAAAAGATAGCCCACAAAATGCTTAGCAGAAATAAATTACTTATTTTCACTAAACTGTCTAAACAGTTGTTCAAATAAAGCCATCACAGCATGAGATGCATAGGTGATAGAAATGAGAGTATTTTTATAAATTTTTTAAAACTTTTTACACTTTTTATTTTTTTTGGCCATACCTTGCAGCCTTTGGGTTCTTAGCTCCCTAACCAGGGGTAGAATGCAAACCGTCTGTGGTGGAAAGCTGAGTTTTAACCACTGGATGGCTGAGGAAGTCCCTATTTTTACAGTTTTTATAATTTATTTTTATTTACTTATAGTAATTGTTTTTATAAGAAGTGGGATTTGTAAGGCACCTCAAAAGACCCCACGTGTATACCTATGGCTGATTCACACTGATGCATAGCAAAAACCAAGACAATATTGTAATTATACTACAATTAAAAATTAAATATAAATTTAAAAAAATGACTTCGTATGTATCTTCTCCTGTGATCCCTCACCACAGTCCTGGAAAGTAAACAGAAAGGGGTCATCTTGGCTTTAAGGATGAGTTGGTCAACAAGTATGTACATGGCCTCCTGTGTGCGTGATTGCTAAGTCGCTTCTTTGCAACCCTATGGACTGTAGCCCACCAGGCTCCTCTGTTCATGGGATTCTCCAGACAAGAATTCTGGAATGGGTACCTATTTCCTTCTCGAGGGAGTCTTCCTGACCCAGGGATTGAACCCAGGTCTCCTGTATTGCAGGCAGATTCTTTACATCTGAGCCACGAGGGAAGCCCCATGGCATAGTAGGGACACCCCCAAATCCACTCCTAAATAAAAGCAACAAAAATGCTTGCAAAAATTGTCAAAAATCAACTTCTGCAGAACTTGGGAAATTAACCAAGGGCATGTAACAATTTGTTTATTCAAGAAGGACAGCAGAATCTTGGTAAAAGCAGACAGCTTTTTAATTTGCCATGTGTCCATCCCCTTCTCCTCAGTTCCATAGAAGCCTTGAGAACCAACTCACCATCACTGAGAAAGGAAACCCATAGCCTGCCAGCTACTGGGAGGAGCCTAATAGGTTGAAACTTCCTACTTCCCACAATCCTCAGAGAATAGTCATAATTTGACCTGACAGACAGTTCGAAAGACTTTAAAATAGCTAGTTTAACTATGTTTAAAAAAACTGAAGGAAATAAATCTAAGGAACTAAAGAGAGGTATAAAAACAGTCACTCTCCAAATAGAGACCATAAAAACTAAAAATTTTTAATAATAATCAAATATAAGTTGAAATAAAATGTACATTAGAGATTCCAGTAGCATACTGGAGTACGCAGATAAATCAACAAACTTAAAGATAAATCAATTGAGATTACCCAGTCTGAGGAGCAAGAAAAAAAAAAGAATGCAGAAAAATGAATGTGGCATTTAGAATAGCCCCTGTTGTTGTTCAGTCAGAGTCGTGCTGACTGTTTGTGACCCCACGGATTGTAGCACACCAGGCTTCCCTCTCTTTCACCATCTCCTGGAGCTTGCTCAAACTCATGTCCATAGAGTCAGTAATGCCATCCAACCATGTCATCCTCTGTCACCCCCTTCTCCTGCCCCCAATCCTTCCCAGCATCAGAGTCTTATCCAATGAATCAGCTTTTCTTGAAAAAGAACAAATGGGAGGATTCACACTCTCAATTTTAGAACTTACTATAAACCTACAGTAATAAACCAGTGTGATACTGATATAAGGATAGACATGTAGGTCATAGGAGTAGAACTGAGAATATGGAAATAAACTCCTATGACTGTGAACACTTGAATTTCAACAAGGGTTTCAGGACAATTGCATGTCCTGAAATGGTGTTTGAACAACTGGATATTCACATACAAAGGGATGAAGTTGGGCCTTATACCACATACAAAAAAAATAAGTCAAAATGAATCAGGACCTAAAATGTAAAAATTCTTAGAAAAAAACATAGACAAAAATCATTCTGACATTGTATTAACATAGGTTTCTTGGCTTTACAACAAAAGTATAAAAATAGATTAAGTTGGATTTATCAGACATAAAAGCTTTTATATTCCAATGGACACTATCAAGGAACTGGGAAAAAAAAGACTGAAAAAGATGTTTACAAATCATATATCTGATAAGGGATTCATATCCTAAATACACAAAGAACATTTACAAGTCAACAATAAAGAGATAATCCAATTAAAAATGGGCCAAGAATCTAAATAGACATTTCTCTAAAGAAGATATACAAATGGCCAATAAACATATGAAAAGATACTCAACATCATTAGTCATTAGAGAAATTCAAGTAAAAATTGTAAGATACAACTTCATATCCCCTAAGATGGCTATGATTTAAGACATAAAAAAGATAATGATGAGAATATGAAGATTTTAGAATCCTCATACATTGCTGCTGGGAATTCAAAATGATGTGGACTCTTTGGAAAGCAGTTTGGTAGTTCCCCAAAAGTTAAACATAGAGCTAACATACACTCAGTTACTCAGTTGTGGCCCACTCTTTGCAACCCCATAGACTGTAGGCTTGCCAGGCTCCTGGAATTTTCCAGGCAAGAATACTGGAATGGATTGCCATTTCCTTCTGCAAGAGTTACCATATAACTTAGCAATTCTGCTCCATTGAATATACCCAAGAGAATTGAAAACATGCTCACACAAAAACAAAGGAAGGAAAATAAAACAACCAAAAGAAAACTACTACTCCTTTGTTGGAGCAGATTCCCAGTGCCAGAAATGCCAGAAAATCCTGACTCTTGTGGCCAAATATAGGCAAATATAATGGGTATGGCTTTTATTTTCAGAGTAATTAAAATACCTTAAAATTGGATAGTGGTGATGATGGTACAACTTTGTGAATATACCTTTTTTTAAAAAGACACTGAATTGCATACTTTAAAGAGGCAAATTTTATGGCCAGTGGATTTTTCAAATGATTTGGAAGCCATAAGAATAATGAATTAAGCCTTTAAGACTATATAATTTTAAACTTATCTATTTCTGTTTAGTATTCAGTGATTTTTCACAAATGGTCTCCTCAATCTAAAAATCTTGAGAAAGAACTTTGGACATAAGACATGTACATCACCAATACTAAATACTTTCAAAAGTTGAATCTAATTTTATCCAGGACATAAATTTACCAGGGGCTTCCCTGGTGGCTCAGTGGTAAAGAATCCACCTGCAGTGCAGAAGACGGAGGAGATGCGGATTTGATCCCTGGGTCAGAGAGGCACCTTGGAGGAGGGCATGGTAACCCCCTGCAGCATTCTTGCTGTGAAAACCCAGTGGACAGAGAGAGGAGCCTGGTGGGCTACAGTTCATAGCGTCACAAAGTCATACACGACAAGCAACTGAGCGCTCATGCACACAGATTTATCAGAGCATTACCCTATCTCTAGGGTAGTGGCTTAAAATGAAGTTGATAGTGAATGAGTAAGGTTCTAAAAGATCTATTGATAAGAACAAAATCAGGGGACTTCTCCAGTGGTTAAGACTCTGTGCTTCCACTGCAGGGGTGAGGGTTGATCCCCGAGCAGGGAATGAAGATCCCACATACCATATGGTGTGGCAAAAAAAAGCATGAAATTAAAAGTAGATAAAATGGATGCATCTTTAAAAAAGAAATAAAATCAGGACAGTCATTCAGTAATGACAGTGGCTAGGAAAAATGCAAAGGTGAGGTTATAGGAGAATAAAAAGTCAGAACAAGACTATTATTTAGTTTCTCAATCACAAAAATATCCTGAGCTTATTATAAAGCATTTCCTTTGACTCTGGACTTTTTTTCTTCCTTTGCCTATTCAGGGGAAAAATTGGATTTTAGCATAAGAAATAATTTCAATGTTAAGCCCTCTTACAAAACGAGTTCCAAGTACCCTGGGAACAAGTCAAAATCAGGCATCTCTGTGGGGGAAACGCTCATACTCTAAACATGGAAGAATAGATTAATTACATAATGCCCCTTTTTGAGGTGCAGTGTTGTATTGTTGGCTTTGTTTTTGTAAAAGTATAGTGGGTTTTAAATACATGAACTAACTAATCTCTAATTGGATAGAGAACTGTCATTTTCTCCTGTTTCAGTTCTTTAGAAATAACAAAACTGCTGCTACGAATATGTTAGAATTCCTGAAAAGAAAACCAGCTGTGATTAGTGTATAATTTTGTGATATGCTAATCTTCAGGGATTTAGTGTTTAACTTAAAGCATTTCTTTATCATTTTTTGTAATTGTTGTGAATTATGGCATTTTAGCAGCCAATTTAGTATAATTTAACACAAGGTCTAGAGGTATTCAATCAGGATTAGAAATGTACATATAAGAAGTGCTTGTTTAAGCAGCAAACGCCTGTAACAACTCCAAGTCCTTTCACAAAATGTCCTGATAAACTTAGAGTCTATTGTATCAGATTTCTCATCTTTCAAGCTATATCTGCACCAGCATTCACAATAGATATGTCTTGGGGGCCTATATAAAACTCCAGATTCTCAAATACCTCCATGACATGTACTTTGGAAGCCCCCATGATTATTTTCTGCCTATTGCTCTTTATTAATACCTGTCATGCTCCTGGCTTTCTCACGTTTTATTCAGAAGACACTGTTTCAGCATATTCTCACACCACAAGTTAACATCACCAACATTGTTACTCTGTTGAGTCAGTTTCCTTCACAAAATAACATACACTCAACTGTACTTTGCAGGTTCCCCGGCCCACATTCAACCAACCGCAGACTGAAAATATTTGAGGGAAAAAAAAACTAGAAAGTTCCAAAAGGCAAAACTTGAATTTGCCACAAGCAGGCAACTATTCACGTTAACACCTACATTGTATGAAGTATTGTAAATAGTCTAGAGATGATTTAAGGTGTACAAGAGGATGTGTGTACATCACATGGAAATGGTGTACGACTTTATATTAACATAAAGGACTAGAGTAGGGCAGATTTTTTCATCCTTGGGGATCCTGGAACCAGTACCCTGTGGATACTGAGGGATGACTGTACTGGCCGAAGTAATTTCTCAGTTTTCTTCTCACAAGAGTGGGTAGTCGATCTGTTCACCTCTTTTGACAGGACACAACATATCTACTTTCTAACTTGGAACCCTTATCTTCATTTTGGTCCCTGTGACTGGTATTCACCCTGAGCTTTCTTTTCAAAGGCATTTTTCATAAAGAAATAAAGATTTCTGCCACTCCATAGGAATTATTTCATAGCAAGGGTGAATGGGGAGTAGGTATGGAGTGTGGCCTGTGAGGCTTTTGATGCATGCCCATCAGCCTTTTTTCATTGGCACAAGGGTTTCAGACCCATCTTATACATTCCCATAACTAGCCAGGCAATCAACCATTTCCTCAAGGAACTTATATTTTGCTCCCCGGTTGCTCAGCTGGTAAAGAACCCACCTGCCAAAGCAGGAGATGCAACAGACAAGGGTTCAGTCCCTGGGTCAGAAAGATCTCCTGGAGAAGGAAATGACAATCTGCTGGAGTATTGTTGCATGGAAATTTCCATGGACAGAGGAGCCTTGCAGGCTACAGTCCATGAGGCTGCAAAGAGTAGGACACAACTGACTACCCAGAAACCAAATTCTGGGTGGGAGGTATGATCATTGCTGCTGGGATATTACTGCTGTAGGCTCTTTGCCTGCACATTATCTATCTGTCCATCTATCTATCATCTAATCTCCATACTGATACAATTTCAGTCCCATGCCACAGGATTCCTTCTTGCCATCTCTCTATTTTTTTAACTTCTTTATCTCACAATAAGAAACTTACTTCTATTTTCTATAATATATATATATTTCCTCAATCTTAGAATACACAGAAATTGCTAGCCCAACTACTATGAAAAATATATCTCACTAGAATCCAGTATTTGTTTATAGTTCTTTTTGTCTTTAGCCTAAGAGTATATATCATCAAGAGCTAGTGTTTTTAATTTGGTTTTAATTTGAAAAGCAGTTAGGTTCACTTGCTTTAGTTTGTATTTCATTTGGGGTTCTTTTTTCCTATATCTTTCCTGATTTTTATTTTTCTTTTTTGAGTGTATGCAATAGACTTCCCATAGTAAGAACTATACAAAAGACAGACATGCTTAGACAGGCGCCACTCCACTATACCTCCTTTCGGCTTCTTCCCACTGTCTTTCTCACCCTAATCTACTCACCCTCTACTGGTAACAAATTTTTTCAATTTCTAAGTTATTTGGGCTGTGTTTCTTTTTGTACAAATGAGCAGAAACATGTATATTTTCTTATTTCTCCAAATCTCTTTCATAAGAATAACATACCACATATTCTTTTGTGTATTTGCTCTTTTTAAATTTACGCCCCATCCTGGAAATCACTCTGAATCAGTTCATAGAGAGTTTCAATCCTTTCTGCCTCTGCACAGTCCCCTGTGTACAGATTGGCCATAGTTAATCCAGTTATTCTCTGTGTGAGCATTTAGGTTATCTTCAGTATTTTTCAATTACAATAATATAATTAGTAGCTTTGTGTACATACATTCTTATTGGTTGGAAATGCATATTTAGGGTAAGTTTCTAGAGTGGAAATGCTGGGCTGTAGATAATTTTGTTGGATATTGACAAATTCCCCTCCAAGTTTATACCAGTTTGCACTCTCAGCATCAATGCAAGAGGGAGCTTACTTCAACCGAGTCTCAACAACAGAATATATTATCTTTCTTTCTTTTTTTTTGGTCAGTCTCATAGGTTAAAAAAATGGTTTCTCAGTATAGTTTTAATTTGCATTTCTATTAATTATGAGTGAAGATGACTGTCTTTTCAAATGTATCTTTTAGTCTGTTTGACTTGTCCATGTCTTTTACCTATTTTTCTATGAAGACTTTGATCTTTTTCTCCCTTCAGTTCTTTTTAAAAGTATTTATTTGTTGTGGCTGTGCTAGGACTTCAGTGCCTTGCACGTCCTTTCTTTAGTTGCAGCGAGTGGGGTCTTCTCTTGCTGCAGAGCATGGGCTCTAGGGCTTCCGTGTTGCAGCGTGCAGTCTCAGAAGTGGCGGCTCTGGGGCTCTAGGGCGTAGGCTCAGCGGTCGTGGCACCCTGGTTTCCTTGTTCTGCAGCAGGTGGAATCTTCCTGGTACAGGGACTGAACCCGTGTCCCCTGCATTGGAAGGTAGATGCTTAACCACGGGATCACCAGGGAAGTCCTTTACCTTTTGTTTTTGCTTATTGTGTTTTGTGTCATGCAAATGAGTTTGTTTTGTTTTGTCTAGCCAACATTATTGATCTTTTCTTTTATTGCCTCTAGATAGTTATGAGCGTCCCCTACACTCAGGTTACCAGGAATTCACTCGATTTTCTTCTTAACACCTGTATGGGTTTATATGCTTACATTTTCATCTCTGATTTATTTAGAGTTTTTATGGGAGGAATGGGAGGAATGTATATAATTTTTATCTCTTTCAAATAGCTATGCAATTATACTAGCACCTTTTCTTAAAAAGCCCTTTTCCTAGAGCTACAACCTTTATCATACGCAAAATTTTCATATTTACGTGGATCTGTTTCTGGACTTTCAATTTCAGACACTGGTTTGGCTGTCTATGTACCAGTTCTGCACTGTTTTAATTATACAGACTTTATAGTATGTGTTAATATCAGATATGGGAAAGGTTATCTATAAATGGAAGAACCTCTATATATTACCTGTGAAAAAATTTCCTTCCAAGATACCTAAATGTAATAGGTTCACTGAGTAACATCAACAGCAAAATAGAAAACATAAGTAATACCTGGAAACTTCAGTAAATGAAACATGAACTACCATTGATTCTATCAGCATGCTTCACATTCTCTTATAAAAATTTATATTCTCCTTCTATAAGAATCTGTGATGCTTTGGTTCCACTCCATTTATTCTTAGTATCACACTTAGCTTATCCAGGACAACTGCTGTGTGAGAGGGGGACCATAAAATCTCGTGACTAACACTCACGCCAGAGTAATGATTATGGGTTGATTTGATATGGAATACAGTTCTTATCACATAAATGACCTTCACACAATGAGAGGGCTACATTTTAAAGTACAAACCTGGTACTTCTTGCTCTGAAATAAATTCTCCAAGGTCAAACGTACTTAGGATTTTTTTGTTTCCCTGATTTCAATGCTTTAGAAAGAGGGATGTTATTTAACTGCCAACATTTTTACTTACCCAAAGTCTGTAAAATTTTCACTGCTGCTTTGCCCTGAGTTTGCTACTAAGTATGTATATACATCAAATAGTTTGGGCTCACATCTTGCATCTGATTTAAACAGCAGCAGGTGTTGGGACTTCCCCTGGTGGTCTGGTGGTTAAGAATCTGCCATCTCAATCCTCTTACACTGTTGGTGGGAATGCAAACTAGTACAGCCACTATAGAGAACAGTGTGGAGATTCCTTAAAAAACTGGAAATAGAACTGCCTTATGACCCAGCAATCCCACTGCTGGGCATACACACTGAGGAAACCAGAATTGAAAGAGACACGTGTACCCCAATGTTCATTGCAACACTGTTTATAATAGCCAGGACATGGAAACAACCTAGATGTCCATCAGCAGACAGATAAGAAAGCTGTGGTATATATACACAATGGAATACTACTCAGCCATTAAAAAGAATGCATTTGAATCAGTTTTAATGAGGTGGATGAAACTGGAGCCTATTATACAGAACGAAGTAAGTCAGAAAGAAAAACACCAATACAGTATATTAACGGATATATATGGAACTTAGAAAGATGGTAATGATGACCTATATGCGAGACAGCAAAAGAGACACAGATGTATAGAACAGACTTTTGGACTCTGTGAGAGAAGGTGAGGGTGGGGTGATTTGAGAGAATAGCACTGAAACATGTATATTATCATATGTGAAGTAGATCGCCAGTCCAGGTTCGATGCATGAGACAGGGTGCTCAGGGCTGGTGCACTGGGATGATCCTGAGGGATGGGCTGGGGAGGGAGGTGGGAGGGACAGTCAGGATGGGGAACACATGTACACCCATGGCTGATTCATGTGAATGTATGGCAAAACCCACCACAATAATTGTAAAGTAATTAGCCTCCAATTAAATATTTTTAAATGGCAAAAATAATAAATAAAATAAAATTGGATTAAAAAAAAAAAAAGAATCTGTCATCCAATGCAGGAGATGCGGGTTTGATCCCTGGTTGGGAAACTAAGATCCCACATGCTGCAGAGCGACTAAGCCCATGTACTGCAACTAATAAGCTCACGAGCCACAAACAGAGAGAAGCCCACACACTGCAATGAAAGAAATCCCACAAGATACAGTGAAGATCCCGAGTATTGCAACTAAGACCTGATGCAGGCAAATAAGTAAATTTTAAAAAATAACAGAATAAACAGCAGCAGGTGTCAACCCAGACAGATGCAAATCTTAGGTTGTCCCACTGTGGCTATACTTCAATTATCACTCTTCAGTAGTTAATCAAGAAATCTTTAAAATAAAATGTTCATATTTGAATTTATTTGGGGATCACCTAGCATTGGGGATTCATAGAAATCACTTCAGTAAGATATTTTGAAATTATATCTCCATTTATATTAACAATATAAAAGTCTTCAGAAAGTAAAAATAGATCCTAGATGCATTCTAAAATTATGTACAGACACATACATGTATATGTTATGCAATCTATTCTTAACCTGTTGAAGTGGTATATTTGTTTCGAAAGACAGTAAAATCTAAGATGCCTTTATTGAGCTTGGTCATATTAATTTTAGTGATTTCTTGTTTAATTTACAGTTGGCAATCAGTGGATAAATTATATCTCCTTCTGTGGTCTTAGAACACATGCAGAGCTTGAAGGAAACTTAGTCACTGAACTTATCTATGTCCACAGCAAGTTGCTAATTGCTGATGACAACACTGTTATTATTGGTAAGTACTTGGTCTCTAATTGTGTTCCTTGTCAGTTGACTTACCTCATGCAAAAAATCATTCTTTTTATTCCTTTGAAGCTTCCTTTGCAGTTGAGAGTATCAGTATCTAAAACATTCCTGAAGCAATCTTTTTCGCTTATGTCCTTCCTAATCCCTGTTTTTATCTGTGAAGCAACAGAGGCCCAGAACAATTAAATGGCCATTGTGCAAATTACAGTGTCCAGAGACAGCAGTCTAACCCAGCAGTGCAGCAATCAGTCTGTGCTCATTAATTCTTTATTATTCCCCTTTTAAAAACAAGTACCTAGATTTCAGGGCTGGAAGGGAGAGGTTTGGGAAGGGAAGTGTGTCATAAGTGAGTACCTGGTTGCCTGGCCGTACTTCGTATGTGCTCCCACCACATCCAGCTAACCATTACCTCAGACCCAAGGTTTTTGCAAGAGTCAGGATCGGAAGGATGTTAAAATATCACTGCACCTATGCTTGGAGCTTCCCTGGTGGCCCAGTGGTAAAGAACTGGCCTGCCAATGCAGGAGATTGTGGGTTTGATCCCTGGATTGAGAAGATCCCTTGGGGAAGGAAATGGCAACCCACTCCAGTATTCTTGCCTGGGAAATCCCATGGACAGAGGAGCCTGCCAGGCTACAGTCCACGGGTCACAAAAGAGTTAGATGCAACTGAGCAACTATCCAACATCAACAACAATGTCTATGCTTACCATTTTTCCCCTGGAGTCAGTATTTTGAGTGTTACTAATCCGGCATGCTGCGATTCATGGGGTCGCAAAGAGTCGGACACAACTGCGTGACTGAACTGAACTGAACTGAATCAGGGTACAGAGTAGACCAGCTTGTGTAGTAATAATACAATATAGCCCTAGACTAAGGTCTGCAGTCTTTTCCTGCAGCCCTCACCCCATGACAGATTCAGAGGTGTTACTGGTTGTACTTCTACCCAGATTAGAACAGCTTGCTGAGAACGGTGGGTTTGCAGCTCCATTCTTTTGTACACCCGGAAAGCTTCATTTTCCCATCATGGGGTTGGTTTGCCTTCTAATATCATGTTACATGAACACTGAAAGGTCAAAATGAGAAAATGAGTATTAATAACCAGTCAGATAAATGAACTGACAAGGGTGAGGGGATGTTACTTAAGAGATATGCTGTGTCCCACTGTTGGGCATTCCACTCATCTGTTTTAAATGAAATGTAGTTTCTCAGCTATAAGACATCTATTCTTTAAGAAACTAAATGTCATGGAGTGTTCTGGAAAAAAAATGACAATATATATGCCTTTTCCATTTCTATCCTCCACTGAGAAAAGAAAGAAAAATCTCATACCTAGGAGTAATGAGACTGTCTTCTCTGGAACATGATTTGAAAAGAAAAGCAGTTCTGAAGCCAGAAAATATGTAGACAGTGTGGTGATACACACACACACACACACACACACACACACACACACATTCTTTCAATACTTACTGGGCCTTTAAGAGAAAAATCTTGTGTCTTCAATCTCTTGCCCAGTAGGGATCGGAGCTGTTTAAGGATTCATTTCTTCCCCATCTCCCCTAATAAACAAGTTTTCTCTTATTTCCCCAAGCTATTCTTGTCTTTGCCTCTTTAGAAGCTAATCTCAGAATATTTTTATATTCAAATTGACAGTGACAATAAGGAAAGCGAAAATACTGATGCTTGTTGAAATGGAAAAACAAACAAACAAAGCCAGATAGAGGTCGGTTGATCTCTTCAGGGAGATTTCAGAATTCTTGAAGTAAAAATTGACAGCTATAAATATTTTCCTTTTAAAAGTCTTTTTGACTTTCAACCTGCTTTACTTTTACATCAAGTATAAATGCAAAGTAGTTTTTAGTATTTGAGTTAAATAAATCTGTAGGGCTTTTGACTTACTTTATAGAAAGGTCTTTAAACTCTCAAAGGCTACAATTTATTTAGACTAGCAATAATTGATCCTTTTTGCATACAGTTGTTACCTACTTTCTTGAAACTGAAGATGTGACCTTGGGAGTATGAAGAAGTCTCACTTGCTAGTCTTTAGGGGCTGGATTTCTTTTTCTTCTTCCCCAAGGGCAGGACAGATTTTCCTCTGGAAAATCCATGGAAAAATCCATGTATACTTTTGTTCTTTTCACCTCTGTGGGAACTCTGGAAGAAAGAGACTTGTTGTTGCTGCTCTCAGACATTTGGCCTGTTTAAGTTCATAACACAGAGAACAATGTTTAAAGTTCTCAAAGAGGAACTTGAGAAATTAGGTTGAGGATATTTTACAGGTGTTAAGTCATTAAGAACTTAAAAGAAGCTAGAGTAACCTGTAATTAAATTTTCTAACATGGCAGACTTACACCAGAATTACTGAATAATCTATCATAAGAAAAATGACTAAATAGTTTATCCTTAATTTTTCTTCACAAGGAAATACTTGGTTTCGCACACTGAGATCTCTTTCATGTATAGCTTTAATTATGTCTTACCCCCAGTGGCCCTGTTGGTTCCAAAATCTGTGACCAAGTCCAGTTTTCTAATTCATCTTATCGACATGTAGCCAAACTAACAGTTATTGTATTTCCTAAATAAAACAAGGGTATCCTTAAGTAAAATTTAAGTCTATCCTGTTAACTAAATGAAATGATTTTTTTTTTCTTTCTTTTGGTTTCACTAATTCACTGCATGGGTTTCCCAGGGAGCACTAGTGGTAAAGAACCTGCCTGCCAATGCAGGAGACGTAAGAGATGCAGGTTCGATCCCTGGGTCGGAAGATCCCCTGGAGGAGGGCATGGCAACACACTCCAGTGTTATTACCTGGAGAATCCCATGGACAGAGGAGCCTGGCAGGCTACTGTGCACTGGGTCACAAAGAGTTGGACATAACCGAGGTGACTTAGCATGCACACATGCAATCCACTGCACATCACCATAGACACAAAACATGATCACACAGTGCCACTACCCCACCCACCTCAGGGACTACAGGGGAGGCAGTAGTGTTTCACCAAACACCAGAACCATTGGGATGGATACTGATGAACTGGTGCTGAGAGGCAGTCAGCAAGGGTGATATGTGGGAAACCCCATGGAGGGAATAGATCTCGGTGCTTAAAGGCAGGCTCGAGATAAGTGTCTGTAGTTGAAAGGCTACCCAGTAAGGAGTGAGTCCCATGGGTCTCAACCCTGACTGCCTTAGAATTGCCTAGTGGCTCTTTTTTGTGTGTGTTTTGTGGACTATTCTTTTTTAATTAATGTATTATTTATAGTAAATGGCACAAAACTTCAGTGTACAGCTTAATGAATATTCACATATGTTTACGTTTATGTAACCACCACCCAGAACAATATACAGAATATTTCCATCACTCTGATAGGAGTCTTCCTATCTCCACTCAGTTAATCAGATGTTTTCACTGTCACCACAGAACAATTTTGAACACAGATGGGTTTGAGTTCAGATAAATGGAACTGTCATTTGGGGGAAAGTTTATTCATGTCTGCAATTTACTTTCAGATAGATCCTCTCCCCCTGCAAAAGAAAGTTGGGTTAATTGATAAAAGAATAGAGTGATGTTAGGAGAAAATACTAATAATGCCTGGTTCCTACTTCTAGAAATTGTGATTAATTGGTCTGGCTTAGGGCCCAGATGTCAAGGTTTTTTTGCTTTCTGTTTTTGTTTTGGCACCATTATCTTTTGAAAGCTTCCTAGGTGATGCTCCTGTGCAGCCAAGCTGAGAACTCCTGAACTGGAGGCACAGGGAACACAGGCGGTTAGAAGGTACTGAGTAGCCCACTAAGGACTTCCCTGGAGGTCCAGTGGTTAAGACCCTGCACTTCCAATGCAGGGAGTATGGGTTTGATCCCTAGTGGGAGAGCTAGGATCCCATATGCCGCATGGTACAACCAAAAATAAATAAGTGAATTAATTAAAACACATAGGCCTAAATAGGGTAGAGTTGGTGTATTAGTTGTCTATTACTGCTGTAGCAAATGACCACAAACTCAGTGACTTGAAACAGCACAAAATTATTATCTAAAAGTTATGTAGGTTAGAAGTCCAACATAGATCTCACTGGGTTAAAATCAAGATGTCAGCAGGGCTGTGTTTCTTCTAGAAGCCTCTCAGATGGAGCTAAAGAACCTGCCTGCCAATGCAAGAGATGTAAGAGATGCAGGTTCGACCCCTGGGCCGCAACCCACCCTAGTATTCTTGCCTGGAGAATCTCATGGACAGAGGAGCCTGGTGGGCCACAG
The DNA here is from genome assembly GCF_016772045.2 of Ovis aries. Taxonomy (NCBI): domain Eukaryota; kingdom Metazoa; phylum Chordata; class Mammalia; order Artiodactyla; family Bovidae; genus Ovis; species Ovis aries. The sequence goes on from NC_056054.1 coordinate 216,581,754, forward strand.
TCCTTGGGGTCACAAAGAGTAGGACAAAACTGAAGCAATTTAGCACAAAGGAGAATCCATTTCCTTGTCTTTTCCAGCTTTGAGTGGCCACCCTCAGTCCTTGTTTCATGGTCCCTTTCTTCTGTCTTTGAAGGCAGCAATGTTACGTCTCTGAAAGTCCTCCAAGTGTCAACCCATTCTTCTGTAACCACATCTCTCTCTGAATTCCCTTTACTTTTAAAGACTTCTGTGATTATACCGAACACCTAGATAATCTAGGATAATGTCTTTATTTTTATGGTCAGCTGATTAGCACCATCTATTAATTCCATCTGCAGCCTTAATTCCCCTTTATCATGTAATATAACATACCAACTTTGGGTATTATGACATAGTCATCTCTAGGGGTCATTATTCTGTCTATCACAGGAGAATTAACAATTCTTAAACAAGACATTTAAAAAAAGCAAAATCACAAAGGAAATGACAGATAAATTTAACTGCATTAAAATTCAGAACTTTATTCATCAAAATATGCTATATAAGTAAAATAAAAAGATAAACCACAAACTGAAAGAAGAGTATTTGTGACGCAATTAATACTCTTTGCAACCTCGTGGACTGTAGCCTACCAGGCTCCTCTGTCCATGGGGATTCTCCAGCCAAGAATACTGGAGTGGGTTGCCTTGCCCTCCTCCAGGGGATCTTCCCAACCCAGGGATCGAACCCAGGTCTCCTGCATTGCAGGTGGATTCTTTACCTTCTGAGCCACCAGGGAAGCCCATTCAAAACATATAAAGAACTAAATCAACAAGGAAAGACAATATCCAAAGAAAGATGGGCAGAGGAATTGTATAAGAGCACCCCCAAAAAGGACATATCTGAGTCCCATAATATTCGAAAGATGCTCATCCTCATTAATATGGTAATGAGGAAAAGAACAGGTTTTCAAAATACCAATTGGCAAAAATCAAAAACTGGACAGTCCAAGTGCTGGCAATACTAAGCAACACCAGGGACGCCACTCTTGTGTACAGAGCCCCGTGAAACTCCCACATGTGTACATCAGGAAACATACACACCACTATGCAGAACATAACTGTGTCTCATAGCAAAACTCTGGAAACAACCCAAACGTCCATCAACAGTAGAATGAGTAAATAGGTTTGTGGGTGCTCATTTAAGGAAAATAATGCATTACGATATGTATAAGATAAATCCCAAAGATATGATGTTGAATGAAAGAAGCCAGTCTCCAAAGATTATCTACTATATGGTTCTATTTACACAAATTAAAAATAAGCCCAAAGTAAACTGGTTTGTTCAGGAAAACATCATCCTAGCATGATGAACACAAAATTCTATATAAAGTTTCTCTCCTGGGAGGGGAAGGACTTCCACAGGAAGATAGCTGAGTTCTTCTAGAATGTGGTAATGTTCTGTTTTTCAGCTTGGGTAATAAATTCGATGATTTTCTAAAGTCATTACCTAAGTTGTACTTATAAGTTTTCATATACTCTTTTCTATTTTGCTATATTTCACAGTATTTAAAAAGTTCCTAATAACAGGCTTAGAAAAGGTCATTTTCCAAAAATTAAGTGGTTTTAAATTATCAAGACAATGTCCTAATAAACCAAGGGACTGCAGTCACCATAAAAATACAGAGTACATTTGTTGAAAACAATTCAAATTCTAAGGACTCACATAGAGTAAAAGGTCAAAATTCCCCTTAGTGTCTCCTTCCCTTTGCCAGAAAGCACTCACCACCCTTAACTCTTGAGTGTGTATCTTCCTAGAGTCCTTGCCCATTCTTCTCCCTCATATTTTCTGTAGAAATGGGTTAATACTATAGCCTGCTGTTCTGAATTTGATTTTCAGAATATGGGAATGTTTAACAACAAAAAGGGAAATAATATTTGCCTCCATCAATATCTCATTTTTAGTATCTCATTTATTAAATTCATCTGAAGTTTTCTCTTCCCCTTCTCCACATTCCTAATAAGTAGAGGCCAACTCCGTTATCCTGGCTTCCCTGATGGCTCAGTGGGTAAAGAATCTGCCTACAGGGCAGGAAACAGGAGACGCAGTTTCCGTCTCTCAGTGTGGAAGATCCCCTGGAGGATTCCAGTATTCCTGCCTAGGAAATTTCATGGTCAGAGGAGCCTGGTGGGCTACAGCCCAAAGGGTCGCAAAGAGTCGAACATGACTGAGCATGAGCGCAAGAGAAGCACAGCTCACTTATCCAGTGCGGTCGAGAGTGCCCTGGGAAACTGCTGACAGACCCTGGAAGTACAAGAAAACACACCCTCTAAGAATTCTAGTTCAGAATGCCAGCAATGCATTCCTCTGCTGGCGAGTGTGGGGCCCACAGTGCTGAGAGGGAGTCTAGGGGGACCGGTGTGAAAATGTGTGTGTGTGTGTGTGTGTGTGTGTGTGTGTGTGTGTGTGCGCGCGCGTGTGTGCGCGTGCGCGCGCGCCTGCTTCTCTGTGTAGAAGGCTTTCCAGAGGGCTCATTTGCTCAGGCTGCCAGACAGTGAAGAGCAATGTCTTCCCAATTCAGCAGCCCCGGCCCGACAGCGGCCTCTGCTGGGGACATGTGGTAGTGACGCCCCAGCACTGCTCGATCAGATGTCTGCCTCTTTGAGACCCCATGGACTGTATAGGTGGAGAAGGAGCTGGCACCCTGCTCCAGTACTCTTGCCTGGAAAATCCCATGGATGGAGGAGCCTGGTAGGCTGCAGTCCACAGGGTTGCTAAGAGTCGGACACGACTGAGTGACTTCACTTTCACTTTCAGGCATTGGAGAAGGAAATGGCAACCACTCCAGTGTTCTTGCCTGGAGAATCCTAGAGACGGAGGAGCCTGGTGGGCTGCCGTCTATGGGGTTGCACAGAGTCGGACACGACTGAAGCGACTTAGCAGCAGCAGCAGCAGCAGCAGGACTGTAAAGCCCGCCAGGCTCTTCTTCCATGAAATTTTCCAGACAAAAATAGTGGAGTGGGTTGCCATTTCCTACTCCAGGGGCTCTTCCCAACCCAGGGATCGAACCAGTGTCTCCTGCTTGGCAGGCGGATACTTTACCACTGAGCCACCTGGTAAGCCCCTAAGCAGCACTTGGGGGACCTTACTCCTCACCCCTGACAGTTCACACACCTGGGTAAGGGGCAGTTCACGCAGAGAGGAGGCTTCTTTGCTACATACGCTGCTGCTGCTAAGTCGCTTCAGTCGTGTCGGACTCTGTGCGACCCCACAGACAGCAGCCCACCAGGCTCCGCTGTCCCTGGGATTCTCCAGGCAAGAACACTGGAGTGCGTTGCCAGTTCCTTCTCCAATGCGTGAAAGTGAAGTTGCTCAGTCATGTCCGACTGTTTGCAACCCTTTGGACTGCAGCCTACCAGGCTCCTCCGTTCATGGGAGTTTCCAGGCAAGAGAACTGGAGTGGGTTGCGAGGAGCCTGGCGAGCTACAGTCCATGGGGTCACAAAGTCACAACTGAAGTGGCTTTAGCAAGCATCCACGCATGCAATATTGTGGCAAATGGCAGTGAAGTCTCTTTAGGAGGAGCTGGCTTCCTCTCATGTCTAGCATCCTGCCATTTGGGCTAATACTTTCCACCCTGATGGCCCCATCACAGAGGGTAGCCCTGAGCTCCTTTCAACCTGACCCTTCTGCTCTGAGCCTGCAGAAGCAGTGGAGCGTGGGGCTAGAGCAAGAGGAGCAAGAAAGAAAAAGAGAATCAGCCAGGCCCTTCTGTAGTTTGTAGAATACCTCAAGGATTCAAAAGTGTGGATCCATGATGGTTAATGCAGAAAAAGTAACAATATATGACAGAGGAACGCAGAAGATACACATTGAATTAATATTCAAATACATGTGAAAGTTGACATTCTCAGCTCATTTGGATTTGAAAATAGAATGGAGAGAAGTTGATGCAGAAGCCATTGCTGTGCCTCTCAAGTGAGGCAAGAGAATGGAAACTCATAGCCACTAATGATAGTCTGTGTTTGAGAGTGGATTATATTGCTGTGAAGGTCTTCTTGGATTTTGACATTTATAATTATATGACCATGGGTTAAAGTCTGCAGAATTTAATTATTAAGTATAAAAGCTAACTGAACTGAACTGGTAAGCATTCTTGTTTCTTTGTGTGCTTAATGATTATATCAGTTAGAATCCCTTGAGCCACAAGATAGAAAATTCAGCTAGAGGTATGTGAAACAATAGAAAAGATAAGGGAAGAAGGTTAAGAAGTTCCAGAGTTGGCTAGTTCAGTGACTTGAAGACCCAGAATCTTTCTTCTTTCTGTTCTGCTGTCTTTACCTGTTTGTCCTCTTGGTTACAAAAGAGCTGCTACAGCTCCTAGAATCATGCTTTCATACAACCTTTCAAGCCGGAGTATCCAAAGACTGGAAGAGACATCCTGTTCTTGTCTCTGTTAATAAGAAGTAGAAAACTTTCTCAGAAGCCCCTGGCAGATTTGCCTTCATGTTACAGTGGCTGGAATCGTGACAAGTGCCTATTTCCAAGCAGTCACTGGCAGAAATAATGTCAGGACCATGGTTGACTTAGACAGATCGAGATTCACCCCTGGGTTAGGGAGGTCACTGCTTCCCTAGAGCACCGCACCTCTTGAAAACCAAACAAAGTGAGGGTTTATTTAGCAAGGAAGAATCAAGTGTGGAGGACAAGAGAGTGTCTACCTCGACAAGAAAATTGTTCAGTTACACTGTTTCTCCTTATAGGCTCTGCCAACATAAATGACCGAAGCATGCTGGGCAAGCGAGACAGTGAAATGGCTGTCATTGTGCAGGACACGGAGACAGTCCCTTCAGTAATGGATGGAAGAGAGTACCAAGCTGGTCGATTTGCCCAAGGACTTCGGCTTCAGTGCTTTCGGTGGGTCTCTGAAGCTGGGTGTCCCTCTGCAGTAGGCACTGCGACCCAGCCCAGCCTCTTAACTCTCAGCACACCTGCCCTCTCCAGGTTCTTCTTTTTTCAAAACAGTGTCCCCAGAACACAGGATGTGGTGCAAAATGGCTTTGTGTGGGGCACAAACATTTCCTATTTTAATAGCTTTTATTATTTTTATGTGTAAAAAAAAAAAAACCTAGCATTTTAAATCTATTAATAGATTTAGGACCAAGTCAAACCACCTAGTGTCTATTTAAGTTTTTTATAGTGAGTCCACTTTTAGAAATTGAAATAGTTCCAGTGATACAAGGGTATGATTTTTAAAATCACTAAAGGAGAATGCTAGAGATTACTGGTGTTAAATTTAAATGTGGAAACTTCAGTTCTCAGATTTGAGATGACTCCAGGCATAGAAGATTCCTGATCTTCTACAGGAAGATGTGAGTTTTAAACAAATCTGTGGTCCAGCGGAGAGAGCGCTGGGCTGAGAACCAAGGATTGTGTGGTCCTAAATGAGTCCTTCATTCAGTTAAGTTCCTCAGAACTTCGCTGGGCATGGCGCTAACTGGCCCCATCCCAGCCCCTGTATCCCAGTGTCAGTGAACAGTGATCCTTCGAGAACCTCACTCAGATCCTGTGGCTTCTCTGTTCCCTCCACAATGGCATTTTTTTTTTTTTTCTGAATGGCTTCTTATCTCTTCTCCCTCCTCCGTAGTCACTGCAGACACACTGAGCTCCCACTGTCTGTGAAACACCCCAACCACCCTCCCACATGTAAGCTTTTTCAGGAAGTCCACAATTGTATGATTCTAGAATCTGCCTGCAATGCAGGAGACCCCGGCTTGATCCCTGGGTCAGGAAGATCCCTTGGAGAAGGAAATGGCAACCCACTCCAGTATTCTGGCCTGGAGAATCCCATGGACGGAAGAGTCTGGTGGGCTGCAGTCCATGGGGTCACACAGAGTTGGGCACGACTGAGTGACTGAAGCCCACACAGAAAGCTATATTGGCCAGGACGGGATTTCAGTGTGGTCTCTACAGTGAGATCGAGACAAGTGCCCCCAGTTAAAGGTGGTGTTTTAAGCTTTCTGGTGAAAGGCAGCACACACACGGTGGCAGTCCTCTTATTGGCACCTTTCCCAGTTAACAGTCGCTTCTGGAAACTGGCTCACTGGTAGACAGACACACCACCAGCACTTACCTCCTGCAGATGCTAGAGGCCCTTCCCTCCTACCCACTCCAGACTCTGGCTTTTGAGAACCAAGCTTCAGTTCCTTCTGCTCCCCCTGCCCCAGGAACTCAGCAAATGTATCCCTCGGAATATGTCAGACCTCTGTTTTTATTCACATTTGTTACTAATTATTTTGCCAGTAAGATTTTTTGTCTAATTATTGATATTTCAATTAGCTTCTAATGTAAATTTGTTTTGTTTAGAGGGGAGAGTTTAAAATTAGTATCCTGTTAATCAACCCATTGATTGCCTACTGTAGGTTATATAGGGAAAGAAATATTTCCTCCTGTAAATTAGAGATAAATGTCATACCTTTTCAGTTCCATGAGAACTTAAGTATTCTCTTTAAAGGTGTGGGCTTCTTTATGAATTGCTAAATGTATAATAATTATAGAGGCAGAGAGTTCTGATTTCAACATATTTTCATTGTAGAAAATTTGGCAAACACAGAAAAGCAATAAGAAAATTAAATTTATCTGTAATCCCACCACCTAGGGCTAATAATTTTAACATGGTGTGTATCTCATTCCACTTTTTTCTATACATAAGTATCACTGTGTTGTATTTCTTATTTTAAACATAATGGGTTCTTGTAGTTCCACAAAGTTCTTTATTATTTAAACAATGTTGCACACACTTTTCCATGTCATTGTGTTCTATAGCATTTAATAGCTACATTGTAATGCATTTAATGGCTGCATTATATCACATCATATGCTAAGTTGCTTCAGTCATGTCCGACTCTGTGCAACCCCATAGACGGCAGCCCACCAGGCTCTGCCATCCCTGGGATTCTCCAAGCAAGAACACTGGAGTGGGTTGCCATTTCCTTCTCCACATCATATGAGAATGCCATAATTTCTTTAAGGAGAACCTCAGTAACACCCAGATTTATCACTGACTTACAAAAGTGGGTGTGGTTGTAGAAGCATCTTGCTCACCTCCTTAATTGTGCCTTAACTAAATCCTAGCCCTGGAATTTCTAGCCAAAGGAAGTGTGTAGTTTCCTTTGCCCTCTGACTTCATATTGTATATCTAACAATGTTTTAGAGGACTTTTTCCTCCCATCTTTTCTGAATTCTGTTATTTTATTTAAGCTTTGCCGATTTGTTGGGTTTCAAAATGAATTTTCCCTTTTTTAAAAAATGTGCAATTTGAGAGTTTAAAAATGTATCCATTACCCATTTGTACTTGTTCTTTTGTAAACTGTCTAGACTATTCATGTCCTTTGTCCATTTTGTTGGAATGTTTCGCTTTTTTTAAAATGACTTATAAGGAATTTAAGTATACAAGAGGCTAATTTCTTTCTCCCATTTGTTGCAAATCTGACTTGCCAATTGCTTTTTAATCATGTTTATAGTATTTGGGGGAAACTTCAACTCTTATTAATCAAATCTATCAGTTTTTTCTTTTTTCTCCCCATTTTAATAAATATGCTTAGACTAGCTTCCCCAACCCAAGACAAAATATTTCCTATTTCCTTACATTTTATCTTCTAGTGCTTGTTTAATATTACTTTTTATTCTTTTATATTTACTTATTTTTTAATATTTACTTACTTATTTATTATTTATTTGGCTGCACTGGGTCTCAGTTGCACACGGGATCTTCAGTCGTGGCGTGTGAACTCTTAGTTATGGCGTGTGGGATTTAGTTCCCTCCCCAGGGATTGAACCTAGGTCCCCTGCCTTGGGAGTGTGGAGTCTTAGCCACTGGACCACCATAGAAGTCCCTGATACTATATTTTACATTCAGCATCTGCAGATTATTTTAATGTTAGAAAGGAAGTAGAGACTCTAACTCGTTTTGCTGGAGAAACCAGCTGATCCGGAAGTGCATGACTACAGTACTGTTTGCCTCTCTAGCCTGCAGTGCCTCTTTATGCTGTACCAAATTGCCGTACATCCTAACCTAGTTGTACTCTCTACTGCTTCCTATTGAAGTTCTGTTGACTTGCATGCCAGTGTGGTATCATTTTATTTATCATCACTGTGCACTTTAATACTGCTTCCTTCCTACCATACCACTTCCCCACATTAGTATATTTTTTCCAAAATAACCTTGGCTACTCCTATTCATTCTTCCACATGAACTTTAACATTGTTTATTCAAGTTCCCGCCTTAGTTTTTTGATCATGACTACAGTATATTTATTGTTGCTGTTGCTTAGTGTCTAAGTTGTGTCTGACTCTTTTGCGACCCCATGGACTGTAGCTCACCAAGCTCCTCTGTCCATGGGATTTTCTAGGCAAGAATACTGGAGTATAGATTAACATAAAAAGAGCTGATGTCTTTATAATATTGAGCCATCCTATTGAAGAACAAGGTATGTACTTCAGTTTCTTCAAAATTTTTATTCTTCAGTAATGCTTTAGGATTTTCATTATTGGAAGCAGGAGTACTTCTGCTTTATTGACTATGCCAAAACCTTTGAATGTATGGATCACAACAAATTGGAAAATTTTTCAAAAGATGGGAATACCAGACCACCTGACCTGCCTCTTGAGAAATCTGTATGCAGATCAAGAAGCAACAGTTAGAACTGGACATGGAACAACAGACTGGTTCCAGATAGGAAAAGGAGTACGTCAAGGCTGTATATTGTCACCCTGCTGAGTTACCTTACATGCAGAGTACCTCATGAGAAACGCTGGACTGGAAGAAACACAAGCTGGAATCAAGATTGCCGGGAGAAATATCAATAACCTCAGATATGCAGATGACACCACCCTTATGGCAGAAAGTGAAGAAGAACTAAAGAGCCTCTTGATGAAAGTGAAAGAGGAGAGTGAAGAAGCTGGCTTAAAACTCAACATTCAGAAAACTAAGATCACAGCATCTGGTCCCATTACTTCATGGCAAATAGATGGGGAAACAGTGGAAACAATGATAGACTGTATTTTGGGGGGCTCCAAAATCACTGCAGATGGTGATTGCAGCCGTGAAATTAAGATGCTTGCTCCTTGGAAGGAAAGTTATGACCAACCTAGACAGCATATTAAAAAGCGGAGACATTACTTTACCAACAAAGGTCCGTCTAGTCAAGGCTATGGTTTTTCCAGTAGTCACGTATGGATGTGAGAGTTGAACTATAAAGAAAGCTGAGCACTGAAGCATTGATGCTTTTGAACTGTGTTGTTGGAGAAGACTTTTGAGAGTCCCTTGGACTGCAAGGACATCCAAGCAGTCCATCCTAAAGGAGGTCAGTCCTGAGTGTTTATTGGAAGGACTGATGTTGAAGCTGAAACTCCAGTGCTTTGGCCACCTGATGCAAAGAGCTGACTCATTTGAAAAGACCCTGATGCTGGCAGGAGGAGAAGGGGACGACAGAGGATGAGATGGTTGGATGGCATCACCGACTCAATGGACATGAGTTTGAGTAAGCTCTGGGGGTTGGTGATGGACAGGGAGGCCTGGCATGCTGCAGTCCATGGGCTCACAAAGACTCGGACACGACTGAGCTACTGAACTGAACTGAAACATTGTTGCTCTTGTCCTTTTAGCTTTTTGCTGACTCTGTACATTTCGTGATAAGTTTGTCCCTAGCTGCTTGATTTTTCCTGGCAACTTTTAAACTGTCTTAAAGCAGCAGTTGTTCTTGAACAAGCATTTTCACTCTTCCACAATAGCAGACACAAATAATACATTAAAAACCACCCTGAAAACCTTATGTTGATTTTAGCTCTTTTTACTGGGAAATAACCTCAAAGATAAACATTGTGACCTAGAGTTGAGCCATTTTCCTCCTTAAAAAAATGCAACTTCAATCCATTTCCCATCTGGCTTATTTTTGAATAAAAATAGAGAGACACATTTCGCTGTGACATCAGTTCTAAATAGAATCAACCATCACAGTACTGCCCTGTATGTCACAACTACATGCCAAACAGTTCATTAAGTCCTAGAAAATTATCCAGACTTTACAGATGTAGCCATCACTCAACAGAAACCATTAGCCACACAGGTAGAGCTCAGAATCAGTGACAGTGGTAGACATGAGCAGTGGAAAGAACAGACAATTTTCTGTGCCCTTCCTACTGTCCCACTGATAATGTAAACAAACATTCAATAATTGCCATTATTCACATCGGCACAAAACCAAATTCATCTTCTCTGAAACCTTAATCCCCAAATACCCAGGGTACTTCATATTATATTTACTGTACTTTTTAATATAAATTTTTAATAATTAAACTGACAGGCAAAAGAACTTATTACTGAATATTATCTGTTATAGGCTTATATAAATACTTTTCCTACTCACAAGTTCTTAACTGATAACTTGACAGACACGTTGCCTCACCTCTTGTCCTCATTTAAAAGCAAAGTCATAGAAGTATTCTTTTTTGCTGTTTTCAGCTGCTTAGACCCGACCCAAATCAAAGGCATTATTATAATTGGCTTATTGTTGTAACTTGCACTGTCCTTCAGATTTGACACAGTTACATTTTGCTTTGGGTCTTAAGGCGCAGCAGCCTCTGTGTGCAAACATCATCCTTTAGGATCTTTGCTGAAAGCTATCCCTGTATAGTCTGCACATGTGTGTTCGTGCCCAGTTATGTCCAGCTCTCTGCGACCCCCATGGACTGCAGCCCACAAGGCTCCTCTGTCCATGAAAATTTCCAGGCAAGAATCCTGGAGGGGGTTGCCGCTTCCTCTTCCAGATGATCTTCCCGACCCAGAGATGGAACCCGTGTCTCCTGCCTCTCTCGCACTGGCAGGTGGACTCTACACCACTGCACCACCTAGAAGACGTAATTTGAAGTAGAAGTAGAATTTCGAGGTTGTAAAACACTAAGAATCATAGTGAGCCCAGGTGCCAGATTCATTTGTTTTAGATAATTTTTAAAATTTATTATTATTTTTTGGCTGCACCACTTGGCGTGTGGGATCTGAGTTCCCTGACCTGGGACTGAACCCAGACCCTCGTAGTGAAAGCACCAAGTCTTCACCACTGGACCACCACGGAATTCCCTTTCAGAGAATTTTTATACGATAGAAAAAGTGCAGCCTAAAACTAAAGTGAGATGCCTTTGTATCCTCATAATCTGACTGAGCTTTTTTAGGTATTGGTAATATTGGAGTTGACTGGGGAGAACACGCATGGTAAATATTATGTGTGTTGGAACAGTCTTTCCTGAGGTAAATTTTGCATAATGTTTGACCCAGGAATTTTAACTTTTAAATTTCTCTGAGTGAAATAATCATAGAAATTCACAAAGTAATTATATGTGATGAATAAATTATGTTCATTATAGCTTTGTTTATAATAATGGAAAACTGGAAATAACCCAAAAGGTCATAATAAAAGAGCTAGTTAAATAAATTTTCACATAACTGGAAATTCTGCAGTCATTAAAAATGATGATGTAAATCTACATATTTAAATACTAAGAGGGTAACAGTATTGTGATCTCCACCCTGTTAAATCCAACGGTTGGTTCTCATCAGAATTTAACGCTGTGTTGGTCCAGGATACTCACCTTCTGGCTTTTCTGCAGCCTCACTGACTGCTGCTTCTCTCCCCTACTGTTGAGGTCCTCTTCTCTGTCTATACTCAGTCACATGGCTTTATGAGTATACATTTGCGGACAATTCTCAAAATTACATCTCCAGCCAAACCTTCTCTCCCAAACTCCAATTCATTTATCCAACTGCCTACTTAGTTTCACCACTTGAATATTTAATAGATGTCCCAACAGGTTCCAAGTTGAATTCCTGGTCTTCCCTCACTGACTCTACCCACAGAATTCCTCATCTCAGCTAATGGCAACTACCTTCATCTAGTTGTTCAAGCCAAGGCCCTCGTCATCCTGATGCCTATTTTTGGCACACTCTATGTCCACTGCATCAGTGAAACCTGATCTCCCCACCTTCCTCTCCACTGCTCAAGCCACCATCATCTCCCACCGAGATCACTGCAGTGACTCCCAGCTGGTCTCTGTTTCAGCCCTCGCCCTGCACAGTCTGTTCTCAACACAGCAGCCGTTTTCGTAATATGCAAGTCAGATTCTGTCACTCCTTGCTCCAGTGCCTACAATGCGTCCCAGTTTCATGGAGTATAAAAGCGAAAACCCTTCTGAGACCTGTTTCTCCGCTTGTTTCCAGAGCAGCACAAGCCTTTGTATTTATTCCTTGAAACTGCCAGGCATGTGAGAAAAGGGCTTTGGACTCAGCTTAGATTCTAGCTCTGCTAATAGGATGTCTCCAACCTTTTGTTTCCCATTTGCAAAATGGGAATCATGCACCATCAACCTCACAGCATTAAAATAGACGTGCTTTTTAACTCTCAGGCTTTATGTAAGTACAAGAGCTCTTATCATTTTCAAATATGACCTCTGAAATTTGTCTTGCTTTGCTTGAGAATTTCTTATTATTTCTAGTCCTCTGTTTATATTTGATCAACTCAGACAATCTACTGCATGTCTTCTTTTATGCCAGGTACTCTGGGGATATGAGACCAACTAAATCATGTTCTCTCAAAGAATTTATGTACTAGAACTGGGAGATGGGCCTGTTAAAAGCAAAAAGTGCATGAATATTGCAGGTGTTCTGACAAAAGCAAAGCATATGTGAAGCACAGTGTGGGGCACAAGGGAAGAAAGATTGACTGGGAGAAATAGGAAATGGGAGAAGGAGGAGCCATAAGAAGTTGTTTAGAGGCAATCTTGCATTGAATCCTGAAAGATGGTAGGTGGGGAAGGAAAAGACTCCCTGGCTACTCCCATCTCATACTCTTAAAACACACCTGGTATTTACCACATTTTAACCAATTCCTTCTGAAGGTGATTCTTTATTCGATGTTGATCTTACCCACCAAAATAACTCCACCCAGAGAGGCTCCATGTCTTTCATGTTCATTTCTATACCCTAGAGTTCAGCGTAGTTCTTGGCCCAAGGGAGGGAAGAGGGAAGGTTAGAAGGGAAAAATGGGGGTAAGAAGGTTGGGTCTTGGTTAAGAGCACAGGTTTAGGAGTTAGGTGATCCAGGTTGGAGTCCCAGATTGACAGCTTATTAAGCTGTATGACCTTGAAAGAGTTACTTAAACTTTCTGTGCCTAGTTCCCTTTTCTGTAAAAGGAAAATAATAATAGTTGTTCCCTTTTTATTATTTTAAAAAAAATTTTTAATAGTTACTTCCTCATAGGCTGTTGAGGATTTACTGAGATCATTTTTGGAAAGGGCTCAGCATATTGGCTGGCACATTCTTTGACTGCCAGTCCTATCTTCCAAGGTCCTCACCCTTCTAGGCCAAATTACAAGGACTCTCTTAGAATGAAGTGAAGGTCTTTCTTGACTAGTAGTTAAAACTTTCAAGCATTATAACAACTTAGGGTTTTTTGTTTTGTTTTGCAACTTAGGATTCTTTTTTTCATAAAGACACACACTTAGTCTTTTTTTGTATATTTATTTATTTTTAATTGGAATATAATTGCTTTACAATATTGTGTTGGTTTCTGCCATATGTCAACATGAATCAGCCATAGGTATACATGTGTCTCCCTCTTGACCCTCCCTCCCACCTCCCACCCCTTCCCACACCTTCAAATTTTCACAGAACACTGGTTTGAGTTCCTCGAGTCATACAGCAAATTCCCACTGGCCATCTATTTTACGTACGGTAATGTGTATATTTCCTCAATTCGTCCCACCCTACTCTCTCAACTCATCTCACGTGCTCCCTCCCCTACATGTCCACAATCTGTTCTCTGTCTTCATCTCCATTACTGCCCTGCAAATAGACTCATTAGTACCATCTTTTAGATTCCATATATGTGTGTCAATATATAATATTTGTTTCTCTCTGACTTACTCCAATCTATATAATAAGCTCTAGGTTCATCTACCACATTAGAACTGACTCAAATGCACTCCTTTTTATGGCTGAATAATATTCCATTGTATATATGTAACATTGCTTCTTTATCCATCTGTTGATGGATATCTAGGTTACTTCCAGGTCCTAGCTATTGAAAATAGTGCTGCAATGAACATTGGGGTACATGCTGTCTTTTTCTCTTGTGGACACATGGCTTCCTTTAATTTCCTTTTGAAAAAAAAAAAAATAGGCTTGTATGGTTGAGTGCCTGAATTACTGTACCATTTGAAACAGTGCCTGCAAACAAACTGCTTTTGTCTCAGTTACTCATTCAGGAGGACACTTATATTTCAGGGTTGTTCTCGGCTATCTTTCTGGCCCCAGTGAAGACATTCAGGATCCAGTGAGTGACAAATTCTTCAAGGAGGTGTGGGTTTCAACAGCAGCTCGAAATGCTACAATTTATGATAAGGTGAGATTTTCATATCCTCCTCCTTTTTAAATTGAATCACATCACAAAAGTATATCATTATTTCTGCATGTTATTGGTACAGAGTATTCTTAACGAGTGTAAAAACACAACATACCTCCAAATTATAATCAAATAATTCTTTGTAGACATTAAGAAAACAGAGTCAAAAAGAGCCATGGATTATGGTTTAGAAGAGACTTCAGTGGCATTCTGGTCTCAGATTCCAGAATCCCATCATGAGCATCCTTAGCAGGTGGTTACCCAGACTTTGCACATGTCTAGCAATAAAAAGAAAAAGCAGATGGGATCAAAAAATGAGTCAGACCTGGGTTCAGCCCAGCTCACACAGTTGCTGGTGGCATAAGTATGTGTATAGTAATTTCATGTTCTGAGCCTTCCTTTCTTTCCTCTCTTATAAACTGGAGGGAATATTCATGAGGTGGTCATGAGGATAAAAAATAATCTGTTAAATGTATTTAGTACATAGCACATGGTAGATTATATCCATTCTAGTGACGAAGCTTATTAATAATGAGAAACTCCCTCATTTGGACAGTTGTAATTTTGGAAAGGTGTTTTAAAACCAGCTTCATCTGTTAGGGAAGCCAAATGCTTCTTCTAGTACATTCCATCCATTAGTGATGACAAAGGGTGTGCAAGAGTTAAGAGTCCCCCAACCCTGGAACAGGTTATGTCGTGAAGTAGCTAGCTTTCCATCACAGAAAATATTCAAGCTGAGATCCATTGACTCTATCATGTGACTGTCTATCATAAACAGGATAAGAGGGCATTCTTCTGACTTCCAGACTCCCTTCAGCACAGAAAATTCATCTGTGAACACAAAAATTCATGTTTCTAATGAAACAACAATTACCTACATAGACATATTTCATACTGAGGACTCAAGGCCATGATTAAATAGGTCATGTGTGTGGAGTATTTTTAAAATGCAGGGCACAGCCTAGTTTGGATCCTGGATTGGGAGGAGTAACAGCTCTAGAAGACATTTGGGGAATAATCAGATCAATCTCAATATGGGCCATATCTTAAATGACATGAAATTGATTTTCTGAGGTGTGAGAATGGTATTGTGGATACATAGGCACATGTCCTTATTCTTAAGAAATGCATGCTGAGGTATTCAGGTGTGAAGTGTTATGTGAAACTTATTTTTAATTAGCAAAATACATGTATAACTGATAACTGTAAGTATAGGTACTGACATGAACATTTTTCAAAATAAAAAGTTAGAGAAAATATACAATTTTTCTTTTAGACGTGAACCTCCAGTGAAATGCAGGGATGATTATTATCCAAAACAATTAACCTTAAAGCGGGCTATCACTCATGAATCTCCTCACCACTGGGTTGACCTTATCCTGTGGTCGGTCACGGGATAATGCAGATTCAACATGCATGTGTGCGCTGTCACTCAGTCACGTCTGACTCTTGTGACCCCATGGCCTGTAGCCCACCAGGAGTCTCTGTTCATAGGATTCTCCAGGCAAGAATACTGGAGTGGGTTGTCATGCCCTCCTCCAAGGGATCTTCTCTACCCAGGGGTTGAGCCCAGATCTCCACCATTGGCAGACCAGTTCTTTACCACTAAGCCACCTGGGAAGCACCCCTCCCCCATAGATCAGATATAGGATCTATCTTTTTTTTTTTTTTTTCCCCATACTGCATGGTATGTAGAACTTCTCCAGCTAGGAATTGAGCCCATGCCCCCTGCATGGAAACTCAGAGTCTCAACCCCTGAACCACCAAGAAAGTCCTCTATGATTTTTTTTTTTTTTTTGATGGAAGCAAACGTAGGATTCTCTGTAGCAAATAAAAGAAACAACCCTTCAATCAGGTCTGTGATATAACATAAAACTAATATATGTTTCATAAAACATAGGCTTTGTCTGTCAGAATGAGTATTTTCCAGAAAGGGGATATGCTTTCTTTTAAACTTATCACTCAGTTTCCTATTTGCATTTTAATCAGGTGTTCCGGTGCCTTCCCAATGATGAAGTACACAATTTAATTCAGCTGAGAGACTTTATAAGCAAGCCCGTATTAGCAAAGGAGGATCCCATTAGAGCTGAGGAAGAACTGAAAAAGATCCGTGGGTTCTTGGTGCAATTCCCCTTTTATTTCTTATCTGAAGAGAACCTACTGCCTTCTGTTGGAACCAAGGAAGCCATGGTGCCCATGGAGGTCTGGACTTAAGCGTTGTGCTTGTTCGCAGCTCCGAGACTTCCACTTGGAAGAGTACACGTCACATTCGGACTTTCTGGAGACCCAACAGACAGACCCAGACCCAGAGCACACATCCACCCCTTGGATTGCAACTTTTTGGGTTAACTTGGAAGGGCTGCCGTCATACTGATGTAAGGACAGTGAACATCGGCATGGCTTTATAATTCCTCATGCCTCTCCTTGTGAAAAAGGGACTGCATTCTTAGGTAGCATATACCCAACAGCGTCAACACATATTTCAATTCCGTGATGTCAACACGTGTTTCAATTCCGTGATGTATACCAAAGTGCATTTTCTTTGCTAACAAGAATTTATCTGTAACTGATCTATGTTGCCAAAAGTTGTCTGAACCTCCTTAATTTCCTCTGATCCTCACACATGCAGCTGTTGTTTGCTGGACCTTGTATCCATACAGGTTCTGTTTGACAGTGTTTATTGCTAGAAGATGTTGTGATGCTGCTCTGAGATTCTTGAAGGTTCCATGGGATGCTCTGCCCATCTGGTCCTAGAGTCGTGGTGTGTGCCCAACCAAGGATGTGGTCCTTCTTCCTTTCCAGTGACTGAAAGGGCTGGACAGACCTTAGTCTATATAGCAGCCCATGTTAGGTACTTTTGATAATATTGTTGGTGTGTATCTTGACACGACAGAGCAACAGGAAAGAATTAAATTTGGTTATTACAGCAGAGATTTCACTTTACCTCCAAAGGCACCGACAAGATGTGTCCTTATGATAGGGCCCACCGGATCAGATTTGAAAACATGTGTAGGATATTTGATTACACAGCAACCCATAAAACTCAAAGACAGAGCATATAGCCTTCAGAAATCACCAACATGTTGGTGGGAATCAGATTCAGATAAGGAAAGAACATTTCTTACAGTCCTGTAAAATTTCCTGCCATCCTTAGCTGCCAGATTGATTGAAATTGGAGTTTCCACATTTCAAAATAAAACCAGAAAATACAACTTGTCTTTCAAGAGAATCAGGGGCTTCATAACTCATGCCAAGTGAATGAGTATGAGCCCAGCCTTATTTGATATTCAGCTCTCCAGCTATGCTACTTTCTAGAAGAAAAATTGATTGTAAAATACATGTACCATCTCTTGCATTATTAAATAAGCATTAACATTCCACTAGAGTTCCAAAGAGGTTAGGATTATTTATTAATTCACACTATCCTCATCTGTGAATTGTTCAGGAAATACATTTCTCCTTTTTGGATGTTAACATACCCTTTGATACCCCATAGCTCCAGTTTTATTAAGCAGAACTACTCTTACAACTTGAAGAACTAACATGGGTTCCCAACAGGCCATAAATTATGGTATAGATGGGGCTTCCCTGGTGACTCAGACAGTAAAGAATCTGCCTGCAATGCATGTGATCTGGGTTCGATGCCTGGGTCAGGAAGATCCATGAGAGAAGGGAATGGCAGCCCACTTCAATATTCTTGCCTGGAGAATCCCACGGACAGAGGAGCCTGGCAGACTATAGTCCATGGGGTCACAAAGAGTAGGACACGACTGAGTGACTAACACTTTCACATTCACACTTACACTGGGTGCAATAATTACACCTTTATGGGTTACCGGACAGAATCCTGTCCAAAGAAGTAAGGACCCATACCTGTTTCATAGAGCTGATAGTCCAGTGGAAAAGATTAAATAGGAACATAAAGCCAGTGAAACAGCATAAAGTCAGTTCGCAGGAAAGAGACAGTGTTACATACCCACAAGAGAGTTTTACAAATGAGGTGAGACTGTGTAAACAACAATGGAAATTAATATGCTTTTATGGTGGCTGAAGATGAAAAAATGGCTTCATTCTATAGCTGTCATAAATAAGACATTTGCTATTTATGAAGTTTAGATTGGCATTTAAAGTGTTGAGTGTATGTGGAATACCTAAGGATTTCTCATATTTTCTTTTTAAATGTAGAAGAGTCAAACAACTGGCTCTTGAACGGGCCCTTTCTCTTTGGAAAAAAAAAAAAAGCACGTAATACAACCTCTCCCCATTTTATAGCTGAGGAAACTGAGACCCTTGTTAGTTGATGGGCTCACCGAAGTTCACCCATTAGGACTAATGACATTGCTGCAGTCCACTACTGGCCTCTCATTTCACTCATCACTGCCCCACAATGAGGAGATGCAATAGATTTCAGAGAGGATGTCTCTAAACTATTTTGAACCCTGTGATCTTATGGATTTATGTGCTTGTCCGTCTCCCTCAACTAGAATGGAAGCTCCACGGGGCAGGGACTTTCCTGTGTTTTGTTCATAACGTTATCTCCAGAGCTTGAAACAGAACCTGGTTCATAGGAGGTGCTCAGTACATGTTTGCTGGATGAATAAAGGAGATGGAGGAGAGATTTAATGAAATGAAAACCTTACGGAGTCTCAGACAAGAAATCTTCCTGCTATTGCTAAAGAAACTGTTAGCAAGGTTCTTTTCTACTGAATCTTCTCAAAGGCAAGATGTTTATCTGCAAATAGAGGGGCTACAAGATTTATTTGGGTATATTTTATGGGAAGTTCAGTGCCACAATTCCTTGCTGTGCAGTGGCAGTTTACATAGTGCCCCATTCTGTAAAAATTGCATGGGCTGTGCACACAAGAGGTTAGACCTAATTACCCATTGTTCTCTGACACCATTACTACCTACTAGAAGTTCAAATACTTTAACATTGCAGTGTCTGATATAAACTTTAGAATGCAAGGGATTTTGCATCTTGAAAAACTATTACGAATCTGTACAACATTTTAAATTGACTATAATGTTTTGAAATTACAAAAGGTAATTATAGCCTTTAAGTGCTGTACCTGAGATTCTGATAATCCATGTAATAATATTTGCTTTCAAGAAGGGAAAAAAAAAATCTGTGATTATAAGAGGTGAAGGGTAGAAAGTGGTCATGGCCTATTAAAGCTATTCATGCTGGCCAAGCTTAGTCATTGGAGGACACTCAGCACAGCAGGTCAGGCGCAGGCGTTTGCTCTGGAACAGGTATCCACTTGGTGACTCACCCTCCAATGGGACTGTCTTCTTTTTCAGCTGTAAAGCATCACAGAAGGGCTTGGAGAGCTGGTCATTAGATAATTGAGTGACATATTGTAAAACAAAACATTTATTTTATTTTAATAGCATCTTTGGAAAAAAAATTTTATCTCTAGGTAATCAAAAACGTAAGTAGTTAACCTCTTATGTAATAATGGGAAAATGTAATATATTGTGAATTAACAGTCTTCCAGATGAAAACAGCAAGCCAGGAAACCTTTTGTAGCAGATGTAAGATAACAGGCAGCACAGGCTTTATAGACATTATGAAGACCCTGCACTTCTTTCTGCCTCTCCTCATTCCTTATTCTTTCGACCACTGGCCCCATCCAGAGCCCTTCCTTATTATGGAAGCCATTTTAGAGGGCAAGAAAGAGCTTTCTGGGGAAAAAAGAAAAAAACCATGAGGCCTCTATAATAAATTTTCAGTTTAACTCACACTTTCAAGTGGTTGACAAAATACTACTATTTTTTAACAGAGGTAGTGGTTCTTTTTGACATTTCTGATCTGATGCAGCACGTGAGCATTCTCAGATGCCTGTCACCCTCTGGAGAGGGGCTAAAGAGGACTCTTCATGTCGTCTCACCTCTCTCTATTCTCTCATTATGAAATGAGCAAATGTTATAGGATTTGTAGTGTGCTTAGGAATCCTCTGAGGTCAATTAATACTGGCAATTTGGAGGTTTAAAATGCGTTTTACCAGGCATCAGTTCATTTCAGTCCCTGAGTTGTGTCTGACTCTTTGCGACCCCATGGACTGCAGCACGTCAGGCCTCCCTATCCATCACCAACTCCTGGAGTTTACCCAAATTCATGTCCATTGAGTCGGTGATGCCATCCAACCATCTCATCCTCTGTCATCCCCTTCTCCTCCCACCCTCAATCTTTCCCAGCATCAGGGTCTTTTCAAATGAGTCAGTTCTTCGCATCAGGTGGCCAAATTACCAGGCATAGGCCTTGAGAAATTCTTGAATCTAGAAATTCACTGGAAAAGGATTCACCATCTATCAAAAAGTTGCAGGTGAAGAATCAATGGATTTGCCTTATGTTTAGGGGAGGCAGATACCATCACAAATGCCTAATGGCATTTAATTCACATGTGATATATTACTAGGTTTGACTTCAGATTAGAAGGATTCATTAAAGGAAACAAAAATGCTGTGACTGAATTTATTATAGGTTATCTTATTTTTTCCTTTATATCAGTTTTAAATTTTAACTTAAAAACAAAAAGTTAATCTAAAATAAATGAAAATTTGTCACACTAATCATTTTAAACTTTTACGTTTTAAAGTCAGAGACTGGGATGGCCGTCCAACCAACATGTAGGCTTAAATACTCTTTTCTATCTCCAGCAACTCAATTGTTAACTTTATTCTAGATACAGGCACTTAAGTGAATGTTGTCCTACTTCTGCTCAACACTGGGAAATATATCATCCTGTTCTCCTAAGGTATATTCCACTTGGATTCATCACATAAAATGGTCTGGGTCAAAAATACTGATACTCTTCCTCAATCATTCTAAAAATTCATACTAGAGTGTTGTAGTTGGAGCACATGTCTCTGACACGAAAACCAAATACATACTGATGAACATTCACCCATTCAGAACATTCAGGTATTCTGGACAGAGCTCAGGCCCCTAGCCTCACCCTTACGACAGGCTTTGGCAAACTAAGACTGAGCCTCCTGTGTCTGTAAATAAAGTTTTACTTGATTGCAGCCATGTCCATTTGTTTACATGCCTCATGACCAAATGATCTGCAAATCCAAACTACTAGCTGTCCTTAAGAAATGTTTACTGATCCTTCCTCCAGAGAGAGCAGAGAATGTCCAGTTAGAATACCTCAACCAAACAGATTTGGGTGAGTTTTATTCTCTTCCATGAGCAAGGTTTTCAACTCTTCCCTATCCCAGAGCCAGCATTCTATAATAGAATAATGGTAACAAGGTCAAGTTCTTTCAGGAATGAAAAGTCATATGAGTTTTGGTTCTGAAAGAGTTATTGTCAACTCATGCAATCTCCTCCCAGCTGAGCACTCAATATGAAGCACTGTTGATAATGTTTTTAACTAAAGTGTTCAATGAGGATGGATAGACCTAACGGTTTGTATTCAGAATGACAATTGTGAACTCAAGAAACTCAGTCTCCCTGGATTTTCCTTCTGTAAAGCCATGGAAATGATACATGTATCCATTCTCTGCCTCACAGTCAGTGCTTTCGATGCCGACTCCCTTAACTGACTTTTAAAATGTAAATATTCATTAATTAAGCAATTAAAAGTGTGAAATCAGCAGTGTCCCTCTCTTTGAAAAGAAGATTCCTTCTTCTGCACATCAGGTTTTTAGAGCCAGCACAATGTAGGTCTGAGCTGGAGACAGAAGTGTCACCCTGGAGCAGGTGTCAGAGCCCCAGCATCCCCTGCCGTTCCCAGTCCTTCTCACAAGCTTCATGCACAAGTCTCAGCAGCACCCAGAAAGAGAAAGAAACAGAAGCTGCCCTTTTGCCCCCTCCTCTTTCAGTTACTACCTATTCCCTGAAAGCTGACCACTTTCCCTAGGTTTTGAAACAGAGATTAGTTTTGTCTATTTTTGTACCCCACTGACTTTTCCAACAAGGACACCCTCAGCCTTTATCTCTACTAGGCGTCTTGCAAGCTCTCTTTGGCTTCCAGGGGACTGCTCACATTTGTAGATTCATCCTGGGCTCCTCTCTCTCCGTTTCACTTCTTCAGGGTCTGGCTTGTTCTTCCCATTCCACTCAGATTCGATGGTTTCCCTGCCATCTCTCTGCTTGCCTGCAGCCCTGCTCTGCCTTCTAAGCTCCAGACACATTAGATGTCTGAGCAATAACTATCTCTACTTCTCCACATGGGTCTGAGAGAGCGAGTAGAGAGGCAGAGAGAAACCCATCAGAGGCAAAACTGTAGCATGGAGACGTGCCCTCTGCAGCACTGGTGACCTCAGAGGTAGGGGGACAGCCTGTGTGGTGAGGCATCAACAGTGCCCCCTAGAATGGGCCTGTGGATTTGCTTTCATAATATAGTAATTCTTATTCTAGAAGCTTGTAATTTCTTTGAAGACAAGGGTCTTCTTTCTTCATACTTCACGTAGGGCTTGTCACAATGGGTAGTATATTGTTCAGGTCATGTGGAAAGTGATTTGAAAGCTTTCTTTGCTCATGGTATGTGAGATTCATCAGGCCAATCTGTAAAGAGGGTGAGAACATAAAGAATTGAGTTGTTTTATGTTAGAGTGGAGGGGGTAAGAAGTAGATTTCTAAATCCTCTTTATATTTACAAAGTCTCAATAACTTTTTAAAATACAGTCTGAGCTGTGATAATGGAATTTTTAAACATCGTCAAAATCACATTTGAAAGATTAAAGAAAATTAAATAGTTTTTCCAATGATATTTGGCTATTCACTTTCTAGACAGTAAGTAGGTCAAAAGGTGGGTTTAGAATTGCACCAGATAACTCAGTGGGCGAACATTTGCTGATTCATGAGAGACAAAAACAGGAGCGGTACTTTTAAAAAGTCTTTTAACATAAAGACATTTTCTGAGCCTCTTTTTCATAACAAGTCTTCATTCATAAGAAATTTTGCACTACCATGCATTCCCTAGATAAAGAGAAGGGGACACTAAGGTAAAAGACAAAATCAGAAAATTTTTTTCCCCACATTTTGCTTATCCCACTAAGACTTTTTTTTTTAAGTTTTTTTTGAAGTACAGTTGCTTTACAACACTGTGTTAGTTTCAGTTCTACAACAAAGTGAATCAGCTAAATGTACACATATATCCCCTCTGTTTTGGATTTCCTTCCCGTCATACTAAGATTTTTTAAACTTATGTATGTTTTTATTGAATGAAATTCAGTAAATTAAATTCTATAGTGCTTACAATTTTCAAAATTTCCATATACATGATTTCATATAACCTCATAATAAGCCCCCCGTTTTTAAATCCCCCGTCCCTATTGCCCCTCCGTTCCCTCCCCATTGGTAACTTTCCGTTTGTTCTCTGTATCTGCGAGTCTACTTCTTTTTTGTTTCATTCACGAGTTTGTTGTATATTTTAGATTCCATTTGTCTTTGTTGTCTGATTTATTTCACTTACCATAATACCTTCCATTCATGTGGCTGCAAATGGCAAAATTTAAAGTCAGGAAGTTCCTGATTGGCTGCTTAAATTATCTTTCCCTCACCCTGCTAATTACCTGCTCTTAGGCCCAGAACAGCCCAGCCCCGGATCATAGATGCCTTTTTGTTTGAAATCGGTGTGAGATGTCACTGTGCGATACTCCTTTCTATCACACTTTCATATGCTCTTTCTTTTGAAACTCTGGATTTTTTTTCCAGTTTTTTTTTTTCTTTAATTTTAAATCTCAACTTCTAGTACAGAATACTGAGTAAATCACATTCCTCAGTCCAAGGTCCATTAAGACTCCCTCTCTTGTTTAACTCATTTGTTACTTATTTTAATCTATACATTCCATTCATTTTCTCCTCCTTGCAGTGATCAGTATTAATCATTTTAATGTATTTTTGTGTATCTTTTTACTTGAATGTATTCTTGTAAAATGTGTACTCTTGTTTGAGGAATTTTTATTTACATAAATAATATTATTTCTGGGAAAGCACTAATTTTAATACTTAGGTATGTTGATGTATGCAGGTCCGACCTCTTGCATTTAATCATAGAGCTTAACTGTTACGCAATCATCACATTTCATCCATCACTTTCCCACAAACTGACCCCAGGTTACCTCCAGCTACCCAGCACCACGTACATGCTGCCGTGAAAATACTCATACCATAGGGCTGCTTGAGTAGCCTCACAATATGGCAGTTAGCTTCCTTCAGAACGAGTGATCCGAGAGAAAACTAAGCAGAAAACATACGTCTTTTATGACCTAGTCTTGGAAGTCACAAACCATCATTACAACACTATCCTATTGATTATACCAGTCAGCGCTGTTCAGAGTGGGAGAAGACTAGAGATCTTCCTTGACTTATGATGTGGTTATGCCCCAACAAACCCGCTTCTAAATTGAAAATATTGTTAAATCGAAAATGTATTTAGTATGCCTAACCTACCAAACGCATTAGCCTAGCCTACCTTAAATGCGCTCAGAACACTTACATTAGTCTATAGTTAGGCAACATCAACATAAAGCCTATTTCAAAATAAACTGTTGAATACCTCATGTAATTTATTGAATATTATACCACAAGTGAAGAACTTCTGTATGGTTGTATGGGTGCACAATGGTTGTAATAGCGGCAGTTGTTTACCTTTGTGATTGTGATGCTGGAAGCTATGGGCTTGCCACCACTACCCAGTACCACAGAGTATTGCACTGCATGTTCTGAGCCTGGGAAAAGATAAAGTTTTACATCTGAAGTATAGTTTCTATTGCATACTTATCCCTTCAAAAGTTTTAAGTCAAACCATCATTAAGTCAGGGACCATATATATATACAGCATGAGTACTGGGAGGTGGGGTCACTGGGGTCATATTGGGGGCTCGACACCATAAACATCAACTATTATACTTTTTTATTTATTTGTTTTTAATTGAAGGATAATCGCATTACAGAATTTTGTTGTTTTCTGTCAAACATCAACATGAATCAGGCATAGGTACACCCATGTCCCCTCCCTCCCGAACCTTCCTCCTCATCCCACCCTTCCAGATTGTCACAGAGGCCCTGATTGAGTTCCCTGAGTCATACAGCAAATTCCCACTGGCTATCTATTTTACATATGGTAATGTAACTTTCCATGTTACTCTCTCCATACATCTCACCCTCTCCCTCCTCCCCTCCTCCCATGACCATAGGTCTGTTCTCTGTCTGTCTCTCCATTGCTGCCCTGGAAATAAATTCCTCAGTACCATCTTTCTAGATTCCATATATATGCATCAGTGTATAATATTTATATTTTTCTTTCTGACTTACTTCACTCTGTATAATAAGCTCTAGGATTGTCCACCTCAGTAGACCTGACTCAAATGTGTTCCTTCTTCTGGCTGGGTAGTTTCCATTGTATATATGTACCACAACTTCTTTATCCATTCATCTGTCGGAGGGCATCTAGGTTGCTTCCATATTCTAGCTATTGTAAACAGTGCTGCAGTGAACATTGGGGTACATGTGTCTTTTTCAATTTTTATTTCCTCGGGGTATATGCCTAGAAGTGGGATTGCTGGGTCTTATAGTGGTTTTATTCCTAGTTTCTTAAGTAATCTCCATACCATCTTCCATAGTGGCTATATCCATTTACATTCCCGTCAGCAACACAAGAGGGGTCCCTTTCCTCCACACCCTTTCCAGCATTTGTTTGTAGACTGTAGACTTTTTGATGATGGCCATTCTGACTGATATGAGGTGGTCTCTCATAGTTTTGATTTGCATTTCTCTAATGATGAGCAATGTTGAGCATCTTTTCACGTGTCCGTTAGCCATCTGTATGTCTTCTTTGGAGAAATGACTGTTTAGGTCTTTTCCCCACTTTTTGATTGAGTAGTTTATTTTTCTGGTATTGAGTTGTATGAGCTGCTTGTTTATTTTGGAAATTAATTCTTTGTCAGCTGTTTCCTTTGCTATTATTTTCTCCCATTCTGAGAGTTGTTTGTAGTTTCCTTTGCTGTACAAAAGCTTTTAAGTTTAATTAGGTCCCACTTGTTTATTTTTGTTTTTATTTCTATTACTCTAGGAGATGGGTCAAAGAGGATCTTGCTTTGATTTATGTCATCGAGTATTCTGCCTAGGTTTTCCTCTAAGAGTCTTATAGTTTCTGGTCTTACATTTAGGTCTTTAATCCATTTTGAGTTTATGGAACAAGATAGAGAGCCCAGAGATAACCCCCCATGCACCTATGAGTACCTTATTTTTGACAAACAAGGTAAGAATATACAATGGGGCAAAGACAGCCTCTTCAATAAGAGGTGCTAGGAAAACTGGACAGATACATGCAAAAGAATGAGATTAGAACACTTCCTAATGCCATGTATTTCTATTTTTTCCCAGACTTCTTGTTTCCCAGATAGATATTTGGTTTTTCTCTGTTCTTTTCCTGAGTTGATTACCTGTGTGATAATTCTGCTCCCTAGAAGATGTACATTACCTTCCCACACATGCAAGAATCCGAAAGCTTCTTGTATGCATATCCACACTGAGTTCTATTATAAGAATTGTCAAATGGTTGTCAAATGCCACTCATAAAAGGGAAAATGACACTAGGTTTACCCCTGAAAAAGGAGCCCCTTGTATTCAGGATCCCAAATTTCAAATAAGCCATGGTATTTTTGTTGTTGTTAACTTAAGCCGACCTCGACTCTTCTTTCTATTGTTGTAAGCAGTGAGCCCTGTTTTACCTGATTTCATTTTTTAAGATGTATGTGTGAAATAACATGTATATTAGTAAGATACCTGGCCGTTTTTAGAAGTCAAAGAGGTATAGATGGCAGAAGCATTCTCTTTGAAGCTTTCATAGGTCAGAAAAAGCTACAACAAATGTGGTGGTCTCTGAAAGGAATGTTTTATTGCAAATAGAAAATGGTCATTAGTAACAACTCTGACATTATACTGCATGAAACATTTACATGTTAAGTATTCTTTCTGCTTCTGCTGGTCTGCGACCCTTGAATTCTTCACACATGAAGACATGGGTGCATATCAAATAAAAGATTAAGGATCATGGATAATAGCAATACAGTGGGGAACCAAGTGTTCACGTTTCACTAGGAAAAATAAAAAGAAAGAGAGAAACTTATCACTGCCATTTTTTATTTATTGACGCAAAAATGCTGTTCAGCACAAATGTAGTGATTATCATCCAAAGTGAAATACAGATGAGTATTGAGAGTCTGAGGGGAAAGCAAAGGCCTTGAGAGTTTCTCCCATCACATAGACCAGCGAAATAAATTACTGAACCATACATGAGCCCCAAAGCAAACTACTTCAATTTAATTCTTCACCCTTCATTCCTATGCTAAGATAAGCATATGATGGACCATTAACAGCCTCCTATGGGAAACCTGCCTCTGGTGGAGATTATTTGTAATAACTCTGCTACCTAGAACATGTACATTACCTTCCTGCACTTGCAAAAATCCTCATTGGGTGCTCGGGATCCCTGTGTCTGACCTAAGAAACGCCAGTCAAGGGACCACCAATTTATCCCCTTCCCCGATGTCACCAAAACCGGTATACTTCAAGCAAGACTAATAGACTTGGGTGTGTGCCTTGCTTGATCTCTCTGGAGATTTATAGTTAGGAATGGAAATTTGGAGGAGTCAAAGATAGATAATTACTAATTGAACATCCATCATAAGCAAAGCTTCTGATTTCACTGTTGAAGGTAAGACTTGTAGTAAAGAATACATAAGTCAATCAATGAAAGTGCCTAAAAATGGTAAAAGGCCATATATAATATAAAGCATGTACCTAGGGCCAGAAATAGATTCAGGGTTACTGCTTTGGACCTGGCAGTTCCGGACAGCATGCACTAAACCCGAGTACCCTGAATTTTCTATGGTAAATGTATCTCTTCTACTCTATAGCAAGGAGTCTGGGCAAGGAAAAAGTTTGGTCCTGAGATGATATGGGGTGAATATGTGGGTATCTTCTCCATTGACTATGCTGCTATTTCATTCACCACTTCAGGGCCTTCCTTCATCAGATCACACGAGGGACACATAACAGATATTGACCAGGTAAACCTACAGAAGACCAATAAGACCAAAAAATGTCCTCCCTTCTCCAAAGAACTTAAAGTATTTCCAGGTATGATCTCAGAATAGATGCTCATCATGGCAACCCACTCCAGTATTTTTGCCTGGAGAATCCCAGGGACAGAGGAGCTTAGTGGGTTGCCATCTATGGGGTCGCACAGAGTCGGACATGACTCAAGCGACTTAACAGCAGCAGCAGCAGCAAGATCAGAGCAGTTGTCATTTGTTTGCATTTTCTGGAGCAGAGAACTGAGAGATTAAATGACATGGGTAGGGTCTAAACAGGGCTTCTCCGGTGAGTCAGATGGTAAACGCTCCACCTGCAATTCAGGAGACACGGGTTTGATCCCTGGGTCAGGGAAGATCTCCTGGAGAAGGAAATGGCAACCACACCAGTATTCTTGCCTGGAAAATCCCATGGAAAGAGGAGCCTGGTGGGATACAGTCCATGGTGTCAGATGAGTTGGACATAACTTAATGACTAAACCATTACCACCAGTATTCCCTTAGGTGGAAATAACAAATTTTGTTCAGCCATTCATCAATTAACATACATTTGGGTTGTTGACGTCTGTTATTTTTATGAATAAGGCTGATATAAACACTTGCCCACAAGTTTCAGTGTGGACATATGTTTTCATTTCTCTTAAGTCCATATCTGGAAGTGAAATTGCTGGATCGGAAGGTAACTCTTTTACTTTGGGGGGAACTGCCAGACTGTTTTTCATTTCTGTCACCATGTATGATGGTTCAATATCCTCACCAAGACTTGTTCTATCTGGTATTTTTATTATAGTCATCCTAGTTGGTGTGGAGTAGCATCTCCTTGGGGATTTCATTTGCCCTGTCCTGAAGGCTAATGTGCTCTTTGGCCATTTGCCTATCTTCTTTGGAGAAATATCTACTCAGATCCTTTGCCCCTTTTTTATTGGTTTGTCTTTTTGATATTGAGTTTAAGAACTCTTTACATAATCTATACAGAAGTTCCTTGTTAGATATACGATTTTCAAATATTTTTTCCTATTATGTGGTCTGTCTTTTCTCTTTGTTCCTAGTATCCTTTATACCACAGAACTTTTAATTTTGATGAAGCCCAATTTATCTTTTTGTTTTTGTTGCTTGTGCTTTTGGTGATGTATCTGAGAATCTGTTGCTAAATCCAAGGTCACAAAAATTAACCCTGATGTATTTTTCCAAGAGTTTTGTGATTCTGACTTTTCTATTTAGGTCTTTGATCAATTTAGGGTTAATTTTTTTATATAGTGTGAAGTAAGAGTTCAACTTCATTATTTTATATGTGACTATCCTGTTGTGGAAGGAATGATGTTAAAGCTGAAACTTTGGCCACCTCATGTGAAGAGTTGACTCATTGGAAAAGACTCTGATGCTGGGAGGGATTGGGGGCAGGAGGAGAAGGGGACGACAGAGGATGAGATGGCTGGATGGCATCACTGACTTGATGGACGTGAGTTTGAGTGAACTCTGGGAGATGGTGATGGACAGGGAGGCCTGGCGTGCTGCGATTCATGGGGTCGCAAAGAGTCGGACACGACTGAGCGACTGAACTGAACTGAACTGATCCTGTTGTTTCAGCAGCATTTACTGAAAACACTATTCTTTCCCATTTGAACGGTTTTCACATCCATGCTGAAAATTAATTGCCATAGACTCGTGTTTATTTATAGACTTTCAGTTTTATTTTGTAAACATACGTGTCTATACTTAATGCCAATATCACAGTCTTGATTACTCTTGCTTTGTAGTAGGTTTTGAAATTACAAGGTGTATGTCCTCCGATTTGTTGTGCTTTTCCAAGATTGTATTGGCTATTCGGGGTACCTTGTGCTTCCATACAGATTTTAGTATCAGCTTGTCAATTTCTTTTGAAGAACCAGCTGGTATTATGATTGAATTGATCAATTTGAGAGTATTGCCATGTTAACAATATTATGTCTTCTGATCCATGAACAAGGGATTTCTAAATCCCATTTATTTAGATGACCTTTAATTTCTTTCAGCAGTGTTTTATAGTTTTCAGTGCCTCTATTAGGTACCTCTTTTCCCTGGTGGCTCAGATGGTAAAGCGTCTGCCTACAATGTGGGAGACCCAGGTTCGATCCCTGGGTTGCGAATATCCTCTGGAGAAGGAAATGGCAACCCACTCCAATACTCTTGCCTGGAAAATCTCATGGATGGACAAGCGTTGTAGGCTACAGTCCATGGGGTTGCAAAGAGTCGGACACGACTGAGCGACATCACTTTCACTTTGTTAAATTTTATAATGAATACTTTTTTAAAATAAATATTTCTCATGCATACTTGTTCTCAAGTATGGATATAATTACACTAAAAAATTATACCTTTGTTTATCTGAAATTCAAATTTAATTGATCATTCTGTGTTTTACTTGGCAATCCTACTTTAAAAGTGACCAAACACAGAATGAAGCATATGAGCCTACAGCTGTGAAGGGCATCTGAGTATTCAGAGACTGGAAGAGAAAGTTAATTAGGTCTATATAAAAGCAAATATTTACCTCATAGGAGGTTATAACAGTTAATTAGCATAATCTATTTTATCCTGAGATATTGTTCTACTTTAAACTTCACTCTGAAATATGTTGCTTTGAAGAAGAAAGTAAACATTTTGAAAATAATTGCCATTAATCTGAACTTAAAAAAATATTTCAGTATCAGGCTTCAAGGCAGTAAACCCTGAACCATGTCTGTTACTCTCAGCAAAGTCACCTGTATTCTGTATAGACAGAAACTTTTCATACCCATGAAGACTATGTGATACAGATGTGATATGGTGATACAGTTACACCCTTGAGCTCTTACTAGAATTGTTTCATGTTGGAGAAATTATTTTTTCATCCTGATATTTATTAAGAAATAACTCTTTATGTCAAAGTTCTGACCTAAACTTTAATCCCCTCCCCTTGTGTGTGGGTGGACCTGGGACTTGCTTCTAGCAAATGGAATATGGCAAAGGTGACCACATGGACCACAGCCTTGTCTAACTTAATGAAACTATAAGCCATGCCGGGTAGGGCCACCCAAGACAGACAGGTCATGGTGGAGAGTTCTGACAAAACATGGTCCACTGGAGAAGGGAATCGCAAACCACTTCAGTATTCTTGCCTTGAGAACCTCATGAACAGTATGAAAAGGCAAAAAGTTAGGACACTGAAAGATGAACTCCCCAGGTCAGTAGGTGCCCAATATGCTACTTGAGATCAGTGGAGAAATAACTCCAGAAAGAATGAAGAGATGGAGCAAAAGCAATGACAACACCCAGTTGCAGAAGTGACTGGTGATAGAAGCAAAGTCTGATGCTGTAAAGAGCAATATTGCATAGGAACCTGTAATGTTAGGTCCATGAATCAAGGCAAATTCATTTCAGTTCAGTTCAGTTCAGTTGCTCAGTCATGTCCGACTCTTTGCAACCCCATGAATCACAGCACGCCAGGCCTCCCCGACCATCAACAACTCCTAGAATTCACTCAGACTCACGTCCATCGAGTCAGTGATGCCATCCAGCCATCTCATCCTCTGTCGTCCCCTTCTCCTGCCCCCAATCCCTCCCAGCATCAGAGTCTTTTCCAATGAGTCAACTCTTCGCATGAGGTGGCCAAGTCCTGGAGTTTCAGCTTCAACATCATTCCCTCCAGAGAAATCCCAGGGCTGATCTCCTTCAGAATGGACTGGTTGGATCTCCTTGCAGTCCAAGGCAAACTGGAAGTGGTCAAACAGGAGATGGCAAGAGTGAACATCAACATTCTAGGAATCAGCAAACTAAAATGGACTGGAATGGGTGAATTTAACTCAGATGACCATTATATCTACTACTGTGGGCAGGAATCCCTTAAAAGAAATGGAGTAGCCATCATAGTCAACAAAAGAGTCCAAAATGCAGTATTGGATGCAATCTCAAAAATGACAGAATGATCTCTGTTCATTTCCAAGGCAAACCATTCAATATCACGGTAATCTAAATCTATGCCCTGACCAGTAATGCTGAAGAAGCTGAAGTTGAAGGGTTCTATGAAGACTTAAAAGATCTTCTAGAACTAACACCCCAAAAAGATGTCCTTTTCATTATAAGGGACTGGGATGTAAAAGTAGGAAGTCAAGAAATACTTGGAGTTACAGGCAAATTTGGCCTTGAAGTACAGAATGAAGCAGGGCAAAGTCTAATAGAGTTTTGCCAAGAAAACATACTAGTTGTAGCAAACATCCTCTTCCAACAACACAAGAGAAGTCTCTGCACAAGGACATCACCAGATTGTCAATAGTGAAATCAGACTGATTATATTCTTTGTAGCCAAAGATGGAGAAGCTCTATACCGTCAGCAAAAACAAGACCAGGAGCTGACTGTGGCTCAGATCATGAACTCCTTATTGCCAAATTCAGACTTAAATTGAAGAAAGTAGGGAAAACCACTAGACCATCCAGTTACAACCTGAATCAAATCCCTTATGATTATACAGTGGAAGTGACAAATAGAGAAAAGGGCCTAGATCTGATAGACAGAGTGCCTGAAGAACTATAGGCGGAAGTTCATGACATTGTACAGGAGGCAGGGATCAAGACCATCCCCCAAAAAAAGAAATGCAAAAAGGCAAATGGTTGTCTGAGGACGCCTTGCAAATAGTTGTAAAAAGAAGAGAAGTGAAAGGCAAAGGAGAAAAGGAAAGATATACCCATTTGAATGCAGAGTTCCAAAGAATAGCAAGGAGAGATTAGAAAGCTTTGCTCAGTGATCAGTGCAAAGAAATAGAGGGAAACAATAGAATGGGAAAGACCAGAGATCTCCTCAAGAAAATTAGAGATACCAAGGGAACATTTCATGCAAAGATGGGCTCAATAAAGCAGAGAAATGGTATGGACCTAACAGAAGCAGAAGATATTAAGAAGAGGTGGCAAGAATACATAGAAGAACTGTACAAAAAAGATCTTCATGACCCAAATAATCATGATGGTGTGATCACTCACCTAGAGCCAGACATCCTGGAATGTGAAGTCAAGTGGGCCTTAGGAAGCATCTCTATGAACAAAGCTAGTGGAAGTGATGGAATTCCAGTTGAGCTATTTCAGATCTTAAAAGATGATGCTGTGAGAGTGCTGCACTCAATATGCCAGCAAATTTGGAAAGCTCAGCAGTGGCCACAGGACTGGAAATGGTCAGTTTTCATTCCAGTCCCAAAGAAAGGCAATGCCAAAGAATGCTCAAACTACCACACAGTTGCACTCATCTCACATGCTAGTAAAGTAATGCACAAAATTCTCCAAGCCAGGCTTCAGCAATACGTGAACTGTAACTTCCAGATGTTCAAGCTGGATTTAGAAAAGGCAACCAGAGATCAAATTGCAAACATCTGCTGGATCATCAAAAAAGCAAGAGAGTTCCAGAGAAACCTCTATTTCTGCTTTATTGACTATGCCAAAGCCTTTGACTGTGTGGATCACAATAAACTGTGGAAAATTCTGAAGGAGATTGGAATACCAGACCACCTGACCTGCCTCTTGAGAAATCTGTATGCAGGTCAGGAAGCAAGAGTTAGAACTGGACATGGAACAACAGACTGGTTCCAAGTAGGGAAGGGAGTACGTCAAGGCTGTATATTGTCACCCTGCTTATTCAACTTATATGCAGAGTACATCATGAGAAATGCCGAACTGGATGAAGCACAAGCTAGAATCTAGATTGCCAGGAGAAATATCAATAACCTCAGATATGCAGATGACACCACCTTTATGGCAGAAAGCAAAAAAGAACTAAAGAGCCTCTTGATGAAAGTGAAAAGGAGAGTGAAAAAGTTGGCTTAAAACTCAGCATTCAGAAAACTAAGATGGTGACATCTGGTCCCATCACTTCATGGGAAATAGATGGGGAAACAGTGGAAACAATGTCAGACTTTATTTTTGGGGGCTCCAAAATCACTGCAGATGGTGACTGCAGCCATGAAATTTAAAAAAACGATTGTTCCTTGAAAGAAAAGTTATGACCAACCTAGATAGCATATTAAAAAGCAGAGACATTACTTTGCCAATAAAATCCATCTAGTCAAAGCTATGTTTTTTCCGGCAGTCATGTATGGATGTGAGAGTTAGACTGTAAAGAAAGCTAAGAGCTAAAATTGATGCTTTTGAACTGTGATGTTGGAGAAGACTTTTGAGAGTCCCTTGGATAGCAAGGAGATCAACCTAAAGGAAAGTCCATCCTAAAGGAAATTAGTCCTGAGTGTTCATTGGAAGGACTGATGCTGGAGCTAAAACTCCAATACTTTGGCCACCTGATGCAAAGAACTGACTCATTTGAAAAGACCCTGATGCTGGGAAAGATTGAAGGTGGGAGGAGAAGGGGACAGCAGAGGATGAGATGGTTGGATGGCATCACCAACTCAATGGACATGAGTTTGAGTAAACTCCGGGAATTGGTGATGGACAGGGAAGCCTGGCATGCTGCCATCCATGGGGTCGCAAAGAGTCAGACACGACTAAGCAACTGAACTGAACTGAGCTGATCCTGGGTAACACTGACTTAAACAAGTGAAAGTCCTTAGGGAGGGACTGGGTCCTCGTTGAGGCCAGAGATTCTTCTCTGTTCACTTTAAAGAAGCAAGTCATCATGAGTCCTATAGATGCAAGGCAATGAATTCTGCCAACAACCTGAATGAATTCTGAAGCAGACTTTTCCCACTTCAAACCTCCATATGAAAACACAGCACTGGGACTTCCTTGACAGTCCAGTAGCTAAGACTTTGCCTTCAATCCTGCGGGGATTTGGTTTTGATTCCTGGTTGAGGAGCTAAGGTCCTACATGTCTTGAGCCCAGGAAAACAAAACATTAAAAAAAGAAGCAAAAGAAATAGTGTAGCAATTCAATAAAGACTTTTTAAAAATAAATAAAAATACAGCCCCAGTGACACCTTGATTACAGTCTTGTATGACCTGAGCAGAGGACCAGCTGAGCTATAGTGAGACTACTAATGCACAGAAATTGTGAGATAATAAATGTGTGTTGTTTTAAGCCACTAAATTTGAGATAATTTGTTATGTAGCAATAGAAAACTAATACTTTGTTACCCAGCAATATAGCAACTATACAGCCTTATTACTAGGTATTCAGCCCCCTTGTATCCACAGGCTGACCCTTTGAAAGTTCTACTACCTTCTAGTGCATAAATCCAATGACTGGATAAATCCAATATTAGTACTGGAAGTCCTGGGTCCCAGGCAATCCCTCGGTCCAAAGCAAGCCAGGGTGGTTAGACACCTAACACGTGGTAGGTCACTATCACACGGAGATGTGCTGCCCATGTCTTTCTGCTCAAGGGAAGATATAGCTCTTTCACTGAGGATCATGGCCCACCTCCCTTTTAACGTCTATCTTCAACTCCATGAGCTTAATTCCTTTTATTGAGCCAGAAAGCTATCATTCCCTCCAACCCCCCAGGAACATAAAGTGGTGGGGGTATGCAGAGATGGGAAGTAGACAGAGCTATATGCAAAGAGTTCAGGCATTTTGAAATATAAAAATTCCTAGTTGGGAGTGGAAGAAAGACCTTTTTCTAGCAAGTTGAAAGCAGCCAAACAAGCTGCAACATACTGGGTAATCCTTTTCGTCTTTTCGTTCTTCTTAACTCATCTTGTTCAGGTAGAATAAGAATTCGGGTAAGCGGGCCAGTGTGAACGGCACAAGGCTCTGGCTGCTACTCATGATTGGCAGGCTGAGACCAAGCATTTTCCCTGTTCTGATTCTTACTGAGCTTGGCTTCAAACTAGCTTGAAGCCCTAGTTGAGCAAAGCCAGTAGGACTTAGCAGAACCACTCCAGCCATGCAGAGGGACCCAGAGTATCTCTCCAGGCCCCGGTCTTCCCTGCTTTCCATTCCTGCCTGGTCCTGACTATATTGCCTCTTTTTAAGAATATCTTTATTTGGCTGTGCCCAGTCTTGGTTGAAGCATGCAAACTCTTACTTGCAGCATGTGGGATCTAGTTCCCTGACCAAGAATTGAACCTGGGCCCCCTGCCCTGGGAGTGAGGAGTCTTAGCCACTGGACCACCAAGGAAGTCCCCTGACTGTATTGCTTGTTAATGGTTTTAGTGTCTTACTTTCCAGTCCTTTCCCATTGGTACTTAGGATTGGTCCTTGCTAATTCCTGTGCTGTCCAACAGCCAATCCCAATCTCATACCCAACCCTAGCTGCTAGAACTCCAGCCTGGACTCTGAGCCCTAAACCTAGCATTTATCTAAGATGGAATTAAGATACATCAGACAGCATAATGCTGACCTCACAGGCAATTAGGAATGCTTAAAGTTCCAACTTAGACCTGGCCCCATGCTTTCTCTCAATTCCAGTGTCCATTCAGCTAAATTGGGGGTTCCCTGGGCTGCCCATATGGCTCCGACACCCTCTCCAATCTCACATTAAACCAAAGGCTCTGACAGCTCTTAGGAGTACCCAGGGTTATTCTATAAGGCTGATAAATAAAAATTTATGCTGCACAAAACCCAATTAGATTTGTAAAGAGGTGACTTTAAGTGGAAAAACAGAAAACTGACAAGGATCTGAGGAGGGAGGGTATAAAAAGATGAGAAGCTTCTTCAGAGTAGACTACACTAAGTAAAATTAATGATCTAAATAAAAATCTGTGTGCACTTCTTCCCCAATCCCCACCCCATATAAATCTACCCAGAAATTGTTTTGTTCGCTCTCAAATGCACCATCAATTTTAGATATAAGACATGCTCAGGTTTCTGCAGAAATTTTAACTTTTTGTTATCCTTGCAAGAGTTGTTTCAAAGATGAAAATCTGATGGTCTGTAGATGAATGTTCTCTCAGCTTCCCTTTAAACTAACCCTGTAAAATAGTCATCTGCTTCAGTAGCCCATCATCACAATAATGCTGCTTGATGGCTTCAAAATCCAGGAGCTTTAAACAGCCATAATTTACTCTGGCTTGTGCATCTGTGAGTTGGCTGGGCGTGGGCTGATCTAGGTTGAGCATATTTCCACATCTGGTTCATGGATCTGTCCTCCTCCTTCTCCACTGAGCGAGCCATTTTCCTCTCATGACAATGAGAAGGCAGAAGCGCAAGAGGAAGGCACAACTGAAACACAAATGACTACTAAGGCTTAAGCTGGAACTGGCACAAGGTCACTCTGCCCACATTCCATTGGCCACAGCAAGCTGCATGTTCAAACACAACACCCATGCTTCTAGTGGGAGGACCTGCAGAGTCACAAGGCAAGGCTTCACAAATCTGAGCAGTCAACGTACCAGAACAGCTAACAGGATGCTGGGTCCTATCTTTACAGTATCTCTAACCTAGTCAACTTGATCTGGTTTTCCCCTCAGTGCCCCAGTAGTGCTCTGAACATATCTGAATTTCTTTCTTTGACTGACAAAGCTCATTTTTCCAGTGATGGTGATGAACCATCCATTGACTTTCCTCCTCAGATGATGGCTTTCCTCCACAGTAAGCTTTCTGGAACTCACAGTCACTTTCACCTCTTAAATGTATCAGCTGGGTGAATGTGAAGGTGGGTACTACTCTTGGAAGACTCATCTGGCTGGCCCTGAATAAAATAAAAGCCTTCAACTTTTCTTGGGGGAAATTTCCCTGATTTAAATACTTTTGAATATGTTGTTCTGTCGTTTTTAAGAATATGGTTCTGTTGAGTATTGGATATATTTTTCCTGCGACAGGATACATATTTCTTTCCTTTGTTTTTCCAGAGACTTAATATGGTTCTGGCCATGTTTTCCTGACTACAAATCAGGTGCACAGACTGACAAGGAGAGGAACAACAAGAAGGTCTATTTAAAGCTGGAAATTACTGCTTTTGACATATTGCCTATTACTGAGAATTTGTATTCTTCATATTTCCCCTCACAGGGTATTAAATTTTGATTAAACCCAAGGACCTCTGACTGTTTTCCATAAATAGGGAAAACTCTGTAGAGTCCTAGGCAGCGTTTTTATATGCACAATGAGTTGCTAACTTATCATGCTAATTGTTCCGGTGTTTATACCCTGAAGTCCTAACTGCTCCCTTTAGATTTGCAGTAAATCTTCCCACCAGCCCATGGCATTCTGGGGGATAAGCAGTATATTTTTTTATAAGGTTCCATTGCCACAAACTATATCACTTCGAAAGGAAATTTACACCTCTGGCCAGGATCTCTGGCCAGAAACATCCAATGAAAAAATGAAAGAGGGTCTCAAAAATAAACAGAGGTCAATGTCACTGTTTCTGAGTGTCTAGGGCACAATCCAATCCTATAAAAATAACATCAGAACTCCCTGTGTACCAGGCCCTATGCTAAGTGCTGTGCACCCACCATATTAGTCTGTCTTTCCAATAACCCAGTAAGGTGGGTGCCATTGCCTCTCAGGGTACCGATGAGAAGACTGACCAGCCAAATCCTTACGTATGTTGACAGAGCCTGGATTTGAACTCAGATTCATCTGACCCCATGTGAAAGAAAGAAAGTGAAGTCACTCAGTCATGCCCGACTTTGTGACCCCATGTACTGTAGCCCACCAGGTTCCTCCATCCATGGAATTTTCCAGGCAAGAGTACTGGAGTGGGTTGCCGTTTCCTTCTCCACGGGATCTTCCCGACACAGGGATCGAACCTGGGTCTCCCACATTGCAGGCAGACACTTTACCATCTGAGCCACCTAAAAGGTCTCATTGACTACTATCTTCACATGAAGAGGGATTATAATGGGAATCCCAACCTCAGATGTGTTACCAAGTCTGCGTCTGCTACATATTGTATTGACCCAACAAGAAGAAATTCTTTTTTAAAAAATATTTATTTATTTGGCTGCACTGGGTCTTGGTTGCAGCATATGGGGTCTTCATTGTATCATTGTGGCATATGGACTCTCTAGTTGTGGATGCTGGTTTGGCAGTTGCTCTGTGGGCTTAGTTGCTCCTTGGCATGTGGGATCTTAGTTCCTGGATCAGGGATCAAACCTGCAGCCCCAGTTTCTCAAGGTGGATTCTCAACCACTGGACTACCAGGGAAGTCCCAAGAAGAAATTCTTTAAGAACTATCTTGGAATCCTTTTAATCCATCGAAGCAAATCTTGAATTATTCCCCCGTATTTCTTCTATGTTTCGGCAAGAATGTGCTTCCAAGAACCCACTTGGTTCTTGGGCAGACATACTGAACCCACAACCCAGATACCTTCCCCTTAGGCATCTCCAGAGTGTTTAACTTAATTTTTCCCCACTACACGATATGTATATAATTCTTCCTCTTCTACACATTTTATTTACTTCCCTGTTTAGTAATGAAAGTTTCTTGCTTAAAAAAAATTACTTTCACTTGAGTATTCATAGTCAGTTTAGTTCAGTTGCTCAGTCGTGTCCGACTCTTTGTGACCCCATGAACCACAGCATGCCAGGCCTCCCTGTCCATCACCAACTCCCGGAGTCCACCCAAACACATGTCCATTGAGTTGGTGATGCCATCCAACCATCTCATCCTCTGTCGTGCCCTTCTCCTCCTGCCCTCAATCTTTCCCAGCATCAGGGTCTTTTCCAGTGAGTCAGCTCTTCACATCAGGTGGCCAAAGTATTGGAGTTTCAGCTTCAACATCAGTCCTTCCAATGAACACCCAGGACTGATCTCAACAGCAAAATATTGGAAAGAACCCTAGTGTTCATCAGCTGGTGAACAGACAAATAAAATGTGGTATATCAAAACAATGGGACACTTCCCAGCAATAAGAAGAAATGAAATACTGATAAACCTCATAGTGAAAGTGAAGTCGCTCAGTCGTGTCCGACTCTTTGTGACCCCATGGACTGTTGCCCACCAGACTCCTCCATCCCTGGGATTTTTCAGGCAAGATACTGGAGTGGGTTGCCATTTCCTTCTCCAGGAGACCTTCCCAACCCAGGGATTGAACCCGGGTCTCCTGCATTGTAGGCAGACGCTTTACCATCTGAGCCACCAGGGAAGTCGATAAACCTCATAGTGTAGCATTTATCAGTATTTCATTTCTTCTTATTGCTGGGCAGTGTCCCATTGTAAGAAGAAATGAAATACTGATAAATGCTACACTATGGATAAACCTCTTTGGAGAGGGAAATGGCAACCCACTCCAGTGTTCTTGCCTGGAGAATCCCAGGGACGGGCGAGCCTGGTAGGCTGCTGTCTATGGGGTCACACAGAGTCGGACACGACTGAAGCGACTTGGCAGCAGCAGCAGCATGGATAAACCTCAAAAACATTATACTGACTGGAAGAAGTCAGCCACGAAAGAGCACATGTTGTATGATTCCATTCACGTAGAATGCCCAGAAAAGGCGAATCTATGTAGACAGGAAGCAAACTAATGACTGTTTGAGGCTGAGGGCTTGGAGAGAGGAGGATTAAGTGTAAAAGAGGCAGACAGGATCACACAGTGATAAAAATATTCTGAAACTGAGTTATGGTGATGGCTGCACAACTTGTAAAGTCACTAAATTTTAATGAATCATATATTTAAATCAGTTAATTTTACAGTACGTAAATTATACCCGAGTAAAGCTGTTTCCAAAATAATCAATTCATGGAGAACATTTTCAGTTACATAAAAATTGGTCAAACTCTTTGCACTGTAAGCTCCTGAGAGACGAATTTCTTTATCCACACAGTGAAGATAGAAATTTCTAACTCAAATATAGTTACCTGAACATCAAATGAGATATTAAAATGAAAACGTTTTGAAAACTGAAAAATGGCTGATAAAGATTCCTTCGACTTAGCAGTGGATAGAAATTATTTCATTCTCCCCTCTAGGTGGCGCTAGAATCTAAAAATGAGCATGCCGCTGCTGAACGCAGCTGTTTTCTACAAAATTACCTTTCCCTAGGAGGTTACATCCCTAAAGGGAGTTTTTAGTCCAC
Source organism: Ovis aries (assembly GCF_016772045.2). Lineage (NCBI taxonomy): Eukaryota > Metazoa > Chordata > Mammalia > Artiodactyla > Bovidae > Ovis > Ovis aries. Next base: position 216,623,132 of record NC_056054.1, read on the forward strand.
TGTCCTTCAGTCCAGAGCCTTCTCCTGAACTAATCTTAGGATAGTAGACATCCAAGTTCAGTGTAAGCCTCCTAATATCTCACAAATTTTCAATTGCACTTTCCATGTTGCATGGTCCCCTCTTTGTCCTGGGAAATTAGCCCTCTGAATAAACCACATTCATCTTCCATTTCTCTCCATCTTGGTGGAAACTTTACTTTCCAACATAACTGTATATTTCTGTTGTGTTTTCAATACTCTCAAGTGCTTTTAGATTTTCATTTAATTGGGAATGAGGGTCAGTTCACCAAACCATTTGTAAAATGTCTCAAAAATAATCACAGGCCTAGCAAACATAGGCACATCAAGGAAGAAATGCCACAGAAGGGCCCTATCTGCGGCATGTGTTGGTAGAAGGAACAGCTAATGTGCTCTTACTTTGCTGTGGGCCATGTGGCTTTATGGGATTGCTGGGAGGCTCTGTGATACGGATTCTGCCTGCAATGCAGGAGGTACAAGTTCAATCCCTGGGTCAGGAAGATCCCCTGGTGGAGGGAATGGCCACCCACTCTGGTATTCTTGCCTGGGAAATCCCAGTCCATGGGGTCTCTAAACGTAGCTTTATACATAAGAAAATAAATGCCTTGAAAGCTGTAAGGTGAGAATCTATCTCATGTTCAAGACTTCAGTCTGAGTCCAGCTCCTTGTCTTCTCTTCTCTCTTCTAAAAGAAAAAGAAGGGTTTTTAAATTACCTTTTTTGCTCTTCATCTGATGGTGTCTGGGAGTTGGTGATGGACAGGGAAGCCTGGCATGCTGCAGTCCATGGGGTTGCAAAGAGTCGGACACAACTGAGTGACTGAACTGAACTGATGGTGTCTGGAAGAATTTGGTTCGAGTAGAAGAGCCAAGAGCCCGGGGTGCAAGGCACGTGGGCACTGCTGTGCAACAAGAACACTCAGGGCCATTATATGAGCCCTGAACTCCTGCAGCTCTTGCTTAACTCAGTTCCAAGGGCGCCAGGGCTGGTCTTTCAAGGGAGCCTGAAAGCCGAGGCTTGGGCCCCATGATGTGTCTTGCAAAGGAAAGAGTACAGAAGCAGCACGAGAACACGTGCGCAGGAGTTGTGCAAACAGACAGCTCGTTATTGAGAATTCTTCACTGCTGAGAATGCTTTCCTACAGGGGGAAGGGTTTGAAAAACAGCTCTTGTCTACTGGAGCCTACTCTTAGGTGGAAACAAATCAGCTTTTAAAACACAATACCATAAAAGCTTTAAAAAGTGGTATTTAAGGACCAGGGAAATAGCCTATGAGAAGTTAATGCAAAATCAATTCAGGCACACAATTTACATCTGCTGCATTACACAGAATGGCTCTCTTCCATAACTGGAAATCTATGGACCTAAATCTGCGATGACTGGAAGGAGTTTTATGTCTTCTGGGATGTAGCTGCACAATCTGTCACCAGGAGGGAAAATCTGTAAACCCTTAAGGGCCAGCAGAAGCTGGGGCCCTATCGTTAGAAAACACACATTTAAAGTCACCCAACAGAGTAAGTGCTGTTCACAGTTCTAGGCCTCTAGGCCCTCTGTCCAAACCTGTAGTCTTTCCACACCCAGCAGGCTTTGTTTTCCCTAAATATAGTTCCTAGCAAAAAATGAGCTGCTCCTGCTTTGAATGTTAACAGTGAGTGCCTGGGCTGGAGCTTGGGCTGGAGTGCCCAAGCTCACCGCTGGGCTGGAGCTGGAACCTGGCTTCTCACGCATTCGGTGAGCAAACACAGGGTCTGCTGTGGACCTTCCTTGTGAAGTTTGCCCACCCCCACCCCTTGGCATGATGCTGAGTGTTTAGTTCACCCAAACCATTGTGAAGGACTTCTCTGGTGCTCAAGTGGTTAAGATTCTACGTTTCCAGTGCAGGGGATCTGATCAGGGAACTAAGCTATTAATGATACATGGCATGGTGTGGCAACCTCCCAATTTTTTTTAACTGAAAAAAAAAAACAAACAACCCAGTGTGAGTTACTTATGCACAAAGCATCTTTAAAGTTCCAAGTTTTGAAATTACCTATAATGAGATCAAGAAGGAACATCAGAGGAATAGAACAGGAAAACGTGGTTTTGGGGGAGTCACTAGAATTGCAAGAAAAGGGAGTTCCAAGGAAGAGAAAGTTGGTAAGAGTGTCAGATGCCACAGAGAAGATGGGCAAGGTAAGGACCCTCTGTGCCCATGGGGCCTGACCTTTAGGACGGCACTGTGTACCTGGAACTTCCCAGGTGGCACTAGTGATAAAGAACCCGCCTGCCAGTGCAAGAGACATGAGACATGGGTTCGATCCCTGGGTCAGGAAGATCCCCTGAAGGGGCGCATGGTAACCCACTCCAGTATTCTTCCCTGGAGAATCCAATGGACAGAGGAGCCTGGCAGGCTACAGTCCACAGGGTTGCAAAGAGTCGGACACAACTGAAGCGACTTAGCACGCACACGCTTTCACCTGGGGAAATAATTCATGGGCACGGGAGCAGAAGCCAAAGATTGAGTGAATGAAGCTGAACAGACAGCATGTGTTGGCCCTGTCTCCTCCTGTGAAGGGAAAAGGGAGGAGTTTGAGGTGGAGGCACTAAATAGAAAAGAGATATTTTCCCACTGTAAAGACTTTCTTGAGACAGGACATGCCTCTATCCAGTGCTGAAATCACAGCCCAGGATCTCTGATCTGGCCATCCTTCTCTGAACAGCTCATGGTAGGGTTTCAATAAATATCTGCGGAAGTAAGCAAGGCTGCACTCTTAGAACTGCCTATATGCAGGCTGTTGAAAGCAGAATTTTTTAAAAAATCATATTGAAATAGTTCTACTCTGTTTTTTAAGGTTTTGCCCTTCTTAATTGTGTGACCTCGGACAAGTAACATCTCTGGACCTCAATTTCCTTGTGTATAAAAATATGAAAGTGAATGGCTCGTTGTATAAGAGTGCATAGCTCAGAGTAAGCATATTATACTTTCTTGTTGTTGTTATTCTTATTCTCTTCATAGCTATTTGTCATCCTGGGAGCAACAGGAGACCTCTGACACCTGTACTGCTCATCCAAAGCACTCCCAGAATATTTCTGCATGAGGGGAAAGGTTTGAAAAACAGCTCTTGCCTCCTGAAGCCCTCCCTTGGTGGAAACAAAATTGCTTTTAAAATACAATCTCTTTTAAAAATACTAACACAATTCCAAAAAAGTTCTTTAAAAAAAGTCAATGCCAAGAATACATCCTAAGATGTAGGTTCGTCAATGATAATAAGTATACCACTCTGGTGGGATGTTAGTCATGTGTGGGGGCAGGGAATCTGTGGAAAATCTTTGTACTCTCTGCTCAGGTTTGCTGTGAACCTAAAACTTCTCTAAAAATATATAGTCTTTTTAAAAAACTGAAGTATAGTTGACATACAATGTTGTATTAGTTTAAATTATGTACTTTTTCAGATTATTTTCCATCATAGGTTATTATAAGATATTGAACGTAGGTTCCTGCACTATACAGTAGATCCTTGTTTATCTATTTTATATATAGTAGTGTGTATCACCAGATGGCCAACACCAGAATCAGATGGATTATATTCTTTGCAGCCAAAGATGGAGAAGCTCTATACAGTCAGCAGAAACAAGACCGGGAGCTGACTGTGGCTCAGATCATGAACTCCTTATTGCCAAATTCAGACTTAAATTGAAGAAAGTAGGGAAAACCACTAGACCATTCAGGTATGACCTAAATCAAATCACTTACGATTATATAGTGGAAATGAGAAATAGATTTAATGGGCGAAATCTGATAGAGTGCCTAATGAACTATGAACGGAGGTTCATGACATTGTACAAGAGACAGGGATCAAGACCATGCCCATGGAAAAGAAATGAAAAAAGGCAAAATGGCTGTCTGAGGAGGCCTTATAAATAGTTGTGAAAAGAAGGGAAGCCAAAAGCAAAGGAGAAAAGGAAAGATATACTCATTTGAATGCAGAGTTCCAAAGAATAGCAAGGAGAGATAAGAAAGCCTTCCTCAGCGATCAGTGCAAAGAAAGAGAAGAAAACAGTAGCATGGGAAAGACTAGCGATCACTTCAAGAAAATTAGAGATACCAAGGGAATATTTCATGCAAAGATGGGCTCAATAAAGGACAGAAATGGTATGGACCTAACAGAAGCAGAAGATATTAAGAGGTGGCAAGAATACACAGAAGAACTGTACAAGAAAGATCTTCATGACCCAGATAATCATGATGGTGTGATCACTAATCTAGAGCCAGACATCCTGGAATATGAAGTCAAGTGGGCCTTGGAATGCATCACTACGAACAAAGCTAGTGGAGGTGATGGAATTCCAGTTGAGCTGTTTCAAATCCTGAAAGATGATGCTGTGAAAGTGCTGCACTCAATATGCCAGCAAATTTGGAAAGCTCAGCAGTGGCCACAGGACTGGAAATGGTCAGTTTTCATTCCATTTCCAAAGAAAGGCAATGCCAAAGAATGCTCAAACTACCGCACAATTGCACTCATCTCACATGCTAGTAAAGTAATGCTCAAAATTCTCCAAGCCAGGCTTCAACAGTACGTGAACCGTGAACTTCCAGATGTTCAAGCTGGATTTAGAAAAGGCAGAGGAACCAGAGATCAAATTGCCCAACATGTGCTGGATCATCAAAAAAGCAAGAGAGTTCCAGAAAAACATCTATTTCTGCTTTATTGACTATGCCAAAGCCTTTGACTGTGTGGATCACAATAAACTGTGGAAAATTTTTCAAGAGATGGGAATACCAGACCACCTGACCTGCCTCTTGAAGAATCTATATGCAGGTCAGGAAGCAAGAGTTAGAACTGGACATGGAACAACAGACTGGTTCCAAATAGGAAAAGGAGTATGTCAAGGCTGTATATTGTCACCCTGCTTATTTAACTTCTATGAAGAGTACATCATGAGAAACGCTGGGCTTCAAGAAGCACAAGCTAGAATCAAGATTGCCGGGAGAAATATCAATAACCTCAGATATGCAGATGACACCACCCTTATGGCAGAAAGCAAGGAAGAACTAAAGAGCCTCTTGATGAAAGTGGAAGTGGAGAGTGAAAAAGTTAGCTTAAAGCTCAACATTCAGAAAACTAAGATCATGGCATCTGATCCCATCACTTCATGGAAATAGATGGAGAAACAGTGGAAACAGTGTCAGACTTTATTTTGGGGGGCTCCAAAATCACTGCAGATGGTGACTGCAGCCATGAAATTAAAAGACGCTTACTCCTTGGAAGGAAAGTTATGACTAACCTAGACAGCATATTAAAAAGCAGAGATATTGCTTTGTCAACAAAGGTCCATCTGGTCAAGGTTATGGTTTTTCCAGTAGTCACATATGGATGTGAGAATTGACTATAAAGAAAGCTGAGCACCAAAGAATTGATGCTTTTGAAGTGTAGTGTAGGAGAAGACTCTTGAGAGTCCCTTGGACTGCAAGGAGAGCCAACTAGTCCATCCTAAAGGAGATCAGTCCTGAATGTTCTTTGGAAGGACTGATGCTGAAGCTGAAATTCAAGTACTTTGGTCACCTTATGCGGAGATTTCATTTGAAAAGACTCCAATGCTGAGAAAGATTGAAGGTGAGATAAGAAAGGGACAACAGAGGATGAGATGGTTGGATGGCATCACCGACTCGATGGACATGAGTTTGAGTAATCTTCGGAGTTGGTGATGGACAGGGAGGCCTGACATGCTGCAGTCTATAGGGTCGAAAGAGTGGGACATGACTGAGCGACTGAACTGAACTTAACTGAGTGTGTATCTATTAATCCCAAACTCCTAATTTATCCCTCACTCCCACTTTTCCTCTTTGGTAAACATGGTTTATTTTCTGTTTCTGAGCCTATCTCTGTTTTGTAGGTAAGTTCGTTTCTATCCTTTCTTTAAGATTCCACATGTAAATGATATCATATCATATTTGTCTCTCTCTGTCTAAGTATGATAATGTGTAGGCCATCCACGCATCTGCAAATGACATTATTTCATTCTTTTTTATGTCTGAAAAAATAATCTTTAAAAAAGTCTGACGGCAATGCTCTATCTAATTACATTTGTAGAAAACAGGAGCCCCTGCATCATGCCAGGAAGATGGTGGACCAGCTGTGCCAGGGCAGCTGTGGCTCTGGGTCCTGGAGTTGGGGAGACAGCCTCTGGGTTCTGTGAAAGGCAGCCAGAGGAATGGACTAGGATGGGTGCAAGCCTGAGACTGGAGTCTGACAGCACCTAGTCGCTATATTCTGTTGATCTTCCTGTATAGTTAGGATGGAAGGGAACTCCTGGGAGAAGCCTCCAGTTGGACTCAGGTTACATGGAGTGCCCCATACTCTTGCTCATGACCATGATGTGGTGCACTGTGGCGTTTCTTAGAAAACACCCTAAAACGGGACAGCATAGCAATCTTACAGAAGTAGGCTGTCAATGGCAGGGGCCAGGGAAGGGATGCTAAGAGGTGACTGCCTTGCCTTGCTAATTGTACAGGCCTATTTTGAAATTCTGGCCTCATCACATGGCTGACTGACCTTAGGCAAGTTACCTAACTTCTGACACTCAGCTCCTCCTATGTTGAGTGAGGGTAATGATAAGATCTAACTCAAGGGTTAAAGGGAGGTTCTGGGGAGATAGTGTGTATATAAGGTCATTTATGAAGGCTTCCCTGGTGGCTCCGTGGTAAAGAATTTGCCTGCAACGCAGGAGACTGGGACAGGAAGAAATGGCAGCCAACTCCAGTATTTTTTCCTGGAGAATTCCATGGAGAGAGGAGCCTGGTGGGCTAGTCCATAGGGTCGAAAAAGAGTCAGATACAACTTAGCGACTTAAAAACAACAACAGGCACTGCAGTGCTTAGTGAGCAATGGCTATTTTTTTTCTTTTTTTTAAATCAGTGAATCTAACTCATACTACCCTCTGCTTTGTCCTTCATGGAAAAACAAACACATTTCTACCTGTTACTTCCAATTCCTGGTGTTTCATTAGCCTTGTGAGAAGATTTCCTAGTGGAAATTTCCGTCCTTATTCTCACAAAGATCCAGGATTGAATGGGGGAAGAGTTAGTGATAAAATTGTTTTTCTTCTTTCTAAAGGTCAGAAGCTAAGTCCATGCTTCTCTTGTTGGTTTCTCTCTGACTCATCCTCATGCCGGAAGCAAATTGCGTATTTCCTGTCTCATTTTCTCAGTCAGAAAAATGGGCTTTATTGAATCCTTTTTCTCTCCCTGCCTTTCAGCACAACCTTCTGTTTGGGGGCATTCTATAAACTGCAGTGGGATGTTTTGCTTCCAATTTCCTCTTTCAGATGTTTTAGACTCCTTTCCAGCAGTAAGAAATGGGGGATGTGTTTCTCCATGGATGTGTCACGGAGAACAATAGCAGAGAGCAGTGATTCTCACCTCAGGGTGACTTTGCCCCAGAAGACATTTGTCATTGTCTGGAGACATTTTTGTTTGTCACAACTGGGGGCTCTGGTTGCTCCTGGATTTCATGAGTAGAGGCCAGGAGTGCTCTAAACCTCCCACAATGCATAGGACAGGTCCCCACAACAAAGAATCATCTGGCCCACACACCAGTAGTACTGAAGCTGAGAAACCCTGCCATAGAGATATGTTAACTTCTCTCATGTACTTTTTCTTTTTACATTTTTGTCCTTGGTCTCAGTTTTCTTTATCCCACCTAATCCAACCTCCTTCCCTCTCTCCTATAGATCTTACTACTCCTTCCCCTTCCTACCACTAAGTCTTTTTTCATTCTCTCTATCTTCTGCCCTCGCACTGTTTGATGATCCTCCAAAGTTCCTAGTTCTTGAAAAATACTCGTGAATTTGCTTTTCCAACTCAGTCACTACCATGGGCCTTTGGGCTGGCCATTCTAACTCTCTGGGCTCCAGCTTCCTCCCTGTAAAAGGGCACAGGACTGAATGACCTTTAAGGCTCAAATCTGTGACTGACAATTGTCCTGACAATTCAAATGCCTAACATTCTTACAAGAAAGTCTTAGTGTAAGAGAGGACCCCTATTAAAGTACACTGGGTTTATCTCTAAATTATGAGAAAAAAAAAAATGTTTACCCGAGTGTGGGAGTATATGGAAATTCAATCTTGCAAAGGCAATTAGGGATAAGATAAAATCTACGGGAAAATTAAATGAGCTAAAAAGATAGGTTGCAGCATTATTTGTAATAATAAAAAGTTGTAAATGGTATAAATAGCCAACAATTGTGGATTGAGACAAAAAAAAGTATGGTATAATTATATGATGAAATACCATGCAGGAAGTTAACAATGTGGAAAATAGATGAAGGATAGTTTATAACATATTTGTGAAAGCATTCTAGAATGAACAAGGTAAATTTTAAAATCATATGTATGTTTTATACATCATATTTTAGCTTCAGACATAGAGCATGATAGTATTTTGTCATAGAATGAACATTTTTAAATGAAATTATTTTGTCCTTTCTTACTTCAAAGGTAATACATGCTTATTTGTAAATGATTTCAAAAATTCAGATAAAACAAAAGAAAAATTATCTATAATTTGACCACCAGAGTTAACCCTGAGCTATCTTTGCAGTCTTTTTGCATTCTATTTTTAAAATAATAATAGTATCATATGTTTTTGTCACTTGCCTTTCCTTTGCTTGGGCTTCCCTGGTAGGTCAGATGGTAAAGAATCTGCCTACAATGCAGGAGACCTGGGTTCGATCCCTGAGTTGGGAAGATCCCTGAAGAAGGAAATGGCAACCCCTTCTAGTATTCTTGCCTGGAGAAGTCCATGGACAGAGAAACCTGGCGGGCTATAGTCCATGGGGTTTCACAGAGTCAGACATGACTGAAAGGCTTTCACTTTCACTTTTTTTTTTTTTTTTTCATTTTTTGCTTTCCTTGTCATTATAGTCCTCTGTAAAGGCATTCAATTGCATAACATTCCTTTGTATCTGCACTGGATCAAATTAGGGGAAAGTAAATAAACTTTTAAACAATGAAGAGTGCCAATTCACAGTTAGGAGCTTGGTGGACCTGAATGTTCTTCTCTTGAATCTCCCTCAGGGGGTAGCTTCAGTTATGTTGGGCTTGGCAGCTCCTATCACAGAATCATCAAATGGCAAGTTGAGTGGGGATCTTGGAAGTCAGGTAATGCAACCCATTTCTCTCTCTCTCTCCAGACATCCCCTTCCAACTAACCTTCCAACTAACCTATGACCTGGTGTACTTGGGCCGATCCACCCCGAGCAGGAGAACCATGTGGCCCTCCACTCCCCTCCAGCTCCCTCTCCCCTCCATCCCCAATGCATCTGGCTGACATGATGGGCCTGCCTGTTTCCCAAACCCTTTCTCCCCGATAGAGGTGGGGGGCCTCAGGGCCTTCTTGTCACCAGGTTCACGTGACACAGGCTCAGTCTCAGACGCTCTTCCCTCCGTGATTCACTGCCAAGTCCTGCTTCCCTGTCTGGGGACGTTATGACATCAGATTTATCTGGTTAAAGAGGGAGAAAAATGCTTACCAGCTCATTTTTCTACTGCGGGCACTCTGAAAAATCTTCTAAAGTTCTCACAGCGTCACCACCGGCATCAAAGCCTCAAAAAGCCCTCTAGGACACTCCTCTGATCAAGGCTACCAGCCTGAGTGAAATTCCAAAGAAGACAAAACTGCTTTGTTTCAGAAACGCCTCCCTCCGTGTCCATCTCCCATTTCAGACTCCATTTCCCAGTGCTCTCCTGGCAGAGGAATTTTCCCATCTGCTGGCAGTCGTAAAGATATCTGTGCGTGCATGCGTGCTAAGTCGATTCAGTCATGTCTCTCTCTTTGCAACCCCATGGACTCTAGCCTGCCAAGCTCCTCTGTCCATGGGATTCTCCAGGCAAGAATGCTGGAGTGGGTTGCCATTTCCTTCTCCAGGAGTTCTTCCCAACACAGGGATTGAACCCAGGTCTCTCACGTCTCCTGCATTAGCAGGAGGGCTCTTCACCACTAGTACCAATCCAAGATGTTGTCAGGGTAACTATGGGACCCCAGGTGTCTCCTGGGGCTGTTTGACTGAGGCACTTATAGGGCTTTCACCACAGGCTTTACCCCCTTCACTCACCCCTGAAGGGTTGAGGTAGAGCGGAAGCCAGAATTCAGGAAGCCTCAAGTGAGCCAAGCATGGTGCCCAGTGCTTTCTGTAGGTTTCTGCATTTATTCCTCACAGCACCATGCACTGCACATTGTTAATCCAATTTTAATACAGAAGAACTGGGACTTTAAGAGATTAAGTCATTGACAGAGGAGCAGAGGCAGGATTTGAACTCAAGGCTGCTGATTCTAATATTACATCACAATGTTGCCTTCCCATAAGATCAGTGCCTGTGCATTTGGTTACCCAGTCCGGTATTCTTAGGGATTCCCTGGTGGCTCAGACAGAAAAGAGTCTGCTTGCAGTTGCAGGAGACCTGAGTTCGATCTCTGAGTTGGGAAGATCCCCTCGAGTAGGAAATGGCAACCCACTCCAGTACTCTTGCCTGGAAAATCCCATGGCCAGAGGAGCCTGGTGGGCTACAGTCCATGGGGTTGTGAAGAGTCAGACAGGACTGAATGACTAAGCACACATGCTTTTTCAAAGAAAAACAGAATGTCGGAGCCCTAAATCAGTGTGCTTCTGCGCTCCAGCTCATAGGTTAATACAAATGTCTTTGCACACAGTAAACATTTCTGAATTTCTGCTCCAGACATCAGGAAGGCTGAAGGTTAAAAGGACAAGCAAAGTCTCCTCCAATTCACTAGTAATGACTCTAACTACTGCCTCTCCTGCTTCCCTTGTCCTTTTGCAGTTGCTTCCCTGGAGTCACAAAAGTGAGCCTGGAGCATTAGTTCTCAAAGTGTGTTCCTCGGACCAACAACAGCAGCATCTCCTGGGAATTTGCTAGGAATGCAGTTTCTGGGACTCTGCTCCACATTTGAATCAGAAGCTCCAAAGGTGGGGCCCACAATCTGTATTCTAACAAGCCCTCTGGGTGGTTCTGATGTGCTAAAGCTGAAGACTTACTGACCTAGAGAATGATTGGCATAGACCCTTGGCTCTAACCCCTCCTCCAATCAGCTGCCGAGCTCTATGGACGCTGCCTCTGCCTCCTAGCTTGTGTGCTTTGTCCTGACTCAGGCCCAGTGAGCTCTTGTCTGCCCTGTGACAGTGCCTCCCAGTAATTCACCTCTCATCCCTCACTGACTTCTAATCCCTGTTGCCCTCTGATATTGCTCTATCTCTCCACTCTGATGATGTCGTGTGGCTACTGGAATAAAATCCAAATTCCTTAGCTTGGTACTCAAGATCCTCCAAAATATGCACCAGACCTTTATTTTTAGTCTTATGTCCTACTTATCCTCCCCTTTATGTATCCTATACCCAAATGGTGCAAGAATGACTCCCTGTTTGCTACAGATTTATACTTTCTCACTGCTGTGACTTTGCTTATGCTGTTGGTCCCTCTGCCTGGAATTGCCTCCATTTATCCCCGTGTAGCTGTTAAGTTTCAGCCCACATGTCATCTCCTCCATAAAGTCTTTCTTCATCCTTCTAAATACTTCCCATTCTTTAAAAAAAAAAAAAATTGAAGGAATTTATTTAATTCCCTATAGAATTAAGTTAAAATTTTGTCCTTTTGCACTTTTAAGTTTTTTATTTAATTGAAATACATTTGACCTACAGCATTATGTTAGCTCCAGATGCACAGTATAGTAATTCGATATTTCTATACATTATATGATCTCCCTTCCTTCCTTTTGAATTCATAGAATTTATATTTACTTCTCTTATGGTGCTGATTAAATTATACTTTATGCCTCCTTGTGAAGGAGGCATATTTTATATGTTTTATATCGACCATACCTTATACTTTATATTTCCCTTCCAGGTGGTAAGAGGACAGAGTTGTGCTTTTTTCCATCTTGCATTTCCTACAGCACCCGCAGTGACAGAGCTTAATACATGGTTGTTGAATGAATGAATGAGTGAGTGAATGAATGCTGGATCCACAAAAATAAAATTGAAAGATTTTTCATCCCCTATTCTAAATAAGCCTATCAAAAATAATTGATATTGCTGTGTTTCTAACAAAATAGTGTCCATTTTATCTCCTCTAAAACTGGGCCAGTTAGTAAGATTACATTATAGCCCAAAGTTTTCAGGGTGATGGTGTGGGTAGAAACGGATTGTTCCCATAATATCTGTGGCTTGAGTAACAATACAGGAGAATGAAATGACAATTTTGTTACAGACCTTTGCCTTGAACAGCATAATGGATACCCAAGCCCCAGTAGGATCTCTGAGTAAGCAAAGGGAGAGTAAAGCAGCAATGACTCTCAAGGAAACAATTGCTGGAACCTTGGAAGTCCCCAGTCGAAGTTGCTGGCCTGGCTTCAATCCAAAGTTAGGAAAGAGATTTCTGCTCAGACAAAATTAGTTATGTAGATCATGTAATACTCCGCTCCATCTCGACAAGGCCTTGACTCATTGAAGACTTTCCTCCATAGGGGCTGGAAAATGTGACTAAGCACAATTTTGGGGGCCCTCAGCCATGGAGCACCAGCAACAGTGTTCTAAGCTCTGAACAAAAACCAGGGCAGAAACGATAACTCTGGGTCCCTGGCCTTACTGTTCAGTGGGAGGGGCTGTGACTGTGAGAAGCAGAAGTGTCTGGTGTTCTTCTAGGACTGTCATGACTCTGATGGGTTTTAAGTTTCCCTGAAAACCCAATTGTTAGAGAAGCAATCTCTCCTTTTGCCGGCTCTGGGCTTCTAGTTCTGTGTGGTTGCTTGACTTGCTTCCTCACGCTGACTCAACAATTGTTTGTTCTTGGAAAAGACTTCATCATCTTTCTAAATCTCACTTCAAGAGAGCATTAGGCAGAGGGCCTGTTCTCCCCAGCCTCCACTTGGGCAGAAGGAAGAATTTGGAAAGGACACCAGGTCACAGAGTCAAGCCTGGCTGGCGTGGCTCCACTTGAAGGAGAGTGGATGCTCTGCTTCCACCTCACTGAGCAGGATGTCTCCCCAGCCTTGAGCACCTCTTTCTGGCTGACATCTCAGCCCTGGCACTTTACTGTCATGCCTGGTGGCTTCAAGCGCTAAGTCTCTATGTGACTCTCCACTGTTCCTCCTTTGTCTTCTGCTGCATGAAGTTTCTTATAATAAGGCCCTAGATTCATTTTGTGTATATTGCTGAGAGTCTTTCCTGTGAATGTTTTGAGTTCCTAGACACTTGTTTTTAGCAGGATGCTTAACAGTCCCTCCTGTATCTCAAGATGATTTCCTAGGTGGGCTGACCACATTGGAGTTGGTGTCTCTAACTGTGAGGCAATTTTCAGCAGTGTCAAAAAGTGTTCTTGTAAGGATCTTTCTGGTGGTCCAGTGGTCAAGACTCTGCACTTCCAGTGCAGAGGATACAGGTTCAATCACTGGATGGAACTAAGACCCTGCATGCCGCATGGTGGGTTGCTGTTGTTCAGTCGCTCAGTCAGGTCCGACTCTTTGCGACCCCATGAATCGCAGCACGCCAGGCCTCCCTGTCCATCACCAACTCCCTGAGTTCACTCAAACTCACGTCCATTGAGTCAGTGATGCCATCCAGCCATCTCATCCTCTGTTGTCCCCTTCTCCTCCTGCCCCCAATCCCTCCCATCATCAGGGTCTTTTCCAATGAGTCAACTCTTCGCATGAGGTGGCCAAAGTATTGGAGTTTCAGCTTTAGCATCATTCCTTCCAAAGAACACCCAGGACTGGTCTCCTTTAGGATGGACTGGTTGGATCTCCTTGCAGTCCAAGGGACTCTCAAGAGTCTTCTCCAACACCACAGTTAAAAACATCAATTCTTTGGTGCTCAGCTTTCTTCACAGTCCAACTCTCACATCCATACATGACCACTGTAAAAACCATAGCCTTGACTAGACGGACCTTTGTTGGCAAAGTAATATCTCTGCTTTTCAATATACTATAACGTGTACTCACACACAAATATGTGTTAAAAGGATAGATATTAAGTATTAACAGTAGCTATCTCTAGTAAGTTTTGTGTTTTGATTTTTCTCTCCTGGTACATATTTTTATTTTCCAAAACTCTTACCATGAAGAGATTTTGTTTTGGTGATAAGCAAAGAGTAGTGCATATTTTCAATTTTCTAAATAAATAGGTCCTTGGGGAAAATAGTTTGCAGGAGGATCCCTAGATTGGTACCTACAGGGGTTTAGATACACAGCAGGATCCTCTGGTCTTAGCAATATGGTGTGAGTGAGCAGGAGCCGCTGGGGCTTTGCAAAAGCCCAACATGTGAGGCAGGTGGGACCTTGGCTTCATCTCTCTCCAGCCATGGTTGACACCAAAGGAGTGAGCCAGGTGGCAGGAAATCCTCAAGGCTCTGGCAGGCAGGCTTTCTGCCTCAGATTTCGCAACTGAAGCCGCAGGGTAGGAGGAGCAGTGGCCCCCACTCTGAGGAATGAGGTGCCATCAGAGGGCTGACTAGTGGTCCCCTACCTTCTCTCAGCCCCCTCTTTACTGTTCAGAGTGAGTTCTGCACCAATTTCAGCAAAGCTTTTAAGTATTAATGTTCTCTGAGTGCTAGGCCCATTTTGTAAACACCCAGTTTCAGACAAATTGCTTGTTTTCCAAGGCCTGACTAGATTCAGTGCTAGAATTTTGAAAGATGCCATTTACCTGGGCTCTTTGGGAAAGTTCACGTAATTGTGCTCCTGGCTCCTTTCTTTTCCATTCCTGCCTCTTGTTTCCACCCTAACCTGTTAAAAGGGTCAACCATGCTCATTTTTGTGACTACTCTATGGAAAGGCAACCATCAGTGTGGCTCCAATGCACATTCTAAGCAGAGGCAAAGAGCCCTGAACACACTGCACCCTTGAGAACTGCCTTGTGTGGCAGCCCTGGGGCGCTCCATGCCCTGAATCTGGGATGGGAGAGGCTGGAGCGGAGCAAGACCCACTACTCCCGGTACTGCTCCCACTTCTCCTCGGTCTTGTAGAATTCCTCAGTTTCTCTTCATCTTGCTGTCTCTTCATCGAGCAGATGGATATAACAAGGGAAATGTGTGTATGGGGTGCTCGTTCTCTTGCTGAGGCTCATGTTTTCTAGATGGGGCTGCACAATCTGTTTAAAGCTTGAGCCTGAACACATGGTCATTTAGCATAAACTTTTCATTTTATTTTTAACACCAAAGCACTTAATAACTCCTCGTTTCCTAATGTGTGCTCCCCGCAATAAAGACCACCTGTTTATAGTCCCAGGGCAAAATTCTTGGGTTGTGGGGATACACTGGCACTGCTCCCAAAGCTGCTTTAAAAATCTAGTGGTTCCAGGAATTCCCTGGTGGTCCAGTGGCTAAAACTCCTGGCTCCCAAAGCAGGGGGACAATTTTCAGTCCCTAGTCAGGGAACTAGATCCCACATGCCCCAACTAAGAGTTCACATGCCTCAATTAAAGATCCTGCATGCCACGACTGAGATTTGGCACAGCTAAAATTAATTAATTAATTAAAACTAAATTAATTAAAGAAATAAAATCTAGTGTTCTAAGTCAAATCTCAGAGGTTTGTTAGGAAATAATAATAGGAATAAAAAGTAGAGTATTTTTATTAATGGTGAATCTGAACAGACAGCTAGAAGTCATATCTAACATGTATGTGGCTAAGAATTTGAGACTCTGGTTCCACAGCTTAAGTCCAATAAAACTATAACCCAAGGCATTTTTTAGGAAGTATTGAATCTCTTCTCTTAATGGCTAAACTCTGTGGTCCCGACCAAATGTTCCCATCTCTGCCAAACTACTGAAAATCATATTACAAATAAATTAAATGACATAAGCCTCCTATCCTCCCTATGAGAGATTTCATAATATCTTGAAATGGAAATGTAATTTTAAGAGATGAGACTAGCATCATCTCAACTACATTTAAAAAGATATTCCTAAAAGCTTTGGCACATCAAAGAAAACCATCAACAAAATGAAAAGGAAAATAGGAAGAAATATCTGCAAATCACATATCTGATAAGGAGTTAATATTCAAAATATACACAGAACTCATAAATGGCAAAAACAAACAAAAAAAAAAACACCTGGTTTTTAAATGGGCAAAGGTTCTGAACAGACATTTATCCTAAGAAGACATATAGATGGTCAACAGGTACATGAAAAGATGCTCAACATCACTAATCACTAGAAAAATGCAAATCAAACCACAATGAGATACCACCTCAACCTGTCATACTGGCTATTATCAAAAGACAAGAGATACCAAGTTTTGGTGAGGATGAGGAGAAACAGGAAACCCCGTGCACTCTTGCTGGGAATGTAGATTGGTGCAGCCACTATGGAGAACCATGTGGAGCTACTAAAAAGTTAAAAATAGAACTACTATATGACCCAGCAATTCCACTTCTCAGTATTTATCCAAAGAAAATGTAAACACTAATTTGAAGATGTATGCACTCTATGTGCATTGCAGCATATTTTCAATAGTCAAGATATGGATACTTCTTGATGATGAATGGATAAAAAGAGGTGGTACATGAATACAAGGAATACTATTAAGCAAGAAAGAATTAAACCTTGCCATTTGCAATGGCATGGATGATCCTTGAAGGCACCATGCTAAGTGAAAAAAGTCAGTCAGAGAAAGACAAATATGTTATGATCTCACTTACATATAGAATCTAAAAGCAAAAAAAAAAAAAACAAAAAAACAACAACAACAACAAAAACACCTACTACCAATGAAAAACCAAGCTCATAGATAGAGAAAACAGATTGGTGGTTGCCAGAGATGGGGAGCAGGCAAAATGGGCAAAGAAAGTCAAAAGGTACAAACTTCCAATTATAAAATAATTAAGTCACAGGGATGTAACATAGCATCATAACTATAGCTAATAATACTATGTGTGTTAGTCACTCAGTCGTGTCTGACTCTTTATTATCCCACGGATAATATTACCCGCTAGGCTCCTCTGTCCATGGGATTCTCGAAGCAAGAATAGTGGAGTGGGTTGCCATTTCCTACTCCAGGGGATCTTCCTGACCCAGGGATTGAACCTGAGTCTTCTGTATTACAGGCAGATTCCTTATTATCTGAGTCGCTAAGGTAGCTCTAGTAATAATACTATATTGCATATTTAAAAGTTGCTAAGAGAGTGGATCTTAAAAGTCTTCATCCTAAGAAAAAAATTTTTGTAACCAAATAGGGTGACCCATATTAACTAGACTTATTATGGTGATCATTTTACAATAGGTACAAATATTGAATCATCATTCTATACACGTGAAATACAATGTTAAATGTCAATTATGCCTCAATTTTTAAAAAAGATATTAGTATGCACAGGAAAATTCTCCAGAAAAATGTGCTAAAATGAAACCTTTAGGTAGTGAGGTTGTGGGTGATTATTTGCTCCCTTTGTTCTCCACAGTGAGTAGACTTTACCTTCATGATCAGGAAGAAGATTAACCATTTCAGAAAGGAACGTTGAAGGCTAAGCCACATTCCTATGGGACTCATGGAATCAGCTCGGTTTTAATCTGCAGTTGGGTCCTTTTTAACAATTGCCTCAGTTATCTGTTTGGCCAACAGATCTTTGAGGACACACAACTGCCTGGGTCGTGTTTAAGAGAAATATGTTTTTTCAGCTACAAAAGAAAATTCCAAGTTGTCAGGGGGGGCCAAGCTTATAAAAAGAAAGCTTTTGAGAAAGAAGCCATTTTCTCCACCCTTCATGCATTCCACCCCATGACCAGTACTGCGTTAATGACAGAACTCCTGTGTGCAAACGTGTGTGGGTAAGTTTCTACAATACAGGGTTGCATTGTACAAAGAGCCTGTGTTCCGGAGGCCCACAGCAGCTGTGTGCCCTCGGGTCAGCATGAACAGATTCCCCTGCAGAAAGAGAGCCCCCCAGAGAGCTCAACGAAAGCTACTCAACTAGGAAAGCATGCAGTAAGAGCTGGAAGTTTAGAGATCTACAGAAGGTAGCTCTAGAAACCGTTTAGAGTATTCAAAGCCTACTTTAAGAACCCCTCTCTAACTTAAATCTGGTTGGAGGGTTGAGGGGGAGAAATTCTCCCATTGCATTTACCTACCTTTTCTTTCCCATCTATCTCTCTTTCCTCCATCACTGATTCACAACTTCCTGTTGACAAGAGCTCCTTTGCCCTGTGGGTGATTTTTCCTTTGTTCTTATTTTAATTGCTAAGTCCTGTCCAATTCTTTTGCAATCCTATGGATTATAGGTGTCAGCTTCCTAAGTCCATTGGGATTCTCCAGGCAAGAATACTGGAGGGGGTTGCCATTTTCTTCTCCAGGGGATCTTCCTGACCCAGGGGTCAAACCCACATCTCCTGCATTGCAGGCAGATTCTTTACCACTGAGCCACTTGGAAAGCCTGATTTTTCTCTTGCTGACCTCTAAGAGTCGAGGAAAGGGTGGCCCAGTGGGTAAGACTCCACGCTTCCAATGCAGGAGCTTGGGTTCGATCCCTAGTTGGGGAATTAAGATCCCATATATGCATGGTCAAAAAAAAAAGAGGAGTCTAGGAGAGAGAACCAGAAAGTAAATCACAGAACTAAGCTATGTGCTATCATTTGCTGTGTACAAGGAGATAGAAGAGGCTAATTCTGTGACTGCCATGGACAGTGTGACTGTCAGGAATCTACAGGAAGAGGGCTAGGAGGTTATATCACCAGCTCACCAATGGAAGACTCTGGAAAACACTCCAAAGTTCAGAGTTCTGAATTCTTCTCCTGCCTGACTGTTGAGTCTTATCAACCTCCAACGACTCAGATTCTCTGGTGATCAGGGCTGGAAGCAGTATCAGAGATCATGTTACCTAAGGATTGCCACCTCAGATGCCTACAGAGGTCTGGAAAGTGACAAAAATGAGTGAGGAACACTTGGTAAAAGGTCACAAGGAATGGTGGGGGCTGAGGCAAACCGGAAATATAGGCATTTACAAAAACACTGTGTGGGCACAAAACAGGGCTGCTAGCCAACATCGTCACGCAGGCTGCTCATGTGTGACATATGGCTCCAAACTAATTTTGTGTATGAAGAAATAAAGGTTCAGAGAGGTGAAGTGACTCACTCCAGGTCACACAGCCTCGCAGCGGTGGAGCCGGTCCTGACAGCCCAGTCTGAACTTTGTGCCGGGACTCTCCCCACCCCACCATACAACCCCTTAACCTGCCCCTTGGCTGAAGCTGGATCACCCAACGGTATACCTCTCTCCTCCAGTGAAAGCTGATATCAGGCATTTTAGTGAGACTCAGGGACCTTTTTCCTATAACTCCACATTCCCATTTTACCTAAGAGGTCAAACCAGTTGCAAATGCCACCATCAGTTATAGCTTTCCCACACCCTGAATTTCTTCCTTGCACAGCATGCGAAGTGTTTTCTTTTGTTGGGTTTCCCTCTGGGTACAATTTGAGAACTGGTTGCTCCTCATTCCAAGGCTTCAGGCAACAAACCTACAGTTTAGGTCTAAAACTTCTGAGTAAGATATTCTGAGCATTGGTGCAAGTTTTGTTGGAAGTTGACTTTAAATTTGTCCTTAAAATGTTGGGGAAATTAATTACTAGTTGTAAAGCACTCTGAAAATTAGGGATGAAAGGATCCATGGATCTACAAAATATTATTATAATTAATGAATGCCTATCAATAAACTATGATTAAGAATAATGGGTGTTCTTCACAGGTTATCAAGCTGAGGGATCTTTCACACGGGTACTTGTAGTACCATCTGTTTCGCCAGAAATATTCTCTTTGTAATTTGCTCATGAGAGTGTTGGTTCAGTGTGAAAAGGTACATTTTGTGCTTTGAAGAGAATATTACTGATATTTTTATACACCATGAGTTAGCAACGATGGATACTACCCTTAATTTCCATTTATAATTACTGTTGGGAAAACTTTTCAAATATTCTCAAGCTTTGTTTCAAGGAGAATCTTGTCAGATATTATATATGTTTAGGTTTCCTCCCCCGACTCCTCCTCCATCTAAGAACTCAATGTCTTTTTGGCTTTTCAAATTGGAGAGATTCTTTTTGGGTTTAATTTATTCATTTTTAATTGAAGGATAATTGTATTACAATATTGTATTGCTTTCTACCATACATCAACATGAATCAGCTATAGGGTATAAATAGCAAACACCAGAGCTCAGGGTCTACACATCGCAAATGCTCAATAAATATTTGATGAGTGAGTGAGTGAGTGAGTGAGTGACAGGCAGGCCACGGTTGCCTGAGTCCTTTTTGGGAGTTCGGATGATGTTAGCACTCGGAGTTGTGAGGCTATCTTAGTTCTTTGCGTAAATGGACAGATTGTCTCCTGGCTGGAATCCTTCATTTCTGAAGCTTGGTTTGGATTTCCAGTCCATCGATCAAGCCCATTTAGTGACTGGTAGTGGTATCCCTGCTCAGTGATGATAAAGACTGGCTTGATGATAAAGACTGGCTTCATTACTTCATTTGTTTGTGGATCATTTATAAAAATTCCAAAGTTACGGGGCTTGGAACAGAACAAAGCAATTGCGGTGATTCCCCTGAGTCTCACAAACCACACAGGTGCTGCTTTGAAACAGACATACTTAGGTTCAAATTCTAGACAATAATAATGGCAAATATTTAAGCAGTGATTACATTATGCTTAGTACTATGCTAAGCACTTTGCATGGATTATCTCATTTATTTCTCATGATTACCCTAATGAAGACAGTACTATAATTATGCCCATATTAAGTTGAGAAATAAGAGGCAGAGAAGTAAAGTAATTTATCCTAAACAACACTGGTAGGTAGCAGAGCTAGGATCTGGGCTCTGATCTATCTGATTCTAGGGTCTGACCTCTTAATTCCTATAATTGCCTCTCATCAATCACAGCTTTGCCACTTATTACCTCTGTAACTTAAAGGAGTCCTTTGACTTCTCTAAGACTTGGCTATCTCATTTTTTAAATGAATATTGTCACAGCCACTTTTCAAAGTGTGTACCTGAGCATCAGCCTCTTCTTTATTCCTCTCTCTCAATCTAATAATAAGGTTCAAAGAAGGCTGTTCTTTTCTCACAGTGCTTACTTGTGACCCCACTGATAGGCAAAAAGGTGAGCCCATGATCCCAAAAGGCTAAGTCTGGGTGGTCTATCTCTTTGGCCATAGTTGTTTTGTCAGGGGGTGGACACTGGACTCTAGTCAGGTATTTTTTAACCTGGCACCAGAGAAGGTGAGCTTCAGCCCCTTGATAGTGATAAAACAGAGAGATGGGAGCCTGACTGTGCTTCAGGTTCCCATCTGCAATGCTGCAATAGCAGAAAGAGTATCAGACAGAATGAAGCCAGTGCAGAAAGAGTATCAGACAGAATGAAGCCAGTGTAAAGACTGAAGCAGAAGGGATTAGGTGGAGAAAAAAGCCCAGGTTTAAACACACCCAAGTCCTAGCAGCTCCCCTGCCACTTCTCCAGCATAGCTACAGAACCAACAAATCCTCACTTATACCTAAGCTAATTTGAGTTATGTTTTCAGTTACTGACACTAAAATAAAGAGAACCCTGTCAAGTACACCATTGCATTGGATATATATAAGCCTAAATGAGCACATGTAGGGAAACCCATTTATGAAGAGTCCAGATTTCAGACATACCATTAGTGGGCTTACAAGGAAGCTTGGGTAAGTTGTATCAGTACTGGGAATGGTGTCTCCTGGAAATCACAGTACCTAACATTTGCAATCAAGTGCCACAGATATTGGAGAAGGCAATGAAAATCCACTCCAGTACTCTTGCCTGGCAAATCCCATGGACAGAGGAACCTGGTAGGCTGCAGTCCATGGGGTCGCTAGGAGTTGGACACGACAGAGTGACTTCACTTTCACTTTTCACTTTCATGCATTGGAGAAGGAAATGGCAACCCACTCCAGTGTTCTTGCCTGTAGGATCCCACGGACGGGGGAGCCTGGTGGGCTGCTGTCTATGGGGTCGCACAGAGTCGGACACAACTAAAGCGACTTAGCAGCCATAGATATGATCATTACATCACCCAAAACTTGAAACCTGGCCCATCTCCTTCCAGTGCAAACTTATTGCTAATTACAAGCCTTTGGAATCTTGGCTTTTACCAGTAGTTATATTTTGCTAAAGAGCTAGCACCAAGTATCAGAGAGAAAATTAAACATAAGCAAAATTCTCAAAAGCAAAAATGACAGAAAGGATGGAATTAGAAGAAAAAAACAATAAAAGAGTTGTTGGAAATATGCTCCATGTGCTCAAGAATGTAAAGAAAAATATGAATACAATGATAACAGGAATAAAAGAAAATTTAAAAGACCAAGTTGGAGCATCTAGAGATGAAAAATGCAATATTTTAAATAAAAATACACTGGGTAGAATTAGATGCAGATTAGGTATTATAAAATAAAATATTGGTGACCATGAAGAACTAAGGACAAATTATCCAAAATAAACCACAGAGAAAAAGATTTTTTGAAAAAGAACAGAGATTTTGAAAAAATGTCAAGCAGCCTAGCATATGGTAACTGGAGTTCTAAGAGGAAAGGAGAGCATGAAAACATATTTAAGGAAATCATGATTGAAAACCCCTACAATTTAATAAAAGTGGTGATTTTATGGATGTGAGAATCTCAACAAACTTCAAATAAAATAAACAGAAAGAAAATAACATAATGAAAAAGAGCAGCCAAATAAAAACAGCAGGATATAAGAACACATTTCTTGTCAGAAACGATGAGCCAAAAGACAATGGAGGGACACCTTTAAAGCACTGAAAGAAAACACAACAGTCAACCTAGAATTTTATATTCACTGAAAATGTCTTTCAAAAACAAGGCAAATGCGAGATCTTTCAGAGAAACAAAAGCCAGCAGACCTCCACTATAAGAAATCTTAAAGGATGTTCTTCAAGGAGAGTGGTAGGAAGGTGGAAATTTGGCATCACAAAGGAATAGAGCACATTGGAAATGGGAGCTAACTGGGTCATATAAAAAACATTTCAATTTTTCATTTTTTAATTGTAAAGTTTATACAATATGTAAAGTAAAAATGAATGACATCAAGAAGCAGATGAAAAATTTTATATTATACATAAAGTTGAAGGTAGATTATAGTAAACTAAAGATGTATAATATAAATCCTAGTTCAGTTCAGTCACTCAGTCATGTCCTACTCTTTGTGACCCCATGGACTGCAGCACGTCAGGCCTCCCTGTCCATCACCAACTCCCAGAGTCCACCCAAACCCATGTCCATTGAGTCGGTGATGCCATCCACCCATCTTGTCCTCTGTTGTCCCCTTCTCCTCCTGCCCTAAATCTTTCCCAGCATCAGAGTCTTTCCCAAATAAATCCTAGAGCAATGGATAAAAATAAAGAATAAAAATTACAATAAAAAACTAAAGAAGTACTGATAATAAACCGATTGTAAAGCTAAAATGGGAACATAAAACAAGTAAAATAAACAAGTAGAAGAAGAAAGGAAACAAAGAACATATGGGAAAAATAGAAAATAAAGAGCAATATGGTGATTTTAAATTTAACTATATAAATTACAGGTGGCAAGAACACATAGAAGAACTGTACAAAAAGATCTTCACAACCTAGATGATAGTGATGGTATGATCACTCACCTAGAGCCAGACATCCTGGAATGTGGAGTCAAGTGGGCCTTAGGAAGCATCACTACAAACAAAGCTAGTGGAGGTGATGGAATTCCAATTGAGCTATTTCAAATCCTGAAAGATGATGCTGTGAAAGTGCTGCACTCAATATGTCAGCAAATTTGGAAAACTCAGCAGTGGCCACAGGACTGGAAATGGTCAGTTTTCATTCCAATCCCAAAGAAAGGTAATGCCAAAGAATGCTCAAACTACTGCACAATTGCACTCATCTCACATGCTAGTAAAGTAATGCTCAAAATTCTCCAAGCCAGGCTTCAGCAGTATGTGAACCATGAACTTCCAGATGTTCAAGTTGGATTTAGAAAAGACAGAGGAACCAGAGATCAAATTGCCAACATCCACTGGATCATGGAAAAAGCAAGAGAGTTCCAGAAAAACATCTATTTCTGCTTTATTGACTATGCCAAAGCCTTTGACTGTGTGGATCACAATAAACTGTGGAAAATTCTTCAAGAGATGGGAATACCAGACCACCTGACCTGCCTCTTTAGAAATCTGTATGCAGGTCAGGAAGCAACAGTTAGAACTGGACATGGAACAACAGACTGGTTCCAAATCAAGAAAGGAGTACATCAAGGCTGTATATTGTCACCCTTATTTAACTTGTATTTAACTTGTATTTAACTTTTATTAAATATTTAACTTATATTCAGAGTACATCCAGAGAAATGCTGGGCTGGAGGAAGCACAAGCTGGAATTAAGATTGCTGGGAGAAATATCAAGAACCTCAGATATGCAGATGACACCACCCTTATGGCAGAAAGTGAAGAAGAACTAAAGAGCCTCTTGATCAAAGTGAAAAGGAGAGTGAAAAAGTTGGCCTAAAGCTCAACATTCAGAAAACAAAGATCGTGACATCTGGTCCCATCACTTCATGGCAAATAGACGGGGAAACAGTGGAAACAGTGGCTGACTTTATTTTGGGGGGCTCCAAAGTCACTGCAGATGGTGACTGCAGCCATGAAATTAAAAGGCGCTTGCTCCTTGGAACAAAAGTTATGACCAACCTAGACAGCATATTAAAAAGCAGAGACATTACTTTGTCAACAAATGTCCGTCTAGTCAAGGCTATGGTATTTCCAGTAGTCATGTATGGATGTAAGAGTTGGACTATAAAGAAAGCTGAGTGCTAAAGAATTGATGCTTTTGAACTGTGGTGTTGGAGAAGGGTTTTTAGAGTCCCTTGGACTGCAAGGAGATCCAAGCAATCCATCCTAAAGGAGACCAGTCCTGGGTGTTCATTGGAAGGACTGATGTTGAAGCTGAAACTCCAATACTTCGGCCACCTGATGTGAAGAGCTGTCTCATTGGAAAAGACCCTGATGCTGGGAAAGACTGAAGGCAGGAGGAGAAGGGGACGATGGAGGATGAGATGGTAGGATGGCATCACTGACTCAATGGACATGAGTTTGGGTAAACTCTGGGAGTTGGTGATGGATAGGGAGGCCTGGCGTGCTGCAGTCCATGGGGTTGCAAAGAGTTGGACATGACTGAGCGACTGAACTGAACTGAACTGATATCAATTACTTGAGATGGTTAGATAGCATCACCAACTCAATGGACCTGAATTTGAGCAAACTCCAGGAGATAATGGAGGACAGAGGAGTCTAGCGTGCTGCAATCCATGGGGTCACAAAGAGTTGGATAACACTTAGAGATGCAACAACAATGACAACAACAATATCATTATATCAGATATAGTCCAAGCATTCCAATTAAAAGACAGAGATTAACAGCTTGGGAAGGAAAATAAGAACGACTCTATATTATCTAGAAGAAGCATCCTTTAACTAAAACAACTCAGCTAGACTGAAGGAAGAGGTAACAAAACACAGCTTTGCAAATAATAATAAAAGGAAAACTAGAGCGATAATATTAATATCAAACAAAGTAGACTTCAGAACAGGATATATTACTGAAGATGAAAAGGAACATTATATAGTTAGAAAGAGATTAATTCATCAAGGTATCATGACAACCCTTAACTTGTACACACCTAATAACAGAACTCCAAAATACCTGAGACAAAAACTGAAAGGACTGAAAAAAGAAACAAAAGCTCAATTATATTTGGAAACTTCAATATGCCTCCTTTGGGAACTGATTGAACAAGTTGGCAAAAATCAGTAAGTACAGAGAAGAGTTGAGCAGCACAATTCCCTTGATATAATTGAGTTGGTTTTCAGAATCAGACTCTAATGATAGACTTCTGAAATTGGTTCACTCACTAGCCAGAGGACAATGACCTCCTCACTAGTGGTAGGTATTGATAGTTCCTGAAATGCCATAACAAAGCAATGGCTAAAGCTTTCACCTTTAGAAAGTAGGGATGACATAAATGGGGAAGGGTACACACTAGCTTGGAAAATGTCTCTGACAATTTCCAGGGTCGGAGGGGAAAGAACTCTAAAGACTGTGAAACGGGGTGGTCAATTTAAAGCAAAGCATGAGACCTGGACAGCACATAAAGAGACCCTTATTTATTTCTCCAGAGGTATGGCAGGAGCTGAATGCCAGGCATAATAATTAATTGTAAGAGAGGTAGAATTTAGGGAAGCTGAATCCTCAGGCAGGCAAGTCTATGTCAAAGTTAGAACCACTCTGTTTGTGAACCGAATCAGCACATGCCTCAGCATCTTATACAAAATCCTTCCCACATTCAGTTGCTTTCAAGAATTGGCCTATAACACAAATCCTGAGATGGGCCTGGCCAAGGCTGTAGTGGACAAATGACCATGACTATACCAAGTCCAAGAAGTCTACAGTTTTCCCCTGAGAACCCAGCTCTATTACCTCCCTCAGTCCAGCAGCCAAGGGTTTGCCCTGTGGTCAGGGAGGAACAAGCACTTGGAGCAACTCCTCTCAGTTGACCTCATGTCCCTAACGGCGTCATTTGAGAGGATAGGTGATCTTCTGAATGCAGTTCATTTCTTTCTAGGAGCGTGCTTCTAGACATAGTAGAGTAGCTGCAGGCAATTTCTGTTGCACACTCAGGGTTGAACTTCAGAGAGGGGAGAAGCAAAATTATTTCCCTAGAGGAAAATTCAAATGTACTGGAGAAAAAGTCATGGGAATTTCCATATGTATGGGTCTGGAAACATCTTGCTAGTATTGGTCAGTTCAGCAGAAATTCCTTTTGCTTATGGTTGGAGGGGGTTAGTGCAATAAGGAGATTCTAGTACATAAAGATGTTCAGAAGGTCATTTAGTGTATTTCAGAGCTCCCATTTTATTGCAGCACTTCCAAACCATACTCCAGTTACTTAAGTCTCCTATATTTTCTTTCAAATCATCAGTAAACAGTTGGGCTGGTCTCATCTCTTCTAGGAAAAGAAGGAGAAAAAACTAGCATGAAGACAGACATATAGACATCAAGAAAGACAACCAGCAACTACAAGAACTACAAATCCTGTCTAATCACACAAACTGGTTTGCCAGGTGGCTCTGGAGCCAGCTACACTTGCGCACACTTTTGTTGGATTGCATCACCTGTTTCAGATGCTCTGGCCTTGGGAGATCCTCTCCCACAGGGAGGCGTTCTGTGATGAGAAGAACACGAGCAGGAGTAGCTAAGCAAGGTGACTCAGGTTCTGGATTGCTGCATGTTGAACAGTCAAGCCCTGTCACTGGAGGCGAGCGGCTGAGCCCTCAGAACAGACAGAACCAGCCCCTGTGGCAGGGTTGGTAGACGGGTCGAGCCGCCCTGGCTTCAGACAGGTCTTCCAGCCACAAACCTGCTTCTTGAGGTGGCTCTCCTAGCTGTGAAACTATGATTTTTATTTTTGTATTTGGCCATTTGCATGCTTTTCATTTATTCTGCCTTAGCTTCTATTAGTCCCTGATTAACCCCCTCTCCCTGCCCTGCCCTTGCCTCTCTGCCCTCCAACTCTCCCCGCACAATGATGTATTTCCCATACCCATGCCCCTCAAGCCTATTAGGACTGCTTGCCAGATTCTTAAGGATGTCTCATTTTCTTACATGGCACTCAAGGCCTTTTCCAAACACAACCAATTAAGTTCCCACTCTCCTCTCCCACCTAATCTCACCCCTCTTATACATTTGGCAAGGCTGCAATAGACATTAGAAGCCCAAGTCAGAACATTTTCTTACCCAAGTAAAAGAAAAATTGTGAGTCTATTGGCAGAGAATATTTTCAATCTGTATAATACTAGAACAGTCTAGGTCTTATGGTATAATTTCTCCTTTCCATCTCTTGCCTGCCTCTGTGTCACTGTTCTTTCTGCCTAGAAGCACTTTTGACTTCCTCAGTTTCCCAACTCTGATTTCCCAGCTTGTTGATAGTCTATGCGTCTGTTCAGTCCTAGGTTAAATTCACCCCCTCCATTTCACAGTTTAAATTAATTTCTCTCCTTTCTGTGCCGTCTGCTGCTGCTGCTGCTAAGTCGCTTCAGTCGTGTCTGACTCTTTGTGACCCTGTGGACTACAGCCCACCAGGCTCCCCCGTCCCTGGGATTCTCCAGGCAAGAACACTGGAGTGGGTGCCATCACCTTCACCTCTGTGCCATCTAGTCATTTAAAAATCCTTCCCATATTTTCTCTTTATTAAAGAAGAATGTGTGTGTTTTATTCACATTTATGTTTCCCTTTAACATCTGGCTAAAAAAAAACTTCCTTGAGCTTCTGGTTATGTAACCAGCTCTCTCATTACCTCATCTGGATCTCACAACAAACTTCTCATACATTATTACCATTTTTCCACTGAGGAAATTGCATCTCATAGTGGTTAAGCAATGCATCCAGATTCTCACAGTTCATAAGCCGTGGGTCTGGGTTTCAAACCGAGTTATCTGTGGCATCGGAGCTCAGCACACACAGGAAGTGTTCAAAACACAGTCTTTTCAAAAACTGAATTGACTCAGGTACAGCAAGAGATAAGGAAACCACTCTTTAAAAGAAGCTAACACTGTAGAGATTAGCGACCCTCAATATTTTTTCTTCATAACAAGGGAGATACCAAATAATTGATTAGATTTCAAAGATCATTGTGGATGAAGTATGAAGGACATAAATACGAGCAGAATAAAAAATTCAAAACAAAAGGACCACGAAAACACTTTTTTCAAAATATATTTCCTCTCTCCTTTATCAGAGATGAACATGTTCCTTTTTGCTGCTGGCTGAGTAGTTGCTTGGACATCCTGATACATAAAACGCCAAGATAGCAATGCTTGCTGTTTCAAGAGATGTCAGCAGAGTGCAGGCCATAGGGGACTGCGGAGGACACTGAGTTCACTCCCCAGGCCACTCACTCACCCTCCATGCCACTGACCCACCCCCAGTGAAAGGTATCACCTTGACACAAGGTGAAGGTCAACAGATGAATTCACCAGGGATGACCAGACAACAAAACTGACACCACTCTACTGGAAGTACACTGAAAAGAAGGCTGATTGTGAAAACACAGCGAGCTTAAGTGTTCTTGGAAAATGTTCTCGGTCTCCTCTTGGTGCAGGAAAGGGCCCAGCCTGGTTTCATAGGCAGGGACCAACATGCGGAGTGGTATCATAATTATTACTGCCATTAATATTAATGTATGGATCCCACTTCTATCAACTTATCTTGATGACTTTATAATGGGTTCCTTGCAGGTCTGACTTGTCTCAGGCTTCCAGAATAAAACTGCTTCATCAAATTTGGACTTTCTTGATGAGACGCCTCTGGCTTCATCACGTGATCAGTTTTCATAGAGTTGAAAGCCGGCTGCTATTCCATTTTAATTTCTTTTTCCTTTCTCCTCTCGCCCTCAGGGATTTTGGATAAAAGAGTTTATTAGCTGAGTTCACTGGCTTGTCTCCGCAAAGCCTGAAACTATACTTCAAACTCAGCCAAGGCCCTTCCTTTGAGAGTGTGCCAGCTACGGAAGCCAGACAAGCAGGTGCAAACTGTTTGTTCCAGCCAGCCTTCCTGCTCAAGAACATCCCACCAGGCCAGCAAGAGACTCACGACAGCAGAAAACACTAGCGAGTGCCCATCCTTGTAGTCCATACGCAATTCCACAGTCCAGTTTCCACACACCTAAAATCCAAAAGGCTCTGAAAAACAAGTTTTTGCTGTGCTTACAAATCTTTAGCAATCTCAGTCGGTAAAATCTGACTGACATGAATGGGAATAAAGTTATTTATAATCTTTGTTTCATTTAATATGAATATTGATACATTGTGCTGCAAAAAATTAATGTATTTAATTATAAGATATTCCCTGCATGTATGTCTGTGTGTGTGTGTATCTGAAATAACTCTAAATGTCAAGGCATGTACAACCCCAGAGATTGGAGACAAGGAATTGTATGCCCATAATATAAAAACACAATAAAAATCCCTGTTTAATAATGAAGGAAAACTTTGACTCCATCTTGACTTTCATGAATTTCTATGTGTCTCTATTAGTGAGTTGGAACTTCCTTGTTGGCCTAACAAAAGGTACTTTACTGTCACAGAAACAGTCTTAGACTGTGAGCTGGGAGGCCTAAAAGAAATTATTTACCCTCTCTGAACCTCAGTTTCCTCATCAGTGAAATGAGGATGAAAATTCCAGTTCTAATTTCTTTGAGGGAAGGTTTGAGACTCAAATTAAAAAAATATATATACATGCTCCATTGTTCATCTAGGTCCAACCTTACCACCATCAATTTTTGAGTCTTGATGCCCTCTCACTCTTCAATCACATTGGATAAGTATGGAAGACCAAACCTAGGCAAATTTATAATTATATATGTGTGTGAGTTCAAAGGCATGTGTACACACCTGCTTAGATTGCATTAAGGTTAAAATATTGCCAAACAAGACCTTCTGGTACTTTGATTAATAAAAACCTTTGGGACTTCCCTGGCGGTACAGTGGGTAAGAATCTGCCTGCCAAGGTAGGGGGCAGAGGTTCCATCCTTGGTCTGAGAAGGTTCCACATGCTGCAGGGCAACTAAGCCTGTGTACCACAAGTACTGAGCCTGAGCGCCCTAGAGTCCATGCTCCACGACAAGAGAAAGCCACTGTAATGAGAAGCCGGAGCATTGCAACAAAGAGTAACCTCCACTTGCCTAGAGAAAGCCTGTGCTCAGCAGCGAAGAAATTAAAATAAATTTTAAATTAAAAAAATAAATAAATATCTTTGGTAACACCAATGTGTTTTTTAAAAAATGTTTTTTTCCACTTTGAAAACAGAGCAAGACTGAGTGAAAGAGTTTATGCAACACAGCTGTGTATGGCGATTAATCTTAAGTGATTTGTATTGGTGGATCAAAGGAATACCCACAAGTAGGCAGATAAGATCCTAGTCGCAGGCTGGAACTGGAGGAAGCAGAAACCAGCCCAACAAAACCAGATATAAAAAATAGAGAAGATACAGAGCAAAGAGCAGGGAGTCTAGAACCCCTTAGGGCTTTTGGCTGATGTACATTTGCTTTTCATGTGGCAAATTACTCTCCGTTTTCAGAGCTTCAAAATATACACCTGTGGAACATATGTATGAGTTAGGTACCTTGAATAAGGACCTCAGAGAGGCCTAGAATTAAGCAAAAGGATGAAAATAACAATTTTCAATTTACTGACTGCCTATTCATAATCCTCATACCATTTCTATGCAATAAGTATGGTTATCACTCTCATGCATCCTATTTATTGCTGTTTAACGAACCACCCCACAAGTCAGTGGCTTAAAATAATAATTCCTTATTATTCTTTATAGTTCTGTGGGATAACAGAGCTCAGCCGAGCAGCTGACTTTCAAGATTTTCTTCAGTCACTATAGGAAGTGACTGGAGCCGGAGACACCTGATGACTCCATGGTGGTGGGCATCCTGATGGCTTCTGCACTCGTGTCTGCCTCCTTAGCTGGGATAGCTGGAACATCTGGGGTCTGGCTAGGCTTTTCTTCTCTCTCTGGGTCTTCTCCCCAGGCTAGTTTGGGCTTCCTCCAAGCATGGCAACCTCCGAGTAGTTGGATACCCTGTATGGCAACATTCTTCCCATCCAGGGGAAGTTCCAAGGGAACGAAGTGGAAGCTGCAAAGTTTCTCATGGTCTAGCCTCAGAAGTCATGCTGTGTCTCTTCCATGAATTCTATTGGTCAGAAGTGAGTTACAGGATCAATCCAGATTCAAAGAGAGGGGTGTTTATACAAAGGTGTCAATAGAAAGCCGTGTGACTCAATGAGGGACCATCTTAGGAGACTAGCAAATAGAAAACAAATACAAATATAAATATCTATAACAAACCATGTTATAAATGAGAAAATTAAGGTTTGCAAGGTTAAGTTACTTGTTCAAGATCTAATACCTTGTAGGTAGTCAAGGTGGAGTTTAAATCTAGCTCTGTATGATTCCACTTTACCACACTCTGGCTTCTCAGGTGGTGCTAGTGGGAAAGAATCTGCTGCCGATGCAGGAGACACAAGAGACCTGGGTTCGATCCCTGGGTCAGGAAGATCCCCTGGAGGAGGAAATGGCAACTCACTCCAGTATCCTTGCCTGGAGAATAACCATGGACAGAGGAGCCGGAGAGGTATAGTCCCATGGGACCACAAAGAGTCAGACATGATTGAACACACACACGAGAGAAAGCTACATTGTATCTATTAAGTAAAACTATCTCTGAATATGACTTAATTTACTAAAACAGTATGTATTAAGGCACTGCACAAAACCAAGATCTCCATCGTCTAAAAACTGTACCTGGAAGGCTGTGGTCTAATGTGAAAACAATACTGGACTTGAAATAGGAAATTCAGAGTTTGAATCCTGACTCTGTTGTAACTACAGACATCTCATTTAAAATCTTTGAAACTCACTTTTTCAAGGTAAATTAGAGAAAACAATGGCCTTCCTACACAACTGGTGTAAAAATCAAACAAAGCAAGAGACATGGGCATAATTTTGTCAGCGATAGAGTATTATATAAATGGTAGGCTTTAACTGAGAAGAAAGACATGGACCCACAAAAGGTTATGTAACAATGTAAAAGAAGAGAATGCCTCTTTCCAAGATGCATGCAAGTTGAAGTTTGATAGATGTCACTTCTAGGAAGTGACCCATGCAACTGCTGAGACACTGAACCAGGTGCTCTGTGAAGCTCCTTCCACCTCTACACTCTGTGACACCACATGTTTGCCTGGAAAACTCCAACAATCTGGACTGCAGGAGGCACTTACTCCTTCACAAGATGGCAAATACCATTTTGTTAAGGAATAAAGAAGACACTAGGGTCCCAAAGAGCAGAGATTGAGAGAAAATTCACTCTTTACTTGTATTTCGCCTTATTTCACCTTACCTTCAAATTGCTTGATGTGGGCAGATCACTTGAGAAGGAAACACTGTAGAAGTTCAGAGAGAGCTGCAGCTAAACCCTAGTTTGAACTTGAGTGTGACTGTGTCTGATGAGCTGGGCTCAGACAGCCCAGGAGGAGTACATGGGTATGGATGGAGGAGAAGAGCACCAAGCAGGCCCTGAGCTCGGTCCCTCCTCCAGTCGGAGCCCTGGGGAGAGTGCACAGCAGCCGCAGGCAGCCACAGGCACTCACACTCCCAAGATTTTCTGTGATGCTCTGGGGACAAGCAGTGTGTCTTTCAGGCAAAGGGGAGACAAAGAGAGAGACAGGGGATTGGACCAATTTTTCCTTCCTTCCTGAAGTTCCATATGATTTGGCACAGAAAGGGTACAAAGGCTGTTACATGGGAACGGGGAGTGAAACTCTGAACTGTAAGGAGTAATGTGAGTGCCACCTTGTTTGTCTGGATATAAATGAATTCAGGATACAGGACAGTTGACTCCTAAAAGAGATTCACCTATCCTATAGCAGTGTTTCCCAAATATCTCTCCGAGGATTTATGTTTATTCCTTTCCTTTCGTATGTTCTGAATAGTGCATGCGTGCATGCTAAGTCAGGCTTCCCAGATGGCGCTAGTGGTAAAGGACCCACCCACCAATGCAGGAGACGTAAGAGACGCAGGTTCGATCCCTGGGTCAGAAAGACCCCCTGAAGGAGGGCACAGCAACCCGCTCCAGTAGGACACAACTGAAAACAACTTAGCTTGAATGCCCGTATGTATAGAAGTTGATTTGTTGCTTACAAAACAAAGTTTTTCATAATGGTATCTGACTGTGCAACCCTATGGACTGAGTCTGCCAGGCTCCTCTGTCCATGGCAAGAATACTGGAGTGGATTGCCATTTCTTCCTCCAGGGAATCTTCCCAACCCAGGGGCTGAACCCACATCTCTTATGTCTCCTGCACTGGCAGGCAAGTTCTTTACCACTAGCACCACCTGGGAGGCTTGTTCTAAATACTACTACCCATGAAACAAAAGTAACTTTTTTTTTTTTGCTGCACTGTGCAGCACATAGGATCTTAGTTCCCTAACCAGGGATGGAACCTTCTGCATTGCAAGAACAGAGTTTTAACCACTGGACTACCAGAGAAGTCCCCTCAAAATAAATTTTCAAGTTTTTTTTCTATGTTTTTTAAATGTCCAATTCAGTGGTTTTTTTAGTGTATCCACAAACTTACAGTCATCACCATCTAATGCCATAACATGTTTATCACAGCAAAGTGAAACCCATTAGCAGTCATTCCGCATTCTTCTCTCCCCAAAGTCTCTGGCAATCAGTCACTTACTTTCTGTTGCTATAGATTTGCCTATTCTGGACATTGCATATTCACACACTCTATGGACTTTCTGTCCGGCTTCTTTCACTTAACGTAACGTTTATCAGAACTTTGTTTTTATTGCCAAGTAATATGCCATCACATGGGTATACCAGATTCTGTTTATCCATTCATCAGTTGATGGACATTTGGGTTGTCTCCGCCTTGGAGTTATTATAAGCATTCATATGCAAGTGTTTCTATGACTGTATGTTTTACAATTCTCTTGGTCATACACATACCTAGGAGTACAATTTCTTGGTCACATGGTAGCTTTCTATTTAACTTTTTATGAAACTGCCAAACTGTGTCAAATAAAATATTTTGATCAGTAATTTTTTTTCTCAATGAAACCATAGACATTAATCATTGTTTCTGATCAGCATGAGATTATGCTTATTACTGTATTGACATCTTACCTTTTAGGCACAAGCAGAGAAATTTGCAGTCTAGCCTATACAGACTCACTGTGGGCAAATGGTAGTTTTGTCTAGACTTTTTGAAACTTTTGCCAATAGCTCAAGGTATCATCCCTAGAGTACCTTTGAAAGTCCACAGGGTCCTGAACTCCAGATTGGGAATGAGGCAAAGAGTAAGAACAGCTTTTGGAAATGTTTTATGAGACTTTAGGACATCTGTGCTCTCCTCTTTCTCCTCTTCCCTCAATCAGAGACCTTTATTTTTTCACTCATAACTAACATAGATCAATGGTTTAGGATTTTAGGAACTAGTAAAACAATTTTTCAAATAGTGAAGTTACATAGGATTTCCAACTTTCTATGTTCTCAAACAAGAACAGTTAAAAAAAAAAAAACTTCTATAACAATGGTATAGTTAAAGAAAAACCAATGCCAGATAGTAGACTAAAAGACGGTTTTAAAAATTCATTTTAAAAATTGTTTTTATATGCTTATTAATTTATTTTTCTTATTTTGTTATGGCCCACTGAAAACAACCTCTTAGACCAGAAAGACAAATCCGGTTATACCAAGTGGGGACAGAATAATTAAGTCTCCTGCTGCTGCTAAGTCACTTCAGTCGTTTCCAACTCTGTGTGACCCCATAGATGGCAGCCCACCAGGCTCCCCCATTCCTGGGATTCTCCAGGCAAGAACACTGGGGTGGGTTGCCATTTCCTTCTCCAATGCATGAAAGCGAAAAGTGAAAGGGAAGTTGCTCAGTCGTGTCCGACTCTTCGCGACCCCATGGACCACAGCCTACCAGGCTCCTCTGTCCATGGGATTTTCCAGGCAAGAGTACTGGAGTGGGGTGCCATCGCCTTCTCTGAATTAAGTCTACAGAGCTGTGTTAAAGTGTAAGTGATCCTATTCTCACCTACCTTGCTCGCATTAAGGACAAATTACCTGTAATGTTAGGTCCATGAATCAAGGCAAACTGGAAGTGGTCAAACAGGAGATGGCAAGATTGAACTTCGACATTTCAGGAATCAGTGAACTAAAATGGGCTGGAATGGGTGAATTTAACTCAGATGACCATTATATCTACTACTGTGGGCAGGAATCCCTTAGAAGAAATGGAATAGCCATCACAGTCAACAAAAGAGTCTGAAATGCAGTATTTGGATGCAATCTCAAAAACGACAGAATGGTCTCTGTTCATTTCCAAGGCAAACCATTCAATATCACGGTAATCCATGTCTATGCCCCGACCAGTAATGCTGAAGAAGCTGAAGATGAACGGTTCTATGAAGACATACAAGACCTTTTAGAACTAACACCCAAAAAAGATGTCATTTTCTTTATAGGGGACTGGAAATCAAAAGTAGGAAGTCAAGAAACACCTGCAGTAACAGGCAAATTTGGCCTTGGAATGCGAAATGAAGTAGGGCAAAGGCTAATAGAGTTTTGCCAAGAGAACACACTGGTCATAGCAAACACACTCTTCCAACAACACAAGAGAAGACTCTACACATGTACATCACCAGATGGTCAACACCGAAATTAGATTGATTATATTCTTTGCAGCCAAAGATGGAGAAGCTCTATACAGTCAGCAAAAACAAGACTGGGAGCTGACTGTGGCTCAGATCATAAGCTCCTTATTGCCAAATCCAGACTGAAATTGAAGACAGTGGGGAAAACCACTAGACCATTCAGGTATGACCTAAATCAAATGACTTACGATTATACAGTGGAAGTGAGAAATAGATTTAGGGGACTAGATCTGATAGAGTGCCTGAAGAACTATGGACAGAGTTTCGTGACATTGTACAGGAGACAGGGATCAAGACCATGCCCATGGAAAAGAAATGCAAAAAGCAAAATGGCTGTCTGAAGAGGCCTTACAAATAGCTGTGAAAAGAAGAGAAGCCAAAAGGAAAGGTGAAAAGGAAAAATATACCCATTTGAATGCAGAGTTCCAAAGAATAGCAAGGAGAGATAAGAAAGCCTTCCTCAGCGATCAATGCAAAGAAATAGAGGAAAATAATAGAATGGGAAAGACTAGAGATCTATTCAAGAAAATTAGAGATACCAAGGGAATATTTCATGCAAAGATGGGCTCAATAAAGGACAGAAATGGTATGGACCTAACAGAAGCAGAAGATATTAAGAAGAGGTGGCAAGAATACACAGAAGAACTGTACAAAAATGATCTTCATGACCCAGATAATCATGATGGTGCGATCACTCACCTAGAGCCAGACATCCTGGAATGTGAAGTCAAGTGGGCCTTAGGAAGCATCACTACAAACAAAGCTAGTGGAGGTGATGGAATTCCAGTTGAGCTGTTTCAAATCCTGAAAGATGATGCTGTGAAAGTGCTGCACTCAACATGCCAGCAAATTTGGAAAACTCAGCAGTGGTCACAGGACTGGAAAAGTTCAGTTTGCATTCCAATCCCGAAGAAAGGCAATGCCAAAGAGTGCTCAAACTACCACACAGTTGCATTCATCTCACACGCTAGAAAAGTAATACTCAAAATTCTCCAAGCCAGGCTTCAGCAATACGTGAACCGTGAACTTCCTGATGTTCAAGCTGGTTTTAGAAAAGGCAGAGGAACCAGAGGTCAAATTGCCAACATCCGCTGGATCATGGAAACAGCAAGAGAGTTCCAGAAAAACATCTATTTCTGCTTTATTGACTATGCCAAAGCCTTTGACTGTGTGGATCACAATAAACTGTGGAAAATTTTTCAAGAGATGGGAATACCAGACCACCTAACCTGCCACTTGAGAAATCTGTATGAAGGCCAGGAAGCAACAGTTAGAACTGGATATGGAACAACAGACTGGTTCCAAATAGGAAAAGGAGTACGTCAAGGCTGTATATTGTCACCCTGCTTATTTAACTTATATGCAGAGTACATCATGAGAAACGCTGGACTGGAAGAAACACAAGCTGGAATCAAGATTGCCGGGAGAAATATCAATAACCTCAGATATGCAGATGACACCACCCTTATGGCAGAAAGTGAAGAGCCACTAAAAAGCCTCTTGATGAAAGTGAAAGAGGAGAGTGAAAAGGCTGGCTTAAAGCTCAACATTCAGAAAATGAAGATCATGGCATCCGGTCCCATCACTTCATGGCAAATAGATAGGGAAACAGTGGAAACAGTGTCAGACTTTATTTTGGGGGGCTCCAAAATCACTGCAGATGGTGACTGCAGCCATGAAATTAAAAGACGCTTACTCCTTGGAAGAAAAGTTATGACCAACATAGATAGCATATTGAACAGCAGAGACATTACTTTGCCGACTAAAGTCCATCTAGTCAAGGCTATGGTTTTTCCAGTAGTCATGTATGGATGTGAGAGTTGGACTGTGAAGAAGGCTGAGCGCTGAAGAATTGATGCTTTTGAACTGTGGTGTTGGAGAAGACTCTTGAGAGTCCCTTGGATTGCAAGGAGATCCAACCAGTCCATTCTGAAGGAGATCAACCCTGGGATTTCTTTGGAAGGAATGATGCTAAAGCTGAAACTCCAGTACTTTGGCGACCTCATGTGAAGAGTTGACTCATTGGAAAAGACTCTGATGCTGGGAGGGATTGGGGGCAGGAGAAGAAGGGGACAACCAAGGATGCAATGGCTGGATGGCATCACTGATTCGATGGACGTGAGTCTGAGTGAACTCCGAGAGTTGCTGATGGACAGGGAGTGGTGTGCTGTGATTCATGGGGTCACAAAGAGTCGGACACGACTGAGCAACTGAACTGAACTGAACTGAACTGAGGCTTCAGCAATATGTGAACCGTGAACTTCCAGATGTTCAAGCTGGATTTACAAAAGACAGAGGAACCAGAGATCAAATTGCCAACATCCACTGGATCATGGAAAAAGCAAGAGAGTTCCAGAAAAACATCTATTTCTGCTTTATCGACTATGCCAAAGCCTTTGACTGTGTGGATCACAACAAACTGTGGAAAATTTTTCAAGAGATGGGAATACAGACCACCTGACCTGCCTCTTGAAAAATCTGTATGCAGGTCAGGAAGCAACAGTTAGAACTGGACATGGAACAACAGACTGGTTCCAAGTAGGGAAAGGAGTATGTCAAGGCTGTATATTGTCACCCTGCTTATTTAACTTATATTCAGAGTACATCGTGAGAAATGCTGGACTGGATGAAGCACAAGCTGGAATTAAGATTGCCGGGTGAAATATCAATAACCTCAGATATGCAGATGACACCACCCTTATGGCAGAAAGTGAAGAAGAACTAAAGAGCCTCTTGATCAAAGTGAAAAGGAGAGTGAAAAAGTTGGCCTAAAGCTCAACATTCAGAAAACTAAGATCACGGCATCTGGTCCCATCACATCATGGCAAATAGATGGGGAAACAGTGTCAGACTTTATTTTTTGGGGCTCCAAAATCACTGCAGATGGTAACTGCAGCCATTAAATTAAAAGACCCTTACTCCTTGCAG
The DNA here is from genome assembly GCF_016772045.2 of Ovis aries. NCBI lineage: Eukaryota > Metazoa > Chordata > Mammalia > Artiodactyla > Bovidae > Ovis > Ovis aries. The sequence continues at coordinate 216,662,398 of NC_056054.1, forward strand.
CAAAGTTATGACCGACCTAATCTGCATATTAAAAAGCAGAGACATTACTTTGTCAACAAAGGTCCGTCTAGTCAAGGTTATGGTTTTTCCTGTAGTCATGTATGGATGTGAGAGTTGGACTATAAAGAAAGCTGAGCACTGAAGAATTGATGCTTTTGAACTGTGGTGTTGGAGAAGACTCTTGTGAGTCCCTTGGACTGCAAGGAGATCCAACCAGTCCATCCTAAAGGAGATCAGTCCTGGGTGTTCATTGGTCGGACTGATGTTGAAGCTGAAACTCCAATATTTTGGTCACCTGATGGGAAGGGCTGACTGATTTGAAAATACCCTGATGCTGGGAAAGGTTGAGGGCAGGAGAAGAAGGGGACGAAATGGTTGGATGGCATCACCGACTCAATGCACATGAGTTTGAGTGGACTCTGGGAGTTGGTGATGGACAGGGAGGCCTGGTGTGCTGCGGTTCATAGTGTCACAAAGAGTTGGACGCGACTGAGCGACTGAACTGAACTGAACTGATCACTTCCAAGTGTGATGTATTTGTCTCTACCGCCTCCTTATTAAGAAAGGTTTCTATGCCACACATGTTCCTAGAGTTTGATTTTAAAACGGGGGGAGAAAGGCCAATAACGGAAGACTAAGAGAGGTTAAGTTCGTCTAGAGACCTGGGGATTGGGCTGAGCGGTGAAGAAAATTGAGAAAGAGGGAACAGCATCTTCTTAGGCTGAGGGTAGTTTCCTTGGGTGGGTGTGGTCCTGGGAATGGCAGATTCCAGAAAGGGCCTAAAATGTAAGGGACTTAGGTAAGGGTGACAAGAATAAACAGGAAATGTTGCTGAGATAAAGTAGGTCCTCTTTACTGTTTTTCAGAAATATTTTACGAGACTGGAATTCCTTAAAAACAATTTTTTTTGATGTGGACTATTTTTAAAGTCTTTATTGAATTTATTACAATATTGCTTCTGTTTAATCGCAAGGCATGTGGTATCTTAGTTCCCTGACCAAAGATTGAACCCATTCCTCTCGCATTGGAAGGTGGATTCTTAACCACTGGACCACCAAGGGGGTCCCTGGAATTTCTTTTTTTAAAAAATACAGAAACTGGATTTCATGATTTGAGATTCACAAAGATCATACAAAATGGAACAGAAGTTGATGTCCAGCTTTCAGACCATCAGTCTCCCATTACAACTGGTATTTCTTCTCTTCTCCAAGATACTTTTACTCTCTTCCTCTGTCTCCTACACAAAACTTTTGCTTAGGAATTAAAGAAACTGTATTTGTACAGGATACTATGCATATAATATATAAATAATTATCTTTCGCAGTTGGAATAAGTAACTTTAATGACTGTCTTTATCATTCTTTGGTTCATTTATTTGTTTATTCATTCAAAAAACATTTATTGAGTATCTCCTAAGGGGAAAAAATTTTGCCTGAGGGCTAGCTAGATAAATTAACAAAATTAATACCTAGTTCTTGAGTGAACAAATATTTGACTCAAGATATGTAAACAAGGGAAATTACAATGGTGCACAATAATAATATTACAAGGCACAGAGCTGTGGAGTGACCGATTCAGTCTTTGGAGGGGTGGGGCAGGGGGAAAGTGAAAGACTTTCTGGAAGAGATGACAACTGAGTCTAAGAAGGTGGTGGTGGCGGTAGTGTAGTCACTAAGTTGTCTCTGACTCTTGGGAATCCATGGGGTCTGACTCTTGTGACCCCATGGACTGTGGCCTGCCAGGCTCCTCTATCCATGGGATTTCCCAAGCAAGAATACTGGAGTGGGTTGCCATTTCCTTCTCCAGGGCATCTTCCCAACTCAGGGATCGAACCCATTTTCCTGCATTGCAAGCAAATTCTTTACTGACTGAGCCACCAGGGGAGGCCCGCCTAAGAAGGTAAGTAGCAACATATCAGGCAGACTAGGGTGGATAGAACATTCCTGGAAGAGAGAACAGAAAAATGTGAACCAGTCGCAGTTCCACTGTAAAAAGTGTGGGAATGGCGAACGATTAGGCTGGAGGGCAGCAGTCAGAGGAAGGAGATGGATTTGGGACTTTGGCATGGGCCAGCAAAGAGATGTACTCAAAGAGGCATAATATGATTTGCATTCAGAAACCTCATAGTGTAAGACAGAGTAAGCTAGACAAAGAGAGACCAACTAGGTAGCTCTTGCAGCAGCCCAGGTGAGAGAGAAATAAAGCCAGGCTATGATAGAGATGCAGTCCATCAAGGTTGGAAAGGGGAGAGAGTCCTTCTGCCTGGGAAGATCTGGGAAGATATCTGGGAGATGGGATTTGACTGTCCTGAATGAACTGAACTTCAAAGGCACAAACAGAAGAAAATGGGGGACTTCCCTGGTGGTCCTGGGGTGAAGACTCCCTGCTCCCAATGCAGGGGGCCCAGGTCCAATTGATCACTGAGTAGGGAACTAGATCCTGTACGCCACAGCAAAGAACCCACACATTGCAGCTAAGACCTTGCATGGCCAAAAAAAAAAAAAAATGAACTACTTGGGGATAGTCTGTGTTGACTCTAAACTCACAGTACCCAGCACAGATCAAGTCACATAGCAACCTTTTAGTGTCTGTTTGTTGGATGAATGAAAAATGAGTTCCAGGATGTGTTAGTTATCTCTTAACACACCTCCAAATTCAGTGGCTGAAAAGAACCACCATTTATTTTTGTTTGCCTGTCTACAGAGTAGACAGAGAGCTCTGCTGGTCTGGGCCCAACTTGGTTGACTTCAGTGTCAGCAGCCATCACTCACTCCAGCATCTGCAGTCCTCTAGTAGGTTCGTTAGTGGTTGGACGGCTGTCGGGTTGAGAGACAGGGTGACTGAGAGCCACGTGTGTCTTAGTATCTAAGTAGACTAGCCTGGGCTTATTCCCATGGTGGTGCTGGGGTTCCAAGAGAGTGAACAAAGGCATGCATGGCCTCTCAAGGCTTAGGCTCAGGACCTACAAAAATTGCATCACTTCTGTTGCCTCTTGCAGCCCAAGTAAGTCACAAGGCCAGCCCAGATTCCAGAGGAAGAGAAAAACGCCACTTCTTGATAAAAGAAAATAGAACGTCACATTCCAAAGGGAGGTGGATACTGTAGGGAAAAGAATTGCGGTTGTGTTTATAATCTATCACACAGGCAGAAGGAAGAGGCAGAGCAGGGCTGGAAGGTGGACTGTACTAAGGATCTTTGGGCTTTCTCAGTGGCTTAGTGGTAAAGAATCTGCCTGCAATGCCGGAAACGCAGGAGATGCAGGTTTCATCCCTGGATTGGGAAGATCCCCTGGAGAAGGAAACGGCATCATCAGGACAGCGTGGAATGACAGCAATCACTCACAGGCAGGCTAGGGGGAACAGTGGGGCGGGGAGCTAGGAACGCATAGAAAAAGACTGAGCTGGATAAGAATGTAGAAGCCAGACCACAAAGGGCTTTGAAGGTCAGGCTGAGGATGTTTGGACTGTGTTTTCCACTCCCTGGGCAGCTCTCAAAAGTTTTTGTGATAGGAAATGACACCATCAGAAGAAACCTCAACCAATGTGAGAGGCTGGGGGAGCTCATTTTAGCCCTTGGTGCTTGTCATTCGGGAGTGGGCTGTATATTACAGCTATGAGAAAGGCACTGAGCTGTAAGGGCTCTCTTCGGGTCTCTCCATTATTTCTCCCTGCTGAGTGCTCCCCAGGTGGCAACTGGACTCAATCCAAACGGCAAATAAGGAGCCAGTCCAAGTTTACTGAGACCACCACATGAGTAAAGATTACAACATTCTCAACAACTTACAACATGTTTGCCAGCCCAGGCTAATTTTTAGCTCCTACTTCCTCTTCTTTGGAAGTATTTTGGTCATAAAGTGAATGCAATTAACCATCTCTTATATTTGTGGGGAATAAATACTAAACCTGGTGGTGGAGCAGTTGGGTTATTTTCAAAGCCCAACCACTCTCTCTTTTAAACTTTAAGTAAACTCAACACACCCTCTTGCACAACTCTTGAACTAACTCGGGGGTTTGCTCTCTCTGCTCTGCCGTGCTGGGAATTCAACCAAAGAAAGGCTAGCCATGGAGAGGGAGAAGCCGGGTCCCCGGCACGTGAATAAGCTGAAATTCTAAGCCATCTTAAATGACAAGTCGTTACCCTCTAGGGATAAACTCCTTGCTTTGATCTTTAAGGTGTACCAACATGACAAAATGCCCATTCCTTGGTGGCTCAGATGGTAAAGAATCTGCCTGCAGTGAGGGAGATCTGGGTTTGATCCCTGGGTAGGGAAGATCCCCTGCAAGAGGGAATGACAACCCACTCCAGTATTCTTGCCTAGAGAATTCCATGGACAGAGGACCCTGGTGGGCTACAGTTCACGGGGTCACAAAGAGTTGGACACAACTGAGCAACTTTCACTTTCACTTTTTTTCAACATGACGAAACAGGTCCCATCTCTCAGGCTAAAAATGGCAGCATTTCCGAGTGCTTAGCTCTCTTAAGAGGAAATGTGGGATGTTCTTCTCCCCACTTTTCTGTCATTAATTCCTGTGCCTCCTCCAGAGGCACCTTGACAACATGAACCCAGGACTGTGGCCATCTGCCTCTCTGCTTTATTACTAGGGTCTAACACTTAAGTAGTGCTTACTGATTATTAGTCAAATGAATATATGAATGAATACTGGAGCCAAACACGGTACTCACCTGTGACAGCTGTGTTTTTGTGGGCAGGTTACTTGCTTAGCTTTCCTAAGCCTCAGATTTATCACATGTCAGGCAGTGATAAGAGGCTCTAGCTCAAAGTTTTCAAGGAAGAAATCACCCATACAGGTTCAGCTCCATGGTGGATGCTCAGTAAACAAAAGTTGAGAAGAACAAAAGAAAAAGCCCCAAATTCTGGCAAGGTGGAGTTCTCTCCAAAATGTGCAGAAGAGACATATGGAGCAAACCAATTCGATTTATCTGCAGCTGGCAGGAAAGTGTCATGAGACTATTCTTGCTTTTTGGGCTCCTGCCATCTCACCAAAGCCATTCCCTTCCTCATCTGGAGGTAGGCTTTTGAAGTGCAGTCCATATGTCAGATGGCAGCATGACATGGACTAAACATGAACTTCCATTACTAAATACAGCAAATAGCTACTGCAGGGGGTATTCTTATGTGCCTCTCAAAAGATGTGTCCAAGTCTTAACTCCCAGTACCTGAGAACATGACCTTATCTGGAAATGAGGTCTTTTGCAGACATAATCAAGTTAAGACAAGGTCATAGTGGATTAGAATGAGCCCTAAATCCAGGGACTGATGTCTTTATAAGGGAGAGGAGAGGGATATTTAGACACTGAGACACACAGGGAGAAGGCCATGTGACAGCAGAGAGAAAAATTGGACTGATGTCCCTGGAAGCTAGGTTTCCCCGGGGGCTCAGTAGTAAAGAATCTGCCTGCCAGTGCCGAGATACCATAGACATGGGTTTGATCCCTGGTCGGGAAGATCCCCTGGAGAAGGACATGGTAACCCACTCCAGTATTCTCACCTGGAAAATTCCAAGGACAGAGGGGAAAGTCCCATGGACAGTCTACAGGGTCTCAAAAGAGTTGGACACCACTTAGCAACCAAACAGCAGCAGTAACAACAACACCTGGAAGCCAAAGAAGGCCAAGGATTGCTGGCAACCGCAGAAGCCGGAAAAGGTAAGGGAAGTTTCTCCCCTAGAGCCTTCAAAGGGAGTAAGGCCCTACCAAAACCTTAATTTCAGACTTCTAGCCTCCAGAACTGTGAGAGACTACGTTTCTGTTGCTTTAAGTCACCCAATTTGTGGCAATTTGTTATGGCAGCCCTGGCAAACTAATACACATACAAACAGCATTCTTTTTTTTTAAGTCCTTAGGATTTGTTCCCAGCCTTTTCTGGAAAAAGTTTCATACCCAGAACAAAACACTTTCCGGTCACAGGACATTTTCAGACATGTGAAATCAACAGTCAGAGGAGTAAAGAAGGGTAACCAAGGGGTCATCAAGAGGAGGTGGCAACGGAGATCAAGGCAAATGTGGGCATCCGCAGGGCCACAGTGGGCAGTGTTAGCCAGAGCCGGCTTTCAGCCGAGAAGGGCCAGGTGGGGCCGGCTTTGCCAGTTGTTGCAGAAGACAGGTGCCATGAAGTCAGCCTGCCCAGGACAATTGCAAAAGTCATGCAAGGTCAGGCCAGAAGCCAGGCTTGGAAATGCCCATGTCGGGCATTTGAGCATTCCTTCCATCCTACATCATGGGGGCTCTGGGTTTGCTTATACTTGCAAAGGGCTGCTCTGGCACTCAGGCTGACTTAAATCATTCCTGGAAAGCTGTGTTTCCTATGAGTTAATGGTCTCAGTCTGTAATGGACCTTTCATCAGCTGCTGGGGTATCCCCTTATGTGTGTATCACCTACGGGGACTTGGGTCATCCCCTCCTCCCCACCTTCTGTATTCTGATATTGGAACCCAAACCCCCACGAGTAGGCTGAGCTCACCAGGGATCAGGGCCAGATAAAGGGAGCAGCATTGTGGGAACGCCACTGGCTACTCACAGAGACACACAGAGGACTGGTGTGTGGGCTGTTGAAACAAATGACCGTGGTTCCCTCCCCATGACCTCTGATAAGGGGGAGAAGACTGTGGCCTGTGTGTAATGAAATTTTGGTTAAAATTTCAAAGCACACATCTATTTTGGAAAGACCCCCCAAGCCAATGGTTGATTGTAAATGTTATTTAAAAATTATTCTTGAGGGTCCACTCTGTGCAAGACTTTAAGTCTATGGGTCTCAGGCTTCAGAGATCATGACTGTTGAAGGCTCATAATTCTGTGTGGAAGATGGAGCCACGCAAGCCTTTGGAGATGAAGCCGGATGAAGGGCCACGTAAAGGCCAGTGAGAAGGCAGCTAGAGTAGGGATCACACACCTGGTCTTGAGCACCTACTCTGTGCCAGGGGCTGGAGACCCTGGGAATAAGTGAGGGTCTTGCCTTGGGGAAGATTAAAGGCAAAATAACTTCAACATAAGCAGCCAATTTCTGGCCACTTCTCTCTTCCCACCCCGCTCCCCCCACTTCCCTGTCCTTGTCATTCTGGCCCACTTTTTTCACAGTATTCTCACTTTCTGAAACAAATTTGCCATTTTCTTTGTTACTCGATCATTGTCTTTCTTCCTCCCTGGAATGTGTGCCCAGTGAGAACTTCTTCTATGCTCTCCCCGAAGTCTAGTGTGGTATCTAGCACTTCATAGTTGCTCAACGAATATTTGTTGACTAAATGGAATACAGCCCAGCAGGAGTAAAAGACACCAATAAAGAAAAGGCATTAAGATTATTGGCTTTGAGTCTGGATTCCCTAGGTTTGAACCTGAGCTCTTCTGCCTACTCACTCTTGGACCCTGATCTCTTTACTTAACCTTTGTATGCCTCAGTTTCCTCAACTGTAAAATGGGAACACTAACATAATCTGCCTCACAGGATTGTTAGGAGGATTAAGTGAGTTCATACATACAAGAAACACTTCAAGCAAGGATTAGCAGACATTTTCTTAGAGAGCCATACAGTTAACTATATTGGCTTTGCAGGTCATACGGTCTCTTTGCAATGATTCAACTCTGCACTTTCAGCACAAAAGCAGTCACAGACAATACACAAAGGAATTGAATGTGGCTTCTTCCCAGGTGGCACGGTGGTAAAGAATGTTCCTGCCATTGCAGAAGATACAGGAGATACGAGTTTGATTCCTGGGTTGGGAGTAGGAAATGGCAACCCACTCAAGTATTCTTGCCTGGAAAATTCCATGGACAGAGAGACCTGGCAGGCTACAGTCCATGGGGTTGCAAAGAGTCAGACATGCCCGAGCACACACGCATTCATCTATCCACATTTCGAGTAAAACATTAAGAATTATAGCATAACATAAAACATATAAGAATTATAACCCCAAAATAGTAACCTATTGACTGGGAACTCAAAGTCTTTCTTTCACAACAAATTCACTGTGTGACTTGAAAACTCCCTAAGTTATAGCTTTGTTGCTGTTGTTTAGTTGCTAAGTTGATGAATGGAATGGGAGGGAGTTGCTTAGTTGCTAAGTTGATGATGGATGAGAGGAGGTTAAGAGGGAGGGCACATATGTACACCCATGGCTGATTCATGTTGGTTTGACAGAAAATAACAAAATTTTGTAAACCAATTATCCTTCAATGAAAAAGCTAATTAATTTTTAAAAAAAAAGAGGGCTCCCCGGTGACTCAGTGGTAAAGGATCCACCTGCCGATGCAGGGGACATGGGTTCGACCCCTGGGTCTGGAAAATCTTCTAGAGAAGGAAATAGCAACTCTCCAGTACTCTTGCCTGGGAAATCCCTTGGATGAGAAGTCTGGCAGGCTACAGTCCTTGGGGTCGCAAAAGAGTTGGACATGACTTAGTAACTAAACAACAACTTCCATTCATATGAAATCTCTAGCAAAACTATATAGAGGCAGAAAATAGATTGAGGAACTGGGGTCAGGGGGAGAAGGGATGGCCCATAAGGGAACATGAGGAAACTTTTGAGGGATTTGAGAGTATTCTAAATTTTGATTGTGGTGATGGTTATGTGACTGCATAAATTTGCTAAAACTTATACAAACATATGGTTCAAGCGTATAAACTACACTTCAATAAAGTCATGAAACATAAGTGCTATGTATATTTTTTAAGTTCAGCTAGATTATTCTTTCTCAAATTGCATATTTGTTTTAGAAAATGTTCATGGTATAAAAATGGAAAACAAAACCTTAAGCCTACCCACCAGAGATAACTACTATTAACATTTTTGAAGAGTTAAGATTGAAAAAAATAATATACCCTGAGTCTTCAGTTCAGTTCTGTTCAGTCACTCAGTCGTGTCTGACTCTTTGCGACCCCATGAATCGCAGCACGCCAGACCTCCCTGTCCATCACCATCTCCCGGAGTTCACTCAGACTCACGTCCATCGAGTCCGTGATGCCATCCAGCCATCTCATCCTCTGTCGTCCCCTTCTCCTCCTGCCCCCAATCCCTCCCAGCATCAGAGTCTTTTCCAATGAGTCAACTCTTCGCATGAGGTGGCCAAAGTACTGGAGTTTCAGCTTTAGCATCATTCCTTCCAAAGAAATCCCAGGGCTGATCTCCTTCAGAATGGACTGGTTGCATTTCCTTGGGGTCCAAGGGACTCTCAAGAGTCTTCTCCAACACCACAGTTCAAAAGCATCAATTCTTCAGCGCTCATTAATGTTAAATCTTGAGCACTTTACAAAATTCTTCAAAAACATAATTTTTGGCAGTTTGAAAAGTCTCTTTTGTGTGCTACAATAGTAGACTTACTGACCGTTCCCTGTTGTTAGACTCTGAAATGTTTCCATATTTTACTCTTGTAAAGTTAGACTCTGAAAGTATAATTTAGCTCCAAAGTGAATGTGAAAGTCGCTCAGTTGTGTCCGACTCTTTGCGAGTCCATGGACTATACAGTCCATAGAATTCTCCAGGCCAGAATATTGGAATGGGTAGCCTTTTCCTTCTCCAGGGGATCTTTCCAACCCAGGGATCGAACCTAGGCCTCCAGCATTGCAGGTGGATTCTTTACCAGCTGACCCACAAAGTGCCAAAAGTTATAAATAGTTTCCAAGGCCCTTGATAGATGTTTTAAAGTATCTGAGATTCTTTCAGAAATAGCGTGCAATCAGCATGAGAGAGGGACCATATTACTGCCTCTCTGTCAGCACTGTTTCCTTCTTTTTCTGTTTCTTCAAAGATTTCAGATTGCTTTGATTTCTGGTGAGGCTGATTTGTTAAGTGCTGTGGCCGTCCCTGTGGCTGCTTAAACACATCCCAGTCCTTCTCCCACTGGGAACAGGATACATTTTCATTTTTTCCCCCTTTGAGAATAGGCTTGCTTTGCCCATATGACTTGCTTTGGTCAGTGAAATGTGAGTGAAGCAACATGTCACTTCTGGCAAGGAGTTTCAAGAGCCAGTGCAAAACTGGCCACATATTCCCTATTCCCTGCCTGTATGATCATGAAAGCGTCAGTCACAGTGGAGCCTCTGTCGGTCTGGGTCCTTGAGCGACCCCATGACCAGGGGTCCCCAGCCGACTCACACTGGGAGGTAGCATGAGTGAGAAGTAAACCTTACTAAATCACTGAAGTTCAGAGTTAGTTGTTACTATGGCATAATTGAGATTGCCTTGTCTCATGTATTTTTGTATGATAACAAGGTGAAAAGCTGACCAAAGTCCTTCCACTTTAGGAAAATGCATAAATTGGTACTAGGATTGTGTAATTATGAAACAAAGGAAACCATATGTCTTCACACAGCCAATGATGTTTCAATCTGAAAATAATTTCCTAATGCACTTCTATAAATAGAGTGAAGAAAGGAAGTTATTTGGTTCACAGGAATAAAGTAAACCATGGGCTTTTATGAAAATGGCTCCAAAAATTCAGTAAGGAAGGGGAAAAATCAATTCTGGGACTTTCAATTGATCCACGTCTAATTTGCTTTGTGGCCTTCTACTGTTGTAACCCAGACAACATTGTGATTTCACAGATGCACCGCATGCTGAGAAGTGTTTAGAGGGGTACACAGGACGTGTTATAACAATCAAGCTGCTGCCCAGGGATGGAGCATTTAGTGTTTGGATCTCTAACAGGAAGTCATTTTTCTTGTCAAAGGAAAGACAATAAATGATCTTTCCCAAGGCCACACAAGCAGAAACACACACAGGATGTGGAAGGTCAGGTAGAGCTCCAGTGGTGGGGAAACAGAGACTCACATGAACAGCAAGGAGATGATATTTTGGAAATTGTATAGGCAGACAGATTAGAAATGTTTTGCATAGGTATTAAGGGCTCCTAAGAAGTAGCCTGTCAGTACAAGTAAGCCTGATATTTAGGGCCAGAATCTATACAGAATCCCCAGAGATCATAAAAGCAAGAAGAAAGGAAAAGAAATCATAAAAAATGCCACTGGCTAAGTATTTTCACCCTACAAAATGGTAACAAAACTCTCCTACATACATAGTATTTTTTGCTGTTGCACACAGCATGTCATATGTGTATGTGTACATATATACATACATATGTATTATAGTCTGAGTATAATTATTCTCAAAAATCATTTTACTATCTTTAAAATGCCTGAAGTTTCAGAACGCTTCTGGGCATTGCTATAGAGAGATATCCGGGCTGGTGGATTCTTTACGCAGTTATTAGAGTCAAGATTCTAGTGCCCAGAATGGGAAAAACAATAAATAAACAGCACCTATTCATCCCCATGTCTCTGTTAAACAATGCATTGCTTTGAGGGTTTTTGTTTTTTTGTTAGTTTGATTGTTTGCTTGCTTGTTGAGAAAAAATATTGGTAAAGTATGAGTGATTTTCTTCATTTACTATTGGAATATTTATAGTAACCTTGATGTAACTGATACAGAGGAAAAAAATATCAAATAGAAAGAAATAATAAGAAAATTATAGCTAGAAATAAAGATTTCTAGTGAACGTAGTTTACAACCACAAAATCAACAAACGATTCTTATATTGGGAAGAATCATTAATGTTCAGATTTTTAATTTTGACTTCAAAGACATTTTTAGTGAGAATATAGAAGAATTTTTACTTTTCCAAAATCAGACTATTAGACTATATCTTTTTTGGATTTCAGTAATCACAAAACATCAATTGAGCAGCACAACTGAGCACAAAGGGAAAAAAAAAAATCCCTACAGATCTACTTCTCTTGGAGAAGATTATAAAGAAGTAAGAAAACAGGTTGATTTTCTTCCCTTGTACATTTATAAGTAAATGAGAATAATCCTTATGGTCACAGGGATTTGTTTTGAAGGTTATGATGTCATAATAATATAACTAATATTTATAGAGTATCTACCACACTGCAGACAGTTTAATCTTCAAAAAGCACAGTCAAGTCAGCTGTGGTAGACTCTTACACCGTAGTCACCAGTTAGCCACATCTCTCCGTATTCACAGTCTTATGTATTCCTTTCTGTACTGATTCTGAGCTTGGTTTGGCTAATGAGACATTGGCAAGCATGGTATAAGCAGAGGTTGGATAAGAGCTGAAACACTGGGTTGCCCTCTTGAGATCTAGTTTCCATGTACAAAGCTCAGGCTAGATTACTCAGTGATGACAGGCCATCTGAAATGAGGCTCTGGAGGATGAGAGGTCATCTTAGATTCTTCCAGCCCCAGCCAAGCTCCCTGCTGAATGCAGCTGTATATGTTATTCAAGCAAAACCAGAGGAAGAACAACTCAGCTGAGCCCCACCCTGTAGAATGATAGAAAAGTAATAATAATTGTTGTATTAAGCCACTATATTTTGGGGTGATTTGTTACAAAGCAATAAGTAACGGAAATGTGGGTAATGTAATCTATAAATGACAAATATGGAAACTGAGGCTCAGAGAGTTTAAATATAATTGTCAAAGTCTTAGAATACCATTGTCAATTCCAAATACACCACATAAAATCTCAAGTCCTTTTCACTATTCTCTCCTCTAAATTCATAATTGGATATCTAAATGTCTACTTGAAAAGAAAGTGAGAGTGAAGTCGCTCAGTCATGTTCGACTCTTTGCGACCCCATGGACTGTAGCCTACCAGGCTTCTCTGTCCATGGGATTTTCCAGGCAAGAGTACTGGAGTGGGGTGACATTTCCTTCTCCAGAGGATCTTCCCAGCCCAGGGACTGAACCCGGGTCTCCTGCGTTGTAGGCAGATGCTTTACCGTCTGAGCCACCATGTCTCCTTAGCTGAATAATAAACATCTCAAATCTAAAATGTTCCAAAGTAACTCTTGAGGTCCTCCACCTCCTCTCTCTGGGTTCCCTACCTCCGTACATGGCACCAGTACTCATCCAGTTGCTCAGGCCAAAATACTGGAGTTATTGGGAATTCCCTGGCGGTCTCACTGCCAGGGCCTGGATTCAATCCCTGGTCAGGGAACTAATATCCCACAAGCTGCTTGGTACAGTGAAAAAAAAAAAAAAAGTGGAGTTATCATTGACCTGTTTCTTTGATTCATATCCTTCAACCAATCTGGTAGTCCTGTCTACTCTTAACTTCAAAGTGTCCTCTCAAACTGACCTTACTGCTCATCACATCTTCCTCAACCATTCCAGTGCTGGCTACCAACACATCTTGAACTACTACCATAGCATCTGGGCAGGAGGGGGTTAGTGAGGAACCAGCAACAGAGAGAGCCAAGGGAAAAGGGAAAAGAGACAACAGAGCAACACCTTCTGAGGCAACAGCTCTTGCTGTCAACCCCCGCCATCCCCCGCCATCCCCATCTCTAGCACTCTTGGTTATCCTCAGGGAAATGAGGCTGGAATCTCATAAGGCAGCAAGAGAGGTCTGCCTTCTCTCTTTCCCCTTTTCTCTTTCTCCTTTTCTAGAAACCCATTTCCCCTTCTCTAAAACCTATAAAAATGGGTTTTAGCCCATTTCTGGAAAAGCACAGTAACTGAATGTTTGCACGACACCCCTCCACACCCCACCATTGATTTGAGAATGAGATTCTACATCTGACTTCAGGGAGATTACAAGGGTAGGAGATTATGGCCTCGAGCAGGTTTTATCCCTTCCTCTGCACACTCATATGTTGCTTTGGATTTTGAAGGTTTATTTCTCAAGAGAGGAGATCTGGACCAGGTGGGGTGGGTGTGAGTATGGTTAATTGACTAAGCAAGGCCAGGACTTCCCAAATAAAATGTTATTTTTAAAAGAGAGAGAGAGAGAAAAAAGCACCAGGATGTGCTAGCCCAATAAATAATTCATTGGACTGCCTATTCACAGACTAATAGAAAAATATTGCAGAATGGCCTACATGTCGATCAGTGTGCAGTTAGTTAAATAAGCACTATGCAGATGTCACTTGTAAAACCCAGATTTATACATTAATTGTATGTTTTACCCAGGCAAAAGCATAATATTTTCTAACTTCACTTCAGATTCTATTAAAATCTCCCATGGCCTTGAAAAGGTTACCTGACATCTTGTAGGCCAGATCCAAGGCTGAATAGACATGTCCCCTGCTACTGAGTGTACAATAGCCAAACATTCAAACAACACTTGCTGCCCATCCAGAGAAACACTGAGGGCTGTGATCCTTCTGGCCCACTGGAATCCTCCTGACTTCAGGGTGCACAGCTGCAGCAGCAAATGCAAGGCAGAATGCGTGTCTGCAAATACCCCAAACCCAGCTCCATCAGCAACTGCCACTTCCACCTCAACAATTTCCTAATGGTTTGATATGCTTTTAAAAGAAAGAGGATGAAGATGTACTATGACTACCATATTGCTGTTACTACTACTAAAAGTCCTACTATGTCCTAGGAATTGTGTTAAGTGCTTTACCGGCCATTCCCACCCCCCCCCCCACCCCACCCCCCCACTGAGTTATTTCTCATCACAACACTGTGAAGCAGATCCTATTTTTATTCCATTTCTTTTTTCATAGAAAATGTCTAGAAAATGAAAAAACACAGAGTAATCAAAGTTAGCTCACAGACAATGACACAACAAATTGATATCATGTAGCTCCCGGTGAGACACACTCAGAAGGAACTAAAATCGCTTCTATGGTATTCTTGCTCAAAGTGCATAGCTGGAAGTCAGTCAAAGTCAAACCCAAACTGAGGGACATTCTTAAAAATACTGGGTGGTAGTCTTCAAATGCATCAAGATATGAAGACAAAGACATTGCAAAGCTGTTCCATATTAAGGGAAACAAAATGAGACAACTACAAGCAGCATGTGGATATAGACTGGATTCTGAACCAGAAAAGGAACATTAGTGGACAACTGATGAACTTAAGGACAATTGATGAACTTAAGGACTGTGGATCAGTATTTTGCTAATATTAACTTTTTGATTTTTATCCTTTCTCTGTGGCAAAAAAATGACAATATTTGGGTAAACTAGGTGATGGGTACTCAGAAATTCTTGATGCTATTTTTCTCATTCTTTTTTTGCAAGTCAAAAGTTATTTCAAAATTAAAAGTTGAAAAATGTAAAAAAGAAAAAAAATGTTTTTTTTAAAACAGTATAGCACTCCATCAGGGAATCTCAGGAGACATAGCAGCTGGTACCAAATAAGGAATGGAAAATGAGACTGTTTCTCTTCCCACACCTCTTGATATCATTTGAGGTTTGTCCTTGGAGTGGTTCATCCAGAAGATAAATTTCTCCTGTGTAGAATTTTTGTGAGTGACAGTCTGTTTGGATTTGGAAGATAACTTAGAGGGTTTCCCTGGTGGCTCAGACAGTAAAGAATCTGCCTGCAATGCAGGAGACCTGGGTTCAGTTCCTGGGTTGGGAAGATCCCTTGGAGGAGGGCATGGCAATCCACTCTAATATTCTTGCCTGGAGAATCCCCATGGACAGAGGAGCCTGGCGGGCTACAGTCCATGGGGTTGCAAAGAGCTGGACACAACTGAGCGACTCAGCATGCACACATTCTTAGGGGGCTTGTTTTTCGAAAAAGACACCTGAAGCTCAGAAGGGCATGAGGCTGATGGACCTGAGGTCACACAACAGGAGAGCCAAGATTAGCACACAGATAGTTCTTCTGGGTCACAGGATACTATTTCTGTTCCACCACTTTCAAATTCTGAAAGAGGACACTGTTGTGCCAGAATCCATGGTGTAGGGGCCTCATCCAGTAGCTATGTGTTTCTTTCTAACTACTAGCCAGAGATTTGCTTCTCTGGGTAAGATACTCATTCATTCATTCCTTTAGCACAAATTTATTGAATCCCTCAAGTGCCCAGCACTACTTGAAGGGCTACAGATACAGCAATGATCAAAAACAAAGTCCTTCAATTCTAGCAGGCTGGCCTGGGTTCTGAAACATTTTCTGCCACTAATGACCTACATGACCTGGGGCACATTCTTTTAGTTTGCTCTTTTATAACCAGAAAGAAAGAATTACTGAAAAGTTGTTCTGAGTATGAAATAAGATACCAAATCTAAGCTCTTAGCAGAATTGTCTAGCATATAAGCACTCAATAAATGTTAAATAATACTGTTATTTTTTTCTGTCCAACCTGAGACCTTGTCAGTTATGTTAGCTGGTGGAGGTATCTGGGAGTTCTCAGAAATTCTAGAGAATATTTCTAAATGCATTGAAAACTCACATTGAGGAAGGTGAATTTTCCCAACAGAGTAATTTTCCATTTCCCACTCCATTTCTTTGTTATTTTCAAAGGTAGATAAACAATAAAAAAGAAAGGGCAAGAAAGGCCAGCTGAGAAAACCGGTGCTGAGTGCGGAATCCAAATAGGAGTTATAATATGCAGAATATCTGATAAGTTTTATCTAGATTCAAATGAGACTGTTCTTGAAGGCTGGTTGCATTGAGCCTCTTCATGGGCATAATTCGACTGCCACTTTAGACAACTCTTGATTATTTCCACAAATGAAAAGAATAATAGACACTGTACATAAAACAAGGCAAGCAGAACTCACTAATGCTGCTTGAGGAAAGCTTCCAGGGCCTCCTATTGCTATGTTCTGAGAACATGATCCTTGACACTCTGCCACATTCCTTGTTACCTGGCTCCTTAGGATCAGGTCCATCTAGGTACCCACCTTCTTCCTCTCCCTCACCTTCTCCCATAGCACCCAGCAGAGGGCCTCAAACACAGAATGTGTTCAACAAATAAATATGAAATAAATAAATTTATCTGGGGGAGTGAAACCTAGTCAAGCAATAAGAAAATAAAGTCTAATGTAGTTTAAGTTCCTTCAATTCATTCAAAATTCTGTCCACACAAAGGTGGTTGGAACGCAAGTGAATAGAATGTATTTCAGTTTCTCATGCTCCCTATAGAACAATTTTCAATGAGAGGTGGGATATTTAAGGGTATGGTATCATATTCTCCAATCACAAACTCTTTAGAGAAATGACAGTAAATAAATCCAATCAATAGATCTATTTGGCTATATATCCCAAAAGTCTGTGAGCAGACATCACTGATATTACAGTAAGTGTACCTTCACCTTCCTTGATAAGCAGAGATGAAATCAGTATTTCTTAGAGATGCTCCAAGTGACTCTATGGAACAATCAGCATTGAGACTCAATGTGTAGATACATTACGTGTTTGAGTACCTAGCCCAGTGGTTCATGGCATTTGTCAAACCCCAATTTCAAATTTCTGGAGGAAAGAACCTGTGTAACTCAGCTGGGATCCGGTAGCTACCTCACTTCCAATCAAGGTGACCAGGCAGACAGGAACACATCGCTCAAATTGGTTTTCTGGATACCAGTTCCTATGATATCACCATTCCTGTGATTAGTCCACGAAATTCTTCAAGAAAATGAAGGGTGTTATTGTAAGTTGGGCAGATACCTAAAATTGTGGTGCAACAAATATTCAGAGTTGTTTCTACTTGTTTCAGAATAAATTAAAGTAGCTTCCAAAGACCAACGCAATGCAAACACTTTTTAAAAACATCATTTGCATGAAGAGATCTAGTGGATTCGAAAAGAAATCATAAGAGGAGCAGATGAAAAAGAGGTAGAATTGGTGCTCCAAGCTATGACATGAAGCCCAGCTCACTCTTAGAAATGAATCCCAAATTTGGCTGTAAGTTTCCTTGCAGCAAATACAAAGAAAGTAAACCAGCTACATGATTCATAAGATAAAACATACCAGTCACTAGTAATAGGGCAGCTCTTCCTGAACAGAGAACTAAGAATTTCTCTTGTGTGGTTTAGTGAGCCCTATTCTCAATGACCTTCCTGTAGGAAATAAGAAAATGAATTATTATGACATCATTCTCTGTAGGTCTACAGCCCAAGGTCAAGGGTAGAGGGCAGGGCAAGTACAAAGAGCAGAGTGGTCTGTGCAGAGCGCTTGAGGATGGGTCTCAACTGGTGGATCAGAGAACAACATGTTTTGAAGCAGGGCTTCATTTTCATTTTGAAGAGAAACCTACTTCAAATTTCTCTCAGGCCTGCTCTGCTCCCTTCAGCCTCAACCTCCGCCCTGAACCACAAACTCTCTGTTATCAAAGTTGGGTTGTTTACTCAACAAGAGCCTAGCAGAGAGCAAGACAAAAACCACATTCGGTTGGTCCCCTTTAAAAGAGTACTGAGGAAGTCCTATGAGGTTCTCTATGTCACCAACATTAGTTACAGAGGACAGATGAGCATTTGTGAAATGAGACATGAAACAAAAAGGAAACGAGAAAAGGAAATAAAGTTCAACAGGCAGGGCACTGCCATTTTGGGTTCATTTTTTCAGAAAATCTGTCTTATCATTTACCTTCTACATAAACCTGCCTCTGAAACAGACTTCATTCTGAGTTCCATCTTTTCTTATTCAAGCAGGAGAATTTCTATCTCCATAAGTTGAGTAGGGTCAACATATTAAAAAGGAAAACAAAATGAAATGACTATGGCAAAGAATGCCTGTTGTGTGGGAACAGGCATTCTCCATGAGTTTGGAGAAAGTCACCCATGGGCCATTGAGAGGTTATTTAGATAGCCGTTCATGCCTGCATGCACCCAGAAGCAGACTCCTAATCTATGTTCTTTTTTTTTCTTTTTTTTTTTTTTACAGATGTCTGATAGGTACACTGAGAAAGCCTGGGCCATCCCTGCTGGGGTGCAGAGAAGGAGGGAATGGCCTTGGAAAGGGGCAGGGGCCTTAAAGTCAGGTAGGCCTAGATTCTAGTCCTGCTCTCTGCAGTAACTCAACCTGTCTCAGCATGTTTTACCACCTCTGAAATGGAACAATGGGAATCCCAGGTGGCATAGTGGTAAAGAATCCACTTGGCAATGCAGAAGATGAGAGAGAGGTGGGTTTGATTCCTGGGTAGGGAAGATCCCCTGGGGAAGGAAATGGAAACCTGCCCCTGTATTCTTGCCTGGAGAGTTGGACAGAGGGGCCTGGCGGGCTACAGTCCAGAGGGTCACAGAGTCGGACATGACTGAGCATACAGACAGACAGACAAAATGGAATAGTAATTCTTCCCTGTTGAGATTAGAGATAATGTTACAATGTCAAAATTCAGAAATTATAGAGCACATAAATCAGGATCTGGCAGGAAAATAGGAGATGCTCTATAAATGAAGGTGGTCCATCCAACTATCCATTTACTTATTTTTATCCCCTTTTCCTGCTCTTTGCCAGGTTTGAGTAACAGCTACAGCATCAAGCTACAAACAAGAAACGGAGTAGCCATGAGAGATTTCATTGTAAAGAATCAGCCTCCTTCAGAATACATCAGTTCCAGAGGAATATTCCATGCCTCCAGAGAAGTGAACACACAGGTGCATAATTTAATATTTGATCATCAAAAAAGCAAGAGAGTTCCAGAAAAACATCTATTTCTGCTTTATTGACTATGCCAAAGCCTTTGACTGTGTGGATCACAAGAAACTGTGGAAAATTCTTCAAGAGATGGGAATACCAGACCACCTAACCTGCCTCTTGAGAAGCCTATATGCAGGTCAGGAAGCAACAATTAGAACTGGACATGGAACAACAGACTGGTTCCAAATAGGAAAGGAGTACATCAAGGCTATATATTGTCACCCTGCTTATTTAACTTATATGCAGAGTACATCATGAGAAACGCTGGACTGGAAGAAACACGAGCTGGAATCAAGATTGCCAGGAGAAATATCAATAACCTCAGATATGCAGATGACACCACCCTTATGGCAGAAAGTGAAGAGCCACTAAAAAGCCTCTTGATGAAAGTGAAAGAGGAGAGTGAAACAGTTGGCTTAAAGCTCAACATTGAGAAAACGAAGATCATGGCATCCAGTCCCATCACTTCATGGCAAATAGATGGGGAAACAGTGGAAACAGTGTCAGACTTTATTTTTCGGGGCTCCAAAATCACTGCAGATGGTGACTGCAGCCATGAAATTAAAAGACGCTTACTCCTTGGAAGGAAAGTTATGACCAACATAGATAGCATATTGAACAGCAGAGACATTACTTTGCCAACAAAGGTCCATCTAGCCAAGGGTATGGTTTTTCCAGTAGTCATGTATGGATGTGAGAGTTGGACTGTGAAGAAGGCTGAGCGCCGAAGAATTGATGCTTTTGAACTGTGGTGTTGGAGAAGACTCTTGAGAGTCCCTTGGACTGCAAGGAGATCCAACCAGTCCATTAAGAAGGAGATCAGCCCTGGGTGTTCTTTGGAAGGAATGATGCTAAAGCTGAAACTCTAGTACTTTGGCCACCACGCAAAGAGTTGACTCATTGGAAAAGACTCTGATGCTGGGAAGGATTGGGGGCAGGAGGAAAAGGGGACGATAGAGGATGAGATGGCTGGATGGCATCACCGACTTGATGAATGTGAGTGCGAGTGAACTCCGGGAGTTGGTGATGGACAGGGAGGCCTGGTGTGCTGCGATTCATGGGGTTGCAAAGAGTCGGACACAACTGAGCAACTGAACTGAACTGAACCCTTTAGCTGTTAGTAGCAATGGGAAGTGTAAAGGGAGCTGACTTTCTCCAGTAAAGGGAGGCTCCCACTCCTTTGTTCACCCTAAATGTTTGCTTTGTGGACCGTGCGCTGGCTCTGAGGTATCCATTTAGCCATCTGCTCTCGCCGTCCTGTAGCACGGATCTGGTCAAATATCTACTTCTATGCTGTGTTTAATCACTCAGTCATGTCTGACACTTTTCAACCCCATGAACGGTAGTCCTCCAGGCTCCTCTGTTCATAGGGATTTCCCAGGCAAGAATATTGGAGTGGGTTGGCATTTCCTTCTCCAGGGGATCTTCCCATCCCAGGGACAGAACCCAGGTCTCCTGCATTGTAGGTGGATTCTTTACTGTCTGAGCCACCATGGAAACCCTTCTACTTCTACAGATATGGTCACATCTGCTTCTATAGATACATTTCTCTTATTCCCTTCCCTTTAGAAAAATGAGTTTTAATATTAATTGTCTCTATACTCTTTTTATTTTTATTTTATTAAAATAACATCTCTTTACTTATTTGGCCACACTGTGCAGCCTTTGGGGATCTTAGTTCCCCGGCCAGGAATCAAACCAGTGCCCCCTGCATTAGGAGTCTTAACCACTGGGCCACCAGGGAATTTCCTGTCTATACACTTGAAAACCCACTCCAGTGTTCTTGCCTGGAGAATCCCAGGGACGGCGGAGCCTGGTGGGCTGCCGTCTATGGGGTCGCACAGAGTCTGACACGACTGAAGCGACTTAGCAGCAGCAGCAGCATACTCTTGAAATGTACCTGTCTGACCTTTCTTGGATGATTTTAAACCTTTGTTTATAACATTAATTTCTTTCTGATTACCAAAGTAATATTTTATTATTATAATATTCTATTTTTATTTTATTTTAATAAAATAAAAATAAAAAGAGTATAAGAGACAATTAATATTAAAACTCATTTTTCTAAAGGGGAGGGAATAAGAGAAATGTATCTATAGAAACAGATGTGACCATATCTGTAGAAGTAGAAGGGTTTCCATTTTATTAATATATATTATTATCTGAAAAATACAAACCTCCCCCCCAAAAAAAAACCCTCAGAAAGGAAAGGAGCAAATTCTGCTAACTGCCCCACCTAGAAATGTCAGGCCTGCTAGCATCTCCCCAGTTGTTTCGTATCCAGTACACAGGCATTCTCTTTTTCTCCCCCCAAATGAATCACACGATGCATATTATGGTATATGCTCTCTTTACTGTTGTTTAGTCACCAAGCCCACAGACATACACACATATAGTATACATATAATCACCATTGTTTGGAGAAAACAATTGACAGATATCACACTTACTTCACATAAATATTTGTTGGAGTTCAGCAGAATATTTGGAAACTAAAGGCCTGCTGGGTGTGTCATCTTGTGTAAGTTATTAAATGTCTCATTTGTAAAATAGGACAGAAATGCCACCCATGAGCATTACACGAGAAGATGAAAGCAAAAGCAAATCTAAACTTTAAAGTGATATGCAAATGTGAAAAAAACAAAGTACCCTGTAGCCATAACAGGAAGATGTAAAAGATGCCAGTTCTCCAAATGATTTTACTTTCCATAGCAGAAGTTCCCAAAATGAAGCGTCTGCATTCTTCTCTGGGTTTACACTGCTGACTGAGTCAGCCCCAGGGCCTAGCTTCCCCCAGGCAGAGCCATTCCTGAGGCTGTTCCTGGGCCTCAGGTATGGGCCAGTGGGCAGAACAGTCAGTTCATGAGCCTGACCATCTGACCCCAGCTTTACCAGCTGCCTTTGCTCAATGAGGGTACATATTTAACTTCTTGGTGAGTCATTCTCTAAGACTCCAAACTGGGACAGCCAGCTTCGTCACCTACTTCACTTGATGGCCAAGAGGAAGTTTTGATGATGATGGAGAGGAGGGATTTTACAACCCTGGGAAACACTTCCTCTGAACTGATATGGCAGGGAGGGGCAGGGTGGTGCAGTGGTGAGTGTGCAGGAGTCAGGCCTGGGACACTTTGGCTGGTACCATCTCTGCCCGGTGGACTTTGGTTTTGTTATCTGGAAAATGACAAAATTTTTGTCTCTAAATGAGTTGCTCTTTTCAGCTTTAACTGAGGCACAATTGACAAATATAAATGAGTTGAATATAATAATTAGGCCTATTATATAGTGATTTAAATTTATATACATAACGTTGCTCCAAAATCACTGCAGACAGTGAATACAGCCGCAAAATTAAAAGACGCTTGCTCCTTGGAAGAATAGCTATGACAAACCTAGACAGTGTATTTAAAACCAGAGATACCACTTTGCTGACAAAAGTCTGTCTAGTCAAAGCTATGATTTTCCAGTAGTCATGTACAGATGTGAGATTTGGACCATAATGAAGGCTGAGCGCCAAAGAAGTGATGCTTTCGAAATGTGATGCTGGAGAAGACTCTTGAGACTCCCTTGGACTGCAAGTAGATCAAACCAGTCAAATCTAAAGGAAATCAACCCTGAATATTCATTGGAAGAACTGATGCTGAAGCTGAAGCTCCAATACTTTGGCCACCTGATGTGAAGAGCTGACTTATTGGAAAAAAATTTGATGCTGGAAAAGATTGAGGGCAAAAGAAGAAGAGGACAGCAGAGAATATAATATGATAGATAGTAACATCCAACTTAATGGACATGAATTTGAACAAACTGGGAGATGGTGAAGGACAGGGAAGCCTGGCATGCTGCGGTTCATGGGGTCTCAAAGAATCGGACACGATTTAGCAACTGAACAACAATAACAACTAAGGCATCCCACCGCATCTCTCTTAACCTCTAGGCCATGCCTCATGCTGTCCCACCTGCCTGGACCACCCTCCAGTCCTGTCTCAATCTCCAACTCTGGCCTCCTTTCCACACTGCTTTCTGAGATCAAGGGATATATTTTAGTTTTATATTCCTAGGACCTAGCCCATATCTGGAACACAGCTGGTATCTAATCAAGGTTTGTGGAATGGAGAAATAGATGATTAAATGAATGAATCTAATTAGCCATTGTGTGGCACAATTAAAACTTACATGAGTATCAGCTGACTCCAAGCCAAATAGGATTATGTATATACCAAAAGTGTCCAGCATGGTGCCTGGGTCATATTAAGTGATACAGAAACGTCTGTTCTTCTCTTCTTTGCTTCCTTTCTCTCTTAAAACATTTTGCACAAAAAGTCAAATACCAAATAAAGACCAAAGCCAGGAGCCCTCTCCCAGAAGTTGAGGGGGGTGGTGGCAGTGAGGAGGGAGGTGTTGGTTTGAACCCACTTCTTGGAAGCCTATTGATGTGTGCACTCATATATACATAAGGAAGAAAAAAAAGGGGGGGCTTCCCAGGTGGCTCAGTGAAAAAGAGTCTGCCTGTCAATGCAGGAGATGCAGGGATCTGGTCCAGGAAACTCCACACATCGCAGAGCAACTAAGCTCCTGTGCCACAGCTACTGAAGTCTGAGCGACCTAGAGCCCATGCTTTGCAACAAGAGAAGTCACTGCAGTAAGCCTGGGCACTGCAACTAGAGAGAGGCTGCCGCTCCCTGCAACTAGAGGAAAGCCTGTACGGCAACGAAGACCCAGATCAGCCAAAAAGAGAAAAAAGAAAAAAATACATCTCTTACCTGGCTGTTGGTGTTTAATGCCAGCACTACCTTGGAACTGGTGAGTGTGGGTTTTTTTTTTTTTTTTAATATCAGCAATATCAATCTATTTTGATTCACTGAAGAAAGGTAAAGAATGATTTCCAGCCATCTACCTAAAAGTCATGGTTTCCAAGAGCATCACCACACTCAAAACAAGGCTCTGCCAATCATCAAAAGTGATTTACTTGGAAAAGATTGATTTTCCTTTTATCTTATATTTAATTTTTCATTTCAAACTGCTTTAAATAAAACTTTAAAATATTTTGGGCATTTGAAAGACTCGTACTAGCACCAAGACCATCCATATATCTACTGCCCAGAAAAGGGTTTCAAAGCCTCAGGACTAGGACATTTGCATACATATAACTGTCTGCTGTCAGGGACTGTCCTGTGCACTGTAGATGTTCAGCAGAATTCTTGGCTTCTACTTACTACATGCCAGTAGCAACACCACCCCTAACTTTGTCAGCCAGAAATGTCTCCAAACACTGCCAGATATTTCCTAGGAAGCAAAATCATTTTCCCCCGCCTCCCTCCCCATTTAGAATCACTTAGATCAAACAGTTACCATTTTGCTGTATTTGCTTTATTATACAATTTTTCAAAAAAACATTTGAAAATAAGTTGCATGCTGGCAGTTTACCTCCATATACTTTAGCAGGCATCTCCTAAATTTAAGAATCTTGACCTGCATAATTTACCATTACACATTCAAGAATATTTAGAAATCTCCAATACTATCTAATACCCAGTCCACAGGCTACTTGTACAAAGCAGTACTGGTCTTTGAGTCTGGGAAGGAAGATATACTTACTGATTAATTTTGGTCCTATATCTGAGAAATCAATGATTATACAGTTGTCTTTGTTTAGGCTGGGACAAAATATTTTATTTCAAACGGCTTCTCTTGCCTTCAGTGTTCTGGTCAAGGTTTCATGATCAAATTACGGCATGGTTGAATCAAGACACATGGTGATTTTAAAAAAATAACAAAAACGAAAACAAAGTTCCTTTAAAAAATGAACCATGGAGCACATGGATTGGCTGGCTGTATACCTTAGTACTTTCAATCTCTAGATACTTTCATTTTTTCTCTCCATCATTTCCTCCCTCACTTTTTTTAAATATATAGCTTTGACAACTGGTACATCATTATATGTTTAATTCTTTTCTTTTATGTATTAGGCTGCACTGGATCTTAGTTGCAGCATGCAAACTCTCAGTTGTGGCCTGTGGGACCTAGCTCCCTGATTAGGGATCGAACCTGGGCCCCCAGTTGGAGCTTGGAGTCCCAAGTCACTGGACAACCAAGGGAAGTCCCTCTATGGTTAATTTTTATTTGACTCTTCATTCTCTTTGCCACACCCTCTGTCCTTTATTCACAATTCTTTGCAAATCTATAGCTTTGGAAGATTTAAACTGTTACCTTCCTCTCACTTGCACCAAAGATCCTGTGATTTGCTGCAGAAAAATCATCCAGGTTGATGTTTCTCTAAATCCTGGTCCCTGTATTTACCTGGGCCTCACACAAGCTCCTATTTGCTTTCCATCTCCATGAGTGACACTAGTCCGTTTTGATTGCCCAAGGCTAAAATCAAGAGATATCCTAGATAGTCCTCAGTCTCACTCTGGGTCTCCAACTGATACCAAGTGCTACAAGAGCTCTACTTTCTAGATGTGTCTCAGTCCCACACACTTAATACTCACTGCCCACAAGCCCGTGTGACTGCAACAGCCTCATAACCAACCTCTCTGCCTCCAGTCTTATATCTCTCTAGTCCATTTGACCGGAGGCAATCACCCTAATCTTTCCAATATGCAAATCTAACCCATCAATGGTTTGTTGTTATCCTTAGAATAAAGTCCAAACTCTAACTTGGTCAGCTGTCCCTTTGTTACCTGCCAACCTCTCCAGACTCATCACAGCCCTTTGCTCTCAGCACCAACCACCCACAGACTTAATGCTCCAAACACAATGTCCTTACTTAAATACTTCAAATGAGCTACCTGGTCACTTTTCAAACTTTGGATATACAGTTTTCTATGCCTGCAGATTAACATCAACCACTGTCTTAAAACTGTTGGAAATTATTGTATATTCTACACTATGATAGGCCAAAGCCTCTTTTATTAATCATAGAAGTTCCTTATGGTTTATATTGATGTACTACTTCATACCTTTTTTATATAAATAAAGTTTGGTATGAAAGTGAAAGTTGGTCAGTAGGGTCCAACTCTTTGCAACCCCATGGACTGGCCATGGAATTCTCCAGGCCAGAATACTCGAGTGGGTAGCCATTCCCTTCTCCAGGGAATATTCCTAAACCAGGGATTGAACCCAGGTCTCCTTCATTGCAGGCTGATTCTTTACCAGCTGAACTACCAGGGAAGCCTGGTAGTTTGGTATAGGAGCAATATATATTCATCCCAGAAAACTGAGAAAAGTATATATGAATGTTGTGTGTATATATGTAGATAGGCATAGATATATAGGTATATATACATAGACATAGATAAAGATAGATTTAAAGAAGAGGGCCATCCTGTACATATATATTTTTAAACCAAACACTTTTATATGTGTTTACAGTTTTAGTTAATAATTTAATAAATATCCAGTTATATGCTCCTCATAATCATAACAGTAGCAAACTGTAAGAAACCAACATGGCTTCACATAAGAATTGTTTTTGCATTTTGAAGAACTTCCTGCAACATTCTAGCTACCTTATTATTTTTTTTATTGTGGTAAAATATTCATGACACAGAATTTACCATTTTAATCCCTTCAAAGTACACAGTGCAGTGGCATTAAGTACATTCACAATGCTGTGCTGCTGCTGCTAAGTTGCTTCAGTCGTGTCCGACTCTGTGCGATCCCAGAGACCTCAGCCCCCCAGGCTCCCTCGTCCCTGGCATTCTCCAGGCAAGAACTCTGGAGTGGGTTGCCATTTCCTTCTCCAATGCATGAAAGTGAAAAGTGAAAGTGAAGTCACTCAGTCGTGTCCAACTCTTAGTGACCCCATGGACTGTAGCCTACCAAGCTCCTCCATCCATGGGATTTTCCAGGCAAGAATACTGCAGTGGGGTGCCATTGCCTTCTCCGACAATTCTGCGTAGCTGTACCAGGGGCTGGGAAGGGAGGAATGGGGAGTCACTGTTTAATGGGTACAGGGTTTCTGTTTGAGATGAATGAAAAGTCATGGTACAGAACCCTGTACCCATTAAACAGTGACTCCCCATTCCTCCCTTCCCAGCCCCTGGTAACTTGAACACATTGTAATTGTTTTCACTTAATTTTCCCACACCTTTAACTATTGTACAACTTAATTTTTAATTATTGCAAATACCTGGTTGATTGCATCATAATTTATTTAACTGGGCTCCTGTGTTAAGATTTTTAGATTATGTCCAATTCTAATTTTTCACTCTCAACACAATACACTGAACTTTCTTTCCTTATTGTTTGTTAAGCAGTTTTTATCTTCTCTAACCCTGAGACGGTTCAGAATCAATCATGTTACTGCCACGTTTAGGATGAGGAAATACTAGGCAGTGAAACTACTCTGCATGATATCATAATGATGGATATTTTCCAGGCAAGAGTACTGGAATGGGGTGCCATTGCCTTCTCCGTATGTTATTATATTTTTGTCCAAATACATAGAATGGACAACACCAGGAATGAACTGTAATGTTAACTATGGACTTTGAGTGATTATGATGTGTGATGTGTCAATGGACATTCAACAATTGTAATAAATTCCCTTCTCCAGGGGATCTTTCCAACCCAGAGAACAAACCTGGTCTCTTACATTGCAGGTACGTTCTTTACCATCTGAGCCACCAGGGAAGCCCACTCTGATGGGGGATATTGCCAATGGGAGAAGTTATGTGTAGGGGTAGATGGTATACAGGAAATCTCTATACTTTCTCCTCAATTTTCA
Source organism: Ovis aries (assembly GCF_016772045.2). NCBI lineage: Eukaryota > Metazoa > Chordata > Mammalia > Artiodactyla > Bovidae > Ovis > Ovis aries. The sequence goes on from NC_056054.1 coordinate 216,690,476, forward strand.
TATAAGCCTAAAATCACTCTAAAATTATCTTAATAAAAACAAGGAAATAATGATCACATAGAGATTCTGTGTTGTCCAGTGTCTCAGGGTTAGAAAGGGGAGAGCTGGACCTGGTGTCCAGGGCCTCTAAGTCCATGCCACTGTTCTATCCTGTCTCTGACAGTCTCGCCATTTCTCAACTTAGCAGAGATGGCAGTTTGGATAGAATGGAGTATCAGGGGACAACAAGCACATGAGAAGATATGGTGCAACAGAGCTGCCAAGTCTGGATTAAGGGGGAAGAGTACAGACATAAGATAACATAGGCAAGGGAGTTGTGAAATGCTCATGGCCAGCAAGTCAAACTGGAATACCACAGGTCAAAGCAAGGGTAGGCAGTGACAAGGCTGTAACAAGCTCTGAAGGAAGCTATGATGTAAGGACTGGCACTGCCCCACTTCCCAGTCCCCAAAAGTCCTCCATGTGAACAACTTGCCAGCTCACCCATGTACTTGGGCAACTTGATCATGAATATGGAAGTAATAATCCTATTTTGGGGACTGTTCTGAACAAATCTGATACCACAGACATTTAGACACAGTAAGATTACGCAGGTTAGTTAAAATTCCAGTCATCTTTGCTTTTTGGTCACACTGATGTTATCTTGGTGGGAAAACCCTGATAGTTACAGCAGATTGTCTTTCGTGGATGGACCTAGAGACAATCATACCAAGTGAAGTAGGTCAGAAAGAGAAAAACAAATCCTGTATATTGACACAATATATGTGGAATCTGAAAAAAAACTGGCATGGATGATCTTATTTACAAAGCAGAAATAAAGACACAGATGTAGAGAGTGAACATATGATACCAATGGGGTATGGGGGGGCTGTAATGAACTGGAAGACTGGGATTGACATATATATAGTATTGATAGTGTGTATCCAATAGATAACTAATGAGAACCCACTGTATAGCACAGGGAACTCTACCTAGTACTGACCTAAATGGGAAGGATGTCCAAAAAAGAGGATACGTGTGTATGCATAGCTTATTCACTTTGCTGTAGAAACTAACACACTATTGTAAAGCAACTACAATCCAATAAAATTAAAAAAAAATAAAGCAGAACTTCAAACAATAACTTATTATTACTGCATAATTATAATTTCTGTGTGTGAAAAAAAAAAATAAAACAGTAAGTCCAGAGTGGAAAAACACAAGGGATTTTTCCAAGCACAAAGTTTCTAACTTTCTAACTTTCCAGCCAGTTAATGCTGACTTTTTGACATTTCATTTACATAATTTTGCTTAATTTGGGTTTCTATGAAACCAGAGACTGGGATGAGGACTTGTGAGCAGGAAGCTTATTTGCAAAGTGAACCCAAGAAGCAGAAGTGTGGGAGTTGGGAAAGAAGAAACGCCAATTAAGTGCTTATTAGAAGTGGGTTTCTGCTGTGAGCAACTGTGGCTCACTACTGCCGGGTGTTTCTAAGGATGGAGTAGAATGCCCTGGAATTGCACAGGGCACAGGAGGCTGGAGACTGTCATCAATTTCCTGCTCTATGACTGAAAGTTCCACCTTCTTACTCTCTCTTTCCCTGGCAACTCTGGGCTCTAGGATCCGACTCAGCAACCTTCCGTGGCTGTGGAAAAAGCCCCAAGGCTCAAAACAGACCCTGCAAGGTTTGTGTACTCAAGGCACGTACAGGAAATACGTACATGGAACTGGCCAATGCCGTCTCCCTAAAGTCAAGTGGGCTGATAGCATGTGGTTTAGAAAACACTAGTGTCTATACCTATTAACTTTTGTAACCAAATCTCTTCATTTAAAAACAAACCCAGCCAAACACACACACACACACACACACACACACACACACGGAAGTGCTAAGTTGCTTCAGTCATGTCTGACTCTTCATGACCCCATGGACTGTAGCCCGCCAGACTCCTCTGTCCATGAGATTCTCCAGGCAAGAATACTATAGTGGGTTGCCATTCACAGGGGATCTTCCCGATCCAGGGATTGAGCCCACATCTCCTGCATTGCAGATGAATTCTTTACCTCTGAGCCATCTGGAAAGCCCCAGCTAGTGCAGAAAAGCAAATTAATATTTTAAATGTTATATTAAATTTGGAATGTATAACATGGCTATAATGAAAAAGATGGACAATAACAAGTGTTGACAAGAATGTGAGGAAGTAGGAACCCTCATATATTATGCAAAATGATATAGCACTTTAGAAAAGAGGTTGGTGGTTTCATAAACTTACACTTGTAGATGGTCACCCAGCAATGCCACTTCTAAGAGGACTGAAAACATAACTTCACATGAAAGCTTTTTACATGTTCACAGTAGAATTACTCATAATAGGCAAAATGGAAACAACTTAAATGTCCATCATCTGATAATCGGATAAACAAATGATAGTATATCTATGGGCTTCGCTGGTGGCTCAGACAGTAAAGAATCTTCCTGCAATGTGGGAGACCCAGGTTTGATCCTTGGATTGAGAAGATGCCCTGCAGAAGGGAATGGCTACCCACTCCAGAATTCTAGCCTGGAAAATTCAACCATGCAAGAAATATGAAGTACTGGTATAAGCTACAACAAGGCTAGAATTAAAAATAAGATACTAAGTGAAAGAGGCCAGTAATAAAAGGTAACAGATTGTATGATTTTCTTAATATGAAATGTCCAGAATAGGCAAATCCACAGTATCATGCACAAAGATTCTATATATGGAGACAACAAGTAGGTCAGTGGTTGCTGGGGGCAAAGGGTAGGAATAGGTTTTAGAAAAGGCATTCCTGGCTTCAATTTTACAAATTTTGAAATCTTGGGTGGTGTATTTAAAAACTCAGTTTCCTCAGCTGAGGGAATAATAACGTCAACCTATTGTGGAGATTCAGTTGGGCAATGTAATAAGGTATCTGACATGAAACACATTTAGTAAATGGTAATTATTATTATTATTATGGATAAAGAATACAGGATTAATAGAGCACAGGATAAGAGATACAAAAGCTCAGTTGAGAGCGGAGACAGAATCTTTGAGCTAGACTGTCTGTGTTAATAAGTTGATCATTTAAAGCATCAAGGATTGCTTTAACTTGAATTTCAATCATCAGTACCATAAAATGTGTTCACAGAAGTATGGAGAGAAAGTAGAATTAGTCTGGAGAACTAAGGAGAGCATAAAGATACTTTCTAAACAGTTTGCAGAGGGATTCTGTGGACTTTACAGGTGGAACTTCGGCATTACCCTTAAGACTTATATCAACAAGGAATTTCCAAAGAGCATGCTCCAGGTTCAGTGCTCAGACAGACATTATCTCATTTAGTTCACATGATAAAAGAGGAAAGTGTTATTTTTATCTCATTTCTCTAATCAAAAATGAATACTTAGGTAAATCAGAAAAAGAAAGACAAATACCATATGATATCACTTATATGTGGAATCACCCTTATGGCAGAAAGCAAAGAGGAACTAAAGAATCTCTTGATGAAAGCGAAAGAGGAGAGTGAAAAAGCTGGCTTAAAACTCAACATTCAAAAATCTAAGATCATGACATCTGGTCCCATCACTTCATGGCAAATAGATGGGGAAACAATGGAAACAGTGACAGACTTTATTTTGGGGGGCTCCAAAATCATTGCAGATGGTGACTGCATCCATGAAATGAAAAGACGCTTGCTCCTTGGAAGAAGAGCTATGACTAACCTAGACAGCATATTAAAAAGCAGAAACATTACTTTGCTGACAAAGGTCCATCTAGTCAAAGCTATGGTTTTTCCAGTAGCCATGTATGGATGTGAGAGTTGGACTATAAAGAAAGCTGAGTGTTAAAGAATTGATATTTTTGAACTGTGGTGTTGGAGAAGACTCTTGGATTGTCAGGAGATTAAACCAGTCTATCCTGAAGGAAATCAGTCCTGAATATTCACTGGAAGGACTGATGCTGAAGCTGAAGCTCCAATACTTTGGCCACCTGACTCACTGAAAAAGAATGATGGTGGGAAAGACTGAAGGCAGGAGGAGAAGGGGATAACAGAGGATGAGATGGTTGGATGGCATCACTGACTCGATGGACATGAGTTTGAGCAAGCTCAGAGAGTTGGTGATGGACAGGGAAGCCTGGCATGCTGCAGTCCATGAAGTCGCAAAGAGTCAGACATGACTGAACGACTGTAATGAACGGAAATTATGAAACAAATAAACCTATCTATGAAATAGAAACTAATTCACAGACATAGAGAACAGACTTGTGATTGCTAAGAGGGAGGAGCATGGGGGAGGGATGGGTTGGGAGTTTGGGATTAGCAGATACAAATTATTAGATAGAGAGCAGACAAACAGCAAGGTCCTACTGAATAGCACAGAGAACTGTATTCAATATCCTGTGATAAACCATAATGAAAGAGTATGAAAAAGATATGTAAAGCTGATTACTTTGCTGTACAGCAGAAATTAACACATTATTTCAATAAAATAAATTAGAAAAAACAACAACAATGAATACTTAGAAGACTTAAGTAACTTTCCAAGGGTTGTACAGTTAGGAAGTGGCAGTGTCACCCCCCAAACCCAGGTCTTCCTAAATTCATTTTGGTGCTTTACAAGGAGAAGAGGGTGCTGCCAAGGAGGAACCAGAAATGAAGGCAAAGATGAAACATGAGGATTGGAGTTCAGTTATGGACTTTCCCTTTGTAAGGCTGCATCTAGACAGTGACTTTCCATACCTCCGGGCTTTATACTCAATGTGTTCACAGGGCATGACTCCAGGGGACCCCATTTACATAGAACACATTGTGAATGGCAGAAGTCAGTGACCTGCCTCCATAGATAGCAAGGTGAGTGTGTGGTGGAGGCTGGAAGGCAGGAAAACATTGGGACCAGAAGCTGGGGAATGTGATAAGAAGCAAACTAGAAATAAATGAAAGGGCTGACTGCAGCAGCTGGCTGAGGTTGGGAGCAGTAAAAGATGGGGGTCGGGATTGTCAGAAAAGGAAGGAAAACTGGATACTTTGAGGAAAAGCAGCCTTGGGGAGTAAAATACCCTACAGGTCCATGGGCTCAGAAGGGCTGGGAGAAGCTGGGAGCTCCAGGAGTTGGGAGATCAGGAGAGGAGGGAGAAGAAAGCCACAGGAGAACCTCACCCACTTTGCAGTTTCACCAAAGACTATTTCTGAGTTGTCGATTTTGCTGTAGATGTAGATGGCAGGGTGCAAAAGAAAACAGATCAGCAACTGGTCTTTTTACTTAAAAAAGCAAGACTCAGGAAGTTTCCATGACTCAGTAATGAAAGTGATATTGTTTTTGAAGTGTAAAGCAAAGAAGGGGAATTTTCTTTTTGTAGTAGTTTTTTTTTTTAATTTTTTCACCATTTGTTTTTTTTTTTTAAATTAGAAATGGAACATATATAGTTCAATTATGGAAGATGTTATTTCTACCCACAATTTAGCTCAGCACATGGTGGATTTCTCCTTTGACTTTGAATTCTTAGGCTTTAAATGTTTCAACAGACCTCTGGAGGTCATTCTGCTGTTACAGCCATCACAGTGGAGTCTGACATGGTTTCACCAAGTCACCAAGTGAATGACCAGAGATACGGCTGCTCATGAAATCCCAGATATTAAGGTTCAGTCTCCAGTGAAAATTAGAATAATATTTTAAAAGTATGAAAAGCCTAAAATCATATCTGAAAGTGTTCAGAAATTCTAAATAAGCTTTAAAAAAAGATTTTATGGAGGTAGAGGCAGATCAATTCAAAGACATTTGAGAAGATGTATTTGTGGTAGATTAAAACCTAACTGTGCATTTGAATGGATCAATAATGAACCATTAAAAAATGTATAGAGACATTATTATATATAAAATAGAAAACTAATGAGAACTGACTGTATAGCACAGGGAACTCTACTCATTGCTCTGTGGTGGCCTAAATGGGAAGGAAATCCAAAAAAGAGGGGATATATGTATACAGGTGACTGATTCACTTTGCTGTACAGCAGAAACTGACATAGCAGTGTAAGGCAACTACACTCCAATACAATAAACAAAATTTAGAAGAGATATACACTTAAGTATTTAGGGATAAAAGTTTTGATACATGCAACTTGCTCTCAGATGGTTTGGCAAAAATAGATAAAGCAAATGTGGCAAAATGTTAAATTGAATAATCCAGGCAAAGGGTATTATAGCGTTCATTGTTTGTTCTTGCAATTTTTCTATAGTTTAATTTTTTAATTAAAATGAATATATATTTGAAAAAACCCTCCATCACTTCTTATAATTGCCTTTTTGTATATCTGTGGCAAGAATATTTAAGATTTACTCTATTAACAACTTTCAAGTATATAACACAATATTATTATGCTCACCATTTTGTACATTAGATCCCCAGAACTTATTCATTTTATGACTGGAAGTTTATACCATTTGGCCAGCATCTCTCCATGTCCTCATCCTGCAACCCTTGGCAACCATCATTCTACTCTGTTTCTGCAAATTCGGATTTTTGAATTAAAAAATATATTTTTGGCTGCACCATGTGGGATCTTAGTTCCTTAACTAGGAATTGAATCTGTATCCTTTGCAGTGAAAGTGCAGTCTTAACCACTGGACTGCCAGCAAAGCCCCAAGTTTGGCTTTTTTAGTTTCTACTAATACATGAGATCATACAGTGTTTGTTTGTCTTTCCTCTATCTGACATATTCACGTAGCATAATGCCCCCAAGGCCCACTCATGTTGTCACAAATGACAGGGTTTCTTTCTTTCTCATGGCTGAATGATACTCCATGTTTTTTTTTTCTTATTTTTTTTAATCCATTCATCTGAAGATGGACACTTAGGTTGTTCCCATATCTTGGTTATTGTAAATAATGCTGTAATGAACACAAATGTGCAGAAATTTCATTTCCTTTAATCACATTTTTTTTTCTTTTTGGCTATTGAGTTGCATGAGTTTCTTATATATTTAAGATGTTAATCTTTTCAGACAGATAGTTTGCAAATATTTTCTCCTACTCTATGGGTTGCCTTTTATTTTGCTGATCATTTCTTTTCTAATGCAGAAGCTTTTTAGTCTGATGTAGCTCTATTTGTTTATTTTGCTCTTGTTACTTGTGCTTACGATGTTATATCTAAAACGTCATTACCAAGATTAATGTCAAGGAGTGTTTTCTCTATATTTTTTTCTAGGAGTTTTGTGATTTCAGGCCTATGTTTAAGTCTTTAATCCTGTTTGAGTTACTTTTTGTAAGTAATATAGTATAAAGTCCAATTTAGTATTTTGTATATTATACCCAGTTTTTCCAGCACCAATTTATAGGAAAAAACTATCCTTTTCCCATTCTTGATTCTGTTTCATAAGTCTCTGTGCCTGTTTTTATGACAGCCCTTAAAGGTTTGGTAGAATTCACTAGTGAAACCACTGGGTCCTGGACTTTTCTTTGTTGGGAGGTTTTTGATTATGGACTCAATCTTCTTACTCATATTGGTCTGTTCAGATTTTCTTCTTCATGATTTAAACTTGTATGTTTCTAGAAATTTATCCATTTCTTCTAGGTTATTCAATTTGTTATACTCCTCCCTTTTTAATAATAAACTTAAAAACTTAGAATAGTTTTAGGTTTCCCAAAGTTGTAAAGATAGTACATGGTTCTTATATATCCCATACCAAGTTTCCCCTATTGTGAATATCTTATATTATTCTGATAACTTTGTCGAAACTAAAGAACTAATATCAGCACATTACTATTAATTAAACAACACACTTTATTAAAATATACTAATGCCTTTCTCATTACATTGTGTCAGGGGTGCATTCTATCAATATCACTTATCACTGATCATGTTAACTTTGATTACTTGACCAAAACAGTGTTTGCTGTTTGCTAAATTTCTCTACTGTAAAGGTACTTTTGCCTCTTTCATACTTTATGCTTCAGAAGCACGTTACTAAGCACACGCCACATTCAAATCCTTCCATTTCTTTGTGAGATGCATAATTGAAATATTTAGAGGTAAAATGAAATGATGTCAAAGATTTGTTTTTAAATATTTCAGCAAATAAAAATAGGGGAAGTCCCTAGTGGTCCATTGGTTAAGACTCTGCATTTCCAATGCTGGGAGCATGGCTTCCACCCCTGGTCAGAGAATCAGGGAACCAAAGATCCTACATGTCCCTTGATGTGGCAAAAAAAAAACACCAAAAACAAAAACAAACCAAAACAATCAGCAAACAAAACAAAACAAAATAGAAGAAAAAGCATGGTGAAAGTGAAAGTCACTCAGTCGTTTCCGATTCTTTGCAACCCCATGAACTGTTCCATGGAATTCTCCAGGCCAGAATACTGGAGTGGGTAGCCTTTCCCTTCTCTAGGGGATCTTCCCAACCCAGGGATCAAATCCAGGTCTCTCGCATTGCAGGGAGATTCTTTATCAGATGAGCCACAAGAGAAGCCCAAAAAGCATGGTGGATGGGGGAGAAATATAAAAATAACTATGGTGATAGGCTGTTGATTGTAGAAGCTGGGTGACGTATATACCAGAAGACAAAGAATTTTAAGCAGCTTTTCTGGGCCTTTTTCACTGAGAGATCACCAACAATATCAATAAATGTCTAGACTTTCTGTCCGACCAGTTACAGGATACTAATTTTTTTCTTCATAAATTAAACTCTGTCCTGAATTCCTTCCACTCTTTTCAGCTTTCCTGACAGCAGTACAGTTAACCCAAGTTTCATTATGCTCATTTATGACACTAGATTTTGTCTCATGTTTACATACACTGAATATTTTACATAGACTGAATATTGTGTCCCCTGTCCAACCTTCCCAAATTTCCATGTTGAAATCCTAATCTCCAGGGTAATGGGGTCTTTGGAAGGTGACAGGTCACAAGGGCAGCCCTCTCATGATTGAATTTAGTGCCCTTTTCAGAAGACACCCCAGAGAGCTGGCTTGCCATTTGTGCCATTTGAGGACACAAATGAGAAGATGGCTGTCTATGAGGAAGCAGATCCTGAATCTGCCAGCACACGGATTTTGGACTTCCCAGCCCCTGAAACTGTAAGAAATAAATTTCTGTTGCTTATAAGCCATCTAATCTCTGATTTTTTTTTAAATAGCAGCGCAAACAGACTAAGATACTTACTAAAAGCTATAATCAATGTTCATTATTCCTTTGGTCCGACTAACTAAAAGCCTTGCCCACCAAAGATGTTCGATAAATATTTGGGAATGGGAAAAAATGATCTTGGAGGGTGTTTGTTTAAAAGTAGAGATTCTTGCTTCCTGCTCCCTCATATTCTGGGAATCTATATACTAACTAAGCCCTATTTCTTTTTTTGACACAAATGCCCATAAACAATGCTTTTACTTATTTTTTCAGCCCCGTGACACGTGCGATTCTAGTTCCCTGACCAGGGAGCGAACCTGCACCCCGTGTACTGGCAGGATGAGGTCTCAATCACTGGATCACCAGGGAAGTCCACCCATAGACAGCACATTCAGAAACAAGGCCTAAATTATAAAAGCAGAGACCATTTTGATGATCCCTGTATCCAATACATGTTTTTAGTGAACACATATATTAATATGTGTGTGTATGCATGCTACGTTGCTTCAGTTGTGTCTCTTTGCGACCCTACGGACTGTAGCCCACCAGGCTCCTCCGTCCATGGGGATTCTCCAAACAAGAATACTGGAGTGGGTTGCCATGCCCAACTTCAAGGGATCTTCCTGACTTAGGGATCAAACCTGCATCTCTTACATTTCCTGCATTGGCAAGCAGGTTCTTTACCACTAGCACCTCCTGGGAAGCTCCTAATAAGTAAATGAATTTACACTCTTTGTGAATGCATGAGAAAGGAATATCCACAACTGTTTCTTATTATTAGCTTTTGACACAGTCATAGCCATGGGACTCTTGGTTTGCTCTCAGAATCAATCAGTCATGCAAAATCTATTAAATATAAAAATGTTGACATCTAAAGGGTTGAAAAGACTTGTCCAAATTTTTCTGTCTTCAAAGTGGCCAGTTCTGTCTACTTTTATTAGCTACTTCTTTACGCTGATTTATTGATTAATCTTACAAGCACCACTTCATTGCAGGCATTATGCTAGGTACGAAAGAAATAGAGCTGAACAAGAAAAGTTGCTTGTGCTCAACAGCTGAATTGTGGATAAGAGAAGCAACAAAACACAATATAGCATCTTAAGTGTTATAAGAGAGATAACACATATTTTTCAGTGTAGACCTTACAAGTCATCTATGTAATTGCACAAAGAAAGTATGTTAAATCTCTTTGAGAGGTTTGACCTCTGCCTTCTTTGGCCAATTGACCAAAACAACTTCCTATTCCTTGTTTTGTCTCAGTTCTCTGGACTAAAGAAACTCTCTGAGACAAACTGCTGGGCTCTGTTTTGGGTACTTCTTCCCCCATTAGAGTTAGCTTGGAGATTTCAGGCGGCTCACACATTAAGGGAAATGGGATCAACTGTGTACCTTACAGTCTCTTTTAGATATGTATATTGCACTCTAGATACCATCCACTACACAATGGATGCAATAGAAGTAGTAGTGCTTCTCGCAGGAGTAGTACTGCTATAGAACGGTAGAAGGGAAACAGAGGATTGGGAATCTCAGGGAAACAGTAACAGTAAAAACAGCCTTGTTTTTTTTTTTTTTTTTTCTTTTTTAAAAAACAAAACAAGAAGCCTTTTCCTGCAGTAACTCTGTGACATTGAGCAAGTCACATAGTGTCTCTGGACCTTGGTTTCCTTATCTGTAAAGTGAGAGGGCTGGACTCGTTATCTCAAAGGTTCCTTCCAGCTTTAAAGTCTGATAAAAACATTTATGCACCTTATGACTCCATGTAAAGATCAGTTGGGCAACTCCTCCCCTCTCCCAGCTCTAGGCTAACCTGTAAGGCTGTCATTCAAATATATGGACACAAACTAAAAAGTTGAAAATTATTTTGTGTATGCTAGGGTAAGGCAGGCTTAGAATCTGAAGTTAAACAGGAGAAAAGCTCTATAGAAAAAGTGAAAACTAATTGAGAAAACCAGCAGGAAATAACACACCATCAGCTTTTGACATGGCCCAGACAAGCCCTGGTGGTCAGAAGAAAGAGATGTCCCTTTATCATTTCTATTAAAGTATGTTTGGTCACTGACCAGACATGTATAGAATGCTGTTGAAAGACAGTAGGGTAGGTCTTAAAAACACTGAAGAAAAAACAGGCTGGAAACTCCATTATTTGACTAGAACATAATTAAATTTAAAACTGCTTTAGGATTTAAGAAGATCAAGGAACTTTCAAAAACTTGTAAACAAATTTTGTAGTAAATATTGAAAGCTTACAGCTGCATATTAAAATTTTCTATACATGTTTGTTGTTAGAAATTTCTCAGAGAATGAAAACAGAAAATGTTGTTTTGAAAGGGCTTGCCAAATTTTTAGTAAAAATAGTTTTCCATATTTGGGGAAAGTGTAATACTGGTATTTTAGATAAAGTGTTGTGCTTGTCTTTTGGATTAAAAAGTGCTAGTTAATTAGGAAAATTGCTCTGAACCCATTTAATACAAATTAAATGTAGTCACTTGGCAGTGTTAAAAAAAGTCTGTCTGTACCAATATATCTATCTGAAATAAGAAATGAGATTTTTAAAACAACTGTATTGTTTTTCTTTTTCTATTTTGAGATCTGATCTCAGGCAGTTCAACTCCAGGGACCATGTTCTTCACCTCAGATCATACTGTATGGAATACAAAATATTGAATTTCAGGCTCAGTCCATAGAGTGGCAAAGAGTTGGACGTGACTGAAGGGACTTAGCACACACATACACACACACACCAGGAAGCTAGAAGGATAGGGTGTGTAATCGGACAGTGGAAAACTGGAATTTTAAAGGCAGAGCTGCTTAAGATGATGATACATTTCTGATTGGGTCCCTAGGAATAAGTTTAATTGCAGAGAAAGACAAAAGTGATTCTAGTGAAGACAAATCTAAGAACTGTGAATCTGTTTAGGAAAATTAGTAACATGAATATTAGAATCTCTTAGTAATGTGGTCTAAGACTGGTATCCATAACTGCTGGTTTTTGGAAATGATCAAACCTTGCGCCTTGTACTCTGGACAGATTTTATCAGTTTCCTGCGGCAGAACTGTGTATTCTTAGTTTATTTGGGTGGTTTTGCTTTGCTTTTTATACCCTTTGATTCTAATATGGGCATTTAAATGACTTATTCTTATTGTGATGTGTTTGTGCTTATGTCTGAGACATTATTCTCTGGTTGAAAGCAACAGCAGAAGCCAGCCATGGTTAACATGAGCAAAAGGCAAAGGTATTGAGGTCAGAGAATTGCTAATATGGTTGGAAAGATGTGCTAGGTTTTAGCTTCCAAAACTGCCGCAACAATTTCTTCTGGCCTCCGGGCTCTTCTACAATCTGACTTTGACACTCCTCCCATCAAAAGGTGGGGTATATGTGTCTTCCTCTTGAAGTTGGGCAGATTTGTAACAGTGGTGGAACTGACATCACAGGACTGCTGATATTAAGTCATAAATGGTGATACAGCTTCTGTCTGCTACTCATGGGATGCCTGCTCTTGGAACTCATCCACCATGCCATAAAGAAGCCCTAAGAGCCCATACAGAGACAAGCCTGGAGAGGAGCCCTCAGTGCATACTCCAGGACCAAATCCGCTAAGTACATGAGTGAGCCATTTTGGAAATGGGTCCCTCAGCTTTTGCTGATATTCTGTGGAGCAAATCAACCTTTCCCAGCAAACCTTGCTCAAATGACGGATTTGTGAGCAAAAGAAATAACTGTTGTTTTATTCACTGAGCTTTGAAGTGGTTGGTTACATAGCAGTAGATATCTACCATAGGGGATCATGCTTGGAAACAGATAGGAAAAAGGCAACTTCTGAGACACAACACAGAGGAAAGGACTGTAGTAAACAGGGCACCACAATTGGAAGTGAGGGTCACTAACCATTTTCAGTCTGTTGCTGTTCTTAACTTCCAGGTTTCTCTGCTCAAATTTCAGACACCTATCACCCTTTGGATACTGACGTACTGACGGGCAGAAACCCGAGTTACGGCTCCAACAATCTGTAACCAGAGGGAAAGAGATAATCATTCCAAAGGAAAATTATATACAGGAAGTTTAGTTTTGTGTGTGTGTGTTTGTTTAAATCACTGCTGTGACAAATTCTCACAAGCTTAGTGACTTTAAACAACACAAATTATCTTACAGTCTGGAAGTCTGTTTTACTTGCCTAGAATTAAGGTGTTTGCAGGGTGGCTTTCCTTTCTGGAGGCTCTAGAGTAGAATTCATGTCTCTGCCCTTCCAGCTTCTAGAGAGGTTGCCCATGTTCCTTGGCTTATGGCACCCTTCCTTCATTTTCAAAGCCAGCAATGTTACACATATCTGTGCCTTTCTTCCATTTCATCTCTTCCTCTAGCTTTGATTCCTCTTCTGCTTCCCTCTCTCACCTTTAAAGACCTTTGGGGACTTCCCTGGCAGCCCAGTGGTTAAGAATCTACCTGCCAGTGCAGGAGCATGGGTTTGATCCCTGGTCTGGGAAGATCCCACATGCTATGGAGCAAATAAGCCCAAGCACAACTGCTGAGCTTGTGCTCCCTAGAGCCTGTGCACTGCAATTACAGAGTAGCCTCTGCTCTCTGTAACTAGAGAAAGCCCATGCAAAGCAATGAAGACCTAGTGCAGCCAATACATTAAAAAAAAAAAAAAAAGCAAACCTTTGGAACTGCATTGGGGCCCACTTTGCTTAATCCGGGTATCTCCCTATCTCAAATTCCTTATTTTAATCACATATGCAAAGACCCACTTGCCATGTAAGGTAACATACTCACAAGTTCTGGGGATTGGAACATGAACATCTTTGGCAGGGGCTGAGGCATTAGTGTACCTACTGCAGTATACAGAAGCGGAATAGAGGCTGAGAGGGCCTCATCACCCCTCACACATGTCCTTTACAAGACATAGTCTGATTTATATTTTTTCTTTTATTGAACTCATCAAATTATCCCTGTTCCATTCTTTTGATTCAGGTAGTTTATAACTTACACATCTAATTTATAATTGCCTACATGATGACCTCTATATTTATTTTGTATAATTGACTTGCATTTTTCCTGTGTTTAGAGGAAGTATCTATATGCTGCTGCTGCTGCTAAGTCGCTTCAGAAGTATCCGACTCTGTGCAGCCCCATAGACGGAAGCCAACCAGGCTCCATTGTCCCTGAGATTCTCCAGGCAAGAACACTGGAGTGGGTTGCCATTTCCTTCTTCAATGCATGAAAGTGAAAAGTGAAAGTGAAGTTGCTCAGTTGTGTCCGACTCTTCGTGACTCCATGGACCGCAGCCTACCAGGCTCCTCCGTCCATGGGATTTTCCAGGCAAGAGTACTGGAGTGGGTTGCCATTGCCTTCTCCGAAGTATCTATATACATTTCCAAATAAGACCAAAATCTTAACATGCTTTTTTCTCTCTCCTTTCCCTTTATCCTCATGATAAACTATTCCAATTTTAGATTATCATTATTTCCTTTTACTTTATGAATCAGCAATAATAAAGAATTAAAAGTTTTAATTCTTATTTTCTGTTAATAGGAAGTATTTGACTGCAAATAACAGAAAAAGTAACTAAAGGCAGATTAAACAAACAGAAAGACTTCATGTCTTATGGGAAGAAGTTCAGAGATAGTTTGTTCCTGGATTAATTTAGTGACTCAACAATGTGATTAAGGATTGAAGTGTTTTTCATCTTCTGCTTTTTTTTCTCAAGTTCAGGCAGGAAGATGGCTGCTATAGCTCCAGCTAATATAGCCACACAGAACTCTGTCTGAAGACAGTGTATTGGTTATCTACTGCTGCATAACGAATCAAGTGGCTTACAACAACAATAACATTTCTTATTTAACAGGGTTTCTGTGGGTCAGGTATTCGGGAACTTGGTTTGATGGATCTAACTTAGGATCTCTCATGAAGCTGCAGTTAGGGCAAGCAGGGATTGTAATCATCTAAAAGCTTGACTAGTGTGGAGGTGCCACTTCAAGGCAGCTGACATGGCTGGCAGGTTGCATGAATGTCCACAGGCCTTGGTGGCTGACTTCCCCTAGAGCAGTAGTTCTCAACTGGGGGTGATTTTTGCTTTCTATGGAACATTTGGCAATGTCTGGAGGCATTTTAGTTTTCCAAAATGGGAAAGTGTTTCTGGCATCTGGTGGGTAGGGAGTGGGGATGCTTCTAAGCATCCAACACTGCATAGGACAGCCCTCCACGAGTTCTCAGAACCACAATGCCAATAGTGCTGAGGCTGAGAAACCCTGCTTTAGAGCAAGTGAACCAAGAAAACAAGGTAAAAGCTAAAATGCCTTTTGTTACCCAGTTTTGGAAGTCCTCTGTATTCTATGTTGGAGGGAACTAACACAAGGGTGTATATACCAGGTGAGGCTCACTGGGAGCCCTCTTGGATGAAGGCTACCGCAGGTGGGAAGCTTTTCCTGGTCCTTTTCTATTCTCCTGCTTCCTTCTTTTTTTTTCCTTTAAAAGTTTTTGAATAGGAAAACTATTCTTATACCCCCATCAGACTTCTCTTTATTCTAGTCAGTGCTGCATGAGACACCTATGTCTAAACCAATCTCTAGGAGAGAGAAGAGAATTACTGTGATGACTTCAGACAAGTTAACATTTATTCTTTCTCTGGGGTTGGGAAGAACTAATATTCTTGAAACACATGGAGAATAAATTCTCAAATTTATTGAAAAACCAGAATTTTTCCAGTATGGAAGAAAGAGAATGACTTTGAGTAGGTAACAAACAGTTTGCTACCTTTGCTTATCATTGTCTTTTGTATTGCATGTTTTCTTTTTTGATTCAGTTTTTCAGTGGAACGCACTTTTCAATAATAATTTAAGAGATGACCAATCATTTGAATCCTTATATATCTGAAAATGTCATTATTTTGTGTTCTTTCTTAAATGATAGTTTAGTTGGGTAGAGAATTCTAAGTTAAAATCAATTCTAATATTTTATTCCATTTTCTATTATTAGCATCGATTGTTGCTCATGAGAAGTAGGTGACTTGGTGAGAATTTCCTTGGTATCCTTGATGTTCTAAAATTCCTTCATGATGTGTTTAGTGTGGTATTTTTTATTTAAACGCTAAATGAGAGCTTTTAACCTGAACATATTGGAATATTTGAATATCTGAATATATTGGAACATTTTCTATGATTTGATTTCCTTATATCCATTCTCTAGCTCTCCTGTTAAATAAATATTGAAATTTCTGGATTTATTCTCGATATTACTTAAATTTTTGCTCATTGCTTTTATTTTCTCTGTAATCTGGGAGAAAACGACCCAGTCTTCTAGCTTACTAAATCGTCCTTCACTAAATCAGCCTGAGTCAGTATAGCATGGTGATTAAGAGCTTGAGTTCAAGTTCTGTTTTAGCCATTTATGACTGTGCTCCCTGGAGAAAATTAATTAATCTTTCTATTTTTCAGCTTACTCATCTGTAAAATAAATATGCTAATAATGTTGCCTATTTTGTAAGGTTATAAAGATTAAATATGTTAATATATGACTATTATAAGAGTATCTGCAGCATAGTATTACTGTTTATTGTTCAACTTACTTAAACAATTTCAATAAATATGTTCTTAACAAGTCCTCTAACTGATTTGTTTTTACAGTAACCTGGCTGTTTTCAATGGATGTGAGGTCCTGCATTATCCTTCTGAGAGTGAAAAAAATCTGTATGTTACAAAACTTCTTTTTGCTCCTATAAAAATATCTTGGAGTTTTCAATTTGTTTATTGATTGAAATTAGTGCTTCTCTTTCATACTAGTAGATTTCCACAAATAATTGGTGACTGGTCTGCTCTTCTTGGGGCTTCCCAGGTGGCTCAGTGGTAAAGAATCCGCCTGCCAAGGCAGGAGCCGCAGGAGGTGTGGTTTCAATCCCTGGGTCAGGAAGATCCCCTGGAGGAGGAAATGGCAACCCACTCCAGTATTTTCATTGGAACATAGACAGAGGAGCCTGGCACGGTACAGTCCATGGGGTCACAAAGAGTCATACACGACTGAGTGACTGAGCATGCAGGCAGGCTGCTCATCTTAAGTGTTTGGAAATCTCACTTGTCTATCTGCATTGCCAATTCTGAGTGTTTGCTTTGCTTATTGTGGTGGGAAGGGGGACAGGGCAGGACATGGTGCAGGGTAGGGGATGTAGGTAGTTTACTTTCAGATTATGTGTGGGTGTGGTCTTATTTCTCCTGGAAATTTGTGGGCAGCCCCTTGGGGTGATAGTGTTTCCTTGGCCCAAGTGTCCATTAGTGACAACACAGACTTAATTCCAAACAATCCGTGCTTAAGATCTTTTAAAAATTTAAATGAGGTACCACTGTTGGAGCCTCCACTGTGCTTTCCCATTCCATTTCT
This sequence comes from Ovis aries, assembly GCF_016772045.2. Lineage (NCBI taxonomy): Eukaryota > Metazoa > Chordata > Mammalia > Artiodactyla > Bovidae > Ovis > Ovis aries. Next base: position 216,707,950 of record NC_056054.1, read on the forward strand.
CTTCTTCCCTTCTCACTGCTCCAAAGTTCATACCTCTGTATCCTTCCTTCCCGTGTTCATGTTTTTTATGGGTATCTACACATTTGCTATGCTGTGCTAAGTCGTTTCAGTCGTGTTCGCCTCCTGGCGATGTCATGGACTGTGGTCCGCCAGGCTCCTCTGTCCCTGGGATTCTCCAGGCAAAAACACTGGAGAGGGTTGCCATTTCCTCCTCCAGGGGATTTTCCCGACCCAGGCATCTCACCAGGGTCTCTTAAGTCTTCTGTATTGGCAGGCGGGTTCTTTACCACTATTGCCACCTGGGAAGTCCCAAAGTACGAGGTAAATGGATTTGAATCCACTCCCTTTTTTCTTCCCCCTCTTCTTCTTCTTCCTTTTTTTTTTCTTTTTTAATATTTACTTATTTGGCGGCGCTGGCCCTTAGCCTTACTGGGGATCTCCATTTACATATTTAGACAGACATAAATAGCATATCATAATGTTGTACAGGCTTTCAAACTGTATATTAATAGTAACAATTCTTTCAACCCTTCAGATTACACCAAGAAGAAAATCTCACTTTGGTCAAATTTTGAATGTCTTTTCTGGCATTTGCTAAATTCTCTTTTAATAAATTAAAGCCTCAGGATAGATAGTTAAGTAGAATTTAATAATACTGTTTTATTTTCCATTGTATTCCTTTTAATGATTTCCTTCTTTTTGTTAAGCAGGTGCTGCTAATTTTCCACATACATATATGACAAAAAATTTAGATGTTTGTACTGAAATAGCTGAAATATGATACACACTTGACATAAAAAAAAATTAAGCCAAGTTCCTTCTTGGGGTATGCAAGGCTCTACCTGATCAGACCTCTACTTTCCTTCTCAGCCCAGTTATCAGAATTACTTCACCTTCAGCACAAAATGCCTGGAGTTTCCTCCTTCCCTTAGCAGCTGAAAGGGCCCCGGCTGTTGTAACCTCTCCTTTTATGGTACTTCCTGCGGCCAGCATCCCTGCCTCCACCTGACTTTCACCAGCTGAGTCTCAGGCTCCTAGGGAGCCCTCCTCCTCTTGGTACACATCACTGTACTGTATATATGGTTTGCTAAACTGATTCTAAAACCAAGGGTAGAATTTAATGCCTGTATCATGACACCCTTATGGCCTGAACAGCTGATTGACACTAAAAGAAATGAATGATCTGTGATGTTTCAAATAAAATTGGGGGCATAAAATGAAGGTTCTTCTTGAAAAAAATGTTTTTCTCATTTTTCATGTGTTTGGAGTTTTAAAAATAGCTCAGTTCGTAGATCTCAATACCTGATCTTAATGATTTTCTTTCAACACTGAGAAAATACATTAACTTGTCATCTAGATTTAGGGTAAAAAAGGCACAGAGAAGGGAAAAAACAAGGACGATGAGAAATGATAGGTTTTTTAAAAATGTCATTTCGACATTACTTAGTGGCTTACTGTAGGTTACTACCTTGAGCTGGACGATTTTATAGAATATGAGAGATCAAATCATATGTTTGGAATTATGACGCATTTAAACATCTGACGTTTTAACGGCAAAAGCTCCTAAACTGTTATGGTCACTGAGATGTTGGAACATTTTTCAAGTTTCTTGATGCACAATGCATATAAATAAAGACAATATGCTTAATAAAAACAGCAGAGTGCATATGGAATGCTGCTCGAAAGTCCTGAGGAACTAACTGCATTGGCTTTTATTCATTCATTCAAAAGCATCATTCTGAAGCTGATATCCACACTGCACAATTAAAAATTCCTCAGGACACTTGGCCAGGAGAAAATTCTCATCTTAACAGAGATGGAGATAATGCCTTCAAAGCTACAACTGTATTTGGGGGAAAAGCTCAATTTTAGCCTTTCTTCCTAGGTATTTCGCGTGGCCAAGGCCGGAGACGCGGCTGGGGGAAGTGACTCGATACACCGGATTACAAAATATCAGGTTTACCACTGTAAACGTTCAGCCTTTAAATTAGAAAGCCGGTGCAGTGAAATCGTTCTCACGCCGTACATCTTCTGGGTTACATCTTATCCTCCAGCCAAACTTTCTCTATTAATCTGGGTAGAGCAGCAGAAACGCAGCCGGAAAGGAAAATGCCGGGACCGGCGGCGGCGTGAGCTGCCTTAACCCACGTTGCCTTCCGAGTTACCTGAAGCATTCAAACCACTGCACCCGGAGAACAATTCTCGTTTCAATTCGGTCGTTTCCGTGGGGGAATGCGGCATGGACAGGTCCTGGGTGTGGCGAGGCCAAGAGGGAGCTCAGATCGCCTGACTTTCCCGCTTCTGGCAAACCTTCCCAGCCCCGAGGCGGGAAGTGACCCGTCCAGAAGAACTGCCATCCGGGATTCCCGGGGCCGCTGGAGGACCCGACCCCGAGGCAGTTGCAGATTGCCGAGGCCCGGGGTAGGGCGGGGAGGGGGGCGCTGGGCGCCCACACGAGTGCGCTTCTTTCTCATTTGTTCCGCGGCTGGAGGCGGATCCCCTTCTTTGCACACAAGTCCTTATATGCACCGGTTGCACCAGCCCGAGCTACTCCAGCCCCACAAATAATTAATGGGGGAGGGAGGGCGTCGCTCTTTTCTTCCTCCCTTCTGGAGCATTTGAACCCTGCCGAGAATCCCTCAATATGCGACTGAAGGGCCATTTTGCTGCAGCGCACGAATTGGACACACAATAAAGCCCCCTTGTCGCTACGAGAAGCACGGCAGGGTTCAGGAAAGGTCTTCAGATGCAGCGCGGTTAGCCCGCAAAAGCCTAGGCTGAAAAGGTGTGCGCCCCTCCCCCATCCACATTGGTGCAGAGGGACCCGGTCAGGAAGCACGGCCTCTCCCCAGTCGGAGACCACGCCTCCTCCGCCTTTCTTCCCCCCTCCCACCTCGCTTTACTCCTCCCAGGAAGCGGTGATAGACAGTTCTGTGTGGTTCTCCACCCCCACCCCCCAGCTGAGTGGAGGAGTTGATGTGTCTCATTATAACAGCCAATGCAGCCGCCATCCACGCACAAGCAAAGAAGCATGTCCCATTTAAATACACCCACGCAGCCCCAGCGCCCTTAGCCGTTCAGGGCGCGCAGCCCACACGCACCGCGGCTCCAGGGCTTGGAGATCCGCTCAGGTTGGGCTCCCGGACCCGGAGGACCGACGCACGGAGGATCGCGATCTGGCGCTGTGGGAGCCGGGGTGGGCGGAGGAGGCTGGGCCCCGGGCCTCTGGCGCGACAGCCGCATGAGGACGCGAGTGAAATAGACCAAGGTGGAATTTCCAAGGGAATAGCTTCGGGGTGGTTTTGGTCCCATCTCTCCCGCAAGAAGTCGACATGGCGAGCGACTCCCCGGCTCGCAGCCTGGATGAAATAGATCTCTCGGCTTTGAGGGTGAGCGGAACATGCTTTCTGATTTCTTTCCAGTGTTTTGGGTCAGAGTGAGTGGGCTCGGTGCGTGGACTGGGGCTGGGGCTGGTGGGCAGAGGCGGGCGAATGCCACGCGAGGGAACCTGGATTCTCGCGTTGATTCAGGGGCTGCCGAGGTGTTCTAGGCTTAGCCCCCACCGCAGAGGTTGTGCGGTACGCGTCCTCCTTTGGTGGGAGCCAGACCTCCCCCCGAAAACCCTTAGAGCTTATGCCAGTTTCATCTTAGACCGGTGTAAGAGCATTAAATTGAAAGGCTCGAGTGTGTGAGAGTGTGTGTGGGCATAAGCCCCGGTGCCAAGGCTCTAGACCCCACTGTCCTTTTCTGTAAAAAGAATAACGACAGCGTGAATAAAGGCACTGGCTCCTCACGTTTTCCATCAGCCTGCAAGAGGACATTGTGAGCCTGGCTGGCTCCACGAAGCCGAACCTGCCACTCTTCGGGGGCAGCTCTTGCTGTGCCAGTCTTGTAGATGGCAACTGCCTCCCCTTCCCCCTTTTCAGCTATTCGCGCCCGGACTCCTTCTCAGCGCTCTCTGAAATGCCGGTTTGCCACTCACCTTTAATTATGGTTTTAAGTCAGCCCTGCCTGTGCTTTCTGACTTTGTGGCTGTGACATTTCAGTGTTATGGATGAATTTAAGCAGGTGAAAGGGATGTGTTTGTTCTCTGCTTTTCCCCAATCAGACCGGAACTCCTGGGAGTGTGTGTGTGTCTGTGTGTGTGTCTGTGTGTGTGTGTCTGTGGTCAGTCCTTTGTAAAGCACCTCCCCTCCCCTCCCCCCTCCGCCCCGAGCCCCCCTGGTTTAATTTACCCTCACGTGAATTGCCTCAGACGCCGTTTCATTGTATTGACTAAGACATCACTGATATAGAATCCATTTTGCTGTTGTTTTGAGATCGGAATACCAGGAATCCTAGTGCCGCCTCGACGCCTCCCCACCCCCACCCCCCAATCCCAGCACACTCCTTCGGGGAAGGGGGTTGAGCTTCTTGCCTATTAATTAGATGCTGCCTGCCGGGAAGGGGGTGAGGGGTGGGGGTGGCAGGAGCACCGGGGGTCTGAGAAGGACTGTCTACCGATCTAAAAAGGGCTTTTTCCTCGCTTGACCCCCTCCCCCGCCCCCCACCAAAAAAAGCGATTGTATATACTTGAGGCAAGGACGGTCGGTGAGACGGAACTGATGGTGGCTCTGAACACAGACACAGAAGGGGTGAAGCTTGGAAGTTCACACGCCCTCCTGAGGAGTACATTGTTAGATGGATGCTAAATCTTGGGATTATGTACTTGAATCTTCAGTACTTTCCTTGACATTGCCTCCTTCTCCACGGTTAAAGAACTACCTTTATGGCCAAAGTGGTACTTTTTTCTTTAGTCTCGTTAATTCTCCGTCTCTGCTTACCCTCCTCTTTTTAACTCCTTTTCCTCTTCTCCTTAATCCTTCCATCTCAGAGGTGAGGTTTCTTCGAAGCAGTCAAGGGGCTGAGAAGAAACAGAGATGCCATTGGAAATGGCTTTTTTTTTTTTTTTTGATAGTTGGGTAGCAAAAGCTCATTCATGCGTTATTACAGTAAGCTGTCTATTTCCCTGGCACTGAAATGCCACAGTGAGAACCCGCGGCCCCTGGGCAGCTGGGGTGGGGGTGGGGGTTGGGTAACAGGGTGGGTGCTTTGGCCAAGTGTGTGGCTTCCTGCTTTATAGACTGTGTGTGTTCATTTGCCCTACTTTCTGCGCTGGGAGTTGCTGCCAGCGGGTTAATCAGGTGGATGGATGGCCCAGACTTCTGGGTAGAGGAGAGTGGCAAAGCAGGGGAGGGGATGGGGAGGGGGAGTATGAACAATGGGCAAGACTTGAGATTTCCCTGAGCTGGAATCTCAGCATTGGCTTCTCTAATGGATAGCGCTGTGATGTGATTTTAACTCGGGCGAGGTGTTTCTTGTGGGTTTTTTCCTGGGGAAGGTTTTCTCAAATGCCAGGCACAGAGCTCCCAGGCTTAGGAGCAACTACAAGGGCTCACCTTGCTAACGGCGGACATGGAGTGCGATTCACACACGGGAGACCTGTGCTCCTTAGATCAGTATTAAGAAAAGACATTTTTGCACAATTCACTGAAATTTCTCTTCCTGGCTTGGGCTTCAGTGCTTTGACACTGTATTTCTGCCTGTAGGAGGTATGGAAAGAGAGAGGGCTCCTGCTTCCAGCTCATTCAGAAGATGGGGAACTGTTGGCTGGAGGATTTAAATGTAGCTGTGGGGACAATTGCATTCTGGAGGGCTGGGGTTTGTGACCGGTCTGGTGGTAGGTGAGCTGGGCAGATCCAGAATTGAGTCCAGAGGCTACAGAGGTAATCTCCTCAAATCAGAGGCCAGACCATCTTTTTCTGTCTTTGTAGATAAGGAGAGATGGGCTCATGTGTAGATGAGAGGTCTCTTTCTTCCTAAATCCTCAGGAAAGCCTGCCTGCTGAGAACTTCCTGGGGAATGCCTGACCCCTGAAATGCAGCCAAGGTCAGTGGCATCTAGGAGAATTTGCTGCAAGCCTCACCAGTCTCTTGCTGTTTTGGTGGCTCTTTAATGTACACAATCAATGCCCTTTTTGTAAACTCTGCGCTCAATGCATTAAAAGCAGATCCTGTCTGGAGAAGCCTTTATTGTTCTCAGTCAGTGATCCCAGATTGGACCCAGTCTAAATTTTCCCCAAATAGCAACAACGCATAATTTAGAGCGACAGCCCTGATGACTTAAATTATGCAAGATTTGGATGGTTTAAAAAGTCAGAAAAGAGAGGATGGTTAGAAAAGAGGTGATCTGAATCCAGTTTTATTAGTCCTGATGTTTAGAGCTCCAAAGATAAGCTAAGTCTTGAGGGAAGGGAATGGCTTCACAGATTTAGAGCTGGAAGAGAACCGTAGAACACCTAACCACGCCTTTCATTTAATGCTCTGGAAGCTGAAGCCTTGAGAGGTGAAGTCCATTGCCCAAGGTCATACAGCCCCCTTCCTGTTTGGAGGTGTAGTGAGTGGGGGTGGAGAGAAGGGTGATTTGGGGAGGATCTAGGTTCCCTGACTTCTGATTCAGTGCTCTTTTCTGTAAGTCACACTGTCTGGCTACATTTTCTGCTGAGAGGCAGAGAGAAATTATTTCACCAGGGTCATGGGATTTTATTTATCAAAAATAGAGAAACTGCTTCATGCAGATAAGTTCATAAAACATTAAACCATGGAGCCTTAAGGTATCTTTGGAATTCATCTTGCCCAACCTCCCTTTAGTTTCTCTTCGGCAGGCAAGTGACTGAATCATCTAGGACAGATGGTTGTCTCTGTAACCCTTTTCCATCTAAACATATCTCTTGGGGTCAGTCTAGATATACACATTATTCAGATGTCTCTGCCTGCAAGATTTATAGGGTTCTATGTATGTTTTGTATAATGTATGTGGAGACTTATATTCAATATAGTATTACGGATATAAATGATCCATGTGGGTATATGAAATGTGTGTATACATACATAGACAACAGAAAACAGTCATTCAAATACAAGGCTTGAGTCTTTCTTCCTTCAAGATATGACAGTAAAAAAAGAAATGTGAACCAGTATGCTTTATTACATAGGAGGTGAGGTCAGCCCAGAAAGCTTTTTGGAGATTAGCATATATCTGAATCTGACCACGTTGGCCGTCCTTAGCTTGGCCCATGGAGTAAGGCAGTCAAGGCCAAGATTGGTCTCTGCTGACTTCATACCCTTAAGTTTCTGCCAGGACTCGCACTCACTTTTCTCTTTGAACAGAATTTGGATGACCTCTGCTTGTCTTTCTCCCTTTACCCCTCATTCCCTTCTAGGCCTAGCTATTTTTTTCTCCATCGAAACCTAGATTTAAGAATTAACCTCATCTGGAAGACTTGCATGCATTCTTCCTGCTATACTTTTTGCACTTGTGTTATAAACCATATAGGGTTTTCTTTCTACCTGATCACTAAACTGTACATTCTGTGGGGCCAGAGGCTAGGTTTTGTTCGTTTCAGAGTCCATAGTCCCAATTAGTTGAATAAGTGTAGGAATGAGTGAGTGAGTGAAGTGGACTGAGCGCTGGGTTCTATGCCCATGTCTTATTTGAATTCTGTGACATTAGATGAGTCCTTTATCCATAATTAACTAAAAATGAGAATGATCACAACTGCTTGCCTTCCTCATACACCGGTTTCATCAATAAAGTATTTATGGCAGTGCTTTGAAAACTGTAAAGCATTACGCAAATATGCTATTCTATGATTACATAGAATTTTATGGGAAATTTGATTCCACCAGCATTTGATCCCAATGATTGTATGTAATAGAAAGGGATCCTGAGAAAAAGATATGGGAATTTTGAGAGTTCTTTTTCCTTTTAATGTACTAGCATGGCCTTATATTGACCTCTCATGGCCTATATCCGATCCCCTGATGGCCTGGGTTGACCTTTGCTCCAGGTGACTTCAGCCCAGAAGCTTTTGGAGATTGATATATTTCTAAACCAGTAGCAAGTATCAGCATCTTTCATTAAAAACTTCCCTTAAAAATTTTTTTTCCTCCTCTTTATGGATTAAACATTGGTCAAATAAAAACATATTTAATTGTGCTTGTGCCTTTTCATAGTTTGTGTGGGGGTGGGGTGGGGGACGGAGGCTGTGCCTGAAATGATACAGCCCTAGTCCAGTATCTAAAACCTTTTGGTCAGAGAAATCTTGACCATTGGTAATTCATTATCCCAGAGTATTTATTTACATTTGGTCTTAAATGAGAATTTAGTAAAGTTGCATGAATTGGTAAGGTAACAGTATCTTAAAATGATAGTAGCGTAACAGTTTTTTAATTAGATACATGCATTGTGGTATTAAACAGGTGTTTTCTTTGCCATGACATTGCCTCATAATAAAGTAGGGTGTATTGGTAGTTATCATAACATCAGAGAAATATGTATAACCGTTTTCAGTGTCCATTATTAGCTAGAGTAATCTTTGTGCAAAACCTAATGTAAGTTATGGCTTGCTGTTTGCCTAATTAGCGAGTTAGGAGGTGATGAAACATTTTGTTGGTGAAAGAATACCCAACACTCTTCCTTCATGAGTAGATCATATTTCCCCCCTTATCTGTAGGTTCTTTGTGACCTTGTAATTTTGAGTCTTGCCGGTTGGCCCTTTCTTCTTTCCGGCCTGCAGTTAATTTTCTTTGCCCTTCTTGTCCTACACATTCCTTCTTTCAGTGAAAAGTTTCTAAGACTCACTCAATTTTGAGCTACTGTGATCGAATCATGGTGTCTATGTCCAGCTGGACAGAATCATGCTGAGTCTCTGTGTCTCATAGAATATGGGATGTCCTATGTCTGAAAGATGCTTTCACGTCAAGTTGGTTTTTCCATTTCTGTGGGGAAAGTAGCTCTGTGCAAACAGGGCCTGAACTAACAGTGTGCTGAGAATTCCAAGAAAATCTGGGTGATATTTTTGAATGAGATGTTATTCTGCACATATAAATATAAGGTTCCTCGTGGAGAGAGAGGGAAGACTTAAATAGAAAATGTTGGATGAATTCCACTTATAATTTCTTCCCTTCTGGTTGGAAGCTTATTTCCCTATAGAGAAAGATGATTCTCTAACCACTTTATTTATTTATTTTTTTGCATACCCCGGCTGTCTCCACTTGTCTCAAGGGGGTGCCTGGAAATTCTCAAAACATGTTATATTTTACCCCAACCTTACAAATCTTTCCGTAATATCTATTGCATGGGTCCCCTTGTCTCCAGTACTCCTGCTGCAGTTACTGTCTGCTAGGCGACACTCTTTTACCACCAGCCCTCTCCTGGCTAGTCTCCTTTGTACACTGTAGCCATGCTAGTCTGCCTAAAAGCACAGTTTCAGTCTTGAGTATTTTTTATTCATGGCCTTCCTTGACTCCTCACAGTCTACAGACCAAAGACTGAAGTCTTGACATCAAGACCAGTTAAAATTCAACTGGGCACTTCACCATGCTCTTCAGTTTAACAACCATTCCTTTTCACCTGCTACAGGGCATAGCTTCCTTCTCCGCATGGATGCTCTTTAGGGGCTTGTTCCTTGTTGTTTTGTCACTAAGTCGTGTCCAACTCTTTGCAGCCCTATGGAGTGCATCACACTAGGCTTCCTTGTCCCTTCACTATCTCTAGGAGCATGCTCAAACTCATATCCTTGAGTCAACGATGCTATACAACCATCTCATCCTCTGTTGCCCTCTGTTGCCCCCTTTTCTTCCTGCCCTCAATCGTTCCCAGCATTGGCGTCTTTTCCAGTGAGTTGGCTCTTTGCATCAGGCGACCAAAGTATGAAACTTCAGCTTCAGCATCAGTTCTTTTAGTGAATATTTAGTGTTGATTTCCTTTGGGATTGACTGGTCTGATCTTGCTGCCCAGGGAACTCTCAAGAGTCTTCTCCAGCACTACAATTCAAAAGCATCAGTTCTTTGGCACTCAGCCATCTTTATGGTCCAACTCTCACATGTGTACATGACTACTGGAAAAACCATAGCTCTGACTCTACAGACCTTTTGTCAGCAAAGTGATGTCTCTGCTTATTAATACTCTCTAGGTCATAGCTTTCCTTCCAAGAAGCAAGCATCTTTTAATTTCATGGCTGCAGTCACTGTCTGCAGTGCTTTTCAGTTCAGTTGCTCTGTTGTGTCTGACTCTTTGCAACCCAGGGACTGGTCTGATCTTGCTGTCCCAGGGACTCTCAAGAGTCTTCTCCAACACCACAGTTCCAAAGCATCAATTCTTAGCGCTCAGCATTCTTTATAGTCCAACTCTCACAACCATACATGACTACTGGAAAAATCATATCTTTGACTAGATGGACCTTTGTTGGCGAAGTAATGTCTCTGCTTTTGAATATGCTGTCTAGGTTGGTCATAGCTTTTCATCCAGAGAGCAAGCATCTTTTAATTTCATGGCTGCAGTCACCATCTGCAGTGATTTTGGAGCCCAAGAAAATAAAGTCTCTCACTGTCCCTGCTTTTCCCCCATCTAGTTGCCATGAAGTGATGGGACCAGATGCCATGATCTTAGTTTTCTGAATGCTGTATTTTAAATCAGCTTTTTCATTCTCCTCTTTCACCCTCATCAAGAGGCTCTCTAGTTCCTCTTTACTTTCTGCCATTAGGGTGGTGTCATCTGCATATCTGAGGTTATTGCTATTTCTCTAAGCAGTTGCCTACTTTATTCTCTTTTTCTGTACCTGCTACCCCAACATCCAACATTCCAATGCCACCTTTTCCACAAAATTTTCCCAGATTCTTTCAGATAGAAATTATCCCTCTGACTTGTAAATCCTCTTTGAACTGAGCTTATACCTGGTTTGTTTGTTTGTTTAGATTACTGCTTTCTATCTTGGATTTTATTTACTAGTAGACAGTAAGCTTCATGAAGGCAGTGTGTACTTTTGATTTTCTTAGGAACCCCACTTGGATGACCTCTGGGCCTCCAAAGTCTGGATGATGTAGGCTGTTAATGGAGCAAAGACTGCTAAATTGTTAAAAGTTTGTTTAATTAAAAAAGTGTTTCTTAAAAAAAGGGGCTTCCTTGGAGATCCAGTGGTTAAGACTCCATGCTGCCACTCAAGGGGGCGGGGTTTGATCCCTGGTCTGGGAACTAAGATCCTGCATGCCCAGCGGCTTGGCCAAAAGATTTACATAAATATTTAAAGAAAAGGTTTTCATTGTTCTCATTTTAAAAGCATGTGATCATTGCAGAAAACTTGGAAAATGGGAAAGAAGCAAAAATCATTCATGATTCCCAATGATAACCACATGTATGTTTTAGTACATAGCTTAGTTTTTCCCTGTGCGTGCTCAGGTATGTTTGACTCTTTACAACTCCATGGACCGTATGTCCATGGGATTTTCTAGGCAAGAATACTAGAGTGGGTTGCCATTTCCTCCTCCAGGGAATCTTCCCAACCCAGGGATCAAGCTTGTGTTTCCTGCATTGGCAGGTGAATTCTTTACCACTTAGCCCCACCCAGAAAGCGCCAGTTTTCCCCTATGCATAGCTAAATAGGTAGTTTTAAAAAATTAAGATCATATTGTATATATTATCTGCAACTTTCAAAAAATAATCAGCCTTTTTGCACACTATTAATTTTTTTCTATACCATAACTTAAAAAATTATGTTGAATTTAAAACTTATATAAAAGTTTATGTAAAAATTTATGTATAGGATGCTCATACATTGCTTGTGGGAATGTAAAATGGTGCATCTCCTTTGGAAAACAGATTGGCAGGTCCTCAAAATGTTAAATAGAATGTTAGCATGTGGCCCTGCAATTCTACTCCTAGGTATATACCAAGGAGAAATGTAAACATATATCCACACAAAAACTTGTTTTTAGTAGCATTATTCATAATAGTCAAAGAATTGAAACAACCTAAACATCCATTAATTGATGAATATATAAATGAAATGCACTATATCCATAAGATGGCATTATTTGGTAATGAAAGGAAGTGTTGATTCAGGCTGTAACCTGGATGAACATTACGCTAAGCAAAAGAAACCAGACACAAAAGGCTACATGTTATATGATTCCATTTATATGAGATGTCCAGTACAGACAAATCCATAGATACAGAAAGTAGATTAGTGGTTGCTGAAGCTGGAGGAGAGGGAGAGTGGAAGTGACTGCCTATGTCCTAATATTAAATATTAGATAGTGGTGATGGTTGCTCAACTCTGCACATATAGTAAAAACCACGTGTATACTTCAAAAGGGTGAATTTATGGAGTGTGAATTAAGTCTAAGTAAGATTGTTATTTAGTACAGTGAGCCCCCACTTATGGTCATCCACATATATCCAATCTTGTTTAACCTTCATCCTATCCATTTCCTCCCCCATCTTATTTTGAAACATCATACTCTTGCATTTGTAAATATTTCAGTATGCATTCCAAAAGATAAATACTCTTAAAATGCATAACTGCAATACAGTTATCATGCCTAAAAAAATTGAATGTAATTTTTAATTTCTTCAAATATTCAGTGAGTGTTCAAACTTCTAATCATATGTTTTAAGGACTATTTAGCATTTTACTGTGAGGATACATCATAAAATATTTAATCAATTCCTACTGATGAAACTTTTGGTTATTTTAAACTTTTCAGCTTTTGTAAGTAGTACTTTGATAATCAAACATCCAAATATATATCCTTGTACACATTATTTTAATACATTATGCATTAGAGTTATTTATCCTTATATTAATATGTAAATATTTCTAGACATCTCTGTTTCCTTAGAATAACTTCTTAGAAGTGCAATTTACAGTGAAAGTTATATACGATCTTTAAGGCTCCTGATGTTGTCAAATTATCCCCCAATTTCCTGTGAGGCAAGTGTACAAATGAACAGATGAGGCTTGGAAAAAATCAATTAATTTTTCAAAGATCATAAAGCCTCTAAATGGCCAAGCTTATGACTGATCTGTGCCAAAGCCAGAGCCCATATTAACTCATGTGGCCAGCATTTGACTCGTGGACCTTGTCATGACATCAGATTTATCTGATGTATTATCTCCCTGGGTTCACAGATTATCCAGAAGCCTTTGGTTTTAGGCGCACGATCTCTTTGATGAGCATAGTTGTGTTTGTAGTGCTATTTCCAAAACATTTCTTCCTTGTGATTTTCTTTTTTTAAAGTAACCAAGGTTAGCTTAGAATAAATGTTCCTTTTCTTGTCTAAAAAGCAAAAAGTGCAAGCCACTTGGGGGTTAGCAGTGATTTTCTTTTACATTGTGTGTAAGGTATGTTTACATTTAATTTGCCATTTGCTTTGGAGAAGTATCTGCCACTTGTCTGGAAGGCATACGGAATCAGACCCAAAGGTTTCCATTTTTGAAAGCAGTGAAGACCACAGAGTTTACAATTATTACACAAGATGGCAAGATGGGAAGACATGTTAGAACAGGAGCCATTCTCAAGCTTTTATCTGCCAGAAATTATTAAAGTCAAAATCTGGACTTAAACATTTTTTTACATGGATAAAGATATTTTAAGATTACAGTGGAGAAAATGGAAGATGGAACTGGCATCCAAAAGTGTAGAGTCCTGTGTTTCACCCACTGTGTACTCTCTGCCTGGTCTATAAGAAACTATTAAAACCAACATAACCTTGTGGTTCTCAGTCTATGGAGGCCAACTGTCTCTCTTTACTAGATTTTATAACCTAATCCTCCATTTAAAATGCCTGTAAATTATTTATACCTAGGGTAAAAATCTGAACTTCACGTGCACATGGTTTCATCATTTCTACTTCTAGGTATTTTTTTTTTAAGCTGCCTGTAATCAAATTATAGCAGTGTGGTGGGTGGAATAGGTTGTAAGCAGTAATTGCTAACTGTATTTAAATAATAATATTTAGCATTTATAGAGCACTTTGTATCTTCAAAGTACTTGCAAACATTATCTAATTAAATACCCTCTCTGATTATAATCTGGATATAAATGTACTTAAATCCAGAATAGGGTCATGAGAAAAGTATGCATTTAAAGTTAATGCTTGCTAGGCTTTAAAAACCTATACAATAATTGGTGAGTTAGATTGGGGTTCCGTTGGATTGTTTTTGTGCATCTGTTTGTTCAACCTCATAGCAAAGTCAGATTATATCTGTACTTTATCAATGCTTCTGCTTGATATCTGACCATTAAGGACTGTGTTGATCATCGCTCTGGTCCTCACAGACCCTAAATTATTCATGATATAAATAAACTTTAAAATGGGCTCCTTCACTACATTTCATGCCCTGGTCTCAGATGAAATTCTCATTAGTAAGTGCAATGAAGTGGGGTAGTGTGAGGGAGAGTGGCTATGCATTGTGGTTTAGTAATTTCCATCTGAGAAAAAAATACATTAAACTGCATGGTAGGATACATCATAAAGAAACGCACTGGAGAAATGAAACATCTTGAATCTCACCGCAGTAATGACTTCTTGCTGTTTTGGGCACATGTCTGTGTATTGTCCCCTTGCATGTATGTCCTATGTTGGCAATTTTGAGTGTTTGGAGCAAGGACCAGTGTGGCTTATCCAGTAGATGCTAGAGGATTCTGCAGCTGGTAGATTCTCAGTAAATGCTGCCCTGTGCGTTGTGATTTTCTACGAGCTGGTTGATAGGTTAATTGCCTAAACAGTGGTTCTCAAAGTGAGATCCTCGTTTCAACAGCTTCAGGATCATCTCAGATCTCGTCTCTCTGACCTACTCTGGAGGTGGGAATTGGAAACTCTGGGGCAGGGGTGGGGGTGGCGGGTGGGTAAGAAGCCCTTCAGGTAATTCTGATGCAGAGTTACCACTGGCCTAAATGTTTTGAAGACAGTTTCCTTCTTTTTTCATGTTGGCTCATTCATTCATTTAATATTGATATTTATTGAGCATCCACTGTTTACTGTGTGGAGGATATGGTGATGAAGACACACGAGAATGCTGTCCTCATTAATCTAATCCCCTAATGAATGAGAGTATACATTAAATCATAAAAATGACTTACTAAAAGCAAGTCACTTTGGAAGAACACAGAATATATCCACAGAAATTTGAGCTTGCCAGAAAATGTTGCAGAGTAGGAAATGGTGACTTACATAAGGTAACTGCAACTTTCTTTTAAGGCTTATAACTTCGAATTGTGGAAAGCGCATACTTCTAGGAATATGAACTTTAAAACTTAACACTAATTGAATAAAAAAACCCTTCACACTAATACCATATTATATTTGTATGAACTGTTTGTTAGAAAGGGGATATTTAAAATGGTATAAAGTATCAACTGATGCCATTTCAACTGATAATCTTGGAGTGTTTTTGAATTGTCATTTGTTGTTGTTGTTAGCAAGTAAGTTCATGGGGCAGAAAAAGTCCCTTCTACCACCCACGTTCAACAAGATGCATCCATCTGATGTTCATGCCCTGTTTTTCCCTATAGATCTGTAGGGATTCAGTTTATAGCCCCAGAAGGTTCTGACATTTGCCTAGAAGCTGAAAAAAAAAGAATTGTATTCACAGTCTCTTTCAGCCCTTCTTTTGTTTGCACTGAAATCTTTGGGTTGTTTATATTTTGAGACTTGGAAAGTGGAATGGATGTTTGGAATCTAGACAGGTTAGAGAGTTTCCTTACTGAGAAATCCCATAGACATTCCTTGTAACACTTTTACCTAGCCACAAAGATGCCCTATGGTGTTATTTAATCTACAGTTCTTAGATAACACAGTTTATGTTACATGTCTTTTTATTTGGGGGAAGGTTGATGACGATTATGGTAGTTAAGGCAGCTTTGTACACGACTCAATAGTGAGCACATATCAAAATTTTATTTCATACTCACTGCTGGGGAAGATGCTTTTGAAAAATTGACTTCAGAGATCCCTCTTGGAAGATTTCTTTTGAAGGAAAAAGAGATGATTAGATAATAATCGGTAGACTGGATATTAAAAATATCTGGATGAAGGTGACTGAATTTTTTTGCAATATTGACAGTTTAAGGGGGTATACTCGACTGTCCCAGAAGGGGTTTTAATATTATTAAAATACCTGGGAATTGTGTAGCATTTAAATCTGAAATGTTAATTGCTCTTTGGATGGGGGAGTGAATTAATTGTATTATTCAAGAGGTTCTGTTTGGGATCAAGTTAGGGACAGCGCTGATTTTGGTACTGGTGGTATCTCAGGCTCTGAAGTAACTATGCATTTGAAATGGCTTGATTGAAAGGGCCCTTTGAGTTTGGGAGTATGGTGGTTTTCTATTGGAACTCCTAAGACTCTCTTTGAGGCCAGAGACTGGGTAGTCTTAAGTTTCCTAAGGTCAAAGTCAAGTGTTTGCTGTTTGGAAAAGGCCACTCCCTCTTCTTTCTTCTTTCAGCTGGTAGCTCTAGCACCAGTGAGAGAGAATACAATTTTCTTTCCATGCGAACAAATAAATAAAAGCACTGCTCAGCTCTTCTGCAGTTTTATATCCAGATGCTGTTCTGGGAAGAGACACTGCATGTACTCTTTGGTTTGAACAATATGTATGTATGTTCTCTCTGTGAGTCTTTTAAAGATGTAACTCGTGCTGGTATTGTAGTCATCATTTCTTGAGTATAAACAGCTTTTATTTTTGGAGAAGAACAGATGTAAAAGTGTGAAATACAGAAGTCTACACATTTTGGCAGGGGTAAAGGGAGGAGGGATAGGGTTGCTTTAAAATCATGGTAACCCAGTCTTAGTTACTCCTTTGTTTTCCTTAAGTGACTGAAATGTAGCAGGGGAAATCTCCTGGAACCTGCCCAGCTGGGTACCTAAACCTCCACTTAGCTGATTGCACCAGAAAGAGTGCTAGTCGGTAATTAGCATGGGTTCTACTAGGTTTTCATCTCTAGGAACAAAAAGGGTAAAGAACCCGCCTCCCAATGCAGGAAACATAAGAGGCGTGGGTTCGATCCTTGGGTCGGAAAGATCCCCTGGAGGAGGGCATGGCAATCCCCTCCCGTATTCTTGCCTGGAGAATCCCATGGACAGAGGAGCCTGGCGGGCTATAGTCCATAGGGTCGCAAAGGGTCATGACTGAAGTGAATTAGCACGCACGCCAAAGGAGGAAAACTATAGGTGCAGAGAGGTGATTGTAGACGTTCAGTGAAATTTATATGACACTTAGTAAAATACTAGAGGGACACAGATCCACGCTCCAGACAGGGGAGTTATCTTCTGGATTGGAAATGTGTTTGTGGAAAGGGTCTGGGAGCTTGTGTCCCTCTGTGGTCTCTGAACTAGAGCTCTTGCCAGTCCTCTGTGTGCCCACCCACTCGTTGAATTTGTGAGTCTGTTTGTAAAAGGTACCTGGTGTTTTCAAAGCAGCAGGCCCTTTCCTGTGACTATTCTGTGTCCCCTTGAGGCCAGGTTTGTTTCTTTTCTCTTCTGGAAGCAGGGTCTCCTCTTTGCAGCTCATCACCTGATATAGGACATTGCATTGGATTTAAAGAAATAGTTCCCTGACCTTCTTTTGTGTTCCTGGCTGTGGTTGCTCCCTTCTGCAAGTTTCTGCTGGCTTGGGTTCACAGCTGAGATTTTGTCCTCCCAGAACACATTCTTATTTGTCATGGTTCTTTGATAACTCTCTTTGACAAATATTTTGGTCAAATGTTCTGTGATTGGGTCTATATGAGTTTTTTGGTTTCGATACTAAATGATTTCAGGTGTGTTTCAAATGAACATCTTTGATCATTTCTTTTCTAAATTCTCATGAATTTTGGAATGCAAATGAATTATAAGGCTGCAGCCACTCCCCAGTTCACAGAAATGCTAGTTCCAGCCTTATTCAGGCAATGTTTCATGCCGTAATAAATGTGAGTCTGGATTTTAGACTAATACTTAAGAATGTAGAAAAACTGGAACGCTTGTACGTTGCTGGTGGGAATGTAAAGTGTTAAGCCATGTGGAAAACAGTTTGGCTGTTTGTGAAAAAGTTAAACATAAATTTATTATATGACCTAGCAATTGCACTTCTGAATAGCCACCCAAGAGAAAGGAAAACATCTGTCCAGGCAAAAACTTGTACATGGCAGCATTATTCATAATAGCCCTAAGTAGAAATAAGCCAAATGTCTAGCAACTGATGAATGGGTTAGACAAAACATGGTGGAAGATGATGGAATACTTTGGGGTAGTAAGAAGGAATGAAATACTGCTTCATGCCACGACGTGGATGTGAAAGAAGCCAAAAACAAAGGACCACATACTGTATAATTCCATTTATATGAAATGCCCAGAAAAGGTGAATCTAGAGAGACAGGAAGTAGATTACTGGTTGGTTAGTGCTGGAGAAGAAAGCAGAGAGTAACTGCAAATGGGTGTGGGGGATCTTTTTGAAGAGATACATTCTAAAATTGGATGGTGGTAACATGAGTGAATTATACCTCAATAAAGCTGTTAAAATATAATATGCCCAAGACATTACTTCATAGTTGGACCAGCTCCATACACCATGAGGGCAAATTCCCCAGTAAGGTTACTCTGGCATTTCTAGGAATGCCTTCTCTTCAACACCTTGAGGGATGGGGACTCTGGTCTTATCTTCTATTTTCTACTTACCTTCATGTCATTCCTTATTCTGAAGGGCTTCTAGAACTTTATAATTGTTATAGTAATTTCCTTCAAGGTAAGGTCGATATAACTTATCTCTCCTTCCAAAGAAAAGAAGACTTTGGAGCCAGGACTAAGGTAACTACTGTAATTCCCCTTATCCACTGGGGGATGCATTCCAAGATCCCCTGTTAATGCTTGAAATAGTAGTAGTGCTACCCTTTTTATTATACATACCTACCTATGACAAAGTTTAATTTATAAATTAGGCGAATAAGGATTAACTACAAAAAATCATAAAAGATAGAAAAATTATAACAATATACTATAATAAAGGTTATGTGAATGTGGTCTCTCTCTCTCTCAAAACATCTTACTATACAAATTTACTGCCTTTTCCATCATAATGAAGGATTCATCATGCACTGTGGCCATAACTAGCAAAACCAGCCTGAATTTCTTTTTCCTTCTTCACAATTTCAGAGATAGAAGATTTGTTCTTAGTATAGATTGTAGTAACCTCTGCATACAGTTTTTTTTTTTTTTCCTTATTAAGTTGAGGACTTTCATTTTCTCACTTAAAGGAAGCACCTTATGGCTTCTCTTTAGCACATGTGAATGACCAGCATGACTAGTCTTGCCTTGTGGGGCCTTCTTAAATAGAAGGGTTACTTGAACACAGAACACAGCGATAATGTGACAGTTGATTTGACAAAGAGGTGGCGACTAAGTGACTAAGGGGCAGGATAACAGTAGGCAGGGAATGATTCAGGCCTTGGCAAGATGAAGCAGGATGGGGAGATTTCATCAGGCTACTCAGAAGGGCGCTGAATTTAAAACTTATGAATTGTTTATTTCTGGAATGTTCCACGTAATATTTTCAGACTATGGGTAACTGAAATCACAGAAATGGAAACTGTGGAGAAGGGGGACGACTATATTCCTTGTCTGAAACCATTCGTTACTGAACTTCTTTCAAAATATTTTAGGCTGGGGCTCACCCTGTGCTGTCTCTTCTGCCTGACTTCTCCAGTCCCTGCTGCTGACAGATAATTTGTTTCCCTACTCCTCCCCCAAAGGAGACTTTAATCTCTACAACAATAGGACCTAGGTTTTGTTTTTCCTCGTATCTAATTGTTAATGAGATGGATGAATTCTCATGATTTACAACACGAAACCAAACTCTTTAATTGAGCAAGGGCTTCTATGATTTATTTAAACATTTTCCACTTCTTTACAATATCAGCAGTCACCACCCCACTCTCTCTCTAGACACTCACCCAGTGTTTTTCACATTGTAATGCATGGTGGAGTGAGGTAAATGGGTTGCAGTCAGCTTTGGGAAAAAAATGTATTAGAATGTTGTAGACAAATATTACTGTGTATGTACTGTATTGTGTATGAGTGTGTGTGTAGAATGCATTTCTTTAAAGGTTCTAGCATTAGAAGTGTGAACTTTGCTGCTCCAGCTCAGGCCATAGGACTGCATAAGACTGTTTAGAGGGATTTTCATTTGCGGGTTCTAGTTCATTAGTTGAACCAGGGTCCCACTAATCTGTGCTCCTATGCCTCCCATAATTCAGATGCATGTGTTCTGCATGCTGAGAAACTAACAAACCGCAGTTGCTAGTTGCTAGCCAATTTAGGCCTCTTGTTCATCTATGAAACACCTACTAGGTGATAGGAGCAATGCTATGGCCCTGGACGCAGTGGTGAACACAAGAGCTGCTGTGAGGCCAAAAGACTGAATGGTGCAGGCTGTGGTTTCTTCTGCTTGGGAAGCCCAATCCCCATCTTTGCTCCACCAACTCTGTGATTGACAGCTATTCATCTTTCACATTTTAACTCAGATGAGTTAAACATGTGCTCTGCTACTCTTTGTAGAGTTCAGTGACATTAGTGTCTGTAGAGATTTGAGGAAGATGAGATGCTGAAAGGAGCTCTGATCAGTTGAGGAAAGGGATCCTGAGAGCAGAGGAGCTGAGTTCCAGGGGTAACAGTGGGGGACTGAAAGGGCCAATTGTCACTGAGGAATGAGTTGCTGAACATGACAGGAGCCCCCACAGCTATGAGAGCAGCCTCTGGGAAATGTGGGGAAAGGACGAGGCTCGAGAGCTTCCCAGAAAGAGCAGCACTGGGTGGGCGCTCAGAGCCGATTCTCACCGTGGTCACGCCTCAAGCTGGCATAGCCTTGATATCAAACAGAGACAGAGGAGGAGCCTTGGACACGTCATATTGTGCACAGGAAAGCTGTAAGGGGCAGCCTGCAGGCCTCTACTGTCTGATGTGCGCCAGTGAGGTTGGGGAGAGTATGACTTCTGAGCAGCTGGAATACATGATGGACATTCATGACACCAGTGGAAACTGAGTGGAGGTTTAGCTTTTGGCAGCTGCTGTGCCTGGTGCCGAGTGAGGGGCTAGCAGGCAAGTGGTGCAGGCTGGTGACTCATGCTTTGGTCAGGGCAGAGATTTGGTCCTCAGCTTTGCAGCACCCGGAGGTGATGTAGTCAGGATACCAAGTTCCAAGTCACACAAACACATGGATGCACCTGACAGCCATCTGCAACATAATTCGTATAATAATAATATCAGTTTTAATATCTACTACCCTTTGAGGCCACTTGCCACGTGGAAGACACTGGGCTGATTATTATGAAAGTCTAGTCGTATTAATGCGGTTGCTTTATGTGTTATATATTATATAATTATTCTAATTTTACAGATGTGGAAACTGAGGCATAGATTATGAAACTTGTTGAAAATGATGAAGTCTTATTTCAAACTCAGGTTGGTCTGATTTTGAAGACAGTTGATTAGTTGGCTTACATTTTGGATGCATTATAATGCCTATCATATAATTCAGTGATGGATATGTTCTTAGAGTTAACCTGTATGGGTCCCGCAGCTTCACTGTGCACTGAATGGACAGGGGTCTTGTTTTATATTTAGTGTTTTTTAGTCTGTTAGAGGAAAGATTGTGATACTGGCAGATGAAACCTTAAGAAAATGCAAGTGATTCCAAAGAAATTGAAAAACCCGTGTCTCAGGAACCTGTGGGACTAATGTTGGCCTTATTTGAACCCACATAAGATCTTAGACAGAGAAGGCAATGGCACCCCACTCCAGTACTCTTGCCTGGAAAATCCCATGGACAGAGGAGCCTGGTAGGCTGCAGTCCATGGGGTCACTAAGAGTCGGACACGACTGAACGACTTCACTTTCACTTTTCATTTTCATGCATTGGAGAAGGAAATAGCAACCCACTGCAGTGTTCTTGCCTGGAGAATCCCAGGGATGAGGGAGCCTGGTGGGCTGCCGTCTGTGGGGTCACACAGAGTCGGGCACGACTGAAGTGACTTAGCAGCAGCAAGATCTTAGAAGGGCTTCCCTAGTAACTCAGACAGTAAAGAATCTGCCTACAATGAAGGAGACCTGGGTTCGATTCCTGGGTTGGAAAGATACCCTGAAGAATGGAGCCTGAAGAATCCCATGGACAGAGGAACCTGGCAGGGTACAGTCCAGGGGCTCACAAAGAGTCCGTCGCGACTGAAGCGACTAACACATTCAGCATCTTGGAAGGGCTTCCCAGGTGGTGCTAGTGGTGAAAAACTTGCCTGCCAATGAAAGAGACATAAGAGACGCGAGTTTGATTCCTGGGCCAGGAAGATCCCCTGGAGGAGGGCACAGCAACTCACTCCAGTATTCTTGCCTGGAGGATCCCACAGACAGGAGCCTGGCAGGCTACAGTCCATAGCATTGCAAAGAGTTGGACACTGAAGCGACTTAGCATGGGGTCTTAGAAAGTTTAGTGGAAAGAAGCAGAAAGAAGTTCTGAGATGGTGAAATGGCCTTCAATTATTGCTTTTCTCTCTCCCCTCAGACTTTAAAGTGGTTCATTAACACAACAGACTATAAACCTCTTTATAAGCACAGGCCAGATAAATGACACACGAGTGAATTTTTATTGGTGACAAGTCACAGTGAAAGTACAGCAGTTATATTCACGGTTTTGTTCCATGGATTTAAAAGGCACTGCCTGTGGGGCAGCTTCACCAGTGACTAGCAGGAAGGCAGGGTGGAGGATGTTGTGTTACATCGTGGTACCAGAAAGCTCGCTCCTGATCAGCGTTAGCCATCGCCTGGATTTCCTCAGCACCTGTCTTCTGGGCACATTGTGGGCACTTGGGTATCTGCAGAATGAAGTCATCTGAAAACTTTCTAAGTTTACTTTGTAGAAGTGTATGAAAGAGAAAGATTCTCCCTCTAATCCAGGGGCATCAGGTGAAGTGCCAGAGTTGCCTCTTGGTGTAGTCAGCAGATGATACGGGGTTTCTGTGACCTAAGAGGAGCTGGGAATGATGGGACTTGCATCAGTCTTGGCAGTAGACTCACTTTGGCCTCTCTGACTGCTGTGGGAGAGAGTTCTGCCCATGGCTGATCTGCTCTGGGACACCAGGAAGGACTGAGCTCTTCTTTATTAGCCAAGTAGCCTGAGTATCTCATGTGGCTGTTAAATCCCAGAGCAGCCCAGAAACTGAGAGGTATTAGCCTAGAGCTAGGTCTTGGGGGCACAGGAAAAAAGCTCTTCTCCTTTGTCTATGCTGACATCTGTCTATTTTTTTTTTAATTTTCAGTTTCTAAATATTGATTAGCTTTAGTGAGTGTTTTCTGGCTCTTGTGGTCCCTTTCTTACAGATGTTGTGAGATAAGGCCTGTGGCAGTTGAATGCCATTCAGGGAACAGAGCAAACTAGAAGAGAAGCTTTATTCATCAGGTCTGCAAATTACAGTTAAGTGACAAAAACGATTCCCATGTCTCCAGGTTCTCTATTGGGTACAGCCTGTTAAGCTTGGATAGTTTTTTCTTCAGACTGTTGCACTTCACAGTAATTAGCCAATCTGACTGTAATAGACTCTGGCTTCATTGTATAAAATCTTTGAAATCAAGTGTATGAAATTGACTCTTCCTTTCTCAGGTAATAATGAGTAGGAATTCCTGCTATAAACTAGCATTAATAGATTCTAGGCTTTTAAAGGCTTTGGGGCTGTAATAAAAGGAAAGGGGAACTGGCATGGACACAGCCGCGCTCAGTTTCATTCTCTTTGAGGTGTGTTGAGATTCTTGAGAACCTGGCCAAGTGACCCCCAGCAGGTAGATGCGAGGAGGGCTCTGTGAGAGGACTGAGATCTGGAAAGGATGGCCAAGTGGGGTAGGCAGTGTGTACTGCCTATTTCGATGCAGATTTGTGCTAGAATACGTAAATATCCAACTTGTTCTCAGTCCTTCTAACATCAGGGAATGTCAGTGACTAATGATGGCCTCTGGCATCTGGTTAGGATTCTCCAGATGACACCTTGGTGGATGCGGCCAGAACACTTTTGGCAATTCCACGGAGAGTAAGCTACGTGTGAGGTGACCATGACATAATTTGGGCTTATTTCATTTGGTTTGAGTCACAGGAAGCAGAATGGCTTAGAGGTTGCATCAGGAATCAGACTCCGGATTTGAGTCCTGGCCCTACAGCTTAAAAGCTTTGCAACTTGGAGCAGTTATGTAAATTCTCTAGGCTTTTCTCACACCTGTTAAATGCAGATAATAATAGTACATCTAGGGATATTGTAAGAATTTCAAAAACGTATTATAGTACAGCAGAAGTTAACATTGTAAATCAACTATACTTGAATAAATTAACAAAATAAAAATGCATTTCATATAAAGTACTTTGCACAGTGCTTGCCATGTTACAAATGCATGCATAAAATGTTTAACACATTCAATACCAGCATCATTTTTGCAAACAGTTGGAAAGCCCATTATGGATCTGGGGCAGCTGGGTGTATGTAGGTTTACAAGGTGTAGGTTCTGCCCTCAGGAAGCCCAAAGTAAGCACTAGAAGCAGGAAAGCAGCCGACTAACAAACAATACTGTGATAGTTTCAAGTGAACAGTGAAGGGACTCAGACATACATATGCATGTATCCATGGGCGATTCTCCGCTAAACTCCCCTCCCATTCAGGTTGTCACGTAACATTGAGCAGAGTTCTATATGCTGTACAGTAGATCCCTGTTGGTTATCCATTTTAAATATAGCATTGTGTACATGTCAATCCCAAACTTCCTAACTATCCTTTCCCCCCATCCTTTCCCTGGCAGCTATAAGTGGATATATTTGGTAGGGGCCCTGGGGCAGATGACTAGTGACATAGGGGTGAGAAAGGTGGGGAAGTGGACCAAGATGTGTACCGTGTATATACATGTCAACCCCAAACCCCCTAACTATCCCTTCCCCTCATCCTTTCCCCTGGCAACTATAAGTTTGTTCTTTAAGTAAGAGAACAATAATAATTCAATGTGGTTGGTTACAAAATAGGCATACCCAAATCACCATATATACAATTGTGAGTCTGTTTCTGCTTTGTGAGTTCATTTTCATCATTTCTTTTTAGATTCCACCATAAAGAGTATCATACAATATTTCTCCTTCTCAGTCTGACTTTCTTCAGTCAGTATGACCATCTCTGGTCCATCCGTGTTGCTACAGATGGCATTATTTCATGCTTGTTGATGGCCTAGTGATATTCTATTGTATATGTGTAGCACATCTTCTTTATCCAATCCTCTGTCAATGGACATTTAGGTTGCTTCCGTGTCTTGGCTGTTGTAAAGAGTATTGCAATGAAAAATGGCTTTTAAAAAATAAGACTTTGCTTATCCTGGACTTGGAAATCATTTGTAAGACTGTGATGCTTAGATTTGCTGCAGCCATTTGGCAACCATGAGGGGAGAGTTTGGAGAGTCATAGAAAAATGGACTTGGGTCCGTGCATTGTTGGGCAGCTGAATTAATCAACCCTGGAACTGGCCTGACTCCAGACTTCAGATAATACTAGCCAACAGTTTCCTTATTGTTTAAGTCGGTTGTAGTTGTATGTTCTTTTACATACTATATGTATGCAAACACTATATATATATATATATATATATAATTGATATATATTTCTTTTAAAGTTAGGGGTGATAGAAGGATGTTAGGGTTAAGATAAGGACCAATAATGATATATAATGTTTTGGAAATTTTAGCCAGCAAGACAGAGAAGAAACATGAGTTATAAATATTAGTTGATAGGGACGATATTGTCTTTTCATACAAACTGTTAGTTGCTCAGTCGTGTCTGACTCTTTGTGACCCCATGGACTGTAGCCCGCCAGACTCCTTTGTCCATGAAATTCTCCAGGCAGGAATACTGGAGTGAGTTGCCATTTCTTTCTCCAGGGGATCTCCCTTCCCTAAGGATCAAACACGGGTCTCCTGAGTGGCAGGTGGATTCTTTACCATCTGAGCCACCAGGGAATGGAACTTTAAAACTTAGGAGAATCAACTGAAAAACATTATTAGAGCAATAGTAATTCAATGTGGTTGGTTACAAAATAGGTATACCCAAACCAGACAAAATAACCAATTATAAAACACATTTAAAAAATCATACCTTTAAATAATGACCAAAAAATGGAAAAATGGGAATAAATTTACCAAGAACTCTGTAGGATCTGTATGAAGGAAAATGTAAATCGTAGCAAGAAGCATACTGAAGATTTAAGTAATTGTGGAGTACCCCATTTTCCCGGATAGCAGACTTAATTAGGATGAAAAGATACTAAATTTGTTTTAGGACTTAACAAAATAATTCTAAATGTCATCTGAAAGAATTATCAGACAAGAATAGCTTCTGAGTCTCCTGGTAAACTTGTTTCTGTCATTTGTGTGTGTTAGAAACGTCCATATGGTGTTATTTGTTGTATAAAAGTTTTAGCAGTTATAACTTCATGTTAGATTATGACTATTATTAATATCAAAACACTCTCAGGTAATAACTTTATTAAGGAATTATTTCTAGTTTCTTGCCTTCTTTATGTTTTTGCTTGATGTATTTGATCTTCCTTTTTATTTCTAGACATTTTCTTGATTCATTTCACTGTGTGTTCTAAAAGCAACATATAGTAAAAATTTGTTTTTGAACCTAATCTAAGAGTTTGTTTCTTTTAATTTTTTGCTGTTATTTTGTTTTGTTTTCAAAAGAGTTAAACCATTTGGTTTTATTGATACGTTTGATCTGCTGTTATGTTTTTAATTCCACCTTCGTTTGTGTCGGCTTTGTTTTTCTATGTAGACTGTTTTTGAATGTACAATTTAAATTATATATACTTAAATCTACAGCTCTCTAGTAATGCAAATTAATAATAAAATACAGTTCTTTAATGTCCTTGTTGTATAATAAAGAGTGACGTTGTATTTTCCCTACCCTGATCCCGTGTTTCTATACTTCCTAATGTTTAATTCAGTCTGATATTATAGGTTGAGATCTTCTTTGAACCCAGTTTAATATTATATCCTTCTATTTTAAAGTAAGGATATAATATTTAAATTTGAGTACCATATATTAAAACAATGCATTGTTTTTCAAGGATGCTTTTTGTGATTTGCATTAGATTGGTTATACTAAATTGGTTGTTTTTCAGTTATATTCTTGTGTTCCCTTTTATGGTTTATCTTTAATTAGCTGGAATGTACACTTTTTTAAGGAACAGTATAAGTAAGTGTTAGTCGCTCAGTTGTGCCCAACTCTTTGTGACCCCATGGATTGCAGCCCACCAGGCTCCTCTGTCCATGAGATTTTCCAGGCAAGGATACTGGAATGGGTTGCCATTTCCTCCTCCAGGGGATCTTTCCAACCCAGGGCTTGAATCACTGTCTCCTGCACTGCAGGCAGATTCTTTACCGAGTGAGCTACAAAGGAAGCCCTGAGGAACATTGTGTATGTATGATATTTTATGAGTTCATGCATAGCTTACAGTTTTTTCTTTTTCCTTTTTTTTCACAAAACAATAATTTGGGAATACAATTATTTTATTACAACCCTTTCTTCACTAAACTTTGGAAATAGTTCTTTGGCTTGTGGTGGTTAATACTGTGAAATAGAGGTTTGAGGCTGGTGCTACTGCTTTGTACCTGACATTCTGCCTGATTAGTTGTATGAGTTTTGAAAAATTTTAGTAAAATCACTTTTTTGGGCACAGGTGGGGCCTGTTTTTAGTTATTTTGCTTGGGAATCAGTGCACTTTTGTTTCTGGCAGCTGGTTTTGGCCCATGTATAAATATTTACCTTTATCATTTTTATTATTCACTATTGAATTTCTCCCTGTGGAATAAATATCTGTTTGCTTTGTTTAGATCTTTGTCTCCTATGGTCCCTTTATGTCTCCTTTCCTATCTGCATCTTTGCATCTGCCTTATAAAACTGCATGTGTGGTATTTCATGTTTGTCTCTCACAGGGAGGCTGTTACCTTCTACAATGTCAGTTCTGTCTGTACTGACCCCACTTCTCCATTTGCATTTTAGACTTCTTTGTGTTCTTATTTCATTTCTGTCCTCATCTTTGTTTTTTCTTCCCTTTGACTGTTTGCTCTAGTCTTACGGAGGCCATCTCCTCTTGCATTTCTACATTTTGAGGACACCATGAAGGTACATTCTAAAATTTTTATGTGTTAAATGTTTTCTGTATTTTCTTTTGAGTCATTAGGACATAATGCAGACTAAGACAAGGGGCTAATGACCCAGAGTTACAGACCCATTAGACTAGTGTCTTGGTGTCACAGATCTATTATTGCTATTGTATTTCTGTTCATACTTTCCCTAAAAGAGGTGATGAACCTGCCCTGGGATTTGCCAAAAGGCATGGTGGAAGTTGCCAGCCTGCGTAAGGCTCACTTGAAGGGTGGAGAGACCATCTGAAAGGAAAGACTGTTTTTTGTGCTGGACATTTGTAATACCACTACTAGTAACAGTCGGAGAAGGCAACGGCACCCCACTCCAGCACTCTTGCCTGGAAAATGCCATGGACGGAGGAGCCTGGTGGGCCGTAGTCCATGGGGTCGCTAAGAGTCAGACACGACTGAGCGACTTCACTTTCACTTTTCATTTTCATGCATTGGAGAAGGAAATGGCAACCCACTCCCCAGTGTTCTTGCCTGGAGAATCCCAGGGACCGGGGGAACCTGGTGGGCTGCTGTCTGTGGGGTCGCACAGAGTCGGACACGACTGAAACGACTAGCAGCAGCAGTAACAGTAATAATAATTGGAATAAAATCGGATAGGTCGGTAGAGACTGGATTTTTTAAAGTCTTTAATAATGAGTTAAAGGGTCGTATTATACTTTGGTTAGTCAAGGGGCTTGGTGGAATACATCGGAATTTCTAAGGGGCAGGAGGAATGTATCTAGTAGGAAGTATTTTTTAAAGAAAAGGAAGAATAACCAAATAACCCGTAATCAGGCCTAGATCATACACTCTTGTCCTCTCCCTCCTCACTCCCTCTCTTTTTCTTTTCTTTCTCTCTCCCTCTCAACTTCTGAAGCAATATGGAGCCAATATATAGTATTCATCTGATGAGCCACATGATGGAAGCAGGGTTTAAGAAAAGTAAGCTGCTGACATTGTAAAATGAATGAAGAGGGGGAGAAGGGAGGCTCCTGTAGAAATCCTAGGCTTAGGATTGTTAGGTCCTCAGAATGAACAAGGGAGTTAGGATAAGCTGGAGTGTTTGGTTTGGGCCTGGGGAATCTGACAAAGCAGTGTGATTTCTTACAGGAGTGTGCCATTTCCTGGCTATGGATCAGAGCTGGAGCTTGGGTAACAGGTCGAGATAGGACAATTGCTGGATGGATTGTCTGATTGGCTTGTTTAATCACCAGTGTCCCAGGCTCAGAATTGGGAATGGAGGGAACTGTCCGAATGGCTGTAGGTATAAGATCCTGGTAGTGGGCTTCAGAGGGACGGAGAAAAGCCAGAGGCTGTGATATCTGAAAGAAGTATTGCGTCGGCTGAAAAGTTCATTCGGGTTTTCCCATAACATCTTATGGAAAAACCTGAATGAACTTTTTGGTCAACCCAATATAAGGAGGAGACAAAGAGAAAGGAGAATATGGAAAGAAGATCGCAGCCACCACAGTAAGTTAGGTCTTCGCACCGAGGGAGCATCTGAGGGAGGAGGGGGTTAGACACTGCCAGATGCTGCAGCTGCAGAATTCCAGCCGCTGGATCAGATGACTGGAGTGTCTGGGTGACCCTGTGGGGGTGTTGTGAGGGAGGGCAGAGGAGGCGCTTTTTGTAGTGGGGGAGAGTCCGTAAGGGAAGGCAGTGGTTACAGTGCAATTGTGTAGGAAGTGTAGGGTCAAGCATTCCAGCAGATAGGACAGCAGACAGCTAACCGTGCTTGCTTTCCTCCTCTTAAAATGAGAAAGACCTCTGGGTGGTTGATGATGGGGGCCAGGAAGCACCCGTGCGGGAGAGATATAAGCATGACCCTGCTGTCCTGCCCATTTCAGTAAATGGCTACTCTGTCCTTTCCCTTGGGAGTCATCACTGGCTCTTCCCTTTTTCTGCACCACACATTGGATCTATCAGAAAATCCTTTTGATACTATATTCCCTTCAAAAATGTATCCAGAATCTCAACCTGTCATACCTGTCGACCCCTAGCCATTATTGCCTTTCTCCTGAATTATTGAGATAGTCTCCTAACCAATCTCCCAGCTCCTTTCTTGACTTTGAGTCTATCTTCAACTGTGTCTGCATGCATGCTGTAGTGATCCTAATAGCAGTTATGTTGGATCATGAAGCTATACACATTTTACCAGGGGTTTCTTCTCTTTTACTCGATAGGAGTAAATGCTGACTTTCTTACAATGGCTTACAGGGCCCTGGCAGTATCCCTCTCCCCATCTCCGTCATTCTTCTGCCTTCATCTGCTGCCTCCCCCTCATTCACTGGTATCAGATACGCTGGCTTCTTAGCTATACCTCAACCCTTCCAGGAATGCTTTTCGCCAGGTGTCTGTTGGCATCTTGCCTCTGTGAGGTCTTTGCTTGCGCACATGCCATCTTTTAAGTGAGGGCTCCCAGGACCTGCTTTCATAAATTGCGACTCCATGGGCTTAGCATCTTCCGTATGTGTGTGTTCAGTTGCTCAGTCATATCCGACTGTTTGTGACCCCATGGACTGTAACTTGCCAGGCTCCTCTGACTGTAGAGTTTTCCAGTCAAGAAGACCGGAGAAGGATGCATTTCCTACTCCAGGGGATCTTCCCGACCCAGGGATCGAACCTGCACCCCCTGTGTTTCCTGCATTGGCAGGCGGATTCTTTACCACTGCACCATCTGGGAAGCCTTTAGCCTCTTCTAACTCTATATAATTTACTTTGTCTTTTTTTAATTGTCTGTCAGTCTGTCTCTGCCTACTTGACTGAAAACTCCATGAAGGCAATGATTTGTCCCTTGGCTTGGTACATTACTATATTTCCAGTGCCTAGAACACCTCTTTGAAAGTTGGCTCTAGGTGAATTTTTAATTAATATGAAAGAAAGTGTGTGCATGGTAATTGAGGGAGACAGGCCTTAGGGTAATGATAACAGCTACAAAAACACTCAGTTAATGTGTTAGTACATTTAGATCGTACAAGTGCTTACACAGTGGGCAATATATTTCTGTTTTATAGCTGTGAAAGCTGAGTATTGGAGAGATTAACAAGCTTTCACAGGGTTAATAAACTCGTACAAGTTCTTAGATTGTGGAGGCACTCTAATATACCCGACTAAGAAAAGGGGATCAAAGGCAGAGGATTTAGTCTGAGAAGTCAGGAAGACCTTTTCTCAAATTAGGAAGAAAGGAAGAGAAGATAGGTGAAGAAATGTAAGAGCTGAGATCGAAAGGAAGGTGCATAAGCAATCTATTTTCTGTGACCTTGATTTTCTGTAGTAAAGAAGGAAGCCAGCTTATCTATTCAGATCCAGAGGAGACGTCTGGGGATTTTAGGAGGGCAGGGAAAGTATGAAAATAGATCTATCTGGGCAGTCTGCTGAAGGATCTACTGAAGATCAAACAGTAAGATGCTTGAGATGTCTTAATGGCCCAGTTAAGAGTAACCAATCAGTCAACAAAAGGATGTTAGCAATGAATGCATCTTTGAGATCATTTACTATAACTCCTGAATTTTAAATCAACACTTTAATCACTCTGTATCCCTTTGTCTGCTATCTACCGAGACTATTGGTCACTTCCACTCATCTTTAAAGATCTTGAATTAATCAGTTTTCCATTTGTTTTTTGGTTTGTGTATTATCTTCATCATTCTTTATTTTTGAGTTATAGTTGACATAGCATTATGTTAGTTTCAGATGTACAACATGATGATTCAGTATTTGTGTATATTGCAAAATGATCACCACCATAAGTCTGGTTAACATATGTCACCATGTATTATTACAGTTTTTTTTTTCTTGTGATGGGAACTTTTAAGATTTACTCTCATAACTTTCAATTATGCAATACAATATCATTACCAATAGCTACCATGCTGTATATTACATCCTTATGACTTACTTGTTTTATAAATTGAAGTTTGTATCTTTTGATCACCTTTATCCATCCCTTCACCCCTTGCTTCTGGTAATCTCCAACCTATTCTGTGTATCTGTGGACTTGTTTCTTTTTTTTCTAAGATAATACATACAAGGGAGATCATATAGCATTTATCTTTCTCTGACTTATTTCACTTAGCGTAATGCCCTCAAGGTCCATCCATTTCATCCCAAATGGCAAGATTTCTTGTTTCATGGTTGAGTAATATCCCATTGTATATGTATACCATCACTTCTTTATCTGTTCATCCACTGATGGACACTTGGACTGTTTCCATGTCTTGGTTACTGCAAATGATGCCGTGATGAACAAGGGGGTACAGATATCTTTTCAAATTCATGTCCTTGTTTTCTTTGAATATTATACTCAGAATGGAATTGCTGGATCACATGGGAGTTCTATCTTTAATTTTTTGAGGAACCTCCATACTGTTTTCCCTAGTGGCCACCTCTGTCCTGATCATTCTTGAGTAATTATTTGTCCGGGTCAACTACTGTTCAACACATGGATCTTGCTCTTCTTTGTCCTACCCAACTCCATTTACCATAACCTTTCCCCTCTACAGTCACTGGTATCTGTGCTGAACTTGGAGAGTCTATGGACTTATAAGAAAATCAGTGAAGGGTTGGTAGTAGTTGGGGGCGGTGAGAGGAGGCTAACAGATAGATACGAAGAAGGGGAGGACGATCTGGAGGGTCTAGAGGGGATGGAGCACCAGTCAAAGTTGGGAGAGATTTGAGGCCACGTAGAACTGAATAAAACTCATTCCTGTTTAAAATAAGTTTGTATCTATTCCAAGATAATTTTGATGTTTAAAAAAATATGCATTTTTACATTCATGTGCTGTCATTTCTTCCTGTTTTGATAAGCAGAACCTATATTGTTCGCATTAAAACTTTTTAAAAAAAATATGGAAAAAGTTACCAGTGAGATGTTTTTCTGCATAAAATTAAGGGTAAATACTGTATCGATATGGGTAATAAATATCATGAGTGTTAAATATAATCCCTTATAATCAGAATTTGTAGATAGTCAAGTTAAGCATACTTATCTATATTTAGCCAAAGAGGTGCTAAAAAGTTGATATTTATATTTCTGTGAATTAGTGTTACTATTTATAACATTACGAACATCTATCTGAGAAAAATTGTTTGTTTGTATAACCATGTTTTGATATTTGGCAGGTTGCTTAAATTGTGGCTTTCATGGACATTAGTACATGCATATTAAAAACAAACATTAATTTCATTGCCTTGTAAAGCACAAATTAACCAAACGTAATCGAAAGAGAGGACACATACATGCAATATGCCAGTTTATATGAATTTGGATTATGTTTTAATGCTAAGAGTTTGGTTTTAAATGATCTAGGTAATTGTAGGCATTTCCTCTATTTAGTAACATGCACAGGTTTATACAGCTGCGCAATAAACGTCTGTTTACATAGTGACAGGATACCACGTGTTGGCTGATGTACACTTTGGTCAAATGTCTAGTTTTAGCCGTGGAACCTTGTGAAAATGGAGAGGAAGTTCACCCTGGTTTAAAGTGGCAGTTAATCACGAATTCTCATTGGAGAAGAGATGTGATAAGCTTCTTAGTCTGCCTTCGCATTTGTGCAAAGAAGATTCCAAAGTTCTGAAGACATCAGTTGCTCAAAACCAGCCCATCTGGGAAGTGTTAGAACACTAATGAGAATTCATTATTATATCAGTGAAGATAATTAGCTTGGTTGATTAAAAAAAATTTTTTTTTTTTGTCAGGGGGTGGGAGAAATGAAGAGATACTGATCAAAGGTGCCAGTTAGAAGATAATGAAGTTCTGGGGATCTAATGTACAGTATTATTGTATTTAAAATACAATAATGTATTTGAAAGTTGTTAAGAGAATAGATCTTGAAGTTTCCCTCCAAAGTGATGGCCATTCTGACTGGTGTGAGGTGGTACCTCATTGTAGTTTTGATGACATGGCCCCTTCTTGAGTCTTATGGGTAAGTGGTACTGACTTTTCTTGTCAGAAGATGAAAAATGAAATATTTCTACTTATGCATGAGTTACTAAAAACTTGCAGTAACACTCACTGCCTGAGCTTTGAAACCAATGCATTTCAAAAAATAGCTTGGTCTTCTACTGATGGAATCATAATGGAATCCACAATAGCCATCATTTATTAAGTGGTTGGTGTATGTTTTATATCACCTCATTTAATTCTCATGCCAACTGAGAAAGATTGCAGTGCTCTCCCTATTTCATAAGTTGGGGGACGGAGGGTTTGAGGCTAGCCCAAGATCATACAGCTAGCTATTGAGTAGGAGTGTTGGGATTTGAATCCAGGGCTTCTGCCAAAGGTCTTTCATCCTTAGGCAATAATTTGGGACCATGATTGTTTATTTTTTAAAAACTAGTTTTATTGGGATTTGATTCACATGCCATAGAATCTATCCATTTGAAGTATGTAACTCAGTGGATTTTAGTGTATTCACAAAGTTGTGTAGCCATCATCACAACCAGTTTCAGAACATTTTCATCATCCTAAAAAGAAACCTCTTACTCATTACAGTCATTTCTCATTTCCCTTCAACTCCCTCCTCACTTCAGCCCAGGCAGATTCTTTACCACTGAGCCACCTGGGAAGGCCCACTCCAACCTTAGGCAACCATTCATTTTGCTTTCTATATCTATAGGTTTGCCTATTATGGACATTTCATAAAAATAGATTTATATAACCTGTGGTCCTTTGTGACTGGCTTCTGTAGCACACTTGTTCCCATATCTACCTGTTGTTGTATTGTGTCAGTATTCCATTCCTTTTTAATAGTGGACCATTGTTAATGACATATACCACATTTTGTTTGTCCATTCATGATTGACAGACATTGTATTGTTATCACTTTTTGGCTAGTGTAAATAATACTGCTGTGATCATTTGTGTGCAAGTTTTGGGTGGACATATGTTTTCCTTTGTCTTGGTTATACACTTAAGGTTGGAATTGCTGGGTCATGTGGTTTGGGCCACGTTTTAACCTCTAAGGTTTCGTATAGGTCATTTTGGAAATTGCCAGAGTACCCAAACACATAGAGGTAGCAGAATACAGAAGAGCTTCCCAAAGATTTATGCAGTATTTTTGAGGTTTGTCAATCATTTCCCCTTTTCTGTCCCACATAGGATCACTCAGTGGAATCATGGAATCTTAGAATTGGAAAGCAAGTGACAGGTGACCTAGTCTCCTAACTGCTTTATTATAAAGATGAGGAGGCTAAAGCTCAGAGACTCACTTCTCAAGATTGTGTAGCTGACTGGACCCAGACTAAATACATGGTCTCTTTTTTCTCCCAGGGCTTGATTTCCACTGGGTTAGCTTCTCAAAGAGGGGAGGTTCTTAGAAATGAAGTTCAGTTGCTGAAGGAAAGTTGCTTCATATATTGTTTGCCACTGGCTGAAATGTATCTGGAATGACATCCTAGAACTAGGTCATTGTAATTCTTTGGGGTATGTGGTGTGGCCTTGAAGAAAGCTTGTCTTGCAGAACATTTTGATTATAGGAAAGGGGTGTAAGAGGCCCCAGCAAAGGTGGTGGGGGAATCTTTGGAGGTTGGCCTTGGAGGCTGACACAAAAGAATGTTAGTAAGTATAAAAGAAATTCAAATAATTGTTGAAGTTCAGTGAGCAGTCTGATTTCGGTAAAGTAGAATGTGAATGTTTCAGAGCCTGATGATCCAGGACATTTACAAATGTCAAGAATCACAAATGGAAATGGAAATTAAAAAAGTAAGGTGTGAGATGAAAAGCAGAAAGTTAAATGATTTTTAGATGTTATAACACTTTTCATAATACTGAAATCAATTCAGTAAGCACTAAAGAAATAAGCAGCTGGAAAATTTCTCATTGAAGAGGGTGAGTGAAGATGCAGTCGATGTGAATGGAGAAGGTGTATGAACCATGATGCGAGGATGATTTGGTGAAACAAGCCTTGTTAGCGAGTATTCAGAAGATGGCACTAAATATTCCTAATGGCATCTCAATTTGAAATAAGGTGTGATACTGACTTACTGAGCCACTTATTGAATTTTTTATACATGGAAAGAATGTCTTGATTTTCCAATTTCTTCGTAAAACATTTTTTGAGATGTGAAGGGCAGTTTATTGTTAAACATTTCACGAAATGTATAAGAGGCTTGGCAATTGACTGAAAGTTGCAAAATATGAAAGATATATTAGTTCCTCAGTACCTGTTGTAGCACAGAGAGATTCGGGGTTCATTTAAAAATTCAAGCAAATAAACAGTCATTACAGTCTAAACTAAAGTATATTAGTTAAAAAAAATTCAACAACTGCTCGTTAGCTATATACTCTATGTGAGGCCTTCTGTTAGCCTCAAGGAATGCCAGGATTAACCAGGGATCATTTCTACTCCAGGAATTTACAATTTAATGATTGAAGTACTATTTAACAAAAAGTATGCTAAATGTCAATGATGAGAGAGACACAGAGAGAGAAATACACAAAAAGAATAAGAGAAGCATGAAAGGCAGGCAGGCTTTGAAAATACATGTTCTATAATCATCTTGTAAATAAGGATTTGTAAGCTCTGTCTCCTCTGATTAGCATTAAAGATGGCCTATGGAGTCTAAGCTCTGTTGAGCTCAGGATATAGATCTTATTGTTACCAACTGTGTGTAACTGGAGAAGGACATGATATATGTGGAAAATATCTGCATAGTAATTACTTGTAGGGGTGACTAATGATAAATTGGATCTTGGCTTTAAATAAATAGTTGTAGCTGATAAAGCTTTTGTAATCTATGCAGTCCATATTCAGCTTTCTAGTTTCTCAGTTTTATAGCTGAATTTTCCCAATCCAGGATCCCCAACCTAGTTTTTTGTTTTTAAATGTGGGAGAGTCTTTCTGTTTCTTTTGATCTTCTTGACATTAATTTTGGGTGTCCTGACCAGTTGTCTTGTGAGCCTGGTGAATTACAGTCGATGAGGTTGCAAAGAGTTGGACACAACTGAGCGACTAACGCACACACATCATGATAAAACATTATGGAAAGTGTTAACAGAGTGTGTTTGGGGACATTGATGAGATGACACGGGCCGAAGGCCTCACTCAGGTGATGTTAATGCAGAGGTGTGATTGAGGTTAGGCAGCAGGCCATACAGTGGGGGTGGTCCCTGAACAGGATTCACGTGAAGCATCCTCTGTTTGTCTGAGAAGAGCCAGGAAACTGGCTGGGCAGGTGGTGGGCAGTGAGTGAGGGGAGCCTGGTAGAAAACCGGGTCTAGAAAGAGTATTTAAATACAGTCCCTGCTAGGTGTGGTAACAGGAAATCACTGCAGGCTGGAGCTGTCTGTACCTACTTTACAGCAAGAAAAACAAGTATGGAAGACCCTGAAAATGGCCAGTGTTAACCGAGTTCTCCCACTTTGTCCCATGTGGTGTAGAACTGCATTAAAAACGGTTTGACCATTTTGCTTTTCATTCCTATCTCCAAGGTGATGGTACAAGTACTTTAGTCAAGATACAAATTAGCAGCGGGTTCTGCTCTTTCCAGCTGGACATCTCTTTGTAAAGATGTGCAAATAGTTTTAAATCCTGTGTTGCCATGAAAGGAGCATTGAGCTAGGAGTTGGAAGATTTGAACCAACAAACTGGCATGAGGGAAATGTCTTAAACTTTCCCTAGTATCCTAGCATTCCTATTTATCACACTGAGATAAGTCCACTGAGTGTCTGATGGGGCTGCTGGAAAGAGGGAAGGGGGTGATGGATTGGATGCACTTTATAAACTGTGGTGCAGTCTGCAAGTCTAAGGTATTATTATCATTTAGACCTTTATTATAGTTTCGATAAACAGAGGCAGTCTATTATCTACCTCTCCTTTGAAAGGGGAGTGACAAATAGTTACTTCAAGGTAAAATGCTTCTAAAAGAGCTGAGTCTGATCAGTGCACCTTAAAGGACCTAATGAATTATTCAACCGTTCTTCAAACCAGCATATCTGAAGTAAGGAAATGATCACTTTTCACTCCCATTTCTGTCTTCTGGAAATGAGCATGCTCTGTCCGAGATACTACCTGGAGAATCTTGTTGAGTTTCAAGCCTGGATTAATACACGAGAAACAGCTTCGTGTTTCTTAGAGAAATGGTAACTTAAGGATTGGTGCATCTAAATGAGGCTATTGGCCAACATTCATTGAGGGTCTATATGGATGCAGATGGATAGACGCAAAGATGGATGGATGGATGGATGGATAGGCAGGCAGGTAGAGAAGTAGACTAGACTACTAGACTAGACTAGTCTAGTAGACTAGACTAGACTAGATGGTTGTGGGATAGAAAAATGTGTGAGAAATGGATATTGATAACAATTATAGCTGACATTATTAAGCACTTATGTGTACCTGCATGAATCCTCCCCCAAACCATAGAAGGTAACCAGTAGTATTATCCCACTTTACAGGGGAGGCAGATACTATTTAGAGGGGTTAAGCAGCTTTCTCACGGTCATAGAGCTAGAAAATTGCAGAGCTGGGATTTGACTTTGGACGTGCCAGTTGCATATGGTATCACTGAGGAGAGAAGAGTTTTCTCTAAGGGAAGTTACATAACAAATACTGAACCACATGTATGTGCAGTGGGGAGAGGAAGGCTGTCGTGGAGGAATATAGAGTAGGAAGAGAATGGGTTACTGGGAGCTGAACTGATTGTAGGAGGTATCTTAGTTTGTTTAGGCCACTATAATAAAATACCATACAGTGGGGAGCTTATAAAAAACAGAAGTTCATTGCTCTGAGATTAAGGTACCAGCATAACTGAGTGGTTGTCCTCTTCAGAGTCACAGACTTCTAGCATTTTTACGTGGCGAAAGGGACGAGGAGGCTTTCTGGGCTTTCTTTTTATGAGAGCCACTAACCCCATTCATTAGGATGATTCTCTTGACTTAGTTACCGCACAAAGGCCCACTTCCTAATACCATCACCTTGAGGGTGAGAATGTCAACATATGAATTTTAGGAAGGCACACACATTCAGACCATATCAGGAGGATTGTTGGAAGAGGATGCCCTTTAACAGAGATTTTAAAGGTTGAGGGGGCTAGAGTGGGAAAAAATGAACAGGAGCCAAAGTGTTCAGGAGAACGAGCAAGCGCAGATATAAAGATTGTTGATGTTGTTGTTCAGTTGCTCAGTTGGGTCCCACTCTGTGACCCCATGGACTGCAGCACTCCAGGCCTCCCTGTCCTTAATCAACGCCCAGAGCTTGCTCAGACTCATGTAAACTCATATCCATTGAGTTGGTGATGCCATCCAACCATCTTGTCCTCTGTCGTCCCCTTCTCCTCCTGCCGTCAATCATTCCCAGCATCAGAGTCTTTACTAATGAGTCAGCTCTTCGCATCAGGTGGCCAAAGTATTGAAGCTTCAGCTTCAGCATCAGTCCTTCCAATGAGTATTCAGGATTGATGTCCTTTAGGATGGACTGTCTTGATCTCCTTGCAGTCCAAGGGACTCTCAAGAGTCTTCTCCAACACCACAGTTCAAAAGCATCAATTATTTGGCGCTCAGCCTTCTTTATGGTCCAACTCTCAAATCCATTCATGACTACTGGGAAAAACATAGCTTTGACTGTACAGACCTTTGTCAGTGATGTCTCTGCTTTTTAATATGCTGTCTAAGTTTGTCATAGCTTTTCTTCCAAGGAGCAAGCATCTTTTAATTTCATGACTGCAGTCACCATCTGCAGTGACTTTTGGAGCCCAAGAAAATAAAGTTTGTCACTGTTTCCATTGTTTCCCCAAAGGATAAAAGTATATATAGCCAGGGACAAGTGGGCTGAGGGGTCCTGTCCTTCCTAAAGGGAGAGTTCCAGATGAAGCATAAGAACAGAGAAGATTAGAATAGAAGCCTGCATCTCTGCTGTGAGATATTGGTGGCCAGACTCCAGGACTTGGATTTTACTCCCCTAACACTATGGACCTCACGTGGCCCTGAAGCCAGCTAGTGATTTAATGAAAGTTGTGCCTAAGAGGACTTCATTTGAAATCAGATATAAGGATCTACTAGAATTGAAAAGATCAGATATGAACAAAGCATATTTTTCTATGATGTTATTATATATTTATGTATCTCTAGGGAAAGGGAAAAGGAAAACATAGTTTGATTCCATGAGTTATGAACACAGGCCATGCAGTCTCTCTCAGAGCTATGGTCAGTCCATGTTTAAAACAGGGTCAAGGCTACATGTAGAGAGGGAGCCCTGTCTAAAGTACAGTTTCCCTGCTGGGCTTGACAAGGGGTGTTCGGGTTTCTGATGCTTCTAGGCTTCCTTCTCATTCTTGTGATTCATTTGCTTGAGTCTGACCATTTTCCCTCTGGCCTGCATAATAAAAATAGCTATCATTTGCTTTTCAAAAATGTGTTTTCTGAGCATTCATAGCAAATGAAAGAATTAAATGTTCTTTCTGTTCTTTCTGTCTTGCTGATGAGAAACTGAAGTTCAGAGAGGTTAAAAATTAAAGTCATATAACTAGCCCAATAATCAGTGGCATTAAGGTTGATTATTTAGTCAGGACACTCCTGGTTTTTCTTCCATCCTTGTGGTGGTTAAGAGTATGAAATTGATTGTTGGCTATCCCCGCTCCCTTGCTTGCTAAGTGCTCTTGGGCAGGTTATGAAATATATTTGTGCCTGATTTTCCTAATCTATAAAATGAGGATAGTCATACAATCTACCTGGCATGTTATAAGAGCTCAATTAATAGCTCTTCTGTGATTAATTTTTAAGTATTATTTTCTATCACCAAATCCTTCTGTTGGCTGTGACTCTCTGGTGCTCAGAAAAAGATTCCAATTCTGGCACAAAGGAAAAAGGAACATCTTTGAATATTCATTCCAGTTTGTGCATATTAATTGGAAAACTAATTAGCTGTCTATTTTTTTTTTCCCTGGGATTTTCTTAACCCAGTTTCCACATCAATGCTGCACACACTTCCCTCTGTACCCATCTCAGGGCTCATCAGCTGCTGTTAAATTTGGTGAGGCAAGAAGGAACTTGATGTTGTCTCACTGCCAGTCTTGCCGTCTCTTCAACAGGGTAGAACTGCAGTCCTTTTAGGACTGTAAAAACAGTTATTTGGGCAGTCTTGCCTTACTTGAACCTGCAGGGCAAGGGCAAACTCAAGTGTCCTCAAGGTGGTATAGGATTTCGGAAGAAGTCACTCAGCAAATTTGCAATAGACTATTTATAACCAGACAAGCCAAGCAAAAAAAGCTACCTACTTGGTTGCAGTTATCAGGAGTGGAAGAAGACAGAGGATTCAGAGAAGCAGTTCCCACAGGGCTTACTAGTCATAGAAAACTAAAAACTCCTCACCATGTCCTTTGTGTGTTCTTCTAGGGCTTAGAATGCCAGAGATATTCATTAACGAGTCACTGGTGGGGATAAGCTTTGGTGTAATTGCTCAGTTGGCCTTTCTAGGAGCTACTTCTTTCTTGCTTGACTTTAATGAGCAGTTTTATATACAGATATATTCTCTAGTACCGGTAGTATCGATTTCTGGGTCTAATTTAAAATAACCCCAAGTATTCCCGCTCACTTCAGTGACTATTCACAACAGAAATTCAAACCCAAGTTTGCATTGCTAATGTTCTGAAAATCTGTTTGTCCAGTACTAATTATGCTTTCATTTCTGCTTGAAAGACCAGCAGAAGAGCAGAGAAGTCTTACAACAATCAAAACTTGAAATTAAACCTATTGCACCTCCATGAAAAATACTAATAGTATTTTTTTTATCCAGAAGACATGAAAACACTTGCAATAAATATATAAATGTGATGAGTGTCAGTGATTAGAGCCAACTCTTTTACTTCTCTTTCTAACAGCTTGCCCAGCCTTGGAGATTGGCAATGAAATGAAAACACTGTAAATAGCTAACTCACATAGTTAGCCAATGCCTCTTTTTATTTCCTAATGCTGATATTATAGATGACCCAAGGGTGAAGGCATTTACGTGTGCAGAAGTCTGACCCACTGGAGCTCACGCTGCCGTCAGTCCTTTGTTTGTGATGGAGACTACGCAAGGCTATCTGAGGGTAGTGTGTTAATGCTAGTTTCAGTTCTGTTGAGAAGTGGGGTCTGTACCTCCTTCCCTTTGAATCTGAGTGGGTTTAATGAGTGCTTTGTCATGTACAATATGGCAGAAGTGATTCTGTGTCAGTTTTCTGGGCAAAGGCTTCAAGAGGTTGCAGCCACTACTTCCTGTGTGTTGGAACACTCACTGCATGTTAGACCCGAGGCCGCCATGCTGGAAGGAAGCTCAGGATACTTGTTTGGAGAGGTGGTGTGGAAAAGAGATGCCAATCAACCATCTCAGCAAGGTGCCAGACATGTGAGTGAAGAGTCTTCAGATGATTCCAGCTTTGGCTAGGAAGTAAAAGCTCCTAGAACCATAAAAAGATGTTCTCTTAAGCCAGTAAGTTTTGAGGGGTTAGTTATCCAGCATTAGATAACCTGAACAGGG
This sequence comes from Ovis aries, assembly GCF_016772045.2. NCBI lineage: Eukaryota > Metazoa > Chordata > Mammalia > Artiodactyla > Bovidae > Ovis > Ovis aries. The sequence goes on from NC_056054.1 coordinate 216,750,466, forward strand.
ACACGTTTTATTTTTTACTGTCAGAGAAGAAAAGATGCTTTTGGTGGTCTAGAATTGAGGATTTTTGTTTCTATGTTGAGGTGTGGGAACCTCTTTAGACTGATGTTATCAGGGTTCTTTCGAATTTCCTAGAGGACCAAAGGACCCTGTATAAATTGCTGCTCCTTACCTAGATTTTGTTTTCTTTTTACTTAACTTCACCTTACTTGTTTGTGCAAAGTTGCGGCGAATATAAATTTCCACTCCTCTGTCAAAATAGTCATGCAAAGCTAGAGTTGCACTGGCCAGAATAAACATTGGAACAGCTAGGAAGAACCTAGAAATTGGCAGAAAAGAGAGAGAGTAAAAATCATTAAAAATGCTACTTGTATTGAAAAATGGAGAGAGAGAGAGAGAAAAAAAAACTCCAGAAGTTTTGGTTTTGATTTATTTTTAACATTTGGCATGAATGAAAAGACAATTCATTGTGACTCGGTTCCTCTGAACCCCCCTGGGGTGTGTATAGTATCTAGGGGACCAGAAGATAAGGTCCTGTCCTAAGCTTTGTCTGTGTCCATCCAGTTCATCATCTTCTCAACTGTATGGGTAATGAGAGTTGTGGAGACTTTTGTTTGCTCTCTTTATATTTTCAACAGCTTGAAGACCATATATATCTAAAGTTTACATGTGGCCTTCCTATGAATGAGTCGGTCAGGGAAAATACGTATAAGTAAAAATTCACCTGCAATGTGGGAGACCTGGATTGGGAAAATCCCCTGGAGAAGGGAAAGGCTACCCACTCCAGTATTCTGGCCTGGAGAATTCCATGGGCTGTATAGTCCGTGGGGTTGTAAAGAGTCGGACACAACTGAGTGACTTTCACTTTCAAACTAATGTTAGTGCCTTTCAGATTTCATGTTTCACTTTTTTTTTTCACTCATAGATGACAGTAGATTGAAGTTTTGTTTTTCTGCAGATAGAGAAAGTGCAGAGCACTTCGCTAGGTGTTGAGGATTCTAAGGCAAGTTTCACTCCAGGGGAATTGCTTTTGTTTTTGACTCTTGTTTTGTTTGTTTGTTTTTAATTCCACTATCTGTTTTCCAAATACCCGACTTCTTTTTGATGTTGGTGCAGGGATAAGTGAGTATCAAGTTGCTTACTGCTAATATTTGTCTTTAGTATTTCAAATTCAGGTTTTCTCCCATTTTACTCCAGAGTATGAGCGCAGAAATAACAGCATTAATTAAAAGCACAAAATGCAAATAGAGATAGCTACAGAGTACAGTTGAGTCCCCCTTGGGGGACACTAATCTAAAAGGATATCAACATGTAGCAGTCAACAGTGAGGTGGAGAAAACCGGCCTGGAAGATGCTCCTTACTCTTGTTCTGTGAAATTCAGTTGTGTGGGAGATGTATTGACTGGTGCTAATAACAGTATTTCCTAATATTTGTGTATTGATTTAAAGCTTTCACGTATGTTAGCCTGTGTCAGTTTGCAGTTGAGGAAAGTGAAATTTAAAGATGTTCTGCTGGATGGTCTGGGACTCAGCCAGAGGGGAGGGAAGAGAGGTGGAAGAAGCCTGATAGGTGTTCTGTGTCTGGTGGATGCTCAAATCCTTAACATGTCGCTTCATTTAGCTGTCACAACAACCCGCTGAGGTAGGTACTGTTACTGCTGTTCTCATCTGACCATCGAAGGAACCAGGGATCGGGAATATGAACAGCTAGGAAGAACCTAGAAATTGGCAGAAAGGAGAGAGTAAAAATCATTAAAAATGCTACTTGTATTGAAAAATGGAGAGAGAGAAAACTGAGGCAGCTTTTGAGGCCAGAGCCCGGGTTTGATCCAGATCTGCCTGCTTTCTAGTGTCTTCCATCTCAAGAGCAAAAAATCTCGGGACACTTCGCGGCAAAATGAGTCTGACACCCGTTTCCCCAGTCCCCACTACTATAGAGGCTTTCCTGGATCCCTGGCCTTGTCAAAGCCTCCCTTCATGGCTATATGAGCCCCTGTGGTCCTTTTCCTTCCTTGAATCTAAAGCTTTCCTTATTAAATAAGGTGAGAAAGTTAGGGCTTCCTTAAATACATACTAGAATTTTGCAGAATTTCTCAAATTGAGTTGGGGAAAAAACCTCTAATGTAGCCTTTTGGTTATCTGCATACACTTTTCTCTCTCTCTCCTATTTAATGAAGAAATAGAATTTATATCAGGGACAGAACATAAACGTAATGTGAAAGATTATGTTTACTTTGTCCTTTTTTCACTTTTTTAAGAAGAAGCTGCCACCAAAATGGCTTTAATGGAAACTGTATCTTACTGTGATTCTGATCATACTGTTAGGATTTTCCTCCTCATCTTTAACCTTTTCTGAACATTGTTTTATGGGAATGAGGACTTCAGAGTAAGGGTGTCACTCACTGCAGGTTGGGAAAGCTGACTTGGAATGGAGGTTACTGAAGGGCTTGGAGACAGGAAACAGCCATGAGGCGCCTGAGCTGCTCCTTTCTGGATGGTTAGGTGATCTCCTTATGCTCACACGGGCCTGATGAGATAGGTGGGTGCGGCTCACAGCTCTGAGATGCTCCTGTGCATCCTGCGAGGGAGAGGCTGAAGTTTCAGTGTGCACACTTAAGGAAGCTGGGGCCACAGCAGGAACCACACAGTGCTTGTTAAATTAAAGTTATAAACATGAAACCTTTCGATGTTTCTGTTTCCTTGGAAAATGGAAATAAAATCTCTGCTCTTCTGCTAAACGGCATTTAATGAGTGCTGATTCGCAGAGGGCAGCTGCTGCTCCCTGCCTGCCTTCTCCCTCCTGACAACTGAGAACAGGGGCTGGGGGAGTCTCTACCTCCCAGATGGTTGAAGATGCTATGAACCCAGTAAAAATTACTGTTTTATATGATTGGTGGCCAATTGTCCCCCTAACTGCACTCCATTAAAAACTAGAGAAAATGCACCAAAGCAACAAGGCAATTTCCATTTTACAACTAAAAGAGTTTCTAAATTTGGAACAGCTAACTGTGGAAAGTTAATAGAGCCTTGGCGGTACTCAAGGTCATCTGATGGATGCTTGCTTTCTTTTTATGACATTCTTGCCAAGGTTACCATCACCCCCTATGCCCACCTTAACCCCCTTTCCCCCACTGTCCACTGTAGAGAGCACCCTAGTTCTCTTTGAATTCTTTCTCCCACTTTCTTCAGCTCATCAGCTACTTTTCCTTACCCCCTTTCACCCACTAAACACCAGAGGAGACCCCTTCCCCCTGTTCCCAGGTCCCAGGCCTCCTGACCTTTCCCCTGTCCCCTCCTGGAGGGACCCATCCTTGTCCTCTTTTGCTTCCTCCCACTTCTGTCCCCTCTACTGTGAGTGACTGGGAGACCTCCTTCACTCCCATTCTGCCCCTCTGCCCAGTTTTGCTCTGGATAAAGTCTCATGGGATCTGTTAACGATCTTTGTCAGCAGTCACTGTGCTGTCCAACATGTTCATTATAGACTCAGTGAACTGAGGAATATCGCACTTCTGGATGCCTCTGTTTTCTGTCTGTAAAATGGGGGTGTAGTCACTTACTCTGAGCAGTTAATTGGTGGGAATTTTTAAAAACATATGTATTCATTTCTTCGGCTGAGATGGGTCTTAGTTGTGTCATGTGGGGTCTTTGTTGTAGTGCATGGACTCTAGTCTAGGCACGTGGGCTTAGTGGCTCTATGGCATGTGAGACCTTAGTTCTCTGACCAGGAATCGAACCCAGGTCCCCTGCATTACAAGGCAGATTCTTAATCACTGGACCACCAGGGAAGTCCTGGTGGGATGTTTTCTAGAGAGTCTTTGGAGTGTGATTGCTCTCTGTGGAATGTCTGCTGCATGTCTCCGAGCTCTGGGTTCTTCCCACCCCCTGACTCTCTGAGGTCTGGTTTCAGATCCCTGCCGGGCATTTGCCCTGGTTTCTGACTTCTGACATCTAGGGAGGCAGTGTAATGGAATAGCTTTAAGGTTCTGCCCTTAAGGGCGGTGTGCCAGCAATGGGGACCGCTACTGAACTACAAGCAAAGGGATGCTGTGTTTTTTTCTTCTAGCTCGTCTTTGGTCATCCATCATTGAATACCTAACTGTTAACTCAGTTGTGTGCTTGAGGTCCTGGCATTATAGACCCCAATATACTTGTCAATCTACATTGTAGCATCAAATATAACTTATCATAAAGTTTAGGCCACACATAGGTTTACTAATGGCTATATTTTCTCTAGCCCTTTCCATTCTTAGCTCTGTAGAACTGTGGTTCATCTGAAGAGTTAGACACATGATTTCTTTGGCTGTAGCTCAGGGGTTTCCTTAAATTCTTATTTGCCCTCAACCTGGCCTGTGTTTTGAAGCATGAGCATGACTCTTATGGTGTTCTACTAAACTAGTTCTGTTTGACTGTGAATTTTGTTTTAAGTAGTGTTCCCTAGCAGGATATCATACTCTTACTTCTGGAGATTAAATTTGGTTTTAAAAAATAATAGTTTGGGGATGCTCTGTATAAACTGTGGAGGAGAAATCTATCAGCCTTCTGCATTGTTTATAAGTCATGGCCAATATTACCTGCTACATGGAGTAGGGTAGAGCCTGCTTCTCTATTTCTATTTTGAAGTTGTTTGAATTAAATGAATCTATTTTCTCTAGACTGCTTTTTTACTCAGTGATGTCTCTAAATTAGTGTTGTCATCTTTTACCAAATTGGTATTTGGTGAAGAAGGAACTCATAGGGCCTGGACTCCATCTTAGGCCTGTTCATGCTGATCATGCTCAGCCACCTTTCCAATGGACTCTGAACGCTGTGTTTAGTGCCTATGAAAACAACAGCAGAAGGATAAGACCCCCTCCAGAGAGGGGAACCTTGAAGATCGTATCTAGGTTACTCATCGCCTAAGAGAAAACATACACTAATCACCCCTTCCTCCAGGCAGGCCATAAATTTTTCTGTATCTATCGGAGTGTAACCTCAGATTTATTGATTATTGGCTAATTGACTGTTGAGCACATAGCACGTGAATGATGGGGTTATTGGGATTGTATTTTCCTTGGTTTATGCAAGTCTCAAGGAATTTGGAGTGGTGGGTTCAGACATGTACACATGGGGTATAAAAGATTTTCACAAATGCTGGTCGGGGTCCTTGGCTAAGAGGAGACTCTGCCTTGGGCCCACTGGTGTAATAAACTGCACTCCACTATCTGCATTGTCCTTCTGAGTGAGTTTGTTTCCTGGAATGCGTGGCTACAACAGGAGTACCTTATAGATTTACTTATTTAGTCTTTTCAGGATATACACTGGTAAACTAAGAGTAGAAAAATTACAAGACTTTCATGCCATCTGAACAAAATGGTCAAGGGTCTTATTTGATTATTTTAGGGTTATTTTGTTTCCACAAAAACAAGGGGTAGAAAATTGGTAACTTAGTAAATACCTCTTACTTGAGTGGTTGGAAAAACTGGTTAATTTGACAAAGGACTGGGTTATGAGATTCTGTACTGCGAGATCACTTGTAGAAATCAGCAGAAAAGTTCTATGAAGGATGCTAATTTACGTGTTATTTACAAAGCTAAAGAGAACATCTCTGTTTGTCTAAAGTATTCCACCCACCCATTTTCCATGTCATTTATCTCTTTTTTTCATAATTTATTTTTTAATTCGATTGATTTTAAGTTTTTCCTGCATACTGCCTGCATTCCAGTCCCCACACGTAGCAACATGTAACCTTTAAGACATTGCTTACCCCCTTCTGTCTGTCCTCGTCTGTAAAATGAAATAATGACTCTGCCTACCTCTACCAACCTGTGTGGGTTTATAAAGTCAGCTTTATTGATTAATTAAATTGTACCCTTCTGGGACCATTATGAGCTTCCTTGGTGGCTCAGCTGTAAAGAATCTGCCCACTGATGCAGGAGACTCAGGTTTGATCCCAAGAACCATGACAACAATTTAAAAAGGAGATGCTGGGTTTCAAATTTCTAATTGTGTTAAAGGTTTAAATTGAGCCAACAATAGGCTCAATTATAGAGGAAATACTCTATAGGCTTGGAGGCTCGGCATAGAGGAAATACTGTCTGGAGTAACAGTAACGATTGTAGTTGAGAGGAGAAGCTGCCAGCCTGGCAACCAAAATCTCCTGGTTTCTCCCCAAATTCTGTCAGTCATGTACTTGGAAAAATCACTTAACTGCTCCGAGTCTTGGACTCCCTATCTGTGAAAATGGAAAAACTAGTATTTTCCTTGCGAAACTTAGGGGAATTGAGAATTTGTATAATCAATAAAAGAATATATGTGAACTCTCTTTTAAAAAAGAAATAAATAAATAAACTGTGCACCCTGAAGTTGTGAAGTGGGTTTGACTGAAGACTGGCAGGAATTCGAGATTCCTCAGATTTTCTTTAGCTCATTAAAAAAAAAGAAAGAAAAAAACTGAAGACACAAACTATCTTTAGTAACAGCCAAACACGTGTGAGATCAGATTGCTCATGATTTCTTAACGAATGTGTTATGAAGATTCATTAAATTAATGAACTGATGAAAATTAGTTGCAGTGATAGGAAGCAAAGTTGGCACATTTTGATTTTTATTCTTTTTGTTTACTCCTTACAGTGGTTCTTAGAGGCTTTTGGAACTGTGGCCTTGAGGGGAGAAGGGATGTTTTGGTTGTCAATATGAATGGGGCATCAAAATGGCATTTGGTGGGCATTTGCTAACCTCCATGCAATGAGCAGGGCTGTCCAGCTTAACAAAGAATTGCCCTGCTCAAGATTCTAATACTGTCTCCATCAAAAACAACTTGTTACCTGATTTCTGTTTCTTGACATAGGTCCTCCAAGTGACCTTTTAAGGTGGTACCCAGCCAGTGCCACTTTACAGAAAACAAGTGGCTGTACTTCATGTTTTAATTAATTGGAAATGCTTCTCCCACATCTCTCATCTATGCTGATTTCGTTTTCACAGATGTAGCCGTGTCCTGGCATCTTTTGCCTCTGAGTCTGTAGATGAGTGAGGTATGGATGTCAGGTATAGGTCCCCAGTTGTTGCTGTGAAAAACCAGACTGAGTAAAGCTGTTGTTCTAACAACATCTTTTTTTTTTTTAATTTTTAGAATATACTTTCTTTTAATGTATTTTTCAGTAGGTAATGCACTGCCATGGTTCAAAAATTAAAACCACATTAAAGGTATACTTTACAAGGTCTCATTCCTATTCTAGTCCTAATCCATTGCTTTCATGCGCCTCCTGTAAGTGGCTATTTTTATTAGTTTCTTACTGTGCTTCCTTTTTTCTTTTTCTTTCTTTCTTTTTGTGAATCATTTTTAAAGTCTTGGTTGAATTTGTTACAAAATTGCTTCTGCTTTCTGTGTTGCTTTTCTGGCCTCAAGGCATGCGGTATCTTAGCTCCCTACCAGGGATAGACTCCTCAGCCCCTGTACTGGAAGGCGGAGTCTTAACCACTAGACTGCCAGGAAGTCCCTCCATTGTTTCTTTATTTGAGCAAATGTGAATAGATAATTTACATCTCTTTCTGATGCAAAACTCTTCTCTACCCATGGCTGATTCATGTCAACGTATGGTGAAAACCACTACAGTATTGCAAAGTAATTAGCTCTCAATTAAACTAAATAAATTGATTAAACAAAACAAAACAAAACTCTTGTCTATTTGTTTTCTTAGTTTCTTCTATGCTCATCCCTTGTGTTCTCTACATTCTTACTCTTGGAAGAACTGCCCTTTCACAGTGTGGTTAGCTACAGCAGGCGTTCAGCTCCTTCATCTGCTTGGAGTCGTTTCTTTTGGAGCCTTGAATCACCTCCAGCCTGGATGGCCTGTTTCCCTGCCATCCTGGACTTTCCTTTCATCTTCCTCTTTTGCCCCTCTCTCTTTGATCTCCTTTCCTACATTCCATGTCTGTTCTTTCTTAGTTTACTTCCTTATTTTCAAGGAGAACACCTTTTGGGAGCTTTCAGAGGAAGGATAGAAAATTTCAGACGTTGTGAGTTTCAGTATTTCTCTATTAGTGCTGTCATGATTTCTGGATAGTTTTGCTTGGTAAAGAAGTGTAGGTTGGAGGCTGTGCTTTCTTTGTAGATGTGTGATTATTTGTGTGCGCTCAGTTGCTTCAGTCATGCCTGACTCTGCGACCCTATGGACTGTAGCCGGCCAGGCTCCTCAGTCCATGGGATTCTCCAGGCAAGGATCCTGGAGTGTGTAGCCATGCTGTCCTCCAGGGGATTTTCCAGACCCAGGGATCAACCCTCCATTGCAATGGGATTCCTTACCTGCTGAGTCATCAAAGGAAGCTCACTGAACACATCCTTCGATTCTAGTACTTTGTCTCTCCTACTAGGAATCGATTGTTTTATGAGCCTGAAAGGATACTTTTAATCAGGTGGTAAGTATTGCTGTAAGGATAGTATTGTAGACATTGTTCATTGTATTAATATCAGTTTGTGGAGGAAAAAAGTGTGTGTGCTTCAGTAACAGTAATACCAGTGTTTCCTCTTAGTTTTGGAAGCCATTAATTATTTTGCTGATCCTGTTTCACTCTTGGCATTCACTGCCAGATGATTCACAACCAAATTTGAAACTCAGTGCTAGGATCAAGAAAGGGTACTTGTTTGCATGTCCATGCACTTCCATTGGGCACCAAATAAAATTTCCCTTTAGTTTTCTTTTGACTGATTGCCCCTCTTTCTTTTCTAAATTTTGGTCTGTGATGTCTTTGCCAACCTCCATAAGTTCTTTTCAAATGAGGTGGGGTCAGTAATAATGGAACACGTAGTCTCAGAATGTCTTACCTTAAGACGGCCTTACATGGGCTTTCTAAAGAGAGAATTATTTTCTGTTCTTTTCTTTAAAAAGTCTTTTTATTGCCATATTTATAGTAGAAATGGTATCAGTTATTTTTAGTCATCACCCCAATAATGCTCAACCACCAACTATTCAAAAGTATGAATGGAAACCTATAGAAATACATGGTCATTAACATCTCTTGTTTGGGGGCTTTGGCATCCGACAAAGCTTGTGAATTTTCCTTTTAACTGAGCAGTAATTGCTGATTTAGATTTTATTAGTCCCAAAGAAACAGACATCACTTGTTTGGGCTCCAGAAATAAATAACAGCAACAACAGTAGCCACAAGGACCATATACTAGCTAATTTATTGAGCTTTTATTGATATTTTGTGTAAGGCACTGGACTACATTTAACTTGATTCTTCCAGCTGTTCTATGGAGTTGATGTTAAATTGATTCTTTGCTCTTTTATGCTCTTTTATTTCTCTGGAAGCTCCCGCATTTATATTCATCTGACCATGTGCTTCTTATTGGTCTCTGCACTGCTGAGAACTTAAAATACTCAGCCTCTCTAAAGGTGGTGGTTTAACAGGTCTTGTAGGGTCCAGGTGTCCCGGGGTTGTAATATCTTCTCAGGAGATTCTGATAAACTTCCTGGATAAGAATCACTGGACTGAGCTCCTCACGATGGAATGCCTCTTTTGGCTGACAGAGATCCTTATCCAGGCTTTGGTTCTTAACTGCTCCTTTTGTTCTTCTAGGTATAGACCTGCCCTACTATCATGTCTTTCTGTCCTGAATTTTATATTCTTCACTATAACTTTAAACAGAGATTGGATTCTTCACTTGGCCCTTTAATGATTCTCCTGTCAGTCCCAGTTAAGCCCTTAAAGAATACTTTACCTTTTTTACCCTGTGTGGTTCTGACTTTGATCCTACCTGAATCACTCAGGCAAAGAACATCAGTGCTCACTAGAAGCCAGATCTGGGGGCACTTTTGGGATCTGTCCCATCGTGGCTTCTCGGAAGCATGTGATGCCCAGAAGACTCTTGCTTTTCCTTTTGTGACACCATCCACTCCTGGCTCTCCTAATTCTCTTGATCAGTCTCCTTCATTTTTATTTATTTATTTATTTATTTATTTTTAAATATTGATTTATTTGGCTGCAGCAGGTCTTAGTTACAGCATGTGGGATCTAGTTCCCTGCCCAGGAATCGAACCCAGGCCCCCTGCATTGGGATCTTGGGGTTCTAGCCGCTGGACCACCAGGGAAGTTGCCCCAGTCTCCTTCATTTTTAGTGTTTATAAAGAATAAGTTTTTTCAGAAAGATTAAGAATAACATGGCAGTTTATGTATAGAACAGAATAAACAGTCGCAAAGAATCGGACATGACTTAGTGACTGAATAACAACAAACACAATATAGAACAAGATAGTGAAAGAGTGTTGTTGGGTAGGGACGGTCTTTTTGGTAGGGCTCTGAATCTAGTATCTCTTAGGAAAATGAATATGTCAGGGAATGAATCTGGCATGATTTCTTAAAACCCCTATAAATCAAACTCAGAAAACCTAAAGTTTTAGGTTTTTGGTTTAATCATAGGATGAAAAGAGAATTGTGGGTCCAGAGTGTGGTTTCCACAATTCAAGAAAACCAGTCAGCCCCTAGATCATTTCTGATTCTGATAAGCTTCCTGGAAGCTAAGTCAGATCTAGGGGACCCTGTGTGCATGTTCCTGGGAGAGCTTTACTACCTATGTGTTCTGGGACCCTGACAGTGAACCTGCTTCCTAGAAACCTCCTGGGTAGTTATCTGCAGCCCAGAGCAGGGCACCCTACCAGTTCTCACGCTTCACTTCCTTATGCTTTGATTTTCTTGTTGCTGTTGCTTCCTTCTCCCCTCCATACAAAAGTAAAGCTTGCTTTGTGTAGAAAACTTAGAAAACATTCAACAAAAGGATGGAGAGTAAGATAAATTTTATTATCACCCATGATTCCATCACTTAGATATAGATACCACTAAACATTTTGGTATATTTCCTTCCATTATTCTTATTTATGCTAATACTCAAGTACATGTTTTTATCAATTAAATTTAGATCAAACTCTATATAATGTTGTTTATTCTGGTTTTTTTTTTTTTGGTAATGATCTTTATTGTGTTATGAAAAATTCTTATCAACATGATTTTTTTATGGCTGCCTAGTATTCTAGCATTGAGATGTTCATGATTTATTTAATCAATACCCTGCTGTTGAACATTTAGGCTGTTTCCAATTTGTGCTCTTATAAATAATGCTGCATTTAATAACCTTGAATATAATTGCTGGCACATTGCTGATTATTTCTTTAGGACATATTTCTGGATGCTGAATGTTGTTCAGCTTTGCAGTTTGAGACCAACAGTCATGATTGATTGGCCTTTAACTCAACCAGCCTCTTAAGAGGGAGGGAGGCTCAGGGGCCTAGGGAATTTACCTGCTGCTTGACTTTGTTTACATCTGCTCAAGATCTCCTAAACTGCTTGTTGGATTTCTGAGAAAAGAATTTCTTCAGAAATCCTTAAATGGGGATTTCTTTAGGAGCCCACGCATGGGAAGCTTTGTCACAGGTGAAACCGAATACATATTCTTCAGAGTAAATCCCTGTTTGCTAGAGACTGGGTCTGAATTTTCTCTATTCTTTGCATGCTCTGGGTGAGTTCTCATTTATTTCAAAGATCAGTGGAGCACCTACTGTTTGTCAGGGAATGTGCTTACCTCCAGGGATACAAAAGTAAGTAAGCCCTCAAGGGGCTGATTTGCACTGCAGGGACAGACAAAGAAAGGCTTATTGTGGGTAAGAATCACTGTGAGAACACAGAAAGGTCTCCAATTTGTAGGCAAAGGTGGAGCTAGTGGTAAAGAACCCACCTGCAATGCAGGAGACATGAGTTTGAGTCCTAGGTTGAGAAGATCCCCTGGAGGAAGGCATGGCAACCCACTCCAGTATTCTTGGAGCCTGGTGGGCTAAAGTCCATAGAGTCACAAAGAGTGGAACACGACTGAAGCAACTTAGCAGGTATGCATGGGCCAGAAAACCAGGAAGGGCCTGGAGTACAAAAGGGATGTCTGAACTGAATCTTGAAGAATGAGAAACATTTATTTTTGCAGTGAGGGAAAGCTGTTCCAAAGGGAGGGAGGGGCATGTTCCAAACCGTGGAATTGTGATGGTGACTTGCTAAGTCAGGGGAACCATGAGCATCCCCATAGGTGGCATCTCAGCAGAACTTCCCAAACTTCTGTGCCACACGTGGCAACAGGTCTGCACAGACAGTGACCCTGTCAGTCCCAGGACCAAGCCCGTAGGTCCTGAGCAGTTTTCACCCATCTCCCGCAATGCATCGTGTGAAAAAGCTTAAGCAACATGACTTGGACACATAGAAGGATGGTGGGGGATGGACAAAGAAGTTGGGCTGGGGACAGATTGTGAAGGGCTGTGTGGGCCCTACGAGGAGGAGTTTGGATTCCTTTGTCTGCTATTTCAGGATGTTCCTCTGTTAGAGGCCACTGTGGAGATAGAAGACATGGGTCCTCCAGTTGGCTCTCAGTTGGCATATCCTTTGCCATCTTAGCAATTCTGCAGTGTGCTTTCTTTCTCCCAATAACAACTTGATGCTGTTAGCTCTGCACACTGACCTGTTTCACACCTCTTTGGCAGAAATATTGCCGTGTTGGAACTACACAGTGGAAACTTGCAGTTGTGAAGTCTGTTTTGAGCTGGCAAAAGGTGACAGTCTAAGGAGGAATGATTTGAAAGCGCTAATAGTAAAACATCAGTTATTTTAAAAGTTCTGTGCTGTTTACTGTGACTGGTGTGAAAAGAATCAGTACATGGGAAAACTGTGTTTTGACCAATATAAATTAAACCTCAGCATCTCACCACTGCATTTTCTTTTTCCAGCATTTCCTATTTATTACATCTCACTTCATATCCGAGGTCTAAGAATTCCTCAGCAGTGAGGCTAAGAAAAAAAAGATGTTAAGATTCCTAAAGGGATATTAGATAGCTCTTTGCTTTACTGTATTTTTGTTTTGTAGATATTGTGAATGTAGGCCATCAAACAAAGCAGAAAAGGAAAACATTGTGCTTAGGTTGTATCAAATAGTTTCAGTTGACAGACTCCACATACTAGTGTCTAGTGTGTATGGATCATCAATAAATTTGGATTTTAGGAAATTATACAAGTCTTTGTATATGTATTTTCTATAAATGTAAATGTATTATAGTGATATCCCTGTTTACAAATGTAAATATAATTTTTCATAAGTTGTCATTTTGTAACTTCAGTTGTTACCATGTGGAGGAATTTCTTGCACTTCAAGATTAGAGGAGTGTAGAGTTCACATGAGTAGCTGAGCAGTCAGCATATTTTCCTGGCAGTCGTCATAGGGTATTTAGAATCCTCAGTGTGTGGGACCGATCCCACATCTTTCTGAGCAGTGGTACAACATGAGTCTGAGACACTCAGAAATACACATTAAAATTCAGCGGTGTTTCTGTATTGGTCAGCTTTTTAACCCCCTCAACAGAGGCAATGTAGGGGTAAGGAATGTACTCCTTGGTCCGTCACCTCTCTCTCTCCATCAGTCTGTCCATGACTCATAGAAGCGGTGTGCGGCGGACCGTGCAAAACAAGGCAGGCATTCAGTATGAAAATCTAAGACAGATGCCCTTAGCACTCTTGTATTGAGGCCTTTAGAGACTGGCACATCAGATCCGTACTGATTGTTGAGATTTTCCAGATGCCGTATCTCGGGGCCCTGAGATGAAGCTTCTGCACTTTTAATCTGTCTCCTGCCACCCCCTTGCCCACTTTCTGATCATCATATACATATCAGATATACTTTCCGATATTGTACAATGTCAGCACATTCCTGGGAAAATAGACTCCTGGAGGGATGTAGATTTATCTTAATTTTTATAAACATACTTGCTAGAAAGTAAGTCTGTAAAAATAGACTATACCTAATGGGTTGATATTTCTATAGGTCTTTAATATTGGTCTGTTTTTATATTCCACATTTAATGGTCATATTGTTAAAATTACAAAAACTGTGGACCGGTCTAAAAGAATGCTTTTAAAATGATGTTTTGAGAGTCCAAAAAGTGATCCAAGAATGACTAGAAAGTGGTGATGTCTTGATTCTATTAAATTCAGTTGTCTTCTTGATACTGTCTATCTTTAACAGTTAGAAAACTTTTATTTTTAGAAGATGCCATCTACATGTATATGAATAATTGATATGTTACTATGTATAAGGTTGATGAAAGCTTGCCACTGGCATTGAGTATCTACCTTTGGCTGAATAGGTTGATTTAGCACCATAAGTCATTATACTTTATATATTATACTTTTATAAAGTCACGGACTGTATAAAGTCAATATACTTTTATCTTTCTGTCTTCTGGGAATCAGTATAAAAGGTAGTGAACCCAGTTCCCCGAAAGGTTAAATAGAGTTACCCTGTGACTGAGCAATTCCACTCCTGGGTATAGTACCAAGAGAAATGAAAACACATGTCCACACAAATCATTGTGACATTATCCTTAATAGCCAATAGGTGGAAATAACTCACATGTTCATGAGCTGACAAATGGATAAACAAGATTTGGCATCTTCGTAAAATGGAATGTTATTTGGCCATAAAAGGAGTGAAATATTGATGCTGGCTACTCCGTGGATGGACCTTGAAAACATTATGCTAAGTGAAAGAAACCAGTCACAAGAGATTGCATATTAGGTGATTTTTTTTCATGTAAGACATCCAGGACAGGAATGTCTACAGAGACAGAAAGCAGGTGAGTGCTTGCTTAGGGGCTGAGGGTAGAGAGGTGAAGGGAGAAGGGGGACAGCCAGAGGTCATGGGGTTTCTCTAGTGATGGCTGCACACATCTGTGGTTATGCTAAAAACCGCTTCCCTGATAGCTCACCTGGTAAAGAATCCACCTGCAATGCAGGAGACTCCAGTTTGCTTCCTGGGTCAGGAAGTTTCCCTGGAGAAGGGATAGTACCCACTCCAGTATTCTTGGGCTTCCCTGGTGGCTCAGTAGGTAAAGAATCTGCCTGCAATGTGGGAGACCTGGATGCATTCCCTGGGTTGGGAAGATCCCCTGGAGGAAGGCATGGCAACCCACTCTAGAATTCTTGCCTGGAGAATCCCCTTGGACAGAGGAGCCTGGTGGGCTACAGTCCATGGCATCGCACAAACTCAGACACGATGGAGCGATTAAACACACTGAATTATACACTTGAATGGGTGATTGTATGGTTTGTGAATTACATTTGAAGAAAACTTTTTTTAAAAAAAGATAAGAAATGATAAGAAAGATAAAATTCAAGGTAGCAGTGACTGTGGGAAGTGGGAGGAGGGTACGTTAAGGAGGAGAGCATCCAGGTGATTTCAGAGAGTGGTGGTGTTCTGTTTCCTTAGTTGGCTAGTGGTTATGTGGATGTTAATTGTGTTCAGTTTATTATAATCTTTATTTAAACTATACTCAGATGTTGTACGCACTCCTGTCTATATTCCGCCCCCCCAAAAAAAATCTGTGATGCAAAAAAGTTGGTAGACCATAGAAAAGCTCTCTTTTCAATGTATAAGTTAAAAAAAAAAAATCATTCCATGTTTACCTATTTCTTCATCCAACTGCCATCATCATCATTGTCATCATCACCACCACCATTTTCTAATTTCTTGAGTGGCTTTGTGCATCTCCAGTGTCCTGTGCAATGTAATAGAGCATGTAATGGGATCTCTGTGATTGCAGAAGGAGATATTAGTAACGCTAGTTGTAATGATTGAGACCATTTATTAGAGACCTGTTAAATGCCAGGCACTGTTAGAGGAGCTTTATATGCAATCTTTAATTTAATTCCTAAAATGACCCTATGAGATGTGTACACTAATCCCTATTTTACTGATGTCAAAACTAGGTTGGGGGGCATTAAGTAAAGTGTTAAGAATCACAGAACTGGTTAGTAGGAGGTAGATTTGAAATTTCGAGAGGCTGTGCTCTTAATGACTATGCTATGTTAACTTTCACTAGACCAGTATTCCTTGAGCTTCTAAAACCCCTGCTCCGCTTTCTGAAATTATCATGCTCTTCCTATAGTTGGGAATCACTGTCGTTTTTCTTTTTCCATCTGCCAAGATTGCTTTGTCAAATCTTATATTCTTTAGTTTTATTGAAAAAGGAGAATGTTTGTTTTCTAGGTATAAAATTATGCTGAATATTTTATTCTCAAATGACACATTTCTCCTGGACTTTTAGATATGCCCTCTGTCCCCAGCATACAGTCTTGAAAGTTTTGAGCACAAGGCTTTTTTTTTGCCAGTCTCAGAATCCATTTTCCAAAGGGTATTTCATACTGGAAAGTTGGGCCAGATGTTAGAATAGCAGGCAGCTTTCACTGGAGAGTAAATAGCAGAGTTATAGATATTGGAAAAGAACTTAGAGATCATCAGTCTAGAATTTTTACTTTTCGAATGAGAGGGACCTGGGACTTTAAGAGTAACCAAGAAGCTGTGAAATCCTATCTGATTGCTGATGACCTGGAAAGTCATGAACTTTGTGAACTTGTGAGTCACCTTGCGAACTGAGGACGGGAAAGAATGTCATGAGGTTTGCTCATCTATCCTTTCACTAGTTTTGTTTTGATCTCAGCTCCATACTGGGCAGCGTTTCAAGGGCTTTGTTTCAGAAGCATGCACGATGCAGCCTTTGCCTTCACAGAAATCATGGTCTTGGAAGATATAAAAAAAGAACTCCAAATTATGGTGTGATGAGGGTATAATAAAGCAAGGAGATTGTGGGACATGGGAAGATGGACATTTATTTTATCTCTAGGGATGGGGAGGTTTCAGAAGGAGAGATTTTAGGTAGTTAATACTTCAGCTGATTGCTGAAAGTTATGTGGAATTGAGACACATTTGGTGCATTGAGGAGAATGTTCATAATTTGGCAGGAGGCAAGAGGAGATGGACTTCCCATAATCTGCCTGCCAATTTAGGAAACTCGGGTTACATCCCTGAGTTGGGAAGATCCCTTGGTGTAGGAAATGGCAACCCACTCCAGTATTCTTGCCTGGAAAATCCCATGGACAGAGGAGCCTGGTGGGCTGTAGTCCACGGGGTCGCAAAGAGTCTGACACGACTGAGCAACTGAGCACACACACACAAGAGGAGATGAGGCTGAGAAAGTAGCTCTGGGCATGTCCTGGGGGCCTCTTACTCCTTCCTTATCCATAGGTAAAGGGAATCACTGACTCATTTAAGTCGGGGGAAGGATCACATGAGCAGAGTGATGGTTCTGATGGCAGTGTCCAGGGATGCACTGAAGAGGGAAGAACAGATTCAAGGTGAAAGATGGTTTTATTCAGTTGAGAAATATTAAACAGTTCCTGTGTGGTTTGTATAATTGATTGTCAGATGCTGTTTTATGTACTAAAAGAAGAAAACCAGTATCTTAATTTCCAGCTGTATTTCAATTCCAGAGATGATAAAATGTGAAAAAAGTATATTTTAGAATTAATGAAAGACAGTCTTAAATACTTAATATATATTTGTCAAAGAATGAATGAATGATTTTCTTCTATCAGTGTCCTGTGTAGACTTGGAATAAAATAAAATACCTGAGAAATGAACATTGCATTTGACACATTAGTTGACACATTAAAATTATGAAACGAATGGCTGATTCTTTTCCTTGAACACTTGTCCTTTTGTGAGTGTAGCAATCACTGTTGACAGAGTATCTTAGAAAAAAGATTTCAGAATTGGCTGAATGAGGAAATGCTCTGTGAGGGTGACATTATTCCATTTAGATTTCAGATCAAATAATGGAAGCTATGTTTGTGAACCTACAGTTGTCCCCCTAGGGGAACATCATATGGTTAAACAGGTGGGGTTTAAATATCAGGGATAAGGTCCTGGCATGATTGATAAGAAATCCCCAGGGATAATTTACAGGTCTGCCCTCGGTGGGGGCACTCCTGGAAGGAAATTGCTGTTTGGATGCTTAGCTTATGTTTTTTGGTGATTGTTCTCTCTGGCTGCAGCTGGGTCTTTCCTGATCCTCAGCCCGTCTTGTCAGCTCTTCCCCCACATTTGCTCAGTGGGATTCCAGCCAGGAATGTCTTAAGAGACAAGGGCAGCTGGGCCCGCACTGACCTCGAGGTTGCATTTTGCTTCTGTGGCTGTTTTGCTTCAGTTCTCACCATTCGGGGGTACTTCTCCAGGCAGGATGCGGCCAGGCTGCCAAACTTGGATGCATTCTTCACATTCTCCGTGTGTTTGTACTTGTGCAACCCGAGAACAGGCAGTGAGCTGGGAGAGGGGTGAGGGAGGTGGTGGAAAGTGCTGTCTGCCGTTAGATGTACTGATAAGGTGGCCCTTTTACAATGGTTCCCGGAACTCTGGCTTATATAGGCATGCCACACTGTGTAGAAGGTGGGCAGACGCTGTTTTTATTGGACAAGAAGGCAGGAATGGTTGTGGAGCCTCTTTCTTTGGGACAGACTAGGATGGCTATTCTTGTGCCAGTAAAATGATCGAAAGTTTCTTCTCTTAGGAGACTAAAGAATGCATCTAAAAGGTCCTTGTGTATGATAACTGTTTCAACAAGGAGTTAGAATCGCTGTTGACTGTCTTTGGGCAGATCAAGAATATATTGTTTTCATATACTGAAAATGTTGCACGTGAATATGTCAATATGCCTTTCCCTTCGGTGGAACCCCGTGAACCTTTTGTGGGCATTTCTGTCACTGCCTTTCCTCCAGTCTTGCTTATTCCAGCCCTCTCCTCCCTTTGCTCACAGCCATCAGTTTGGATATTGTGCCTAAAACTTGCATTAAATGCCCAGCTCTCCACCATCCACTCCTGCCTTAAACCTTCCTGCCCAATTTTTAGTCTTGCTAGGGGACTCCTGCCATTTGCATTTGCCCAGATGCTGCTTTTCAGATTCAGGATCTGGGCTCAAAGTCAGGCCCCTAAACAAAAATATTGCTTGTTTCTTGCCTACTGGAGGAATTTCTCCTTCCTCTGAACTTCCATGGGTTTCTGGGTGCTTTTTCTTGCTCCTTAATTATTTTCTGCCTTATGTGATAGATACAAACATTAATATTTCCTGAAAACCAGACATTCTGTTAAAAAACTACCTGGGACACATTTCCCTTTCTTTAAAAAAAATGAAGAAAAACAATAATATGCTACATGTTAACTCCGTAGCCCCAACCAGTTTCCTCGAGTGTAGCTAAAACACAATAGAAATACCTATAAGTAAGCTTCTTTGCTATGTATAATTATGGCTGATTTGTGTTGTCGTATGGCAGAAACCAGCACAACATTGTAAAGCAATTTTCCTCCAATTAAAAGATAAATTTAAAAAAATAAATAAATAAAATGCTTAAAACTCAGCTTCCCAATCACTAAGACTTGTTTTGTGCATAAATATGCAGCCAGCAGCAATCCTTTTATTGACTGAGTTTGGTATTTTCCAAAATCTTCTATACATCATTCTGATATTTCACCAGTTGAGTTTGAAGTGTAACTTAATATTTGTCTCACATCATATTTTGTTTAAAATATTGTTTCGAGTTTAGCAATAAAATTTTTTTGTATGGCCAAGATACTGTTTATTGAGAAGTGGATACAGTTTCTGTATGTATGTGAGTACACACACACACACACACACGGGAGTATTACTTAGCCATAAAAAAAAAAGATCTGGAGATTATACTAAGAGAAGTAGGTCAGACAGAGAAAGACAAATATCATGTGATATCACTTATCTGTGGAATGTAAAAACATTACCAAACAGAAACAGACTCACAGACTTAGAAAAGAAATTATGGTTACCGAAGGGGAAAAGGTACGGGGGAGGGGTAATTTAGAAGTTTGGGATTAACATATACAAACTGCTATATAGTAAGCTCCTACCGACAAGGACCTACTGTATAGCGCAGGGAGCTCTATATTCTGTAAAAACCTACATGGGGAAAGAATCTGAAAAAGAAGAATATACATGTATGTGTATTTATTTGTGTAACTGAATCACTCTGCTGTACACCTGAAACTAACACACATTGTAAATCAACTATACTGCAATATACATAAAATTAAAAGGAGAAAAACACTTTTAAAAAGAGGCATCTGGAAGCTGTTATGGAGGGAGGTAGTCTGCAGGTGCGTCGGCTCTTGAGCCTCTCTTCCCTCTCCCACCATAGTCTGTACTGGGGGCAGGAGGCAAACCTGATTGATCTTGTGGTTTTTTTTGGAAGACCAAACACAACTACCCTGGTTAGTTGTTTACCATTTTTTTGTAGTGAATTAGTTGATTTTGTGAAGACTTGAAGGAATATTTTGGACTCTTACTTTGTTAGAATTTTATTCAGGTAATCTTTAGCAGGTATAAAGTGTTCAGAACTTCCAGACCTTTGAAGTTCTTTCCTCTCAGTCATCTAGCAGATTTTTCTTGGTATCTGCTAAAGTTTGTCAAAGTGTCGTCCCTCCACATCTTATGGCTTTATATACAGACAGTAAAAAATTGTCCTACAAGTGTCTTATGACGGAAAACAAGTAGATATTTATGAAATGGAGGATGCTTTCCTTAAATTGGCTAATCATGGCTACTGTTACATACAAACACCCCACCCCCTAATACACACAGGCATACGGATACTCACATAGATAATGCGAGACAGATAAGGATTATTTGTTTCTGTCCTTAGGACTTAGAGTCTAGATGAGAGTGAGTCATCTCAGCCAAGGTGATCTGAGTGAGATAAGTCTTAGAGATGGTGGCTGCATCCTGTAGTAAGCTGTGGATAAGGAGCAGGGTGGGAGGTGGGTGGGAAGGGGGGTGGGTCCTGACCTATTCTTAGGTGACTCAGGCTAGTAACAGCTCAGAGTTTGTTCTCATATGACACAGAGCTGAGTGTACCACCAGCCCAGCCCATGTAGAAGGGTCAACTGAGATCCTGGATATTAGAGCCCTTGCAAATGATCAAATATTTGGATTTTCTTCCTTAAAAAATGCGTGTGCATAAAACATGGAATCTAGTATCGGGAGGTTCACAGGCTTCAATGGGCACAGGTTAAGAATTGTTTAATAGAATATGTAATCCGTGTGTGTGTGTTAGTTGCTCAGTTGTGTCTCTCTGTAAACCTATGGACTGTAGCCTGCCAGGCTCCTCTGTCTGTTAGATTTCCCAGGCAAGAATACTGGAGTGGGTACCTATTTCCTTCTCCAGGGGATCTTCCTGACCCAGGGATTGAACCCGGCTCTCCCACATTGCAGGCAGATTCTTTACCATCTGAGCCACTAGGGAAGAATATAGTGTTTCCTCTACCCGTCTTAGGTCTATTGGTGGAGGCCCTACAAATTAGATTGGCAAAAGACAGATCAACAAGACAAAAATGGAGTTTATTATTTTTAACATGTACTCATCCATACACAAGGAAGAACTCAGTGATGAATAACTCAAAGGAGTGGTTAGAACTTGGGTTTATACAGCTTATTAACAAGAAAGCAATGCATCTGTATGGAAGAGAAAAGACAAAACAGGGATTAGGCTTCCAAGAGCTGTAAACTGTGGGAAGGTAATTATACTGGGCAACAAGTGGAAGACAAAGGACTTGTTAGATTTGTTATGTAGATTCTTGTGGTGCCATCTCTGGGTCATAAAAATCTAGAACTGTCTCTGGGGATTAGTAAGAATCACTCTGCCCTTTCTGAGAGGACAGAGAGGGTAGCGTGCACGTGTGTGTGTGTGTGTGTGCATACACTTATGTGTTCATGTGCACTTCAGTTGTCTTCATGCTCAAAAGACTCCTTATATCAAAGTGGTATATTTTGGGGTAGCATATTCTGAACCCCCTCAGAAGCCACATCTCATGAAGGGTGGGTATTAGATTAACATGTATCTTCCTTATAGTTCAGTGGGTAAAGAATCTGCCTACAATGCAGGAGACCTGAGTTCGATCCCTGGGTTGGTAAGATCGCTTGGAGAAGGGCATGGCAACCCACTCCAGTATTCTTGCTTAGAGAATCCCATGGACGGAGGAGCCTGGCAGCCTACAGTCCATGGGGTTGCAAGAGTCGGACACGACTGAGCTACTAAACCACCACCACTCAGCTAGCACGGGGAAGCAGGTTGATAATTTTGGACGTTCACCTGAAAGAGATGGGGTCTCCAGCATCAGCCAGTATCAGGTGTTTCCTTGGAAGCAAAGGCCACATGCAGTGTGGCAGTGTGTTGGCAGCTTCTGTAAACCTAAGACCTTTAATTCTATTAATTGAGTGGCTCTTTGAGAGACCCTGTGAAATAAGGGCTCTTCAGAGGGGTGTGTAAAACATAATTGCTTAGTCCACAAGGAAATGATGATGAGAACTGAAGGCCTAGCAGGGAGATCAGATGTGGTTACTGTGACAAAAAGCATACGATGAGGCTGCACTCTTGCGCCATTATTATTATCCACTTTCAATCTTACTTGTGTTGCTCTCAGAGATGCTGTGGCAATTATCAACAGAGTTAACAGCAAGTCGGGATCCGACAAAAGTATATTCAGTTGGGTGGCATTTTAATTAAAGTGCCAAGACTAGTTACTTAGGGCATTTTTTATATAAAAATATTTATTTGGCTGTGCCAGGTCTTAATTGCAGCAGCACCTGGGCTCTTCAATCTTCACTGGGGGTATTCGGGATCTTTAGTTGTGGCATGTGGGATCTAGTTCTTCACTGGGCCCCCTGCACTGGGAAAGAGGAGTCTGAGCCACTGGACCACCAGGGAAGTTCCAGGGCCTCTTACATGTGGCTGATTGTGTGCGCTTTGAGGCAGGAAGAGGCATCTGGTCATCAGGCTTTGCTTGGTGAGTCAGTGGCAGAAAGGGACAGTGAACTTCTCAAATGTTGCCTGAAAGTTGGATTTGCATTTTCAGTGGCTTCGATGTATTCCTGTTCTGTTGAGGTGTGCTTTGGGGGTGCCATTCATGTAGTATGCTAAGTGAATGGTTCCTTTTGGGGTTGTGAGCACAGGTTGCCAGTCTTAAGATGGACATAATGAGTTGGTGCAAATGAAGGGCTCCTCCAGGAGGGACTGGCAGGACATGTGTGATAGAGCCTCAGTGATGGTTACTTGGATGTCTTGATACTCACTGGTTTGCTGAGTGGCAGTCATATTGCCATTTCACTAGAAACCCTGAGCATCTCTCTGAGGACTCATTTTAGGATCCTGGGAGGTAGGTGTCCACATGTGGGCTGCTCTTCAATTGTAGCGTGAACATTCTCCTCTGAAAAGAATCTTCTGTGGTCACATACGTGGCACAGAGCAGGCTGCTCAGTGTTCCATTAAATGGTTCATAGATCTCCTAATAGCAGACGTAATGGGTGTTCTACATCTGCTGATTAAGAATATGTGCTCGGAGGCACTCAGACATTCCCATCGCTGGTGCTCCTTGAATGCTGGCACCTCCAGGTGTCCGCTCCTGGAAGACTGGGACTGTGACTTTTCATCTGTGGCTCCTCAGTGTATAATACAGTGCTGGTGTAGAGCAGGCACTTGGAAAATACTGGGGAATGATTAATGTGCGATTGAAAAAAATGTTCATGAGTCCTTATGCAGAATTTGTTGAAAGCTGCTTTCTGTTTCACATTTTCCAAGCTAAGTATTGACCAACATAAGTGAACTTAGATTCTGACACTTACTTTCAGGGCAGCAGTCACACTCTTACTGTTGTTTAAGCAGAAAAAAGGAAAATGCCACTTTTTGAGGCCCTAAAAAGTGTTAGGTGTGTGCTAGATTTCTTGTGGGCAGGTTGTAGGTCAGTCCAGACCTGACTTTAATTGCTTGTTTTCTCTGTTACGGCCTCAGTGTTCTCACCTGTAAAACTGAAATACTCATGTCTACCTTGGAGAGTTCTTGCCAGGGTTACAGGTAAAACATGTAAGTGCCTTTAGCACATAGGTAAGTACCCAATAAATGGACACATTCATTCATTCATTCACTCGTTCAGCACTTACTGAGGAGCTGCTTGCGAGTTTGACACTGTTGAAAATTAGAGATACTAGTATGACTCAGAACTATTTCAAGTTGCTCACTCACAGTTTAGAAGGGGGAGTCAGACACTTGAGCACATAATTACAGTACACGGCAGGTGCTGCAGTCATTTTCTAGAACAAATACTGTGAGAACAGAGAGGAGGAGCGACTAAGCTCTGCTGGGGAAAGGATGTGGGTTTTAGGGAGGACTTGGCGGACATGATGCTTAAGCTGATTTGAGGGTGGAAACCAGCTGGTAAGGAAGATACTTGTGAACAGACTAATTGAAGGTAGTTAGAGCAAGGGGAGTGGTGTGTGTGTGTGTGTGTGTGTGTGCAGAAGCAGTAGGAGAAGAAGTATCTTCAGTGGTAGACACACTTTCTTCCCGAGAAATTTAGGAAGCTCAACAAAATACAATAGCTTGCTGAAATTTGCATGGCTAGCAAGTAGCTGGGCCTAAAATTGGAACTGAAACACTTTCTACAACGGAAGTACTCTTTCCACCTTCTAATACCTAATTCTAAATGTATGTAAATTACTTTCTTGAGTGTGCTTCATATTATGTCTTAGAACCCCAACCTTTTCAAGAGGATAGTGTCTCTAGTTAGTAATGTGTGTCAGTGGCAAGTCCCGAGTTATAAAGATGAGGCTCTAAACCAGGCTTTTCCACAGGGGTTGTTTGGTAAAGTGAGATCTGCTGGCCTTCACCAGCAAGCCAAGCTGTAACTAAGGAGAAAATGAAAACCTGTCCTTGTGGTCAGGAGGGACGAGATGGTATTAAGAGATGGAAGCTAACGGCAGTCTTGCCAGCTCCACCCTGGCGTGTATTTCCATTGAGTACTTTAGGGCATATAGAAATCACCAGAATGCTTGTAGGCTGTTTATTTATGTTGTTTTATTCCTGGAGAGGGTTCTAGTAACTAAACCTACAGAATACCCATGTAGTTCATGAGTAGGAACCCTTTCTTTACTTTGGAAAGGTCTGTCCCATCCCCTACTCTTCTGCCATGACTCCTGATGAATAACGATATTACACCCATTGCTTTTCTTCTCCTGGAGTTCAAGCTCTGAACTACTAAGCCACTTTAATTGTTCATTTCTCCCGCTGTGAACTTAACATTATTTCACTTGCCCCTAGAAGATGCAGCTAGTTAAGAACCAGTGTCTTCTTGCCAGGTCTGGAGTGAGCTTCACGTGCCTCAGTCTTAGTGGCTAGGAGCTTTCAGTACTGCGGTGGCTGTGCATGCTTGCTCCGTCGCTTCAGTCATGTCCACCTCTTTGCGACCCTATGGTCTGTAGCCTGCCAGGCTCCTCTGTCCATGGGATTCTCCAGTTAGGAATGCTGGAGCGGGTTGCCATTTCCTTCTCCAGGGGATCTTCCCAATCCAGGGATTGAACTCATGTCTCCTGTGTCTCCTGCACTGGCAGGTGAGCTCTTCACCACTAGCACCACCTGAGAAGCCCACAGTGGCTTTGGTATGAGATGAATGAAATGGTTCCACTCAAGAGGAAAGTTTAATCATCTATAGATTTTTCAGGTGTTATTTTAAATTCGTTGCTTGACATAGTAATCAACTGCGCCAAATTCTGTTTCTTTCTGGAAACATCTCCAGTCACATATTTTCCAAGATTCTTGTCTCAAAAAGCATTTGAATACAGTGGCTGAGAAGGGTGCATGTCAGGGAGGCTTGGAAGAACTATCCCTGGAAAGATTTGGAACAAGTGTGGGAGATGTGAGAGCTGATATCAGGTCATGAGGATGTGACCATAGGCTCATTTTAGATACTGGCAAACAGTATGCTAATGAAGTAGGCACTTTATCTGTAAATATTAAATTCTTAGCATTGTGCTCTATGGTATGGTTAGCTACTGAGTGGAATTCAGCAGTCGGGGTGAGAATTTCTGCATTGTAACAAAAGATGCTTACCTACTGGGTTTTAGTTAACCCTAGTTTACGGATCTCTGAAGCACTGTTAAGATAGAGAACTGATAATTTAATTGTTGGATGGTTGCTTGTATCTATTTCCTCATTCTTTGGAACTGAATCTGTCTTCTTGATTAAATTATTTAAGCCTTTTAATTGTGAAACATACTGAAAAGTGTATAGAACAAAAATGTTTAGCCCATTTAATAAGCACCAGCGTGACCATCTCTTTATTTGAGAACTAAAATCATTCTATTTGCCTCTCAGAAAACCTCACTGATCCAAAGAATAGGGGGAGAAGCAGGGGGCATTTTTATATCGGTGAAAAGACGATAATTTGTAGAGTCTTGATCCCTTTTAAGTTTAGATGACACCTGAGAAGTAGTGGAATGGCAGTCTTAACACAGGTCATGGATTGCCAGCTGTGGTGGAGATGTCACATTGTAATTAGTCCGTGATCAGATGTGAATGGCACTTGACTGCAATGTCTTTTTTAAAACTAAGTATCCCTTTTATTATTTTAAAGATATATTACTTTCTTAAAACCTATTCTGTATGAGCAATAGAAAATTAAACTACTGTTCTGCTCTAACTTAAGTAATTGCAGGTTCTGAATGAATAGAGGTGAAATAAAGGGCATTTTCTCTATTAGAAATTTAGGGGTATGGGTGGTATAGGTGAACGATATACCTCTGACTATTTTTACCAAAACATCCCTGTAGCTGGTAGCTGAAAAAGAGTAAATTTGAGACTGGTAGATACTGATGGGACTTCCTCTTCTGGAATTTACTAGAAGCTTTACTTTTAACATAGACATGAACTTATCAATGCTTAATTTAATATATTAAATTCTTAGGTCCTCAAGGAAAAGTGGCTTTCCAGAAGGATACAGGGTATTTAAGCGTGGATTCACAAATTCTCTGGTACCCAGCTGTGTACTCTTGAGAAATACATATCCTTATCTTAAGATATATAAAGCTTGCCTGATTTACTCTTGATTCCACCAATGAAAAAGTAAATTTTTGGCTATTCAGTCACCAAGTTGTGCCCAACTCTTTGCAGTCCCATAGGTTGCAGCACACCAGGCTCCTCTGTCCTCCACTATCTTCCAGAGTTTGCTCAAATTCATGTCTATTGAGTTGGTGGTGCTATCTAACCATCTCATCCTTTTCCATCCCCTTCTTCTTCTGCCCTTGATCTTCCCTAGCATGACGGTCTTTTCCACCTCTTTGCATCCGGTGACCACAGTATTGGAGCTTCCGCTTCAGCATCAGTCCTTCCAATGAGTATTCAGGGTTGATTTCCTTTAGGATTGACTGGTTTGATCTCCTTGCTATCCAAGGAACTCTCAAAAGTCTTCTCCAGCACCACAATTCAAAAGCCTCAATTCTTTGGCGTGAAGCCTTCTTTATGGTCCAACTCTCACATCCGTACATGACTACTGGAAAATCGATAGCTTTGACTCTGCGGACCTTTGTCAACAAAGTGATGTCTCTGCTATTTAATATACTCTCTAGGTTTGTCATGGCTTTCTTTTAATTTCATGGCTGCAGTCACCATCCGCAGTGATTTTGGAGTCTAAGAAAATAAAATCTGTCCCAGTTTCCATTTTTTCCTGTTCCATTTGCCATGAAGTGAATGGACTGGATTCCATGATCTCAGTTTTTTTTAATGTTGAGTTTTAAAGAAAGTGACAGTTGCTCAGTCATGTCTGACTCTTTGCGACCCCATGGACTATACAGTCCATAGAATTCTCCAGTGGGTAGCCTTTCCCTTTTCCAGGGGATCTTCCCAACCAGAGATCAAACCCAAGTCTCCTGCATCTTCCCAACCCAGAGATCAAACCCAGGTCTCCCGCATTGTAGGTGGATTCTTTACCAGCTGAGCCATCAGGGAAGCCCAAGAATACTGAAGTGGGTAGCCTATCCCTTCTCCAGTGGATCTTCCTGACCCAAGAATCAAACCGGGGTCTCCTGCATTGCAAGCGGATTCTTTACCAACTGAGCTATCAGGGAAGCCCTTTTAAGAAAAAGTAAATAACAGCTTTTATGTGCTATCGTATTGTCATACTGGTAAAATTTTTTACTTACCTAACCAATTTAAGTGCCCTCTGTGACATGGATACTGTGTAAGTTATTCAGAATGTTAATATGAAGAGAGCCCAGCCCTTGCTCTTTTGGGAAGAGGGAGCCTGGATGAGTTGGGAAGATGAATGTAAACAAATTACTACAGCAGTGTAATTTATATATTTGTTCCTTTGTTGCCTGGAGTAAATAAGACTTCAGACATGACATTTTGTTAGAAAAGTAATGATTTTATATTTGTTATCCCATGTGTGTCTGCCACTTTGCCCTGGCCACATGGGCTTGGTGCCTGAAATCTATTTGCTTCATGAAATTGCTGATGGATCTAAGATTTCTAGAAATAATCTAGAGCTTGCTGAATGAAGGTGCAGCCCTATGAGTGATGTTTCCAGGATTGGGTTATTTCTCGCAGAAGTGATACGTGCGATTAACGTGTATTCTTTTAAAATAATAGCATTGGGAAAGAGATTTCTCGCCTCCGCCAGTCTCCTTCTGCTTATGCAAATCCTGTGTGTATTTCCAAGTCCAGCCCGATGCTCACCTCTTGTTGACAGCTTTCCTTGACTGTGTTTGTGTCCATCTCCCACCCATCTGAGCTCTTAGGATTTCCTTTGTGTTCTGCCTGTTGGACTGATTAGAACATGGCTGCTAATCTCCATCTCATCTCGTTTTGTGAGTCAGGTTCTTGAGAAATGCATTCCGACAAATGCTGCCTCCTTATTCCTCAGACCTCGTGGGCCCTGCAGTCTTAGGTCCCCCGCCTGGCAAACCAGAATCCCCAGGATTCCTATAACTGCTCTTTCCTAACATCTGAAGCTGAGATGGTCTGCTGTGAATTCCTTCTCCTGGGGCTTATGATGGCACTCCATAACCATGCCTTCCTCAGCATTTCTAAGCTGTGGGTGCCCTCAGCCCTTACTTTACCATGCTCACTGCCTGAGCAGGGAAAACCAACCCCAAACCCCAAACCATTCACCTCTTTCCTCACTCCTTCCATTAAAACTCCACCCTCAAATCCTATAAAATGGAACAGACTGAACATTATTTTGCAGTGACCCAAATGTGCCATTTTGTCTTTCAGGGGTGGCCACCCTTGAGCGTGGATTCAGGAGTAGAAAATTTGTGATGGACATGTTTTATTTTAGTGCTAATTGATAACAACCCAGCTTTGCTCTGGCAAATTCTTGAATGCTTTTGTTTCATTTCAACTTTAGTACAACCCTGAGAGGCAAGCAGTGAAATGATATTCTTATTTCAACTTTATAGGAGAACAAACCAAGTGTGAAGAGAATTTCAGTGGGTTTGCTCAATGTCAGAGAAAACTGTAAATGATGAATCAGATTGAGAACTATGATCTTCTAAACCACAGTCCTTTCATTTTTCTTCATTTTCTCTGTTTTTACTAATTAGACTTGCTCCTTGAAGGAAGCTTATGCCATCATATATGGATCCTCCATAGCACCACACAACTCAATTTTCATTCCATTTTATATTAGGGAATTTTCATACATTAGTAAATTATTAAGCATTGGTATACTCTTATCATTAGTAATAGTTTCCTCATTTGATGAGGATCTGTTAGGTATCCTGTTCCTTGCTGGGTATTTTCCATAAACTTTCCCTCATTCTCACCATAATTCTGCAGGGTGGATTTTATCAGTACTTTTGCAATATTAAGCTTCACTTACACCTGGGATCTTATTAAAATGTTAGGTCTGCTTCAATAGTTCTAAGCAGAGCCCAAGATTCTGCATTTTTAACCCTACCAGGTGCTGTGGATCCTGCTGGTCATGGACCACACTTTGAGTAGCATCTGGTTGGTAGGTGAAGAAACTGTGGCTCAAAGAAGTTAAGTAATTTTTCAAAGATTATGCAAGTGGATGTGGCAAAGCCCCACTAAAACCCTAATCTGTTGTTACACAGATTGATACTCATCGTCCCATGTCACACTGCTGATGTGTCAGGCATCACTGTTAAATACCTTGGGAGATTCAGAGATAATGAAGACACAGACCTTGTTCCTGGAAGAGCTGACTTATAGCGTAGTAAGACAGATACAATCAAGGCGGCTTTAATGTGGAGGTTACACCAGTGCCATATAATGAAAGGACCTTAGGTGTGATACATGATTTAAGTTGGACCTCAAAGGATTGATAAGACTTAGACAGAGATGGGAACAAAGGGCTTTCCTGACAACAAGAAAAAAGACACAGGATTTAAGAGCATCTCCTGGGCCTGGTGAGCAGTTGACTGTAGCTGATGCATGGAGAGGGGTTGACAGATATAACTTGGGGTTGGATGATGGAGTAGAATAGGCAGGAGAGCCACTGGGACATGGAGGAGGGGTTTATGGTAGCACATTGTAGGTGCCCAGGACATGGGACCTGATCAATTTAATGTGGTCTCGTTGTTAGTAACCCACTGCCCATGCTATGCACTGACATTTCCATAGAATTGTGTGGCCGCTTACTCCACAATGTTGTTTGTATAGAGCCTGTGTTAATAAAATCTCTTTTCTGCTGGCAATAAAAGATATATTACTTTTCCCCCTCTTTGTGAATTTTTCCAGACTATGAAAATGCTGTTTTTCCATAGACCATAAACATTATTCTTAAAAGAAGCGTTGTTCCTTTGATATCAACTTATAATGGGAAAAAGTGGAATAGAGGCAAAATTCAATCCTGGTCTGAATGGAGACCAGTTTTTCTTTGTGTGAATAACCAGCATTCCAGTCAGGTTGCCACGGTGATGCCAAGATTATAAACTGCTCATGCCAGCAGTCAGAGAATATTCCCCAATTAGTTATTCTCAGCTGCTAGGTTACCTTAACAGTGGCTCAGAAAGCAGGTTTCGAGTATAAAGGCCTTTGAATGAGCAGTCAGAGGACCTGCGGTTCTGCCGTCCTCAGCGTGGTACCAGGACTGCAAGCCCCAGTATGCCACGGTTTAGTCCGTACAGGATGTGGTCAGCCACATGAGAGAGCAAACGCCATTTTTAAAAAAATTTGGTTCCCCCACCTCCTCCTTGGTAACAAAGGGTGCCAGGAGTTCCTGTGTTGCCAGTCAACTTTGTAAGGTTTTCAGTGTTCCTAGGGCTGGCTGCAGATGTTCCGGGGTTGGAGACAGTGCTAAACGATGTAGGTTTTGGCACTGGACGCTGATTTTATATAGGTGGTTACTCTTTTAGCCTCAGTTTTCTTTCTTGTGAACAATCTACTTTACAGGATCAATGCAGAAACCAAATAAAAGAATTTTTGCAAAATGTCCCACACAATGTCTGAGGCGTAGGAGACACCTAGTAAAACGTGACTCTTCTCAGATACTGTTTCGGAAATCATAAAGCATTATATAGTGAGATTATCATCATCACCATCTTTGGGTCATTTCTATCAGTCAGGACAGGCTAAGATGTGCTGTGATAATTAATAATCTTAGAGACTTCTTACAGCTCAAGTTTATTTCTTACCATGCCACGTGGGCTGCCGTCTATGGGGTCACACAGAGTTGGACACAACTGAAGCGACTTAGCAGCAGCAGCAGCAGCAGCAGCCACGTGTCCAGAGCCCATCAGGACAGGACTCTGTTCATCAGCTATCCAAGGATACAGACTAATGGAGACTTCATGTCCACATAGGATTCCATAGTCACCATATATTTTGACACTAACAATCAAATATTCCATCTGAAAGTGGCACATCACTTCCATTCAATTTGCATTGGCCAGAGCAAATCATGTGGCCACACTCAACATAAAGAGGGGTGAGCAAGTGCCATCTTATAACATAGCAGCAGACGGAGAACAGGACTGTCTGTTGACCAACTGTAATGCCTGTGACCTCTACCAAAGCAAAGGCTGACGGGAAAAGAGTACTTTAAAGAAGCACTGTTAGTTAAACATAAATAAATAAAAATACCTGAACAGTAAACTTCAAAGTAAATGAATTAGAATTAGCTGTATTGAACAGAAAACCCTAAGTATTAGAGGGTTAAGGAAGATAGAAGTTTATTTCTCACTCAATCTAAAGATGTCCAGATATAGACAGACCAGTGGTATATGGTGGCTATCAGAGGCTTAGAATCATTTTATTATTCTGCCAACCTAGCCTGAGGCTTTCATTCTGAAATTCACCTGGGGTCAGAAATGGTTTCAGGGCTCCAGCAATCACATCTACATTCCAGGGAGCCAGACTGAGGAGGGTGGAGGACAATGTCAGATAGGTCAACTCGATTTGAGCAACCCTTCTGAAAGCCCCACACAATAATTCTGCTTGCACATCACTGACCAGAACTTAGTTACATATTCACCCCTAGCTTCAAAGAATCTAGGGCATATAGTTTTTGATCTGGGTACATTATCTTCCAGATAAAATTGGAATTTTTTGTTGTTGTTATTGTTACTAAAGACCAATGGGAGAATAGATATTGCCTGCTTTGAACAGTTTCTGCTATAGTAACTTAAGATGCAAACTTTGGTTAAGCATGAATGAGAAGGGAAAGATTGCTCTGTATGCTATCATTTTCTAACCTGTGCTCCACAGAACACCAGCACTTAAAGAGACAACAGGGTCCCTTAAAAGGTGTTCTACAGCCAGACAGGTTTGCCAGTGCGGAAAGCTTCACACTCTCTTGGAGATTCTCAGTATATAGTAATACATTAAAGGCTCTGAGAGGCCCTGCAATAGAGAAGAGCTCAATTGCTAATCTTTTAAACTCAGTATTCCTAAACTTCTTTGACAATGGAAATTCAGCACTTTTGGAAGCCTGGAGGGACTTAATAGAAGTTAATAGAAGTTTAGTTTGAGCTTCTTAGATTTGTTAAAAAAACAAAAACAAAAACTCTTCAGAGCCTTGAAAAGATGGTCTAAAGTCCCCATTCCAAAAAGTATCTGCCATGTAAAACAAACGAGCGAAGTAGCATATCCTGAGTGCTAGCCTGGCCATAGGACACAAACCTTGAAGAAAAAAAGTAGATCAGATGCCAGTGAACCCTTATCAGAAACAGTCTGTGTAAGCTTGGCATTAATCAGCCATCGGAGCCATTTGTGGTGACACCAAGTGATGGACGGGGAGGGGCTCTGCCTGCTGCCAGATGACAGACTGCTGCCCAGGTTGATACTCAGGGGCTCTTGACAGTTTCTTCATGGCTCTTGGCTGTGCTGCTGCCCTCTGCAAGTGAGAGTAGTAGGGGATCGAGCCAGCTAATATAACCTCCTCATCCCACAGAGAGAGCCTGTTGTCCGCTGCAGGATTGCTTGTAGGTGTGGGCAGAAAGGCTGAAAATGCTTGCAAGCACATGTGTGTCCTTGGTCTGTTGTAAGCAGGTGGTTACCCTTTGGGGGACAGAGTTAAGGCTCTTTTTTTTTTTTTTCCAAAATGGAACCTTAGATGGTTTCCTAATCTTTCTTACTTGATTATTTAGGTAATCAGTTCTTGTCTTTAAAGTCCGTCAGCTGCAATTGCTATCCTTTTTCTTCATCTGAGCATCTTTGAAAAGGCAAAAATGCCAAAATCTTTGCTAGTCTGGTTCCTATCATTTCGACCTCGTGTTGCTGGAAATACTGGAAAGTTACCTTGTCCTGACAGGCCTAGAGACATCCCATGTTTATGTATCTCTAAACTGACACATTTCCCCAAACTGCTGTATAATCTCTGCAACAACCTGACATTCGGAAGGAAGGGGGACGGGTGGGAGGACTTTATGTGCGTATTGATCTTTAGAATGACTTGACATGTTTGAGCTGGAGTGACTGTGGGAGATTTGAGGAAAGTTCTGGAAGGTGGACATCGATTGCTTCTTGTCCAAAACCTGCCTCATGACCTAGTATCCTGGAGAATTTTCTCAGTTCAGTCTGCTTCGTGGAGTTAGTGTGCCTTTCCCTGACTGCAGTTGTGTTGGAAATTGTCCCTGAAGAGAGTGGTGGGTTCTGTTCAGTCCACACGTGCACAGGCAGGTTTGTGGCCACGGCTCGGGGACTCCAGCTCAGGGAGGTTGAGACGGGCTGGCTGGTGAATTCTAACAGTTGACAAAGGATTTAAATACCTGTGTACTCAGATCAAACTAAATAGCCAAGTTAATGTTTTAAGTCCTTCTCGGGTTGCTCTTTTTAAAATTTAGATTTTTTGATCATCTAGGCCCATTTTCCCAGTGTAAGCCAGAAAACAACAATTAACAATTATGCAGAAATCTTTGTTTTCTCTTGTAAGGAAATACACTTGACCCTTGGACAACACGGGTTTTAACTGCATAGGTCCGCTTATAAACACATTTTTTTCAATAAATACCTACTATAGTTCTGCACCATCCATGAATCCACTGATGCCGAACTGTGGAAACGAGGGCCAACTGTAAAGTCATACACAGATTTTCAGCCCCCCAACCTCTGTGTTGTTCAAGGGTCAGCTGTAATTTGGAACTAAGCTAAATGTGACTGTGAACTGAGAAAAATATATTTTGAAAAAATCCCTTTCAAATCTCTTTCAATCTATGTTAATATATACTTGTGAACTACTGAATTGATTGTCTCAGTGATACCAACTTGGCGATGTGTGATAAATCTTGCTACATTGTTTCTGGGTATGAAATAAATTCACTTCTCAACCCAAGTACCTGAAATGTACAACTGAAAGCTAGTGGCTACATCTTTACCTTCCTCAAAGTTCCTGCTCACTTGCCTTCCAGGCCCACTGTTTGAAAGACAGTGAGTGATTACTTCTGTTTCTCAAAGGATTTTATTGCACAGAGAATGACTAGAAGTCAAAGGACTTGGACTCTTGGCCTAAATCTGCTAGTAACTAGTTGAGACCTTGGACATGCCACTTCAGTTATTTCTGTTGGCAAAACAGAGTATGAGAGTATACAGGAGCTGCCTCGGTCTCACTTTGTTCTGTAAACAGTGAGGAGAGGGATTTTATTGGTACAGTCTCAGAAACCCCTGCTCCAAATGTCAGAGATCGTATCATATTGTGGCTTTCGGTGGTAGACTTGGTGATGTGGGGACCTCATTCATCCCGCAACTGTTAATATATTGTCTGTAATGCCCCAGTCACCTATCTAGGTGGTAGGGACACTGCAGTGAACAAAACCAGCATGTTTCTTTCCTTCTTAGATTTTTGCATTCTAGGATAATGACTATTAACAAACACTTCTGAGTGCTTGGAATATGCCAGTCGCTGCTTGAAATGTTTTCTGTATATTTTGTAATAATCCTGCTGCTGTCGTCACTATTGTACAGTTGAGGAATCTGAGGCACAGAGAAATTAAATGATATGTTTAAGGTCACAGAGCTAGGAAAAGGTGAAGGTAGGATCAGAATCAGGCTTTCTGGTTATAGTTTATGGTCTTAACTGCTATGGTTTATTGCCTCTCATTGTCAATTAATTTGTTCACTTCAAGTAGTCAGTATTCTTTGTAGCTCAACCATCCCCTGCCTCTACTACTGACAATGCTGTCATCTTGGGCAGCTTTTAATGGTACCAGTGCCAACGGCAATGATAGTAGTAGCTTCTTTTTATTAAGCACTGCCATGTGTTGTGGGCATTGGTGCCATGTGTCCCAGGTGGCACTGTTGGTAAAGAACCCGTCTGCTGATGCAGGAAACATAAGAGTCGTGGGTTCAATCCCTTGGTCAGGAAGATCCCCTGGAGGAGGGCATGGCAACCCACTCCAGTGTTCTTGCCTGGAGAATCCCATGGATAGAGGAGCCTGGCAGGCTATAGTCCATGGGGTCACGAAGAGTCGGACATGACTGATGCAACTTACTGCTCATACACACACTGTGCATTGTGCTAAATGCTTTTCTGATCCTCAGAACAATCCTCATGGGGGGCATTTTTTTATCTTCCCTTTTCAGTCTGATCTTGGCTGCTGTCTCTACCACAAACTGTTTAACCTTGAGCAACTTACTTAATTCCTAAAGCCTTTGTTTCATCATTGGAAAATTGGGGTTAGTAATATCTACTTGCTACAGTCGCTATGAAGATTAAATAGGAAAATGTATATAAAGCATTTAGGCCATTGTCTATCTCAGGGGCAGCGATAATGACTTATAGCTTAGGTCTCACCCCTGTTAATCTGAGGAGCTGGGGTTCAGATTTCATTCTAAAGGCTGCCTTCTTGGGGACAGCCTGGAGCTGCTGAGTCCTGCTTGGAGCGGGGCAGCAGTGGCAGGCATGAGGGAAGCTGGTAAACTGCCTCTGGCTGCTGAGCAGCAGGTGGACCTGGGACCGGAACAGGAAGTGGAGAGGCTCTGGTCCAAATTCCCAAGGGCTAGCAGCTACCACCATCAAGGACAGTGTCCCTTGGGGTTTGACTGGGACCATGTCCAAACACCAATACCATCTAGCCAAGCGTAGCTGTAAGGGCAGCTGGCATCATTGACTCGGCCTGCCCCAGCACCACCCTTCCCACAGGAAAACCAGGGACACGTGTGGCTCAGGAGGTGCCCAGCTTGTATGGGACACAGCCTCGCAAAGCCCACAGGCCAAGTGGGATTATTCCATTTTACAGATGGGTAAACCAGAATATGAGCGGTCACATAACACTAGCGGAGCAGTCTTGACTTGAAACCTAACTTTTTTACACCAACCCTGTGATAGCTCTGCATAGTTTATATGGATGATCAAGTGAGAAAATTCAGCAATCAGTGTCTTATGTTATTATATATATATGTTATTTTATATATATATATATAATTTTTTAACCTGAATTATCTATTGCATTTGAGAGGCATGTCTTGGGCAGTATGTTAATGAAGAGATCTGAGCTATATTGTAGATCTTCATACTCTGGGATTTTCCTGCATGTCACTTGTCATCGTAATTTAATGACTGTGTATGTGTAGTTAATGTGCTCATGTCTATTCCTTCATCAGACCAGAAGCATCAAGAGGCAGGGCCCGTGTACCACTCGCTTCCACTTCTGACATTAGGTGGGTGTGGAGGGTGCGGCTTCCCAGGTGGCCCTAGTGGTAAAGAACCCGTCTGTCAATGCAAGAGACGCCAGAGATGTGGGCTAAATCTCTGGGTTGGGAAGATCCTCTGGAGTAGGAAATGGCAACCCACTCCAGAATTCTTGCTTGGAAAATTCCATGGACAGAGAAAGGATCCTGGTGGGCTATAGTCCATGGGGGTCACAAAGAGTTGGACACAACGAAGCATGCTCGCATTGCACTGGAGGCTCGTACCCAGGGACTGAATGAACCTCACTGTGGGAGGCAAGACCTTTGGCCTCTCAGACCCTCGCATTAGAAGAGACGGTCAATGAGAAATGATGGGAGGGACCCTGTCTGGCTGCCTGTGCATCACAGACTAGG
Organism: Ovis aries; assembly: GCF_016772045.2. Taxonomy (NCBI): domain Eukaryota; kingdom Metazoa; phylum Chordata; class Mammalia; order Artiodactyla; family Bovidae; genus Ovis; species Ovis aries. The sequence continues at coordinate 216,787,651 of NC_056054.1, forward strand.
ATTGGGGGTGCTGGGTGCATCAGCGCAGTGATTCCCAGTGTGCTGCCTCCTTTGGAATAATGATGGTGTTGAGAAGCCTGAAGGCTCAAGATAAATGTGGGGAGTTCTCCTACTGTTCCTGTTTTCTTTGTTGGTTTGCTTTTGTAAGCATATGCTTGTCAGTTAGGGCTGGAACCGAACAAAACAGCTGCTAAATATGGTTCTAAGAGAAATAACATTTTGGTCTTTTAGTTTAGAGTAAGCACAGTCTTTTGGCAGATGTCAGTAGGGAATCTGGGGGTAGACAGTCATTCTAGGAGCCCTATCAGTCGTCTGTATTCTGTGGGGGTTTATTTCACCCTGCCACGGAACTGGTGACCTCAAGTGAAAGACCAGTCACAGAACGGCTGTGAGAGAAGTTTGGGGGAAGGGTTATCTAGAATCTATTGCATGCTCCCAATTTCTCTGTTGATTTCATTTTCAGAGGAGGGGGAAAGACTGGGAAGAACATGCATGATCTTTTATGATGCTAAGGAAGTAGCCATTCCTAGTTATATATTTAGGTTTGCCTTTCCCAGTCTTTGGGATTTAGTCCATATATGTTATTTAGTGTTCCAATAAATCCATTGTCATTCAGGGGACCTGAGAGAATTAATGTATAACTCAGTGAGTGGGAGTATTAACTCCTAGATCTTAAATCACTCCACCCTGCTGAGAAGTCAGACTTGAGCCTGTCAATGCCACCTGAATTTCATCAGCTGATAGCTGAGAGAATTTTATTCCAGCATCCCAGGAAACCTCAAAATTGAATATGTCTTCCCAAGTGTCTCGCTAATTTCTAAAGAGACCCTTTTCTGTCCGTAAATATCTGACCCTGTTTGTTATGCACATGGTAGTCCTGGTTAACAAACAATTGGTTTTCTTTTACTGGCTTTATTATTAATAGTTGAAAATACTTGAAACACAGACTGAATTTTCCTATGGCATATTCCTTGTATATTAAATGAACTCTTTTTAAAGAGGATAAGAAAGGAAGGAAAAGAGGTTAATATTTACTGACATCTTATTTAGGCCCTAAGTTAGTCTGGACACCCTCACAGTCTTCATAGTACAACCCTGTCTGGGAGATACTATTGTTTCCATTTTAAAGATGGAGAAACTGAGATGGAGGGCACTTTTGAAACTTGCCTTCCAGCAAGTTTTAAATCAAGGGCTGGGAACTCTGATTCCATGAAGCAGATGGGGTACTGACTGGCGAAGAGCCCAGGGGGTCTTACCAGTCACCCATCGATGGTGCAACCTTGACTTAATGCTTTCTCTTTCTGTGCCTCAGTTTCCTCCTCTGAAACCAAAGACAGCAACAGCATTCACTTGATAGAGTTGTGATAATGAAATAACCTATTCATGGAAAATGCTTAGAATAGTACCTGGCACATAAGTGCTCATAAAATGTTACTGATTATTGTGATTTTTATTATTATGACTAACCAAATTTGCCTTCGTTAGTACTTGCTGAAAAGTCACATTTTCTCTCATGGAACAGCTTGTCTTTTGATATGGATATGTTGTTCTATTTCATTATGAAATAATGTAAACTACTCTACCTTAGAATTAAATTTTCTTTTCAGTCTTGCAGCAAAGGTTACGATCTGAATAAAGGCATGTGTAGCCAACAGAGATTCCTAGGTTCTTGACTTTGGTAAATGTCAACATGTGCTCTTTTCTCCTTGGTATACGTAGCCTTCTTTCATGCTGCCCATCCCGGCTTTATGAGCTGCTAAGCAAATACGAGAGAAGCATTAAGCTGATTCTTGCCTCTTACCTTTCCTGTCTTTGTAACATGATCATTAGGCACAGTCTTCTGCTTGTTGCATTGTACGTAGTCACGTCCTGACAAGCTGCTTTGTCTACTCATCTGAGGCACAGCTTATACCACTGGGCCTTGGAATTTTCTTTAGAGCTGGGAATACCATAGGAGCTTATGCATGCTCAATCTTTCAGTCGTATCTGACTCTTTGTGGTCCCATGGACTTCTCTGTCCATGGGATTTTCCGGGCAAGAATACTGGAGTGGGTCGCCATTTCCTTCTCCAGGGGATCTTCCCAGCCCAGGGATCGAACCTGCGTCTCTTGTGTCTTCTGCATTGGCAGGCGGATTTTTTACCACTGTGCCACCTGGGAAGCGATACATGTGACGGTTTTGTGTGATTGGGAACTGGGTCAGGGTGTTGCGGAAGGGACAGTGCCTAGGACAGCTTTGTCTAGATGGAAAAAGAAACAAGGTTGGTTTGTTAGACCTTTGGCTCTGCATTCTGATCCCATTTTTTTTTTTTTTTTAGCTTTTTATTTTGTATTGGAGTATAGCTGATACCAGTGCACAGCAGAGCAACTCAGCCATACGTATACACGGTCCCATTGTTTGCAACTTCCTTTCCTCATGTTGTGGAGCATGGGGAGTGGGACATCAGTCTTACTGGGTAAAGAGTTTTGTCTAGCAGCTGTGTATTGGACGCCATGCTAAGTACTGGGAAACACTGAGATAAATATGCTCCAGAGCCTGCTCTTAGGCCATTTGCAATGCATCAAGGGGGAGAAATGGAAGAGGAGACCACGCTGTATGAGAGGGGTTATCATGGAGCCGTGCACAGCGTGCTGTGGGTGCAGAGAGGTGGGGCACTCCTTAGAGACAGGCTTCACAGGGGAGGTGTGATGCTGGACCTGCAAGGGTGGGCTTGCCTCAGAGAGAATGGTAGAAGGGATAATCTTGGCAGGCAGAAGGATGGAACACGAGGCTGCGACTGAAAGCTGGGCCTCAGAATGACCGATTCTTTGCTTTCGATTTGAATTACATTGTATAGGATTTTAAACCGTGGTGTGTTGTGTTTAGAAATGTCTATTTTAGGAAGACTGGTGTGAAAGATTGAGAGGAGGAGAGAATTGCTTGAAAGTAAATAATCCCAGCAAGAGAGAGTGAGCCCTGTTGTATGAATGGATTGGAATAGATGGATATGTTGGACTTTGGGACATGAAATCATGAGCACTTAGTGCCAAACATGAGTATGGAACCTTGGGGTTGGCCAACCTTTAAGGGATAGGCAGAAGAAATAAAAATCTCTCTGAGAGACTGAGTAGAGTGATGGAAGAGGATGGAGAGGGTGGATTCCAACAAGAGTGGTGATGCTCAGCAGTGTCAGTGCCTCATAGGGAACAACCAGGCCAGGCTGAGAAGAGACCATTGCAAACAAGGGATCCAGGTTGCTGGTGAGCCACAGGAGAAATGGCTTTAGAGTCCTGCAAGAGTGGAGAACATAGCCGAACGCTTACGGTGCTCAAGCCGTATGGTGGTTCCCAGGGAAAATCTCTAACATTTATATGCATTTGTGTAAGAGGATATGCACAGACATCCAGCTACCCAGGCTGTGGGATTCAGGGAGAAGAGTGGGGGAATCTTAGTGTCAGCTGTCAGTTCAAGTGTTCCTGAACAGTAGCTCTGTCTGCTCTCTAGGGTCTCAGAGAGCTGATTTCTTTCAAACACCATGACTCGGTGCTATTTTGTCTTATTGCTGTGAACATCTTGGAGTAGGTAGATGCCTGGAGACTTTGCTTTCAATTGCAAGTGAAAGTGAAAGCGTTAGTCGCTCAAGTGTCCCACTCTTTGCGACCTTGTGGACTGTAACCCACCAGGCTCCTCTGTCCATGGAATTCTCCAGGCAAGAATACTGAAGTGGGTTGCCATTTCCTTCTCCAGGAGATTTTCCCGACCCAGAGGTTGAACCCAGCCAGGTCTCCTGCATTGCAGGCAGATTCTTTACTGTCTAAGCCACCAGGGAAGCCTCATTTCTAGCCGCTATGCTTACGGTGCTCTCTCCCATACTGAGGCACTCACTGTCCACCTGCTGGGAGTGTAGGTGGCTAGCGATATTGGGAATTCTTTTCGGCTGAAAGAATATCCCTTCACCCAAGATCATCACCTCTGGGACTGGGCTGGGGGACAGCCTGCATGTAATGACTGGTTATTGGAGGTGAGACAGAGGTCCCTGTGACTCAAGGTAGGGTGATCCTGAAGGTCATCCCGCTTCAGAGCATCTGTGGGAGCAGTTGGAATCTGTATTCCTCCCCATTGCTCTAATTCCTTCATCTGCTTAGTCCAGACCCTCTTCACGCGCTTCCCACTGGTGTTGATTCTGAGGCACACTGTAACTAAGTCCCTCTGTGTAAATCTCAGCCATTCTCAGAGTCTGTTTCCTGGGGAGCCACCCTAACTTGATGATTGTTGCCAGTTTTGTTGCTTGCCGAAGCCAAGTTGCCATCAAACTCTGTAGTCCCTCTGACCTTTGCTTCTGAGCCCCCTGAGTGTGTCCAGCCTATCTTCAAGCTGCTGGAATGAGAGTCCTGGCATTGAGTCTTCTTGAATCTCATTGGCAGGGCCACATACCTGCGAATGGACTGTTTGAGGAGGGGAAGGAACCTAGAAGTCAGCTGCTTGGCTCCTCCTAAGACTCCTCCCCAGTCCCAAGGAGAGGTTTTTGAGGTAGGGTGACCCCTTGGTGTAGAAGGGTATCTCTACTCTGCACCCTGTTTTTGCTTCTGCCTCCCCTTCCACCACCCTCCCCTGCTTTCCAGGCTCCTTAAGGCAGTTACTAGTTACCATCCTACATCTTGGGGCTTCCCTTGATATCTCAGTTGGTAAAGAATCCACCTGCAATGCAGGAGTCCTTGGTTCAATTCCTGGGTCAAGAAGATCATGTCTACTTGTAGAGTTCTTGCCAGGGTTACAGATATTACATATAAGTGTGTTTAGCACATTTGATGTTGGGAGGGATTGGGGGCAGGAGGAGAAGGGGACGACAGAGGATGAGATGGCTGGATGGCATCACTGACTCAATGGACGTGAATCTGAGTGAACTCCGGGAGTTGGTGATGGACAGGGAGGCCTGGCGTGCTGCGATTCATGGGGTCGCAAAGAGTTGGACACAACTGAGCGACTGAACTGAACTGAAGGGCTCAACAACGGAGAAGGCGATGACACCCCACTCAGTACTCTTGCCTGGAAAATCCCATGGGCACGGAGCCTGGTAGGCTGCAGTCCATGGGATCGCTAAGAGTCAGACACGGCTGAGCAACTTCACTTTCACTTTTCACCTTCATGCATTGGAGAAGGAACTGGCAACCCACTCCAGTACTCTTGCCTGGAGAATCCCAGGGATGGGGGAGCTTGGTGGGCTTCCATCTATGGGATCGCATAGAGTCAGACACGACTGAAGCAACATCGCAGCAGCGGCAGGGCTGTTAAGGGCTCAATAAATGAATGCATTCATTCACTCATTCAACACTTACTGAGGATAGGCTGCCCACTCCAGTATTCTTGGGCTTCCCTTGTGGCTCAGCTGGTAAAGAATCCATCTGCAGTGCGGGAGACCTGGGTTCAATCCCTGGGTTGGGAAGATCTCCTGGGGAAGGGAAAGGCTACCCACTCCAGTATTCTGGCCTGGAGAATTCCATGCACTGTATGGGGTTGCAAAGAGTCAGACATGACTGAGTGACTTTCACTTTCCCTTTCATCCTACATCTCCTTCCTTTTGTTCATGTTTTTTTTTCTTTTTTTAACGTCAAGAAAAATAAACGTTGAAAACACAGTTGAGATATTTCAAGCAAATGTAGAACCTCTCTTGAAATTTGTTGCAGAAACACCACTGAGCAAACAAACTACTAGGAAGCGCAGCTTAGAAACAAACAGCAGCTGCCACCGTTTCTGGGCTTCTCTCCCCTCCACCTCCCCCACACCTATTTCCCTCACTTCTTTCTAACTCTGTTTGTAATAAAACCTACTGCTCTAATGGCCTAGTAGTTTAACAAGCACAATTTTTCTTTCCCATCTTGAGGTGGCTCCCGGGTGGCTTTGACAGTGACTTTTAGCTCTGGGGTCTCCATGCTCAGAGCTCTAGGCCCTTTCACCACTTTGTCCTGTCTTATGGTTCTGTCTGGGACTTTGTCCACACCTCCCTGACCAAGTGAGGCAGAGATGGAATTTCTAGACTTCTCTATCAGTCTGGAGTGGGGTTTCTTGGCTTCCTGGCTTTATAACAATGGATAATGCTAATTCCAGTTTTGTGAGTGACCAAGTGCTTCAACTGTTGTTTGTCTTACTATTTCTCTTGTTTCCTATGTGGGATTTTTTTAAATGCATGATTTAAAAGAATATTTCTATTTATTTATCTGGCCGGTCTTAGTTGTGGCACATGGGATCTTCGATCTTCGCTGTGGCATGTAGGGTCTTTAGTTGAGGGTCTAGAGATCTTTTATTTAATTATTATTTTCTTTAAATTATTTATTTGGCTGTGCTGGGTCTTAGTTGTGACATGGGAGATCTTTTAGTCGTGACAGGAGAGCTCTTGGTTGCAGCACATGGGACCTAACTCCTTGACCAAGGATCGAACCCGGGGCCACTGCATTGGGAGCATAGAGTCTTAGCCATTGAACCGAGAGTAAAGTCCCGCTATGAGGGATCTTTGAAGGCACATCGTAAAGTGCTTTTCTTGGGCCTGACTTAATAAAAGCTGTCACTTTAATGAGCTCTAACTTGTCACATTAACCTCATTTATCTTCTTCTCCATGAATATGAGCACTTCTCCCTGTGAGTGTTATAGAGGTATGGGATTCCTCGGCTTAAAAACGATTCCTATTAGATATTAGATTGCTGACTTTGGGCAGGTGGGTGCTAAGCCCTCACCTGCTCTTTCCCAGGACTCTCCTGGGTAGATGTCATCCCCGTTTTATCTGCACAGAGACTGTATTGCTCTTCCAGGGGGTCTTGGATTCAGGTAGCCACACCAGACAGAGCTGGTGTTGAGCCCAGGTCTGTCTGAATGTAAAATCCAAAAAGGTCTGTCTAAAAACCTGAGAGGTATGTCTGACCCTTGCCCCCCTGCCCCTCAGTCACTGTCATGCCATTTGGCAGTGTTCTGAAAACCTGTTGACTGGAGATGGGAAATGCTCTTCAGGTCAGAGGTTGAGGTCTTCTTCATTTGTCCCTCAGTGTTTGTTGTTGTTTTGTTTCATGCTTGTGTTTTTTTTAGGTGAGTTAATGCCTAACATTTAAAAATGAGGAGATCTCACATTATGCAAAATGTTCAAGTTCATTTCATTTTAGACCTGGTAAGACTGTGTTCATAGGTTGAAGCGACAGCTGTTGGTTCCAGCTAGGCACCCCCCTCCACCTACAAAGGAGACATGACTTCCTCAGTTTGCCAAAGGCCTCCGTGGCCCACCTCACTCTTCTCTGTTACTTGCTTGCCCTCTGTGGACATGTGCATTTGTGATTCCTGATCTAGGCCTTTAAAGAAATCATTTCTGTCCAAGTAGGAATCAGAAGAGATCAAAGTCACTTTCTGCCTGTGAGTTGAATTTTATAGGCTTTGCTTTTTCTTTTTGACTTTTGGGGTTGGTAATTCAGGAATAATAGACATAATTATTGGCTATTTACTGAGCACAGGAACATTTCGGTGACTTCGGGGTTAGCAGACACCTGTTCGTGGGTAAGGATGTGTGACATTCTCCAGGTTCCTTTGCATTCTGGGTCCTGCCGGGACCCTCCCAGTCCTGCAAGAACTGGAGGCTGTCTACAAAAGCGTGTTTTGCAGAGGCAGCATTGTCGGGAAGGGAGATGAATTCAGAGGAATACGATTCCGTTTTCTCTTGAACACCGTTGACTGTCGCCGGAAGACTGCCCCACGGTATAGCTCCTTTCCCAACTGCCAGTGCTCTGTGCAGCCAGCAGATCAGAAAGGTCAAACAGAAAGGTCTTAAAAATTAGAGCCCCCTTAGATGGATGTGTCTTTCATTTTATGCCGATGTACCTACAAGTGTGTTTCCATTCGACAGTATGAAATGAGTTTTTTTTGGTTGTTGTTGTTTCCATGAAAGTCTTGTCTCCTTTTGTTCTGATTTAAACACATCTCATAGAAGTGTAAAATAGAAACAAATGGATTTTGTCTCATTTCATAGCTGCAGCTGAATTAAATTTTAATGCTCTTTAATATTAACATATGAGAGCCTCTCCAAAGCTGTTATTTATTTGCTAATTTTAAATGTGCATTTGCTTTTGATTAAGACAACGGCTAGAGTATTGTTTTGAATTTTTATTGTTTATTTCTTTTCTTGCAGGACCCCGCAGGAATCTTTGAATTGGTGGAACTTGTTGGCAATGGAACATATGGACAAGTATATAAGGTAAGTTCATTGAGCTTGAACATGGCTCATGTGTGGTTTCGGTTCATGAATGCTGAATAGCAGTACTGTCTGTTCTCACTCATACATGTCTCATAACAGATTAAAAATGAAATAATATACTTGTTAATTGACTCTCCATCTTTTTAAATGAATCTGTAGTCCCATTGCCTGAACTGGATTCTGGGGTTTGGGCATTTCCATTCATTATATGTTACAGAGCTTATATCTGATGTGTGAATTCTAATGCTACATACTTGAAGCTCTCTGAACTGTTTAGTTTCGTTAATCGCTGCCAGAACTGGTTTTTAAAGGCACGAATGATGCTATTTACTTTAGAAATTTAAACTATTAAAGTATCACAGCTGGAAAAGGAGATTTGCTACTGGCCTAGGGCATGAGTTAAATGAGTTTAGTGAACAGTGTTAGGAGAACACTGGCTGCCTCACAAAAAGCAGGACTAATGGCAGCAATGACTCTTACAAAATAGGAAATAATTAAAAGCTAAACTAGAGGTTGAATTGAGGAATAAAATGTTCTTGTTCTTATACTGATTTTTGCTTTCAGATTCACCTTAAACATGCTTTTAAAAGATATTTTTTCCCAGTAAATGACCTAAAAAAGTGATTGTTTAGAAAAGTGGCTTGATTCTCCTGATTATCAAAAGAAAATCGAAATTACCTTTTTGGACTAAAGCTCAGGGGGTTTTAGTGAATGAGCTATTGAAATAAATGCCTTCGAAACAGACCAACTGTTTCCTCATGATTATTTTAAGAGAAATGTCTATCACTTTTCCTAAGTGGTAGTGATATGAGATGACATTTCAACTGTAAATTCTCTGTCTTGTTGTTCTATTTGTTAAAAATTTCCTTCTTTGAATCTTAAACGTCTCTTAGTTGATTTAATTATTGAAGTCCGCCAGATTGTAATATTTTAAGTACTCTAGAAAGTCAAAAGAATATGTGTGTATATATTTAAGTGTATGTAAATTATAAACATTTAAACTTTTTTTTACCAGGTGGTACCCTTTGATGTCCACTCAGGAAAATTTCTCTCTTGCAAAATTAGATTATTTCCTAAAAGGTCAACCCCCTGCAATTAGAAAGAATGTAGTCTACCCCAGCTGTTCACTTGATGTTGATCCTGTCTGACACAAGAAAGAAAGGTGTCTCAGCAAATGCTTTTAAATACTTTCAGTGAAGATAATTAGGTTGGAAGATTGTGTTATTGCATTTCGAGAAATTGGATTGAACTTGTGAATTAATGTGAGCTAATGAATTAAGCCCTGGATTTAGGCAGAAAATTACTTCTGATTTGCTGTCAATATGGAGAAACAACTCTGTATAATGCTGTTGTTTTTATAGTGCCATTCCATTGTGCTCTGCTTCCCACCTGTGGAAGGTACGTTTGGAAGGTGCTTCACAGCTTTGTCCACTAATCTAAGAGGTGGACTGTACACTCCTGCAAGAGAGGATAATAACAAGATAAGGATTCTTAATTAAGGATGAGACTGTTTGGAAAATCCAAAATTAGCTCCAATTTTTTTGGTACCTGAGGGGAAAAAAAAACAAGTGGCAAGAGGTCTCAGCTCTTTAGAGAGGAAAAAAATACACCAACCAAGTTGTGAACACTATTGTTCTGAAGGGTGCCCTTCTCTTAGTGGTTGATCCAGAAGTTTGGCCCCTCTCAAGCTTAGGGGAGCCTGCACAGCTGGCCACGGCAATCACACTGGATTTGCAGATAGGAGACTGGTTTCTTGTACCAGCTCTTTGTGTTGTTTTGTGGCACCGCAGCTTTTCTGTGCAATAGTCAAGTGAGAGTGTTTCTATAAATGCTTTGGGGACTTAGAATGATTGATCTGAAGAATTAAACCTCCATACCCGTTAAGGATTGGGTTTCTAGGCAACCTAGATGACATTAGGTGGCACCCCCTCCAGGACAGACACACCTGGGTTTCCTGAGTCACTAATCCAATCCTGCCGTTACTCTGAGCTCTGGAGGATTAAAGCTTAATAAAACTGCCAAACTGGATTTCAACTATACGTGAACTTAAAGAGAAATAAGTTAGGAAGTGATTGTTCACATTATAGGTTAGATTTAACCTTTATGGAATAGGTATATTTTAAAAATACTGTACACATGAATATAAATTTTATAGCCCTAAGAACAGATTTCTATATCAAAAATTCTATGATACTTTCTTTATATTAAATATTAAATCTTTTAATTTTTGTAACTCTAGCTTTTATTGTTCCTAGATTTCATAAAATGAGGTATAATTTTATGAACATTGATGTGGATGTAGCCTTTCTTTTCTGGAAAGATTCTTAAAACTTTCTTTTAATAAGTTGTGCTAAAAGAGTCATAACATAATTTTATTTTCATAACATAATTTTATTTACGAGTAGTTTTTTTTAAGATGTAGCATCTTTTAAAAAAATTGATTATTTAGTTTTTGGCTGTGTTGGATCTTCACTGCTCCTTGGGCTTTTCTCTAGTTGCAGCAAGGGGGGCCACTCTCTATTTGTGGTGTTCAGGCTTCGCATTGCAGTGGCCTCTCTTGCTGCAGAACAGGGGCTCTCAAGGGCTTGGGCTTCAGTAGTCATGGCGTGTGGGCTCAGTAGTCGTGGCTCCCGGGCTCTGGAGCACAGGCTCAATGGTGGTGGTGCACAGGCTTAGCTGCTTCACGGCATGTGGGATCTTCCTGGACCAGGCACTGTGTCTGCTGCATTGGCAGGCTTATTCTGTACCACTGAGCCACCTGGGAAGCTCTACAGGTAGTTTTTTAAGAAGCATACTTAACTGAATAAACAAAAGTATATGCAGATATTAAGAAAATGTTGCTTGGATTGTATCTTCATTTAAGCCACATACATCTAGATGTGGAAGTATATTTTATATAAAGGTCATTTAGTTACCTTTAGCTTTTCGAAGTGGAGAAGGCAATGGCACCCCACTCCAGTACTCTTGCCTGGAAAATCCCATGGGTGGAGGAGCCTAGTGGGCTGCAGTCCATGGGGTCACTAGGAGTCGGACACAACTGAGCAACTTCCCTTTCACTTTTCACTGTCATGCATTGGAGAAGGAAATGGCAACCCACTCCAGTGTTCTTGCCTGAAGAATCCCGGGGACGGGGGAGCCTAGTGTCCGCACAGAGTCGGACACGACTGAAGTTACTTAACAGCAGTAGCAGCTTTTCGAAAGTAGCTTCTAGTTTTACTCCCAAGTCTAGCTTGATCTCTCTGTCCTTGGAAGGGTAGATTTGTTTAACTTTTGCATTTTGGTCCTATGTGGTCAGATGATAGTTTAGTATCTGTTTTTTGCTTTATTTACTAGACAGAATACATAAATAATGAAGAGTAGAGAGTCTCTGTCAGGGTTTTTTTTTTTTTAATGAGGAAATCATCTTCTTGGGCCTATAAAAGTGAAAAAGTGAAGTTGCTCAGTCGTGTCCGACTCTTTGTGACCCCATGGACTGTAGACTACCAGGGTCTTCTGTCCATGGGGATTTTCCAGGCAAGAATGCTAGAGTGGGTTGGCATTTCCTTCTTGGGCCTATGGCTCCCATTAAAAAATAAACCAACAAAAGGCCACATACCTGCTTGCTGAAGACTTTGGCTGTTCATTGGCATGCCATTTATTGGAACCTGATGAAATCAAATTTCATCTCATTTTTGTTAAAATAGAGTAATTATTTTAATAGATCCAAATAATTGTTTACTGTTCATCGCTAAAACACCACTAAATCTTAGCCACAGTTTTCAAAAGTGAACATTCATCTATCTTGTTTCTTAATTTGCCCTTTGGAAATATATATTGATGATTGCAGGGGTGAAGACCTTATTACTGAGTGACAGTGTAAATCAGGAATACGGTAGATTCCTCTGTATCTCTGAGGTTTCTCTTAAAACCTCCTCTAGGTTGTAAAGTATGAGATCCAGAGGCAGTGTTGGTTATAGTGCTTGTGGAGAGAGAACACTGAAACTCTGTGTGTGTGTGTGTGTGTGTGTGTGTGTGTGTGTGTGTGTTTTCAAAGGGTTGCAAACTTTACAGATATATGACCTACCTTATAGGTTATCTAGCCCAGTCATTCCTCTGCTAGCAATCTGTTCCATCCTTGATCACCTCCACTCATGTGGAACTCATTGCCTCCCAGTCATCCTATTTATCTGCAATTTTCTTTAAATGTTCATTGTCGTATTGAGCCAAAATTCTGCCTTCCTGAAATGTTTACCAGTGCAAGCTCATTCCATGTAACTGTTTAAAAAAAAAAAATTAAATTCTCTTCCACAAGAACATAGTCCTTCAAAAGACTTCTCTCTTCTTCCCCCAAACACATATTTGTATCTCCTGGTCTCCAGGCATTAGAGCCTCAGTTGCTTAATTCTTCCTATGACTTAGACTTGAGGTCTTTCATTATCTTGACTTTTGTCCTGAAACAATTCTAACATATTAATGAAAATAATATTTGATACTATACAATAGTATTTTCTATGTCATAAAACATCTTGTACATATAATCTGATTTCTGATTTAATTTCTGTAATAATTTCTTGAGAACCTTGCTCTCGCTTCAGGGTCTTTATCAGAATAGTTCTCTCTAGAGCACTCTCTCCTCAGTTTCCTCATGACTGGGTCTTTGTCTTTCAGAACCCAGCACACATGTTACCTCCTCAAGGAATCTACTTTTCAGGCAGCCACTGCTACTGCCTTCCTCCCTCACTTGAGAACCTTGCTCTCGCTTCAGGGTCTTTATCAGAACAGTTCTCTCTATCTAGAGCACTCTCTCCTCAGTTTCCTCATGACTGGGTCTTTGTCTTTCAGAACCCAGCACACATGTTACCTCCTCAAGGAATCTACTTTTCAGGCAGCCACTACTACTGCCTTCCTCCCTCACTGACTTTCTCTATCACATCAACTTATTTCTTTGCCTTCGTGGCATTGACACTCTCTGAAATTATCTTACGTCTTTGTTTATGTATATATTAAACAGTTGAAATGCACCATAAAGGAAAAATAAGGATAGGGGCCTAGTCTGTCTAGCAATTGCTGTATCCAGCATCTGGTACATAGGTACACTAAATGGTGACCTGTGTGGGGCCCAGAGTTGAGCTCTGTTTTCCTTAATAGTTCTGTCTATATTTGTTCCCAGTACTTTTTCAGCATTTCCCATAAAATATCTGCTTACTTCAGACATGCATATATGGATAAAAATAATCAACAGAATTCTCTACTTGTTTCTTATGGTAGGAGCTGGGTGTGGATTTTATGTTAAATTAATTATCGATAGTCTGTGGAAGCAAGCCCCATTCTAGAAATTTACAAATGAGGCCAATCAGTTTTCTGAGGTTCAGTCTCCTGGTAGAGGTTCCCAAACTTTACTGTGTGAAACAAATGTTTGAGAAATGATTTAAAATATAGATTTCCAGGCCTAACCTCTTAAATCTTGTTCAGTAGGTCTGGTTGGGATCCAGGAATCTGCACTTCTAATAAGTTTATAGAGTCTTGCTAACGTTCAGAGCCCTGGGGCCACACTTCCAGAAACTCTGCAAAAATGATTGTCAGTTACCCTGTGGTAGGCCTGCCAGGTGGCACTAATGGTAAAGAACGCACCTGCCGATGCAGGAGACAAAAGAGACTTGGGCTCAATCCCTGGGTCAGAAATTCCCCAGGAGAATGAAATGGCAACCCACTCCAGCATCCTTGCCTGGAGAATCTCATGGACAGAAGAGCCTGGCGGGCTACAGTCCATAGGGTCGGAGACTTGAACATGACTGACTTTGCATACACGCAGGGCTACTTGAGTGAATGTTAATCCCAATTTTTTTTTTGTAATCATTTAGAGTTTGGGGGATGGGTAGCCTGGTGGGCTGCCGTCTATGGGGTCGCACAGAGTCGGACACGACTGAAGTAACTTAGCAGTAGCAGCAGAGTCTTTTGCTGACTCTAACATGCATAAACTGAGAAAAGTTAAAAAAACACAAAGATTTTGATTTGAGATTTGATGCTAGCCAGGTGTGACATACTCATTCTGAGATTTTACTTTTGCTGTTTTTATTTGACCTGCTTATGATTGCAAGTAAGGTTGTTTCTGAATAATTCAACTCAAAACAAAACCTGAGAATTGAAAGGTCAAAACTGACCTGGTATAGTAGAAGAATCTGAGCCCACTGCATGAGATTTCCTTACATGTGTAGATTGGGATCTCTTAATAAACCATCTGTTGAAGTAAGGCAAAGCATTTTAATAGTAAGCTAATTAACAGTCTTAATATGGAGGTGATTCTGTGAAATACTTAGGATTCAGCGTAGTTTATCATAGTCTCTTCTAATGAATCATGAATTACACTGTTCACTTCTTGTTTGGTAAGGAGTGATTATAGGAGAATGTCAAATTTCTTAGATAATAATGGCATTTACTTTTTTAAACAAGAATTCCAACATAAAGAATACATTATTTCACATTTGTTGAGTGCCAGTGAAAAGGCCCTGTGCTTTGTATAGGGAAAATGCAGAGCCAGTCGAGGTGGTTCCTAGTCTAAGAAGTGTGCAATCAGGTTAACTAATTATTGTGTGCTAAAGTTTTCGAATATTGTGTCTTAGTTACTCTTCATGTTTTTATAGGGGAGGAAACTAAAGCACACTTAAGTAAACCACATTATCCCTTAAAGGCAGGGTTTCTCAACCTTGGCACTGTTGACATTTGGACCAAGTAGCTCTTTGTTGTCAGGGTGTTGTCCTGTGCATTGTAGGGTGTTTAGCCGCATCCTTGGCCTCTACCTATGAGATGCCAGGAGCACTCCCAAAGTCCTGACAATCAGAAGTGTTTCCAGACGTTGCCAGGAGTCTCCTGAGGGGTAAAATTGTCTCCCTCCCTGCCCCATTCAAGGACCACTTCTATAAGGATAAGACAATGTAGCAAAAACTCTTTAAACTGATGTACAGACAGACAGTGGGAGTATAAAAGTGGAGCATTGTGAATCAGAGTGGGGACCTAAATGGACTATGGGAAGGGGATTTGGAAAAAGCTTGGAGGCCTTGTCATCTGCACATCATGGGGTGTAATTTAGCATTTTCATTAGTGGAAAGAAGTGTAATGAAAAGGAGTTTGGAGCAGATCTGTCTTTCCTGTTCTCTTATTAACTGGGCTCTTGGGCCAGATCTAATGTGTTGACTGCCTTTAAAAAGAATTTTTGTACTGTTCATAGTGACAGATTATCTATTAAAGTAAATTAATGATATAGCCCAAGGGTACTAAAAGGGTACTTTCAATTTTCTTAAAAAAAGGTAGCTACCAAAAATACCCCAGCACTATTTTTCTAGGAGTGTATAAATTGTGATTTTTAACATCAAATAGATCTTTTGAAAGATGTCTCTAAGATGCTGTAGCACGTGCGGAGCATTGTTCCTAGTCATAGGTTCATTTGACCATGGCTGAGCCTTTGGGATTATTTAGTTATTATTGCTTCACCTCAGAGGGCACTGTCATTGTAGTTGGGCAGAATTACAGGGAAGAGTTTTATTCCTGCCCCGTAAGTAGAACCACTTACCCTTGAAGTGGGTTGGCTTGTCGAGCTTTTCATAGATCCCTGTGTTTGTTGCATCTAATTTGGCTCAAAACTGTGCCACCTCGTGCTGTGATCCATTGGGTGTGATGAATTAGATGGTTGCTGTGGCAGCATTTGGGTAGACCTTTGTGAGCCCATGTGCCGTATGCATAAGGAAGGTTGCTTTTTTGCTGGGTGGCCAGACCTCCAGAGTTGCTCCCAAAACCTGCCATAGGGGAGTTGGTTGGATTTCTTGTAGCTACCAGTGTTGCTCAGCCCTCATTGTCTATGGAAATAATCTGGATAGTTTTGAAACACTAAACATATCTGGGCCTTTCTCTGGAGATTTGGTTTTAGTGGGTCTGGTGTAGGACCAGGTAAAGCTGGCTTCCAGAACTTCCCTGATGCTTCTACTGCAAAACCAGAATTGAGATCCACTGGATTAAGGTATTGCCTGTCAGGGGATTTAAAGGCTCTTTTAGGTGTCTCTGCCTTTGAGGAGACATCTCTTCTACTCTTACCTGTATCCTGGGGTTCTGTTTACCTTGTTTAGTTACTTATTCAGTGTCATCCTTTATAATAAATATCATTAGCAATTTGGCACATGTATACCCACCTTTCCTTTGAAGTGTTTAGATTGCTTTAGTTTAAAATACTTCCCGTCCATCTCATGTCAGTGACTTGCCAAATAACTTGATGCATAGCACCCTGGCGACTTATAGTTTTTAGATCTCCTAACACCCTTAATGACTTGGTGAGTATAAGGCAGTCTCAAGTAATTAAACAATCAATAGTTACTAAGTAATTACCATTACTGGGAGATGATTTGTGACCTGTGGAATGAAACTCCATCAGGATTATAGGCACAGAATTTAGGGCCATCTACACATTTGAAACTCTTAAAAAGAGTGATTAATTGGGGCCCTAGTTTGAATTTCTTACCTCTGTGGTTTAACCTCAAATATAATTGTATTAAGTCCACTTGGATGTTTTTGCACGTGCAAAAATAAATAGCTGCTGTCTGGCAAGCAAATATGTGCTCTCCACTGAGTAGGAGCCCTGCTCGGTGGTGAGATTCTGGAGTAGGGGGACGAGGCATTGCCCAAACCTCCACGTTGGGCGGAGCACAGCCTCCTCTGCTGAACGTTGTGGCCTTGGGCAGGGATTCTGATTTTGGTCCTGTTCCTTGCTTTCCCAGGCAATGCACAGACATGCTGTCTGTTTTGTTCCCATCTGCAACAAAAGAAGAGAAAACAGCAGCTGGCTTACTAGACTCTTAACAAATACAAAATAGCTATCATAATGATGATAATAATGAAATCATCTTTCTAGACTGAAGAGTTATGAACTAAAGTATGTAAAGAGTTCAGTCTCCTTTAGGGAGATGATGCTCTGTTGTTTTAGAAAACTGGCCCATGATTACATAATACAGCCCGTTGGGACTACCGTCTTTGGCAGACCACTAGCATGTTCCAGATGATATCTTTCTTTAAAGTATTTCTTGAGAAATTCAGTTTTGTTCTGTGTGTCACATTGAGGAAGGTAGTAGGAGTTTCTCAGCTGAATTTATTAGAAATCTTACTACTTTTAAATTTTGTCTCTTTGTCTCTCTTTGCCTCTTTCCTTCCCCCATCCTCTTATCGTGGTAAAATACCAACGCTATAAAATATTGTTCAGTAGCATGAAGTACGTTCACGTGTTGTGCAACCATCCCCACAATCCAAATCCAGAACTTTCTTCTCATCATCCCCAGCTGAAACTCTGTACTCAGTAAACAGTAACTCCCTACTCCCCCCTCCCTCTCCCCGGCACCAGCCTGCCTTGCCTTTCTTTTCTAAAATATTCCCAGTAAACTTAATTGTAGAAGGGATGGGTTCCTGTGAGCTTCCTGTAACACCAACTCTCTATCAAGCCCCAAAGAGTCCTGCAAACCTGTGTTTCTCATGAGGACTCACCAGCCTGCTTTGTCCTCCAGGTGACTGACCACCCAGTACCTGCAGAGCAGCATCTTGTTCTAAGAAGCTGAAACTGGCTGACACGCTTGACTTTTCTACCCTGTTTATGTCTAAATAAAATGACCCTTCTCAGGTGGAGTTAGAAGTAGAGGAAGAGGTCAGTTCCGTTGGAGCATTTTATACGAATCCTTTCAGGGTATTGTTCGTGTTTTCTTTATTCAGTTGTTTTGGGCTGCGATTCTTTTCCGTACAGTTTTACAGGGAGATTTCCCTTTACCTTACTGCATCAACTGTTTTCTTTTTTTAGTAGGAAAATGTTTGTTTTCCATAGGAAATCCAGCAGTTCATAGAAAGAATGTTCTAGAAGGAGGATAGTTGGGGTGGCCCCAATGTAACATCCCTTCTCAGCTACTCCTCTGAACTCCCCTCCTGCATCCATCCATAGAGCAGCCCTACGCTGAGGTCCCCAGGCCTGGATTCCTCTGTCTCCCCCTCCAGCCTCATCTTTGGTAGATCCTGGCTCCTGTGGATTCAGTGGTGTCACAGTCCCCACAGACTGTTTGTTCTGCTACCTGCCTGGCATGCTTAACCCTTCTCTGCTCCCTGGGACCCTTGCTGACCTCTCTTTTCTCACCTTGCCCTTGCTGTTTTGTTCTGTTCTGTCTGGCTGTTTCCACTCTATAAACTCTGAGCTCCTTGAGTTCTGGAACATTACCTAACTATTTCTCTACTGCCAAAACAGACTAGATGGCTAAAAATACCGATTTAAAAAAAAAGTATACTACTTCCATGTTTTGCTGATTTTGGAACGCCCTATCTCAGTGGAGATGATTGGCTGGCATCACCAATTCAATGGACATGAACTTGTGTGAACTCCGGGAAACGGTAAGGGACATGGGGGCTGGGCTTGCTGCAGTCCATGGTGTCGCAAAGAGGCAGACACGACGTAGTGACTGAACAACGCCACAACAGTCTCAGTAGAATGTGTGTCATTTTTGCTTAATCTCAGCTGTGGAAGCCTGTGAAACAAGGAGACTGACACTCAGTACAACATTTCATAATAGCCAACACCCACTAAATACTGATACATTAAATAAAAACAGTGTCCACCTACTATGCAGTATAATAGCAAAAAAAATAGGATAATGAAAAAAGCATTTCCCCGTCTTTCTGAAGGTGGTTTCATGGACATGAGTCTAAAACTGACCCTGTTCCTAAACCCAAGAGGCTGCAGGCCAGTTAAACTTGCAAGGGCCCTGGTGCACACTCTGGAGACAGAGATGGGTCTCCTTTTGCCACTTTATCTCTAGGACTGTGGCTTAAACATCGATATCCATGATTAGAACAGTTTTCATAAAACCTTTATCTTGATTATTTCATTGGATTTTCACAGTCTCCCCGCAAGTGAGACAGAAGGGGGTATGATTATTCTGGTTTTAAAGTTTGAAGAAGTTGAGGTCTCAATATAAATGACTTTTCTGAGGGCACCAAGCAGACAGGTAATAAAGCTTGACTTGTGGTCTCATACCCTAATTTTTCTCTTAGCTCCACAGGCAAGTTTCCTAAGAAGAAATCTGGGTGAGGATGAGATGTGGAAATCCCCCTAAATCTTTGGCAGGGATTGGTTTTACCCTGCTCTTGCATTGCATGTTTAAAATTAATTTAGGATAGATCCCGATCAATTTGAATGTGTACTATAAAGCAATGATGCCTTAACTTGTTTCAGTATATACTTCATCTAATCTCTAAATCAAAAATACCGAAGGGTGATTGATGGTTGAGTAATACATTTTTTATACAAGGAACCAAATTGTTATTTCCCAAGAAAGATAAGAAGTTAATTCTTTTCCATCTACAAAAAGAAACTGGCATGGCTTCAGTTTGTTACATTTTACGGCATAAAATGTTGCTATACTGATCATCTGAAGTTGGTTGCTTCTTTTCTCATCCCTTGTTTTTGATGGGAGGAGGCAGGAATAGCATATTTCTAGACTTCTTCAAAAATCATCTCCAATAGCCAGGTGCATGATTTTTTTTTTTTCTTCCCCAAAAAGACTCTGCAGTCAGACTGGAGCTTGATAAATGTTTGTTGAATTGAATTGGTTTATTCTCTCAGCTGCAGTTGTGTACTTTTGTGAGCAAATGGTTAAATCTTACCGCACTGGAGACCATGCAGATATTTGCCAGGTGCATATCTGTACTTGTTTCTCTTCTGAGTAGCGGGAAGCCTGGTTAGCTGTAACCCGATGTGGCATGGTGGTAAATTGCTTACTCTTTGATTTTGTGTTTTCCCCTCTTAGGGGAGCCTAGGTTTCTGTATTTGGGGTTGAGGTTGGGAGAGACAAACAGAGGAAAAAAGGAAAGAATTCCTGGGTAATTTAGTTGAGAATGATCTGGCAACAGTGTCAAGGTACAAACTATTTGTTGAATCATGAGTTCAGGTTGAGAATCCCTGTGTAGGCTTTCCATTTCTGTTTCCATGAAGGACCACACTATTCACTTTTTTCCTGTACAGATTATAAGTATGTAGCACCCATGACCCAAGTATGCCAGCACTGCCTCTAAAGTATCAGGTGCTTCAATGAGAAGTCTGACCTGCATTCATCTCCTTCTTTCTCCTTTTGTGTCAAAAGAGTGAAAGTTAGTGAAAACAAAGGACAGTGTGCTTTTTATTTTGGGGGATGGAGGCAGAGTTGATTGTCTCTTAAAAGGATTTTCAAATTAAGCAGACTCTGATTTTCCCCAGCTAATTCACCTCGTGACTTCAGCAGAAGAGAATGTTTTGTTCCCCAGATGTTTAGTACATTTTGTTCTACTGTTTTGTATCCATTTATCCATGTTGAGAGATCCTTCAGAACTTTCAAATCCTTTCCTAAAGAAACTGATCACGGAAGCTAAGCACCAAAAGCACTCCTGTCCCCATATGGATATGCCCGCCTCTGAGTGCTGAAAGGAGATGGTGCTTGACACCCAGCCCTGATGGTCTACAGCAGGATGGGCATGGGGTGAGAGGCGAGGATGACTAACAAGGCGCCAAGGCTGCCCTCTTCCTCTGGTCTCCAGCTTATCCATTGCTCAGGACAAGACTTGCTTGAACAAGACTAATGGCTATAGTTAATCATCTGAGTAAATATGGAAGGCGTGGCCAAGAAACCAGTGTTGGAGTGTTGGTAGGGGATAGGGAAAAACACAAAATGGGGTGGGGTGGGCACAATAAGCCTGCCAACAAAGCCCAAAACAAAACAGCAGTGTCCAAACAAAAAACTCTTTGTTTGAACATTGTTTTCCAGTCTAGAAGCGAAAGAGGTTTATGAGTACCTGATTCAGCTGACGAGTAATACCATGATCAATTGTAGTTTTTGAAGTCTGGTGTTAATACTGTACATCATGGTGTTAGTTATCCTTCAGATCCACGTATTTATGAATACATAAAAGTAAGCGTGCATGGTAAGTCGCTTCAGTCATGTCCAGCTCTTGGCAACCCTGTGGACTGTAGCCCACCAGGCTCCCCTGTCCATGGGATTCACCAGGCAAGAATACTGGAGTGGGTTGCCTTGCCCTCCTCCAGGGAATCTTCCTGACCCAGGGATTGAACCCACATCTTTTATGTCTCCTGCGTTGGCAGGTGGGTTGTTTACCGCTAGCGCCACCTGGGAAGCCCACATAAAAACAAAACAGGTGCTGATTGTGTTTCCTGTCCCACTCTACTCCCTGCTTTCATCACCACTAGCCTTCTGCCGTCTGCATTATCAGTGTCGAAGGGCTTCCTTATTCTGTACGTTTGTTTCCAGGGAACATCTCTGCATTTCCAAGTCTGTGGTCCTCATGTTGTTATTCTAACACTTGAATCCAGAGGTTATGTGGGCTTATGAAAGCCATTTGCCGACTGAGACCATGAACATCCAGAGGTTTCAAACATCTTACTCAGGACATTACCTCTCAAGAAGGGCGTGATGCACAAAACTGTCAGGCCTACAGAGCTCTACTAATGAACCATCCTCTCTGTGGTCTTGGGTAAAGCTCAGAGTTTTCTTTTCAGATTTCCTCAAGGAGCACAGCTCAGGGAGCTGACCAGCTAAGGTTTGTGAGCAGGTGAGATTTAACTGACTCCTCTGTATCTAGTGTCTATTCCGCAGTAAATATGGGGGCGAAAACTCG
Source organism: Ovis aries (assembly GCF_016772045.2). Lineage (NCBI taxonomy): Eukaryota > Metazoa > Chordata > Mammalia > Artiodactyla > Bovidae > Ovis > Ovis aries. The sequence continues at coordinate 216,809,514 of NC_056054.1, forward strand.
CTCTTCCAAGTCTGTGTTTTGGGTTAAAATAGAAGCGATTAAGTACCTAGTGTTGAATGTTAGTTTAAAAAACTGAGTAGATGTACAAGGGTTTGTATATTATCTGGTGTTTATGTTGACAGAGTTCTGTATTTTTTTGAATTGGATTTCTCCCTGAGAAGAGGTAGCAGTTGAGGTCAGTTCTCTTTCTGGTGGTACAGTCTCACCTTACAATATAAATGTGGTCAGGAAAGCTGATTATATTAGAATGAAAGTGAAAGCGTAGTTGCTCAGTTATGTCTGACCCTTTGCAATCCCCTGGACTGTAGCCCGCCAGGCTTCTCTGCCCATGGGATTCTCTAGGCAAGAGTACTGGAGTGGATTGCCATTTCCTTCTCCAGGGGATCTTCCCAACCCAGGGATGGAACCTGGTTCTCCTGCATTAGAGGCAGATTCTTTACCATCTGAGCCACAAGAATAATGACACTTTATAGATGGTTTTATTGGTAAAGAACCTGCCTACCAATGCAGGAGACATAAGAGATGCGGGATTGATCCTGGGTCGGGAAGATCCCTTGGAGGAAGACATGGCAACCCACTCCAGTGTTCTTGTCTGAGAAGTCCCATGCACAGAGGAAGCTGGCGGGCTACCGTCCGTAGGGTTGAAAAGAGTTGGATACGACTGAAGCAACTTAGCATGCACACACGCATACTAACATATACTTTGGAGGGTGGGATTTGGAGGGTGGGGGATATTTACAAAATTCTCCAGAATAAAAGTTGTAAGAAATAACAGATACCAGCTTTGGTCAGACGAGGGACTGGCACACCTGCTGAAATGCGCAAAGCCTAAGAGCTGGCTTACCGGCAAACACACCCCAGTGACCTGTGTGCCGTCAAAGGTCACACTGAGGAAGAATGTTTCTACCTTTCTAGATTTAAACCTTAGAAGTTAAGATGCGTTCAGAACTCTAAGAACAATCTCCTTATATTTTTTTACTCTGAGTCCTCTCTTATGTTAAGAGTTTCTTAGATTTAATATGCACTTTAGGTGGCAGTTTTTTTATCTGAAATATAGTTGGTGTACAATGTCACTTTAGTTTCAGGTACATATATATGTATATATATACATATATATAATGGTTTGATATTTGCATAGATTATGGAATGATCACCATCATAAATCTAATAATCAGTGGTCTTATTCAGAGTTATGATAGTATTACTGATGGTATTCCTAATGCTGTATCCCTGTGACTTATTATATATAACTGTAGGTTTGAACCTCTTCATCCCCTTTACCCATCTTCCCCCCTCCCTTTTCTTGACAACCACCCATTTATTCTCTGTATCTATGAGTCTGTCTTTGTTTTGTTTTGTTTTTGAGATTATACACATAAGTGAGAGCCTGTGGCATTTGTCTTTCTCTGACTTTTTTCATGTAATATAATATCCTCTATGTCCATGCATGTTATTGAAAATGGCAATATTTCATTCTTTTTCATTGCTGAGTGATACTGACATATGTGTGTGTGTGTGTGTGTGTGTGTGTGTGTGTGTGTAGCATATCTTTATCCATTTTTCCATCAATGGACACTTAGATTGGTTCCATATCTTGGCTATTGTAAATAATGCCTCAGTGAACATTCGAATGCATACATCTTTTTGAATTATGATTTTGTTTTCTTAGGGTAAACATCCAGAAGTGAAATTACTAAATCATATGGCACTTCTATTTTTAATTTCTTGAGGAGCCTCTATTCTGTTTTCCATAGTGGCTTCAACAATGTATAATCCCACCAACAGTGCACGACCTCACCAACACTTGTTATTTGTTGTCTTTTTGATGATAGCCATTCTGACAGGTGTGAGGTGGTATCTCATTGCGGTTTTAAGTGAAAGTTCTTGAGTTTTTTGTGGTTCATGTGTCTCTTTAAAGTTCAAGCACTGACTTTGTTCTGCTAACAATAGAAGCAGTACTTGTATACAAACATGTATGTATAGGGTATACACAGAGTACCCATTATAGGAAAGGCTCCTTCCACAAGCTCATGAAATGTGGATACTTACTACTTATGATCCCTACTGTTCAGATGAAGAGTCTGACCTTAGAAAACTTGACTTGTGCTAAAAGCTGAAACCACCCACAACCTTTTGATGCCAAAGACTTAAGCAAATATAATTAATTAGAAGAATGGAAGCATGGTGGGCTGAACTCAGGCATTCAGTGATGTAACCTTTAACTTAAAAGTTTCTGGTTTAACTAAGATCTACTGTCCCTAATTTTTAGGGTCCCTTTTAAAGTAGAGGGGTAACACTAGCAAGCCATTTTTCCTTCAGAATTGTTTACATAATTTATTTCTGCTCTGTGATCAATTAAAAAAATGTTAATTATCTTGCTGCTTATAAGTGACCTAGTAATTCTGCTAATATGTTGAAATAAATGTTCTTTAAATAGCCCATTTAAGAGGACAGGTAACTTCATGGTAAAAACCCAGCCAAAATATGTTGCTGTTTTAGAAGGTTCTTTGGCCTGGGTCAGTCAAGTAACCTTGACACCACTTCTGCATTTCTGAGTACATTAAAACCTTATTAATTTTCAGAGAGGTGATGTGGGCTGTTCTTGACCTTTTAAAGTATCTCAGAAGAATTTTCCAACTAGTCGCAGAGCATAAAAGTTTAACAAGTTTGTCGGAAAAACTTCTGTCCTTAAATGCCCTTAGGTATCTTAAAACTGCTGTTTATTTATTCCTATTGATATGCTAATCACAAGTTGCTCTTCAGTATTAAAACATTTCCTCCAGAGAATTTGTATTGCATGTACTTGTTTCATTTAACTATACAGTAAAATAGCTCCCTATTTACATAGTGGTACCAACTCTCATGGGGTTCCCTGATAGCTCAGCTCAGTTGGTAAAGAATCCACCTGTAGTGCAGGAGACCCCGGTTCGATTGCTGGGTCAGGAATATCCACTGGAGAAGGGATAGGCTACCCATTCCAGTATTCTTGGGCTTCCCTGAGGCTCAGCTGGTAAAGAATCTGCCTGCAATGCGGGAGACCTAGGTTCAATCCCTGGGTTGGGAAGATCCCCTAGTGAAGGGAAAGACTACCCACTCCAGTATTCTGGCCTAGAGAATTCCATGGACTATACCTATGGGGTCGCAAAGAGTCGGACATGACTCAGTGACTTTCACTCACCAACTCTCACATCCAAAGTACCCTGAGTTAGTGAAGCTTGCTGAGTACTAAGGGCTTCCCTCGTGGCTCAGATGGTAAAGAATCTGCCTGCAGTACAGGAGACCGGGGTTTGATCCCTGAATTGTGAAGATGCCCTGGAGAAGGAAATGGCAACCCACTCCAGTATTCTTGCCTGGAAAATCCCATGGACAGACGTGCCTGGCGGACTACAGCCCACGGGGCAGACATGACTTAGTGAGTAAACCACCACCACCACTGAGTTCTAAACACGTTTAGGTCAAGCCTTCGCCATTTTGGAGAATTTGACATTATTAGTTGCTTCCTCTGGATCACTGGGCACTGGAGTTCAGACGGCTCAGTGACAGACGAGATGACCTTAATCTCGCATGTGGAATAATGATCTCCCTCTCTACCTCAGGCCCTCTGTCCGTGGAATTTCCCAGGCAAGAATACTGGAGTGGATTGCCATTTCCTCCTCCAGGGCATCCTCCCAGCCTAGGGATCTAACCTGTGTCTCCTGCATTGGCAGGCGGATTCTTTACCACTGAGTGACCAGGGACGTACAAGAGGAAAAGAAGCCCTAGAATGCTACTTTTCAAAGGTCTTTGCATGCCACTGGCTGCTTCAGATTCAACAATGATCCTGAGATCTGGGGAACTAAAGCATGCAAGAATGAATGGATTTCAAGTATGGTGGGGAAAATATCCTTCCCTGCCTCCAAAATAAGACTGAAATGGAATGGATTATTGGAATGTGAGATATACCAGGCCAGAAAATCATTCTGACTTTCCATCATCCTGCTTTGACAGAGCCACAGACAGGCATTTTTGGGAAAATGTGTCAAATTTGTATTGAGCCAGGGTAAACAATCTGATTGTGTGATGCTGCCTCTTGGGAATTAGGAGCTGGCGTCTTCCAGACCCGGAGTGATTAGTTTATGCTCCAAAACTGTCTGACCCTTGTAAAATGATCCCAGCTGGATGGACTGGACTGGCTGATCTCATTTTTACATGAATGTCTTATTCTTGCAGGGAATCTTTATCAATTATCTGCCTCTTTGTGTACAATGCAAAACTTAAGTAGGATCATTTCATGAGCCAGTGAAAGGAGGTGCTTTGTTCCAGCCAACAAATATCTCTTGCTCTCAACACTGTGACCTACTAATTCTGAAAAACAATTATGATGTATGATTGAAAATGGAATTATGCAATCAGGCCAGCATCCAAATTTCTAATTTTCCAAAAAGGAAACTTCATTGCTACCAGAAATGGAAAACCCGTTATTTTCAATTATACTCTAATATATGATACATACTTTTCAAATTAAAAATGTTAGCCATTGTCCCACCATATCATGGTGTTATGTGACCACCACACTTTAAGAAATACCATTGTCCCTTGTGTTCTGAGGATTAACCAGCATGACAGAACCAACCACCAATTTTCACAGTGTGATTTCCATGGGCCTTTGGCACTTACTTTTGCCTTTGTGGTCTCTTTGACTCCATAAAAAGCATTTTAAGTTAGATTTTACAACTTCCTTGTTATAAAGACAAATGTATTAACATTATATATTAAAACATTTAGTTTGCTCTAAGAGTTCATTGTTTTCTTCTGGTTTTAAAATTCGTAGGACATTTTTGTCAGTTTCAACAAGCATTGTGGTCCCAAGCGGTGTACCCGCAGTGCCTGAGGAAGGTTTCAGCCTGTAACTGTGTATCCCCTGATCTCAAGATGTCTGGGGGCTCCTCCAAGGTGGTGGTGGGGAAACCGCAAACATGAAACGGATTTGGAATTTTGTGTTTTATCTAGAAAATTCAAGTGCATTTTGCTTTATAAACACTAGAATGGTCATTGTTGCTTCACCTTAAAATTGTTTGAACATAATTCTAATGGAAAGGTAGATTTTAAAAGGGGTTTGTAGCTTCCCACTGGTCACACCAACAGTGTTAACCAAACCAGGTTTGTTTGCCATCTATGCAGCAAACCAAATGCTGATGTGCTGAGGTTTGCAGCAAAGAAAGGGTTTATTCTCAAGGCAGCCAAGTGAGGAGATACGTCTCAGGTCCACCTCCCAGAAGTTGGGGACCTTGTTTATTTATGGGATAAAGCTGAGGTATGGGGAGTGTGAGGAAAGGTGATTGGAGATGAGAAAAAAGTGAGATAACTATTGTTCTGCGAAGGCATAACTCAGCTACACACTTCTTCTTGGGATGTGTATACAGAATATGGCAGCCTGAACAAGATCTGAGGGTGGAGTTTTTGGCCCTCTGACTTCAAAAAATCACCTAGTGGACACTGGCACATGCCCACTTGGAGGATTAATGGTCCTAACCAGTCTTAACCAGCCAGCGCAAGTTCAAACTGGACACAGCTGACTCCAAGTTTCTGAAAAACAACTTGGGCAAATGTTTTATTTAAGCTATGTAACGCTTGAAGTACATACACGTTTTTGTAAAAGCAATTAAAGCACGCTTGATCAGTGAAGGCAGATTACAGTTTATTTATTAATGACTGACTGATGACTACACTCAGTTTCCATAGGATGACATGTGCCCCAGGGGTACATGTTGTCTGGTTTGGAATCCCAGCCATAAGACCTTTAAGGCTTTGAAAGGCTTGAAAGAAAAAAAAAAAAAAAAAAAGAAGTGGGTTTATGATGGATATATGTCAAAAACAAACTTACAGCTATTATCCTAACCTGTTGTGACCATAAACAGGTAATCTTAGGTGAATAAAGTCCATTAAATTCTTGGATGAGCATTAAAAAAACTATAAAGTACTGTTTGGCTTCAAGCTCATTTATAAGCACCTCCTTTTTTATGCTCTCATGAGTGACTTAGCCTCTCTTAGCTATTTCTGGCAAAGAGGAAGAACAGTCACTCTTGATGACATTAAAATTCTTCTTTTCACCTGCTCTTTTTTAAGAAGTCACTTCCCTAGGTATTTAGAGGAGGATGGCTTTTCTCTTTGTCCTCTCATTACTGTCTTCTCCAGGACAGGCCATTATAAAAGCTTTTTGTTTGTGAAATCGGTTCTCTGATTTGGAACTTCCTCTCTCAAACCTAAATGCCACATTTGAAGTTCTCCCAAATTGCTGCTGCTGCTGCTCAGATGTCTTCTCGGTATTGTGTGCTAAATGCAAGGGTCTTTATTTAGGTGCTTTGCTCTCTGGAAAGAAAATCCTAATGAATCACCCAGTTTGCTAATTTCTCTGTAGGTGTGACTGGCTAAGTGCCACCATAATGGAGTTGAAACAGAAGTCATCTGGATCAGGAGCTCATTTGTCCAGAGCCTAATGTGGCCTGTAGGCTTCTCTTCAGATTATTTTGTGGTGGTTCCTTCTCAGCCAGAGGCCAGCTTTGGGGCCACTGAGGAACTTGAGTATCAGAGATTGAGATTCTGCTTAGAACCAGGCTGACTGCCAAGATGTACTGTGCTCTATATGTTTGGTGCCTGAGCTAGGATATCTTGTAATTTTTTTTTTCTCCATCAAATGAACAAATGAATGAAGAACATTATAACTCCGAACAAATGAATGAAGAACATTATAACTCCAAAAACCAAGTAGGCGTCACCCATAACATCTTAATCTTCTGAGTCTGATTGCATCACCAAGCTCAGCTCACTCTACTTGCTTACTTCTCTCTTCCCTCTGTTTTCTGTCTCCACCACTCCTGTCCTCATCCAAGCAATGAACATCTCTCGTTTGAGTATCTGCAGTGGATTGTCCCCTGAAGTTACCCCTGCAGCCCTGCTTTCCCACCGTGCAGACAGTGAGTCATATGAAAATGTTTACTTGACTGTCTTTCTCTTCCTGAAACCCTTCAGATGGTTTCCCATTTGATCAAGACACGATTCAGATGTGACTACAGCCTTAACTCACTTTTCTTGCTGTTCTCCCTCACTCTCTGGGATTCAGACACATTGCTTTCTTTTAATACAGCAAACTGAGTTTGTTCCCACCCATCTCAGGGCTTTCGCACATGCTGTTCCAGCTTCCTGGAATGCTTCTCCTTTTATTAACTCCTTCATATCACTTACTTACAAAAACCTTTTCTCATCCTCCAGAAGATCCCAGTCCCTGTTTTGAGCTCTCCTAGCCCATGCTCCACCCACATACCTTCAGGGCGCTACTCTCAGATTAAGGTATATCTAGTTGAATAATCGGAGAAGGCAGTGGCAACTCAATCCAGTACTCTTGCCTGGAAATCCCATGGACAGAGGAGCATCGTAGGCTGCAGTCCATGGGGTCGCTGAGGGTCGGACACGACTGAGCGACTTCACTTTCACTTTTCACTTTCATGCATTGGAGAAGGAAGTGGCAACCCACTCCAGTGTTCTTGCCTGGAGAATCCCAGGGACCGGGGAGCCTGGTGGGCTGTCATCTCTGGGGTCGCACAGAGTTGGACACGACTGAAGCGACTTAGCAGCAGCAGCAGCAGTTGAATAATGCCTTTCTCCTTTATCTGACTGTAAGCTTTGTTGAGGGCTGGGACTTATCTTCTTTGCCCATCATACTATTTCCAGCAACCTGCACACTACCAGTAAAAACTACGTTCAATAAATAAAATAAGTAGAATGTGATACTTAGATTATGTGCTTAATATGTCTATGAATGAAGTATGATACTCACACATGGAAATCATCAGACAGGATTTAATTATGGACCATATCTCTAACAAAGCAGAAGATTACATAACACGTATTCAGTGATTTTTCTTCAAAAATGGTAAAATCAATATTTTGGGTGTTAAAAGAGTGGCTATTTATCTACAGTGGCTCAATTCTGCATAGATTATTAAGCTGTTAGAGAAATGCCTGCCCAGCTGCATTAAGCATGAACTGACTGCAGTCCCTTGGTATCTGCTGTTTCATCTGCTTGGAATCTTCTTCCTGGGATACCCCTGTTGCTTGATCCTTCACTTACCCCAGGTGTCTGCTCAAATGTCATTCTATTAGGGGGCCTACCTGGACTGCCTCTTAGGATGTAATACCTCACCCTCTGGACTTCCTATGTCTTGTTCTCCTTACTGTGTAATTTTTTTTCTAACATAGCACTCATCATGAATCTGTCATTTATTCATTCACTTACTCATTTCAGTCTCTTTCCACCAAACTCTTCCATGAGGATAAGGACTCTATTTAGAGTACTGTGTCCTAGCACCCAGATCAATGCTAGACACCTAGAAGACGTTAAAAGTATACTTTCTGAATACGTGAATAATTATGGGGAAGTAAACCTCAAAATTTTATCCCCTTGCCTCTAAGGAATAAGGAAGGAAACAAAATCCACTTTTGTTTTTGACCTCTTTTTATCCTTCACTGAAAACTACTTCTCATGTTTTCTCTTTGCTGATACACAAAAAGCAACTCTGGGCTGGCATTTGGGAACAAAGGTTGAGTCCCGCCAACCAGACTGTGTGTCCTGTGACAGCTCCTGCCTGTTAGAAATCTCTTAACTTGTAAATACTTCTGCTTCTCAGACTTCTTCATGAGCCTCCCATACAACTAGAAACACACACTTTTGCCTTGTGGCTAAGTAAAAGAACTTAGGATGTTTTCACCTAAAAATAGCTGCTTGCTCTTCATTAAGTGGCAGTCTGCTGCCTGCTCTTACATTCAGTCCTTTTCCCAGCAAGAAATGTAACAAAGGAAGAGGCTGGTGGTCACAAGCCAGGACATTGCAGGGCTCATTAATTACTTGGAAAATGGTGCCTGGGATGCAGCCAGAATCCCAAACAAAGAAAGGAAATAGCTCCTGCTCTCCAATTGACAAGTTGATGAGTGAGGTAAGAATGAAAATCATTTGGGTAAGTTAAAAAGGGAAGAAGTCAAATGGAAGCAGTAGTTTAGTTCAAGAACAAGGATGCAATTAAGACATATTCCCAGCCTCAAGGGGGTTGATTCACATCAGTTGAGACCATGGGAATCATTATCTGCTCCTGTCCATGAGACAGATTCATTATCTCTAATAAAGGGATAGGGAACACCAATTTAGGAAGAGTGTTGATGGTGTTGGAGTTGAGACCCAAGTACATGCTATGCATACAAATGAGTTATTAATCTCAGTAGCTTCTATATTGGTTGGATCCTTATGACAACTATGTTGTAAATTATACAGAATTGAATATTCTTACTAAAATAGAGTCCATAATTTTAGCAAGGCTAAGAATCCTAAACCGTCTTAGCAGATTTGTTTAATCAAATGGGGATAGTTTCAAGTAGGAATCAGTTAAGAAAAATGAGAATTTCTTAATGTTGATGTCAAAAGAGATGATTTTAAAAAAACACAGTGAGTTAAATAATAGAATTTTGGTGTGATTATATTTTAAGGCAGTGTTCACAAAACTTAACCTTTGGCTTTTATAATTCTGACCTGGGCAAATGCAAGGAAGGTCTGATCGTCTAATACTTCCCTGAAATGAGTGAGTGAGTGAGTGAAGTCGCTCAGTTGTGTCCGACTCTTTGAGACTCCATGGACTGTAGCCTACAAGGCTCCTCTGTCCATAGAATTTTCCAGACAAGAGTACTGGAAGCCACTTCCTTCTCCAGGGGATCTTCCTGACCCAGGGATCGAACCCAAGTCTCCCGCATTGCGGGCAGACGCTTTACCATCTGAGCCACCAGGGAAGTCCCTGAAATGAGGCCGTAAGTAATTCCTTTCTTGGATGTGATTTACATGGTTTTCAGTACTGAATGGCCATAATATGTTCCCTCCATAAAACTGCTGCTTTACAAAAAAAGGAAAATGAAAACACAAAGACACCACCACTACCATCACCACCACCATTATCACCACAAAACCCCTACTTTGAAGTGAGACATTTTTGTGGCTGTTTCATAACTTGTAAGGAATATAAAGAAGATGGAAGAAATCTTTAAAATATACTGATGTGGAGGAACCGTTCTTCAAGATGGGGTACCAGGGCTTGCTGGGCACTGTGTCCATTTTATAAACCTCTGGAAACAGCTCTGTTGATTTCAGAAATTCCTCCATTAGGGTCAATGAGATAGTGGATTCAACAGTACTTGATGAACCAGAATGACTGGGATATTTTTGGTGTTAGGTCTTGCCTCTATTAGACTGGAAGCACCTTAAGTATAAAGACTTTCTTTGGGTTATGGCTATCCCCAGTGCCTGGTCCATACATGGATGAACTCGTTGAATGTCTGTGGAATGATCACCTTGTTTTCTGGGCTTTTGTTTCCACATAATACCTTAGGATACCTACCTCATACATCCACTTGTACTGTTTTATTAATTTTTTTAAGAATTGAAGGAGAATTTACATACGATGAAATAACACTGTTCTTCAGTATACACTTTAATGGGGTTTGACAGATTCATCTGTAGTATTACTAATAGTAATATAGTATTACTAATTTACTTTATGCTGACAATTTTACTCAATTTACAACTATATGAATACCCATGAACTTGTGGTTTTGTAATCACTGTAATGTTGACTGTTGTCTAGGCAATGTTAAAATCAATGCCTATTTTTTAGAATAGAAATATTGGTCCTAATATCACCCCAAATGTCACTCATCTAAGCTATTTTGAGTAACATTTCAGAGAGAGGCTTGTCTACCACGTTGTGAAACTGCAGGCACCAGTTAGTGGATGGGGAACGTTTGCATGGAGTGTGGGGTTGTGGCAGATTTGGGCTCCTGAAATCACCTTGGCATAGCCTGAATTATCAGGTAAGTGTCTGAGTCTGTGGTCTGTCTCAATAGTGTGACAATTTTGATACACTGGACTATTGAGATGCCTCAAGTACTTCCATCTGCCTCTTAAATAGCTTTCTTCATCCATCCTTTATCCATCCATCTATCCTTCTTCAATTTTTGTTCTGCCTTAGAAGAGTAGGAAACCTTGCTTATTTCTGAATTTGTAGGGTGTGTGTGTGTGTTTGTGTTTTAAAAGACCAGGGATCGTTATGCCATTGTGATGAAAGGGACAGGAGAGGGACTTTTGCACCAAAGAAGGGATTATTTCCATTTTACTGCCTGATTATTTCTTCCATGATATCTTTGGAAGGTGACTGCTTTGGAACAGTATGGCACATTCTGAAAATTAATTTGCTGCCCAAGTATCTTTGGTACACCAGTTACATGTAGGTTCTATATATGCATTCCAGGACTGTTCTTAGGGAGCTGGTAGCCTTTTGGGAGAAAGGAGTAGAGTTCACAAGTAAGCATAATTAGGACCAGAACATTAGGCATTCTGGATGACTTGAGCAGAATTGCTGTGTGAGCAGGCTGCACTCTGTTCACTAGCTTGAAAAAGATGTGAGTAAATTAAAATTTGAATTGTATTCATCTTGTTTTATTAAATTAGGCTTACTGGTGAACCACAGGCTAGTAATTCAGACCCCAATGGCTGAAAAACATGAGCCAAGCATTCCAAGATGCAGTTGTATCTCTTTAGTATGTGTTTGCAACAAGATATTTACTGAGTTTTTATATTATAAAAGTAATGCTGTCATATTCTCTTTCTTGTTTAGCTGGCACAGAATGCTCTGAGGTGGGCAGTATATACTTTATTATTCCCATTTTATAGATGAGGAAACTGTCTTAGAGCAGTGAGGCCATGATTGCTGGAAGGACAGGAGCTGCGTTGGAACCAGAGGCTCTTCCAGGCAGAGAGAACCTGGACTTCAGTTACCTATGAGGGTTCCAGTGAGCATAAGGTCATTAAAATGAACAAAAGGGAATCACTTGGAACTTATTACACTGCACTGGAGCAGGCTCTGTATTCCTGCCCCAATATGCAGGCCTTAAACATGATAATATGTTGAGGCCCACCTCCTTTTTTTTATTGCACCTTGCAGATATGGCATATTTTACAAATCGAAAGTTTGTGACAACCCTACGTCAAGCAAGTCTGTTGGCACCATTTTCCCAATAGCATTTGCTCACTTCGTGTTTCTGGGTCATATTTTGAAAATTATCTCACTATGTCAAGCTTCTTTATTATTGTTACATTATGGTAATCTGTGACCAGTGATCTTTGATGTTACTATTGCAAAAAGAGGATGACTCACTGAAGGCTCAGACTCTGGTTAGTGTTTTTTTAGCAATGAAATTTTTTCTTTACCCCCCACCATTCCCAGTTTCATTGAGATATTATTGACATATAGCACTGTGTAAGTTTAAGGTGGACAGCATAGTAATTTGGTTTACATATATCATGAAGTGATTATCACAATAAGTTTAGTGAATACCCCTCATCTCATATAGATACAAAATTAAAGAAATAGAAAAAATTTTTTTCTTGTGATGAAAAGCCTTAGGATTTACTTCCTTAACAGCTTTCATATATAGCATACAGCAATATTAATTATATTCATTATATTGTACACCACATCCCTATTACTTATTTATATTATGACTGGAAGTGTGTGCCTTTTGACCACCTTCATCCAGTTCTCCTTTCACCCCAATCTGATCACTTTTTCTATCAGTTTTCGTTTCTTTTTTGTAATATAGTCGCTTTATACCGCTGCTGTGTCAGTTTCTGTTGTATGGCAAAGTGAATCAACATATGAATACATATATATCCTCTTGTTTGGATTTCCTTCCCATTTAGGTCACCACAGAGCACTGACTAGAGACCCCTGTACTATATCGCAGGTTCTTGCAGTGAAGTATCTTTTAGTTAGGTATGTACTTTTTTAGACATCAAGCTATTGCATACTTAACCGACTAAAGTATAGTGTAAATATAACTTTCATGTGCACTGAGAAACCAAAAAATTCATGTGACTTGCTTTATTTTGATATTTGCTTTATTGTGGTGGTCTGGAACCAGACCCACAACATTACTGAGGTATGCTTATGTTTGGAATAGTTGGAATAGTTTATGGATATAGAACTGGAAAAATTGACTCCTTCAGAGATGCATCAGAGTTGGTTGGTAAGTCCCTTCAGATATTCTTGGAATATCTGGAAATGCTGATAGAGATTCTTTTCACTGATCTTGGGGACAATTATTAACTGACTCCGTCCATGTCTAACAGAGCCCTGACATGAAAATAAATCCTCAAACGTATGTCATCAGGTCCCATGGAGAAGCCTGTGGGCTTGATTCTTGGAGAGTCTTTCAGGCCTATACTTAGAGCCATATGCTTATGTTAAAAATAATTACAGAAGCTTGTAGCTGATTAAATAGCGGATTAAAATGGCTGGTGTGATGGGTGACTTGAGGGGAACATAGAGACAGTTCCCCTGAGAGAGAGGAAGAAGATAGAAAAACTGTGAAAATGAGATACAGGTCTAATTAAAAAAAAAACACAAACACATAGTTGAATGGTGTGGGCAACACGCCTTAGTTGTTTCCACAAGAAAATGGTTAAGAAATCTGAGAAGTCAAAGAAGTGTTTATCTTAGAAACATTTCATGAAAGACAGAGGAAAATGAAAAACTGTCTCATCAGTTTTGAATATTAATCAGAATTATTGGAGAACTCTAAGTGAATAACATAGTTTTAAATTCACTGAAAGATACTTGGTTCACCACAGCAAGCATATGCAGCTTGTTTGCATATGTAAAGATGCTCAGTCATCAGGCAAATTCAAGTTCAAATTCAGTGAGACACACTCTGTACCGTGAGTGTGACCAAAATTTTTAAGACTGACAGTATCAAACGTTGGCAAAGATATGAGGCAAGTGGAATTGCTGATAAAAATATAACATCATACAGCCACTTTCAAAAACATTTTGGCAGTTTCTTATAAACTTGTTCATACACTTACACTCTGACCAGGCACGTCCTCTTGTAGGTATTTACCCAGGAGAAATACAACCTAAGCTAATAGAAAAATCCATATGCGACTGTTCATAGCTGCTTTAGTCATAATAGGCAAAAGCTGGAAATGATCCAAGTATCTATCCTTTGGAGAATGGGAAAACAATACAAGGTACGTCTAAATAACAGAATACTACTCAGCAGTGAAAATAAACAACTGATAACTGCAACAACAGGCGAATCTCAAAATCTTTAATATAAATAAGAGAAATCAGCTTCCATAGCTGTACACTCTGCAATTTCATTTCTGTGACATTCTAGAAAAGGCAAAACTGTGAGCATGGAGAACAGATTCCCTGGAGTAGAATTATGGGATCCTACAAGGGAGCCTGAGGAACTCTGGGGGCTGATTGTCACGGTGGCTACCTAACTGTATACATTTGTCAAAACTCATCAAGCTGTATACTTTAAAAGAGTGAATTTTATTCTATATAAGTCACGTGCCAATTTTAAAAACCTGAAAATGGTTGCCTTACTAAAGTAGTAAATGATCTAAGCATTTTCTTGTTAGTCTAGGTTTCTAAACAAAATTTTATTTCATGCCAGTGTTGACCAGGCACTGTGCTTGCCCCTGGGGATAGGAATACCAGTAAAACATGACCCTGAGCTGACAGTGTGTGAGCTCAGCCAGGCCCTTTTGCATTATGGAGATCGCCCAGTATAGCCCAAGCTAATAGACAGTTTGCTAGTGACTAGCGTTTAGAAGGAGAACATTTTTTGAAGGGACACATGATCAGTCTTCTCTCTCTCTCTCTGAAAATTAGATTTGGAAAGTCACCTCAGGGACTTCCCTGCTGGTCCTGAGGCTAAGATTCTGTGCTCCCAGTGCAGGGGGCCTGGGTTCAATCCCTGATCAGGGAGTTAGATACTGCATGCTGCAGCGAAGATCAAAGATTCCACGTGCTGCAACTAAGACCTGGCACAGCAAAAATCATAAATAATTTTGTTTAAAAAGAAAGTCACCTCAAATGATAGTGATCTGATGTTAACTCTAGTCGAATAATGGATTCTGTCATCATAGCGGTTGTGACGGTTTATGGTAAAAAACTGCTAGCAGTTATTCAAGTGAATAGATCAACTATTCAGGGCTCAGGTTTTGAACTTAATACAAGTCATGTTCCCTTTATACTTTGCTTCTCCCTAAGGAAATGGTTTCCATGTTTGAGGTCTGATAACACTGTGGTGCTGTTAGACTTGGTGAGTAAACAGCGGCACCTGTTCAGGCCTTCATGGGTCTGTCCCCCACCCTACCCTGGCCACCCTTTCTTTTTTGGCACAGTGTCAGGGTAGTTAACATGTGAAAGAAAGAAGAAGGAATGCCGGAAGGTAGCTGATGCTAGACTATTTTTAGAAGGCTCTTTCACACTGAATGTCATATTTTTGAGACCCTTGCAGAGCAAGGGCATTTCCAGATGCCCTAATGTGGCGTTGCATCAGCCCTTTGGCCTGAAAAATCTCTGTTGCCCAGGGGTCCTGATGGAAACGATCTATGTTCTGTGCACCCTTCCATTTTCATCATTCCCCTTCATCTCTCCATGCACCCCTTCTAGGATTCTAATCTGCTCACTCCATCTGCCCGAGGATGGGCCCTCTGTTCCTACAGTCATAGTGGAGGAGTGTGTGTAGAAAGACAGACAGACACACCAAAACAGCAGACAGATTGCAGGCTGCGTGGGTGATCTTTCTAAAAGACAACCCTGACACCATCTCTCCAGTTCTTAAAACCTTCTCATTTCCAGTATCCAAGCCCTGCTGTGGGAGGATGCTGGGTCTTCTGGTTCAGCGCCTGCCTTTCTCTCTCACTAGCGCTGGTGCATTAGTTATTTAAACTACCTGTATTTTTTCAAAAGTACTTGACGCTGTCTCATTGTCTTTGTTTGCACAGAGGGCCTTCTGTCCGAAATGCATCTCTTATTGTCTTCCAGGTGAACTTCTAATCTGCCTTTAGGTGGAACTTACACCTCTCCTTTTTCTGCTCTGACCTCTTAGGTCTCTTTCACAAGGAAGTAGTCAGTCACCCTTCCTGCCCTGAACTCCATTTCTGATCTCTGATACAGGATTTATTAGACTCAGCGCTAATGATGCAGTTTCTATGCTTGTTTTTGGCACCAGTCTTTTACTTGAAGTTGTCATTCTGTTCAGCACATCAATGAATAAACAATGATAAAAGAAATGGATCCATTTGACACTAGAAGTTACTGGAAGGAGCTAATATACCCTGTACCCAGGGGCAGATAAGGCGACTGATATTTTATTTTCTCAGGTGTAGCTAGCTAGCTGTCCAGACAAAGACATGTTACCCTGGGTGCAGAGGAAGTAAAAGCGTATTATTAATTTACTTCACCTTCGCCTAACATCCACCAAGCCCAATACTGCACACCAGGACCCACGAAGGACATTTTCATGCTCAAGATCTCATTACACCCCCGGCGAGCTTGTGAAGGATGTCTTGTTATCCCCATTTTACAGAAAGGGAAATGAGGACTTAGAGGGCCTAGGTGACAAGGCCAAACCCAGGAGAGAGACCTGAATCTGGACCAGAGATTGTGAATCTAACAGGATCTGCTTCCTTGGCGAAGTTTGTAGTGTTTTGTATATCTTTTTTTTTTGGCCCTTGCTAGCCTGAGGCTTTTGGGTTTGGAGTTTCTCATGGACCTTGGAAAGATCCTCTTTAGCTTGCAGGGAGGATTCTTCGTGGAGGAGGCCCTGGTGCTTGAGTGGTCCAGGGAGTGGGGGTGATTGTAATGGTGGTGATGGTGTAGGGGAGGAAACAAAATCTTCCCCTGCACGGCACTGGGAGCCTTGCTCTCCGGCTCCATTCGGAGTACTTCTGGATTGTCCAGCTCAGTCAGGGCAAGAAGGGAGGTGGCAATGAAAACTGTCTTTTCATTGCAGGAGGGGTGCTGTATCTCTCCTGTAACTGAGCATGGGGTGCATGGGCACTAAATGCGGCCTTTCTAGAATTTCCCCGGTCTAGAGAGTTGAGAAAACCTCTGAGAGACCTTACAGGAGGATGAGGCTTTCCAGGCAGGTCATTCTATTGAGTAAAATCCATCAGTCCTCTCAGGTCAAAGGGGGCTTGGTTACTTATTTCCCAGTCATTGCCATGGAAATTGTTGTCAGGTCTTATGATTTTTTTTTTTTTTGGGAGAAGCCAGATTTTATGTTAAATTTCCAAATGATTAAATTTGAATTTAAAATGAAAAAGCACAGGGAACTCTACTCAGTATTCTGGAATAACCTATATGGGGAAATAATCTGAAAAAGAGCGGATACATGTATATGTATAACTGAATCACTTCACCATACATCTGAAACTAACGCAATATTTTAAATCAACTATACTCCAATATAAAATTAAAAATAAATGAAAAGCAAAATAAAATTACATTCAAAAGAGACTCCATTCTCCTCCCTACCCTCTTCTTGTCAAACAAAATATCTTAAGGAGTGTCAGTACTGAATGATTCTTTTTTTAAATGGAACTCACCTGCATATCACAGGTTACTTCTCATTTCCTCCTCCCATCCATTATTGCTTTTCGGTCATTCTGTCCAACAAAATGCCCTCAAATTTGCAAATAATTTCTAGGGAAACAAAATCCCCAGCTGAGGTTTTTCCAGTTTTGAAGAGCAAGCATCACCCAACCTCAGCTCCAAGCATTGCCGCACTTCATCATGGACAGTGTCTGAGTATCTCTGTTTTTCTTTTACTGGGAATCTTGTGCCAAATCTGACACTTGAAACTCTTGATAAAAATCTTTCTTCATGTCAGCCATCCTGCCCCCTCCTCCAATTTCAGTGATTCCTGTTTGAGTAAATGCACCTGGCTTTTGGTTACAGCTGAATCAGGAGGTGGTTTGGCTGGCAGAAGCATCACCCGGAGGCATTTGTGCATCTCACACCTTTCTTTGGCTCCAGCAGCCCTGACTCACAGCAGATATTCCATCCTGACTCGCTTTCCAGGAAGAGCTATAGAAGTGAAACTGGCAGGGTTCCGGCCCCTGAGGAAGGTTGTCATGTGTGGCCATGCTTGGAGCTGAGGTTGGGTGATGCTTGCTCTTTAAAAGTAAGTCTATAAAATGGAAATTCAAAAAAAAAAAAAGAAATGAGTAAGTTAATTTTTTGGAAAGCAGTTTGACCATGTGTAAAAATGTGCATCCATCTCTGAAGAAATGGTCAGAAATGTGCACAATTATATTGTTTGTAAAGCTAATTCTGATCACTAAAAATAGTAAACAAATGATTTACAGTAAGAGAATGATTGAACTAATTTGAGCTTAACCATATGATATTATAAGTAGCCCTTCAAAACAGTATTAATGAGGAAATGACATGGGGAAATGCCATATTAATTCCAAAGAAAACAGGATATGAAACTACATATACACACAGGTTTATATATAGTTATATATATATATATATATATATATATGCCTATTTTTATAGCTGTTTTTCTTTTCTATAATTTTCTGTGTTTTCCTGAATATTCCACAGTTTTAAAAAAGCAATTATTAAAAAAAAATAAAAAATAAAAAAGCAATTATTACTTTTTAAAAAATAGACTTTTAATATTAGAACAGCTTTTCTTTTTCAAAGAAAGGATAGGGTTCCACTATATCTTACATATTTTCCTCTATAAACTTTATAAAATGAAAATAAAATTATTTTTAAATGATAAAGAGGGTTTTCTGTGGTTTAATATTATCACAAGCTGCATAATTTTTAAGTTTTTTTTTAAGATTTTTTTTTTGATGTGGACCATTTTCAAAGTTTATTGACTTTGTTACGGTATTGTTTCTGTTCTATGGCTTTTTTATTTTTGGCTGTGAGCCTGTGAGATCTTACTACCTCCCCAACTAGGGATGAAACCTGTGCACACACCACCATCACATCAACCCCGCCTCCTGCTCCTCATCCCCCCATTGGAAGGTTTAACCACTGGACAACCAGAGAAGTCTGTAGGTTTATTTGAAAGGAGGTTTTTAAGAAAAAAAAAAATTATGTTCTTCATTAAAGGCATGTGTGGCCACCACCTATTTATAATGCTACGTTTAACTGAGCTCTCAAGCATTTCACAGGTACTAGATGGAATGTTAGAACATTCAGAAACCCTCTTTAACTTTGCTGTCTATCCTGAAGTACTTTAAAAGAATCTGTTGTTGATCATTAACTTACTTTTGGATTTGATTCCGAAATAGACTTGTATTTAAGACAAAAGTTATTCATTCTGCCTCTTAAAAGTATTTATTATTATTTCTTCTCAAACTTCCTTAGTCAAATAAAAATCAATTTTATATGAGTCTATAATGGATATGAGTTTAAGATGCAGTCATCTGAAATTGCATTTACCAAGTAGGTGCTATTTTCATACTTTTATTTTGACTGATCAACTCCCCAAAGCTGAAAGCTAAAAATAATAAACCCTGTCATTTTAGCAAGTCATCAGAGAAGGCATTAGACAATGACAGCAGTTGGTATTGAGCAGGTTTTCTTTGCCGTGCTGTTCCTGAATGGAAGCTCTTGAGGTAGGCACTGGGGAAAGGCCTGACATCCGGGCAGCCCCTTTCTTCACTCAAGAAGGAGAGGAGCTGGTTCACCCCAAGGTTTGGGAACTAGTCACCGATCCCTAGAGCTTTGCCCCCAGTCAGGCATTAGAACATGCACTGCAGTTTCAGAAGATCATAGAGTCTTGTTTTCATGTCAGTTTCAAAGGCTTATATTATTCAATTCAAAAATTTTGTCACAACTGGCACCTCCATAACTTAAGATTTTCTCTTATTTTAGGGGATGACCGTCTAATGCCTTTTGCCCCTATGTTTTGAAATGAGGCCAAGCAGACCTATCCCACCTACACACCAGCCATTTATTCTTCGGTAGGAGCCCTGTGGGTGTTTTAACTCAAGTGTCTGCGTGGATGGGAAGAGACTGTCCTAATGAACTCATTTGTTGTCATCATAATTGAGACGGAAGGTCTAAAGTACATAGCAGTGGTTCTCATTTGGGTTTGATTTGGAGAATACAGTGGCAATATCATTTATCAGATTCTCCCCGCAAGCTCTTGTCCCCCACATTCTCCATCTGCAGGTTAAAAATACTAGCGCCCCTACCCCCCTGCTGTTATAAAACCTCCCCATCCCTCCTCCAGTTTATAAGGCAGAATCCTTGGGATGTCAGAAACAAAACCAAAAACACCAAAAATCAACTCTGTTTTTAGAATACTGCTGCCTTCTCTGTTAACATTTCTTAACTAAGGGAAAATCTATACACTGTATCTGAAGAAGGCTAGCTGGAGAGGGAAAAGAAAAGAAAATTAAGAAACAATTTGGTTGGTTATCTTTAATCCTTGTTTAGCCCTGTGGGAAAATAAGCTTTTCTTCATCCATCTTTGTTAGCGGGTAGATTAAATTGGTTTAAGAATACTGTGGTCGCTGAAAGAAAAGACAATGGCACTTTACAGAGATACTACAAAGCAGCTGAAAATATTTTTCCTTCAGCTGTTCTGCTGTCTAAGATTAAATAGCCCTTAAGTGATTAGGGATCAGTATCCAAGAAGCATATTTGTGTCCCAAATGGAAAACTGTCCTGTCACAGCTAGGCCTTCTCCACAGAGCATACACCTAGGTGTATCTACTGGTACTTCTTAGAAAAGATCATTCAGTGTTTAATTTTTGCAAACCTTCAAATACTAAGACCTGAGTCATCTGTTTAGGGCATTCAGAGCTGCCTAATGGAAGCTGCATACTTGAGGGGAATTAAAACCCACTTTCTTTCCAGTCTCTCCATCTCTCCCCAGTCTCTGCAGCAACCTTTGACACCGCATAGATTTTGAAAGTAACACTGTGAGATTAGTGCCAGGGGTCTTTCAAAGGATGCTTGTAACTGAAAATGTGTTTTCTTATCCTTCAAAGCTGAAAGCCATAAAGAAAAGAAAAGAAAATGCTTTTAATGAACAGTCTTTGCAGAATCAGCTCCTTGTAACTTTGGTCGTTCCTGTGAATCAAAAATAGCCCGAAGTAGGTCATATTGTAGAAATGAATTAGGTTTCACTTCACATTTCACTGCCTATGCTAGGCTTTTTTTCATTCACAGTGGCTGATTGTTAGCTAATGACTGGCCAAAGTAAAACTGGATTAATTCTCTTATTTTCTTTATTTTGCCATCTACTTCTTCAGAATATCAGTGGAGCCCACTGTGTGCTAAAGTTTTATACCTTTTTGTTTGTTTCTCATAACAACCTTGAAAGTTGGAAGTTTTATCTTCATTTTATCTATGAGGGAACTGAAGCACATAGTTCAATGTCAATGGCCCAAGGACACACAACTCATTAGTAAAAGATCTGAAAATTGGACATTTTTTTTTTTGTCCAGAAACCCTGATGTTTTCAGCTACATCCTCTTTATTTTAAAAAGTTTTGTGTTTGATATTTCTTAGTAAGAAATAAGAATCTTAACACCTTGTAAACCAAAGAAAAAATACTTGCTATAATATTAAATAATTTTTGAAAACGACAGTAACACAAAACACTGATTTGAATTGAGCCTTAGTTTGAGCTAGGTGTTATTTAAGCCTCACAAGAATCCAGAGGTTGAGTTCCATTTTCTTGCTGTTTTACTGATGAGCCTCCAAAATGTTAAGGTGCTTGTTTAAGATCACAAAGCCGGTTAATGACAACCAAGACACAAACCCTGCTGTCTTCATAGTCCAAGGACTTAATCTCACTTCAGCAACTTGAGTTTAGCATTAAAAATGATCAGTATAAGCGGAAATGAAATGAAATATTAGTCTTTTGAGTTCATGTTGTATACTTGTATTATAGGCAAAAAATATTTGGGAGCTAAAGTATCAATAATTTTCATGGGTAAATAATTACAGTGTGTGTTTTTCTTCTAACCCTTTTATTTTGAACAAACCTCAAAGTGGTCTTGAAGGGGTGCTCTTTCTTGGTATGAAAGACTGATTGAGGATGAAGTCTCTGGATGGGTGCTCCTGCAGAGTGGAGACTAGGTTCCCTGCAGGGTTGAGACTGTGGCCTCATGAGAGATTAGAAAGATCCTGGTAAAACTAGATTTCCTCTGCCATTTTGCTTACAGCCAGTCCTGCACTGAGATGATAGAAGGGTGACCCTATGAACCTTCTCTTCCTGCCTAAGACGTGCTTTCCCATGGCACATGATCATCGCAGAGGCCGGGGAGGGGTGCTTCAGTAGCCAGCCCACCAGGGTGAACTGGCCACCGGGCCATTTTATAACATCTCTTTGAGGGGAAGGAAGCCCTGAGTTACCTGTTTTTAGAGCACAGCCTCTCTGCAAAGCTTCAGGCTTCCTATTATACATGGTATTTTAGTCTATAAATTTGTAAGCAAAAAACAGAAACTATTAGTTCAAGTATACTTATTATAGACATGAGAAATTGAATATTTTTAGGGCAGCTCTTTTACTGTATCTTTAATTTGGTGACAGAGTTGCCCAGAATGAAGCAAAACTCCAAGCAGTAAGAAATGAAAACTGTCCAATCCTAAGAAAACCCTGCTCTTATTTGTATAACCAAGATATCAGGGCCCAGTCCATCTTTTATTTAAGACCCCCTGAATACTTAGGTTATTTAAATTCACTAATATTTGAGAAAATGAGATTGGTCATGTACTCATTCAAAATATTTATCTAGTACCCTCCTATGTGCCAGGTTCTAAACCCCAGGGATACATGGATCTCATGTGAGATAAATAGATGCTATACAAATAAACAAGTAATATTTAATAAGCCAGATGCTGAAGTTGCTATAAAGAAAACTTAGAGTATAAGGAGTGTGTGTGTAGTAATGGTTCTTGCTTCATTGAAGGCCTCAAGAGTAGGGTAACATTTGAGCATATATGAGGCAGGTGAAAGAGCAAGTCTTTCAGCTATCTGGAGGAAGACTATGGCAGAAATGGCAAATGCAAAGGCCCTGAGGTAGAGTGGTGGTATATTGAGAATTAACAGGGAAGTAGCAGTCTGGATCAGTGGTAAAGAGTCTGCCTGCCAATACAGGAGACCCGAGTTTGATCCTTGGGTCAGAAGATCCGCTGGAGAAGGAAATGGCAACCTACTCCAGTATTCTTGCCTGGGAAAATCCCATGGACAGTGGAGCCTGGCCCTGAAAGAGACCTGACTCAGCGCCTAAAAAACAACCACCAGTCTCTGACAACTCAAATGGGACTCTTCTGCTCTGACTGAGACAGGATCCTCAGGCTAGGCTTCCTCAGTGACTTCCTGGGACGGCCAAAGTCCATCCTATGATTGCCTCCCTTCTCAAGGGGCAAAGTAACTCCTTTAAAGGGGGTGGGGAAAGGCAAACAAGCTACACCCAAGCTGGAGCGGGTGGGAAGCCAATATCATTTACATATTTAAATACTCCCTTCACAACCCATAAAATGCAAATCATTTTAATTGAGTATTTAAATCCTTTTCTCTGGTAGGTATTTCAGGCATTTCAGGCTTTATGCCAATTATTGCATCATCTTAAAAGAGAAGCTTTTAAATTAATTAAACCCATTACACTTGAATATCTGATTCTTGCCAATACATAATTTAAAGTCTTCACTTCAAAATAATTTGGTAAAGATTAGTAACCCTATCAAAATGGCCTAAACCAGACACCTGGAGAAACGTTATACAGTCTCTAAATAGGAGCCAAATGGCCCTCTGAAAGGACTTCACTGTGGCCCCAGGAAGGCAAGTCTGCAGGGCCGTCTGGCCTCAGTCTTGGAGATTCTGATTCAGTGAGTTGGTAGAGGGCTCAGTATTCTCAGTATTTGTTTTTCAGACAAGTGATTTTCTGCATGTGGGATTTTAATTCCTCCAGTCAGGAATCAACGGTATCCCCTGCAGTGGAAGCACAGAATCTTAACAACTAGATTGCCAGGAAAGTTCCTGAACAAGTGATTCTCTCAGTGTTCCAAGTTTGAGAGCCACTGCTTTGGAGTAAAGTCAATATGGGTTCTATGTAGTACAGAAGAACAGAGTGGCCACTAGTCTGGCGTGGCTCAGATGACAAAGGGACAATCGTTGCACTTTATTTTATGTAGTTGTATCAGTTAGGGAAGGCTCGGCTATGCTGCAGTAGCAAATACCCCCCAAATCTCCATGGCTTAATGATCTAAAGTCTATTTCTTGCTCTTAAAGTCCAGGATCAGTATTTTGATGGGCGGTTCTTTTTCAAGCAGTGCACACTGGTGACTTTGATCCAATCACACTGTCCCCTCGGGCTTCCTCAGAGATTCCTGCAGAGACAGTTGAAGAGAGTATCCATTTTTGTGGGTCATTTTAGGGACCAGGCTTGGAACTGTCCAGCCATTCTATCCGCATTCCATTAAGTAGAACTTGACTCCTAGATGCAAGGGGCCAGGAAAGGTAGCTTATGTGCTCAGGGGTCAATAGAATATTTGTGTTGCCTAGGCCAACACACATAGCACTGGGTCTGCAGCCATAATCCATAGTCCTCTCCTCAGTGCAATTTGCTGCAGGTTCCAGTGTTTTTCCACCCAGGTCTTCTGTATATTCTAATACATTATCCAGATTATTGACCTCTCCACCCTCCATACTAGTATGATGTAGCACGAAAAAGAACCCAACCTGGTTCAGCCAAATCCCACTGAGATATAATTGCACAAGGGACCTCCCCCTCCCAATCCCAAACACCCCAGAAATCATTTCTGTCTTAGAGTAGGAATCCCATCCCAGGGACAGCACAGCTTCTTTCCTCTCTTTACCAAAGATTCTGTAAAAATCCATCATTTTTACAAGGCTTCTTGCTTTTTTGGCAGTGGGGATGTTTATAGGCCAGAGCAGACATCCTGTAGGAGTGGATGATTCTAAGTATGTGTTTGTGAGTTGAGGCTTTCTAGACAGTCTAAAAATACAGGCAGGCGAGATAGGAATCCTAGGAGGGGCACATTCAAGGGCAGAGATGGTGTGCCTCTATGGTATGACAACTCACAAGTACTCAGTATGAACTGAGGCATTAAACGATGCCACTACCTGTAATGGCACGGATTTTCATTTCTCAAAGGACAGTTTGAACCAGAAGCATCAGGATCAACTGGGAACTTTTCAGACATGCACATTCTCAGGCCTGCCCAAGACTCATAGGATTACTCTTCTGGGCACAGAGGGCAGCATTCTGTGTTCTGACAGCCCCCAAGTGCTCTATATGCACACTGTGTTTGAGAATCACTGGCATATATTTTATTAATACCTGATTACAGTTTTATTAATATCTAGATCTAAGTATTAATAGTAATTAAGGAGGCTAAATGATAATTTTTTTTTTCCTGTGGGAGAAAGAGATGGACATAAGCCTTTTAGGACATTTGTTAGGGAAACTGTTAGTCTTAGATTAGATGCCTGCTGGTAGCTCAGATGGTAAAGAATCTGCCTGCAATGCGGGAGACCTGGATTCAATCCCAGGGTCAGGAAGATTCCCTGGAGAAGGGAATGGCAGCCCACTCCAGTATTCTTGCTTGGAGAATCTCATGGATAGAGTAGCCTGGCCTGCTGCAGTCCGTGGTTTGCAAAGAGTCGGACACGACTGAACAATTAACACATACTTCTTTTGTATGTCTGCCTATAACACTCTTTAGGGAGAATCAATAGCTTTAGCTTGAGACAATTCAAGTGCCTAAGATTACCCATTACTTTTTCACACACATGACATAATCAAGCAGAAGAAACAGGCTAATAAGTTTTAAAAGCATTTTAAAAGCAAGATTGATTCAAAATGCCTCTGTAGTTTTCTTCTTGATTTTACTGATTACTTTTGGCTGCTCTCCTCTTTGTCGACCTGGAACTCTGGTCCTGATGACTTTTAAGGGCTCTGAAATGGGTATTCCTGTTTGTTGGAAACATTTCCAATTTTCCTCCTCTCTTGCTATCCTAGATGAACAGTACTAACAAGGTAAACCAAGGGGAACCCTAGGACATGATTATGGACCTCAGTCATTGTGATGTCTGCAGGATGGGGAAGATGAAGCTCAGGAACACAGTGGACCCTACCCTGCAGGACTCTGGGAATTGCTTTCAGGCACAGGTTCCTGATATCAGCAAGATTTTCTTCTTTTTTATGCTAGCAGTGGAAGCAGATTTAAAATAAAAACTCCTGATCTCCTGGCCCTTCTGCTAACATCAACTAATGAATGAATCAAAACTCAAAATAAGCTCCTTCCAAACTGGCCTGGTATGTTAGGGAACTATCATCTGCTCCCCTAAACCCTTAAAATGTCACTGACCTTGGCTATTTTTGTTTGCTACAACTGAAGTTGCCAAATAAAATACAGGATACTCAGATAAATTTAAATTTCAGAAAGAAAAAAATAGTTTTTTGGTCTAAGTATGTCCCATAACCAGTAAGTATGAAATATTTGAATAAGTTGACTGCTTGAATATAAGTGTGACCTTTTGAATTTTAGGTAAATGACTAATTTTTTCTAGTGTGAGTATATCCTGCATTGCGTACTTAGTTATGAAACATATTAATGTATTAATTTATATGAAATGTAAGTAATCTACCTGGGCATCCAGAAGTATCATTTGTTAAATATTTTTTATTGAACACAACTCTTGTAACTTATGGCAAAGAAATACTTGGAGGCCGCTAAGATGTCCAGGGCTTCTTATTAATCTCCAGACCTAGCCTCAAGTCAGCAGAGGCATTTTACCTTTGGATCCTTTGTTTATTAAGCCCTTGTTTCCTCGTCATTGCCACTCTAGTTTTGGACAGCCTCTCATTTCTCCTCTCTTGGTGTTCATCTTCCTGGCCTCTGCCTTGTTTGCAGAGAAAGGCTGTCCTCTTATTAGGAACAGTATCAGCCAATCTGAGTTCTTCCCTTTAACCAACTAGTCTTGCCTTGAAGATTGAGTTAAACTTCCCATTTTGGAGCTCAGTGCTATCTGGATAGTTGTGGGTCAGATGCCTGGTGTTTCTGAAAGCTTGGCTAACTCCAGTTCTCTTGTATGATTATTATCTTTGGTGAATCACAGAAACACACTCTCAAACTGAGTCTTTGTGTGGGTGGAGGTACTGAGTCTTTGTGTGGGTGAAGGTGACCATCTCATTACCATCAATTAGATGAATAGAACGCCTGACTCCCACCAGCTCCGGTTCGAATGTGAGAACCAGTGTAGACAGTGTCAGATTCAAATCGCTGAATGGGACTCTCAGCCTGAAAGCAGAGACCAGGCAGCAGCCATATACAATCATTTTGTTCTTTCTGTCCCAGATTCCAGTTGCTGCTTCTCTCTAGAGACTTTTTATGCTTGCTTAGTTCTCTATGAAGTCAGCTGGAACGTAGGACACTGAGGAAACCTGGAAGAGAGAGACTCCGACCCAGTTTGAATGTCCCCACGGCTCAGTTACTCCAAGAATTCAAGCCTTAAAGGTGCACCACCTTAAAGTCACTAGAGCATCACCCAAAGTCCTCTCAACATAGGGACTGTAGACTATTGCTGAAATTAACTTTTTTCCATTCCTCTCCTTTCCTTTCACTTTGTGTGATTGGGAATTTCAAGTGTATGAAAACTATAATGTTGGTCTATTTTATTTGAACATGAGCCTTTGTTATTTGGGTGGAGTTCTGCCTGGGAGTGACCAGCTGTCACTGCCAGTGGCTGCTGGGATCACGTTGTGAAATTAGGCAAGGGTGGCGTTTTGCTTTTACGAGATGGATGGTAGTCCCTTTTCTGTTTTCCATGGAGGGGTCCTGGTTTTGGTTACACTGAAATCAAATTAGATTCAGTTCAGTTCAGTCACTCAGTCGTGTCCGACTCTCTGTGACCCCATGAATCACAGCACGCCAGGCCTCCCTGTCCATCACCAACTCCCGGAGTTCACTCAAACTCACGCCCATCAAGTCGGTGATGCCATCCAGTCATCTCATCCTTGGTCGTCCCCTTATCCTCCTTCCCCCAATTCCTCCCAGCATCAGAGTCTTTTCCAATGAGTCAACTCTTCGCATGAGGTGGCCAAAGTACTGGAGTTTCAGCTTTAGCATCATTCCTTCCAAAGAAATCCCAGGGCTAATCTCCTTCAGAATGGACTGGTTGGATCTCCTTGCAGTCCAAGGGACTCTCAAGAGTCTTCTCCAATACTACAGTTCAAAAGCGTCAATTCTTCTGCACTCAGCTTTCTTCACAGTCCAAGTCTCACATCCATACATGACCACAGGAAAAACCATAGCCTTGACTAGATGGACCTTTGTTGGCAAAGTAATGTCTCTGCTTTTCAATATGCTATCTAGGTTGGTCATAACTTTCCTTCCAAGGAGTAAGCGTCTTTTAATTTCATGGCTGCAGTCACCATCTGCAGTGATTTTGGAGCCCCCCCAAATAAAGTCTGTCACTGTTTCCACTGTTTCCCCAACTATTTCCCATGAAGTGATGGGACTAGATGCCATGATCTTCGTTTTCTGAATGTTGAGCTTTAAGCCAACTTTTTCACTCTCCTCTTTCACTTTCATCAAGAGGCTTTTTAGTTCCTCTTCACTTTCTGCCATAAGGGTGGTGTCATCTGCATATCTGAGGTTATTGATATTTCTCCCGGCAGTCTTAATTCCAGCTTATGCTTCTTCCAGCCCAGTGTTTTTCATGATGTATTCTGCATATAAGTTAAATCAGCATGGTGACAATATACAGCCTTGACGTACTCCTTTTCCTATTTGGAACCAGTCTGTTGTTCCATGTCCAGTTCTAACTGTTGCTTCCTGACCTGCATACAGATTTCTCAAGAGGCAGGTCAGGTGGTCTGGTATTCCCATCTCTTTCAGAATTTTCCACAGTTTCTTGTGATCCACACAGTCAAAGGCTTTGGCATAGTCAAGAAAGCAGAAATAGATGTTTTCTGGAACTCTCTTGCTTTTTCCATGATCCAGCGGATATTGGTAATTTGATCTCTGGTTCCTCTGCCTTTTCTAAAACCAGCTTGAACATCTGGCAGTTCACGGTTCACGTATTGCTGAAGCCTGGCTTGGAGAATTTTGAGCATTGATTTACTAGCGTGTGAGATGAGTGCAACTGTGTGGTAGTTTGAGCATTCTTTGGCATTACCTTTCTTTGGAATTGGAATGCAAACTGACCTTTTCCAGTCCTGTGGCCACTGCTGAGTTTTCCAAATTTGCTGGCATATTGAGTGCAGCACTTTTACAGCATCATCCTTCAGGATTTGAAACAGCTCAACTGGAATTCCATCACCTCCACTAGCTTTGTTAGTAGTGATGCTAAGGCCCGCTTGACTTCACAGTCCAGGATGTCTGGCTCTAGATGAGTGATCACACCATCGTGATTATCTGGGTCATGAAGATCTTTCTTGTACAGTTCTTCTATGTATTCTTGCCACCTCTTCTTAATATATTCTGCTTCTGTTAGGTCCATACCATTTCTGTCCTTTATTGAGCCCATCTTTGTGTGAAATTGTTCCCTTGGTATCTCTAATTTTCTTGAAGAGATCTCTAGTCTTTTCCATTCTGTTGTTTTCCTCTGTTTTTTGCATTGATCACTGAAGAAGGCTTTCTTATCTCTCCTTGCTATTCTTTGGAACTCTGCATTCAGATGCTTATATCTTTCCTTTTCTACTTTGCTTTTGGCTTCTCTTCTTTTCACAGCTATTTATTTGTAAGGCTTCCTCAGGCAGCCATTTTGCTTTTTGCATTTCTTTTCCATGGGGGTGGTCTTGATCCCTGTCTCCTGTACAGTGTCACGAACTTCAGTCCATAGTTCATCAGGCACTCTATCTATCAGATCTAGGCCCTTAAGTCTATTTCTCACTTCCACTGTATAATCATAAGGGATTTGATTTAGGTCATACCTGAATAGTCTAGTGGTTTTCCCTACTTTCTTTAATTTAAGTCTGAATTTGGCTTTAAGGAGTCCATGATCTGAGCCACAGTCAGCTCCCAGTCTTGTTTTTGCTGACTGTGTAGAGATTCTCCATCTTTGGCTGCAAAGAATATAGTCAGTCTGATTTTGGTGTTGACCATCTGGTGATGTCCATGTGTAGAGCCTTCTCTTGTGTTGTTGGAAGAGGGTGTTTGCTATGACCAGTGCTTTCTTTTGACAAAACTCTGTTAGCCTTTGCCCTGCTTCATTTTGTATTCCAAGGCAAAATTTGCCTGTTACTCCAGGTGTTTCTTGGCTTTTTACTTTTGCTTTCCAGTCCCCTATAATGAAAAGGACTTCTTTTTGGGTGTTAGTTCTAAAAGGTCTTGTATGTCTTCATAGAACTGTTCAACTTCAGCTTAGATTAGATACATTTAAAAAAGGGCTTTGCTGGTAGCTCAGATGGTAAAGAATCTGCCTGCAGTGCAGGAGACCTAGGTTTTAAAGATCCCCTAGAAAAGGGCCTGGTAACCCACTCCATTATTCTTGTCTAGAGAATTCAAATGGACTGAAGAACCTGGTAGACTACAGACCATGGGGTCACAAAGATTTGGACAGGACTGAGTGACTAACACACACTAAAGAGAAAATTTGCCCTCGCAATCTGTTGATGGTGCACTCAGACTTTGATATGAGTCATAAACTGGATGGAGATCTCATTAGCGATTCAATGCTCCTTTTGCTCTAAATAACAGCTTATAAAGAACAGAGTGTGAGAACACAGAGATAGTGGGGTAGTGGCAGGTTTCCTCACTGCTACTTGACTTTGGGTGTGGGTAGCAACTACACACTGTTTTCAGTTTTCAACCTGATGATACTGCAATTATTTCATATCTTTTCAAATCCCATCCCACCCCTCAGACCACGTTCAGTCCTCCAATCTATGCTTTTGTAATTTCTTACAAGTGTAATGAATATATTGGACTGGAAGTCCCTGAGGGCAGAGTTGATGTCCAGCTAATTGACTTTGGAATCATCGGTGGCCAGTGCTGACCTGGAACACCGGTGCTCAACAGAAAGATGAATCAATTAGACTTTAGAGCTGACTGAAGCTGGAACTTGGTCTGTATGCAAATTACCTATTAGTTGGGTTAAGAGACTGTTTTGTACTCCTGTCTCCCATCTGACTTCTGACTATCTTTACCCACTGAAAGAGTGTTCACATGGCATTAAAAAAAAATTTCATAAGTAAGATATTGGGAAAATAAATCTCATGTACTAAAACAGAGGTTGGCAAGCTTCTTTTTGTAAAGACCCAAAAGTAAGTGTTTTAGGCCTTTTTGGGAATTGGGTTTTTGTCACACCTACTCAGTTACTGCCCTTGTAACATGAGAGCAGCCTTAGATAATAGGCAGAGGAATGAGCATGGCTATATTCCGGTCAGACTGCATCTACGGACATAAATGTGAATTTCGTATAGCTTTCACATGTCACAAAATATTATCCTTTAAGGAAAAATTTCCCAAATGTTTAACAATGTGAAGTCATTTTCAACCCACTGGCTAGTACAAAACACAGGTGGTAGACTGGATCTGATCTGGCCTGCTGGCCAGTGTAAGCCCTGCACTAAAGTAAAATAACTAGTACCAAAGTAAAAACTTTGTTGGGAAAAAAAATGGCATTTTTGCTTTATAGCTTTCTTATGCAGCTAACTGCTGAAATAAGAGACAAAGGAGCCTTTTTTGGTAGCACTTCTTTTTAAGTATGCATGCATGCTTGCCTCTGTGTCCACATAGGTCTGTGGTAGAGTTTTCAGATTACGTTTGGTATATTTTCTGAGCCACTTGGGATGGTGAAAGGGAATTGTAGAAAATACAGTATGATCCCAGTTTTTTTTTAAGCACATTATATAAAAATGTGTTTTATATATGCTTGTAAACAGTTCTGGAAGATAGTTAGTAAATGATAAGGGGTTATTGGTGAGAATTGAGAGCGCAACTGATGAAGGGGCAGTACTTGACTTTTTTCTGAATTATTTACTTGAAAATGAGAATGATCCTTATATGATTTGTGGAATTAAAAGTAAGTGCTTGATTTTAGAAATATGTTCATGAAAAAGTAAATGCCACCTGCTTCTGTGAATCTGCAAATACAGTTCGTCTGTGATTTTAATGACATTGCAATCTCTTCATATTCATCCTTCTGGAAATACTTTTGGGAAGTCCCTTCATCTATGAGAGAATTGATAGATAGGAAGTGTTTAGATTTTGTAGGAGCAAGCATATCTTCTCAAGGGATGCTGGTAATTAAAATAACATGAAAGAACAGTAAAATCCCACAGTCTTCTATACTGTGGATCCAGTGCATATACTCACTTTCATAACATGTTTCTTACTAACACACAAAAGACCTTGAAAGCAGGTGGTGTCTTGGTCCCCTGATACCAATGTGTTTTAATAAGGTTCCACTGGATTTTCAAAGTCTTTGGTTAAATTGGAACTGACATTTATGGTAATTAGCTAGGTTTGGAAGCTCGAAACAGGTAAAATTGAATTACAGTGGGCTCCAAATTATGTTTATTTTCAAAATGATGGCTCTGAAGAATATTTGGTTCCATTGTCAGTTATTTCCTCTCTTGCAATTCTCCCATTCTTTCCCTGCTGGTTGTGTTAATCTGGTAATCTGAAATCTTTTTGTCTGCCTGTATGTAATGTGATAGGATGTTTTCCTGTGGTCCATCTGTCTCCTACAGGAGGTGAAAGTACTTTTCAGAAATGGCTTGAGTTGATGTTATTAATCTTTATAAGCAGAGAAATTCCTTGAATAATTAAATAGCCAAATGGCAAGAGGGGGACTTGGTATGAAAATAATATTTTCTGTCAGCTTCAAAAATCACAGCAGGGCCAGACTTTCATCCATGTAACTCAAATATCAAAATACTAGATGTTTATTCTCTTTTATACAGATTTTTCTATTTTGTACCACCTAAAGGCAATGTGGAAACATTTAGAAAATATGCATTTACTTTTTTTTTCTGTTAAAGTGAAAAAGCACACAATGAACTAGCCAGCAAAAAGAAAGCCTTTTTTTTTTTACCCTGAAGCAACAGATGCTGCCTTTGACCTTGGGATTTAAGGGCAAATCTATTCTTGTTTACATGTCTTGAATTTCTTGGATTTGCCAGTATGAAGGCAGCAGTTGGGAATGAGTGGTTTTGAAAGTATATGAATGATTAAAAAAAAAATTAGTCTACACAGCTGTTGTTAAAGAAATGGTTGTTCTCTTCTCTCCTAGTTCACTACAGTACAGTTTAAAAAATTATTTTTATTATTTTGTTTTCTTTCCTAATTTTAATTGGAATGATCCTAGTTACAGGTGTCACAGCCTCTGATCTTGCGCCTGATACCCTGCTTCCTGGTGAAGGTGCCTGTAGAGTCTGACATGTGATTTGGTCCTCCATGTTGGACAAAGACATACAGCCAGTCCTGTTGAGGCAAACCAACAATAATGAGAAAATTAATAACCAAATATGTTTCTTCTCTCTAACACAACCTCTTTAAAATGCCCTTTGCTTGCCCTATCTTTTAGAAAGTTATTTACAAAGGTGACAAAAGCGTTTAAAAAATGTGAGGACCAGGTAAAATTACTCTGCGTGGTGTCCACCCACTTGGGATTAATATTATTTCATTGAAAGACACAGATGTGTATAACGGACTTTTTGGACTCAGAGGGAGAGGAGAGGGTGGGATGATTTGGGAGAATGCCATTCTAACATGTATACTATCATGTGAATTGAATCGCCAGTCTATGTCTGATGCAGGATGCAGCATGCTTGGGGCTGGTGCATGGGGATGACCCAGAAAGATGTTATGGGGAGGGAGGTGGGAGGGGGTTCATGTTTGGGAATGCATGTAAGAATTAAAGATTTTAAAATTTAAAACAAAAAAAAAAACAAAAAAAAAAACACTTGATTAAAAAAAAAAGAAAAAGAAAAAAAAATGTTAAACATGGAAAAAAAGAAAAAAAAAAAAGAAAGACTACTAAGAAGTTTCTTGTTTAGATGCAAACCAATAGATATGCATTAAGTATTTTTGCTTCATTTTTCATGAATCACATATTTGAGAAGGAAATCTTGATGATGAGAAACTCTTACCTTTGAACCACAAAGAAATAGTGTCGATATCCTTTCAGATAGTACTGAAATCAGAACTACTTTTTCCCTGTAAGTGTCATGAAACTCAATCATATCTCTTTTCTCATTACATTTTCAACCTGAGGAAGCTGATGGTGATATAGGTAAATCAATTTCTTTGTTTCTCTTAATATATAATTTTACTGAATTTTTGTCATCTTCTGGATTTAACTCTTTATTTGTGGATCTCGACTACAAGGAGATCCAACCAGTCCATTCTGAAGGAGATCAGCCCTGGGATTTCTTTGGAAGGACTGATGCTAAAGCTGAAACTGCAGTACTTTGGCCACCTCATGTGAAGAGTTGACTCATTGGAAAAGATTCTGATGCTGGGAGGGATTGGGGACAGGAGGAGAAGGGGACGACAGAGGATGAGATGGCTGGATGGCATCACTGACTTGATGGACGTGAATCTGAGTGAACTCCGGGAATTGGTGATGGACAGGGAGGCCTGGTGTGCTGCAATTCATGGGGTCGCAAAGAGTCAGACGCGACTGAACTGAACTGAAAGTCCCTTGGGCTTCCCTGATAGCTCAGTTGGTAAAGAACCAGGAAGGTCTGCAATGCAGGAAACCCTGATTTCATTCTTGGGTCGGGAAAATATGCTGGAGAAAGGATAGGCTAAACTCCAGTATTCTTGGGCTTCCCTGGTGGCTCAGCTGGTAAAGAATCCATCTGCAATGTAATGACCTGCCCTTCTTCAGGGGATCTACCCCATCCAGGGATTGAACCAATATCTCTTGAGTTCGATCCCTGGGTTGGGAGGATCCCCTGGAGAAGGGAAAGGCTGCCCACTCCAGTATTCTGGTCTAGAGAATTCCATGGACTGTATAGTCCATGGAGTTGCAAAGAGTCGGACACGACTGAGCGACTTTCACTTTCAAAATCCTTAATAGCAGTTTATATAATTCTATTACTAACTCTATAGACAAAAGCCAAGACACATTAGAATGTCATCATGGATATTTAACTAGTGAGTTAAAATCAGAACATCTTTGTTCTCTTTAGCGCTGCCTGCTAATTATAGTACAGGTAAGCTACTCAGGTATAATAGGCCAATGTGGAAGAAGCCAAGGGGCTCACAGAAGGCCCCCTTTCCTTTGACTTGATCAGTAATGCATGGGTATGTGCTAAATCGTTTCAGTTGTGTCCAACTCTTTGTGACCCTATGGACTATAACCCGCCAGGCTCCTCTGTCCATGGGATTCTGTAGGCAAAGATTCTGGAGTGGATTGACATGCCCTTCTCCAGGGGACCTACCCCATCTAGGGATTGAACCAATGTCTCTTATGTCTCCTGCATTGGCAGGCAGGTTCTATACCACTAGTGCCACCTGGGAAGCCCTGATCAGTAATAAGAGAAGAAATATACCAAGGAGGTCAACTTCTGGGAATGAGGTTCTTTTGCAGGCACAGGCCATCAAATACTGAGTATACTTCATGACTGTCCTTTCTGAGGCTTTCAGAATCATTTTATTAAGCTTCTCAGGATCTCTCCAAATTCTTGTAAGAATAAATGTTTGAAATTTTAGTAGAAAGCTACGTCCCTGGTAAGCAGACACTTAAGACATTCTGCCTTCTTAAGTTGATGCTTCTGGAAGACATCATTGGAATATATATTAGAGTAGTTAGCACATCATGATCATGTGTGTGTGTGTGTGTGTGTGTGTGTGCTAAGTCATGTCTGACTCTTTGCGACCCTGTGGACTGTAGCCTGACAGGCTCCTCTATCCATGGGATTCCCAGGCAAGAATACTGGAGTGGGCAGCCATTTCTACCTCCATGGGATCCTACCTACCCAGGGATCAAATATACAACAAGGTGATTATAACCTTCTGGAGAATTTCTTTTTTTTTTTTTGTTTTTTTGATTTTTTTTTTTGATTTTGATTTTTTAAATTTTAAAATCTTTAATTCTTACATGCATTCCCAAACATGAACCCCCCTCCCACCTCCCTCCCCATAACATCTTTCTGGGTCATCCCCATGCACCAGCCCCAAGCATGCTGCATCCTGCGTCAGACATAGACTGGCGATTCAATTCACATGATAGTATACATGTTAGAATGTCATTCTCCCAAATCATCCCACCCTCTCCCTCTCCCTCTGAGTCCCAAAGTCTGTTATACACATCTGTGTCTCTTTCCCTGTCTTGCATACAAATAATTTCAAGATTTGTATGGAAATACAAAAAACCTCGAATAGCCAAAGCAATCTTGAGAAAGACGAATGGAACTGGAGGAATCCACTTGCCTGACTTCAGGCTCTACTACAAAGCCACAGTCATCAAGACAGTATGGTACTGGCACAAAGACAGACATATAGATCAATGGAACAAAATAGAAAGCCCAGAGATAAATCCACACACATATGGACACCTTATCTTTGACAAAGGAGGCAAGAATATACAATGGAGTAAAGACAATCTCTTTAACAAGTGGTGCTGGGAAAATTGGTCAACCACTTGTAAAAGAATGAAACTAGATCACTTTCTAACACCGCACACAAAAATAAACTCAAAATGGAGAATTTCTTGATGATTGTTTTTTAGGGCGTTTTCCTTGTTAACTTCTGGTACCTTAAAAAGGTCCCAATGCTTTTCATTGACTCTCTTGAGAAACTGAAGCTTTGAAGAGGTTTTAAGAAACTTTGATTCTTTAATCAGATATTCAGAAATCCATTTTATTGGGTTAGGAATCCAAGATGGACACTTAAAATTTGTTTATCCAAGCAACTAATTACTTAGTCAACCAACCAACTAGCCAGCCAATCAACCAACCAAGTTTGCTGAATATCTTGCCTTAGAACTCTTTCCTAAAATCCTCCTAAAACTTTTTAACAACAATTCCAAGAAAGGATGGTAAAAGTGTCTTTTATAAACTATAACAGTTAAACTTGTAAATTTGTCAGTAATGGGAAGAACGTTATCTGTCATGTTAACATGTCTTTATGCTAAGTTTTTTCTAGACTATGGTTAGAGATCAACTGTGGGGAATTTCTGCCTAACAGTGATAGCATTTTCTAAAAAATTACAGAATGTTGTCCATTCTATAATTCTATAAAATTCAAAGTCAAAAAGGACAAAGTATTCCTCAAGATAGAATTTATTTCCTTTTATTTTTACCTGTATTTTTTTTAACACAATGAGTCTAGTATAAATATTCTTTTATACTCATATTGTTGATATATTTGTAGGTAGAGTTAATTTTTGAGTCTACTGGAATGAAATATATTGCATAAATACTTGAACTAAGATGTCTTAATTTGAGCATTTATAAAAGAAGCCTAGTGCATTTTAGAAGTTGGTTTTTCAGTTTTTGTGTGTGTGTGTTTTTTTTAAATCTTTTGGCAAAAGTATACAGTCCCTAGGCCATGTGAGAAAATGCAGTTTAAAAGTAATTATCTTTGAAAGGCTATTCTCAGTCTGTCTTAGTTTAAGAATATGGTTAGGAGTTTTAAAAGAATGGGTCACTACAGGAAATTTACATTTCCTAATAGGAACTAAACTATATATAAAATGGGAATTGACTTTTTAAAATTTTTGCTTTGGATTTCTCTAAAACTTTCTATGCCCACCTAAACTGATCCTTTCTAAACAGAAATTTAGGAACATTAGTACCTAAAAATTTATATTTTGGAAAATGACATCTTGGACTTAGTATTTAGAATGTTTGTGTTTTGCGTATCTTTAATTTATGCTTGTGTTTTGACTGGACATTCAATGTTTGAGATACTCATAGTAAGTAATTACACAGATTGTCTTACAAGATTGGAGTACAGTGGCTAACTGTTTCCAAAGGTATCTTAGTCCTTTCATAAGACTAGGTTTAGGCCAAGCCAAGAGGTAGGAAAAAGCATAGGTTTCATTAATAGATTAAGACGGATGTAGCTCAAACCTAAGCTTCATGTTAATTAGCTATTTAACTTTGTGCAAGGTATTTAAGTGCTCCTAGGCTCAGGAATTATATACTTTCCAAGTGTCAGGCACTGTACTAGGAGTAAACAAGCACCCTTTCTTTTCTTTGGAAGGTTACTGTTCAGTGGGAGAGATAAACTCACTTGTATGCCTAACTTTAATATATATAGTGGGTGTGCTTAAGATCAGAGAAATATACTCAGAGTACCGTGGAGTTGGGACCCTCCTGCCTGGCAGCTTATGTTAATTGGACACCTGTGTGCTCGCACAGTGCTAGGGCTTAAATACCAGCATGAGACATAACACAGTCCTGACTGTGCTGGTGTCTTATAGCCTAAATAACAAGAGATGACTGTCAGTGAGTAATTCTGGGGCCTACCTGGTAGGGTTTGTGAGGCTGAAGTATATATTTCTATGTATTTTTCTTTCTTCTTCGTGCCACTTCCACTCTGCTCACTAGGCCCTCCCCACGCACCCAGTGTCCCTTTTACCTAACCAGAACTTGCTGGCTGGGGCTGATTTCCTGCTATTTATCTCAATTAACAGTTCCATGTCATGAATTCCTTTATAAGGTGAGTGAATGGTTGAATACTTCTTTCTAAGAATGTTTGTATTATTTTCAAAGACCTCTGGAGGTATCAAGAACATAAGTAAATATCTCTTCATTTGGCAGCGTTTCTGCCACTGAACAGATCTCCCTGGGTAACTGGGGTATCTCCTTCAGGTCCCACTCTAATGGTGCCTGGCTACTCTCCAGATATCAGTGGGGTCCTTGGGGCTTCATGGAGATAACAACAGATGGTAACCCTGCTACATCCTCAGATGTGAGTGTTATTGGCCTGTGGGCTTGCCAAGCCCAAATGCAGAAAAAAGAAAAAGAAATTAGCCTTGATTCAGAAGTTGGAATGCTTTGCTACAGGTTAAGTAACTTATTTCTTTGATAGATAGTCCATCTTCCCCCGGCTTTCAGTTCCAGATTATTGTCCTGAGAAAAGGTTTAGGAACTGTGCGTCCGTGCGTGCATGCTAAGTCACTTCAGTCCTGTCTGACTCTTTGTGACCTTGTGGACTGCAGCTTGCCAGGCTCTGCCTGTTCATGGGATTCTCCAGGCAAGAATACTGGAGTGAGTTGCCATGCCCTGCTCCTGGGCATCTTCCCAACCGAGCGATTGAACCTGCATCTCTTACGTCTCCTGCATTAGTAGGTGGGTTCTTTACCCACTAGTGTCACCTGGAAAGCCCTTAAGAAGTGTGACATCCTCCTATTAAGTACTCCTCAGATATCATCTTTTAATTATGCTATATAATTAATTATATAATTTATATAATAAAATGGCATATATGATATGATAATTAGTAACTATAAAGTGTAATCACTTGTGTATAATTCTTGTTTCTTTAGGCAAATAAATACGTACTAGATGCACAGTTAAATATAAAATACTCCTTGTAGTAATATAAGAACTATCACTTAGGCAGGAGGATAAAGAAGGAACATGAACATGAATCATCTCTATATATTTTTTCCTTTTATGTTTAATTTTATATTTTTCAAATTAAAAAATTTTTTTAAATTTTTCTCCTTTTGAAGCACAGGTAGGATTGTATCATCTTCCTTCTCAACAAAGATCAGCGGCGTCTTATTGCACTCAGACCAGTCTCTGCTCAAAGGCCTCCCTCTATGAGCTGCTTTTCATCCCAAGTATTTTCACATCTTTTAGGTACCCTTTGCTCCAGCTTAATTGGTCTATTAACTGTTCCCCCCCAAAACGGTATATTTACTGCTTTATACCTCTTTGCTCATCCTGTTTGGTCAGCAGAGAATACCTTTTATTCCTTACCTATTTATGAGCTCCTACTAATCCTGCAAGACTGAGTTCAATCTTTCTTGAAATCTTCTACCATCCTACTAGTCAGAATCAATTATTTCTTCCTCTCTGTTTCTCACTGTTGACCTGTTGTGTGTATCACTACTACCTGCATAGGCCTTTGTCATTCCTGCTTGTATTTAATCAATTCATTCACTCATCCATCCATCCATTCATTCAAAAATTATTTCTTAAATGCTTAGTGGCACTCTACAAGGAGATGGGAATGTAATGGGAAGCAGAAAACAGATATGGTGCCTGTGCTCTGAGAGCTTACAGTCTTCAGCCAGGGATGGGCAGAAAGGGCACAGTGAAACCCACAGAGCTAAAACCACAACTGCCAATAAGAGCAAGGGAGATAGAGAGATCTGTATATCTCTGTCTCTCTAGGCTGTAGCCTCCATAACATTAGTGATAGCCTCTTGCTTGGCGGAAAAGGTGGTAAGATAATCCAACTGTGACCCTACAGTGGGGGTGCATGCTCTCTGTTGTGGTTGAATTGTGTCTCCCCAAAAGATGTGTGAAAGTTCTAACCCCCCAGTATCTATGAATACAACTTTAGAAGAACACAGGGTCTTTGCAGATGTAATCAAATTAAGTTGCAGTCATACCTGATAAGGGTGGGCTATAATCCAATATGTGCTTAGTCGCTCAGTCATGTCCAGCTCTTTGCAACCCCACAGATTGTAGCCCACCAGGCTCCTCTGTCCATGGGGATTCTCCGGGCACGAATACTGGAGTGGGTAGCCATTCCCTCCTCCAGGGCATTTTCCTAACCCAGGGATCAAATCCACGTCTCTAGCACTGCTGGTGGATTCTTTGCAACCAGGGCAGCCCATAATACAATATAGCTGCTGTCCAATAAGAAGAGGAGAAAAGACACAGATATAGAAGAGAATGCTATGTGAAGACAGGAGGGAGGGAGAGACTGGAGTGATGAGTTTACAAGTCACAGAATACAGCACCCACCCAAATGTGGAGGAGAGACAGGAATCAGATTCTCCCTCAGAGCCTCCAGAGGGAACCAACTCTGATGACACATGAGTTTTGTACTCCATCCTCCAGAACTGTGAGAGAATAAATTTCTGTTGTTTTAGACCACCTAGTTTGTGGTAAGTTGTTATAGCAGCCCTAGGAAGTGACTGTCCTGTCCCAGAGGGAAGTTCATAGGAACTAGGGTCCGGTGCTTTCATGTTTGTATAAATGAATGAATTGGCATGAATGATTGAATGAATGGATTCTTGTCTTTGTTCTCCTCAATGTTGAAAGACCAGGGTGAGTTCAGGATATTTTTTCTGTTCCGCCTCTATTTTAAGAGTGAAAAAATGTGGATTTACAGTTAACAACATCATTATCAGTTAGGGAAAGTGAAAGTGTTAGTTGCTCAGTCCTGTCCGACTCTATGACCCCATGGACTATAGCCTGCTAGGCTCCTCTGTGCATGGGATTCTCCAGGCAAGAATATTGGAGTGAGTTGCTATTCCCTTCTCCAGGGGACCTTCCCAATTCAGGGATCAAACCCAGGTCTCCTGCATTGCAGGCAGATTCTTTACCATCTGAGCCACCAGGGAAGCAGAGGCTGAACTGAATTACTTACTTGCCCGCAAGGCTCTGTCTTTAGACATAAAGCTGTGTTTTTGGTCACTGTGGCTACTGAGGGGGTTTCAAAAAGCCAAAATCACTAAATATTGAAATAATAACCCTTTCCCTTCTCCCTCTGAAGTAGAGTCTTAGTCCTTATATCTCTAGCCGTGGTTCCCCAGGCATTGTGTATTTATCACTCTGGTTGAATGGCTCACTTTAAGATAAAGCAGCAATTACACTTCTTTTTTGGTTGTTGTTAATTGTTGTTAGAATTTGTGTTCCATTTTATATGTTCAGAGCACTTTATAGTTGTTTGATTTTTATTTGTTATTTTTTAGTTGTTATTTTTCAGAGTCCTCAGGAATTCATGATGGTTTTTATTTTTGTTTGTGAAGGAAAAATGATGAAAGGATGAAGATGTGTAGTGACCATTGAAAGCTATACTAATCAGATGTTCTTTCATCTGAGGTGCTGCCCCACCTTCTTGGCCTGTAGGCCCTTCAGCTCCTTCCGCCTCCTAAATATTCTCACTCTTGATCTATCAAACCGCCAAAGTCTGTAAAGCTTCTGTGACCTCTTTCAGTCTCTCACATCTCCATTTCACTTTATTATATGAAGTTTTGTCTGTGCATTTTCCCAAGTAGATTATGAGTCTTGGAAGGACAGGTGCCACTGGGCATGTAGGAACCATCTCTTGAGAGTGATCAAATAAAGGAGTCAATGAATGAATGAAGTTCCCAGAGTTGACTTAGGCCAGGAATCCCCTGAATTTTAGCAACAATTTCCCTTTTTATATGTCTAAGACCATAACCGTGAAACTCTGCGGTGAGTCCCCATGCAAGTCCCAAAGGGGCAGGAACCAGATAGCTGTGCCAGCTTGAGGAACCTCCAGGTTAGCCTTTAGCTCGGCATGGATCTCTTGGTCTTGTTATTGATGAGAAATGGAGTCAGCTCTTTTCACAGGCTCAGTGGCTGTTAAGACCACTGGAAATCTCTGATGCCTGGAGCCTACAGGCTGCACTGAGGGATGGGGTTATCATCTGACTCCAGCAGCAGGGAACACAGCAATCCCTCACCCTGGAGAGTGTGGCTCTTAGGGTGAGGGATCTGCTCCTTGTGTACGTGTGTTTTTACTTATTGTTGAAATGTTGGGATCTTTTTTCTCCTACTTCTCCCTGAAGCCAGAACCCTGCTTTGAGGAACATGGCCACATATTTGTTATTTATTTCATAATATATTAATCTTTTATTATTATTAGTGAACTTTACGCTATTGGAAGTATTTTTACTCTCTTATTTTACTTTCTAGGATTGATAGGTAAAGAAAACAGCGATAAGCTGAATCTGGAACCTTCTCTGCCATTCAGCCTACATGTCCTCTGTCACGTCACCAAATTTTGCTACATTTTTTTTAACTTTTTGTTTTACATTGGAGTATAGTTGATTAAATGGCACCCCACTCCAGTACTCTTGCCTGGAGAATCCCATGGGTGGAGGAGCCTGGTATGCAACATACAGTTCATGGGGTTGCGAAGAGTCAGACACGACTGAGCGACTTCACTTTCACTTTTCACTTTCATGCATTGGAGAAGGAAATGGCAACCCATTCCAGTATTCTTGCCTAGAGAATCCCAGGGACAGAGGAGCCTGGTGGGCTGCTGTCTATGGAGTCGTACGGAGTTGGACACGACTGAAGTGACTTAGCAGCAGCAGCATAGCTGATTAACAATGTTGTGATAATTTCAGGTGCAGAGCAGAATGACTCAGCCATACATGTATATGTGTCCACTCTCCCCCAAAGTCCCCTCCCATCCAGTTGCCAACATAACACTGGCAGAGTTCCTACATATATACAGTGGAGTATCTCTCCACATGGGCTTCCCAAGTGGCTCAATGGTAAAAAATTCGCCTGCCAAGCTGGAGGGTTGGAGACCCAGGCTCCATCCCTGCATCAGGATGATCCCCTGGAGGAGAAAATGGCAAGCCGCTTCAGTATTCTTGCCTGGGAAACCCCATGGACAGAGGAACCCAGCAGGCTATAGTCCATGAGGTCACATAGAGTTAGACATGACTTAGCGACTAAAGTCACTACCACCATCTCTCCACATTTAAAAAATACATATCTTTATTCGACTCTGTCGAGTCTTGGTTGTGGCATGTGGGCTGAGTTGCTCCACTGGGTGTGGGATCTTAGTTCCCCAGTTAGGAACTGAACCCGCTTTCCCTGCAAGGCAGATTCTTATCCACTGGATCACCTCTCTCTACATTTTAAATTCACAATTTCCCTAATCTTTAGAATGAGCAGGTTGAAGATCTTTAAATTCCCTTGCAG
Organism: Ovis aries; assembly: GCF_016772045.2. Taxonomy (NCBI): domain Eukaryota; kingdom Metazoa; phylum Chordata; class Mammalia; order Artiodactyla; family Bovidae; genus Ovis; species Ovis aries. The sequence continues at coordinate 216,853,234 of NC_056054.1, forward strand.
CTCTGCTGTTCTCTGATTTTTAGCTATAATGTAATTCTAGCTTTTTTTTTTTCCCCCTGAACTAAAATTTGGTAAACAGTACCACAAATAATGGCAAAGGTAAATTTGTCAAAATTGGACAAGCTGGAATCCTTGAAGGCAATATTCTTGGTTTTGAATTTATAAATTACCTGCTGGTAAAAATCTCTTGAGTAGTTTCTAAACATTTGTATTTTTACTTCCTTCATTTTCAAAACACTGTCTTTGTTATTGCAAAGCAGTTTCCATGAAATGTAATTTCTTATTCTGTGTAGCATGCTGGGAGCATTCAGGATCCACATGGAGAAGTGAAGCACACACAGGTCTTGAGGCTCAGAAGTACATTTAATGGTACTCTGTGGTCGGTACCCTCGCCTTTAAGCATTAGTAATTGCCATGGAGACTCACGGAAGTGCTCACATGGGAGCTGCTGGGTTTTGGCCATAAACCAGAATTCAGGAGTATGCATCTTGTGAAAGCCGAAGTAGTTAATGTTGTCAGAGACACACAGGTGATGCTGCAGAATGAATGAGCTGGGAATTGTGCCATTCCTGCTGAAAAAAAATTGGGGCAGTTTATTAAATTTCAACTCCAGAGATGAAGAAGACTAGTAAGTTTACTGGATATAATTTAGAAATTTGAAAATTGACAATAAAACAGGAAGGAGACCCCTGTTAAAAGACGAGTCCTGGCACAAAAGATTGAAAGCATTCAGTTAAGGAGATTGACCCATTGGATACCCGCCAAGAACAGGGCAATTTGGGCACATATGTCTTAGGTGTTTTGTGCCTGTAGTAGTTAAATCTTCTGAATGACCTCTGTTTGCGGGGTGGGGGGGCCTGTCACAGAGCAGCTATTCTGTGTAGTTAAGCCACTGCCTTCTAGTCTTTTTTTTTTTTTTAATTTGAAAATGGAAATATTTAAAATGCTATCTACATACAGTTACATAGATCTTTCTTACTAGAAAAATAACATTTTCTGATAATTTTGGATAAAGAAGAAAAATATGGAAGGAATGCACAGTTGGTAACCCCACTATCCAGGTATAATCTATTATTACCCTTTTGATGTATTTCCTTCCAGTCTTTTATAAAAATATATTTTAAGTGTAGCACATTTCCTATGGTGCATTCATTTTAAAAATCAGATATGCCTTTTGATCTGGAGCAGCCTTTGGGGACAGCTGAGGGCATGCAGGTCACTGTGACAAAGCGCCTCTGCTCCCTCTTCCTTTCCCCACGGCCCAGTGGGTGGCGGGTGGGCAGGCAGCTTCCTGAGGGAAGGGCTGAATTCATGTAGAGTCCCCGTCAACAGTGTGTGGGCACCTTCCCTTGCCATGCTCTGGGGGAAGTCACATGGACTCTTGCGGGCTCTGGCACTTCCTGGCCTCTCGTGTATCTTCAATTGCTAAAATTTCTCCTGCCTCTTCCAACCCAGCTATAAAAATAAATCTAAGTGGCTATGCTTTTGCTTATCTAAATTATAGCAAAGATGATGAGGAAGGAGCAAAATATAAATGATAGGTTTTGCTCTCTAAATTCCCTTGTAAAGAAAAGGTATTATTGGTGCATTGTTCTATTTAACAGAACAGATTAACATCGCAGGGAAAGCCAGGGGGGAAATGCTTGGAGAACCTTTGCGATCAGTATTTCTAGGTCAGCTGGTGTCAGCAGTCTCACATTTGGTTGTTTGCGTTGACTGAAGAAAAGCACAATGTGAGAGTTTTGAGTTAAGTTTTATTTAGGGCAAAATGAGGACTATATCCTGGGAGACAGCCTCTCAGATAACAATGAAGAACTGCTCCAAAGAGGTAGGCAGGCGGTCAGCATATATGTGATTTTAGTGAAGGGGTGTATGTGCAGTCAGGCACATATTTTGGTAGAAGGTTGCTCTAGTCATGAGGAGCAGATGTCTCCATTAATGATTTTCATGCTTTTTTAGGTATGAGAAGGTGCAAGAAATTGGGCTCATAGCATCTTCTGAAAATATCTATCTGAAGGCCTATCCTACCAGTTTTTCCCAGAGCATGGAGTACCACATTCATGATCTCCATCCTGAACTCCTTTCAGGGTGTGTTGAAGGTCAGCCGCTGCAGTGGCTAATGACTTCATTCTTGTAGAACCAGATGGCAAGTGACAACTTTTAGCTGGCACTGGGAAGATTCTTGATATTAAGAGATTGCTTCCAGAAGGCAGCCTAGTATAGAGGAAGCAACACGAGTCTTGGATTCAGATAGACCTGGAATCAAATGCTGGTTTCCCTTTACTTCTCTGTATGACTTTGAGTTTGTTATCTAACTGTGATGAGCATTGTTCTCTTCATCTATGGACCACGGAAGGTGAGACATACTTCCCAGATGGTTAGGAGAACTGAGATGAATATATGTGCTGTGTGCCTAGCACATGTCTGTGTGTGCCTAGTCGATCAGTTGTGTCTGATTCTTTGCAACCCCATGGACTGAAGCCCACTAGGCTCCTCTGTCTGTGGGATTCTCCAGGCAAGAATACTGGAGTGGGTTGCCATTCCCTTCTCCAGGGGCTCTTCCTGTCGTAGGGGCCAAACTTGTGTGTCCTGCATTGGCAGGCAGATTCTTTCCCACTGAGCCAATGGGAAGCCCTTCCTAGTACATAGTAGGTGCTTACTTAGGGAATTGATTTCTTCTGTTTTCCCTAGAATTTTCTGGGAAGTCTGCAGAAGGAATACAGCTCATTTTCAAGGCAGTGAATGATGATAATAAAATGTCACATAGACACCTTGCACAGAATATTAATTAGCAGAAAAGGATCTCATCATGTACTATGATCTGAGTTCTCCTTCTCTCATATTACAAAGGTTTGAGTGAGAAAGTGCCCGAGCTGAAAAAAGTTTTCTTTGCTGTCAGAACACGCTTTTTTATTTGTGAATAAAGTTTGCAATATATCTTTCTATTACATTCTCACCACTAACCCCCCTTCCAAAATTTTCATGTGAGTGGATATTGAGATTTGAGGGTCACTATTTTTGAGTTGAAAAGATATACACCTCTGGGGAATCATCATGATGGTTGGGTGGTATTGGGTAGAACCCATGCTTTATATGTGCTTGATATCTTCCTGGAAGAAAATAAAAAGGTAAATATTTGTGCTTTTTGCATGTGGCAGCCATTTTGAAGAGTGGCCTCAGCTTTCTCCCCCTCAGCTTATCAACATATAAGATGAGGGACTAGTAGACTTTGTACTATAATGCTTGAAAAGGCAAGCCTTATTTAAATAATAAATATTAATATATAACCTGAGATGGCTTAATAATAGTACAGAACAGTAAAACGAATTGAGAAAAATTGTCATACAAAAAATGAAAGTAATTAAATGAAATTTCTTTCTTTCCATCCTGGCAATTTATCTCACTTTTCTAAGCTCGATGCATTTCCTCTAATAAACTGAATTCCTTTAGGTATATTACATTTCCCTTGGTGAAGTAACTTTATTTTTATCATTAAATTCATCCTGCAAGTTGTAATATGGAGAGTCCGAAGCTCGATTCTGTCCTTAGAAGAGGTTTCCTTTGGAAGAAATCCCACCTGCCTTGAGCCACATCTTGAGTGATGCTCAATATATCGTTGAACAGAAAGCTCAGACTTTATCCCTTGAGAAGAAGCATCAGTTTACGAGGAGTATTTATTAAATACCTATTTTACTAGATGAGGGAAGGGAACAGATGAAGTCAGACCCTTTTTCTCTCTTAGCCTTCTCTCTTAGCCTTCAGGAAAGTCAGAACCAGATTTAATGCACCATAAGTAGTAATTGTGTAGCTTTGTTAGTTTGCTCACTTGCTTCCCCTTTTCTTTCTCAGATTCTTTATTTCTAAATTTACAGTTCTATATTCATTCATTGATTTAGTCCTCAAACGTGTTTCCTATGCTATTTATAATGGAAAGAAAAAGAAAAGTCTCACAGTCATGGTAGTTGAAACCTGGTATGTAAACAAAAGCTGTAGTTCAGCAAGGCTGTATTCCATCAAACCCTGACCCACGGTCTGTGGAGCAGGAAGAAGCTGACCAGATAGAGGGTAGGGCTGTGCAAGGGAACCTTTTAGTTTGCCAGGCAGGGAGCTACAAGAAAGACATTCTAGGAGAGACAGTAATGTGTATCTTTTGTGATAGATCACTTTACATTTTAAAAAGAACAGATAGATCGTGAAATAATCATCAAAAATGAGTCAAGAAGTAAAGGTGATCATTACAATGGGGAGAAGTTAAGTAATAGGCAAGGAGATATGTGATTTAGAACCTCAGTGCGTGACCATGTGGATGGCATTTCAGGAAAAGGATTTATTTGTAAAAACAGAAAGGAGGAACAGTGGTTGGTGAATTAGCTGAATGCCTTCTCTCCAAGAGGAGAAAAAGCAAACAGTCCCAGGCAAGGAAAAAGCCAAACTATTGGGAAGAGCTGGAGATCACTGGAATTCTACCACTTAAAGGAAAAAGTCAAAGGATGTTTACCTTTTTTTATTTTTAAACACCCAGCTGCTTGTGTGACACTGTTACCAAGTTATTATTTAGATTCTGAATGGAAGAGTTCTCTTAGTAAGACTTGTACTGCTCGTAAAATTTCAGGATCCTTTTATACTCTTAAAAGTTATTGAGGACTCCAAAAACCTTAAAAAAAATTTTGCTTTGGCTGTACTGGATCTTTGTTGTGGCACTCCTGGCGCTCTAGCTGTTCGTCGGGGCTGTGGGCTCCCGAACTCTGTAGTTGTGGTAAGGGGGCTTAGTTGCCCCACCGATGTGGGATCTCAGTTCCCCAACCAGGGATCAAATCTGTGTCCACTGCATTGCAAGGAGGATTTTAACCACTGGACCACTTGAGAAGTCGCCCCAAATCTTTTGTTTATATGAGTTATAACTATCGATGCTTATTGTGTTATCAAAAAATGGAAATTGATAAAATGAGAAGTTTTTAAAGTACGAGAATCTACAGGCACCTATTTCACTAACAGCAGAGTGATGGTGTCATCTGGAGGGATGTAGCCTCTGAAAAACTCCGTTGTATGATCATGGAGGAAGTGAGTATACAGAGACAAGTTATACCTTGGATGGTTTGACTTCATGCACCTCCCCTCTCCTCTGCCCCAGAGGATCTCAGAGACCCTCACAGGTCCCCAGACCACAATGGCTCTACACCATTGACATCATAGCCATTTATACTCAGTTGGAGGTGATTGTACTCATTCAGTAAACTATCATTCCCTTCTTTTTCCAGAAAGAATAACTTTCTATGAAGACTTAAAAAGAAAGAAGGTTGAGTTTCACAGGTTGCTTTGTGGTCTGGAGTTGGAGCTGCTGGTAGTAAAAAGAAAGCAAGCTCAACAGTAATAACAGCAACAAAAGAAAAACATTCCATGGTTTCTAACTTTTTAATTGTTTTAAACACATTAAATTAGATTTGTAAGTCAATTGAGCGGAGAGAAAGTATGTTAGTCATATATCATAAGCCACTTCTTGACGCTGGAGAGTAAGTGAGCATGGAATGTGTGTGTGGTCTCCAGACCTGGGAGTATTTAAGAAGAAACCTTCCCTCCTGGTTGATATAGATGAGCCTGGAAGCAGAGTTTGGATTAATCACTGTGGCCTGCCAGGCTCTTCCAGTTTTCTAGCTTCTTCCTATAGAGATAGCCCCCGAGAGCAAAGTCTGTACCTATCATACCCTTGTCCCACCATTACGCTTAGATTTCTGTGTCTGAATAATTCAGAGGCCAAAAGAATGAAAGAGGAAGCAGGGTTTGGAGGCTTATGCAAAGGAAGATTGGTATTAGGGCAGATGTTTTTGACACAAGCTGCTCTTTTTCTAGCTGACCTCTGACTGTGGCTGTGAATCCCACTGTCGGTCTTTCTTCTGAAGATACACAAATGTACCTCCCTCCAACATGAAGCACGTTTGGACTTTATTCCCAGGGCTAGTGTCTGTTAAATCTGCCCAGTCAGTTCCCCGTGCTGCTGGCAGAGATTTCCCCATCACCATGACAGCAGAGCACACAAACCTTCCCTCGTTAAAGAGTTTGTTATTTCAAGTGAAGCTGAGCATGGAATTGCTGGGCATCAGTGCTGCTGGGTCTGACCACCAGCAGCAGATTTTCCCTACTGGTTGTTTTTCTTTCCAGCTTCCTGGGCTTTGGTGGTATTTACATTTAGGCCCTGTCATTTCACTGTTTCATGAAAATCCACTTGAGTGAGACACTTGGCAGCCAAAAATAATTTTCTTTTTTTTGGTTTAAATTGAGTCCAACGTCCAACAGTCTCCCATTGATCACTGAAATGGAAAGATTTTAACAGTTTCATTAGATTATTTTTTCTGCTTTAAATCTGACAACAAGTCATTTAGCATGGCCCGAGGGGCAACAAAGGTCTGTCTAGTCAAGGGTGTGGTTTTTCCAGTAGTCATATATGAATGTGAGAGTTGGACTATTAAGAAAGCTGAGTGTCAAAGAATTGATGCTTTTGAACTGTGGTGTTGGAGAAGACTCTTTGACAGTCCCTTGGACTACAAGGAGATCCAACCAGTCCATCCTAAAGTAAATCAGTCCTGAATATTCATCGGAAAGACTGATGTTGAAGCTGAAACTCCAATACTTTGGCCACCTGATGTGAAGAGCTGACTCATTTGAAAAGACCCTGATGCTGGGAAAGATTGAAGGCAGGAGGAGAAGGAGATGATAGAGGATGAGGTGGTTGGATGGCATCACCAACTCAATGGACGTGAGTTTGAGTAAACTCCAGGAGTTGGTGAAGGACAGGGAAGCCTGGCATGCTGCAGTCCATGGGGTCGCAAAGAGTTGACACGACTGAGCGAATGAACTGAACTGAACTGAGGGGCACAGCTAGCATCTGTAACCTGCCTTCCTATTTTAATGTTGCTTTCTACCCCATACTATCAGACCCGTGATGCAAAGCTGTTGAAACATTTCCAGATGAATTTCCAGGTTTCTGCTCGGTGAGGCCTTTTTCTTAGTGGTCTGATTGAACAGAATGAAGAAAAACAAAAAATCATCTGTACTGTATAATGGCCACATCAGAGCAAGGTCACATTTAGCTCTCTTAGATCAAGACTGCTGTCACCTAGTGTTTGCTGACGTTCCCAAGCCCCTTTCTTACTTAAGTTTGCCCGTGGCCCCATCCTTAGCCCCATTGCCATTCTTTCCCGGTAGAGCTTTCATATGAAGCAAGAATTCTTTTCCCACTCCTTGTGCTCATCAGACTGGGTTGTCTCGCTTCCCTGAGGACATCCCATGCTGTATTCTTTCTGCCCATCCTTTTGCATTTCTCTTACCTTGATTCTGCTCTGGATTCCCCTCCTTCAAGGTCCAGCTCAGGTCCTGCTTCCTCCTGGGACTGCCTCAACTGAGAGATTAGTCCATATTGATCGACTCTTCCAGGTGGCTCTGCACAATCTAGTCTACCCTCTGCATTATCCTGCAGGTCTTGGTTAGCTCCCTCCTGGGATAAGACCAAAGGCTAGCAATGACATTCTCATTGCCAGACTCAGGTGGAGCCAGGATCCGTGTTTAGAGGATTTACTTGCACGTGCTAACTTTGGAAGAGCTAATCTTAGCATAGTTCAACACACATTAGACAGACAGGAGATAGCAAAGGAAAAATGTATGAGTTGAACCTGGGGGTACCTAATTCTAAGCTTTTTGCATGAAGTTTGCACCATTGTTCAGCTGCTCAGTCGCGTCCAGCTCTTTGTGACCCCATGGACTGCAGCATGCCAGGCTTCCCTGTCCTTCACCATCTCCTGGAGCTTGCTCAAAGTCATGTCCATATAATGCCCCAAGTTCAAGCATTTAGCCCTATAATCAGAATGTTTTGAAATGTTATGTATTCTATATTTATATATTTAAGAAAGTAAAGATGTGTGTTGGACTGTCAAAAAATATTTTTACTTACATTGAGTGAAAGTCTATGTTCCAGTTCTGCACTGATATCAGATTCTTTGATACCTGGAATGTGTTTCATAATGTTAAATATAAGTTATAAAACACCACAGATTATTAATTTAAATACATTAGGCCAAATACAGAGTCTGGAATTTGGGAATGAAAGAGTGGAGGAGGAGGGCTCACTGTCTCCAGTTTCAATTTTTGTCCCAGTAGTACCTCTTTACTTTTTATTATTGAACAATGAACGATGAGGGAAGGGGCATTTTGATCCTCCTCAATTTAAATAGGAATATTGCTTTTGAGCTGCGTGATAAACAGAAAATTTGCTTGACTTAATGAATTTGGTGTTGATTGGTGTTAGCTCCACTACCTATTATTAAGGTAGCTTGTTATAATGTTAGTACAAGACAGTCTGTAAAGAAGAACAATCACTTTGTTAGCCAAATTTGACTTTCCATCATGTAGACCAACTGGAAGGAGAAGGAAATGGCAACCCACTCCAGTATCCTTGCCTGGAGAATCCCAGGGACGAGGGAGCCTAGTGGGCTGCTGTCTATGGGGTCGCACAGAGTCGGACACGACTGAAGCAACTTAGCAGCAGCAGCAGACCAACTGGAAAGACTGGTTGATAATAAGAAGGAATCCAAATGGCCTGAGCAAAAAGAGATTTGGTCCAGATGTGAAGCGGATGGTGGATGAGATGGAGACCGTGGGATGGAAATATCTCAGTGTCTTCTGCAAGAGCAAAGGGCTTTATGAGAGGGCAGGGAGAGGGTGAAAGGTATGTACACAGCACATCCTTTGATTGTTCTCTTTAGATACCAAAAGGTTATTTACAAAGAATTCACGACTTTCCTTTAAAACATATTCATTCCTATGTGGGACTTCTGCCAGAATTTTAAGGCATTTGTTACTGACTATTCAGCAGAGAATTCATAATTCAAAAGAATATTTTAAAGTTTAATATTTAGGTTCCCACCGCAGCCAGGGCTCAGTTTGGACTACATTTGAGGATACAGGCACACTCACCCACCTTGTACCAAAGCTCTGCCAACACTGTCCTCTAAGTGGGTGACTGAGCATTGCATACTATACAATTGTAGAATTTGCACAAGTTTTGTTGTTATTTTAGTTGCTAAGTCATATCTCACTCTTTGCGACTCCATGGACCACAGCCTGCCAGGCTCTTCTGTTCATGGGATTTACATTGGCCTAAATAAGTGAGAAGGTGTTCTTTTGGAAGCATAATTGTTTTTTAAGTCTGTAGGTATAATCAGATGGATGACTGTCTTCTGGTGTGGCAGTTGAAGCATCTTGAAATGTTTTAAAGGAGGGATGAACCTGGGCACTGTCCCATCACTCTGATGAGGCCCACCTGTCACAGAGGAGCTTGTGTGGCCAAGAGCATAGACTTCATCCAGGCGGTTCCTCAGCATTTCTGATTTCTGTGACCTACAACTGTAACCCACGCTCAGCAAGATGCTATTTTAAAAATTTCCCCCCACTTAAACAAGATTTTATTTTAAACTGATTAATGATTGGTTTACAATATTGGTTTGATTTCTGTCACACATCAACATGAATTAGTCATAGGTGTACAGATGTCCCCTCTCTCTTGAATCTCCCTCCCCCACTTTTTTTAATGGAAAGTTTCAGATTAAACAGAAGAGCTGTGCATAGTACAATGCACACTTTTCATCTTGATTTACCAATTTTGCTTTGTGTCTCTTCTCATGTATATGGATGTACATTCACACATGTTTTTTTTCCTGAACCATTTGAAAATAAGTTGCAGCACCATGGTCCTTCAACCCCAATGCTTCAGCATTATCATCAAAAACAAGGAGGGATCTCTGTGTAACCACGAAACCATAGGAATTTGAGGTACCAAATTCCAAGGTACCAAGGAATTTGACACTGTGTAACATAATATTGCCACTTAATACACAGTCCTTATTTGGGTTTCCCAAGTGGTTCAGATAATTATCTGTACAACTCTTTGGTTTGATCAAGGATTTTGTGTTGCCTTTAGTTGTTCTCTTGCTTTAGTCTTCTTTAACCTGAAATACGGAGAAGGCGATGGCACCCCACCCCAGTACTCTTGCCTGGAAAATCCCATGGACGGAGGAGCCTGGTGCTCTGCAGTCCATGGGGTTGTGCAGAGTCGGACGCAACTGAGCGACTTCACTTTCACTTTTCACTTTCATGCAGTGGAGAAGGAAATGGCAGCCCACTCCAGTGTTCTTGCCTGGAGAATCCCAGGGATGCGGAGCCTGGTGGGCTGCCGTCTATGGGGTTGCACAGAGTCGGACACGACTGAAGCGACTTAACAACAACAACAGTAAATCTGAAATAGTTCTCCACTTTTTTTTTTTTTTTGTCTTTTATAACACTGCAGTGTGGTGTTGAAAAAGTTCTCACCAGTTTTTTGGTGGAATGTTCCACAATCTGGATTTGTCTGCTTACTTCCTTATAATTAGATTCCATTTAATTTTTCGAGACTATCACGTAAATAGTCTTTTGTCCTTCCTATTGCATCATATGAAGAGTCACATAATGCTAGTCCCATTGTTGGTGGTGCTGAGTTTTATCTCTCGGTTAAATTAGTAGCCACTAGATTTCCCCATTGCCAAGATTTCTCTTTTTCCTTTTTATAGTTAATAAGTAACCTGTGGGATAAGACTTTGAGAATCATGTGACTCCCGTGTTTCCTTCCAAACCTTGACCCAGTGGTTTTGACATCCATTGTGAATTCTTGCCTGAATCAAGTATTATTTTGATAGTTGCTGACATCTAGAATTTATTAACTCAGTGCTCTTGGTTACTGTAAGAACGAAGGAAGCGCCAAGAAAATATAGCTTTAAGGCATTAAAAACGTCAAGGTACTGATTGACAAAAAAAAGTATCCTATTCATCTTCTTACTGTTTCTGCCTAGCATTATGCATGGCGCAGAGACTTAGATGAACATTTGTGGTTTAGAGACTAGTAAGAAGGATGTGCACTTAGCTATTTCTTTTTAATTAATTATAATATTTTCTGCCGTTATTAGAAAGAACAGCAGTCATTTCTTTCAGAAAAGTGTGGCTATTTGAGGGCTGTATCAGTGTGCAGTGTGGTTTTTACCAGCCTGCAGCAGTATTTCTTTCACCATCATCATTTTCACTGAAAGTACAGAGTTCTTCTCACCATTTTTTTCCCAGCATCATCTTTAAAGCAATGTATTTCCAAGTTCTGTAAGGAAACAACATCTCTTTTACAGAAATAATGTGAGGTATTTCCCCCCATCTCTTCCTGAGAAAAATCTCTCTCTTACAGCCATCAAAATATGATGTCTATTCCTAATAGAATGCCTATATACTTCAGAGAAGCAAAACTATATAGCATTCTCTGTGATACCAGAGAGCATGGCTATACTGTGTAACTGCCAACAGAGAATGCTGTACCACTGACACACTGTTGACCCATTAAAGTTGCATGAGTGAATCCTTTAAATTTTACAAAGTGTTTTCACAATAAATGTCCTAAGAAAGAGGCAGAGAATGAGAGATTCAGAGGAAGGGGCTTGCCCAAGACCCAGACAGTGAATGCCCATGTTCTAGACCTCAAAAACTACACTTGGTCCCTATGTACTGCTTGGATGGAAATCAACAGACACGTTAGTCTGTATTGATTTTTGGTAGAGGCTAGGAGGATAATTTTGTACTTGTTTGTATAGAATGGAAACTAAGAGCTGGATGAAGGCCACCCTAAATCATCAGAGACACTGCTACTCTTGAAACAGTTTGCATTTACCAGGCTGACCCCCTGTCTAAAGTGTAAGGAGCTAGACCTCTCTGTACCTGGAGGAAATAACACAGTATCTGTTTGGCAGGTGCAGAAACTAAGTCTTTCCACACAAGTGTTAAGTAGAGACTTAATTGCTACTCTTCAGAAGCACAAACAAGAGAATGCAATAATTAGAACTGTCATTATATACTTTCTCTTCCTCTGATGCTGAAATTAGCTGGTTTTAAATGTATTTTTAACCTTTACTTTAGTGGTCGTTATTAAATTTTTAACATAAAATTCAAACTAATTTCAGTTTTTTACACTTAAAAATGATTTGAAAGAACAGATTCAGTTTAAATTAGCTGATGAAGACATATGAAAGAAGTAATAAAATTATATTCAGAGTTCCTTTTTTCTCAAAGATGTGATGGAAAACAGTCTCTGAATTTTATATGATCTGTCAGTAATAAAAGAGATGTCCAGATTTCCTTGGTATTCAAGTAAAAATTGATGATTGGAGGGGAAAGTGCTTCAAATAGCCCTCCCCCGATCCACAGTTTTGACCTTATCATAGGCAGCCCTGACAAGGATCACGTGAGTCAGTTATATTAATATAACTTGGAGGAAACCAGCAGTTTATGTTGGTGCCAGTGGAGCTCAAGCAGGAAATCATCTTTTTTTTTTTTCCTCAGTGCATTGCTTACATGTGAAAGTAGAGGTGAGGATGAAAAGAAAAGTATTTACCGAGCCAACACATCACCTTGCTTGCCTGCTCTCTCTATGGGGATGGCATCTCCAGATGTTGAAGAGTCAATGATAGAAAAACATAGTTGTGTTGGCGCTTGAAACGGAATGCGGTACATCCCTTCCCTGTTCCTCTCCTCCTCCCGCCTCCAGTTGCTCCCCTTTTGGAAAGGGGCTGGAATCTCAGAGCAGACACTGAGAGTGACTCTTAATTATAGCTGTGTCCAGACACCTAGCATCTATGCTGGCTTGTAAGCGGCAAGGACTTCAGTGAAATGCATGTCAGGGAATCTGATTCCTTCCTAGGTCTGAACAGCTGAACGGTAGAAGGGAAAAAAGTAAAGATCTTGTTGTAACACTAACCTCTGAGAAGAGGGAAGCCGAAAAGAGATTGTTCTGCAGAGGAAGGATAGAATTCCCTGTGTGTTCACTACCATTTATCTCTATAATAGATGAGAAAATTGTTCTGTAAAAGGACTTGGAAAATTATTTACGTTCTCAGTCAGTTCAGTTCAGTTACTCAGTCGTGTCTGACTCTTTGTGACTCCATGGACTGCAGCATGCCAGGCTTCCCTGTCCATCACCAACTCCTGGAGCTTGCTCAAACTCATGTCCACTGAGTTGTGATGCCATCCAACCATTTAATCCTCTGTCATCCCCTTCTCCTGCCTTCAATCTTTCCCAGCATCAGGGTCTTTCCCAATAGGTCAGTTCTTTGAATCAGGTGGCCAAAGTATTAGAGTTTCAGCTTCAGCATCAGTCCTTCCAATAGAATGAATATTCAGCACTGATTTCCTTTAGCTTTGACTGGTTTGATCTCCTTGCAGTCCAAAGGACCCTCAAGAGTCTTCTCCAACACCACAGTTCAAAAGCATCAAAATGCTCCAGATAATTATAAAAGTGTCCTTTGAAAATTAGTTGTAAAAATTCAAACAAACATTAAAGATAGAATGAATTACTTATATCAACGATCTTATAAATCGTCTGTATTTTGGCCATCCTGTTTCACCTACTGTGTCACCACCTCCACTTCCCTTTTGTTTGTGGGGTAGAGAATTTTAAGACAAATCCTAAATATTACGTGAATTGACCTACTCCAAATCTCATGGCTCAAAAGTGGTGACTCCCGGATTCAAATCTCTGGCACCAGCACCCCTTGCTCTGTGGAACAGACGAGGCAGCTGAGAAGACCGCTTAGATGGAGTTGTTCTTAAAATCGATGTAACAAGCAAACAAAACCTTGCAGGGAATCTTCAAATTATCTCTGAATCTAGGTAGTCTACATATTTTCTTAAAAGGGTTTGCGTGAGTGTGTGGAGGATGGGTTTAGGATGCAGTATTAGAAGGCTTCTCCATTGACATGATATTTTATTGATACACTTTTGAAAGAGCAATTTATTACAATGGCTGCTTCTCTTCTGAAGCATATTTATAGAGATTAATATTTGCTGATGCACTCTGCCAACAGTTCATGAATTTAAAATAGCGAGGGTCAAGCATCGGTCATGTCCAAGTGAAGACCAGCATCCATGGGGGCCTTCCACTGTGCTCTGACAAGTGTGAGGCATTGACTCTTAAATTATAGCATTTTGAGAATGAGCAAAGTTTGGACACTTATTGTTCTTAATTGTTTAAAAATACTGTTTTTAAGGAAGATGTAGGACACAATTTAAATGACTGCTAATTTCTCAATGGTGATGAATCAGTAATTTGAAATTGATTCAGTTACATTTACTGGGCCTAAACAGAGGACTCAGACCCTGAATGAGGTCCTCTGTGATCTGCAGAGGTCAAAGAAAAATCATAAAGGAGGCGTGTCCTGCTTTTAAAGAGCAGGCACCCTTTCTTACATGGAAAAAAAAAGTGAAAGTGTTAGTCACTCAGTTTTGTCCATCTCTTTGTGACCCCATGGACTGTAGTCCACCAGGCTCCTCTGTCTATGGGACTTCCGAGACAAGAATACTTCAGTATTCTTGTATAGGCAAGTGTACTCCAGTCAATTGCCATTCACTTCTCTAGGGAATCTTCCTGATCCAGGGATCGAACCTTGCATTGATCAAACCTCCTGCACTGCAGGGGGATTCTTTACCATCTGAGCCACCAGGAAGCCCTTTCTTACCTGAGGGAGTGGCCAAATCAGAACAGGCCAAATACCCTAGGAGTGGGGTTGTTGGAATCACAGCTACCCCATCAGGAAGGTGCCACCTTGCACGATGGGGATCCCTCCCTCCCTAGTCCAAGGCAGTGCAGGCAGGAGCCACAGTTGTAGCCTGCCCTCGGTCACACTGGAAACGTCCTGGGCTCCAGGAAGCAGCTGTGAAAAATGTTCTTAATTTCCCTGGAGGGCGAGGAGGAAGCTCTTTCAATTGACATGAACACTGGTTACTTTTTCAGGTTAGCTAATTGGACTATTGGAAAGGAAAGACTTTGTGGAGATGGTGAGAGTCAGGGTTAGTAAATTGTGAGTATCCAACTGCTAGGAGAAACGGTGTTGGACACGACTAAAGCGACTTAGCAGCAGCAGGAGAGAAATGGGAGGACAGGAACCTTGAGCAACTTGAAGCAGAAGCGAGCATCCCAAGTTCCTGTGTGGAAAGAAGTCTGCTGAAGTGGGGTAAAGAGGACCACCTGTCTGTCTCTGTATTTCTTGGGAGGAAGCCTAACACTGGGGGCTGGAAGGTGAGTAGGAAGCAGAGGCATTCATATCAGGAGTCATCCTTACAAAAGGGAGATTTCCGAGACAGGGTGACTCCCTTCTGTCCTCTGCTTTGAAGGAACATACCCTGTTACAGAGTTTCCTAAACTTCAGTGGAGTTTCCTAAACTTTCTGCTCACCACAACCCCAAACCCTCTTTCTCCTTGTCATAGAGTTAGACCCATTTTCCTGGCTTCCCAGGTGGCCTTAGTGCTAAAGAACCCACCTTGCCAGTGCAGGAGATGTAAGATAAATGGATTCGATCCCTGGGTCAGGAAGATTCCCTGGAGCGGGGTGTGGCAACCCACTCTAGTATTCTTGCCTGGAGAACATCTGTATGGTCAAAACTATGGTTTTTCCAGTAGTCATCTACGGATGTGAGAGTTGGACCATAAAAAAACCTGAGCACCGAAGAGCTGATGTTTTTAAATTGTGGTGCTGGAGAAGACTCCTTTGAACTGCAAGGAGATCAAGCCAGTCAATCTTAAAGGAAATCAACTCTGAGTATTCATTAGAAGGACTGATGCTGAAGTTGAAGCTCCAATACTTTGGCCACTTGATACAAAGACCCAACTCATTGGAAAAGACCCTGATGCTGGGAAAGATTGAGGGCAGGAGGAGAAAAGGGAAACAAGATGAGATGGCGGATAGCATCACTGACTCAGCAGACATTTGAGCAAACTCTGGGAGATAGTGAAGGATAGGGAAGCCCGGTGTGTTACAGTCCTTGGGGTCACAAAAAAGTTGGACATGACTTAGTGCCTAAACAACAACAAACAGACTGAGTTCTAGCCAGTGGAATGTGGGCAGAAGGGTGTGTATTTTCTGTAAGCCTAGCCATTAAAAATCTGCCGTACTCTGTAAAATGCTTTTTCTCTCTCTTCCCTGACTGCTGGCCAGCCATGCTCAAAGTGATCTTAGAATCCATGTGTCGCCCTTGGTAGAGACGCTGTCATTTCTAGTCTCTGAATGAACATGTGGACAGCTACCATAGATCAGAACAGTCAGTTGGGAATTTTCATGAGCATGGACTAAGTTCTGTTTTGTTGAGCTACAGAGCTTTGGGAAGGGGTAGGGTGGTAGATGGCATCACTGACTCGATGGACGTGAGTCTGAGTGAACTCCGGGAGTTGGTGATGGACAGGGAGGCCTGGTGTGCTGCGATTCATGGGGTCGCAAAGAGTTGGACAGGACTGAGCGACTGAACTGAACTGAGGGTGGCGGTGGTGGTGAATATCTGTTATAGCAACTGAAATTATCTATTCAACTATAAATCTTTTTCCTGTTCTTATTTATGTCCATACTGTCATTTATTATTTTATAATTAATTCACTTTTTGTGAATTTGATTTTAAAATTAAACTTCATATGATTATCACAAATGGAAAACAGTATCACTACAAATAGAAAGTAACTCTAAAAATGCATTAAGTGTAAACAAAATAATGTTATTCTTTTCTAGCTAGATGCTATTGCCTGGAGAAGGTTCTTCACATGAGACCTTTTTTCTCTGTGTTTGAAAAGGGAGAAATTAGCCACTATTAGAAAGGTGTTAAAGACATATTAGCACCAAACTGAGATTTACTCCTTGACAGAATCAGAAGAGTTGCGATTCAGTGCTATTTAATGTTGTGTCTCAGCCACCTGAAGTCATCTGGTTTATGTGCAAAGCACAGCCTGCTCTTAGGAAGCAGACTTATAGAGCTTGATGGTGAGTTGAATGAAAGAATGAAAGCTTGATGGTGAGTTGAAATGCACAGTAAAAGATGCTCACTGGCCATCATAAGTAGACCCAGCATGATGAGACTCTTGTAGGGGTTGGGTAAAATGAGATGAAAGTGGGTAAAGAAAGGCGTGGCAGCCTATGGTTCACCATTTAAGGTTTGATCACATACATATTTTTTAAATTGAGGTTTTTTAAAAATTGAGATATTTGTGGTTTCCACTCCTTGGATGATGGAGTGAGATTTGAACACAATAATCTTCCACAGATAACAACTATGACTCAGGAAAAATCTTTAAAAGTAGCTACTTGAAAAGGTTTTTAAAATAACTTACTTTTAGCATTTTATTTATTTATTTAATTTATTTTTGGTTGGGGTGGGTCTTCGTTGCTGCAAGGGCTCTTGTTGCGGCGAGGGCTCTCTTCTCTTGTTGCCCTTCGTGGGCTGCTTATTGCAGTGGCTTCTCTTGTTGCGGAGCGCAGGCTCTAGGATGTGCGGGCTTCAGCAACTGCGGCTCCTGGACTCTCGAGCACAGGCCCAAAAGTTGTGCACAGGGTGAGTTGCTCCACAGCGTGTGGGGTCTTCCGGAATCAGGGACTGAATCTGTGTCTCCTGTACTGGCAGGCGGATTCTTTACCACTGTGCTGCCGGGGAAGCACTTGATGGTTTTTGAGAGGAAAAAAAAGCACAGGCGGATTTTGTAGAGCAGCGGGGAATCTGAAAGCAGGGATTCCAAAGGGCTAAGCTGTCTGTCTTTGTAGCTTTGACTCTGAAGCAGTCTGCAGTTGCTGCCTGGCCCAGAACAGCTGAAGCCCCATTATGAAAAATGTTATCTTTCTTTCCTGGGTTACAAAAGGGCAGAGGTGGAGTGGTCATAGCTACCTGAAAGTAGCAGAGTTGGGAACCAGAAAGAAGAGAGTCAGGTAAGGGAAGCCCCAGGTTGTATGTGTAAACTTTGCCCAAGTCTCCGGTTGACCTGTATTGGACAGACTCAGAGCAGCACCGTGAAAGTAAAACTACTTCAGAGACATTTAACCTACAGCAGGCAAGACAGAGTTTTCAGATTAATAAAGTTAATTACCATTAAAAGAAACATCAATACTATTCATAGAAATATAACAAAAGGAGTCTTCATAAAGTAGCATTCACAGTGTTCGGTGTAAAATCCAAAATTATTTGGCCTTCAAAGAAGCAGAAAACTATGACCCATTCTCAAGAGAAAATGGTCAGAAGCCAACCCTTAGACGATCTTGATGTTGAAATTGTCAGACAGTGATTTTAAAACTATTTGAATTGAGATAAAGAAACATATTCCTGTAACAAATGAATGAAAGTATGGGGAATGTCAGCAAGAGAGTAGAAAACATGAAAAAGCGCAGAGGGGAAATTTTAGAACTAAAAAGTACAATATCTGAAACACGAAAAAGTCCTCCATATGGACTTAGTTAATAGCAGGATGGAAGTAAGCGGAAGAGAGAGTCAATAGACGTAAAGATAAATCAATAGAACCCATCCCTGATGAGAAAAAGAAAAAAGGGATTGCAAAAACTGAACAGAACCCTAAGGGACAATATTAAAGTCTAACATATGTTTTATGTCCCAGAAGGAAAGGAGAGATGGGCCCAAAATAATGTTGACGTGAGAATGGCCAAATAGTTGTCAAATTTTTTGAAAACATAAATTTATAGATTCAGAAAGATCTGTGAAACCCAAGCAAGATAAATACAAAAAACGATACACCAAAGCACATTATAGTCCAGTTGCTGAAAACTGAAGATAAAAAGAAAATCTTGAGGGCAGTCAGAGGAAAACAGCACACTACCTACCGGATAGGTACTGAAGGAGATCAGCCCTGGGATTTCTTTGGAAGGAATGATGCTAAAGCTGAAGCTCCAGTACTTTGGCCACCTCATGAGAAGGGTTGACTCATTGGAAAAGACTCTGATGCTGGGAGGGATTGGGGGCAGGAGGAGAAGGAGACAACCGAGGATGAGATGGCTGGATGGCATCATGGACTCGATGGATGTGAGTCTGAGTGAACTCCGGGAGATGGTGATGGACAGGGAGGCCTGGTGTACTGCGATTCATGGGGGCGCAAAGAGTCGGACATGACTGAGGACTGAACTGAACGGAACTGAACCTACCGGATAACTGACGCAAGTGATTGGACTTCCTATCCGAAGCTATAACGGCTGGAAGAGAGTAGGAAAGTATATCGTTAAAGTTCTAGAGAGGAGAAAATAGCCCTGTCAAACCAGAAATCTTTGTCCAGTGAAAATATCCTTTGTGAACAGAGGCAAAGATATTTTTAAATAAACAGAAACGTAAGAGACTTCATTGCCAGCAGACCTGTGTTATAAGAAATTCTAAATAAAGTTTTTTGAGCTGTAGGGAAATAACCATGAGAAGGAAACTTGGATTTTACAGGAAGTAATGTAAAACATCAGAAATGATTCAGTTCAGTTCAGTCGCTCAGTCGTGTATAACTCTTTGCAACCCCATGAATCGCAGCACACCAGGCCTCCCTGTCCATCACCATCTCCCAGACTTCACTCAGACTCACGTCCATCGAGTCAGTGATGCCATCCAGCCATCTCATCCTCTGTCGTCCCCTTCTCCTCCTGCCCCCAATCCCTCCCAGCATCAGAGTCTTTTCCAGTGAGTCAACTCTTCACATGAGGTGGCCAAAGTGCTGGAGCTTCAGCTTTAGCATCAGTCCTTCCAAAGAAATCCCAGGGCCGATCTCCTTCAGAATGGACTGGTTGGATCTCCTTGCAGTCCAAGGGACTCTTAAGAGTCTTCTCCAACACCACAGTGCCAAAGCATCAATTCTTCGGCGCTCAGGCTTCTTCACAGTCCAGCTCTCACATCCATACATGACCACTGGAAAAACCATAGCCTTGACTAGACAGACCTTAGTTGGCAAAGTAATGTCTCTGCTTTTGAATATGCTATCTATGTTGGTCATAACTTTTCTTCCAAGGAGTAAGCGTCTTTTAATTTCATGGCTGCAGTCACCATCTGCAGTGATTTTGGAGGCCCCAAAAATAAAGTCTGACACTGTTTCCACTGTTTCCCCATCTATTTCCCATGAAGTGATGGG
Source organism: Ovis aries (assembly GCF_016772045.2). NCBI lineage: Eukaryota > Metazoa > Chordata > Mammalia > Artiodactyla > Bovidae > Ovis > Ovis aries. The sequence continues at coordinate 216,873,203 of NC_056054.1, forward strand.
ACCAGATGCCATGATCTTTGTTTTCTGAATGTTGAGCTTTAGGCCAACTTTTTCACTCTCCTCTTTCACTTTCATCAAGAGGCTTTTTAGTTCCTCTTCACTTTCTGCCATAAGGGTGGTCATCTGCATATCTGAGGTTATTGATATTTCTCCCGGCAATCTTGATTCCAGCTTGTGCTTCTTCCAGTCCAGTGTTTCTCATGATGTACTCTGCATAGAAGTTAAATAAGCAGGGTGACAATATACAGCCTTGACGTACTCCTTTTCCTATTTGGAACCAGTCTGTTGTTCCATGTCCAGTTCTAACTGTTGCTTCCTGACCTGCATACAGATTTCTCAAGGGGCAGATCAGGTGGTCTGGTATTCCCATCTCTCTCAGAATTTTCCACAGTTTATTGTGATCCACACAGTCAAAGGCTTTGGCATAGTCAATAAAGCAGAAATAGATGTTTTTCTGGAACTCTCTTGCTGTTTCCATGATCCAGCGGATATTGGCAATTTGATCTCTGGTTCCTCTGCCTTTTCTAAAACCAGTTTGAACATCTGGAAGTTCACAGTTCATGTATTGCTGAAGCCTGGCTTGGAGAATTTTGAGCATGACTTTACTAGCGTGTGAGATGAGTGCAATTGTGCGGTAGTTTGAGCATTCTTTGGCATTGCCTTTCTTTGGGATTGGAATGAAAACTGACCTTTTCCAGTCCTGTGGCCACTGCTGAGTTTTCCAAGTTTGCTGGCATATTGAGTGCAGCACTTTCACAGCATCATCTTTCAGGATTTGAAACAGCTCAACTGGAATTCCATCACCTCCACTAGCTTTGTTCGTAGTGATACTTTCTAAGGCCCACTTGACTTCACATTCCAGGACGCCTGGCTCTAGATAAGTGATCACACCATCGTGATTATCCAGGTCATGAAGATCTTTCTTGTACAGTTCTTCTATGTATTCTTGCCACCTCTTCTTAATATCTTCTGCTTCTGTTAGGTCCATACCATTTCTGTCCTTTCTTGAGCCCATCTTTGCATGAAATGCTCCTTTGGTATCTCTAATTTTCTTTAAGAGATCTCTAGTCTTTCCCATTCTGTTCTTTTCCTCTATTTTTTGCATTGATCGCTGGAGAAGGCTTTCTTATGATAGATGTCTGTATAAATTAAAAAAAGACTACCTTTCTTGTCAATGTGAGTGAAATATGTGACTATTTACAGCAAAAATTATATCATTATCTTGTAGGGCTTTTAATGTATGTAGATGCAACACATTCAACAACCATAACATAAAGTACAGTACAGTGGTCGGGCAGGGGGTTGTTTAAAATGGAATATATGGTTGCAGAGTTTTTACATTTTCTGTGAAGTGGTACAGTGTGTGTTAGTCGCTCAGTCCAGTTCAGTCACTCAGTCGTGTCCAACTCTTTGTGACCCCATGAATCGCAGCACACCAGGCCTCCCTGTCCATCACCAACTCCCGGAGTTCACTCAGACTTGCGTCCATTAAGTCAGTGATGCCATCCAGCCATCTCATCCTCTGTCATCCCCTTTTCCTCTTGCCCCCAATCTCTCCCAGCATCAGAGTCTTTTCCAGTGAGTCTGCTGTTCGCATGAGGTAGCCAAAGTACTGGAGTTTCAGCTTCAGCATCATTCCTCCAAAGAAATCCGAGGGTTGATCTCCTTCAGAATGGACTGGTTGGATCTCCTTGCAGTCCAAGGGACTCTTAAGAGTCTTCTCCAACACCACAGTTCAAAAGCATCAATTGTTCGGCGCTCAGCTTTCTTCACAGTCCAACTCTCACATCCATACATGACCACAGGAAAAACCATAGCCTTGACTAGATGGACCTTAGTCGACAAAGGAATGTCTCTGCTTTTGAATATGCTATCTATGTTGGTCGTAACTTTTCTTCCAAGCAGTAAGTGTCTTTAATTTCATAGCTGCAGTCACCATCTGCAGTGATTTTGGAGCCCCCCAAAATAAAGTCTGACACTGTTTCCACTGTTTCCTCATCTATTTCCCATGAAGTCGCTCAGCAGTGCCCAATTCTTTGTGCCCCATGGACTGTAGCCCATCAGGCTCCTCTGTCCATGGCATTCTCCATGGGATCTTCCCTACCCAGGGACTGAACCCAGGTTTCCTATATTGCAGGCAGATTCTTTACCATCTGAGCCACCAGTATTAACTCTAAATACATGGTGAATGGTTATGGATTATATTCTCTAAAACAACAGTTTAAAAAAATAGAGCAAAGAACATAGATTAAAAAGCCAATGGGTAAATTAAAATGAATTAAATTAATTGTATGGATAAAATAAATTAATTGTTTGTTGTATGGATAGATGAACATAGTTAGGGAGCAGGACATTTTTGGTTCTGTGGGCTTATCCTGGAGTCATCATGTTTGATTTACCACTCCTTCTATCATTTACCATTGCCTTCTACTTGTCTGACTGCTTTCATTGAAATAACTCTTCCCATAGAGTCCACTGTATTTCGTCACCATGTTTCCCGTTCCCATTTCATGTGTAAGTTTCAAACTTATGCTGCAATTCCTTCCACAGTTAAAATGATGAGGATTAGAAAGTATCAGATGAAGAAAAATGTATAACACATTATCTTCTGTGAAATATAGACTTTACTCTTTTAAAGATAAGCTTATGACAAATTATAAGCAAAAACTTACCATGGCAGGCTGAAAGGTAGCTCATAAATATTATTTGTTGTTGTTGTTCAGTTGCTAAGTTGTGTCTAGCTCTTTACGACTCCTTGGACTGCAGCATGCCAGGCTTCTCTGTTCTCCACTGTCTCCCAGAGTTTGCTCAAATTATGTCCACTGAGTTGGTGATGCATTCCAATCATCTCATCCTCTGTCACCCCCTTCTCCTCCTGCCTTTAATCTTTCCCAGTTTCAGGGTCTTTTCCAATGAGTTGACTGCAGCAGATGGCCAAAGGATTGTAGCTTTAGCTTCAGCAACAGTCCTTCCAACAAATATTCAGAGTTAATTTCCTTTAGGATTGACTAGTTTGATCTTGCTGTCCAAGGGACTCTCAAGAGTCTTCTCTAGTACCATGATTTGATAGTGTCAACTCTTTAGCACTAAGCATTAGTAACGGTCCAACTCTCACACCCATACATGACTACTGAAAAAAAACATAGTTTCGCTATAGAGACCTTTTATAATATTAGCTAAGTCAAGTCACTCAGTTGTGTCCGACTCTTTGTGACCGCATGGACTGTAGCCTATCAGGCTCCTCCGTCCATGGGATTTTCCAGGCAAGAGTGCTGGAGTGGATTGACGTTTCCTTCTCCAGGAGATCTTCCCAACCCAGGGATCGAACCCAGGTCTCCCACATTGCAGACAGACTCTTTACCGTCTGAGCCACCAGGGAAGCCCTAGTTAGTAGTAGTGGATAAATGGAATCTATGTCAAGGTATTTGACTTTTTTAGTAAATCAAATTTTGCTGCATAATACCCACTGTCACTTATCATGTATTGATTATGTACCAGTCCTTCTATCAGTCAGTTCAGTTCATTCGCTCAGTTGTGTCCGACTCTTTGTGACCCCATGAACCGCAGCATGCCAGGCCTCCCTGTCCATCACCAACTCCCAGAGTTCACCCAAACCCATGTTCATTGAGTCAGTGATGCCATCCAACCATCTCATCCTCTGTCATCCCCTTCTCCTCCTGCCCTCATTCTTTCCCAGCATCAGGGTCTTTTCAAATGAGTCAGCTCTTCCCATCAGGTGGCCTAAGTATTGGAGTTTCAGCTTCAACATCAGTCCTTCCAATGAATACCCAGGACTGATCTCCTTTAGGATGGACTGGTAGGATCTCCTTGCAGTCCAAAGGACTCTCAAGAGTCCTCTCCAATACCACAGTTCAAAAGCATCAATTCTTCGGCGCTCAGTTTTCTTTATAGTCCAACTCTCACATCCATACATGACCACTGGAAAACCATAGCCTTGACTAGACGGACCTTTGTTGGCAAAGTAATGTCTCTGCTTTTGAATATGCTGTTTAGGTTGGTCATAACTTTATGATGATTAGCTTGGATTTAAACTTCTTCCCACACTATCACATTTCCTTCCATTTGAAGTTTTTGGATTTCATTGTTGATATCTGCTTTGTTATTGTCATTCAATCATAGATATTTTTGAGCTTTTGAGAGTTACAACAAGTTATGTGATCCAATAGTAATGGGAGAGATACATGCCTTCCCCAAAGCCCAAGATACTAGAAGCTTTTTTTACCATACTCCTACTTCTCTCTTAAAATATTAGTCTACTTAAATTTCATAGCATGTGCAAAAGTACTTTGTTCTTTTCTGCTATTCAGAGGAATAAACTGGGATCCAAATGAATGGTCATGTAAGAGCTAGGTGTGAAGTCATATGTTTGAGCTCAATCTAAACTAAAGCCTTCTCTCACATTTTAATTTTGAATCCCTATTCCAGAACATCAGTGGTAAGGACATGTTTTTCAAAGTGTTCCAGGACTGAGCTGGCTCCTGGCAAAGTCAGGGTAGTGCGGAGCTGGGAACAGCGTCTCCAGAAGCCTGTCACGTTTTCTCCTGTCTCATGTCTGGACTGTCACGGCAGGACATCGGGCTGGTAGTGCCATTTATAGGAGATGGTGCATTTTTAATTGGAAAGATGAAGAGCTTTGAAAGACTTGTCTAAAACCAAATTTCAGTTTTACTTAGAAGTCTAGCCTTTCAAACGTGTGAAGGAATCTTGGGGAAAGCCATTCTCATACTCTCTTAATACAGGCGCTCTCAAGACCAAGAGATATTTTAATGTCCACTTCAGAGGGAGAGAGACATACAATTAGTCATCCTAGAACCCAGGCTACCATTCAGGTATCCTCACTCTGGATTTAGGGCCGTCCTAAACAAAAGCGCATTTTATTTTCACTTCCCCTCAATCTGTTCTTGAGGTAATGAGCTCTTTGAGAGGTTTCCTTTAATACCCCTTGAACTATCTCTGAAAAGGCACTTCTAATGAAATGTACATGCTGTAACTTAAATTTTTTAATCCACCTTGGAACAAGTTATCATTTGAAGGTGGTTCATAACCTTAAAGAGAGGAAGAAATGTAAAGCAGAAAGTTCACTGATTTTAGTAATCTTAAGTTTAAAAAAAATCAGTACTGTAAATACCGACTTTGGATAAAATACTCAACAACATTCAAGACCTTATTTGACCTACAGTTACGCTAGATTTGATTGGAATGAAAACTTGTAATCTTTTAAAGTCCTATCACTGTGAAATATAGTAACATTTCTAGAAATGTTCCAAAATATATCATTTCAACTTCTGTGGAAATTTTTAGAAGAGATAGTTGTCACCAAGCCAATAGTTAAAGCCAGTAGGCACAGAATCTTGTTAGATTTAGGTTCTATATAACTGGAGTGACCTTCTTAGATGTTTTGATCCTAGAGTTTGCATTCAAACCAAAGGAAAAACCGTAAGATGAATTGATTAAATATACTAATTCAGTTTTTTACATATAATGTATTTAAAGTTTGGCTATATTGAATTTGAAAAAGATCAACGATAAAAATAGAATCTGACATTATATACTATGGTAATAGAATTGGAAACTTTCTCAACAATTAAAATGAGAATTTTGGGCTAGTTTTTGCTAAGAAAAGAAAAAGCTTTGCAACAGCATATAATACCCAGGATTATCATGGACCATAGAGGAAGCTTGAGGATCATAGAGAAAGCTCCTACATCTGCCTCAACATATGACTGCAAAACAGTAGCACAGAGTGATTTTTCATAAATCAGATATGGTTTTCTATGAGAACACTATTATGAAGAGGAACAGCTTTTCTAAACAAAGACTTGGCATCCTAGAAGCCATCTTACCAACAGTAAGCTATAAAAACAGATATGAGATATAGAGTATGACTCTAGTGTCATAAAGCTTCTACAGGAATTGATCATTACAAGAGATCTCCCTGCACTAGAAAATGGTACACAGAGCCCTAAAAACAACAACATTGTGTTGTAAATGAGATTGTGCAAATGGAAGTACTTTGCATGTCCATAGCTTATATTTGGTTCCAGTAATGTTACTTGAGTCAGAACACATATTAAAACATCTATTTGCTCTCCAAGGTGGTGTATCTGCCTTTAAAATTTTGTCTCAAGGTACAAGGCATACTTTCACTATGAGGATCTTGCTCAGTGGCTCAGCGGGGGTAGATTATGAAAGAATGACGTAGACTATGTCATTCTTTCTGGAAGATCTAGGCTTCTTTTAGAAATGTCTGAATAGGTCTCCCTCCTCCCTTTAATTTCCAGGTAATGAGTGAAGGCACTTGTCAGTTACTCTCTGTGTTCTGAGTACTATAGTAGGGCCTCATTGGGTATCAGTTATAGTGACAGGCGATAATGATGATGATTAAGGAGAAGGAAGAGCACTTTTGAGAATAACAGCTAATGGGGCTCTCTGACTCTCTTTTTTATCTTAGTTAATCCAGATATGCTATTTCAATGACTCATCATAAGCATATTTCCCTCTCCTCCCATCAAAAGGTAACCAGGAAATACTGAATTTGGTATTTTTTTCTTCTTCATAGTGTATATTTGACATCTCCCAGGAAAGCTAAGAAAGACCAGGACTGTTTTATCCCTGATTCTTTGGGAATGGAGTGGACCAGTCCACTCAGTGACTAAGTCCTGAAATAGCCAATTTGTCTCAAATTGATTTTTATAAATAATTCTCCTAGAACCGTGTTTGTCAACCTGCCAGTGCCCAGGCCTCATCCCCAGACCCAGTGGTACAGTTTTGTGGTGAGAATGGCAGATATTTTTTTTTTTTGAAAGCTCTCAGGATAGTCTAATGTGCAGCCAAGGCTGAGAACCGCTGAGCTACATCTTCTTATCTGCCAAATGGAAAAATAAGGACTAATTTTGTTAACATTTGACAAATAGATTGAAAGTTGAAATGGGTGTTTCTTAATAATAATCATTTTTTACTTTCTACTCTATCATATCATCTCTACGCTGTCGCTTTTTCATCACCTTTTTTTCTTTGAGTAAATGCAGTTCAAATCAGGCAGGCTAATATATATTCCTACTACTAACAATTTCAGCAGCCTGAGTGTTGCTGAGGAATTTCAATGGCTAATGTGTTGTCCCAGGCTTGGGTATAAATGATACATTATTAACAGCTTATAAAGAAAACAGTTTTATCAAAAATTTATTTCCTTGAACTTTATCATTGAAGACAGGTAATTCCTGTCCATGGAAGATAAATAGTCTCTATCAGTTAAATAATTTAAGGCATATTTCATGCTAATATTCTGTGTTTGCCTAATTTTTTTCATTGAAAAAGTATTTACCTAATATCTTAAAGCAGGGCTATTATTAACTTAGTTCTCAAAGAGAGAAGGTTTTAAAAATAATCTTCCCTACTCTCCATTTTTCTTACTGTAAGCATGTGGCAAAGTCTTGGCATCTGTTCAGAATAAATTCTGTACTTCCTTTCTGCCTTTTAGTCAATGTGTATTTTATCTGAATTTTGCCCCCTTCCACCTCCTAACCCTTTGGTAATCTACAGGAAACCAGACCTTACTAATTTGAGTGTTAGCTTCCCAAGTTACTTATTATTGTGTTAGTTCATATTAGATAGAGCTTGTGGAAGATTTGTATTACTCTATAGGTTGTAAAACATGTGCAAAAGACAGGCCTGTTAAATAATGTGCAGTTTTGAGAGAACTACAAAAGCAGGGGAATTTATTTAAGACCGGCTATTGGTAATAGATTGCTCGTTATAAAATGCTGCATGGGAGGGGACATTTTTGACAAAGGGGAACAATTAGGTAAAATAATTTGAGAGTAGAAACCAATTGTGGACAGAGAGGGTTTCTTCTGTTCATGCATCTATCTGTTGCCCAACATCCATCCAGATTTTGTTTTGAAAGCCAATTTTTGTGTTGTTCTAGCACATGCTCATTGGAGAAGGTGATGGTACCCCACTCCAGTACTCTTGCCTGGAAAATCCCATGGATGGAGGAGCCTGGTTGGCTGCAGTCCATGGGGTTGCGAAGAGTCAGACACGACTGAGCAACTTCACTTTGACTTTTTACTTTCATGCATTGGAGAAGGAAATGGCAACCCACTCCAGTGTTCTTGCCTGGAGAATCCCAGGGACGGCGGAGCCTGGTAGGCTGCCGTCTGTGGGGTCACACAGAGTCGGACACAACTGAAGTGATTTAGCAGCAGTAGCAGCAGCAGCAGCAGCATGCTCATGGGTTCTTAGTGGGCGTCAGAATCTCTTGGAGAACTTGTTAGTACAGAAATTGCCAGTCCCTTCCAGAAAACCTCAATCATCAGTCTGCTCTGGGGCCAAGACTTTGCATTCACAAACAAGTTCCCATGTGCTGCTACTTATGAAGCAATAATGAGCAAATATCAGTGAAACCCAGAAAGCGTTGGTCTGACAGGTGAGTGAGGTTGTATCACAAGTCCATCCTGTAAGTAACTCAAATTATGTTTACTTGGGAGATGGCTCAGTGGTAAAGAATTCGCCTGCAATGCAGAAGACCCAGGTTTGACCTCTGGGTCAGGAAGATCCCCTGGAGAAGGAAATGGCAACCTACTCCAGTATTCTTGCCTGATGAATCCCATGGACAGAGGAGCCTGGTGGGCTACAGTCCGTGGAGTCACAAATAGTCGGACACAACTGAGCACGCATACATGGAGGAACCTTTGGGGATTGTGGGAGACCTGAAGATGGTGGAGAGGCAGTACCCACGTTAGTTCTGGGCAGATGGGTCTCCTTGCATCCCCGTGCAGTTGCATATCTGCCTGGCTTCTTCTAGTCCCTGTAACTTAAGGCACTTCTGGGAACCAACTACTGGTGTTGCCATGCCTGGCAGTTTACCAAGGCTTCCAGAACCCTATTTGGGTGGTGGGAATTCCTGTTCTTCAGCTGCCGCCCCCATAGCCTTCTATCTATAAAGTTTCTTCCAGGCTTCATAGAATTCTGCTTCCTCTTCTCCTTGATTTCCAGAGGGTAGGAGCTATGGTTTCTCCTGAATGAGCCAGCTTTGTCTCACTTCCAAAAGGCTCTCTTTTCTAGAGCCCTTAATTGTAGTCTGCAAGACTGAACTCCTCAGCAACCTGAGAGTATTCAGTGATGGTGGTGGTTATTATTTTGAATCGTTAGCACCAAAGTTTAAAATTCTCCTAAGTGAATAATTTTGGGGGATCTACTTCCTGCAGTTACACAATTGGCTTTCTCATGTGTGTGTTGAGGTTGCCAAATCTCATATATAATCCTCATCTCTCATCAGAAAAGAAAAAAGGGTAGTTCTATTTTTGTGGAAAAAGAGGAAAGAATCCAGGAAACATTTCAAAAGCGTGTTTTCTTAGCTCCTTTTCCTGATACATATGAAATTCAAGGAGAATTTGGTCATTTGCTAACATTACATGAGATTTTTTTTTAAAGTTAGTGTAAAATTTCACTTCTCCCCCATCCTCCATAAAGTGAAAGTGGAAGTGAAGTCGCTCAGTCATGTCCGACTCTTTGTGACCCCATGCACTGTAGCCTACCAGGCTCCTTCATCCGTGGAAATTTCCAGGCAAGAGTACTGGAGTGGGCTGCCATTTCCTTCTCCAGGGTAATCTTCCCAACCCAGGGATTGAACCCCAGGTCTCCTGCATTGCAGGAAGATGCTTTACCATCTGAGCCACCCGGGAAGCCCCACTCTCCTCCATAAGACCCTGAAAATTGCGGGGGACGACCCGTGAAGGGTTAAGTCTTGGGAGCTCCCTGGCAGGTATGCCGGGCCCTAGGACATGTGCCTAAGCTCCCTGTCCCGCCACCCTCAAGAATTTTTATAGCCCTTAAGGCTCCAAGATGTTTGGTTTCGGCAACATTTCATAGAAGATAGATTATCTTATTGTGTATACTTCATAGAGGATAGATTATCTGATTGTGTTCTGTATACAATGGTAAGGGTCTGGTGATTGTATCCTGAGATTAAAAACAATCTTGTAAGTGCCTTAAGTCACGTACTTTACCCTATATATACTGCAGCACAATAAAGCAAGGTATCAGCCATTTTGGTCTGATCCTCTCAACCCCATCTTTTGTCTCTCTCTTATTTTCTTAGCGGGGACGCTCCGTTCTCTCCCTGTGCAGGTGCGACTCTTGTTTGTGCTGGCCGCGGCAGAAAATCATCCAGTTTACTAATTTAGATAAAATTATTCTTCTCTAAAAGCCTCAATTTTCTTATCCACAAGAGTTTCCATAAGCAGGTAGTGTAGAAGGCAACCAGTGTGTGCCAGGGTCATTGTACGGGTGACATGCACTGAGTCCCAGCATCTAAGGGGCCCACCTTCACCATTCATTTGGAATCGTTAAGAACAGCAATTGCCCAGGTCTGTGAGAATAGAGGGTTCTACTCACCTCTCTCTGCTGTCTCTTCTCTTCCCTATCTTTCACGAAGTTTTGTCTTTTTTCCTGAGATGTTTACATCATTGGTCATGAGTGTCAGAGACTAGTTCAGTATAACTGTTTTGATGTCTCTACTTTTCAGTTTCATTTGTTATTTTAAAAGCTTCAAGATACCATTAGGAGAATCCACAGATAGTTCCTTTGGCAGAGATGGTGGTTAAAAAAATAACTTTTGTCGCTGCCTCAAGTCAGTGACCTATAAATACTACTGCTGGCTCTTCTTCCTCCTCTTTGTGATTCACTGGGATGGAGATCTTGGCCCGATGCTGTGAATAAATGATGGTCAAAGATTGTAATACGTACTGGAATTGAAGTACTGGTCTGGATGATTTCTCATAGCCCAAACACTCCTTGTCTAGATCGCATCTCAAATTCGTGCTCTGAGTGAAAGATGGAATGGCAGTTCATATAATCACAGTTTTTAAATTGTACCTTACAACGGCAGTAAACATTACCCTCACTGACGTTCAGTTGTGGAAGATCCAGAGGGCTGTCTGAGATGTTTATGGATGTGTATATGTGTGTGTAAGAGAGCAAAGTAATGTATACCTTTTACTGTTTTAGTGTGAACTGTTGAGATAATTAGAAATATTAATGAAAATGTTAACTGTTGAGATAATTAGAAATATTAACGAAATTTAAAATGAGGTGTTTCTACTGTTTGGACTTGGTGCTGTGTTAAAAGCATTTTATGTGTATTAATTTATTGAATCCTCACAACAGCCCTGTGAGGTAGATTATGTTATAATCCCCATTTATAGATTAAGAAACTGAGACTAGGAGAGGTTAAAAGAATGCATTCATTATTTCACAGAGGGTAATGGTCAGTATTAGAATTTGAACCTATATCTATCTGGCTTGAAAGCAAAATTCTTCCAAGCTTTGCTGCTCTGAGGAGACTTCTGGTTGTGATCTTCCTTGGTCTCAACTTGTTGCCCATGCAGTGCCGTTCCTCCTCCTTGCCAGCTTTGGATTTTTCATGTGAGAAAGGGCATGAGAGGCTGCCCCCCACCTTTCTTCCCCTCTGTTCTAGTGTTTCACCTCAGGGTGCTTTTATTTTTTAAAGGTACAAGGGAAATAGAAAATAGATCCCATTCAAGCAAAATTAGGGGACTAAATATCATCCTTCTCAACTTAAACAGATATCATATTTTCCTGTGAGAGATAGGAACTATTTGTGTTTAATGCTGTGCATTCTATAAGGATATTGTTAATCTCTTGCTTCTCCATAGGGATACTTCCTGAAAGTGTGGCTGAGACTGTTTATTCAGTAGGTTCCCAGCACTGTCTATTTTACTGACTGTTCTAGATGTCGTGAGGGTATTTCTGTAGAGCTATGGTCAGCATTATAGTAAGATGAAATATCTATCTCTCTACTGTTATTACAGTAATTATTATATGTGATCACATACTGTTATTACAGTAATTATTGTATGTGATCACATTAATATTAATTATTATAGTTATTAGTTGACTGTATCAATATTAATATGTAGTATATTAATATTGATACTTAATATTTGGGGGGTAATAGCTATTAAGACATTAGCCCTAATTTATAGTAACAGCATAGATCTGACATAAAGAAAATTTTAAATAATATTATACATTTCTATTGATTTCTTTTAAAGTGAAGAATGCTTTTATTTCACCTTTTGATATATCTCTGAAGCATTATTCATTTGGAGGCAATTTTAATTCAGAAACAGTTTGGACTATATAACATCGTGATAATTCTCAAGGTGGGATTAAAAGGAAATACAAAAGGGAGTTAACATTTGAAATGTCTGGAAATAACAGTAATTGCTATTTATCAAGAATTTGGGCTTCCCAGGTGGCTCAGTGGTTAAGAATTTGCCACTGAGAGAGACCTGGAGACCCGGGTCTCTGGGAGAGAGCAGGAGAGCCAGGTTCAGTCCCTGGGTCGGGAAGAACCTGTGGAGAAGGAATTGGCAATGCACTCCCATTTTCTTCCCTGGAACATCCCATGGACAGTAGAGGCTACAGTCCATGGGGCTGCAGAAAAGTCGGACATGACTTAGCGAGTAAGAACAAACAAACAAGAAAACAAAAAAAATAAAGACTTTACTGTGTGTCAGGCCTAGTGATAAACATTTTATATATATATATATATTTTTTTTTCCACATAAGCTCTATGAGATGTAATTATTTTTATCCTTACTTACAAAAAGCTGACTTTCAGAGGTGAAGCATCTGATCCAAGGGCACAAAGGCACGCAGCTTCTAAGCGGTAGACCCTGAAAGTTGGGATCTTGCACGTGATGCTCAACTGCATCTTAAAACCCAGGAGAGTGTTACAGTGTTCAGAACATCTCATCCACAGTGATCAGCTAGAACCACAGCACCTCTGAGAGCTGCTGAGGCTCAGCTGACACTTCCTGTGTTTATCTAGATACTGGGCAGGGCTAAGACAATCCAGGAGGTGCAAGGCTGAGGGATGTGACCCACAGGTACAAGAGGTGTGGAAAGTTATTACCTGTCTATTCATGAGTGCCCTGTATCCAGGAGGGAACAGGTAGGGCACAGATTCCAATTTAAAAGGGAACAGATTCCAGATGGGAAAGACCGTTTTCCCAAGGGCAGGAATGGATGGTAATGTCTCTAGTTTCATGAATCTTTTCCTGTATAAGCAGAACTATAAGCAGGTATATATTAATACTTGGAAAGAAAAGATTGATTCTCAAGGACTCTAGCACCAGACTGCATGGGTTTGAATCCAGTCTCTTATGAGCTTTGTGAGCTTAGACAATTTACATCATCTCTTTGTGCCTTAGTTTCCTCATCTATAAAATAGAGAAGATAATAACAATAATAGGCCATTATAGAGTTGTATCAATTAAAGTAGATAATACATATGAAATACTTAGAACAGAGCTATTGTTGTAAATGTTAATGACTGTTACCACCATCACCACCACCACCACTGTTGTTGCTGATGTGAAAAACATTAAGTGCCTTGGATAAAGCAGTTTAGACAACCCTGACCAAATTATGCACAATTTTGGGAGTCATTAAGGTAGCAATTCTGGAAATGAACACCAGGAGCTAGAGTTGGCAAAGGGGTGGCTGTCTGGCACAGTTGTATACTGGTAATGGGAGGGCAAATTGACATAATTCTCGGGAAGTCAGTTAGGAGATCTGTTATCAAAGATCCTAGAAATGTGCAGGCCCTTTGACCTAGATTTGCCTCTAGAAATAATTTGACATGTGCTGAAACTGGGCAAAGGGATGTTAACTGAAAATATTAAGAAATAGAGATTTATATTTATGAATATGGAAAGATGTGATAAAGTAAGCAAAGAAAAGCAAGGTACAGATACTATATATAGGAATCTCCTATTAAAAATATGTCTTAGTAGATACCTTCAAGTGAGTTTTTTCTTAGTTTGTTTAAAGCCAGAGGTAATAAGTTAACATGCCACTTTCAAAATTGGCTTGCACTTTATTCTTGCTAGTTATACACAGTTTTGCCCGTAAGTGTCTACATATGAACTTTTCATACAAATACTGAGAATGAGACTGTGCTTTTTTTTTAATGAGTCTGTTTTTCTCCTGTGAAGAAGAATTATATAAGTCTATCTTTCTCATTGACAGTCCTAAGAAATGCTGCAGATTCTAATTAGTCCAATAATATTTCTCACTAACTTGGGGAAGTGTGATTTTGAAAAGTTCCTCCTACCCTGAAATTTTGATACAATGCTTAGGAACATGAACTCTACACATTCCATCATTGGGCATATATTGAGAATCTCTGATATGGAATAAAGATTTTTGTCTCAAACATTAAGTTCTTTTGAAGGTCAAATGAATTCTATGCAGTAAGACCTCCTATAAACTCGTTAGCACTGAAGAGGTGTGATTGGTGTTCACTCTAAGTACACAGTTTAGGCAAAGTCAACACTCGTCTTTTAGAAGGAATACTGTGGTTTAAAAAAAAATGTTTTTCATTAGCAGACCATTACTTTCTTTCCTATTTTTCTCTTCTGATAATTTGGATTTAGCTCCAGGCAATATGGCGGTTTAAAGGACTGTGATGAGAAAGTTGCAAGGACATGGCATTCAGACTAGTGTATCTTAAAAAAAATTGATAGCATGTGTTTCAATGCCCAGTTGCTGTGTATTTGACCTCGAATGCTAACTGCTTCTGTTAGTTGTGTTGATAGACTTCATTCTACTATCGACAGAAATTCATTTTTATGTGAGTATTTAAAGGTTGCTCTATTTTTGACAGGTAGTGTCCAGCATGCAGCAATAAAAATGCAAGAGCCAGGTTTTTATTGCTGAAAGGTCAAGAGAATTATAATGCAATGACAGACTCTTCCATTGATGTATAATGGAGTCAGGGATCTTTAACAAGAAGGAAAAAAACATTGGCCATCAAGTCTTGGGGCATGTCTATTTCTATTAGATGAGCTATGTTCATAGGAGAAGGTGAAGGTGAAGGTCAAGTCGCTCAGTTGTGTCCGACTCTTTGCGACCCTGTGGACTGTAGCCCACCAGGCTCCTCCGTCCATGGGATTCTCCAGGCAAGAATACTGGAGTGGATTGCCATTTCCTTCTCCAGAGGATCTTCCTGACGCAGGGATCAAACCCAGGTCTCCCGCATTGGAGGCAGACGCTTTAACCTCTGAGCCACCAGGGAAGCCCTTATATTCATAAGAGAGGCAGCCCTCAACTTAGAAATGACTCTTCTCTAAAATTCAGGTTGACTGTAGGTAACATTTCCCCAGAAAGTCAGTGCTACAAATCAGGGATCAGTGAAATTTTTCGGTAAAGGGCCAGATAATAAATAGTTTAGGTTTTGTGAGCTCTGTAGTCTTTGTTGCAACTACTTACCTCTGCTATTGTAGCGGAAAGCAGCTCTAGACAATATGTGAATAATGAGTGTGTGACTGTGTTCCGATAAAACTTTATTTATAAAAACAGTCGAAGAACCAGATTTAGTTTGTCAATGCTTGTTATAAATGACCGTTCATTTCCCAGACCAGATCACAGAAAATTATTTGTCTTATAAGTTGTCTTTACTTTGTATGTATACAACAGTACTATTTTAAAATTATTTTTTAATTATAATAATGCTAGTATACTCACAACAAAAGTTCAGGACCAGATGACTTCACTCGTGAATTCTATGAAACATTTAAAGATGAATTAATACCAATCCTTCTCAAACTCTTCCCAAAAATTACAGAAGAGGGAAAACTTTCAAACTCGTTTTACAAGGCATTACCCTGAAACCAAAACCAGACAAGGACAGCACAAGAAAAGAAAATTACAAGCCAGTATTCCTAATGAACAGAGATGCAGAAATCCTCAACAAAATATTAGCCAACTAAATTTAGCAATATCATACACCATTGTCAACAGGGATTTATTCCAGGGATGCAAGGATGGTTCAACATCTGCAAATTAATTAATGCGCTACATCACATTAACAAAATGAAGGATAGAAATCATATGATTATCTCAATAGATACAGAAAAAACTTTAAACAAAATTCAACATTTATGATTAAAAAAACTCAACGAAGTGGATGCAGAGGGAGCATGTCTTAACATCCTAAAGACCATATGACAAGCCCATAGTTAACATCATACTCAATGGTGAAAAGCTAAAAGCTAGTCCTCTAAGATCAGGAACAAAACAAGGATACCCCATCTTGTCACTAACTTTTCAACATAGTATTGGAAGGCTTAGCCTGAAAAGTAAATAAAAGACTTTGAAGTTGGAAGGAAAGGAAACTGCCACTATTTGTGGATGACATTGATTTTATACATAGAAAACTCTAAAGACCTCACTAAATACTGTTAAAACTAATAAATGAATTCAGTAATGTCATAGCTGTGAACTGAATTGAACTGAATGTCATAGGACACAAAATCAGTATATGGAAATCCGTTATGTTTCTACACACTAATAATGAACTATCAGAATGAGAAATTAAGAAAACAGTCCCATTTACAATTTTATCAAAAAGAATAAAATACCTTGGAATAAATTTAATCAAGGAGGTGAAAGACTTGTACACTGAAAACTATAAGACACCAATGAGAGAAATTGAAGAAGACACAAATAAAGGAAAAGAGATTCAGTATAAGATTAGTTGGTTCACTTCCATGGGTTTCCTCATTGTGGACTCCTCTGCCATATTTCATTATCATTCTTCTGTCTTCTTTCTGACTTATAGCTTTGCTTGAATCTCTTACTTTCACAGGGTCCTTTGCAAGACTTCCCTGGTGGCTCAGACGGTAAAGCATCTGTCTATAATGCAGGAGACCCTGGTTCAAGCCCTGGGTTGGGAAGATCCCCTGGAGAAGGAAATGGCAATCCACTCTAGTACTATTGCCTGGAAAATCCCATGGACAGAGGAGCCTCGTAGGCTACAGTCTATGGGGTTGCAAAGAGTCAGACACGACTGAGCGACTTCACTTTTACATTTTAAAAAATGATGTGTATGTATGCCATTTTTAATCTTTTAACTCTCATTGTAGTCATATTGATTGAGAGAGAGACAACCAATTTGTGTGGTCAACCAGAAGTCACAATACTGTTTTCTACACCTGCAGTTTGAATTGCTTTAGACAATATTTTATTCTATTGTCTATTTGTTATCCGTATGTGGATATCCATATCTGTATATGGCCTACCAACTTGGCCTTCATCTGTGTGAGAATCAATTAAAACTCAGGATTTTAGGACCATATTTCTATCCTGCATTGTAACATTACCTCTTCTACTTCTCTCTTCTTAATCCCTCCTCTTATCTTGTGTGATGTTTGGCAGAAACTCAGGAGACTGGAGGGAGTAGCTCCTTATTCCTAGTCAGGCAAACTGTCGGTCGCTTCTTAGGTGATTCTACTCCTTCCTTGACTCCTATCCCTACAAGCAACCTAAGAGAGAGAATGGATTTATCCATAACTTTGACAATAAATTGTATTTTGATACATTAGAATAGCCCACAGTTGGTTGTGTCTTGCTTTTTTGGTTCTAAAATTTCCAAACATCCCAGATTCTCTCTAACTCTGGAGAATTATAGGAAATTGGAATGAGGATGTACATGTGTCTTCTGTGCTTTTCCCTTTGCTGAGACTCTCCCTGCATGTTTGCTGGCCAGTCTCCCTCTGAGATCTAGGGCTCTGGGCTACTTATTTCACCTTGAACCAGAGCGAAGCATTGCTGATTATGGAGACTGCTAACTCATTCCTGTCTCCCATTTTCTCACTGGCCAGTATGAATGTCCATGTCTATGTTCTGTAGGAAGACAGAGAGAAATCGAGGGTCTGGGGTATCTGAGCTCAGCTCCTTAGTAAGATTTATGTCTTATTGATGTTCCAGCCTTCTTCATGAAAGTTTAAAGTAAATTAAGCTGTTAATTCACAGATTTTCTTACTCTAATTTCCCTCCTGCAAAAACAAAACAGCATAGATAGTTTCTGTGGTTCATTGTCAGTTGTCAGAAAGTCTCTGTCATTCCCATGCCAATTTTTTAGACTCTAGTCACATTTTTTATTACATTAAATCACATTAAATAGCAAGTTTTTATTTTAAAGTAACACACATCCAAGTGGTAAGTTTTTAACACCTAGGGTAAAAAGTTATTTAAAAGCTATAGACTTCTTTTTCTTTAGCTGAAGGTAATTTTCGAAGCCTTTTTATAAACTCAGAAATTGTGAGACCCAAGGCTCCCATAAGGCTTCCCAGATATGGTCCTGGTGGTGGCCTGTCAAATGGAATTCGAGGCTCCGTCTAATTCCTATTGAACTCATTACTCCCTGTGTGAATGAGGGCTGGTCACTTCTCTACATCCACATCCCTTATTTGGATAAAGTGTCCATGAGAGCACTGTATATCATCCCCTTCTGAATGCTGGTGGATTTTCCAGGAAGCTTATCCAGACTGGTCTTCAGAAACCTGGAACGTATTTGCTGTTATGAGAAAATATCTCCATGATGACCCATGTCCAGACTGGGATGGTCTTTCCAGTCCATCCCTCTGGACAGAACACTTCTCTCTGAAATGGGAGAATCTCTTTGAGCACTGAGTAGGCTACTATGTATATTAAACCAAAATGTAATGGAAACGACATGGGTAAACTACATGGTTTTAACCATGGGGAATAGTTTAAAAGAGAGGCAGTGGCTATCAAGTAGGAATATGCATACTTCTGTTGACTGCAAGCTCTCCTTGTCCTGTGATCTAGCATTCAAATTTTGCCTCCATATATATTAATAGATGTGGGAGACTTTCTTGGCAATGGCTTCCTATGACCCCTGGCCTTAGTAGGTCCCAGTTGTGTGCATTCGGGACCACTTGTGTGGACTTAAAAGGGAAGAGGGACTCAACAAACTTTTAAAAAGGGGTTACTACTAATGAAAGATGATGCTGTGAAAGTGCTGCACTCAATATGTCAGCAAATTTGGAAAACTCAGCAGTGGCCACAGGACTGGAAAAGGTCAGTTTTCATTCCAATCCCAAAGAAAGGTAATGCCAAAGAATGCTCAAACTACCGCATAATTGCACTCATCTCACACGCTAGTAAAGTCATGCTCAAAATTCTCCAAGCCAGGCTTCAGCAATACGTGAATCGTGAACTTCCAGATGTTCAAGCTGGTTTTAGAAAAGGCAGAGGAACCAGAGATCAAATTGCCAATATCCGCTGGATCATGGAAAAGCAAGAGAGTTCCAGAAAAACATCTATTTCTGCTTTCTTGACTATGCCAAAGCCTTTGACTCTGTGGATCACAATAAACTATGGAAAATTCTGAAAGAGATGGGAATACCAGACCACCTGACCTGCCTCCTGAGAAACCTGTATGCAGGTCAGGAAGCAACAGTTAGAACTGGACATGGAACAACAGACTGGTTCCAAATAGGAAAAGGAGTACGTCAAGGCTGTATATTGTCACCCTGCTTATTTAACTTCTATGCAGAGTACATCATGAGAAACGCTGGACTGGAAGAAGCACAAGCTGGAATCAAGATTGCCGGGAGAAATATCAATAACCTCAGATATGCAGATGATACCACCCTTATGGCAGAAAGTGAAGAGGAACTAAAATGCCTCCTGATGAAAGTGAAAGAAGAGAGTGGAAAAGCTGGCTTAAAGCTCAAGATTCAGAAAACTAAGATCATGGCATCTGGTCCCATCACTTCACGGCAAGTAGATGGGGAAGCAGTGGAAACAGTGTCAGACTTTATTTTGGGGCTCGAAAATCACTGCAGATAGTGATTGCAGCCATGAAATTAGAAGGCGCTTGCTCCTTGAGAGAAAAGTTATGAGTAACCTAGATAGCATATTCAAAAGCAGAGACGTTACTTTGCCAACAAAGGTCCGTCTTGTCAAGGCTATGGTTTTTCCAGTGGTCATGTATGGATATGAGAGTTGGACTATAAAGAAATCTGAGCAGCGAAGAATTGATGCTTTTGAGCTGTGGTGTTGGAGAAGACTCTTGAGAGTCCCTTGGACTTCAAGAAGATCCAACCAGTCCATTCTAAAGGAGATCAGTCCTGGGTGTTCATTGGAGGGACTAATGTTGAAGCTGAAACTCCAATACTTTGGCCACCTGATGGGAAGAGCTGACTCATTTGAAAAGACCCTGATACTGGGAAAGATTGAGGACAGGAGGAGAAGGGGATGACAGAGGATCAGATGGCTGGATGGCATCACCGACACAATGGACATGGGTTTGGGTGGACTCTGGGAGTTGGTGATGGACAGGGAAGCCTGGCATGATGCAGTTCATGGAGTCGCAAAGAGTCAGGCATGACTGAGCGACTGAACTGAACTACTAATGAAAATCCAAATGAGTCCCTACCCTGGGAAATGACTTTTCCTGTGTGTTTAGTAATTCATCCCACACTGTTTTGCCCACCATAGAATGGCACTATGTGAGATGCAGTGGGTAGCTTAAGTATGGTCCACAGTCCTGGCCCTTCTGGACACTGAGGGGCTTGTAACACCAGTAAGGCAGTCTTTGGAAATAAATTTCATACGAAGCAAGTATAGTATATTTGAATATAATATAGTATAATATATTAAGTATATTGTAGTATTTATTATAATTCTATATTAGGTTAACCTATCAGATCAATTCATATGTAAATATAATAAAATGTATTTAATATAGTCTAAATATATATGACCAACCTAGATAGCATATTCAAAAGCAGAGACATTACTTTGCCAACAAAGGTCCATCTAGTCAAAGCTATGGTTTTTCCAGTAGTCATGTATGGATGTGAGAGTTGGACTGTGAAGAAGGCTGAGTGCCGAAGAACTGATGCTTTTGAACTGTGGTGTTGGAGAAGACTCTTGAGAGTCCCTTGGACTGCAAGGAGATCCAACCAGTCCATTCTGAAGGAGATCAACCCTCGGATTTCTTTGGAAGGACTGATGCTAAAGTTGAAACTCTAGTACTTTGGCCACCTCATGCGAAGAGTTGTCTCATTGGAAAAGACTTTGATGCTGGGAGGGATTGGGGGCAAGAGGAGAAAGGGACGACAGAGGATGAGATGGCTGGATGGCATCACTGACTGGATGGATGTGAGTCTGAGTGAACTCCGGGAGTTGGTGATGAGCAGGGAGGCCTGGTGTGCTGCGATTCATGGGGTCGCAAAGAGTCAGACACGATTGAGCGACTGAACTGAACTGAATGAAATATATAATGGGAGAAGGCAATGGCACCCCACTCCAGTACTCTTGCCTTGAAAATCCCATGGACAGAGGAGCCTGGTCTGCTGCAGTCTATGGGGTCGAAAAGAGTCGGACACGACTGCGTGACTTCCCTATCACTTTTCACTTTCATGCATTGGAGAAGAAAATGGCAATCCACTCCAGTGTTCTTGCCTGCATAATCCCAGGGACGGGGGAGCCTGGTGGGCTGCCATCTATGGGCTCACACAGAGTCGGACACGACTGAAGTGACTTAGCAGTAGCAGCAATTATATAATAGCTTTAGTGCAAAATGAGACACATTTAAATTGGTGAGTATACTCTTATGTGTTATCACTGCTTTCTTACAATTATGTAAACAAATATAAACTGATTTTTGAATAAGGTTTGGCAGTATGCAAAATACAACTTTTAAAAGTCTTTAATAGACATTTCCAGCTTGTGGAATTGATATAGGCATAGTTTAAAATGTTTGTCGTTTTATTAATTTTTAACTATCACTTATTATCTTAGCATATGTGCATGTATTTAAATGCAAACAAATTGTAGGGAAGGTACAGTATTATCAGCGAGGCATGAAACTCTGTTTTAATTCACTTGCCTTTCTCAGAATCTTTGACAGGTTTTTCCTATCCTCATGTAGAGTAGTGAGTCTGAAAGTTAAGCTTTAAACAAATAAAATATCAACAACAAAAATCTCTCAGCGAGGGCTCAAATTTCAACAAGTCAAAATGAACAGAGTGCAATTTGTGAAACAAGAGCTTGGACTTTCATTTTTAATATCTACTTTTTATTTGGGTTATAATTGCTTTGTGTTAGTTTTCTTTATACAATGAAGTGGATCAGCTATATGTGTAAATACATCCCCTCCATCTTGTTCCTACCTCCCACCCAGCCATCCCACAGCTCTAGATCACCGTAGAACGTGGAGCTGGGCTCCCTGTGCTATTTAGCATGTTCCCATTAGCTCGCTGTTTTACACATGGTAGTGTGTATATACATGTCAGTCCTAATCTCCCAGTCTGTCCCATCATCCCCTTTATTTGCTGTGCTCACACGTCCATTTTCTACATCTGTTCTTGGTTTTGATAGAGATTCCTATGTATGTAATACCTACTTTTAAATTCTTCTTTAGCTTTGCCTGGAAATTTTTTTCCAGCATATTCATGGTCCCCAGTAGGGACACAGGATCATGACAGGTATTGCCACAGGTACTGGTTAATACTAGCTGCTAAACAAACAAACCCTTAGATAGCTCATATATGATAACAGCTTCCTACTTGATTATGAAAGGTCTAAAACAGGTGTTCCTTGTAAAAAGAACAGCTATTTTTCAAGAAGTGATTCAGGTACCCAGACTCCTTCCATTTTTTGATTCTGCCTTAAAAAAAAAGTACGTCTTGCAGTGTTTGTCTGCTTCAAGCTTATAGAAGAGGAAATACTTGGGTCAGGGATAAAGAGACCATATAAGTAGAATATTATAGCTGACCCTGCGAAGACTGTATATTGTTTTTGTTCATATTTGATTGGCTAGGCTTAACAGCAGGGACACTGGGTTTTGTAGCCAGCTGTGCTTCTGAGTTTGGAACACCTAACCAGTCTCCGACTCACCAAGTTTTGTGTTTCCAGGCTGTAGATACAAAAGTGGAAGGCTCTGAAGGCTTTGCTGTTAATTCAGAGGTGGCTTTCACCTCAACTTCCTCTCCCTTTGGGATATAGGTACGTGTAGTAAAGGTGTATTGCCCTCCATAATGAAAATAGAACTTCGCACCAGCAAAGTGTGTGCGAAAGGAGAATCTTCGGCTGGTATAGGTCCTTCACTGACTGATAATGTTGTGGGGGAGAGGTAAAGGGTGTTCTAGCCAGGTGGTACTCCCTGTAGCTGATGGTGTGTATCTCTCCTCAATCCTCAGTTTATGGACAGCATATTGGTAGTCTGAAGTTGGCCATGATGGTAGCATTTACATCACAGATACTAAGAAGCACTAGGGGCGTTTCCCCTGGAGAGCCAGTTGTTCAACTTTTACCATCATACCACTGGATACTTCTTTTATTACTCTATGGTTCATGCTTTGAGTTGGCTAGAATGACTGCAGGACACTTTACTGAAGACTGGGAGGATGCCTCAGTCAACACAAAATTAAACAAATTAGGTAAAGTCAAACTAAAAGCAATTCAATTGTCTGGCTTCTCCCTCCTTAACCTGAAAGCAGCCTCTTCAAGGATTGTTTCTTCCTGGCTCCCCAGCCGTCTCCTTGTGTAGAGTGGGCCATCTTAGGAGAGGCCGCGTAGCAACTCACAGTTGAAGAACTCTAGCCCACGATCGAGATGTGGAAATGAAATCCCTTTTTCATTTGCTAAGGGACTGGCTTCTGGGTCCTGGACTTCCTCAGAGGTTGACACACTCCAATTACGTTCTCTGTCAGTGAAGTCTTGGATGCTCACATCTTGCCTATAGACTCCCAACAGCAGGACTTTGAAATCCCAACACAAGTCATGGCTCCAGGAGATTGGCATGGGGAAAGTAAAAGTTCTGTAAGCCATGTATGTGTTTCTGTGGCCACCAGGGACCAGCAAAGGGAGCTAGTTTGTCTTTTCTTTCCACTTGACATCATCATGCTGTACCCTTACAATCACCAGGTAGCAGTTATAATCTTGTAGCTTCCTTCTTTTGACCCATTTTCCTGGACTTTGCAGAGATAAACAATTCAACAATTAAATTCAACATATTTTGAGTGCGTATTATGTACAAGATGCTTCAGAGCACACAAAGAAGACTTTTGAGTCTTATAATTGAATAGTGGTATTCAGGCAAGTGTCTAACACTCAAGGGTAATTCTGACAGTGAAACTTAATTGAAACTTAATTAATTAAAATTTTAAGTTTGCTCATAAGCAGATGTGAGTATTAGCATTCTAGGCATCAATTAAATTATTTTTCCTTTTTAATTCAATTTAAAAATTATATACAATAGGTTATAGAACACTGCTCTAGGCACAGTCCTTAATCAACAGACATGATTAAGACATGGTCTCTGTTTTCATGGATGTGAGAGTTGGACTGTGAAGAAGGCTGAGTGCCGAAGATTGATGCTTTTGAACTGTGGTGTTGCAGACTCTTGAGAGTCCCTTGGACTGCAAGGAGATCCAACCAGTCCATTCTGAAGGAGATCAGCCCTGGGAATTCTTTGGAAGGACTGATGCTAAAGCTGAAACTCCAGTACTTCGGCCACATCATGCGAAGAGCTGACTCATTGGAAAAGACTCTGATGCTGGGAGGGATTGGGGGCAGGAGGAGAAGGGGACGACAGAGGATGAGATGGCTGGATGGCATCACGGACTCGATGGACGTGAATCTGAGTGAACTCCAGGAGTTGGTGATGGATAGGGAGGCCTAGCGTGCTGCGATTCATGGGGTCGCAAAGAATCGGACACGACTGAGCAACTGAACTGAACATATATAAATAGCTAAAGTCAAAACAGTTTCAAATACTTTAATAAAAATAATCTTTCTGTAAGGAGTGCTTTGAAACTATATGGGAAGTAGAGATTAATTGTGCTTCTTTCAGCTGTGCCTTGCAACTTGTGGGTTCTTAGTTCCCCTATCAGACACTGAACCCAGGCCACAGCAGTGAGAGTACTGAGTCCTAACCACAGGGCCACTAGGGAATTCCTCTTTTTTTTTTTTTTTTTAAACTTTATAGAGGAAATGTTATTTTATTTTGATCTTGAAAAATAAATTTTTCACAGATGGTCATGAGTATTTCCAGACTGAAGGCCCAGTTTGAGCTCAGGCTTGAAGACAGGAAATGCAGTGTGAGTTAGGGATGTATATGTAGGGCAAGTCCTGGGAAATGACATTGAAAAGCTAAGTCAGGGTCTTATTGTAAGGAAGTCGTAGGGCCTGGTGGGGGAGCTTAAACTTGATGTTGATGATCTGAATGCAGCCAATAACCATTTCCTTTTTTTAACCATTTTCTTTTTAAAATTAATCATCTTTTACAAAGATTACTCAGATGACAGGGTAAGAGGATGGAGAAGGAAGACAAATAAGAATAGTGTGAATGTGCAGGTGATGTATAAATGCCCAAGCTATTAGAGTTGGCAGCACAGTGGGAAAGGGGCACATTTAGAAGCAGAGGCATTACAGGACTTGAAGACAGGTGTTGAAACCAGACCCAGGGAGGATAAGGCTGGCCTTAGGGGAAGACAGAACACAACAACCCCCTCTCCCACCCAATGTCATATATCTGGATCGTGTATTAGGAGCCATGCTCCGAGGCTGCAGGAAGAGTGAGCAATAGTCTCTGAATTCATCTTAGTAGAGGAGGCAGAAAGGGGAAAGAATGAATGCTATATTAAGAACATTTACATGATCTAGCTGTGGGATGAAAGAACAGAAACAGTGGCAATCACTCAAAATCCGCCTATGAATGTGCCATTCTCTAGTGAAATCATTTTATACCTATTAACTCAATCAGCCTTCCTGACAGCCCTGTGAAGCAGGAACTGTTACGATCTCTCTCATATAGATGAAGAAACTGAGCCACGGAGCATGAAGAAATATCCCCAGGATCATCCAACGAGACGACGGTAGAGATAGGATTCAAACCCAACTCTGTGCTCTTTGGTTCAAACCCAAGAGGCAGAATTCAGGTATCCCTGGTGTAGCCATGAAACGTACTCAGGAGTTTGGGTGGTGGGCAGCTGTAAGAAGGGCCAGCAGATTTGGGGGAGGGTATTTCAGGAAATGAAAGCAACACATGAAAAAGCATAGAGAGAATTCAAGGATGAGTTGGGAGAGGAGAGATGGGTTTCATTTGGGGCATCCTTTGACTGCTGTGGTGATATTTAGGTAGGATGTCTCACTACGGAGATAAGTGTTTTTGGAGAAGTTACCAAGCTTTGTCTCTTTGGCCCCTTTCCTGTCTGTGTTGGCAGGCGCTCTCTAGAGTATTCCATATATATTTCATCTCTATGTGAGCAAGGAAGTGGATCTCAAGGAGGAAAATGTATATACCTGTAAGCTCTTTCCTAGGGAGTTCATTGAGAATTCACTCCAATTAAATAACTGGACAGTATCTTCAATAACAGTGGATGCTGTGGGAGTGATGCCATGAGCTACTTGCTCCCACCCTTGAGGAGCTCACAGTTTGGTGGGTGTCCAGCCCAACTGTGAAGTACCTGAGTCACTCCTTCTGAACTTGGAAAGGGAGGGTTAGCCTAAAAAAGGAACACACACACACACTTCTGACTTTCCAGGTAGGAACTGAACTGCTTAAAATGAGTGAGAATGTGAGTCTGGGCATATGTGAATTTGTGTGTGTGGTTGTAAGTGTATTTTCTATTGAAGTATAGGAAGCAGTGTAGATGACTGATCTCGTAGATGAAGGAGAAGTGAAAATCCTTCTAGATGTTCATTATTTTTGAAGCTCTCTGCAACATACAAGGCAAATGGAAATCTCTGTGACCCCTATTTTAGAATAGTTGTTTTAGCTGCCTCTCCCTTAAAATTTTCAGTCTGATTTTAATACAGGAGAGAGAAAAACCATTTCAGCAGTGATTGTCTTGAATACTAACTTCTCAGTGAAGATGAAGGAAAGTGGAACTTCATAGTCCCCAGTATAATTCATTTCAGTGGTCTTCATGTAGGAAGTTATAAAAGAACACCAGCCATGGCTGTGGTTTGTGGAGTATTTCCTAAGAAGAGAGAAAGCACATTTTGAGACAACCCTCCCCCCCGCCAAATTGCTTTTGTATCCATGGTTCTAAGTGGTACCACTACATTAGAGCTATCCAAGGAAATTAAATATTGAGGCGAGAGAGGGGGCATTGTGTGATGTATGTTAGCTGAAATACTAAACACTCCAATATAACATCAATATATAATTTGTATAGTTGCAAATATTATTGGCATAAATAATTCATACTGTTGCTTTTTATTCACTTGATTAACAGCGTCTTTGTCATTTTTATCAGTCATGATGCCATTGCAATCTTGCACATTGTGTTTAAAGAATACTCGGGGAAATGTTTCAACTATGTGTCTGGATGGTATAATGTATTTATTCATTTAGTCAGATGAAATGAAATAGAGAGTGTTTAATATGCATGTCTGCTTTACACTAGATACTCTGTAGATAAATTATAGACAGCATTACTTTCATTGTAAGAAAAATTATAGTTTTTTCAAGAAGGCAAATGCAGCCATTTTGTGTTTTTAATTACAATTTTTTGAAGCTTTTCAAATGAGCACTTAATAATCCTGAAAATTTTTGTATTGAGATGTCAGTAGGAAAACTTGGGTAACTTGAGTGAGCTCTATCAAAGGAGTTGAATTACTCTGTAGAATGCAACATAGGTTTTCTACGCATGGGGTAAATATGCTTCTGGAAAACGGAAATTACTGTGACATGGGCCTGCCTTTGGGTTTGCAGTGAAGCACTCCTGAGAGCTGCCAGCTCTCATCGCTGGCACAGTGACAGTAGGGGACAGTAGTATGTCCCCTTTCCTGCTCTCCTCTTCCAATCCTCTCTCCAGTTCCCTGGAGCTCTTGATCTTCAGCCTGTCCAATGCCTCCTTTTATGGCACACCACCCAGGTCTTCTCACTGCAATTACCTTCCACCTTCCCCCTCACCCAAAAGAAAACTCTAGTTCCTTCCCACAGCTGGTCTCTGCCTAAGGTTAGATCTCAGAGTTGATTGAAGTAATTTATGTTGAGGTTTGGATAACTGGCTTCCCTGGTGGCTCAAATGGTAAAGAACCTGCCTGCAAGGCAAGAGACCTGTGTTCGATTCCTGGGTCAGGAAGACCCCCTGGAGAAGGGAATGGCAGCCCATTCCAGTATTCTTGCCTGCAGAATTCCATGGACAGAGGAGACTGGTGAGCTACAGTCCATGGGGTCACACAGAGTCAGACATGAATGAGCGACTAACACTTGGCTAATTGGTGTCAGGGAAAGCCAGAACTAGATAATAATGAAAGCAAAAAACAAAACAAAACAAAACAGATTATATTCAGGACTACTGTAGTAGAGGAAAACAGACCTCAGTATAGAACTGGGCTCACCTCCAAATACCACAAGAACAAGTGTGGATTTATAGGCAGAGAGCAGGGTAGGGAGGGGTCTCGGATGGAAAAAACTACTCAGAGGGCAGGATGATCCTTGTTAACTGACCTAATAGGATTCTTGCTTAAGTCAGTGCAGGGTCATCAGATATTACCTGGGGGGTGGTGGGGGTTGAGGAGGGTGATCACATATCAAGGGTGGGGAATTCCAGCTAAACCACTTGACAGAATTCTTGCTAAAACTGGGCAAGGTAAAGATGGACATGAAAGTCCAAAAGTTGAGACCTAATTGGAAAGACAATACAGAAGAACTGGACTAAAGTTTAGTCAAGGAGAGACTCATTGTCACTGGTAATCCTGTTATTCTTAGAATAAGGGTTGTATTTTGAATGAAAATGAAAATGTTAGTAGCTCAGTCAGGTCCAGCTCTTTGTGATCCCATGGACTGCAGCTCGCCAGGCTCCTCTGTCCATGGAATTCTCCAGGCAAGAATTCTGGAGTGGGTAGCCTCTCCCTTCTCCAGGGGATTGTCCTGACCCAGAGTTGAACCTCGGTCTCCAGCATCGCAGGCAGATTCTGTACTATCTGAGCCAGCATATGGAATGAGGAGCACATCACCTCCCAGTCTGGCTCTAGTTTGAGACAGACCTCTGAGAGGACTCTTCTGATTGCAGTTCTGACGGAAATGCCTTGCAGGGGGAGAGTTGTGTTAGGCTTCTTCTGAGGAAGAGGGAAGGGGGAGCTGAGCGTTCAGGGCCTTTGTCAAAGTTTGGAATTGGCAGGGAGTGCTGTGAGGTCTGTGTCTTCCCTTTCTTTCTTGGCTGTGCTGGACCTGCGTTGTGGCGCTCGGGCTTCTCTGGTTGTGGAGCCTGGGCTTTAGGGCTCGGCAGTTGTGGTGCAGGTTTAGTTGTCCCACAGCATGTGGGATCTTAGTTCCTAGACCAGGGACTGCCTCCTGCGTTGGGCCAACAAGTCCTGTGTCTATCTCGTATATTGTGGAATCCCTCAGGGACCATTCAGTAGAGCTCAGTAAATTTGCTAAATGAGTGAATTTCACAGGTCAGGAAACTGGCACATAGAGAGATTGGAAAACCTTGCTCTGTTCTCTTATATATTTCAGTTCTATGAAAAATTGCCCCTATTTTTCTTGCCCTATCCAAGGGTTATAGTCACTAGATAATTGTCAGTACTTTTTTCATAATGGCACTATATGTAATTCCTCCATATGGCAATATAGTTTGATTGTTATGTATTTAGTCTCTGGAATCAGAAAGAGGAAGATAGAGCATTTCACTTTCACAGTAGATTGTTGTAGTCCAGAGACTTGCCTTGAAAGGAACATTTTTTGAACTGATGACCATTTCCCATGACGGGAACATTCAGGCTGTAAACATGTAGCCAGTGGAGGAGAGACAAATTAGAGCTGGGATTATCTGATTCTGATTTCAGGCTCCTCCTTCTTTTCTAAATTAAGTGTACTCCCTTTACTGGATCTTATTTCTGTTTGGAAGAGGTTGGCCTCTCATTTTCTCTCAGCCTGTGCTGAGCCAGGAATCCTCTGGTACTGTATTGAACCAAGCCAGGTGAAGAGAATGCCCTGCACCAGCAACCTTGCCTGACTTTCTGAGAACCTTTTGGCTCCTCTCAGCAGGGTGTTAATTCTGTATTTATCAGCTTTCACATGGTGACTCATCCCTGCCACAAGAATGAATACCACTGTAATACCAAGATGGTTTGATCCCAAACTCTCCTTTTACATACACCCTGAATAATATTCCCTACTAACCCTTAAAAAACAAATCAATAAATAAAGTGCATGCCAGGAAATATAGCATGGATTTATCTGTGCCAGCTTATCACTAGAA
Source organism: Ovis aries (assembly GCF_016772045.2). Classification (NCBI taxonomy): domain Eukaryota; kingdom Metazoa; phylum Chordata; class Mammalia; order Artiodactyla; family Bovidae; genus Ovis; species Ovis aries. Next base: position 216,903,295 of record NC_056054.1, read on the forward strand.
AAAAGACTAGTGAAGCTGAAAATGCCATTTGCCATGTCTAGTCTTGTCATTATGAGAGGCATTTTAAACGGCTATCTGAGAGTGAAATGTTTTTGGATTTTGCACTGGCCAGGCTGTTCTGAACAGACTCTAAGTGAGAATAGTCAAATATGATAATCATCTGCTCTGGAGAACAGAAGGAAGGCAGTTTCACTAAAGCAGGACTAATTTTTCAACTTGGAAGACGATGGCTTCTGGTTTCTCAAAGGGCAGGGGAAGGAAGTGTTTTCAAGGCAGTCTCTGGTGTTTTTCAAGTGGTTTTTTCCAAATTTCTATTTAGTTCCCTTTGTGTAAAATGTACCCTTTTCCAGCTTAGACCCAGATTTTCCCATGTAAGCATCCAGATTTCACAACTCACTTGGATTAGACTCTTGGCAACTCTGAAAGTGTGTAGAGCAAGGCTGCATTCTAAATCAGCAGAAGGACAGAATAATGAGGGCTGAGAACTCCCAAGCAGGCATTTCAAATAAAGAGGAGCCCAGTCCTATTTTTGAGCTTAGGTGACACAAATCTAGCATGGCCTCAGCAAAACTCTTTCCCCCTTACTTTGGGAGAAGGTAGAAGGAAGCAAGAGGGGGTGATGCTGGGTTGTTGTTATTCTTTAGTGTTCATAAGTATTAGACCCTAATGTAAGATTTTATAGAATTTCAAAATATCTATGAATTCCTTATCTCCTGAGCAGTTGTGCCTTGGAAAGGGTGGTGAAATGACAATTCCTAGAAACTTCTGCACTTTACATTATTTTTATGTTCACTGTGTAAAATTCATGCCCATGATCCTTTGTAAATGATCCATCTAACAATGATCAGGTCTGTAGAATAGGAGCCCCTTCTTTGCCTCCTTCCTTCCACCCCGTCCTTTTTCCCATTCTCTTGCCCTCCCTCCATTATTTCTTTCTCCTCCCTGCTCTCCTTCCCCTGTCTTGCCTTCTTTTCTTTTTCTTTCTCAGCTCTTAACAGCTCTCTGAGATCCTGTCCCATTTACACCTACCCCCTCTTGATTCTAAACTACATTTGGAGGTATGCTTAACCAGGAAGTACCTTAAATTCAAGCTGCCAGGACAGGCTGGCTGTTTCTGGAGAATCCCAAGAGCAGCAGGGTTACTAAACAGGCAACTGTAGATCCTTGTCTGATAGTTCTTCCGTTTTCCAGACTTTACAAAGGAAAAGTGCTTCTTCATGATGCCTAGTGATTCAGGCCAATCTTTTTTAGAACTCAATCACTGTCCAATCTCTTTTTTAAAAGTCCCTCTTTTCTCCTGTGTTCCAGTTAACCTTGATTAAATTAACATGGGCTTGTTGAGTCAGTGGTAGCATATTCACAAATGAATCACCTTATGAGGATGATTTTAATTACCATTTTCCTGCAACCTTTAGCCATTCTTGCATATGTACTGGTTGGGAGCATCTGCTCGAATTGGAAATGCAGAGAAATTAAACACTTGAAGACTGGCACTTTTCCAATCTTTTTTTTTTCTAGCAGACAGATTGAAGTCTGTGTTTTTACTGAGAAGAATGCAGGCCTGAGACCACACAGTTCCCTGAAATACCTGTTGTGTCATTAAAAACAAAAGCATTAAGTTCAGCTAAGGAAGCTGCTCTTCTAGTCCAGCTTTTCTGAAAAAAAGTCAATGTCAGTTTTGAAAATGAGCATCCACACATCTGAATATTCTCTGCTTAGAAATCTTCCAGTTTGGTCCTAAGTTGGAGAAGGCAATGGCACCCCATTCCTGTACTCTTGCCTGGAAAATCCCATGGAGGGAGGAGCCTGGTAGGCTGCAGTCCATGGGGTCGCAAAGAGTTGGACATGACTGAACGACTTCACTTTCACTTTTCAGTTTCATGCATTGGAGAAGGAAATGGCAACCCACTCCAGTGTTCTTGCCTGGAGAATCCCAGGGATGGGGGAGTTATAATTTCTCCAGATTTTCTTTAATTATTTGAAATATTATCAGTATTTGATTCTTCAGATGGCAAGCAGCTGTCCAATTTTCTTGAATTCTGTCATTTGCCAGCTTTCTCTTTCCAAAATATACTTCAAGCACCATATTCTGCTTCTTGGTGCCCACGTTTGGGGAGAAGCAGCATTCACTTGCACATTCTCATGTTATATGAGGAACAACAGCAGGGGCCTCCCTTCCTCTAGTAAATGTTTAATAGGCACGTATTTTGTGTGCCCTGCCATTAATTTAGGCACTGACATGATTCCTGTCCTTATGGAGCTTGTGGCCAAGGAAGCTTAGGAAGCTAAGAGCAACTGTTCTCAGTAGATGGCAGCCCCCAGGGCTTCAGTCCACAGCCTCTGAAAGGAACCTCACCACCACCACCCAAAAGTATCTCTGCCGTCTCATGGCTCAGTGGCCTGAATGCTACGGGTGAGCCTGGGGACCATTTCACAGCATTTCCAGCCCTCCATTTCCTCACCTGTAAATTGAGTTGACCTGAATTAACCTCTGAAAGTGAAAGTGAAAATGTTAGTCACTCTTTGATGTCAGACTCTTTGCAACCCCATGGACTTTAGCCTGCCAGGCTCCTCCGTTCATGGAATTTTCCAGGCAAGAATACTGGAGTGGGCAGCCATTTCCTTCTCCAGGGGATCTTCCCGAGATCGCCTTAATCTCTGAAGTGCAGGACTGTAGCTTCATTCCTTTGTGTATGCAATTATACTTTGAGCTTCATTTGTTTATTCTACAGTGTAGGATAATTTGTGGGATCTCCTTCCAATGTGAGAGCCTCCTGAGGTGAGATGTGCATAGGGACTGGAAAATATGAGGGAAGTGGGGATGAGAGGCTTAGGTATAGGAGGGGAAGAACACTACTGCAGATGAACTTCCGTTTGTTTCCCAGTCCTCTGGGTGCTAATAAGAGCTCCTGCACTCCTTAGCACTCTCATGTGATCTGGCCCTAGCTTTAGCCTCCAGCTTTACACCCGACATCCGCCTCACATAGACACCGTGTTCCCACAATGCACCAGGCCTCCTCTCACTCTTCACATCAGGTCCTTCTACTCCAAATCTCAGATTCAAGGTTGCTTGCATCAGGAAGCCCTCCCTGTACCACTTGCTCCAGGCCCTTATCTGGCCTCTTATAATCCTCCAGGTTCTTGTCAGAAATGGTGTCATATCTTTTTAGTTCTCTGTGGCCTTCACTGCACGTTTACTCCCTGAGGGAAAGGATTGTGCTTTAAAACATCACTGCATATAGGCATCGCTTGCCAAACACTATGCCTTGCATACATATTTATTGAACAGATAAATGAATAAGTCGAAGTTTTTTTAAAAAAAAAAGCACTGAAATTATTTGTTTCTAAAAGTAGATCACTGAAATTTGAAAGTCTCCCTTTTTATTTTCTTCTCAAAATTGTTTTGTTCTATTAACAGAGTTGCAGTCTGACATAGTCAGTACTTTATATTTGTTCTAATTAATGCCGTTCCTTAACCCCCTGTAATTTTTGATTCATTCCTAAAATTAAATTTTGAAAGCTTTCAGGAATACAAATCTCAGTGCATCCTCTATGAACAAAAACCTCAATGACCGTCTGGTCACCTGACAGAGTTTTTGCAGGGTGCATCGCATGCAAAAAGGCTCTACTTTCTAAAACACTGCTGCATGAACCTCCCTGAGAATCCTTCACTTTTTTGAGCTAGAAAGGACCTTAAGATTTACATGACACAACTCACTTGTTTTTAAGTCTGGGAGTAGCATGTGACTTTTCAAGGTGACAGAGGTAATGAATTGGAAGGCTTTCCGCTTGTCTATAGGCTAGCTTCCCTGGAGGCTCAACATGGCTCAACATGGCTGTTGAAGTTCCCTGTGTCAAAGGCAGGTGCGATGACGTCCATAACCTTAGAGGGGCTTCATCAGCCAAGAAACTTCACCCAGAAGACCTCCAGCAGATTTTGCCTCCTACCTTGTTGGATAGAAGAGGTCACACCCACTCTAAGCCAGTCAGTTGCAAGAGGATTGGGATTATCAAATAGGTCAGGATTGATACTTTTACTTGGAGTAGTGATGTTTCCTTGAGGAGTGGATACTAAAACAAAATTGGGGTTTCCTAATTCAGAAAGTAAGAGAGAATAATTTGATGTTGGTAGACAACGGATTTCTTATCAGCAGTCCTAGAACTTGAGTTCCTTTGCAATCCTGCGTAGGTGTATTAGTAGAACTGCTTCCCATGATGCTTCAGCCACAGGGCTTGGCATACCCTACTCCCATTTGGAATGCCAGGTGGAATGACTTCAAGGTCAGGAATGGGGGGCTTCCTTTCTCACTTGTTGATTCTGCCTGGAGCTTGAGATAAGTAGTCTCCAGACATTGATCTTTCATCTGCCAGAGTATTTTTAGTAGTCATGTTAGAATTTTTTGTTTTACTTACAGGCTCTGGAGAGCAGGCAGTTAAATTAAGATGTAGAATGCCAGCTTTTGTTTTTCCTGTCAGTGTCCAGGTGCGTGTGATGAAGAATGGCATTCAGGCTCATCTCTGAGAGGAGGTGGGGTGGGGTGTGATGAGAGGGGGACAGGAGGAAGACAAGCAGAAGCTGGATCTGGTTGTTTTCTTAAAAGGTCAGTGAAATCAAACAGAGCAGACAGTTTTTACAAGCAGAACTAAGGAAAGGGAAATCTCTGGGTCAGTCTACTCTTGCTCAAGGATGGTTAATCAGCAGAGTGGTGACAAACCCCTTTGAAGGTCTGTGGTGAGCAGAGTGAGGCCATGCTCCTGGTGATTGCTGCATGGTCCACCCCTGACCCCGCTGCTGGGTTAGGATCAAAAAGGTTATAAGCAGAAGTAACCATGTTTTATCTCAGTTTTTCATACTGTGTTTCCAGGAACCAGCTCAAATGTTACGTCTTGGACTTTTTATACCCAAACCAGTCTAAAGGTGGGTGTACTTGCCTCAGCAAACCATCTTGCCCTCTTTTACGACTCCTACTTTATTTTCTGAATACCACGTATGTTGATCTGGAATGATCTTCATTTGTGTACCTGCTTCTTTAGCTTCATTAGAATGAAGACATTGTCTGTCTCACCTACTGCTGTAGCCCCAACACTTAGAACAGTGAGTGACCCATAGGGTAGGTGCCCCGTTGTGGAATAGATGAGTCATACTTTATACAAGGAAGTCATACTAGCTACAAGGAAGACAGGAAATTAAAATAGACTTCTTCATCCTTGGTTTTATAACATGGCCATTTGCCTTGATTTTCACAAAAATGATATTCACTTACTCATCAAACATTTCTTGACTACTAATCAGGAATTATTATTGGTGCTGGAGCCCCTGTTTGAAAGTAGACTGACATTTAGCAGCGGAGACAAACATTCATATGTAAATGTGCAGATAACCTGATCAAAATTCTATACAGGGCAGGGAGGAAACAATAGATTCTGCCTGGGAAGAAATGTCAGGAAGACTTGTACACTGAAAACAATGCTTGGGCTGGATTATGAAATATGAAATGTATATGATTGTTTACAAGCAACAAAAAGGAGAGCGATCCTGGCAAGGAAATGAGCACAAGCGAAATGGTGGCAGCGCCTGGAAGGATGGTTGAAATGCTGTCATCCTGAAGGGCCAGAGAGGGACCTGGGAAGAAGAGTAAAGGTGGCCTGGGAGGGAGGGAGCGAGGTACCAGGACTGAGATTTGCAGACCAAACACAGGCCTTATGGGGAAAGCTTCGTGTATTACACTGAGGATTTCGACTGGAGTCTGTAAAATACGTATGAATACAATATAAAGAGCTATCAAGAAATTTTAAACTAGGCGATGTAATTTTCAGTGCTGTGTCTTGACATCATGTATGAAAATATGCTGGTTAGATAAGAGTCGAGCTGGCTTGATTTATGGCTTCTCACACAGCTCTGTGCTGATTTATGGGCCATCATCTATCTGGTAAGAGGTTTCTAATGCAACCATCCGCTTCTCTCCTCTCCTCTCCTGCTTGCACACAGTAGGCCCTTGATGGAGGAAGAAAGGAAAGCAGACAAAATCTCCATAAAATGTAACTCATCAGCTTTAAAATAATCAGGTATTACTGGTCCTAGATTTTATTAAACACCGAATGGGAAGTAAACCCTTAATCTAGGAAAAGATTTAAAAATAAGAACCTGCAATATTTCAGTAGTAACCCCAGTTATCCTTAAAGCAGTTGGTTTTGGAGAAACACCTCATTTGACCCAAAGGGATTTTGTAAAACATTTTAGCCATTAAAGGAAAGGAAAGTTCTATTGAGTTTTTTGAATGCTGTGTGAGCCTATTTGTTTAAACTAAACATTGAAGTGTCTTAGATTTTAATGAACCTAGCGGAACATTTAGCTAAAAACAACTCATTGGGAACCAGATGGTGCAGCCGCCATTGTGAGCCGAGTGCAACTCTCTTGTTTTCTGAAGTGCATGTCAATTTAGCTCCACAGAACTCACAGGACAAAGATGCTATTAATTCTGGGAGCCTCTGTACTCTAGTCACCCTCTTTACCCCATCCCTGCCAAATCAACACATCCTTCCCCTCCTGGAAATTATTGTTCCTAGTAAAATGTTTATGTGTCTTAGGGAGGAAGAGAGGGTGGGAAGGCATGACATTTCCGTAGGTTTTCATGTTCTTCCATGGTTCAAAACAGTCAACCCTGCCCTGCAGATGAACACTTCTGGGGCTGTAGTTAAGGAGGATAAGAAACGTGCAAGGCTCGTCAGGAGTGCACTTGATCTTGACCAGATCTCTCAAAGAGCGTGGGATAAAGGGTGAGGGCAATGAATAGGCAACAACAGAGTTCAGAACAATGAGTCTACGATATGATAAACAGTGCCTGGCTAACAAGCACTAGAAGTGAGTGCTTTTCAGTTGTGGCTGCCACTTTTCAGGGTTGGCCTCTGTTTCTGCAAATTCTTGATCTCTGGCCTTGTGGTTAGGCAGGTGGTTTCTTTCCCTCCTACTTTTTGTCTTTTGGCTGCACCAGGTCTTAGTTGCAGGACACACGATCTTCATTTGTGGCATGCACAAGTGGGATTTTAGTTTTGGCATGCAAACTTTTAGTTGCAGCATGTGGGATCTAGTTCCCTGACCAGGGATCGAACCTGGGGTCCCCTGCATTGGGAGCATAGAGTCTTAGCCACTGGACCACCAGGGAAGTCCCCTTTCTGCTCTTCCTATACAGTAATCCACTGGGTTATTCCTTTCCATTTTTGAGTACTTGGGTTTTCCTAGCATGTGAGAGAAGCAAGCTGTCGGGCACAAGAATTCTTTCAGCCTCTTTAATCAAGGACTTAGTGTTAGAGACTTATTACATCTTTGGTGGTCATGGCTGGATTCCTGTGAGAGTCAGCTTCTTGGCCATCAGGCATAATTTTCAGAGGTAGTTTTCAGCTGCCAGTCGACAACTACCAACTGTTCCTTTATCTTAAAAGCAAAGGCTTCTTCCATCATCCATGAGATAAGTCCCTAATGGTGGCCCCCGAAAGACCAACATGGCTGAGTCCTGCTTAGACTAACATGCTTGAGTCTTACTTAAAAGAGTCAGCACTGTGCCTGAATGTAAGGTTTCATCTAAAATTCATTCCCTAAAAATTTATAAAGCACACAGTGTGCCAGATACACACCAACACATAAAATGCAGTCATTTGCAAGCATAAGCTGTGGACATGAAAATCACAAACACAGGTCATTACAAGGCTGACAGACTCATGGACATTTGTAGGGAGAAATCAAACTTAAAGTGAGTGTGTGTGTGTGTGTGTGTGTGTGTGTGTGTGAGAGAGAGAGAGAGAGAGAGAGAGAGCGCGAGAGAGAAAGTGACCTGAGCAGTACAAGGAACAGGCAAGGATAATTCTTGTTACTGCATTTGTAATGAGAAACACCATCAAAGAAATTGTCTGTGCTTTTACTTCATGGGGAAGATAGACACCACTCACATAGTTTCTGAGAGTGCCAGGTGAACAGAAAGGAAAATCCTGGGAACTAGGTTGAAAGGGCAGAAAAGGGGCAGGACAAGGCATGGCGTCCCTGGAAGAAATAGAGAGAATCCTAACTGGGGCTTCTCTGAAAGAAATTCCCTTGCATCTGTTGTCAGTTGGAACTTGGCTGACCCTCAGCAAGAGCCGCCCGAGCTGTGCTTTTCTTCCCCGGCTCCCCGGGCAGCTTGTGCCAGGTTGCAAGCAGTTGTTTTGAGCCTGGATGCCACCTTGGCTGTCCTTTCTTTGACTGACAGGGAGCACTGGAAATAGGTGAGAGAAATTAGAGAGCAGCTAGAAGGAGAAAGAAATGAGTCATCCTCCCATCTCCTAGGGCTTTATTACTTGCATTTTCTGTCTGAAAGTCAATTTGGGTCAGCTGGGAATCCATGAGTGGAATACTGTAGCTCTTGAAGGGTTCCATATTCATCAATGCCCAGGGCCTTTTGGAATGTGCAGGTCTTTTGTTCTGTTCCTCCATAGTGGTGGGAGTTCTAGATAAAATATTAATCATAAAGTTTTTTTTATCATTTCCAGTTGCACAGAGATACTAAGAGTTATGGCCATGAAGCCTTGGTACAGCTATATTTTACTGCCCACGTGTCTTCCCTGAGATGACACATATGCTTTTCATTTTGCTGCTGTTATTCTTCATGAGATCTAGGGGCGTCAATCATCCCTGTGGTGGAAAAACGAAGACAAGGCGGGGGAGAAAAGCACCGGTCTTGGCAAGGGTGACGCTTTTGTCTGCACTGGTAAGGGACAATCTCTGATTGTAAAAACCGAAAAAAGGCTCTGACTTGTACCTTAGGAAGGAGATTCATCAGCAATAAAACCAGCTCCCCGGCCAGCAGTTGGTATTGCAGAGGTGTTTGGAGAGGCTGTGCTGCTGTTAGCATATGTGGGATCCCATCCCCTGGGCCAATGTAGTGTCTTTGCAGAATCTGGGCTGTGATGACAGGGTGGGGATGCCTGCTCTTCAGAGCAGCCCATCAAGCACAGCTTTGTGGTTAAGTCGTTAGGTCCTTCAGCATCTCCTGGAGTATGCTCAAACTCATGACCATTGAGTTGATGATGTCACCTAACCATCGCATCCTCCGTTGCCCTCTTCTCCTGCCTTCCATCTTTCCCAGTATCAGAGTGTTTTCCAGTGAGTTGGCTCTTCGCATCAGGTGGCCAAAGTATTAGAGCTTCAGTGTCAGTCCTTTCAATAACTATTTGGGGTTGATTTCCTCTAGGGCTGACTGGTTTGATCTCCTTGCTGTGGGACTCTCAGCAGTCTTCTCCAGCACCACACTTCTAAAGCATCAGTTCTTTGGTGCTTAGCCTTCCTTATGGTCCATCTCTCACATCCGTACATGACTACTAGAAAAACCATAGCTTTGACTATACAGACCTTTGTTGGCAAAATGATGTCTCTATTTTTTTAACACCTGTCTAGATTTGGGGCTTCCCTAGTAGCTCAGCTGGTAAAGAATAGGGAAGATCCCCTGGAGAAGGGATAGGCTACCCACTCCAGTACTTTTGGGCTTCCCTGGTGGCTCAGACAGTAGAGTCCGCCTGCAGTGTGAGAGGCCTGGTTTTGGTCCTTGGGTTGGGAAGATCCGCTGGAGGAGGGCACAGTAACCCACTCCAGTATTCTTGCCTGGAGAATCCCCATCGACAGAGGAGCCTAGTGGGTTACAGTCCATGGGGTCACAGAGTCAGACACGACTGAGAAACTAAGTATAAGCACAGGTTAGGTTGGTCACGGCTTTCCTTCCAAGGAGCAAGTGACTTTTAATTTCATGGCTGCTGTCACCATCTGCAGTGCAGCTTAGTTTATGGCAAAGATGAATGGGGTGTTAATGTCCCCAGAGAAGGTACTCTGGGCAAATGGCCTCCTGGGCTCATTCGGGTGCCTGTTGGAACCCAAGCTGCACTTTACAAGCTGCATGGGTTCTCAAGTATCTGAGATGCCCATGCCCAGCTTGCTTTTATTGTCATCAAAGTGTTGTTTTCCATTCTGAGAAGCCAGATCACAAGGGTGCTATGATGAACATACAGACAACTAAATCAGGATTATGGTAATAACAGTAGTCATCATATCGTGAGTATCTTTGTATTCTACATGGACTATCTCCCAATGCCTGAAATGGGAGATGTTATTATTCTTAGAAGAGGAGATTACGGGTCACATAACTGATAGGGGTAGAGCTAGGATTTGCACAGCTGCAGTGCTCAGTAAATTAGCTTGTTGTCATAAGGTGGACAGGTATATGTAATGACTTAATTTTTTTTTTTTTTCCATTGAGCATGTGGAAGGTGATCCTAGGGCAACAGGTACCCTGATCCTCCCCACACACAGTTCCCTGATTCCTCAAACACCTTGAGACCTCCCTGGAGTGCCACACAGTGGCAAGCAGCATCTTCCTTGAAGACAGGTCTAGAGCTGCCTCCGTCCTGGTTTCATTCTCCTCCCAGGCATTTCAATGCAGCCACTCATCATGTCTGCCCCACTTTAGAGCTAGAATAAATAGTTCCTGGTGGGTACTGTTCAGGTTTAAAGAAGGATGGAAAAGATGTTCCATCTGGGGAAATGGAAGTGTCTCTCATTGGTAGAATTATTTTCTTCCTGATTTTTGACACCAAACTGGAAACATGCATAGTCACACACCCACTCCTTGGTGAAGGGCAGAGGACTGTGTGTGTGAAGTAGGACCACACAATACCGTGCTGTCCTGTGTGAGCATTTGGTTTACTCTGATTCTTGGCCTCAAGTTCCAGTCTTCAGCCCAGCTAGTGTGTGTATGAGCATGCACGCTCAATTGTGCCCGACTCTAACCCTGTGGACTGTAGCCTGCCAGGCTCCTCTGTCCATGGGATTCTCCATACAAGAATACTGGAGTGGGTTGCCATTTTTTCCAGGGGATCTTCCTGACCCAAGGATCAAACCTGCATCTCTTGCATCTCCTCAGCCCACCTAGGCTTCTTCCAAATGCCCCTCTGGTGTCACATCAAGGTCCTGGCGTCAGAATGGGGATGGTTCACAGTCCATCCCTCCCTGCTAATGGGAACAAATGGCTTCTCTTTCATATCAGTAGGAAGTAAATCAGATCATGCTTCACCTGTTCACTGTCTTTAGTGTCTCATCTGACCTTGAAGCTAAGAGGAAATTGGCTGGGGGGAAGTGCAGTATTTCCTGAGATTTCAAGAACTAGCTCCCTATGAGCCCTTTGTCCTCCATGTCTGTGGCTTTTGTTTTTGAGTGTCTGTGAAGTATTGCAGAAAGGAGCTCCCCAAATATCTCACTTGGTTAAGAAGTCAGAGCCTTCCCATGGGGACGCCCCTAGCTATTTCCCTGCAAAATGCTCTGCCTCTCTCAACTGTACCACATTAGCTAATTAACCTCCTTATAGATTTTTTCTTTCTCCTTATTTTAATTCTCAGCTAGTATTTCTCTAGGCCTTGGGCCTTGGGAATTATAGAGCCATTTGCTGAATCTCTGGCCGTGTAAGAATTTCTAATACTTTGATTTCAGTTCTCCTTCATAGAGAAATAGGAGACAATAAATGAAGAAGAAAACAAGAGTCAGAAACATCCTAAAACCCCAGCCATGCTTCAAATAAGCAAGGCTAGGTGGTCCAAGGTGAGGCTGTAGACTCTTTTCCTTTTTTTTTTTGTGGGGTGTATGTTTTCCTTCTTGTTTCTCTGCATGATGATGGAGCAAGTATCTGTCTTACAGGCTGCTAGAATACTGCTGTCTACTCCTCTCTGTAGTCCTATAGCTCAACCTTCCTTCTTGTTCTACCTGGGAAACTAGATAACCTTGTTCCTACTCTAAATGTGAACCCAAGGAGATGTGACAGACTACGGGCTTAACGTATAGGGCAAACTCTTGTGTTGTCTGACTTTTCAGTTGTCCTTTCAACAGAAGGACATTCCTGAAACTTGTGAGCCACAACACCCAAAGATACACACCAGAATCAGCTTTGTTCCGTTGGACCTGTGACAAAAATCATTCATTTGCTTATATTCAGGTGCCTCAGCTTGAATTCATCTCATTGGCTGATTTATCAGATAGCTTCATGCTTCCTCTCTGCTGCTTTTGAAGAGATAGCAGTGTGGATAAGTACTTGGGTCACGTGTGAACACCTTTTCTTTGAAAATTTGCCACTGCAAGATGTTTTAAAATCTGTTGATGAGCTGTTGATGTCTAGGTCATGAATAAAGAAATAGCTAAAGCTTGGATCTGGAGTTTACAAATCAAGGAACTTTCAAAATGATTTGTAGTTTGATTCTGAACCTGCCTTGGTCTTGCCTAAGCCAGGGAGCATTGCTTATGACCAGACAGCATTTGTCACCCAGATTGCTTTAGAAAAATCTACTGTTGCTTCATGGAGAGTCAGGGGATAGAAGTTGAGGGATCTTTGGGGTTTATTTGAACCTGACATTTTCCATAAACCAAAGGAGTGATTAATAGCATCTCTACCAGTATCACAGGTGTTGCTGGCCAGATGTTTCATTCAAGAACTTCACTCTTTCATTTTATAAATTGATTTGGCATCAAGTGAAACACATTGCAACTTCAAAAATCAGCTCCAGCCTGGCAGAATAAGATGTACTCACAACCAAAATTCGTAACTACAGGGAAGTCTGGCGTGCTGTAGTCCCTGGGGTTACAAAGTCGGACACCAATGAGTGACTGCCCAACAATGACAAGGAAGAAAATTAGGGGATGGAGCTGAGGTGGGATGGGCACGTCAAACTCACACTAGTCTTCAGATACATTAAAATGGCTTTCTCATTTTGGATCTTTGGAAAAGCCATGTGATTCATCTACATACTAAATCCCTTTTCATTTTGCTTCTTAGAACACAATTGCCAAAGCTATTACCATACTCCAAATGAGGAAATACTTATCTTGCTTATTTGAAAACATTGAAAAAAATCATATTTTCTGCAAATAGCATTTCTCTGCTTATATTTTGCATATCACATTCTGATTATGAAATAGAATTAAAACAACGGGTCTCTGTTGTTGTGTTATCTGTCCACAAACTTAATCACAAAATGATGGATTAATGTTATAAAACTAAGATTTTCATTTAGCCCTTAAATCTTAGTTAAAAAGAGATGGATGGATAATGTGTCTCTATTGGTAAGCAGTTGAGTGTTTTCATCCAGTAATAGAAATTTGATTCATAATAATATCATTGTTTTCCACAAAAAAGAGAGGCTTGTGGGTTTATTAATAACAACACAGCATGAAACTTCTGGGCAATGTTTATATCTAACTTATTTTGGTGCTGTATATCTAGAAACTGAATTTATAGTTGCAGGGAGTCTGGGTTTATAAGAGGAAAGTGAAAGAAAGAAAGTCAAGTCACTCAGTCATGTCCGACTCTTTGAGACCCCATGCACTGTAGCCTTCCAGGCTCCTCAGTCCATGGAATTTTCCAGGCAAGAGTAGTGGAGTGGGTTGCCTTTTCCTTCTCCGGGGGATCTTCCCAACCCAGGGATCTAACCCGGGTCTCCTGCACTGCAGACAGATGCTTTAACCTCTGAGCCACCAGGGAAGCCAAAATATTAAAATTCTAAGAACTGAGTTCTCCAGTAGTCTGGGTAATGCTTGACTACTTTACTTACAGAAAGTAGTACATACAGAAAGTAAAATACTTACAGAATTTACAAATTCTGTAATAGATATTGAAGGACAGGGAAGCCTGGTGTACTGCAGTTCATGGGGCTGCAGAGTCAGACTCGACTCAGGGACTGAACGATAGCAACAGCATCTTGAGGCAGCCTGATACGGGAAGAGTGTGGGTGGTCTTTGGGGTCAGAAGAACTGGAGAATGGACTTTAAGAAAGTCGCTTCATCTTTTAAAGACTACTTGGGGATGTTATTCTATAAAATGCCTTAATCATGGATAGCCTACTCTAAGAAGATCAGTGTAAATGAGCTGTAGAATGTCTATTGTGTTGTTTTACAAGTGCCAGAAGTTCCTATTATTTCTTGCTAAGATGAATGTATCCTTAGGAAAGAGGATGCTTAATGTAGTTACTAGTCATTTGTATTTTGGTGTGAATTGAGGATTTAAGAGCAGATGTTTTTTTAATGAAATATAAAGACAGTTTGAGATAGCTGGTTATCTAAGCCCCATCAAGATCCTGAAAATTATGAAGCATCTCATAATTTTGCCAGTTGTGTGTTTTTAAAAAGAGTTTATTTAAACAACGGAAGGCCAGTTAGTCACCTCTTTTGCTATGGAAGTATTTATTAGCAGAATAAAGACATTTTCGACTCTTCCAATCTTCAGTAACTAGCTTTTTATTTAATTTTGTGGATTTTGTTCTGTAAGGGAGAAAGTGGCTGGATCCATTGATCAGATTTCCTCGTGAGGAGGATGGTGAAGAAGGTTTTATTGTTGTTCAGTCGCTCAGTTGTGTCCAACTCTTTGCGACTCCCAGCATCAGGGTCTTTTCTAATGAGTTGGCTGTTCACATCAGGTGGCCAAAGTACTGGAGCTTCAGCATCAGTCCCTCCAATGAATATTCAGAATTGATTTCCTTTAGGATTGACTGGTTTGATCTCCTTGCAGTCCACTCTCTCTTAAGGTCTTGGTGGCCCTGCCAGATGACAATTCTTCCTAGTTGTGACACTGGAGAGAATTTTAAAAATAACTGCCCTCTGGTTTCTTGTATTCTTGAAATCAGATCTATAAGAAGGAGGGTTAAACACCCATATGGTTCCAAGCTCCAGTGCGGGGTTGGGGTAACAAGAGCAAGCCGAAGCTTCATGGCAGATTTTGCTTGATTTACCAGAAAAACCAAATCTAAGGGTGGAAGCATGGAGCCCGAGAGTGAGGGGCCTGAAGTGACAGGCCTTCCCAGACTTCCAGAGGCTGCCAGAGCCGGGGGGTTGGGGGGCTGTTCTGAAGTTCTGGCTTAGTATTTAGTGATACTTCTGTTATTTGGGGCTTCCCAAAGTCCATATATGGAGCCTGGCAGGCTATGGTCCATGGGGTCACAAGAGTCGGACACAACATAGCGGCTAAACCAGCTTTCTGAATACACAAAATCGAAGGAGAGGGGCTTACTTTTACCCTAGTAAAACCATGCTTTCTAAAATATGATACGTTTCATCACCCACTTACTCCATGTCTTTAAATGCCCATTTTCTCTCTTAGCTAGTCTCCCTGTTGATTTTCACGTTCTAAGGGAATTGGATGGTATCACTTGGGCCTAATGTTCCCCTAGCCCCCTGCCCTTATCCCTTTTTTGCTTTCTTACAAAACATGGATTTTTTTGTTTCCCTCCTATAGACATAAACTAACCGAACTGCTTTCTGACATTAAAGTTACATTGTGAATGTCAAAGAACCAATTCTGTGCAGTGATGGGCAATATTGCTCTGATTGAATGCACACTGGTAGGCCATACGCTGGCTTTGAGTAGGGAAAGCAATGCTCCCACCGTTATATTTTATATAATATGCAGTCTATCTTGAATTATCAGAAGATAAATGGAAAGTTATGACGCTTTCAGGTATAATATTGTATACAAGAATCTGGTTCTTCCTATGATTTTGTTTCCATCTTCTCTTCTCCTACCCTCTATGTTTAATATCACCTGCTCATATAAATGAACA
Organism: Ovis aries; assembly: GCF_016772045.2. Lineage (NCBI taxonomy): Eukaryota > Metazoa > Chordata > Mammalia > Artiodactyla > Bovidae > Ovis > Ovis aries. The sequence goes on from NC_056054.1 coordinate 216,918,907, forward strand.
TATTAATTTTCTGCAAAATATCCCTTTTGTTTTCCACTTCTTTTGTTCAGAGTATTTATGTAGAGTTAAATTTCGAGGCTTGGTCAGTCATTTATTCAGTACCTGCTGTATACCCAGCACTAGCCTGGAGCCAGTTAGTGAGCATAGAAAAGATAAAAGAGACATTCTGTCTCCGTAAACTGCCTACAGAGAAGACATATTTATGATAGAAACACAAAAGGTTTTTTAGGTGATCAGTTAAGTAAAGAGAACACATGCACACCCCAGAATTTGTGTGAATCAATATCCTTCCTTCAAAGTAGAAGACTGTACCTTTTTCTTTAAAAAGTAATGCAACTGCCCTAGGTATGTTAGGGCTTCCTCAGTGGGTCAGCGGTAAAGAATCTGCCTACAGTGCAGGAGCCACAGGAAACGTGGGTTTGATCCCTGGTTGGGAAGATCCCCTGGAGAAAGGAATGGCAACCCTGTCCAATATTCTTGCCTGGAAAATCCCATGGACAGAGGAGCATGGCTGGCTACAGTCCACAAAGTCGCAGAGACTCAGGCACAGCTGAAACGACTTAGCACACTCACACCTATGTATTTGGGGGCTACTTTTTTTTTTTTTTTTTACATTTTATTTTATATTGGAGGATTGCCAACTAACAGTGTTGTGATTGTTTCAGGTGGACAGCAAAGCAAACTCAGCTGTACATATACATGTGTCCATTCTCCTCCAAAGGCATCTCCCGTTTCAGGCCTGGGGGCTACCTTCTTTTGGAGATGAGGTGCCCAAATATTAAAAATCAGTAGTCTAATAGGAAATTCAGGTTGTTGATAATTTAGGCCCCAATTTAGCATATATATTCTATAAGTCTGAGCTTTGTGGTCACATCATTTTATCTTGATCCTCCTCCTTCTTTACCTGTTTGGAAAGATATTAAACTCTTTCAAAAAATCATGTATGCTCTCTAACAAATATGTGTGCTGTGCTTAGTTGATCAGTCACATCTGACTCTCTGTGACCCCATGAACTGTTGCCCACCAGGCTCCCCTGTCCATGGGGATTCTCCAGGCAAGAATACTGGAGTGGGTTGCCATGCCCTCCTTCAGGGGATCTTCCCAACCCAGGGATCAAACCCAGGTCTCCTGAATTGCAGATGGTTTCTTTACCATCTGAGCCATCAGGGAAGCCACTAACAAATATATAGATAGGTCATAATTATTTTTTAATATTGAGAGGAATGAGGTGAAGCAGTTTCAAAATGATTTAAATATCAATGGTGTTAATGCCTAGAGACAAAATTTATTTTGAGTGCTAGTCCCTATAATTTTGTTATATAAAATTGGACACATTATTTATATTAAATATCAAATAGTCTAGTAGGAATTGCAAGTTCTTGATAATTTAGGGCCCAACTAAGTACGTATATTCTGTGGGTTTGAATTAGATGAAAAATCTTTTAATAAGGAGCACCTTCCAATGCTCCCTGCTTCCATCACAACCCCAGGTTGTTAACCTGCCTCGGCCAGAGGAAATCACCCCAAAACAGGGGCAGGAAAGTTGATAACTACTGTGGCATTTCCTGCTTTTCACTTCTGGGCTCAGCTTTCGACCCATGTCACCAAAATCATGACCCAAACATGTTTAGGCTTCATCTCAGGCCTCCAATAACAGGAGTAACGAACCTCATGCTGGAACAGACCAAAGCATTCTTGACACTCTTAGACTCATCGTCTCTTAAAGGTAGCAAGACATTATCCCTCCTTTAGTAAGTCCTTACATCTGTGTTCTGGCCTCTGCTGTTTGTCCAGGCCTGCTATAGCATGTACTCCCAGGTTGAATTATGTTTTATACCATCGATCCATTTGAATATGCCTCTTAATGTATCATATCTTCAGGATTGCCCAGGATGGGGTCAATAGTAACTGCAGAAAGGGCTTTAATTTGCCATCTGCAGCATCCTCAACCTCTTTGTATTTTCTGGGAGTGATTCTTCTTAAAGAAGATGACAGCCTCATTTACAATACATTTGAACAGATCGGATGCTTACTTTTGGGTATATACCTAAGTGTACCTGGGTTGAAAAATATGTGATGTTATATCTCCTTATCTTCCTAAATCATCCTAAAGCAGCCTGGTCTTTGACAGCAAGTGAGGTACAGTGTAGTAAAATAATGGCCGACCTGCCACTTAAGGCTGGATTTATGTTTTACAAGCTAAAATGGTTCTATTTCTGTTGCCATGTTAGATAGCTGTTTACATTTAAGGCTTTTACAATAAGAAAACACTGTATAAAAAGATAACATTTTAACAGAATTTCATAAGCTTCTACAATAGAGATAATAACTGGAATATTGAAAATAATACTGTCACTTTCACTTGCGTTTTAAGTCAGATTTATAGCTTTCTTTTATTTATAACCTAGTTCTAGATTGAAAGCAAAATCACCATCTTATTATTTCTTATTCAAAGGCTGGAAGAAAAGAATACCAAGTGAAATGATTTTGTATAAAAAGATCACAGGATTTGACAGAAAGGTCTGGATTAAAACTGTGGCCTTACCATTAATTAGCTGTGACTTTGAATAAGTCCCCTTAGTCTTTGGCTCACTAGTGAAATGGGGGTAATATTGACGCTGTAATTGTATTACTATTACCTGTAATGACACCCGACTCTTGTGACTCATAGCCTGGACTTATCATGACCCAAGTCTGTTCTGCTTTTAAAGTCTTAAATTTGTAGCACCCCCTACTCCAGTACTCTTGCCTGGAAAATCCCATGGACGGAGGAACCTGGGTGGCTGCAGTCCATGGGGTCGCACAGAGTCGGACACAACTGAAGTGACTTAGCAGCAATCTCAGTATGGCTCAGATGGTAAAGAACCCACCTGCAATGTGGGAGACCCAGGTTTGGTCCCTGGGTCAGGAAGATCCCCTGGAGGAGGGCATGGCAGCCCACTCCAGTATCCTTGCCTGGAGAATCCCATGGACAGAGGAGCCTGGCGGGCTATAGTCCACGGGGTCACAAAGAGTTGGACGAGGCTGAGCAACTAACACACACACACACAATTTTAGCACACAGTCTTTGACCCTCCTCTTTTTCCTCCCTCACACCCTGCACGCCTGCTCTTTGTGAATAAACCCTCTGGTCCCTTCTGTCAGTCTCTCAATCCCCTTAAAACTTTAATAACTTGTCTATGCAGTCTTGGGCCCCAGGATTCTTAATTTTAATCATTTTAAGCCAACGTGTGCCATCTCTTTAGCCCTTTGTTCTTGCCCAGTATCCACCTTGCAGACACCTTCCCTAAGGTCAGTCCAGCCACTTGCTTTCTTTTTCTCCTTTTTGGCTACAGTGAAAAGCACAAACCGCAATCCCAGTGACACTTGAGACTATTTGATCATCTATAGTGTGTAATGGCTCAGTTCCTCCTGTTCCTGGAAGAATTCCTCCAAAACTTCACCTCTCTTTCCTCCCACCAGCCCTGGCTGCAGTACTCTCTAGGTGCCCTCCTTGCCTGCCTCTAGGGAAAACGGGAGCCAGCGGGCGGGAGAGAAGCCAGTGCTTCTGTCTCCCTCCACCAGCTCATCACACCATCTTACCTTCTTCCATCCTGTCTTGGAGCAAGGCCTTCCCCTTCTTCTGTTCAAGACTCGTCCTCCTCCGTGGGTGTGGGCTACCGCCTCCTGTTTCTGGGCCTTGCTCCTCCCTCCCTGTGTTACTGCTTTCCTCTCAGCACAGACTTTATCAGTGGGACCTCAGGATCTGTTTCCATCTCTTTCCAGACTGAACCACCTTTTTTCTACTTTCTTTGTCTCTGCTCGGTCACCTCCTACTTTTTTCCTTCCCTCTGTTTAATCTGGCTTCTGTCTCTGACTCACAATTCCTGCTTCTATCCACAGGGGCCTCATCATTGTCAGACTGAATGAGCCCTTTTCAGCCCTTATTTTACTTGGTCCCCTGTAGCATCTAGTTCTGACTATACCCTCCTTTCCGAAACTCTCCATACCCTCCTTTCTGAAATTTTCTTCTTCCTTAACTTCCTTTGACATTGCAATATTCTCTTTTCCCACCATCTGGTTGTTTTTTCTTAGTGTCCTTTGTGAGTTCTTCTGTTCAATAAAACCAGCGCATCCCCCTGAAGCTTAGGCTACTCAGCTGGCTTCCTGGTGGACACGAGAGTCTGGGTATTTATCAGACACCTGAAACCTTGTATGTTTCAGACTGAAGTCACTTCCTCCTCTCTTTGTGTTTTCCCATGAATCTTCTTTTTCAAAGAGTGGTTCCCTGACCTACCCAGATTCACACACTAGGGATGTCAGCATGTTCCCATATAAAAGTCCTGTTGATTCTACTTATTTATTCCTTAGATCCATTCTTTTCTCCCTGGTGCAGACGTTGTTTCGGATCCTGACTGATTTAATAGCCTCCAAATTGTTGTAGAGGATGAATGAACTACAGTCCTGGAGCTGATGATGGTGTGTGGGGAGTTGAGGATAGGGGGTTGTGTGTGGAAGACAGCAATAGGGTGTCCTTTTTGGCATCCAATCTGATCCTGTGACTCCAAGCTTAAACCCTTTAATGTTATACTCTTTAGCATGACATGGGAAGTTCTTCTTGATTGGGACCCTGTCTATTTCTCCAGCCTTATTTCCTGATGTTTTCCATGCATCAGTTCAGTTCAGTCACTCAGTCGTGTCTGACTCTTTACAACCCCATGAATCGCAGCACGCCAGGCCTCCCTATCCATCACCATCTCCCAGAGTTCACTCAAACTCACGTCCATCGAGTCCGTGATGCCATCCAGCCATCTCATCCTCGGTCATCCCCTTCTCCTCCTGCCTCCAATCCCTCCTAGCCTCAGAGTCTTTTCCAGTGAGTCAGCTCGTTGGAATGAGGTGGCCAAAGTACTGCAGTTTCAGCTTTAGCATCATTCCTTCCAAAGAAATCCCAGGGCTGATCTCCTTTAGAATGGACTGGTTGGATCTCCTTGCAGTCCAAGGGACTCTCAAGAGTCTTCTCCAACACCACAGTTCAAAAGCATCTATTCTTCAGCACTCAGCTTTCTTCACAGTCCAACTCTTGCATCCATACATGACCACTGGAAAAACCATAGCTTTGACTAGACGGACCTTTGTTGGCAAAATAATGTCTCTGCTTTTGAATATGCTATCTAGGTTGGTCATAACTTTCCTTCCAAGGAGTAAACTTCTTTTAATTTCATGGGTGCAGTCACCATCTGCAGTGATAGCCTTACGCAGATTCTGACTCTTCCTAAAACGTTGACCCATACTGAACTGTTTCAGTGCCTTAAGTGTCCTTCCTTGTGTTTCTCCTGATCAAGTCCCTTTGATCATTTAGGACTGAATTAAAGTCTTAACTTTGCTACCATTCCTGTCCAGCTCAATCTGAGTTGGCAGCTCTGGCTCTGATTCTGTGGAATATTTGGTCATCTGTCTATCATAATATCAGTTTCACAAGCTGAGAGTTTCTGAAAACTCCATTTTGGAAAATCATAGCTGAAAACCCCCGAATCTTGAGAGAGTAACTAGTGCTAGAAAGACTAAGGTTGCAAGTAAACTCCTGAAAGCCCTGCAAAATATTTTTTTTTGTTTATTAAATTAAGCAATAAAGAAAATGCAAAAAACAAGATGAACTCCAGTGAGAACCTACATATCTTAAATGATAGATATTTTGGATAAGTTGTATAGCCACTTTGTATCTTAGTGTCCTCGTCTATAAAATGAGGATAATACTAATACCCACCTCATAGTTGGTTACGATAAGATATGAAAGGCTCTAAACAGCGCCTGGCATAGTAAGCAATACATAGGTATTAGTTATTAATAATGCTTTTAACTTACCAGCTATGATAACCACATACTTTATATTATTTCCAGCTCCCTATTGTATCAATGTAATTAGAATCTGTTTTGTTTTGAAGTGTGAATATGAAGACACACTGTCTTTCACTCATTCTTCAATCTAAGTATTCAATGGTATCTAATCTATTACTCACAGTTGTGGGGTCATCTTAGTTGCTACTGTTGTCTCAGACAGGTGCCTTTTTATTTGACTTGGGAAGAGTTTGGGTGATGTCCATCTAATAGGTAAGCCCAGCTCACAGTAACCTAGTATGAATTTCTCAACTCCCTTCCTCAGGGCTCAGGATTAGCGCTGTCCAAGACATCCTGAATGTAGCAGAAGAGGCTGATCTGGGTTCCTTAACCTCTTCTGCAACATTCTGTCTGTCTGCACTCTCTCCCTCCCTCCTCCTCCCTTCTCTCTCTCATTCACACGCCTTGCCCTCTACCTGAGGTTCCACTCTCTAGTTTTCCTTGCCTTTCCTTCCTTCATGGTTTGAAGGCTGCCCTATACTGACACCTACTTCTGTTCTTTTTCTGCTCCCTACCTCCACTTCTTTTTCTCTTACCATTTCCAACGGGACTTGATATTCATTTACTTAAATTAAAAATATTTATAGTATTAAAAACGTATAATGTAGGAAAGCTGTGACTGACTATACGTTCCATGAGGGCAGTATTCATATTTGTGTTAGTAGGTGCTCAGGGGAAAATTATTAAAAGCAAATGAGGCAGTCTATGGGAAAGAAATGCATAAATTGTAAAAAAAAAAAAAAAAATCACCATGCAGATTTTTAACATCTACTCTAGTCTTCCCCTCTTACATTATGGAGTACTTCATCATACCAAAATCCTGAGGATTTATTTTTATAAAAGTATCTTAAAAAGATGTCCCAACCTTCATAGATAACTGTCTTTTATTACCTTCACAAATCTATAAGAATATTAAAAACTTCAAATTATTCATGAAATCTATTGTTTCACTTATTTTTCATAGAAAACAGTGATCCACGGCTCTGTTGACTTTTTATGATTAGTGTCTGTTACTATATATATTTTCTCAGCTTCTTCCTTATCCTGTGATACCATGAATATGTTGACTCCTTTTCTGACATCATTCAGATTGCTCTCACGAGTGCCTCTAACTTCTTTATTTTGAGTTAGGTTGTGGAGTTAGTATTAATTACATCTGTACCTAAGTGCATTGTTAAAGAGTAAAGGACTAAGGTCTTTGCTTTATCAGACCCAAGTCCCTACACAGCTGGTTCCTTTATACACAATGGAGGTAGACGTTTCAACAGATCTGAATTCCTGTTTCCTTTTATTCTAAATTTCTTTTCCAAATCACTTGCTTTAATACTGTATTTCTTGGAAGTATCTGAGAATATTGGTAATCCAGTACCAATATTGTTCATAAATAATTAATGGTATATAATTAATGGTGTAAGTTAAATGCAAATAGTTAGGAAACTTAGAGAACTGTTTCTAAGTAGGTTCCTTGCTCCTTTTTCATAATCTCATAGTAATTTCAGGTCTGTTGTTGAAGTCTAGACAGTTTCCTTTGATCTATAGAGAACCAGTAAACTTGTTGTTATCTTACTGCCACTGAATTAATTTTTTGAGTGAAATATATCACATATGGGTGTGTCAATTTAATAAAATACAATCATAAAGTTCATTTCCTTCTGACCTTTGTAACACATAGGCTGGTAGATTAAATTTAAAATTGAAAAGCATGATATTTTCGTAATAGTATCTTCCCCTAAAATTGTGGCAGAAATATGTGACCAGACTGGAGAGTGATTCTGTACTGGCAGATAGAAATTGAAATGCAGGAAGTTTCCAGCTGTCAATTGTTTTGCTTTTTTCTGGATAAGTGAAAATATTTGAGAATTTATTATAATGTTGATTATCTGAGTTAAAAAAAAGAACTTTGGATGAGAATAGTATAGCACTAAGCATAAAATTAAAATTGTATCATGGCCTTTAAAAGACAGCCTCTTTAAATCTCAGCCCTCTTCAGTTTTTTTTCTGCAGTAGAGTTGTCCTGGGAGGACCTTGCAAAGTAAATTAGAAAAGAATATTCTGGATCTAATAAAAATAGTTCTCTGTCAATGAGATAAAGTAGATTTCTCCCTTGCTATTTTTCTTTAATTACTGTGTCTTATAAGGACAACATATATTATGTATTTTCTTTTTAATGATATCTTCCACCAAAATAAGATGTCATGACTTGAAGAAGCCTCTGAAAATGAAACAAATAGGAAACAAAATTATATTTTTATAAATATTCTTTTAGAAGTAAAATCTATTAAAATGAACTTAAATTAATGCAAGAATTTTATAATTATGATTATTATGACTCAGACCACTCAGAGATAGACACACCACTTTTTATATATAAAACAGGTGCTCAGTAAGTTGTCTGTGAATTTAAATTTAAATTACAGGGCTGCTATGTTGTTCAATTCCAGGAAATTTCCATTCATCTAGAAAAGAATGGTATTAGTGTTTCTTGGAATTGTGTAACAATGTGGCTTGTGACTAGGGTAAGAAGGGTTTTTTTAAACTTATTATAATTACTGTACCCATTTTATGTAAAATTAGATTTCCTTTATAAGACCTTTCTTTGTAAAAACTTGACCAGATTCCAGTGTGTACTGAAATCCATTTCTATTTATAGAAGTGATGCCTTTTTAGAAAGTTTTTTATGGACTGTCATTTTAGTTAATAATGGAATCTTGTGCTGATTGTATTTGTGATATGTTGTGAACCCCTGAACAGAAATTGTCAAGGTTAGACAGTTCTATTGGAAGTTATTATGAGCAACACAATGAAATGTTGACTCAATCAGGTGAGTCATAAGATCTCACCCTATCTGCTTGCTCTTATTATTTGCATTTTTGTCCTATAAAAGGAAACAGACATAGCAAGTATTTCTATTTCTTTCTTTATAAAATTCATGAAAAGTTAAAGAGATTTGCCTCAAGCCTTATTGAAAAATGAGGAACTGATCAAATTCTGAATAGAATGTTATTTTTATTGTTATCCCTTCAGTTTCCCTGCCTTTACCATCTTCCAAAGATTTTTCATCGATTCGAATTTATTATCTAAAAGGTATTTTTCTCAAAAAGAAAAAGTAAATATTAAAACATATAAAAACAGAAGTATAATGTGTTTTTATTAAAAAGTGTGATTTAATCAAGACTTTTAAGCATAGTATTTATGTACAGTTCTTGATGTATCTTTCAATAGTTGCATCTATGAATTAATGAATGTCTATCAGTGATTAATAAATTAATACATTGTATTATTATTGGCATTAAATACTAGCTTTTAGTGGTTTACTGAATCTAAAACAGGTTTTCTGGTTAGGAGATCGTGGGATATCATAAGTCACACTTTAATAATAAAAACTATCTGTTCAGTTGTTTAAATGAGCACCATTTTGATTTTCTTTCCATCCTTTCTGAAGACAGAAGCCATGGTTGAAATAAATCATTAATGTTGCAGATGCAACATTCCTGAGCTTAATGCCAAAGAAATGCAGGTAAATACTGATCTTTTGGATAGTAGGCAAGTACGTAAGGCCCAAGGTGATAGAAATCAGGTCCTGGTGACCAGGTTTAACTTAGCCTTGATATTCAAATCTTTGGCCATATCCCTATACCTGTTCCACAACTGGAAATGAGAAAAAGAAGGAAGGAAAGGCAGTTCGTCATTTTTATTTTGTGCAGGTGACCTTTGCTGATTGAGGTCTGAATGGTTCAGGCGAATATCCTAGTGCTGCCTTTCCACATTTGTGGTCAAGGAAAGGTTATCCAGTGTCCTCACTGGTTCACAAAGCACAGACAACCTCATCCTTAATTTCTACCTATATGATTGATTTATTGGCCGTTGCTAGCAGGAACATAATTTGAAGATGCAGTCACCTCTACTTTTATACTTTATAACATTTCCATACTCATACAACTTTTCAATACATGTTGCTAATATTTAAATAAAAAAACTATCTTAAGTATTTACATAAATAAATCTTCATAGACAAAATATACCGATTGTCAGACATTTTATTTTATAGCTCTGTTCTATGCCCTTATGGGCTTCCCTGATAGCTCAGTCGGTAAAGAATCCACTTGCAATGCAGGAGACCCTGGTTTGATTCCTGGGTTGGGAAGATCCGCTGGAGAAGGATTAGGCTACTCACTCCAGTATTCTTCAGCTTCCCTTGTGGTTTGGCTGGAATCAGCCTGCAGTGTGGGACCTGGGTTCGATCCCTGGTTTGGGAAAATCCCCTGGAAAAGGGAAAGGCTACCTACTCCAGCATTCTGGCCTGGAGAATTTCCATGGACTGTAGAGTCCATAGGGTCGCAAAGAGTCAGACACGACTGAGTGACTTTCACTTCCCTTCTATGCCCTTTAGTTAGCCTTAGGGAGGATTTTACACAGAATAAAAAAGGAGTAATACATTCTTGCTTGGTTTACTTATATGCAAGGCCAATCTGAATGGAAAATACAACCTGCTAAAACCTTGCTCCCCCGAGCCTCAGTTTCCTCATTTGATGACAGTACTTGTTCTATCAGTTGTTATGCCCTTGAATAAGAAATGCTGTGGTTTTTTATAAGGAGAACAGAGGCACCTGCCTGGACAAGTGTTTCCACTGAGTTTGGAGATTTATTCTTAAAGCCCATATTGATTGAGTGCGGGCACTGATCTGTCATTGAAGAGAGAGAATGAACATAACAAAGAAAAGCGTCTGCCCTCAAGACACCTCCTTTCAAGAGTCAGAACTGCGAAGTGTACAAGATAAATTTATCATTTGTTTGATGACAGTAAAGCTGGGATGGAAGATAATAAGAGCTACCGTGGAATGGAATCATTAGATTGGACGGTTAGGGAAGGACTCCTGAGGAAAGGTGACTTTTGAGTCAAAATCTGAAGGAAATGAGCAAGCAAGTAGAACAGAAGGAAGAGAAATGTAAAGTTTCAAGGCTGAGGAGAGGGCGGTGTGCGTGGGCTGGGGGGAGACACACAGCAGGAGATGAGGTCAGAACACAATCTTTAGTAACACTGAAAACACTGAAATATCATCATACGGCTTCCCTGGTGGCTCAGATAGTAAAGAATCCACCTGCAGTGCAGGAGACCTGGGTTCAATCCCTGGGTTGGGAAGATCCTCTGAAGAAGGAAATGGCAACCCACTCCAGAATTCTTGCCTGGAGAATTCCACGGACGGAGGAGCCTGGCGAGCTACAGTCTGTAGGGTCGCAAAGAGTCAGACACGACTGAGTGACCAGCACAGACATCATCATCATTTATCCACAGCCTATACCATATGGTTATGTGTGTGTGTGCTAAGTCCCTTCAGTGAGCAAATAACTTTATATGTGATTCACAGATAAGGAAACTATCGCCCAAAAGTAATTCTAGAACTAGGAAGTCATGCAAGGGCTCCTCAGCCTCCTCCAAAGCCTTTTCTCCTGCTTTCCATCCTCATCTCTTAGATCCTCCAAAGCTCCTGCTCACTTTGGTGACTCTCTCGGACCAGGTGAAATGCCTGCTTGAGAAGAGAAGATTGGCTGAAAAGCCAGCAACATGCTCTCCTTGCTTTTCTCACAGTCCCTGACCAATCACTCTAGGCTGGAGGCATGGAAGTGTGGTGGGAGACAATTCCACTGGAGTCAGGGAAACTTCACCTTCCTTGAGAGGAAGCTACCTGACAGGTCACAGTTGGATTGCAGCTAAATTTAGCTGCAAATAAATGCACTTAAAAACTAGTCAGCTACCTGCCCAGATCCTGGGGCACGTCAGATTTACTTAAAAGACCCCTCTTTCTTTACCAGGGTGTCATCTTTTGCCCAACGTTATTGCTCTGGAGGGAGGGTGGAAGCTTCTGAGAGGCTCTTGAGCCGTACTTCCAGCAGCTCACTTCCCAGGGATGAATGTGTTTGTTGAGAAATTGCCACAGCCCGTGGTCACCACCACTTTGAAAGATTATACATATGTAGGAGCCCTCCTGTATTTATAAAACGGCTTTCAGTTTTCAAATGTCCTTTTTGTCCTCTCGCCCTCCCACCCAAAGAACAATTTGCAGGCCTTGGCTTGGAAAGCACAGTCGCTCATGCAGTCTGCTGACACAGACGACCTCCCTTGGCAGGAGAAAGGTTTTCAGCCTTTGCAGAGATCTGGGTCCTCTGCTGTTGCAGGTGGAACCATGACCGAGACATAATCATTGTATAAACTGGGCCAGATCTGTATTTGGGATGTTTTTCTTTGGCCATTTTCAAGAAACTTGAGCTCTTTAATCCTCTGTTGCCTAAAATGGGTGAATGGTGTCATTAATGTAGAATTATGTTGCTCATCTTATTATTTTTTTTTTTAAAGAAAAGATGGATCCTCCTTTCCTTCTTTCTTAGAAACAAATCACTTACAACAATGGCAAGATTCTTATATCTGTTCATTTGAAGAACTTACGTTGGGTAAAGGCAAACACCTTTATTCTTACATAGTTGACCTTTATATTTTAGCAGGAAGTTTCACCATCAAACAAAATACTATATTCCTGAATTGAGCTGCCAGCAGTTAAAAACTACAAACATTTGAGAAGGGGAGAAGAACACACACACTGTGAAGAATTGAGAAGAGTGGCTGAGAAATGAAAATAGGATATTCTTCCCAAAATTATAATTAGCAAAAATTATATTTCTGTGTCCAAATATAAACCAAATTCTCTTTAGCCCCAATATTTATCAATTTTCTTCAATTTAGAATATGCTGCTTCATTGGAAGACAGTGAACATTTTGGAATTGGCCTCCTAACACACACAAAAGCCAGATGGAGAGTGATCTCACAGGCTATTGGATATTACCTGTGTTCTAAAAGGTCATAGATGTTGATAAGAGGAGAACCTTGTTCGTATAAATGCTCCATCATTTTATTTTATTTTTGGCTGTGCCATGCAGCATGTGAGAAACAAAGATCAAACCCATGCCCTGGGCAGTGAGATTGCAGAGTACTAGCTACTGGACCGCCAGGGAAGTCCCTATAAAAGGCCATGCGTGTTGGAATTTGAGAACAAGCCCCTCATTTGTAAATACTGCTAAGCAAAGAAAGAACAATGACACCTCCATCTGCTCTCCACCTGCACTGGAGAGCCCAGAAGGCAAGACCTTATCTTTTTTTTTTTTTTTTTTTAGGAGTTTATTTATCTTTTGATCTTTGTAAACTTTGCCTCTGGGGGATTATGGCATTGACAAGAATTCAGCATTCATTGAGCACCTATTAAATATGAAATTATTTTAAATTGGGGCTTGTCAGTCTTGGCCGGATTAACTTTTGGAGCCCAGTAATTATTTGTTGGGGTGGGGGCAGTGTCCTGTAAGTTGTAGAAGGTTTGGTACCATCTCTGGCCTCTACCCACTAGCTATCAGTGGCAGCAGTGAGCTGTGATGACAATCGAAAAGTGTCTCCAGGTATCCCCTCACATCACCTTTGCTCAGTCATGTCCAACTCCTTGAGACCCTATGGACTGTGGCCTGCCAGGGTCCTCTGTTCATGGGATCCTCCAGGCAAGAATACTGGAGTGGGTTGCCATTTCCTCCTCTAGGGGATCTTCTCCACCCAGATTGAACCCACCTCTCCTGAGTCTCCTGCACTGGCAGGTGAATTCTTTACCACTGATTCACCTGGGAAGCCAGGTATCACCTGGGGTGGAGCTAAAATTGCCCCTTAAAGGTAAAGGAGGGGTGTCTTTTTTTATTTTAGGCTAAAGGATATATAACTATTCAAAATCCCCACCCCCATCTATATCCATATGCACAGGCACACACATATACGCTTGCAGGGTTCTTACAGAGGGGGCATTTGGTTGAGAGCACTCACTGTAGCCTCTCTTTCATGGAAATCTTTCTGACTCCAGGAAATTGCTCACTAAATTTCATCTGTCGCCTGTGTTCCTGCTCAGATACAACTAAAGCCTATTGAAATTGATTTTTGTGTCAGCAACAGAGCAGGGATTCAGTAAGAACATGAAAGCTTCCCTTTCATTACTAGTCTTTTTTTTTTTTTTTCCTCCCGTATTACTTTAGATTTGGTGGGCCCTAATTACATTCCAGTGCTTCTGTTGCTGACACTTTTTTTGTTTTAATTAAACTTCTGGAGGTTTGAGGACACTGTGGGAGAGGGTTTATTCATCAGCAGCCCTGATAAAAAGTCAGATGGGTCCCTATGTGTGTTCCTGCCGCCCCATGAATGATGGCTGAACACTGAGGTCCTTTGCACTGTTTTTCTCTCTACTTGGGGTGCGGTCCTTTCTGTTTCTGCACACTTCTGAGCCTCGAAACCCGCTCTGGCTGCTGCCGAAGACATTCTGTTATTAAGTGACCCAGACGGTGCTGTGGGTGGACTGGCTTCCTATGAAAGCCATAAATTAGGTGAAATGAAATGCAGCGCCGTGTTTTTATGATTAATCTCTGCCCCCGCGCCTGTGGTGCCTCATGATGCAAAGCCAGTCCCACCCACTCCTGACCACGTGGTCGTAAATCTGACCACAGGGCCGGTTTCGGGCTGTAATTGACAAACCTTTGCAAGGCCTGGAGGGCCAGCATAATATATCTTCTTAATCTGCAGCTGGGAGGTGGGATGAAGTGAGCACAGGGTCTGCCTGAGGTCCTCAGAAGACAGAGTTGCCTGTAAAATAGTCCCTAGAAAAGGAGCTATTGATTCGAAATCTAAAAAAATAGGCTGCCCTTCACCGCGTGCCTGCCTGCCTGGGGTTAGTATTCTTTCAGGAAAAGGGGAGGCAGAGATGGAGGAACTGTAGCTGGGCAGCATCAGGGCCTTGATTTTCTCTGGTCATATCTTCCTCTGCCTGACTTTCTTCCTCAGGTAAACTGAGAATCTGAAACGCAGAATGCTAAGGTCTTCTCCAGTCTCCAGGTTACTCTGTGACCCACTGTGGGTGTTGAAAGAACAAACAGCAAAACATTCACATCGGACTGTGTGGCTTCTTCCTCCAGGTCCTATCGTTAATTGTTGTTCAGTCACTCAGTCCTGTCTGACTCTTTGTAACCCCATGGACTGCAGCCCACCCGGCTTCCTTGTCCTTGACCATCTCCCTGAGTTTGCTCAAACTCAGGTCCATTGAATCTAATGCCATCCAACCATCTCACCCTCTGTTGCCCCCTTTCTCCTCCTGCCCTGAATCTTTCTCAAAATCAGGGTCTTTTCCAGTGAGTCTTTTACAGTTTCCATACCATGAGCCATAGTTACAGTCTCTTTTTTCTTAAGAAAAAAGCTTTCTGCCCCTCCTGAGTAGGCATTTCCCCCAGTTCTATCAGGCACCCCACAGATTCAGCCATGATGGGTCACTGCTGCTGCTGCTGCTGCTGCTGCTGCTGCTAAATCGCTTCAGTCGTGTCCGACTCTGTGCGACCCCATAGACAGCAGCCCACCAGCTCACTGGAGTCTTGCTTTTCACCATGATTGGGGGCAGCATATAAGGTCCACGAGGCCTGGAAACTTCCTGTTTCCCAGCATGATTTAGTACCTACTCTTTGCAAAATTCTGTACTTGACAATGTCAGAGAATTGAATGGACATAAGGCAGAGTCCTGAGGAGTTTCCTAGCGTGTAGTAGCCATGTGCCTGGAGGACTAAAGGGCCCATGGCATTACAGACTAAAGAGGAAAGAGAAATTGGCCTCCATATAGTTCACATGGATTATTTAGTGTATGTTATTAAGAGCTATATATTTTATTACATTTAAGTTTTTACAGACTGTATCAAGAACAGCCCATCTTTGTATCTTAAGGGGGTTCCTGGCCTTTCTACCATACTATGCACATGTATTTTAAAATACCTGTGCCTGACTCTCAGATTTCATAGAGTACAGAAATCTCACTTGGCCACCCCAATAAAAACCAAAAATAACCATTGGGAGCCAAGATAGGGTTTTTGCTTTGACTTTTAAAAAATTAAGAACATTTAATTAATGAACATTTTTATGACAGAAATTGTCAGAAGGCTGCTTAAGTTGAATGCTGTTAGCTCCTGGAAGACTTGGTCAGCAGGTTGTCTTCTCCTTTTACTGAATGCTAGCGCATGCGCACAGTTGTGCCTGACTCTGTGACTCCATAGACTGTATCCTGCCAGGCTCCTACGTCCAGGGAATTTTCCAGATAAGAATATCGGAATGGGTTGCCGTTTCCTACTCCAGGGGCTCTCCCTGAACTAGGGATCAAAGCGGCGTCTCTTGCATCTCCTGCACTGGCAGGCAGGTTCTTTACCACTGAGACACCTGGCAAGCCTTTACTGAGGTTGGGTATAAACTTCATTCTGTACTGGTGTCCAGGAACCAGAGCTTTTAAATACCACACGTATCCCCACGTACCACCCTGACCTGGATGACAAGGAAGGCTGTCATGGTGAATGGGGAGTGGTAGAGTATTGGGGACTCTGGGGAGCTGGCTGCACGTAGATGTTCTATCCCCTGCCTTTGATCCTTCACGTCTAGGGGGCTTAGTCCTCCCAGAAATTAATGTACAGAAGCCGCAAAAGACTGTGGTAATTCTGTGGCATAAATCAGATGAGAGCCAGTAAGATCTTCTGTTTTGTGCTCATTTGAGGGGTTGAGCGAGGAGGTTATTGGGCAATGTGTTCTTGGCTTAAGGCCATGGCCAAGAGACTGGTTCTGCTCCTTTTTTGAGCTCTCATCACCCCACAGCCTGCCTGCTTCTCACTGCTGTCACTTCAGCTGTGCACGCCTTTCCTGGGTACAGGCATCAGGCTTCCTGCCACGAAATCTGCATATATTAACTATTGTCTGCTAAAAATTGTAGCTATTTGGTTTTTTTTTCCCTTTAACCATCCATTTTGATTTTTATAAACTAAGCCAAACTGGCAGCCATGAAGACAGGAATGCTAGTTTGTAAAAAGAAAAATGAGACACGGGCTTTTCTTCCTGCCCTGTTTCTGTGAGCAAGCCTCAATTCTCAGTTGGCCCAGCCCTGAACAATCTTGAAAACAATCCATTTTCTGCTTCTTGGAGGTGCCAAGCAAAGGAATTCACAGTGCGTGTTGTTGAGATAGAGAACTGTTGCTTGGGAACTGTCCTGTATCGCTACCTTGCTTCAGCTTTGCCACAGTCTGGGAGCAACGAGGGCTCTGCTTATGTGGTCAGGAGGAATTTTTAAGTCTCAGATGAATGGCATGTGCAGGCCAAAGATAAATAGAGGCCCCAATAACCTGGGGAAACTGTAGGAGCAGACACCATGCCAAGCATATTCTGTGAACATTCTTGTTCCTTGATCATAAGGATTTACAAAGTCTTTTCATAAACTTCTCTTATCTACCTTTTTGCCTCAAGTCACGTATCAAAGAAGGATTGCATTCCTGAAGATGTTCAGATAGGTATCTTAACTATGCTTTAATCCTAATCGTGAGTGGAAAATCGGTGTTCACCTTCACTCTCAGAAGGAAAGCTAAAACCAATTTCTAGTTTCTCTGTGATCTCTGCAGAGGGGAAGTAAATTGGCCTCTCTACAGAGTTTAAAGGAACTTCATCCACTAAAATCATCTTCTAATTTATTTATGGGTGAAATGGTTGTAATTCCTGCTTACAACCCTGCCTCATCTGCTCCTGTACACTTTGTGACTGAATAAAAATGTGTGTGTGTGTGTGTGTGTGTGTGTGTGTGTGTTGACATAGGGCTCGGGAGTGGGAAATGGAAGAAACTGATATGGTCATATGGATGGTATTGCCCAAGAACCTGAATACAACCCTCAGATGTCACTACTTCATTCAGTCTGTTATTTTGCAAATGTTGACTGAATCCCTGCTATGTCAAACACTCTGGAAAACATGGGGGTGAATATATATCCCATCCGTTCTCAGATCTTGTTGATTTGACCTCCTGAATATCTCTGGACTCTCTCTACCTCTCATCTTCTCCATTACTTCCATCCTAGTCCAAGTTGCCATTATCTTGTAAATGAATTGCTAAGCAATACTGTGTTACTGTTCCGTCATCTTCTCTAGTTTCTCCTGTTCCCTGCCCTGCCTCCAGAGAATTTTTTTCAAAAGGCAAACTTAATGACCCTACAACCTTGTTTCAAACCCTAAAGTGATTGCCCGTCAGTCTTAGGATGAAGGTAGAACTTCTTGAAACGGTCTGTGAGACCCTGTATGTACTCATTAGACATATACTGTCTACTCCAGTCATACTGGCCTGCCATCAGTTACTTGAATGCTCAAATCACTACACCACAGGACCTTTGAACATGCTGTTCTTGTTATCTGGAATATAACTCCCAATGCTTGAATAAAGTCCTTAGTTTATTCTATTCACACTTTAGGTCAGAGTTTTTCTAAAATCTTTCACCCCAGATTGAGTAAAAATTACTATGTTACATTAATATTGAGAGTACAGATAGGTAAGTAGGTAGGTAGGTAGGTAGGTAGACAGATAGATACTTTCGTTGAGTTCCCTAGGAAACAAATTCTGAGGACAGATATTTACTTGTAGGAAGTGTTTTGGGAGGTGTTGTCAGGATCAACAGCTGAGGACCAGATTCAGGAATTATTAGAGTAAAACAAAAGTTGAATCATCAGTTCAAGCCTGATTAAGAAGAAATGAGCTCTGAGACTTGGAATAGAGACATTCAAGTTGATGCACTTGGATGCTTGAAACCCCTCATCCCTGGAGCCCTCTGCATCTTCAGAAGGGATGTTCCCGTCTTGGTTAAAGGTATTGCACAGACCTCGGAATTTAATCTGACCTCCCTTATGATTTTCACACGTTGCCTTCAGTTGATGATCAGTCACCTTTGGTTTTCACTGTCTTCACTGTCTTTCTCTAGTACATCAGTAACTGTCTGCAAAAGCCATCTGATTCTACTTTTTTAAACTACTGTTTCCTAAGGACCTCTCAGCAGTCTGAAATATTGGGCTCACTGGTGTGTTCCCTGGCACCTGTAACCTACTCCACTTCCCCACTAGTGAATGTGTTGACAGCAACGCTGCTGCCGTGTGCCAGGGACTATCAGTGAGCCACCTGCCACCAGTGATGGGAGTATTACTGACAGCTCCTCTGAGAGCGTGTCTCCTCAGGCCATTCCTGGTACCAATTGTCTTAGATGGAGTTTCCCAGGGAACAGATTCTGAGATGGAGATACATGTATGTAGGAATTATACTGGAGAGTGTTCTTAGGATCTACACCTGTAGGAGCAAAAATAAACTGGCATTGTGCAAAATGTTGAAAGACTCTGCCTGCAGTGTTGGAGATTTAGGAGGCACAGGTTCTATCCCTGGACCGGAAAGATCCCTTGAAGGAAGAAATGGCTACCCACTCTAGTATTCTTGCTGGGAAAATCCCACGGACAGAGGAGCCTGGAAGGCTATAGTCCATGGAGTCACAAAGAGTTGGACACTGAGTGACTGAGCAGCACGCACAGTATTGTGCAGAGGAAGGAGTTTACCTACAATGCAATCTCATGCCCTGGAGGAGGACATGGCAGCCCACTCCAGTATTCTTGCCTGGAGAATCCCATGGACAGAGGAGCCTGGTGGGCTAAGGTTCATAAGGTTACAAAGAGTTGGACACGACTAAAGCGACCTAGCATGCATGCATGTCTCAAGACAAACCTCAGCCATCTCAAGGAGAGGTCGGGAGCTGAGCAGCCTCTACAGAATTGCCCAACTTTAAAACTAAAGGCCTGAACCTTTATACTTCTGTATCAGCCAGCCACTGGAGTTGGCTGTCTCCAAGAGGGAGCATGACATTGGGCTTCTGGCACTTCCAGGAGGGCCTTGGTTGAGAGTTGTCAGGTACTTCAGTCTTGAAAGGAGAATCTGGGATGTATTTTACAATTGATAGACAGGTGATCAGTGTAACCGTAACATTTATTCTGTGAAACAACAGCTACCATTACTACATGCTCTGCACTGCATTTTGCTTTGTTTTGTTCTTTTCCTATTTCATTTGATTTATTTTCATGGTTCTTATGGTGCACATTTTGAAAATTACAGTATTGGATTACAATTGGTAGGTTAGTGTAGGATGCTGTGAAAACACAAAGGTAAGGGCACTTGCTTGAAATTAGGAAATTGAAGAAGTCTTCCTCAATAAAGGCAAGATCAAATCTAAGCTAAGCACAAAGAACTAAAAGCACTCTACCTGTGTGAGTCCTTGGGCAAGGAGGAATGGAGATGGTGGGCAGAATTTCTGTGTTTTCCTCAGCCCTGATTTTCTCCTGTGTTGTGTTAGAAACAAATGTATTTCAGTGACCTAGAAATGAAAGGCGTCTCTTCCAGGCTTGCTCAAGCCAGCAGTTTTAAGCCATCACGCTGTTCCTTAGAAAATAACAACAATAGAAGAGACCAGGCTTGAATGGCTGTTTTGGACACAACCATTGTTTTCCTCTTATATTTATTTTAGGGAGTAGGTAAGGGGCAACGTAGTCCCTCCATATCTATGATGGGATGAGGATTGGGCTGCGTATTGATTACAGGATCCTGCTTGGGTCCCACAGTCTGTGGATGCCCCAGTCCTTTACATGAGATAGCACAGTATTTGCATATTACCTATGCGCATTCTCCGGTATAGTATAAATAATCACTAGATTACTTATAATGCCTAATACAATGTGAATGCTATCTAAATAGTGATAAATACAATGTAAATAGTAACTGGCATGCAGATAAACTCAAGTTTTGCTTCTTGGAACGTTATAGAATTTTTTTCCCAAGTATTTCTGTTTGAGTTGGGTTGAATGTATATGTGAATGTGGAATCTGTGGATCTAGAGAGCTGAAGGAACTGTAATCCTTGAAGGTACTGTACTCCTCAAGTGTGAGGTAGAACGATAAAAAGAAGGGGAAGCGGAGTGGGTTTGTAAGTCTGCCTAAGCACTTGCATGGAGTGCTCCCACCTATTGTCCAGTCCAAGTTCACATGCCTGATGCACAATGAGGCCAAACAAGCCTAAATGCCGAGAGTCTGGAGCAGATTTCTCTCCAGAGAAATTTTATTTCTTGCAGGGACCGAGCAAGTTGAATGGGTGGTTCATGCTCAAAAAACCCAAACTCCCTAATGGCATTCAAGCAAGTGTTCTTAAAGACAGTATTAGGGGAGAGGGTCATAAGGATCCTTGATCAGCTCATGGACCTTCTTCTGATGGGTTTATGGTGAGGTAACAGGGTGGTGTTTCTGGAACTCAACCTTCTGGTTCCTCCCAGTCTGGGGTCTGCATGCTTGTGGTCAGCATGTAGTCACAATCCTCTACCTGGGTGGGTATCTTAGTTTCTGCAGAATAATTCAAAGATACACATCCGATTGTTATCTGTACCCCTTTGGGAGGGAACTGGATGCCAAGTGACTCTTGTCTGAATCATTAACTTCTTGACTCTGCTCTTTGAAACTCAGGGAAGGCCTAAGGAGACTAAAGTCTTTTTCCACAAACCAGATAAGGGAGACACGAAGGGGCTTTGTACCCAGGAGGGCCCTACAGAGTCCTGCTCAGTTCCAGTCCTCCCTTTTCTATGATACTTGTCAATTTCAAGGGGAACAGGTGTGGAACTAGAAACGGAATAAAGTTTTGGATAGAGAGGTTAATCATAAACTCGGCAGAGAAACTCTGTTCTGGGGGGACGCAGGTTCATGCCAGCTGAGTGACCCCATGGCCTCTGCTCTCCCTGACTTGATTTGATGTTCTTTTTTTTTCCTCCTGTCTTTCCAAGGGCTTTTTATGTTTCAGGACATGATTGAGGCTTTGGGTCCTAGTGGAATACCAATTTTGTTTTTCCAGATTTAGTCTGTTATTTTTGTTATTGTTGGTTATGTCAGTAAGAAAAAACACTGTTACTTCATCTTTCATTAAGAAATGACTCAGCAATTGCAATTTAATGGGATATTTCCCCCTAATTTTCAGGGATAAAAAATTTTAACTCTTTGTCTCCTTTAAAGTTTCTTTTCCCCCAAAATTTAATTTTTACTCCTTGGCTGAATATGTACTTTAGATCCAAATTAAATAGAGTCTATATTTTTAATTTCTCTTGTAATTGGGAATAAGTTAAAATTAGTAGTATTGAATTTTCACTTCACATATTTTTGTAATAATAACATCCTCTCTCTTTCCCTGCTCTCAAAAAAAAAGAAAAATTGAATCCTACATGAAACAGGGACAAATGGCTCATGTTTAATTCAAATTAAATAAAATATGAAAAGATTGGTTTAAAAAATTATGTTTAAATTTTAGTGATAAAATTTCCCATTCAGGAGCTGGAAAGCAGAAGTGGAACAGATGAAGAAGCATGCTGGGTTTAGGTCTTCATTAGTTGTGAGATTTTGGCCTGATCTCTAAAAGAAGGATTAGATTAGGCCCCTTGAGGGCTTTTCCTATTCAATTTATTTGTGACTTTATGAAGTCGCCTCTTTGAATACTGTCTTAACGCTGATGTGCCTCAGGTGTCTAGTGATCCTATAGGTCAGCTGATTCCTAGCCATCCCCTCAGAGCCTGCCTTCATCTGGATCCTAATTTAGTTTGGCATTCCCCAGTGATGTAAAAGGCAACTCGTGCTGGGCAGCCTTCTTGGTGGCCCCCTCATCAAAGGTTGACAGCTCAGCCGCCTTCCTGTTCCAGAGCATGGACCCTTGCTGGCACTGAACTGAGACTGCTAATTTTTCCACCTCTAGGATCTCATTTAAACCCAAACTGCCATCCCCAAGGTGTATTATTTGGTTGTCTTTCAGACTCATCGAGAACAGTTATTTTAACTTGAAACAGAGATTTTAAATGGAGGAGAAGTAAGTTTTCTTTTCTAGTGTTAGATTATCAGTCAGTCAGTTCGCTCAGTGTCTTTGTGACCCCGTGGACTGCAGCACGCCAGGCTTCCCTGTCCATCACCAATTCCCAGAGCCTACTCAAACTCATGTCCATCGTGTCAGTGATGCCATCCAACCATCTCATCCTCTGTTGTTCCCTTCTCCTCCCACCTTCAATCTTTCCCAGCATCAGGGTCTTTTCAAATGAGTAGTTTCTTCACATCAGGTGGCCAAAGTACTGGAGCTTCAGCTTCAGCATCAGTCCTTCCAATGAATATTCAGGACTGATTTCCTTTAGGATGGACCAGTTGGATCTCCCTGCAGTCCAAGGGACTCTCAAGAGTCTTCTCCAACACCACAGTTCAAAAGCATCAATTCTTCAGCACTCAGCTTTTTTTATAGTCCAACTCTCACATCTATACATGACTGCTGGAAAAACCGTAGCTTTCACTAGAAGGACCTTTGTTGGTAAAGTAATATCTCTGCTTTTTAATATGCTGTCTAGGTTGGTCATAGCTTTTCTTCCAAAGAGCAGGCGTCTTTTAATTTCATGGCTGCAGTCACCATCTTCAGTGATTTTGGAGCCCCCCAAAATAAAGTCTCTCACTGTTTCCACTGTTTCCCCATCTATTTGCCATAAAGTGTTGGGACCAGATGTCATGATCTTAGTTTTCTGAATGTTGAGCTTTAAGCCCACGTTTTCACTCTCCTCTTTCACTTTCATCAAGAGACTCTAGTTTTTCTTTGCTTTCTGCCATAAGGGTGGTGTCATCTGCATATCTGAGATTATTGATATTTCTCCCAGCTATCTTGATTCCAGCTTGAGCTTCATTCAGCCCGGCATTTCTCATAATGTACTCTGTATATAAGTTAAATAAGCAGAGTGACAATATACAGCCTTGACATACTCCTTCTCCAATTTGAAACCAGTCTGTTGTTCCATGTCCAGTTCTAACTGTTGCTTCCTGACCTGCATGCAGATTTCTCAGGAGGCAAGTCAGGTGGTCTGGTAGTCCCATCTCTTGAAGAATTTTCCAGTTTGTTGTGATCCACACAGTCTTTGGCATAGTCAATAAAGCAGAAATAGATGTTTTCTGGAACTCTCTTGCTTTCTTGATGATCCAGCGGATGTTGGCAATTTGATCTCTGGTTCCTCTGCCTTTTTAAAATCCAGCTTGAACATCTGAAGTTCACGGTTCATGTACTGTTGAAGCCTGGCTTGGAGAATTTTGAGCATTACTTTGCTAGCGTGTGAGAGTGCGATTGTGCGGTAGTTTGAGCATTCTTTGGCATTGCCTTTCTTTGGGATTGGAATGAAACTGACCTTTTCCAGTCTTGTGGCCACTGCTGCGAGTTTTTGTTAAGGACCACAAAGTAAGAGCAGGTGGGAGCCCACCAGTGGTGAGCCAGGCAGGGGTCACTTCTTAGAGGTCCCCACAAGACATACCCAAACATTCCCTTTCCCTGGCTGCATGACACCGTTAAAAGAATTTCAGGGTGAAATTTCAGCTGTGTGATCAGCCAGACCCTCTGTCTGCAGTGCTCCTACCCTTCTTTAGTGCTATATTAGAGAAATAGTCATTGTTTAATGACCCTTACTTTAAAGACTTTCTGTTCCCGAAGAGAAGCAGCTGATCTTTGTTAAGGTCACCGTTACAGCATCATAGACTTACTGGGACCAGGAAAACCCTGGAGGTCATTCAGTGTTTATCAACAGAGGGCACTGTTGCTACTTCTCCTTTGTGTGAGATTGCCCTCCAGCTCTGCAGGAAGTCAGTATTGCTGGCCCCTGGGCTCTAAATAGCACAGTACTATTGTCCTCCACTGTCACTGTGAAAACTAAATTTCCAACTAATTTTCCTGAATTTCCTTGGGGTGTTAAGAATGATACCTTTCCCCCCACCATCTCCAACCACAGAGTGCAGTTTGCAGATGGAGAAACCAGGGCCCAGATGGATAATTATAATATGCTTCTGATGAACCAGCTGGTCATGGGCAGAAGCAGGCCCCTGGAATTCTGGCCCAGGACTCTTGGAGTGGTAACTCCAACCCCCTCCCTCAGCTTATTGAAAATTGAAGTACGTCTGCAGCCATATTAGATTACTAATTTAAAGTCTTCTTACTTGTGCTTTTTCCTGAATGAGGAGGAAAGATAGGAAGCAGAATGGTGGTTGAAAGGTGAAGGAAGCACTGTTAGAATCGGGTAGACACATACACAGTGCTGGGATGTGTGAGAAGAAAAGTGACAGGCAGCACCAAGCCTGTCTCCTCCAGCTTCAGGCGGACATGCCCTCGCTAACTGCTGCTGCTCATCCAGAAACGTGCCACCCCGTTATGGGCTGGGCACCCGCTACTCCAGGCACTAGGGCTACAATGATGAGGCACGCACTTTCCTCCGTGAAATGTGTAACTTAAAAGAGAAGACAGCACTTAAAGACAGGGCCATAAACAACTACAGCCAGCATCTTCTCACAGCTATTCTGTGCCAGGCACCGTCAAGCACTTAGCAATTACTGTCTCATTTAATCCTCCTTGCAATGCTATGAGTTAGGTACTGTCATTATTCCCATTTTTCAGGTGAGGAAATTGAGACCTAGAAGGTGAAAGGGATTTGCCTCAGGTGAAAGGGATTTGCCTTGGAAGGTATATTTTACTGCCTGATAGCTGTGGCAGGTAAAATGTATTTTAAAAGCTACATAAAGAATGCATAGAAATAATGAGACTGACCATCTTTGCTCCTGTCTGAGAGTCAGATATAGACTTTATGCTTCTTATACAGATAAAGCTTCTCTTTGAGGATATCCTGCTCTCCACACCCTGTTCTCTCCAAGTGCTTGATGCTTCCTATAGTTAAAAAGCCCAGAGATACCCACTCTGGGGAAGCAGTTCCTTGGGCTCAATAGTGTCTCTTTGATCACAAATTCAGATTGATTGCTCTCTATTTTCCTTTAGGTCCCCTTTTAAGATGAAGATAAATTAGCAGTCTCAAGTGAACTCCAGCAGAGTCAGATCCATTTGAGACTGTCACAATACAAGAGATTTTAATAATCAAGAGATTTTAATAATCAGGGAAACTAGCTGCTTGCGTCTGCTCCACCCAGATATTCCATGTACACCCCTCCTCCAACTCAAGCCCCTAACACCTTGGAGAGGAGGTAGAACCTCATTATTTGACATTTTCTCTTTTATTAAACTTGACAAAAGCTGCTAAAACAAACTCAAAAGACAAAGCAATGGACATGTGTTACAAAATAAACATTAAATAGAGGTTGATCTACAAAGCATTTAAGATTTCTCTGTATGTCTGTTTGTCTCTGTCTTCCCCGTTGGCACTCTGTAACACTGATCCATATAATTGTTCATTACAGTTGAAGCCTAATGCTAATATTGCTTATCAGAACTGAATTGTTTAAAAAATTTTTTTACAGGGTCGTCATGTCAAAACGGGCCAGCTGGCAGCCATCAAGGTTATGGATGTCACAGGGGTAATGTATCTTTATCTTGCCATCTCAAAGTTGTTTTATATACTTGTCATAAGAAGTTAGTGATAGAGAAAAATCATTTTTTGGAAATAGAATCTTTTTTAGACATCTAAAATCTTTTCCACGTTTGCTTAACATTAAGAGTATTCAGCAATTAACTGAGATGACCATGGGTAAATCATTCTAATTAGATACCTACGCACTGCCTTAAGTAAGTCAGAGTGAAGAACGGTGTGTGCCAATGATTTACATAAACACGACCGAGGACATTTGCATATGAAGACAAAACAAGGATTTGAAGGTATTAAGAGAATAATACTGAGATTACACAAGAGGTGGGTCTTAACAGTTTTCCCCAAAGTCCACCTAACAGTGGAATAGGCAAGAGTTTGGATGGCTCTAAAATCCTAGTAGGATGTATAACATGAATATTTTCTTCCCCAAAATATTATGGACCAAATATTCACCATACACACAAATACTTATTATTATTGAGCAACACTGAAATAAAATTTCTGCCTAGATAATCAAAAGCAATCTAAGAAATAGACTTTGTTTTAAATACAATCTTATGCTTTCAATCCCTTTTGCTAGACCTATTAAAAATATTTTAATGCCTTTTCTAGAGTACAGAGCAAATATCAGACTTGAAAGTCTCACTGGACATCAAAAGCATGTCAATGATTTTCTATTGTCCTGGGAATTTTTCTAAAGATGTCTGTCAGCAGTACATAAAAGCTAAAAGACCACAGTCTTCCATTTGTCCCAGAAGTGGATTACTTAGTGTAACGAGATGTGGAATGAATAGGTCACACAAAGATATCAAGAACTAGGATACAAATAAGAAATACACACAGTTTGTCCATAAGTCGGACTTCAAGCCATATCTTCTTTGGTCCTGTTAGTCACCTTTGATAAGTATACATTATATGCTATGCTATTAACAATGATACTAATTTTAGTAATTTTCGTTTATACTGTACATTGTACTGACTTTCTTTCCTTAGTTATTCTTTAATCTGTATTCCTCTTTATGTTATATGCAGTTTTAAAATTATATGCATTTTAACAGGTGAAAAATTTTGTTTCCATATGTTTAGAACCACTTAAAGTACTCCTTTCTTTTATATGCTTATATGCATTATTCAAATTTTAGAGCTTGCAAACCTTCTCAAATATTCATCCCAATTAGTTTATTAATTCACCTGGCCTTTACTGAATAAGAAAAATGCATATAGATTATATTAGTAAGGTTTAGTTTCTGCCACTTGCAAAAAAAAAAAAAATTAAAATTAACAGAGACTTAGGCATGATGAAAGTGTTATACCCTCACATGTAAAATGAGTTTAGAGTTGACAGCCCAGAAATGTGTAGCAGCAATGTGACAGAGTAGGAGGTGTTTTTATCTTTCTGTTCCACCATTCTGACACATAGCTTCCACACTTAAGGTAAGTTCCATGACACAAAGTGGTTGTTGGATTTCCATTGATCACATTCTTTGGTAGGCAAAAAACAGGTGGGTAGGGTGGGGAGAGAGTTGGTGGGAGAAGAGGATACAGAATATAGCCCCTTCAGTGAAATTCTTTCTACTTACATAACAACATTTCTACTTACTTCTGCTTTCTTTGGCTACCTCGCTGTAAGGGAAGCTGGGAAATGTAGTCTTTCATCCTGCCAATGTGCCCAGTTTATTTGGGTTCTATTATTAGTCAGGAGTGAAGGGAGAATGTATTTTTCATTAGCAGGGTCTGACGAAAAAATCAAGAGCAGATATTATCAGTCTCTACACAGAAACCCATTAGAAATGTGTAAATCTTTCACAAAGCTCCCAGCAAAAATCAAGCAAGAATTTATTTTGCAATTCTGCTGAAGTTGTACTACTGTATTTTCTTTGGATTGAACAGGATCTCCACATAGTGCAGCACACTTGGCATTGAACAACTAATAGATGTGGATGGAGTCCAAGACATTCACGCTGTAAAGTTCTGTTGTGTGGGTCTGCAGAGAACTGCAATTGAGTTCCACTGACATCTTTAATCTTGATGCACAGTTGTGCACAGAGCTGTATATTGATGCACAAAGTATGACTTGAGAGTGCTGAATATCACTTTTCTGGTTCTGTTTCTGAGATTTTAAATTGCTCAAAGAATTATTTACTATTCTTAGACCACCTTGCTTGGAAGAAAAAAGGGTACACAGCAGTTTATCCCAGAGTATGTATTTTCAGTTTAAGCTATGTTAGTTAGCCTCTCTAAACTGAGTTTCACAAGGCAACTGAACCCTACAGAAGATGATTTAGAGACAATTTCCTCAATTCTCCCCAGGATGGTGAAGAGCTGGCACCATTTCAATGCACAGGAGAGTCAATCCATCGTGTACAATGGATGCTTTATAGTATGTGGGCTTGATTCTCTTGGGGAAACCTCTGTTGAAAGGGCTGGATAGTTCCCTGTTTTAGCTACATCATTGACCATTATATAACCACTGACCCTTAACAAAGGCAAACATGGATACACATCGGGAAATGGTTTTCTTATTTCCCATGGTGTATGATCCAGCATCAAATGACTGTTGTATCACCCCTGTACACATCATAGTCAACATAAGATTTCCTTTGTGAAATTCATGTGGTATCCTCAGAAAACAATCTATTTCATTTTGCCATGTTGTCTTTTGTGTATTATGGAATGTTGTAAAAGCTCCTTACCAATTATTATAATTGTGCTCATTATAGCTGTCCTGAGATGAATTCTCAAAGGTCGCCTTTGTTAATTGTGTGCAAAGATCTACTAAAAAGTAGATCTACTATAGTAAATCTACTATAGATTATTGTAATGGAACTGATAAAACTATAAACTTGAAATCAATTTTTAAATTATTTTTATTCTATGCCATGTCCTTTTTTAAAGAAAAAAGTAACAGAAAAAAACTGAGTGTAATATTTATGTTCTTTAGTTTTAAAGCTGAGACACTTCCAAATTTCCCCATATTTGCTTCAGAATTAGGGCTTAAACTCAGTCTTTGAAGTTCTTTTGGTTTCTGAAATAATTATGAGAATTTTTGCATTTCAGTGTTTTCTGGGGATTTGTTCCCAGCTGGATTTGTGTACTTTAATTAGCTAAACAAAACTGTATCCTCTATGGCAGTGTTCCTCATAGTGGACGGCTAACATCTATGGACTTTCAGCACACTTGGGGTTCTCATCAGAAATGCAAAAATACTGGGCTTGCTGCAGAATTTCTAGGTGGAGCCTCAGAACTTGCCTTTTCTCTGTTTTTTTTTTTTTTTGAAAAGCACAGAATTTTTTTATTTATTGCTTTTTTTTCTTCTAAGTTTGTTGAGATATAATTGACATACAATACTGTTTAAGGTGTACAGCCTAATGATTAGGCTTACAAATAACAAAAAAAGATTCTACAATAAGTTTAATAAATATTCATCATCTCGTATAGATACAAACTTAGAGAAATGGAAAAAAAAATTTTCTTGTTATGAGAACTCAGGATTTACAACAGTCATATAATAGCAGTGTTAATTATATTTATCATGTTGGATGTTACAATCCTGAGACGCACAGAATTAGTTCAGTCCGGGTAGATGATTCTGTTTTAGTCAATTCACAAATTTAGTTTGTGTAAATTCCGTTTGTCGTATAACCTCTGCAATTTCAGTGGGTAAACCACTCTTCATTACTTGTGCAAACATAACTAAAATAACCAGATGACATCTTCGATGTACATTAATTGTTACTGAGGTTCCTTTACTTCTGTGTTTAGCAATATTAGGCCAAACAAGGAACCGCTTATAGAACAGCACACTTCCTTTAAAATTCTGGATGTTATCTGAAAAGATCATCTTTTACAATTCATGACTCAACTGGTAAAATCAGGGAATTCCCTGTCAGACAGAAATGTCAAATAATCAGAGGAGTAAAGACGTAAGCGTTGGAAATTTTCTGTGGTGATGTCTGCTCATCCCTGATGGTCTGGAGTGTGGCAGACTCTGCCTTTGCTACAAACTCTTCAGGACCTTCACGCACACCGGAAGAGCACTTTTCTCGCGTAGGACCTTCATGCACACCAGGAGAGCACTTTTCTCGGGTAGGGCCTTCACACACACTGGAAGAGCACTTGTCCCGGGCAGGGCCTTCACGCACACCGGAAGAGCACTTGTACTTACTGTTTCTGGCCAAGTATGAAGAGACTATGATTCTTTGATAACCCTGCAAATAATCTCCATCTTCATTTGGATCAAAATTTCTGGTTTTACACAAAATTTCTAGTTTACCCAGTCCCTTTACAATGATACCTTGAAGTCCATGTAGGACTTGATAACATAATAACTTAGTATTGTAGGCTTTCATCTTAACAATGACTGGTTATGATCATTACTCAGGACATGTTGGGTTTTAGTACCAAAGCCCCACTCAGAATGGATGAAGCTGAAAACAGAATTTATTGTTTTGTGTATATTAAAAAAAAAAAAAGAAAAAAAAAGCTCAGCAGGGTCTAGGAAATCAGATGATTAGTTGGGAATTGTGTATCCCTCCATCTCTGGACTCTGCTTTCTTTCCACCAGCAGCTGCAGGCTCATGTTCTAATTACCTCATCACCCTTAGTCTCAGCAAGAGTGCAAGTCTCAGCATCAGTGGCCCTGCTCGTGTCACCTCGCCATCCCACTGCCAGTTCTGTTTCTCTTGAGCCACATCTGGTCCCCGGCGTCTCTGATGGTAAAAGATGTGCCTGCAGTGCCGGAGACCCAGGTTCTGTTCCTGGGTCAAAAAGATCCTTTGGAGAAGGAAACAGCAACCCACTCCAGTACTCTTGCCTGGAGAATCCCATGGACAGAGGAGTCTGGTGGGCTGCAGTCCATGGAGTCGCAGAGCTGGACTTAACGACTAACAGTGGAAAGGAGGCTTCCTCAAAGAAAAACCTGATAACTGTTAAGATCAAAGGATAGGAAGGATGTTGAGCAGGGAAAAACAAGATAATTATATTATTATTAGGTTATATCATTATAATCAACGTTATTTTAAACTGATTTAGTCCTTAAATAAGGTGCCTCTCAGTTACATTTTTTTTTATATTTCAGCCTGAAATAATAATAATGGTAGCTAACACTGATGGAGTCATTATTATTGATGGAGTCAGAACTCTTTAAAATATTTTCTGTATATTGATTCACTGAATGCCCTCAGTAACCACCAGACTTCATTATTAGCTTCATTGTAGAGATAAGAAAACTAGGCATATTAAGTATCTTGTTCAATGTAATATGTAAATGATGGAGTGAATATTTCAACCCAAGTATTTTAACCCCGTTAAGTCCACCCTGTTTATAACATTACCTTAGGTCTTCAGTTAATATAGGATATTTAATATTTCATTTAGTGTGATTTTTAAAATCAATTTATTCAATAAACATTTACTAAACACCTATTTTATGACAGACACTAGAAATTCAAAGATGAAAAAGTGGTTCTTTGCCTGAAGGGAGCTTACACTAATACAACATTGCCCTAAATATTTGTAAGTAAAGCTGACCCATTTTATAATAAAGTCATGAAATTATACAGTTATGTATAAAATTTAATGTGACAGTGAGGGGTAATAATTAAGTCCAGGAGGACAATCAGACAAAAATGTTTCTGTCCACAAGAAAACAGCCTGTGCAAGGCATGGCGGCTGAGAGAGTAGGCAGCATGTTCTGGAAACTGTTAGGTGTTCACACGCTCGTGTGTGTGTGTGTGTGTGTGTGTGTGTGTGTGTGTTAGTCACTCAGTCATGTCTGACTCTTTTCGACTCCATGGACTATAGCCCACCAGGATCCTCTTTCCATGGGATTCTCCAGGCAAGAATACTAGAGTTGGTTGCCATTTCCTTCTCCAGGGCATCTTCTTGACCCAGAGATATAACCTTGGTCTCCTGCTTGCAGGTGGATTCTTTACCATCTGAACCACCAGGAAAGCATTGCATAGATTAGTTTTAGAATAAAAATAGTTCTGAGGAGAGAGTGATACAAGGTGGATCTGTACAGGTTAGGGCCAGGTCATGAAGGCATTGGGTGCTATGGCAAAGACATTACAAGCTTTTCACTTTTCAATTTTTCCAATAAAACCCTTAGATCAAGTAGGCTTAGGCAAAAACCCATTATATGGAAGAGATATAGGGGGGTTTTATACAAGGGGAGGGAAGCTGTCAGTCTTGGCCCCTTCATCACACCACTGCTAGAGCCAGTGTGTTTAATCAGAAGTTAAATAGCAAAGTAACATGATGGGATTTTCCTACTAGAAGGATGCAATATAAGCCCTGCTTGACTGAGTTTCTATTTTTGCCTTACTTAACTGAATTCCTGTGGGTGAAGCTTTCAGCCAGTCTCCATCTCTCCTTAAAGAGTAAGGAAGTGGCCTTCTCCCAGTAGCTTCTGGTAGAGTTCTTTGCCCATAGTTAATGGACTCATTGAATGTTTGCTGAAATTGGACCAAGGAAAAAATCTTTTCTTCTTGGGTTATTTGGAAGAATTAGAGAACATACTGCTCCAGGCACTTTTGGTTCTTCCCTCCCAAAGGGGGACAGTTCAGTGGAGTGATTGGTAGCATAGAACATAATGTTGGTAACAGTACTAACAACAGCAGCCATAGTCAAGAATAAAGATTACTATCATTGATTGCTTATTATCTGCCAAGCATGGTTCTTAGTACTTAATACAACATATACTAACTCACTTAGTCCTTGAAACAATTCCCATTAGAGGAACAAGCTAATATATCCATTTTACAAATGAGGAATTAATTGAAAGCATAAAAATTGTACATAGCTTGCCCAAGCTTCACAGACAGTAAATGCCAGAGTTAGAATTCAAATCCAGCCAGTCAGGGTGCACCCACCTCTCCACAGCCCTGTTATTAGAATGACAGATGGGGATGGGCATTGCAGGAGCATGGCCTTCAGATTCAGGCGGAGCTGAGTTCACACCCCCCTCCTCTCCTTACTCTCCATGAACAAACTTTTTAACTTTTCTGAATCTCATTCTTTCTTATCTGTTAGATGTAAATACAAACATTGCAAACTTGTTTTGAGATTAAATTTATATGCTATCTAGTGCCTGGTACCTAACATTTCCTCTATATAGGTCCTGGTAAGACGCAATGAATGCCTGAGTGGGACATTCAATAGGAATGAAAAGAGGATGTTATACTGTACATTGAACTTCTATACTGGGATGGTAGCCTGTGCTATGAACCCCATGCCACATGTGGCCCAAGTGGGTTAGTTCATTGTCAGCATGTGTAAATAGCTTGAATCAGCCCAGTCTCCACCACCTCAAAGTCACTCGTCTTACCCTGAACAATGGGGAGCTGCCAAAATGACTTACTGTAGAGCAGAATCCAAAAGAGAAAGTGAGGCTAGATTCTAGAAGCTAAAGACTGAAATTACAATAATTTATTTATTCATTCACTAAGAATGAATGAATGTGCTCTCCTCTGGGGTGATGGTAGTGAATAAGACAGACAAGGGTGCTATCTTCTGGAATCATAAATTCCAGCGTGAGTGAAAGATAGTTAACAAACAGTTGAACAGATATGTAGAGTTCTGATTAACTTTGAGGGAGTATACAGAGAGTGTTACGGGAGAATTTAAGAAGGAAGCTCACTTATCTTGGTCGCCAGTGCATTTGTTCCCCAATAAAATGACTATTGTTGTTGTTCAGTTTGCTAAGTTGTGTCCGACTCTTTGCAACCTCATGGACTGCAGCGCCAGGCTTCCCTGTCCTTCACCATCTCCTGGAGCTTGCTCAAACTCATGTCCATTGAGTCAGTGATGCCATTCAACCATCTCATCATCTGTCACCCACTTCTCCTGCCTTCAATCTTTCCCAGCATCAGAGTCTTTTCCAGTGAGTCAGCTTTTCATATCAGGTGGCCAAAGTATTGGCGCTTCAGCTTCAGCATCAGTCCTTCAATGAATATTCAGAGTTGATTTCCTTAAGCATTGACTGGTTTGATCTCCTTACTGTCCAAGGGACCCTCAAGATTTTTCTCCAGCACCACAGTTTGAAAGCATCAATTCTGAGGGGCTCCAGACTTCTTTATGGTCCAACTCTCCTATCTGTACATGACTACTGGAAAAACCACAGTTTTGACTAGACAGACCTTTGTTGGCAAAATGATGCCTCTGCTTTTTAATATGCTATCTAGGCTTGTCATAGCTTTATATATATATTTTTTACATATTCCTTTACATTATGATTTATCACAAAATACTAAATATAGCCCCCTGTGCCATACAGTAGGATCTTATTGTTCATCCATCCTAAATATAATAGTTTGCCTCTGCTAATACCAACCTCCCAACCTTCCCCGCCAGATCCTCCCTGCTTTGGCAACCACAGCTCTGCTCTCTGTCTGTGGGTCTGTTCCATAGATGATTCATTTGTGCCATAGTTTGGATTCCGCATGTAAGTTATATCACATGGTGTTTGTCTGTCTTTTTTCTGACTTACTCCCCTTAGTATGATAATCCCTAGGTTCATCCATGTTGTTGGAAAAGCTGTCTTATTGATGATAGAGTTTAGCCAAATAAATGAAATATTCCTAGGGTTAGAACCTATTTTATAAATTCGTAGTTCTCTTGGGAGTCATATATCAGTGCTGGCATGGGTATGAGAAGGATGCATGCCACCATTGCCATATTTGCTTCTCTAGGGGACACCACTTCCTAGTAGAGAGAGAGCAGGTGAGCCTAGGATGAGGTGGTTGGATGGCATCACCAACTCAATGGACATGAGTTTGAGCACACTGGGAGACAGTGAAGAACAGGGAAGCCTGGAGTGCTGCAGTCCATGAGGTTGCAATGAGTCAGACACAACTTAGCAACTGAACAACAGCAACAAAGAAGAGCAAGCAAACTGTCACTCATCTCAGTTTGTCCTAGCTTTGACACTTCATGGTTCTCTTATCCTGGGCATGTTGCTTACTCTCCATTTATTCCATGTATGTTACTGTGCTGTGTGTGTGTGTGTTCAGTCATATTTGACTCTCTGCGACCCTAAGGACTGGTGCCTACCATACTCCTCTAAAATTCTATGGAATTTTCCAGACAAGAACACTGGAGTGGGTTGCCATTTCCTACTCCAGGGGACCTTCCCAACCCAGAGATCAAACCCACATCTCTTGTGTCTCCTTTATTGGAGGTGAATTCTTTGCCACTGAGCCACCTGGAATGGAGAAGGAAATGGCAATCCACTCCAGTACTATTGCCTGGAAAATCCCATGGACAGAGAAGCCTGGTAGGCTACAGTCCATGGGATCGCAAAGAGTCAGACACAACTGAGCAACTACATGTGTAAATATGGATAATATCACTTCTCTCGTAAAGTTAGCATGAGAAGTAAATGTGAGTATTTATAAAGCATTTGAGATTAGTACATAGCACACAGTTGTTACTGTTATGACATCTCTTGCATACATTTTTCATTTTTTTCTCCATAGCATCAATGATTCCTATAGTAAACCATATGCCCTACCCCATCCAGGTAACAGGCTTTGGCAGTCACTGTTTCTGCCAGGAAACCAATGCCTCCTCAGTCACATCATATTATACTTGTTCTTTTCCCCTAACTGGATAGCTCCCACATGGCCTTTAGAGCTCAGCTCACACTTGGATTTCTTGGCTGTCTCCCCTGATGCTCCTAATTAGATAAGCTACTCAAACCTCTCATGTTAATAATTTTGCACGTATCTGTATCATTATTTGATTTCCATTCGTGTTCCCCATGAGACTGTAGTAAGTTTTATTGTGGAAGAGCTTGAAAGTGTTATGTCCATTGTTGTATTAAAGTTAGCTCTCTATATTCACAGTGTTAGTTGAATCTGAGGTTGAAACCCACAGATATGGCAGGCTGGTTGCAGTGTGCCACTTTACAAAAGAGACTGGAGCATCCGTGGGTTTTGGTATCCATGGGGGTCCTAGAACCAGTTCCTTGTGGATACTGAGGGATGACTGTATTATGCTATTATTATTACCACTAATGTTATTTAGCATTGTGCCTGGGATAGAGCAGACAGATAAATATGTGTTGAATGAATTAATTTAGTTTAGGGTTAACATATACGACAAATCCAGTTGCTGCCTGGAG
Source organism: Ovis aries (assembly GCF_016772045.2). Classification (NCBI taxonomy): domain Eukaryota; kingdom Metazoa; phylum Chordata; class Mammalia; order Artiodactyla; family Bovidae; genus Ovis; species Ovis aries. The sequence goes on from NC_056054.1 coordinate 216,955,191, forward strand.
AATGCCACAGCAAGGTTTCAAATTCTAGCAATGCTGCAATGAAGAGATGTGGGATTAGCTAAGTTATTGAACCACCCTGAATCTGTTTCCTAAGACCTCAAACCCCACCTTGAGATAATTTTAGAGGATCCATACATGCTTAACTCTCAATGTTTAATATACTTTAGTATGAATATTAAATAAGCTGATTTTTAAACCCTTCAAACTGCATATTATATACCAACTTTGAACACATGAGAAAATGGCAGCCTCTCAGGGGGGCATGAGGGAAGGACAGATTGGGAGTTTGGGGTTAGCAGATGCAAACCATTATGTATAGCATGCATAAACCGCCGGGCCCTGCTGCATAGCACAGGAACTATAACCAATATCCAGGGATAAGCCATAGTGGAACAGAATGTGAAAAAGAACGTGCATAAATGTAAAACTGAATCACTTTACATCAGAAATTAACACAACCTTGTAAATCAGCTATGAAAGTGAAAATGTTAGTTGCTCAGTCATGTCCGACTTTTTGCGACCCCATGGACTGTACCCCGCCAGGCTCCTCTGTCCATGGAATTCTCCAGGCAGAATACTGGAGTGGGTAGCCATTCTCTTTTCCAGAGGATCTTTCCGACCCAAGGATCAAACCTGGGTCTCCTGAATTACAGATAGATTCTTTACCATCTGAGCCACCAGGGAAGTTAAAATCACCTATATGTCAATAAAATAAATTTTAAAAGAAAATGGCAGCCTCTCGATTTGTACTCCAGGTTACTTCATTCATGTGCAGAATGTCATTCAGTATCAATTTTCCGCTGAAATGGCAAGTCATGCTATTTATACAGTTACATTTCTTAGGAAATGTAGATTTTCTCTATCCTTTGGAACCAAAACAAAACTGAAAATGATTAAGATATTGAAACTGATATAAGACTTGCAGTTTGTTTCACAAATTCTTAATTTGCCTTCACTAAAATAACCACTTTGTTGTCACTGATTAACTGTATAACTAGGTATTACTTAGTTAAAGTTATAAAAATAAATGTTTACTGGTTTTAAATCTTCCCTGGTGGCTCAGAGGTTAAAGCATCTACCTTCAATGCGGGAGACCCGGGTTCGATCCCTGGGTAGGGAAGATCCCCTGGAGAAGGAAAAGGCAACCCACTCCAGTATTGAGGCTATATATTGGCATCCTGAATAGATTTTCTACTGGGGAAAGGGATTTCAGTGCTACAAATTATTAATTTTTTTTTCAAAAAATCACGTTAGATGATGTCAGTAATCCCTACAAATTCTATTAGTCTATAATTCTTTAACAATGAATTGTCTTCAAATTTTGTCACATTCAGTCAACAACAAAGGTGAAAATGATGGACATGTTAACACAAATGCCTGCGTAATGCCCGCAGCCACTATGGAGAGCAGCAGGTGAGGAGGAGCAGAGGTAGTCATAGCTAGTATCCAAGCATATAGGACACAGGAGCATTTATCAGTCTGTACACCTGGTAAAGAATCCTCCTGCCAATGCAGGAGATGCAAGAGACATGGGTTTGATCCCTGGGTGGGAAAGATCCCCCAGAGGAGGGCATGGCAACCCACTCTACTATTCCTGCCTGGAGAATCCCATGGACAGACGAGCCTGGCAGTCTACAGTCCATGGGGTCACAAAGAGTCAAACACGACTGAAGCAACTTAGCACACATGCTCACCCCATCCTTTTTTGTAAAGTTAAAACTGACCAGTCTCTTGGATTGTTGTAAGAATTACACAGGTTTATTCCTCTTCCATGGATTGAAAGCTGTGTTATCGAGCACACTAATATTAAATGTCTCATTAATTCTAGTTTTAAATCCTGCTGTATTGTAGATTCTTAAAGTATGTTCCCCTGTGTAATAAATATGCAACTTAAAATCCCTCCTTTATCCCCTGAAATCATTCATAAGCAAATATTTAATGGGTGCTAAAAAGCTCTTTTAATTGGAGGACCAAAGGCAGTTCTTCTTCAACCCTGACTTAAGGTGCTCCTAAACTCTTCTTTCATGATTTAGCAGCAGATTTTGTTTTATCATTGTGGGTAATCACCCTTCTATCTAGGAGTTTTCATTTTAGAATTACAAACACTGACTTTGAAGTCAGACAAATCTTGGCTTTAGATCTTAGCTCTTACTTTTAATATAGGAATGTGCTGTGTGTGCGTGTTCAGCTGTGTCTGACTCTTTGTGACCCATGGACTGTAGCCCACCAGGCTCCTCTGTTCATGGGATTTCCCCTGCAAAAATACTGGAGTCGGTTGCCATTTCCTCCTGCAGGGTATCTTCCTGACCCAGGGATGGAACCTGTGTCTCCTGCATTGGCAAGTGGATTCCTTATGGTACAGAGCGTTACATCGGGTTGGCTTGGCTGTATTTTATGACTGTGGTTGTGGTCATCATATAGCCATCGGAGGTGGTTGGTGGTCAGCAAGCATCGTCTGGAATCATCCTTTTCCCTGCATTTGAAAAGCACTGTTTCTTCACCTGTTTTATCATCCTCCTGATATGCTGGTTCTGGTTTTTCATATACAAGTGCTCTCTGCAAGCAATTAGAAGTCTACCCCAATACACAGAAACTTTTCAAGTCTCTGCTATATCACATTAGGTAATATCCCATTGGCCAAAGCAAGTCACGGGGCCAAGCCCAGAGATAAGCAGAGGGGATGGACTCCACCTTTTTATGTATTGTTGTTACTCAGTTGCTAAGTCTTGTTTGACTCCTAGCGAGTCAGACTGTAGCACGCCAGGCACTCCCCTCTCCTTCACTGTCTCCCAGAGTTTGCTCAAACTCATATCCATTGAGTTGGTGATGCCATCCAACCATCTCATCCTCTGTCGCCCTCTTCTCCTTCAGTCTTTCCCAGCATCAGGGTCTTTTCCAGTGAGGCAGCTCTTCACATCAGGTGGCCAAGGCATTAGAGCTTCAGCTTCAGCAAAAGTCCTTCCAATGAATGCCAAATATCACGGCCATTTTTCCTCTCAGTCTGCCACAAATACTAAGCAATAGATTCCCTGTCATTTTAAGACAAAATAATAATTTTCTTTATGTTGATAATAGTGCTTTGCTTAAATAAGCACTTAATCATTTCCAAGACCTGAGAGGTGACTTAGATAGGTATTCTTTTTCCCATTTATAGATGAAAATAACTGACATTCATAGAGTTTAAATAGCCATATCTGAGTTTACATAATGAATCAGCTTGGACAAGATTTTTGAAATCTTCTGATTGAAATTATGGTTCTTCCTAGACTATCAGACTTGGCTGATTAAAATTACTCCCTTTTAAAATTTCTTACAATTTTGGTATCTTTCTTTCGTTTTTTAAATTATGACCCAATGGTCATTAGTTTCCCAGTAAGCTTGATCCCTTTGCTTAATTCTTAAGACATAAGAATAATCCATTTACGAAATAGAAGAAAAGCTTCTTATAGCTTTGTAATCTAATTCTATCCTCAGTGGTTTCTGTCTGTCCTTTTGAAAACCTCATAACCCATCTTCTTCAATAGGCCATGTTGTAAGAGGTCAGACTGCTTGTGAAGGGGTTAAATGAGTTCTTATGGTCATAAGAAGTGCCTCCCTTTCAGTTTCACTGCATAACATAGTTTCACTACGGCTATCAATGCCCTAGTCTAGAAATCTGGATAAACAGTAGCCCCGAAGGCCTGATAAATTGCCTACTTACTTAGGAGGTAGTATAAGATCACGCTCAGGGTTCTATATTAGAGCTACATCACCATGACCCACAGTGGTTCTGTAACTGTGTTTGCAACAGTGCAATTTAAACCTAAAATTCAAGTTACTTATATTCCTGACCTCTTATTCTTATTATTTATTTTTTGGTTGAGAAGATTAATAATAACATTTATTTTGTATTTTATTTTATAACTTTCACATCTTCATTTAATTTTCACAAAAGATTAGGACATATAATAATACTATTATAAAATCTATGCTGCTGCTACTGCTGCTGCTAAGTCTCTTCAGTTGTGTCCGACTCTGTGCGACCCCATAGACAGCAGCCCACCAGGCTCCCCCGTCCCTGGGATTCTCCAGGCAAGAATACTGGAGTGGGTTGCCATCTATATCTCCATATAAATGAGAAAAAATAGACTCTAAAAGGTAGGTTACTTTCCTGGGATCATACAGCCAGAAAGAAGTGGGGCCCAAACTGGACATGCACCCCACCTGACCCCTCCCCCTCGTTTTCTTGACTCAATGCATATGCCTTCTTCATTATCTTGTTGCCTCAGTTTACCTTTGCAGAGCGATGGAGGATGTGCTGATTTCATTCTGGTCTCCCAGTACTGTTTATTTTGGATTTAATTTTATACTGAATTACACTGCTGTTTAACTGTTTCATAAGTCCTTGTTTTCCTAATGATATGGTCAGCTTTTTGGGCACTTTTCCTTCTCTGCTTCCCCCATGTCAGCCGCTGTCCTGTGGAGAACCTAGGAGAGCAAATGCTCATAGAACAGCCCAGCTTCTCAGTAAGAATGACCCAGGCTGAGCCTGTCTCACTGCTGCTGGAAAGTGATTGATGTTTTACTATCTCATTTACTTGTCCCTTTAGTTGAAAGCAGATGCCAGGTCACCCCAGAAACCCTGTTTTCTCCCCCTTGTATCTAGGCTTTCCCAAAGTACATCTGCTCCCATCCTACATTCATCCATGATTATTTGGCCCTACGTGGTGGATTTAAAATAGCTAATATGCATGATCCTCAGACATTTTGAGGTCTGCTGCAGGAGCGTGCAGCAAGTTGAAGGACTGTGAAGGTCATTCTCTCCTTATACCTGTGGTGAAGATATAGGCAGTTTCTGATGGCCACAGGGAAGATTTGCTGGGTCAGCAGTGTGCCATCCCCTCCCCCAGCCTCCTTCCCAGCCCTTCACTCCTCTTCTCCTTTCCAGTGTTAAGGCCACGTGCTGCTTCTTAGCTCAGCATCCCAAGCACATGTTCTATTTTGAGAGTACCTACTCCTTGACTTGGATAGGCCATGTGATATGTAATATACTTCATTCTCCTAGGTTTGCAAATCTCCATCACTTTTTAGGAAAACTGATTTTTGTGTGGTCAGAAAGTGCCAGCATTTCACCACTCCTCTTATTTTTACCAATTCCTTTCAAGCTATAAGGAAGGCTGCTGTAAGTGGTTGGATGTTTTATAGGTATTCACTTTTTTTCATATTTATTCACAGCATTTTGCTTGATGCTAGGATATGATAAAGAGCTAAAGCAGGAAGGATCTCTTTGTTTATAGTTTTTATGGATTGATAAGGGAAGAGAGGCTTCAGTCAAATGTTTAAATAGATAAATGTGGATTGCCGTTCTGGTAGGTGCTGCGAGGGAAGAGATCCGTGATGATTTATGGGACTAGAAGCATGTCAGGCAGATCAGAAAGCTTTACTGGGGAAGGGGCTCTGGAACTGACATTTGGAGGCAGGAAAACTTACAGCCCATGGAGAAGAGAGTCAAGACCAAGGGCAATTATGACTCAGGATGACCCTTACCTCTATTCCAGTACCAACAAATGTGCGGCTTTGGGGGTGGACAAGATATAGCAGGGAGACTTGACATTACCCAAGAGAATTGGAGAAGACATCCCTCAGGAGTATCCATTAAACTCAATCAGGAATAATGAGTAGAAATTATGTGAAGAGAAAGGGGAAAGAAGACACTCATGGGAGACTACAGAAGGGCCTAGCATTGTTGAGACTGAGTAGCTGGAGGAGGCAAGAATACAGACAGGGACACTCTGTGAGTGTTCTTTCAGGTAATGGTGATGTAAAATCTTATACTCCGAGATTCTTACTGTTGCATCTAAAACAAACTTCCTGGGCTCAGAAATTTTTCTACCAACCTCGAAAATAAAATGCTATTTAAAAGTCCAATTGATGTGTACACATCAAAATAAAATTACAGGAGAACACGCACACCCTTCATTAGTGATGCCACGTCTTCTAAAAAAAGGCTCACGTTAGTGGACTCCGAATTGAAACTCAAAATGAATGAAGTCTGAATCCTGAAACTTACTCTGTCCGGGGGGTTCTTTCTTTTCACATCCGTGGCGCTACCGCATGTCCCCTTTCTTTTCATGTGTGCTTTCCTGAAGGTGAGATGGGTACTCCTGCTTTGTGAACATCCTCAGATCGAGAGACCTTACCCTGGCTTCCTTTCCCATCTGACTTTCATAATCTTCCACTGGGGACTTCAATAAAAGGAGACTTCAAAGAAAATGAACCTAACAAAATTTAAATTGAAGAGCCTGTATTTTTTTTTTTCTTTTCACTTTTCTTAGTCTTCCTTGAACCAAGTATGATCAGTGATAGGTACTTGATGGACAAATTTCCCAGAGGCCTAGAATGAGGTTTATCTCAATAGCAAGTCTGCCCTGATCTCTCCCAGGTGAAAAGATGAGGAATTTTTTTTTTATTATTATCAGGTTGCATACTGTATTGGTTTGCACTACAAACAGAAGACCTCTTTCAACTGCCCATGTGTTGTCTTGTAAATTCGTCCTTTGTAGTCAAGAGACAAAGTCAAGTAGTATGATAATAATGCTTGTTTGCTACCACAGAAGAAAAAACTCAAATTTTTGCATAGTTGATATAGATGGTTATGAAAAATAGAATCCTACTAAAGACAGTGGATTTTCATGACAGAATATTTATGGTTCTAACACAGGATGAAGAGGAAGAAATCAAACAAGAAATTAACATGTTGAAGAAATACTCTCATCACCGGAATATAGCTACATACTATGGTGCTTTTATCAAAAAGAACCCACCTGGCATGGATGACCAACTTTGGGTATGTAGGACTGTCCACATTTGCTTTTCTTACTTAAAAAACCACCAAGACTGAATGTTTCATTTCTCTATCCTAATTACTGAGTTTGAGTAGGTACTTGTCCTTTATTCCATAATTTCCATAACATTGTGTTTGCCAACGTTTTCTCTCATTTCCTTGAATACCTGTCTGTCTTCTATCACTTAATGTGGACCATCTCTAAAGCTAATTGTTAAGTTCTCTTTTTCCCCACAACATGGCTACCTTTATTGAATTTTTATTATACTTTAGGTACCATGCTGTATTATAATATATATGTGTATACACACACACAAATATATATATATATATATGTTTACATTTATTTATTTGCTGTGCCACATGGCTTGCAGGATCTCAGTTCCCCAGCCAGGGCCTGACCTGAGCCTTGGCATTGAAAGCACTGAGTCCTAACCCCTGGACTGCCAGGGAATGCCCACCACATTATTTTCTTTTTATGAATTCTATCATTTATTCCAGCTCTTTGAGGTAGACATTATTATCTTCATTTTGAGGGGTGAAAAAACCTGTACTTTTGCTTAACCACTTGATGACAAGGAATTTAGTAGCCTTTAAAGATGAAGAGTTTTTATAAATCAGTAAGAAAATACGTGAAATGATTAATGGAAAGACTGAGTTAAGATAAGGCAGCAATTAAAAATAAGAAATATCAACTACCAATAAAGATGTTTTTAAAGTATAATCTTACTAACAGTATAAATACAAAAGAAAACAAGAATTAGATACCACTTCTTATCCAGTAGACTGGCAAAGGTTTTTTTTTTTTTTTAACTGATATACTCAGGATGGACAGTCACATCCTCTGCTTATAGAAATGAATGTTGGTACAACTTTACTTAAGGACAGTTGGAAAACACACACACACACACACAGAGATATATCTTTATCTATATTTAATCTCCCAAAGGAAATGCCTTACTTTTGACTCAATATTTTCACATACAGGAATGTATCCTAAATTTAACTATATCAAAATATATCTATTATAGATGCTAACCAATAGGGAATCACTTAAATAAATCCATTAGGGGACAATACTCAACCAGTTAAAATGATGTAGATCTATGTTTACAAATGGATGAACATGAACAATTATAGTAAGGATATTTTAGAGCCTTTTTAGAGGCTATGATTAGATATAGCACATTTTCATTTTTTTTCCAAAAAAAGAAAGAAAAAGGACCAATATGTACACATATATTACGATGGGGATGTCTAGAATAGTGAGCACCAATAACATTGAAGATGTTTGTTTCTGGGTAGTAATTTCAGTAATTTAATTTCTGAAACTTTTTTCCAAGGTCTTTTAAAAATATGTATATTTATTTATTTTTAGCTGTGCTGGTTCTTCATTGCTATGCAGGCTTTTCTCTAGTTGCAGTGAGCAGGGGCCGCTCTCTCACTGTGTGTGAGGACTTCCTGTTGTGGCTTTTCTTGTTGCGGAGCATGGGCTTCAGAGCACTCGGGCTCGGTAGCTGAGGCTCCCAGGCTCTGGAACACAGGCTCAATAGTTGTGGCACTCGAGCTTAAATACTCTAAGGCACGTGGGATCTTCTCGGTCAGGGACTGAAGCCTTGTCTCCTGCCTTGTCAGGCGGATTCCCCACCACTGAGCCACCATGTCATTTTTAATTGCTTCTCATTGGGTTATCTTTGCACCTTACAAAGACAAGTTCTGAGGACAAGGAACGTGTCTTTTGCATCTCAGTGTCTTAAACACCAGGAAGGGGCTGGGCATGTGATGCTGACAAAAGAGTTGTTTTATGAATGAAAGCAATATTATTGGTACACACTTGGTTGCTATTATTTTTGTTGGTTCAAACTGATAATTGCTACAGGTACTTTTGAAAGTTCAGCTTCCCCATGGCCTATAGGTTCAGGAGGATGTGATGAGATGGCATGAGTGTGAATATCTCTGTGTTCCCATAGGACTTCTATACTGCCAAGAATCTATCGTTTTAGCAAGGACTCCTGCCGTGCCATAAGCTGCAGCAGATGACAAGAGGAGAATGATAGCTGTTTTGATACTGTCTGCAGAGGCATTTTTTAGTTTGGTCAGAGCTATGGCTTCAGATTAAAAGAAAGTGTTAATATAGCTTTAGAATCACCTCCATTTTATCACCTGAGGTAGCACCACTATTTCCAGATGAGTCACACCTAGCTGTTAACATCACTCCTTTTGTGAGATGGGCCAGACCAGGTAGTTTTCTTATTAGGCTGAGCTATTAATATCAAAATTTGGGCATATATATTGTAAAGCATTGGTTGAGGAAGGCGAGGAGTGGTCAAACAGGTCAAACTTTTTATCCAGAAGCTGAGATTTTTTAAGCTGGAAAAAAAAATTAGCTGTCATTTATTTTATGGAGCCCAGTGAAGCTAATTTCTTTCTCAGAGCCTCCGAGCGCATTAATGGATGGACACAGAATAAGAATGCAGACATCCTGAAATATGACCATGTAGCTTGGCCTGAAGTTCTGTGAAAGACATTGGAAGTTGTTGTTTTAAATGAGCAAAATTTGCAGTCCGTTTTCAGATTGGCAGTGGGAGGATGCAGCAAGCCTGTTTGCATCTGCAGGGTACCAACAGGAGGTTTGATGCTCTAGAAATGAGTCACTGCTTGCCAGTTCTTACCCTGGCCCATTGCTCTTGTCGTGGAGATGGCTGTGGTGGCTGGGAACCAGGAGCTTGCGTGCGTATGTGTTCATCTGTTCACCCACTCATTCATCCATCCAACAAATACATACCAAGCACTTGTTAGGCGTGAGGCACTCTTCTAGACACTTAAGATAAGAAACATCAGTGAACGAAACTGATGGAAGCCCCTAGTTGCACGCAGTGTACATTCTTGCTACAGACCACAATCGTATTAAGTCAGAAAACTATTCGAAAAGCTGAAAGTGCATATGCCTAGAAGAGCAGGGAAAGGCTAATGAGGATGCAGATAGGGGCTGCAGTGGCCAGGGGAACCGCCTTGTGAATAACTTTGAGCACTCCAGGCATGGTGTTTTCAGGATTATCGACAAGGCCAATGTGACCAAAAGATGTGGGAGATGGGGCCAGATCAGGCAAGGGCTTACAGGGCATTGGCAGGATGTCGGCTTTCCCTCCGAGTGAGGTGGGAGCCACTCAAGGGTTTTGAAGGGGGTGGGGGAAAGAATCTGACTCACAGAGTGAAGGAGTCCCTCTGGGTGCTGGGTTGAGAGTAGGCCAGATAGGGGCCAGAGGAGAAGCAGGAAGGACCAGGAAGGAAACTGTTGGAGCAAGCCAGTCCCCTTCCTGAAGTTCACAAAAGGGCATTTGTAAGTAGTGATCACGGGCCACGTGGGGAGGACCCCTGCCTTCACATTCCATTTTTCCCACTTGCAATCAGATGCTGCTGGCAAAACACAGTAGCTTCAGGCCCCACATCCTGCTTGGAAGCAGGGGACCTCCCCTTCGTCAGATGCCCTTTTTTGCCCATGCAGAGGACTGTTCTGACCGTCCCCACTAGCTAGTCCATCAGCTTCTGTGTCACTGAGGATGAAAATACAAAGCTATGAAAATATCTCATAGGTACAAGAGCATCATTTCTTTTTATAGTTGTTCGATTTGATAAGAAATTCCCTGGTAGCTCAGATGGTAAAGCGTCTGCCTGCAGTGTGGGAGACCCGAGTTCAATCCCTGGCTTGGGAAGATCCCCTGGAGAAGGAAATGGCAACCCACTCCAGTACCCTTGCCTGGAAAATCCAATGGACAGAGGAGCCTGCTAGACTACAGTCCATGGGGTTGCAAAGAGTCAGACACGACTGAGCAACTTCACTTTCTTTCTTTGTAGAAAATTAAAGGCAGAACAGAACATAATAGTTGGGAAATTAGTACCAGATCACAATATTGATGCAAACTTGGTTATAGAATATAATAGTGTGTACTGGGTCCAAGGCCTCTGACTCGTCAAACCACAGGCATTCTGTGTTAACAACAATGGCAAGTAATATTTATCACCTGCTTAACATTTGCAGTCATATATTTGTTTGCATTGTCATATTATTTCACTATATCTTCATAACTACTCTACAAATTAAATATTCTCATTATCCCCAGTTTATTACAGATGAGGAAATTAGGCTCAGAGAACTTAAGAAGTTTGCTTGAGGATTCACAGCTACTGGGTGATGAAGCCAGTGTGTTAGCTAACCTCAAGCTGCCTGATGCTAGAATCAAACCCTGCATTCTTCTCCTTTTATTTGTAAAATAGTTTCAGAAGTTGCAAAAAATAGGTCAAAGGTTGGTGTTCCACGTAGGACTGAAGCTTTGTGTTTAAACCTGTATTTTGGCAGGGGCCTGCACCCCATAGCGTGCAGGATCTTAGCCCCCTGCAGTGGGAGTATGGGGTCTTAACCACCGGGACCGCCAGGGAAGCCCCTAAACAAATTTATTTTTGAGTTCACTATTCATTTCCATTCATGAAAATTTCCCGTGAAAATTTTCAGTTTCCCCAGCTTTCCGAGAGGATAGCGAGACCTGTTAGCTGCTGCTACAAAGATGGTATTTCTTAGGTCTTAGAAATATACTTTGAAAAGTACATTAAACCCTTTGGGAGTGTTTTAGCAAATAATTGCAAAGGTCACAGAGAGTTGACTCTTTGGGTTAATGGCATTCTTTTAGGATTACATTTCTTTAAAAATATTATTATGGATTAAATAGAGACAGAGCCTGTAGCAACCAAGAGTAGCACTCTAACATTTATTCCCAGTTTTCAGACCACAGGAACTATTCCCCAGGTACTTCTTGTGCTGTGGCTGGAGGCCAGAAGTTTGCACATATGCCACCAGCCAATATAAGTGCTGTTTTAGGTGTCTGATTGAATTATAACCTGTGTGAATTCTATCAGTCTTGTCACAGAGATAAACTCTTGTTTAGTCCCAGCTCTTTGTGGAATTACAACTACTTCTGATAATGGCCAAGTAATTCTCCCTTATCAACTGCTCAGGGCCTGATCCGGAAATCAAAAAAGGGAGCTCTTTCAATAAAGATTCCAATCTCTCCGAAACAAGGCGCCCTGACACACAATACGGCCATCTCATTCTGCTCCGTCTCAGCAAAGAGAGGCCCTCCACTTTGCTGCATGCCCTTCAGACACTGGGAGTGACAAGGCCTGTCTATTAAATGGGCGAATTTCCTCAAGTTAGAAAGCAAAATCACACATATTTTGCCATCTCTTTTGATACCACCACAACAATCACAGGGCTAGAATATCTTATAAAAGGAAATAAATTTGATTAGATTCCAAAATGTAGGTTGGTCTAGTAAGATGGTGGCTCAAGTGGTGAAGAATTCTCCTGCCAATGCAGGAGACACAGGTTCAGTCCCTGGGTTGAGAAGATCCTCTGGAGAAGGAAATGGCAACCCACTCCAGTATTGTTGCCTGGAGAATTCCATGGACAGAGCCTGGCAGATACAGTCTATGGCGTCGCAGAGTCAGGTTCTACTGAGTGACTGAGGACACATGTAAATAAAACTAAATTCTTTATTTTAGTTTTATTACTAAAGAATTCCCTTCCTTCGTATTTTCAACCTAGGTTATTTGTCTGGAGAAGTAACTGAGTCTTATTATTTGTGAGTGGAAAATTTTAAGACTGAGTAGATAGTAGGAAGAGTGATTATACACTGTTTCCCAGTCTTGGAGCTGCCCCACTGCATGAGCTATAGACACAGAATGTAAGTTACTTAAATACAAACACAGAGCTAAAGTTACACCTGATTTAATACTGTGCAACTGAGCTTGAGTTCAGCTTTAATGGAGCCATTTTTATGAATTAATGGGTGATTAAGTGACGAGAGTGTGAAAATGATTTCTTTTTTTATTCTAATGAACTTCATTTGAACTGTGCCTAAACTGCTTTTTACCTTAGCAAAAGGTAGACTTGATGTATGCCCAAAGTTACTCTCTCTGCTCAGCAACCATCCTCTGCTAAGCTTCCTTTTGGGCTTCCCAGGTAAAGAACCCACCTGCCAATGCAGGAGACATAAGAGACTAGGGTTCCATCCCTGGGTCAGGAAGATCCCTTGGAGGAGGGCATAGCAATCTGGAGAATCTCATGGACAGAGGAGCCTGGCAGGTTATGGTCTATAGGCCCCCAAAGAGTTGGACACATACAACTGAATCAACTTTGCAGAAAGTTACTCTGTTAATGGTCTACATAACCCTCTGGTTCCTATTCCAGATTAATTTTGAGTCAACGGCAATATTCCTATTTGCATTACACTTCTCAGAATTCTCAACTACCAAGTTTCTTAGTCGTGAGTCCTAAGTCTTCTAAAGCCAGTGTTGTTTTTTCCTTTTTCTGTTGTTAACTTTTCTGAAAACTTGTTCCCCTGTCACTACCCGTAAATTCTTTCTAAGAGGGAGACTTGTAAATTTCATATAACCTTTGAGGTTAGTCTCTGATTTGATCCAAGGCTCAAATGGACATGTTATGATTTATCTCTAATAGGATATACCCTTCAGAAGATCTTGCGTGCTTTCTGAGAAATTTGAGCACCAGATACCAAATCCAGGAGGCAGCTAACTTCTCTTTCCTTGAATGCTACCATGCTAACTCTGAGACGGCTCTCTCCTTAGACATGGGCGACCACAGAGCATTTCTAGCTGTCAGTTGGGCAGGTTTCTTGTTGCTAAGAAAACCAGCTGGCTTAGTACATTCAAACTCTGATTGTTATTCTCAAAATACATATCCAGAAACTTTATTGACAAAATCTGAGATTTCACATCATTGGGGCTCATCTTTTTATCTTTGGAACACTTAGAATATGTAGTTATAAGCATTCTCTTTTCGAGTCTAAAAATATAATTCAGAAGCCAAAGGAGTTTTTGTTTCCCCGAATACATGCTGGTTTAAAAATAAATGCAAAAACCTGTTTAGGTTTCTCAGTTGGTTTCCCAATTTGAAATTGCCAACAGTTTTGCTGTTGCTTTACGGCAAAACAGTTTGCTTTACCTTTCCATCAGTTGATTGAAATGATAAATGTAAACCCAGCAATTGTTGTACCTCTGTACACACATTTTTTTTTTTTTTATTATTGTGCGACTTAAACTCCCTTTGGCAAATGAAGCTGCATTCTGTAACAAAGTACTGAGTTTGGGTTTTATTTATACCTTTGTAAATCATGCAGATGGGATCTGTGGCTGTTCCCAGCTACACATGATACAAATATCCTGTGCCTTGCTGATGTTTCTGGACCTTCAAGGTCAATAGGCTGATCCTTTGCAGACTTTTGAATTCTTAGAAGTTTATCTTCCTTCCCTTTTCTTAGATTGTCTGTGCAATCGCTTGGTGCGGTTGTTGTTTAGTTACTGAGTCATGTCCGACTCTGTTGTGACCCTATGGACTGTAGCCTGCCAGGCTCCTCTGTCCATGGGATTTCCCAGGCAGGAATACTGAAATGGGTCGCCATTTGTTTCTCCAGGGGATCTTCCCAATCCAGGGACCAAACCCAGGTCAGGTCTCTTGCATCTCCTGCATTGGTAGGTGGATTCTTTACCACTGAGCCACCAGGGAGGCCCTTGGTGCAGACTTCCTTCACTTTAGGCCGACCTTCATCCCCTTGCTCCTTCCTCTTCCTGTCCTCTCTCTCATCTCCTCTTTTACTATAAAAGGGAAGGAATCTGTTAGTGGTCATTCTTCTTGTGGGTGACTGACTAGTGACATTTGGGTTAATATGTTGCTGTCAAGGCAGTCTGGGCTAGTCCCACAGTTTTAAAATAGCTTAAAACTTTGTTTCTTGTTAGCGAGTAAGTTAATACCTTTGGGACCCCAGAAATCATCCTAAGCCTCTTAGGCTGGTTCTGAGAATAGACTTTTTAAAATTCTTTCAGAGGTGACTAGGGTTGGAAAGGGCAAGTTAAAAGTGACCACATCTGCTGATTCCAAACCCACGCCCCTCCCAGTTAGGGGGTGACCTCAGGGAGGGCTGAGATAGTGCTTCGGACACTCCATCTGAGATCCGCTGAGGCCAGAGAGCCTTGACTTCTGTACTGTCCTGAAGGAGGAAGAATGAACAGGAGGGCATTAAAAGAAAACAACCTCCTTATCCCACAAGCTCTAAGAGAAAACCTCCTGCTCATCAGACCAAAAAAAAAAAAAAAAAGTGATAAACAACCATGCAAATTGTGAAATATGCTAGAACTCTTTGTTTTAAAATTTTTTTCATTTTAGTTCAGATAGAAATAGCTTCCCACGTTCGACAACCCAAGCAACCTTTTCCCTAATAACTGGGTTGCACTATGCACACTGTGCTGCTTTTTAAATATCTTCTCCTTGACACGGTTCCAGGTGCGGCCCCGGCCCAGCCCCCATCGTGCTTGAGCGCAGTTCTGTGTTCACCTTCAACTTGACCTTCCTCCTGTCTTCCCAAGTGACATGCATGTGTATTTTCATTGTCTGACCCAGTTATGTAGGTGATAGTGAGTGAGAATTTCAAATATAAGATTCTTGTTAAACGTCTCCCACCGTCTTCCAACCTGCCGAATAAAAAGCTCCAGTGTCCTGGGATGCACCTGTGTGTCTTCTTGCTGTGTGATACAAGCTTGAAGAAAAAGAGCTGCGTCCTTGGTCCTCTTTCATTAATAGAAGGTTTAGAAGCACACGCGCCCAGTGCCCTTTATAGGTGCCCTTTTAGCCGTTTCCTAACCAAGTGAAGTGGATCTTGGGAAGCTATCAATGCTGTCTTCCAAGCTGGATTTTTTTTTTTTTTAATAAAGGCAAACAGACCAAAGAATGGATAAATAATAGAATCTGAGAATTCTGGCTACCAGAAGCTTTATATTCTGTAAGACAGTGTTCACATCAACTATGTAAGGCTGATGCTTTTGTTTTAATAGTGATGGTGGCAGAGTGCTGAACCCAGTGAAGTTAGGGAACATGCCCAAGGCCATATAGCTAGTAACTGAGAAAGTATGATGCTTTCAACCCGCTCTAGTTGCTTAATGAGTATATATACCATGAATAAGGCTGGGGACCAAAACTAAGCTTCTTTTCCAAATAAATAAAGAAAAGGGAATTGAGGGGAAGCAAAATGAATGAAACAATAAGTGCAAACCACTCAGCCCAGTGCCTGGCACATGGTAGATTCTCAGTAAATGTTAGCAAGTATCGTTGCCCCAGTGTCAACTCTTTGAGGACTTCCTTTCAGGGAAAATATTAATGATGCATTATTTCTTGCTTTGCAAGATGTAAAGTTATTGACTTATCGCTGCTGGGCTTGGCATGTTGAGCCCTGTTTCTGTTTATTAATGTGATGAGGTTACTTGTGGTGAAGGAGGGTCCCCACTGTGCAGTGGCAGTGATTATCAGTGTTGCTGTGAGGCTGCGGGAACTGACTGCTAGCAAATGCTCGTTTCTTTTTTTTCTCTCTCCTTTTTTAAAAAAAGAAAAAATCCCATTACATAATTTAACAATCATTTTGTTCCATAGTGAGTTGAAAAGAACTTAGCAGCCTTCAGCTGGAGCTGAATGGAGGAGCAAATTATAGAAATCACTGACATTAGTGCCTGGCTAGCACGGGATTGTTTCCTACTGAATATTTGAAAGTATTCTGTCCAATCTAATTTTGAAAGACTGGAGTCAGTGGGCTTCCACTGCTTTCCTTGGGAACTGTAATTACGTGGCCTAATAGAGCTCAACGCTGGGGCATTTTCTCCAGCAGATGCAGGAGCAGTGGATGCACTTGTAGGGGGTATGGTCACTTGCTTTTCAAAATGGGATTTGGAAAAGGAACACAAACATGTTTTGCTCTCTAGAAGAAAATGTTCTCTCTCTACCCAAGGATGTTTCTTTGGTCCATCCTGCTGCTGTTGAAACACAGTTTACATAAATAGGATTTTCTTTAACTTTGTATTTATAGAGAATCCCCCAAATATGCAAAAATGGACAGAACTGTATCAGTTCAGTTCAGTTCAGTTCAGTCCAGTTGCTCAGTCATGTCCAACTCTTTGCGACCCCATGAATCACAGCACGCCAGGCCTCCCTGTTCATCACCAACTCCCGGAGTTAACTCAGACTCATGTCCATCAAGTCCGTGATGCCATGCAGCCATCTCATCCTCTGTTGTCCCCTTCTCCTCCTGCCCCCAATCCCTCCCAGCATCAGAGTCTTTTCCAATGAGTCAACTCTTTGCATGAGGTGGCCAAAGTACTGGAGTTTCAGCTTTAGCATCAGTCCTTCCAAAGAATTCCCAGGGCTGATCTCCTTCAGAATGGACTGGTTGGATCTCCTTGCAGTCCAAGGGACTCTCAAGAGTCTTCTCCAACACCACAGTTCAAAAGCATCAATTCTTCGGCGCGCAGCTTTCTTCACAGTCCAACTCTCACATCCATACATGACCACTGGAAAAACCATAGCCTTTACTAGAGAACAGTATAATGTGCCCCAAACTAGCCCCAACAATCGTCAACCAGTTGTCAATCCTGTCCCATCTATACACTCATCTACTTCCTCCCTTCTGTTATTTTGAAACAAATTTCATCTTTTCTAAAAAAAGAAAAAGTCTGGTAAAATGCACATAGCCTGAAAGTTGCCATTTTAATAATTTTAAGGTGTATAACAGTGAGATTAAGCACCCAATGTTGTGCAGCCATCACTCCTGTCTAGTTCCAGAACTTTCTTATCACCCCAGAAAGAAGCTTTCTACCCCTCAAGCTGCAACTCCCATTCTTCCCTCCCCCTGAAAAACCACTAATCTGCTTCCGTTCTCTGCGGATTTGCCGATTCTGGATATTTCATGTAAGTGGATTATACAACATACAGCTTTCTTCTTCTGGCTTCTTTCAGGTATTAATATCATGATGTTTTCAAGATTCATCCACATTGTATCATGCATCAGTACTTCATTCCTTTTCATATCTGAACAATACTCTATTGTATGGATATACTATATTTTATTCATCTGTGATGATGGACAGTTTGGTTATTTCCACATTTCGTATATTGTGAACAGTGCTGCTTTGATCATTCATATGCAAGTTTTTGTTTAAACACACGTTTTCAATTTTGAGGGGTAGGTATATATCTAGAAGTGAAATTGCTAGGTCATATGCTATTTCTTTTATTTATATATATATATAAATGGTATATATATTTATATATATACTATTATGGTATTTATATATATATAATATATAAATGGTATTTCTAACTTACTGAGGAACCATCTAACTGTTTGCCACAGTTTACATTCTCTCCAACCATGTAGGAGCGTTCTAATTTCTTCACATTCTTGCCAACACATGATTTTCTGTTTTACTTTTTTTAAATTTAAATTATAGTCATCCTAAAGGGTGTAAAGTGGTATCTCATTGTGGTTTTGACTTGCATTTTCCTAAAGACTGTTGACGTTGAGCATCTTTTCATGTAATTGTTAGTCATTTGTCTATCTTCTTTGGAGAAATGCCTATTCAGGTGTTCACCCCTTTTTCAATTGTGTTGTTTATATTTTTCTTGTTGAGTTATAAGTGTTCTTTATAGATTCTGGATACTAGACCCTTATTGGATATGTGATTTGCACATGTTTCGTCTATTCTGTGAGCTGTCATTTCACCCTCTTGATACTGTCTTTTGATGCACAAGATTTTTAATGTTGATGAAATCCAGTTTCTCTCCTTTTACTTATTTTTGTTGTTGTTTGTGCTTTTAGTGTCAAAGTTAAGAAACCATTGCCAAGTCCATGGTGGTGGAAATTTACCCCTTGTTCTCTCCTAAGAGTCTTACAGTTCTAGTTCTTATATTTACATCGTTGATTCATTCTAAGATAATTTTTTATATGTGATATGAGGTAAGGATTCAACATTATTCTATTACATATGGATATCCAGTTGACCAAGCCTCATTTGTAGAAGAGACTCTCATCATATCATTTTATCTTTAGTATTGATACTTCAGGATGCTTCTCTAAAATATGATTATTTTTTACATAACCACAATACTATTATCACCCTTAAAAAATGTCAACCACATTTCCTTGATGTCAGCAAATATCTAGACTATAGATTGTTCTCAAAATTTCAACAGCTTTTTAAAAAAATGTTAGTGTCCAGATAAGTTGCATTCACTGCAGTTTGTTAGTAGACTGTTTTAAATGTTATTAAACTTACAGATTTCCCTTCCATCTCTTCTTCTTTCATTATATATATTTGTTGAAGCGAATGGGCCATTTACTCTTTGGCGTTTTTTATCCTAGGTTTTATTGATTGTATCCCCATCATGTAATGTGTTTGCTCCTCAGTCCTCTTAATTTCCTATAAACTGGTAACTGGAACTAGATGCTTGATCAGATTTAGTTTGGGGTTTTTGTTTTGCTTTGTTTTAGGCATGATTACTGCTTAGGTGATGTTATGTTACCCTAATCAAGAGATAAATCTTAGCTGGTTATTTTCTTTTTATTCGAGCAGCCATTGATGATTGGTGCTTAAATCCACTAATTTATCAGAGGTTGTGAAATAGTGATATTCTAATTCCATTATGTCCTTTTCATTTATCAGATGAAATATTGTTTTTGTGAAGAAAAGTTTTAGCTCTTTTATTATGTAATCATGGTAGTAAAACTTGTAAAAGAAAGGCAGTGTAAATTCTTGATTTTTTCCCCTTTGTTTACCAGTTTAAGTATAAGAAATTAGTTCTTCAGTTTCTTCAAACAGTGCCAGTTATATTCTTTTTGAGGGGATGTTTTTATTAATGCATTTACTTAAGCATATTCCGTGTGTTTCAAGACATTGCAGTTATTATTATTTTTAAAAAGTTTTATTTATTTATTTTAATTGGAGGCTAATTACTTTACAGTATTGTAGTGGTTTTTGCCATACATTGACATGAATCAGCCATGGGTGTACATGTGTTTCCTATCCTGAACCGCCGCCCCCCAGCCTCCCTCCCTATCCCATCCCTCAGGGTCATCCCAGTGCACCAGCCCTGAGCACCCTGTCTCATGCATCAAACCTGGACTGATGATCTGTTTCTCATAGGATAGTATACACGTTTCAATGTTCTTCTCTCAAATCATCCCAACCTCGCCATCTCCCACAGAGTCCGAAAGACTGTTCTTTACATCTGTGTCTCTTTTGCTGTCTCGCATACAGGGTTATCTTTACCATCTTTCTAAATTCTATATATATGCATTAGTGTACTGTATTGGTGATTTTCTTTCTGATTTACTTCACTCTATATAATAGGCTTGAGGTTCATCCACCTCATTAGAACTGATTCAAATGCATCTTTTTAATGCCTGAGTAATATTCCATTGTGTATACATACCACAACTTTCTTATCCATTCATCTGCTGATGGACATCTAGGTTGCTTCCATGTCCTGGCTATTGTAAACAGTGCTGCGATGAACACTGGTGTACACGTGTCTCTTTCTATTCTGGTTTCCTCGGTGTATATGCCCAGCAGTGGGATTGCTGGGTCGTATGGTAGTTCCATTTCCAGTTTTTTAAGGAATCTCCACACTGTTTCCATAGTGGCTGTATTGGTTTGCATTCCCACCAACAGTGTAAGAGGGTTCCCTTTTCTCAGCACCCTCTCCAGCATTTATTGTTTGTAGACTTTTTTATATCAACCATTCTGACTGGTGTGAGATGGTACCTCATTGTGGTTTTGATTTGCATTTCTCTGATAATGAGTGATATTGAGCATCTTTTCATGTGTTTGTTAGCCATCTGTATGTCTTCTTTATGGAAAAATGTCTGTTTAGTTCTTTGGCCCATTTTTTGATGGGGTCGTTTATTTTTCTGGAATTGAGCTGCATGAGCTGCTTTTATATTTTTGAGATTAATTCTTTGTCAGTTGCTTCTGATTCTCAGCTTATCCCATTTTGGCCAGTGAGACCTCTTAAAGTTGACTCTTTGATCTTTTCTAGCATGATCTTATAGTCTTTCATAGCTTCCTGGCTCTCATATATGATAATTTTACAGGTTTTTGCAGGGGCTGAAGCATGCTCTTGTGTGGTGCTTTTCAAATTTCTTTACAAGAGCCCTTGATCGATCTGTGTACTTTCACCAGCTCTCTGGAGAAGAGTGGAGAGTTTTGTTATGCTTTATAAAATCATAAGAAGACAAATCAGAATGACATTGGAAACTCATTCAGAAAACTAATTTTATGAGTTTTTAAAATAATTTTTTTAGTTTCACCTAGGCATTTAGGGGAAAAAAGAGAATGTTCTTTCTGCCCAGAGATTTTTTGCAGCCTGATGGGTTATCTTTTAGGACCTGGTGACGTGGTGCTGATGTTAGGAATGCACATTTGGACAAAGCCAAAATCATCAATGTGATTTCATTATGTCTCTATTTTAGTTCTGTTTCTAGTGTCAAATCAGAGACTGATTGCTAGTCATCCTAAACTCTTTTCTTATAATTATGTTTAAAGGTACCTAATAAGTTGACTTTTGCTGAAGACTTTTGAAGAAGAGGGAGAATGTATGGAAATGGATGTGTTTTTCTAAATGTAGAAAATGAATGTAAAAGCAGATGGATTGCTTTTTTTCTTCTAGTCTCTACTTCGCCATTAAGTAAGGGAGATGTTTATTTTCTGCCTATTTTATAAAGTTGCCGAGTCCTGTAATGAGTTTATATTTATAGAGAACTTGGAGCTTTCTGGATGAAAGGTGCTAAATTAGGGCTTATTGTTTAGTGAATTTATCTGATATGTCCAGCCTCTTGGGAACATTTGCTGAAGTTAATTAAAAGCAGATAGTCCTCACTCTGACAGCTTACAGTGCCACTTACAAACCAATAGCATAAACAATGTGCACTTCTATTGTTCTGGCTTGGGATTGCCTAGACAACCACAGCTCTTTCAGAGAGGGGGATGAGCCTGCTTCTGTAGGAAAGATGGGCTTGACCACTAGGTAAAACCACAAGGATAGTCTCAGTTCCATCTGAACCAACCTAGCTGCCCTCATTTAAGACACACACTTAGAATATGGAGATTTTCCTCAATTTCCAGTTGTAATTTTCAGTTTGGAAAATTAAAAATAATCTTTCCAGGACTTCCCTGGTGGTCCAGTGGTTAAGACCTTACCTTCCAATGCAGGGGATGAGGCTTCAATCCCTGGTCAGGGAGCTAAGATCCCACATGTCTCAAGGCCAAACAAATAAAGCATTAAAAAAAGAAGCAATATTTGTAACAAAATTCAATAAAAGCTCTAAAAATGGTCCACATCAAAAAAAAAATCTATCATTTGAAGGAAAAAATAAAGATAAAAATTTGTTTTATATGTCATTTTATGATCACTTTTTCTTTGCAGAAATGGCATTCCAAAGCAACCAACTGGATACCTTATACTTTCTTAACACAGTGGAAGTCTTGAAGTATAATTATAATAATGGCCTATTTGCTTCCTTTGCCAGTTGGTGATGGAGTTTTGTGGTGCAGGCTCTGTCACTGACCTGATCAAGAACACAAAAGGTAACACGTTGAAGGAGGAGTGGATTGCGTACATCTGCAGGGAGATCTTACGAGTAAGTGACAACATGGGAAACCTTGGGAGGTATTGAACTTTACACTGACTTTCCACTAATTCATTCCATAATCCATGTCGGAAACCTCCTTAGAGCTTTATTCTAACAGTGATGGTGGCAGTGGTATGTGTTGTGGTCTGCTGTTATGAAGGGAGAGCCATTCTGAATAGGCTTCCCGGGTGGCTCAGTGGTAAAGAATCTGCCTGACAATGCAGGAGACACGGGTTCAATCCCTGGGTCAGGAAGATCCCCTGGAGGAGAAAATGGCAACCCACTCCAGTATTCTTGCTGGGAGAATCCCATGGACAGAGGAGCCTGGCGGGCTACAGTCCATAGGGTCGCCAAGAGTCACATACAACTGAGCAAAAAAACTGAACAAACAAAAAAAACTGAAAAGCCATGTGCACTCTCTTTGGAAAGGTTAGTTGGGTGATTTCCCTTAACCTGGGATTCATTTCCTATGGGGTTTCCAGTTGGAATTCTGATTTTAGATCACAGAGATAGTTTTCTACTTAGGAGATGGATTGTTTAAGGATATTTTGGTCACTTGTTTGAGTTTTCAACTTGTGAAAGTGTATAACTAATTTAGGCTTGTATGACGTTAGCCATTTTAGTACATAAAACCTAGTTTAACTGATTTTACCTTAAAAAGTTTCTTTGAGACAGCCTCTAAAATCAGTCAAAACAGTTGGGCAAGAATGTACCCATCTGCCCAGTTGTGCCCACAAATTCCAGAGTCAGACAGTCTGCACAGCAGTGTCATATTTGCTGAGTTCACTTCAGGAAGATAACTAGTCATATTTGAGTTTGTTTGGGTCAGTTTACTTATCTCTTGCTATTAATAAGGAGGCTGCTATATGTCCACTGAACATTCCTATACTAGATCTGCTTGACATTTATTTATTTGTTCTGCTTTCTTAATATAAGGGAACAAAACATGAAACTATTACATAAATTAGAATGTTTGGTATTGTAATGATGTTATTTCTCCCCAGTCTGATCCTTGGTATCATAAACTGCCTCTTCAAATCCTTCTAGATACACTTGTGGATGTACAAGCTGATTTTTTAAACATATGAAAATAACAAAAAGCCAAGAATAATCAAGGCAATTTTGAGGAACAAAGGTGAAAAATTTATGCTGCCGGTTTTCAGGACTTGTTATAAAGTTGCTAAGTAGTTAAGACAGGGTGGTATTGTCATAAGGATAGGCAAATGGCCAAGGAAATAGAACAGAGAGTCCATGAACAGGCCCACTTCTTCTGGTCACCTGATTTACAACCAGAGCAGTGCTACAGTGCATGGGGAAAGTACAGAAAATAAATAAAAAATGACAACACTTGGGTATCCAATGCTTGCATTCGCAAGCATAGATATAATATGATTTACTTCAGTATGCCACTTTTAGATTCTTGTAGGTTACAGTGTATCTGAGAAACCACCTTAGAACAAGTCTGTTTTTAGAACTCATACCACATAAAAGCCAAAGTCAGGATAATTCATGGAAAAATGGAACACAATGAGGTTGAGATGTCACTGAATAATTATTTCACATAATGAACACAAAGTCACAAATATCATAAAGCACTAAAAATGACAGTGGTGAATATTAACAAAGAAATAAAAATTGCTGTTTTCCTTTTTTTTTAATGTGAGCCATTGGTTAAAGCTAATGGGAAATTTCTTGGTTGGTCTGAGTAATACTGTGCTTAATTAAAATTATATAATAGAAGGTAACTTTTAAACTTTTCAATTCAAAAATTGCCCCCAAAAGTGGGGACTTCTGTTAAATCAGTTTTCTGTACAGACTCTGTAGATGTTCCGGGTACCAGCTGGCACATACAGGTGGTCCTGACTTTTCAGAATGCTGTTAGCTGAAACATGTGCATGTTGGAACCAGTCATATCATGGCTTGTGTGGTTCCTTGTTACCTGAGATCAGAGTTGATAGGCAAGCGTTTCATTTAGCGCAGTACCGTGCATCATAAGGACTGCCTGTATATTTATTTCAGTTTATACTGATCAGTTGCTTGCAGCTTAGGATAAATGAATATTGTGCTACATTTGAATTATGACCACATGAAAGATATGAATACAATAATGAAAGTATCTCTGGGTAAGTTTAAATTTTTTGGATCATTAACATCCAAAATACGTTTTTTTGCACCTGGATTTATATTCCTGTTAACCCTTCCCGACTCTCTGTCACTCCAGGGGCTGAGTCACCTGCATCAGCATAAAGTGATTCATCGAGATATTAAAGGGCAAAATGTCTTGCTGACTGAGAATGCAGAAGTTAAACTAGGTAAGAACAGAATCCAGTGAGCCTAGGAATTACAGGAATTGGTAGGATTGTTTCAGCTGTTTTTCTTTTTAAATAATGAACATAAATGTATCACTGTGTATTTGGAGGTCATTGTACCTAGACTGGAAACGAACATGTTTCTTTTCCTATTTAAAAAACATTTTTTAAAAGCACTTTCAGGAATGAATTGGTATACAATATTATAAGTAGAACCATGTGCTTAATCAATGTGTAGAAATAACTGAGCTTGTTTTTTAAGCAAAGAGCCTTTAGATTAGAAGTGGCTGACCTTGAAACGGTTTCCCATATCTTATAGTTTGTCTATGTTGTTGCTGCTGTACCAGAACAATGATGACTTATTTTTTAATTGAAAATATCCACACACATTTAGAATAATGAATTTCCTGCTATATTCCCCTGTATTTTAAGTGCTGTTTCCATCGATTTCATTATTACCTAGGGCACCTATACAAAATGGATGCTTAAAATTCTACTTTACACACATATTGATCATCCCACTTCCGTCTGCCAGAGTTATCAGTGAGGGAATCCTTTTCTCTGGTCCTTTCTGTTAGAGCCCTTCCCACAATAAATCTGGGATTTTCCAGATAAGGTAGAGAATGCCCACATGCATTTGACTGCTTGATGTATATAAGTAAGAGCATACATTGACAGATATCCTGTAAGATATGCAATTTGTCTTCTAGAAAAGAATCACTGTCCATATGATTGTTTCTTTTCAAGAGATTTAAATATCTCCTGTGCTTATATCCCAAACATTCGCTCTTGCCTTTTTGTTAAAATAGATAATTTCCATTTTTTTTCTTAGTTAGCATTTGGGACCAAGCTTTCATCTCATGAATATTCCCTTTTAAAACAAAAGCATACATTAGGTAGGGAAAGCAGTTATATATGTACTGACTACATAAGCTATCCTCAGAATGTTCACTCATCGCTATTAACAGTTACTTGTGAGAGACTATTATGTTCCAGATCATGTACAAAATGCTTGAAGGTAGATGATTTCACTTAAACATTACAGCAGCTCCATGTGACTCTCAGCATCCTCATTTTATGGATTAAGAAAATGAACCTCTAAAAGATTTATCTGCTAGGTCACATACGAATAAGTGTCAGAAATGAGATGCAAATATAGGCAGTCTGACTCCAAAAACTTAGCTGATTACCACTTTCTTTGCATCCTCTAAACACTCTCCTTTATGGTCCAAGCTTGCCTTTTATTTAACACCTATTTTTGGTCCTCCATGGAGCCCTGATATAACCAGATATAACTCCTTGTGATTTTCTCATTGGTGTACTTTATTCATTTATATTAATATATGCAATTTAAACTTATACATTCACTAGAGATTATCATGGGCTTCCCTGGTGGTTGAGATGGTAAAGAATCTGCAATGCAGGAGACCTGAATCGGGAAGATCCCCTGGAGAAGAGCATGGCTACCCATTCCAGTCTTCTTGCCTGGAGAATTCCATAGACAGAGGAGCCTGGCAGGCTCCAGTCCTTGGAGTCACAAAAAGTCAGACACAATAGAGCAACTAACACACACACCCACAGATTACCATACTAAATTAAGTAAGTCAGACAGATATCATATGATATCACTTATGTGTGGAATCTGAAAAAAAATGATGCAAATCAACTTAATTGTACAACAGATAGACTCACAGACATAGAAAATAAACATGGTTATCAAAAGGAAAAGGTAGGGGAGGGAGAAATTAGGAGGGTGGGATTAGCATGTGTACACTGCTATATATAAACTAGATAATCAACAAGGACCTACTGTATAGCACAGGGAACTCTACTCAGTACTCTGTAATAACCTATAGGGAAAAGAATCTGAAAAAGAGGAGCTCTGTGAATCTGTATAACTGAATCACTTTGCTGTACACCTGAAACTAACAGAACATTATAAATCAACTATACTCCAATCTAAAATAACTAAATATATGTATTTAATTTAACTGCAGTCACAGGAGTGAAAAGGAAGAAGCATCCAGAGTGCCCTCAACAGATGGACGTACACAAAATGTGGCACCTACAGACAGTGGAATAATATTCAGTCTTAAAAAGGGAGGACATTCTAATGCATGCTGCAACATGTATTAACCTTTGAGGGATCACATTAAGTAAAATAAGCTAGTCTCTAAAAGACTAATACTGTATGATTCCACTTATATGAGGTATCTGTCTATAGTAGACAGATTCATAGAAACATAAAGTAGAATGTTGCTTTCAAGGCACCTGGGGCAGAAGGGAGAAAGAGGAGTTAGTGTTTAGTGGTTCAATTGAGGAAGATGAAAATGTTCTGGAGTTGGATGGTGGTTATGGTTGCACCGGAAACTGAATGTGCTTAATACCACAACACTCTCCGCTATGAAGTGGTTAAAATGGTAATTTTATGTTGTATATTTTACCACAATAAAAAAATACTCATTCATTTTATCACCGTATAAGACCTTAGATCACAAACTATTCATTTGTCTTCCCTTAACTAGTGGACTTTGGAGTCAGTGCCCAGCTTGATCGAACAGTGGGCAGGAGGAACACCTTCATCGGAACACCCTACTGGATGGCGCCAGAAGTTATTGCCTGTGATGAAAACCCAGATGCCACTTATGATTTCAAGGTATGTCTTCTTACTCTTCATAAGTTTCCAGGCATGCCTAAACATCTCACTCTGAGACTTGTAGAGAATTTGCTCATGGCTTTGGGTTTGTGATTTGTATAAATCAAGTTAGTTAGTGTTCGTGTTAGTCGCTCAGTCGTGCCTGACTCTTTGCCACCCCATGGACTGCAGCCCACCAGGCTCCTCTGTCCATGAGATTTTCCAGGCAAGGATACTGGAGTGGGTTGCCATTTCCTTCTCCAGGGGAATCTTCCCAAGCCAGGGATCAAACCCAGGTCTCCTGCACTGCAGGCAGATTTGTTACCGACTGAGCTACAAAAGCATTTCTTGAGTTTAAAATTATGACATTCAAGTGAGAATCTTTTTAACAAACTCGCTCATCATATCTCATTGCCTATTTGTAAAAAAAATTTATATAGATGTTTAAACCATTTTCTATGTTCTTTTAATCTTCTCTTGCTTCTTACTAGAAAATAGATTTCTATTTTGGTTGTAGTTTAGATTTTTGGCAAAGCATATGTATTCTGAGAGCTTTTTATGTTAAAAGAAATCAAGACATGAGTTCATTTTCTTAGGTCATCTTTTTCTGGTTAAAAATAATTATATTTAGTCATTTCTACATAGTTCAAAGTTTAATTATTAGAGTTTCTTTTCAAAATAAGAGAGAATCAGATGGGATATTTATAGCTACTTTATGGTGTTTCTATAGCCTATTGCCATGTTTGATAGAAATTTGATTTGTGGCTTGATGTTTTGTATCATCAACTGGAAAATTGCTAGTAACTCAAAGCAGTGTTTAAGTGGAGAGGTGGAAGTTTTCTCCTTCTCCAAGAAGCCCTCCTCTTTTCCACAGGTGCATGGACTTTTCACCAAAGGACTTTAATGATTACTTTGAAATACCCTCATCTTACAGATGTGGGAACTGCACAATCCATACCCAGTTAGTGGTCTTCTCACAGACTTGGCCCCATATCTCCAAGCTCTCTGTTCAGAGATTTTCCTAAATACTACCATGTTTCTCTATGATGCACTCCTACATAAATATATATAGGAGTATAAATATCCAATATATACAATGATGATGATGAAAAATCGTTGAAGCTATTTAAAAAAATCCAATATATAAAATATAAATGTCCAATTTACCAACAAAACAGCCGCTGAAGAGTATATTTGAAGAATTCCTCTATTAAAGAACATTTTCAGTTCTCCACATATGGTGTTATTGAAATCAGGTCACAAAGATGCAAACATTGCAATGTCTTTGGGACCCAGTGTCTCAGGGCACTGACAAAATTATTTGCCTCTTTGGAGAAATGCAAGTTTGAAGGTCTAAAAACAAAATAATCTTCTGTAAATTTCCTCCTTCTTTCACAGTTAGTCACTGTAATAACCTGACAACAATCTGTCTGAACACAGCTGCCAAGTTAAAAATTAATCTTTTGCCAAAATAAATGTCATTTATTTAAACTGTTAATGATAAGCACATTGAAATAATTTAATTTGCAAATCCCTTCAGAGGAGCCACTACAAAATATATGTCCCAGACCAGATAATGTGTACCATGATTGGCTATAAGCAATCCTTCAAACTATAGTTGTACTTAACAAGTGCTAACTGATCTATATCTTGGCCACAGATATTTTAAACACATAGAGAGTCAGAGTGTTTCAAACATTTAACCTCATTTTAGCCTGTATTTTGTCTGCCTATAATATATATGGGACTTTTGTTCTATGGCATAAAATAGATCCCTGTGACTTAGCTATTTTCAGTAGAGTAACTAGAAGAGAACTCCTCTGATCAAGCTGAAGCTTAGAATTAAACTGATACCTTGAATCTCTTTCTTCAGATTATGGTTTATAGTCAGATTAAGGAATATAGCTTGGGGTTGGTGAAAAGTGTTTGAGCTTAATGCATCATCCTAGTGTGAACAAAGCCTGATATATAACTGTAGGTGTGGACAAAGCCTGATGTATAACCGTAGGTGTGGACAAAGCCTGATGTATAACCGTAGGTGTGGACAAAGCTTGATGCATAACCCTAGGTGTGGACACAACCAAATGTATGAATAACCACAGGGAGCATTGTGCTGCACTGGGAGGTTTCAGAGGTGCTGGAAGGTCCTGAGACACTAGGAAATCAAAGATTAATTTCTGTGTCTTTTATTAAAAGATAAAGGATCATGATGAGAGAACAAATCCAACTGTATCAGCCATTTTAGACCTCCAGTGCGACTTACTTGTTTGGATTGTCATAAATGTAGGTTGTGTAAGAGGAGGAAAAAGTCATGGCAAGAATATGAGCTTCATTGTCCACTTGTCATGAGTGAAAGAAGGAGCACAACAGAAGGGTGGATTAGGAAGACCAAGCAGAAAGGAAGATTTGGGCGTTCTTTGAAGATTCGTTCCAACCACTTTGCAGATTTTCTCTGGATCAGAGAAGAAGCTATACTTCAAATAATCTTGCTATTTCTTTCTCAGCATCAGATCTTATCTTTTTTTTTCTGTTCATTATTCTTGGGAATGTGCCCTGTCACCAGGAGACAGCTCAATAACACATAGACTTTCAAAACCATTTATTCATTCACTCAGTGTGCATTTATTGAATACTCACTATGCAAAAGGAATTAGCCAAGCTCTACCTGTATATGCAGTTTTTTACTAGAAAGTCCATTTGCGACCTTATCAAAGTTCAGTGGTTTGTTGCTGTGTTTGGTTGTCCATTTGACCCAGTGTGTGTCCTGGCCTCAGAGACTGACCGTAGCACTTCACTCTCTCACGTGCTGTAGATACTTTGAGCCTAGAGGGCATGTTTAGAATAAAAGAGGAGTTGAAGGCCACTGGGCTTTGTCGGCTCTTCTTTCACAAAAGCCCTTTCTTTCAAATAAAGACAAAATGCAAAGGAATATAGTTTGGTTTTATTATTTATTTCTTGTTTTAAGATTTTTTTAATTTACTTTTGGCTGCACTGGGTCTCTGTTGCTATGCGGGCTTTCCTCTAGTTGCAGCAAGCGGGGGCTAGTCTCTGGTCATGGCACACAGGCTTCTCCTTGAGGAGGCTTCTCTTGTTGCGAAGATGGGCTCTAGGGCACTCCACTCAGTAGTTGCAGCTCCTGGGCTCCAGAGCACAGACTCAATAGTTGAGGTGCACAGGCTTATCTGTTCTGCAACATGTGGGATCTTCCTGGGGCAGGGATTGAACCTGTGTTTCCTGCATTGTCAGGCAGATTCTTTACGATTGAGCCACCAGGAAAGCCCCTGAGTATTATTTTATTTGCCTAATCCCAGGGACGGGGGAGCCTGGTGGGCTGCCATCTATGGGGTCGCACAGAGTCGGACACAACTGAAGCGACTTAGCAGCAGCAGCAGCAGCAGCAATGTCTTTAGAAACTGCTGTGTGTGTGTGTTTTTTAACTATAGCAATTCAATAAAATAGGAGCTTCTATATAAGAAAATAGGCGGAAGAGCCCATGCTTTTTCTTGCAGTCTGGTTTTGTCTGATACCTGCCGGGCACAGTATGCCGCTGACTGAAAGTAGCCCCTACCCTAAGGAGGAGCCAGAATCTCATTTGCCTGGTGTGTTCCCTTTCCCCTAGAGCCCTTCCTTGCTTGTTTTCAGAACATCTGTCAAAACACTTCAAGCAAAAGGCAAGGTTTCATTTTCCTGATAAGTACGTGGGGCAATAATGAAAGCTTTCTCATTTAATAATAAGCATTCAAAAGACTTGGAATTAATAAAACTGTTCAAAATTCCTAGGCTGTTTAAATTTTTATTTTTTTAACTTGAATTTCATTTCAGTTAGATGGGGATTTGCCGAGTGTTTTATAGTCCTATGTATTTATTGCTTTAATGGAACTACTCACTAACGGACGTTGTCTGTGGGCAGGAGCCCATTTGTAGTTGCATAAAGGCTGGCACAGCTGTCCACTGGAGTACTACACAGCCATCTGAACAATGAGATAGTGTATATGTTGAAGTTGGGCAGATTCCAAGATATAGTGTGAGGTGCACAAAGCAGCTTCTGGTACACATAGTAGAGTCTGGTTCTCCCCTACCTGATGGACGAATGGCATGTGGATGGAGAACTTAAACTTCTTTTTTTTAACTTTTTATATTGAAGTATAACTGGTGGACGGCAAAGGGACTCAGCCATACATATACATGTATCCGTTCTCTCCCAAGACTTCCCTCCTATCCAGCATGCCACTTAACATTGAGCAGAGTTCCCTGTGCTACACAGTAGGTCCTTGTTGATTATTCATTATAAACACAGCAGAATGTACATGTTAAACTTTTTATTTTATATATCTTTCTGTAACTGTTCTAGTTTTTTAAACCATATACTGGTCATGCTTTTACAGTAGCTTAGTCAACTAAGAGAAGTATGGTGAAATAGTATATCCCCTCTACCCCACCACCCATCCACTGGCCTGATCTATGCTAATGTCGTTTGTTATCCACCTAAACTCTGAGACTTTGCACACAGGTGCTGTGGACCATTTAAAGACATAGATGTCTCCTGCAGGGTTTGGGTGAGTATTGTGCTCTGACTGTAGAGCAAGTACTCATCCTCCTGTGTTACAGATAATTGGCTTTATTCAGACAGAATGAAAAACACCCCTGAAGGTAAGAGGCTCAGCTGGAGAGAAAGTGAACACTTGCCTAGCCAGGGAGCATCACCAAGGTGTATGCGATGTGCTTTGTGAGAGGATGATCTTCACATTGCAGAGTGAGGTTGGCCTCTCACATGAGGCCTAACCTGTCTACTGAAATTTCAGCAAAACTCCCATCCCCGTGTGGCAGGAAGAAAGGATGATACAGACACCAACGTTACTGTTCCTGGCAGAGACAAACTTCTATCCAGCATATTCCTTGTGCTCCGTGTTCACACCCACTTGCACAGGACTTTTTAGTCGGATATACTACCACCTCATCCAGGCTCTCAGTTGATCCCCAGGTGAAGAAAATAACCTGTTCTTTCAATATTTCCCTATGGTCACATTTCAAATGTATATGAACAAGGACAGAGAAGGCAATGGCACCCCACTCCAGTACTCTTGCCCTGAAAATCCCATGGATGGAGGAGCCTGGTAGGCTGCAGTCCATGCTAAGGGTCGGACACGAGTGAGCAACTTCCCTTTCACTTTTCACTTTCATGCATTGGAGAAGGAAATGGCAACCCACTCCAGTGTTCTTGCCTGGAGAATCCCAGGGACAGGGGAGCCTGCTGGGCTGCCATCTATGGGGTCGCACAGAGTCGGACATGACTGAAGTGACTTAGCAGCAGCATGAACAAGGAATTCTGGGGGAAATGAGATTGTGAATAACTACCTCTAAAGAAGGCTGAGCACCAAAGAGTTGATGCTTTCAATTTGTGGTGCTGGAGAAGACTCTTGAGAGTCCCTTGAACAGCACAGAGAACAAACCAGCCAATCTTAAAGGAAATCAATCCTGAATATTCATTGGAAGCCTTGATGCTAAAGCTAAAGCTCCAATACTTTGGCCACCTGATGCAAAGAACTGACTCACTGAAAAAGACCCTGATGCTGGGAAAGATGGAAGGCAGGAGGAGAGGGGAGCAACAGAGGATGAGACAGTTGGATGGCATCAGCCACTCAATGGACATGAGTTTGAGCAAACTCCAGGAGATAGTGAAGGCCAGGGAAGCCTGGTGTGCTAAAGTCCATGGGGACGTGAAGAATCAGACAGGACTGAGCAACTGAACAACCTCTGCTTGAATGACCTCAGTCACCCTGATCGCACCACCTTGGTTCTGTTTATATATAATGTAGTGTATATGATGTAGGGCATGTCACGCCTTTGAAGTTGGATAGGATTGGTTTCAAATGTAGACATCACTTCCTTGCACTGTATAACTTCAGGGAAATTATTTAACCTTTCTGAGCCTCTGGGAGTAACAATTGTATGTGACAAGGCTATATTAGAATAAAATGAACTGACATGTATAAAGGAATTAATTCACTACCATTTGATAAGTAGTCAGTGTATGGTAGTTAATATTCATGTTTATGTTTTATATGAAGGTACTGCCATTTGGAGACATTTTGACCTAAAAAAAATCCCAGCAATATCATAGAATTTGAGCCACCTATTTGTACTATACAACTCTAATTTTCTGCTTACATTGAGCCAGAATCTGCTTCTCTACAACTTACACCTCTAGATTAAGGTGCTGCCCTTAGGGACCACATAAAATAAATTCATTTTGCTTTTTCCAGGTGTAGCATTTCCAAAAAGAGAATAAGTTACATGTTGAAAGAATGATTTCTGGTCTTCGTTTAAAAAAAAAACTACTGATTTCTTGGTCTTGGCAAAACTTGGTAGACTCTACTGCACCAATTGCATCTGCTATGAAGCTCTTGTTTGTGAGCTCTAGACCACCCTGCTAGCCTCTGCTCAGGGGAGATGGGGTCAGGACTCAGCTAACCCCATTCCTACTTGGCCATCTGGGTAGATCGCAAGGCTGGAGGAGGAAGGACACACCTTTTCCTGTTTGCTTCCTCTAAGCTTCCTGTTTACTCTTGTAACATTCCAGAAACTTCTTTGAGTACCAGGGCTCCTTGTCACTCACTGGTTTGCTCGTTGAACTGCCAGTCAGTGAGAATTGGACCTCAGGATTTGTCTGTGCCAGTATTTGTTAATACCCACTATGTACACTGCCTTGTGTTAGGAACTTTGCATATATACCTTGTTTTTTGATTGTTACTATTTTTAATGTTTTTTAAATTTGTTTGGCTGTGTTGGGTCTTAGCTATGGCACATGGGGTCTTTCGCTGTATTGCGCAGATCTCTAGTTGTGGCACGTGGGCTCAGTTGTTGCGGCACGTGGACTTTGCTCTGAGGCATGTGGGATCTTCATTCCTCAACCAGGGACCAACGCATGCCCTGCATTGCAAATACTTAACCAGTGGACCACCAGGGAAGTATCCTGCATATCTTACTGAATTCTCATATTAACTGTGCAAGATAGGTGTTCTATTCATGCTACAAGTGAGGACATCGGTTCAGAGGGTCGAGGGGGGTCACCCCAGGTCTGCTCATTACACAACATGTGTTCTTTCTACCTGTCAGGGCACACTGGGGCTCTTCTGCCCGCCTCCCACCACTCCGCCCCTCCCCCGACCCCTTGTATGGCTGGTTTGGCCTTCTGAAAGTCCTCTTCACTTGTTGAGCAACCCAGCCCCAAGAGGAATGGCCTCTTGTTTTAAGTTCCTTTGTGCCAGCTAGCCCCCCACCAGCCAGAAGTTGTGTGCTTGCCTCTGCCTTCTCGGAGGCACTAGAATTTGTCTCTGTTCCGTTGGTGATGCACACTGCACTGGGCTATTAATCATGCTGCTGGCCAGGCTGCACAGCACCTCTAGAATAATGAATTACCCAACTCCTGCCAGAATGAGTCACACCACGGCCACGGAGGAAACTTATCTCTCCCAACTCTCTCCTCATCTTGTTTCTCCCTCTTCCCTCTCTCATCTCCTGTGATCTGTCTTGCCAGTTGTAATTGGAACATTTTCTCCCGTATTTAAGTTCTGAAGTGTCTCTGGGACTTGCTAATATATCCAAAGGCTTAAACAAGGCCCATCAAGGACGTTTATTGCTTTCTAGCATGGGCAGTTAAGCATAGCTTACAAGCAGCTCTGGGTATATATGGCCAGGAATATAAATGTTCCTTTTGGAATACAAGAGAATCCCAGAAAGGGGGAAAAAAAAAGATCCTAATAATGATATCAAATGACGGCTTAAAGAAGAAATAATCTCTGGCCTGGTCATGTGACAAAGGAGGCACCGGAGTTGGGATGTTGTGATCTTTCGTTTGAAGGGGTTGTTTGGCGGGGTTGGGGAAAGCAGCCAGAGAGAAAATTTGAGATGCTGTGTACTGAATGAAGGAAACGTCGCTCTTTTCACTAACCCTTCCCGCTTCTGGTGGCATAAAGGGAGGATCACCTAACAACTGGGACCTCTCTTTTTCCTTACAATTGAAATATGCTTCCTCAAATGATTTCTCTGTCCATACGATCACTAAGAAATGTTTTTAGCCATACTTACGTTTCTTGTGTCGCCAGAAGTCTGGAGGAAGGCAGGTGAGGATTGATTGATGTCTTCAAAACACGGGCTACTACCTTCCTGCCCTGTCATCCTTAATTTGTTGACTTATTGCCTCATGGTTGCAAGATGGATGCTGTAACTCCAGATGGCATGTTTGTATTCAAGGCACTAAGAAGTGGGAAAGAGTTGTCAAGACACCAGCTGTATTTGTCATTTATTTCAGGAAAAGCAAAAGCTTTCCCAGAAGATGTTTGCCTGGGTCTCAGCAGCCAGAACTAGGTCACTTCCTTGACTGCCATCCTTAGCTGAGGGAAATCTGGATACCAAGTTTAGCTTTCCTATGCTCTGAAATGGAGGCAGCAAGGGCCGGGCAGATTGAAATGCCTGTTGGGTTAGCCAACAAACAGTACTGGCCACACCCAATTCCAGGGAAGCCATAGAAGGCTAAACTGGGCAGGCGAAGGCAGTCTTACCTCACAGTAGAAGACAAGGAAATGATTAATTATTCTTGAGCCTACTGTGTGCCGGGTTTTGTGTTAGGCAGCATGCCTGTGTACATACATGTCACAATTGTCTGCTGTGTAGTGGAAAGCTGAGCTCTGTGCGGTCTTCTGGATACAGTTAAATTAGGAACCTGAACTTGAATCTGGGTCTGTCTGACTTATTCACACGGCCTCTAGGAAGTTGAGCACTGGTTTCGGATGTGCCTCACTGAATCTCAACACCTTCATCTGAGTCACCAGCAGTTTAAGGTACCTGTAGACAAAGGAGGAATCTGAAGCAATTGTTTTATGGGTCCCTAATAAGTTTTTTAAAGTGAGTTATTAGGTTCTTACATTGTGATGATAGTTTTAAAAAAAGAACTAGCCTGGGAGGCAGGAGACCCAGCTCTGATTAAAACCTGGTGCTTAGCTGCTCTGTGATCTTAAGTCATTTTTTCTCCTCTGTGAAATGAAAAGTTGGACTAAATGACCTACAAAAGGTCTAAGGGACTTTCCTGGTGATCCAGTGGTTAAGACTCTGCATTCCCACTGCAGAGGGCACAGGTTCAATCCCTGGTCGAGGAACTAAGATCCCACATGTTGTGTAAACAAAAACAAACAAAACCATCCTTCTACAGAGAGTCTAGCCTTAAGACACTTAGGTTTTGCTCCTTTCTCTCATGTGTCTATTCACTTGACAAGTATTTACGAAGTGCCTACTATGTGCCGGGCACTCTTCTAATACTATGTACCAGTCAACAAAGCAAAGATTCCCTGCCCTTGTGGACTTCATGATGAAGTGTGTGCGTTGAGGGCAGGGGACACAAACAGTGAACAAGAAACATAATAAATTAGTGATGAGTCAATTACACAGTTGGCAGAAGGTGATCAGTTCTCTGGAGAACAAAAGTGGGAAAGGGGGAAGGGTCTGGCCTCACTGGGAGAGAGGTTGGGTGGTCCTCACTAAGAGCAGAGCACCTGAGCAAAGACTTTCGTGGAGCGGAGAGAGTCAGTCCGCACATGATTAGGGTCGGTGCTGCAGGCAGAGGGAATATCTAGAGCTAAAGCCCTGAGGCAGGAGTTTGCCTGAGTTTTCTGAGTATCTTCTCCCCTGTCTGAAGACTAGCCTGGAGCTTTTCTCATCCCAGTTCCATCACTTCCTTTCAGCTGTGTTGGCTTTCAAACCAGTTCAAGCTTCCTACACTTGAAAGCCATTTAATTTGACTTTGCTATGGCAGGTGGGGACAGAGAGCCCAGCCACCGCCTTCGTATTTGCATCTTGGTTCACACTGCACAAACACTCGGTTTCCCAAGATGCTGGATAGGTGGTGGGAGACCTGCCGAGGCCTAGAGTCTTATCAGAACAGCCCAATCCCGCCACCATTTCCAGATTGTTTTCTGTTGAATGCCTCCCATGCAGTAAGTGAGTCAGGGTTTTCGTCATGTTCCCCAATGATTGTCTTTGTCAGTGAACCATCATGTTCTGGTACAAGAGAGCTGTGTGTTCATCTTTACAGTTGCTGCTCTTGAGCCAGCCTGTGATGAGTGAGCTGGGCTTTCCCCATTAGCTCCAAAAAGAACCTCAGTGAGCAAGACCAGCAGCCTGTGGGAAGATTTAGCAAAGTGCCAGGCTGTGCCACTCTTTTGTGTGTGTGTGTGTGTGTGTGTATGTGTGTGTGTATTCAGTGACACATTTGAATATACCTTGAAATGAAACAAAGAAAGGATGATAAAGTGATGTTCTACGCAGAGATGTTCTTGGAATCTATGGACAGTGGTTTTGTGCAGGTGCATTGTTATCTTCAAATGGACTGAGAACTTGTAACATTTATGTGGACGGGTTGATGGGCTCGTGAATTAAAGAATCCCTGCTTGGTCCTAGTGTGGGGTTAGGATGTGCCCCAGCCACTTGCTCTAAGGTAGATCACATTTTAGGCAAGAGTCTAGAGCCCCTTGAAAGTCCTGTTCAGGTTGTATGGGCCTCAGTTCAAATACTGAACAGGCCTAGGTGTCACCCACAGGATATTGAGAAGTTTAATTCTAGGGAATGGCTCAGGGAGGAGTTCATAGTTCTCTTCCAGTTATATCTCCTTGACATGTGACCTTGACATTTGCTTGGTGGGAATAGCAAGGGAACTTAACTTTGATCTCTGAAATCTTGTGAGGTTACAGGTGAGAATTTAGAATGATGTACAGAATGCAACATATATTTAAAAAGAAAGGGAGTGTGAGAGTCTTCATCAGGATTGTGAACCACTGAACCAAGTGTTTATGTGTGTTTTCTTAGCAGTCTTTTTGGCATTTCCTGACTTGCTTTCCCTTCTCTCAATTTGCTTCCCTTCTATGCACTATTTAGAAACAGTTGAGCGGTGTGCACAGAGCTGGGGAGAAGCATATTGTTCAAGGTTGCATAGGTCAAGGTGGAGGCATTAGCCCAGAAAATTCTGATAAGAGCATGAAAGTTAACCTGAGAATAAGAAAGACAATAAGGGTATAGGATTTCTACTTTGCGTATGTGTCTACTTACCAGATAAAAATATATGGTAATATTGTTCATTCATTTAACAAATATATCGAGCACCCACTACTGTGGCCAGCTCTATTCTAAGCACTGAGATACAGCAGTAGACAAAACTAAACAAAAGCTCCCCCATCCTCATCTTGTTTGGTTAAATGATAAGAATTGCTGGGCTTTTTTGTAGGTTAAAAACAAATGACTATAAATACTGTATGATCTAGCGTCGACTATATGGTCCAGCCATTCCCCTCTTAGGTCTTTATTTAAAAGAAATGAGAGCATACATCCATGCAAAGGCTTGCGCATGCGTATTTGTAGCAGCTTTATTTTTAATGGCCTTGAATGGAAACAACCCAAAGGTCCATCAGCAAGTGAATGGATGAACAAATTGCAGCATCTGTGTTGGTGCAATGGAGCGCTGCTTGGCAGTGAGAAGGACTGAAGTACCAATACACAAGGCAACACGGTGGGCCTTAAGTACATCATCTGAAGTGAAAGAGACCAGGAGGTTTCATTTTATACAAAACTTCAGAAGATACAGACTAGTCCATAGTAACAAAAAGCAGATCAGTGGGTGCCTTGGAACAGGAACTGGGGTCGGGGACAGATGGGCAGGAAATGGAGACTACAAAGGGGCAAGTGAGACCTTTGGGGAGATGAATGTGTTTGCTGCCTTGCCCGTGCTGATGATTTCACAGGTGTACATGAACACCAAACCCTTTCAATTGGTACCCTTAGAGTATGTACAATTAATTACTTGACAGTTTTGTTTCAGTGAAGGTATTAAAAACAGTCAAACAGCAGCAGTTTCTTGTGGTCCAATTAGTAGGGAAATTTTAGTGATGAATTAATGTTTGAAACCTTCTATTTGTTTTTCATACGTGTATGGAAAACTCACCATGTGTCAGGCACCATGAAAGGTATTATCAGCAAGGAGAAAACAAGGCTGTTTTTTGCCTGAAGTAGGTTTGAAAAGAGATGGCTGGACAGCTCTCCCATAGGCATTTCTGAAGCAGTTGCCTGGTTTAGCCCAGGGAGCCTTTGTTGGCTGTGTTTACCCATGCTTCTGTGCCTTCCTTGTTTTGCAGAGTGACTTGTGGTCTCTGGGAATCACCGCTATCGAGATGGCAGAAGGTGCTCCCCGTAAGTACCTTCCTCTGGGTGAAATCTGTTGCTGGTCTGCTCTGCAGGTGCGGATGCGTCCTTGCCAGCAGCTTTACTTCTGCTACACCGAGCCCTGCGTGGACTCAAGCTGGCGTACCGAGAAAGCAGAGTCATCTAAATCAACCAGGAATCCATTCATTTCAGAGTGGTGTGAGGATTTGTATTTATGAGGCGAGACCAGAAGGGAGAGGAAAGCAGACTCTGAGCAGTCTTGTCTGTCTTATATACTCAGTGTATAGTCTATCCTTCAACTACTCTTCACCTGTAGTCAAACTGGAACTAAACCACAAAGAGTGTAAACGCCAATATATCAGAAATTCAAAGCTGATTTTCAGGGCATGGGTTATGGGAACACTTGCACTCGGTTGCTCTCATTCGTATTAAAATACTAACGGTTAGGTTGTTAGATTTCCCTGCTTATTTGAGACAGAGTGGGCAGGGCTCTGGCTACCCAAAGAACCTCTCCAGTTCCTGGGAATCTGGAGCATTGGCCCCACTGAGACCCTCCCCAGCTGCGGGGTCACCTCCGAGACTCCATTCAGGAAGTGCAACTGAGCAGGGACAGCTGCCACGATGGCTCCTCCCAAGGGCCACCCCCTCCTCCAGTGACCCAGAGTGGCAGGGATACAAGGCAGACCCTTTCCTGGAAGACGGGGGCTCCTTGGAAGGCAGCTGTTGCTCCTTCGTTTCCCTCCTTGATTTCCTTGGACTGCAGGACAGCCTAGCACCCTTCCACCTACTGCTTCTCCCTCTCACCTTCATAGCAATCTGACAACTCTCCCAGCCTTCCTTGGCTCCTTTGCTGTTTCCTTTCAGGCAGGAATTTCCTCCAGTGATATTTTCTCATGTTTAATATCACCTTAATGTCTTGCTTTTCAGAAGACCTGGACCAAAACAGGCCCTACGTTAGTATAACGAGTCATTGTGCTCATATGACTTTTTACCCTCGAGTGATCGTGGTGTTCTTATTTCTCACTCGAGAATTAGTAGAATTCACCTGTAGCATGACTAGGGTGTTTGTTGACCAAATGTCCCTTATCCACAATGCTGGTAGGCATTTATGAATCAGAAAGATAATATTGGCAGTC
The DNA here is from genome assembly GCF_016772045.2 of Ovis aries. NCBI lineage: Eukaryota > Metazoa > Chordata > Mammalia > Artiodactyla > Bovidae > Ovis > Ovis aries. The sequence goes on from NC_056054.1 coordinate 216,995,819, forward strand.
TTAAAACTATATCACCATGCTTAATGAGCAGTTACTGCCTGTGTGCTCAGTCATGTCCGACTCTTTGGGAGCCCATGGACTGTAGCCTTCCAGGCTCCTCTGTTCATGGGATTCCCCAGGCAAGTATAGTGGAGTGGGTTGCCACTTCCTCATCCAGGGATCTTCCCGACCCAGAGATCGAACTCGTGTTTCCTGCATCTCTTTTCTTAGCAGGTGGATTCTTTACCACTGAGCCACCTGAGAAGCCCCTGATGAGTAGTAGGAAGGAGCTAAAAATAAACTTTCTCCCAGCAGAATCCTTTAGCTTTGGGGGAGAATGTGTTCTTATTCTAGGCACACAGGAAAAGATATTCCCAGATGTTTGAAGAGTAAACTAGTGAAATATTGAATAGAATGTGTGAGTGTTTTTACTATAAATGATAATGTCATCTTTACAATGTGAGATATTTTTATGAGTCTTCTACCAGACTTCCTTTGCCTTAATCCTCTGGTCTTCGTGGGGCCATTGAACAAAACCAACCAAACAAACAAAACCCATCATGAAAAGCCTGAAAGCCATTCAAGGTATTTATCAGTACAGAGAGAAAGGTATTTTGGTCTAGTGCTTTATACTCGAAAAACCCATGTATTAATATTAATAGATAACACTGCAAATGGGGAAGCCTTCACTGTATAAGAGATGTACCATGGATTATTTGGGACTTTAGTAATTAAAAATAACTTACTGTCTCCATTATAGTTGTTATGTGGATGTTGTTTACTTGGAGTCTTAGATGGTTATTTTTAGCAAAGCAAAGGGTGTTGAGCCTTTGACTTGTTTTCCTTAAAAATGAAGTGCAAGTAGATATGTTAACGATCTCTAGTTGAAAGGTGTTAGATTTTATGAGACTCCTATAATCAGTCTCATTTAACGCTCACCAAAGGGAAGCTTTATGATCTCCTGCCTCTGCTCACTGGTCATGCCTGGACTCAGGAAGCCATTTGGCAGCATTATCGGCACAGAAAGGACGGGCTTGGCCCGGGTTTGGCCCCCTAACCTGAGCTGGCCCTTGTTTTGGTCTCTTGCAGCTCTGTGTGACATGCACCCCATGAGAGCTCTCTTCCTCATCCCCCGGAACCCAGCGCCTCGGCTGAAGTCTAAGAAGTGGTGAGTTTGGTCTTCGGTGTTTTGCAGATTTAATGTCAAGAGTTTCTGCATTTCTGTTTGGAATGAGCTCAGATCTTTAGGTCCTGCTAACAGGTTTAGATGAATATGTACTAAGACTTGTTGAATGATTTTCTGTATGCTGTTATTCATCTTAAAGTACATATTAAGGACCTACTGTTTGCACAGTAAGTCCTTATTCACTATGAGGAGATATTAGCTAAAGTGGGTAGCAGAACCCAAGAAGTAATATGGAAACACTTTGATTTATCACTCAGAGTAATATCTTTCCTAACAGTGCAGAACATCTCATCAGAACGGGTGATAGTTAAGGGTCAGCCCATTAGATTGGCTGACTTTTCTTCTGTTCCTGAAGACATTAATTCCCTAAATGGATATACACACTTGGTACTGTGTGAGGTGATTTCCCGGTCTGTGCATGAGCATTTATAATTTTTGTGTTTGCTATTGCTTGCTCTTTATGGCAGGTGATACTGGCTGCTTCTTTGTGGCAGTGATCTAACCTTTCCATTTAATAAACTGATTCACATAAAAAGTGACTTAAAGAAAAATACTAAGTGAATACTTGCATGGATGATGAAAGGTATGGTAAAAATTGTATTGGTAGTGTCTGATTGACTGGAGTTTGTAAACAGAGTTCTACAGATTAGACCAGGATTTGAACTTTTGGCTTTTTTGTGCACTCACACCAGAGTCTTTGTATCTTATTCTGGAGCAAAAATTCATTGCTTCTTCCCTTTCCCCTGTGGATACGGTGTGTCTTCCTTGATACGTTCTCAATTCTGATTCCCTTTGCCATGGGGCCAATTCCTGGACTATTTGAGACCTCCTATCCTTTTCTAGATGCCTTCCAGGCAGTTTTGAGCATGAAGGGACAAGACCCTCTGCCTTTTCTCATATCACTTCATCATCAGGTCCTCGTGTTTCTCACACGCTCACCCACAGTTTCCCCCTCCACGATACAAGAGCAATCTTAATTAATACCATTATCCAGGGATGACATAGTGACCCTGGCAGAATAAGAGAAAGGCATACTGCACAGAGAGAGGAAAAAGAAATAGCCAGAATCGATGACAGCCTCAGAGTTAGTTGCCAAGGGCTGCATGGGGAGAGAGTGAGAGTTGCTATTGGTAACAAGGAGGCAGAGCATCCCTCCTCCTCTCTCCGGAGGGTCGCCGTGGTGTGAGACATCACTCTCTCCCCAGCAACAGCTTTCCATTGGGCACCACGCGGCACATGATCCACAGGTGCCCAGAGGCTCTGCTTCCTCCCTTCTCCCCGGAACAGCTCCCAGAAAGGGACTGGCTCAGTTCTGGAAGATCCTTGGAAACATCAGGGACACTGTGAAGCTCTCGACGAGCTTTCTGTTTGTGCTTCATGCTATGCCTCCCAGGAAGGCTGGGAGGGGCTGCTGTGTCCAGTGGGCTTCACCCACCCTGCCTCCTCCCTGCCTCCTCTGCCTTCACTGACACTGGACAGGTGCTCCTGGCTCCACCACAGAGGACAAACTGACCACCCCTAACTGTGCTGTTTGCCCAGCATGGCGTGGCCACACATTGCAGTTCAGAAATATTTGTGTTCATTGCCAGCTTTAAAAAAAAAACAACTGGCAATTGAGCAGTCCATGGAGATCTCTGGCCTTTTTTCCCACAAAGGTGCAGCCACACTGCCCTGCCCAAGCATTCCTGCTCTCTTTTAGGGTGAGCCCTTATGCTTCTGCCCCCATCACTGCCTCTTCCAGCCCAGAAGCTGGAATCCCTTGGTCACCTTGCTGGTCCTGCCTTCTTCTTACCCCTGGTCTGCAGTGCCCTTCTTTGTGACCCGTCTGGCCCCCAGAAAAGTGGCTGACCAGCCCCTGCTCTACCATTTCCTAGTTCGTCACCCTTGTTCCAACAGGAGCCACCCTGCACTGACCTTGCCTGAGAAGCACAGACTTGAGGGGAAATACAGGCTGACTTCTCTGCTTCAAAACGTTGGCGATGAGAGCCGATTTTATAATGCTGCAGGGAGCTGGATCAGTCCAGGCTGCCTTTGTCTCACCAGCCTCCTTGCATGGCCTTGCGTGGCTCAGAATGAGAGCCAGCTAGGAGAAGGAGTGCACATGCCAGGTGGTGGACGGGAAGATGACGTGGCTGTTTGAGAGCCAGTGGAGGAAGCAAAAGCCCTGGAAAAATGCACCTTCTCAGTCAGAACCCAGCCGTTATAAAGATGGCTGTGCAGCCCCCAGCCACAGGACACTTGGTGGGGCTCAAATTTCTCTACACTGGAATTCACTTTTTAAATGAAAATATTTAGGCACTTCAGAGTACTCGTATTGAACAACCAGGTTCAGAGTGATCTAAAATAGGTTAGGGTTTGGGAGGAAATAAAATATTTCTATTTTCCTTTTCCTTTTTTCTCTTATCGCCCACCGAAAGAAACAAAACTCTGAAGTGTTCTTTTATATCTACCTATTCTCTGCTTTAATGAGTTACCAGGTGAAGTGCACTATTCCTGGTGTATATTCCAACATATGACCAAAGGGGACACCTCTGTGGCGGAGACAGCCATGAACTCTTCATTGTAAGCATTCAGCTGAGGATCATTTCCAAGGACTTGACTGAATCTATGACATACAAGGCATACAAGGCACATGTATGCTGTAGTCTCAGCAACATATTTATATGTGTGTGTGTATTTAAAATATATATATACTTAATATATATATAAAAATTTGTTTTTATTGAATTCAGGATTCGTTAAATTCGATAGTGCTTTACAGTCTTCAGAAGTTTCACACACATGATTTCATATAATCCTGTAATAACCTTTATTTTCTTAGCCACAACCCTGCTGGGCAGATGCTCTGCGTCCTCATATTATGGGCGAGAGTCTGAGGCTTTAGGTGGGTTATGGTCCTTGTCCCAAGTCCGTGACCCGTGTTTCTTCTACTGTGCCATTCGACTTCTCAGAGTTCAGGGTTAAAGTGGTAGAGAAGGACTATACTAGTCCCTCCGAGTGAGCATTTTTCCCTTGAGCCTTAATATCAGGGAAGAAAGTCAGTATCACTGCTCTTTGCCCCTTTCATTGTAGGAGGAAAGGAGAGCTTCCCGGGGAGCAGGAACCTGGCCTTCCTCAGCACAGTGAGGAGAGGCCTGGCGCCAAAGAAGCCAGGTGGTCCGGGCTCCAGTCAGTGTTCAGGTGGCTCAGACATTTGATTAGGCCTCCAGGAGGGTTACAACCTGGGCTGAGTCAGAGGAGAAGGACGCTGTCACCCTCTGTCGCCATGTCACCAAGTGACCGGTGCAGCGGGGCTCCCATCTTTCCCTCCTCGCTCTCCTCTTGCTCATGTGTAGTGAGATTCAGCCTACGTGGATAACCATCTCCTGCAAAGGATTTCCCCTCCCTTCTCTTCCCGCTGTGCTCACCCTGGCCCCTCATCCCTCACGCTTGTACTGCATGCTGTAGCTTCCTTGCAGGGGCCGCTGAAGAAGGATGGGGCTGACTTTGTTCCTGTAAAAGGTGGTCGGTCTTGTCCTTTTCACATGCCCTTTAAATGTGAAGATTCCACACAGGCAAAGCAGTGTTCGACTGAGCTCATTGGAGAAGTCATAACTGCTTATCTCTGGGAAGAGAGATAAGATTCCTGGTTTCAACCACTCAGGCTCCAGATGGAGACTGAAGGCCCGATGAGGTTATGTCTTATCCTAAGTTCCAGGCTCACAGCAGCTTGGAACCCCAGCCTGCTGCTTTTTACTCCAGAGCTTCCAAACATTTCTCTTATTTTATGAAACTACACTTCCTATTCCTGCTGAGTTTTCTGGCACTTTTGTTTTAGAAATAACAATGCTTTCTTAGGGGTGCAGGGAGCTCTAGATGAAATAATAATAGAAAATATCAGAAAGTACTTATAGTAGTGTGACTTTGGACTTTATTAAAATCAAAACAAAAATTACTAGAGTCTTTTAAAATCAGCATATTTTGCAGTCTCCTTGGAGATGAGTGAGTCCTCACTCTTGCTGCTAATGCATCCAATACTAATACACGTAAAGTAATTCTGTTAAAGAATTCTATACTATTCAATTCAACACAAGTTGGGAAAAACACCATCACAATTCTGCTCTTAGCCCTCAAGGCAGATCCTACTGTTCTTTCAGCCTGGTGATGGTCAGAGAGGGTGGGACATTGTCATCAATAGTCAAAGTATTAATAGTAATAATAATCATAGCATTTGTGATGTCACAGGCACAGTTTTAAGTATTTTACATGAAGTAACTCATTTATTTATCACAGCAGTCTTTTGAAATAAGTGCTAACAGTATATCCCCATTTGCAGCCAGGGAAACAGAGATACAGAAAAGTTAAGTAATATGCCCCAAATCACCTGAGAAAAAGGATTGTTCTAGGCAAGCACAATGGCACCCCACTCCAGTACTCTTGCCTGGAAAATCCCATGGATGGAGGAGCCTGGTAGGCTGCAGTCCATGGGGTCGCTAAGAGTTGGACACAACTGAGCAACTTCACTTTCACTTTTCACTCTCATGCTTTGGAGAAGGAAATGGCAACCCACTCCAGTGTTCTTGTCTAGAGAATCTCAGGGATGGGGGAGCCTGGTAGACTGCTGTCTGTGGGGTCGCACAGAGTCAGACACGACTGAAGTGACTTAGCAGCAGCAGCAGCAGCAGCAGCAGCAGGCAAGTACAAATTTTAAAGATCAAATTGCCTTTAGGAAGTCTGAAGATTACCAGAAACTTTTAGCCCAAGCAGTTATAGTGATGAATGTAATGATCTTTCAGGCATTTTTAACATCTCCAAGGACAGAGAAGCCTGGTAAGCTACAGTCCCTGGGTTCACCAAAGAGTTTGACATGACTTAGCAACTAAAGAACAACAACAACACAATTTAACATATAAACAGGAAAATCGGAGACGATAAAGTGCTCGGTGACACTGGTATTAGAGAACTAGTGTCTCAGATGAAAAGTACCAATGACTGTCATTTATCTCTCCGTGCCAAGCCTTGGGAAATTGGTATTGCTAATCTTGGGCTTTTTAAACAGTGACAGAACTGAATTATAGGCAACTAAGACTGAAACATTTCAGGGACCTGAAATATACCTTTGTTCTCCTCTAGTCTACATTACTGTACTTGTTCAGTTCATTCATTGGAGAAGGAAATGGCAATCCACTCCAGTACTATTGCCTAGAAAATCCCATGGACAGAGGAGCCTGGTAGGCTACAGTCCGTGGGGTCGCAAAGAGTTGGACACGACTGAGGAACTTCACTCACTCAAGACTAAAACAATAAAGGTATAGAACTATACTTTAAACCCACTAGGACTCTCAGCAAAGAGTCAGGTGATGCTCCATGTAGGTGAAGTTTTTTTACTTTTAATTAAATGTGTGATTAAACATATTGATTCTTTGGTCACACTAACTTTACATAGAGACAGTACATCTTTGAAGATTTGTTGTAAGTGAGCACTATTTTCTCTTGAAGCAGAACCATTTGCAGAGGACATGGGGGTAAACTGCCAGCGTTGTAATTTCACACATCTTGGCTCATCCTCTGGGCCCAAAGATATTCTCTTGAGTATATCATGAGATTCCTTCCCACCAGGAGACATACTGGAAAAAAGACTGCTATAGCTATTTCCATTAAACTCCCTGAACACGCTCTCATCTTGGAGATGTCCCTGGCTTTTGTGAGGTGCCAGGATCAGGGAAGAGAATGTACAGTCTATTAAGTGTGACTTTTCTTTTTAAATTGGATGTGATTTCTTTTATTTATCATCCCCTAATGAACAGTCGAGCACTTTATAAAGAACAAACTCTTTCTTCCACGTTTTCTAATAGAAAAAAGAGAATTGCCATTTGCATTCTCGTGAATATTTAATAATGTTCTGTCTTCATTTGATTTTGTTTTCATCTTTCTAATACTGATTTTCTTACCTAGAAGTGTACAGCCTGGAGTGTGTCCATTTCTTTATGAAGGTTAACCTTATTCTCTTCAGTTTATTGCTTAACACAGTCCATTATTTCATTATGGGTTGGTTGTTTGTTTGCAAAGTCCCTCCTTAGGTGCTACCACATTAGTGCCTCCACAGATTAATCTGATGGATAGAAATAAAATGTATGAAATAATACCTTCTCTCTGAACCTTCCTGTCTGTCTCTCACAAGCACAGATTTGAAGGAAGCCACATTACAGCTCTTGGGTGGGATTCTCACCTGATAACCATTTATGCATCCACTTGTTTGTTGGATATATAGTGTGTTCATGATACAAAAATGGCTCAGGCATATCCCAGCTCTGGAGAGAATTTCCAGGGTCCAGAAGGCAGGGGTACGGGCTGAAGGACTTAAGAGAGAGATACTTAGAATGTCCATCCTGTGGTTACTCTGTCTAGTCCTTAGTTTTGCCAACCCTGATTCATTCTGAGCTGACCCCCAGGTGACTTTTACTTCTATGTTGAATAATTTAAAAGCTTAAACATCACCTAGAATGTTAAGGAGGGAAAAAATACCCGTAATTCAGTATTTTAAACATGGGGTAAGGTGAAACACTGCTTTGACTTGGGCAGAAGTAGAGAATGGCACAGTGCCCGCTGACACCTGAACTTTGAAGAACACGCTCACCATTCTGTTCTGTATGGTGAGGACACCTTTCAGGCTAGAAGGTTATACATAGGACCTGCTGGGAAGCTTGGGAAAGCTTTACTTTGGAGATTTGCTTCTGTAACAACCAAGTGATCCACAGGAGGGCGACAGAGAGCACAGAATGGATCCATTCCTGATCAAGGTGAGAACAGTGAGGAGGGTGTGCAGCACTCCCCGAAGGTCTCTGAGAGTGATATGCCTTGCTGACAGTGGAGCACCTCGGAAAGGCATGCAATAGAACCATGAGCTTAATTGTTTATGATGCTGGACAGTTTCTTGGAACTTTCAGCCAGAACAGGCATGCCCAACTCATGAATCATAGCTCAAGTCATCATTAATTTCTACCATGCTGTGGACTTGTGCCCTAATCGCTGGTATCCCTCACCGGCTCTCCGCTGCCCCTTGCGTCCCTGGCACAGGGCTTATCTCTGAGGAGATGGTGCCTCTCTAGAAGGAGATAAATTTGCTTCTGGGTGTGAACTTAGTCCCTTGAAGTTAAGTTTCCAAGTCCACGGATCGATAGCAGACATTCACATACATCCTATTCTTGCTCACTGAAAAGCAAAGTCCAAAAGTGATTCTGAAATTGCCAGTTAAAAAATTTTGCCTAAATTTCATTTTGCTATGTAAGAATCTTGTTCATTTCTACAAATTGTCCCCTTTACCTATCCAACCTTAATGTTACTTTTTCCAGCTTGCATTTCCTGCCTTACTTAGCTTACCTCAGTGTCCCCTGACATATAGTATGCTCAATCTCAGCTTTAGTTTTTCACTGATTCCTATCTCCTTGAACCGTTCTTTCCCAATAATTATTTTTTACCTAATTCTTTAAGGCCCAGCTCTGGTTCGCTCATTCCAACAGACCTTCCAGGAATGATTTTTATTGGGGTCTTTCTCTTCAGTGGTACCTGTTGGTCTTCAGTGTGACCATATAAACTAGGCAAAAAAGCCTTCACGATGTAACTGCCATACACTGCCTGAGTTGTGTGTTGGTGGCAAGGATTCCTTTGAACCCCATTGTGCTTTATAAAGAGCTAGATGTACTCCGTGACTGGCTGATCCCTTTGTAGCTGATTGGACCTATTTTTGTTATTGTTGTTCCCGTATTTCAGAAAATGTACGTTTCCTTTTCTTTGGATTGTCCTTTTATCCATGGGTTCATCTCTTCTGTTCGTCAGGTCAAAAAAATTCCAGTCATTTATCGAGAGCTGTTTGGTAAAGAACCACAGCCAGCGACCAGCAACGGAACAACTGATGAAGCATCCATTTATACGAGACCAACCTAATGAGCGACAGGTCCGCATCCAGCTCAAGGACCATATCGATAGAACAAAGAAGAAGCGAGGAGAGAAAGGTGAGGTGCACATTTTTATTGCAGCGAGGGAAACAAAAGACCAAGTGTCATGGGCTCTTGATGTGTTTGGAGGGACCGAGGGGATTTCAGATAGCCTGCATTGTTCTTTACTGTGCGGACTGCCTCAGAGATCACAGCCTGTGGGCATCACCAGGGGCAGGCTGCTGAAATGGAATCTTTCATGAAAGAATAGAATTGCAAGAAGTAGTACCTTTTCCAGACAGTGAACAAGTCGTGTTGAGTGATACTAGGAAGTGGTTTAATATAACAAGTGATTTTCTTAATTTAAATGAATATTCATGTTTCAAAGGCAAAATCTACAGAAGACAGGCAACCTTAAACACACACATACACACACACACATCTAATTGACATTTTTTCAGTACTGGCACTTTTCACCATTTAAGTTTTTGTGCTCTGAGGCTCATTTCTAATTTAGGTATTTGGAAGTCAGAAGGACTTTTATTATAAGTCACAGGAATTTTAAGGAGGTTGCCAGGCTACTATACAGAACATTGCATTTTCCCCTTCATTTCATAGATTCAAAACCTCTTTTTTCTTATGGCTCTATCTGTTGTCCCACCCTGTCTTTTCACTGCATCACTGGAAAGGCATGAGTCCAACTTGGGGTCCCGGGACAAGGTTGTTTGAATAGAGACTCAGAATTCCTTAACTAGCATCCTGACCAAGGTGAACTCACCTGGTCTGGGGCAGGTTTTATGACTTAGTTGGGTAGGGCAGTAGGGAAGGTTGAGGATGGGAAGGAAAGGGGGAGAATGCAGAGAGCAGACGGGGTGAGAGCTCCCTGGTGGTAGCAGGAAGGGGCGGCTGGCAGTGAGGTGGAAGTTCCGGTCTGATGAAGTGAGTGCTGAGCGTGGGTGGGTGGAGCAGAGGGGAAGGGAAGAGGCCGAGGGTGGGAGGTCCATGGTGATGAGCTTGTCTCCACTTCTGTCCTCTCCACCTTTCTCCTCTGCTCTTCCTGATCCAGAGGCAGCAGAGGAGGCTGGTGGGCAGCAAAGAACAGAGGGTGCACTCCTCTTGTAGTAAGTCCCCTACTTAAAAACGAGTTCTGTTCTGAGAGCCTCTTCCTAAGTCTGATTTGTTCATAAGTCCAACAGAGTTAGCCTGGGTACCCAACTACCACAACCTGCTATGTAGTACTGTACTGTAATAGGTTTATAATAACTTTTCACACAAATAACATGTACATTAAAAAAGCAAACACAAAAAAGAAAACATTTTTAATCTGACAGTACAGTACCTTGACAAGTACAGTAATACAGTACGCCAGCTGGCATACTGGAGCTGGCATGCACGTTCGCATCTTTGAAAGTTCACAACTGTGTTTGAATTTCTCTTCTTTGTCTCTACAGCTAATATCTGTCACATGGCAAAGTATGAGCAGGGTCCTAGGGGTGGGGAGTGAGCAGTGTAAGAGTCAGGACTGGGCAGAGGGAAGATCAGCAAAGGCTAAGGGAGGAGGAGAAATCCTCAGTGAACATTTCAAGGAAAGAGTTCCTTCTTTGCAGACAGCCTCTGGGACTCAGGGGAACGTGTGGTCAGGTTGGACTCAGGAGCAGGAGGTTTTGAGGCTAGGCCAGAAAGGAAACCTATCTCCAGCTCTTAGTGGCTGGAGAGGCGTGACGTGTCAACGAGAACCCAAGGAGCTGGGAGGGCAGCGCAAGATGCACAAACTAGGCATGGAGAGAAATACATGAGTCGAGGTTAAAAAGTGCCAGGACTGATTTTTCAACTGCTACTCATAAATAGTGGTCTTGGGCCACTCCATGAAGTCAGAATTTCAAAGGGAATAGTTTAGAGCAGTGTATCAGACATGTAGCCCATTAAAGGCCAGCTTTTCTAAAAAGAAAATTTATTCTCCTATACATACGTAGATTAGGTTAAGTACTGAGACTCTTGTTTTCACACTCAAATTCTGAGTTCAAATTCTACTTCCACCCCTTAGTTATGTGAACTCCACCCCTGTTTTCTCATCTTTAAAATAGGAATGGGGGTATAAGAATAATGACTATTCTCTGGCATTTTTTCAAAGATTAAATGAGATAATACATGTAAAATGCTTACTACAACTTCTGGCACATAGATGTACTCAATAAATATAAGCTACGCAAAGAGCTGATTCATTGGAAAAGACCTAATGCTGGGAAAGATTGAGGGCAGGACGAGAAGGGGGGCGGCAGAGAATAGGATGGTTGGATAGCCTCATTGACTCCGTGGAGATGAGTTTGAGCAAACTCTGCGAGATAGTAAAGGACAAGGAAGCCTGGCATGCTGCAGTCCATGGGATCGCAGAGTTGGACACAATTGAGTGACTGAACAACGAATACTTATTTAGAAACTTCTATATTGACATAACTTTACAGTAGTATTTAGAGGTACTTTCTGAGATCTTGTGACCTCTTTGCCTCTGAACTCTAAGAATGGATAAAGCATGTTCCTTGGGTTGTTTGCACATTTTGGGAGCGCAGACTCTGGACTGGGACTCAGAACTCACCATCCTGTGACAGCAGACTATTTTTAATGTGTTCCTTCTCTGCGGAGTAGAAGAGTAAGATTCTTGGTAGTAGGCATATTCAAGAATTGCATGGTGAGTTAAGGAACTTAATTCTATTTAGGATTAAGAGATACCAACAGCCTTTTTCTGTCTGCTCCAAGAAAGAGTATTGCCCAAATGAGACATCCTTCCAGTTGCCTGATTTGATAAGTGACTTAATTTGCTCCTTCTAGTACTTTTTCATTCTCTTAGTAGCTTTAAGACCAGTTTTGGGGAGAATCAAAAGTTTTAATATGCATTGTTTAAGATTTCTTAACCTGATACTTAGGTTTCCCTGGTGGCTCAGGGGTAAAGAATCCCCTGCAAGGCAGGAGCTGCAAGAGATGCAGGTTCTATTCCTGGGTTGGGAAGATCCCCTGGAGGCGGGTGCAGCAACACGCTCCAGTATTCTTGCCTGGAGAATCCCATGTACAGAGCAGCCTGGCAGGCTATATGGTTCATAGGCTTGCAGAGTGGGACATGAGTGAAGTGACTTAGCATGCATGTGCAACCTAATACTATTTTTCCCTTAAGATATGTTGAGACATGCTAATTTAAGACAGCAGTGCAAAAGCAATCATGCTGGATTCTGAGGAAGTATTACAGATGAGGAATCTGACAAACAAAAGTTTTACCCTACTGAGGACAAATAATTAGATGAATTGTGTGCCTCTGTTTCTTGCTTTAATTTATTTTAATAGATGAAATTTCTGCAGTTTACTTTGAATTCTCTGTTGCTTTGTTTCAGGAAAGTTTGGAATATTAAACTTTCAATGTAGAACTTTGAAACATTTTATGAAGGGTCTTTACATTTTGGTGGAATAATATTTTTTAAAAAGTGGCCTGAAAGCTTCATACATATCAAAACATGTAAAGCGAATTTTTATGATTTTTAAAAATACGCTTGAGGTCATCATGCTATGCCTTCCTTTCATCTTCCCTTATGGAGTAGGATGGAAAGCAAAGTGTGTTTGTGATCAAATTCCATAGTTCTTATCATGTGACTGCTGCCTCCTGGTGGTAACGTACGCAAATTGCAGTTTCAGTTGCTTTTCAGGGACACAAATGTCTTCAAAGTTGTAATTACTAACCCACAGCTATCAACGGATGATAGCCCTATGACCACCTCCCTTGCTTAAAATGAAAAGCTCCTCCAAAAGGCTCCCCACTGCCCACAGAAAAGCCTCAGCATGTTAAAGATCAGCAAGTCACATCAGACCTGCCGACCTTTCTCACTCCATCTGCTTTCTCACACCAAACATTCAGAAACCAGTGTTTCCTGAACATTCATGCACTATAGTACTGCAGCCTAACTCAGGTAGTTATGTTGCTTAGAATGCTCCTTTTTCAGCCACTTTCAGCTTCCATCTGCCTGTAAAGGGGCTACTGACCTTCCAAGGTCCAGCTTATTTTCTCCCCTAAGACCTTGCTGTTGCTTCCCCATTTTGACCCATGGACTTAGCTGCTTTTTTCCTCTGATACCTCATTGCTCTTTTTATGTATTTCTATTTAGTATATAATGTGGTGAAAAGAATGCTAATTATAAAGTTGGGAAAATTCTGGGTTGAATTCTAAATCCAAATCTCAGATTTATTAGTCATATTACTTAGCCGCTTATAATCTCAGTACCTTTGCTTGCAAAATGGGTATCATGTTAAAGGATTGTTATGAGAAGTAGATGAGAGAACATAAGTAATCTAGCATAGTGACCAGCCATGAGTGATACCCAATAAAAATTAGTTATTTTTCTTCATAATCATGGTAACTCTGATTATATATTTGTCCATCTTGACCGTCAGATTCTAATCTCCTCCAAAGCAGAGACTCAATCTTATTCATTATTGCATGTTAACTCCCTTAACATGTTTGTGAATTAAATGAATGTTCCCAGTGGGTCAATAAAAACACATTTAACCCTATATTTTTAGTCACACATGCTGTCAAAAGTTTCTTTCTGTTCTTGAGATAGTGAAAGGCAATTTGTGAGTCCAGTTAAGTTATAATAAAATTCCTACTTTAAAAAAAAAAATGATTACTACTGTCAGTAAGTTAACAGTGGCCTAGATTGGGTTGCTGCTGCTGCTGCTGCTAAGTCACTTCAGTCATGTCTGACTCTGTGTGACCCCATAGATGGCTGCCCACCAGGCTCTCCCGTCCCTGGGATTCTCCAGGCAAGAACACTGGAGTGGGTTGCCATTTCCTTCTCCAATGCATGAAAGTGAAAAGTGAAAGTGAAGTCACTCAGTCGTGTCCGACTTCACGACCCTGTGGACTGCAGCCTACCAGGCTCCTCTGCCCATGGGATTTTCCAGGCAAGAGTACCCAGATGGGGTTAGGTGCTTCTATAATGGAAGTTAACAGGAACTGAGAAGTTCTGTTTCAGCTCCTTGTCTTCACTTGCATGTGAATGCCAGGCATTACAGAGAGAGCCTAGAGTCAGCCGCAGCGGTCTCAGATGTTAATTCCATGTGCTTGAATCCAGCTGGTGGGTACTGTTGGACCACAAGTCAGGAGCCCTGGAGCCTGCCCCAGGTCAACATTTAGGACAGCCCTTTGGGGCTTGGTTTACTTGTACAGGAAATGAAGGGTGGGCTTTACTGAGCTGCAGCGCCTTTTGTGCTCTCACCTTCCATGGGTCTCTCTTTAGATGAGACGGAGTATGAGTACAGCGGAAGTGAGGAAGAAGAAGAGGAGAATGACTCCGGAGAGCCCAGGTAGGCAAACAAGACCCATCCTCTCATTTCATATTGTGAATTGTGCTTGTGTGAAATTCACATCCTTCTGATTTATAGGTTCATTTTTAAGAATCCAGCAGGGTGGTCTTATTTAATTTATTGCCCATGCACGTACTCATTAATTTGGGAAAACTTCCCTAGGCAGGCTGTAGGAAAACATGGAAATCAGCATCTTCTTTATCTTGTCTTCCAAGATGTATTTCCTTGTTTCCTTGTGTACATAACACTGTAGAATGGGGAGGAGGCAGTTAGCTGGGTAATAGTCTAACAGTACTGCACACTGCAGCTTTCTGGAGACCTAAGTGGTATTTTTTAGATTTGAGTTATTCAGTCTACTACTTCATACCTTTGAGACACTTAGGTGGCCACTGCCCTTGTCACATGCCATGGTATTTTCACCACAGCCTAATCCAAGAGGAAACAGCTTCCAGGAAGTCAAATTACACTCTTGAGGTGAGCCCTAAACAGAACGCCCACGCCCGTTCCTGCTCTCATATGTTAGCTCCTAGAATCAAGCGCTACTTTATTACCATCATCCCTATGTTTTAAATTTCACTTGACTTTGATTCTGACTTTTGCCTAGTCTGTGTTTATAAATAATTGATGCCAGTGTGCTCACACCACCAGGATTTTTCTTTTTGTAAGAGAATTCAACTGATGGCAGTTTGGTGAATCAAAGAGCACGGCCATGCACACCAGGGCAGACGCAGTGTTCACGTGAAGCAAGATCTGTTGGGGAAATGGACAAAGTAGAAGGGTCACTGGAGTATATTGAGGTCTCCACACTCTAGCCATCCAAGGGTGGAGCCCAGTACTCAATAAGGAACAGATTCTGTATGACTGAGGCAGATCAGCAAACCAGCAAAGGGTCCAACTCAGCCACTGCTGCTGGAGTGAGCTAGTGCATCCCTTTTCTGAGCTAACTCGGACCTAACCAAGCTGGATTATTGCTAAAACTACTGGAAGAGAACAGAACTGAACTTACAGGGCCATCCATTTTTCTCTTTTCACCTGCTATGGGAATCTTCAAGGTCAAAGACTGAAGGAGAATTCTTTCCTTCCATCTGGATACTTAACATGTTGGCCGCCCCCAGTTTAGCTGCATAAAGATGATGACTGCCAAGTAGTGATATGGAAAATAAACATTCTTATAAAGCAAAGGACCAAATGCCCTGCTTTCCGAGAAGTTGTACACTGTTTTTCTAAAGCTTGCTCAGACAAACACATCAGCCCTTCTGATCACTCTCCATGGAGCTGAGACCCTTGTCTTAACTAATACTTGCTATATCACATGTTAGGAGTCACTTAATGGGTGACCTAGCTGTCCCTTAACACTTCTATAATTGTAACATGTCTATATATGACACTGAAGATTATCTTTCAAGTCCTGTTTTATGGGCACATCTAATTAATTTTCATGAAATCCTGAAAAGTAAAAAGGGACAGTGTTTATTTCATTATGGAAATGAGGTAATGATCCGACACTGGCAATCAGATCACACATGGAGTTAATGATTGGGTGAGTAATACAGCTCAGATCATCTGACATTGATTCAACATCAGGTAATATTAATAGATCGTCATCATGTGCACAGGAGGCTAAGTTCCCTAAGCCCTTCTGCCTTTGCACAGAGCATGTGACCATCGTTTGGGGTTGGTTTAGAGTCCTACACAAAGGCTGTGGTTTTAAAGGAGACTCCTTAGTAGGCTCCAAGCACTATCTGTGAACCAAGCCTTTTTATGTCACTTTATAGCAGTATCTTGGGCTTCCCAGGGAGCACTAGTGGTAAAGAACCTGCCTGCCAATGCAGGAGACATAAGAGACGCAGGTTCGATCCCTGGGTCAGGAAGATCCCCTGGAGGAGGGCACAGCAGCCCACGCTAGTATTCTTGCTTGGAGAATCCCATGGACAGAGGAGCCAGGCGGGCTATAGTTCATGGGATTGCAAAGAGTCAGACACGACTAAAGCGACTTAGCATGCATGCATGCATGGCAGTACCTCACAGAGCATGCTACCCGCTCTCTAAGACAGAATGATCCCCTTGTCAACCACAAAACCCACTCTTCCCCTGTCATTCCCCATCCCAGTTTGCATCACCACCACAGCCCAGATGCCAAGAAAAAACCTGCAAGTCATCCCTCACTCCACACATTGGATCCATCAACAGGTTTTCCTAACTCTGTCCCCAAAGGCTTCTCGCAGCCTCTGACCCCACCACTCCCACCTGATTAGTCTCCACCTTAGGGTCACTGCAGTGGCAGCCCAATGGGTGGCCTTGCTTGCCCTCATACACCCTGCAGAATAGCATCTCCTGAGCAGCCAAATGAATCTGATCCTGTTACTTTCCTGCTGATAAAAGTTCCACACGTGGTGTCCACAGCCTCCTGCTTTACCCTGTCTCCCCATCTCTGCCCTCCTCTCGTACCCCTCTTGCTCTCATTCACTCTGCTCTGGGAAGCCTGCTTGGGGTTCAGTCCCCCACAAAGGCCACCGTTGTTGCCATGACAGGCCTCTAAACTTTTCCTTCTGCCCGGAAGAGTCTTCCCCTACCTCTTCATGTTCAACATTTAGGGCTTAGCTCAACCATCACCTTCTAGGAGAGGTCTTCCCTGATCTAAAAGAGAGCCCTCATCCTCTCCCCAGCTCCCAGCCACTGTCCCTCTTAAAACTTACACTTTTTTGTCTTTGGTAGAGCCTATTAATATCTGAAATGATGATGTTTGTAGAATGTCGAATTGTTTGTCTCTCTTCCCCACAAGAAAATAACTAGAGAAAATATGTTTAGTTACTGCTGTATCCACTAGAGCCTATTAGAGTGCCTGCCACATAGTAGGCATTCAGTGATTATTGAATGGATTTATCTCAAGAGGAAGCTGCCAGAAATATTAAAAAGACTAGGTCTGTTTGAACAAGTAGGAACATTCCCCTCCTGGCTGGGCTGCTGTGCAGAACCAAGGAGTCTATAGCTTGCATTCTAGGAGGTGAAGTGGTTGAGGAGATATCCATCTATGTAGAGCAGGTTTCCTCGCTGCTTTTGATTACTCATTTTTATTTGTTGGCTTAGTTCTTGCTTAGTTCTTTCTCAAAAGTGAAAATAAACCAGTCTGGGACTCAGGGCTTGCAGTACTCAAAAAAGCTTTTAGAAATAGAGGGTGAGGAAGGAGCTCTGTGGACCTTCCTGGAGAGAAGTGATGAATTCAGGAATGGGACAGCTCTGTGGCGTTGGAGACAGCCTGTGCCTGCAGTAATCACACTGAAGGGGAGGCTGGACTTGAGTTAGTTCCCTGGGCTCTGTTTCTTTGCCGAGGTGAGCAGTGGAATTGATGGAGGCTCAGAGAGCCTGTGCTTGGCTCTCCTTCTCCACGGGGACCCCAGGGTAGCGATGCCCCCACCCAGAGTGGGCCCTGATCTGTCTCCCTCTCCTGCGCACAGCTCCATTCTGAACCTGCCCGGGGAGTCGACGCTGCGGCGGGACTTCCTGAGGCTCCAGCTGGCCAACAAGGAGCGGTCTGAGGCCCTGCGGCGGCAGCAGCTGGAACAGCAGCAGCGGGAGAACGAGGAGCATAAGCGGCAGCTGCTGGCCGAGCGCCAGAAGCGCATCGAGGAGCAGAAGGAGCAGCGGCGGCGGCTGGAGGAGGTGAGGGCGCGCCCTGGCACCTGGGGTCCCTTCCTGGGTGCCCACCGTGGCCCTGGGTCCCCTCCTGAGGCTGCAGCCTGCTTGGAGCACTCACGCCTGAGCTGCGAAGGAGGAGGTGGCCAAGGGCACTTTACCAGCAGGTGTGGTGTGACCTTGATGTGGTCACATCAGAAAGACAGGTGAAGGGTTCAGCCCCTTCCAGTCTTACTCAGGCATCACCTTCTTAGTGAGACTTCCTTGACCCCCTCACTTAAAATCTCAGCCCCTCCCTCTAGCATATCCCGTCGCCCTTCCCTGTTGAATTTTTTTCTTATGTATTTCTTAATCACCTTCACACCTGGGTACTTTATGTCTGTCTTTCCCCACTAGAAAGTAAGCTCTTTGTGGACAGGATGTTTGATCCCTTTTGTATCTCTCTTTTTTCCCCCTTTTATCACTGTGTATCTCAGATTTATGTATCTAGATGTGTATGTGCTTAGTCACTCAGTTGTATCTGATTCTTCGTGACCTCATGGACTGTGGCCTGCCAGGCTCCTCTGTCCATGGGATTCTCCAGGCCAGAATACTGGAGTGGGTTGCTATTCCCTTCTCCAGTGGATCTTCCCAACCCAAGGATCAAACCCAGGTCTCCCGCATTGCAGGCGGATTCCTTACCATCTGAGCCACCAGGGAAACCCCATGTATCTAGATATTAGTGTCTAAAACAGTACCCATTACATACTAGATGCCTTCTAAATATTTGTGGAATGAAGGAGCTAATATATGAGTGAATGAGTCGGTGATCAAGAGGTGGAATATAGGCGTTAATTAGAACACAGTGAACCAGGCAGAGACCTGGCAGAGAAGTGAAATGTCAAGTGTGGAAAAGCAGGGCCTGCCTGCTGCTTCTGTTTCGTTACTGTTCTGAATGCTGGAGAAGGCGTTTCACAAGTCCTTCCACACACACCTTGATACAGGTGTTGAATGCAAGGCAAGCCTTGCCCACCTATGGCTCTCTCTTTCTAGAGAAGCCTGTCCGGTAGCTAGTGGGCATGACTTGCCTTCGCCAACAGGCATGCTTCATCTGTGAGGGCACCTGTACCACCAGCCAGGCTTTTCTGCATGGCTTATCCTAGGTCAGACTCTCACGTGTGGTCTTACAGTTGTTTATTAAAGCCTCCTTCTAAGAACTTTGGTCCAGGGCCTCCTTCCTGTGCCAGGTAAATCAAAGTCTCTAGACAATTAGGAAGCTGAGTGACCATAGCTGTTGGGAAAGTTGGATGGCAGATGAAAGGTTTCACTGAGTGCACGGTAATGGGGGAGTGATTTTACGATTCTCCCAAACACTGTCTTGCTCCTCATTAACAGATTACTGCAATTCACTTGCTCCGTCAAGTGGCCACTGCAGTCAGAGGGTGGTGAATTGCAGACTCTGGGAGCAGATTGCTTTTTAAATGGTACATCCAGGTCCAGCCTTCCTGGCATAAATCAGTGAGGGCCTCTGTTCCAGTTTGCAATAAGTCCCATCAACCTCACTATGTCCGTGGAGTGTTAATATGCAGACCAGCAACACCCAACAGTTACAATGATTGAATGACTTCTTTATGCCAAACACTGGGTGAAATGCTTTGCTTAACCCAGGATCTCATCACCTGCTATCGTCCCTTTATATGTATCTTACCTCTTGTGCAAAGAGCACATATCTCTATTTAGTGACAGAAAAACTGAGGTTCAAGGAGGAGAAGTCATTGGTCCCATGTCGCAGAGCCAGGAAGTACAAAGTCAGGATTCACACCCAAGTCTTCCTGTTTTCCATAGCCACACAGGCCCTGAGGCAGTAGGTATAGATATGTAATCAGAGCCTTGAACTGTGATCTGCACAACTGAACCTTGTAAGCATCTGCTCACAGCAGCAGGCAAATGAAGCTCTTTCCAATCTAAGTAAGTCTAGGATGTTGTTGGCATGACACACACTCAGCCCATGAGAGGTTTGAAGGTCACCTACTGCTCTCTGTTCTCAGAACTACACTGTTGTAGACAGAGGTGCTATCGTGCTCAGGGTCAGATGCCTTCAAAGGAGACAGCTAGGGCAGGGCGAAGGGAGGTGTGGGTGTTAATCAGCCAGCTCTCAGAAGTGAAGTCCAAAGTGGAGACGTGGAAGTGCCTGCATCACCTCCGGTTACTCTCTTGGGCACACACTGAAATTCTCAGACCAGTCCTTGCAGCCCTCCCTCAGTGTCATCTCCTTCCGCCCACCCAGGCAGGCTGCAGCCTCTTGCAGGGGCGTCCAGCCCAGCAGTGCACCATTTCCTTCAGTCTCTTGAGTCTCCCGAGGGCCAAGGGCCTCTGCTGTTTGGATCCAAGACTTACTCCCCCTGACTTCTAATCAAACCTTTCTCCTAAGCCAGGCAGTCCTCCCCAGTCCTGCCTTTCCTGCTTCTTTCCTGGCTTGTGTTTTGTTCCTTCCAAGAGCATTTCCTAGGGCCTTCACCTCATTGGCGCATCACACTCTGAAAATCTTGACCATTTGCATTTACCCTGTCTGGCTGGTGAGTTCCTTACCTAGTGATTTGCTGGACTGTCTCAAGCTAAAGGTACTTGGGCTTCCCAGGTGGTGCTACTGGTATAGAACCCGCTTGCCAATGCAGGAGATGCAAGAGACATGGGTTCAATCCCTGGGTTGGGACGATCCCCTGGAGGAAATGGCAACCTGCTCCAGTATTCTTGCCTGGAAAATTCCAAAGATAGAGGAGCCTGACAGTCTAAGTCCATAGGGCTGCAAAGAATCAGACCCAGCTGAGCACAAAGGCATTTACCATTTAACTTAGAAAGTCCCCATTGTCATCCCATAAAACATTTAACATAGTCAAGTAGGCAGACATGTACATGTGTACATACACGCACACACACACACACATATAGATTTTCTTCTTTTTAAAAAATTTTTACACAAGAACTCTTGGCCTTTGAACCTAGATCCTCAGTTGGCACGAAGTCTTTTCAGAGAATGCATCATATTATTTTGTTTTAGATTTTCTTCCTTTCATACTTATTTTGACTTATTTAACATTATATGTTTTTTTTTTTCTTTTCATCAAGCTGCTAGAATGGCAATTCCTAACAATTATAAAGCATTTAACCATAGGACAGAGACTCTATCCAGTACTTCATGTCAGTTGTTTCATTTAATCTTCAAAATAATTCCCCATCTAAAGATAAAGCAGCTGAGGCTCAGAGAGGTTAACAACTTGCTAACAGTCACACAGC
Source organism: Ovis aries (assembly GCF_016772045.2). Taxonomy (NCBI): domain Eukaryota; kingdom Metazoa; phylum Chordata; class Mammalia; order Artiodactyla; family Bovidae; genus Ovis; species Ovis aries. The sequence continues at coordinate 217,017,149 of NC_056054.1, forward strand.
TTGAGACAAAACCAGGTTTCAAACCCAGGGGACTGGACTCCAGAGCCCAGCCACTGTCACTGTGTCTGTCCTGCCTGTCCCTTGGTAAGCCAGGGCCAGTGTGCTTTTCCATAGTCTTCTCCTGGCCCCAGCCTCTGTGGTCTTTTATGCTGAGAACTTAAGGATCTCTGAGCAAGGTCAAAGAAGCTGTGCCCAGTAGGTGCTCATCTTCGAACTTGATTCTGTCTTTCAGTCTGCCAGTCAGAGCTCCTGCCAAGGCCTCCTCGTGTCTGTTTTTTGCTGCATTTTCTGGAGCCTCTAATGGATGCAGGAGAAAGTTCAGACTCAGTGGAGCACAGCATCCAGGGGGGCACACCCTCTATGTCCCTGCAGGCACAGAAGGTGTGCACGGCAATACTTTGCTCTGGGCAGCCACGTCTATGCGCCCCAGCTTCTCACCAGAAGCAGAAATGCTTGTAACCACAAGGCATCAAGGGATTATACCACCTTTATCTTTTGATCCTTTCTCTTACCCCTATTCCTCAATAGAGAAAAAAGGAAATGCTAAATACTCAGATGGCTGTAAGTTCTGAACCCCTGGGTAATGACTGTCCCTACCGCCAGGACTTCTCTCCTGCCTCCTGTCCTGCTGGATCCCATCCACGCCTGCTGCCCTGCCCTGGTGACCACTTCTGGTTCTGGTTCTGAGTAGGAACTCACACCACATGGTCACAGACAAGCAGCCAAAGTCCGTAGTTAGGCTTGTGACTTTCACTTAAGTGTGAGTCAGGCGGCCTTGTGCTGGCACCCTGCAATACACATTCCCTTTTCCAAATAAAGGCCCTTCAGATGCCTCATTTGGGCTTCCCAGGTGGCACAGTGGTAAGGAACCTGCCTGCCAGCGCAGGAAACACAGTTTCGATCCCTGGGTCAGGAAGATTCCCTAGAGTAGGAAATGGCCACCCGCTCCAGTATTTTTGCCTGGTAAATTCCATGGACAGAGGAGCCTGGTGGGCTACAGTCCAGGGGGTCTCAAAGAGTCTAACACAACGCACAGAGACAACCCTTTGGTGACATAAGGCTGTGTAGGTTGTACTCTTCGACTTCCACAGGGATTTCAAATGTCACCTCTGACCAGAGGTTTCTAAGGAATCCCTGCCTGTCCTTTGCTATTTATAGGTAAGCATGTGGTTCTGGCTAGGTTCTAAATCAGGATCTGCGTATTCTTAGAAGGACTTTGACTGTACACTGAATTGTGGTCATTTATCAGCTTCATGAAAAGGACGTGGCTTCAGGCCAGTTACATGGTAGGCACAAAACTCCTCTTTGACCAATAATAAAGTGCAATTTATAACTAAGTTCCAGGAATCTGATTAAACCTAGCTAAGCTGAATGAGCCCATCAATAATGAGGAAAAGCACGTAGAGAGCTTCCTCTATCTTTTCTCAGTTCAATAAAAATTTCTGACTCTTGGCTTAGACAGTGAACAACTTTTCATGGAGTCAGAGTCCAGGAATCAGGACCTTGAGGTATTGGGGTGCCTACTCTGGTCATCTTTTCAGACTAACCTTGGGAAGATGATTTGTGATGCTTGATTCTTCTCAAGAGTTTTGAAATGATATTCGTAATTACTATATATATTTTTCAACTTGCTGAGAGCCCTCTATACCCTCATTTGGGGGAGAGTATCTTTCAGTCACAGAAATGAATGACACTGACCCCAGGAGCGCCAGCCTGCTCCGTGGTAGTAAGCTTTAATCTTTAAGCCAGCTAGATCTCATTTGGTGCCTCAAGGCCTTAGTGACATCAGCCAGTTATAAAAACAAACTGGAAGATATTATATCACTTTGGTTCCATCACCAAGAAAAAAATTTAAATACAACAAATATCTCGTTGTCCAGAAATAGTTGGGCACTGACATACAAAATGAGAGCCTAGAGTCTAAAATTCCCTATAAGCCTCTAATTTTTTATTATGAGTGCCTGGGGCTTTTAGGTCTTACCTGGTGGCTCAGACAGTAAAGAAACCACTTGCAGTGCGGGAGACCTGGGTTCTATTCCTGGGTTGGGAAGATCCCCTGGAGGAGAGTATGACAACCCACTCCAGTATTCTTGCCTGGAGAATCCCTATGGACAAAGGAGCCTGGCAGGCTACAGTCCATGGGGTCGCAAAGAGCTGGACACGAATGAGTGACTAAGCACAATATGGAGCTTTTAGGGACTATAGGCTCAAATGTTTCTTTTTTTAAGCATGCAGTTGAATTAAAACTTTTTAAATTCAAGTGACTGCCTATTCCTACGGGCAGTCACTTGACAAATTTAGTGAACGCTTAGCTCTACTGTGCAGACAACCATGCTGGACACTGGGAATGGCCTGCCCTTGTACAGATGAGATCTGTGAGGGAGACTGGCAATGGGCAAATAATCATCCAACTAACCGTTCATGACCATTGCCAGATTGCTATGGTAGAAAAGAATAGTGTGGTATAGGAGCAGGCCGCAGGAGTGGGCACCTAGACTGGCGTGGAGGCCTGTCGGTCAGTATCCAGCCAAAGGCAGCGAGGGGCGTGCAGGGATGCTAGGGAGGGAAGCCAAGGCACAGTGTTAAGCCTGGTTAGGAAATGTCGTATTTTGCTCTAAGAATAGTGGGAAGTCGTTGACGTGTTTTAACCAAGGGGATGTGATTGGATCTGCATTTTTAAAGTGAAACTTCAGCTGCCACAAGAAAAGTGATTGGGAGGAAGCAACAGTGGATAGGAGAGACTGGTTAGCCCAGGCTGGAGAGGGCAGTGCTTTCAGGTGGATGGTGGTTGGGTGGAGATAGAAGAAAGAGATGGAGAGGTGGAGGAGGATGGAAGGTGGAGATAGAGATGGGCATATTTGAGAGAGATGGAGCGTATAGATCGTGCAGGACGTGGTGGTTGATAAGATGTCTTCCATGAAGGAGGGTGGTGGTCACAGAAGGTTCCCCAGTGTCAGGCTGGAGCATTCAAATGGAGGCCCAGGTTTGGGTGCAAAGGATGAGATTGGTTTGGAATGTAGTAAGTTACACCAGTAAGTTAAAGATGCATCTGGGCCTTCCTGGTGGCTCAGTGGTAAAGAATCCACCTCCCCATGTGGGAAACACAGCTTTGCTCCCTGGTCCAGGAGGATCCCACTTGCTGCACAACAGCTAAGCCCGTGCACCACAACTGTTGAGCCTGCGCTCTAGAGCCTGAGAACCACAACTACTGAGCTCACATGCCACAGCTACTGAGCTCACATGCCACAGCTACTGAGCTCCCATGCCGCAGCTACTGAAGCCCGTGCGCCCGAGAGCCTGTGCTCCACAAGAAGAGCCACCACAATGAGGAGCCTGCACATCACAACTACAGAATAGCCTGGAATAACCACTGTAACTGGAGAAAAGCCCGTGCAGCAACAAAGATCCTGCAAAAATAAATAAATAAGTAAATAAAAAATTTTAAAAACAGATACGTATGGGGCAGCCAGTGGTGATAGCAAAGATGCAATTGGATTATAGAGATAGAGCCATAGAAGAAGGATCAAGAATGGGAGAAAAATGGGAATTACTGGTTTATGGTCATGGAAGTAGACATTGAGAGGATGAGAGTCTGGGAACTAAATTCTCTGAGAACTAGCGTAGAGCAGGAGAATTGAGCACAGAAGACTAATGAAGATGTAGGTTTGATGTTGTTGCAGAGAAAACCAAATATTCAAGTGGAGAATAGAGTTATAGGGCCAGCTTTGCAGAATGCTGATCAAAGGAGTGAGCCAACAGCATCTCTTCATTTCAGTGACAAATAGGACATCCAAAATATAGTTTTGGTGTCGTACTCTCTTGAAAACACAGTTGCTTCCTCTCTGCTTTGGGGGAAGGGAAGCAACCTGCTCAGCAAGGCAGAAGGTCTGGATTTGGGCCACTGTGTGCCACCTGCTTGCCCGGGCAACTCTCTGATCCCTGCAGAGCTTACTGAGCTCTATAGGGAGGCTTCTAACAAAGTGTGTTCCCACCACCAAACCTGTTGTGAGGATTCACCAGGAAAATGGTTGTGAAAGACTTGGCTTTATCAACCAGCAAGAGTCAGGAAGATTCCCTGGAGGAGGGCGTGGCTACCCATCCCAATATTCTTGCCTGGAGAATCTCATGGACAGAAGAGCCTGGTGGACTACAGTCCATGGGGTCACAAAGACATGATTGAAGTGACTGGGAGCACACGCAGAAGCTCCACAGATCTCACACTCGATGGACTCGTCGAATCCAGGTTAAACGTGGCCAGCAGGCACCATCTCATGCTTCCATTGGGAGAGCCCATCCTATTTACCTGCTGGTCCACTGTGGTCAGATTTGCTCACCTCATCTCTCAGGATCCGCTTTCACTCAGGTGACTAGGCCAGCCTCACAAAAGCTGTGGCAGCTGGAGCCCTAGCCCAGAAAGGCCGCTGGCAGGAAAGGTTACTCTTTGGGACCTAAGCAGTTTGTCCCAGATGCTTTCAGACCGAAAAGAGGGGAGGGGAACCAGGGGGAAGTTACATGTCTCTTTAAGAGTCAGTGAGCAACAATCCTGCCAAGGGGAGCGTCTTTGAGGAGAGCATTTGGGGAACTTCTGTTGAGGGTAGTGTTTTGGCTGACGTTAGCTGCCATATTAGATGTAAGTCCTTGAACTTTCCTGTGCCTTTCCGTGTCCTTGCCTGTAAAACTAGAAATAACAATGGCATTTACCTCTCAGGTCTATTGTAAAGACTAAATGAGTCTAGAATAGCAGCAACACTTAGCACTTTTTCAATAAATATTAGTGTTAGTATTACAGGAGTGTGTGCCTTTGGCTGAAGTCTGAGACATAATTTCCAAAAGTGTACTCTTTTATGTGCAGCAGTAAAACCTTCTTGAGTTTATTAAAATAAATGTACCAACAGATAAACTTTTACTCATGCATTGGAAAGAATATTTGTTATAATACTAGGGATGATTTGGTTATGTTCATTAAGAGGAAAAAAAAATTATCCAGTTTTTAACTGACTGGCTAGCAGATTAGTGTAGGGGCAAAGTACGCTGGCTTTGAAGCTGTGGAGACCAAGATTTCGTTCTAGCTGTGTGACGTTGGGCAAATTACTTGCCCTCTCCGACCCTCAGCTTCCTTATATACGCAATTGATATGCTATTTACTTGGCAGGATATTGAGAGGTAGCTGGAATCATAGGTACAGAAGGGTTGGCACGATGTCTGACAGAACCGGTTGACATTGTTGGGTGAATATTTTATTGTCATTTTGCAACTGGTGATTTCAGAGTTGTTATTTTTTTTTGGTTTGGTTTTAAGGATTTTCCAAATGGAAACAGCATTTGGAAAATGGAATAGCATTTTCCCATTGTCTGTCCTCCTTCATTCTCTAATGGACCTTCCCCATTTACTTTTCCATCCCTCTTTGAGGACTTCTCTGAGAGCACCCCTCTTGCTGTTGCCTGGCCAGGGTCCGCCTCTGTTAACATAGCTGGATGTCCAGTGCCAGCACACAGCCCACTCTTCATCCTTCTGGATGCACCTCATCTTGCAGGCTCAGTTGGAAGGTCTCCTTCCTAGCCAACCCTCAGAGAACCTTCTCCTGGGGAAACTGCTTTGTGATGGATTCTTATCAGTATTTCTTGCTGTCACTTCCAACACTGTGTAATTACGATCCCATCGTTGCCAGCAGTGACTGCACCAGGTGTCACCTCCTACCAGTACCTAAACAAAACACCTGAAGAGGCAGAGATCTGGTGATGCTTGAATAGTAAGCTTCTAGGCCCCAGGGACACAGCACTTTGGGAGGGACCCTATTGCTAGAAAGAAAGAAACAGGACGGTAAAGGATATTGTAAGAGATTACCCCGGGGGACTTCACTGGCGGTCCAGTAGTTGAGACTTCACCTTCCAGTGCGGGGGGTGCAGGTTTGATACCTGCTCAGGGAGGTAAGATCCCACATGCCTCAGCACTAAAAAGCCAAAACATAAAACAGAAGCAATATTGTAACAAATTCAGTAAAGGCTTTAAAAATGGCCCACATCAAAAAAAGCAAGAAAGAAAAGCGAGAGAAAGGGTTTCCTGGGTTCGAATCCTGGCTCTGCCACTTAATACTTTTGTGATATATTTGGCAAGACATGACTTCTTTATGTGTCAGTTTCCACCTTTATGTAGTTCATAAAATACATGACTATTCACTCAGTCATGTCTGACTCTTTGCAACCCCATGGACTGTAGCCCACCAGGCCCCTCTGTCCATGAGGTTCTCTAGGCAAGAATACTAAAGTGAGTTGCTATTTCCTCCTCCAGAGGATCTTTCCCACCCAAGGATCAAACCCAGATCTCTTGCATCTCCTGCATTGCAGGCATATTCTTTACCACTGAGTCCCCGGGGAATCCTTGCACATTTGTAAAATGGGACAGTAACAGTTTTGAGGGTTAAATGAGGTACTACGTACAAAGCTCTTAGAACAGTCCCTGGCACCAAGTACCTGAATGAATAATCCAGGAAAAGTGTTGCCCATATAGGGGAATGGTTTTCTTTCCTATCATCTGTCTGCCTACTGTGGCTGCTGTGAGTCATCTCTCTTCCAGGTGAGGGCTCACAGCTCACTGTGGCCTGAGCAGGCAGGAGACAGGGATTGCTGCATTCCTACCCACGGGCCACAATCCCAGGCCCTCCAGCAGAAGAGAGCACTGTGAGCAAAAATAAGTCTCCCATTTCAGGACCTGGAGTGTAAACTCGCTGGCACTGCTGAGAAGCGGCCTTTAATTCACTTAATCATGAGCTGTAGGCACCCTAATGAGGGCTGCGAGCCACAACCGTGGCTGGGGGGCAAAGCAGCCCTTTCTTCCTGGATGCTGTTAGCATCGGCATGAAGACTGAACACTTTCTAGCTGGGCTTTTGCCCTGTTATTTCACAAACTGAACAGAAATTATGAAACAGCTGGGAGTCAGGCTGGCAAAGTGGGTGCTTACTGTCTGGGGCAGGGCCTGCCCGTGGCCTCTGATGGGCTTCTGCATTACACATGTGTGTCATTCAGGCACGTGCTTCAGGACGCTGTAGGAATGAGTGCAGGAAACCCTACTTCCCAATGACCCCAAAATGGTTCCCTATTCTGACTTACTTGCCATGCTTGCAACAAGCTGGGTTTGTCTGCTTTGTTACCTAGGTCCTGTGATGGCAGGCATTGCCTGACCAGGTGAGAAAGTTGGGCTGCCATTTCTGGTCTGCAGCTTAAAATGCTGCCAATATTATGACCATATTAAATCATTAAAAAGCAGAGACATTACTTTGCCAACAAAGGTCCGTCTAGTCAAGGCTATGGTTTTTCCAGTGGTCATGTATGAATGTGAGAGTTGGAATGTGAAGAAAGCTGAGCACTGAAAAATTGATGCTTTTGAACTGTGATGTTGGAGAAGACTCTTGAGAGTCCCTTGGACTGCAAGGAGATCCAACTAGTCCATCCTAAAGGATGAGTGTTCATTGGAAGGACTGATGTTGAAGTTGAAACTCCAATACTTTGGCTACTTGATGCAAAGAGCTGACTCATTGGAAAAGACCCTGATGCTGGGAAAGATTGAGGGCAGGAGGAGAAGGGGACGACAGAGGGTGAGATGGTTGGATGGCATCCCCAACTCGATGGACATGGGTTTAGGTGGACTCTGACAGTTAATGATGGACAGGGAGGCCTGGCGTGCTGTGGTTCATGGGGTCACAAAGACTAAACTGAACTGAACTGAATATTTGAAATCCTTTTGCTTAGACTTCTTTCTACATTTTCAGGGAATGGGAAGGATATGTAATACTTTATAGTCATAGCATTTCATGTGTGATCAGTCGCTTTAGTTGTGTTCAGCTCTTTGCGACTCTATAGACTATATCCTGTCAAGCTCCTCTGTCCATGGGATTCTCCAAGCAAGAATACTGGAGTGGGTTGCCATGCCCTTCTCCAGGGGATCTTCCCAAGCCTGGGATCAAACCTGTGTCTCCTGTGTCTTCTGCAGGGGAGGCAGATTCTTTACTGCTGAGCCACCAGGGAAGCCCATAGCATTTCATACCGGGAGGTAGGGGGTGGGAGAAGCAGCGTTAAGCAGTTTCTGGCCCTTGGTATAGCTAGGGCAGCTTAGAGGGGTGGTAGGCATAGCTTTTAAGCCACAGTGAGGAATGGACACTACAGCAGCCTTGCATTGTCCAGGGTCTTCATGGAATCTCTCTTAAATCTAGTTTCCATCTCTTGTGTTTCACAGTCATTATTCTTAGTTGTTCCCAATCATACAACTATGACAGAATAGTTTCACAGAAAGCATTATATCATATGACATTTAAATCCAATTGTTTTCATTTCACCCTTGTTTTCTTCAGTCAGTGAGCAGTTTCAAAGACTCAGAGAGGTGGGGGAACATGAAGAACCTCCCTCAAAAGTGGTCTAAGCCATTTCTTCTCTCAAAGCATGAGCCCCTTTGACAGTATTCATCAAAGTCATTTAACCTATTTAGTGTATCATCTCTGCTTTTATTTTCAGAGGCTTGAGGTGGCCTCTTCTATGTTTGAACACCTCCTACTGTTAGAAAATGTATCCTGTTATTGATTCAAATCCTTGTGCTATCCCTACATTAAAACCAATTATACTGAACAAAACTCAATGCCTTCCACATCAGCCCCAGAAATGTTGAAGGCAATGGTAGTTGCCGTCTTGCCCAAATGTCACCCTTCCCTGCACCCTTCCTCCATATGATGTAATTTAGCACATTCACCAGCATCCCAGACGAGCAGCAACGACCCTCTCTATACACATTGTACTAATAAACTGGTGTATAATGGGCTTCTTTTCATAGGCTTCAATATGAGAGTCTCATGTTAAGTCTTCAGAATGATGGTTGCAGCAGAAATTTGAGAGTTACATCTGCACTTGACTTTTACCCTAACCTACACAGTCATAGGTACCCAGGATGTCCACTGGGCCATCTTGTTCCTCTATATGAAACCCAGGAAAACCCAAGTAGAGAGTCTCCCCAAAGAAACTGTAGCTCAAAGGTAATAGGAGCTCCTGAAATAATCACACTGACCAGCATCCAAAGAGGCAGTACCAGAATCCTTCATGAAGCCTTCTCGAAGCTCAGTGTACTTAGAGCTTTGGTTCTCCATTCTACGTGCTTAAAGACCAGTTTGGCACATATATGCTCATACAGTGTTTAGCCATGAGGCTGCCTACTGATCAAAAGCTGGCTGGGGAGTAAGAAGAAGAGTTTCATGTAGGCTGTTAATCTTCCAGGAAAGTTGTAAATTAGTAGGTTGGATGGTTTATCTTTAATAGTGTATAGTAGATATAAGATTTCCCTGGTGGCTCAGACAGTAAAGCATCTGCCTACAATGCGGGAGACCTGGGTTCGATCCCTGGGTCAGGAAGATCCTCTGGAGAAGGAAATGACGATCCACTCCAGTACTCTTGCCTGGAAAATCCCATAGACAGAGGAGCCTGGTAGGCTACAGTCCATGGGTCACAAAGACTTGGACACGACTGAGCATCTTCACTCACTCACTCACTCAGTAGATATAAAAAGAAAAGAATCAGGTATATTTAGTTGGACTAGTTTTCTCAATGGTTCTCTGATTGCTGTTTCTGTGAGGAAAAGATGGAAAATGGCCACTTGAGAAACCATTCATACAACCAACATCCTTCACTTTGTATGTGTCGGTATCTTCACCATAGATGTCTTTCAGATCCGTAGAGGCAGCATCTCAAAAAAGCCAGATGCAGAATGTAGACCTGGCTTTGCACTACCAGCTGAGTGAGCTTGGGCAAGACATTGGTCTGTGTGTGCCTCGGTTTCCTTATCTGTCAAGTGCAGATAATGACGGTAGTATGTGCCTAAAAGGTTGTGATGAGAACCAAATGAGTGACTATGAGTGAAGGGCTTAGTGCCTGGCATCATAGAAGGCTCTACAAAACCATTTGTTCTTATTGTGAATAATTACTATTCTTTGTTGTGATTCCGATTACTTTGTTGTATATTGAATTCAGAGTTGGCAGACTACTTCACCATCACTCTCACAACCATCCTATAAAATAAGGCGTGAAATCCCAGAGTCAGTTGCAAGGAATCAGGCCTTTTCCCCTGCAGTGGACGGTATGCAGTGGTCTTTCCCAAATGGCAACATTCACAAATGTTAAAGTGGGCAAGTAGAAGGCCTAGAAGTTTGATCCCTCTCATCACAAATTCTGCTGCTGCCAGGTTTACACAGAACAGTCCTGTTTAAGCGAGGGGGCATGTATGCCCTGCGGTCAACTCAAAAGACCACGCTGGAGCCTTTCATTCTGAGTGTCTTTGAACCGAGAGCCCCTGTGTGGAGGGGACGGGTTGAGATGCTTCCCAAGGAGCCTGACTTGATCCTACACCAGCTGCTGTGCTGTCCTCTGGAGGCCGCCTCTGGTGTTCGACACTCAGTAGGGTCCCCTGTCACCACTTCCAGGGGGTCACCCAGGATGAAAAGATTGGATGTCTCCAAGAGCAGGCAGAATTCCGCTTTGCCTCACTTCTCATTCTGAATTAGTTAATTTTTACTTTACAATGTAGCACATTCTTGCTTAGACTCTTTGAATGAACAGACATGTCTGATCACCTAATCTGCCCCCTCACTGAAGGTGTGGGTTAAGGTGATTCACTCAAGGTCATAAAGCATTCACTCATTCATTAAACAAAAATTTGCTGTGACTGGGTGGTCTGCAGTGTTTGCATTAATATCAGTGGCAGAACAGGACTGGAATCTAGTCTTCCTATTTCTGATCCAGCATTCTTTCCCCCAAGTCCTGTGGCCTCTCATAACTACTCTTCTCCACAATGATCTGTCTCTTTGCAACTATGGGATATTAATTCTCAAATGTGGATGTTACATCTGAGTCTGTATAATGGGAAACTTGTATAAAAGATAGAAGGTCCCAAAACCTGTACACAAAGGCATCGTGTTTTCCCCAAATCTACCAGAATGTCATAAGAATCAAACTCAAATTCGACCTGAACATTCAGTAAGTAGAAAAAAGCAGTGAGATAGCCTATCTGGATTGGATACATCTCCAATGGATAGAGTTTTATTTCAGGTACTAGGGATCAGGAAATAGTAGGGTGTAGAGTGGAAAGGATGTGGAGTAAGACTGCCTTGGGCTTGCTTGGAGGTGCCACCATTTTCCAGCTGTGTTACGTGGAACAGTCTATTTCTCTGAGCTTCAATTTGATTCCCTGAGTCTTATTCTCTTATTTTATTTTTCTTCCTTTCTCTAGGATGGAAAATAAATCCCATGCCAGTGCCCATCATGGGTGGCTCTTTTAAGAAAAGCATTCCAAGCCTTGCCTATACTCAGCATAAATGAATATTCTGGTCCAGTTCAGTTCAGTTCAGTCACTCAGTCGTGTCCAACTCTGTGACCCCATGAACTGCAGCACGCCAGACCTCCCTGTCCATCACCAACTCCCGGAGTTCACTCAGACTCAGGTCCATCGAGTCAGTGATGCCATCCAGCCATCTCATCCTCTGTCATCCCCTTCTCCTCCAGCCCCTAATCCCTCCCAGCATCAGAGTCTTTTCCAATGAGTCAACTCTTCGCATGAGGTGGCCAAAGTACTGGAGTTTCAGCTTTAGCATCAGTCCTTCCAAGGAAATCCCAGGGCTGATCTCCTTCAGAATGGACTGGTTGGATCTCCTTGCAGTTCAAGGGACTCTCAAGAGTCTTCTCCAACACCACAGTTCAAAAGCATCAATTCTTCTGCACTCAGCTTTCTTAATAGTCCAACTCTCACATCCGTACATGACCACAGGAAAAACCATAGCCTTGACTAGATGGACCTTAGTCGGCAAAGTAATGTCTCTGCTTTTGAATATGCTATCTAGGTTGGTCATAACTTTTCTTCCAAGGAGTAAGCGTCTTTTAATTTCATGGCTGCAGTCCCCATCTGCAGTGATTTTGGAGCCCCCCAAAATCAAGTCTGACACTGTTTCCACTGTTTCCCCATCTATTTCCCATGAAGTGATGGGACCAGATGCCATGATCTTCGTTTTCTGAATGTTGAGCTTTAAGCCAACTTTTTCACTCTCCACTTTCACTTTCATCAAGAGGCTTTTAGTTCCTCTTCACTTTTTGCCATAAGGGTGTTGTCATCTTCATATCTGAGGTTCTTGATATTTCTCCCGGCAATCTTGATTCCAGCTTGTGCTTCTTCCAGTCCAGCGTTTCTCATGATGTACTCTGCATATAAGTTAAATAAGCAGGGTGACAATATATAGCCTTGATCTAATCCTTTTCCTATTTGGAACCAGTCTGTTGTTCCATGTCCAGTTCTAACTGTTGCTTCCTGACCTGCATACAGATTTCTCAAGAGGCAGGTCAGGTGGTCTGTATTCCCATCTCTTGAAGAATTTTCCACAGTTTCTTGTGATCCACACAATCAAAGGCTTTGGCATAGTCAATAAAGCGGAAATAGATGTTTTTCTGGAACTCTCTTGCTTTTTCCATGATCCAGCGGATGTTGGCAATTTGATCTCTGGTTCCTCTGCCTTTTCTAAAATCAGCTTGAACATCAGGAAGTTCACGGTTCACGTATTGCTGAAGCCTGGCTTGGAGAATTTTGAGCATGACTTTACTAGCATGTGAAATGAGTGCAATTGTGCGGTAGTTTGAGCATTCTTTGGCATTGCCTTTCTTTGGGATTGGAATGCAAACTGACCTTTTCCAGTCCTGTGGCCACTGCTGAGTTTTCCAAATTTGCTGGCATACTGAGTGCAGCACTTTCACAGCATCATCTTTCAGGATTTGAAATAGCTCAATAGGAATTCCTCACCTCCACTAGCTTTGTTCCTGGTGATGCTTCCTAAGGCCCACTTGACTTCACATTCCAGGATGTCTGCATCTATATGAGTGATCACACCATCGTGATTATCTGGGTCATGAAGATATTTTTTGCATAGTTCTTCTGTGTATTGTTGCCACCTCTTCTTAATATCTTCTACTTCTGTTAGATCCATACCATTTCTGTCCTTTATTGAGCCCATCTTTGCATGAAATGTTCCCTTGGTATCTCTGATTTTCTTGAAGAGATCTCTAGTCTTTCCCATTCTGTTGTTTTCCTCTATTTCTTTGCATTGATCGCTGAGAAAGGCTTTCTTATCTCTTCTTGCTATTCTTTGGAACTCTGCATTCAGATGCTTATATCTTTCCTTTTTTCATTTGCTTTTCACCTCTCTTCTTTTCACAGATATTTGTAAGGCCTCCCCAGACAGCCATTTTGCTTTTTTGCATTTCTTTTCCATGGGGATGGTCTTGATCTCTGTCTCCTGTACAATGTCATGAACCTCAGTCCATAGTTCATCAGGCACTCTATCTATCAGATCTAGGCCCTTAAATCTATTTCTCACTTCCACTGTATAATCATAAGGGACTTGATTTAGGTCATACCTGAATGGTCTAGCAGTTTTCCCTACTTTCTTCAATTTCAGTCTGAATTTGGCAATAAGGAGTTCATGATCTGAGCCACAGTCAGCTCCTGGTCTTGTTTTTGTTGACTGTATAGAGCTTCTCCATCTTTGGCTGCAAAGAATATAATCAATCTGATTTCGGTGTTGACCATCTGGTGATGTCCATGTGTAGAGTCTTCTCTTGTGTTGTTGGAAGAGGGTGTTGCTATGACCAGTGCATTTTCTTGGCAAAACTCTATTAGTCTTTGCCCTGCTTCATTCCGCATTCCAAAGCCAAATTTGCCTGTTACTCCAGGTGTTTCTTGACTTCCTACTTTTGCATTCCAGTCCCCTATAATGAAAAGGACATCTTTTTTGGGTGTTAGTTCTAAAAGGTCTTGTAAGTCTTCATAGAGCCATTCAACTTCAGCTTCTTCAGTGTTACTGGTTGGGGCATAGACTTGGATTACTGTGATATTGAATGGTTTGCCTTGGAAATGAACAGAGATCATTAGTCATTTTTGAGATTGCATCCAAGTACTGCATTTCGGACTCTTTTGTTGACCATGATGGCTACTCCATTTCTTCTGAGGGATTCCTGCCCGCAGTAGTAGATATAATGGTCATCTGAGTTAAATTCACCCATTCCAGTCCATTTTAGTTCGCTGATTCCTAGAATGTTGACGTTCACTCTTGCCATCTCTTGTTTGACCACTTCCAATTTGCCTTGATTCATGGACCTGACATTCCAGGTTCCTATGAAATATTGCTCTTTACAGCATCGGATCTTGCTTCTATCACCAGTCACATCCACAGCTGGGTGCTGTTTTTGCTTTGGCTCCATCCCTTCATTCTTTCTGGAGTTATTTCTCCACTGATCTCCAGTAGCATGTTAGACACCTACTGACCTGGAGAGTTCCTCTTTCAGGAGGGCATCAAAGGGTGAAGGAGTGGCCTGAAGTTCTGGGAGCCTTTATGCTTTTCTCTTGCTGCTCCGTCTATAGCTTGTAAGACAACAGACATCAATGGTATTGGACCCTTTATGGGATATAGTAGGAGGTAAAAAACTGAGTACATCATAGACCCTGTCCACAATCTATATTGTGGAGTAGTTGAGACATCTCAAATAACCATAAGGTAAGGCGCAGTGTGCTTTAAACTACAAGTATTGATAAGAATAGAAATCCCTCCCCAAATTAAGATGGTACTATTATTGTTGTTGTTTAGTTGCTCAGCCTTGTCCGACTCTTTGCAACCCCATGGACTGTAGCCCACCAGGGTCCTCTGTCCATGGGATTTCCCAGACAGGAATACTGGAGTGGATTGCCATTTCCTTTTCCAGAGGATTTTCCCGACCCAGGGATTGAACCTGCATCTCCTGCATTGGTATGCGTGTGTGCTAAGTCACACAGGCAGATTCTTTGCCACGGGGCCACCAAATGGCGTGTACTGTCTTCTTTTGCCCTGAGTTTCATGCTTGGTTCAGTTCAACAAAATCTCTGTACTGGCCAGGTGCCAGGCCCCCAGTGAGGGGCTGGGCAATCCAGTGGGGATCAAACACAGGCCTTGTCCTCAATTACTACATCCAGCAAGAGTCCTCAGATCTTGTAAAGCTGTCTGCTGGAGGCCAGGGACTTGGTCTTTCTTGGACCTTTGTTGATGTGTCCCCTCAAACCATCCCATAGCCAGGAGGAGAGAGCACAAACATTTTTCCTGGAAAGGTGTAACATTGAGGCATGGCAGCTGAAATTGGCACAGTACCTTCAGAAGGTTGGAGAAGTGATTTGTTTTTCCATTCTCACCGCGGGAGCCGAAGCCCTGGCAGAGGCCTCCATGCCTTAGTGGTGACTGAGCCAGATGAGATCATTATTAATTATTAGTCACTTTCGAGTGTCTTTCTTAGAAACTGCAGAGTATTCGGGAAGCTCAGACCCTCCTGAGTTGCAATCAATACTGTGTATACCTTTCATAGGAACCTGAGTGGCATGTCAATATCAAACATTATCAATTCCTAAGAAGGGGGTTGGAAATGTACGCATCCTTCACAGAAATCAGCTAAATCGTCAAAAGCTTTGATTATATTTTTTTCCTCAAGAAAGAGACTGATGGTAGGAGTAAAAAAAGCTTGAAATGTTAGCTAATTTAGGGCTGTTTCCTGCCAGGAGCCAGATCTGTACACATAATTATTTTATTCTCTGTGCTGGCATTGATTCACTTTGGTTGAGTGTTGGAAATATCTCTGTTTTGGGTCTTTAATCCGAATTATTCAGTCAGTTCGTATGACAATGTTTTCTACTCCCATCCTCCTGTATTATTTTTCTGTAAAACAAATAATCACTTGTCTGGAACTTGACTCATTTCTATTCCCTAGCACACGCCTCATCCCTTCCCTAAACTTCTGTATCACACCATCTGCCATGCTCCTGGGCCAGAAATTCACTCACCACTCAGCCTCACATGCCCCACAGTCACCAAATTCTGCCCATTTTATTTTTGCCTAATTCTAATTTCTTCTTCTAAGTTGACATCTACTACAGTCCTTGTACTGACTGGAAATCCAGACAGTCTTTTGGTTTTTCCTCCTTTTGCCTGTGTCTCAGCAGCGATAACAAACATGGACTCTCTGGTTGCCTTTGCTTAGCTCATGGGTACCCTGGACCCATCAAATGGCCACACATTGCATTCTCAGCTTCTGGTCCCGCCCATTTTTCAAGGCAGGTAGGATCCCTTTTGAAAATGCAGATCTGGTCAAGACACTTGATGGCACGTACCTGTAGTCTTCCAGAAGCTCCCCATCACCTACCATCTAAGATGTACAACCACTTCTTGTTCTGGAAGTGATAGACATTGAGTCTCAAATGATCCTTGGAGGTTATTGGAAGAGAGCAGGTCTAGAGGACTGCAGGTGCCAAGAAGGGGCTTCTTTGGGAAGCTTTGAACCTCTGTCATTGGTTTAGCTGGGGCTGGAACAAAGTGTTTGTACTAGAGAGCTATTTTCCAGGTTTTTTAGCGCCAGCTCATCAATGTGATACAGTCGCCGTCCATCTTATCTTGAATACTCACGTTTCTTCAGCCAAGCGCTGTTGAGACTCTTACAAGGGAAGAGACCCTCTGGTCAGCCCCTCCAAACCCCATATTTGAGGAAGAAGAAACCCTAATGTCAGTACCGGGCTCCTACCCAAAGAGGCTTCAGTGTTTCTCGAAAGGCGCATGGTCAGGGAAAATACTTTGTAATGTTTGTGTGTCCCACACATTGTGGGGTGGTTAGCATCCCTGGCTAAATGCCAGTCATGACCCCCCAGTCACTGGACCAACCAGAAAACCTTCTCCATGCCCCCGCACATGCCGCATGCTCCAGGGATTGGGGAATGGGACCATCCCTGGCTGAGAAACCTTGAACCCTCTCCCTGCTCCTGAGATGTTCTCCTTTACTGGGAGCATAATGAGGAGCTGGGTTAATTATGATCTGTTGCTCCTGTTTCCCTTCATCTTCTGTACTGACGGAGTTCAGACTGGAGTCATGTTGTCAGGCTTTCAAATCAAGCGTTACCATTTACTCAACATGACCTTGAGCATATGAGTATGACCTTGAACAACTACTTAATCTCTCCATGCCTGTGTTTTCTCATTTAATGGGGGATAATAGTACTATAGTATATATCTCAGAAAATTTTTGTGAAAATTAAATAAGATAAAGCATGAAAGGTGCTGGTCACGGTGTCGCTTTCAGAGGCATGATGACTGTATGAGATGATGATGGTTCCTGAGCTCACAGTCTTACTTGAGTGACAAGTTGAAATTGACACTGACTTGTGAACACTCCAGAAAAGAAAGACAACATGGTGTATTAGAAAGGGGGATGGACTAGGTGGGAGTCGGTGGATTCTGTTGCACCCTCAGCCATCATTACTGTATAGCCTTGAACATGTCATTTCACTTCTCTGGTTTTTACTTTCTTCATCTGTATATGCCCTGGTGGTTTAGTCACTAACTCAGTCATGCCCAGCTTTTACAACCCCATGGACTGTAACCCGCCAAGCTCCTCTATCCATGGAATTTTCCAGGCAAGAATGCTGGAGTGGATTGCCATTCCCTTCTCCAGGGAATCTTCCCAACCCAAGAACTGAACACAGGTCTCCTACATTACAGGCAGTTTCTTTACCATCGGAGCCACCAGCAAGGCCCCATTTATGCCCTACAAGGTGTCAAAAACATTGAATAGCGTTTGCATTGCGAATGTGCTTTAAAGTCTATAGAATCTCACAGCTTGATGATGTATCAGTTCAGTTCAGTTCAGTCGCTCAGTTGTCCGACTCTTTGCGACCCCATGAATCGCGGCACACCAGGCCTCCCTGTCCATCACCAACTCCTGGAGTTCACTCAAACTCACGTCCATTGAGTCAGTGATGCCTTCCAGCCGTCTCATCCTCTGTCGTCCCCTTCTCCTCCTGCCCCCAATCCCTCCTAGCATCAGAGTCTTTTCCAATGAGTCAGCTCTTCGCATGAGGTGGCCAAAGTACTGGAGTTTCAACTTTAGCATCATTCCTTCCAAAGAAATCCCAGGGCTGATCTTCTTCAGAATGGACTGGTTGGATCTCTTTGCAGTCCAAGGGACTCTCAAGAGTCTTCTCCGACACCACAGTTCAAAAGCGTCAATTCTTCAGCACTCAGCCTTCTTCACAGTCCAACTCTCACATCCATACATGACCAATGACTAATTTATTATACATCAGTGGTGGTGGTGTTTAGCCGCTAAGTCATATCTGACTCTTTGTGACCCCATGGACAGAAGCCTGCCTGCTTCCTCTGTCCATTGGATTTCCCAGGCAAGAATACTGGAGTGGCTTGCCGTCTCCTTCAGGAGATCTTCCCAACCCAGGGGTTGAACCCACGTCTCCTGCATTGACGGGCAGATTCTTTACCACTGAGCCACCAGGGAAGCTATCCATCCGTGTTACCCACCCCTGATTTGAAAACCGCCATCAGGCAACTGGGAGGATGCTCTGAATGGGAACTTCTTGGGAGGTGGATAAACCTGGGGAGCTCACCTGTGTGATAAATACTGAATTGCTGTCACCCCATCCTGACCAATGTGTCCCCAAATAGCACAGGTGAGGGTGAGAGACCCTCAGGCGTGCAGGCATCTTGTGAACAGTCAGTCATATCCACAGCTCTGCACCTCTCCCTGCTGATTTCCTTCATGGTTGTCTGCTTGTCCCCCACAGCAACAAAGGCGAGAGAAGGAGCTGCGGAAACAGCAAGAGAGGGAGCAGCGCAGACACTATGAGGAGCAGATGCGCCGGGAGGAGGAGAGGAGGCGCGCAGAGCACGAGCAGGTACAGCGGGGACCTGGGAGCCCTACAGATGGCCCCGCGTGAACAGCAGCACCGGCCGCCTCTGGGCTGTGGCCACCTTCTCTTAGGTCTGCTCGGGTTAAGCCGGTTTTTTCTCTTGCTCCAGCAACTAGTCTCCCCTATTCAAGAAGTCAAATGCACAACCGTGGCAAAACCTGCTCATTCAACCTGGCTTCCTCCCCAGACCGAAGTCCCGTGACACCTTGATTTCGTGCTTCTCCCAGTCCAGGGCACCTGCTTTGAAAGTAGCACTGAGGCATGATAAATGAGCCAAGTCCTCCTCTTTGATCGCTTCAGAAGAGCTTTTCTACTCACGCTGCTCTGGTCTCCATGACTCTGAGCCATTGATGCAGGCCCTTTCTCTCTTTGTTAGAATCATGTTCTGACAGTGCAGTGAAACTGCAGGATGGTTCCTTTACAAAGACAGTTCATGACAGCATTCAGCCATTATTTTATCCCCACTGCTTACAACGGGGAGCCTCTGAACTGTATAGCCTTGTTAATTCAGGTAGCCCATAAAGAGAGAGCCTATAATGAAAAGTTTTAAAATAAGCTGGGTTCTCAGAACTTGCCAGTGGTTAAGACTCCATGCTTCTGCTGCAGTGGGCACAGGTTCAAGCCCTGGTCTGGGAACTAAGATGCCACATGGCCAAAAAACAAAAAATATATATGGATAATACTTTAACAACAACAGAAGCTGGGTTCTCAAAACCAGATAGTCACAGCAAAGCATTGAGCTGTCTCCGTCCGCTGCTGTTGTGCCTTTGACTGCGCTGAAGTGCTTTTGCTGTGGTGCAGGGTATCTTTCCTGTTTAGTGAAGAGGTGTTTGGGTATTTTTTTTTCCTCCTTCCTTCCACACTTTACTTGGCAGTTTCTCCTCACCTTTGAAATTACCGGTTCTCTCTCTCTCCCTCTCCCTCTCGTTGTGTTCCTCTGCATTCTCTGCTGCCTGCCTCTCCAGGAGTACATCAGGCGACAGCTGGAGGAGGAACAGAGGCAGCTAGAGATCTTACAGCAGCAACTACTGCATGAACAAGCGCTACTTCTGGTAATGGGAATGCCAAGCCCACTGGTCTGCTCTGTGTCCATCTCGTGTGTGTGTGTGTGTGTGCGTGTGTGGTCTCCTCGAATGTGCCAGTCAGGAAATGGGGATCCACCCAGCCTCATAGACCTGGAAAATCTTCCAGAACTTAATGAGTTTCCTGACCCAAGGTGCCGAGTCACAACTTTGAATATACTTGTTGCACATTCTTTGTGAACACCAGCCATTTGCAAAACTTCAACGTGAATCCAGTCTTAGCACAAGTTCAGACTGTTTCTGAGACCCACTGTGTTTATTGCAGAGTAATGTTTGCAGTCATTTGCAACATGCTGGAATACAATCACAGCAGAGTATCCCTCATCCGTAGGAAACCACTCAGCTCTGGAGTCATATTTCATTTGCAGACTATTAGTTTTACCCTCACGATGGGAACATTTTGTGTTCCCTGCTCAGGCAGCTTCCACTTGAAGTGTTTTTGTTTGTTTGTTTGTTTTTTCCTTAGCTTTATTGCACTGCTCCCCAAATGGGCTGCTTTTTTAACTTAACTTTTTATTCAGTGGCACTGTGATTTTTTTTTTTTTAAGCCGGTACATGTTTTTGCTAATGGTTTCTGTTGGTCTAAGCTTTGTCAAACGAAAGATGATTTAGGCAGTATTTTAGGTTCTTATTTTGTTTTGTAAATTGTACATGTTTGAATAGTTTAATGACTAAACCAGGAATTGGATAGTTCCTTACAGGGGTTGTGCGCTGACCGTCCAAACATCCTCATTGTTGTCATTTTCTTGGTTGCAATTCATCCAGGACGAGTCACTTTGTGAAGGGTGGAGTTCTGTAGGGGTTGCCATTAAAACAGTAGTGTTTTCATTAAATGCCACCTTCTGTGTCGATGCTAACCCAAGGCTGTACCTTATCTCTATGGCTCATCCCTGTGTCCTCTTGTGGTTTAGTTGGTGTTAAGGTCCTTTGTGATTTATCATCTCTTTTGCTTCCATTGCATGCTTCCCTGGTACTTGCCAGTGGTTTCCCTATGGTAATTTAGCCTCTTCTTAATTCTCCTTTCCTGATCTGGACAGGAATATAAGCGCAAGCAGTTGGAAGAACAGAGACAAGCAGAAAGGCTACAGAGGCAACTAAAGCAAGAGAGAGACTATTTGGTTTCTCTTCAGCATCAGCGGCAGGAGCAGAGGCCTGTGGAGAAGAAGCCACTATATCATTACAAAGAAGGGATGAGTCCTAGTGAGAAACCAGCGTGGGCCAAGGAGGTAAGCAAGCGAACAAGCACAGCCTGCACCTGCCCTGCCTTGAGTGTAGGGGCCGGAATGAGTTTCTCCTGTGGAAACAGAGAGTCAAACTACAAAGCTGGGAAATAACTTTTGTGAGACACACATGCTTTGTTTTGGGAAGAACTATTACCTTATTTCTATACCGCAATCCACTTGTGGTTCTTTTTTGTAAGTAACAGCAGGAAGCAGAAGATCTTTTTCTGTATTGGAATCCAATTGAGTTTGTGGCTGGAGGATTTTTAGTGGAAGAATGTGATTTAAGACTTCAGGAATTCTAGGTAGGATAATTTCCTATCCATACCTAGACCCTGAAACTGACCGTTGGTATTGTCACTAATATCCTGTATCCTTCTGTGGTACCAGTGAAGATACAGTTGGCCCAGACTTGTGGTTGTGGTTCACTTACAGGGTCAGAGGTCATTTATATTTTTTACAAATACTTTCATGGGAATGATCCTTCATTTGCTCAACTACCAGACTAAAGAAGGGTTAGGGTTAACACCTAGTGATTTCCTTTATTTTCCTGTAAGCATAACTAGTCATTCAACAGAGTGATTTATATTACTTTACATTTTGTCCTAGTGTCTTCAGATATTTATAGCTAGAGCTTATTTCAAGTTATCTAGACTACAATATTACTAGAACTGGATTTCTTACATAAGACCCTATTTTTATAAGTTTTTTTATTTTCTGTTCTATCTTACATATGTATAGAAAGCGCTTGGAATTATGTTGTCGTAATATAAAAAATGGTTGTGTATGAGGAGTTGAAACTACAGAGTCTTTTATTTAAGCTTTTTGTTTAAATCCTTTATGATTGTGTACTGTTGTTTATAAAACTGGTAACTTTTTTCTTTGAAGACTTAAAAACTAAGTCTGTAGAGAAAATCATTCTGTTCGATATAAAGAACATTTTTGATCACTTTCCCTTAAAGTCTGTAAATGTGATTTATATTTACCTATGTCTGTAAAAACTGCCTCTTTCCCCCAGGTCAGTAATTCAGTTTTGTGATCCTACCCGCAGATATAGCACCAACCCTTTAGCAACTCATCTGTTCTTCCAGTTAAGCAGAGTCACCGCTGTTAAACAGCAGCTGACGTGCTTCCTGGCTAGCAGAGATATGCCACTTTCCTCCACTGCTAAACCATGCCAAGCTGAAACCCTCAGCTAAGGCAGATTCACAGCTCCTAATCATGGCAGATGTGCAGATGGCTGAAAAACTAGCCTCTACTAAGTTAGTACCAGTAACACCTACAGAAATTAATGATTCCAGATCAGGACTCTTGTTTGAGCATCACTCACAGAAGAAAGATGAAACAGCTTATCCTGTAAGACTTGGTCTTGAAGATCACCTGAAGCCTCAGGGAGCTTCAAGGACCACAGTGAGATCAAGAAAGCAATCTCATTCCCAAGGATGTAGCCCACCTCGAGAGTCAGGACCCCAAGTCATTTGTGTGTCCTCTCCAAACATCTCCAAAGTGATGAGCCCCCAGCTGTCTATTTCTGCAAGTAAGAAGGGCCTTGGAGACCCATGTGGACCTCGGGGCATGAACTCATGCGTCCATACAAGTAGTTCGTCTCCTCCAAGAAGTGCTGCATCGCTAGATGACCTCTCTGGGATGCATGACCACCTGTCCTTCAGTGCTCCCAGCCCCAAGCGTAAGTTTAGGAAAGGGACACCTACAGATCCCTCCAGGCACCATCTGAAGAGGACTGGGATGCCTTGTAAAGTATACCAGAATCTCCTATCCCCTGGGCAGCTCCCTCATACACAAATGTACCAGGAAAGGGGAAGAAACATGAAGCAGTTTCCACTTCCTTCCTTTCACCGCTACTCAGCACATTCTTATTTTCACTTAAACATTTTAACTTCTAGTTACCATCTGTCCTCATCGTTAAATTGGCTGGCCTGTCCTCTCTACTCAGAACTAATTCAAGGGTGCCAAGCTTTCAGGAGCCATGGTATTCCTGGGGGCGCATCTCTGCAGATATCATCAGGGAAGTTTTCTAGACCTCCTAATTCCCCTGTGTTTCTTGGCCAGGCTCCTAGGGTAAAGAAAAGTTAGATAATGGGCATGCAAACAGCATGTCTGTGTCATTAGTTACTCTTGATGTCAGGTTCCCAGGCCATCCTAAGTCTGGCCCACCTCTGGTGGGTGACATCTTCCAGGGTCTCTGGCTTCCTGATAGCTGGAATTCTTCTTTGGGGCTTCATGCACTTTTGGACATGTGTGTGTGTGCCTGTGTGCTCACTCTTGTCCAACTCTTTGCAATCCTATGGACTGTAGCCCACCAGACTTCTCTGTCCATGGGGTTTCCCAGGCAAGAATACTGGAGTGGGTTGCCATTTTCTACTCCAGAGGACCTTCCCAACCCAGGGATTGAACCAGCATCTTTTCTGTCTCCTGCATTGACAGGCAGATCCTTTACCACTAGGGTCACCGTCTTTTTGGATTTTATATTTAATCCTGTCTTCCTGGGTGTGCAGCTTCCAACTAACCACCTATCTCTTCATGAAGCAGTTCCCGAGGCTTTGAGTGGGTGTTGCTATTTTAGAAGAAAGATGAAACATTTAAATGATAGAATGAATGACAGTGCTAAATTGGGGATTATAGCAACTGGTATACAAGTGAAAACAAATGATTGTCTGCCTGAGTTTGATTCATCATTTTTTAACACCCACTTCCTAAAATGGGAATAAAAATGACTGTAAGGATCCTTATTGTCTTGATCTTTCAGTGCTTCTATCAGCAATGTATGAACTTTTCTTCTGGAGCTTTATTTACAGATTTCTTTTCTTAAGTAGGGAGGTAAAGGAAGTTGAAGGTAGCCAAACAGTAAAATACATTTCAAGACTTTAGATATAGACAGAACTTCTAGCTCAGTGGTGTTTTAATTATCAATCGATAAAAAGAACCCAGGTTTAACTGTCTTTTGGAGGTATAAAAAGAAGGGCCATTTTCTTTTCCAAATCCCAGGATATAAATTTGAAAATATCCTCACCAGGGATAAGGCCGCAGCAATGGCATGGTCTCCTGTGATAGAGGCTCTGAGCCTTTTTGTACCATATGCCTTTGAAGACACCAACCAGCAATCTTCCACTTACAGCTGCCTCTTTTGTAATCTGCTCCTATATTTGTTTTTTAACTTACCTCTATACCCTCTGGGCTTCCCTGGTAGCTCAGTTGGTAAAGAATCTGCCTGCAATGCAGGAGACCCAGGTTCGATCCCTGGGTCTGGAAGATCCCCTGGAGAAGAAAATGGCAACCCACTCCAGTATTCTTGCCTGGAGAATCCCACAGACAGAGGAGCCTGGCAGGCTGCAGTCAATGGAGTCGCAAAAGTCAGACAGAACTTAGCAGCTAAAACACCACCACAGCTTCTCACCATCTTGAGTTTTCCTTCTTTGATTACTTTTCCATCCACTGATTTCTCTTGCTTATAGCAAATCTGCATTTTTTCATTAGCAGTGTAATGTTGTTATAATGGTTCATCCTTCCTGGTTTTGTTTCTTCATTTTGTGAAACATAAGTCATCATCATGTTTCTCATTTCCTTTCTTATTAATTTGTCGGATGTAGCGGGAACAAATGGAAACACTCCATTGTTGGCAAATCTTGTTGAACTCTTTTCTCTATCCTTTCCCTGAGTGTTCTGGTTGTCCTAAATGTCACATTAACTTTGATTTTCAGATTTCAGCCAGAAAGGAACACTAATGTCTCCATTAAAAGGAGAAGTAGGGGACATTCTCACTCCTTTCAAATTCTCTGCCATTTTGGAATGGAATATAAGTCAGATTTGTTCTGTAAAAACATCAGTATGATATACTATTAAACATGAGCAAAATTTAAAGATTCTCCCCCCACCCCCTGCACTGGCTCTTTCTGAAAGATGGATACTCCTTTTCTTTTAATGCCCTTTTCTTTATAATGGTACAGATTCCTGTTTCTTATAATGGCTTGTGATTACTGGGGCCTGACGATATTTTTTTTTTTTTAATTTTCACCAACACACAGCAGCAACAGAATGCTCCATCTATGAGTATTGCATGAGATGGCATTTTCAGTTTTTTTAACACTTCATCATGTTCTTTCTCTGTGATACATGCCAGTCATCTGGTCATGGTTTTATTTAGCCAATGCTGGGCCAAGATGTCTCTTTATATCCCATCAGTTCACTGGGCTTGGAAATCCCTGTATATAAGGACTCCTTCTCCACTTGTTTTCTCTGCTCTACCTGATACTTTTTTTTCCTTTTTATTTGAGTTATTTTGTATGAGCTCTCATATAACTAGAGAGTTTATAGCTATGTTCCCATCTTTCCTTAGTTTCTGTTTATCTCTCTGAAGATGTAGCATGAAACAGGCCTGGCAGGAAATAGGAAAGAGCTCGTTTGAGTTCTCATTCTTCCACGTCCAGGCTGTGTGACCTTTGTCCATCTGAAACTGTTACTAGGATGTTTGATTTGGTATCTTTACTCCAGTATTCATTCCCTGGGGTATAGCCTACCCATCTGTACTTTCTCTCTCAAAGCTGAGAGGATCCTGGGCAATCATGTATGTGACTGTGCCATTGAAACTGTAGGCACTCTACAGCTGCAAATGAAGTAGTCAACATATTTCTCTTTTGCTCCAAAGGCTATTGCTGCCCACAAGGAAGAAGTGTTTTGCCTCTGTTGTTTCTGGTTGGGATTTCACATGAGCAGTTCACAAGCATCTCCCATCTCCTCCACTTATCTCTCTCCAGAGATGGATGCACACTTTTTAATTGCTCATCTCAGCCTGCTAAAGACTGGCCTCCTTACTTTTAAGTTGTCCATTCACCTGAGGATCTATACTTTTCTTGTGCAATCACTGGTTAGGAGTAGATCTTGGTAAAGTACTCCAGGGCCTTATCTTTCACAAGAGTACATTTTAAGCATTCCCTAGGAATGAGGGCAGGAGGAGAAGGACGTGGCAGGATGAAACAGTTGGATGGCATCACCGACTCAATGGACATGGATCTGAGCAAACTCAACAAGGAATGAGTGTTTCCTCTGTCCTCCAAGGTGCCCCCAGAGAAGGGATAGCCCCAGTCTTGCTCAGTAACCATCTGCCCATGTGGTTTTGCCAAAAGACATCATGACTCACCTCTTCATGTGCCCAGTGAGCGCAGGGTCAGAATACCTAATGAGAACTTAAAGGTCATTGAGCTTCTTTCTCTTCCTCTGGCACTACCAATAAAGACAAAAATCAAATGTTTTGTCCACTTAGAGGGGAAAATTTCCCATACAGTTGTGTTCAGTTCACCACATACTAGCTCTTAAGCAGGGCTTTGAAGACCTACATAGACTCCCACAGACCCTACAGTCATATATTTAATAAAGTGTTATTAAAATACACCCATATGACAATAAATATATTTTGTTGTCAACATTTTAAAAAACTACTTCTATGATTTTGTTTTGAAATCTCTCAGCAGATAACATTTCTTACTGCTCTGTGAGACATTAGAAGCTATAAGTTGTTTTCAAACGTACAAAATAATTTAACAATTGATGTTGATGTAATGTTTATACATGTTGCAACATAGTTGCTTATTTTGAAAATTTTTTTCAGTCTTATAATCAACACATTTGTTTTCAGGTCTTCTGTATTTGTGCTACTTTTATATCTCAGAGGGCTTAGATGTCATTCCTGTGTTACCCAGTGGATAACACAGTCCTGCCTGGAGTAGAATCTTATTTCTGAGACCGCAGTTATTTTTTTATTTTTCCCTGTAATGCTATAATAAATAGTATAGCATTTCTGCAGAAGTGATTCAAACCTATTCAAAGTTATTTTAGTTTTGATGGTAAAACGATTCTTTATTAAGAAAAAAGCCTGATTCTATGGTAAAATTGATCTTTCTCTCCTAATATAGTTCTCTATATTTATTGATAATCCCATCAAGTATGAGCTCCTTTCTAACAGATGTCTTCTGTTATTATGGAATGACATCTTGACATTCTTTATACAGTGCTACTAGAACACTTTTTTGGTGGTACTTAAGATATTTTACATCTTGGTAGCAGGAGGTTGAAGCGAAGACTCATATTTTTTTTAAATCATATCATAAAAGGAAGCTTGAAATATATCTCCATTGAAACCCAGTTTTTAATCACATATATTCTTAATCTGGGGAAAAACACCTCTTGTCTCACTCAATGTTCAATTAGTAAACATAAGATGTGATGAATCAGGAGACAGACCTTTGTCCATCTGAAACTGTTACTAGGATGTTTGATTTGGTGTCTTTACTCCAGTATTCATGATGTTCCTTTGGTGCAAAAGCAACAGACAGCGTTATCTTCCTGAAGACTTTAGGACAAGATTTTCTTGAGACAGAGTAGCCTGATGCCTCACTGTTACACTTATTCAGATTTTCAGATTCTTGGGACAAACTCCAACCCAGGAAATCTTATCACATTGGGTTCATCCTGAAATAATCTGCAGAGTATAACAATAGATTATTCATACCATATATTTTATGATGGTAAAGACTGAAACAGACTGATGGTAGGATTTAGTATGTAAACAAACTGAGAGAAGGCATAGGCAATGTTACTAGAAATACATTAGTAATATCCACACACAAATTGTGGTGCTGGAGAAGACTCTTAAGGGTCCTTTGGACAGCAAAGAGATCAAACCAGTCAATCCTAAAGGAAATCAACCCTGAATATTCATTGGTAGGTCTGTTGCTGAAGCTGAAGCTCCAATACTTTGGCCACTTGATGCCAAGAGCCAACTCACTGGAAAAGACCTTGATGCTGGGAAGGATTGAGGGCAGAAGGAGAAAGGGGTGACAGAGGATGAGATGGTTGGATGGTATCATCAACTCAATGGACATGAGTTTGAGCAAACTTAGGGAGATAGTGAAGGACAGGGAAGCCTGGTATGCTGCAGTCCATGGTGTCGCTAAGAGTTGGACATGACTTAGCAACTGAACATCAACAACAGTATCCACACATGACTAATCAAACCCATTAACTGCCTGTGAAAATCAGCATCCCTCTTTGTGCCCCACTCATTTCTAACAACAGTTTTAGGGCATATGTGGCCCATGGTCCTATTAGAGACAAAGCTACTTCCTTTCCTGGAGGTTTGTTGCTGGCAGTTGCCAAAAGAATTCTTCATCTCAAAAATGGTTTCTCTGTTCAATGGAGATCTTTGGGGACAGACTTTTTAGCTGTTGTTTTTAATGTACTGTTTCTGAATGTGGATTTAAAAAGGTCTAAAGATATTTTACAGCTAAAAAAAAAAAGAATGGCAGATATCTTAACTTCCTTACAATATTTGGTTCATAAATATCAGGTAATAAGTGGCTACAGTTTAGATAAACAATTATTTATCTGAAGATGAATTGAACCTCTTGGATTTCTGACCTCAGACTGCAATGGTTTGAATATTGAGAGGTACCTATACATGTGATTTTTCCATTTAATGATCTTCCCTAGAAATAAGAAAATGACTGATATTTGACTAATTCCAGTGGTCTAAAAATAGTCATCTTTTTCTTAAAGAGTCTAGTATTTGGAAAAATAATACATTGCATGCCTTGGTCTCAGTTTATCTAGGGCTATCTTTGCAGGACTTTCTGTTTGTGTTCGCATCTCAGAGCTGGCTTTGTTCTTTCTTTTTGCTCAACACAATAGCTAAACAATTATTGCTGATGTAATACTTTTTACATACACACACTTCCACAAAGTATACATGTTCTGGTTTATATCCCTGGTTTTTTGCTGATGATTATCTTATTTGGTATGTGGTAAGCTTCTGAGACATGGAATTTCAAAACCAAAGTCAGCTGGATGTCAGTTGCACATACATGCATAGCCATGGCCAGGGGAGAGGTGTTCAGATGGCTCTTGTGTAGAGGCAGAAGGGTGGTTTTCTCTACTGTAGCACATCTTAACATGTTAACATGTTTGTAGTTAATTTGAGAGTTTTAAAAATAGACTTACTTTGTGTATGAGACTGAGTCTGCCTCTAGGAATATTCAAAATAGGATGGGAAAGAAGAGCCCTTTTGACTTATTTCAAATCAGGAAGTAAAATGAATAAAGGATCTTAGCTGTTACATACAAATATGTCTTGAGGACCCACATGTGGGTTCCATAACAGGCTATTACAACACAAAGATAGTGAGTCAGCAGAAGAGAGTTAATGGGCATCAGGGTGGAATTATTGCCCCAATGGGTTTGGAAATTACAACTGTCAAATTGACCCTGAAGAAATAAAGGACAGGACAAGGTGGATCTGGAGAAAAGTGCTAGACCTTTTAAAGCTGTCGAAGATTTTAAATGTCTTGCAGTGTACATTTTGTTTACCTACCTTTTTCTTTATAATTTGTCCTCTGCCACAGATTGTCTGCAACAAATAAGTACTAAGGGTGACTTTTGCCTATAAAGATAGCCTTTCCGGGTCCTTTGAGCCTTCCCTGTGAAGCACTTCTGTTCAGTTATCTCCTCTCGGCTGAGACAGACTCTGCAAAAAAGGGAGTGACACGGGAATGAAGTGTCCAGAGGGCTGGAGAGGAGAGGAGGGGAAGCAAGAACAAGCGCCGTGTGTGGAAATACAGGCAGGAGAGGGGGAAGAGAGAGAGAGGAGTCCAGGCTGGAATGGCAAAAATGCAGTGGGGCAGTGCATTTTAGGGAACAGGAAGAGAGACACCTGAAAAGAGAAGGCCCTCAGGAGAGAAAAAAAAAGATACAGGAAGTCAGTTTAAGACAAGCCATGCTCATTGAGCAAGACTCCCACTTGCCCATGAGTAGCGCACAGAAAGCGATGGAGGGTGAGTGTGCTCGGCACATCCTCTTATCAGCCCTTCTGTGTTCTTCCCCGTCCTGTCTCATTTGTCAGCTCAAAGCAATTTTCTATTTTCTCCAAACAATTGTAATACCTGACATAGTTGCCTCTCTCCCTGACTGAGCCCTGGATTTGTGACCAATCAACAGGATAGTGTTCCAGCTAATACATGAGAAAGTTTTAAAAAGCAGGGTCCCAAATTCTCAGCCAATAGAATAGCATGAGATAATGGGTAATGGAAGGGTGGTGCCTCAAGTATTCCATGTGTTTTCCATGCTGTTATTTACTCTGACACAAAAGAGCTTTCTGCAAATTTTTGATGCAGAGCAGATAGAGCTTCGGCTTTCTAAAATGATTTGATTGGAGGGATGCAAAATGGCTGTGCAGGTGACTACACAAAATCCTGACTAGGAAATAAATCAGCTTCTATCCATTGAAGTACTTTTTTTTTTTTTTTTTTTTGGTTTTCTAGGTAGAAGAACGGTCAAGGCTCAACCGGCAGAGTTCACCTGCCATGCCTCACAAGGTTGCCAACAGGATATCAGACCCCAACCTGCCCCCACGGTCGGAGTCCTTTAGCATCAGTGGGGTTCAGCCTGCTCGGACACCCCCCATGCTCAGATCAGTTGATCCCCAGGTACAGTGTCCCTTCATTCCACTGGGTTTTTCAACAAGGTGTACAATAAAGTCTAATAAAAGTAACAGGGAGTAGTAACATGGATTTGGGTATGAGACCAGCCAAATCATGGCTTTTCATAACAAATCTCTAGTAAGATAGGAGACCCCACTGAATGTGCAAGATAGAGGGAGAAATGAGAAGGAAAAAAAGCACCATTCTTAACTTTAAGCTAACCGCAGTCACTTCTTGGTAAATTGGCCTCTCAAGAGACCCATAGAAGTTCCTGCTAGTCCAGAACAGGCATCCTGTGAGTTGAAATTACCAAAGCTAAAATTTATGTAGACCTCTTTGTGCCCGCATGGACTGTAGCCCACCATGTCCCTCTGTCCATGAAATTCTCCAGTAAAAATACAGGAGTGGGTAGCCATTCCCTTCTCCAGGGATCGAACCCAGGTCTTTGACATTGCAGGCAGATTCGTTACCACCTGAGCCACCAAGGAAGCTTGATGTGTATATACACTGTTACATTGTCTTTTGTTCCTTGGAATTTTGACAGGAGCCTGAAACTGGAAAAGTTAAATGGACTAGGTGAAGTAAAATTGTGTTTTCTAAGCCAGTGGTTTTAAAAGTGTGGTCCCTGGGCCAGCAGCATCAACATCACCCAGAAACTTGGTAGAATTGCAGATTCTCGGGCCCAACTCAGACTACTGATCAGCAACTCTAGGGGCAGGGCTGGAAGTCTGTGATTTAACAGCCTCCAGGTGATCCTGATACACTTTAAAGTTTCAGAACCACTGTTATAAGCTATTTGGAAAAGAAAAGATTTACTCACTTTTAGATAAGTGGGAAGTTTCTGGAAGTTTTCAAGGAATTTTTTAAATTGTGTAAACCAAAAATGAAATAGGAATTGAGATGTAGTATGAAATTTCATAAAAAAGAAGGTTATGCAGCGGTTTTCACCTAAACGTCTTAAGTTTCTTCCAGGTCTCCACCTTTGTCTACACTCCCACAGATATTCTGAGGGCACCTTTGATATATGTAATGCTATTTGAACTGGAGTTTCAGAGCAGATACAATCAAGAATTCTTGATTTTAGTATATGCCTTTAGTATATGAGGTCCAAAATTCTTCAGTACTAGCCAAATTAGCTTATCTTGCCTTTTTTTATTTGTATATAATGAATTCAGGCCTAAGCATCCGTGGGTTCAAAACGCACAAAGTTCCTCTTTAAAACCCCCTAACTTTGACCGTTTAGGAAACTTTTTCCCTGTAAAAGGAGTAGAGAGAAAACTTAAAAAACTATGTGAAAGTGACTAGGAAATGAAAATGTTGATATCCTGTGACAGATAGCTAATTGAATTAAGCATTTTTCAGGAGCTTCAGTTTTTGTTTTTGTTTAAGGGACTCTTTTTCAAAGTCAGTTTGTGTTTTGTACTGCATATTTTTAAAATTTATTTTATTCAAGTATAGTTGGTGTACAATGCTGTGTTAGTTTCTGCTACACAGCAATATGATTCAGTTACACATATATATATATACATTCTTTTCCACAATCTTTTCTGTTATAATTTATCACAGAGTATTGAATGTAGTTCCCTGTGTTATACTGTAGGACCTTGTTATTTTTGCATTCTATATATAATAGTTTGTATCTGCTAATCCCAAAGTCCCAATCCTTCCCTTCCCCACCCCCTCCTTCTTGGCAATGACAAGTCTGTTCTTTATGTCTTTGAGTCTGTTTTGTAGATAAGTTCATTTGTGGCATATTTTAAGTTCCACATATAAGTGATACCATATGGTATTTATCTTTCTCTTCTTGATTTACTTCACCTGGTGTGATAACCTCCGAGTCCATCCATGCTCCTGCAAATGGCAGTATTTCATTCTTTTTTATAGCTGAGTTGTATTCCATTGTGTATATGTGTGTTTGTGTGTATGTATGTATGTGTATACACACATACCACATTTTCTTTATCTATTCATTTATCAGTGGACACTTTGGTTCTTTCCATGTCTTGGCTATTGTAAATCATGCTTTTATGAACACTGAGGTACGTACTTGTAAGACAGGCTTTGTTTTTGTGTTAATGCTTAATATATTTAATGATATTTAACCTTAATATGGACTTCCCCGGTGGCTCAGAGGTAAAGAATCCACCTTTGATGCAGGGGATGCAGGTTTGATCCCTGGGTCAGGAAGATCCCCTGGAGAAGGAAAAGGCAACCCACTCCAGTATTCTTGCCAGGAAATGCCCATGGACAGAGGAGCCTGACAGGCTATAGTCCTAGAGGTTGCAAAGCGTCGAACACAACTGAGCACGCACCTACACAACCTTAATATAAATTTGATTGGTTACAGTTCTATTCTCGTTGAAGCATACACTCAGCTGAAAGGGACTTTGAGAATTTCCTTGGAACTATAGTTAGCAACATTCCAGTCTCCCGAATCAAGAGGGTCTGAAGAATCTGGGGCAAGGCTACTCCAGAGATGAGACCTCAAGCGCAGAAGGAACAGGGCCAGGCTGGTGGAGGAGGGCTGTGGAGGTGTCCTCTCGCAGTCTGGGCACTGAGATTTCAGACCAAAGAGAGTCTGATAGGTGCCTGGTACAAAGCAAATACTAGATTAATGTTTATTGAATTAACAGTTTAATTTAGAAAATACTCTAGATGTTTTCCCAGCCAGGATTGATTGACCACCTTCAATATGCCAGGCATGGTGCTAGACTCATAGAGAGGAAGTCTGACGTGGCTCTTGTCTCCTGGGAGCTTCCCTGCACGTTGGAGGAGAAGATAGGCTCACGTGAGCACAAACAAGGAAGTGTGAGCGGTAAAGGGTTCTCCAAACTATAGGTGGTCATGATTTGTCGTAAAAAGCTATATTTCTACCTAAAGTCTACATTTCTTCCCTGCATGAATGATATCAATACATGCCAAACTGTGAGACTTCCAACTCTAAAAGAAACATCCTAGTGTTGTGAGATGTATAATATCCTAGGTGGTAAGAGCCAGTTCACCAGAAGCAGGATCACATAGCAGTTAGGCTGTTACAACATGGGAACTGGAATTAGGCATATGTGTAGGTTACAATCCAGTGTCTGGCGCATGTTAGCTGTGAAATCTAGGTTGTCATTTACCTTCTCTATACCTTACATTCTCATGAGTAAAATGAGAAGAATAATTGTGTCCAGCTCATGGTATTTAATGAGTTCATAGGAAGAAAGATGTTGAGAGCAGTTCTTGTTTCACAGAGCACTCTCTGAAGTCCAAGTTAGGAGGTTGAAAGGAGGAAGTTTGTATGATCAGAAGTGCTTGTAAATGTATTTCTGGTCAATAAATGTTCACTGAAAATCATTATTATCATGACACTTATTTCACTGACTTCTTAACAGTCCCAAGTCCATCATTTAACTCTTTGCCAGCAAGTCTGGTCCAGCCCTCCAGCTCTAAAATAGGAAATTTGGGAGAGCTTTGAAAAGCATGCTGCAAAGAGCTGCTATGGGCTCCATGTGCTCTGGTTCTTTCTCCCTAAAATTTTATCCTCCTTTCTCATGAGATCCTAGTTGATCTGCATTTCCTTGGTGACTCAGACAGTAAAGAATCTGCCTGCAATGCAGGAGACCCAGGTTTGATCCCTGGGTCAGGAAGATCCCCTGGAGAAGGAGATGGCCACTCCAGGAATCACTACCTAGAGAATCCCGTGGACAGAGGATCCTGGTGGGCTACAGTCCCTGGGGTCACAAAGAGTCAGACACAAGTGAGCAACTACTACTACTACTTCTAATAATGCTGCTGTGATGTTGGTTTGATGCTTAGATCCCGCATCTGGTAGCAGTGAAATCCCAGGGACCTGCCTTGACCGCCTCCCAGTCGGTGCATGAGCAGCCCACGAAGGGCCTCTCTGGGTTTCAGGAGGCTCTGAATGTGAGCTCTCACCGTGTCGAGATGCCACGCCAGAACTCAGATCCCACCTCTGAAAACCCACCTCTCCCCACTCGCATTGAGAAGTTTGACCGAAGCTCTTGGTTACGACAGGAAGAAGACATTCCACCAAAGGTAACATTACTGGAGTTGTTATCATCATCTCTATCATTGTCATCAATGTTTATTATTACTACTACTAACTGTTACTGTTATCATTATTACCCCTGTTGCAGACCATTCATAATACCAAAGAACATGGTAACACAGCACCATCCCTTCTAGCATTTATACTGGTCCCTCCTCATTCCCAGGCTAAGACTTGGATTGTCTTTCATCATCTGTAATCTCCATTTTCCCCAAAGAAATGGAGGTTCTACGTGAAAGCACATATCCTGTATCCAGAATTAGAACTCCCAACCCCAAGCCTTCCAAACTATTCATTAATACTATCCATCTTGAGAAATAGAATAATACGGATATTCTCACTGATGACTTTAATCTATATCTAGACAAACTTAAAATTTCCAGATTAAAAAGAAAAGAATTTGTTTATTTCTATTTTTAAAGCACAGAGTGAAACCACATTTCAGGTGTTCAGAAAATAGTAATGCTCTTAGAATATGTTAGTTGGTTCCACTAAGGAAAGCTAGGCCAGGTTGTACTGAGGATTAAATTGCACTGGCTTGGTTCCATCTGTTTTGTGTTTGCCCATATCAAGCTGTTATACATTCCAAAATGTCCTAACACATGGCTGTGCATCTCACTACAGACAACCTCAAGTATTTCAAAACACTGGAGAAATGTTGCATCAGATTCTTCCTGGTTCAGGATTCCCTTTCTCCTGAACTAAGCTGAGGAGCCAGACAAATGGAATGCCTCACAGTTTCCATAGATCCATACCATTACTGATTCTAGAAAAAAAAAAATAGTAATTTTTATCCAAATGTTTTCAAATATTTTTCCTATCGTCCTCTCAAAAAAATTTCCATGGCTTTGCAAATGAAATTGGCTGATGATGGCTTTTTTGTTTTTCTTGTCTTGGGGATGGCATTAGGCAAGGTTATTTATGGAGCAAAGTTCAACCTGAAAAACAGGATGGGCAGAGGGGCAGACAGGAGAGCTGGGGAGACATTTGAGGTCATTGGTCCATTCTCTTCAAACATGCAAGCACACATTTATCAACTCTGGAAGGAAAACTTTAGATCAATACAAGGGTTTTAGGTTTTAATGATTCATTAGACCCTCTCTACAACTATTTCAGGTGACCAAATACAAAAGGAAAAATAGCAGTAATATTTAACTGAGCAGGTGGGAGCACTGATTTTGGTCATTCTGCATCACTTCACTGACTCATCTTTCTAGGTCTTTATCTTAAAATGTTTTATAATAACCAAGAAAACTTGTGTTCATGGTAAATATTCTTTAACGTATTAAGCAATAATATCAAAACAAAGCATAATTTTAAAATATCTAGTACAGAAAATCAGATTGGTCAGAAAGTTCGTTGTTAGTGGATATATTATTCAATGATGTTCTTGGTGAAAACGAAAAAAAATTTTCTTAGTTTTACTTTTAGAACCAAATGAACTTTTTGGCCAACCCAATATAAATCCACTTTAAAAGGACCTCCAAAAAAGAAACATCAAAGCACCTGAAGATTGTTTAGCCCACCTAGCTGTCACATTTTCGTTTCCTGGTCACTTTTCATAAAGTAAATTTCTCCTCTCCCCTCATGTTGAAACTCCTTTGGTGTGCTTAACAGTATTCAATTCCATTAGAAAATGTTTTATAAAATGAGGCATACTTGAATTTACCTAAGTCCCTTGACCAATAAGCTAATGATACAATTTCCAACTGTAGTTCACAGTCTAACTGGTACTTACATAGTTTTTTGAAGACCTTCCAGCAGTTTCATTATTAATCCTGTGTTTTAAATTACATTTGCAAATTGACCTCTGGAATCACAGTGGTAGGAGTTTGTTTTGAATTAGCAATTGCAACTTGGTTAGCAAGTGGAAATATTTAGGACCTATTCCAGTCATTTCTCTGAGCTCACTGAGCTTATGTCCCAAGTTCTAGTCTGATACCCTAGTTTCTCACCAGATTTCATAGTTTCCTCATCTGTTTATTAGTTGTGCTGTGAGTTAAAAATGGAACTCTGTTTATCTGGATGACTGTCATCAGATGCAGTTTCCAATGGCCAACTGAGTTCATGATACCCCAAAGAAATTTCTGGTGTCCACCACTCTTGTGCACACAAAGGAAGGCAATTATTTTAGCCCTGTACATCAAAGTAATTCACTTGCTGTGTTTCTAAATTTGTTTTTAACATTGAAGGCAATACTCATTAATAGTTGCTAAAATGTGCCTCATTGCCTTTCCTTTGATTTTGTTTAGGGAGTTAAGTATTTCTTTGAGATGTTTCTTTCCTGTTTCTGATCATTCCATGTCTCCTGGCAGATCCTAGGAAAGGAGTAGGCTGCATTTCAGGCAGTACCACATGGAAGTTATTTTATGGAAAATATTTCTGAATTCTGGTTTCCTTTCAGGTGCCTCAAAGAACAACTTCTATATCCCCAGCATTAGCAAGAAAGAATTCTCCTGGAAATGGTAGTGCTCTGGGACCCAGATTAGGATCTCAACCCATCAGAGCAAGGTAAGGGAAGGAAGATGGGTAAGGTGAAGGGAAGAGCCCCACCTACCGTTGTCATTACTGCTTTCCTAAAATACCACCTTTGTTCTTTTTTCACTTCTAAGGCATGTTGACTGGCCACCCGGACTGTAAATTTTGGTGGGCCAGAGGCAAGTCTTTTATTTCTTCAGTAGCCTTTCACAGAAACCAGTGTATAATGTGGGCTCATGAATGAATGAGCAAATGAATCACGGAATCAATGCAGAAGCCAGTCTGGCTTACCTTATTTGGCAGGTTTTCAAATGTGGGAGTAAAACTACAAATGAAGTCTGGGTGTGGTACCCCTGACCATTAACCTCAGGGACCGTGTGATGAAGCCAGCCAAACAAAGTGGCCTGATCTGAGATGATTTTTAGCATCAGGTCAAGAAACGTGCCCTGTGGCTCTGTGGTGACCGAAATAGAAAGGAAATCCAAGGAAGACAGTATATATGCATATATGTGTGACCGATTCACTTTGCTCTACAGTAGAAATTAACACAGCATTGTAAAGCAACTATACTCCAATTTACACGTGTACACCCGTGTCGGATCCATGTCAATGTATGGCAGAACCACCACAAGATTGTAAAGTAATTAGCCTCCAATTAAAATAAAGAAATTTATATTAAATAAAAATAATGAATTAAAAAAAGAAAGAAATGTGCCCTGAGGACTATTGAGACAGTAGAAAGTAATTAGCAAAGAGGACTTCCCTGGTGGTACAGTGGTTAAGAATCAGCCTGCCAATGCAGGGGACACAGGTTCAGTGCCATACCTCGTCTGGAAAGATTCCACATGCCTTGGGGCAACTAAGCCCATGCACCACAACTACAGAGCCCATGCTCTAGGGGCTGTGAGCCACAACTACTGAAGCCTGCAGGCCTAGAGCCCATGCTCCACAACAAGAGAAGCCACCACAGTGAGAAGCCCGTGCTCGCCACAACTAGAAAGAGCCCCGGCAAAGCAATGAAGACCCAACTCAGCCAAAAAGAAAGAAAGAAAATAATTGGCAAAGAAGTGCCATAGTGACCAGCTGCAGAGCTGTCCTAGTTTGGCAAATTGCAAAAGGACTAGTTCTCATGAGGAAGTCATCTCTGGAATTGTGGAGTGTCACTGAAATACAGTGATGCTCTTTGCTCTTCTGGAATTTTTTACCAACCATGTATATTCCTACAATCAGGAAGTTGCATCCACCTACTGGTGGGTGTAGAGGTCTGAACAGAAGCTGGAAAATAAACAATATCCTTACAGTATCACAGCAGATTTTATGGGGTAACAGATGCTGTTTGTTGCTGTCGTTCATCAAACTCCCCTCACATGTTTCATGAGTACACTCCTTTTTAGGATCAGCTGAAATAGCAAATGGCCTCTGTTGAGACTATAAAAAGGAACTTAGGGGTACTGTTTTATTCTTCATTGTGTTCATAAGAGGACAGTCTCTTGCTAGTCAAAGAAAAGAGACTGGAAATGAAGGTTATGACTATTTGTACAGATCCTAAAATATGGAATGGTTTTGATCATAAGGCTTTCATTTTTCTCTTCATATGAAAAGCCTTAGGAAGGAGTCAGTCTGTAAATAAGACAGAACTGTACTAAGAACATTCACCTCTGGAGGGCAAAGAAGCTAGCTCATTCTGAGTGGAGTTGCCAGTTGCAGAAGCTCTGAATTTTTTTTTGTCCAGCAGCTTGTCACCACCGAGCCGGTGCTGTGAGCAGGACTGAGGACCCCTTGTGTGGACTGTGACCAGGGAGTGAAAGGAATGTGAGGCTGGATTGCCAGCCTGAACTTTACCAGTCCTCCTCTCCAAGCAATAGTAAACCTCCAGTTATCAGGGCTTCTTGTTCCTTTGAACCCTGCCTTCTAGGCTGTGTTCATGAGATAAGTTGTTTAGAATTTCAGTTTCTGTACATCAAGCATCATTTCAACTTTAAGTCTTTTTCCCTCTATCAACCCAAAAGAAAGAGAACTGTGTTTCTCTAGTCAAATAAAAAGCAGTCCTTTGTTCCCTCTGAGATACTAATTTAATAACATTAAGGCTCCAAAATAACTGATAAGTGGTCGTGCATGCATGCTCAGTTGCTTCAGTTGTGTCCAACTCTTTGCAACCCCATGAACTAGAGCCTGCCAGTCTCCTCTGTCCATGGGATTCTCCAGGCAAGAATACTGGAGTGGGTTGCCATGCCCTCCAACAGGGGATCTTCCCGACCCAGAGATCGAATCCAAGCCTCCTGCATTGCAGGTGAATTCTTTACCTGCTGAGCCACCAGGGAAGCCCAATAAATGGTCAGTGGCTTGCAAAACATGTGCTTTTCCCTTGGAACCTCTTAAACGTTGTATTTTGTCCAAAGAAAGGAGATCTTGTGAATACAGCTAACATTTTTCTGCTTACAGAGAATGTAGGGAGGAAATGAACTTAGCAGTAATAATTATTTACCTGCAATGATAATCAAAAGCATTGCAGGGAAGGGGGGATGGAGAATCCCCGTCTCTGCCATGTAGTGTCGAACATGACTGAGCGACTTCACTTTTGCTTTTCACTTTCATGCATTGGAGAAGGAAATGGCAACCCACTCCAGTGTTCTTGCCTGGAGAATCCCAGGGATGAGGGAGCCTGGTGGGCTGCTGTCTATGGGGTCGCACAGAGTCGGACACGACTGAAGCGACTTAGCGGCAGCATATGTGTACATATGTTGCCTCCCTCCTTCCCCTCTCCGTCATCACAGACCACGGAGCTGGGCTCCCTGTGCTGTGTGGCAGCTTCCCACTGGCTGTGTGTTTTGCACATGGTAGTGTCTATCGAAGTGAAGTCGCTCAGTCGTGTCTGACTCTGCAACCCCATGGACTGTAGCCTACCAGGCTCCTCAGTCCATGGAATTTTCCAGGCAAGAGTACTGGAGTGGGATGCCATTTCCTTCTCCAGGGCATCTTCCCAGCCCAGGGACTGAACCTAGGTCTCCCGCACTGCAGGCATACGCTTTACCATTTGAGCCGCCAGGGAAGCCAGTAGTGTCTATATATTTTAGCGCTGCTCCTTATTTCAGCGCACCCTTCCTTCTCCCCTACCCCGTGTGCACAAGACATGTCCATCCTCTACATCTGCATCTCTTCCTACCCTGAAAATAGGTTCACCTGCACCATTTCTCTAGATTCCATGCGTACATGTTAATATACAATCTGCGTTTTTCTCTTTTTGACCTACTTCACTTTGTATAACAGACTCTAGGTCCGTCCACATCAGGATAGATAATCCAGTTTTGTTCCTGTTTATAGCTGAGTCATATTCCCTTGTATATATGTACCATATCTTCTTTACCTGTTCATGTGTTGATGGACATTTAGGTTGCTTCCATGTCCCGGCTGTTGCAAATACAAGCACTTTTGAAGCTTTTGCTTCCATCATCTTTGCTAATGATGTGATCCACCAATGGTTGGGGGGTAGTGGGGCGGTGGATTACCGTGATAGGACAGAGATTGTCCTATTTTCTGTTGGTTGTAATAAAGTCCTTATAGATTTATTGGTACCATTTGTCAGATAACTGCCTATCCATAAAGCCATAAAAAGATTGCTTTTAAATATTTTGTCCTTTGCATTACCGTATGGACTCCCAAATGCCTTATACTGTCAAGGTGAACTGGTGAGTTTAAATTATAATTTGATTTGTTCATTTTTAAAATTTCTGTTTTAAAACCTCCCATGCACTTTAACATTTAACTTTGATTCATGTGTTCTTTTAAAACAAATTAAAATTTGATTAAGTGAATACATTCAGAATATGAAAAATTTTCAATTAATCCAGTAATACCCAGTCAAAGCCCAATGACTGAATGTTTAATTTCAAAAAGAATAATTCTCTGGCCTATCCCAAACCTATCTGCTTATGGCTGGTTTGTTCTCATTGGCTATGTCATCAGAGAACAAAGGAAAATGAATGTAGGCAGGCAGCCAGTTAATTATAGACTTGGCCCAAATATTTGGGCCAAGAAATCACTTTGTAATCTTAATTTTTTGTTTTGACTTTTTTATATGATTCAAATAAATGGAATAATTTTCTTTTTACTGTGTGTTTTATAAACCAAACAGCATTGTCTGCAGTATGCCAAATGTCTGAACTAAAAGTTAGCATTTAAAGAAATCTATATGAATGTTTTTAAGTTTTTACATATTTGGATCCGAATAGGATCGGTTAATACATAAAAAACACAGGAAATCTATTATTTCATGGAATTGTTCTGAAATTGATCCCTCTAAAGAGCATTTATCTCAGGCACCTTGGCCCCAAGCCCAGATCAGGTGACACCATAGTAAGGAAGAGAGGAACATGGCAGTGTGACATTTTCTCAAAACACTCATGTTTTACCAAAAAAAAAATAATAATAATAAGGTAGGAAAGACATTTAGAAATTTTCCCTATTTCTATGTGTGATTACATAGAAACTAAACACTTCTTTCAGACTCCAGCAGCAAAAATAGCAACCTATTAAGATCAGTACCCACACTGGTTAGCTCCAGTGGGGGGATGGGGGGGGACAGACTTGTGCTAATGAAGCCCAGATCAGGGGTTTAATGCTCATGGGATCCAATTAGCTTCACACCAAGAGAGGCCTGAGCCCCAGTCAGAGACGCAGGCTCATTCCAGCTGGTTCTGCTGATGCCCTGGCACCTCTGTCATCCCAGGGCAGCCCTGGCCCAGGTCTTATCATCTAATGTGGCCGCAGCCTCCTCCCGGGTCAGCCTGCCTCTGTCCTGACCAGTCATTCATAAGCTGGCCCTGGGAGGCCCGTGTTTTCTGCCTGGCTTTAGGAGAATTGCTATAGAAGCTTCCCATTTCTTTTGATGATCCGCTATCCCAGGGTTTCCTACACAGACTTGGTACTCAGCCAGGATGGGGTCGTCTTTATACCAAGGAGCCCCAAGAAAACTCAGGTCCGTGTCTTTGCTCAGATTGTTCCCCTAGCCTTGCTGCTAACGCCCTGAAGTTTAATCAAGTCGTTTCTCTTTCCAACACCACCACCAACCACTCCAGGCTGCATGACACTGCATTCCCCAGACTCTGCTACCATTTACAGATGCTCGCACAGCATGTAGAGTTTTGTCTTGCTGACTACGGTCTCCACTGCATGTCTCATTGCTAGGATTATGTTGTAACTTGACTGTCTATCCTGTGACCTGGGCTCTCCTCCATCCCTCATGGTCTCACAAAGGCAGGTGTTTAATGAAAGGTTTTGGCTAAATGATCAAAGAAGTGCTGCGTTCGAGCAAAGAGCTGGATCCTCAGAGCTCACAGAACTCCATTCTCCCAATAGTTTTTTTTCTTTTTTTTCATACAAAGAACACCGCGTTTCTACAAAATGAGAACAGCCACCAAGAAACCTTAACCTAACGTGTAATTTTAAAAAAAATTTTTTAGGACTTATTAATTATATATAAATAATTCCTAACCACTACTGTTTAATGAAAGAGAACAGTAGGGAAGAAGTTATTATTTAGGAATTTAAATAGGATTATTTTTTTGGAAAAAAAATGAAAAATTGGAAATGTGAGATATTGCAGAATTAGCATTCATTTATCGTGCTATTCTACTTAGAATATTATATTAGATATACTATAGATATTTAGATATCTAAATATTATTATAGATGATCTAATAATATCTAATTCTTATCTGGATAATAATTAGATATTCTCCAAATAGGAGGGAGGTTTTTTCTTTTATGGATCCAAATCTATCTCAATCAATTAAATGCTAATTACTACCCAAAGGAGTGCCATAAAAATACCAAGAATTTTTAAAGTCTTCCTGAAGTTTACTGAGACTTTATTCTGCAGTCAATTTTTACTGCTAGGTTGACTTAGCCACCCCTTTACTGTAAAAAAAATTGAAAGGTGAATATTGTCATAAAATCTACATTTATATTATCAAAATTAATAAATCATGAAGATATAGTTATGTTTACATTTTCCAGAATCACCAGCCATCTCTTCCACCAACTCAGTGTTTAAGAATTTTTGTAATTCAGCCAAATATTTTTGTTTTCAGAAAGAAATTATTTGGTTTAGACTTCACGTTCATTTTTCACTTTCATGCATTGGAGAAGGAAATGGCAACCCACTCCAGTGTTCTTGCCTGGAGAAGCCCAGGGCTGCTGTCTGTGGGGTCGCACAGAGTCGGACATGACTGAAGAGATTTAGCAGCAGCAGCAGCAGCAGCTGCCATAACTGCTATTTTGTGGCCAGATTTTCACGGGCCAAACTGCAAGTGTCTCAAGGGAAGGGACCATATCATTTTCACATTTACATGTGAAGCATCTGACACCCAACACAACACAGAGTGCCTGGTTCCCACTTGGTATTCTTAAAATGGGCAGAGAAAAATGAAAGCATAGTATTACATTTTAATGTGATAGCTCACTGCATGAAAATAATAGCACTATGATGACTCTGTTAGTGAAATTCTGTTTGGGGAACTGAAGACAATGCAATCATGGAGGAGCCTATGTTTCTCCCTTGGCAGGTGGATGGCAGTGGATAGGATCTTTGAATTTCAGATCTCACCAAATCACCACTTAGGCCCAGCAGTACAGAAGTCTAGAGGAAAAAATGGAGAGGTCTATGGCTTATAAATTTGAAAGGAAGAGCTTAGAAGAAACTGGAAAATACTGCTTCTTTTTATAAGAAAATCCTAAAATCCTCTCAGTCTCCTCCCACCACCACTGCTTAGTGGCCTCC
The DNA here is from genome assembly GCF_016772045.2 of Ovis aries. NCBI lineage: Eukaryota > Metazoa > Chordata > Mammalia > Artiodactyla > Bovidae > Ovis > Ovis aries. The sequence goes on from NC_056054.1 coordinate 217,061,023, forward strand.
TCGCCTCTGCAGCCCCTGTGGTCACCAAAAGTGGCCTTGGAGTCTGCTTCATGTTCCCATATTGCCCTGCGCTCACTGCGGGCACAGCATGAGCAAAGACTGCTGTGTGTGCCTGGCGACACTGGCAGAGGGCATGAGCTGGATCTTGTTCATTACTGTATCTCAAAGGTCTGACCCAGTGCCCGGTATAGACCAGCTGAGTGAATGAATAAATGCACTATTTTGGGAGTAGTAAAGATGTGAGAGTGAATAATAGAGTAGCGTTTATAACCAGTGGGGGCTTTTAGCCTGCCAATAGATGAACACTGTTCTTGGGTTTAGCACTTAATAATTATTTTCAAACATTCTTCCCTTTGGTAATAGCCAAGGTATATAAAGATTTCCTGCAAGAAATTTAAAAATGCAAAGATACCACTAGCTATGTGAGCTGAGAACTTAGGTAATTCACAGAAGAGGAATTCTGAATAACAAATAAATGTGAATAAAAATTATTCTACCTCAACAGTAATTTTTAAAAACTGCATTAAAACAGCAAAATATAATGTTTTGCAAGTTAGTTAGCTGTTCATAATAAAGACTGGTAAGAATTCAATGAGATGGACAGTCTCATACACTGTAGTGAAAACCTGCTGTATGTTTATATGTTCACATACATATATATGTGCACATGCATACCCCAGTTCATGCCCCTCCACCCAAGAATTCCAATTCCAGGAGAGATGTGACTGAACATTTGTTTGCCTCTAGATGTTTATTTCAGTATTATGTGTCCCAGCAATATATTGGAAGCACCTAATAACAGAAGAATGATTGAACTAATTCACCTATATAATGGACTACTATGCAGCCACTATTGTCTTTAGAAGTGTTAGAAGCTGCTCAAAAGGCAAAGGGGGAAAAAAGCAATATGCAAAATTGAATACACAGTGTGCTTCCGTACATACAAAAGAAAAAAGACTAGAAACGGACTTCCCTGGTTGTCCAGTGGTTAAGAATCTGACTGCCAATACAGGGAACACAAGTTTGAGCCCTGGTCTGGGAAGATCCCACTTGCCATGGGGCACCTAAACCTTTGATCTACAACTCACTGAAGCCCACTCTCCCTGGAGTCTGTGCTCTGCAACTAGAGAAAGCCCACAGGCAGCAACAAAGACCCAGTGCAGGCAAAAATAAATAAATATATTTTTTTCTAAGACTAGAAGATAATATATCATCCAGTAAAAGACAGTTGAATGTCTCTTGATTCAGAGATGGCATGCATTGCTCCCTTGTTTTTATCTTTTAATATTCTCTACTATTTTACAATACGGAGAAGGCAATGGCAACCCGCTCCAGTACTCTTGCCTGGAAAATCCCATGGACGGAGGAGCCTGGAAAGCTGCAATCCATGGGATTGCTGAGGGTTGGACACGACTGAGCGACTTCACTTTCACTTTTCACTTTAATGCATTAGAGAAGGAAATGGCAACCCACTCCAGTGTTCTTGCCTGGAGAATCCCAGGGACGGGGCAGCCTGGTGAGCTACCTTCTATGGGGTCGCACAGAGTCTGACACGACTGAAGTGACTTAGCAGTAGCACTTTTACAATGAACATAGGAAAAGGGGTTTCAAAGCCAGCCTCCTTTGAAGAGTCACCATTTCAGAGCTAATATGTTTGATGTGAGAAACCCAAGAGTTGGGTCAAGAATTCATCCTGTCCAGATGCGGAATCTGGCCAGGAGCTCCACAGAAGACAGCATGACTGTCATTAACATTGACCCCTTTAATTCAAGGTCACATAGGCACTGTCTTCATCCCTTTGTACTGGGGGCAGGACTGGACTACACTTGTGTCTACCAGTGGCCAGTTCTTGAGAACATAAGCCCTGTGCATCGCTGTCCCTACAGCAACCCCGACCTCCGGAGAACCGAGCCCGTCTTGGAGAGCTCCTTGCAGAGGACCAGCAGTGGCAGTTCTTCCAGCTCCAGCACCCCCAGCTCCCAGCCCAGCTCCCAAGGCGGCTCTCAGCCTGGGTCACAAGCAGGATCCAGCGAGCGGACCCGGGTTCGAGGTAAAGCTTTCCCCTACCTTTCCAGGAGGGCTTCTCTGGACAAGGAATCAGATTACTTCCTGACTTCTGTGACTCCTGGTCCTGATGTGGCCACCACCATGTGATGCCAAGAAGCCCCTTAACTCCACTTGGGTTCAGTCTCCTTAGGGCAGTGGTCCACCATCCCAGTCACGTGTGTGACATCAGTATGGACCCAATCCTTTCTAATTGCAGATACCAGAATTCTTCAGGGAGATCGCAGAATACTGGTCTCATTTGAAAATGTAGTCATCAGACAGCTCAATTTCCATTTCTATTTGATTGCTTAGTTAGAGTTCCATGACCCACAAGTACCCTCTTCCCCTTGTGTCAACAGTATTCAGAATACAAGGTATTTCTCAAACTAAACGTTAATAAAGGCTAATGTAGAATAAATATGCACTGGAGAGAAGATATAAAATCTCTGACTTTAAAAAATATACTTGACCCTTCTGGTTATTCCTATTAGTGAGGTAAAAATTAGCCTCTCTGACCATTTAATCAAGTCATCCTTCATTGTTTAGCTTTCAATAATGAGGAAACTCGTGAAAAACATTAATGTGTCCAGGTAATTATACATGACACCCTATTGTTTCTAGCTAATCAAAATGTACTCTTTCTGCGTAAACCTTCTTCAGAAGATAATTTTGCTTCCAAGTAATGAAGGCTGGGATTTTTTTAAGTGCAATTTGAAAACACTTAATACTCTGCCTGATGAAAAGCACCAGTTCTTTACTCTTTCTTAGCCTCTTTAATAGACACAATCATTCTTTACCTCCTAATTTTTTTTTTTTAAGTAAACTCACTGTATGTCTATTTTGAAAAGGTGAATGTCAGACATACTGTTCTGTGTCTCTGAACTGGGGCGGGGACTGGCCTGCAGCTGCCTCTTCTTACAATCTTCTGACATCCATGACAACCCAGAACTGTGGAGGCTTCTGTTGCTTTGATCCAGATATAGACTTACTAACTTTAGAAAAGTGCCATTCTCTTACCTTTTTTTCTGTTCATATAAAGTAAAATAATATATTATTTATTCATAATTATATCATTTATTCATAATTATTATGAAATATATATTATGTTTCTTTAGCAAATGCTAAAGAAAATCCAAACTTAAGCATATCATTTTAATTGTCTGATCTGGTTCAGGTTTAATTCTTAACTTCTTCCCTTTGACCTCTAGTTCTTCTGGTTAAAAGCTAGTGTGTCCTACCCTGCTATGTCCCTACCCAGGAAAAACCACTTTGAAACCAAACCAAAGAGTATTTCCCACCTGAGATTGCTTCTTCTCTAACCTGTAAGCTCATAAATCAGAGAGATGCTCCTCTCTCTGTAGCAGCCCTCCCCCAACCCTTGCTCTATTCCAGGGCACATCCCCTTTATCACCAAACTCTCCTTCCCTCCCTCACCTCATTCTTTCTTCCTTAAAGGAGCCAGACAACTAGCTCATCCTCCCCTCTGCCCATTTAAAAATCATTCCCCTAAGTAAAACAAGTTTCTCTTTTTCCACAGCATTTCATCAAAAACACTTATCCTGATGGGTAAGTGGTAAAAGAAAAAAATCAAACATAGAATAACTCAGACGCTGGTTTACCATGATAATTGAGAATAGGGCTTTGAGAAATCAGACAGAATACCAGCTCTGCCAACAATTTCAGTGGGCTAGTTGTGTTACTTCTCTGTGTTCAACTGTGAAATAGGAAACCAGTGCCAGGCCATTGGGTTACAGCAAGGATTCAATGAGATAATTGACATTAAAAGGTGTTTGGCCCTAACCATGGCACGACATTGGTGCTCCGTAAATGGTGGCGGCTTGCTAGTTTTTCCTTTTTTTTTTTTAGATTTTCCTATTGTTCCTAGTGACTTCCAGGTGACAAGCCTAAATGTGTATGGCTGCTTTTGTTTGCCGGAACATTTACTGTTTTTTCACAGATGTGCTTGAGGATTTGTCTGGCTGAGTGAGCTGTGCGCTGAGTCATTGCAAGGATGACTCACCAGAGAACTCCAGCACCTTCTGATGGTCATTATCTTTCTTGGCCCTCTGTTCTTTCCTCTAGCCAACAGTAAGTCGGAAGGATCACCTGTGCTCCCCCATGAGCCCTCCAAGGTGAAACCAGAAGAATCCAGGGAAATTACCCGACCAAGTCGCCCAGCTGTGAGTGCTTTTTTCTCAGAAGAGTTTTGAGCTCTTTTCATTCACCAGAGAACCCACAGGGTAAAGTAGTTGGGGATGCGCTCATGACTCTGAAACAAAAATTGTTAAATTTATTAAGAACAGGTGCTAGAAGCATCTGGAAGGAAGTCATACCTGATTAGGAAAGAACTGAGCTGATTCAGGATTGCTTTCCTACCTTTGGATATTTTGCTGATCATTAGCACTATGTTTGGAGAAGGAAATGGCAACCCACTCCAGTGTTCTTGCCTGGAGAATCCCAGGGATGGGGGAGCCTGGTGGGCTGCCATCTATAGGATCACAGAGTCCGACACGACTGAAGTGACTTAGCAGCAGCAGCACTATGTTAGAAAACAAAACAGGAAGAGAAATAACTCCTATTATCCCATGATTTCTACTCAGCAGCTTTGGCAAAGAGATGTTGAAACTAGCAGTTGAGAATATTTGGGCACTTTCTGTGGATTTCTCTTAAATATTCTGGCCTTTCCTCCACATTATTTTCCATATGAATTAATATTGCAACATTTCTGCTGCTCTGGGACTGCATTGTCTGGACCAAAACTTGATAAGCATGATCTCATAGAGGACCTGACAACCTGAAATCTAGCTTCACTGCTGTAGCACATCAGACCCCAGATAGCCTTAAAGAAATAAAAAAGAGCTTGGAGGCCGAAATTTCAAAGTTGGAAATTAATTTGGGATGACTTACTCTCCACTTGTTTTATCTGAATTTTTCAAGAGTCTTTTCTGTGAAATGTTTTTTTCACCTTTAAAAGTAAGGAAGCACAGTGAGGGTAGCCATGAAGGGAGCTGACACCGTTCTGGGCAGAGGTTCTCCTTTCCCCTTGCCTTTATCAGTTGTGTACTAACCATTCCCGTTTTGTGTTTAACCTGCTGCCTTTCTTCTCGTCTTTTCCCCTCCCGTGGATTCTTCTGGATTGGGTTCCTCTTATCTCAGAGCTATAAGAAAGCTATAGATGAGGTTAGTATTATCTTTTCTTGGTCATGCTTTTACAAGATGTGAATATAAACTGACTTCCTGAGGTTGATATTCAGAAAGGTGGCCAATGGGATCTCAGTTTAAACTTCATTCCTTCAGAGTGATCTGCTGGGAGGACAATCCCTCCCACAAAAGCCAGCCTGAGTGCCTCTGACACCGTTTAAACCTCCAGAGACCTTCCTCCTAAAGCCAAAATGTCACATTTCCAGTGTTCCAGTCTGGCTGAAGATATGCATTAGTGCTTTGATATCGGCAGTTTCTCATTCTAGTGTCTTCTGGTAGCAAATCCTGAGCTCTTCACCTGTACTCGCCAGCCTGACTAGGGGATGGTGGTTTTACTAACAGAAAAAAGAGACATCTTTTTCTAGGGCCGTCCAAATTTATAGAGTGTGATTTGTGAACAAGGAGTCACTGGGTATTGTTAGATTAATTTTGTGGGACATTAACTACAGCATCAGCAGCAACATCAACTTTGGTTAATGAATCCTGACCAATTAAGTAATTTTATTTCCTTATCGGTGGAGACATTTTTCCATTAGAAAAATATATGGTCTTGCCGCTCTTAGGTAGCTCGCTAAGAAGGGTGACTGCCTCACTGCTCTTTGTCAGGCCTGCATGAATACAACGTAGTGGAGTTGTTTTGGAAGAGACAGGCCTTCTGCAGAGTCTAATTGCATGAAATCTGAAGACTAGCATTATGGCTTTCAGGCTGAACTCTGCTGAGCACCATTTTTGTGAAATGACATGGAAAAAGCACTGGCTTTGGGGTCAACGAGCTGCATTCAAATTCTGGCTCCCGCAGTAAATAACTGGTGGGGCCAATCTCACAAACTCTCTGGGTCACAGTTTCCTCATCTGTTCAGTGGGGATAAAAGCACCTGCCTTGCCTCACTCACAAGATTGTTTAGGTTCCCGCAAGATCGTGTGTGTTCGAGAGCATTTTCTGAAGTGTGAAATGCTATGTAAAGGCAAGGCCTAAGGCATGGGACTAGTTTGGTGGGAAAAGCATGTTTCTATGTGTCTGATCTTTACCAAAAAGCCTCATGTTTTCAGAATTACAACCACCTTACCATTCAGAGTGACTTAGAAAGAAAGTTTTCATAGTTAAAGAATTATTGTTCACAAAAGAATGAGACTCCACATGTCCACAGTGTGTGGCTGCATTTATAGAAAGTTAAAAGGGAATTGTTTTGAATTGCTCTGTGCTGCAGCCTTGCCCCTCCTCTTCATGAGAGTGAGAAGGACAGGGATTATCGCAGCTTTTATCAACCTTCTCCCACACAGTTCTGGTGCTCAGGCTACCAATAAAATAGTTGTGTGTGTACACAACTCAAGGTTTCCTCTTATGAGTCCAGAAATTGGCTTGGAGGTGGCTGTCATGGGGGAAAGGACTCTCATGGATTTCGTCTGGTTAACCCAGGTTATTTTTGGGCTTTTAAAAATTGCTTTATTTATTTCAGGATACTCTAGCACACTGGGCAGAGATGAGGGGTAGGAAACAGAGGTATAAGTAATTGAGAGGATATAAGCTGTGCACCAAAATCTTGGAGCAATAGATGATTGGGAAAAGCCCTCAAGGTGATTCTTATAACTCTATCCTTGAGTATCGCTGATCCCAACCACTGAAAATATGGGATTCCTTGGTTCTCCATCACCTGGTGGTCCTCAAGGAGGAATGACTATCCCCCAGCTGCCCTCCTCTTAGGAGACGTTTGCAAAGTCTAGAGTCAGTTTGGGGGCCTTCCCTGGTGTCTCAGCAGTAAAGAATCTGCCTGCCAGTGCGGGAGACATAGGTTAAATCCCTGAATCAGGAACATTCCCTGGAGGAGGAAATGGCAACCCACTCCAGTATTCTTGTCTGAAAAATCCCATAGACAGAGGAGCCTGGCAGGCTGCAGTACACGGGGTTGCAAAGAGTCGGACACGACTGAGTGCGCACGAGAGTCAGTTTTGATTGTCACGAGTGGGACATGGGAAGCAGTGCTGTTGACATGTTGTGTGTAGAGCAGAAAGATGCTGCTAAACACCCTACAGTGCACAGGAACATAACCTGCGATAGAGGATTATCCACCCCAAATGTCAGTGGTGCCACAGGGGAAGAAACTTAACTCTCTCCTGTCTTCACTCCTAGGTCTTGATATGGCTTCTCCAGCCTCCAGTGACTGATGTGCCATTTAGATAACCCAAGATTGAAATGAGCAGTCTTAAAATGCCAAAGACATAATTGCTTCTTATTGCTAATTTAATGGTTTGAGTTCTTATAAAAGTCAGTCTGGGGGAGAGTCCATTCACTTGGCATTCCTTCCTAATGCAGTTATGAGATTGTGCAGAATAGTCTGATTACTGAATACACCTTCCAAAATAAATATTATTTTCACTTTAGCACAAACAGATGTCATGAAGATCAGATACAAAAGCAAACACTGGCTTTACCAGCATTTTTTTCGTTAGTACGTAGAAATCTGACAATTGGCAGAGCGCATATATAGATTGGACAGAACTGGAATGATAACAGGTGGTCCAAACCTTTTTTTCCCCAGTTGAAGATACTGATGATAAGTGACTTCCCCAAGTCATATCTTCACACTTCCTAAAAATGAAATGAATTATTTTAAAATGTAAAGAAAAGACCGAGACTTCCCTGGTGGTCCCGTCGTTGAGAATCTGCCTTCCAGTGCGAGGGATGTGGGTTTTATCCCTGGGAACTAAGATCCCACATGCCTCAGGGCAACAAAGAGCCTGCATGCTCTAACGAGAAGTCAGCACAGCCAAAAATAAAAATAAGTAAATTTTAAAGAAAAGACCAACTTTAAAATTTTTAACTATTATTTTAATTGTTTAAAAAATTGAACTGATTTTCATAAACTATATTGTTTTTGAAAAGATACCTAAAAGAGCACCTTTTAAAGCAGAGTATGCATAATTGTCAGATTAAGTAAACTTTTTTTGAAAGAAAAATTATACCAAATTGATTCTAAAAAGTGTTGCATAAAAAAAAAGTTTGGGTAAGAGCTGCTTAACTATCTGTACTCTGTAGTCAGAAAACTTACCATTTTGCCATATATCTTTTTCAGTTATATATTCTCAAGTATTTTCATGGTAAATAGCACCCTTTTTCTCTTTTTTAATACTTTTTAGCTCCAGGCTTGTGACAGTCAAGCAATAAATTACCACAAAAACTCATTACATGGAGAAAATGGGTATTGTCAGAAAATAAAACATATGAAAATGGATCTGAACCCAATAGTGTCAATTTTAGATCATGTTTGTTTCCTATAACTTTACTATTGTAAGTTTCTCCAGGATAGATGAACAAGGAACAAATCTTCAACTAAATGTATAGACTATGGGCAATGGAAGATTAAATTTTTTTTTGGCTGGAGTGTTAGTTTCAAGTTACCCATTATTGTTACCTTGGGATTTTTATATATGTCTCACCCACCATGCTATTACCAATTAAACTTAAAAGGAAATTGCAATTATTTGTAATGCTTCAGGAAAGATAACCTTTTAATAACACAGAAACAAAAAAAACAACAACCTCCAATTAAAAGTGAAATTATAAAGCATGTCAGAGCTTTAAAGTGTTCCTAAATACAGTGTTTGGAGAAATTTAGGTCATTTTAACAATTGAGAGTTTCTTTAAATCAGTGAGCTTTGGACCAGCTAAATGTTTCTAAATAGTTTTGATTTTTTTAAATCTTAATTGTCTTGTTTTGAAATGTCAGCAATAAGGAAAACCAACCCATGGGGAAAATGAATTATTAATTTAAATAAATAAAAGTTAATATCATTATATTTTATTCAGAATTATTGACATTAGAAATAAACTCTTTTAAACCATATTCTCTCTTTAAATTATAATAAAAATTTTTAATAAGTACATTTTAAATACTAGGTATAGTCTTTGATGAGACATATCATGGTCCTAACATAGAGAACAAAAAATACAACATAAATTTATCTAATTTTTTATTATTTTATTGGTTTAGAGGATTATAATGTCCTTTTTCATTAATTGCCTTAACAAATATCTAAACTGTATTTTCTCAATGTGCTCAAGGGTATAATACCCTTCATTTCTCCTCAATTTGCTAAAGGTACACGTTGGCAATTGTTACGAGGAAATAAGAGGTAAAAAGCTGAAATCTGAATATAAGCGTTTTGAATTTTGGCTCATTGCCAAAGAAACCAATAATAAATTTACCTTAAATTCTGCGCCATAATTTTTCTCCTCATTAATGGTATACACTATATTCAAACATCTTTTGAGTCTTTTTAATACAGTTGTGTTTTCATCTTCATGGATGGGATAAATATATCCACTGAGAGTGAGGCCATGGCTGTGTGCATGTGTGTAAAAGCCCAGTGAGCATGTTTGTGTGGAAAATGCACAATTTGAATTTTCAGAAGCTTCCCTTTTCCAAGGGCTTCCATTCGAATGACTACAGAACAACTGTGAAGTTGTCATTGCTGCCCCTTTGGTTTTTATGAAATTAGAAATAAATTCTTCACTTAACTTCCTAAATTTTGACCACAAAAAACCTGAGTCATCTTCTGCCCTTAGTCTTAACCAATATACCAATCTGACATATAGGCAACAGTAAAGAAACAGGATGATCTGTTGTCTTCTCAAAATAAAATTATATTTATAATTTAGTTACACATTTATCACAGTGTTTCTCCTAATCTACTAGGATAGATTATCAGATGTTATTTACATTATCTGTATTACTCTGACCTTACATCAGACAAATTGGACAAATACATTTTTGGGTTAAAATAAAGAGAGAATATGGCCTTAAGAAAACTGTGGGATTTAGTATTTTCAAATGAGTTTCTTTCTCCCTAATCCCCTGTCTCTCACTGAATGCTCTGATTCCCACATGGGTCACTAATATAGGGAGAAATGGTAAGACTGATGTCAAATTGCTTTTTCTTCATGTGCATGCTGTGTGCCAAGGGCAGTTTAACCCATGTACATAGAGCGGCCACGCTTTTGCAGAACTGCTTCCCTCTGCATTGCTCCGAAAGCATGTAAATTGAAAGGTAGTCAGATCTTCAGCACACTGCCTGCCATGTGCCTGGTGACTAAATACCACCTCATCACATCCATAAGGCTAAAGGTTTCATCATACTCATGGAAAACTGAAAATTTACCTCTTCCTTTTGGTATTTGCACATTCATTTCTGTATTCTTTGCCAGGATTTCTGCCAGTTGACAGCAATTTAAAACAAAAGAAACTGAAACACCTACCATTCTAGAAAAGAATTCTTTTTCTGTTTGTTTTTGTTTGTTTTTTGTTTTATTTTGTTGTTCCTCTTGATTCACTCAGCTCTGTGGCTATCACTTTCAGTGGCACTGGGCTTTGGGGTGGGCCGTTTTTTGACACGGTGCCTCGGCTCTCCAGGGAATGATGACATACCGAATGAGTCATTCAGTAGCTGGAACCTTGGGAATTGCTCTGTTCTGTGACTGATGCTAGATTTTCGCACAGTAGCAATCATAATGAAGAAGAGGCCATGACTGTGGCTTGGGCAGTGATCCTGAAATACTGGGAAATTATTTCTAATCTTGTGTATTTTCCCGTTAACTCTGAGAGTGGGTGACCCACTTCACCCTCCCAAAAGATGAACCCAGAGTCTGTATATATGTGTACACACACAGCACACATACACATATATACCTGTGCAGATTCAGAACCCAGCAGTCTCCGTCTAGTCAAGCAATTGGTTGTAAACAAAGTTTAAATTTATTTCATCTTTCTTTTCTAGTTTCTCCACGCTACAAACATCGTTTTCTTGGTTTTCATGCAGTAACTATGTTTGTAATGGTTCTGTAAAGAGCTTTTTTTTTGTTGTTTTTTTTTACTTTTGTTTTCTTGTTGCTTAAGCTTGCTAAGAGATAGTGTTATGTTCATATCTATGTCATATCTGCTGGACAAACTTTTCTTTTGTAGGATCTGACGGCGTTGGCCAAAGAATTAAGAGAACTTCGAATTGAAGAAACAAACCGCCCGCTGAAGAAGGTAACAGATTACTCCTCCTCCAGTGAGGAGTCCGAAAGCAGTGACGAAGAGGAGGAAGATGGGGAGAGTGAGACCCAGGATGGGACGGTGGCTGTCAGCGACATACCCAGACTGATGTAAGTGACCTGCTCTTTCACTGTAGGCCAGGAGGAGTTAGTTCTCCAAAACAAGAAGACAAGAAATGTGAAATATGGGTCTCTGGCAGGATCGGTTGACTTTGGGGATTCACATACTTTTTAGAGCATCATTCTGCATTCACCCCTTCTCCCTAGATACAGTAACTTGGAATATGTAGTGTTTCAAGGACTGCATGTTCTTTATCTAGGCTGTTGTGAGGTTGACTGTCCCTTGGGTGATGCTCTGTTGGTCCTTGTCAACTCAGGGCAAATGATATTGAAAGTCAGACCCTAAAACTGAAGAGCAAAATTATAGGCAATAGCATTTCGAGGTTAACATTGATAACGTGAGTCATATATTTCTCCATCACCACCACCACAAAGGTGGGTGGAATGCAGGAGACAGCATGGGTTAGCATCGCAGCAAAAGCCTACAGTGAAGCCTCTGAGAGTCTGACTTAAATCCACTGCTGTTAGGATTTTCTCCGTCATCTTCCCCATGTCTCTTTTATGTGATCCTTTTTGCTCTCTGACTTCACCACGTATCCTCTTCTTTTTCAGATATTGATAGCTACCTAGCTTTCCCTTTGTATTTGCAGTCTTTCCTTCTTCTCTTTTCTTTTTTTAGTGAAGGGGGACTCCCTTTTTCTCACTGGAATGGATCCTTTTGCAAAAGAACCTCTCCTCTTCCCTTTTACTTGCCCAGTTCAATCATTCATGCAAGCACACTCACATATATCTCTTGTTTCCTCCCTCAAATAAACACAAGATGCCCAGCTCTGGTTTGCTATAACTTTGATAGAGAGCGGTGCTAACTTTTCCTTTGTTCCTCTTTGTTTCTATTTCCTTGGCTCAGCTACTACATTGGTCATCACACCACATTTATTCCCTGTAGAGAAGATGCCATTTCAGGCCACAGATGACTGTCCTGTTCAGCAGAGACTGGAGAGACAGGGCCATCGAGTCTGCTGGAAATGTCATCCACTGATTAACCATCCTCACGTACAAGCAATTCTGAAAGACAAATCCAATTATCGTAGCTGAAAAATCCATTCTTGTTATTTTACTGCTGATTACCCCATTATTGACAGCCATAAGTATGCTAAAATATGACATTTGAAAACAGATTGCTTTAAATTGCTTTTTTAACAGCAAATAAAATTGTTCTAGAGGCAAAATCACTAATCCAGAACGTTCCTGCAAAATATGCTGGTCCTTTCACTTTTTGTCTTGACTCAGCATTGATTCATTCTTCTACCAGATGTTTTGAATTACCTTTAAGCACTGGGCACACAACTCTGAGAGTGGATTTAAGATTGATAATACTTCCACTATGTGTTAGACCCCATACTTTGGGATATTCAAAGTATTGAGAGGGCTTTGAGACATTCAAGAAGTGTGTACATGAATTCTGCTTTCCGAAAGTTTACATTCTAGTTTGGGCTTTCCTGGTAGCTCAGACAGTTAAGAATCCACTTGCAATGCAGGAGACTCAGGTTCAGTCCCTGGGTTGGGAAGATCCCCTGGAGAAGAGAATGGCTACCCACTCAAGTATTCTTGCCTGGAGAAACCCATGGACAAAGGAGCCTGGTGGGCTACAGTCCATGTGGTCACAAAGAGAAGACAAGAGACATAATTATACATGGAAAACTTCAGAGTAGTATAAATAGTTGGAAGAACAACCCAGGACCACCTTGGTAGAGATGTTAAATCTCATTGGGTTTTTAAGCCCCCTGTCATATTTTGTAAGGCTGTTAATGGTGCTTATCCTCATATCTCTAGAGGCAAACCCATCTCTTTGTGGGTAGAAACACCCGTCTTTCTAAAATTGTAGATGTCCCTGCTGCGCTATGCCTCCTCTGCCATCTGGCACACTGTTGTCACTCTGGGGATTGCCTGTCATAGCCTAGTCCGTGCGGCAGAGCCCATGCTGTCATCTGTGTTGCGTGGTGTCTTCTGCGCATACCTGCCACTTCATGGAGCGCAGGATACACATGACTGTGCTGAACTGAAATTGTGTATCCTGGCTTTAAAGCATTTATAACCTAATCCAGAGGAAAGACGTATACACAAATAACTGCCATCAAGGAGGAAAGGAAAACGCAGTGATATTAGGATCCCAGGCAGGATGCTCGGGCGGAGGCGGGGTGGGGGGTACGGCACATAAGGTGCAGGGGGCGAGCGAGGGAGTTGAAGTAAAGGCACAGAAAGTTAAGTTTGGTGGAAATAAAGCTGGTATAAAGGGGAAGGGTCTGGACTAGTGAAGCCAGACCAAGAAGTGTGCACTTGGTCACGTAGCCAGCAGGGAACCGTGGAAGGTATCCTGAGCTGGGGAGTGATGTTGTTGGTGCCATGTTTGAGAGAAATTGTTTCACCAAGATGATTTGGAAAGAGAACAGACTAGATACTGGTAAAGGCATTCAGAGAATTTATTATTGTATTCCTCAGAAGTAATAAATAGGCTATCATTGAATGCTTGTAGTGGAGGCAAAACTTGATGGAGCTTTTGAGGAATTGGTAAATTTTAGGCAAATTGGCACAATTGTCCATTAAAGAACACTTACAATAGTTAACTATATGTGAAACACACTTTAGAGAAAACAAGATACAGATGTGTGTGTGTGTACTTTATTTGCTAAATACAGATATTTTGTGAATATAAAATATATACACTATGTTCTACTGTAGAATGAATAGTTGTATGTTTAAAAAACTTCTTACTATTAAAAAATCCATGGTTTCTTTAGGAGTAAAACATTTCTGAGGTAGACTGCTTCTCATATTCTTATCACTTTTATTTTCTACTCTTAAGCTAAACCTTCACATTTCATACTGTGTATTTTTGGAGCAAAATATCAAAATGTATTGCAGCACAGTTCACTACCATGAAGTGTACACTAAAGAGCTTTTCAGAAATGGAGCCCCACCGTTCCAACAAGCAGCTGTAGATACCAGTGTGCAAAACAGTGACTTCTATATACAATATTGACTTCATATTAGTAGTGTGCAATGTAACCTATAAGACTGCACATAACAAAGACTGTATTCCATAACTAACCAACTGCACTATTTCCCAGTGCCTCAAGCCTAGAAAAATAATAAGTGAGGGGAAATCGTAATAGCAGTTACCTCCAGACTAAGCAGGACTTCCCAGGTGGTACTAGTGGTGAAGAACCTGCCTACCAATGCAGGAGACATAAGAGACATGGGTTCGATCCCTGGGTCAGGAAGATGCCCTAGAGGAGAGCGAGGCAACCTACTCTAGTATTCTTGCCACAATAACCCCATGGACAGAGGAACCTGGTGGGCTACAGTCCATGGGGGTCACAAAAGAGTTGGACATGACTGAAGCAACTTACACACTGGATTATACTACTGTAAGGGATTCTTACATATATGCCTGATTTTATGATGTTGTTGTTGCTGTTTAGTCACTTAGTCATGTCCAGCTCTTTTGCAACCCCATGGATTGTAGCCCACCAGGCTCCTCTGTCCATGGGATTTCCCAGGCAAGAATGCTGGAGTAGGTTGCCATTTCCTTCTCCAGGAGATCTTCCCTATCCAGGGATCAAACCCAAGTCTCCTTCATTGGCAGGCAAATTCTTTACCACTGAGCCACCAGGGAAGCCAATTTTATGGTGAGCACTCACTATTTTTATAATCAGGAAAATAATAAAAGCATTATAGACTAGGAAGGAAGGAATGGTAGCCATGTTAGCTGACTGGCATCAGCCCAAGCAAGCCGAAGAGACAGCCGTTTATATCAGCATCTTCCCTTGTGGGCTTCCCTTGTGGCTCAGCTGGTAGAGAATCCACCTGCAATGCGGGAAACCTGGGTTTGATCCCTGGGTTGGGAAGGTCCCCTGAAGAAGGGAAATGCTACCCACCCCAGTATTCTGGCCTGGAGAATTCCATGGACTGTATAATCCATGGGGTCACAAAGAGTCGGACATGACGGAGCGATTTTCACTTCCGCTTTCACTCAGGTCCCATTTCGTGCTTTAGATGTTCCTATGGAGTGCAGTCTTCATCATTAGGACCATCTATTTCTGTCATAGCCCTTGAGTTTTGTACAGTCTTGTAAAATACAGTCTGGACAGTGAAAGCCCTGTGTCTCATGTCCCCTCTTTCCCATCCTCACTAGAAAGCTGTGGATCTGGCCCCATTCACCCCCCTCTATTGGTGTGCCCTGTCCCCACCCCGCCTGCCATCCTCTCTGCCTTCCTGTCCAGTGCTGAGGCTCTGGACTGTTATAGAAGTGTGGCTGCGGTTGTGCTGTCTGCCTAACACCTTACAACAAAGAGTTCTTTCCACTCCTGGGGCCATGACACAGCATATGCTGCAGCCAAACTGACCTCCTCGTTTCCAAATGCCGTGCACCTTCCCAGGGTTGTGCCCCTTCTTGGAATGTCCTCTCCCTATGTCCCGCATTCTCACATCCTGCCTTGCTTTGGAATATTTGCATCATGTTTTTATGCTCTTCCAGATGCTAATCTCTTTAGTTTCAAGCTTGTGTCTTCTTCAGCTTTTATATCCACTACCCAGTGCCAAACTGAGGGCCTTTCATGTAGCAGGTGTTCGATTTATGTATATTGAAATTGAATTAAATCAATACCTGCAGGAACACTTTGACAAATCCAATTAGAGGAATTATTGTTCTAGACATGTGGCCTAATTACAGTAAATTTTCTATAGTTTTCCTTCTAATTAGTTGATGTGTTTTGTTTTTTACAGTCTTTGTAGCAATTCAGACAACTGCTTGTTCCTACCCAGACTCTATATATTTGTTAGAACAGAGGATCTTTTTTTAACTGTAAGCTGTTATGGTTGTTTGAGCCTCGGTGTTTTTGAGCTATTGCTTTTTAAAATTATTTTATTATTAATAAAGTAGTTTTAGAACAATTTTTGATTTATAGAAAAATTAAGAAAATAGTAGATGTCCATGTTATTCCTCTACCCTCCCACCCCTCTCCCACACAGTTTTCCATTTTCTTATCATTAACATTGTAGCGGTTTATATAGAGTGAAGCAGAGTACTGGGGATCAGTAACATCCTAAGAGGAACTTATGAAGAGAACAGACAGGCAAAAGAAAAATCCGGGGAAAGTTGTCTCAAAACCCAGAGGAGAGTGGGGCTGAGTGATTATCAGACACAGGCAAGGGACTAAACGCAGTGTCCAAGAGGAATCACTGACATTGAGACTTTAGAAGTGACTTGAAGAGTTTCCTTTAGGTTCTTGATGTTACATATAGGAAGGTACTGAAGCTGAAGCTCCAATACTTTGCTACCTGATGTAAAAAAAGCCAACTCATTGGAAAAGACCCTGATGCTGGGAAAGATTGAGGGCAGGAGGAGAAGGGAACAACAGAGGATGAGATGTTGGATGGCATCGCCAACTCAGTGGACATGAGTCTGAGCAAGCCCTGGGAGATGGTGAGGGACAGGGAAGCCTGGTGTGCTGCAGTCCATGGGGCTGCAAAGAGTCAGACACGACTGAGTACTGAACAGCAACAGAGGAGGAGGTCACGTGAGAAGTCAACCAGAGTGTGATGAGGGATGAATTGGAGAACTCTGTAAGGAGAACTTTCAGAAAAGAGAAATGTATGTGTGGGTGGTAAATACAGAATTAGGCTCAAGGGAGAGATTTTAATGAAATGGGACAGAGGAGAGACCTCATCAGGTTTACTGATTGGAAGAAAGAGCCAGTCCAAGGAAGGGATAGTGAAAACACAGGAAGGAGGATAGGAGTAGCTTCCAGTTAACATTGGTCCTCTGCTCTTCCTTTTACCCTTCTCAGTGAGTTAGAAATACTGCATTTCTAAACTAAGTATTTTGTTTTTTGCCCAACCTCCATTTGATTATAATCTTATGGAAGTTTAGGGTTGTGTCTCATTTTTTAGGTATTTTTTTTCTAGCATCTGGTACAACATATGTCACATAACAAACTTTTAATAATTAAATGAATGCATGAATTTCTAACGGGTTGGTAAAGATTGACATGGTAGAGCTGGGAGCTTGGAGCCATAATAGAAACATACAGGGACAGAATTTAAAGGACAGCCAGGGGTGGGAGTAAGAAGGACAGAAGGAAGTGACCAACAGTGACAGACACAGCAAGAAGTCTTCTATGATTTAAAAATGTTTTCCAGTCCCTGAAACATGAACTACAGGCTGCACTTTGCCTTTTAAAAAAAAATGTAGAGAGAGGTGCTTTGGAGCACACAGAAATTTATGTGACTTTTCATCATCAAAAGCCATGATCTTACATCAGACTACATGTTAACAGAAAAATTAATGGTGTGGACCATTAATACAAGACACACTGAATGAGCAGATATATTCAGAAGATTCACAATACAGCAGACAAATCCTGCACAACAGAACAACCGTTCTAAGGGGAATTGATCACCATTTTAGAAGACTGACTAAGGAAGAAATATAGGTATCCTTTAGTCAGTCTATAAGGAATATTACTAGTAGAACTAATGTAGAATAAAATTCAAAACAGCCCAAACTGATCAACATTAAAATTTACCATTAAATGAAGCAGTTCTGGCTCATAAAATTGACCCAGGAAGAAATAGTCGCAGAAAAATATTCCATGAAATGTAGAACTGACAGTGGTTAATACTCTACACTGTAAATTTTGCTGTTGATTGAAAATTGACAGATAAATCTTAATAAAATTTTCATCTCTAAATTGTTCCAGGAAAAATTGGACCTGGTAGAAGTAGTGACCACAGAAGCTTTGGAAAGATTATACAAAGAAGCTGATTGATGTATCATATCTTTGCCATAACATTTGCATAGAAAAGAGTTAGAACCAGTAACGGCAATTTTACTAAAATTATGATGAAAATGCAAAAATCGGGGAAGAGTTTAACTGAGATACGTAAAAAATTAAGTAAGGAATTGTCTTACTGGAAAGAGCCCTAGGAAATACTTTTTTCATGAATATTCATCCACATTGAGATATTTCTGATTAGAATGTTTGGACTTCCCTGGTGGCTCAGACGATAAAGCGTCTGCCTACGATGCGGGAGACCGGGGTTCAATCCCTGGGTTGGGAAGACCTCCTGGAGAAGGAAATGGCAACCCACTCCAGTATTCTTGCCTGGAAGATCCCATGGACGGAGAGGCCTGGGAGACTACAGTCTGTGGGGTCACAAAGAGTTGGACACAACTGAGCGAGTTCACTTTCACTTTTCAGAATCAGAACATTATCAGAATAAAGAAGATAAGTGGAGGCAAAATATCCTTAATATTTGAACTCAGGTGGGACTCTCTAATGGTGATAGAGAACTTGATTGTATGGTGTCAACCTGGTGGTGGCCACCAGGCCAGTCTAGCCTCTGACAGTGGCAAAAAATGCCTGAGTGACAAAGAAAAGTGCTTCCCTTCCTAGGAAGCTTTGGCTCTTGATAAATGCTTAATTTACTGACTTGCTTGTCTTACATCATCTTGTCCCAAAAAAGAATTTAAAGCTGCTAAGAAACAATAAAATACAAGGTAAAACAGATTTTCAAATAAATGAGTAAAGAAATCATAGTTATGAGAATTATTCTGATATACCAATCTAGCAAGACACCAGGAATTCATTACATCAATTTCTTTTTCCATGTCTCTGTAACACTATTAATAGCTCCTTCCTGGGAGTGAAATATTAAAAATACTTCTTTGAAATTTCTTCCCAAACACATTAATTCTAACCCATACCTAGATGTATTTAATTCAAAATTCAGCCTCAGTATAAAAGAGAGTTAGCTACACAGTAGGGTAACAATAGGTCCAGCCTTGAGAACTGAAGTCCTGCAGGTACCCACAGCACCTATCTGGTCCTCGGTTTCCCATAGTGCTTTGGTCTGTGCCAGGGACCACAGCAAACATCAGTGTCTGCTCTCAGAGCGTATGTCAAGATCCGATTCCCTTCTTCTACTGTATCTTAAATAGAAGAGCAAGAAACAAACTGAAATAAATATACCACAGTGTGAGGTGATTACAGAGATTTTTTAAAGTACTGGATGCTCTTGAGTTAGATAGCCTTGTTAATGGATGCCTGGTACACCAGAATGCTCTTCATAGATATTTATTCTCTATAAAATAGTGTAAAACTTACTTATCAATGATTGTTTTTATCCTCCTATTCTGTGCCAAGTTCTGTGCTGGATACTGGGTATTTAGGGATGAGCAAAAAGTCAAGAATTCTGCCCTCACAAGCATCTTTTCTAATGAGAAAAAAGATGAAAATTAGAAGAGTCAGAAAGATCTAGAATTGCAAATCATGATGAGGACTATTAAAGAAAAAGGGTGCAGAGCAAGAAGAGGAGCTGGTGGGATAAGATGTGGGTGGCTGGTGAGAGACGTCTTCTCTGGGAAAATATCGGTTAAGCCGAAATCAGATGGATAATAGGGAACCAGGCAAGCGGGGTAGAAGAGAGCTTTCCAGGCAGAGGAGACAGCATGTACAGAATTTAGGGCGTCTGCTGGTCAGAGAGGAGTAGGGAGGACTGGGAGATCTTTCAGGGCCCAGTTGCTTACCCTGGCTAACAGGCGGAGAGGAGGACTATTAGGAGGAAGACAAGGGACACTGGAGAAGTGGGACCCCAGTTCAAGCATCCTTGCAGTATTAAAGATTAAAGTGGAATGTACTTGAGGCCACTGAGCTGTACACTTAAATTTTATGTTATATCTACTTTACTACAATAAAATATATCACCGTGGACAGGAAACAGATGTTCCCTAAGCATTTGTTTGTCCAGTTGCTAAATCATGTCCGACTCTTTGCGACCCCAGCAACTGCAGCACACCAGGCTTCCCTGTCCTTCACTATCTCCTGGAGTTTGCTCAAACTCATGTCCATTGAGTCGGTGATGCCATCCAGCCATCTCATCCTCTGTCATCCCCTTCTCCTCCTGCCTTCAATCTTTCCCAGCATCAAGGTCTTTTCCAGTGAGTTGGCTCTTCACATCAGGTAGCCAAAGCATTCGAGCTTCAGCATCAGTCCTTCCAATGAATATTCAGGGTTGATTTCCTTTAAGATTGACTGGTTTGATCTCCTTGCTGTCCAAGAGACTCTCAAGCATACACTGTCATGAATACTGTTTCCTCCTATTTCAGACCCACAGGAGCCCCCGGGAGCGCTGAGCAGTACAATGTGGGAATGGTCGGCACACACGGGCTGGAGACCTCTCACGCAGATACTTTCGGCAGCAGTATTTCAAGAGAAGGAACCTTGATGATAAGAGAAGTAAGTTGGTATAAAAACTGTATAGAAGTGTATTTCTTAATTGGTTTTTATATTAGAGCTTTCACAGAGGATGCTTACAGCATGTATTTTAGGGAATGAAGGGTGGGGGAGGGAGAAGGGCCCATGTTTCTAAATGGTTGGGTGATTTTAATTGTCCACCTTCTTTCCCACATCCTTCCGAGCTTCTGCAGTGTGGCTTAATCACGTTAGTCCAGATTCTTCAGTGGAAGCTATGCAAATTAGAATATAGCATTTGAGCCTAAGGATATAAAACTGGAAACCCAGATGTTTCCTAGCACAGGAAAACAGAAACAAATAGTCTATTCAGATAGCATCGGTGGCCTTGCTGTGCTTCCTTCATCCCACTCCAGGTTTTATCCTTGTGCATTTTATGTAGAAAATGTTCTCTGGTTCCAAAAATGGTGATATCATCTTATCCAGTTAAATGAACATTAAAGACTGTTAAGCTGTCCCGGTGAAAGAACAAAGAAATAACCAGATGTAGGTAAAAAAAAAAAAATGCACCTTGGTATTTGGAGTAATTTTGTTTTTTAAACTCTAGGAACATCATTTTGGAGGGCAGGGGCACACATTTCCTTTCACCTGCCCCTCCAGCATGCAGTGCTTTCCCATTGTATCTGTCCTGACCAGAAAGGCCTGGACATGTTAGAATCCATCTTTTCTCATTTTTCACTCCATCATCACTGTGTGAGTTTATCAGCAGGTCTTTTCTTAGAAGGAAATTAGTGGCTGATGACGCTGGGCAAAGTTACTTGACCTCTCCCTGCAGCCGTTTTGTCATCTATAAAATTTCATAAATAATAGTAAATGACTCACAAGATGATTGGGAGGATTCAATGAGCTAATTGCCTCCGTTCAGTTCAGTCGCTCAGTTGTGTCCGACTGTTGGTGACCCCATTAATCACAGCACGCCAGGCCTCCCTGTCCATCACCAACTCCTGGAGTTCACTCAGACTCAGGTCCATCGAGTCAGTGATGCCATGCAGCCATCTCATCCTCTGTTGTCCCCTTCTCCTCCTGCCCCCAATCCCTCCCACAGCATCAGAGTCTTTTCCAATGAGTCAACTGTTCGCATGAGGTGGCCAAAGTATTGGAGTTTCAGCTTCAGCATCATTCCTTCCAAAGAACACCAGGACTGATCTCCTTTAGAATGGACTCCTTGCAATTGGATCTCCTGGCAGTCCATGGGACTCTCAAGAGTCTTCTCCAACACCACAGTTCAAAAGCATCAATTCTTCGGCACTCAGCTTTCTTCACAGTCCAACTCTCACATCCATACATGACCACAGGAAAAACCATAGCCTTGACTAGACGGACCTTTGTTGGCAAAGTAATATCTCTGCTTTTTAATATGCTGTCTAGGTTGGTCATAACTTTCCTTCCAAGCAGTAAGCGTCTTTTAATTTCATGGCTGCAGTCACCATCTGCAGTGATTCTGGAGCCCAAAAAAATAAAGTCTGACACTGTTTCTGCTGTTTCCCCATCTATTTCCAATGAAGTGATGGGACCAGATGCCATGATCTTTGTTTTCTGAATGTTGAGCTTTAAGCCAACTTTTTTACTCTCCACTTTCACTTTCATCAAGAGGCTTTTTAGTTCCTCTTCACTTTCTGCCATAAGGGTGGTGTCATCTGCATATCTGAGGTTATTGATATTTCTCCTGGCAATCTTGATTCCAGCTTGTGCTTCTTCCAGCCCAGTGTTTCTCATGATGTACCTTCTTATAAGTTAAATAAGCAGGGTGACAACATACAGCCTTGACATACTCCTTGTCCTATTTGGAACCAGTCTGTTGTTCCATGTCCAGTTCTAACTGTTGCTTCCTGACCTGCATATAGGTTTCTCAAGAGGCAGGTCAGGTGGTCTGGTATTCCCATCTCTTTCAGAATTTTCCACAGTTTCTTGTGATCCACACAGTCAAAGGCTTTGGCATAGTCAATAAAGCAGAAATAGGTGTTTTTCTGGAATTCTCTTGCTTTTCCATGATCCAGCGGATGTTGACAATTTGATCTCTGGTTCCTCTGCCTTTTCTAAAACCAGCTTGAACATCAGGAAGTTCACAGTTCACGTATTGCTGAAGCCTGGCTTGGAGAATTTTGAGCATGACTTTACTAGCGTGTGAGATGAGTGCAATTGTGCGGTAGTTTGAGCATTCTTTGGCGTTGCCTTTCTTTGGCATTGGAATGAAAACTGACGTTTTCCAGTCCTGTGGCCACTGCTGAGTTTTCCAAATTTGCTGGCATATTGAGTGCAGCACTTTCACAACATCATCTTTCATCCCCATGGAAAAGAAATGCAAGAAAGCAAAATGGCTGTCTCGGGAGGCCTTACAAATAGCTGTGAAAAGAAGAGAAGCAAAATGCAAAGGAGAAAGGGAAAGATATACGCATCTGAATGCAGAGTTCCAAAGAATAGCAAGGAGGGATTAAAAAAAGACTTCCTCAGCGATCAATGCAAAGAAATAGAGGAAAAGAACAGAATGGGAAAGACTAGAGATCTCTTCAAGAAAATTAAGAGATACCAAGGGAACATTTCATGCAAAGATGGGCTCGATAAAGCACAGAAATGGTCTAGACCTAACAGAAGCAGAAGATATTAAGAAGAGGTGGCAAGAATACACAGAAGAACTGTACAAAAAAGATCTTCACGACCCAGATAATCACGATGGTGTGATCACTCACCTAGAGCCTGACATCCTGGAATGTGAAGTCAAGCTAATTGCCTAGAAGCATCCAATAAATGTTACCTGTTTTATTTCTCTCTCCCCACAGCCTCAGGCTCTCCTTTTACTTGCTATCACTTCCCACTCTTCCTTTCTGAAACATTAGCATATATCATCTGTCATTCCCCTTCCTTTGCCGGGATTGATTAGAAAACACTAACCGCAAGCTTTGCTCTCCAAAAAGGCAAAGGGCATCTCATTTTTGTAAGAAAGAAAGGAACTGTAGTTTTAGGATGACTAAGGCCTTTGAAATAATGATGAGCAGTAAAGCTATAACTGGAAGACTAGTTCACAAAGCAGATTTCTGGAATTTCATTTTATGGCCTTGCCGAATATTTCAAGTAGACTTTAAAGAGCCCTTTCACGGAAGCCTGGAATGAAAAATGGACTTGGCTGCTGAAGTTGACATTGTGTCATGCTGGCATATAAATCTCCCTGCGTGGTAAATGGATAATTTCAGTGGAAGTGTAGAGGGCTTCTCTCACTAGACCCCATCACCGGGGAAAACATAAGGGGAAATGTTCTGGAATGAGTTACTCTCTGACTCCAAATTAAAGGACTCCCATTTCTAATGTGGTTTCAGATTTGCTGGAACCTTTAAGACAAAGTCAATACCGTGACATGGTTATTTGGAGCCTCATTTTGAGCTCAGTCGACAATCAAATGGCTCTGTAATATTTAAAGCATTCCAACACTACGACCGCAGCCAGTCACCTTGAAAATTGCGTTCACCAGCGTCGTATATAAGTTTGATCTATTGAGGACCCTATAATTTGTTTTGTCCTCTCGGTTTCTAAATTCTACTCTTTCCAAACACAGGCTTTTAAAATAACAACCTGTTTTAAAATAACAACACATTTAAAATGTGTGTATTAAAAAGATAAGTACAAATTAAAGTGTGACCAAGAGAATAAGAAAGTAGAAACTCTTAATGGTTCAGTTCCATAAGATGAACATCAAGGGGAATAACTCAACTCAGACTTCCCTAGTGGTCTAGTGGTTAAGAATCCACCTGTCAATGCAGGGGGCACAGGTTCAACCCCTGGTCTGGGAGGATGCCACATGCCTCAGGGCAACTAAGCCCGTGTGCCACAACTACTAAGTCTATGCTCTAGAGCCCTTGAGCTGAAACTACTCAGCCCAGATGCCCTAGATCCCATGCTCTGCAGCAAGAGAAGCCACTGCAACGAGAAGCCTGCATATCTCAACTAGAGAGAGGCCCACTCTCCGTAACTAGAAAAAACCCCACAGAAGACCCAGCAAGGTCAAATATATATATATATTTTTAAAGAGAATCACTCAGCTCATCTTTCTCATAGGAGTGGATGAAATGGTTCTTTAGGAATGCACTGGCTCCCCCCTCCATGGCCCTGTCAGAGACACAAATCCCCCTTGCAGCACAGACCCCTGCCTCGCAGGTCTACCTTTCCCTTGCCTACGACCCCATAGGACCTTTTTTTACTCACTTTCTAGAACACCACCACACCATCTGTCATCTGCCACTTTGTCCACGGGGGACCAACTGCTGAAAGAGCTATTTTTATTCACAGCCCACTCTTCACCCCAAAGACCCCTGGGGTCTGGCTCAGCTTCCCTTCCCCCTGGAAGCTTCTCCATGGGCCTCTGTCCACAGTACCTTCCTCATTACCCAGATGGTATCTCTCCAGGGTCTGTTCATGCCCTGAACCAGGATACTGGCTCACCCATGAAACTGTTTGGGTTATAAGTAATAGAAAAAAAAAAAAAAAAGAATCCACTTACAACAGCTTAAGAAAACAAGGCAGGGGACTTCCCTGCAGGTCTGGTAGCTAAGACTCTGCACTCCCAGCGCAGGGGGTCCAGGTTTGATCCCCAGTCAGAGAACTAGATCCCATGTGCCCCAAGGACGAGTTGCACACCACAGCAAAAAATCCTGAGTGCTGCAACTAAGACCAGGCACAGCCAAATATATAAAATAAATTTAAAAAAGGAAAATAAAGGCTGAGCAGGTATCAACGATTGGGGAATAAGGATTCAGAGGTATTGCCTAGAAGGAATCAAAAGCAGAGGATGTGTTGGGACCCTCAGTAGAGTTAGAATCAGAAACTGCAAAGGGATTAGGTGCTCAGCAGCTTCTCATGGGCTGGTCTCTGGCCTTCCTGCCACCTGACTCTTTTTATCCTTATCTCTGTCCCCTCTGCTTTCTCCCTTGTTCTCTCTCTCCACATACCAGGTTTCTCTTCTGCAACATTGAGCTCTGACCTCTCCCCACCGCACCCCCCCACCAACATTGCAAGGTGTTCATTACATCCCAGTTCAGCTGCCCAATAGAGACTGACTGGTATCTCTCAGACTAACTGGAAATTCCAGTGGGAGTCTGGTTGTAGTTAGCTCAGGTGTCCTGGTCCAATCGATCAGCTGTGGCCAAGAGCAGAGCCACCCAGGACAGCAGTGGCCAGAGCACCCAGGCTCTGCCGCAACACCCGGATTTCACCACTTACAGCCCATGTCACTCAGGGAAAGTTAATTGAATTCTTTACACTGAAGTTTTTCCATCTGTAAAATGGTGATAATGGAAACTAGCTCCTGGTGGTACTGTAAGGATACGAACCTAAAGTGTTTAGAAAAGTACCTGGCATATAGGGATACTCAGAACACTCCAATGCCCACCCCATGGCACTAGTGAGTTCATGAAGAGTTAGTTGGGACTCTTTTAATGAAATCCTAAAGGACAGAGCTGCTGGTCATTTATCTTCATGTTCCCAGCAGAATGTGTGGCACACAGAAGGTGTTGAATTCTAAGAGGGTGCTGGTTGAATGCACAAAGGGGTGATGACTCAGAAGTGGGAAAACTCAGGGGTCACTGCTGAATCCCTTCAGGCTTCTCAGTGTCTGTACCATTTCCCCTGTGAGACTCTTCCAGTCTTTCTTTTATAACCAGTATGTCTACATTGAGTTTTGGCTTGAGACGGAATGCTGCTGATCCAAGAGAGACCACAAAACTCTAAAGAAACAGTGCATGATTTATGCTACTCAGAAGTTGTGGGGAAAACGGTGGAAAGCTTTTCAGTATTCCAACAGAAGTTAGCAGGATGGAGGAGCTGCCCAGGACACACAGGAGATGATAAAGTAAATTAGGACTGAACCTCTTAAATGTCATTTAACAGATGAGATGTTCAGATGAGCACTGTGACAAAATGAATCCAGAAAATGCCCCTCTCCTGATCAGTCATGGGCCAGGAGCATTGTGCCAAGAGACACGGAGGACACTAAGGCTTTCCAGTTATTTCTCAAGCTGCCTGGTGACATCAATTACATGCACCCATTCAGGAACTTGGGAGCCTTTTGTCTTCCCCCAAAAGGGCCTCCTTTCACTTCAGCCAGAAGCAGGTGCAGAGCTTTAATTGCAAGACCGGAACAGGCTCCGGAAAGAAGGAACACCAACCCTTGCCCATGCCAGGCCCAAACAAGGCAGGGAGGGTACCTGAGTACCCTCCTCATTGAGTCCTCCATGCTCCTCATCGAGTCCTTCATGTTCAGCAAAATGCTCCACACTAAGTGGATGCTCAGAAATTTTGGTCAAATGAATGAAAAACAGAAAAGTCAAAGAAAGGAATCATTACTCAAATTAGGTCTCCTGTAAGAAACCTCAGTGAGCCAGCCACATAAATGTTAAGTTAGGAAGTACAGTCCTGGACAGGACTACAGTGTGAGCCCTGGCTTTCTGGGAGCAGAATTTCCTTGCAACTCTGTGTTTCTTTTCTAAAATTTTTGGGAGGAGGCTTTGCCCTCCAGGGCAATGATTTCTAACCTGTTAAGTTATGCAGCCCTGTCAGTAAGACATCCAGGGAATGCCACATAATACAGTGTATTTATTTATTTATAAACCATGCATTTGCCCTTTGGCACTAACATAGTATATATATTATAAAGTACCTTTAAAGGACATTGAAAAGGTGAAACTACAGGCTACCCTTCCCTTCAGGACTGCATTTATGCTGAGTCAGCACAGTCTTTCCCAGCTGTCCTGGGAAGGGGGAGAGAGGAAACAGGTAGGCTGGGGGGGTGGGGGGCAGTGGGCGAGTGGTACAAGGACCTAACCAGAAATGGGAGGGATCTCCCAGGTCTTAGTGGGGAAGATTGGGCCCCTGCTGGAGGACTGACCCAGTTGATAACTTAGTAGCCCAGAGTCACTCCTTCGTTCCCAGACCTTTGAGGAAGACTTTTCTTGGAGCACAGATTCCTCAAGGGCCTGACTGGTGTGGGCAGAAGGGCCCCAGCTTGCCCGATCCAGAGCTGGCAGGGGCATCCAGCCAAAGCCGACATATGGCCAGGCCCTGCTGCCTTCATCATCTTGGGCTGTGTGATCTTGGACTGTTACTTAACATCTCTGAACTGCAGTTAATAAAAGAGATAATACTTGTGGGGGGAGTGGGTGCTATAAACAGGACTTCAGATGCAGCGCTGGTCATGATGACTTCATGTTTCTGGAAAGTTGTATTGCAGCGTAGTTGATTCACTGCGCTGTGTTAGTTTCAGGTGTGGAGCAGAGTGCATCAGTTACACATACACATATATCCACCCTTTTTTTCTTCAGATTCTTCCCATTTAGGCCATTACAGAGTACTGAGTAGAGTTCCCTGTGCTATACAGTAGGTCGCTATTAGTTACGTATTCTATATAAAGTCATGTGTAAATGTCATTCTCAATCTCTCAATTTTCCCTCCCCCATCTTTTCCCCTGGTAACCATAAGTTTGTTTTCTACATCTGAGAGTTGATTTCTTTTTATTTTTTTTTTAACCAGTTCCTGGCACAAGGCACCATAGTTGCTTACTGAGAGATTCAACATTAGTGATAGTGGATGTAAAGCCTTATTTTCAAATTACCTTTAGATTACTTCCATGTTTTCTTTGTCACTCCCATCAGCTATGATTAGTTAATCATTGGTTTGACCTCACAGCTGACCAAGAACGCTGTGAGTTGGGAATCATTTCTGCATTTTCTTGAAGTATCCTAGGCATGGATTATTAATGTTATCTCAGACTACTGCTTCTCTTCAGAGATGTTTTAGGTCATGTTATTGTTTTTTTATTTATGTCATTGTAACCTCGTGATGTGGTCTGGTGTGCACACACAGACACACTGCAGAAGAGGAGCATCATGTGCTGTCCCCGCCAAGCCCCGCTCCACAGTTCCTCTGTGGCGTTACTGTCTTCCCACAGGGCACCCCCACATCACATGTGCCCCCTAACTGCCCCTCGTGCAGGAGTGTAATGCCCTAGGGTCAATCCGTGTACTAAGTAGTAGCAACCCTAACCTTTCTCTTGGATGAAACTGAAACCTGAGTGCCTCCCCGCAGCCCGGTGGGATGGCTTGCAGGCCACTGTGCCTGTGCTGTGTGAGGGCTGATGTCACTCTTTGTGTGTTGTGTGCCCCCCAGCCGTCTGGAGAGAAGAAGCGACCTGGCCACAGTGACAGCAATGGCTTTGCCGGCCACATCAACCTCCCGGACCTGGTACAGCAGAGCCATTCCCCTGCGGGGACCCCCACCGAGGGCCTGGGGCGCGTCTCCACCCACCCCCAGGAAATGGACACCGGGACTGAAGTAGGTGCTGGGTAGGAGCCACAACAGCTCTGTTCTCATTTGGAGATTCTGAGACCCTGGTCTCCTCAAGAAGGAGGTTTTGACAAGCTCCCAGAAACCTGTTTGGTTGGGTTCTGCAAGCTTCCCAGGTGGTGCAATGACAAAGAATCCACCTGCCAATGCAGGAGACCCAGGTTCGATTCCTGGGTCGGGAAGATCCCCTGGAGAAGGGAATGGCTAGCCACTCCAGTATTCTTGCCTAGAGAATCTCCATAGACAGAGGAGCTTGGCAGGCTACAGAGCATGGGATCACAAACATTTGGACATGACCAAGCAACTGAACACACATAACTACTCATGCATGTACTCAAATGGAGGCAGTGTTAGAGCAGAGCAGTGAAAAGTTCACAGGTAGCAGCTGAACCAGTACCTGTTTTTACAGATGAGAATACTGAGCCTCATAGAGGTTAAGTACCTTGCCCAAGGCACACAGCTGGTTTGTGACAGACCTGGGATCAGAACTTGGACCTCCTGTCACTCAGCTGGTAAAGAATCCACCTGCAATGCAGGAGACCCCGGTTTGATTCCTGGGTCAGGAAGGTCCCCTGGAGAAGGGATAGGCTATTCACTCCAGTATTCTTGCGTGTCCCTGGTGGCTCAGCTGGTAAAGAATCTACTGCAGTGCGGGAGACTTGGGTTCAATCCTTGGGTTGGGAAGATCCCCTGGAGGAGGACATGGCAACCCACTCCAGTACTCTTGCCTGGAGAAATCCCGTGAACAGAGGAACCTCGTGGGCTGCAGTCCATAGGGTCGCAAAGAGTCAGACATGACTGAGTGACTAAGCACGTCTTTCAGGCGAGAATGAAAACTTCAGCCTGTAGAGATTCCAAGGCCAATAACTGAGGTTCATATTTACATTAACTTAGTCAAACTAAATTTGACTTAGATGAAATAAGGCTGAAATGATGTTTATGAAAAGTAGATGCATTCTCAAAGTGTTCATCTTCCTAAACTCCAAATTGCACAAGGAAGGGAGAAATGGGATATTATCTTTCCTGTGCAGAAAGGAGTCTGGGAAAAAAGCCAAAGTAAAAGCAGTCTGTTGGGCAGTGCTTATGCATGTCCTTGACCAAGCAGGTTGGGTGAGGTCATGGTGCTTGGTCATGTTTCATGAATGAATAGTCCTGTGAATCACCATAGACTCTACATGTATTTATATAGACTATGCACTGCTGTTTTTGATGTTGTCTACATGCTGAGTTTTATAATGTACCATTTGGATTCAAAAGTTATAGAGCAGATGAACTTTATTTGTTGCAGGGAAAAGAACACAGAGCATTCTATTAATATTACAGCTTCATGCACTGTGGACAGGTTTTTCCTATCTGAATACCTCTCTGGGTACCAAGGAGGATTCTTTGTGGTTGGACTCTGCTTAAAATTCTGCTGCTTCCCCAGCTCTAAGTGGCAGTGTTGGTACTTGCCATACCTCCTTCACAGACTTCTAAAGATTGAAGGAGAGGATGTCTGTGAAAGTGCTCTGTTTGGGAAGGGGAATCCTACCTTGTGAAGGATGAAATGGCTTTGATTCATAACGTGAAGGGGAAATCTTGAATCAGATTAGGCTTTTGTGGTTTTCTCTTTATATGTTTAGGGGTTTTGGGATACAGGTTTTATTTTTACATAAAACGTTTTTAAAAAATGAAAACTTAAAAGGCATTTATCCCTCAAGAAGATGCTTCTTATGTTCATGGTTGAGATTCATATTTACATTAATTAGAGGAGGCTGATGGGCTGCAGTCCATGGGGTCACGAAGAGTCGGACACAGCTGAGCGACTTCACTTTCACTTTTCACTTTCATGCATTGGAGAAGGAAATGACAACCCACTCCAGTGTTCTTGCCTGGAGAATCCCAGGGATGGGGGAACCTGGTGGGCTGCCATCTATGGGGTCGCACAGAGTTGGACACGACTGAAGTGACTTAGCAGCAGCAGCAGATGAAATAAGATTGAAGTGATTTGCTTATAAAAAATAAAAATAAATATATTCTCAAAGTATTCATCTTCCTAGACTCCAAACCACACAAGAAAGGGAAATCTGTTGGTGATATTAAAAGGATTTGACAATAATAGACAAAACAAGGAGATGGTTATTGAAACTCCTTTGGCAAAAGTCAAATGTAGAATATCGTGATGTGAAGCCTTGAAAGTTTAGTGTTTCCTAGTCTAGTTCTGGTTTCATAGTTGAACAGTGCTGTCCAGGCCCTTCAGTTTATTTTTTAAGTAGGCTGTCGAGGTGCCTGCAAACCTAGTATCTTCATGAAGACCCTAGATAGAGCATATAAATATGAGTTGTTTTAAGGAAACCATCATGAGAAGGAAAAAAATCTTTATTCCCTGGAAGAAATTGTCTCTGAATTGCAGATTTTAAGACTTCTTGAGTCAATACCAGTCCACCTGCATCACCAGGGAGCATGAAAGGCCTCAAATGGGCCAGGAGGGAGTCGAGTGGCTTGATGTCCGGGAAGAAGTGCTGCTATGTTTACATGCTTACTTAACTCGTTGCCAATTTGTCTACTTTTCTTAAGACTACTTAGTCAGTGGGAGGTTGCTTTTACTTGAGAGAGTGATAATCTCTCTGTCTCCACAGCCATCTTACCAGGTACTACATGTGGCACATGATGTCATTTGCTCACTGCAGCTCTTGCAGTCTGATGATTCACGAACTCCTACCAAGATCTAGCGCTCAGTGAGGAACCAATACCAGGAGAAGCTAGGGAGAGAAGCATACACTTTGACTTGGTGGTTAGGGTGTATACAGTTGGATAGTTTGAAGAGTCTTGAGTAAGCTTCCCCTGTGGCTCAGCTGGTAAAGAATCTGCCTGCAATGTGGGAGACCTGGGTTCAATCCCTGAGTTGGGAAGATCCCCTGGAGAAGGTGAAACACTCCAGTATTCTGGCCTGGACTATACAGTTGATGGGGTTGCAAAGAGTTGGACACAACTGAGCGACTTTCACTTTCACTTAGCCATTTTAAAGCCCTAGCAGAGTATTGTTAGCGTTGTTGGTTGCTGTGGTATTTACCTATCTGCTCTTCTTAATCTTCTTGCTTATTGACTAGTATGGCCTGGGGAGCAGCACCAAAGCCTCCTTCACCCCCTTTGTGGACCCCAGGGTATACCAGACGTCTCCCACTGATGAAGATGAAGAAGATGAGGAATCATCAGCTGCGGGTAAGCTAGAAGTCCCCGATGTTTTAGAAACAGCTTGCTTTTCCATTCTCTTATGGCCTGATAATAAAATTAATTCTTCATTCAGTAGTTAAGCCATTAACTGCTTAGGCCCTGTCTTAAAAGGAAGACTTTTAATTTTTTTATAGGATTCCTCAAAGTTCTGTTTTTTGTTTTGTTTTGTTTTGTTTATCATCTTTTCTGTTTTGATTCTGGTAGGAACCCAGAGGTATCCAGGGGCCCTGGGAAAAGCTGTTCCTCCGAGATCTCCAAACTCACCACCTATTTCTCAAAAGCAGTTTCTGGGTACAATGCTGTGCACGCAGTAGATACTTAATAAATGCGTGTTGAGTTGTGTTGAGTTCTAGGTGTGTGCTTCCCACTGCAGAAGTCTGGCTGATTTAGAGGAGAGTCTTGCTTTCTAGAATTCTGCAACTCACTAATCATCAGACTCACCTTAGGCCAGTTTGTCGATGGATAACGTGTCATTTCAAAAAGTAATCTTTCTTGCATATGTTATAGGAGATGGGGATGGTATATTTAATTTTATGAGATGAACATTAATTCCCTCAACTGCTCAAGTAGTGTCTATAAACCTGTCTTACTAATAGATAAAATACTGCTTTTATGAATGACTTGTACTTGATTCTACTAAAAAAAGTGTAAAATATTTATAGTTTCAGCATTTCTTTGCCTTTACTATAAAGCACACTAAACAAGGAAAAATCCTAGTGTTTTGAAGCCCCTTCTCCATGTCTCCATTGGTTTATATTTCAAGATGCCACTGATATCTTTGATTCTTTTTCTCAAAGCTCTGTTTACTAGCGAACTTCTTAGGCAAGAACAGGCCAAACTAAATGAAGCAAGAAAGATTTCAGTGGTAAATGTAAACCCAACCAACATTCGGCCTCATAGCGACACACCGGAGATCAGAAAATATAAGAAGCGATTCAATTCAGAAATACTTTGTGCAGCTCTGTGGGGTAAGTTGGTGCTTGTAACATTCATTACTGGATTGAAGAGGAATCTTACCATCAGAAGAATGTTGATTCAATCGTGGGTGTTAGAGACCTGACTTGGGACTGTCTTGGCCTCAAGAAAGATCGAGAGCAATTTTATATTTAGAAAGAACTAATATACTCAGGATAACAGAAGGAGATCCAAAATGATCTTGTCGCACAACAGGGATGGGCTCAAACCAACAGCAGATGTAGCTCCCACTCAATGCTCACGTACCGTGTGCCCACAGTGTGAGCATATGAGAAAGGTGAGAGGTCCAGGAACCACTGCATGAATAGGAGCGGGGTGAACCTTGGCGAAGTCTCAAGGTGTGATTTACTGAGAGAGCCAAGAAAAGGGTGGGTGTCACAGGAAAGGAATGAAGGCAGATTGTGCTGGCATGACAGCCATGCCTCAGGCTCCTCTCAAGAACACTTCTAGGCAGTAGAGCAGCTTCATGTAGTGAATGCTGCTGCCACTTTATAAAAGAAAACTAATTCCATTACTAGAGCAACAGTGATTTAATTACTATCTCAGAGCTTCTACTTCTGCACTCTCTACTGTGGTGTGCCTACTTGCTCACTAGTTTATATCTACAAGGTACAGCTCTTAGGTTTTACAGGGACCCCAGACACAGAAGAGTAAAGCCTGTAAGAGTCAGTCTTGGGATCCTTCATAAATTTGCAGGTGTAAACCTCCTGGTGGGAACTGAAAATGGCCTGATGCTTTTGGACCGAAGTGGGCAAGGCAAAGTTTATAATCTGATCAACCGGAGGCGATTTCAGCAGATGGATGTGCTCGAGGGACTGAATGTCCTCGTGACAATATCAGGTATGTTGTGAGATGACCAGGTCTGCATGGGTGGGAAAGGTGACCGCCTCGCTTCTGAAGGAATAGTAAGCTCTGCTCATCCCACCAGCAAGTGGCATAGTGAATTATGACCGTGCAGCGAGTGACATCACCCGTATTTTCTAACTCTGGAGACTCTGACCTTCCAAGGGAAGTCTCTCACCTCTGCCCGAAATCTGAATCAGACAGAGACGTGATAGCTGTGTGCTTATGGGGCTTTACCTCTGCAGCAAGGATCTTTTTAAGGTGTCTGCACTCCAGCCACCACTGTCTGTTCCCAGAAGGAGAATATAAAAATGTAGGGTTCTGGGAGTGAGAAATTTTGTAAGCAGAAATTTCTCTGGTCTCTTTTCTTGTAAGAACTGCTTTAGCTTATAGTTCATGGATGCTCTACTGAGTGCTGCTGGCCCATAGGTGATTGCGTCTGCGAGGAGATTTGACTGTAGGAATCATTATTGCTACACTCTACAGCTTTCTGGTTCACACAGAGAGCCTTAAAAAAGATGGAGACAGGGACTTCCCTAGTGCTCCAGTGGTTAAGAATTCATCTTGCACTAATGGAGAACAATCTGTAAAAATACTGAATCTCTATGCTGTGCACCTGAAGCCAATATAAGATTGTAAATCAACTATATTTCAATAAAAATAATACAATTAATCAATGTGGAAAAAACAAACAGAAAAAAGAATTCACCTTGCAATGCAGGAAATTTAGGTTTCAATCCCTGGTCAGGGAACTAAGATCCCGTATGCTGTGCAGCAACTAAGCCCACGTGCTACAACTACTGAGCCCACGTGCTGCAGGTACTGAGCCCATGTCCTGCAAGTTCTGAGCCCACGTGCCACAACTAGAGAGCCCGTGGCCCACAACCAAAGATCCCGCATGATGCAACTAAAACCCGACGCAGCAAGTAAAGAAATAAAAAATATGGAGACAATAGTGAAGGCCTTACTACTCACAGGTTAAAAATGTAACCTGAAAGGCTCTGTCTGTTGAAAGTTTTTCCTTATAGATGGTGTTTGAAGGAGTTTGATAAATAATGCCTCTCTTACTCCCTCCCATCCCCTCCAGTATGAAGCCAACTGTACCCCTGCACATTAGAACCCCCTGAGGAGATGTGAAAAATCTAAGATGCCCCCAGACTAGTGGGTCAGAGTCTAGGATGTGGCCCAAGTCACAGAGGCTTTGGTGGCTACTGACGTGTCTCCACTGTGCAGCCAAGCTGGAGAACCAGCCTCTGTTTCTCAAAGAGACACATTGGGTTCCTCATGGGTTGAGTCTCAAATAGGGTTTAGCTCTTAAGCTGTGCTTCTGTTTTGAGAAGATACCTTCACAAGATGCCGTGGTTCTCTCTGTCTTTTACCTTTCCACTGGATGCTCAGTTTCATCTTTTTATCCTCCCCAAACAAAAGTTAACCAAGTAAATTCTTACTATATTATCATTTAATTCACTATAGTCCTTTATTTGGGCTTTGCTAGTGGCTCAGATGGTAAAGAATCTGTCTGCAATGCAGGAGACCCAGGTTTAATTCCTGGGTTGGGAAGATCCCCTGGAGAAGGCAGTGGCAACCCACTCCAGTATTCTTGCCTGGAAAATCCCATGGACAGAGGAACCTGGCAGGCTACAGTCCATGGGATTGCAAAGAGTAGGACACAACTGAGGGACTAACACAGTCCTTTTGTCTGGGTAATGAGTTCTTGATTGCTATACCCCCAAATCAAATTTACAGCCATGCATCTGCCAGACACCTATCAAAAGGGGAAGTGATATCAGAAAATTCATGTTCAAGCTTCAATATATGATGTATTAGTTTTAAAAGTGTAACTATTCCCTGCTCTCATGAAGCACATGGGTAGGGAAAGAAGAAAATGAAAATAGGAGCCAAAGATTCTTGAAGTGCCCTCTGATCTGTGTTGGCACAGAGAAGAGAAAGCACCAACCTCCTGCCCATCCTGGCTATTGTGATCAACGCATACTCAAGGCTTTGGCTACCAAGAGGAATAATAACTGCACAGTGGTTCCCTCAATTTCAATAATAAAGATATTCTTCTGTCAAATCAAGTGTGCAATGCTTTAATGAATTCTCTTCCTGTTATATGTCACATCTGTAAAACATATTTTTTGACAAGAAATCAAAGGAAAAGTAAGTACCCAAGAAGTGGGTAAATTTCTGATCATTTAGAAAAAGCCACCCCAAAGGACCGTTTCTTATCTGGTATTTAGATAGTCTCAGATGGTTGATTAAATTTAGCTCCTGTATATACCTCAATGTTTTTAAGGTGTTTTCTGGTCATCCTAAGAATTCTTTACTCTAGGATCACTTTACCAACATTCCCCAAAGGGAACTTGTACATTTTTGCACAAGTACACCTCTTTTTGTCCATTCTTATTTCTGTTCGGTTCTTATTTCTGTTTGGTACTTCTTTCAGGGATCTCA
Source organism: Ovis aries (assembly GCF_016772045.2). Lineage (NCBI taxonomy): Eukaryota > Metazoa > Chordata > Mammalia > Artiodactyla > Bovidae > Ovis > Ovis aries. The sequence continues at coordinate 217,097,485 of NC_056054.1, forward strand.
GCACCATAAATTCTTCCAGGGTTATTTTCTGAGCCCAGATTGCCTTCACTGAACTTGTTTCTCATATCCTTATGCAATGCCTTTTTCTGTTTAGTAAAATGAAACTACGACCAGCTGTCATCTTTAAAGTAAGAGAGGAGGCGAGTAAGAGGCTCTGTATTAACATATGGTGTGTTGGGTAGAAGATGAGGAAAAGGCAGTCACACCTGAGTATGCTAAAATGTCCATCAACACTCCTTCATGTAATTAGATCTAGAATGTTTTGGAATGCTGATCATCTGTTATTCTGCTACAGAATTAGGTCTTACTGAGCAGACATTGCCCTTTGCATTGGGAGAAGGGAATAAGAGTAGCTTGCTCAAATAAGAGACCACCAGGAACTTCCCTGGTGGTCCAGGGCCTAAGACTTCATGCTCCCAATGCAGGGGGCCCAGGTTCAATCCCTGGCAGGGTGACTAGATCCCACACCAAAGACCTGGCAACTATTCATTTTTTAAAATAAATATTTAAAAATAGAGTTCATGTGAAAGGAAAAAAAGAAGCTACCAGAAAGTAAAAGGTGGTTGTTGTTCTTCAGTCACTAAGTCATGTCTGACGCTTTGTGACCCCATGGACTGCAGCACACCAGTCCTCCTCTGTCCTCCACTGTCTCCTGGAGTTTGCTCAAATTCACCTCCATTGAGTCAGTGATGCCGTCTAACCATCCCATCCTCTGCTGCCCCCTTCTCCTTTTGCCTTCAGTCTTTCCCAGCATCACGGTCTTTTCCAATGAATTGGCACTTCGCATCAGGTGGCCAGATTATACAATGATTATTTGCCCAAAACACTTAAACCTGTTTTAATCATAAGTTCTGGCAGATGCAATACTTTGATGATGCTGGAGACACTGGTTATTATGCCTTCACATATGCACACAATTGTAAATAAAAATAAAATGGAGATGGGGAAGGATTAAGAGAAAAAGCTGTCTCCAGACCTTGAAATTAAATCTCTGTTATTTTAACAGGAAAGAAGAATAAGTTACGAGTTTATTATCTTTCATGGTTAAGAAACAGAATACTACACAATGACCCAGAAGTAGAAAAGAAACAAGGCTGGATCACTGTGGGAGACTTGGAAGGCTGTATACATTACAAAGTTGGTAAGTCTCAAGATGTGGAATTGTTTGCTCAATCCAAACTATTCAGTTAAGTTTCATTCAGTTTTTTTTCTATCAGTTACTGGTGATGCATCTGTGACCAGTTTAAGACACTGCTGGAACCTTAAATATACTTGCATTATTTCCCTGAAAGTCAGATCGGTGAAGTTCCAAGAGTGCATTCAGAATAAAGTCCTAGGCTCCAATTTGACTCCCTCCCAAAGACCCATTAAAATGACAATAAAGGAATAAAAATGCTATCAACCCACAGGACAAAGGGACCAGAAGAAGACAAACCAGATAATAAGAGATGTCAAAAAATTGAACAAGAGTAGTTAGATGACTTGGAATAGATCTAACTGATCAGGAAATGCTGAATTCTAAGTCTGCTCTCAGGAAAGTCATCAAAATCAACCCAGTCACTCAACAGAACCCAGAAAGGCCTGGGACCTCAGGCCCCAGGTGTATTTGAGGTGGAGGTGAGGGTGGGACTAAAAAGGGGAGGATTGTTGGAAAGCTCATGAACAGCAAATCCTGCAGAGCTCAGTCAGGTAGCACCCTCCCTGACTGCAGCAGAAGGCGGCAGGCGGGCACAGCCAGCCTCCTGATGGGGAACAGTGAGTTATGAGGACACACGGATATACACACACACCTTCTTATCCTGTGTGCCTCTCCGAATGTTGCCAGGCATGCTTGTATCCCCAAGCAAGAGATTGAACGGTTGTCTTTGGGTTAGCTAAATGGCCAGAAAGAAAAGATGTTCAGGTACTAATATTTGACATATTGTGGAAAGAGCATGCTATCTAACCACCTTAAAAGTGAAGCCCAGCAATTGATAAGCCCACAATAGCATACAGTGGGGAAATCCGCTTAAAGGAAGGAAACTTAGAAAGAAGGGACTTTAGAGGAAACAAGGATAATGAAGAGTGGAACAAAAAAAAATTTTTTTTAAGAAACTATAATAACTTCAGGTAGATTAGAAATACCATTTCCATAAAAGAAGAATAGGGTTTTGAAAAAAAAAAAAAAAAGATGAAACAAGGTTGGAGAATGTCATTCAGAGAACAAGGAAAACACCTTGAAAATTAAAATGTATAGGCAGGAATAAAAAGTATTATAAAAGAGTTGGAAAATAAAGATGAGAAATGTCTAGGAAGTGGAATGAAAAGAAAAAGGAGAGGATGGGTAAGAAAAAAAAAGATTCAATCCTAGTGGTTCAAAATCTAAGTTATATAAGTTTTAAGAAAAAGAGAAATTAAGAAATGGAAGGGGAAGAAGGCATCAAAGAAAAAATACAAGAAAAGTTTCTAGGATTAAGACCTCAAAAATCTCCAAATAAAAAGATTCACTGAGTACCCAGTATATGAAAATAAATGAAATACTGAAAAATGAATGAAAAAAGACTTACGAGAAGACACAGCAACATGAGATTTCAGTACCCAGGAAGTGAGAAGGCTCTTAAAGCTTTCAGATTACAAGTAAATAATTCCCTGGTGGTCCAGTGGTTGGGGCTCCACGCTCTCACTGCCAAAGGTCTGGTTTTGACCTCTGGTCAGAGAACTAAGATCCCAAGCTGCACCATGCAACCATAAATAAATAATAAGTAAATAAACAGTTTATGATTAGACCCAGAATTAGATGGCCTGGGACCTATAGCAATGCTGGAAGATTAGAAGACAATGGAGCAAGGCCTTCAAAGTTCTAAAGGAAACATTTTTTTTCACTTAGTAATTTATAACCCATCTGTATTAGCCAAGGTTCTCCAGAGAAACAAAACCAGTTTGTGTGTGTGCGTGGAGAGAGAGAGAGAAAGAAATTAGTCCAGGCAGAGTGGGACAATGGAGAGTTTAGGAAGAGGTACCTCCAAGAAAAAAAATGTTACTAATAGATTGCCTGTCATATTTGACTGTATTAAAAGCATTTATAACACAGAAAATTTCCATGTGCTTAGAGATAGATGCATAAAAAATAGGAAGTGGAAAAAATTGGGGAAAACAAGAAAGGAATTATAATAAGGGTATACCACATGTCTCATCTATGAAGAGTAATGATTTTAACACAAGATATTGACTTAACCAAAAATTGTAACTATAACTGTGTTGGAGGTGTGAGGGAAGAAGAAATGGGTACATCTGAGAGAGAGAGAACTAGAGAGAGGAGGCAGTGATAAGAGACGAGATCCTTTCCATGCTCCAGAGTCAGTAGCTAATATCAGATAATATCGACAACTGAAGAAACTTAAATAAGACATTATTAGCATGTCATTGAGAAATACGGAAGTGAATTGCAGAGGAAGTAGTTGAAAATCTATTAAATCAGAATATGGGGAGGTATGCTATAGAGAAAGAATTCAGAGAGCAAGAATCTGGTCAGTTATCCTGGGCTAATTTCTTTAGGATACAGAATACTCTGAGTGTTCAAACATTTTATAAAAGATAAAATAAAACAACTGCTGGGACTTCCCTGGTGGTCCAGTAGTTAAGAATTCACCTTCCACAGCAATGGAGAAACAGACATAGAGAACAGATTGATGGACTCGGTGGGCGGGGGAAGAAGGAGAGGGTGACATGTATGGAGAGAGTAACATGGAAACTTACATTACCATGTGTAAAATAGATAGATAGCCAGTGGGAATTTGCTGTATGATTCAAGGAACTCAAACAGGGGCTCTGTATCCACCTAGAGGGGGTGGATGGGGAGAGAGACAGGAGGGAGGTTCCAGAGGGAGGGGACATATATACCTATGGCTGACTCATGTTAATATTTGCAGAAAACAGCGGAATTCTGTAAGCAATTATCCTTTGATTAAAAATGAAATTTTGAAAAAGAATCCGCCTTCCAGTGCAAGGGGCACAGGTCCCATCCTTGGTTGGGAAACTAAGATCCCACATACGATGCTGTGCGGCCAGTAAAGAATTAAAGCAGTTCCATGTGTATTGTCTTAGTCTGTTCAAGATGCTATAACAGAATATGACAGGCTGGGTGGTTTATGAACAACAGGAGTTTCTTTCTCAAAGCTCTAGAGGCTGAAAAGCTCAAGATCAAAGTGCTGTCAGATTCAGTGTCTGGTGAGGGCCTGCTTTCTGGGTCATAGGAAGCTGTCTTTTTGTTACAGCCTCACATAGTAGGAAGGGAGCGGTATCTCTCTGGGGTCTCTTGTTAAGGGCACTAGTCCCTTTTAAATTTCCAATAACTGGAATCCAAGTTTGAATAATAAGCAAACGGCAGACATTCTGTCTCTACCCACTTGTTGATTCTTCTGCCATCTTGACATACCAGCTCTCAGCTGCTTACATGTGAGTGAACGTAAAAGCCGAGCAAGGAAACATGAAGGATTTTTATACAGATTCTTCTTACAATAAGTAATTCACATCTAGACTTGGTGGTGAGAGAGGCAGTCCTAACCAGTTACATCTTGAGATAGAGCTTTCAGGAGGAAACAAAAGGCCCCAGGTATTCTGCAGACAAGTTTACTAAAAGAAGTTAAATCCATACCTGTAAGAATATCCCACACTGGAGAGCTGCAATGCAGGAGACCTGGGTTCAGTCCCTGGGTTGGGAAGATCCCCTGGAGAAGGGAAAGGCTACCCATTCCAATATTCTAGCCTGGAGAATTCTGTGGACTGTATAGTCCATGGGGAAGCAAAGAGTCAGACACGACCGAGTGACTTTCAGTTTCAAGAACATCCCACACCAGAGCACTACTCTCAGTTAGGGTGATATATAGTGAAGTGTGTGTTTGCGTGCGTGCCTGCTCAGCTGTGTCTGACTCTTTGTGACCCATGGACTGTAGCCCACCAGGCTCCTCTGTCCCTGGGATTCTCCAGGCAAGAATACTGGAGTGGGTTGCCATTTCCTTCAGCGGATCCTCCAGACCGAGGTATCGAATCCTGCAGGCGGGTTCTTTACCATTGAGGCACCGGGAACCAGTCATCAACACAGAAACTGGATTAAATTAATAAACTTAACTCGTAATGTTTCTATTGCAGTTAAATATGAAAGGATCAAATTCTTGGTGATTGCCTTAAAGAATGCTGTGGAGATATATGCTTGGGCTCCTAAACCGTACCATAAGTTCATGGCATTTAAGGTAAGTAGACATGTGAATTACCTAACAAGGGCTTGTTTCTGTAGGTTTCTATCAGGTAACACTGCTCTATCTTACACAGAGACTTGTACCAAGTTTTCTATATAGAATTATTCTCTTCTAAAAGTGAATGAACTCTTGTTTGTTATTCTAGAAGTAAAGACTGGGTATTATCAAGTGCTATTAAATTAATCAAATTAAAATTTGGGTGTACCTTCCTCCTCCATTTCAGGTCTATGCACCATCACGTCTAAGTGGCATTTAATGGGGAATGGTTACCGGGCAAAGCATTCATTGTAATGTTAGACAATGAAATTCATTATACCCCCACCTAACTCTGATATTTCATCTGAAAAAGGCAGACCAACAGCAGCACTGTATCTCAAGTTTGAACTGAGTCTGTTAATCTTACAATCCTCTTAAGCCGTTTTGGTTTAAAGTCCCTAAAACTCACTTGATGGTCATATATCCCCATTGCTATTGGACTTCATTGAAGTGAATACTGAATAGAGTCACATGTGGAAATGGCCTAGATTCTCTGCATCCTTCAATTTTTATTGCTTTTTCATTTTTTCATCTTGTCTAAATCGGTACTCACTGTGGTTGGCTTGATCACTCATGAGAATCAACAGAAGTAGTATGGAGTGATGCTGGTCCCATTGACTCCAGCTCATGAAAGCTGACCCCCAAATGCTAGAAGGACCAGGACTTACAGGCCGTCTGATGTTTTCAGAGACACACAGTCTACCCATAGCCAGTGTTAATTTATCTTCTGTTCATTCTTTCTCTTTGCCTACATCTCTCTCTTCATATCTCCTTGGCTCTCACTTTTCTCCCCACCTTTACAACTCTCGTCTTTCTTTGACCCTTTATGTATTATTTCTTGCCACCTAAGCCATGTGAGGGCAGAAGCTGCCCTGGGAACATTATGAGCCCCTCTTCAGGGCCGAATCACCCCAGTTCTGTCTTATTCTCTTAGCAGCACGAGGGGTTCGTTTGTGATGTGCTCAGGAAGGTGGGCTCATCAGTGGAAATGGGTACCCCTCCATAACCCCACGTTTATGGAGAAGAATTTTTGGGCTGCGTTAGGTTAGTAATAACACTTGGCATGACTCCTGAAAGCTACAGTGGTGCTGCTGTTCTGCCAAAATCTCTCTTTGCAAAAGCTTTTCCATGGAGACCTGTTCCAGTTCTGAAGTTACTACCATCAGTGTACAAGCCAAAGTGCAGAACTGATGGCAGAATGCTTTGTTCAGCAAACCATGCCCAGCCTGGAAGGAGGACGAGCAAAGGCAAGGACTTGAATAGGAAAAGTCTAGAGCTGGCAGGAGGTTGAGCCCTCCTATGGGACACGAGGATTTGGCTCAAACCTCCCATATGTGAAAATGATGTTAGTGAAAAAGGAAGGAGGAGTCTGTTAAGCGGCCAAGGCACTTGTGGTTTCACAGATTCTCTCCCAGATTCCTAGGCCAGTACAGGTAGAGTGGCATTGAAACATTGGCAGAGGAAAAGGAGGGGAGACTGAACAGTTACCTGGGGCTTAGACTCCAGAGTCTCACACACAGAACTTTGATAGCTGTGGCTGGAGCTCTTTGTTTTCTTTCTAGGTAAACCCAGCTAGCCAATGTAAGCCACAAGTCTTGAGATGTACCACCTCAACCTTCCCTCTCTGTTGGTCAAACCCAAGTCTCAGATCTCTGCATTAAGTTTAGAGAAGGTGCTGATCTGATGGGCACTCACTCACCAGGACAATCAGAACCAGAGCAGGCGTGATAACTCAGAACAGGCTTATTTAGCACAGAACTGGCCCCAGCTGCCCCCCTCCTCAGGCTGTCCCTAAACAGGTAGTGACCATGCATGGGCCGGCTGTCACTCAGGAAGGAGAGGGGCCAGAGAGGTGACCGGACCTTCTCGGGGAAAAGGCCAGATATAAACAGGAAAGAACAGCAGTATCCGGGCACCATATGTTTAGTATATGATAACACTATCAAAATTGACAACTGTAAACCAACTTCTCTTCCCTGGAGGACAAGGGGTAGAGCAAGGGGCACGAATGGCTCTTCCTCCTAGAGCCAGAATATGGCTAGCTCTAAAATTGAAAGAAAGATTTCCTAGCTTTTTGATTTAAGAAAAGTCAGACGTGAACTTCCGCAGGAAATAGCTAAAGGAAAAATCCATTAAGATAATGTCTTTGCATGATGTGGACTCTCACAGGGTGATTTTTAAAGTCTTTTGCAGATCTCCAGCACAAGCCACTGCTTGTTGATCTCACAGTAGAAGAAGGTCAAAGATTAAAGGTTATTTTTGGTTCACACACTGGTTTCCATGTAATTGATGTTGATTCAGGAAACTCTTATGATATCTACATACCATCTCATGTAAGTTCCCAAAAGCAGACTGTCAAGACTCTCTGTTCGACAGTCTGCATGTAGAGATTTGTTTTTGTACATTTGTGGTGAAAGTCATGCTAACTTTTACTAATCAGTAAAGCAGATAGACTTTTAGCCTTCACCAAATAGATTATACTTTTCATACATAAAACATGTAAATTTAACTAATTTTTACAGCTGCTTGAAACTGAGTAACATGTAATAGCAATTATTTGCCATTTACTGGACATGTTGTTTCCTTGGATTTTATATTAAAATACATATGATGTTTTCATTCAAGGGGAGGAGTAAAAATGAGCTTCTATTTTTACTTTGTGAAGGAGATTGGTTCATTTTATGTGGAAGAAGGCCAGTGGTCCTTTTTCTGCTCTCCTTCCTCTCTTCAAGTGGAAGGCAATATCATGTGGTAAAGTCAGACACCCCCAAGCACATGCTCTGGCTCTAGCATGTATTCGCTTTGCAATAATGGGCACATAATGGGCAGCCTCTTCGGCCTTCAGCTTTCACATCTGTAAAATGAGCTAAGAGGACCTATCACGAAGAGTTATCATTGGCATTAACTGAGGTGATGCGTCTAAAGAACATGGCACAGGGTCCTGCAATTTGCAGTATTAATATTACTATCCTGACACATTGCCTAAAACATGACTTTTTAAGGGAAATGCTGCCCATGGTTTCACGTAGTAGAAGTGCAATGTAAATTGTGTCTCCAATATGTATATAGTCCCAAGGCTAACATACAGTAGAAACTAGTCATCAACAAAGTCTGAGATTCAGTCTGTTGCTTTTTAAAGAGTTTAAAGACTTTCCTCCACAGAAGCACAACAATTGAAAAAAGTTACTTTAGTGCATGACACACGCACATCATTTGTTACCATGTTGCAGCTTTCCCTCACGTGTGTGTACATGCACACGGACTCGCAACCCGTGCTCTTTTATGAGGGGACCAAGCCACCCCATGATCGTTCTCCAGCCCCTCGGTCATGTCCACCCTGGAACCTACTGGACGGCCATGACACTCTCCACCAGGGGGTCACAGCAATCCCATGTCTGTCTTCATACACGTCAGTCTACGCTTATTTAAATAGTATGATTCTTTTTAATGAATGGTAATTTAAATTTTTTTTCTCAACAAGCCATTCATTTGGATTATTCTTTTATTTGGTCACCCAGATAAACAATCTGTATGGAATTTTCATAGCCTATTTTGGTCCCAACTTTTGGTCCCATGTAGGCTGTTTCCAGCATATTCAACTGGTTTGCACTTTTCCTCGTCTTTTTTAAAAGTAGACAGAAAACACGAGATTTTTTTTCAATGTTCATGAGAATGTGCGCAAATCCCAATTTTACCACCCCATGCTAGTACAGCTTTGGTCAAGTTACATAACCCCTCTGAGATGCAGTCATTTCCCCTGTAGACAGAAACACCTACCGTGTGGAGCTGTTCTAAGACCCAGAAGTTACGTATGTAAAGAGCCCATGCTTGGCACAGGGCAGGTGCTCTGACGTTGTAGTTGTTGCTTTTAGGAACAGGTGAATTGGATTCTTGACTTCATCCCAAAGTTTGTATTTACCAGGGTATTTGGCAGGTCAGTGGTTAAATTAAGCAAAGCAAAACATCAGTCTCTAGAATGCAAATGAAAAAGAGAAATGAAAGAACTTGTTTTTTTCAGTTCTTAGAAGTTGATAGTTAAGATACTGTCTCATTTTGAAAAAGAATAATGCCTGGCCTTTCTTTGTCTTCCAGATTCAGGGCAATATCACTCCTCATGCCATTGTCATCTTGCCTAAGACAGATGGAATGGAAATGCTTGTTTGCTATGAGGATGAGGGGGTGTATGTAAACACCTACGGCCGGATAACTAAGGATGTGGTGCTCCAATGGGGAGAAATGCCCACGTCTGTGGGTAGGTTAACCATTCCTTATCTCCTTCAGCAGTTACACCCCCCAAATGAAACGAAAGTCAAGAAATGTGAAACAACCATTTGATTCCACCAAAAAAAAAAAAAAGTCTGTGAATAACACTTGTAAGACTTGCTTTGTCTGTTTATCTCAAGTCGTTTGTCATTTTTGTGGTTAAGATGTGAACAGATGCTGTGAGTTATTGCCCATCTAATGTTTTTAATGCAGTTTTGGAAATTCCTTTTGACAGCCTACATTCATTCCAATCAGATAATGGGCTGGGGCGAGAAAGCTATTGAGATCCGGTCAGTGGAAACAGGACATTTGGATGGAGTATTTATGCATAAGCGAGCTCAAAGGTTAAAGTTTCTATGTGAAAGAAATGATAAGGTAAATCCGTTTCAACATTTGCATTAGTGTTTGCATTTTAAGAGACCACCAGGTACCTGTGAAACCTTCATTTTCCTTTATACCGATTTGAATCACATCTGTGTTGAACAATCAATATTATCTTGAAATGGCATTATTTGGTTTGACTCATGTGAACCCTCAAAATATACTATTCACACATAAAAAAAGACATGAAAACATCTAAAAATTTCTTGTAAACTCTTAGTAACTCGTGTGGCCTGCAGGCCTTAAGATGACTCAGCAAATACCCCCAATTCTCCTAAACACTTAGTAGAGTTGGCCCATCATTAATCGTTTCACAGAGGGTCAGCCTTATACTCCATGTTTAGACTTCTCACAGAATCACTGTTGGGGCATAACCCATCACATCATATTCAGCTTTAAACGTAAAACCTGTGACATGTAGAAATATAAAGATTTTGAGAAGTGCCACCTGTTCCTTGAGGAATGCACAGTCACAAACTCAACTAGTGCCATGTCCTGTGTCATGCCAGCCGTGTTTCTTCTGAAGTATCTTAGGGGGACTGTTTTCCAGTGAAATTGGCGGTGTTCGTCTGGCATAACAGTCGCCCAGAAGGGTGTTCTTCCCCCTTGCCCTCCCTGTAGACTCACCCAGAGTTCTCGGTAGCTAAGCTATACTGTATTTGTGAATCCACCCTTTGTGACTATGGTCAGTTTAGAAATGCTGTCCCCCAATTCAGCCAACGTAAACATTTATAGAAAAGAGTGTGATGGGTTGAACAGACCTACGTCTCTTGGCTCTCTCCCATTCCCTAGAAGCCAGGCTGGTCTTAGTATGACCCTGGAGCAGCCAATTAATCTGACGTGGTGTGGTCTGGGTGGACAACAGTTGGGAGGGGCAAGAATGGTTTCCAAGGCCTCATCAGAATATGCCAGAAAACAGACCTGACCCCAAGTAAAATTCCAGCCCCCACCTAGTCTCCGGGGATCCTAAGGCCAGGACTGATCTAGGCACGGACCCCCAAACTCTAGAAGCCCTTACTGCAAGGCCTGTCCACACCCTCAGGAACAGGCCGAGAGCACAGCAGTGTCAGGGCGCTGAGGCTGAGAGCCGGGGCGCACACAGCCTGGAGGGCAGCAGCCCTTTCCTCCCCTTGTTGTGTTTCCACACGTCCTCTGTGCTTCCCCCCATGATCACTGACCCCACAGTAGCTTTACTAACATATGTAGCATTAGCTGAATGACACACATTTCCACAGAGCTTCCTAAGAAGCTGTTGGGAGAGACAGCAATGTTCTAAAGAAGTTGTGGAAATGAAGTAGCAGAGACTTTATACTAGTGACAAAGTAAATGCCTTGGACCAAAGTGTGGTGTCGGCTGATTCTTAAAGGACTCGGCCAAAGCACGTAATATTATTTTCCTAGGCAGCGGCTCATGGATGTTCGGCTCAGGCAAGCAGTACCCCAAATCTTGCTCCCTTCTCTCAGTTGTTGGATAAAATGATTTAGCAGACCCAGACCTAATGGACTGCGGTTCTCCTTATGAATGCCATGATCTCCTTCAGCCTAGGATATGCCTTCTTCATCACATCAGCAGAGAAGCCAAGTGTTAACTCTTGAAATGCCATAGTGAATAGGCATTAAACACCTTATCCTATCCGACTAGAGCCACTTGTTTGTTTGTTTGTTTTTTAATTGAAAAATGAAGCTGTATAGTAGGCAGTAGGCCCCAAATTCTCTCTTGACTTTCATTCCCAAAGTCTGCCCTCTTGTCATTAGGAGAGAGATGAGGGGAGCCCTTGTGACTTTCCAGAAATTAACAACGGACCTGTTGTGTTCTTGACCAGAAATCCAGCATATTATCCTAGCATGAAACTCCCTTGTAAAAAGTGAGCACCCAGAGGGTTGTTGCAAATCAAGATGTGATAAGTAATAGTAACCTTATAGGAATAAAGGCAGGAATGCCCACAGAGGATGCGGTGTATTAAAAGATGCTTTAAAAACACCAGCCATTGAGTCTTAAGAGCTGACACATGGCAAGGATAGGACATGTGAGAGAAAAATGGATGGACGGTTGAAGAAAAGCGGGAGAGAAACCATGCAGCTGAACTAACTTCTTTTTAATTTCAAACAGGTATTTTTTGCATCCGTGCGATCTGGAGGAAGTAGCCAAGTGTTTTTCATGACCCTCAACAGAAATTCCATGATGAACTGGTAACAGAAGAGCACTTGGCACTTATCTTCATGGCGTTATTTCTAATTTAAAAGAACATAACTCATGTGGACTTAATGCCAGTCTAGAGGCAGAATCAGAAGGCTTGGTTGAACATACTGCTTTCCCCTTTTCCTCTCCCTCCACCCATCCCGATACAGTCCATCTTTCAATGTTGCAGCCTGGTTGAGAAGGAGAGAAAAAGGTGGCAGGAATTTCCAGGAGATCCCCAAGAATGCTGCGTTGTCTATGGACAGAGATGGACCATGTGCCCTTCGGAGTTAGGGATAGAAACAAATATTGTGTGCTCTTATGATTAAGCTGTGTTACGGTGGATTTTTCAGTTTTGTTTTGTTTTTTACCTTTTTTTTTCTTTACCCCCTTACTTTGTAAGAATGGGGAGAGAATGCATACTGAGAAAGTGTCTGTTTTTAATTCTGTCTGCCTGCTAGCTTTAAGTATATGATATGTTGTTAAGATCTCCAACTTCAAATGGTGAGAGACGGCACAATAAATGTACCTTATCTCTTTACACTGAAGGCCATAACTACACAGTGGGGTAATTTTAGAACTCTTTTGCCTTCACCAACCCAAGAGGTTGCTTTTTGATAGCAACTGCTAATGAATTTTTAAAAGAGAAGAAAAATACTAGTATTCCCCTCTTTTGGGAAATAGATTTTAAATGGCTAAACTACTAGCCTTAGACTAATAAAATCAACTACCATTTTTGTGAGTCTGGCAGGCCCTATTTTATAGGGCCCTATACAGAACAGAGTGTGTCTCGTGGGATAGTAGTGCCATTGAGTTAAGTTGACTCTAGTAAATGAGGGACTCTATATACAACGTTGCCTCAATGATTACTGCAACAGATCAGGGCAAAAGATGGGATGACAGAGGGGGTCAGATGGAAAGAGCTTCTGGAAACAAGCTAAAAATGTATATATATACACACACACATTTTTTTTTTCAAATGCACAAAACTTCCCAGCTAGGAAGTCACTCTGTTTGGGCTTCGTTAGGAGTTAAGACCTTGTTCTTTCTGGGAATTGGAGAATCGATGACATCCAGGCTCTGGTTACTCCCAGCTTCCTCCTGAGGTGCCACTGTCTCAAGATGAAAACTGTGACTGAAAAAATAATAATAAATGTTTCTGAGCTGCCTGTGTTCTCTCTGGGTTGGTGAGAGAAGGGACTAGACTACTAAGCCTGCCTGGGACCCAGCAGGCATCATTGGTTCAGATTTTATAGAACTTGAAAGCAAGGCTTTGGCCAAAATTCTGAGACCCTAATCATTTTACCTTCCTCTAAATTACCCAACATCCGGTAAACAACGTTTGTGCAGAGATATGTATGTATTTCGTTCAGGTTGACTTGTGTCCTTATAAACTCTTCCACGGATGATTTGAATTTTTGCGTGACTGTCTGGGATATTTTTTCCAAAGCTCTGAGCATGGCCGCCTGTGGTATCAAGGTGTTGCAAAACAGTATCTGTGTTGCGCTTCCTGTTTTAACCTACCTCGTTTCGTTTGTTTCGTTTCACTGTTCATCACAGCAGTGTTATCTCCAGGAGACATATAGAGAGCTCAACTGGCAATCTCAGGTGTATTTCACATTTGAAAAAAACCAAAACAGTAGTTGACCAAATTGTTCTTGAAAAATTGAAAAAAAAACAATCCAACAGCAACAAAACTAATGTGGCTTGTTTCTGGAGAAAACAATTACTGTAAACAGATCCAGAACGAAAAATATGAGCCTACTGATTTTGCCTAAATACATGAGCAGCTGATGTACTATTAATGAGAACGAAATACACATTAGGAAAACAGCGCCATTTCAATCTGGTGGCTTGGGCAAGGGGGGGGACACGGAAGGGGAACTACTCTAGTTTTTGAAGTGGCTGATTCTGCCCCTCCTGTAAAGGTGGTTGTCATTTGCATTTATTTAAAGCAGGTAACACACAAATGGAATTGAGGATTATCTTCAGGCGATCACCAAGATGTCCTCATTGTGGTCCCTTTAGCACTCAAAAGCAATGAAATCCTCCCGTTCTCATTTTTACTGCTAAGGTTCTGCTGCTGAACAATAGGATCTTCGCAAATTCCATGCCACAAATTCAGCAAAAACGTTTGGGATCGAATAGCAACTACTGTCATTGGATGCTGCCGTGGACAAGACATTGATTTGGGTCTCATCTCCGCATGTGATTGCCACCAGCTCTTTATATTGCTGCTGTGGTATTTTGAACCAGAAGCTTCTTTAAATTATGTTGCAAACTGATCTTTGTTTTATGTTTTGTTCCGTTTTGATTTCTAAGTGATAAGTTCAGAACACACAGCTTTAACTGATTTTTTTTTATTGTGGGATTTGGGGTACAGTAAAGAAATAAAAGGGAATCATTGTGTTTAAACATAAGGTAGTTTGTGAATGTATTTTTTAAAATCTAGATTCATTGAAACAAAAAATCATAAGAAAACAATATTAATGCAGTCTTGTTTACAGTATGTACACTGACATGACATAGACCATGAGCTTTTCTGGTGCCAAGAAAAATAAAACACAGACGTTAACCATCAAGCCATGCTTTTTATAATTTTGTACAAATATTTTACACAGAGTACAAAGCAAAATGAAATTTAAAACAGCCCCCCACAAATCTGTGCTCCTTAAAAGATTTCTAAAGAATTCCTTGAAGCTTTTATCTCCAAAAATACATTTTCCTCCATAAGGACAGGCCCTAGCCCTGAAATACTGAAGGCCTAGGTCATGCAGAATATTTCAGAATAACTGTTCTTGTGGCTCATAACAATTACCAACATTTCAGTTTGCCTTAATAATTTTTTTTTTTTTTGGCAGAAGCAAGGGGGTGGTTGTGCTTTTCATCCCTCAATATCATCTTTAAAATGAGCCAGTTTTAGAGATTAAAAAATTAACCTGTGAGAAAAACTAAAACTGAAACTAGTTTCAAAGCTAAAAAAGTTTTTATCAAGATTTGTATACAAAGAGAAATGGAACCCTCCCTCCCCCAGAGTTTCACTGCTGCTGCTGCTGCTAAGTTGCTTCAGTTGTGTCTGACTCTGTGTGACCCCATAGACGGCCTCCTACCAGGCTCCCCCGTCCCTGGGACTCTCCAGGCAAGAACACTGGAGTGGGTTGCCATTTCCTTCTCCAATGCGAGAAAGTGAAAAGTGAAAGTGAAGTTGCTCAGTCGTGTCTGACTCTTAGCGACCTCATGGACTGCAGCCTACCAGGCTCCTCTGTCCATGGGATTTTCCAGGCAAGAGTACTGGAGTGGGGTGCCATTTTCTAGTTTCACTAGATCGTTTCATTCCCTGCTACATGCAATGAAATCCAGTGTGGCTGCTTACACCACAGTGGGGGGCCAGGGTCTGTCAGCTGATTGTCATTGCTGGGTGCTAGTCCGGAACATTAGTGAGGATTCCTCCATGCAGCGCATGGTGGGAGCAGATGACCTCAAGATCCTTTAAGATGAGGAGAGTTCTCCCCATGCCAGTTACATTCAGATCGTTGTCCTTGCACACAAGCTAAGGGAAGATATCTTGCACTAAGTGCCACCCAAAATCTACTGACTATTTAAATAGAGCTCATTTTTCTTGAAGACTTTCTAACAGCCTCAAGAAGACCAAGGGCTATTTCAACAGTGTAGATTAAGATACAGATGACATCCCACGAGGCCACTCAAACAGGTATTCCATTTTTCTCACACTTTAACATTGCTTTCTAAGGCATACTTCTTACGTACATCACATCAAGTACACATTTTTTTTAAAGCCTGTTAATTCCTGGTTGTCAAGACCTACTAACAGTTTTCTGTCTGCTCTTGTGACTTATTGGTAAGTGGTGTCTCTGGTCCCTCCTGTGCAGTAGATTAGAAAGATTTGAAAAATTCAGGCCGGAGCCATTTGGGTTTTGTCCGTTGCCCAGACAAGGAAGCAGCTAAAGTCTAACCTCACATTCCATAAGCTAAAAAAAAAAAAATTTCCCTACTAGTACGTGTCCTAGTTCCTGTCACTGTATTCTTGAAATGTTGAAGAGCTGTTTGTGTTAATAGTGTGTGTTGTCTTTCAAAGTCTGCTTGAACAGGCATCACTTTCATTCATGCTGATTGCTTTAAGATACAAGATGTGCCATATTTTTAAGAAAGAACATGCCATTATTGGTCAAAATTTTTTAAACTTCTGGAGGAAAATAGAATATCCGCAACGTGCTGATGGCAATTCTGAATGACTCTGTCATGCTCTAACCATCTCAACAGTTTTGGTGAATTATTAGTCACTTTTTCATTCATTCCTCTTAACCTTAAATCTAAACAAATCAAAAAAATAACAAACAAACCCAAAACTGACTTAACTGAGACTATATAGTTACAACCTAAAATCCAAAAATCTAAATTTGATTTCATTTGCCTGTCAATATTTCTCATAAATACCATTACATTTTGGCCTTGATCAGGGTTGCAATATCAAGAATCTTAAAATGCTCTGTCCTTGTATGGGTCTCAAAATGGATATAAACTGATCTTCTTTCAGAAGCCCCAGCTAAAAAGAAAACCTCTTGAGAATTTGCAAGTTTAAAACTGACCATTGAGGGACTTCCTGGTGGTCTAGTGGTTGAGACTCTGCAGTTCCACTGCAGGGGGTACCGGTTCCATCTCTGGTCAGGGAACAAAGATCCCTTACCCTGCATGGCACAGCTGAAAAAAAAACTGACCATTTACACATGTCCACCAAACATTGTCTAGTATTTCTTGATTTCCAAATTGTATCATTGGGATTTGGGGGATTTTCTGTAGATACTTAGGATATTCAAAAATTTGCATAACATTAAACAGTATGAGACCATAACTCTCTGCTTTGAAAATTATTCTTCTAAGGCTGTCATCCCAGAAAATGCCAGAATGCACCAAAATAAAAATCTTCATAAAAGCATTTTTAAAACAAAAATCTCTGAATAAGTTTTGAGATATTCTAAATTCACGTCAAAATCTTGGACTCTGTGTCCATGATGCCAAACATTTGGAGGAAGACTAGAAAATACAGTTTAAAATAGAAATGTCCTGAAGTTTCCAGATTTTGGGGGTTTGTGTACATATCTTCAAGCAAACTCAATTCCTTGCGTGATAGGGTTTGGTTTTGATGGTTGGTTTTTATCACGCCAAGTTGCACTGCACAGTTGGGGCTGGAGGAAAGGTAAGTTTTCATTTCCAGCTACGGATCATTGCTCATCTGTAGCAAACATCCATGCCCCAGTTGTCTCTTCCTCGTATTTCTCCCTCTGGGGTTAGTGTTAAGGAATAGTAATTTTGTATTATGGTTTATTTAAAAACCTCCGACATCACCCTGAATCAGAATTTCAAATGTTAGGTGACAGCAAGAAATAAATCTGTAGCAGGGGGAAAAGGATGACAGCACAGATGAAGTTTCAAATTGGATGTTGTGAAACTGTTTTTGTGCATTTAGCTGTCTTTTTTTTTTTTTTTTACAATGTTAACCTAACTGTAGAAATGCCAAATTTATAATATTGGAAGGGAAAACTATCATTTTGCTATGCCTAAGAGTGTTTATGCTGTTTAAATCTCCAGTTTTCTAAAGTGTTTTAAATTGTCAAAAATATGCTGAAACTGGATCATTCTCACCTGTGCAGTGGTATAAAGAAAGAAAATCTTCTTGGCATATTTTCTAGTCTGAACCTTTTGGTTACTTTCAGGTATTTTTTCCTTGCATTCACAAAGTCTCCAGTTACTATTGTCTAAGGTTGTTCAAGCAGTAGTTAGAAATGATTTGGTGGGTTCTAAGCCAAGGTTTTCCTTGACTGTGACTGCCATACCCTGGAATATACTATTTTATGTTATCTCTATCAAAATGTGAATAATAAAATATTGATAGTAGTAGGACTCCTGCTTGTTCTTCATTCAGTTCAGTTCAGTCGCTCAGTTGTGTCCAACTCTTTGTGACCCCACAAATCGCAGCACGCCAGGCCTCCCTGTCCATCACCAACTCCCAGAGTTCACTCAAACTCACGTCCATCGAGTCAGTGATGCCATCCAGCCATCTCATCCTCTGTCGTCCGCTTCTCCTCTTGCCCCTAATCCCTCCCAGCATCAGAGTCTTTTCCAATGAGTCAACTCTTCGCATGAGGTGGCCAAAGTATTGAAGTTTCAGCTTTAGCATCATTCCTTCCAAAGAACACCCAGGACTGATCTCCTTTAGAATGGACTGGTTGGATCTCCTTGCAGTTCAAGGGACTCTCAAGAGTCTTCTCCAAGACCACAATTCAAAAGCATCAATTCTTCGGCACTCAGTTTTCTTCACAGTCCAACTCTCACATCCGTACATGACCACAGGAAAAACCATAGCCTTGACTAGACAGACGTTTGTTGGCAAAGTAATGTCTCTGCTTTTGAATATGCTATATAGGTTGGTCATAACTTTCCTTCCAAGGAGTAAGCGTCTTTTAATTTCATGGCTGCAGTCACCATCTGCAGTGATTTTGGAGCCCCCCCAAAATAAAGTCTGACACTGTTTCCACTGTTTCCCATCTATTTCCCATGAAGTGATGGGACTGGATACCATGATCTTCGTTTTCTGAATGCTGAGCTTTAAGCCAGCTTTTTCACTCTCCTCTTTCACTTTCATCAAGAGGCTTTTTAGTGGCTCTTCACTTTCTGCCATAAGGGTGGTGTCATCTGCATATCTGAGGTTATTGATATTTCTCCTGGCAATTTTGGTTCCAGCTTGTGCTTCTTCCAGTTCAGCGTTTTTCATGATGTACTCTGCATATAAGTTAAATAAGCAGGATGACAATATACAACCTTGACGTACTCCTTTTCCTATTTGGAACCAGTCTGTTGTTCCATGTCCAGTTCTAATTGTTGCTTCCTGACCTGCGTATAGGTTTCTCAAGAGGCAGGTCAGGTGGTCTGGTATTCCCAACTCTTTCAGAATTTTCCACAGTTTATTGTGATTCACAGTCAAAGGCTCTGGCATAGTCAATAAAGCAGAAATAGATGTTTTTCTGGAACTCTCTTGCTTTTTCCATGATCCAGCAGATGTTGGCAATTTGATCTCTGGTTCCTCTGCCTTTTCTAAAACCAGCTTGAACATCTGGAAGTTCACAGTTCATGTATTGCTGAACCCTGGCTTGGAGAATTTTGAGCATTGCTTTACTAGCGTGTGAGATGAGTGCAATTTTGTGGTAGTTTGAGCATTCTTTGGCATTGCCTTTCTTTGGGATTGGAATGCAAACTGACCTTTTCCAGTCCTGTGGCCACTGCTGAGTCTTCCAAATTTGCTGGCATATTGAGTGCAGCACTTTCACAGCATCATCTTTCAGGATTTGAAATAGCTCAACTGGAACTCCATCACCTCCACTAGCTTTGTTCGTAGTGATGCTTTCTAAGGTCTGCTTGACTTCACATTCCAGGATGTCTGGCTCTAGATGAGTGATCACTACTACTACTAATTCACTTCAGTCGTGTCCAACTCTGTGTGACCCCATAGACGGCAGCCCACCAAGCTCCCCCGTCCCTAGGATTCTCAAGGCAAGAACGCTGGAGTTGCCATTTCCTTCTCCAATGTATGAAAGTGAAAAGCGAAAGTGAAGTCGCTCAGTTGTGTCTGACCCTCAGCGACCCCATGGACTGCAGCCTTCCAGGCTCCTCCGTCCATGGGATTTTCCAGGCAAGAGTACTCCCACCATCATGATTATCTTGGTCGTGGAGATCTTTTTTGTACAGTTCTTCTGTATATTCTTGCCACCTCTTCTTAATATCTTCTGCTTCTGTTAGGTCCATACCCAAACTATTATCCCTTCTTCCTCCCAAACACTGGAATGCTTTGAAGCTCTTGCCCTTAGCCTGTGAAGTCTCCAGTTATCTTCAGCCACTCCCCTCATTGTTTCAGTATCTTGGCTCTTAGCTCCTTCTCACTATCTCCAACAGCACCCTTGATTAGTTCTTGTGATCTCAGTAACCACTTAGATAATCCTCTAAATACCCTGGCTTTTCAGTTTCCTGATCTTGACCAGTTAAATTGAAGGATTACAGATTACCTCACCACCTCCTAAGCTGGTAGCAGTCAATCTTCATTTGCTCTTGGTGGACCTGTCTGTCCATCATCACCAAATAAAGGTCATCACCCCAAGAATCCCCCCGCCCTCTTCTGCATCACCAGCTTTACCCATTCTATTGGAGAATTTCACCACGTTCATGCTGCAATCTCTTGTGTTATAAACACTCTCGGCCCCATTATCCTCCTTAATTGCTATCTTATCTTCTCCCCTTCACACACAAGAAAACCTCAGATCAGGCTTTTATCCCCACCACAAGCAGCTCTTGCTGAGGGCACCAGTTACATTTATGATGTCAAACGCAGTATCCAGGTCTCTGACTTCATGCTTCTTGATTTACCTTCAGTCTTTAACACAGGTAATGACTCCTTCCTCTTTGAAGAAGTGTCTCAGCTTGGGGACACCCCTCATGTTCTTTCACCCCTCTGGCCATTCCTTCTGGATCTCCTTTGCTGAATTCCTAGAGTGCCCAGCACTGGATATCCTCTCTCTTAAGTGATCCCTTCCAGTCTTGGGGCTTGAAAAACCAACTATGTAAAGACAATACTCGTATTTTTATTGCCAGCCCTAACCTCTTTTCTGTAAACCAGATTTATACATCTAACTATTTACTTGACATCTTCATTGGATGTGCAATTGACATCTCAAATTCAACACGTTTAAAACCAAACTGATTTGTACTCCACCTACCAATCTACTCCCATTACAGTATTCAGTTCAGTTCAGTTCAGTCGTTCAGTCGTATCTGACTCTTTGCGACCCCATGGACCGCAGCACACCAGGCCTCCCTGTCCGTCACCAGCTCCCAGAGTTCACGCAAACTCACGTCTATCCAGTCAGTGATGCCATCCAGCCATTTCATCCTCTGTTGTCCCCTTCTCCTCCTGCCTTCAATCTTCCCCCAGCATTACAGTATTCTCTGTCAGTAAATGGCAATTTTGCTCCTCCAGACCAGAAAATATTCTAGTTTCCTTTTTTTGTCTGTGCTGAGTCTTTGCTGCTGCCCAAGGGCTTTCTCTAGTTGAGGCGAGTGGGAGCTACTTCCTTCACTGAGGTGACTTCTCTCGTTGTGGAGCATGGGCTCTAGGTGTGCCAACTTCGGTAGTTCCAGCACTCAGGCTCAGTAGCTGTGGCACACAGGCTTAGTTGCTCCATGACACATGGGATCTTCCCAGACCAGGATGGAGCCTGTGTGCCCTGCATTGGCAGGCAGATTCTTAACCACTGGACCACCAGGGAAGTCCAAGATGACACTTTTAAAACATTGACTAATATACAGGTTATGCCACTTTTCTGCTCAAGTGCTCAAGGTCTTCCCATCTTACTCAGAACGTCAGTGTCCTTACAGTGGCCTATAAGGCCCTCGTAAATCTGACCTACATTTTGCTCCATCCCCAACCACCGCTACCACTTCTCTGACTTCATCTACTTTTTCCCTAGTTCACTTTGCTCAGCCACACTGCCTTCCTTGCTTTATCCAGGAAACACTCAAAGCATGAGCCTGTCTTGAGGTCTTTGCCTTGGCTGTCTCCTCTGTCTAGAAAGCCCTCCATTCATGTATCTGTAAAATGTGCTCTCTCCCACCTTTGGGTCTCTGCACAAATATTCCTATCCTATCAGAGACCTATATAAGATAATTCCCAATTCCCCATTTAGTCTCCACTTTATTGCCTTTCATAGAGCTTATCAACATCTAGTTTGTTCACTGGCCTATCTCCTGTACTTACAAGAATGCCTGGCAAATAGTAATCAGTAAGTATTTATTGGATGAAAAAATGAATGAAAATAAATAATAACAGAGTTTTGGAATTCTTTTATTAAGGTATAAGCCTATAAGACCATTTTCATTTCAATATCAAAACAAAAAGCTGTGTCCAAATTCTATATTATAAAAGCACAGGTCTGCTTCCATGTAGAAAATGAAACCCTCAATGGATTTTCTTTCCTGGGAGGCTTTTAGGAAAGCATCTGGCTGTACTTTCTGGCTCCATGGATCATCTTAACAGGTCAAGGGTTGAAGCCCTGCAGGGTTGGAAGAGAGGCTGCCATATAGAACCTTGAGAAAAATAATATTTCAAGATTCTTACATTTATACAGATAGTGATCCATTTTAAGCTGCCGGCACTGCAGTAAGTGCAGAGTTGCTAGAAGTGGGAAGAGGATTCTAAATTTTGTTTTTTGGTCTAAATGTTTAAACATGATAACAACAATTTTTTTTTCTAAAACAAAAAATAAACAACATTAAAGGTATCTCCTGCTAAATGCAGCTTCAAGAAAGCCTAATGAAAGCCTAATGACATTTTGGTTTTATCATTCTTCCAAGTGACAATAGTTATGAGGCTTCCCTGGGCGGCCTGTAACATCTGTATATATTCAGCTCCATTGAATGTTGTTGCATGAAGTTCTGTTGTAGGAAATTGACACATGCCTTCTGATGAATCTTTGTGTCACTTAGTCTTGTAAAGGGCACAACTTGTAGTTTCAATTTGCTCAACCATGTATTTTCCTGCTCACTTAATAAAAGAATTATTAAAAATAAAAGAAGAAAATAATGAAGTGATATAAAGCAATATAACAGTAAAAGAATTATTTTGCTTATTACTTTTCATATCTTTTCACAAATCTGTTGAGATGCAGGATAATGTGTAATTCAAGTTAAATAGCAAGAGTGATGGTCTTAATCAACCTTTTCTAGTACCAAAGCCATTTTTGGATTCCAAAAATGCTATAGATTCTTGGAGTCCTTTACAGAAGATAGAGAGTATTGGTTTCCATTATAGATGAAGAACAGGAAACAGGTGCTAAGTAATGCCTGAGGTATCAGTCATGGCAGATGATCTAAGCATCACAGATTGCAGTTGTAAAAGACACCATAAATGATTGTAAAATAATTTCTCAATAATTTATGTGACAATATTTTAGAGTGTTGGTTTTCTTTAAAATTGAATAGCATCAGCTTGAATATGTGTTTTTATATTTCTGTAAGCAACTAAGTTCATGTTCCATGACAACAACAATTTTAAAAGGGCCACCTCCAGCCAAAAAATAGTCATCTTAGATTCCAAAGTTCAAAGTTACTTTACCAGATAATGTCAGGACGACACAGACCAGCAGCATTATGGTCTGACAGAATGTTCTAGCCCTATGCCCATGCTGCAGGATCTCAGGTTATCCTGTATTACTAAACTCATTTCGTAAAAGAGATGCCAGTTAAGATTGAGGAATTTAGGGCTAGGAGGCATCACTGGAGCAGAAAGAAATAGTATAGCC
The DNA here is from genome assembly GCF_016772045.2 of Ovis aries. Lineage (NCBI taxonomy): Eukaryota > Metazoa > Chordata > Mammalia > Artiodactyla > Bovidae > Ovis > Ovis aries. Next base: position 217,120,940 of record NC_056054.1, read on the forward strand.
TTCAGGATAATCTGATGCTTTCCCCTCATCTCATCCTTCCTCCTCACTAGGACAGCCATTAATAATTGGAGGCCCATCAATCTGACAGGCCAAAGTTATCACCGGTCCAAGACCAAGAACAACAGAGTGACTTTTCCATAAAGCTCATTTAAAGACAGTCTTTTTGCAGGTGGCATGCTCTCATATAATGAAGAAGATGTATGTGAGAATCTGATAATAATATGTATACATTCATTTCACTGAATGTTCTAGTTTGGTAAATTTAATTGGCAGCCTTTTTGTTGGTCCCCACAAGATTTGGGGTAGCATAGGGAACACTTTAGTTTTGTTTTTGAAATTTCCCTGCTTAGTCGAAATTTTTTTAATGTGGTAATAATTGTTCATGGTTGTTGTTTAGTCACTAAGTCATGTCTGACTCTTTGTGACCCCGTGGACTCTAACCTGCCAAGCTCCTCTGTCCATGGGATTTCCCAGGCAAGAATACTGGAGTGGGTTGTCATGCTTTCCTCCAAGGGATCTTCCTAATCCAGGGATCGAACCTGCGTCTTCTGCTTGGCAGGCAAATTCTTTACCACTGAGCCACCAGGGAAGCCCAATAACTGCTCTAGGGAACTTATGAAAGTCCAGATCATTTTTTTTTTTTAGTATAGGAATGTACTGCCCATCTCAAAAATTGATGGGATAAATATAGAAAGGGAAGAAAGAGGGAGGGGCATCACCCAGCATCAGGCTCAAAGCAGATGGCCCACTTGGTGTCCATATTTAGATTTCTGTTGCTAGCTTTACCCAGGTAGTTGGTGGTTAATCTTAGGCAGAATTCAAAGCACTTCCACAGGCCAAAGTACCCACACAGAGTGGACATGCCATAAGACAGAGGCCACTGCGTCAGCTAACTGGATCCCAGTCACTTTATCAGCCTGAGTTTCCCAATCATTTTAAATATGATGACTTCCCATAATCACCTAAGAAGCTAAAAAGCACAAAAAGTTCACTAAGGCTTCTAAATATAACTGCATTTTATAAGCCACATCATTTGAAAAAATTAGTTGTACGTGTGAGTCATTTAGTCTACAAACAATGCTCAGTATATACTTGGGTATTGGACCCTTTGTTCTAGATCCATACCCCCAGCCCTGCTGAAGTCCTGGGTCCATAATTTGGAAATTGTAACTGTTTGCATCTTCCTTAAAGACCTTCATTTGTTTGGCTTGCTTCTGGCTGCGTTCTGCAGCATGTGGCATCAAACCCTGCCACTGCATTGAGAGCATGGAGTCTTAACTACTGGTCTACCAGAGAAGTCCCAGAACCTTCTTTTGTATCTTTGTTGTGTTTTATGGCAGCATTTAATGTGGATATGGAGAAGGCAATGGCACCCCACTTCAGTACTCTTGCCTGGAAAATCCCATGGACGGAGGAGCCTGGTAGGCTACAGTCCATGGGGTCACTGAGGGTCAAACACGACTGAGCGACTTCACTTTCACTTTTCACTTTCATGCATTGGAGAAGGAAATGGCAACCCACTCCAGTGTTGTTGCCTGGAGAATCCCAGGGACGGGGGAGCCTGGTGGGCTGCCGCCTACGGGTCGCACAGAGTCGGACACAACTGACGCGACTTAGCAGCAGCAATGTGGATATATTAATGGTCATTGGTTCAGTTCATCTTAACAAAGCTGCTTTATCATCTTCAAGTATCAGAGAACTCAAACAAAAAAAAGTATTTTTATTTTTTGCCTGCTTATGTGCTGTGCTATGCTGTGCTTAGCCGCTCAGTCATGTCAGACTGTTTGCAACACCCTGGACTGTAGCCCACCAGGCTCCTCTGTCCATAGGGATTCTCCAGGAAAGAATACTGGAATGGGTTGCCATGCCCTCCTCCAGGGGATCTTCTCAACCTAGGGATCAAAGCCAGGTGTCCCACATTGCAGGCGGATTCTTTACCAACTGAGCCACCAGGGAAGTATATGCCATCTTGTTTCTTTTAGAAGTGTTGGAGGTAGCCACAATCTGACTTTTGACAAGCCACACACAAACCCACCTAAATAGAGAAAAACCAAGCAATTATTTATTTACCAGCTGCCAAGGACAGAGAAGCCTCTCAGGCTACAGTCCACAGGGTCACAAAGAGTCAGACACGACTGAAGCGACTTGGCATGCAGGGCACATATGACGTAGCAGGGGCGCTTCCTAGGTGGCATTGCTGGTAAAGAACCCACCTGCCAATGCAGGAGACAGAAGAGACACAGGTTCAATCTGTGGGTCGGGAAGATTCCCTGGAAAACAGAATGGCTACCCACTCCATTATTCTTGCCTGGAAAATTCCATGGACTGAAAAGCCGGGCAGGCTACAGTCCTTGGTTTTGCAGTCGGACATGACTGAAGCAACTTAGCATACATACACATTACATAGCAGTCCTCACACTGGATGCTGAGGCAGAACGCTGATGAAGAAATGATCCCTGCCTCCAAGGAGCTGCAGTCTCCTTTTGCTAAAGGGCAGGTGGGGAAGGCAAGGGAAGAACACCAACAGGCACAGAGAGGACACCAAAAGAAGGAGAGCCCAGCATTTGCCAGAGGAAGGCAGGGACTGCTCTGGGACTGAAGAGAAAGGCCCTCTGCCTGGAATGTTTATGGAAGGCTTCCAAGAAGAGGTGGTCTTCACCAGATCATGGGACAGGAAGAAAAGGGAGAGAGAGATTCCATTGAGTGGGAGGGGCTGGAACAAAGGTAGAAAGGAATGAAGATGTAGGCCCTGAAACAGGCAAGGAATTCAGCAGGACTAGAGAAAGCGCTGATGGAGCAGGAAAATCAGTCACATGCCTACTTAGATGGTGAGCGTATTCTTTACACTCCATGCTCTAACACAGGCCCCAGGAGTTCAAAATCCTGATTCAGCTGTCTGCCTGGCCTCCGTGGGCAATGTCTGATGAATGAATCATACCATCAGTAAGGAACGTGGTTAATTCTCTGTGTTGGTGGTGGAAACCCGTGAGAATGGAACATTTTGGGCATGTTATTCCCAGCATTCTTTCATTTGCTGTCTCTAGCAGCAAGTCGCCAAATTCTTTATTGAACCCCAGCTTTGAAGCGTGAAGCTGTCCTGGGCCCTACTTGCCCTAACTCCCCTGCTCCTAAGAATCACCGAAGTGCTTGTTACTAAGACAAGCTTTTGGAATACCCCCACCCAGCTGTGAACAGCAGTCTGTAATTTGGGTGCCCATGGTCTTGAACAACTGTGAACAACAACATCTCATACTTTGAGAAATGCTACACTTCTAGAGTTTTCCTTTCTTCCCCTTTCAATGATTCAGCATATTTCCAGTGTGTCTAGACACCAAAAGTGTTTCCAAACAACCACCCCTTCTCATGTTGTGCAGGCATGTTGGTACCATTTTTTGACCCCAGTAGGGATTGGAGAAGACTTACCCAGAAGCTGCTATGACCAGCCAAATGGGTCAGGCCACCTAGGCCACCGACCCTTCTCATCTCCTCTGCTGCTTCCCTTCATCACTGGGGCATTCTTCTCCTAACAGCCAGGAGCTTTGCTGCCCCCAGGGCCTGAGCCACCTACTTGGAGACACAACACTGCAGCCTGTGGCCTCAGCTCAGAGGCTTTGCTGAAGACACCGGATGCCTACCTGCTCTCCTACACAGGACATTTTCTTCTTGTTTTCTTGAAGTTAATTTAATAATACCTTTTACTTTTAAAATATACCCTTTGAAAAGCACATTCTATTGCTTATGTGTGTGTGTATGTGTGTGTTGCTTTAGTCTTGTCCGATTCTTTGATGATCCCATGGACTGTAGCCCGCTATGCTCCTCTGTCCATGGGATTCTCCAGGCAAGAATATTGGAGTGGGTTGTCATGCCCTCCTCCAGGGGATCTTCCTGACCCAGGTACATTCTTTACCTTCTGAGCCACCAGGGAAGCTACTTTCGCCTATTTGCCTGTACTTTGCTATTCTTATTTATATGACTTTGAACTTCTTTTCTTTTTTCACGCTGACCCTCTTTCTGTCTCAAAATTTTAAACCTCCATTTATTTTTACATCCTTTTTATCTTAGAATTAGGTTGAGATTAAAATTTTGTATTGCTACTTGCTTAATACTTGTCATTTTATGTCATTGTTGTTTAGTTGCTAAGCCCTGTCTTTTTTGAGACCCCATGGACTGTAGACTGCCAGCCTCCTCAGTCCATGGAATTCTTCAGGCAAGAATATTGGAGTAGGCAACCATTTCCTTCTGCAAGGGATCTTCCCTACCCAAGGATGGAACCCGCATTTCCTGCATTGGCAAGCAGATTCTTTACCATTGAGCCACCAGGGAAGCCCTGTCTTTTTATACTCAACTTCTAATTTCTCTTACTTAGCTATACATATATTTTTTTGTTCTATTTAGCCTCTTCCTTTTATTTGGCAACTGTCTTGATCTCTGCTTCTTTGCAACCTAAAATTCTTCTTAACTTTGATTTTCTCCTTCTTTGAATACTTTTATGCATAAATAGCTCCATTTACCTTGTGTTATTTGCTTTCAACCCTTTCCCTCTTTTTATTTACATTTTATGCTTTAATCTACACTTATAATCTTTCTTTACTCTTAATTCCTTAGTCTCTTGGTTGTTTCATTAGTCTTGCCTATTTTTTATATGTTCTAATTATTTTTTCCTTATACATTTTAATTTTTTCCATCATATTTTTAAAAATTTCCCTAGTTCTAATTTAGAGCTTTATGCTTAATCTCCTCATTTTGTGAATGGAATTGCTGAGATGCAGAGTTAGAAAAAACTTGCTCAAGATCTTAAGATGGGCAGTGATGGAACCGAAATAAGAAGCTGGCTCTATTGGTGACCAGTCTGGTGCTTTTCAAGCAAACCACTCCAATAACAATGACTATGCAAAGAGTACAGTCCCCTGGTGGCTCAGATCATAAAGAATCCACTTGCAAAGCAGGAGCTGCAGGAGACTCTGTTCAATCCCTCAGTCAGGAAGATTCCCTGAAGGAGAAAATGGCAACCCACTCCAGTATTCTTGCCTGGAGAATCCCATGGACAGAAGAGCCTGGTGGGCTAGAGTCCACGGGTCACAAAGAGTCAGACATGACCGAAGCAACTTAGTATGCACACATGTGCAAAAAGTACCCATTTTCTTTAAAATAAAGAATTCCAGGGACTTCCTTGGAGGTCCAGTGTTAAGACATCGCGCTTCTTCTACGAGGGGCGGGGTCGGCAGGGTGGAGGAGGTGGGTTCGATCCCTGGTCAGGGAACCCACATGCCTTGTGGCACAGCCAAAAAAATAGGAAAATAAAATACAATAAAATAAAGAAAGCCTGGGTAGCATCTCATTCAAGAACATTAGGTTTATAAGACATTAGAGTCAAGACTGTGATTCAGTGTCAGTGATCACCCTGGGAGAAGGTTTTTCTTGACCTTTCACTAAAAAAAACATGTGGAAATAATGTGAAAAAGGGAAAGCCAAGAATTGACTTTATTTGTAAAATACACAGAAAAACAGGGTGTGAAGTCAGAACACAATATGCAAACACTCTAAGCGAACAGACAACTCTAAGCCTCTGTTTTCTTGTTCCTAAAATGGAATCATCTGGCTATTCCTGCCATACTCACATTTTTGTTATGTTGATCAGATCAGAGCACCAACAGAAAAGTTCTTTGTAAACTTTGTGCCTAGTTGTTCTCATAATGCCTATAAAATTCAAGAGAAATATTAGAGGAATATTATTATAAAGAACACCACTTTTACTTTTTAAATATTAGTATGTATATTGGTTTATCTAAAAAGGGAAAGAATAAGATGTTATGCTACTCTAAATACTCCAAATCATATCCTCCCCTTCTTTTCTTATTTTTTTTATAAATCAGCTATTTATAAAATAGCTTTTATTGACTTTCTATTGTTTGATGCACATTTCCATCCAGTGCTCTTGGGTTTATAGTCCTGTGTTATATGCCTGCTTCATTCCTCAAGTTCTGATGGATTTTTTAAAATGAATATAACAATACCTTAAAGAAAAATACTTTATAAGAAACTCTGTCCTTAGACTCAAATTTGATCTTACCAATCAAGCAATGACTTCTGCAGCAAACTTGTGGTTTCTTCCCTGACCTATTTCTTACTTCTACATTCCCACCAACATTCCACTACAATCTTTGTGGAAGTTGACAGTGACAATGAGAACAAGCATTACCTTGCACATCTGGTATTCGAGACGATTTTTTAATTTCATTATCCAATAAACTTTTCAGACAGCAATCTTTCAGGGCCTTGGCATCTGGGGTGGTTATCTCCGAGGCAGAACGGGCTCAGCAGCAGCAAATTAATGGATTAAAATGCTGAGTAAATTCTCACTGGTGAGCAACGTGGGAGTATGGATGAGTTAAGTCAGGTGTTACTAATGAGGACAACAGATCAGGAACATTCTAGACCCGGAGGTGCCTCCCAGCCAGTGCTACAACCACCAGAAAATAACTAGAATAGAATTGTCACTTGGGACACACGTGTGGGAGCACCTGACCATCTTCTTGCCCTTTAGTATGAAGCCATAGGCAAGAAACCTATCCCTCGCTGTGATCTTACATGTGATCTCACAGGCCTTACTCTGATCTTACATGTCTTGGAAGGACAAAATTGCAAGGAACTTAGAACTTCAGTTAGAAGTTCTTCACTTAGAACTCACAACTTCCCGTCAGAGACCCTCAGGTCCCTGAGTGACTCAAGGTGGCCTGGAGGCCTGCATCAGCAGTGGAGCAAGAAGCTTCCTAGGACGACATTCTTTCCTCCCCATGTTTCTGACCTTCTTCACCCTGTACATCAATGACAAAACAGAGGCAACAGAGCCCACCCACAATGTTTGGTCTTACAACGTTGACCAAATGTATTTTTCCTTAAGGTAGTATTATATTCATTTTTAAAAATCCATCAGAACTTGAGGAATGAAGCAGGCCTATAGCATAGGACTATAAACCCAAGAGCTCTGGATGGAAATGTGTACCAAACAATAGAAAGTCAATAAAAGCTAATCTGATTTATAAAAAAAGAAGAAAAGAAGGGGAGGATATGATCTGGAGTATCGAGAGTTGCACAACACCCTATTCTTTCCCTTTTTGGATAAACCAATACACATTTGACCTGCAGTCTTACATTTGTCAGGGTAAGAGGCCTGTGTTCTTGCTGTAGCAAAGCAGAGCAATTTCTGCCTTCAGCTCAGCATAGGCCACCTGGGGAGACCTTAGAAAGAGAGAAGAAAGAGGAGTGACTGGAAGCGAGAAGACGGGGCAGGACACAACCTTAGGGTAGACTCCTCTTATGAGAGGAGACTGGCCACCACAAAGAAGGCTCCATCCTTCAGCAGTCTCGGACATCCCTAGAGGCCCAGCGGGTTGCTCCTAGGACCATGGACACTGTGCTATCTACAACATGGAAGCACGGAGGCGCTGAGCTTCATTAAAAAAAATTTTTTTTTCTGTTTTTTTGGCTGCCCTGGGTCTTCCTTATGGTGCTCTGACTTTCTTCGGTCATGGCAAGCTGGGGCTTCCCTTGATGCAGAGCATTGGTTCTAGAGCAAGCGGGCTCAGCAGGTTGTGGCACCAAGGCTCCAGAGTGCACACACCTCTCTAGTTGTAGCACGCAGGCTTAGTTGCTCCTTGGCATGTAGGCTCTTAGCTCCCCAACCAGGGATCGAACCAGTGTCCCCTGCACCAGAAGGCAGATTCTCAACTGCTGGACCACCCAGGAAGACCCTTGAGCTTCAATTTTTGATGTATTCATTTGAAAACCACTTCCTCTTCCCACCAACCACCACAAAGTGCTTCCCCAAACCCACTTGCCCTGTTCAAAGAGGGAAGGTGATTTCAAGATGTAAGGGAGAGAGATATTCCATTTGGGTTTATTTTTACCTGTCTTGCCACTGACGTTCCAAGTCTCTGAAGAGATGCCAGAGCCCACATTGGCTGTTTGTGAACAGTGAGGATTTTCTGAGGAGAGTTAGTGTTACTTGCTCAGTCTGTCTGACTCTTTGCAACCCCATGGAATGTAGCCCACCAGGCACCTCTGTCCATGGAGTTATTCTGGCAAGAATACTGGGGTGGGTTGCCATGCCCTCCTTCAGGGGATCTTCCCAATCCAGGGATCAAACCCAGGTCTTCCACATTGCAGGCAAATTCTTTACTGTTTGGGGCACCAGGGAAGCCCTTTCTGAGGAGAATGGGATTAACAAATATAGCTGAGTGTGTCTCTTCAAGTTCTACAAGACAAAAAAGCACCTGGTCAACAACTCGCCCACCACTGAGTTGCACCATCTGCCTGTTACAGTACATTCCTGGAACTCTTCTCTGTCTGGTAAACAGCTGTCACGAGAACCATTTCTCCCTGACACTGCTTCTTTTACTGGTGACCTATTGGTCAAGAGCACTGAGCAACATTGTTTGCTAAACCTCAATGATGACCTCATGATCTTCACTCCCAATTTATATATCAACCTCTCTTAGCACCCTGAAAATTAGGCAGCAAATGGTACAGAAGGCAGTGAAAGAAAATAGCACAGTGTCGGGAAATGATTAACTCACAGACATTAAAGAGACACAAACTCATAAATAGAACGATGCCCTGCAGAGTATTGTGGGCATTTAGGCACACTTGATATAAAAATGGTTAGGAACAGGGAATTTTAATTGACTTAATTTAAACTGAGATGACTCAAGAATTGCAAACAAAAACTTTCTGCATGCAGCAGCACCATTCAATTTAGACCGAATGGCCCAGTGATTAACTAATTTGAGACAGTGGCTCACTGATAAATTGCCATAGGTGCACATCTGTCAAAGGAATTTGTCACAGATTGTCAAACCCCCGTGATACGAATGACACACATCCACTCATTAGGTGGCACTTGTTCTTTTCATGAGCCTTCATTGACCTCAAGGACAAATAACACAAGCCCCAGGCTAAAAGAAGGAACAGAACTCACGTAGCTAGTCAACCTTGGGGGTCATAACTTTTGGAGAGGATGTTAGGAACAAAGAATCTGAGAGCAGAAAAATACTAAGAGCTGACATGTACTGAGAGCTGATGACATTCTGGGCTTTATTCTAAGCACTGTACCCATACTATCTTATTTAACCCTCACAACAATCCCTAGAGACTGATCCAGTCTTCATCTTTCATGTGACGAGACAGAGATTATCCAGTTTGTTCTATAGATGAAACTTAGAGGAGTTGAGCAAGACTTGTCCATAGTCAAAGAGCTAACCCTTTGGGGAGGGAAAACCCAAAGGACATCTCTTGACCCCAGTCCAGCACACCAAACCCTTGTAAGAGGGTGGCAAGAATTCATTTTACAAGGTTTACTGAGTTCAGAAAAGACATAAAACCATTCCAAGAAGGGGAAACTTTCCATCATGTCCAGAGTAATTGATGGCCAGTAGGCTAAAGGGGTCAGCCAGGTGACATCTGGACTGGCCAGAAGTAGAGACACAGCTGCTCTTCTTCTCCTCATGTTCTCTCTCAGACCAGCAGAGGCCTGGGGTGCTGGAAAGGGCTATTGGGACACCTGAGGAACTGGGCATCACTGTGTACAGCTTCTGAGCCACACTAGGAAAGCAAACTAAGAGGAAGCTTCTCGAGGAGGAGGAGTTAAACTAAGACCTCACCCTAACATGGCAGACAGGACAAATCTGGAGAGGAGGCAAAGGGATAGAAACAAAAGTAGGAGGTTCAAAGGGGCTGGTGAATTGGAAAGGTACCTACTAAACTGAAAACAGAGACATTGCTAACCAACTGTTGTGGCTGAAAGTGGTGGCAGAGGGTCATTCCAGCTTTATCTGTAGCCTACAAAATGTTCTCAGTGACAATAGTCTCATGTATTTATATTTAATTTGCCATTAAAATGAAGTATTTTTGAAAGGAGAAAAACAGATAAATGAAAAGTGAGGGCAGTGTCTAGACTTGTACAGCTATTGGGTAGCTTTTCAAGTGGTACCTGAGACTCCCAGTGTGAGTCACTGAATGGCAATTAAGGTCACTATATCAGTCCCAAAGGGGCTTCCCTGGTGGCTCAGCAGTAAAGAACCCACCTGCCAATGCAGGAAATACAAGAGAGAGATAAGCAGATATAAGGTTTAATCACTGGGTCAGGAAGATCGAAAGAAGTGGCAACCCACTCCAATATTCTTGCCTGGGAAATCTCATGGACAGAGAAGCCTGGCAGGCTACAGTCTGTTGGGTCACAAAGAGTCAGAGATGGCTTAGTGACTAAACAACAACAATCTGTCCAAGAAGTTAAGATAGTCACAGCCCCAGTGACCAGGGCTATTTCCTCTTCCCTGCACCTGGGGGCCATAGGTTTTCCTTTGGGAGGGAATCAAGAGGTCCCCCAGGGAGAGAGAGAGAGAGATTTTGAGGAATTGTCTCATGTGGTCGTGGATGCTTGGTGAGTCCAGAATATGATGGGGGAGGCCAGCAAGCTGGGAAGTCAGGAAGGAGTTAGAGTGTTGAGTCCAAAGCCTGAGAATTCCCTCTTGCTTAGGAGACGTCAAGTTTTTGTTCTATCAGACTTTCAACGGATTGGATGAGACCCACCCACATTCTGGAAGGCAACCCACTTTATTTAGTGTCTACTGATTTTAATACAAATCTCATCCAAACCCGTCACAGAAATATCCAGATTAATGTTTAATCAAATGTCTGGGCACTGTGGCCTGCCACGTTGAGACATCACATTAATCATCACAGCATGTAACCTTTGAGGACCTTAAGAAGATTGTCCTGTGCTGAGGCTAAGAGGGAAGGACATGGGGCAGGTTGTTTGTACCAGTTCTGTCTGTGGCAGCCAATAAATTAGCCTATTTCCTTTATTCCTTTTCTTTCTTTTAAACTTGCCCATTACTGAGTCAATTCAATGACTAATCCATAGGTGGGTTAGGAGCAACTAGTGCTTGCCTGGTGGCTCAGATGGCAAAGAATCAATGCAGGAGGCCTGGGTTCAATCCCTGAGTCGGGAAGATTCCCTGGAGAAGGAAATGGCAACCCACACTAGTATTCATGCCTGGAGAAGCCCATGGACAGAAGAATCTGGCAGGCTACAGTCCATAGGGTCCCCGAGTCAGACACAGCTAAGGGCTTAACACACATAAAAAGGGATTAGTAGATTCTTCTGACTAGCTCAGTGATCATGTAGCAACACTTAGACACTCTCAGATAATAAACCCAAATGCACACAGAGGCCTGGGGACCTCTTGACCGCCTCCCAAAGGCAAACCTGTGGCCCCCAGGTGCAGGGAAGAGGAAGTATCCCTGGTCACTGGGGCTGTGACTCTCTCGACTTCCTGGACAGATTACTGTTGGTCTTTAGTTCCAAAGTCATGTCCGACTCTTTTTGAAAGTGAGTGCCCCTGCTTTCTCTTCCTAAGCACCTGTGTAGTTTCTTTCATGGAAAGTAAACCCCACATGAGCAGATACTCTGTTTTGTTCATTGTTGTGACTAGTGCCTACAAAGATGTTCAGTAAATACTGCATTTATTGAATGTTAAATCAATAAATGTCCCAATGCCAGCCTCAGACTATTACAAGAAAGTAACTCTTTTTGAACTTCTTTCATTTGTTAAACAAATATTGAGTGCCTACTATGTACCAGGCACTCTCAAGCCGTGGCAGATAACAAGAAGGGCAAGATCTCCTCCACATTCATGGAACTTAAATGTGGTGAGGAAAGTGGACCATGATAGACTGTAGCCTATCACGCTCCTCTGTCCATAGGATTTTCCAGGCAAGAGTACTGGAGTGAGTTGCCATTTTCTCCTCCAGAGGATTTTTCTGACCCAGGGATTGAACCCGGGTCTCCTGCATTGTAGGCAGACGCTTAATCATCTGAGCCACCAGAGAAGTCCAAATAATAAAATAGTAACAATAAATTTAAATAACAAAATAATTTCAATATTTGATATTTTAATAATTAGATATTTTGACTAGACATTTCAATTTATTAAATGTTTAATTTTTAATAAATAATGGTAAATCAGATTTCAAGCATAGATCTATAAAGAAAATAAAGCAAAGTAACAGGCCTGAGAATGAGTTGGGGGGTAGGTTGTGCCCACCTTAAGAAGCCTGCTTGGAGAGCCTTGTTGAATCCTCAAGGGAATGTAAAGGAGCCAACCTCAGACAAACCTGGGGTGGAGTGCTGTAGGCAGAGCAACGTCAAGTACAAAGCTGAGACTGGAACATGTTAACCAAGTCTGAGGACAGTGTGGCTAAGCCCAGAGAAGGAGGGCAGTAAAAGGCTAGGTCAGTGTCAGGGAAGGTTATATCAAATCAGCCTCTCAGGCTGTGCTGACCAGTGTGGGTTTGCTTCTAAGGGTGACAGGGAAGTCTTTGGAGACTTTTAAGCAAGGGGTATTACTTTCTGGTGCATGAGCCATAAGAGCTGTGGGTTTGATCCTGGATCAGGAAGAGATCCCTGGAGGAGGGCATGGCAACTCACTCCAGAATTCTTGCCTGGAGAATCCCATGGACAGAGGAGTCCATGGGGCCATCAAGAGTCAGACACCACTGAAGCGACTTAGCATGCATGCCTTACTGTCTGGTTTACTTTTAAAATCACCATTGGCTTCTCTGTCAAAAAGAGACTATAGGATGAGACTGGGGGCAGGGAAGCCAGGCTGGGAAGTCACATTCAGGACAGATACTGGTGGGATGGATCAGAGTGGGATCTGTGGAGAGGGTGAGAAGAGGCAGGCTACAATAAGGACAAACTTGACTCAGAAATCTTAAAATACACTGGCTTTCTTCAGAATCTAGGACCTCCCAATATTCTTCCCGCACTCCTGTGTTGGCCCAGTTTGAACCCATTTTATTTGGTTCTCCAGAGATGCCTTTCAGACACGACTGAGCGACTTCACTTTCACTTTTCACTTTCATGCATTGGAGAAGGAAATGGCAACCCACTCCAGTGTTCTTGCCTGGAGAAGCCCAGGGATGGGGGAGCCTGGTGGGCTGCCTTGTATGGGGTCGCAGAGTCAGACACGACTGAAGCGACTTAGCAGCAGCAGCAGCAGCAGCAGCAGCAGAGATGCCTTTGCACTTCTCCATACCTGAGCCTATCAGAGAGGGATGCAGCATGCTAAGAGAGTGAGTTGTCTTTTTTCCATTTATAGAAATAAACTCTCATTTCACTCAAAGTAAAGATACTATGGGGTTTCCCAGGTGGCTCAGCCTGTAAAGAACCCACCTGCCAATGCAGAAGAAGCAGAAGTGGATTCGATCCCTGGGTGGGGAAGATCCTTTGGAGAAGGGAATGGCTACCCACTCCAGTCTTCTTGCCTGGAGAATCCCCATGGACAGAGGAGCCTGGCAAGCTGCAGTCCATGGGGTCACAAAAAGTCAGACATGACTGAGCAACTGGGAGGACAAAGATAACACAGAAGAAAGGAGGGGAAGCTCTTTTCCATCCTTGAAAAACTCTCTCCAGTTAGAGCCACTGGTGCCTACTATGAAGATTAAATTAATCAAGAAGTAATCAGAATATGACTTCAAGTGTTTAAAAAGTGAATCCTAAAAAAACAAACAAAACCCACCACACAGAGCTGGTTTTATACCACCCACAGGGCACCTCTGGGTGATTCTAGGCACTGGTGTACCTCATTGGGTGGCCCCCATCCCGCCAGCAAAGCAAGAAAAGGCTGACTTTATCTCACAACCAGGGAAACATGGAGACAACTCCAGGCAACCGGACCCGCCGCTCCTCGGGTGGATGCTAAGGTAGACTCTCCTGAGAGGCTGAAATACATTATCAGTTCTCCGAGAGCTAAATGCCAATGCAGTCACTGTTAACAATTCCTCCACCCTACAACTGGAGATAAAGTTCCAGCCCATCCCTAAAAGGTGCAGAGATTACTTATTTCTGAGTAAGAGCAGAACAGGAGAGGTCTGGGCTAAACCAGAGGAAACTGGTCTGGGTGGCTTAAGGTCCCGCATCCCGGGTTAACGAATAGCAGGGAGCACTTCCAATGGAGAGAACAGCTACCCTGCGTGCGCTGCGTGGCTCCAACCTAGTAAAAGTTAAAGGTTTCCTGACCTCACGCCGCACTCAAGACCATCTCTTAAAAGGTAAATTCCAAAAACAAAGGTTGGTAAACAGAGGGGACTATTATTTTTGACAGCAGCACGAAGACTTTCTGGCAGAATATCATGTCACTGGAAAATGATTGCTAAGGAGTCGTCTCCTGATTTAAGACGCTCTGACAATGGCTGTAGGCATCACCCGCTGAAACTAGAGCAGAAAGCCAGGAGCCAGGCTGTGCACGAAGAGGAGTGAAGCTACCTGGGGTCTTCAAAGTCTGATTTCAAAACTGCCCCCTAAAGCGTGGCTGTGCAACGGAGAGTGCCTTCTGTTGTGATTGAACTGGTTAATGCGTGCAAAGTGCTGAGACCAGCACCTGGCACCAAGCAAGAACTCATAAAGATTAACTATCTTTGCTAATAATACTCGTTCATGCCTTTCCACCAAGAAATTACTGTATTGTTGTCTATAGTTACATTTATCTCTCCATATGCATTATGAGCTCTGAAGTCTCTTTTGATATCGTGCATTGCAGAGCCTGGGACTGTGAGTTGAAATGAATTATTGACTCACTTGCATTATCTGGTAGAAGTGACAGAAATGGAAAGAGGGCAGAGAAATAAAAGACAAATGAAGTCTGAGTTTCCTTTACATCCTCACCCTCTGTTTCTCTGTAACATCCCTCATTTAGCAGCTGTTTGTTACATTTTCTTTGTTGGACACTGGTTCCAGTTGAGCCTCAGTGGAGTCAGTAACACTCTCTGCTAGACACAGTTCAAGCTCAACCGAATGAGATGTCACCCGTCTCCCCACAAGGACTAGACATCACAGAGGATACACAGAAGGGCACAAGCCCAAGCCCTGTGAGCAGGTTTATTTGAGACCTCTCCACTACTGCCCCTGACAGGTACTTCCTGACATACACTGAACCAATAACAGTAATAGCAAAAACAACAGCAACCAACAGTTGCTGAGCACTTATTCTTTCATATATTACCACATTTAACCCAATCAATAAAAGTGTATATTCTGTTCTTTTGTTGTGTGAAAAAACTAAGGCACAGAAAAGTCTCATGCTTAAGGTGACACCACTAGAAAAATGGTGAGATTCAAACCCAAGTTCATGACTGTCCAAGTTCATTCAGGTAACCACTCAAGCCTACAGTGACCCCTGACCACACAGTCTGGCTCTGAAGCAGAAGCACCACAGCACTGGTTCTCTGCAGGGCGTCTGCCTCCTGCGCGCCTGTCTTTCTTGTCCGCACAACAGACCAGGGCAGCCCAGCATATCTCATTTTCTATAAAAGACTCTATAAGCTTTCTTTTTCACTTGCCCCTGGTTACTGCCCCACTTAGCACGTGCCTTAAAACACAACCATCTCTGGTTTGTAACTTACACAGAAGAAACCTGCTCCCATTTTCTTTCCTGGTGGAACAAAGACATTGAAGCCACAGGTAACAGAGGCAAAGCATTTATTGATTAGATTCTCATCAATATTCACCTCTGCCCAAGATTAGACTTGGCCTCATGCCTCCTAGCCTGGCCCCTCCTATTCTAATGTATAACTAGTCTCAGAAAGCTGGAGAAGGACAGTCAGAAGCTGGCCACTGCATCTGCCACTCTAGACCTGGAATTAAGAGGAGGACTCCGGCCCATAAAATGACAGAAGACAAGGTACAGTTGTTTTATGTCCATTTGAGGACACGAATAGGGAAGTCTGTTCAAGTCAGTGAGCATATTGAGGATTCTGTAGGAGTATATTGAAGATTTGGGGAATGTTGGGTGTAGCTACTACAGATGAACCCTTCTTCTCTTGGCCAATTGATAGTTAATTTAGCTGCTAAAAAATCGTTTTTTTTTTTCAGTAATTGGGAGTTTAAGAATATTTGCTCTGTTTTCTGACTAGCCTGTGTAATGTTTTCTCAAGTGGTATGGCATAACCATATTACTGAAGGAATGTGCAAAAAAAGGGCACTTTAACCCAAATCTAACTAATCATGAAACTGATCTGAAATCTTAAAAAATATCAATATATGAGAATGACTGTCCTAGATTAAAGGAGACTATAAAGGACTATTCTAGATTAAGAGAGACAAAGAAGAACTGACAGCCAAATGCAACAAGTGAGCTTAGATTGTGGAAGGAAGAAGAAAACAGCTCCAAGGGACAATATGGGGATAGAACTTGTGGGTATATTAGAAATATTTCATAACTACTACATTCTTGGATATGATAATAGTATTACAATTATAATAGGAGTAGGAGAATGTCTTTTTCTTGGTGAGAACATGCTGAAGGATTTAAGAGTAAAGTGACATAACATCTGATACTTATTTTCGAATGATTTGCCCAATAACACACACAGACACACACAATGAGAATGAAACAAATGTAAAGGCTAACCATTGGTGAACACAGGTGAAGGTTATGGAGTGTTCACTGCACGACTCTTTCAATTTCTCTGCAGAAAAATACTTTTCAAAACAAAAACTTGAAAAGAGAAAGGGTATAGTGCTATTGCTCCCTTATAAGTGTCCCCCAACCAAATCACAATCATACAAGTAGGTAAATGGGTGTTCGAGGAGGGCCCTCTGAGTTCTGATCTGGTGTAACTTACTCTGCCGAGCCTTTCTTCATGTCAGTAAGTGACAAGGCTAGGAGCACAGGCTTTGTGGTCATGATCCTAGATTGGGAGTGTGCTAATGTTGCCTACCTGCTGTGATATGAGGGTTAAGTTTTTTGATTGGCCTATCTACCAATTGAGATTTTAAGAATATTTGCTCTGTTTTCTGACTAGTCTGTGTAATGTTTTCTCAAATGGTTTTTCTGACTTGCAACAAATTAAAAACACGTTGGAATCGAACATAAGGATATAGTATGGGAGATAGGGATTATAATAGTTCTTTACTGTGTGGGGCTTCCCCAGTAGCTCAGACGGTAAAGTGTCTGCCTGCAATGCAGGGCACCTGGGTTCGATACCTGGGTTGGGAAGATCCCCTGGAGAAGGAAATGGCAACCCACTCCAGTACCCTTGCCTAGAAAATCCCACGGATGGAGGAGCCTAGTAGGCTACAGTCCATGGGGTCGCAAAGAGTCAGACACAACTGAGTGACTTGACTTTCTTTCTTTCTTTCTTTTTACTGTATGGGAGTAATTAAATGAGATAATATTAGAGAAACTCAGATGACAAACAGTTTACTACCAATAGCTGTGTGTTTGTACAATGTATATTTAAGGAATACTAACTAGGATTTCATGATTTCTTATTACAGCCCAGGATACAGCTGAAGTAGATAAAACTTTAAAAGCAATATAAAGATAAATATTGAGTTAATAACTATACAGATATTATGTAGATTTGGCAAAAAAAATCATGAAGGTAGCGTTCAAACAACTGAAGTTTGGTAGATACTGCAAAACAGAAGGTGCTTGTCCACAGTGCCTGGCACAGAGAAGATACTCAAGTTTCATTTAAAGTGATTATTACCTTCCCTTGGGAGCCCTAGAAATTGTGCTATAGCACTTCTCTTGAGAATTAAAGAATTGGCTAAAAAGGGAACCCAGAAAGAATGAGAACTAATGTAAAGCACTCTGTCACCTTTGTAAATTCACCCAGGTTGAAAGGAGCTAAGCAGGAGACTGAGGGGTAGGAGCCCTGGATTCTCACTCTGGATATAGCCAGTAATGCGTTGTATAACTTAAAGGACTTGGATTCTCCAACTGAAAAAAGGATTAGACTAGAATCCATTGCTCTCAAAGGTCCCTTGAAACTTGAAAATTCTATAGCTTGAGAAACTCCTGGACTTTTCCAAAGTTGAGTGCAAGATCGCCTTTGACTCGATGTTTGTGGTATTTTGTAGAGGAAACAGTACAAGCTTCTCCTCCCGGCCTAGTCAATCAATAGCTGCTGAAAATCTGAAAATCATTTTGTTTAGCAGTGGGAGTTTAAGATGAGCTTTTGGTTCTAATAAAAGAGTATCTGTTATTTACCAGCTATGTGTGTTGGGAATACCACTTAGTCTCTGAGCCCTGGTTTCCTCACCTGCAAAATGGGGATATTTTATAGTAGTGTTGTGAAAATTGTATGTTTGAAAAATTGACAGGTGGTTTTTTTGGCAAGAGTGATGAACAAGATGATAATGATGTGATTAAAAATCAGTTGCTTTATAGCCCTTTTACTGTTTATAGGAAGAGCATAGTGTGTGTCTTATTCAGTCTTTATAATAAGTCTATGCATAACTGCTGCTGCTGCTGCTGAGTCGCTTCAGTCGTGTCCGACTCTTTGCGGCCCCATAGATGGCCTCCCACCAGGCTCCTCTGTCCCTGGGATTCTCCAGGCAAGAACACTGGAGTGGGTTGCCATTTCCCTCTCCAATGCATGAAAGTGAAAAGCGAAAGTGAAGTCGCTCAATCGTGTCCAACTCTTAGTGACCCCATGGTCTGCAGCCCACCAGGCTCCTCCATCCATGGGATTTTCCAGGCAAGAGTACTGGAGTGGGGTGCCACTGCCTTCTCTGCTATGCATAACTATTATACCCATTTTGGGGGCAAAGAAACTGACAGTTGGGGATGTTAAGGGCCTGGATGGGACTCTTATAGGTTTTCTGACTCCCAAGTTTTGTTTTTCCTGATGGACTCCATCTGACCTCTAAGTCACAAAATAAACACCACATTTTGTTCTATGTTAAGGTTTACCCTACTTGCCCACATTCTTTTCTTCTACATTTATCCAGCAGCATATTTTTAATTGGATATAGAGCATAGCTTTCTTTAACTTAAAATTATTAAGCTCCCAATGTCTTTCAAAAAGTGCAGACTTGATACTTTGCTGCCTATGAAAACGAAGAAGGTAATGGCACCCCACTCCAGTACTCTTGCCTGGAAAATCCCATGGACGGAGGAGCCTGGTGCTGCAGTTCCTGGGGTTGCTGCGAGTCGGATACGACTGAGCGGCTTCGCTTTCACTTTTCACTTTCATCATTGGAGAAGGAAACGGCAACCCACTCCAGTGTTCTTGCCTGGAGAATCCCAGGGACGGGGAGCCTGGTGGGCTGCTGTCTATGGGGTCGCACAGAGTCGGACACGACTGAAGTGACTTAGCAGCAGCAGCAGCCTATGAAAGGTTGAGAAAAGACTTGAATATCTTCTACCACTTGGTGGTTACAGGCCTTCAGACAAGGTCCTTACCCTTTCTGTATCAGTTTTCCCATAGGTAAAACGGTAGAATTCCAACCTACAAGGTTATTGAGAGAAAAGACAAACCAGTTAGATCACAGAGCCTGGACAGAGTGAGCTCCCAGCTAAGTTATCACTAGCTCCTATGCTTATTTGTGGGTCAGTCTCTTGGATGATAGATTGAATGAATTAGGGTTAATGGGCTAATTCAAATGTAGTAGTTTTCAGAAATTCTCCCTCTCATAAACAAAACTTTCTCTGACCAAATCTAACCACATAGAGGGTTGACTACAAATGTTACCTCTTTTTATTTGACAATGGAAAAGGAAAAGATGAGACGCAAAGAGCCAGTTCAGAATGGAGTTCAGAGAGGGAAATCAAGCCTGAAAGTAAGAGATACAAAACAAAAAAAGAAAATGCAATCAAACAGTTCCAGAGACTTCAATATTTGGAATGATCGCTTCAGTTGGGAATTCAAATAACCCGCTTAAAATAAATGAGATTGCTCCTTATCTGACCAAAAATTTCTCTCTCGAGGAGTTAAAGTGGGGAACTACAGGCCATAGGGTGGCAGGACCAGAGCCTTCACTAAAGAAAAGAAGCCAGGAAGACCAGAGGACAAAGATTTTAAGAATAGTCTACGATTTCTAAACATTTAAAACCTCTCCTGAGTGGGACGAGTGAAGAAAGTAGCATTGACATATGTACACTATCATGTGTGAAATAGGTGGCAGGTGGGAAGTTGCTATACAACACAGGGAGCCCAGCCTGGTGCTCTGTGATGACCTAGAGGGGTGGGCTGGGAGGAGGGGATGGAGGCTCAGGAGGGAGGAGCTCCAGTTCCAGTTCCGGTTCAGTCGTTCATTCATATCTGACTCTTTGTGACCCCATGGACTACAGGATGGCAGACTTCCCTGTCCATCACCAACTCCTGGAGTTTACTCAAACTCATGTCCATTGAGTCAGTGATGCCATCCAACCATCTCATCCTCTGTCGTCCCCTTCTCCTCCCACCTTCAATCATTCCTAGCATCAGGTCTGAAAATGAGTTAGTTCCTCAAATCAAGTGGCCAAAGTATTGGAGTTTCCTCTTTAGCATCGGTCCTTCCAATGAATATTCAGGACTGATCTCCCTTAGGATGGACTGGTTGGATCTCTGTGCTGTCCAAGGGACTCTCAAGAGTCTTCTCCAACACCACAGTTCAAAAGCATCAATTCTTCAGCACTCAGCTTTCTTTATAGTTCAACTCACACATTCATACATGACTACCAGAAAATCCCATGGATGGAGAAGCCTGGTAGGCTGCAGTCCATGGGGTCACTAGGAGTTGGACACGACTGAAGTGGCTTAGCAGCAGCAGCAACTAGAAAAACCAAAGCTTTGACTAGATGGAACTTTGTTGATATATATATATATATATATATATATATATATATATATATGGCTGATTCAAGTTGTATGACAGAAACCAAAACAACATTTTAAAGCAATTCTCTTACAATTAAAAAATAAATTAAAAAACCTCTCTTTCCTGTCTCCTTCTCAGTGGTATTTTTTGTTATCTTTAGGTGGAAGAAAGTGATCTTAGGGGCAACTCCAGCATTCCTACAGCAATGGCTTAGAACAATTTAATTGGGAGGTAATGAAACGGGAGTTCTATCTTTAAAAATTAACTTATTTTTGTCAAAGAAATGTAGGAACAGCTAACACTGTTGTGACTGAGACTCATTTGGAGTGTCAGAGGAAGGCTGATGGAGTGCGTGTGTGTGTGTGTGTGTGTGTCCATATGCAAGCACATGCACTCGGTCGTATCCACTCTTTGAAACTCTCTGGACTGTAGCCTCGAGCTTCCCAGGGTGCTAATGTAAAGAACCCACCTGCTGATGTAAGAGCTGTAAGAGGTGCGGATTCAATCCCTGGGTCACAAAGAAACCCTGGAGAAGGGAAAACCCGCTCCAGTAGTCTGACCTGGAGAATCCCCATGGATGGAGGAGCCAGGCAGGTTACAGTCCATAGGGTCACAAAGAGTTGGACATGACTGAAGCGATTTAGCACGCAGCATGCACAGATTGTAGCCTGCCAGGCTCCTCTGTCTGTGGAATTTTCGAGGCAAGAATACTGGCGCAGGTTGCCATTTCCTCCTGCAGGGAATCTTCTCGACCCAGGGATCAAACCCGCGTCTCTTGGGTCTCCTGCATTGGCAGGTGGATTCTTTACCGCTGCACCACCTGGGTACAGCAGGCCAAACCTGCTACCGCCACTGCCTTCCCCCCAACTTCCATTCCCGCTCACCACTGCCATGGTCCCTGGTTGCACTCAAAATAAGAGAGGAACCATATGCTTGTCTGGTAGGGACCGGAGAGCCAGCAGAGAGCAGAAGCCTGGGGTGGGAGGGGCGTCACTAAGACACCGGGTGCTGGGAGACCCTGCCGCTGGAGGGACAGGGGATGTGGGGAGGAAACTGGGAGAGCATATTGTGGCTCTGGGCTTGGTGTTGGGTAGAACCTAAGGTTCTTCAGCTAAGCTACAGAGGAGCAGTTGAGTAGCCTTTGTTTGTTTTTTCAATTTTTGCCAAAAACTTCACAAAAGTCTTCTGTGGGTGTGTGAGGATGGCGGGCATTTGTGTGGTGAGTGGTAGGAAAATGCGCTTGGAATTGGTGGGTGTTTGGTCATTTGGCTTCAGCATCAAAATTGGCAAATTCGATGAATATGTGCACTCTTGGATATTTTTTCCAATTTAGGAAAATTAGGATCCTAGATTTTCAGATATGTTTGGCTTTTGAATGTCTTCTGATTCGTGAGAAATTCAAAATAACCAAGTAATTAAAAGCATAGGTTCTAGATCCAAATCATTATTCTACAACTTACTGGCTGTAAGACCTTAACCTAGCCTGCTGCTGCTGCTGCTAAGTCGCTTCAGTCGTGTCTGACTCTGTGCGACCCCATAGACGGCAGCCCAATAGGCCCCTCCGTCCCTGGGATTCTCCAGGCAAGAACACTGGAGTGGGTTGCCATTTCCTTCTCCAATGTGTGAAAGTGAAATGTGAAAGTGAAGTTGCTCAGTCATGTCCGACTCTTAGCAACCCCATGGACTGCAGCCTACCAGGCTCCTCTGCCCATGGGATTTTCCAGCAAGAGTACTGGAGTGGGGTGCCATAACCTAGCCTAGTTACCTATAAAATAGGGATACTAATGGTACTGTTGTGAGGAGTGCTGTTGGCAGAATAAGAGCCCTCAAAAGATACTCTTAACTGTCCCTGGTTGTGTCCTTTGTCCCATGTGAATCTGTTACCTTACACAGAAAAAAGGGCCTTCCAAACATCTTTACTGTTATGGACCTTGAGATAGGGAGATTCTGTTATGAAGATGAAGGAAGGGCACAACTAATCAAGGGATGTTGTGGCCTCCAGAGCTGGGAATGGCCCTTGCTTTACAGCCAGCACAGACTCTGGTCCTTCAACAAGAAGGACCAAAATTCTATCCACTCAAATTTTCCTCTACATCCTCCAGAGAAGAACACAGCTTGCCAACACCTTAATTATAGTCTGGTGAGACTAGTATCAGACTTTTGACCTACAAGAACTGTAAAGTAATACATTTGTGTTACTTAAGCCACTAGTTTGTTGATTTTTTTGTAATAGTGACAAGAGAAAACTATTACACACACACACACACACACACAGTGTGTGTGTGAAGAGATACTAAATCACTTGAGTCATGTCTGATTCTGTCCTTCCCCATGGTCTGTAGTCCGCCAGGCTCCTCTGTCCAAGGGATTCTCCAGGCAAGAATACTGGAGTGGGTTGCCATTTCTTCCTCCAGGGGATCTTCCCGACCCAGGGATTGAACCCACATCTGTCTCCTGCATTGGCAGGCGGGCTCTCCACCGCCAGCACCACCTAGGAAGCCCCTTGTCTTATAGGAGAGGAGATTTAATGACAAAGATGAGAATGCAGAACCATGTATGACAGAGAGCAGGTGCACAACAGTCTTTCAGGAGAAAACATTAGCCTGCCAAGGGCAGAGCTGAGCGCTGTGGGAAGAGGTGGTCTCCAGCCAGCGGCTTCTGGGCCTCCTGCCTTGCTGCTCTTCTGCACTCTGTAACTTCCATGCCCAGCCCTCTTGGTTGCATTTCTGGTTTGGTTCTCAAGTTCAAGTTTCCGGGTGCTACTTACAACTCTGCACATACAGCATCATGCTTCCATGTCAAGATGCAAAGTAAGTGACTTCATTTGTAAAGCAGTTCTTGGAGACAATTTAGTATCGTGTCCTGTGGGCGCTTCTTTAAACATATATGCCCTGATCCCATCACTTAGGGTTTTTTGTTATCTGAAAATTTTTTCATGCTTCCCAGTACACGCTGAGTCTGACACAAGGAACCCATCATATCTCCTATCTCAAAACCCTGCCTATTCATATAAAGAACTCAGATTCCCTTGTAGCTCAGTAAAGAATCCAGCTGCAATGCAGGAGAAGCCTGGAGAAGGCATTGGCTAGCCACTTCAGTATTCTTGAACTTCCCGGGTAACTCAGACGGTAAAGAATTCGTGTGCAATGCGGGAGACCTGGGTTGGGAAGATCCCCTGGAGAAGGGCATGGCAACCCACTCCAGTATTCTTGCCTGGAGAATCCCATGGACAGAGGAGCCTGACAGGCTATCGTCCATGGGGTTGCAGAGTCAGACACAACTGAAGCGACTTAGCACATACACATGTGGAGAAGGATGTTTGGTTCCTTCCCTGGAGGAAGCTGTCCCAGACTTTTTGCTGCTTTGGCAGTATAGGGGAAATGAAAGACACCCACAGTCCCATATGAATGAGCCCTGCCAGGAACATAGGGGTATATGATGAGTAAGTATCAAGTGGCAAGAACCAGCCCATGGAAACTGTCAGAAGCCCATGCTGCAGACTGATGGGTGGTGGGTAACTGGAATTGCCTGGTGTTTCCCAGCCCTGTGTTCCATTCCCCGCAGGTCACCGGGACCTTGGTTTTGGCTGTCTTCACTGCTGTGCTGAGTTCCTTCCAGTTTGGATATGACATTGGTGTGATCAATGCACCTCAACAGGCAAGTGAAACATACAAGTTCTCTTTTTGGCAATTTCTGTCAGTGGCAGAAAGATATCAGCTCCTCATCCAGAGAGATAGAATGTGCCCACATGGGGAACATGTGGTAATCCGGTCTTCTGTCAGGTACCACGTGCGTGATTCCAACGCTGATAACTTGACCTTTACTCCTCATTTAATAACCCTCATAGAAAAAGAAAGAGTAATGAATAATTCTTGATCTCTGATTCTGCTGTTCGCTGAGCTCACAGAAAACTTCAGCCAGAATACCACGTGCCAAAAGGATTTAAAAAAAAAAAACAAAAAAAGGCTTAAGAGCTTATTGCAGCATATATTCAGAGCTCCTAGCCAAAAATGGATAGAAATGCCAGGGTGTAAGAAGAAACAGTGGAAGTATAGGTTTTTTTCAGTGCAGGAACATGTACCGAGCACCAACTCACTGTGTGTCAGGAGCCAACATAGGCTCTCCCCTGCTGATTCGCCCAACAACCTGGTTATGCCCATTTTTTGTCCAGATCAAAGCATTTTGGAGCCTTGGGTGGGGAGGGGGTGGAATCAGATAAAGGTAGTTAAAAGGTACAAACTTTTAACTGTAAGATAAGTAAGTACTAGAGAAGTGATGTTCAACATGACAAATGTAACTAAATATAGCTAATACAGCTGTGTGCTATATATGAAAGTTGTTAAGAGGGTAAATCCTGAGTTCTCATCACAAGAAAAAAAAAAATAGACAAGCAAAGGAGAAACTCTGTAGGAGCCTAACACTGGAAAGATTCTAGTCCTTCCCTCTACGTCAGTCTCCCATGTGTGATCCAAAGTAAAATAATATAAACCTTTTAAATAAGTCAAGAAGTCCAACAAAGTTTGGGTTTTCTCCACGTTGACTCTTTGGGTATTTTTAATATTGGATACTTTCTATCATTTTTCACTTTTACCGTATGCATCCCTACTCTGGTTTCCAGGAAATACACAGGAGAGAGATGTCATTTGTCTCAGATCCCACAGCCTGTAAGTGGGGGAAATCAGGACTTTACTCCCTTCCCTAATTCAGACCATCAGGCCACTTAGGGTGGGACTGATATTGTGTTCCTCTTCTTAACACCAGTGCCAAGCACAGTGATTGATATAAACATAAAGCGTTTAGTGAATGAAGAAGAGGGAGAGAGACAGAGAGGAGAAGCTGGGGAAAGGGATGGCATAAGGTGACAATACCAGCTTCTGCTGGGTGTTCTCTGTGAACCCATCGTATTTCGTCTGCTTCTCTTAACATAGTGGACTCTAAGGAAGATGTAAGAGACTACAGGGTGTGAATGTGTGAATGTGTACTTGCCAAGTCCGTCTGTTGAAAAGGGTTGCTCCTTGGACCAAAAGATGCTCTCTGGTTAGGCACCACATAGCATCATGAATGTGGCAGGTCTTGCCAAGGCTGAGAGATTTAAGGAATCACTCTAGGGGGTCATATCTTTTTTTCTGTGGCGGATAACATGTGCCAATGTAGCAGGATTCCTGAAATTTGGCATTGGTAGAACCTTTTCTCTCCTTGGAGAACTTTTCAAATCCTTATTTAAACCATCCTCTTCAGTGTTAGACGTAAAAATTAACCTAAGGTTCCCCTCCTCTAATCCAAGTCCTAGAGCCAGACATGACAACAGAGGTCATCCCTCTCCAGCATCAGGATTAGTGCCCCTCTATAGCCCCTTCCATCTGTATTTAAAGAGCTGTTTAAACACTGTTGTGTAAGAAGAATTTGTTTTTTATTAGCAGAATGACATTTGGGATTATTTTAGGGTATTTTTAAATCACATTTTTTTTATGACTGTGAATATTATGCATACCTGTTGCAGAAAGTTTCAGAAAGAAAACCATTAATGATTATTCATGTAGGGCAAACTGCTGAAAACATCTGGGCTATTTCCTTTCAGCCTTTCTTCTGTGTATATTATCCATATAGAGTGACCTTCCCATGAGGCAAAGGTCTGGATTGGAGTTCTTTTA
The DNA here is from genome assembly GCF_016772045.2 of Ovis aries. Classification (NCBI taxonomy): domain Eukaryota; kingdom Metazoa; phylum Chordata; class Mammalia; order Artiodactyla; family Bovidae; genus Ovis; species Ovis aries. The sequence goes on from NC_056054.1 coordinate 217,147,241, forward strand.
TCATAAGAGGATGTAAGTTCTCTCCTTCATCAGCTGACTTTACCACATAGGACTTTGCCCAGGTCTGGCAGCCTAGGACAGCTGCATTCCAGGTCATTGTTAGAGGTCCTCCCAGCCCACTGCTGCCAAGTGGTGACCAAATCATCCGGAGGAATGGCATGGAAGAAGGAAGAGCCGGAAGGATGTGCCTTTACTCAATTATACTTTTGTTTGAGTTTGCCTCTACTGAAACATTATAAAATATGGCTCTGTGAAATCTAGTTTTGAACACTGTTTACTCTGTTACCTACTGCACTCTGAGGATCCACACAAGACACTTCCTTTAGGTCCCAATACCTTCTCAGCCACTTCTGAGTTGGTTTTGATCTTCAGAATTCACCCATATACATGATTGTTTTCCTCTCTTTTCACTGGCTGCTGGGAAACTTATTAATAAATATGTAGCTCACCTAAAGCAAGGATAGAGCACCTGGTGTTTGAATTTTGTATGCTAACTTTATTTTTGGCCTCAACTTTCTCAAACTTTTTTCTTATATCCACTTTTTTGTTTCTGTTAAAATATTTACAGTAGCCAATTTAAATCCTGCTATGCAGGGCTAACAGTGGCATGGAAATGTATCTTTTCAGCTTGCAGGATAGTTTCAATATGGACAGTTGCCAATCTTTAAAACTTGAAGAATTTTACATAAAAATACACGTCTGGCTTCTCTTTAAAAATTAAAGGCCATGCAATGCTAGTCTCCAATTGCAGCTTCCTCCTTCAGATGGGACAAAGAAATCCTGCCCACTCAGTATTCTATTCCCAATAGTTGTTGTTTAGCCACTGAGTCGTATCAGACTCTTTGTGACTCCATAGACTGTAGCCCACCAGGCTCCTCTGTCCATGGGATTTCCCAGGCAAGAATACTGGTGTGGGTTGCCATTCCCTTCTCCAGGGATCTTCCTGACTCAGGGATTGAACCCATGTCTCCTACATTAGCAAGCAGATTCTTTACCCCTGGAGCCCATATTCTCAATAGTGTAGACTATATTTCAGCCCTCAAGTTATCAAGCTTCTTCTTGCTTCCTTGACTTGTTTGTTCCTGCCAGGTTCCTGTTGGCACTGGAATCTGTGACCTGTTTTATAGGATGTGGTCAACTGTAAGCAATCTATATGCATTAGTATGTGCATAACACACATAATTGAAATAATCCTGCTTGAACACCTAACAAATACTTTCAAGGAAAAACAAGCCAAAAATATATAGAATGTTTGAAATATTTCAGCTATTTTTCTTTATTTTATCTCCTTAGGTAATTATAACCCACTATAGACATGTTCTCGGTGTTTCACTGGATGACGGAATAGCTATCAACAACTATGCTCTCAACAGTACAAAGGAATTGCCCACAAGCCCAGGAGGTCCAACACCAGTCTCTTGGGCTGAGGAAGAGGCTATGACGTCAGCTAGCCTCATCACCATGTTCTGGTCCCTGTCTGTGTCCAGCTTTGCAGTTGGTGGAATGATTGCATCGTTCTTTGGAGGGTTGCTTGGGGACAAGCTTGGAAGGTAGGCAAATTTCATAAATAAGCGTACACACAGAAAAGTCACTATTTGGGGTTTCAGAATTTGTTTAGAAAGAAATAATCTTCCATTTTGTGGGATAGTTTTGGAGTTGTTTTTTTCAATTCATGACCTTATGAGTTAGGTTGGTATGGGACCAAATAAGGGCTTCCCTGGTGTCTTAGATGGTAAAAATTCTGAATGCAATGCAGGAGACCCAGATTTGATCCCTGGGTCAGGAAGTTCCCTTGGGAAAAGAAATAGCAACCCACTCCAGTATTCTTTCCTGGAGAATTCCATGGACAGAGGAGCCCGGTGGGCTACACTCCATGGGGTCACAAAGAGTTGGACACGACCAAGTGATTAACACTTTTACTTCCTGGACCAAATAATAGAGAAAGCTGTTGCAGTAAACTACTTGATTGTGAAGATATTTACAGAAAAAGTGAATTTGGTGTGTATTTCTAGATAATCACTTTGAGTCTCTGACTTTATAACTTATAGAATGTATTAAGAAACCACAGCCCATGTGGTTTAGTCACGAACTCAAGGGAAGAGTCAGGCATGGAATTTTTAAATCTATTGTTGGCTTTACCAAATTGCTCCATTTCTCAGACACCCAGTTTTTCCTTTTCAGATTAGAACTTGACATCTGGATCAGTCAAATCATAAGGTTAAGTCAATATCACCAACTCCCAGTTGCCCAGTGTACTTGATAGGGGGTTTCTAGCTGCTGCTACTGCTGTCTCAAAACCCAACCACAAATGAAGCAAATTCCTCAACTTTCTGTTTTGGATTCAAGCTTCGTGTTTTGGATTAAAAACATCAGTAGAACTCCTTTACATCCAAATTTCATTTAGTCATGTGAAATACTAAAGCTCTTAGAGTTCCCCCACCCCCATCAACTCAGTCCAGTTGCTCAGTCGTGTCCATCTGTTTGCAGCCTCATGGACTGCAGCACACCAGGCTTTCCTGTCCATCACCAGTTCCCGGAGCTTGCTCAAATTCACGTCCATCGAGTTGGTGATACCATCCAACCATCTCGTCCTCTGTTGTCCGCTTGTTCTCCTGCCTTCAATCTTTCCCAGCATCAGGGTCTTTTCCATTGAGTCTGTTCTTCACATCAGGTGGCCAAAGTATTGGCGCCTCAACTTCAGCATCAGTCTTTTCAGTGAATATTCAGAACTGATTTCCTTTAGGATGGACTGGTTTGGTCTCCTAGCAGCCCAAGGGACTTTCAAGAGTCTTCGCCAACACCACAGTGCAAAAGCATCAATTCTTGGGTGCTCAGCCTTCTTTATGGTCCAACTCTCACATCCATACATGACTACTGGAAAAACCATAGCTTTGACTATATGGACCTTTGTCGGTAAAGTAATGTCTCTGCCTTTTAACATGCTGTCTAGGTTTGTCATAGCTTTTCTTCCAAGGAGCAAGCGTCTTTTAATTTCATGGCTGTAGTCACCATCTGCAGTGATTTGGAAGCCAAAGAAAATAAAGTCTGTCACTGTTTCCATTGTTTCCCCACCCATTTGCCATGAAGTGATGGGACCCGATGCCATGATCTTAGTTTTTTGAATGCTGAGTTTTAAGCGAGTTTTTTTCACTCTCCTCTTTCACTTTCATCAGGAGGCTCTAGTTCCCCTTTACTTTCTGCCATAAGGTTGTTATCTGCATATCTGACGTTATTGATAGACAGGAAATAAAATAGAAAATCAAACAGTTATTTCTTTATATTTATTTTCTGGTCTTTGCATCCACTTTTTTCTTTAGCACTTTTCTCTGATGATAAAAATATGCAAATATGGAAAAATTAGAAAATGCAAAAACTTGTAAAGATCTAAATGATTTAGGTAAATACCTTAGTAATGTGTGTGCTCAGTCGTGTCCAGCTCTTCATGACTCTACTGTTGTAGCCCACAAGGCTCCTCTGTCCATGGGATTCTCCAGGCAAGAATAGTGAAGTGGGCTGCCATGCCCTTCTCCCCGGGATTTTCCCAACACAGGGTCTGAACCTGCATCTCTTAATTCTCCTGCGTTGGTGTACTGGGTTACAATTCATTTAATTATTAAAATTCCTACTTTAAATTATAGTTTTCCCTCTTTGGATATTCAGTTCAGTTCAGTTCAGTCGCTCAGTCATGTCCGACTCTTTGCAGCCCCATGAATCGCAGCACACCAGGCCTCCCTGTCCATCACCAACTCCCGGAGTTCACTCAGACTCAAGTGCATCGTGTCACTGATGCCATCCAGCCATCTCATCCTCTGTCGTCCCCTTCTCCTCCTGCCCTCAATCCCTCCCAGCATCAGAGTCTTTTCCAATGAGTCAACTCTTCTCATGAGGTGGCCAAAGTACTGGCGTTTCAGCTTTAGCACCATTCCTTCCAAAGAAATCCCAGGGCTGATCTCCTTTAGAATGGACTGGTTGGATCTCCTTGCAGTCCAAGGGACTCTCAACAGTCTTCTCCAACACCACAGTTCAAAAGCATCAATTCTTCGGTGCTTAGCCTTCTTCACAGTCCAACTCTCACATCCATACATGACTACTGGAAAAACCATAGCCTTGACTAGACGGACCTTAGTGGGCAAAGTAATGTCTCTGCTTTTGAATATCGTATCTAGGTTGGTCATAACTTTTCTTCCAAGGAGTAAGCGTCTTTTGATTTCATGGCTGCAATCACCGTCTGCAGTGATTTTGGAGCCCCCAAAAATAAAGTCTGATACTGTTTCCACTGTTTCCCCATCTATTTCCCATGAAGTGATGCAACCGGATGCCATGATCTTTGTTTTCTGAATGTTGAGCTTTAAGCCAACTTTTTCACTCTCCTCTTTCACTTTCATCAAGAGGCTTTTTAGTGGCTCTTCACTTTCTGCCATAAGGGTGGTGTCATCTGCATATCTGAGGTTATTGATATTTCTCCCGGCAATCTTGATTCCAGCTTGTGTTTCTTCCAGTCCAGCATTTCTCATGATGTACTCTGCATATAAGTTAAATAAGCAGGGCGACAATATACAGCCTTGACGTACTCCTTTTCCTATTTGGAACCAGTCTGTTGGTCCATGTCCAGTTCTAACTGTTGCTTCCTGACCTGCATATAGGTTTCTCAAGAGGCAGGTCAGGTGGTCTGGTATTCCCATCTCTTTCAGAATTTTCCACAGTTTATTGTGATCCACACAGTCAAAGGCTTTGGCATAGTCAATAAAGCAGAAGTAGATGTTTTCCTGGAACTCTCTTGCTTTTTCCATGATCCAGCTGATGTTGGCAATTTGATCTCTGGTTCCTCTGCCTTTTCTAAAACCAGCTTGAACATCTGGAAGTTCATGGTTCACGTATTGCTGAAGCCTGGCTTGGAGAATTTTGAGCATTACTTTACTAGCATGTCTGCCTACAATGCGGGAGACCTGGGTTCGATCCCTGGGTCGGGAAGATCCCCCGGAGAAGGAAATGACAACCCACTCCAGTACTCTTGCCTGGAAAATCCCATGGACTGAGAAGCCTGGTAGGCTACAGTCAATGGGGTCGCAAAGAGTCAGACATGACTAAGCGACTTTCCCTTCCCTTCCCTTCCCTTCCCTTCCCTTCCCTTACTAGCATGTGAGATGAGTGCAATTGTGGGGTAGTTTGAGCATTCTTTGGCATTGCCTTTCTTTGGGATTGGAATGCAAACACCTTTTCCAGTCCTGTGGCCACTGCTGAATTTTCCAACTTTGCTGGCATATTGAGTGCAGCACTTTCACAGCATCATCTTTCGGGGTTTGAAATAGCTCCACTGGAATTCCATCACCTCCAATGGCAACCCACTCCAGTACTCTTGCCTGGAAAATTCTGTGGACAGAGGAGCCTGATAGGCTGCAGTCCATGGGGTCGCTAAGAGTCGGACATGACTGAGCGACTTCACTTTCATTTTTCACTTTCCACTTTCATGCAATGGAGAAGGAAATGGCAACCCACTCCAGTGTTCTTGCCTGGAGAATCTTAGGGATGGGGGAGCCTGGTGGGCTGCCGTCTATGGGGTCACACAGAATCGGACACGACTGAAGCGACTTAGCAGCAGCAGCAGCCACTAGCTTTGTTCGTAGTGATGCTTTCTAAGGCCCGCTTGACTTCACATTCCAAGATGTCTGGCTCTAGATGAGTGATCACACCATCGTGATTATCCGGGTCGTGAAGATCTTTTTTGTACAGTTCTTCTGTGTATTCTTGCCACCTCTTCTTAATATCTTCTGCTTCTGTTAGCTCCATGCCATTTCTGTCCTTTATCGAGCCCATCTTTGCATGAAATGTTCCCTTGGTATCTCTGATTTTCTTGAAGAGATCTCTAGTCTTTCCCATTCTGTTCTTTTCCTCTATTTCTTTGCCTTGATCACTGAGGAAGGCTTTCTTATCTCTTCTTGCTATTCTTTGGAATTTCTTCCTTTTGTACTGGAGCTTTTCATAAGACTGTAAGAATTTTTGTAAACTAATAGGTAGCACAGAAACACAAGTTTTATTCTTATTCTTATTTGAAAGGGACTTCCCTCTACCATAAAAGAAAATGGTCAGTTTTTCAAATTTTATCAAATTATTGGTGTTTAGCTGAGCTGTTTTTAAAAATGATTTTCTCTATTTTTGGCTATGCTAGGTCTTCACTGTGGTGAAGGCTATTCCTTAGTTGTGGTGAGCAGGGGCTACTCTGTAGCTGCAGTGTGCCGGCTGCTTATCGCAGTGGCTTCTCCTCTTGTGGAGCCTGGGCTCCAGGATGCGAGGGCTTCCGTAACTGCAGTGCACGGACTCAACAGTTGTGGCTCCCGGGGTCTAGAACCCAGGATCAATAGTTGTGCTCGGGGGCTTAGATGTTCCCAGGCATGTGGGATTCTCCCAGACCAGGGATCGAACCTATGTCTCCGGCACTGGCAAGCAGATTCTTTACCACTGAGCCACCAGGGAAAAGCCCCTTAGCTGAACTTTATAAATCAGTATTCATAAATTATGCAGGTCATTAACTGGCTTTAGTTATTTTAAATTTTTTTCAAAATTATTTCAGTTGGAACCAAGTTTAAGCAGTAATTGGAAATTTTTCTAGATTACTTATCTCTACAATAAATAAAATTAAAACTAAATTAAATTTTTAAACATGGACAGACCAATTCTTTTAGCAGTTGTTGATGTTTATACTTCTCATCACTGAAGGAAAAAAATGTAAGCCCTTGTCCCTCATTTAGAGATAAGAGTCTAACAATTGAGTGACTCACTCTACGTTTACTGTCCTGCTGATGGAAACAGAATGCACATCTTCTCAAGTCTTAGGATCTAGCATTGACAATGGTCATACCCCAAAACAGTGTCAAATTATGATTTATTAAATTATTTGTGGTGGATTAAAAGCAAAGTTTCTTCTAGCTTTCTGTAGAAAAATGAAAAATGCTCGCTTCCTTGAGAACAGCCCTGAAACTAATCATTTAACTTCAAAATTAACACAAAACTGTTGAGTCTCTATAAAAAAATTATTTTCCTAGGAAAAGTCACTGAGAAATGACATGATTATCCCTATTGCCAGAATCATTGCTCCACTCATGAAAAGTAAACAAATAAAAATGTACTATTCCATTACTGCTTTAAAAAAAGCCTTTGCTTATAATTGTGTAAATAGGTATCTGTGGCCACTATTTGGGTTCTCAAGGTCAAATCTGGCATAGATTTGGGTTCTCGAGGTCAAATTTTACTTAAAATTTAAGGACCAGAGTAAGGTGGGGGAGACCATGATCTGGACAATCTACGTTACCATGAGTGAAGGAAGATATACATAGCTTGTTGCCTTTGAATGTGTTCTTCCTTTTGAACCAAAAATGGAACTGACCAAAATCAAGCATTAACCTTTGGTTTCACAGAGATCAAGTCCCAGCTCTGTAACTTAATGAGCAAGTTACCTCGGTTCTCTAAGACATTTCCTTGCATCTGCTATGTGGGGGAAAAAAACACCTCCTTTTGTGGTATTATTGTGAGGATTAAATGAAAATGAATATAAAAGGTTTAGTACACTGCCTGCCACAAAGTGAGTAGGGAGCAAATGTAGATGATGATAATGAAGAAGAAACTTATGCTAACAGAAGCATTCAGAGCAGATTTAAAGAAATAGACCTATATTTCTTTCTCCCTGATTCAACCATTTCGTGTATTTTTAGATTATTTATTCTTGGCTCTTTCTCACATCTGAGTAGAAGTTAAAATCCTTTAAGTTGTATAGAATGCTCCAGCAACCACTGGTGGTAAGGAAGAGGGACTTGAGAGCAATCTGGTATCAAAAATACTTTCAGGCTATCTGTCTCTGGTATGACTTTTTCTCTTTTTTTCCCCTACTAGAATATATTATCAGCTAGCTAGTAACAATTTCCTAAGATAAATTACTGAATTTGCCTACCCTCTGTCCTTGTGTAGAGAAAAAACTTCATAGAGAAACACCCCTATGTTTGTCTACTCTCCAGTTCTGAAGCTGGTCAGCTCTAAATCACTCTATCCACCTGCCTCTGGGGTGTTGATAATTTCCATATACTGCTGCTGCTGCTGCTGCTGCTAAGTCACTTCAGTCGCGTCCAACTCTGTGCGACCCCATAGACGGCAGCCCACCAGGCTCCCCTGTCCCTGGGATTCTCCAGGCAAGAACACTGGAGTGGGGTGCCATTTCCTTCTCCATTCCATATACTGGTTTCCCGTTACTGCCCTAATGAATTATTACAAACTTAGTGGCTTAAAACAACACAAGTTTGTTTCCTTACGGTTCTAGAGAACCAAATTCAGTTTCATTGGCAGAAGTCAAGGTGTCAGCAGGACCTATTCCTTCTGGAGGTTATAAGGAAGGGTCCATTTCCTTACCCTTCCCCAGCTTCTGGTGGCCAGCTCTGTCCTTTTCTGTGGCCTCTTCCTCCATTTTCAAAGCACATCATTACAAAGCTTTCTTTCTTTCATCTCATCACCTTCTCTTCTGCCTTCTTAATATAGGTACATCATTGGGCCCAATTTTCAGATGAAGAGATTATCCAATTTAATCCTTAATCATATCTTCAAAAATCCCTTTACCATATAAAATGATATATTCCCAGGATCTGAAGATTAAAATGTTGACTATTGTGGGGTATTATCCAGCTCATCACATGATTTGTTGGGAAAATGAGTATGAGATTATATAGTTTTATTCTTCTGGAAAAAAACAATCTGCCTGGTGTTTAAGATACTTGTTTAAGAAAAGCTCAGCTAGTAAAGTTTGAAACACTGAAACAGAATGTAACAAGATACTTAACGTTTCTTTGTGGGACAAATCTTCACATCATTCACTCAGGCGCTTTTATTGGCCTTATCGTCATTGACTGAACTTTGAAGAAGGTTTTTGTGTACATCACTTTCCCATTTAACAGGAAGAAGAGTATCAGATACCTGCAAATGTCAATATTTGTATGATCAATTTTGAAAATGGTGGTGTTTTTTGCTATTATCATCTTTACTATGTATTTTGCATTGGTTGACATTGATTCATAGATTCTGGAAATATGCTGGCATACATTGATAAAATATGAATAATTATAGTTCTCTGATAAGGCTAAAAGTAAAAGCAGGTTTTAATCTACTTCCAAATAATTTATACTAAAGAAAACTTAACTTTTAAAGTTCTTTCATGATCTATAGCAGCTAAAACCTTGTACCATTAAAAGAAAAAAAAGTGTCATAGGTTACAGCTACAGAGTTAAATTTAACTATCACCAGGCGTTTATTCTTCAAAACAGTCAGCATGTCGAAAACTAATTGTTAACTATTTAAAATGGTCTCAGAAGTGTTATCTTAAAGCAAACTAGTCATCATCACAATTGAATCATCTCTATCAAGATGTGGAGATTAGGTACATGCAACCCAAATTCTCTCATTACAAATATTATGTGTTGTTAATGCTTTAACACATAGACAAATCAAAGTAGCAATCATGGTTTAAGATTCCCCAACTAGCTCTATCAACAAAATTAAAATAATCACTCTTTGGTAAAAATCTCAGCATGCTCTGAAAGCAAATCCTTTTTATCAAGTTTCGATGCTAAATTTATAATCCTTGCTTTTCAAATTTTCAGAATCAAAGCCCTGTTGGTAGCAAACATTCTTTCATTAGTTGGAGCTCTCTTGATGGGGTTTTCGAAATTGGGACCATCTCACATTCTTATAATTTCAGGAAGAGGCATATCAGGACTCTACTGTGGTAAGTCGTGCACACACACACACACACCCTTCCACACAAACACATATGTACATCTGAAAATTATTCTCAAGGTAGATGTGGTTACATGTAGGGAATTTTTTGAGCATAAGGTGACATCACAAAAAGGAAAGGCAATAGCACAAAGTTTCAGTTCTGAGTCAGGGAGGTTTGGGACCAGTAAGTGGAGTTGTAATGAGATGTTCTTATCCAAAGCAATGACATCATTTCTAGTCATATGCTCCAAGACATATTAGTTAACTCTTGGTTTTCTTATCCATTAAATGAGAAGGATAATAATATCTACCTCGTGGGGGCGCTTGTGAGAACATGTGTAAAATGTTCAGCATAAAATCTGACTACAGCTAGCTGTTATTATTACTTATGTTGTTCAGTAGACACTGGAAGACTGCTATGCCCAGAACCCCTAACTCTACCCTTATGGCCTGCCCGGCTACTGATGTCTCTGTCTCTCCTATCTGGAAAGACCTTGATGCTCTGGCCCATCTCTCAGGCCACAGTCCCTTACCCTATCTGCTTCCGCACTTGGCTGGTCCAAGTGTTAGAGTGAAGGTGGCCATAGGGAGAGGGGCTCAGGCAGAAGCAGCTGGTAGAGGAGTTCAGAATGGTGGAAAGCTGCTTTTCCCATCTAAATATATCTGAATCACTATTTCTTGGAAACAGCTCTTCAATCTTCCTGAAGCAATTTACCAGCAGCAGCCTAAAGAAAGGGAGGATAGCCCATTCTCTAAAATAGTCAAATCTTTTGTTCCTCAATCCCAGTAATACCCATTGTCCCAAATCACAGCCACTAATAATAACCGTTGCGGGTGAGAGAGGGAAGGTGATGGCACAAAATGCTGTATGAAATATTTTTAACACTTTTACCTGAAAAAGAGGAAAGACTACAATTCTGTGCATCCTCAATGATTGGTTGAACCAAAAATCTGGTCTTCTGTATTGCAGGCAGATTCTTTACCAGCTGAGCTACCAGGGAGGCTCGAAATAAAAATCTAAGATTATTTAATTAAGTGGCTCTTCTTGTTATTTTCAATGTTAATACAAATAACTGAAATGATAGCTTGATCAAGGTAAAGAGGCAACTCACATATGGGAAGAGCTTTGGATTCAGAATGCGTCAATTCTGGCACTGTCTTGGTCTGGCCTTAGTAATTGAATAGAAGGCTCGATTTCCTCCTCAGCATTAGTTCCCCCTTACTGCTCTAATGAATTACTTCAAACTTAGTGACTTAAGACAACACAAATTTGTTTTCTTACAGTTTTGAAAACTCAAATTCAGTTTCACTTGACTATAAAATGCAACTAATAACACCATCAAAGAGATGCAAATCAAGATTCTTCTTTATTTTCTCTCTACTTTTTGAAATACAATAAGAAAAAAAATTATAAAAGATTTTTAGTAAAATTGAAAATAAATGTTATATACAGTGTATAGCAACCTGTTACTATCATAACTAAGTAACTTGTACTCTCCAAGCACCTTCTAAAATTATGTCTGATCCTATTATGAACATTCAAATAGCTAAAAATTAATGAAAATAAATTAATAAAAATTAATAGAAAATACAATTTGATTTCAAGTTCATAAGACTTCAGACCAGGTGGCCAAAACAGCTCAGTTGGAGAGAGCGTTAGACTGAAGACTTCAGACCTATGAGCTTATCTGCATTTTCTGTTCTTGAGGTATGTTTGGCTTTAACAAAAATACTACAGCCCAGAATAGGACCAAACAAAGTTTATTTTTTATTTTTTCCCCCCTGCTTCTTTAAGATCAACAGACCACACAGTAGAGTTGCATGTAAAAGCAGAAATTTAGATGCTGTATCAGCCATGCAAATGTTCATGGGATATTAAGAACAATTTGAAGCATTAAAAAATATTGAAACAATTCTCAAAAGCATCTTTTATACAAAGACAATACATTTCCATTTGATAGGCCCACAGTATATCTAAGAGGAAGCCTCTGACAAATCTTATTTTCAGAAAATGCCAAACATTGCATTCAGTTTTGCTCATTGACTAGTCTCTGACCTTTTTATGCTCTTAGCAAATGGCTAGATTCTCCACCATTTTCATCATGACTGGTTACATCTGCATCTAGGAAAACTACAGAAGGCATAACAGCTGAGAACTTTTCAAATTTTTGTTTTCTTTTAAGCAGCAGAGGGCTTCCCAGGTGGCCCTAGTGGTAAAGAACCCACTTGCCAGTGCAGGAGACATAAGAAATGTGGGTTCAATCCCTGGGTTGGGAAGATACCCTGAAAGAGGACATGGCAACCCGCTCCAGTATTCTTGCCTGGAGAATCCCATGGACAGAGGAGCCTTGCAGGCTACAGTCCATAGGATCGCAAAGAGTCAGATGCAACTGAAGCGACTTAGCACACACGCAAGAATCAGAAGTCTTTATTCGAATAAAATCTTTTCTGAAGCCCATTATTTAGAGAGAATAAAGAAGCTAGGTTGCTCTGGTTGCAGTAATTGGGGGAAGAGCCCCTGAGTCCCTTAACCCCTAACACCTCTCTACACACCCCGCCCCTCAACTCTTAAGTGTAACTTTGAGGCACCTCCACATTGTGGAAACTCAAGAAGGGCTTTGTTCTCCTGCTAACACTCTATTGCACTGTGATCTTGGGTAAGTCATTTCTCACCTTTATCAAGTAAAGAGGTTGGCATAGCCTTGTTCTAATTTCCTTTAATCCCATGATTTTAGAGTAAGAATATTATTGTATTTTTAAGAATATTGTTAAAGCATTCTTCAATCTCTTTTCTGAAGATAACCTAAGGCATCATGATACAAACTCAATATTAACATGAATTTTTTAACTAAATAAAGACAATGCTATGAATAATTGCCAGATGAATGACTAACCATCTCCTCCTATTTATATCTCCAACTACAATTTCATTTGGAGTCTCATCAACAAACATTCTTTCCATAAATCGTGTCTGCCATTGGTGACAAGGCCTCTTCCTTCCAATAAACGCAGAAAGAATACTGACTGTACTTAAAACAAGGTTACTGCTGTTGATGTCATCCTGATTACACTTTAATGTGTATGTTCATGTCTCACTCAGGGCTAATTTCAGGCTTGGTTCCAATGTACATTGGTGAAATTGCTCCAACCACACTCAGGGGTGCTATCGGTGCTCTTCATCAGCTGGCTGTTGTCACGGGCATTCTTATTAGTCAGGTAAAAACTCCCATCCCTTCCCTCACCCATTCTGTACTTTACCCAGCTTCTCTCCCCCGACTGGCCACTCTTACTGTAAAACAACACAGAGGAAAAGACAGTTCCACAAGTGGTCTTGGAGGTGGCAGTACAGAGACATAGGCTTTTTAGCTCAAAGTTAAAATATTACTAATCCATGCCTCACTTTTCCTCTGGAAGTTGTGGTAGAGTTGGCACTGAAGGTGACCTGGTAAGCCATGTCTTAACTACTGGAGCTATTCCAGAATTAAATTATTCCATTTAGATTTCAAGGGAAAAAATTTCAAAATTTTGGCTGCCTGGGTTTCCTTTTTTCTGAGCATCTTTCCTGCTCAGATTTAAAATGCAAAGGATTGCAGCAGCAGTTCTTGTTCAGTTACCTTATTCTTTCCTTCTCTCCTGTGTTCTCAGAGGGAGTCCTCAGAACCTCAAACTCTATGACTATCCAGAGGATAAACTACTTTGCAATAGGGATCACAAAACTCATTCTCTCGGAGTAATTGCTTTATCTATGTAACCCATTCTATTTAAGTTCTGGGTAATTGTCCAAAGTTATGCATGATTTTTGCTGTTGTTTTAGATTTCAAATGTGTGCTTAAAAGTTTGGTCGATTTCTATCCTAAATGTCCCATAGGAGTTAATGAAAACAAAGCTAGATGAACTCTTTGTAAAACAGAGTCCCTAATTCAGTTAAGGAGAGACATGCTAGTTAAGCATACTTTCGCATACTTGAATCAAAGTTGTCAGGAATTACTATCCAACAGCCAATGTGCTTTTTCAACAAATTCTTTCAGAAGGCGGATCCAAAGTGATGTGTAGTTGATATGCTTCCTCCCTGCCTTTTCAGATCGTCGGCCTTGACTTTATCCTGGGCAATCACGAGCTATGGCACATCCTGCTTGGTTTGTCTGCTGTGCCAGCCATTCTCCAATGTCTGCTGCTCTTCTTCTGTCCAGAAAGCCCCAGATACCTTTACATCAAGCTGGATGAGGAAGCCAAGGCAAAGAAAAGTAAGTCTGTGGTGGTTTTCCTTTCTTCCTATTGTTTTGGAATTATCAGTTAATGAGAAACACTGCACGTGAATGGATACTCATGAACTTGGTACCAATGCTTTTCAAATGAAGTCAGTGATTGTATGTAAGAATATGCATGATCACTTAATATGACTGGTACATGTCATTTTGCAACCATAAACGTTCACACAAGCCCAAATAGAAAATCCACAGGCAGTGTATTGAACTCAGAGACTTCTAATAGATCTTCCCTACATTATACGTCTGTGATAATGAGGAATAAGATGAAGCCAAATGTTTTGCTTTCTTAAAAAATACAAAGACGGGATTTAACAAGAAAGGATTTCCAACACCCATTCTCTTAGGTAATAGAATGGGCTATGCAGAACTGTAGTTCTTTCATTAGCATAACAAAAATAAATTTATTTTTGTTTTGACCTGAGTTGTGTCAACCTGATCATTTTGGGGGACAGGCTTGAAAAGACTCAGAGGAAGTGATGATGTCACCAAAGACATCACTGAGATGAGAAAAGAGAGGGAAGAAGCATCAAATGAAAAGAAAGTCTCCATAATTCAGCTCTTCACCAATGCCAGCTACCGACAGCCTATTCTAGTGGCATTGATGCTGCATGCGGCTCAACAATTTTCTGGAATCAATGGGGTAAGTTTAAGAACACCCTCCCTCACTCTTAAGAGCAAAGTGAATTAAGATAGATGAGGACAGGAGTTTAAGTAACTAAAGGACATGTTAAAATGCTGACATCACAGATATCTTGAATGAGCATTAATTTTACCTTGCCTCGTCTGCTTTCTAAAATTACCTTACAATTTTTAAAAGATGTCAGTGATCAGTGGTCTGCATGTCAATTAAGATGAAGATTAAAAGGCAAGTCATAATAAATACAAAAGAGGGCAAAGGAGAATAAATATACCAAGAAGACTGAATTACCAGGGGCTTCTAGAGTTGAGTATCAAATTTAGGATTTCAGATAGCCTAGGCAGTAAGACTCATGGTTCCTACTATCTATTTAAATGAAGTGTAGCAGATAGCCTAGTGCAAAGTTTCCTGTCATCCAAGAAATTTTCATTGTTTGCGGAGACAGCACACAAAATAAATAGAAGGGACTGATATGATATTGGTGAGTGAGGGTAATAGAAAAGACATGACTGAAGAACACACTGAATACTAAACTAGCTAGCTTTTAGGTTTTGAAATCTTTGTATTATGCAGACTAAAATTGTCTTACTGACGGTTAGCTGCTAGAAGAAAAAAATTAAGCATTGGTTAAGAAACTAGATTTTAAAAACCACTTATCCCCACTCAGTGCTGTTAAAAATGTGATCTGGGCTTCTACAGTGAGTCAACCCCAGATTCACAGACACTGTGGGGGTGACTGATGGATGGGCAGAGACTTAGAGGAAGTAAAGAAAGTATTTCCCCTGAGGTGAATCAAAAGGAGACCTGAGCCTCATTCCACAAGCTGAATGCCCTGCTCTGGCCTCTATCCTCCTTTAAAGGTCCTTGATGTGGATTTTTAAATGTCTTAATTCTTTATAACTTTGGGTCTCAGAGACCAAATCTCTCTGAGCTCTCTCAGCTCTGCGTGTGTATCCTCTCTCTCAGCTCTGCGTGTGTATCCAAGAACACAACACTTCATCTCTCTGAGTGCCCCTGCTTTAGCTTCCATCCCAGTGCCTGGCTTAGAGGCATCCAGGAAATGTTGAACCAGAGGCTTTTGGGTAGGATAGTGTGCAGTGAGTAATCCATTCCTCACTGAACACAGTCTGAACAGTCCTTCTGCATCAGCCCTGTCTGCAGGACGAGGCTGTAGGAAAGGAATGACAGAGGATGACGCAACCAAAGAAAATGACTGTTATACACATAAAGACGTAACTAATATTAAAGGCTATTAAGGAGGCTGTGAATCAGATTTCTCCATGTGTACTGACATGAGTGAAAAATTTTGGATTAAGTGCAATGAAACCAAAATTCTTATACACACTGGTTCGGTTCAGTTCAAAGTTGCTCAGTCGTGTCCAATTCTTTGCAACCTCACGGGCTGCAGCACACCAGGCCTCCCGGTCCATCACCAACTCCCGGAGCTTACTCAAACTCATGTCCATTGAGTCGGTGATGCCATCCAACCATCTCATCCTCTGTTGTCCCCTTCTCCTCCCCACCTTCAATCTTTCCCAGCATCAGGGTCTTTTCAAATGAGTCGGTTCTTCAGATGGCCAAAGTATTGGAGTTTAATCTTCAGCATCAGTCCTTCCAATGAATATTCAGGACTGACTTCCTTTAGGATGGACTGGTTGGATCTCCTTGCTGTCCAAGAGATTCTCAAGAGTTTTCTCCAACATCACAGTTCAAAAGCATCAATTCTTCTGGGCTCAGCTTTCTTTATAGTCCAACTCTCACATCCATACATGACTACTGGAAAAACCATAGCTTTGACTAGACTGACCTTTATTGGCAAAGTAATATCTCTGCTTTTTAATATGCTGTCTAGGTTGGTCATAACTTTCCTTCTGTCCTTTCCGTCTTTTAATTTCATGGTTGCAATCACCACCTGCAGTGATTCTGGAGCCCAAAAAATTATCTGTCACTGTTTCCCCATCTATTTCTCATGAAGTGATGGGACCAGATGCCATGATCTTCGTTTTCTGAATGTTGAGTTTTAAGCCAACTTTTTCACTCTCCTCTTTCATTTTAGTGAAGAGGCTCTTTAGTTCCTCTTCACTTTCTGCCATAAGTGTTGTGTCATCTGCAGATCTGAGGTTATTGATATTTCCCCCAGCAATCTTGATTCCAGTTTGTGCTTTATCCAGCCCAGCATTTCTCATGGTGTACTCTGCATATAAATTAAATAAGCAGGGTGACAATATACAGCCTTGATGTACTCCTTTCCCGATTTGAAACCAGTCTGTTGTTTCTTGTCCAGTTCTAACTGTTGCTTCTTGACCTGCTTAAACATTTCTCAGGAGGCAGGTCAGGTGGTCTGGTATTCCCATCTCCTTAAAAATTTTCCACAGTTTACTATGATCCACACAGCCAAAGGCTTTGGCATAGTCAATAAAGTGGAAGTCAATGTTTTTCTGGAGCTCTCTTGCTTTTTTGATGATCCAGTGGATGTTCGGTGATTTGAGCTCTGGTTCCTCTGCTTTTTCACTGGTAAGAGTGCAAATTAACACAACTTCTTTGGAAAACTATTTGGTAGTATCAGTCAAAGCTGAGAACACACACATACTGTGATCCAACAATTCTATTCCTAGGTGTAAATGTGTACATATTTTACCAAAAGGCTTGTACTAGAATAGAATGTTCACAGAAGCACTATTCATAATCACTCTAATGATAACTACCTAAATAACCATCAACAGTAGAATGGGTAACTAAACAGTAGAATGGGTAACTAAATTGTGGTATATCACTACAATAATACTCTAAATAGCAGTGATAATAAACAGCCTGCCAGTGCAACAATGTGGATGATTCTCACAAAGGTAATGTTGATGCCAGATATAAAATATACATCAAGCAGTTCCACTTATATCAAGTACAAGACTAGGCAAAATTTATCTACAATGGCTAAAGTTGAAAGAGTTTCCTTTGAAAAAAAGGGTGACATTTAGGGGGCTTCCAGAAGGCAGGAAATGATTTATTTTTTACCTAGATTATACAGGGGTATTGGAGAAGACTCTTGAGAGTCCCTTGGACTGCAAGGAGATCCAACCAGTCCATCAAAAGGAGATCAATCCCGGGTGTGGAGGGACTGATGTTGGAATTCCAATACTTTGGCCACCTGATGCAGACTCATTTGAAAAGACCCTGATGCTGGGAAAGATTGGGGGCAGGAGGAGAAGGGGACGACAGAGGATGAGATGGTTGGATGGCATCACCGACACAACGGACATAGGTTTGGGTGGACTCCAGGAGTTGGTGATGGACAGGGAGGCCTGGTGTGCTGCAGTTCATGGGGTTACAAAGAGTCAGACACAACTGAGCAACTGAACTGAACTGAACTGAACTGACACAGGTGTGTTTAGTTTGTGAAAATTAATTGAGCTGTACACTTAAAGGATATATGTACCTTTTTGCATGTATTTTAACTTTAAGAAAAAGTTTTAAAACTGAAAAATGTTAGATGCAGATGTAGAGTTTTCAGCTGAATATAAGGATAGTTTAAATGATTGGAAGTTTTGCACACTAAAGGAAGATTGTGATTTCTCCTTTTCTGGAAGAAGAGGGATGATAAAACCTTTTGGGATCTCTCGGAACTCTGGTTCCATTGAAACACTCAAAAAATAAACAACCTAAAATAATTCTTGCATTAAAGCCTTAGCACTAGGCTTCTTGATTAAAGCTAAACTATTCTCATCTTTCAGATATTTTACTACTCAACCAGCATTTTCCAGACAGCTGGAATCAGCCAACCTGTTTATGCAACCATTGGAGTTGGTGCTGTCAACACAGTTTTCACTGCTGTCTCTGTAAGTGAAATACTCTAAATAAATATTCTGCTTGTTCCTCAGTCCAGAAATAGGAGTGAAAAAAACCCTTGTAACATAAAAGCAACCTGTGATTTATTGTCTGCATGTACTGGATATGTAGATAGAACCATGTGAGTCACAAGAAGAGTCCCAGATGTGAATAACCAACCATTGTAGTGAGATTAGGCATAACTGATTAGGCATCCCTGTCTCCCAACGATGTCATTTGTCACTCACTTGTGAATCAGGAACTTACTTGGGGACAAGACACATGGTATTTTTGTGTAAATACCTAGGCTTTTTCTCCTTTATTTTGTACTTAAGTCCCTTAATATTAGCAAATGTGTGTATGCATGCTCAGTTGTGTCTGACTCTTTGCAACCCCATAGACTGTAGCCCACCAGGCTCCTCTGGGATTTTCCAGGCATGAATACCGGAGTGGGTTGCCATTTCCTACTCCAGGGGAATCTTCCCAACTCAGGGATCGAACCCTCTTGCGTCTCCTGCATTGGCAGCAGATTCTTTACCACTGCACCACCTGGGAAAGAAAGTGTGAAACTGTTGGTCATTCAGTCATATCCGACTCTTTGTGACCCCATGTACTGTTGTCCATGGGATTCTCCAGGCAAGAATACTGGAGCAAATTGCCATTCCCTTCTGTGGGGGATCTTCTGGATCCAGGGCAGATTCTTTACTGTTTGAGCCACTAGGGAAGCAGAGAAGCACCCTGGGAAGCACCACCTGGGAAGCCCCTGATATTAGCAAACAGCTTGTCATTTCTGTCAGTACTGAATCTTCCACCTTGATTCCTATCCATGGTTGAAATTTTTTATCCTGATATCTTAGGGGGAAAAATTTTTTTTTAAAATAAACATTGTCCTCTCAATTAGATATCTAAGCCTCTAGCAAAATTAAACTGATTGAGCAGATTCTTATGATGTTAGGTCATTGGGCAGAGCTTCCAGGCAGCTCTGAGGCTTCACATGTAGCTCAGTTGGAAAAGCATCTGCCTGCAGTACAGGAGATCTGGATTCAATTCCTGGATCAGGAAGTTTCCCTGGAGAAGGAAATGGCAACCTGCTCTAGTATTCTTGCGTGGAGAATCCCATGGATAGAAGAGCCTGGCAGGCTACAGTTCATGGGATCACTTGTTTTTCATTTTCTGCACATGGACTTTTAACTATTACCTAGAGTGGTCAATAATTACAGCCTTGCTACCTAGATCAAAAGGCAAGTTTGTCCAGACCACAGTAAACAGAACTGGACCTTGGAAAGAGAAGGAAGAACAGATAATAAGGGAACACCAGTGCTTATGCCCTTAGAGTTAATGCTTGTTCAACACAAAAGGCCACTCTAAAATCAATAAAGGATTGGTACTGGGATGGAATCCTAGCAACTATTTGCATTCTTTTGTCTCCTGAGATAATATTTTTGCAAATTTCACTTCAACATATTTTTCTCATATAGAGATTGTGATTAAAATATTTTATGTGTAATGGGATTTGCTATGTGAAGAATCAAGTTACCAAGATCAGGGCAATTCAAACTCTAAGAATGCCTAAAAAGAAAACTACTGTAAAATTCCATTGTTGTCCACCCATCCAACCCCACCAACTCCATGGAGTGGGAGGAGTTGTTCTGAAAATAGTGTCCTGATTATTTTGAATATACCTTTTTAGAACTCATCCTTTTATTCGGTGAACATTTTTGCAGGAGTGACATAATTTTAAAAGTCAACTCTAATCAGCCATCTAATGAACTCTCCAGGACTACAAGTAATATTTAACACTTTTAATTATATTTATTTTTGAAAAGTTATAAAGTTCAAAGAAATACCAGAAGGATAACCTCTCAATCATCCAGACCTCTTGCCAAAATCAGCCAATGTTACTGAATTCTGTGTATCCATTCAAATAAAGATGTGCAAATAGGAATATGTACTGATAACATAGTAATGTTTCAACAATTTGGAGGGAATATAATGCTTTTTTTTTTTCTGAATGAGTATTTGGAGAGAGAGAGCATCTAAACTTGATGCTGAATGATGTTCTATATTTTGTATTTTCTTTTACACTAATGATCCGATAGATGGAAACCTGTAATCTTGAGTGAGAAAACAAAACAGAAAGGAATATGAAGCAAACTGAAAGACGGCATGGGTCTAGAGGAGAAAGAGTGCCTCCAAGTAGGCATTGAGGATCTGAGTGCTACACACTGTCTGTGGGGAAAATGGAAGTTAAGGTCAGGCATCCAGGTCTCTACGACCTGACCAAGTCTCACCCTGTGGCAGTGCTCACCTGGCCCCAAGGGAGACTGACTCAATTTTCAAGGCATGTAGTTTTAGAATTTATAATCCTACCAGTAACACTTGTTCAGAAATAGAAGAAACAGATGTAGTGAAAGCCCCTTTTGCTGAAGAAATGCTCCAGTTTCCTTGGTGGCTTGACACGGTGTCATCAAATCAACTTTAAAAGTCATAATATAGAAACAGTCAAAATATAGAGAGAAATTGTATGAACTAGAGGAAGGTTTGTTTTTCCCACTTCATTCTCAACAATTAAATATGGGTTCCTTGCTTACCACTCTGGAGTGATCTGAAAGCCTGAGAAAAAGGGGTTTTCGCTGTAAGTGAAAAGAAATGTTTCTCAGATATTTTCAGAGCCAAAGCTCACTGCACTAAGAGTATTGGATTGCTGTTGACTTACTGATAGATTTATAAGAACAGCCAAGTGAGAAATTATGACAGGTAATTTTTGTGTGTGTTTGACTCACCAACCTTGGCAGTATTCCAAGGATCAAGACAGAGTCTATTCAGCAAAGTCTGGTCCTCGCTAATTGTAAATCTTAAACATTAGTGCAAAGATCCCGACCCAAAGGAGTTGATGCCAACTCTCCTAAAATAGGATAAAAAAGCACTTTAACCTTTTGCTTTAAAGTCTTATCTTTTCAAGTGGATAGTTCATTACCAAGACCAAGTACTTTCAGGCTCACCAAAAAAAATACAGACCTGACTCTTTGGTAAGATGATCAAGTTCTGTATTTTCCCCCTGAGCGGTCACAATTTGACTTTGTTTGCAGTAAGGAAGTTGGATGATGATAGTTGACACATCAATAATTGCACTGTTTCAGAAGTCTGCAGTGCTCAAACGCTTTTAATTATGACAGGATAATTATCATAAGGGAAATTAATGTCATGTTTATGTAGACCCTTCATATTTTATTTTTGGAGAAGGAAATGGCAACCCACTCCAATATTCTTGCCTGGAGAATCCCATGGACGAGGAGCTTGGTGGGCTACAGTCCACGAGTCGGACACAACTGAGTGACTTCATTTTTCACTTTCATATTTTAAGGGTAGAAGAAATACAGGACATCCAAGATGTCCAGTCTCTAACTATTGCACCCAAAGTGATGAACGTCAGGTGGTGATAATGCTATGGTTCTTTCTCTAGAATGACCTGTTCAAATCAACCTGACAAAAGGAAGACAGCATCTGTTAATCATCTCTGGTCACTGAGGCCAGTTCTACCTTTCTGGACAAGGGTCACTTCCCTCCTTAATTCCACATCTGCAAAATGGGATAATAAAATGGCTTCTTCTCAGCTGTAAAAATTTAAAAGATCTCTTTGGCAGTGGAAACTATTTAAGTATAAAGCCACTGTGTTTTAAAACTTCCCTAGGTGTTCCTCGTGGAGAAGGCAGGGCGACGCTCTCTGTTCCTAATTGGAATGAGTGGAATGTTTGTTTGTGCCATCTTCATGTCGGTGGGACTTGTGCTCCTGGTGAGTCTGGTGCCTGCACTCAGATTTTTGGTTACCCAATGTTAGCACTTCTGAGCCCCAAGTTAAACATCTGAGACTTACCTGACAAAATAAAGCAAGAGAAACAGCATATAAAACAAAAGGGAAATGTAAAGAAAAAGAGAATTAGCTTCAGGGTTTAAAGACTGAACATCAGCAAGTAAATGGTGCTTGTCACCCGGGAGAGGCAGGGTGTATAATAACCAGGTTTCAACCCTGGCTCTGCCACTTGGCTGCTTGTGTGACCTTGAACAAGTACCTAGACCGTTCCACCACTGTACAGGGTGGTTGGGCATCCTGTCTACTGACCTTGGTATGAGTAGAAGCAGAGGTCACTGGATCCTTGCTTTGCTTCTTCCACAGAAAAAGAGTGACTAGGAGGCAGAGAAAATCCGAATCCAGAGGATTTCTTATAGCTCAAAAGATTTAAGGGTGACTCAGACTAGGAAAAGGGAAAAAAAAAACTCATCTACGACTCACTGGAAAAGATCCTGATGCTGGGAGGGATTGGGGGCAGGAGGAGAAGGGGACGACAGAGGATGAGATGGCTGGATGGCATCACTGACTCGATGGACGTGAGTCTGGGTGAACTCCGGGAGTTGGTGATGGACAGGGAGGCCTGGCGTGCTGCGATTCATGGGGTCGCAAAGAGTCAGACACGACTGAGCGACTGAACTGAACTGAACAACTAGAATAACTTATACTTAATTGAACATAAGCACATCAGGAAGAGTGCTATGTCCCCTCTGAACTCAACAAGGACTTAGCTACAGGAAGAAGCAGTCAGTGATCCCAGTTCCACTTTTATTTATTTATTTTTTCTCCTCAGAATAAATTGCCTTGGATGAGTTACGTGAGCATGACATCCATCTTCCTCTTTGTCTGTTTTTTTGAAATTGGGCCAGGCCCCATCCCCTGGTTCATGGTGGCTGAGTTTTTCAGTCAAGGACCACGCCCTGCTGCTTTAGCAATAGCTGCGTTCAGCAACTGGACGGGCAATTTCATTATAGCTCTGTGTTTCCAGTACATTGCGGTAAGCAGCCTAGTTTTGTGCAAACTTACTGAACAGAAGATAAGGTTTAACAGCTGCTAATTGGAACTCTGTTTCTTCTCTGCAGGACTTCTGCGGACCTTATGTGTTTTTCCTTTTTGCTGGTGTGGTCTTGGCCTTTACTCTATTCACATTTTTTAAAGTTCCAGAAACCAAAGGAAAATCCTTTGAGGAAATTGCAGCAGAGTTCCGAAAGAAGAGGGGTTCAGCTGAAACGCCAAAAGCTGCTGTAGAAATGGAATTCCTGGGACCTACAGAAACCATGTAGAGATAACCTGCTTTTTGACATGAACAATAACAGGAAGAAAGCAGTGTTTTTTTTAATGACACTTTTTTGAGAATTTTATATCTGTATCTTGAAGTATTGTTTTATTTTTTATAGAGACTTTATAGGCTCTGATCAGAAGTATCATCAAATATTACTAAAAAGTATTTTTTTCTTTTAACTTAAAGAATCTATGTTGGGTGGTAAGACTATAAGAAAACCAAAAAGTCTAGCTCATTTTGTTACACTAACTGGCAAGTACATTTAGTACCAAAAAAATTTTTTTTTCTGTTACTTTGATGACCAAATGGTTTTTATAAAATTAAACACTAAATGGCTTGGTCATTTAGCATGGGTTATCCGTTAATAATAACAACTATCATAAACTTGTGCTAATTCCTTGCTGGGCTGAATCCCTTAAGCTATATTTTGTTTTGCTTTTTTATTGACCACAGCCTGGTTTTCTGAGTTGTCTTATAAAATACACTCAAACAGTGAAAATACAGCAGTCTAATGCTAGAAATTAGAAGCAAAAGATTGCTCTGTTTGTTAAAAAATATTTTCTGAACTATTATGTTTTAAAATAGGTTGAAAAGGTGGGGTTGGAAGATCCTGAGGGTGACTTCCCGAAAATTCAAAAACATTGAATTTCAGCCTTGATGAAAATCTTTATTTAATTTTCCTGGAAAGACTGAGTTCCCAAAGACAAAGCAATCATTCTTTTTGGTGTTTCCGTTTTTGCCTTGGCAGTATATGGAGCTATCTAAGCTGTTCTATTACGATTGCTAACATTTATTGTATACTACTTACGTGCCAAGCACTAAGTGCTTTTACCTAAGTAGACGAATTGGAAATACACAGATGATTAAACAGACTTTCACTCAGTCAGTTTTGCAACTATGGAAATAGAGTTCTGAAGGATACCAAAGGCTTAGCAGGGAGCTGAAATATCTCCAGGCTCTTTTCCTCACAAAGTGGAGCACTGAATCAATCTTTTTTACACTTGCTTTAATGTACGGAAGAGTCTCTTTTTAAAAGTTCTTTTCAAGAGTGGGAAAAAAATACTGAACACTTGAGGGGGTTTGCTTTTTTTTTCTTTGACCAAGGTTGTTTACCTTTATGTAATTTGACATTCCAAGCAACACGAAATTATTTTTTCTCACTTTGATTTTTGTTTCTTTTTGGCCAGTTTGGGATTATCTATGCTCCCTTAGCTGTTCTAGGACACCAAGTGAGCTTAAATAGTTTGGTAGACCTTTTTTTCTAAACTGTGAACTCAGTTTAAAAAAAAAGAAAAGTAGGGACTTGGAGTCGGGCAGAAGCAGGAAAATGGCTCATCCCATGGCTCCTGTCTTCTTCAGGATGCTGGTGGCCTTTGAGAAGCCCAAAGTTGCACCAGTAAAGAAATTTAACATATTTATAGGTGATGAATGTGATTTATTCAAATCACTATTCCTGATCTCATTTAGAATAAAGTAGTAAGTGTTTAGGACTTCCCTGATGACTCAGTGGTAAAGAATCTGCCTGCCAAAGCAGGAGATGCTGGTTCAACCCCTGAGTCAGGAAGATCCCCAAGAGAAAGAAATAGCTACGCCTCCAGTATTCTTACCTAGAGAACCCCATGGACAGAGGAGACTGGTTGGCTATAGTCCGTGGGATCGCAAAGAGTCAGACACGACTTAGTGACTGAACAACAAGAGTTTAAATAAAGAACCCACAAGACCCCTTTTAAGTTTTGATTAATTTTTCTGACTGAGCATAAATTCTCAAAATTCAGACCCTGATGTTTTCTGCCTCAGAGAAATGTAAATAGCATGTATTGTTTCCCTTTCACAATTTTTTCCTTGCAAAGATACTAGTGAGTTGAAAAGAAACATTCAGATGAAATAAGCGGTTAAAGCTTCATACTAAAAGAAAGGAACTAGCTTAACATAATACAAACTCCTAGGTTCTCAGCAATATTCACCATAATATATAAGATTGACACTAATTAGTTAGAGTTAATCCCAGGGAAATTAGATGTGAGTTTGAATGGTTAATTTTCGTAATACACTATCATTTCTGTGGAGTCGTTTTCATAGTCGAACATCCTTACAAATGTGATCTTCTCTTAACTTGCTCGGAGCATGATCCGGTCATTCATCAGCTACATCTAGTATTGTCCACTGTCCTGACACCAGTGCAGGGGTTTCCTCTCACTTCCTCTTCCCCGCTCGCTTCTACAGGATCAGCACTGTCGTGCACTCTGAGACACAGTAAGAGAATGCCTCACATCAAGGAGCTCAGTCGATTGAGGAGTTCAGGAAGATCACCTGCATTTCTTGCCTTCCGTCACCTCAGTGTAGAGCACTTTGTAAATAAAATGGACTCAGTAATATACCTACCTCAGAGAGCTGTGAAGATTAAACATAGTGCTAAGCAGAGGGCCTGGTACAGAGAGGGCACTCAATAAATGTTACCTAAAGTTAGTGTTCATGACAATACTGTTAGGACACAGAGCTATCATATAGAAGATAGTTCTAGTTTTTTTCTTTTGAATAAAAAAATGTTTTATAAACGCAATATAATATTTTCTTACTTCCAGCAACAATCCCACAATGACAAGGGAATTGTAAGAATTAGGGGGAATATTAAGCTGTCGAATGCTTAAACCCATACTTGATATTTCCAAGTAGGGTATAAGAGTTTTTCTTGTATTTTTAAAATTTGCTTCTGCCTAAGTTATTTTTAAGAGGTCTATATGTAGTATTATTTCTTTGGATAATGCTAAGTACGAAATAAAATGCTGTGTATTGTATATAAATGTAACAACAGGATTAAATCACAGGACAAGGCCAAGCCTTCTTGATAAGATGCAAAAATGAGGACTTCTCTGGCGGTCCAGGGGCTGACTCTGTGCTCCCAGTGCAGAGGCCTAGGTTCCAACCCTGGTTGGGGGAACTAGATCCCACATGCCGAAACTAAAAGACTTGGTGTGCCGCGATGAAGATTGAAGACCTTGTGTGCTACAGTGAAGATCTGGCATAGTCAAATAAATATGGAAATAAAATTAAAACCATTTAAAATATTAGATTACCTAAAAAGGTATAAAACTAATTACAAAAGTGTATAAACTAGTGTACGTGAATATTTCTTGCTAGCTTATTATTGTATACATAGCAAAGCAATGTTAGGCATTATCTGGTGCTTACAGTGTCCTAAGCAAAAGTGCTGAGTAAAGTGTGCAAAAATATAATTTTTCATTACAGTTGTATATTAGTGATCTGAGGAGAAAGGGTTTATTGCCAACCACTCTTGAGCCATCTGCTGGTGTTTTTACTGCTTTCCAATTGGGTGCACGTTAGAAAGAATCATGAAAATACACTGGTTTTAGCTAAGAGTGTGTATACACTGCAGTTCTGTGTCAATAAATATATTTCTAATTACTGTGTTACTTTATTTCATGTAGAAAAACCACATTTAGGAAAATTGGTATTGGCTTACTATATATAATCATTTCCTTCTCACAATACTTTTCCTGTTCTCATACTAAAGTTTTGTGAGTTGCATTTTAAATCCAAATATTATTTCCATCAAGCAGTTGTTTTGATTATCAGTTTAGTAGGGAAAACTAACTGGTAGGCTAGGTAAAAACAGTTGAAGAGGAATGAAGGACTCCCTTTGATGAAAATAGAAATACTTCAATTCAGTAAATATTTAATTGAGCTCCTATTATGGACACAACACTTTATTAAAGTTTTGTAAAAGATAAAAAGCTTAGAAAACATGGTCCCTATCCTCAATCACCTGCATTCTCATAAAGAAGCTAAACTTTAAAAACAAATAGTTATGGCACAAGGGGCAGAATAGGAAAAATTATAAGTTAGTGGTTTTAAAAATTTTTAGTTGACATCTAAAATTTTCATCATATGTTTAAATAGCTGAAAAGGATATAAATTTTCAAAAAATGTATATATACATTTAAAAATTACTATGCTCTATTTATCCAATAGCATTTAATTACCATAGTAATTTGTTACTCACCATAACCATTTTTGATGAAAGTATTCATTTTCTTATTTTTAAATTTTCATCATGAAATTTAAGAAAGTAAAATGTACATATAAAAGCATCTAGAAAGTAAAGACAGGTCACATACAAAGAAACAGGATTCATAAAAGCATGTCATATCTGAACAGAAGCTGTGAAAGCTGAAAGGCTGTGGAGCAATACCAACAAAATTCTAAGGGAAAATGATTTTCAGCCTAGAATTCTGTTCCCAGATGTACTATCAGTTCCAGACATGCAAGACTCAAAAATTGACCTATTCTGTACCTTCTCTCCTGAAGCAAGAGGAATGTGTACGGTGCCAAAAAGAGAGAGAGGAAAAACTGAGAATGAAAGACATGGAATTCAGCAAAAGGGGAGGATGGAAGAAAAGTCTCAGGGCCTGGGTCATAGGTGACAGCAAGCACCAGGGCCTAGAAGACAACCAGTTCAGACTGAAGCAAGAAAAAGAAGGTTCTGGGGAAAAACAGAACTAAAATATTTTCTGATGTGTTTGGCCATATGAGGAATAATTTGGAACCTTTAGGAAAAACGAATAGTGCCAAACACATAGAAAACTAAACAAATGCAAATACAAGGCAAATACGAATTCCTGGGGAGGGAGTGCGGTAGGGAGCAACATAGAAAAGAAATGTCCTGGTGCACTACTCAACTCAATGGTGAATAATTATTTAAAAGACTGGATATTGTTACAATTCTCATTTTCAAATAAAGTTTCTAATAGTACTGTTTATGAGATATGTGGAAAAGAAAGGTGAGGAATTACGAGGAAAAGCTCAATGATAATTAACACAGTAAGTTGTTGACACATAGCCACCAAAATCTAGAAAGCAAAAAATATCCATATGAGGCTATGTGCTGGAAATTTTCCCTGTGCTCCTGCAGTCTATGTTTACCCATTGTGCTCTGCTCTGTGACTCAGAAAGCTGGTCCCTTCAGACTCTATCATCTAGGTTCCTTGCCTTTGGCTTCTAGTTGAGTTTGCTTAATGCGCTGCCCTGGTGGGAAATGGAAGGATAAGAAGAGGGAGAAGGAAGGCTATTGTTTCCTTCAGCTTCCAGCCTCCCTCTCCCTGGGCAGTGACTGTATTTCTCCACTTATGGCCACAGCTTCCGTATAGCTCCAGTTATATCCATTACTGGGTTCTGGTAATCATTGCCCCAAATCTTGCCTCCTTTAATCCCAGAGTTGGCAATGGCATCATACTACTGTGAGTTCTACGACTACTAGTCCCAGGTACTTGACCATCCCTTGCGGTTCCTTAACTTGGCCCCCTCCCTTGTAAACTGTTTCTTCATTAAGCTTCTTTAACCAGTCCTTTGCAGTGGGCCCGCTGCTTCTGTTGAGACCCAAAGAATACAACATATGAATTTGAATGTAGAAATTAAAGCTTTGAGAAACAGTTAAAAATTTTTCAAGGGGCTTCCCTGGTGACTCAGTGATAAAGAATCCACCTGCCAATGCAGGAGACACAGGAGAGGCAGGTTCAGTCCCTGGGTCAGGAAGATTCCCTGGAAGAGGAAATGGCAACCCACTCCAGTATTCTTGCCAGGAAAATCCCATGGACAGAGGAGCCTGGTGGGCTACAATCCATAGGGTTGCAAAAGAGTCAGGCACAACTTAGCAACTAAACAGCAGCAACTACAAAAATTTTTCAAATATTCACCTATAAGAATATTCATGGTTGAAGAAGGCTGGGGCAAGAACTTATTGTGTTTTTTTCAAATATATGTAATATAAGCCTATGTTATTATTTGACCTTTAAACTATAGACATGTATTACTTTATAAAAAATTATTGCATAACAATAAATATTTTAATTTGAACTATTGAATCAACTGATAAAATGTTACTCAGCACAAAGGTGGATGAGCTTATATATACCAAATATATTTAGATAGATGAGAGAGGCTGAGAGGGTAAAGAGGGGTAGAAAGGGAAGGAGAAGAGACAGGAAGGAGAGAGGAAAAAAGAAGAATGTACAGTAGTTAGTGTTTATGGATAGATGATAGGATTTCAGCTAGGTTAGGGTTACGGTTGGGGTTGGTGTTCAGCTGTGTATGTTTGTGTGAGCATGTGGTCCAAGTTTCCTTCACTGTGCATGTATATTATGCTTATAATAGGCCAAAAAATGTGGGGGGAATTGACCTTCTTTCAGAAATAGATGGTGAGAAGAAAAGGAGAAACAGGTCTGCAGTTTGCAGAACGATAAAGAACTTTATTACAATGCGGGGATGCATGAATGTATTTACAGACTAATGGAAAAGAGAAATAGAGAAGAATTTTAAGACACATGAGAGAGGATAAGTGAAGCCTGGGAAAGTTTAACATAAAAAAATTATAGGCAGTGATATTAGAAAGGAGGAGACAGGTGAGAGAAAAAAATTTAAAATGAAAAATGATATGAAGACATTTTGAGACAAAGAGTAAAAAGGTTGAGGTTGCTTGTAGAAGGTTAACTCTCCATTTTCTGCAGAGAAAGGACTAGATGAGCTCCTACCCTGAGCAGGAATCCTGAAGATTATTGATTCCTGAACCAACTCCTATAAATCAATTGCACTCTAACGCTAAACCCTGCCCATAGAATTATCAGCTGAGTTTACACATCTTGGGCAGTTTACACAGTCCTCTAAACTTTCAATCATTTGCTCTTAATATGAAATGAAAGTAAAGATAGCACAGATTTTGCTTACATTATAGGATTTTGCAGGGTACAATAATTTTAAAAAATATTTTTAACTGAAATGCAGTATGAAATATGTACATAATTTAGTCCTCTAATGATGTACTTGTCTTCTCAGACTGCCATAACAAAATACCATAGACTGTGTAGGTTCAACAACAGAAATTTCCCACAGTTCTAGAAGCTAAGAAATCCAAGATTAAGGTGCCAGCTTATTTGGTTCCTAGTGAGGGCTCTCTTCTTGGCTGGCAGATGGTCACTTCTCGTCACAAGGCAGAAAGGGTTCTAGTGCTTTTTCCTCTTCTTATAAGGGCATCAGCTCTATCAAATTAGGGGCTTACCCTTATGACCTCATTTAATCTTTATCACCTCCTCAGAGGCCCCAACTCTAAGCAGAGTCACTTCGGGGTTAGGATGTCAACATATGAATTTAAGGGGACAAAAACATTCAGTCTATAAAAAATGGTAAGGAACTTTTACCTTCAGGAGAGAAAAAGAAAAGACACAATGAGGGAGGGCTGGAAGTAGTAACAGGACCAACTTGTCTTGGAGGAATTAACATGTTCTAATATTCTATTAAACCAACCTCAGATATGCAGGTGACACCACCCTTACGGCAGAAAGTGAAGAGGAACTAAAAAGCCTCTTGAAAGTGAAAGAGGAGAGTGAAAAAGTTGGCTTAAAACTCAACATTCAGAAAACAAAGATCATGGCAAATAGATGGGGAAACAGTGGAAACAGTGTCAGACTTTATTTTGGGGGGCTCAAAAATCACTGCAGATGGTGATTGCAGCCATGAAATTAAAAGACACTTACTCCTTGGAAGGAAAGTTATGACCAACCTAGATAGCAAATTCAAAAGCAGAGACATTACTTTGCCAACAAAGGTCCGTCTAGTCAAGGCTATGGTTTTTCCAGTAGTCATGTATGGATGTGAGAGTTGGACTGTGAAGAAAGCTGAGCGCTGAAGAATTGATGCTTTTGAACTGTGGTGTTGGAGAAGACTGTTGAGAGTCCCTTGGACTGCAAGGAGATCCAACCAGTCCATGCTAAAGGAAATCAGTCCTGGATGTTCTTTGGAAGGAATGATGCTAAAGCTGAAATTCCAGTACTTTGGCCACCTCATGCAGAAGAGTTGACTCACTGGAAAAGACTCTGATGCTGGGAGGGGATTGGGGGCAGGAGGAGAAGGAGATGACAGAGGATGAGATGGCTGGATGGTATCACCGACTCAATGGACGTGGGTTTGGGTGAACTCCTGGAGTTGGTGATGGACAGGGAGGCCTGGCATGCTGCAGTTCATGGGATCACAGAGAGTCGGACATGACTGAGTGACGGAACTGAACTGAACTGAACTGAATATTCTATTTTGAAGAATGAAAATGTAGCCCATTTTTGTTTACTTTTGCTGGTACAGTCTTTTGGTTTTTTTAAAAGCAAAGAACATTTATTTATTTGGCCGAGTTGGGTCTTAGTTGCATCATGCAGGATCTTCATTGTGTCATGGTGGGATCTTTCATTGCAACACACAGACTCTCTAGTTGTGGCATACTGGATCAGTAGTTGCGGCACACGGGCTTGGTTGCTCTGCAGCATGTGGGATCTTAGTTCTCCGACCAAAGATCAAACCCTCATACTCTGCATTGCAAGGCAGATTCTTGACCACCGGGCAACAAGAGAAGTCCCTCTGATGTAATCTTTCACACCTAAGAACTTCCCAAAGCACCTACCCATCATTTTCTTAAAGGATTCTACTCTTCACTTTTTTTAAAAAAATAATAGAACATTCTGCGAAAGAAAAAGGATTATGGGAAATATGTGTGGCAGACACTGGAATTTATTATTGCCAGAGGAGAAGGGGATGACAGAGGACGAGATGGCTGGATGACATCACTGACTTGATGGACATAAGTTTGAGCAAGCTCTGGGAGTTGGTGATGGACAGAGAAGCCTGGTATGCTGCAGTTCATGGGGTCACATAGAGTCAGACACAACTGAGTGACTGAGCTGAACTGAGAAAAATACAGGTGAATCAGTTAGATCTGAATTTTGGAATCTCATGAAATGTTTGAAACATACATATGTTGAACAATTATTCATTGTTTATTTGAAGTTCAAATTTAACTGAGTGGCCCATATTTTCATTTGCTAATTCCAGCAACACTCAAAACGTATCAATGTAAAATTGTGGCATGAAATAAGAAGGCCTTCTCAAATGAACAATGCCAAGAAACAGAGGGGGAAGATAGAATGGTGAAGACTAGAGATCTCTTCAAGAAAATTGGAGATATCAAGATTTCATGCAAGGATGGGCATGGTAAAGGACAGAAAGGGCAAGGACTTAACAGAAACAGAAGAGATTAAGAAGAGGTGGCACAGAAGAATACCCAGAAGAACTGTACAAAAAAAGTCTCAATGACTTGGATAACCACGATGGTGTGGTCACTCATCTAGAGCTGGACATCCTGGAGTGCAAAGTCAGGCGGGCCTTAGGAAGCATTACTACGGGCAAAGCTAGAGGAAGTAGTGGAAAAGCTAGAGGAACCTTACATGGAACAACGGACTGGTTCAAAATTGGGAAGGAGTACAACAAGACTGTATACTGTCATCCTGCTTATTTAACATACATGCTGAGCACATCATGTGAAATTCTGGGCTGAATGAATCATAAGCTGGAATTACGATTGCCAGAAGAAATATCAACAACCTCAGATATGCAGATGATACCACTCTAATGGCAGAAAGTGAAGAGGAACTAAAGAGCCTCTTGATGACAGTGAAAGAGGAGAGTGAAAAAACTGGCTTAAAGCTTAACACTCAAAAAACTAAGATCATGGCTTCCAGTCCCATCACTTCCTGGCAAATAGAAGGGGAAAAAGTGGAAGTGATGACAGATTTTCTTTTCTTGGGCTCCAAAATCACTGTGGGACAGTGACTGTAGCCATGAAATTAAAAGACATTTGCTCCTTGGAGGAACAGCCATGACAAACCTAGACAGCATATTAAAAAGCAGAGACATCAATTTGCCAACAAAGATCTGTATAGTCAAAGTTATGGCTTTTCCAGCAGTCATGTACCAATGTGAGAGTTTGATCATAAAGAAGACAGTGCTAAAGAATTGACGCTTTCAAATCATGGTGCTGGAGAAGATTCTTTTCTCTTTTTTTAGCATTTATAAGCAGTGTGATTTTTCTCTTAAACTTATTTATTTTCAATTGGAAGGTAATTACTTTATAATGTTGTGCTGGTTTCTGCCATACAGCAATGTGAATCAGCCATAGGTATACATGTGTCCCCTCCCTCTTGAAAAGCAAGGATATCAAACCAGTCAATCCTAAAGAAAATCAACCCTGAATATTCACTGGAAGGACTGTTGCTGAAGCTGAAGCTCCAATCCTTTGGCCACCTGATGTGAAGAGGTGACTCATTGGAAAAGACTCTGATGCTGGGAAAAATTGAAGGCAAAGGAGAAAGTGGCAGCCAGGGATAAGATGGTTAGAGAGGGTCACTGACTCAATGGACATGAATCTGAGCAAACTCTGTGAGTTAGTGGAGTATAGAGGAACCTGGTGTACTACAGTCCATGAGGTCGAAAAGAGTTGGATCCGACTTAGCAACTGAATGACAACATCAACAAATACACAGACTTATGGTAAAATAGAATTAAAAACTCAGCAGTCACAACTATATAAAAGTAATTAACACTTGATAAAACGGGTATTTCAAACAAGTGGAAAGTATACGTGCTATGCTTAGTTGCTCAGTCATCTCTGACTTTTTGCGACCCCATGATTCTCCAGGCAAGAATACTGGAGTGGGTTGCCATGCCCTCCTTCAGGGGATCTTCCCAACCCAGGTTTCGAACTGGGGTCTCCAGCATTGCAGACGGATTCTTTACCAGCTGATCTACCAGGGAAATTATCTATAACATGGCAAATGTTACTGAATATATGCTTGTGCAGTGCTAAGTCGATTTAGTCCTGTCCAGCTCTTTGTGACCCTATGGACTGTAGCCCTCCAGGCTCTTCTGTCCATGGGATTTTCCAGGCAAGAATACTGGAGTGGGTTGCCATGCCATCCAGGGGATCTTCCCAACCCAGAGATTGAACCCACGTCTCTTTAATCTCCTTCATTGGAAGGAGAGTTCTTTACCACTAGTGCCACCTGGGAAGCCCGAATATATACTAACAAGTTAGAAAAAATAGATGCCTACTTCACACTAGCCAAAACAATTAGCTGCAAATGGAGAAAAAGTGCCAAATTTGGAAAACAACAACTAGAAGGACCAAAAGAAATGTGGTATACATAGGGAAAATATCCTTCAGGATGAAGGGAAAGAAAAGACATTTTCAGATGAAGGAAAAAACAAGGAATTTTTGTTACTATTGTAAAAGAAATTCTAAAGGCATTTTCTAAGCATTTTTTTCAGGTTGAAGGAATCATACAAATTATTATGATTGCAATGGTGGTTTATTGAAATATATATTTGTCTTAACATAGAATTATATATCAAATAGAGTGAATTTTAATGTATAAAGTTTATAAAAAGTAAATTTAGTGTTTTGTAAAAGCTGGATAAAACAAAAGGCAATGTCATCTTATTGTCTTAGGTTACTTGGAGATTTTTTTTTCCATCTTTTTCTACATCTGGCCAGTCATCAAAACATGAATCAAAACCAAATAAATTAAGCCTTGTTTATTCTGTTAACTATGAGTGACTTGCAGTAGAAGAGGAATATGCCAATCAATAAAATCCAGAGATAATTCTGAAGCACAAATTGAACTTCTCTTCACAGTGTCTGAGCTGACACTCAAAACCTTTTTCCAGAACAGTCAAGGAGGCTTGACTGAGTTTCAGCATCATTGCCAGACCTCCCCAGGTGGAGCCATTAACAATCAGTGAAATGGACCCAAAAAAGAGAGCATTGAAAGGAACACGAGTTTCAAAAATCTGCTAACTGCATCATCAATTTCTGAATGATTGAGAGCGGACTAGAAATGCCTTGGTAGCACTTTTCCTGTCTCACACACCTGTCACACTGTAGCAGAAATCAGCCTGCAACAATGATCTCACGATATTGTGTAACCCTGAGGCCAGGATGAGGCTCTCTCTGACGAATTTTCAGCCATCAGTCTGCACAATCAGGAATGTCTGTACCCAGAGCCTCTGGCCACCAATTCTACTTTAGACTTGTTCCCAAGTGACACTGCTGATTATTTTTATCTCCTAATGTTATTGTTTAACTAGTTCACTAATGATTAAAACAATTTCAAAGACTGAGCAAGCCCCACTAACTAAAAGGCTGTTGCACTCTAGTTAAGATAGAAAGGGTGTCCATTGCCTGCAATTAGCTGATAATGCATTATAACTAATAGTACTTTGGGAAAGTGTCCTGTCAGCGGGAGCCCGGGGGTTGTTTTCCTAATGCTTGAAGATCATCCCCATTAGTGCTTTTCTGTTTCATTGGATTAAGTGCTTGGTGCTGTACTAACCCTGATTCTTTTTTTTGTTTGTTTTTTTGAGTGGACCACTTTTTAAAGTCTTCACTGAATTTCTTACAATATTGCTTCTGTTTTATGTTTTGGCTTTTTGGTCCTGAGGCATGTGGGATATCTTAGCTCCCCAGTCAGGGATGGAACCCACACCTCCCATACTGGAATGTGAAGTCTTAATCAATGAACCACCCGAGAAGTCCTCCTACTCTGATTCTTCTAAATTCTGAAAGTAATTTGGGTGCTGATTCCATACACTCACAGAATTTTCTTCATTAGCATTTTCTTGAACTATGATGTGGAGTGCTGTGATATGGATAACCCCCTTCCTGTTTACTCATGTCCAGTTGTGCCTTGCAAAAGCATATCTATCTCAGCAGGAGGGCATGGACAAGCAAAATCCAGGGGAAGTCAGAACAATATTTCATCTACCCCATTAAGTATTTCTCCATTTGCTTTCTCCATCCCATGCTTACATTCTTTAATTTTTATCTCCCAGTGTATAGGATCTGCTGTTTCCATTATTCATCTAATAAGTATATTTTGTATATAGGGTGCTAAAAGTATATTTTGTATATAGGGAAACCAATCTTGGATGTCTTACACTAGGAGTCCCCAGCCTCTGGGCCACTGGCCGGCAACTCCTGGCAGATCCCAGAGCTTGCTCAAACTCATGTTCATCGAGTCAGTGATGCCATCCAAACATCTCATCTTCTGTCATACCCTTCTCCTGCCTTCAGTCTTGCCCAGCATCAGGGTCTTTTCCAATGAGTCAGTTCTTTGCATCAGATGACCAAAGTATTGGAACTTCAGCTTTAGCATCAGTCCTTCCAGTGAGTATTCAGGACTCAGTTCCTTTAGGATTGATTGGTGTGATCTCCTAGCAGTCCAAGGGACTCTCAAAAGTCTTTTCCAACACCACAGTCCCAAAGCATCAATTCTTCAGCACTCAGCTTTCTTTGTGGCCCAATTCTCACATCCATACATGACTACTGGAAAATCCATAGCTTTGACTAGATGGACCTTTGTTGGCAAAGTTATGTCTCTGCTTTTTGATATGCTGTCTAGGTTTGTCATAGCTTTTCTTCCAAGGAGCAAGAGTCTTTTAATTTCATGGCTGCAGTCACCATCTGCAATGATTTTGGAGCCCAAGAATATAAAGTCTCTCACTGTTCCCATTGTTTCCCCATCTATTCCCCATCTATTAGATCCCGGCCATGTGACTGGGATCTAAGGGAAGGCAACCCAACATGGTTCTTAGTAAACATGGAATGTCAGCAAGCAAGGGGAGATGTTATAACTTGAGGTATCTAGTAACTTTAGGCTCTGAGATTGTTTCAGATTGGAACACTCCAACTATAGATATGTTAGGATATTTATCCGGCCAGAATGTGGGGCCTGGGGAGGTCATCTTGTTGCTATATGGCTTACTATATATATATCTCTATACTGATATATTACAGCAGTTGTAATAACAATAATGATGATGAGAATAATAACAATAATAATTTCGTGAGCACTTTGTATGTTTGTTATAAACATTTTCTCATTTATACCTTACAATGCTCCTATAAAGTAAACACTTACAGATGAGAAGACCAAGATTCATAGAGATACACATGGACTTTCTGCATTTTTGCCCTTCCAGTTTCCCTGCCTGGGACACACACTTGCCAGTCACCTGGATCACTCCTGCTCACCCTTCAGCATGCAGTTCTAGTGTTCCTTATTCTAGAAAGCAGGCCCAACTCCCCTTCCTGGAGCCTCCTCTGGGCTAGACACCCTTCCTCTCTTTTCCCCAGTCCTCAACATGACCTCTGCAAAGCACTCACTCCATCATATTAAAATGTTCTTAGATGTCTCTTCCACTAGTGCAGGCTGTGCCTTGCTATGAATGTGTTGTTGTTTAGCCGCTCAGTCGTGTCCGACTCTTTGAGACCCCATGGACTGCAGCATGCCAGGCTTCTCAGTCCTTCACCATCTCCCGGAGCTTGCTGAAACTCATGTCCGTTGAGTTGGTGATGCCATCCAACTATCTCATCTTCTGTCTTCCCCTTTTCCTCCTGCCTTCTATCTTTCCCAGAATCAGGGTCTTTTCCAATGAGTCGGCTCTTTACATCAGGTGGCCAAAGTATCGGAGCTTCAGCTTCAGCATCAGTCTTCCTAATGGATATTCAGGGTTGATTTCCTTTAGAATTGACTGGTTTGATCTCCTTGTAGTTCAAGGGGACTATCAAGAGTTTTCTCCAACACCACAGTTTGAAACCATCAGTTCTTTGATGCTCAGCCTTCTTTATGGTCCAACTTTCACATCCATACATAACAACTGCAAATACCATAGCTTTGACTAGACAGACCTTTTTTGGCAAAGTAATGTCTCTGCTTTTTAATATACTGTCCAGGTTTATCATAGCTTTTTGCCCAAGGAGCAAGAGCCTTTTAACTTCATGGCTGCCTATCTCCTTCCTTTCCAGAGGTGCTTCATATTGGGCAGAAATGATTAGAATGAGTACTACTCAGTAGAATGAGTACAGTGCCTGGTACTGAGTAGGTACTCAAATACTTGGGGAATCACAAATTAAATAAAAGCTTTAAGTAGCATACAGGTGATTAGACTGAGGATCCTTTAAGATTCAGTTATGAGACAATACTGTTTTGAGATTCAGATTTGAGCCTGGTTGGCTTGAATAGATGATGCTGAAAATAACTGAGAAATAAAAGCAAGAGCAAGATAAGGCAGTAGTTTTGAATTCAAATGACCAAAAGAAATTACCCCTTCTAAGTTGGTAAATTCACCTAAAATTTGAGGACCTACTTTTTTTTTAAAGGAAAAAAGCAGTATATTATGTTTTTTCTACACTAACTGTGTGCTTAGTCACTCAGTCATGTCCGACTCTTTGCAATCCCATGGACTGTAGCCCACCAGGCTCCTCTGTCCATAGGGATTCCCCAGGCAAGAATTCTGGAGTGGGTTGCCATGCCCACCTCCAGGGGATCTTCCTCACCCAGGGATCGTACCCAGGTCTCCCGCATTGCAGGCA
Source organism: Ovis aries (assembly GCF_016772045.2). Taxonomy (NCBI): domain Eukaryota; kingdom Metazoa; phylum Chordata; class Mammalia; order Artiodactyla; family Bovidae; genus Ovis; species Ovis aries. The sequence continues at coordinate 217,186,112 of NC_056054.1, forward strand.
GATTCTTTACCAATTGAGCCACAAGGGCAGCCCTTTCTATATACTGTTCTACTTCCAATGTTCAAATGTAAATCTTTATGCAATTGCTAGGAATTATAGTAGTTTGACCCTAGAAATAATCCAACTTGAGTCATATCTTCAAAGAATAAGCTGTTCAGTTACATAACTCAGATTATGTATTGAAGGAGATGACAATGCTACACAGGAGGGGAAGGCAAGCCCCTCTGTGTTACTGAATGGCCACTGCAGCAGCAGCAGTGGCCTGCAAGTCTCCATTCACAGTCTTGATTTACCTTAGGCCTCTGCTGACTACCCCTGTTATCTTCCCCAAGGTGCCTCATGGAGTGGTCATTCTTTTCTGAGGCCCTTAAGAATTGTAAATCAATTCAAAACTGATAAACTCTGTTGCAAAGCATACTTGTTTCCATTAGCCTAAAATTTGCCATAAACCTTTCACACTAGGAAATCTATGGTGAGAATCTCTCTCAGTCAAAAGCATATTTAGTTCAGTTAAACCTTGGAAACCAGCTTAACAAAATGCAGCGTGGTTTCTTTTGTTTCTAATATCTCTTCATTGCAGGAGTCCTGGGGTCGAGGGCTGGTTTTGATTGCCAATGTCATAATCTAAATTTCATCACAAGTACTAACTGATTCAATAGTAACAAAGGAAAATGATCCCATTTTCTCTTGTAGAGCCGAGTTTAATCTGAGTGTTGGGGGAATATTAATTCCTTTGCAAAATTCAGTGCAAGATAGTGTGCTCATGTTCTTACGCAAATCTGTATCACGTTGGGTTTGCCAATAAGTGTCCCTATAGTACAAAATCAAAGTTTAATGGGCCTGTGTTCACGTGCTTTCAAAATGCATTTCAGAGTCCACTTGTAGTACAGATAAGCTATGAAGTCTGCTATTCTGGATTTTATCCAGGGAACTCTCTGCAATCAAGAGGCTGTGTGGTTATTGTAACTTGTGAAAATCACCCCTCCTTAGCTGTCCATTTCTGTTAGAAAGCTCTAAATGTTGCAAATGACTTCATTAAACTGAACCAACAGTTGCCTCCCTGAAATTTCTCCAATTTTTAAGGTGGAAATATCTTCCAGGTAAAAGCTAAAGGAGCCCAATTTCAGCCTATAATGAAGAATAACTTTCTAACAATCAAAAGCTTTGGTGGACAGTGAGTTTCCTATTAACATGACCATTGCATGAATTGAGTGTACATGAATTATATGCATATAGGCTCCTCCACTTATGGTGGGGTAACATTCCAATAAACCCATCATAAGCTGGAAACATCATAAGTTGAAAATACTTTATACACTTAACCAATTGAACATCACAGCTTAGCCTAGCCTACCTTAAACGTGTTCAAACATAGGACACATAGCGTATCGGTTGTTTACCCTTCTGACTTCATTGACTGGGAGCTGAGACTCACTGCCACTGCCCAGCATCATGAAGGAGTATCATAGCACATATTGCTAGTCTGGGAAAAGATCAAAATTCAAAGTCCAGCTTCCACTGAATGCCTGTTACTTTTGCATCAGTTTTCAGTCAAAGTGAAAAAATCTTAAGTCAAACCACTGTAGGTTGAGTATCATATACTATATGCCTGAAATCATATGTGCAGACCCTAAGTAAGTAGAGCCAGGACTCACATTCAGGCAGTCGAACTCCACTGATCATACTGCAGAGCCCTGTGTATCGCATCACCAGCTGACATGGAAAATTGCAGCAGCAAAAGAGGTTTGAGCTAAATGACATCTGAAGTCTTTACTCACCATGAGAATACATGGCACAGGAAATTCTCATGCAATGTGAACATTTCCCCTTAACTACCCTTCCTCAAAATCTAGAATAGTTGTCTCTTACAAGCCCCCTTGGATGAGTGTACTTCTTCTAATGGCACGTGTCCAAAGTCTTTATGATTATTTATTGTGTTTCTCTCACATAAAACTATACTTCCTCAGATTAACGATTACTTATACCTTTGTCATCATTATCCTGAGTATACTGCACAGATCCTGGCACAAAGTAGGCAGTCAGTAAGTATTTGTAAAATAAATGAATGAAGGGTATAACGAACCAGTGGTAACATTCTATTGTTCTACAAGTTAAATGGCTGTCTTACTGCAGAACTAGATCCTGGAATGAAACCTAGGGAATAAAAGACAAACAGATGCACACATGCTAGAAGTGAAGGGTCTTTTATGCTTTTATGCTTATTATATGCTGCTTTCTAGTGAAAGAATATAAGTATTTAACAGTAGGAAATTAGTTACATAAATTATGATCTGTTCACCCAGTGGACTATTAGACTTCTATTAAAGAATGATGTTGAAAACTAATGGGTAATAGCATGGAAGTATATTCTCAATACATTAAATATTTTAAAAAATTAAAACCATTTTTTGTGCATGCATGTCAGAAAGGAAAGGAGAAACAAAATGGTATATATAGTACACATAAAAATTATGAAAGGATATGTTATAGCCCTATATGGCAATAATGCTTTTCTCTATAATAGAATCAGAAATGAATTTTTATTTTTAATTTCATTGATCTGTATTTTCTAAATTTCTACAATAAATATATATTACATTAGGAAAGGGAAAAATAAAAAGTTTTGTTTTTGCTTTTGATTTTTTGCTGAATACAAATAAATTACTTGCATAAAATAATTAAAAAGGAATGCATACCACTTCTGCCCATGTACTCAATTATGTTTTCTTTGTCAATCCTTTAGTTCAAATACTGTATGTAGGCATGTGTAAGGGGAATGGGTGACTCTTGAGAAATATGTTTTCAAAGTGGAAACAAAAGCACAATAGACCATCATCACCCAAACTTGACTAAAGTATTCAAAGCATTCATGCTTTTACCTTTCTCCACTGATTGTAACAAATGCACCAAGTCCCATGAACTGGTTAAAATCAACCAACCAAACAAGCAAGTAATAACAAGTTCTTCATAATAACAAGTGCCAAAGAAAAGAAGAAGCGCTGGTTGTAGAAATGAAAAAAAGTAAACAAGGGTAAGACAGCGATTGCTCCTGACCTAGAACTGTGTAATTGGATTCGGGGAGAGGGTGGGGGCGGTTATAAACAAAAATTCTAGACAAAAACAGTTTTTTTAATGTTCTCTTTAGGTCTTTCTATTTTTCCCCTCCAATAACATCAGGCTTGGAAGTTTCTGAAAAATGTCATGTCAAGATTACAACTTCTGAATTTTTTCCCTGACATAACAACAAAAAGAAAGAGTGGAGAGAGAGAGGAAAACAAAGTAAGAGAGGAGGGAAAGGGTTCAGTTCAGTTCAGTTGCTCAGTCGTGTCCGACTCTTTGCGACCCCATGAACCACAGCACGCCAGGCCTCCCTGTCCATCACCAGCTCCCAGAGTTCACCCAGACTCATGTCCATTGAGTCAGTGATGCCATCCAGCCATCTCACTCTCTGTCGTCCCCTTCTCCTCCCAACCCCAATCCTTCCCAGCATCAGGGTCTTTTCCAGTGAGTCAGTTCTTTGCATCAGGTGGCCAAAGTATTGGAGTTTCAAGGTAGTAGGTGAATAATACTACTGCTGGCTCTTGTAAAGAATTCAATTGTCAATGAAATGGGTAATGGTCAGGAAATATATTTTTTTTAATGAGGAAGGATTGCAGAGGAGGATGTGCCTGTGAGTCACTGAAAACTGGCCCTCCTTCCATCTTTTTGTGGGGAGGGTTAGGCTTCAGTGTCCAATACTGGGAGAAGGAATGGAGAGCAGTGGGAGCGATGATCCAGATGTGAGCAAGGGACAATAAAGAAGGTAAACAGCTCCACCTCTCTACACCTTGGAGTCATACACACAACAGCCTAGGAACCATTTATCACCATTACAAGACTTCCCTACAAGCCGTAGAAATTCTTTGCATTAGAAAAACACAATATTTAGTAAAAACCCCCTTCTTGAAAGAAATTGTTTATACTGAGAGATAACAATGCATTAACAACACAGAAAACCCAAAGCTCTTTTTTTTTTTCTTTTTAAAGAGAGAGCTATGGTAGCTAAAAGGCAGTAACTTGAACGGAAAAAAAATTACTATTGAGAGTGATAACAATAAGGACAAGCACATAATGGGTATCTAAAACCTCTGTAGATACCGCCCATCCTAAGAAATCATGCCTATATATCTAGTTGATGTCGATATGAGATATATATGAGGTCCAATCTGGGTGTACAGGGAGTGTCCTTGGAACAGCACTATAACTAAAAATAAGCAAGTCTAATCAAATACGAGTAGTCTGACTGCTTGGAGGCTGGGATTGTGGCTAGAATAGGTATCTTCTTGGACCATGTGGTTTGTATTAAGAATTACATACAGTAACACGAATGAATTCCACAGGCTAGCGTAGGGTGAAAGACATCAAATACCAAAGGATCCATACTGTCTAGTCCATTTACATGATGCTCTAGAATAAGCAAAACAAATCCATACGTTCAGAATAGTGGTTGGGATGGAGGCTGAGGATGAAGTGGGGCTTTGACTAGGGGAACAAGAAGGAAGCTATCGCACTGCTGATAATGTATAACTTCATCTAGGCGATGGCAATATGATGTGTATACGTTTGTAAAAGTCCACTGAGTTCTTAAGTATAAACTTAAAATTTGTTTACTTCTCTGTGAGACTTTAGCAAGTTAAGGAAGAAAAGAAATAAGGATTATATAGCACTCTGTAACAAAACACAGAGACACTGTATTTGACAACCTAAATCATTCTGGTTACCAGAGAGATCCACCGCCTTATGAGATGTGTGTAGTGCAAATATTCTTATGGCCTTCATGACATTTCCATCAGATGCATTCCTCTCGCTTTTCTCTGTCTCCTGATCAGCCTTCTAAACTCTTGCTCAGTCTCCCAGGAGGGCTAGCACAATCTGGAGCCAGATGGGTTTTTAAAATTTTATTTATTTATTTTAATTGGAGGATCATTACTTTACAATATTGTGGTAGCTTTTGCCATGCATAGACATGAATCAGCCAGAGGGTTTTAATTTTACTCTCATCACTCTGACCAGTTTTGTGAGTTTGGGCATGATTTCCATGCCTTCTTCAAGTGTAAATGAAATGCTAAAGTGTATAGCACTTGACACGCTGACATTTTAATAAATGTTCACTTATTATCACCCCTGGAGAAGGACATAGCAACCCACTCCAGTATTCTTGCTTGGGAAACCCCATGAACAGAGGAGCCTGGCGAGCTACAGTCCATGAGGTCGCAAAGAGTTGGATATGACTGAGCAACTGAGCATATTATCTCCAGTTTCCCTTCCTAGGAAGGAGAGACTATTTTGAGTAATAAAAACAAATTATTCTGGTCCTCTGAATAATACTTCAGCATTATTGTGTGCCTGGAAAATCCCATGGATGGAGGAGCCTGGTAGGCTGCAGTCCATGGGGTCGCTAAGTCGGACACTTAGCGACTTCACTTTCACCTTTCCCTTTCATGCATTGGAGAAGGAAATGGCAACGCACTCCAGTGTTCTTGCCTGGAGAATCCCAGGGATGGGGGAGCCTGGTGGGCTGCCATCTATGGGGTCGCACAGAGTCAGACACGACTGAAGTGACTTAGCAATAGCAATTATTGTGTGTAGCTGTCTTGAATGTTGATCATCCACTGAAGAAACTGGAAGCTTCCCATCTCCGGGTTGTACAAAGTTGCAGTTAGACCCCACTGTGGAAAAGGCAGCTTGTGATGTCCCAACGGAAACCTGCTTGCCTCCCCTCCACCCACTCCTCTTTCCACAGGCAACAGCTGATGGACAAACTTTCTCAGGTGATTGATGCTTCTTGCAACCTGATCGTGAAGTGTGCTTCTCCCATACCACATTCCTGATCCTTTACATAAATAGTTTCCCAGACCTGTGAACTGCCCCACTGGAACCAGTCAAGACAATTGGTACCCTCCACATGTTCCCACCATTTAGCTTATCTGGGAGCCTTTCACAAAGCTCATAAGGCCATTTGAATTTGTATATTCAAAAACGACATTCTGGTGATAAAGTCGAGCATTTTTTTTTTTTTTAATTTAAAATAAGAATAGAGTAACTGCCTTCTTGTGTGGTTGGCAGCCTGCTGTTTACAAAGTATCTACAGCTGCTACTGTCCAATGGCTTCCTAGGTGGCGCTAGTGGTAAAGAACCTGCCTGCCAATGCAGGGGACATAAGAGACTGATTCAATCGCTGGGTCCAGAAAATCCCCTGGAGAAGGGCACAGTAACCCATTCCAGTATTCTTGCCTAGAGAATCCCATGGACAGAGGAGCCTGGTGGACTACAATCCATGGCGTAGCAAAAAACCTGGACACAACTGAAGAGACTTAGCACTACTGCCCGAATCACTGTGTACTGCAGACAAGTGGCGGCATGGCTTGGATGGCACTCAGCCACTGGGGATGCTGCCTGCTGTGAGGCCCCTCTACCACTCTTATTCCCCAGTTGCCAATGTCAACTACAATCAAAGTGCCGCTTCAGTGTAACCACCAGCATCTTTTGCCTAGTGTGGCCTAACTGCTTTAGCTGAGATAACAGCACTCATCTAAAACAGTGACTCTGAACCATATATGCACATTAGAATTACCTGAGAAGGACGTCCCTGGTGGCTCAGTGGGTAAAAATCCACCTGCCAATGGAGGGACACGGGTTTGGTCCCTGGTCCAGGAAGATCCCACGTGCCACAGAGCAGCTAAGCCTGCGTGCCATTGCCACTGAGCCTGTGCTCTAGAGCCCATGAGCCACAGCTACTGAAGAATGCGTGTCACGACTGCCGAAGCCATGTGCCTGGAGCGCATGCTCCGAGACGGGAGGAGCCGCCGCTATAGGAAGCCCGTGCACCGCAACTAGAGAGCGGTCCCCGTTTCTCACCACAGCTGGAAAAAGCCTGAGCACAGCAAAGAAGACCTAGCACAGATAAATTCTTTTTTTTTTTTTTAAAGAATTTGCTTGAGAAGTTTGAAAAGAAATTAATTTTGCCTGGCTCCCTACCTATTCCCACATCTGCTGGGGACTGTGTTCTGGGATGAAACTGGTTATGGTTACAGTCTCATCTTTTAAAAGTTCCTTAGGTGAATCTAGGGACTCCCCTGGAGGTCCAGTGGTTAAGATTTCATGCTTCCATTGCAGGGGGCATGGGTTCAATCCCAAGTCGGGGAACTAAGATCCCATAAGCCATGGGGGGACCAAAACATATAAATACATACACACATTTTAAAAGTACTAAATATTGTTACCAGATTTCTAAGCGCAGTTATCTTCCTACTACATTAAATCTTGGTATCTGCTTGATTTCTTTGGTTCTACTTGTACTCCTGTGTCCCTCTGTTCCTAAGCACGGTAACCATACTTCTTAACCCTCTTTGGGTTCCTCACCTTTTCTCTAATACTGTCTTCCCTTCAGTCATCATTTGACCCTTCCAATCCGCTGGTTCTGTGTGAGGCCTATTGCCTAGTATTAGAGACTGAAATTCCTTCCTGTCGTACTGAATTTGATGTATATAATATGTATTCTGAATACTGTATGTATACTGAATTTTATGTATAGAATAGAATAATTCTGATATAATTATTTTCTAAAAATAAATTTTGTTATTTTTTCTTAATAATAGCTGCTCATCATTAAAACTCAAAAAGTAACAAAATTAAAAATAATCCCCAAACCTACAAATATCTCTGCCATCATGTTTAGTTTTTCTAAACATATGTATTTTTTCCTTCTGTTAAAAGGTATTATGACATCAATACTATTCTGTAATTTTTTTCCACTTCATACATCAGACGCCTCTATGTTCCTAAATATTATTCTCTAAGAAGTCTCAGTTCATTAAATATTGAAGTCTCCACAGAAATTAATTGTATGAACTTGTTTAACTACCTCTGTATTGTTGACTAGTTAGGCTATTTCCAATTTTTATCTTTTATAAATATGTCCTTCCAAATATTCTTCAAACAAATCTTTGAACATTCTTATCATGTTCTTACCTAGGAATGAAATATACATCAAATGACATAAGAAGGTTTAAGAGTTTTCACATAAGATGTCAAATTGGGTGGAAATTTTCCTTCAAATTTGTTAATTTTTTGGTTAGTGGTTAGTGTAGTTGACAAGCCATGGACATCCTTCATCCAGGTTGGTTTCTCACTATAGTGGCCCTTCATTGCATATCTGTGAAATGAAAAACCAGAGTAAGCCTGGCAATTGGTGGTGATTAGTCAGCACTTTCACTACTTCTGTAAACTAGCTTTGAATAATCCTGAAATTCAATTCCACTGACTTTGAGTGAATGCCACATAGAACTAAACACAACGCGGAGGCTATAAAGACAAACTGCTTCCTTGAAAGTGTTTGTAATTTAGTATTCACACATAGTTATTACATAATACAAAATGTGACAAGTCATTAAGAAAATTAGTGCTGTGGGAAGATTTCTGCGTGGGTTCCTTGGGAAGATTACGTAAAGAAAATTACATTTAATCTAGCTCTAATGAAAATAAGGTCAGATTTGGTTTAGTGTTGGGCGTGTTGGGCAGAAGGGCACCTTGGATACGGAGACATAGGAAGCGAAACACTAAAGGGCAGCAAAGTATCTAAAATTCATTTGGAAAAAAAGACAGCAATCAAGGTGTCTCATGAGTAGAGTTAATACAAGACAAATTTAATGGGAGGTACACTGGGGAAGCAGACTGGTATCAACCTTGAACACTTTGCTAAGGAGTGGAAATTACTTGGAAGGAAATGGGGAGCTGATGAAGGGGAGAGAAATGCTGCAGGAAGGCCATTGTGTCAGCAGTGTGGATCAAAGCAGCTTTTGGCATAGGGAATCATTACAGTAGCCCTTGTGAGAAGTAACAGAAAAGGGCAGAAGAGAGGCAGACAGTGGGACAAAAAAATTTTATAGCTAAGACTCTTCAATATATGTAGGACATAATAAAGCAAGCAAGAGTGAATACTGGCAAAATTTAAAAGCTGGATTTATAGTTGGTAATTCCTCCCATCCAAATTTTTTCAAAATAAATATTCAATTAATTGACCTGTTTATTTGGCTTTATTTGAAAAGCATCAGCACCACCTGGTGACAGTAACTCAGATTACCCCAACTGTCCTGAATTATACCTTTCTTTTTTGGAAAAAATTTCAAACACATAGAAAGTTGAAAGAATACCAAAATAAACACCCCTATACCACCCTATATGATCATCTGTATTTACCAGTTGTTAAATCATGGCATCTGGTCCCATCACTTCATGGGAAATAGATGGGGAAACAGTGGAAACTGTGTCAGACTTTATTTTGGGGGGCTCCAAAATCACTGCAGATGGTGACTGCAGCCATGAAATTAAAAGACGCTTACTCCTTGGGAGAAAAGTTATGACCAACCTAGATAGCATATTCAAAAGCAGAGACATTACTTTGCCCGCTAAGGTCCGTCTAGTCAAGGATATGGTTTTTCCTGTGGTCATGTATGGATGTGAGAGTTGGACTGTGAAGAAGGCTGAGCGCCGAAGAATTGATGCTTTTGAACTGTGGCGTTGGAGAAGACTCTTGAGAGTCCGTTGGACTGCAAGGAGATCCAACCAGTCCATTCTGAAGGAGATCAGCCCTGGGATTTCTTTGGAAGGAATGATGCTAAAGCTGAAACGCCAGTACTTTGGCCACCTCATGCGAAGAGTTGACTCATTGGAAAAGACTCTGATGCTGGGAGGGATTGGGGGCAGGAGGAGAAGGGGACGACAGAGGATGAGATGGCTGGATGGCATCACTGATTCGATGAACGTGAGTCTGAGTGAACTCCAGGAGTTGGTGATGGACAGGGAGGCCTGGAGTGCTGTGATTCATGGGGTCGCAAAGAGTTGGACACGACTGAGCGACTGAACTGAACTGAATGCTTTGCCTGGCTTTAGTTCTTTCTGTGTGTGTGTGTGTGTGTTTGTGTGTGTGTGTGTGTATGTAAAGTCATTTGATAGTAAACTACAGACACTGAAACACTTAAAAATTTTCTGCATGAAGTTCCTAAAAAACGAATATCCTCTACTTAAACATAATACCATCACCTTACTTGAAAAATTAACAATAATTTTACATCATCATATTATTACTGCTATTCAAATTTCATAAAAAATGTTTTGAAGTTTGTATTTTTTTAATCTACAAGATTTGTTTTGCATTTGATTATGTTTCTAAGGTCTCTTTTAATCTAGAACAATTTTCGCTACCTTTTTTTTTTTTTTAACTTCCCATGACATTGCCATTTTTTAAGCATCCAGACCAGTTATTTTGTAGAATGTCCCACATTCTGGATTTGTCTTATTATTACCCTCATGATTAGATTCACATTAAATATTCTGGCAAGAATACTTCATAAGTGACTTTGTGTATTTTTTATTGCATCACTTCAGGAAACACAATACCAGGTTGTCCTATCACTGGTGGTGTTATGTTTAATCAATTGGTTAAGTAGTAACTGCAAATATATCATGTGTGGGGTGTTATTTTGAGGCCATGTGAATACCTTGACCTTGACAAAGTTTTAGCCAAAGGTTTTAACACACAATGACAATCCTTACTTGAATCAGCTTATTGCACTGGGAATTGCAAAATGATGATATTCTATCATTCTTATGACATGCATTACTAAACAGAAACAGATTAATCTAGCTATAGATCAAACTGATATAACAAAGGAGAAAATAACTGAGATTCAAGTAGATTTCGACCAAGTACTTTGTACATCCTTAGTGAAATATATTCTAAAGACAAAAGGAACTAAAAAAGAAAATTTAAACTACTTGGTTAATATATTCTCAGTAATTACACAGATACTGCAATTCTGAAACTTTTTAATATAATTCTAGAATAAAGCAAATAAACAACTATATTCATCAAATTAGGAAACCAGATTTCACTGTAAAAGAGATCCACATATAAAATAAAATCAAGTATGGAAAAATGCTATAATTTTACAGTTGAACTAGAAATATCAAATATTAACTCATGATTTACGGAAAAAAAATGCTTCTTAGTTCTGTCCACAATCATGTAAACAAAGGTATTACAGTAGCAACAGCATAACGAACACCCAGATTTTGGTTTTTCATACGCTTACTAACCATTTGCCTATCTTCCTTGGTGAAGTGCCTGCTCAAATCTTTTCCCAGTTTTTACTGGGTTGTTTTTTTTATGATGGAGTTGAAGGACTTCTTTATGTATTCTGAATATGAGTTCATTATCAGATATATGTTTCATGCATATTTTCTCCCATTCTCTGGCTGTATTATTTATTTTCTCAAGCAGTTTTTAATTATGATGAAGTTCAATTCATATATTTTTCTTCTTTTATAGTTATTGCTCTTCTGTGTCTTGTCCCGCAAAAACTCTGCCTAATGGTAAGTCACAGATATGCTAATATTTTCTTCTAAAAGCTTTAGTTTTGCTTTTTATGTATAAATCTATGGTCTATGTAAAATAAAATTTTAGATGTACATATTTTATTAAATACCATCAAGGGGTTAATCATCTCCAACTCTGTGTTTTAGATATTTCACATTTGTTGAATAGCAGGAAACACATGTTAAATGTCAAAATAAATTTTTAGAAACATAAGTGTTTTTCCTTTCTATTTTTTAAACTGAAATGTAGTTGACATACAAAATATCAGTTTCAGTTGTACAACATGGCAATTTGACATTTATCTACATTACAAATTGATCACCACAATAAGTCTAGTAATCATCTATCACATCATTACAGTATTACTGTAATGTACATACACTCCCTATGCTGTACATTACACCTCCGGACTCACTAATTTATAACTGGAAGCTCATACCTCTTAATCCCCTTCACCTATCTCCCTCATTCACTGACTCCTCTTCCTTCTTTCGATCATCAGTTCGTTCTCTATGAGTCTGTTTCTGTTTTATTCTGTTCATTTTGATTTTTAGGTTGCATATATAAGTGAAACTGAACTTACTTCATTTAGCCTAATGCCCTGAAGTTCCATCCATGCGGTTGCAAATGGCAAGATTTCATTCTTTTTCATGACTGAATGGTATTTCATTGCAAGTATATACTATACTTCTTTTAACCTAAGTGAGTCTCTTTTTAGCAATATGGACATATAAGTCTTGTTTGTTTGCTTTTTTTAATGTATTCGGCCATCCTACGTGTTTTGATGGGAGCATTTAATCCATTTACATTTAACATCATTATTGATAGGTGTATTTATTGCATTTTGTTCACTGCTTTCTAGTTGTCCTGTAGTTTTTCTTTGCTCCTTTCTTCTTCTGTTCTATTGTAATTTCATTACTTTCTTTAGTGTTCTTGTATTCTTTCTCTTCCTTTTTTTGGTATATGTATTAGGCTTTTGGTATGTGGTTACCATGAGGGTCATATATAGCCACCTGTGTATACTATAGTCTATTTTGACAGTTGTTTAAGTTGCACTTACAGTGCCTCTTACATAGCATACAGTTGGGTCTTGCTTCTTTATCTCAGTTTGATCATCATCATTGCATTTTACTTGGAGTGTTCTTAAGTGTCTTCTTATGTTTGTTATGAAATGTAATTATTAATGTAGCTTAAGTCCATCATTTCACTATTTTGCTTTCCACTTGTGCTACCTGGTTTTTGTTTCTTCATTTTTCCTTTTGCTTTATTTAGTGAAATATCTTAATTTTAAAAATTTAACTTATTTATCCACTGCTTTTTAGTTATACCTTTTTGCATTAAATATTTAGTGGTCATTACAGAGATTGAAGGCAGGAGGAGAAGGGGACAACAGAGATGGCTGGATGGCATCACTGACTCAATGGACATGGGTTTGGGTGAACTCCAGGAGTTGGTGATGGACAGGGAGGCCTGACATGCTGTGGTCCATGGGGTCGCAAAGAATCAGACACGACTGAGTGACTGAACTGAACTGAACTGAACTGAGATTACAAAATACATCCTTAAATTTTCTCAGTCTGAAAAAGTGAAAGTCATTCAGTTGTGTCTGACTGTGACCCCATGGACTATATAGCCCATGGAATTCTCCAGGCCAGAATACTGAAGTAGGTAGCCCTTCTTCCAGGGGATCGTCCCAACCCAGGGATCGAACCCAGGTCTCTCTCATTGCATGTGTACTCTCTATCAGCTGAACCACAGGGAAGCCCGTAATTAATATCACTTTACATAAAATATAGTTTAACTATGTAATCAGAAGCCTGATGAAATCTCTCATCCTTTAGGCTATAGTTGTAATATTAATATGTAATATATTACATTCACATATATATTATAAACTTCAAAACAGTATTATAATGTTTGCTTTAAATAGTTATATGTACTTTAAATATATGCATATGTGTACATATATTGTATATATGTATATTTTAAAATAAGGAAAAGTCTTCATATTTATATACATATTAACTTTTCTAATATTACTATTCCTTTCTGAAAATCTGAGTTTCTTTCTGGCTTTATTCTCCTCAGCTTATAGAACTTCCTCTCACATTTTTGTATTAAGTTTTCAGTGGTTACTATAGAAATTGCAATATATACCCTTAACTTTTCTTGATCTACTTTGGCCCGCATGTAAAAAATTCTATTTTATGTTCATTTCTTAAGAACATTTTCACCAGATACAGAATTCTAGTCTGACAGTTTTTTCTTTTATTCCTTTAAAAAATTTTGATCTAGACTTTTGCTTCCAGTCAAAATTTTGTTAAAAGGATAAGATTTACTCTTCTGCCTTAACAACAACAAAATACCTATACAAAATACATCAAACAACAGTTTTCAAGGTACTAGATATTAGAAAACAAAGAACAGTAGTCCCTGACAAACAAAAAACAAACAAGGGAAACTAAGGGGAAAAGGCAGAACCCAGCAGTCTTCCTAAATTGAGGAGATGTAGCTGAGAGTATGAAGAGGTCACGGCAGCTAGAGCTCAAAGGACGAAAGACTGGAGAAGAGAAAGCTGCACCGAGAAAGAGCCGCAGAGACTGCATCAAGGGTTCCCATCATTGTTCAGTCCACGTGTGCAAGGAAACTGCCTGAGGCCATGGAAAGAACTATCAGGAAGGATTACAGGGGAAAAAATGCCTGGAACTTTCAGACCTGGCAACAGTGACTGTTCCCCCAGCCAGACTGCAAAACTTTCACAATTCAGGGGCATAAATCAGGAAGGTGTTGCCTCAGAAGAAGGGAATAATTAGCTCTAGACGGAGCACTGCTCTGACCCACTTAGTAAATCGTAAGACCAAGGCTCAAAAGAATCAAATTGTTTCCCAGTAGCTTAACTGCATCTGAGAGAAAAGCTCAAGATAGTTTATAGGAATACTGAAAATATCTTAACACCCAGCAAAGAAAAGTTTACAAGGTCTGGTATCCAATCAGAGATTACCAGGCATGCACAGAACAGGAAAACACAACACACATAAAACAAGATAATCAATCATTAGAAAAAGATGCAGAACTGACAAAGATGCTATAATCAGCATAGAAAGACATTCAAACAGTTTTTACAACTTAATTCCATGTGTTCACAAAGTTGAGTAAATACTTAGAAATTTAGAAAAGAACCAAATCACTGTGATGAGATTTCAGTGAATAGGATTAATGGCAGATTTGGCATTGTGGAAAAAAAGATTAATGTATTTGAAGGATACACACGCACACTGTGTACACGTGACTTAGTATATATACACTTATTTCCAGGTGGTGCTAGTGGTAAAGAACCCGCTTGCCAACGCACAAGAAGTAAGAGATGCGGGTTTGATCCCTGGGTTGGGAAGATCCCCTGGAGGAGGGCATGGCAACCCACCGCAGTATTCTTGCCTGGAGAAACCCATGGACAGAGGAGCCTGGTGGGCTACAGCTCATGGGGTTGCAAAGAGTCAGACATAACTGAATTGACTCAGAACCCACACACAAATTTCCTAGCTCTGTATACAGACAGCCTAAAAGCAGCAAGCATACCTAACAGAGATAAGATCTTGATGTGTAAACAAATACCGTTTGATTTCAGAGTTGGCAGGAAAAATACAAAATGAACCTGGAGCATTGTATAATCCCAAAAAGTGAGGAAATACTTAAACAAACAAACAAACAAAATACATGAGGCATGTCAAAAGGACAGAGGCGCCCAATAGCCAAAGCCTGAAAAATTTAAACTACAAAATAGTGATACTATTGATTATACACCAAATAAAAAAGAAATATCCATGAGTCCGTATTGATAAAAATAAATAAACAAATAGAAGGGACAAATCCTTATAGAAGAATTTCAAGTAATAAGAAGGGATGGGGAAAATAGAAAATCACCATTAAAATATCACAGTAACAATTGTTTCAAGCAAGATAAATGGATGAATGCTATAATTTGTAGGAAAAACTTTAAGGAGAGACCAGATAAGTGTATAGCCTTGAAATACCTACCCCAATATATTTATGAATAATTGTGGTGCATTTTTAATATATGTCCATAAATTCTTTGATATTTCTTCAACTAAAAGGTGGACATTTATAGATCTTCCTGAGGGTATGCTGGATTTAGTGATTTGCTTCCACTGAATAGAATACAGAAAGCATGATCTAAAATCTTCATTGTGTTTTCCATGGAAAAGGCAAGGCAGGGCAGGGGGAAAAGCTTCAGTTCAGTTCAGTCACTCATTCATGTCCGACTCTTTGGACCCCATGAATCGCAGTACGCCAGGCCTCCCTGTCCATCACCAACCCCCGGAGTTCACTCAGACTCATGTCCATCGAATCAGTGATGCCATCCAGCCATCTCATCCTCTGTCGGCCCCTTCTCCTCCTGCCCCCAATCCCTCCCAGCATCAGAGCCTTTTCCAATAAGTCAACTCTTCGCATGAGGTGGCCAAAGTACTGGAGTTTCAGCTTTAGCATCATTCCTTCCAAAAGAAATCCCAGGGCTGATCTCCTTCAGAATGGGCTGGTTGGATCTCCTTGCAGTTCAAGGGACTCAAGAGTCTTCTCCAACACCACAGTTCAAAAGTATCAAGTCTTCGGTGCTCAGTCTTCTTCACAGTCCAACTCTCACAGCCATACTTGACCACAGGAAAAACCATAGCCTTGACTAGATGGACCTTAGTGGGCAAAGTAATGTCTCTGCTTTTGAATATGCTATCTAGGTTGGTCATAGCTTTTCTTCCAAGGAGTAAGCATCTTTTAATTTCATGGCTGCAGTCACCATCTGCAGTGATTTTGGACCCCCCAAAAATAAAGTCTGACACTGTTTCCACTGTTTCCCCATCTATTTCCCATGAAGTGATGCAACCGGATGCCATGATCTTCATTTTCTGAATGTTGAGCTTTAAGCCAGCTTTTTCACTCTCCACTTTCACATTCATCAAGAGGCTTTTAGTTCCTCTTCACTTTCTGCTATAAGGGTGGTGTCATCTGCATATCTGAGGTTATTGATATTTCTCCCAGCGATCTTGATTCCAGCTTGTGCTTCCTCCAGCCCAGAGTTTCTCATGATGTACTCTGCACAGAAGTTAAATAAGCAGGGTGACAATAGACAGCCTTGACGTAGTCCTTTCCCAATTTGGAACCAGTCTGTTGGTCCATGTCCAGTTCTAACTGTTGCTTCCTGACCTGCATACAGATTTCTCAAGAGGCATGTCAGGTGGTCTGGTATTCCCATCTCTCTCAGAATTTTCCACAGTTTATTGTGATCCACACAGTCAAATGCTTTGGAATAGTCAATAAAGCAGAAATAGATGTTTTTCTGGAGCTCTCTTGCTTTTTCCATGATCCAGCAGATGTTGGCAATTTGATCTCTGGTTCCTCTGCCTTTTCTAAAACCAGCTTGAACATCTGGAAGTTCACAGTTCACATATTGCTGAAGCCTGGCTTGGAGAATTTTGAGCATTACTTTACTAGCATGTGAGATGGGTGCAATTGTGTGGTAGTTTGAGCATTCTTTGGCATTGCCTTTCTTTGGAATTGGAATGAAAACTGACCTTTTCCAGTCCTGTGGCCACTGCTGAGTTTTCCAAATTTGCTGGCATATTGAGTGCAGCACTTTCACAGCATCATCTTTCAGGATTTGAAATAGCTCCACTGGAATTCCATCACCTCCACTAGCTTTTTTCATAGTGATGCATCCTAAGGCCCACTTGACTTCACATTCCAGGATGTCTGGCTCTAGGTGAGTGATCACACCATCGTGATTATCTGGGTCGTGAAGATCTCTTTTGTACAGTTCTTCTGTGTATTCTTGCCACCTCTTCTTAATATCTTCTGCTTCTGTTAGGGCCATACCATGTCTGTCCTTTATCTGGCCCATCTTTGCATGAAATGTTCCCTTGGTATCTCTAATTTTCTTGAAGAGATCTCTAGTCTTTCCCATTCTGTTCTTTTCCTCTATTCTTTGCACTGATCGCTGAAGAAGGCTTTCTTATCTCTTCTTGCTATTCTTTGGAACTCTGCATTCAGATGCTTATATCTTTCCTTTTCTCATTTGCTTTTCGCTTCTCTTCTTTTCACAGTTATTTGTAAGGCCTCCCGAGACAGCCATTTTGCTTTTTTGCATTTCTTTTCCATGGGGATGGTCTTGATTCCTGATTCCTGTACAATGTCACGAGCCTCACTCCATAATTCATCAGGCACTCTATCTATCAGATCTAGGCCCTTAAATCTATTTCTCACTTCCACTGTATAATCATAAGGGATTTGATTTAGGTCATACCTGAATGGTCTAGCAGTTTTCCCTACTTTCTTCAATTTAAGTCGGAATTTGGTAATAAGGAGTTCATAATCTGAGCCACAGTCAGCTCCTAGTCTTGTATTTGTTGACTGTATAGAGCTTCTCCATCTTTGGCTGCAAAGAATATAATCAATCTGATTTCAATGTTGACCATCTGGTGATGTCCATGTGTAGAGTCTTCTCTTGTGTTGTTGGAAGAGGGTGTTTGCTATGACCCATGCATTTTCTTGGCAAAACTCTATTAGTCTTTGCCCTGCTTCATTCCACATTCCAAGGCCAAATTTGCCTGTTACTCCAGGTGTCTCTTGACTTCGTACTTTTGCATTCCAGTCCCCTATAATGAAAAGGACATCTTTTTTGGGTGTTAGTTCTAGAAGGTCTTGTAGGTCTTCATAGAACTGTTCAACTTCAGCTTCTTCAGCATTACTGGTTGGGGCATAGACTTGGATTACTGTGATATTGAATGGTTTGCCTTGGAAACAAACAGAGATCATTCTGTCATTTTTGAGACTGCATCCAAGTACTGCATTTCAGACTCTTTTGTTGACCATGATGGCTACTCCATTTCTTCTGAGGGATTCCTGCCCGCAGTAGTAGATATAATTGTCATCTGAGTTAAAGTCACCCATTTCAGTCCACTTTAGTTTGCTGATTCCTAGAATGTCGATGTCCACTCTTGCCATCTCTTGTTTGACCACTTCCAATTTGCCTTGATTCATGGACCTGACATTCCAGGTTCCTATGCAGTATTGCTCTTTACAGCATCAGACCTTGCTTCTATCACCAGTCACATCCACAGCTGGGTATTGTTTTTGTTTTGGTTCCATCCCTTCATTCTTTCTGAAGTTATTTCTCCACTGATCTCTAGTAGTATATTGGGCACGTACCGACCTGGGGAGTTCCTCTTTCAGTATCCGATCATTTTGCCTTTTCCTACTGTTCATGGGGTTCTCAAGGCAAGAATACTGAAGTGGTTTGCCATTCCCTTCTCCAGTGGACCACATTCTGTCAGACCTCTCCACCATGAGCTGCCCATCTTGGGTTGCCCCGCAGGTGTGGCTTAGTTTCATTGAGTTAGACAAGGCTGTGGTCCTAGTGTGATTAGATTGACTAGTTTTCTGTGAGTATGGTTTCAGTGTGTCTGCTCTCTGATGCCCTCTTGCAACACTTACCATCTTACTTGGGTTTCTCTTACCTTGGGCGTGTGGTATCTCTTCTCGGCTGCTCCAGCAAAGCCCCGCCGCTGCTCCTTACCTTGGATGAGGGGTATCTCCTCACCGCTGCCCTTCCTGACCTTCAACCTTGGATAGCTCCTCTAGGCCCTCCTGCGCCCGAGCAGCCACCACTCCTTGGTCGTGGAGTGGCTCCTCCCGGCTGTCCCTGGCCTCGGCGGTGGGGTAGCTCCTCCCCGCCGCCGCCCCTTGCCTTGGGCGGGGGTGGCTCCTCCCGGCCGCCCCTGACCTCGGATGCGGGGCAACTCCTCTCGGCTGTTCCTGCGCCGTCGCAGCCTGCACTGTCGGCTGCTGCCCCTGACCTCTGATGTGGGGTAACTCCTCTTGGTCGCCGCCCTTCAGGCATGGGGTCCTCCCGGCTTCTGCCCCTGACCTTGAATGCGGGGTAGCTCCTCTCGGCCGCGCTTAACCTTAGGATTGACTAATTTGAAAAATGTCAATTCACTCTGACCTATAGGACGTCTAGTACCTTGGGTAAAGATTTTAGGCAGGGGAAATACTGGCTTGGTACATGAGAGTTAGATAAAGGAGATGGTTGGGGGTATGGACCCAGACTGGCTCGAGGGTTTATAAAAAAAATGATTTTCATGTGCCTATCTATGAAGGCTGAATCACAGGGGAAGTGCAAAGAACTTTGGCCATTCATTTGGCTCTGTGAGTAATGGATGTCAAATAGATGAATACAGAATCTACGAAAACATAGAACAGAAAATATCACATAAACTCATACTACAAAATACCTTCTAAAAAATACCTTCAGCAGTACTCTTCAAAACTATCTAAGTCATGAAAAACAAAGAAATATTGAGAAGCTGTTAGATACTAGAGGAAAGTAATGAAATAGAATGGGGTGGTATCCAGAATTGGATCTTGGAACAGAATAAAAATCAATGGAAAAACTGATGAAATCTCAGTAAAATTTCTACTTTAGTAATAATATTGTACTAATGTCAATTTCTTAGTTTAGATAAATATAAAATGGTTATGTAAGATATAAACATTAGGGAGAACTCAGTAAAGGGTATATAGGACCTCTTGACTATCTTTGTAATACTTCTATAAATCTAAGATTCATTCAAAACAGAAACTTTATATACAAACAAGTAAAATAACTTTCCTTTGACTGCACATATGACTCTATCTGTCATAATATTTCTTTCCGCCTCTTCTCAGCAAAAATCTCTGGAGAAAATGATTTAATTTTGAATTTTTTTCTAAAGTCTCTGTTGATAGTTTTTTAAACACAGAATATTCAACGATTCTTTAAAAATAATTGTTCAATTTATTAAAATTACCAATTCAAAATTCTATTTGTTCTTCAAGTTTATCCCTTAAGAGTTTTTTATTTAGGTAAAATTTATAGTGAAATGCACATATCTCTACAATATAATGACTTATGATGAATGCATACACCCAGATAATCCACACATGTTTAGATACAGAACATTTAAATCACCTAAGAAAGTCCTCTCATGACCCCCATCCAAATACCTCTCAGAATAATTTTTTATTCTTTTAGAATTAATTTTTCTGATTTTTTCCCACCATAGATTAATTTTTCCTATTCCAGAACATCACATAAAATACATTACAGTATGAATTATTTCATATTTGGCTTCTTCCATCTAGCATAATGTTCTGGCTTCTTTCAACTCATACATATCACTAGGGTTTATCAGTAGTTTTTTCCATTTTATTGCTTAGTAATGTTCCATTTTATAAATACAACACAACTTGTTTATTCAATAAAGATAATTATTGATGGACATTTGGATTATTTCCAGTTTTTAGCTATTGCGAGTCAGTTCAGTTCAGTTCATTTGCTCAGTTGTGTCCGACTCTTTGCAACCCCATGAACCGCAGCACGCCAGGCCTCCCTGTCCATTACCAGCTCTTGGAGTCCACCCAAACCCATGTCCATTGAGTTGGTGATGGCATCCAACCATCTCATCCTTTATCGTCCCCTTCTCCTCCCGCCCTCAATCTTTCCCAGCATCAGGGTCTTTTCCAATGAGTCAACTCTTTGCATCACGTGGCCAAATTATTGGAGTTTCAACATCAGTCCTACCAATGAACACCCAGGACTGATTTCCTTTAGGATGGATTGGTTGGATCTCCTTGCAGTCCAAGGGACTCTCAAGAGTCTTCTCCAGCACCACAGTTCAAAAGCATCAGTTCTTCGGTGCTCAGCTTTCTTCACAGTCCAACTCTCACATCCATACATGACCACTGTGAGTGAAAATGCAATAAACATTCATGTTCAAGCTGTCTTATACACTTTTTTTTTTCATTTTGGAAGTTAACTAAAATTGGAATTGTTTTGTTTTATAAGAAACTGTCAAAATTTTCCAAAAGTGTTGTGCCATTTTATAATTCCAGGAGTTACACATCCTGGCTAACATTTGGTCTTTTCATCATGGTTTTACTTTTGCTTTTCGTTGCTGATTAGTCATATTAAGTACTTCATGCACTTAGTGGGCATGCACATATTTTCTTTTGAGAAGTATCTGTTCAAGTCATTTGCCCATTTTTTTATTGTTTGCATTTATTATTAGGATTTCTTTAATTAATAAGAATATAAGCCACTTCCCATATACATATTTTTTACAAAAGTTTTTGATCTACAGAAAAATTGAGAATATAGTAAGAGAGTTTCCATAGACCCCCTCATTCATTTTCCTTTATTATTAACATCTTACATAAGAAAATCTTATGGTATTTTCTTAAAATTAATGAACTGATATTATTAACTAAAGTCTATAGTTTACTCAAGTTTCCTTAGGTTTTTATTTTTAACTAATATATATTTCTGTTCCAGAATCCTATCAAGATATTAATTCTATGTATCCTGTTTCCTTGGGTTCCTCTTGGCTGTGAAAGTTCCTCAGACTTCGTTTATTTTAACGATCTTACAGTTTTGAGGAGTACTAGTCAAGTATTTTGTAGAATGTCCCTCTGTTGGAATTTACTGCTGTGTTTCTCATGATTAAACTGGGAATATGGGCTTTAGGGCTTTAGACTACAGAGATAAAGTGTCATTTTTTCACATCATATCAAATGTACATGTTATCAATATTGTTTACCTCTGTTGATATTGGCCTTGATCACCTCACTGATGTAGTGTTGATATGTTTCTCCAGCCTAAAGTCATGGTTTTTTTCCTCTCTCTATACTGTACTCTTTGAAAGGTAATCACCAGGCACAGCTGGGATTTATGTGCCCTCTGTCTGAGGGCAGAGTATCTACATAAATTATTTGGAATTTTTCTACAAGGGATACTTGTCTTTTATCCTCCATTCATTTCCTCCTTGTTTATTCAATCATTTATTTACATCACCATGGACTCATGATATTTATTTTATACTTAGAGCTATAATCTAACACTATTCATTTGTTGCTATTGACCCTGATCATTTGGCTAATGTAGTGTTTGAAAGGCTTCCCCACTGATACTTTTTCTCCCTTTCCATAACTCTTAGGAAGAATGTCCTTATATGAAGCTCAAACTTATGGAACAGGGAGTCATGTTTCACTTCCTTAAGGTTGGAAAAGCTACATAAATTATTTTGAATTGTTTTGTGCTGATAACTTATCTATTATTCCCATTTGTTTAGTAATTTAATCACTTGCCTGTATCAGTGTGTACTCATGAATATTTATTTTATACTTTGGGTTATCATCCAGTGTGACTTTATTTTGCTGTTCAAGGTGTTGTACAATGTGAGGTTTTTTTCTTTTCATCCCCCTTCTTTTGTGTTGGTTCTATTCTGTTTTGTTTTTTGAGCACTTCCTTACATTCTGGGGGCTTCCCTGGTGGCTCAGCTGGTAAAGAATCCACCTGCAATGCGATCAATTGGATTCAATCGCTGGGTTGGGAAGATCCCCTGGAGAAGGGAAAGGCTACCCACTCCAGTATTCTGGCATGGAGAAGTCTATGGACTGTATAGTCCATGGGGTCACAAAGAGTCTGACATGACTGAGCGACTTTCACTTTCACAAGCTGGACTTACAAAATGCTCTAGGCTTATCTTGTGTATTTCCTGCTCTAATTGTAGAATCAGACATTTCTCCAAGAAGTCCTAGTTCCTTTTATTGCAGAATGATATTAGAAACAAAGATCTGGGCAACAGATTTGCTTATTTTTCCAGGCCTTCTCAGCTGACAGAGCAAGGAAATATATACATGTATACCAACCTTGATAATACACACAGCTATAAATATTTCTATGTATTTAATAATTTTTATCTCCCCCAAAGAAAACTCTGTACCCATAAGCAGTCTCTCCCAATTTTTCTCCTCCTTCTATCCCTGACAACCATCAGTCTTCTTTCTGCCTCTACAAATTTACTTAATCTGCACATTTCGTATAAATGGAATAATAGATACGTGACTTTGTATCTTGCTTCTTTCACATAGCATAACATTTTCGAGATTCACGTTGTAGCATGTATCAATACTTGACTCTTTTTTATGGTTGAGTAATATTCCATTGTATGTATATAGCACATTTTGCTTACTCATTCATCCATGAATAAGACGTGGTTGTTTCCACCTTTTGGCTATTGTGAACAGTGCAGCTATAAACATTTGTGTACAAGTATTTGTTTATCTGTTTTTAGTTCTTTGTGGTGTATGCCTATCAGTGGAATTAACAGGTCATATGACCATACTATATTCACTTTCTGAAAAATGACGTAACTATTTTGCACAGTGGCTACAGCATTTTACATTCCCGCCAGCATACACAAGCATTCCAATTTCTCTATTTCCTCAACAATACATGTTGTTTTGTTCTGCTTTTTTAAATTACAGACATCCTAGTGAAAGTGAAGAGTATCTCATTGTGGTTTAGATTTGCATTTACCTAAGGACCAATAAAGTTGAGCATCTTTTTATATGTATTTCAGACATTTGTATAGTCTTTTGAGAAATGTCTGTTCAAGTCCTTTGCCCATTTTTAAAAAATGGACTGTCTTTTGTTTTTTGAGATTTTTTTACTGTGGTTTTATAAGTCTTGAAATAAGGTAGTGAACCTTGTTCTTTTTTTTATAAATTATTTTGGTTAGTCGAAGTCCTTGGAATTTCCAATATAGATTTAGGGTAGGCTTGTCACTTTCTCTACAAAGGCCTACTGGAATTTTTATTAGGACTGCATTTAATTTATAGATAAATTTAGGAAGTACAAACAACTTAACAATATTATGTCATCTGATCCATGAACATGGCATATGTCTCCAATTATTTAAGTCTTCTTTACCTTACCTCCAGAATATTTTTATTATTTTACAGTTTTCAATATACAGGTCTTGCACCTATTTTATTTAATAAGTATTCAATTTTGTGATGCTATTATAAATGGTTCCTTTTTAAAATATTTGATTTATAATTGTCACTAACATAGAAATATAACTGATTTTCCTGTTGGCTTTGTATCCTCATTTATCAATTCTCATGAACTCATTTGTTAATTTTAGTCCATTTTATATACTGTGGAATTTGCAACTAGATGTTCATGACATCATAAATAAAGTAATTTCTTATCTGTATACTTTTCTTTTCTTGTTGCACTGGGTAGCATCTTCAATACAATGTTGAATACAAGCGATTATAGTGGAAGCCTTGTCTTGTTCCTGTTCTTAGAGGACTTGGTAAGTAGAATTCTAAAAGTGTCCCCTAAGATTCCCATCTCCTGATTATTCAAATACAAGCATACCTTATTTTATTCCACCTCACTTCATCACACTTTGCAGATATTGCACTTTTTAGAAATTGAAGGTTTGTGGCACCACTGTGTTGAGCAACTCTGTTGGTGTCATTTTTCCAACAGCTTTTGCTCACTTCATGTCCCTGTGTCACAGTTTGGCAATTCTTTCAATATTTCAAACTGTTTCATTATTATTATATTTGTTGTAGTGATATGTAATCAGTGGTCTTTGGTGTTACTATTATGACTTGCTGCAGGCTCAGATAATGGTTGAGAAAAGATGAGAAGCAAAAGGCAAAGGAGAAAGGGAAAGATATATACATCTGAATGCAGAGTTCCAGCATAGCAAGGAGAGATAAGAAAGCCGTCCTAAGCGATCAATGCAAAGAAATAGAGGAAAACAATAGAATAGGAAAGACTAGAGATCTCTTCAAGAAAATTAGAGATACTAAGGGAACATTTCATGCAAAGATGGGCACAATAAATGACAGAAACGGTATGGACCTAACAGAAGCAGAATATATTAAGAAGAGGTGGCAAGAATACACAGAAGAACTATACAAAAAAGATCTTCATGACCCAGATAACCACAATGGTGTGATCACTCACCTAGAGCCAGGCATCCTGGAGTGTGAAGTCAAGTGGGCCTTAGGATGCATCACTATGAACAAAGCTAGTTGAGGTGATGGAATGTCAGCTGAACTATTTCAAATCCTAAAAGATGATGCTGTGAAAGTGCTGTACTCAATATGCCAGCAAATTTGGAAAATTCAGCAGTAGCCACAGGACTGGAAAAGGTCAATTTTCATTCCAATCCCAAAGAAAGGCAATGCCAAAGAATGCTCAAACTACCACACAATTGCACTCATTTCACACACTAGCAAAGGAATGCTCAAAATTCTTCCAAGCTAGGCTTCAACAGTACGTGAACTGAGAACTCCCCAGTGTTCAAACTGGATTTTAAAAAGGCAAAGGAACCAGTGATCAAATTACCAACATCTGCCGGATCATAGAAAAAGCAAGAGAATTCCAGGAAAATATCTACTTCTGCTTCATTGACTATGCTAAAGCCTTTGACTATGTGGATCACAACAAACTGTGGAAAATTCTTAAAGAGATAGGAATACCAGACTACCTTATCTGCCTCCTAAGAAATCTGTATGCAGGTCAGGAACCAATAGTTAGAACATTACATGGAACAACTGACTGGTTCAAAATAGGGAAAGGAGCACATCAAGGCTGTATATTGTTACCTTGCTTATTTAACTTATATGCAGAGTACATCATGTGAAATGCTGGGCTGGATGAACCACAAGCTGGAATCAAGATTGCCAGGAGAAATATCAGTAACATCAGATATGCAGATGACACCACCCTTCTGGAAGAAAGTGAAGAGGAACTAAAGAGCCTCTTGATGAAAGTTAGAGAGGAGAGTGAAAAAGCTGGCTTAAAACTCAACATTCAAAAAACAAAGATCATGGCATCTGGTCTCATCACTTCATGACCAATAGATGGGGAACAATGGAAACAGTGACAGACTTAATTTCTTGGGCTTCAAAATCACTGCAGATGGTGACTGCAGCCATGAAATTAAAAGATGCTTGCTCCTTGGAAGAAAAGCTATGACAAACCTAGACTGCATATTAAAAAGCAGAGACATTACTTTACCAACAAAGGTCCATATAGTCAAAGCTATGGTTTTTCCAGTAGTCATGTATGGATGTGAGAGTTGGACTATAAAGAAAGTGCTGAAGAATTGATGCTTTTGAACTGCGGTGTTAGAGAAAGCCTCTTGAGAGTCCCTTGGACAGCAAGGAGATCAAATTAGTCAATCCTAAAGGAAATCAGTCCTCAATATTCATTGGAAGGACCGTTGCTGAAGCTGAAGCTCCAATACTTTGGCCAACTGATGCAAAGAACTGACTCATTGGAAAAGACCTTGATGCACAGTCCCTGGGGTTGCCAAAAGTTGGACATGACTGAGTGAGTGAATTGAACTGAACTGAACTATGACTTGCTGCAGGTTCAGATGATGGTTGGATATTTTTTTAGCAATAAAACACTTTTTAAATTAAGATACATACATTTTAAAGACATAGTGCTACTATATACTTATTAGTCTATATTTTAGTATAAATATAACTTTTATATAAAACCAAAAAAAAATTGTGTGACCAACTTTATTGTGATATTCCCTTTATTACAGTGGTCTGGAATCAAACCCACAATATCTGTAAGGTATGTCCTACCAACCTGGGTAGGCTGTGTAGGGACTCTAAAGATGGAATTAAGGTAGTAATCAGCTCAACATTAAATTAGGAAGATTATTGTGCTGGGTCCAGTGTAATTACATAAACCCTTAAAAGTGGAAGAAGAAGGCAGAAAAGTGGGTCAGAGAGATGCTGAATAAGGAGAAGTAGTAGGGAGAAGTAGTAGATGACACATGAGAAGAATATTCAAAGAGAGTCAAGGCACAAGAAGGACTTGACTAGCCATTGCTGATTTTCAAAATGGAGGAAGGGGGCCATAAGCCAAGTTACACAAGTGACCTCTGCAAGCTGAGCACAATCTCCATCTGACAACCATCAAAGAGATAGAACTCCAACACTAAAACTGCATGGAACTGAATTCTGTCAACAACCTGAATGAACTTAGAAGTGGATTCATCCTCAGAGCCTTCAGAAAACCAAAAAACAAAAAAACAGCTCTGCCGAAACCTTGAATTTGGCCTGTTAAAATCCAGAGAAAAAACTGAGCCACACTGGCATGGACTTCTGATGTATACTGTGTAATTTTTAAATGAGTGTTATTTTAGGGTACTAAATTTGTTGCAATTTGTTTTGGGGGACAATAGAAAAGAAATAAAGAGAGAATATGTTCAGCCTTTCACCACTGAGTATGGCATTAGTTGGCCACCTCCACCCCACAGGTTGAAGGAGTTCCTTTATATTCTTGGTTTGCTGTTTCTCTCAGCAATGGGTACTGAATTTTGTCCCTTTTTTTTGCATCCACTTAGATAATTGTATGTTTTTCAACATTTTTCTATTAAAGCATATAAAGGTGTAGGTCGCAAAAGGATACTCACTGTAGTATGGTGAAATTATTTATGCTGAGTGGATGAGTATTAATTCTCATTTTTTATCTTTTCTTAAGTAATAGCTTTATTGAGGTATAATTCATTTATCATGTAATTTCCCCTTTAAAATGTACAATTCAGTGATTTTTAGTATATTCAGAATTGTACAATCATATTATTTATTATCAGTACATTTTCATCACCCCCAAAGAAGCCCTGTACCCATTAGCAATTATCTCTCATTCTCTCCTCCACCCAGTCCCAGCAATCACTAATCTACTGTCCGTTTCTATGGATTTGCCTGTTCTAGACCTTTCATATAAATGAAATCATTCAACATGCAGCCTTTGTGACTGGCTTTTTTTCATGTAGCATAATTTTTAAGGATAATCCACACTTCCTATTTATAAGTACTTCTTCCTGGTGGCTTCCTTCCCTGGTGGCTCAGATGGTAAAGCGTCTGCCTGCAATGTGGGAAACCTGGGTTCGATCGCTGGGTTGGTAAGATCCCCTACAGAAGGAAATGGCAACCCACTCCAGTACTCTTGCCTGGAAAATCCCATGGACAGAAGAGCCTGGTAGGTTACGGTCCATTGGGTCGCAAAGAATCGGACACAACTGGCGACTTCACTTTCACTTCTCACTTTACTTTCTTCCTTTTTATGTTGAATGTTCCATTATATAGAACAGCATATTTCATTTATCCATTCATCAGCTGATGAGCAATTAAGTTTTTTCTAGTTTTTTACTATGATGAATAATGTTTTACGAACATTAATGTACAAGTTTTTTGCAGGGATGAAAATTCTCTTGAGTATATAACTAGGTGTAGAATGGTTAGGTCATATGCTGTCTCTAAGTCTGATATTTTGAGAAACTGCCAAACTGTTTTCCAAAGCAGCCGTGCTATTTCACAACCCCACTAGCAATGTATGAAGGTTCCAATTTCTCTACATTCTTGCAACAATTGTTACTGTGTTTCATTTCAGTCATTTTAGTGGGTGTAAAGTGGTATCTCACTGTAGTTTTGATATGCATTTCCTTAATAACTGATGATGTTGATAAGTTTTTTGTGTTTAACAGCCATTTCCATATCTTCTTTGGAGAAACATCTATTCAAATCTTTAGCCAATTTTAAAAAATTATTTTTCTGTTTATTTTTGAGTTGTAAGAGACCTTTACATTTCTGTATACAGATCCCTTATCAAATATATGACTTGCAAGTATTTTCTCCCTTTGCATGATTTTATTTTCACTTTTTTGATGTTGTTCCTTCAAGGTACAAACATTTTCAATACTGATGACATTCAGTTTATCTTTTTTTTAAAATTTACTACTTGGAGTTCTGCCCGCAGGCGCCACCTGGGAATCCCTTCACAATCCCAGCAGGAGCAGCACCGTGGATTCCTTTAAAGTGGTGCTGGAGGGGCCAGCACTTTGGGGCTTCTGGCCACAGGTGGGCAAGGACTTCAATGTGCCCTTCTCTATCTCCTGGCTCACTCAGTCCTGGAGGTAAAGCTGCACAGGCCAGCATGGCTGTGGGTGACTGGGTGCTGAGTATTGATGGTGAGAATGCAGAGGGCCTCATACACATAGAAGCCCAGAACAAGATTCATGCCTGTGAGGAGAGCCTCAGCCTTGGTCTCAGCAGGGCTCAGCCCCCTCAGAGGAAACAGCAGAAGGCCCTGGCCCCTCACCATGGACCCCCCTCACCCCACTCCCACCCTCGCCCAGGCAGTACACCTTTGCACCCAGTGCTTCCCTCAACAATACACCTGGCCTTCGGGGCAACCCCACTCGCTGACAGTGCCCTGTAGCAGAATGGGCAGCTGCTCAGCAAGTAGTGGCTGATGGAGGACATGGAAGACTGGCAGCCAAAGTCTGGGACAGGCCAGTCCCATTCCTTCTGCATCCTCGCCCACCTCACGAGCACCGAGTTCATGCAAGACCTGATGAGAAGCACCTGTAGAAACCAAGGGAAAACTGTCCTGGAGCTGCAGAGCCCATGCCACACCCACCTCCAGGACTGGCACCCCTGGCACTCTGCCCATGTGCTCAACATGCAATGGTAGTCTGGCCCTCGCTGGCTGGCTGCCCTTCTGCCTCTCTTTCTGTTCTTCCACCCAGGGCATCTCCCCTTGGTGCTTCCAGCTTCTGCCTACCTCACCCATCCTTTTCTTGCCCCTGCATTGAGCCTCCTGCTGGCCTAGCCCTGGCTGCCCTACTGGCACTGGGCCTGGCTCCATTTGACACTGCCCTCACTCTTTGCCCTATGGTACTGCTGTCTGCCAGGTCTGTGCTGGCTTGGGCATGAAAATAACTTCTTAGCCCTGCTTAAAAAAAAAAAAATCTGCTTGCAATGCAGAGATGCAAGAGTTGATGCAGAGATGCAGGGGTTGATCTCTGGGTGGGGAAGATCCTTCAGTAGGAAATGGCAATCCACTTGTTTTCTTGCCTGGAATATTCCATGGACAGAGGAGAGCCTGGTGGCCTACAGTCCACGGGGTTGCAAAGAGTCAGACACGACTGAGTACACACACAAACACATGCTGTGAAAGGATTCCTCCCATCTAGTTAACTGGCACATCCATCATGTCATACATCATACATTTATCTTTTTTTGGTGAGAACATTCACATGCTACTCTCTTATACAACACTGTGTTGATTCATTATGCTATACAATACATCCTTATACCTTATTCATCTTATAGCTGAAAGTTTATACCTGTTTACTAATCTCTTCCTATTTCTCCCTAGATCCTGGCCACAATTTTCTACTCTCTGTTTCTGGGGTGTTTTTCAAGATTCCACATATAATGAAATCTAAATTCAGTAGTTTTCTTTCTCCACCTGGCTTATTTCACTTAGCATCTATGTGTTCATCTATGTGTCAAAAGTGGCAGGATTTTCTTCTTTCACATGACTGAATAATACTGTATTCATTGTGAATATATACCACACCTTCCTTATCCATTCACCCACTGACAAACACTTAGGTTATCTCCATACCTTGATTATGCGAGTAATACTGCAATGAACATGGGAGTGCAGATGTCTCTTCAATATTCTGTTTTCATTCCCTTTGGATATATACACAGGAGTAGGATTGTTGGATCATATGGTAGTTCTATTTTTAATTTTTTGAAGCACCTCCCTGCTGTTTTTCATAGCGGTTGCACCATTTCACAGTCCCCAAAACTGTGCACAAAGATTTCCTTTTCTCTACAACCTGCCAGCACTTGTTATCTCTAGTCTTTTTGATGATGGCCATTTTAACAGGAGTGAGGTGATAATATCGTGATTTTGATTTCCCTGATAATTAGTGATATTAAGAAATTTTCTATGTACCTGCGGGCCATTTGTATGTCTTCTTTGGAAAAATGTATATTCCATTCCTCTATTTTAAAATCAGATTTTTTTTGATTACTGAATTGCATGAATTCTTTTTAAAAAACAACAATGGCCAATTTTGTATTCAAGAACTCTAATAATTGCTTATTTTTAATATTTATTTATGTGGCTGTATCAGGTCTTAGTTGCAGCACATGGGATCTTCATTACATCATGCAGGATCTTTCACTGTCGCACACAGATTCTATTTATGGTGCAAGGGCTTAGTTGCCCCTCAGCTTGAGGAATTTTAGTTCCCCAACCAGGGCCTGAATTAATGTCCCCTACATTGCAAGGCAGATTCTTATTTACTGGACCACCAGGGAAGTCCCTGAATTTTGCATGAATTCTTGATGTATTTTTGGATACTTACACCTTATCAGATGTATGACTTGCAAATACTTTCTTCCATCCCATAGGTTGTCTTTTCACATTGTTGATGGTTTGCTTTACTATGCAGAAGCTTTTCCGTTTGATGTAATCCTTGTTCATATTTTTTGCTACTTTTTCTTTTAATGAACTATCCAAAAAAAATCACTACCAAGATCAATGTCAAGAAGCTTACCCTCTATGTTTTCCTCTAGGAGTTTCATGGTTTTGGTTCTTATGTTCAAGTCTTTAATGTATTTTGAGTTAATTTTTTTGTGCGGTATAAGATAGGAGACCAGTTCCATTCTTGTGCATCTGGCTATCCAATTTTCTCAACCTTATTTATTGAAGAGCTACACTCTCCCCATTGTATATTCCTGCCTCCTTTGTCATCAAATTGGCCATATAGGCATGAGTTTATTTCTGGACTACTTTTATAATTCGTTCATCTATGTGCCTGTTTTTGCACAATGCTGTACTGTTTGATTACTACAGCTGTGTAGTATAGTTTGAAATCAGGAAACACGATGCCTCCAGCTTTATTCTTCTTCCTGCACTAGATTACTTTGACTACTTGGGATATTTTGTGGTTCTCTACAAATTTTATGATTTTTATATTTATGTGAAAAAATGCCATTGGAATTTTGATAGGAACTGCATTGAATATTAGATTGCTTTGAGTAGTATGGAAATTTTAACAACACTGTTTCTTCCAGTCCATAAGCATGGAATATATTTTGTGTCTTCTTCAATTTCCAAGTCTTAAGAATTTCCAGATCTTTTACCTCCTTGGTTAAATTTATTCCCTAGAATTTTATTCTTTTTGAAGAAATTGCAACTGGACTTCCTTTTTATTAAAGTATTAATGATTTACAATATTAATTTCAGGTGTACAGTATAGCAATTCAGTATTTTTGCAGATTATACTCCATTATAGATTATTACAGGTAGTAGATATAACTCCCTGTGCTATACAGTATGTCTTTGTTAATTATCTATTTTATATACAGTAGTTTTTATCTATTAATCCCATACCTCTAATTTGTTCCTTCCTGAATTCAGGTTGTTAATACTTTCATATTGCACTATGCTTATTATTCTCCCTTCTTGTAGTGTCTTTGTCTGGTTTTGGTTAATAGAGTAATGCCGGACTCATAAAGTGAGTCCAGAAGTGATCACTCATCTTTCAGTTCAGTTCAGTCACTCAATTGTGTCTGACTCTTTGTGACCCCATGAACCACAGCACACCAGGCCTCCCTTTCCATCACCAACTCCCTGAGTTTACCCAAACTCATGTCCATTGAGTCGGTGATGCCATCCAACCATCTCATCCTCTGTTGTCCCCTTCTCCTCCTGCCTTCAGTCTTTCCCAGCATCAGGGTCTTTTCAAATGAGTCAGCTCTTCACATCAGGTGGCCAAAGTATTGGAGTTTCAGCTTCAACATCAGTCCTTCCAATGAACACTCAAGACTGATCTTTAGGATGGACTGGTTGGATCTCCTTGCAGTCCAAGGGACTCTCAAGAGTCTTCTCTGACACCACAGTTTTAAAAGCATCAATTCTTCGGTTCTCAGCTTTCCTTATAGTCCAACTCTCACATCCATACATGACCACTGGAAAAACCATAGCCTGGACTAGATCTTTGTTGACAAAATGTGTCTGCTTTTTAATATGCTGTCTAGGTTGGTCATAACTTTTCTTCCAAGGAGTAAGCATCTTTTAATTTCATGGCTGCAGTCACCATCTGCAGTGATTTTGGAGCTCCCCAAAATAAAGTCAGCCACTATTTCCCTTGTTTCCCCATCTATTTGCCATGAAGTGATGGGACCAGATGCCATGATCTTCATTTTCTGAATGTTGAGCTTTAAGCCAATTTTTTCACTCTCCTCTTTCACTTTCATCAAGAGGCTCTTTAGTTCTTCTTCACTCTCTGCTATAAGGGTGGTGTCATCTGCATATCTGAGGTATTGATATACCTCCCAGCAATTCCTGCTTGTGCTTCATGCAGCCCAGAATTTCTCACGATGTACTCTGCATATAAGTTAAACAAGTGGGGTGACAAGGTGACAATATACAGCCTTGACGTACTCCTTTCCCAATGTGGAGCCAGTCTGTTGTTCCATGTCTAGTTCTAACTGTTGCTTCCTGACCTGCATACAGATTTCTCAAGAGGCAGGTCAGGTGGTCTGGTATTCCCATCTCTTGAAGAATTTTCCACAGTTTATTGTGATCCACACAGTCAAAGGTTTTGGCATAGTCAATAAAGCAGAAATAGATGTTTTTCTGGAATTCTCTTGCTTTTTTGATGATCCAACAGATGTTGGCAATTTGATTTCTGGTTCCTTTGCCTTTTCTAAAACCAGCTTGAACATCTGGAAGTTCACGGTCACTGGAAGAGCTTACAAAAAATTGGTATTAATTCTTCTTTAAATGTCTGTTATAATGCACGAGTAGAACTATCTGGTTCTGAACTTTTCTTTGTTGGGAGCTTTTGATTACTGACCTATAATTCTTCCTACTAAATGATCTGTTTAGATTTTTCATGATTCAGTCTTGGTAGGTTGGACATTTCTAGTAATTTATCGATTGTTATATTTCAACTGAACAATACCTAGACCAGATAAAGTGGGCCAAGACCTTTATTTCAGCATCCTGTAGTTATTTCTTTAGCAGCATTATATCTGTTAAAATTGCTAGATTGTATCCTGCACTGGACAGCAAGTACCTAATGAACAACAGGCTGTCCTGATTAACACAGTCATTTCAGTGCTGAGTGCACTAAGATAAAAAGTAACCCTCATTTTTCATAGATTACACATTTATGAATATGCCTGATTACTAAAGTTTACTTGTGACCCCAAAAATCAAATTTTGCTGTGTTTTCTTGCTCATTTGTGGACATTTACCAAATAGAAGATTTTAGTCAGCCAATACACATTTTCCTAGCTAAGGTCAAAGAAGGCAGTGCTCTGCCTTCTTGTTTCAGATATCAAACTGTAAACAAGTGTTCTTTTCACAGTCCGTGTTTCTTTTTGCTTTTTTGTGACTTTCGTTGATGACTTGGTTGTTTAAAATGGTCCCAAATATAGTATTTTGTAGTGCTCTCTAGTGTTCCTAAGCACATGTAGGCTGTGATGTGCCTTACAGAGAACACACGTGTTAGATAAGCTTCCTTTGTACATGAATTACAGTGCTGTTGGCTGCGACTTAAATGTTAATGAACCAATTTATATTAAATACAGTGTCTTCAAACAAGCACACACAAAGCAAGATTATATATAAGTTAGCTGACCAAAATGTGATGCTCATGGGACTGTAATATGTACTTCCTCTAGTAGCAACAGTTCAATATTCACTAATCCAGTGTTCCAGCAACTTGACTAGAATCAACTATATTTGTTGAATGCATGGAGCTGGATCATTCGATTCCAAACCCAAATCTGTGACTGCAGTATATGGTGGTATATAGGCAGCATGCAGTAGTATATGGTAACAGTGACTGTGGAGACAAACTTCCTTAGAGTTTATGCTGGCTCTTTGACTTGCTAGCTGTCTAATTTGGGGCAAATAATTTAACTTTTCTCAGCCTTCTTCCACAATTTAAAGTGCAGACAAAATAGTTGCTAATGGTTGCCTGGGCTGGGTGTTGGGGGAGGGGACTGACCACAAAGAGGCACAAAGAAAGTTTTGAGAAACATTCTATATCTTGTTTATAGGTTTACAGTGGTAGTTACATAACTGCCTATGTTTTTCAAAACTCATAGAACTTAAAAGGGTAAATTTCATTTTGTATAAACTCTAACAGTAAATTTGAAGGTTGAAAAAGGAGTAACAGTCAAGATTAAAGGAATAATGGACATAAAACATTTACTGCACTACCTGCTTATATATTCTAAATACTTGTAACTTTCTAACAGTAATAGGGAAAGGTTAGGGGGTGTAAGGAAAAGCTGAGTGGACTCCTGAACCAGGGTCCTAATCTGGCTCTTTCACATATTAGCTAGATGCTGAGCTCAGTTTAGGGTGTTCACTTGCTTACTGTAAATCTTAGACTGGACAACACACGTGAAACATCTGTGTAAACCATGGAGTCACACAGAAGATTGAGAAATGGAATTTTTCATGAGACAGCAGTACAAATCACAGGGCCACATAAACTGGGGTGTTAAGGTCATCTCTGCAAGGTAGTAGAATTTGGTGGGCTGTGAAACCACTGAGAAAAGGAGAATGCATCTTTTTTTAAGAAACTCGGTCCTAATCCTATTCAAGTCACTACTGGCTCCACATTAATTCCAAGACAACCCAACTGGCCTAATGAGGTACAGGCATATCTCAAACTCGAAGGAATGCCAATGCCAGGAGGATGTAAGAGCTGAGTTTGGCAGAACATCTTTCTGCTGGACAAAGCAGTAGGAGTCAGACACCACTTGCCTCCAAAACTCGGTAACAGCCTCTGATGGGAGGAGTGTGAGGAGAGAGTTAGGTCATTTCACCGCTGCTTTTTAGTTCGTGGATGTCTCAGGAGTTCTCACGCTTGAGAGCAGATCAGCAGTGGCAGCCGCTGCTGGAATCTCATCGTGGGTGGTTGGTGTCTCCCGCGAAGCCCACAGTGGGAGCCCAGTAACATCATACTGCACTGGGGCTCTTCCTCAAGGAAAAAGCATGGTTTGGAAGGCCAAGTACGGCTTCAAGTTGGGCCAGAAGTTGGAACCCAAAGTTCCCTCCAAAGCCACTACACTCATTGAATTCGCACGCCTTTTGAGTTCTGACAGCCGTCACATGACAACTACCACACACCTGAGGGCACGGGCCGTCGAGTGCGTGGCTTGGTTTCCATTCAGTTCGACAGGGACCCTAACTTAATCGCACCTGGAAGTCTGAGAGAGCACGTTTCCTTGCCGGCGAGTTTACCCTCAGCAACCAAACTCCATAAAGTGCTCTTCACGCCGGAAGTGCACTAATCCGCAGCACGTGGGGTTGCCAGGGCGCTCTTCACGTGACTGGGCGGGGCCTCAGGAAGCTTATAGCCAATGGTAGCGCGAGAGGGCGGTGCCTATGACGCGCCGGGACCTATCCCGGAAGTGGGGCTGAGGTGGGGGCGGGAAAGGGCGGGGAGGCCGGGGTGTGGAAAGTGTGGCGGCCCCGCCCCGTCTCTTGGAACTGCCGCGGCCGCCACAGCTGCCGCCGCCGCAGCTGTGCGGGACCGGCGCGGGTGCGCAGGCAAAAGGCTCTCTTTACCTTCTGAAAGGTGAAGACTCGGGGAAAAGGTGGTGGGGCTGCGACCGGAGCGAGGAAGGGCTGGGGTAGGCAGCCAGAGCCGAGCCCCGACCAAGAAGAGGAGGAAGGATGGATGGGGGACCGAGGCGAGCGCGGGACCCGCCAGGGCTCAGGCCCGTGAGGCGCCGGGCCGGGGATGTCGGCAGGACAGAGGGTGTCTGAGAGGTCGAAGTGACGCCGCTGCAGGCTGGAGGGAGAAGTGTGCGCCCATTGCCCGAGGGCCAGGTGCTGAGGCCAGGTCCTGTTATCCGCATCCTTCGCAGGGATGTGCGGCCTGGGCTGGGTCCCCCGCACTGAGGATCCGGGCGGCGGCGGAGGGCCGGGCGGCGTGGTACGGGAAGGTCGTCCGGCGGTGGGACGGTGGGGGCCGGGATTTGCTGCCCCCCGAGCGGGTGAGCGCCCTCGGCGGGTATTCCCCAACCCCAGCGAGCTCTGCTGCGACTTCTCTCCCACCTCCCCACCAAAGGATGGAAAAGTTTGCAAGGCCGGAGTTAAAAAGTGCCTACTATTCCGGGTGGGTGTTCTATAAATGCAGAAATAATAGATCCATGATGCTTGGCTCGTAACTTGTCCGAAATGAGGCGTTTCCCTGCTTGCATGCTAGTTGTTAAAAACTAAACAAACTTTTTGCATAGTACCCTCAGAGGAATCTCCCCAGCCCACCATGGCGGATGAAATTGATTTCACTACTGGAGATGCTGGGGCTTCCAGCACTTACCCTATGCAGTGTTCCGCCCTGCGCAAAAACGGCTTCGTGGTGCTCAAAGGACGACCATGCAAGATAGTGGAGATGTCAACTTCCAAAACTGGAAAGCACGGTCATGCCAAGGTAAATGCCCTTTCTGGTCTGCCTTGGCGTTGGGGTTTTGATCACTTGTATTCCATTACAGAACATGAGGTTTCTGAACTTATAAGTGTATAAGAACAAATATTTTTTTTCTTCCCACAATTACTGGGTGATCAGCTATTTGAATACTGAAAGGTAGCATTTCCTTCTTGGGCCCTAATAATGTTTCATTAACTGGGAATTGAAACTTTCCTGAATCCTAGTGACTTAGGCAATCTGTTTTACAAATGAGAAAACCTGTTCTAACATTCTAAGGAATTTTTCTTAAGCACTTTTATGATTGAGTTGCTAGACTGTATGATATTGGGTCTTGATATGTCATGATACTGTTTAGTTGTTCACTGCTTCTCAGTTGTATGATCACTGCTTTTTTTTTTTTTTTAAGAAAGTAAAATTAGATGACCTTGGAAGGAGAAAGAATCTGTCATAATCAGCATTGGTATTATGCTTCTGTGTATGTAATGAGTGATATCTTGGCAAAGATTAAACAGATTCCCTGTTCTCCCTTCTCTGTTAGGTTCACCTTGTTGGAATTGATATTTTCACGGGCAAAAAGTATGAAGATATTTGCCCTTCTACTCACAACATGGATGTTCCAAATATTAAGAGAAATGATTATCAAGTAAGTATTCATTTCCTTTAAAATACTGCTTGTTTCCTAAAGGTGCAAATACTTTCTACTGTCAGTTGTAATTTAATAAAACCCACAAGTAGTTTTGTAGGTTTTTCTAACCCATTATTAGGTACTGCTTATCTTAGAAATGGGAGAAATATCGTGCTATTTAACACTTGTACTTTATCTAGGATGACTGCTAGTTTGCCCTTTAACATTCTTGCATTTTAAAAATTTGAACACTTCCTGTTTTTCAGATCACATGACTCCATATTGTGAGTCCAATGTTTAGTAAAGTTACTGTTCTCTTTGCTGTAAATTATTTTAAGTTTAAATAATTCCCTTTTGGGTATTTTTTTTTTCCAACCTTACCAGGCCTAAGATTCTCAAGAAATTTCTGGAATTCATGTTCCAACAACCAAGTTTGTATGTGTTAATGAGTGTCAGAATTTAGTGTCCTTAAATAGGGAAATAAGTTGAAAGCCATAAATACAAAGGATAAAGTGTATGGTCACTGAATAAGGTGAAGGAAATTTAAAAAAAGCTTCCTAGTTGTTTTATTTATGTTCAGTGACCATGCTGTGAAATTATAGGTATAAACTGCAACTTTTAGTTCCAGTTATACATTTGGATAAGTCATAAACATGATAGCATTTTCTTGTTTGGAGTATCGATAGTAACTAAACCACTGACCTCATAGGATGTGGGAACTCAGATTAATCATAACTAAAGTCTTTCTTGAAAGTCTTCAATTTCTTTATCAAGCATGCTATATATAGAACTCTTTTCTTTTCATTTTACATAGTGAAAAATACAAATGTGATGCTCAATTTGTTTTACCCAATTTAAACTGATTTCTTTCCATACCTTATATTGTGTTTATAATTTTTAAAGAATGTTACCATTAACTGCAATATACGATGATCTCCTTTTAGTTTTTGTCCACATGTAAACATATTTTTACACAATTTTAATCTAGTAAGCAGTTTTATATTTTCATTTTCCCCCTTAATAAATGTTTTCTATTGTTGTTTAAAAGTCTGTAGAAATTTGAATTGTCTTAGTAGAATAATAGAAAGTTTTTTTTTTAAGTCAGACAGATGTGAGTTTCGATCTAGTCCTGCCACTTTCAAGCTAGGTGATCTTGGACAAATTATGCAACCTTTCTAAGCCTCCGTCTTCGTATCTACAAAGGAGGGATAATATGAAGATTAAATGAGAAAATGTACCCCTAATTACCTCTTAGATATATGCTCCAAAGTAGTTTTTCCTGTATAAAAACTTCACTTAATCACTTATTCTTGGAGTACTTAATTTAGACATTGCATACAGTGCTGCTGCTGCTACTGAGTCGCTTCAGTCATATCTGACTCTGTGGGTGCTTGGTAAACATTTGTTAAATGCATACATGATTATTCAATGAGGTAAGGATGGTACAGCCAACTAAAGCTAAGCATAGAATTTTCTTTTGCCAAAAATGAATTTCTGTTTTCATCGTTAACATGTGAATGCTTTGAATATGCAATATCCATTAACATTCATTCAGTATATAATGCTTTTGCCTTTGAGTGTTTCAGAAAAATAGTATCAGTAGTTCAGATGACTACCACTGTGATCAAATTAGCCAATCATTGATTAGAACTCAGGATTAACATAAAGGAAAATTTTGGTTTGAGTTGTATTTTGGCAGGACCAGAACTAGAATGAGGGAAATGAGATTAGTAAACCACTTGCCTCAAGCACAAATTTTACATAAAGACAAGACCAGTAACAATGCCAAGCCACATAGGGGCCTAAGTCAGAAGGGAAAAATCAGAAATTCTGATCTTGTCTGAAAATTTGTTCATTATAGAATTTTTGCATTTTAATTTTTAAAAATACTACCTTAACCTGATCACTGAGGGTTTTGTGTGTTTGTGTACACATGCACACCACCTTAAATTTTGCACCCAAAACAAGTGCCTCACATGGTTCACTGTAGTCCCAGCCTTTGGTATATAGTCTGTGTTGCAGAGCTGGTAAGAAAATGGCTCAAGCCTAACAGTGTTAGGATTAGATCCTTTCTTTGCCATCTACTAATTACATGGCGTTTGTTGACGAGTTATTTAATCTCTCATCTGCCTTTTTGTAAAATAAGGATAATAATAAACTCCTCATGGAATCACTGTAAGGATTAATTAGTTAATTCTTAGAACAGTGCCTTGCAGAGTGAGCACTCAGTGATCACACCCCTTCTTTATCAAGTCAGCATAGAATACTTATTTCTGTTCATTAAAAAAAATTAGTTCGATGAACCTTTCCAGTTATATTCATTGTGCTATGGTGGTCTTCACTATCCAA
This sequence comes from Ovis aries, assembly GCF_016772045.2. Lineage (NCBI taxonomy): Eukaryota > Metazoa > Chordata > Mammalia > Artiodactyla > Bovidae > Ovis > Ovis aries. The sequence continues at coordinate 217,226,709 of NC_056054.1, forward strand.
GTGGCTTGATTCAGTTTCTACTTATTCTTTGGCTACTTGTAGTCCTTTGTGTTTGCTGAATTCAGTATTTCAAGTGCCAGTTTGGCAGTCAGCTGAAGTGAAATATATACATAAGTGTGTATGTGTATTCATTATAATAATTAAAAGGTAAATCTTTGTTTAAGAAAAGAAAAGTATTTATATTTTTATGTATTTTAAAATAAATTCAAAATGAAAGAAAAATTGTCCCCTGAATTCCATTCCAAGATGTAGCTGGAATTGCTAATTTCTATCCTTTCTCTCAAAACTAGTTATGGTTGTGTGGGGCTCACTGATAGTGTAAAATATAAATACACTTAAACACTTTTGGGAATCCCCAGACTCTTAAGTATAGAAACGCTTGTTTAAACTCTGCTACTCCCTTGAATCATATTGCTTTAGAAAGTTCTGTGTTCCTGTGCACCACACCACAAGTTAAATACATTTTTGTCATTCACTAAAGTTTTATCTGTCATTTAAAGATCATTTTTCAGAAGGAAAGCTAATCACTACAGGACATGTTAAAGTATAGATTGTGTATCTTTGGATTATTGGTGAATTTCCAAAACGATGAATATTAAATCCTAGTATACTCTTCAAATAAGTGTATGCCTTTTGTATAAGGAGTCGAATTTTGTTGTTGCAGCTTAAAATAGAACAACAAAGAAAACAATGATGCAGTGAGTTCTCTGTGTTTGAAGTCTTTTTATACTTTTTAACCTGTTTGTGGAATCTTTGTGTTCCCTGGTAGAAGCAGTGTTTCTTTGGAATAAAAACCCTATAAATCAGCAGATCCCAGTATTTCAGGGAGAAGAAACATATTTTACTACAGGATCAGTGACGGTAATAGTGAGAAGAGCCTTCTACCTTTGGTTCCTAGGCCTGTGTATTTTACCTTGGGAGAAATAGTACCATATATTGGAATATATTGTAACTTGTAAAACAGCACCCAGGCCTGCATTGTCCAGCAGGTGGCAAAGATGAGTAGGCCAATGCAAACTCAGAATGATGGGAGTACATGGAGCAGTGAATCCTCTGAGCGTTGTCCTGCTGTCTATTTTGCCTGTCAAATGAATTTTTTAACCAGAAATGATACTGTGTGAGGTACTGAAGGAATGTGACAGTTTATAAATCCACAGATGAGATTTCAGCAGAAGCACTGCAGGCAGCAAAGGCAAATTTATATGTAAAGTAAGAATATATTGCAGTGAGCACAAACTGCTGCCTCTTCCATGATGGAGGGAATATACTATCACCAGGCAGCTGGCTCTTTGCCCTAGGTTCAGTTCAGTCACCCAGTCGTGTTTGACTCTTTGCGACCCCATGAACTGCAGCACGCCAGGCCTCCCTGTCCATCACCCGGAGTCCACCCAAACCCATGTCCATTGAGTCGGTGATGCCATCCAACCATCTTACCCTCTGTCGTCCCCTTCTCCTCCTGCCCTCAATCTTTCCCAGCATCAGAGTCTTCTCAAATGAGTCAGCTCTTTGCATCAGGTGGCCAAAGTACTGGAGTTTCAGCTTCAACATCAGTCCCTCCAATGAACACCCAGGACTGATTCCTTTTAGGATGGCCTGGTTGGATCTCCTTGCAGTCCAAGGGACTCTCAAGAGTCTTCTCCAACACCACAGTTCAAAAGCATCAATTCCTTGGCACTCAGCTTGCTTTATACTCCAACTCTCACATCCATACATGACCACTGGAAAAACCATAGCCTTGACTAGATGGACCTTTGTTAACAAAGTAAGTCTCTGCTTTTTAATATGTTGTCTAGGTTGGTCATAACTTTTCTTCCAAGGAGTAAGCGTCTTTTAATTTCACGGCTGCAATCACCATCTGCAGTGATTTTGGAGCCCCCAAAAATAAAGTCAGCCACTGTTTCCCCATCTATTTGCCATGAACTGATGGGACTAGATGCCATGATCTTCATTTTCTGAATGTTTAGCTTTAAGCCAACTTTTTTACTCTCCACTTTCACTTTCATCAAGAGGCTATTTAGCTCTTGTTCACTGTATGCCATAAGGGTGGTGTCATCTGCATATCTGAGGTTATTGATACTTCTCCCGGCAATCTTGATTCCAGCTTGTGCTTCATCCAGCCCAGAGTTTCTCATGAGGTACTCTGCATATAAGTTAAATAAGCAGGGTGACAATATACAGCCTTGATGGACTCCTTTTCCTATGGAACCAGTCTGTTCCATGTCCAGTTCTAACTGTGGCTTCCTGACCTGCACACAGGTTTCTCAAGAGGCAGGTCAGGTAGTCTGGTATTCCCATCTCTTTTAGAATTTTCCAGTTTATTGTGATCCACACAGTCAAAGGCTTTGGCATAGTCAATAAAGCAGAAATAGATCTTGCTTTTTCCATGATCCAGCGGATGTTGGCAATTTGATCTCTGGTTCCTCTGCCTTTTCTAAAACCAGCTTGAACATCTGGAAGTTCACAGTTCACATATTGCTGAAGCCTGGCTTGGAGAATTTTGAGCATTACTTTACTAGTGTGTGAGATGAGTGCAATTGTGCGGTAGTGTGAGCATTCTTTGGCATTGCCTTTCTTTGGAATTGGAATGAAAACTGACCTTTTCCAGTCCTGTGGCCACTGCTGAGTTTTCCAAATTTGCTGGCATATTGAGTGCAGCACTTTCACAGCATCATCTTTCAGGATTTGAAATAGCTCCACTGGAATTCCATCACGTCCACTAGCTTTGTTCATAGTGATGTTTCCTAAGGCCCACTTGACTTCACATTCCAGGATGTCTGGCTCTAGGTGGGTGATCACACCATTGTGATTATCTGGGTCGTGAAGATCTTTTCTGTACAGTTCTTCTGTGTATTCTTGCCACCTCTTCTTAATATCTTCTGCTTCTGTTAGGTCCATACCATTTCTGTCCTTTATCGAGCCCATCTTTGCATGAAATGTTCCCTTGGTATCTAATTTTCTTGAAGAGATCTCTAGTCTTTCCCATTCTATTGTTTTCCTCTATTTCTTTGCATTGATCGCTGAGGAAGGCTTTCTTATCTCTCCTTGCTATTCTTTCGAACTCTGCATTCAAATGGGTATATCTTTCCTTTTCTCCTTTACTTTTTGCTTCCCTTCTTTTTACAGCTATTTGTAAGGCCTCCTCAGACAGCCATTTTGCTTTTTTGCGTTTATTTTTCTTGGGGATGGTCTTGATTCCTGATTCCTGTACAGTGTCATGAACCTCCATCCATAGCTCATCAGCCACTCTATCTATCAGATCTAGTCCCTTAAATCTATTTGTCACTTCCACTGTATAGTCGTAAAGGATTTGATTCAGGTCATACCTGAATGGTCTAGTGGTTTCCTCCACTTTCTTCAATTTCAGTCTGAATTTGGCAATAAGGAGTTCATGATCTGAGCCACAGTCAGTACCCAGTCTTATTTTTGCTGACTGTATAGAGCTTCTCCATCTTTGGCTGCAAAGAATATAATCAATCTGATTTCAGTATCGACCATCTGGTGATGTCCATGTGTAGAGTCTTCTCTTGTGTTGTTGGAAGAGGGTATTTTCTATGACCAGTGCATTTTCTTGGCAAAACTCTGTTAGTCTTTGCCCTGCTTCATTCCGCATTCCAAGGCCAAATTTGCCTGTTACTCTAGGTGTTTCTTGACTTCCTACTTTTGCATTCCAGTCCCCTATAATGAAAAGGACATCTTTTTTGGGTGTTAGTTCTAGAAGGTCTTGTAGGTCTTCATAGAACCGTACAGCTTCTTCAGCATTACTGGTCAGGGCATAGACTTGGATTACCGTGATATTGAATGGTTTGCCTTGGAAACGAACAGAGATCATTCTGTCGTTTTTGAGGTTGCATCCAAGTACTGCATTTCAGACTCTTTTGTTGACCATGATGGCTACTCCATTTCTTCTGAGGGATTCCTGCCCGCAGTAGTAGATATAATGGTCATCTGAGTTAAACTCACCCATTCCAGTCCATTTTAGTTCGCTGATCCCTAGAATGTTGACATTCTCTCTTGCCATCTCTTGTTTGACCACTTCCAATTTGCTTTGATTCATGGACCTAACATTCCAGGTTCCTATGAAATATTGCTCTTTACAGCATCGGACCTTGCTTCTATCACCAGTCACATCCGCAACTGGGTTTTGTTTTTGCTTTGGCTCCATTCCTTCATTCTTTCTCGAGTTATTTTTCCACTAGCATATTGGGCACCTACCAACCTGGGGAGTTCCTCTTTCGGTATCCTATCTTTTTGCCTTTTAAATACTGTTCATGGGGTTCTCAAGGCAAGAATACTGAAGTGGTTTGCCATCCCTTCTCCAGTGGACCACATTCTGTCAGACCTCTCCACCATGACCTGTCTTGGGTGGCCCCATAGGACATGGCTTAGTTTCATTGAGTTAGACAAGGCTGTGGTCCATGTGATCAGATTGGCTAGTTGTCTGTGATGGTGGTTTCAGTGTGTCTCTCTCTGATACCCTCTCTCCGTGCCTACCGTCTCACTTGGGTTTTTCTTACCTTGGACGTGGGGTATCTCTTCATGGCTACTCCAGCAAAGTGCAGCTGCTGCTCCTTACCTTGGACGTGGGGCAGCTCCTCTCGGCCGCTGCCCCTGACCTTGGGCTCCTGACCTTTGCCGTAGGAAATAGTGCCATATCAGTGACTCTGCATTGGTCTGTGCTCTGAGGTACCAGCAGCAGCTGTAGTCAGTAGTGGCTGTAGGTCACATCAGCCTTGGTGAGAAAAAACCTGTGTCAATTAGCTTACGCCACAATGGCCAGTCATTGATAAGCAATTGAGCAAGGACTGAGAAGACTACAGTAAGAAACTAAGTGACATTCGCTGATAGAATAATCTTGTCACATAACTATCTGCCTCCTCAGTAGCATGTCCTCTTGGTAAGCATTTATACAGACACATTCTCTATTCAGAGAGGCCCCTCCAGGTACCACTCTGTCAAACCGTATTGTCAGCAGTTTTCCCATCTTGTTCTTTCAGTGTGGTTAAACTTCCATACAGACTATGAGCCATTGCCCATCATCCATGTAAATCTAAACCTTCAGTTCTTTATCTTCTGAGTCCAGTGTATGAAGTTCTCATCCTCACTGTCTCTTTGAGTAGTTTCATCAGACCATGCAAAACCATCTAGAAACCACTCTGCATTTTTTTATTTTTCAGTCAGCTGCTCATAGGGAACTCCCCCAACAAAGCCACTGGTATGAGTTGAGGGGGAAGTGGTGGATGTTGCAGCTTGCCTGTGCCTTCAGGACCTGCTCAGGTTGGTCTCCTATATGCAGCTTCCACTTGATGAAGTGGTGCTGTGCATACCCAGTTTTATGGCTTGATGGGTCAGATAGCACTCTAGTTGATAATAGTGTTATTTACTTGTGTTGTTTGATAACAGTGGTCAAGCATTCAGTTCCTTCTTGCTCAATATCCTCCCTAGGCCCCCACTCCTCCCCCTGCTGCCAGGGACTAGCAGCTCTAAAGAAGTAGCTTGAGAGTGCTGGAGGAAGAGGAAAAGGAAGAAGGAGAAAAAAAGGAGGTCTTACCGAAAAGTCTGACTGTTTTGAAATATATCGAGAAATAAAATTAAGTTCAGAAGTTAGGGCTAAGAAGGCACCTGTAGTGATGTTATTCCTTCTCCAGCTTTCTGCTGTTGTGTACCAACAATACAAATACAGGCAAAAAGTTGCCCCATAATTTTCCTTTTTCATGTTCTTATCTGACCACTAATGGACAGAATCTTCAGTCACTGGCTTTCCCCACATACTTGCTTTCAGTTCATGCTTTGTTTCCTCAGCTCCCTGTGCATCCAACTATTTAGTGGTTACAGTGCTCTTTCTAGAATTCTGATATACCATAGCATTTTATTTTTTGCTTTTTATAGTAGACATTTTCAAAATATGATGAACCTCATATACCCATCATCCACCTTAAAAAATTATCAATACATAGCAAATCTTATTTCATTTATACCCCACCATCTACTTTTATATCCTGTATCCTCTATCTCTTGATTATGTTGAAGCTAATTCCAGATATTACGTTATTTATCATTTCATCTGCAAATATTTTGATACACATTTTTAAAAGGTAAGGGCTGTAAAGAGCAAGATCAAAGCAAACTATGGCACCTCCAAAATTAGTAATTCCTTAATGTATTCAAATATCCAATCAATATCTACATTTTCTTAATTGCATTTGTGTTTTGCTTTTTCAGATGTGATAGTTGTTTTTATTTTGTAGTTTTTCTAAATCAGGACCTAAATAAAGTCCACACGTTGAAATTGGTTGAGGTATCTCTTAAATCTGCTTTATAGGTTCTCTTCTCTCATACATGCATTTGAGTCTCTCTTTCCTCCCTTCCTTATTTATCTTTCTCTCTGTGTCCCCTCTCAATTGTTTGATGAAGAACGTTGCTCTGTAGACTTTCCCACAGGCTTTATTTTGCTAATTGCATTTTCCTCGTTCTTTAACATGTTCCTTTGTCCCATATATTTCTGAAAATGGATAATTAAATGTACAGATCTAGTTTAGATTTTTATTTTTTTCATCTTTTTTCTTTAACAAGAACTACCCCAAAGGTGATGTTCTGTGCAGTCATCAAGTAAATGAATCTTATAGTTTGCTCTTTTGTGATGTTATTAGATATGTAATAACTGCCTCAATCCATTAACTTACTAGGGAAGACAAAGTAATAATAATCAGTTCTTTTTTTTTTAAATTTTAAAATCTTTAATTCTTACATGCGTTCCCAAACATGAACCCCCCCTCCCACCTCCCTCCCCATAACATCTCTCTGGGTCATCCCCATGCACCAGCCCTAAGCATGCTGTATCCTGCGTCAGACATAGACTGGCGATTCGATTCTTACATGATAGTATACATGTTAGAATGCCATTCTCCCAAATCATCCCTCCCTCTCCCTCTCCCTCTGAGTCCAAAAGTCCGTTATACACATCTGGGTCTTTTTTGCTGTCTTGCATACAGGGTCGTCATTGCCATCTTTCTAAATTCCATATATATGTGTTAGTATACCGTATTGGTGTTTTTCTTTCTGGCTTACTTCACTCTGTATAATCGGCTCCAGTTTCATCCATCTCATCAGAACTGATTCAAATGAATTCTTTTTAACAGCTGAGTAATACTCTATTGTGTATATGTACCACAGCTTTCTTATCCATTCATCTGCTGATGGACATCTAGGTTGTTTCCATGTCCTGGCTATTATAAACAGTGCTGCGATGAACATTGGGGTACATGTGTCTCTTTCAATTCTGGTTTTCTCGGTGTGTATGCCCAGCAGTGGGATTGCTGGGTCATAAGGTAGATCTATTTGCAATTTTTTAAGGAATCTCCACACTGTTCTCCATAGTGGCTGTACTAGTTTGCATCCAACAGTGTAGGAGGGTTCCCTTTTCTCCACACCCTCTCCAGCATTTATTGCTTGCAGATTTTTGGATCGCAGCCATTCTGACTGGTGTGAAGTGGTACCTCATTGTGGTTTTGATTTGCATTTCTCTAATAATGAGCGATGTTGAGCATCTTTTCATGTGTTTGTTAGCCATCCGTATGTCTTCTTTGGAGAAATGTCTATTTAGTTCTTTGGCCCATTTTTTGATTGGGTCGTTTATTTTTCTGGAATTGAGCTGCATAAGTTGCTTGTATATTTTTGAGATTAGTTGTTTGTCAGTTGCTTCATTTGCTATTATTTTCCCCCATTCAGAAGGCTCTTTTCACCTTGCTTATATTTTACTTTGTTGTGCAGAAGCTTTTAATTTTAATTAGATCCCATTTGTTTATTTTTGCTTTTATTTCCAGAATGCTGGGAGGTGGATCATAGAGGATCCTGCTGTGATTTATGTCGGAGAGTGTTTTGCCTATGTTCTCCTCTAGGAGTTTTATAGTTTCTGGTCTTACATTTAGATCTTTAATCCATTTTGAGTTTATTTTTGTGTGCGGAGTTAGAAAGTGATCTAGTTTCATTCTTTTTACAAGTGGTTGACCAGTTTTCCCAGCACCACTTGTTAAAGAGATTGTCTTTACTCCATTTTATATTCTTGCCTCCTTTGTCAAAGATAAGGTGTCCATATGTGTGTGGATTTATCTCTGGGCTTTCTATTTTGTTCCATTGATCTATATGTCTGTCTTTGTGCCAGTACCATACTGTCTTGATGACTGTGGCTTTGTAGTAGAGCCTGAAGTCAGGCAAGTTGATTCCTCCAGTTCCATTCTTATTTCTCAAGATTGCTTTGGCAATTCGAGGTTTTTGTATTTCCATACAAATCTTGAAATTATTTGTTCTAGTTCTGTGAAAAATATCGCTGGTAGCTTGATAGGGATTGCATTGAATTTGTAAATTGCTTTGGGTAGTATACTCATTTTCGCTATATTGATTCTTCCGATCCATGAACATGGTATATTTCTCCATCTATTAGTGTCCTCTTTGATTTCTTTCATCAGTGTTTTATAGTTTTCTATATATAGGTCTTTAGTTTCTTTAGGTAGATATATTCCTAAGTATTTTATTCTTTTGTTGCAATGGTGAATGGAATTGTTTCCTTAATTCCTTCTTCTACTTTCTCATTATTAGTGTATAGGAATGCAAGGGATTTCTGTGTGTTGATTTTATATCCTGCAACTTTACTGTATTCATTGATTACTCTCGTAATTTTCTGGTGGAGTCTTTAGGGTTTTCCATGTAGAGGATCATGTCATCTGCAAACAGTGAAAGTTTTACTTCTTCTTTTCCAATTTGGATTCCTTTTATTTCTTTTTCTGCTCTGATTGCTGTGGCCAAAACTTCCAGAACTATGTTGAATAGCAGCGGTGAAAGTGGGCACCCTTGTCTTGTTCCTGACTTTAGGGGAAATGCTTTCAGTTTTTCTCCATTGAGGATAATGTTTGCTGTGGGTTTGTCATATATAGCTTTTATTATGTTGAGGTATGTTCCTTCTATTCCTGCTTTCTGGAGAGTTTTTATCATAAATGGATGTTGAATTTTTTTCAAAGGCCTTCTCTGCATCTATTGAGATAATCATATGGTTTTTATTTTTCAATTTGTTAATGTGGTGAATTACATTGATTGATTTGTGGATATTGAAGAATCCTTGCATCCCTGGGATAAAGCCCACTTGGTCATGGTGTATGATCTTTTTAATGTGTTGTTGGATTCTGATTGCTAGAATTTTGTTGAGGATTTTTGCATCTATGTTCATCAGTGATATTGGCCTGTAGTTTTCTTTTTTTGTGACATCTTTGTCGGGTTTTGGTATTAGGGTGATGGTGGCCTCATAGAATGAGTTTGGAAGTTTACCTTCCTCTGCAATTTTCTGGAAGAGTTTGAGTAGGATAGGTGTTAGCTCTTCTCGAAATTTTTGGTAGAATTCAGCTGTGAAGCCGTCTGGACCTGGGCTTTTGTTTGCTGGAAGATTTCTGATTACAGTTTCAATTTCCGTGCTGTGATGGGTCTGTTAAGATTTTCTATTTCTTCCTGGTTCAGTTTTGGAAAGTTATACTTTCTAAGAATTTGTCCATTTCTTCCACGTTGTCCATTTTATTGGCATACAACTGCTGATAGTAGTCTCTTATGATCCTTTGTATTTCTGTGTTGTCTGTTGTGATCTCTCCATTTTCATTTCTAATTTTATTGATTTGATTTTTCTCTCTTTGCTTCTTGATGAGTCTGGCTAATGGTTTGTCAATTTTATTTATCCTTTCAAAGAACCAGCTTTTGGCTTTGTTGATTTTTGCTATGGTCTCTTTTGTTTCTTTTGCATTTATTTCTGCCCTAATTTTTAAGATTTCTTTCCTTCTGCTAACTCTGGGGTTCTCCAATTCTTCCTTTTCTAGTTGCTTTAGTTGTAGAGTTAGGTTATTTATTTGGCTTTTTTCTTGTTTCTTGAGGTATGCCTGTATTGCTGTGAACTTTCCTCTTAGCACTGCTTTTATAGTGTCCCACAGGTTTTGGGTTGTTGTGTTTTCATTTTCATTGGTTTCTATGCATATTTTGATTTCTTTTTGATTTCTTCTGTGATTTGTTGGTTAATCAGAAGTGTGTTGTTCAACCTCCATATGTTGGAATTTTTAATAGTTTTTCTCCTGTAATTGAGATCTAACCTTAATGCATTATGGTCAGAAAAGATGCTTGGAATGATTTCGATTTTTTGAATTTATCAAGTTTAGATTTATGGCCCAGGATGTGATCTATCCTGGAGAAGGTTCCATGAGCACTTGAAAAAAGGTGAAATTCATTGTTTTGGGGTGAAATGTCCTATAGATATCAATTAGGTCTAACTGACCTAATGTGTCATTTAAAGTTTGTGTTTCTTTGTTAATTTTCTGTTTAGTTGATCTGTCCATAGGTGTGAGTGGGGTATTAAAGTCTCCCACTATTATTGTGTTCTTGTTGATTTCCCCTTTCATCCTTGTTAGCATTTGTCTTACATATTGCGGTGCTCCTATATTGGGTGCATATATATTTATAATTGTTATATCTTCTTCTTGGATTGATCCTTTGATCATTATGTAGTGGCCTTCTTTGTCTCTTTTCACAGCCTTTGTTTTAAAGTTTATCGGATATGAGTATTGCCACTCCTGCTTTCTTTTGGTCTCTATTTGCGTGGTATATCTTTTTCCAGCCCTTCACTTTCAGTCTGTATGTGTCCCTTGTTTTGAGGTGGGTCTCTTGTAAGCAGCATATAGAGGGGTCTTGTTTTTGTATCCATTCAGCCAGTCTTTGCCTTTTGGTTGGGGCGTTCAACCCATTTATGTTTAAGGTAATTATTGATAAGTATGATCCTGTTACCATTTTCTTTATTGTTTTGGGTTCGGGTTTATACACCCTTTTGTGTTTCCTGTCTAGAGGATATCCTTTAGAATTTGTTGGAGAGCTGGTTTGGTGGTGCTGAATTCTCTCAGCTTTTGCTTGTCTGTAAAGCTTTTGATTTCTCCTTCGTATTTGAATGAGATCCTTGCTGGGTACAGTAATCTGGGCTGTAGGTTATTTTCTTTCATCACTTTAAGTATGTCTTGCCATTCCCTCCTGGCCTGAAGAGTTTCTATTGAAAGATCAGCTGTTATCCTTACGGGAATCCCCTTGTGTGTTATTTGTTGTTTTTCCCTTGCTGCTTTTAATATTTGTTCTTTGTGTTTGATCTTTGTTAATTTGATTAATATGTGTCTTGGGGTGTTTCGCCTTGGGTTTATCCTATTTGGAACTCTCTGTATTTCTTGGACTTGGGTGATTATTTCCTTCCCCATTTTAGGGAAGTTTTCAACTATTATCTCCTCAAGGATTTTCTCATGATCTTTCTTTCTGTCTTCTTCTTCTGGGACTCCTATAATTCGAATGTTGGAGCGTTTCATATTGTCCTTGGAGGTCTCTGAGATTGTCCTCATTTCTTTTAATTCGTTTTTCTTGTTTCCTCTCTGATTCATTTATTTCTACCATTCTATCTTCTATTTCACTAATCCTATCTTCTGCCTCTGTTATTCTACTATTTGTTGCCTCCAGAGTGTTTCTGATCTCATTTATTGTGTTATTCATTATATTTTGACTCTTTTTTATTTCTTCTAGGTCCTTGTTAAACCTTTCTTGCATCTTCTCAATCCTTGTCTCTAGGCTGTTTATCTGTGATTCCATTTTGATTTCAAGATTTTGGATCATTTTCACTATCAATATTTGGAATTCCTTCTCAGGTAGATTCCCTACTTCTTCCTCTTTGGTTTGGTTTGGTGGGCAACTCTCCTGTTCCTTTACCTGCAGAGTATTCCTCTGTCTCTTCATCTTGGTTATATTGCTGCGTTTGGGGTGGCCTTTTTATATTCTGGTAATTTGTGGGGTTCTCTTTATTATGGAGCTTCCTCACTGTGGGTGGGGTTCTATCAGTGGCTTGTCAAGGTTTCCTGGTTAGGGAGGCTTGTGTTGGAGTTCTGGTTGGTGGAGCTGGGTTTCTTCTCTCTGGAGTGCAATGGAGTGACCAGTAATGGGTTATGAGACATCGAAGGTTTTGGAATAATTTTGAGCTGCCTGTATATTGAAGCTCAGGGGAGTGTTCCTGTGTTGCTGGAGAATTTGCGTGGTATGTCTTGTTTTGGAACTTGTTGGCCCTTGGGTGGAGCTTGGTTTCGGTGTAGGTATGAAGGCATTTGATGAGCTCCTATTGCTTAATGTTCCCTGAATTCAAGAGTTCTCTAATGTTTTCAGGCTTTGGATTTAAGCCTCCTGCTTCTGGTTTTCAGTTTTATTTTTACAGTAGCCTCTAGACTTCTCCATCAATACAGCACCGATGATAAAACTTCTAGGTTAAAGATGAAAAGTTTCTCCACATTGAGGGACACTCAGAGAGGTTCACTGAGTTACAAGGAGAAGAGAAGATGGAGGGGGTAGTTAGAGGTAACTGGAATGAGATGCGGTGAGATCAAAAGAGGAGAGAGCAAGCTAGCCAGTAGTCATTTCCTTATGTGCGCTCTATAGTCTGGACCGCTCAGAGGTATTTATGGAGTTATACGGGGAAGAGGAGAGGGAGGAAGTAGACAGAGGTGGCCAGGAGGATAAGAGAGAGGAATGAGAAGGAGAGAGACAAATCCTGCCAGTAACCAGTTCCTTAGGTGTTCTCCACCGTCTGGAACACACAGAGATTCACAGAGTTGGATAGAGAAGAGATGGGGGAGAAAAGAGACAGAGGCCACCTGGTGGAGAAAAAGGAGAGTCCAAAGGAGGAGAGAGTGGTCAAGCCAGTAATCTCGCTCTCAGGTAAACTTGGGTAGTGAAGTTTGGGTTTTTAAATGTACAAAATTGACAACAAAAACCTAAGAGCAAAGGTTAAAAATCTAGAGTAGAGGTTGGATTTTCAGAAATACAGTATTAAAGAAAAGAAGCAGAAGGAAAAAGGAAGAAAGAAAAAAAGAGAAAAAAAAAAGAAAAAAAAAAACAAGAATTATTAAAAAAAAAAAAAAACAACCCAGAAGTCTTAGCAAAGGAGCCTGCTTGCAGTTAGGTAAGTAAAGTCTCTCCGGGTCTGCAATTGCCCCTTTCCAGTCCTTATGGCTCTGGCTGCCTGTCCCCGGCGGGGATGGTCTGCAGCCGGCTTATTCCGTTCCGTCCTTTGTTCTGTGCTCAGTCCTGGCGGTGTCTTATGTTCCAGCTTTTCGCGTGGTAGCTATCCCACAGTCTGGTTTGCCAGCCCAAGTTAGATCGTTCTGGTTGCGTGTGGGGCGTTCCTGCCCGATTCTTACAAAGCACTGCAGCCCGCGCCTCCCGCGCGTCCCTGCCCTGCCCCCACTAGGTTGTGGCGGATGCAGGCGTCTGTGCTGCTTTTCCGCTGGGGGAGTTACTGTTGGGCTTGTAATCTGTTGGTTTTAATTATTTCTTTATTTTTCCCTTCCTGTTATGTTGCCCTCTGTGTTTCCAAGGCTCGCCACAGACTCGGCAGGGAGAGTGTTTCCTGGTGTTTGGAAACCTCTCTTCTTAAAATTCCCTTCCAGGGACGGGCTTCCCTTCCCGGGACGGAGCTGCCTCCCCACCTCCTTTGTCTCCTTTTTCGTCTTTTATATTTTTTCCTACCTGTTTTTGAAGACAATGGTCTGCTTTTCTGGTTGCCTGATGTCCTCTGCCAGCCTACAGAAGTTGTTTTGTGGAGTTTGCTCAGCGTTGAAATGTTATTTTGAGGAATTTGTGAGGGAGAAAGTGGTCTTCCCGTCCTATTCCTCCGCCATCTTTACAGTTCCTCAATCAGTTCTTCTTTTAAAAAAAAAAGAAAAAAAAGCTAGAACACTTCTATAAACAGAAACTTTCCTTTAGCTTTTCTGATTACCCTTGGAACAGTATATAATAGGAAAGGCAGTATAAGTACTTGATTCTTGCCCTTTAATTACCACTTTTCAAAATTAGTTGGTTCTCTGGCTTTTACTGAAGATGACCAGTGAAATGTGTTTTTGCCACTTTGAACTCAAGCATTTAAACACATTTATGTTTTCAGGTGGCCAAAGAATTAGAGCTTCAGCTTTAGCATCAGTCCCTCCAGTGAATATTCAAGATTGATTTCTTTTAGGATTGATTGGTTTGATCTCCTTGCAGTCCAGGGGACTCTCAATAGTCTTTCTCCAACATCACAGTTCAAAAGGATCAATTCTTTGGCAGTCAACCTTCTTTATGGTCCAACTCTCACATCCATACATGACTATTGGAAAAATCATAGCTTTGACTATATGGACCTTTGTAGGCAAAGTAACATCTCTGCTTTTCAATACGTTGTCTAGGTTTGTCATAGCTTTTCTTCCAAGGAGCAACCGTCTTCTCATTTCATTGCTGCAGTCACTATCCGCAGTGATTTTGGAGCCCAAGAAAGTAGAGTCTATCACTGTTTCCATTGTTTCCCCATCTGTTGGCCATGAAGTGATGGGACCAGATGCCATGATCTTTGTCTTTTGAATGTTGAGTTTTAAGTCAGTTTTTTCACTTTCCTGTTTCACCTTCATCAAGAGGCTCTTTAGTTCCTCTTCACTTTCTACCATAAGGGTGGTGTCATCTGCATATCTGAGGTTACTGATATTTCTCCCAACAATCTTGATTCCAGCTTGTGCTTCATCCAGCCTGGCATTTTGCATGATGTACTCCGCATATAAGTTAAATAAGCAGGGTGAAAAAAAAAAAAAAGCAGGGTGACAATATATAGCCTTAATGTACTCCTTTCCCAATTTTGAAACAGTCCATTGTTCATGTAAGGTTCTAACTGTTACTTCTTGACCTGCATACGGATTTCTCAGGAGGCAGGTAAGATGGTCTGGTATTCCCATCTCTGGAAGAATTTTCTACAGTTTGTTGTGATCCACACAGTCAAAGGCTTTAGTGTAGCCAGTGAGTAGATTTGCTTAAGGTGAAGGATCAGAAGGAAATATTCAACTGTCTCCTTACTACCATCTCCTTCTGACTCTATAGAATCAGAGAGGGCTTTGAAGAAAGATTGAAAAAGTTGCACAGAAAAAAGCTTGAAACACAAAAAAGTGGGAGAATGGCACTGAAACATGTATACTATCGTGTAAGAAACGAATCGCCAGTCTGTGTTCAATACAGAATATAGGATGCTTGGGGCTGGTGCATGGGGATGATCCAGAGAGATGATATGGGGTGGGAGGTGGCGGGGGGGTGGGTTTCAGGATTGGGAACTCATGTACACCCGAGGTGGATTCATGTCAATGTATGGCAAAACCAATACAGTATTGTAAAGCAAAATAAAGTAAAAATAAAAAATAAAAAAAAAAGAAACACAAAAATGACACTGTTAGCTTTTTTTTTTTTTTACAAGATTGAAAATTATAAAAGGGGAAATGGTACCTTGAAAGTGGAAAAATGTGGCAGATAATACTGTAGCCAGGTGATCAAAGTTAATATCACCAATAATAGGAAATAGACAATGTGATACTTTGAGGACATATCGTTTATGCAGTAATCCTTCCAAAAATGTACTATCTTATTCATTAAGAAACTGACAAACTCAAACTAAGAAACATTCTATAATCAATGAATCTGTGCTTGTCAAAAACGTTAGTGTCATGAAAGACAAAGGATCAGGAGCTGTTCCAAATTAAGAGACTGAACTGGTATGATAGCCAAAAAAATACCAGACACAATCCTGGAGCTGGGAGGGAAAAAAAGACAATACTGCAGCTTTGAATAATATGTTATGGAATGAGGTTCGTGACATTGTGCAGGAGACAGGGATCAAGACCATCCCCATGGAAAAGAAATGGAGGCCTTACAAATAGCTGTGGAAAGAAGAGAAGCGAAAAGTAAAGGAGAAAAGGAAAGATACAGGCATCTAAATGCAGAGTTCCAAAGAATAGCAAGAAGAGATAAGAAAGCCTTCTTCAGCGATCAGTGCAAAGAAATAGAGGAAAACAACAGATTGGAAAAGACTAGAGATCTCTTCAAGAAAATTAGAGATACCAAGGGAACATTTCATGCAAAGATGGGCTCGATAAAGGACAGAAATGGCATGGAGCTAACAGAAGCAGAAGATATTAAGAAGAGGTGGCAAGAATACACAGAAGAACTGTACAAAAAGATCTTCATGACCCAGATAGTCATGATGATGTGATCACTAATCTAGAACCAGACATCTTGGAATGTGAAGTCAACTGGGCCTTAGAAAGCATCACTACGAACAAAGCTAGTGGACGTGATGGAATTCCAATTGAGCTGTTTCAAATCCTGAAAGATGATGCTGTGAAAGTGCTGCACTCAGTATGCCAGCAAATTTGGAAAACTGAGCAGTGGCCACAGGACTGGAAAAGGTCAGTTTTCATTCCAATCCCAAAGAAAGGCAATGCCAAAGAATGCTCACGCTACTGCACAATTGCACTCATCTCACATGCTAGTAAAGTAATGCTCAAAATTCTCCAAGCCAGGCTTCAGCAATATGTGGACTGTGAACTCCCTGATGTTCAAGTAGGTTTTAGAAAAGGCAGAGGAACCAGAGATCAAATTGCCAACATCCGCTGGATCATGGAAAAAGCAAGAGAGTTCCAGAAAAACATCTATTTCTGCTTTATTGACTATGCCAAAGCCTTTGACTGTGTAGATCACAATAAACTGTGGAAAATTCTGAAAGAGATGGGAATACCAGACCACCTGACCTGCCTCTTGAGAAACCTGTATGCAGGTCAGGAAGCAACAGTTAGAACTGGACATGGAACAACAGACTGGTTCCATAGGAAAAGGAGTGCATCAAGGCTGTATATTGTCACCCTGCTTATTTAACTTCTATGCAGAGTACCTCATGAGATACGCTGGACTGGAAGAAGCACAAGCTAGAATCAAGATTGCCAGGAGAAATATCAATAACCTCAGATATGCAGATGACACCACTATTATGGCAGAAAGTGAAGAGAAACTAAAAAGCCTCTTGATGAAAGTGAAAGAAGAGAGCAAAAGAGTTGGCCTAAAGCTCAACATTCAGAAAACGAAGATCATGGCATCCGGTCCCATCACTTCATGGGAAATAGATGGAGAAACAGTGGAAACAGTGTCAGACTTTATTTTTTTGGGCTCCAGAATCACTGCAGATGGTGACTGCAGCCATGAAATTAAAAGACGCTTACTCCTTGGAAGGAAAGTTATGACCAACCTAGATAGCATATTCAAAAGCAGAGACATTACTTTGCCGACTAAAGTCCGTCTAGTCAAGGCTATGGTTTTTCCTGTGGTCATGTATGGATGTAAGAGTTGGACTGTGAAGAAGGCTGAGCACCGAAGAATTGATGCTTTTGAACTGTGGTGGTGGAGAAGACTCTTGAGAGTCCCTTGGACTGCAAGGAGATCCAACCAGTCCACTCTGAAGGAGATCAACCCTGGGATTTCTTTGGAAGGAATGATGCTAAAGCTGAAACTCCAGTACTTTGGCCACCTCATGAGAAGAGTTGACTCATTGGAAAAAACTGATGCTGGGAGGGATTGGGGGCAGGAGGAGAAGGGGATGACCCAGGATGAGATGGCTGGATGGCATCACTGACTCAATGGACGTGAGTCTGAGTGAACTCCAGGAGATGGTGATGAACGGGGAGGCCTGGCGTGCTGCGATTCATGGGGTCGCAAGAGCGACTGAGTGACTGAACTGAACTGAACTGAACTGAACTGAATATTAAATTTCCTGATTTTGAAAAATAAACTGTGATTATATAAGAGTATGTCCTTTTTCTTGAGAAGAACACAGTATTATTGCTGAAGAGTCATGATGTTTGAAACTTACTCTCAAATAGTTCAGTAAAAATAAAAGAATAAGAATGTGTATGGAAACATTTTATATATTCCATATATACTAGAGATTTAAAAAAAGCACGTGGTTAAATGTTAACAAAGAGTAAATTTAAGTAAAAGACAAAGGATTTCATTGTATTACTTTTATGACTTTTCTTTACGAAGATCAAATAATTCATTTTTATTAATTTCATTTTTCTATAGCTTAGTTTTATTTTTGAAAATTTTAATTTTATTACAGCAATTTATTTTAATGTTTATAAACAAATACTTTAGAAGATGTTTTATAATATGTCTGTACATTTTTGTGTTTGAAATGCTTTATAGTTCATCCCATGGCTTATGAATGCTATGTTATGAATTGCTCATAAAAAATAAAATACCATATAAATTTCAAAATACCAATATTACTATTTGCTTATGTGGTTCAGTCACTAATGGAGTGGGAACCTTTTAACTCTTGAAATTGACAAGTTCTACCTCAGGGAGTTGCTAAAGGAGCTAAAATAAAAACAGTGAGCCTGTGGTTGTCGGAAAGTCAACCTCTGTTGACTGTCTCAGCCTCCTTGCTCCCTCCGTTTTCTGCCAGCTACCTCACAAATGTTTGAGTGACCAAAAGATTAAAGTGTTTGTGGTGGCTTTTTGTTTCTGAGATTACAGACATGTGCAAAAACTGAAATCTCCTGTGGCCAGTGCAGTGTCTGTGGAAAGCCACTGCCCAAGTCAGTGGCGCCATAAAGGAGCGCTGTGACATTCTATCTCTGGGGTATGCCTGTGTATGTCATAGTGGCTGAAGGGGACCAGGGACCGTGTCTCTGATTCCTTTTGTGTATCTCAGTGTTAGCATCTGGTGTACTGGCTGGTTGCCTTTCATAAAACCTCTTTGAATTCTAGGCACACTGATGGTGTACCTGCTTTTAGAATAAATGAATGTGGCCTGCCAGTTTCCTCATACCTGTAATGAAAAAAATTCAATGATATCAAAACTATGTCTTTTTGCAGGTTAGGTTGATGACTGGGTTTGTTGCATTAATGTCATCAACAAGTTAATGTTTTCCTCTTTAAAAAAATCTAGTGTTGTTAGCAGTGAGCTGGAGACTAAAAATTTTCCACTTAAGTTTGTTTATAATCAAATTATAAAACATATTGTTTACAGTCATGAAAAAACTGAAAATAACTTTTATGCCCATTAATACAAAAATGGTTAAATCAGTAACTGTATCCATGCAGCTCTGAAGTGATTAAAGAGATTAAGGTAAGTCCGTATTTTCCAAAATTGAAAGATTTCTAAGACATATTTAATGTATTACTGTGTATTCATACAAATAAATGTAAATTGCAATTCATGTTAAAATTACAAAGGAGTAAATATAATCTAATCAGTGCAAATTATATAATTTCTTTCAACAGCTGATATGCATTCAGGATGGTTACCTTTCCCTGCTAACAGAAACTGGTGAAGTCCGTGAGGATCTTAAACTGCCAGAGGGTGAACTAGGCAAAGAAATAGAAGGAAAATATAATGCAGGTGAAGATGTACAGGTAAAGACGTATGGGGAGATTTTTTTTAAGCTATTTTATAAAAGCTTTGACCTAAATTAGTTAGCATAAAATACTATAAGAAATACGCCTGTTAAATACTGCTGAAATGTTGAAAAGGAACTCTAGAACTAGGCAGTTTCCCCAGGATACCGTTTACCATGCCTGTTTCAAAAGAAAGTATCAAAGTTCATTTTTCACTACATAGACACTGTCAACCCCAAATTTGTTTTGAAGGTCAGTCTGAACTATTCTGAAGGATGAGAAAGGATGTTACGGGAATTCTAAAGAGTGAAGGTGATTTATTTTATCTTTGTTATAACTTTCAGAAGTATAACATCTAAGTATTGCTGCATTTATAGTTCTTATTCTCCTGTTCCCTGGAAATTGTTTTAAAAACCACAGTTTTTAGAAAACTATATAGAAAGATGATTTGATCTTGGAATGCCTCTTTCCAAAATAAGTATGTATAAAACATCCACACATACTCACCTCATCCTCCTTCCCTCACTGTATCCACAAGTCTGTTCTCTATGTTTGGAAACGTATACATGACCACATGCAAAATAGATGAGCAGTGGGAACTTGCTGTATGATGCAGGGAGCTCAAACCCAGTGTTCTGTGACAACCTAGAGGGGTGGGAGGAGGGTCAACAGGGAGAGGACATAGGTATACCTATGGCTGATTCCTGTTGATGTAAAGCAGGAACCAACACAATATTGAAAAGCAATTATCCTCCAATTAAAAATAGATAAATTTTTAAAAGTTAAATAAGCAGGGTGAAAAATAGATCCACAATTATCCAGTGTATGATGAATTAAATATATCTTATATAGATATTGCCTTTTGAATAACTTTTTACCTGCTTTTTTTTTCCTTCTAGATATCTGTCATGTGTGCAATGAGTGAAGAATATGCTGTAGCCATAAAGCCCTGCAAATAAATGGGAACATCAGGCATGACCAAACTGTTTAGGTCTGGATCAACTACAGATCTAAAGTTTGGTTCTAAGTTGTCACCAAAGCTATGGCCTTCATAAGCAACCTCATTTCTTTTTCAGTTGTTTTGAAATTGTGCTGAGTTAGTTTTGTAGGCAATTAGTAATTTAAAAAAATAATCGAGATATATGACTTTTTTTTTTAATTTTGTAGGTGTCTTTACTATAACATTCCTGTGGTTTTCAGTATGTGAGTCCAAGAAACAGATGCGATAGCTTCAGCAGATGTGATTTGAGCAAATCATTCCTGAATTTTAGTTAAATGAGAAATAAACCAGGGTTTTAAACAATGTAGCATCCAGTGGTATTGATGTATCACATTTAAGTTGAATTGCTCTGCATTGATTTCAAACTTAATATCATAGAATAAGTAGATTATGGATTGGAATTGTCAGAATTTCAGCCTGAGTGTGGCAAGTACAGATCCTTAAACAAAAATCATGTTATCAAAAGTGCCAGTTATCTTAGTAACTGTGTGCAGCCCACCTGTGTTCCCTCAGTCATTCTGTTTTTTGCCAAATTTCTGGCAGACTTAATATAATCTGTATTATGGTCATTTTAATACTTTGTTGTGGTTAACAGAGGCATTAAACTGTTGTGTGACTGTTAGCAAGTCATATTGTAAAGATGGCCCAAAGGACAGTGGCAGAGGGTGTTGGTAAAAGCTGTAGCTTTTTATTTGAGGCCTTTGTAATCAGCATAAAAATAGGACCTTTCTTTTTTGAAATCAGAATATTTGTTAAACAAAAACTGGAAATTCTTACTTTAAATTATCTGGAATGCTTGTTAAATTTATGTATGTTTTTTCTAACATGAAAGTGAATCATAGAAGAAAAGTTACTTTATATGATTATTATTTAACTTAAGTATATGTATTTATCTGGTTGTCATGTGACTTAATTCACTTACTGGTATGAAATATAGCTAGGAAAGATTTCTATAAACTGAATTAATTTTAAAAGTATTTTAGGTGATTCTGCTACATTTCTGTTCAGTCTTTTGGATCATATATCTATTTCCAGAATTCTAGGCATTATCACAGGGTTTGTGAGGACTTTTGACTCAATAACAGCCATTATATTGCAGTGAAACTTGGAACAAAATCACCATTTCAGTAATACTTTCATTCTCTAAGAATGATTATAAGACCTCTCCCATCATACATTGACTTCTAAAAGGCATTTGTACCCTATCACCTAGAGGAAAATTTGCATGATGGTATAATCGGTCTACTCAGTGATTGGAAATAGCATTAGGAACAGAAGATCCCAGTTTTAGTTACTTAATTTGCCCACATTTTAAATCTTGTATTGGCCTGAGCAAAACCACTTGGAGAAGAAGCAAGATGCTTTAAGGAAATGCAAGAGGAATTCTAAAGCACAAGAAATATTGATGTTATAGTTAATCATTTTTTAGTATAACATTTTAGCTTTTGCCCATCTAAAGCACAATTAGTAATTAGGCTAAATTTTTTCATTTCCGGAATTCCATTTAGGTATCTACTAGATACTGCTTTAGTTTTTTTAATACTCTGTGGTATGTATCTTACTTGTGACTGGTTGGCATCGTTACCTGCAGGAATTCCAGAAAGTTACCAATCTGTGCTTCTTGCTGGCCATTTATATGACCCCAGTTAACTACACTAGTATTCTGGTTTAGTATTAATTCTGGATTAGCATGCCCTTGTTCTTCCTAATTTATCAAACTTCACATAAATATATTTTCAATTGCAAGGTAAAATATTTCAATTGCAAAGTATATATAAATTATAATAATGCACCTACACTCATATATTGAATGGCAAAAGCTACTTATGCATAAGTACTTCAAGTACTATAATTAAGTGTAAATACTCTTCTGACATATAGGTATAGATTTTAAAGATATAGGACTGCTTATTTTCATGTAAATCAATACTTGTTTCTCTTGAACAATATATTTCATTTAGAAAAGCTTTATAAATTGTCTTAAAAGGAAGCAGGAAACATTTTTTAATAGAACAGAAATGACTTCATTCTTTTTGACATCAGAAAGATCAAAAGTTGATTCCTAGTATTTGTTGTACTTTTTTGTAGTAAATGTTAAATGTCACAGTTACCACCTGTAGAATGTAGACTGTCATGTTGATAGATTATACAGTGATATACCTTTTTGTCTGCAGGCATTTCACCAACTTATATACAGTATTATACTAACAAGTGGAATATTTGTTTCTTTCTAGAACGACACATTTTATTTCTACTGTGAAGACTTTGTTATATCTTATTTGCTACCAAGTTGTACACCCTCTGAAACAGATCAAATTATTGCTACTTTGACTTAGCATTTGCATCATAAACATAACTAGGATGTTTCTTTCATGCTCCCCTGCAAGGGCTGTCAAGTCACTTGAAATTGTTGCTAACTGAGCGACTTCACTTTCACTTTTCGCTTTCCTGCATTGGAGAAGGAAATGGCAACCCACTCCAGTGTTCTTGCCTGGAGAATCCCAGGGACGGGGGAGCCTGGTGGGCTGCCGTCTACGGGGTCGCACAGAGTCAGACACGACTGACGCGACTTAGCAGAAGCAGCAGCAAGCTCTTGAATCCATTTCCATTTATGGTACAAAATTCTGTATGGATGCTTTATAACTATTACCAAAACTCTCCGGCAGCTGGAGCATGAAATCTTTAATAGGAGATGCTGCAATAAAATGTTTAGGCTATAAAATTTGGGGATACAATTTTTCATTATAGCACAACATGTGTGCATATGCACACATAGCTTTGTATGTTTGTTCTTTTTACAAAGTCCTTCCAACTCTTAAAAGTACTGTAGTCTGGTAGTGCCTCAAATGTTGGTAACTTTTTTTTTTACAACTTTTTCAGAATTTGTTTTTGTATTTTAAAGTTTCTCAATTAGATTATTTCTAGTTGTAATTTGAATGCATTGTTCTCAGGGCTGTTTGTGCTAAGAGCTGAAGTTTCCTTATTTTAAAGCTAACTGCCTGAAAGAATATTGCAAAATTTTCCCACATTGTAATACAGTGATACATACAAATAAAAATCTGTAATATCTACACACTTAAACTACATGCTAAATATTCAAAAAAAATGGGAACATTGCTAACATCTGTACTGGAATCTTCCCATATTTTTTTCATTTTAGAAAAGAATTTGGTGGTCTTACCTTAGAACCTTATCCTTAATGATACACCTGAAAGCATTCCTTTGGCGTGGGTCCCAAAGATAGCTTTAGAGCCAAACTTTGATGTGATTCTCAAAACATGTCTAGGAACAAAAGAATTAAAATTCATAATACTTTTGGGGGTACATTAAAGTGTTTACAGATTGAATTCTGTATATGAACTAGTATCAAATTTATTATAAGAAAATATGACTCTTAAGCAGTGTATGTACAAACTGTAAGCATATTTCCATAAACAGCATAATATTAATTGATCAACAGTTTTAAATTTTCTGATATCATCTAGGGATAATATTTCTTAGAAAACTATGAAAACGAGCCTTTTTTCATCCCAGCATTTGGACAAGTAATAGGTAACAAAGGCTTAAGAAAAATTTATTGTGAAAAACCTTAAAATTGAGAAAATTCAATCCATTAACTTTATTAAATTTTCTTTCTCTGAATTGGGCATATGGTATTATTTGATTTTAGCAGGGAACATTTGGATTTAGCTTACAGAACACAGATGTTCTATGGGAACATGACTTGAAGTTCTATATAATTTAATATTTTTTCATTAAATGACCATCTGAGCATCAACATAACTACCAAGTGAGGTCAAGTGCCTGAAAAGTATTGTATATATCTATACACGTTTTCCTTACATGAAAGATGCATCTTATAGCAATGCATATCAGGCTTTCACCTGCTAAAAAAGCATTCTTGTTGCCCAGCCTTACCATCCACCACTATTCCTGATTCCTTATTATAGATTGCAACTTATTTTACAATTAAATGAGCGGTTCCTTTATTTATATAAAGTCCCTAAAACTATGTCTTGATATTGGTAGACTTAAGTTTATCATAGTTCAAGATTGCACTTTTTAAAAACTCTGGATATAAACTTTATTCAGTGGTGACTACACAGCTTGTCATAAGTCATGATTGTGATCTTGAGAGGAATCCTTTATGTGGTTAATCTCTATTATAAATAAGCACTCGTGCTTGTTATAAAGAATAATGCAAATTCCTAGCTCTGTACTGTTTTGTCCTTCAAAAAGGAAATAGTTGAAATGGCATTGTCTAATCCAGTGGCACTTTATTAGTAATACATTTTATTTGTCATAGGTATAAGAGAACTCATGCTCTTACCTGCAGACTCATATGTTTTAGCTAAAACTTTAAAATTGTAAGATATGTAGTATGGGTATTATTATAATTGTGTATTTTACATTTCAAAAATGAGTAAAATTCATATATTAAGCCTTTGACTATGTTAAAATAATTGTGAAATCCTTTAAAATGTAGATAGTAAACTTATCAATTATAACTTTTTGTTACAATATATTTGTCTGTTAACTTCATCAGTTATATTAAATAAAAGTAAAGTTAATAAAGTTAATAGCTTATACTATTCTTGTATATATACATTCCTAGAGATATTTTCACACTAGAAAACTAACTACTGTTAAAAACTAACTTGTATTTTTTTTGTTTTTCTATCTTTTAGGTTCTTATTGTACAGCACCCTAGCTTTACATCTGGAAATGTTAATTTCTAAATTTCAGTTCCAGATTTAGATATACTTTAAAAAAATATATTTAAGTTTTTAATAGTTTTTAGAATATATAAAATACATGGTTCAAAATTCTGTAGATACAAGAATAAATACATCTCTTCCTCCTCTTCCTGTGCATTCTTCCAGGGATACATAATGCAAGAGAGTTCAGTGGTTCCAGCCCCTGATGAGGGTCTGAGGTGTTCCTTCCCACCAGGCTTGCTATTTGCTTTCTATACTGATGTGAATGGTGTGATGAGTCCCAGAAGCAAAGTATTTTCCCAGTTCTCATCATATCTAATCAACATTATCTGGACAGATTCATCCTGAAGTGGTGCAGCAGTTTCTTCCTTTTACCCACTGTACCATTCTAGAACATCTCTCTCACTTCCTGACGTGTGGACCATACCAAGACTACCAGCATAGTTGTCACCTCATATCTGTGATGAGTATTACTGTTACCCATAACCCTCGAGATCGAGCAAGCATTACTCGGCAGTGGGAGAAGCACCAGATTAAAGTCTTGTACACGTCAGCCCCACTCTTTTTTGCCACTTGCAAACACTAATAACTTGTATCCCAGAATTAGGCATGGGAGGGAAAAAAGAGTGAAAAGGGACTAACTGTATGTCACATATCAGCTTGAGTTTCTTCACGCCCCCAACCCCAACCTCATATTTAAACAAATATTCTATCCAAATAGGATATGTCCTGTGGAATTGCCACTTTTAGAACTTGTACTGCCTGTCTAAAGTGTGTTCCACTGGGAACTTAAAACATAGATTCCCACAATACATTCAGCAGGATCAGTTATAATCACTGGGTGTGTATCAGCTCAAAAGGACCCTCCTACAATGTTTTATCAATCCATTGTCCAATTTGTGAGTTATTTGAATCCAGTCGAAACAATTTTTGATCCCACCCATGGGTACTACACAGCATCACAATGACTTGTGTCCTAGTGTTTAGAATGGCAACCACAATCACTATCAGATCCCTGACAAAGATTCTAATTGGGAGAATGGAGGTTTATCTAATATTGATCATTGATAATATTGATAGTGTGTCTGCCTTTTTTGTTCACATTGATGTGTCTGAGTTCCACTTAAAATTGTTGCCACTCCAGTGCATTTTAATTTCGTACAATCATTGAGGTAAATCTTAGAGAAAAAAAAATACAAATACATGGAACTTCCCAAAAAGAACAGGACATTTAGGGCACAAAGAAACAGTTTCTACAAAGAGGAAAAGGTAAAAATAACGCTGATACGAATCCTAAGTGAAAATAAAAAGACCCTTCTACCTGGAAATTTGAAAACCTATTATATAATTCTATAGTGAAAGGAGTATTACCAACAATGAATTCCTGAAAAATAATGAAAACTATATCAGAATCTATGTAACGCTGTATACAAGAAAATTTGTAGCCTTAACATCTATATCAAAAATGAAAGGAATGTAAATAAATTCCAAAATCAAATAACCAGGAAAAAAAAAAAAACAAAAGAGAGCATAAGGAAAGAAATGATAAAAACAGAATTAGGTGACTAGAGAACTTCCCTGGTGGTTCAGTTGGTAAAGAATCCACTTGCAATGCAGGAGATGCGGGTTTGACCCCTCGGTTGGGAAGATCACCTGGAGAAAGAAATCACAACCCACTCCAGTTTTCTTGCCTGGGAAATCCTATGGATAGAGAAGCCTGGCTGGCTACAGTCCATGGGGTTGCAAGAGTTGGACACGACTTAATGACTAAACCACCAGGTGAATAGAAAAATTGAAATTAAAATTCGGGTTTCTTAAAAAACTAACAAATCACTGGCTAATTTATTTAAGGTAAATAAAGGAAGAAAACAAAAGTACAAAATGAGAACAAGAAAGAATGACTAACAATGCAGAGGGAAAATGAAAATAAATCCTATGTGGATAAATTTGAAAACCTAGATGATATGATTTTTTAGGAAAATACAGTTATTACAATCAACCTCCATAGAAAGAGAAAGCTTAAACAGAACAAAACAGAGAAAGTTATCAAGAAATTGTTCACACACACACAAACCCAACAACCAAAAACAAAACCAGGCAAGTAGTTTCACAGGAGAATTTTACCAAACTTTTAGAGTCCAGATGGTCTCAAAGTTACATAGATTGTTTTAGAGCATAGAAAATTAGAACTTCCAAATTCTTTTTACAAAACAAATATAACATTGATACCTGAACTTGATAAAGATAACAAAAATAAATACAAGTACTCATGCAAATATCTTAATATACTATACTAGTAGTGAATATATGCAAACCACACATGAAGAAAATGATACCCACACCCACATGGAGTTTACATCAGAGATGCAAAATAAACCAATATTATGAAATCTATCAATTCACTCCCAAGGAAATAGATTAATATCTTAGGAAATCTCTCTTAATAGTATTCACTATATTGAGTCTAAAGAGAAAGGTTATATTATTTTTTCCATAGATGCTGAAAAAAACCTCTGGATAAAACAAAACCCATCCTCAAAACATCTCTCAAATGGCAGCTGTGTCAGGTTCGTGAAATTATACAAAAATTCCTTATTTGTGTTACTAGTGCTATGTTCCTATTTGCAATAAATTTGATTTCCCCCCACAACTTGTTTACATGAAGCACAGGTAGGTTTCTGTAACAACCCAAGTGGGCCATTTAAAAAAAAGTAACTATAGGTTTTCCTGCAAGATCAGACCAGTGCCACCAAAGTTGGGACCAAAGTTCAGCAGAGATTATCTGGGACCTCTGAAACCAAATTATTTTACCTGAACTTGGTGGAAAAAAAAAAAAAAACCTCTTCAAAAGAAAAAGGTGGATGACTATTTACCATAAATATATCTCCATTTACAAACATGATAACATGGTATATGTAACATTATATGTGTGTATGTGTGTGCATGATCACATGTGAGTGTGTGTTTGTGTGTAAAATTGTAAAAGCTAGCCATTCACCTAATGGAAAAACACTGAAGGCATTCTCAGTAAGGTCAAGAAATAGACAAGCATGCCTACTATCTTGACAGCTATTACATTGTTCTGGAAGTATCAGCCAGTACTATTGCACAACAGAAAACAGTTAAGACACATTAGAATTGTAAAAGAGAAGAAGCTTTCCTATTTTTAGATGATCTGATAGAATACCTGGAAAATCCCAGATAATCAATGATAAAGCTAACTCAATAGAATTATTCATCAAAGTAGAAGGATATAAGATTAACATACAACAGCTTTTATATACAAAAATAATAACCAATTAGAAGATATATAATGGAAGGAAGACCAGCAAAAAGATAAAATACAGTGAAGAAACATACAAAAAAATTTTCAAAACCTATATGAACTATAAAACACTACTGAAAGACACAAATCTGACTTAAACAGGTGGAAAGATATTCCTTGTTCTAGGCTGATGAAAGTGAAAATGAATTCGCTCAGTCGTGTCCGACTCTTTGCGACCTCATGGACTGTAGCCTACCAGGCTCTTACTGGAGTGGGGTTCCATTGCCTTCTCTGATTGAGATGCTAGTTCTACTTCATTTATAACAATGCAGCCCCCTCAAACTACAAGCTTTTTTATGGAGCTAAGCAAGTTGCTAAAAAGTTCATGTGGAAGTATAAACAAGAAATAGCTAGAAAAACACTGAAAAGAGCTAGAAAATAGCTAGAAAAATACTGAAAAGAGCTGTAAGTGGGGACTCTGCTCTGTTAAGTCGCTTCAGTCGTGTCCACTAGCACTATGGAAATTAAAACTTACTATGAGGTCTCTATAGGATCTTCCCTGGTGGTTCAGATGGTAAAGCGTTGGCCTAGAATGCCTACCATGTGAGAGACCCAGGTTCAATCCCTGCGTCAGGAAGATCTCCTGGAGAAGGAAATGGCAACCCACTCTCGTATTCGTGCCTGGAAAATCCCATGGATGGTGGAACCTGGTAGGTTACAGTCCATGGGGTTGCAAAGAGTCAGACATGACTGAGCGACTTCACTATGAGGTCTCTATGGGGCTTCTCAGGTGGTGCCAGTGGTAAAGAACCCACCTGCCAATGCAGTAGACATAAGAGACATGGGTTCAATCCCTGGGTCAGGAAGATCCCCTGGAGGAGGGTATGGCAACCTACTCCAGTATTCTTGTCATGGAGAATGCCCTGGACAAAGGAGCCTGGAAAGAGTCGGACATGGACTGAAGCAACTTAACACACACACACACACAAAGACTCTATAATGAAAAGAGTGAGATACTGGCAAATAAATAGACCAAAAGAGTGAAATATGAAGCCTCAAAATAGACCCAAATATATATACAGAAATTCTGTATTTGATAAAAGTAGTATTGCAAACCACTGGGCAAATATTTATTTAGCTAAATTGTGCTGGGACAATTGGAAAAAAATAAACTTGGAAAAAATTAAATGAATTCCATACAACATACATAAGAATAAACTTCAATTGAAGCAGTGGTCCAAATGGAAACAATAAACTCTACAAGTCCTAGAAGATAATATGGGTGAATTTCTCTATAACTTGGCTTCCTTTCAACTATGACTGAAAATCCAGATACAATAAAAAGATTTATAGCTATATAGATATATTGTAGATAAAAAAACAATAAATGGAGCAAAATGCTAATAGTAGGTAAAAGTCTAGATAAAAGATACATAGACACAAACATATATTTATATATTCTTTACCAGATTTTCATGTATTTATATATGTATATATTGTGTTTTGAAATATTTTTACAATTTTAAGTTTGAAATAGTTTATAAAGTTTTTTACATTTCAAAAAAGTATGTATTGTACCAACTAATATTTACAAATGTAAAAATTACTTGTATAATCTAAATTATATAGATATATAAATACACATTCATAAACATGCATGTTCCAAAGGATTAAATAGCTATTTTAAGCAGGTGTGACTTTAGATATTTTTATGCATTATCTTTTTTACTTCTTTATATTTCCTTTCATGAGCCATTTATTTCAGCATAAGAGGATAAAAATTTTGTTTTTAAAAGTTTCTCAAAGCATTGCTTACAGTAGTGAAAAAATAAAAATAATCTAAATGGACACAAATAGGTGAATGAGTATGATAAAAATGATAAGTAATAAAATTAAGCAATGAAAACAGATACTTGTTCTTATTTTAATGGTTGATCAATTATTCAGAATTCTTTTGGCATTGTATAGCAATAAAATCTTACTTCTGAAACTGCAATTGTTAAAAATAATTTTAAAATAACTTTGGTTTTTCTAAACATACACTGAGGACTTCCCTGGTTGCTCAGTGATAACAAATCCACCTGCCAATGCAGGAGATGCAGGTTTGATCCCTGGTCTGGGATGATCCCTAATGCTGTGGAGCAATTAAGCCCCTGGGCCACAACTACTGAGCCTGAATTTTCACAAACCACACACACTTTATGTAACCACCCCCAAGATCAAGAAACAGTACATTAGTAGCAAAACAGACCCACAAAATAAAAATTTTTTTAATGCACTAGGTGTTTGTTTAGATTTACTCACATCTTAGACCTTTTCTATGCTATTTCTTTTGGAAGATAGCCCTTCTTTCAGGGTTATTTTTCTTTATCCCAAAGTATATTTCTCAGAGTTCCTTTATTAGGGATCTGTTGTTGTTAATAGCAAATTTTCAGTTTTGTTAAAAATATCTTAAACGCATCTTTACTCTTGAAAGATAGTTTTAAACTTTTTAGTTCTAGGTAGACAGTTATTTTCTCTTGTGTATGTGTCAGTTGCTCAGTCGTGTCCAACTCTTTGCAACCCCATGGCCTGTAGCCCACCAGGCTCCTCTGTCCATGGAATTCTCCAGGCAAGAATGAGTTGCCATGCCCTTCTCCATTTTTTTTTTCCTCTTAGTACTTTGAAGATAATAATTCTCTGCTCCTGGCTTTCATTGTTGCTGATGTGAAATCAGCTGTTAATATATCTCCTGTTAATAAACATTTTGGTTTTTCTTTCCGGATGCTTTGGAAATAACTGTGTTTGTGTTTTGAAGTTTCACTACAATGTGTTTAGGTATGCATTTCTTTTCAATTATCCTGCTTGAGGCTTCCTGAATCTAAGAATTTAGCCATTATTTCTCTAAATTTTGCCTTACCCCCATTTTCTCTATTGTACCCTTCTGTGTGTGTGTGTGTGCTTAGTTGCTAAGTCATGTCCGACTTTGCAACCGCCTGGACTGTAGCCCGCCAGGCTCCTCTGTCCATGGGATTTTCTCAAACAAGAATACTGGTGTGTGCTGCCATTTCCTTCTCCAGGGGACCTTACTGACCTGGTACTCTTCTAGATCTCCCATTTGACATAACTAGAACATTCTTACTCTAACATCTTTGTCTCTTAATCTACCTTTTTACATTTTCTCTTTGCTTGTCTATGTTGCATTTTAAGTAATTTCCCATTCACTGATTTTCTTTGCAGTTGTCTACTCTTCTGTTTAACTCATCCACTCTTCCTAATTAAAGATTTTGGTTTTAATTTTTAGAAGTTCTATTTTGTTCTTGTTTTTAGAAAATTTCTGGCCAATTTCAGTTGTCCCTGCTTCTTTTATCATATCTTAAATAGTCTTAGCTTTTAAATATATTGAAGATAGTTATTTGCATTTGCTTCTGCCTGGCACTATCAAGCCAAGCACACTTTTAAACTGTCTTTTTAGGCTAGAGCTGTCTCATACAATTTGAGCAGAACTAATTCTAGCCTTAAATTGGTATGAGCATGAGGACTGCTCATTTCTGCCTCCAAAAAATGGGAGGGTGTCCCTGTGAATCTAACCTGCCATATTGTTCAATATTTTATTTTACTGCTCTATTCAGGCACTATTATAATATAGACCCAATGATTGAAGGTTATATTAGAAATATATCTATCACATATTATAGTATCTATATTTGAATAGCAGAAAAGGCAACTTCCCTTCATTGTTCTAAATTATCTTGGCTCTTTTTAGACACCTGTTATTTCATGTTTTAGAATCTATTGTCAAAATAAAAAATATTCGTAGGGTGTTGATAGGCAATGTATGTACATATACTATGTATATAATGGAGACAGAGAATCTGTGTTTAAAATTTGGTTATTTATAATATTTAATCTTACTATCTTACATTTCTGGTTAATATTTTTCTTAAGTTTTTTCATAATTAAAAATTTTTTTCTGTTATAGTTTCTATTTAATTATCTTGGGATTGTTTTTGATATCCACTTTGTACAAATGACTTACTAGTTTTAAGGATTTTTTTGGTCATTGCATGCAAGATTGCCAAAACAAGCAATAAAGTAATAAGGGCCTCAATTAATGGCTTATTTTCAAAATATCAATAGTACAAGGATCATTTCTACTCTTCAACCTGGGCAGCCCTGGAGGAGAAAATGCCAATTGCTCTAGGGCTTCCCTGGTGGCTCAGACGGTAAAGTGTCTATCTGTAATGCGGGAGACCTGGGTTCGATTCCTGGGTTGGGAAGATCCCCTGGAGAAGGAAATGGCAATCCACTCCAGCACTCTTGCCTGGAAAATCCCATGGACCGAAGGGCCTGATAGGTTACAGTCCATAGTCGGACACGACTGAGTGACTTCACTTCACTTCCTTAATGTTTATAAAATAAATAAAATTACAGTGGTTCCTGAAGCAAACAAGCAAGAAAAGTTGAAATTTCTTCTAGGAATTCAACACTTCAATTTAGAATCTACACGTTTTATGCTTCATTAAACATAGCTCTATTACTAATCATTTTCACCAAGAACATACACAGCTATCCCTTTCTAGGGTTGCTCTCTAAATTAACAAAAATCCACCGCAGCCTCTACACTTGCCCACCTTACCCCCTTGCATGATAGTTTCACTTCAACAAACAAAAACACCGCAGAACACTGAGAGGCATGCCACATTTCTGAAATGACATCAACTTAGAATGCTTCAAAGCTCAGAAACTATTTTTTTTTCTTTTCTCATCAAGTATGTCACCACCACATATCCATCCTCTTGTGTCTTGCACATTTTAGTAGTTAGATCTCAGCAAAATATTCTTTGGATGGCATCACCGACTCAATGGACATGAGTCTGAGTAAACTCTGGGAGTTGGCAATGGACAGGGAGGCCTGGCGTGCTACAGTCCATGGGCGGCAGAGTCGAACACGACTGAGCGACTGAACTGAACTGAAAATATTCCTCGAATGTTTACTGGGAGGCATTGCGGATGGCACCTCTGTCCACGGGAATTCTCCAGGCAAGAATACCGGAGTGGGTTGCCACGCCCTCCTCCAGGAGTTCTTCCCAACCCTGGGATCGAACCCAAGTCTCCCGTACTGCAGGCGGATTCTTTACCATATCAAACACCAGGGAAGCCCAAAAGTACTGCAGTGGGTAGCCTATCCCTTCTTCAGGGGATCTTCCCCACCCAGGAGTCGAACCGGGGTCTCCTTCATTACAGGCGGTTTCTTTACCAGCGGAGCTACCAGGGAAGTCCAGGATTAACTCTAAAACCTATAAATAGAATAAAATATAATAAATTACACACAATGTGTGAAAACGCGAGCACTACGTATTTTTCTCTTAAAAGATTTTCTTTTCACCCTCAAGAACCTAGTTTTGGCTCCACAAAACACTGATTTCCCTCAACAGTCATTTAGAAAACAAGATTTAAGGGTCAAAGCATATATATAGAAATAACTTTTTTGCTAGAGGATTATAATTGCAATATGACAGGAGATCCCAAAGGAACCTGAGACACTGCCTTGCCCTGATTTGGACGAAAGACCCAGGCGATTAGTGAAAAACATTTCCTGCATCCCTCCGGTGTGTGCAGCTGGAGCGGTCTCCCAGAAGGTAACCGCAGAGACCACTGCGGTCAACCAGCATTTGCAGTCACCAGCGCAGTACCGTGAACGGTTTCTCCTACCCGCCGGCCGGCGCTCCCTAGTAAACTGACTGCCTCCAGCCCTCCTAGCCAACCCCCGGTTTCCTGGGTTACTGGCCTCCGCGCTCCTCCCATGTTCTCTCAGAGAGACGGCGATCTTACGTTCTCGGCGCGTGACGCAGCACGCTGTGGTATAAATACGTGCGGCCGGCAGCCTCGCTCTCTCTCATCGCGCGGCAAGCTTTCAAGATGGCGCCGGTGAGTGTTCGTGTTGGTGCCGGGAGTGAGCTGATTTTCGCCTGTTGTAGATGAGTTTTGTAGCTGGCTAGTTGAGATCGTCTAATTTTAAGCAGAGGAAGGGTAAAATGGGGACTTCGGTTAGGAACACAAGCAGAACGTAAAGGTTGTGAGTTTTTTCTTAACTCCTGTCGACTGCCATGCGGTCTTGTGCATTTCGAGGTAGGCCCGAATTGGCTTACGATGGTTGGTCGTGGCAGCGCAGGGAACGAAGAGGAGGCAGGACGGTGAGCGGGGCTAGTGGGACAGCCTTTGGGCTATTACTTTTTTTTTTTTTTAATCTCGCGCCTGATAACGCCGATGACACCCTGTTTGTTTCCACAAGGAAGCGACGGTCGGTAATGCAGCGAGTCTAATGGCTTTGCCAGGCGGAGGGAGAGAGCTGAGGCACTCAACTTCTGGGATAGCCGCGGTTGCAGAAGTTTCAGAGAAGTTAAAAGTTAGGAAGAGGTTTCTTCATTATCTCACGATAAAAGTTTTTTAAATGGTGAAAGCCAGAACTCTTAGGCGAATGTAAAAGTGGCGTTTTTCAAAGTTTTTACTTACTAAATAAGGGAACCAGTACCTAAAGCCGGTTAAAGAGCTTTAAAGCCATCCAAAGAGCATTTGAAATGTTAGGGTAAAACTGCATTTCTAAACCTAATTGGTACTCAGAGGTAGAAATTGCCCAGTCAAGTCCAGCTCCTAGTATTCTCTTATACCAGTTTCAGCTAAGTCGCTCAGTCGTGTCCTACTCTTTGCGACCCCATGGACTGCAGCACGCCAGGCTTCCCTGTCATCACTAACTCCAGGAGCTTGCTCAGACTTATTTCCTTCGAGTCGGTGTTGCCATACAACCATCTCATCCTCTGTTGTTCCCTTCTCGTGCCTTCAGTCTTTTCCCAGCATCAGGGTCTTTTCCAGTGAGTCAGTTCTTCTCGTCAGATGGCCAGAGTAACGGAGCTTCAGCATGAATATTCAGGACTGATTTCCTTTAGGATTGATTGGTTAGATCATGCAGTCCAAGAGACTCTCAAGGATTTTCTCCAGCACCACAGTTAAAAAGCATCAATTCTTAAGCGCTCAGCTTTCTTTATGGTCCAACTTTCACATCTATACATGACTACTGGAAAAACCACAGATTGTGTCAAAGTTTGGATAAAAAATTTTGACACAAATATGTTTTTTTTAAAAGCAGAACAGATTAAAGATTCCAGGTGGTAGGCTACCTGATTCCCCACCTGCAGTGGGGGTGGCAGTAGTAAAGACATACCTGGTAATTTGAAATTGAACATGTGCCATCTGGAAAATAATAAAAGCCCACAAAACTTAGTGTTGATAATTTGAGGGGGAAAAAATGGACCTGATCAGAAGTTCTGATCAAGCTCTAGGTAACTTGTTGAAAGGAGGTTGATTCTCTTAATTTTTTCCATTTGAAAAATAGGATTCTTGGGAATCTTCTGGTGAAGGAAACTATAGGTCACCATGTACTTTGAGCTTTCTTGAATTTTGCAGTTGTGAAACATTTATATGATGAACAAGGGAAATTTCCAGCGGATTTCATGAAACTTGGTTTTTAACCAAGTTAATGAGTGTACTCCCCTACTCATAGCCAGGTTAGAAAAACTTAGGGTGTATAATTTTGCGCCATTTCAAACATATATAGCCTCATTGTACATCTCTGCACTGATAACAGGGTTTTGATTTTATATGTGAATAAATTGTTGTAGAGAGCCATACTTATATTAACTTTTCTGTAGAAGAAAGACAAGAAGCCTAAGAAGTCAACCTGGAAGTTTAATTTGGATCTTACTCATCCAGTAGAAGATGGAATTTTTGATTCTGGAAATTTTGTAAGTATCACTCTACTCAGCTTGGTTTTATCATTTTAGTAGAATTTCTAATAATGAATTATATAATCTTGGATTTTAACCTAATCTCTGTTCCTAGGGTACCTTCCCTAGTGAATATCTAGGGTTTTCTTCCCTAGTGTGGCATTTTTTCTGTTTTAAAATAGGAACAATTTCTGCGGGAAAAGGTTAAAGTGAATGGAAAAACTGGAAATCTTGGGAATGTCGTTCACATTGAACGCTTCAAGAATAAAATCATAGTCGTTTCTGAGAAACAGTTCTCTAAAAGGTTGGTATGTGTTTTCCATTGTGTTTTGTTTAAACAGTGTTGGGTGCTGTAATATTAGAATGTGTTTGAAGAAACATGTCTGTTGCGTAATACGGGAGTAAGTATCCTAGCTTCTAATAGAGCAGCCAGTCAGAGGTAAATTTCTCTAGTGTTCGTCCTGTGGCCAGTTTTCATTCATTAAAATTTTCTTAACAGATAGTAAATATTAATACTTCATAGTGACAGCACTGTTACTGCATAACCTAGCATGAACCAAACACACTAGGTAGCCACTACCAAGGAACTTAAATTTAAGCATAGAAGAGAGATAATGAAATGCAGTAATGTAAGTAGTTGATAAGAGCTGTGTGTAAGTGCATAAAGAAAGTTGTTTAAAGTGGTCAGGCAAAGCTTAATCTAAATGAAATACAGGAGTGAGCCAAAGACTTAGAAGCCTGTGGTGGTAGTACATGTTAGCTATGGCTGTGAATTAATCACTAGGGATTTGGAGATGAAGTATCTGTCCCCAAGGTTCTTATGAACATGCAGATAACTGTTATAAATGCAATATTGTAATTGCTGCATTGCAGGTAGAGATTGGGATAGCACGAGTTTGCGGAGAACCTGAGAGTAAGCTTAGTGTTGCCAATGGAATGAGATTCCTAATGGGGAGCAACGTTGACAGAGGGCAGGGAAGCTTGAGAGGAATGCGTAGGAGTTCAGAATTGTAAAACATAAAGGGAGAGAGATTGGAATAATGAAATCAGGCCACGCTGAAAGCTTTGTTTACAAGGACTGTGCCATATGCATGTTTTAAGACTGGATAATCTTGAACTTGTGAATAAGATTCAGCCCTGTTGACAGGTTGCCTCTTGTTGATCCAAGATGGGATTGAAATTAGGGAGATTGGTGGTAAAGAGAATGTTGATATTGGCTTGTAATATTTGAAGAATGAGATCATATTGTTTAATTTAAAAATCTAACGTCGCAGTAAGACTGAAGAGGAAGCTACTGTTACTGCTATCCTTCATATTAGTCTCCAGCATATAAAATTTATTGCGAGGGTGGGGGAGAATAAGGGTTTTGTTGTAGGGCATAAATTGATACTAATTGGGGTTGAGAATGCTACCTTATATCCCTAGCAGCCTTGCTCAATGTTTAGTACAAATGAAATAATTAGAGGGAACTAGGAACACAGAAGATGAATATGACAGTGCATCTTATATAGGCCTTTATTAAGTATTATATTGAATGAAATTTATTTTTATTTTAAAGGTATTTGAAGTACCTTACCAAGAAATACCTTAAAAAGAACAATCTTCGTGATTGGCTTCGTGTGGTTGCATCTGACAAGGAGACTTACGAGCTTCGTTACTTCCAGATTAGTCAAGATGAAGATGAATCTGAGTCTGAGGACTAGATCTTGCCATCCTTCATAGGGCTTTGCTTGCTAATAAAACTAATTAAGCATACAAAAGAAACATCTTGAAATGGACCTTCAGGCTATCAGTGAATAAAAAACATTTACTCTGTATGTTAAACATTCATCTTTTATTTAAGTGTGTGCTGGTCATACGGTGCTGGTTTTCCTTTAATACTTTTTTATAATTTTATTGGAGTGTAGTTGATTTACAGTGTCGTGTTAGTTTAGGTATATAGCAAAGTGAATGAGTTATATATCCACTCATTCTTTTGTCATATAGACCATTACAGAGTACTGAGTACAGTTCCCTGTGCTATAACAGCAGTTTTTTAGTTATATGTTTTATGTATGCTAAGTTGCTTCAGTTGTGTCCAACTCTGCAAACCCATGGACTGTAGCCCGCCAGTCTCCTCTGTCCATGGAATTCTCCAGGCAAGAATACTGGAGTGGGTTGCCATTTCCTACTGTCACCTGTTTTATGTATAGTAGTGTATACGTGCCAGTGTCAGTCTCCCAATGTATCCTTCTCCCCTGTATCCCCTGGTAATCATAAGATTTCTGCATCTGATTTCTGTTTTGTAAATAAGCTTTTGTCCACCTCCTCCCCGCCCCCAAATATTTTGTATAAGCAATATTTAAATAGCTTATAGCGAGCGGAATTTCAGGATTTATCTAATGTACTGGTTTTACAGACGTCCTCAAGTTAAAAGTATATAGCAAAAACAATTGGGTGTAACTATATAATAAAATATTTAGATTTGATCAACAGTCTATCTTTGTACAATGTGTAAATGAAATCTAAGCAGTCAGTTCAGTTGCTCAGTCGTGTCCGACTCTTTGCAACCCCGTGAATTGCAGCATGCTAGGCCTCCCTGTCCACCAACTCCCTGAGTTGGTGATGCCATCCAGCCATCTCATCCTCTCATACACTTCTGCCCCCAATCCCTCCCAGCATCAGAGTCTTTTCCAGTGAGTCAAAGTATTGGAGTTTCAGCTTTAGCATCAATCCTTCCAAAGAACACCCAGGACTGATCTCCTTTAGAATGGACTGGTTGGATCTCCTTGCAGTCCAAGGAACTCTCAAGAGTCTTCTCCAACACCACAGTTCAAAAGCATCAATTCTTTGGTGCTCATCTTTCTTCACAGTCCAACTCACGTCCATACATGACCACAGGAAAAACCATAGACTTGACTAGATGGACCTTTGTCTGCAAAGTAATGTCTCTGCTTTTGAATATGCTATCTAGGTTGGTCGTAACTT
Organism: Ovis aries; assembly: GCF_016772045.2. Taxonomy (NCBI): domain Eukaryota; kingdom Metazoa; phylum Chordata; class Mammalia; order Artiodactyla; family Bovidae; genus Ovis; species Ovis aries. The sequence continues at coordinate 217,265,703 of NC_056054.1, forward strand.
TCCTTCCAAGGAGTAAGCGTCTTTGAATTTCATGGCTGCAGTTACCATCTGCAGTGATTTTGGAGCCCCCCAAAATAAAATCTGACACTGTTTCCCCATCTATTTCCCATGAAGTGATGGGACCAGATGCCATGATCTTAGTTTTCTGAATGTTGAGCTTTAAGCCAACTTTTCCACTCCTTTCACTTTCAAGAGGCTCTTTAGTTCCTCTTCACTTTCTTTAAGCAGAATGGTTAACAATCTCCAAATTGTAGATGAGAATTAATGGAAGGGAGGTACTAGAGCCATATTGCCAGATTTTGACTATTCCAACTAAATATAGATGTATGTGTAATTGGTTTTGGGAGTGTTAAATGTTTTCATTCTATTAAGAGCTTTAAGTACTCACCAAAGTTAACAGCCATTCCTCCTTTAACTCTGCCCCATTTGAATTGCTCATATTTTCCACCAACATCCTACTGTGTGCTTTGTTGGGCATGGTGGATGCATTGAAGTAAAAACAGCCTGCTTTCTGGTATTGTGAGGGAAACTGACCGCATGGTGAGGAAAATTGCATTAAAGTATAACAAAGGGGTTTTAAAAGAGTTTGATGTGGTCAATGGAAGGAAGTGAGGAAGTGTTTGAGCTGACCTAGAACAGGCAAAGTCAACTCTGGGTAAAGAGAAAAGGGTGTTTCAGGCAGAGGGAACAGCATAGCTAAAATTCTCAGGACATTGGGGGTCTGGTTGGTATACCATGCATCTGGAATAGAATGATTGGTCATGAGAAGAATCTGAAAAATTAAGTAGAAGTCACCCCGTGTAGGACAGAAGTTGATGCCTCCTTTTAATCCAGAGCCATGGGAAAGTGCTGAATTTTAAGTAGAGGGTAATGAGAATCCAATGAGGTAAGCATTTTGATAAAGATCAGTGGCTGCTTTATGAAGAATGGTTTTCAGTGGAGGTCATATTGGATGGTTCCCTGGTAGCTCAGCTGGTAAAAGAATCCACCTGCAATGCAGAAGACCCCAGTTGGATTCCTAGGTCGGGAAGATCCTCTGGAGAAGGGAGAGGCTACTCACTCTGGTATTCTTGGGCTTCCCTGGTGGCCCAGACGGGAAAGAATCCACCTGCATTGCTGGAGACCTGGGTTTGATCCCTGGGTTGGGAAGGTCCTTTGGAGGAGGGCATGGCAATCCACTCCAGTATTCTTGCCTAGAGAATCCCCAGGGACAGAGGAGCCTGGTGGGCTACAGTCCATGGGGTTGTGCAAAGAGTCGGATACGACTGAGCAACTAAGCACATATTGGATGCAAGGATACAGGAGGCTTATGGGTCGATCCTTGATGGTAGAGAAGAGTGAGGTGTTGGAGATAGGCAAGTAGATGATTTAGGGATTTTTCAGAGGATAAAATTTGGTGGGGGGCTGGGTGATGGACATTGGTGGAATGGGAGAAATGTCAAGGGTGACATACAGTTGGCTTAGATGGTGGCATTTGCTGAGTTTGGTTACAGTGGAAGAAGTAGGTTTAGGCCATGATGAATTTGAGGTCCAGAGAGTGTCAAGTATGAACTTGAATATAGTACAGGTTTTGAGCTCAGAGGAAGGATCTAGGTGAAGATAACCTGCTTGTCTTCTGCACATGGGTAGTAAAAAAAACAGTGGACATGGGTAAAATTGCCTATGGAGAGTGCAGGGTGAGGATAAACTATTGCAAACACCAACTGCCTCCTTATATCTCTCCTAATCTTTCAGAAAACAATTACTTTAATTTTTGATCCTGTGTGCTGGAGCTTAGACACATTTTGCCAAGTAAGATACATATGCCTTTAAGGAGTTGGCAAGTTAGTTGAGATAAGCACATTCATTTAACATTTTTTTGAGAAAAGCTGCATGCTAGAACTGCTGATAGTAGTACTCACTCAGTTCCGTCCGACTCCTTGTGACCTTATGGACTGTAGCCCATCAGGCTCCTCTGTCCATGGGATTCTCCAGGCAAGAATACTGGAGTGGGTTGCCATTTCCTTCCTGTGGAATCTTCTGACCCAAGGACTGAACAATACTGAAGTACAAAATAGACATTTGTTTTTTGAAGCTTATACTCCAGTGGAGGAAGAGAGTAACGTGTATGATTGTTGTTTTCATTGTTGTTTAGTCCCTAAATCATGTCCAACTCTACTGTGACCCCATGGACTATAACCCGCCAAGCTTCCCTGTCCATGGGACTTCCCAGGCAAGAATACTGGAGTTGATAGCCTTTTTCTTCTCCAGGGAATCTTCCTGACCCAGGGATCCAGCCCACGTCTCCAGCATTGCAGGCAGATTCTTTACCACTAGTGCCACCTGGGAAGCCCCAGAACGTTTGGTACGTACTGGTAAATTTTATGAAGAAAAATCAGATATAAGAAATGTAGGGAGGATGGCTTGTTGAATTTGTCAATAAAGTCAGGAAAAGGTTAATTGAGAAAAGCTTAAGTGAGGAAAGACCTAAAGGAGCTAGGGTCCAACCAGATACCTGGGGGGGAAACATCCAGGCACAGAGAGTAACAGAACAAAGGCTCTGAAACAGGAGTGCCTCTGGTATTAATACAGGCAGGGAGCAACAGGGAGGCCTCTGAGCTGAGCTGTGTGTGGTGGAGAGTAGTGCTTAGTCACTTAGTTGTGTCCAGCTCTTTGCAACCCCATGGACTTTAGCCCGTCTGGCTCCTCTGTCCATGGACTTCTTCAGGCAAGAATACTGGAGTGGGTTGCCATGCCCTCCTTCAGGGGATCTTCCCAATCCAGGGATCGAACCCAGGTCTTTCGCATTGCAGGAGGATTCTTTACCAGCTGAGCCACCAAGGAAGCCCCTGGTGGAGAGTAGGATGAGGTGAAATTAGAAACGAAGTGGTATATGTGTTAGAATGGGGGTGGTGGGCAGGAATATAGGTGAGAGTGTGTTAATTCCATTATGCCAAGGTGGCTCAAATGGTAAAGAATTTGCCTGCAATTCAGGAGACCCAGCTTCAATCCCTGGGCTGGGTCAGGAAGATTCCCTGGAAAACGGAATGGCTACCTGCTCCAGTATTCTTGCCTGGAGAATCCCACGGACTTAGGAGCTTGGCAGGCTACACTCCATGTAGGGGTCGCGGAGTCAGACATGACTGAACAACTAACACTTTCATTATACCATTATCATACCTATAATAAAGTAACAATATTTTCCTATATTATTCAGTGTCCAATCAGTGTTTAAGTTTCCACAGATAACTTTTCACCTGAGCAAATGAGGGTTATAATATGGTCCATGTGTTGCAATTAATTGATTTCTTTAAAATCTCCTTTAATCTAGAGTTTTCTCTCTGTCTCTGCCTCTCTCCCTCTTCCCCTCCCAATTCATTTGTTGATCATTTGTCCTGTAGAATTTCCCACAATCTGGATTTTCATGATTCCTCACCTCCCAGACTCAGTACTATCATCTAACATTGTCCTCTGGCCACTGTGTTAGAGGTGCTCTTTGCTACTGCTTTGGTCACTGTTTCTAGACCTTTTCAGTGAACAGAGCAAGAAAATACACTTTTCTTTTTCAAGAGAAAATACTTTAATGAGTTAACACTGATTAAATAATACAAATCCAACACAAATTCAGGATAACAGGATGTTTGTAACCTCATCTATTGTATAGCCATGTTTCCTTTTTCCCACGCTGAAAATTTCAGTGTCACCAACACCAGTACTCATTCGCTTTACCTTACAGTCCACACATAATAGTCTCAAAAAAGCAATAGCAATACTACTGCCTCTAATACGATGACTCTGCAGTTTAGGGTTGTTTCGTGGTTCTTTGTGTCCTCATGATATATCCACTACGAATGAGCAAAGTCCTGTGTTTTAAAATCAGTGGAGATGATTCATTGCTCTATGGCTATGACACAGACTTGATCCATGGGTTCATTTGTTTCGTTTTACTTTTGATTTTAAAAGTTTGCTTAAAATCTTTTTCTGTTTTATATTTCTGTAAAGTATTTGCAAGGCTTCAAATGATCAGTTGTTGTTGTTTAGTCTCTCAGTTGTGTCCAGCTCCTTGTGACCTATGGACTGTAGGCTCCCTGCCAGGCCCCACTGTCCATGGGATTTCCTAGGCAAGAATACTGGTGTGGGTTGCCATTTCCTTCTCCAGGGGATCTTCCCAACCCAAGATTGAACCTCTGTCTCCTACATTGCTGGTAGACTCTTTACTGCTATGCCATCAGGGAAGCCCATTATGGTTTATCCATCCATTTAAAAGAGATATGAACGTACTCACTTTTCTCCATGTTACTTATTTTTCCTTAATAGTATCATGGAGTCATCATTCCCATGTGTGTCCACACTTAAGTCAACCAGTTCCTACTGGTGGACATTGGAGTTGTTGCCAAGCCTTTACTACTATAAATAGCACTGTGATTAAAAGCCTCATGCATGTGTCTTTTCTTATTTTTGCCATTAAATCTTTGGACCCTATTCCCAGAAGTGAGATTCCTAGGTCAAAAGATAAATGAATGTATAATTTCACTATATATTGCCAGATTTTCCTCCATGAGGGTTCTACTTTTTTACCTTCCCAGTAGCCTTCCCCGGAGAATGCAATGGCAACCCACTCCAGTACTCTTGCCTGGAAAATCCCGTGGACAGAGGAGCCTGGTAGGCTGCAGTCCATGGGGTCGCTAGGAGTCGACACAACTGAGGAAATTCACTTTCACTTCTCATTTTTATGCACTGGAGAAGGAAATGGCAACCCACTCCAGTGTTCTTGCCTGGAGAATCCCAGGGACAGGGGAGCCTGGTGGGCTGCCATCTCTGGGGTCGCACAGAGTCGGACACGACTGAAGTGACTTAGCAGCAGCAGCAGCAGCAGCAGCAGCAGCAGCCTTCCCACTGTTGTAGTCACGGGTTCCGGGAAACAAACTCACTCAGAAGGACAGTGCAGATAGTGGAGTGCAGTTTATTACACCGACGTCTCCTCTTAGCCAAGGATCCTGACTAGTTTTATGTGAAAACCTTACATACCCTAAGTGTACGTGCACAAACCCACCTCCCCAAATTCCCTGAAACTAGTCTGAACAAAGGAAAAAGAAAGATACAATCAAAGTTAACCTGTGATTCATATGCCTTAAGCCCAGGTAGTTAACAGTGGACAATTATCAATAGGCCTGTGGTCATACTCTGATAAGTAGAATTTATGATTCTATTCGGTTACACAGATAATTAGGGTATTCTTTTAGGTGATGGAGAGTCTAGGTACAAGCCCTGGGGCTCTTCCTTCTGGGGGCCTGGTTTTCAAGTTGATATCTCGTTTCCATAGATACTGGGCATATAGCTCAAAGTCCACAGTCCGGCCCAAGACGGAATCCTGCTTTCAAGATAAGAGCTTGTTCTGTTTCCTCCTTCACCACCGGCAATATATGAAAATGTCCATTTGCCCACAGTATCACCAACAGCTTTTATTGTCCCACTTGGGTGTTTTTGTCTGATAGGTAAGACATTGTTTTCAGGATCGTTTAATTTGTATTTCTCCCATGAGTGAGACTGAGTGTCACTTAATAAGTTAAGGAGTATTTACATTTCTTTTTCTGTGAGCCACTTGTTTATATCTCTAAGATGTATTCTTGGTCTTTTTTTTCTTTATTTTTAGAAGCTCCCTCTAAATTAAGGCTATTAAGCTCTTGTCTGTGAATTTAAGTTGTAATTTTTCTTTTTAATTTGAATATGCCTTTATGGTTTTTTTGTTTTGTCTTGTTGAAGTATGATTTTGATGCAATTAAATCTTAATCTTTTCCTCATTGTTTCAGAATTTTTGAGTCAGGGTTAAAAATGTTTTCCCTGTTTTTAGGTTATAGGAGAATTCACTGATGCTTATATGGTTTCATTTTTAAAATTTAGGTCTCTATTCTAGTTAGAACTTATCCTGGTTTGCAAATTTGAGAAGTAAATATAATTTTACCTTTCTTTTTCCCATGTGGCTATCCACTTATACAATTTCCCCTCATTAAAAAGTGCTAAAAAAAGTTTTGATTAGCATTAATTTTTCTACTTTTCTGGAAATCCTTGTTTGTGGTTGGAGAGTCTACAGGTATAGCTTAAGTGTGTGTCTCTTTTTCAAGTTGGATGATTTAAATGCTAGAAAAAGTTAAAGTTAAGTGGCTCAATCGTGTCCAGCTCTGTGACCCTGTGGACTGTAGCCTAGCAGGCTGCTCTGTCCATGGGATTCTCCAGGCAAGAATACTGGAGTGGGTTGCCATTTTCTTCTCCAGGGGATCTTCCCGACCCAGGTCTCCCGCCTTTTCTCCTGCAAATGCTAGAAAGGTCACCTTTAAATAACGTGTTGCATTTTATAAAAGAACTTACCTTCTCTTTTGGTCCTTAGCAGCCCCGTGTGGTAGAATGTTGTCTCCCCCATTTGGCGTATAAGCACATTGGGTCTTAGACTGCTTGCTTTCTCAGGATCACACCAGCTTCTGCCTTTCTGTCCTCTCTCAGTGTTCCTCTTGCTCTCGGGCTGTGCCGCTTCTCCACCACACAAAGCCAAGGTCAGGCTGAGATGCAGTGGAGAAACACAACTCCTGCCTCTGCTTGCACACACGGTGTGTCTCCTTGGACACACCTGTTTCCTCATTGGTATGCAGATAAGTGGTTGGAAATAGGTTGGTTGTTTGTCAGGCTTCCCGTAATGCCTGCCTCCTTTTGACAAATACAGATACGTCATGCTTCCCTGCCCTGGTTCTGGTTGCCCTCCTCATGATATGATTGACCCACACCTATCCCCACCAACTGAGGTTTTTGAGTGCTTTCCATCCCAAAACTCAACAAAGTAAGGTCCTTCTTTAACTTTTCCAAATATAAACTTACAATGTTGAGTATAGTTTTTAAGACACACAAGCTGCTTGAGATAGTCCCCTCTCCTGCCATGATGAAGCACTCTCTAAAGCTTTTTCCTACCTTAGAGTTCTATGATCCAAAGACTCAGACTAGGAATCAAGGATCTACCATCTCAGTTTTGATCAATTGGATATGTTTTCTCCCAAGGGAGGGAAGAAGTAACATAGACTGCTCTTTCCCTATCTCTGAGGTGGGATGGTGTGAATTACACAGATCCCACATATGTCACAAATGCCAGGTCATGGATTTCTGTTCTTCCAGGTCCTATCTTCTGAGCTGTACTATACAATTTGAGAGGTAAACATAATTTTACCTTTCTTTTTCCCATGTAGGAAATACTAACAAGACTAATAACACTGCTAATGTGGGAAATACTAATAACACTACTCTCAGAAGTACAGTGTTCTCTATACTCAAGGAGCCCACAGTTCCAGTTGGGGGAAGTAACTTTACAATTTCAGGTAAGTATGGTTAGTGACACAGTAGAGATATCACAAGATGCTTTGGAAGCATCATATACCATAATGAAGGGGGAAAGGAGTCCAGGAAAGCTACTGGAAAAGATGGCTAACTCTGAGCTATCTTTAAGGGAGAGTGGGAATTAATGGGGCAAGGAAGAAAAAGGGATTGTAGGCAGAGGAAGGATGGTGATGGTGGTTACCACTCATGGAGGGACTTCTCTTTTAGTCTTTTTCACATCCAACATTTCATCTCCACACCCATCCTTCACGTTCACTATTATTTCCCTTTTACAAGTCAGAAAACCAGGGCTTAGAGTGCTAAACTGTCCACAGCTGTGGTTACACAGCTAATAAACTCCAGGTCTATCTGACTTCAGTGGTCATTCCCTGTAAAGGCCTTAGTAAGAAACTTCTCTCTCTCTGACAGGCAGTTCTTTGTCACAGTGATACACATTCAACTGGCTCCATTCAGCTTCTTAGGAGAACCAATATTTTGTTTTGTTTACTGCTTGAGACCCACAAGCTGCTTTAGCAGTTGTCTGGCACCTATCTCTGTTGTAACAAAGTCAATCGTGGGAGCTGGCCCACTGCTTTCTAGAAACAGCTTGGAAGATTCTGTATTTCATCACTCCTATACTTTTCATATAGACATGAAATAAACTTTTACAATGAGATCTTTCTCTTGCTTTTCAGCTGAGATCCACAAAACTGAGAACAAAATTGAAGGTGGCAAATTTTCCCACTTCCAAAGTGAGGTTTTTATAGTCTCTGTAGACCTTGCAAAGAGGTGCTCAGGTTCCAGTTTTGTAATCTTAGTTCACTATCTACGCATCAGGACTATAAACACACCTAGACTCCTGAGTGTTTGACTCAACCTTGAGAAACCAAGGCCTGCAGTGGTGGCCAGAGCAGTTTGCCAGCAGCAGAGCAATGGGAGATGCATGTCCACAGATGCAAGGATGAACAAATGTTTCTCTGGACCAAATGTGATCCATGAAGAAGGACCAGGCCTGGGTTAAATATTTGTCCACTTAAGAGGATTTCCTGGGAGAGAGATAGGACCCCAAACAAAAATAAATTGTGCAGAATGAACTACCAAGTACTCAGAAGCTACAAGAGGAGTGAAAGTTCTAAGAAGAGGCACTGCCCATGTCATAAATATTATATACAAAGATTCTCAGTGATAAATCTTTGAGAAATGCAGATACGTGTTGTCTACTGAAATAGAAACATACAAGATAAAATTTGTGAATTTAGTTTCATTCATGGAGCTTACTGAGGACTATAGTCCAGGAGACAGCCTCTTAGATAGCTTTGAGGAAATCCTCTGAAGAGGTAAGGGAAGAACCATGAAATGTATGAGGGGTTTTGCTGGGGAAAAAAAAATGTAGTCTAATGTCAAAAGATTACTTACTGCTATTCAAAAAGAACAGACGTCTCTAGTTAATGATTTTAGTGCTTTTCTGTGTATGGGAAGATGCAAGAATATGGGCTTATTGCAATTATTCCTTAGATATGAATCTTCACTATCTAGTTTCAGTATAAAAAAAGCACAGAATATTTCCTGTTTATCTCTGTCCTGAATTCCCCTAAGAGTGACTGCAGTGGCTAATGGCTTGCCCACTGTAGAACTGGAATGGTGGATCACTCTGCTTAGAGTATCATTTGAGATGAAGAATAAGGCTAAAATTTTCTTCTTGTCCAGAGAGCCACACCACCAAACCATTGCTCTTATATCAGACTTTTCAGTCTGTTTCTCTGCCAACCCCTCCATTTCCAGTTCAACCCAGAAAGAGCCAGAGGCAACTACGAAGTTGGAGGAGGGGCACACTTGAAATTTCCTGGGACACAAACTAATACCACCACCTTTTCTTTTTGCTTAAACTACACTATAGGCATTCTGACACTGACAGAATTTTTAATTTGCTCATTTTCCTCCCTCACTAGACTTCAAGGTCAAATTTACCTCTGTGTGCCTTTCTATATAAACCAATCCATATAACTTCAAATGAATTCCAAGCAAGATCATTAACAGGATCTTTCATTCATAAATATGGAAGGATCAACCAAGGATGACTCAAAATGAATAAAACATCAAAGAAAAGGCGACTGGTTGGAACAAATCAAAACAACTGGCCCAGATACAGACATGCAAGGAACCGATGAAGGTTTCCCTCACCCTAAGGAAGCTTGGATCTTCATAATAAAAAGGCTGACTGAAAGCCAGGCAGAATGAAAGGAAAAGCTCATACTTAGACACATCCTGAAGAAACTTCAGAACTCCAAAGTATAAAGAGAAAATCCTGAAAGCTTCCACAGAGAATACGAAACAGTTTGCCTACAACAAAAATAATTTTGAAAGGGACTTTTTCAGTGTATTATTAGATTTAGCAGCAGGAACATCTGGGTTTTAGTCCTAGGCTGTGTCCCTCATTGGCTGTGAGAATCCTTTCCTATTCCTGGACTTTCTGTCCTCTCTGAATGAAAAGACAATACCAGATGACTTCTGGGATATTTTTCAGCTCTGACTTGCTGCCAATTCTTGTTGCTCAGCTGCAAAGCCAGCCTCACCACTGGAGCTTCCTCCCAGTGAACCCCACCAGGCCATTCCGCTCAGTGACTGCAGTCTACACAGCTGATTTTCCTTTTCCTTTCCTTTTTTTTTTTTTTTTTACTGCCTTTCCTTTAAATGGCCATGCGCGTTTGCTTTCTGGACACCTGCTGATTCATCAACTCAGCCTTAACTTCCGAGAACAGGAATAGTGTTTTCAAATATTTGGTGATGGCTTGGTCGCTAAGTCTACTGTAACCCTATAGACTCCTTCATCCTTGGGATTTCCCAGGCAAAAATACTGCAGTGGGTTGCCGTTCCCTTCTCCAGGGGTGTCTTCCTGACCCAAGGATCGAACTGACATCTCCTGCATTGCGGGTGATCTGAATTGCAGGCAGATTCTTTACCACTGAGCCACCAGGGAAGTGTTTTTAAGTATAATACTCTATAAATAGAAAACATAATAAATGTCTACGGGATCCACCTATCAGCAAATTGTATAAAGATCTGCAGTGGGTCTTGCTCCATACAAAATCATGGAATTCTGAGAAGACCATTTAGATCTTTTCTTCCAATGTTTCTCAGAATGTGTAACACAGGACTCTAGTTCCATGTGAATATAATAGGTAGTACAACAACAATAACAACAACAAAACCCGAAGGAAATGCACAGTTAAGCAAAATTGAACATTTCCTCACTTTAGGATTTTTCAGGTCTTCATCTGTAAATCTCCATATGTTGATTTCCAAAGTATACAGCACTTCCCAAATGTCCGGCATCACAGAGCCCTATTATTTACCCACTCAAGAAACACATTGATTCCTAGGTCTGTTTACTGGCTTACAAAAATTTCAGTGAATAAAGACATGTAAAACAACACCAGGAGGATTTAACTAGCTATACACAGAATGTGAGAAATTCTATAAGATAAATGACCTGTTTCTTCAACAACAAAGAAGCAGCATTAACCAAAGGGGATAGGACTTTTACAGGATAAAAAGATTTAAGAGAAAAATTAACCAAATATAATATGTGGACCTTTTTGGATCACGATTCAAACAATTCAAATGTAAACAGACATTTTTGAGATTAGCAAAAAAAAAAAAAAAAAATTGAACATGAATTAGGTATTAAAATTTCTAAGCATTAAACATTTCTAATTCTAATTATTGTTAATTTTACTGGGTGTGATAATGACATTATGATTGTTTTTAAGTTTCTTGTTATTTTATCAATGGTGTTATGATATGTGTTGAGAGAGACAGTCTAAATGAAGAGGTAAGCTGAAGCAGGCTCAAATGATTAGATACTGAGTTTATTTGGAAATAGCAGGGGAATTGCAGCCTAGGACACATCAGGCTACCCATGAATCCATTGAGGGTTTGAGGCTGGTGGTATTCTCAGGCAAAAGGTGCAAAGAAAGGGGGTTCAGCCGGAGTCCAGGCAGCAGGTTCACTGAAAATGGGGAGGTATTCGTGGTGGATGTTCACTGGTCAGGAGACAGGTTTGGGGAAATTAGTCTTTCCATTCTTCTTAAGGTTTATTTTTCTGAGGGGGCATGCCTGAGATTCTCAATTTCAAATCCTCCCATTCCACTCTAGGCTGAAATCTTTTATCAAGGGATACATACTGAAATATTTACAGGCAAATTTTTTAAATGACTGGTATTTTCTTTTAAATACATACTGCTGCTGCTACTGCTCCTAGGTCGCTTCAGCCGTGCCCAACTCTGTGCGACCCCAGAGATGGCAGCCCACCAGGCTCCCCCGTCCCTGGGATTCTCCAGGCAAGGACACTGGAGTGGGTTGCCATTTCCTTCTCCAGTGCATAAAAGTGAAAAGTGAAAGTGAAGTCACTGAGTCATGTCCAACTCTCAGCAACCCCAAGGACTGCAGCCTACCAGGCTCCTCCATCCATGGGATTTTCCAGGCAAGAGTACTGGAGTCGGGTGCCATTGCCTCTCCAAATACACACTAGTAGTGCTCTTTTACTTGACATAAATTTTTTTTTACTTGGTTTTGTTGACTTTATAAATGTTTGCTGTCTTTCACACTTAAAATTTGTACACTGTTTGCATGTAAGTTCTTTCTACAAAATTTTACAAAACAATTTATGGGATTTTTGATTTACAGAAAATACACACAGATGGCTTTAAAAATCAGTTTATACAGAAAGGATACACATGAAAAAGTATGTCTTCCTCCCCTTGACCCATTTCTTCTCTTAGAGGCAACAACTATTACCAGCTTTCATATGGAGGTATTTTTATATGCGTACAAGTGTGTGTGTACCAGCATGTCTTTGAAATAATTCTGTGTCAGTGTATATATATTTTCTAACTTTAATGGTTACATGGATTTCACTATGCATTACACTAGACACTTAGTGCTGGAAATTTAGGTGGCTTACAGTTTTGGCGACTGTCCTTACCTATAGGTCTTAGTACTCATAGGTTTTGAAATGTTAATAGATGTTGCCAAATTGTCATCCAAGATGTTTATATTAATTTATTTCTGTTTCTACCCACCAGTATCAGAGGGCTGGAGTTTAACAGTATACTGATGCATAAGTAGTAATGCCCTCAAGAGGGAGATATTTCAAAATAAATGAACCTTTGATTATAACAGTTCTTATTCAAGTACCTTAAACAAGGAGGACATGGCTTGTTTGTTTATAAAATTAGTACTGAGAAATGTCTACTGGAGTACTTCCAGAGTGAAAAGTTTTCCCTTCTAAATGGTGTGATGCTAAATATAAATTTTGGGAAAATAAGATCAGTAAGAAAATTTTGATTTATCCTTATTTAAGAAGAAGACTAAGGAGATAAACCCAAAATTTTTGAAGAAATGGATTTTGATGTCTTTTCTCTCTGACCTTACCCTTGCTGTTGTTTGCTTCAAGACAAATGCATATAAACCTTATCCATATAAGCCCTCGTTATAGGATTGCAGTTTTTGTTAGGGAATTTGGGGAGAATTTAAAGCAGTTTCCTCAAGTTTGGATGTTGTCAGGAAGTAGGAGTAATTATGTGATTAAGTTTCTTTATGAATCTTACCTAGGAGGTAGAAAAAGTTCATTGGGGCTAAAATTGTAATAATAAAGCAACAACAGTTCCTTATGTTAGCCAGAAAATGGAAATATTTGGTCCTTTTCATTGTTCTAAGAGTGTTCTGCCTTTTCTCAGACATGATTACTAAATTGCCTTGCTCTCTCATGGTCACAAAGTGACTTTGTCTAATGTTAATGTTTTGTGAATTTTTTTACGTTTAACAGAATGTCTTTGTCCGCCTGTGAGGCCAGGCCGACTCCTGGTTGCTTTTCTTTTTTTCAAGAGGTAAGACTCATGAAATTGCAAAGGACATAAAACCCCACCCCCAAACTGACTTAAGTAAAAAGATACGTCCAGGGCTATACTGTTTATATTTTTATTGATGAAGTAATTGAGGCTCAGAGGGATTAAGTAGCTGAATAGTCTGATTCCACAGCCTTTGTTTGTTCACCGACTTCCAGGCACTGAAGTATGAATGAGCAGAAGAAAATGGAGCTACCAGCAGAGCCTGAATGGATGGGAATGGGGAGCAGGGAGGGAAAATGTCAGGCGAGTGTATGCTCCTTGGTTTTTGTCTGGTCACAACAAAGATTTGGAGTGAAAATGAAAGTGAAGTCGCTCAGTCGTGTCCAACTCTTTGTGACCCCATGGACTGTTGCCCACCAGACTCCTCCATCCCTGGGATTTTCCAGGCAAGATACTGGAGTGGGTTGCCATTTCCTTGTCCAGGAGACCTTCCTGACCCAGGGATTGAACCCAGGTCTCCCGCGTTGTAGGCAGACGCTGTACCATCTGAGCCACCAGGGAAGTCAAGATTTGGAGTGATGGACAATAAGCGTGTCACAGCTCTTGGGTCTTGGACAGATCGTGTTATAGCTCTTAGACAAATCAGTGTTACAGCTCCGTTTTATTTAGAAGATAGCAGGAAAATCCATCTTCGAGGTGTGACAGCACATCAATCCAAAGACTCGAAGAGAAGAGCGCCCTAGCACACGGGAGAGAGAGAGCGCGCCCTTTGGCTCCTCTTTTTATATGTTTTTTTTTTTTTCTTCCCCCTGGGCCTGCCCTATGCAAATTGGGCTCAGTCAGGAATGCTGTTCTACCTGAAGTCCTCACTCCAGTCCTCGGACTGTCCTCTTTTCTATTTTCCCGGGCTTTTCTCTTCCTTGTCTTTTAGCCACCACCATTTTGGACTCCCTTTCCTTATTCTAACTACCTAACAGAAAAGTTCTGATAGTCAGGGTGGGATAGAGTAAGAAACAAAGTGAAATGAAGATGTGTGTTTTAGGGCAAGGGGAGGAGATGATGAAGGCCGTTTGTAGGAAATTTAGTCTGAAAATAACATGTATTAGTTAGGAGAGAATGAAGGCTGGAAAATTAGCCCCCTCAAAAAAATTAGCTAGGAGACTGTAAGAGTTACTCGGGCAGGAGGCACTGAGGGTTTGGTTTGAAAGGAAGGAGTGGGTGTGGACCCAAGAGATCCCAATTTCATATTTTAGTTCAAATCTAAGCAAAGGGGTGGATCTGCAAAAACTATGACTAAGTAGTTCTGTGCCTCATCTGGCTCAAAACACAAAGCAGCACAGATCACTGTGTGGTGTGTCTGTGTGTTTGTGGCCTACATATACTTTATACTTTACCAACACTCATGGAAGTATTCCTAGCTCTACGAAGGGCTGTAATTAGATGTTCTCTCCATTAGGTGGAGCTGGTGGCTCAGTGGTAAAGAACCTGCCTGCCTTTGCAGCAGATGCAGGTTTGATCCCTGGGCTGGGAAGATCCCCTAGAGTAGGAAATGGCAACCCACTCCAGTATTCTTGCCTGGAAAATCCCATGGACAGAGGAGCCTGAAGGGCTACAGTCCATGCAGTCACAAAGAGTCGGACTCAACTGAGCACGAGCACGAATGAAGGAAATATCTTTGTTACAAGAGAATTTATGAATTTTGTAAAAGGAATGCTTGATAGATGATGAACTTTAATGTGGAACAGAAAAGAACGGCAAATTAAAATTATTTTTAGAGTAATCGTTTTATTTATAATTTTTGAAATATCTAGAGTTTTAAGATGGATACCTTTGCACAGGTCTTACACTTTACATACTTTGTTCATAGAAAACATATTTAGTACAACTGTGTTTCTTGTAACTTTCTTCAAAAGGGCCCAAACCAAACCCTATCCCTGGAAGAATGACTGTAACAGTATTTCAGTTAGGACATTTCTCTATACATGTCCACACTCACTTGTTTGCAATTCTGAAATCCAAAAAGCCAGAGTTTGCAAAAACCAGGAAGCTCAGTTAAATTTGAATTGGCTAGATAAACACTGAATAACTTCTCTAGCCCAACTGTGTTTCATGCAATATTTGGGACATATGCTAAAAAGTTATAACATTTGTTGTTTATCTGAAATTCAAATTCAATCGGACATTCTGTATCTTATCTTGTGAGTGTGTGCTAAGTCGCTTCAGTTGTGTCTGACTCTTTTGCGACCCTGCGGACTGTAGCCCCCCAGCCTCCTCTGTCCATGGGATTCTCCAGGCAAGAATACTGGATCGGGTTGCCATGCCCTCAGGATCTTCCCAACCCAGGGATCAAATCCACATCTCTTATGTCTCCTGCATTGGCAGGCGGGTTCTTTACCACTGGTGCACCTGGGAAGCCCATCTCAGCTTTTAATGCATTCCAAAAACCAGATATTTTTTTAACTTACTTGCTTGGAGAATGTAACCTAGATAGATAGGATGTTAGCTTATAGCAGACTTTACCTCACTTAGTTCAAATATTTGTATGTATAACTGCAAAAATATTAATATGTTTGATTATGCATACTACCTCTACTTCACTGGGAGTGCTACATAATATATGTTATTTGTATCATATTATTGTTTCAAAATCAGATACGTACTGAATTTTAAAATACAGTTGTCTCCAAGGCTTTTAGAAAAGAAATCATGAAACTGTGATAACTTTTCTTTTTTTTTAGTAAGCAAGAAAAATAAGAATACAAAAAATTATTTTTGAAGGTACTGTAAAAATTTTTTTAAAAATCTGAAATTAGTTCATTATAGGTAATACGACTGAAAATAAACTTAATGGCTTTTGAAAAGAATGTCTTGGCTTTATGCTGCTTCAAAAAAGTTATAAAAGTAACGTAGAGAATAGGGGACCTATGGTTCAACCTGAAAAAAACAAGGGAGAAATCATTTAGTCGTCCCCAGCCAAAACAAAATTACCTCAGACTCTGAAAGAGAGGCGGCCATCTTCCCTTTCCTTCAAATGAAACAAACCTTACGGAGGCCCACTGCCTGATTTCCTTGGCATTATATTCCAGAACGTTGTTACTTTGCTATTCAGGAAATGCTTAATTTTTCTTAAATGTTAATTTTTCTTAAATCTGTCTGCTTTTAGCAAATATTTGGTAGAGTAACTGTTAATGTCCCTAAAAGAATCGCTCATTAACATTTTCACAAATATACCTTTACCTCGTTGAATATCTATTGATTTTCTTCTCAGTTTCTATTTCCAGCTTAAATAATCTCAATTCCCTTAAAGATTTTTCTATTGTAACCATTTACAAACTTTTTAATTATTATGAAACATATAAAAATCTTATATGCATTAATGTATTAAAGTCATAATATATAGGAGGATTACCTTTCTATAGGCATTTTTTATTATATACACGTGTCCCAGAATTATGCACCAAAACAGTCTCAATGTTTATAATGTATCTACTAGATTCTTTTTTTCTGGCTAGCTCTTTTTATACTGGATAAATTTCTTCTGATAACTTTGAAAATAAGTTTTGGTCTATTATGTTTATTATATAGGCATATATATATTATGTAGACATATATAGAGAGAGAGCGAGAGACAGAGACAGAGGGAGACAGAGAGAGCACTAAGTTTGGTAAAAACCTACTATGCATTTATCTTTCAACTTTCTAAAATCAGCTTAATATTTTATTATATACCCTCACATTGTCAGCAAGTTGGTGATGGTTTGGGACACTAATTAATAAATACTACTAGTCCTTCAGTTGTGCATTTATAACATGAATCATATCCAAATGGTCTTTTTAGAACCATTATATGAAGTGGTCTGTTCACAGTGACTGTCAAAATAAATACAAAAAAATACACTGTATGATATAAGTACATTCAACATATTTGTGACACACTACAGGAATGATTTTGTATAATTACCTTTTGGTTAACAGAATGTAATCATCCTTCCCACAAACATAATTTTTATTGAGTACCTCATATAGATTTACCATAATTTACTTAAATCATTTCTCTATTATTGGACGTTTTTGGTTATTTTAGCTTAATACAGTATAGCAGTGAACATAATGTTTTGTTTTAAACATGTGAGATTCTTTAAGATAGATTCGCAATTGTTGAATTGCTAGGTAAAGAATGATACATATTGCCACATTTCTTTCCAAAAGGATTATGTCAAATTATATTTTAACAAGCAGTATATGGTTGCAAATATTAAGGATCTTAAATGCAATTGTCAGGTACCTAAATAGGATGATCCCTTTCTTATCACTTTTTGGTATGACTCTTTACTCAAGATTTTTATGCAAAGATAACTAAAAGCATTCCCTGGAAATGGTTAAATCCACCCTTGGAATGAATGATATTGAAGGACCTAAGCTACTCCATTTTGTTAACAGAAAAACTCCATTTTGTAAGCTTCCAGGGAAAGAGCCTTTGGAAATCCCCTGACCTCCCCCCACCACCTGTGAGCCAATCAGATCCCAGATCAGGATCTCCTGACTTTACCTTCAGGACTTATGACCTGCCCAGGAAATTCGAATTAAGCCAGGAAATGGGAATCAATTAGAACCCATGGCCAGCCCGGGAAATGAAAACCAATCAGAACCCAACACCTAACCCTTCCACAGAAGGTAACCAATTAGACACCTCCCAACCCAGAAACTCCTGCTTTTTGAATTTTTCACGCGAGAATACCCTATATAAGCAATGTAACCCAGAGTTCAGGGCTCCTCTCCATAGCCCGCTGCGTCGGTAATGGTGGGAGCCCCAGCTCGAGCTTGGTAATAAAAACTCTCTTGCTTTTGTATCGGATATCGGCTCCCTGGTGGTCATTGGGTGATTTCACAACTTGGGCATAACAATATGCAGTCTACTAAACCTGATGTTGATATATGGGTTTTAGTTAATACGGAGTTAGAAGTACAGAGAGTTTCTGATGTTATCTGATCCCTCTTCATTAAAGAATGGTGAGGCTTATCCAACATGGCAGCATGTAGACAGAGCCTGTGCCCTTCTTTGGAGGCAAAAAAAATTAAGGAAGAACAACCTGCTATTTCTCCCTTATTAAAATAGCATCGAGTTTCCTAGTGGTACTCATCAGGCCAGTTCCCAAACATTCCACTTCTCCTTCTGCACTCATGATGAGACTGCACCTTCCCAACTCCTTTTGGGGTTAACTGTGCCATATGACTTGCCAGAGCCAATGAGATATGAGAGAAAATCACAGATACCACTTCTGGGTGGCAGCTGGAAGAGTCAGTGTATGTTTTGCCATTGCCCCTTTTTGTGCTTTTGTGGTTATGGAAGCACACGTGGAGATGGCATTTCCATCAGCCTGGGTCCCTGATGGCTCAGTGAACATCCTTTTCAATCTGTGATGGATATGGAAGTATAAGCGAGAAATAAGCACTGTTTTAAGCCACTGAGATTTTAAAAATTTGTTTCTGCATCAAAATCCGGCCCGTTCTGACTGATACATGTCTTTCAACCCAGCTGCATATGGGAGAGTGGCTCTTCACCCCCATCGCACCTCCCCCACCAAAGGGCTCATTCAT
Organism: Ovis aries; assembly: GCF_016772045.2. Classification (NCBI taxonomy): domain Eukaryota; kingdom Metazoa; phylum Chordata; class Mammalia; order Artiodactyla; family Bovidae; genus Ovis; species Ovis aries. The sequence continues at coordinate 217,284,485 of NC_056054.1, forward strand.
TGTTATCCTTCTATCTCCCACAGTTGCTCACACCTCAGGCAAGTCAGTTTCTTTACTCAATAAGGACTGATAATAAAGGTGCAGATTTTCTGAGTCTCTTTTTCTGCATTCCTCAAGTTCAGATTTTAAAGTGTAGAATCCTCACCAACTGTATTTCCACTTCTACTGCCCCAACATACAATTTATTTATTACTGCATGCATCTTTATAAGGGCTTCCCCGATGGCTCAACGGTAAAATATCTACATGCAGTTATTCAGGAGACACAAATTTTGGAGATTAAGAACGTGTGGCTTAGTGTTACTCTGCATAAAAGCTTGGTACCCAAAAATGATTTCTTCTTTTTATCTTATGCTGATGGTAGGTTATGTAGGTGTCCAAGCATCATTTCTTTTGAGAGACAACCTCAAAGTTGGACTTGACCTTGAGATGTTTTCCTTCATTAGTAGGACAAAGAGACAAAAACATAAGTCATAAAAGCCATACTGTATCTGTAACTGCCTGGATTTTGATATCTGAGTATTTCACACTGATTTATGTGAGGGTTATCGAGACATCTTATGATTGCTGAAAGCACATACACTGCCTGTATACTGCCTGGACTCTGTAACAGATCCATTCATCTGCTGATGGACATCTAGGTTGTTTCCATGTCCTGGCTATGATAAACACATGAACAGTATGATTGTATTAGGATAAGGTAGTTCTATTTGTTAAGGCTGTTCTCCATAGTGGCTGTACTAGTTTTTAACAAGTACTTTATTTTTGTTGTGCTGGGCCTTTGTTGCTGCATGTGGGCTTTTTCTAGTTGCACAGAGTGTGGGCTGCTCCCTAGTTGTGGTGCATGAGTTTCTCATTGCCATGGCTTCTCTTGCTTTGGAGCACAGGCTCTAGGGCTCACAGGCTCAGAAATTATGGGGCATGGGCTTAGTTGTTCTGTGGCATGTGGCATCTTCTCTGAACAAGGATCGAACAGGAAAGTTCTGTATAGTAGTTTAAAACGATGCTCTGGAGAGAGAGAGCTGGGTTTGTACCCTGGACTTTCCTCAGTGCAAACCAAGGATGCTGAAACCTATCATGAAGACTTGCTATGAACTCTTAGTGTGGATGTAATAGGAGAAAATAAAATCACTACTCATAATCCCCCTTCACTTTGTAAAGAAGACCCTTAACTTCTTGACAACTGAATATATAAATATGCAGGATGGAGATGGGGCTTCCCTGGTAGCTCAGCTGGTAAAGAATCTGCCTGCAATGCAGGAGACCCTAATTTGATTCCCAGGTCAGGAAGATCCCCTGAAGAAGGGATAGACTACCCACTCCAGTATTCTTGGGCTTCCCTGGTGTTTCAGACAGTTAAAAAATCTGCCTGCAATGTGGGAGACCTGGGTTTGATACCTGGGTGGGGAAGGTTGCCTGGAGGAGGGGATGGAAAGCCATTCTAGTATTCTTGCCTGGAGAATCCCTATAGACAGAGGAGCCTGGTGGGCTGCAGTCCAGGGGGTTGCAAAGAGTTGGACATGACTGGGCAACTAAGCACAGCACAGGCTGGAGATGAGAGACTGGAGGAAGGAAAGGGAGCTGGTGGGGCTGGGGTTTGCTTTACTGGCAGCAAAGCTGAAGAGTGAGGGAGGAAAGACACCATTGGCTTGAATGTTTGCTGCAGTTTGTCAAGAATGTGTAATGTAAGACCTCTTTTCTATTTCCCATTTGAAATCTGTAGTAAGAAAAATCTCGAAGTGCTAGGTATGACTTTCTTGTGTAAAATGAGGCAGGGCATAAATGCCCACTGGTTTGGGGTAAGACAGAGAGCCTGTGAGGTTGAGTGACGGCCTATCTCTTCATTATAAAGAAAACTACTGCACTGCCTGGCAGGTCCAGGAGTCAACCCCCACCCCCTCTACCCGTGTACTCATTGTCTGAAAGAAAAGATGTTTTGTGCCAGGAACAACAGTGGATATTTATGGCATCTGAACAGAGTCATATCTGCAAAGATCTGTGATACAGCAATTAGAGACTGAAGTAGCAATATAATTAAAGAAGACATTGTTTCTTGAAGTATGAGACTCGAACAATTGGAGACAGAAAGACGAAGAATTCAAGCACAATACAAAGAGATAAAATGTTGGAGTAAGGACTGAGTCTGGCACATGATTCAATCCAGCAAGGGGCACAGAGCTGTATCCCTGAAATGATACAGAAAAAGGCTTTGAGAATATAAGACTAGATGAGATCATGGCTTCCCTAGTGATTTCTCTAATCATTTCTGATTCACAGTTCCTTCTGCATCCTAGAGAGAACAGTTTGGGGATAATACAGTTTTGTTTGCACACTGTTTATATGATATTGTTTTTGTTTCATTTGGGGGCTTTTTTTTTCTCAGTAAAAATCATTTAGTCAACATGAAAGGTTCAAAGACACACCTCAAAACCCACTACCCAGAAATCACATGTTAATATTTGAGCATCACTCAGAATTTCTCTAAGGATACATTGAAGAATGAGTAGAAATAATTTTATAGCATTTTTGTTATCTAGCTATGTAAGTACTGTATGTTATATAATTACATCATTATATGTCAATATAAATGTTACCAGATCTTCTTTTAAAAGCATAAACACTAAAAATTTGAAATTAAAACTAGTGTGTGCTCTGGGAAACTCTGACATTGGGGGCTTTGTTTAGAGGTGTTTTGGGCTCTGTTTTTAACTTTGAAAGCAAAAGCCGCTCAGTCGTGTCCAACTCTGCGACCCCACGGACTGATCCTCTGTCCATGGAATTCTGCAAGCAAGAATACTGGAGTAGGTTGCCAGTTCCTTCTCCAGGAGATCTTCCCCACTCAGGAATCATACTAGGGTCTTCTGCATTGCAGGCAGATTCTTTACCAGCTGAGCCACTAGGGAAGCCTTTTTAGTATAGGTCATTTTACTCAGTTCTTCTTAATTAAACGCTTAATAAAATTCTTAGAAAAGACACTTAGGTACCTAACCTAGATGGATACAAGATTATATCTATGGCTATATTTTTTGAATCCTAGATGTAGACGAGGTCAGTAGCCATCCTTATGAAAGCTTATCTCAACAAAACTCCTTTCTTCACAATTGTACACCAGTATGTATTAAGCAATCTAGAATTTTTTTCTACTACCCTTCCCCCAAATTATGAAAATTATAAATACTATTAAAACAATACAAAATAGGAAAGTATAAAGAAGATAATGAAAACCATACTTAATCCCACCACCCAGAAATAAACCTTCAGTTCAGTTCAGTTCAGTCACTCAGTCATGTCCCGAGTCTTTGAGACCCCATGGATTGCAGGACACCAGGCCTCCTTGTCCATCACCAACTCCCAGCGATTACTCAAACTCATGTCTATTGAGTCGGTGATGCCATCCAACCATCTCATCCCCTGTTGTCCCCTTCTCCTCCTGCCTTCAATCTTTCCCAGCATCAGGGTCTTTTCAAATGAGTCAGTTCTTCACATCAGGTGGCCAGAGTATTGGAGTTTCAGCTTCAGCATCAGTCCTTCCAATGAATATTCAGGGCTGATTTCCTTTAGGATGGACTGGTTGGATCTCCTTGCAGTCCAAGGGACTCTGAAATAAACCTTGGTTCCTACCAAAGTTAAATTTTGAATTTTGGAAACTAAGTTGATGAGTTCTATAAAGAACAACCCTGGAAATCAAAGATTTGCCTTTGACCAAGATTGAGGTACATACACAAGTTCTTAAAATTTACTGGAGGGGACTTCCTTGGTGGTTCAATGGTTAAGACCTCACCTTCCAAAACAGGGGGTGCAGATTTGATTCCTGGTCAGGAAGGGAAGATCCCAAATGCCTCACAGCCAAAAAATCAAAACATAAAACAGAGGCAATATTGTAATAAATTCAATAAAGACTTTAAAAATGGTATAAGCAAAATGAATATTTTGTTTAAATTTATTGGAGAAATATTCAGTTTTCAAAATTGTTTCTTAAGCACTCTAGGATTTAAGTATTTGGAACTGCAGAAATGAACATTTAATTTATTGAAATAACCATTAACTATTTACTTCCTTGCTGAATTTGCCTAACTACCAAACTAGGAATGTATTTATTGCTCTAGGTTTTCTATCACAGCTGATATCTGTGAGTGCAGAAACAAGGGAAAAGTATCCACTTTCTCCATTATTATTGTAGAAAGGGGGACTTCTTTTCTCTTTTTCTATTATGTATCTTGCAAGCACACTTTATTATAATGTTCCTTGATTGCTTTACCTGTCTTCATTTGTTGTGTTACTTTCCCAATTTTACTGTGAGAAATAAGATGGAAGTGAATGAGAATGTCATTTTAAATAGTTAGGACTTGATATATTGACCCATCTCACCCTGCAGTCACTTAGAAATTATTAAATTCTATGGAAAAAGTCACAAAACACTAAGCCTAGTGAGGAATCTGTGTACAAGTCTGCTTTAGGGTGTTTGATATGTGCTTTGGTAAAACAGAGGCTTTGTCTAGAAAGATGAAGTTCAGTTGTTGTTCAGTTGCTAACTCATGTCTGATTCTTTAGTGTCAAACCCTTAGGGCCTGCATTGCAGGTAGATTCTTTACCACTGAGCCACCTGGGAAGCCCCCAAAATGCCTGATGTGCTGTGCTCAGTCCTGTCTGACTCTTTGTGACCCCATAGACTGTAGCCCGTCAGGCTCCTCTGCCCATGGGATTTCCCAGGCAAGAATACTGGAGTGAGTTGCCGTTTCCTCCTCCAGGGGATCAAACCCAAGTGTCTTGCCATCTTCTGCTTGGCAGGTGGATTCTTTACTACTGAACCACTGGTACTGGTACCACTGAGCCACTTTACTTACTGAGCCTGGTAAGAGCAATGTTTTCTGGAGGGTGTGTTTAACTCCCACTAGTGGAGAGGAAGAAATGTAGACAGGTTCCCCAGTATTTTGATTAGCCTACAAAATTTATCTAATTAGATAATTTTCCCTAAGCATATGAGACTTGCTAATTAATTTTCACTTAATTAAGCTAGAGAAAGCTTAAGAAAAAAGGTCACCATTAAGAAAAAAAAGCTATCATTTCCTACACGTTTATAAACTAGATCATTCTTAATGGCTGCTGCTGCTAAGTCACTTCAGTCGTGTCCGACTCTGTGCAGCCCCATAGACGGCAACCCACCAGGCTCCCCCGTCCCTGGGATTCTCCAGGCAAGAACACTGGAGTGGGTTGCCATTTCCTTCTCCAATCCATGAGAGTGAAAAGTGAAAGTGAAGTTGCTCAGTTATGTCTGTCTCTTAGCGACCCCAGGCTCCCCCATCCATGGGATTTTCCAGGCAAGAGTACTGGAGTGGGGTGCCATTGCCTTCTCCTATCCTTAATGGAGATGTTTAGAAATGAACTGAAATGTCTTTAGCATATTTTATTTCTTAGTCAAACCAAATAAGTCAGAACCCTGATACGGAAAACTTGCCACTTCATTTTGAGCTAAAATCTTAAAAAATAATCTGACTAGATTTCTCCTCAAATCACTATTTTAGAATCATCTTATTATTATGGCTTTAAAAGTTATTTTGGCTGCCCACCACGATCATGTGGGATCCTAGTTCCCTGACCAGGGGTTGAACCAACAGCTTCTCCATTTGAAAGGAGGAGTTCTAACCACTGGACCACCAGGAAAGTTTCCAAGACCACATCTTATTTCTAACCACACTCATCCACCAAAGAGGAAAAGATATCGGTGATTTTGAAAATACCCTTGCTACTGCTGTGTTGAAAAAGAAAAGTGTGTCTTATTGAGGAATCTGTGACTGGCATTTTTCATGAACTGATGAACATCTATTCAAGCCAGGGCACTGCCCTACTCAAAACACGTTTTTCCTCTCAGCATTCTTAAGGAGCTCTGTGCACTCACAGAATGCCAAAGATAACATCTAGATCAGCAATTTCTCATAAATCATTGGAACACGGAACATGAAACAAGAAGAAGAAATCAGGAATTCAATAATAAATATGGCAAGGTGCACAAACAAGAGAATTGAAACCAGATGAAAAGGAGCCGTTCAGAACAGAAGGTCAAGAAATGCGTTTCCCCCACTCTCTCAAAGGCCTGGAGTAATCCCTCTGGTTGTTCTTCCCATCCACCACCAGCTTACTGCTCTGAGTTGGTTTTGGAATATTTATGTGGTGGATTTAAGGCCTTAACATACAACTGGAAAATTAGTGTTTTTATCTTGGTGTGCTCGAAGCCCCAGGCTATTATGAAATGAGGAAGAAAAGAGTGTTTATTGTACTTTAGGGAAAACTGTGCCCATAAGCCTTGAAATAAACTCTAGATACGTGTATATACAGATAGCTCAGTTTATACAACAGATTTTTTTGAAACTCGAAGTTACATATGTGATAATAAAGTAATGTGATTGGTTCTCTTTTAAAACAAAATGTCAGGATTTCTCAGAAGCCATCTGAGGAAGATAGGCTTATCTTAACACCATTGGCATTACTAAATACATTATGGGAATATCTCTTTGAGTCTTGAAACGCTGCAGTTCATTTTTAAAAACAGCTCCTCTGGTGGCAAGTCATCATCATTTGTCAGTGTATTTGAACTTCTGGAAAGCAAGTATGGTAAATGATGTAGGTGAAACGATTTGTTAAAAACAATGTAGAGTAATACATTAACAATAAAAACCTTTCCTATTTCTAAGGAAAGATTATGAAATATGAGCAATGTCTCCCACACAATTATTCAATAACGTAAGCTGAATATTAGGGTTTTCTAGACTTTGTTTATCTTAGAAAGTCTCATTTTACTCTTTCATTGTGAATATTTTAATTCAACATTAAGTCACAATGAGAGTTCACTTGTAAAGGGCATTCCTCTTAAGCAATCGTTATAGACTAAAGATACGATAAAATAAATAGCTGACCACTTTGTCAATCTAGGTTTATGAATGCTTGAATGCTTGTTTTTCTAAATCTGAACAACTTCATGGCATATTTTGTCATGGAATTATCTTTATGATGCTGAGTTGATGTACTTTCCTCCCTTCCAGTCTCCTTAGGTTGATTTGTCTCCCCTTGAGGTCAGTTTCCTGTGTTAGCCTTGTCAGAACTGGACCCTTGCACCAACTGTTAGCTGCTTTCTCAGAGGACCAGTTATTTCTCTGCAGAGAGGCATTCTCTCCTCTACGGTCACCATTCAAAAGCAGCCTATTTTTCTGTTTTGCCTCCTAGGTTTCTTGATACATCGGAAGGCATCGTTGTATGTGGTTAAGTGAATGGGTATAACCAGAAGACCTGGACCAGTTACTGGCCTTCTGCTTGCCAAACTTGCGTTCTCATCCAAATTGCTTAACTGCTCTGTACCTCAGCCTTCTCATGGGCAAATCTGAAAAAAGATCAGGACTCCTCATTTATGGTATTGTGAGGTTTAAAAGCGTTAATGTATTCGAAATGCTGCAAAGAGCATCTGGCATATGGTGAGTCTCAGTAAACATTTGCTGTTATCATTACATTAAAATAAATGTACAGAGTGAGCCTTTTTGCTGTTATAATTTTTCTTTAATTTTGAAATTTATGCAGAACATTTTCTAATACTTATAAACATGTTTTACAGCTGATGGCATTTTAGCTTGTGGATGCACCACAATTTACTACAATAATTCTTATGTTTGATATTTAAGTGGTTCCCAGTTTTTGCTGTTTTAAATGATGTGATATCTTTGTTCATCTTTGTTTTCCTAAAATAGTAGGAGTTCCTGAACAATTCCATGGGGTGTTTGCATTTTAATCCTTTTAATTTTTAGTTTTTTTCTAAATGGGACACTAGAGGGACTCTGCTGGTGGTCCAGTGGCTAAGACTCTGCACTCCCAGTGCAGGGGGTCCTGGTTCGAGCCCAGATCAGGGAACTGGATACCACCAGCCACAACTAAAGATCTCATATTCCTCAATGGAAATCAAAGATGCCTCATGCCAAACTGAGACCTGGTGCAACCAAACGAATAATATCAATATTAAAGCAAATAAATAAATAAGTCGGACACTAGAAATGTATCAACTTCCACTCACTCCCATCTGTAGAGTCTGTAGTGATTTCTGTAGCTCCCTGTGCACACTGCGGTACACACATAATTCCTCCTGTTGTCCTTTAACCTGGGAACCCCTGCTGCACATTTACCAGACTCCTCACGTGGAAAAACAGGTTTCGCTGGCTCAGTCATCCATATCGATGACTGATGTGCTTGGGATGTATCACCCCGAGTGTTTGGTTCTTCCACCTTGCCTTTGTCTTTCATCTTGATTTGCTTTCTCCTTGTTCCTATTCCTTGATCCTTTTACATCCTGTTACATACCTGTCTCTCCAGAAAGGCACAAGCTCCCAACCTCAGGAATTTTCTTCAGACAAGCTATCACCAGAGTTCTCGAAAGCTTAGGGTCACTGCAGCACAAAGATGGATCGTCTTCCTTTAAGCCAGAGATTACATAAGAAGAACAGAAAGGAAGTGTCACAGTGAAAACAGAGACAGGAAAAGCAAAAAAATAAGCGACAAAACAGGTACAAACGAGGGCAGTTAGGAATTTGTTAAGGGGCATAATTTTAAGGTAGGGATCACGTATGGGCAAGTTTTTTATATACGGAAATGAAAACATTCAAGAGACATTGTCAAGCATGAAAACAAGGTGTGGAACAGTGTGATCGAACAGTGTGCTCCTCTGCATTAGAAAATAGGATCTGAGAATATATGTTATTACTTTTTATGCATAACGTACCTCCGCCAGAATGCAAAGGACACCAAGGGCTCTGATTTCCCCTGGAGAGGAAAACTGGGGAGTGGAGAAGAGGGATGTGATAAAATTCTTTTCACTATCTAGCCTTTTGTACCATCTGAATTTTATATATGAATGTATTGTTTATTCAAAAGTAGATAAGCAAAATATATTAAAACTTCTCCTATGGAATGCCTTGTTTTACCCCTTAACTGACACAATGGTGCTTTTCTTCTTAGAATCCACTTTCTACCTTTATCCTAAATTGTCCTATTAGCGTACATAATAAAAAACTTCTAAGACTAAAACGCTTTCTTCTGACAAAATTGTTAATTGTAAATTTCAATTATCCACAGGCTGGATATGAAAAATTTCTATCATATAAAATCTTTGCAGGTTATCTTCATCTTCTTTTTATGTTTGGTGAAAACTAAGGGCTTAGAGGGTAGGAGGACAGTAATTGTTTCCAGGTTTCGTAAAATCAGTGGCAGGGTTGGGAAAAAAAGGGTAAGCTTTTCTATCTCTTTTCCCTTCTTTCTTTCTGTTTTTTTTTTTTTTTTCCAAAAGAGAAAGCTCATTATGTTTAAGCTCCCACAGCTATATAGTCCAAAAACATTTTGGTCCTTTTTTTTTTTGCAGTACTCAAATAAAACTCAGAATGATACACTTGGACAAGTGGTCTTAACAGCAACGAAAACAAACACTTTATGAAAACAACATCTATAAGCCTCAGTCTCTTGTCTTTTATCTTTACTATTTTCTCTGAGTCTGGCATGAAACAGACACACACCCGTCTCCACAGGGGTTAAACAGAGAACCATCCAAACATCACAAAACGCCTTCCAGAATTTTGATGACTTCCATTCCCCAACTCTGGTGCACAAGGCTTGGCTGGTGGTGCAGGGACCACGGTGTCCTGGCAGGAACAGGCACTCGAGGTGAGTGTACCAGAGTCAGCAGTTCTCCTTGGCCCTGCACACGATGCCCACATCTCAGAACAAGCCTCCGTCCTCTGTGCAGGGAGCAGAGCGTACCTAGCTTGTTCCAGATCTGGGTCAAAGTCCATTTCTGCTTAAACTTAGAGTTGAGTCTTTGCTCCTACTTTGTTTTAGGCCAGCTTTTAGCATGACTTTGTTTAATTAGCTAAGCTTTTCCTTCTGTATATGATCAAAGGTAGGGACAGAGGCAGAACCGAAGGATCTGTCTTTTAGTGGAATCAGGACAAAGCTGGGGGCTAAGGCATTATTTCCTGGGTCTGTCTCAGAGAAAGAAACCCTCTCTGGAGCCTGAACTCTAAATCCAGAGGGGTTGTACACAGGGGAAAAAATACAAACGATGCCTTAGATGCTAGAAGTGGTTTGAGTGTTTTGTGGGTAATTCCTATATTCTTCTTTATAACTTTTTATACGTTTCACATTTCCTGCTGTGAGCCCACTACTTAGTGGGTCTGTAGGCTTGAGTAGGTGACATTATCTTGTGGAACATCTTAAGAAATCTTTAAATGGGGACAAGAGTAAAAGTTCTCAGGGCTTATGGAAGGGTAACCTGAGGTCATGAATGTACAGTGTCTGATTGCAGTTGTCACTCCATGAACTCTAGCTGCCTCACTACTGTGCTCTTCTTCCCACTCTCCTTTCAATACGGGGCTTGATTTAGGACCAGCTGGGAGGTTCCTTCTTTGAGAGAAGATCTGTCCACAACTCTGCTTCTTGAAGTTTAGTGTCCACCAGAAGCTCCTTGAGGGCTTGTTCAAAACAAACTGTTAAGTCCCTTCCCTAATGTTTCTGATTCAACAGGCCTGGGCGGGCTCTGAGAATTTACCTTTTTAGCTTGCTCCCAATGATGTTAGTGTCCCTGGTCCAGGGAACACACTTTGAGAACCATGGGTCTACAAGATGCGTAACAATAATTAATTTCAAATTATTCTAAACATGAATATCTGATCTCTGTCTTTCTTCCCTCCCTTTCTTGCTTCCTCCTCACACCCACTTATTTTTTTTCAATTTGGAGGTTATAGAAACCACCAGACTCTATTTCTCATTTCTGTATTTTGAGTCAACAGCTCAGTTCTCTTCTTATGTCAAGAAGCCAGGGGGGAAGCAATAATGCTGTTTTGCTCGAAGTATCTTATTTCATTTGGATACCAAAAGAAAGAGGGACAAGTATTCTCTGGACAGCCCCTAATTTGGACTGATATATTTTACTAATAATAGAAAGACAGGCTCTTTGAAGACTGATGCTTAAGAAAAGCTGGAAGCACTATAGGCATCCTGGTGCCAGGGAATATTTTTATATTTAGGATTTGTTTAATCTTGTATCAATATAAATATTTGAGAAATAAAATGGTCAGGAAAATTACTAAGGAAAACATGTGAGGGTAGTGTGTGTGGAGTAGCAGCTTGATGCCTGAAAAGGCCCTCTTGGTCTCTCTAAACGCTACAGGATAGAAGTGCTGTGCTTGGGATTCATGAATCCCCTGATGTTAAATGCAAGATGGCATGTTTGCTTCTCTTTCTGGGAAGAGGGACTATGGCCTTCGGTGGACTTTGACTTAGAAAAGATTAATACTGCCATGGAGACTTCCTTGGTCAAAAGCCATATGTTAATTTCTTGATGAATAAAGCAAATTCCTAGTGGGAAAAGGAGCTGGGTGCATGCACTGGCAACTGACCCACTGAAATATGAGTGAGGCGTGAAGTCTACCAGTGAACTCTGTCAGGGAACCACTGCTTTATCCTTTCTCGGCTTTAGTTCCCTCATCTGTCACCGGTAGATAATAAAGATAGTCACCTAGCTGAGCTGTAGTCCACTTTAATGAGAAGTTTGCAAGGCCCTTAACATAGTGCCTGGTTCGTGGTTGATGCTAAACCAATGGCAGCAAGTAGCCGTGGAAGTCATGGCAAGTCTTTGATTCCAACTCAAGGATCAGAGGTCTCCCCCAGGGAGGTAGGGTTATTACTCTCATTTTACAAATCATGAAACTGAGGATCATTTTCAGGACTTAGGGTGAGTTGTTATTTTATTAGCGCCATGTTTTCTGCCAGTAAAATTGTATCATGTCATTATGTAAAAAATATTAATGTTTTCTCTTTGTAGGAAACACTGTGATTTTCAAGCACTCAACCTCTCAAGCCTGAAAACCACTGGCCAAGGTAGGGTTTTGGAAAATAGCTTGACCAGGGCTGAGAATCTTAATCGTTTGATTCTAAACTCTGTGCTTGACCCACCCAACCACTGCCCTGGCTGGGAGTAATGCTAGCTCCTCCCACTTCTGTATCCTGTACCTTGGAATTAGTTTCGCATTTAAGCAAACATTTGGCTAAGAAAATGGAAATACGATACACATTGACACTCGCAAAACAACAGCACACACATACTACTTAAATTTTTTTTTTTTTTTTTTTTCTGGAAAAGGTGAAAGCAGACAGACTCCTGAGTAACATAACATTTTAACCTACACTGCGGAGGTTGATGATAGCACAGCTGAAATGTTTACTGTGACTGTCACAAATGCTATGAATCTCTCATGTTGTCACAGTTCCTTCTCTTAGCCAAGGACCTCACCAATGGAGCCATTAGTGTCTTGCTACTCAAAAATGTGGGCTACACACAGTCACAGTTGGATCACTATCCCCAGGGAGCTTGTTAGAAATGCAGAATCTCAGGCCCATCCCCACTGCTAAATAAAAATGTACATTTTAATAAGATCCTCTGGTGATTCATATGCACGTTAACATTTGAAAAGCCTGTGTTCAGGTAGCCAAAAAGTTTCTTCTGGGAAGTGTGAGAAGCTGCACTCTCCCCCCGGCTCAGCCCACCTCCTCACACCCTGTGGTTTTTGGCTCACTGCTGCGTCCAAAGGATGTGTTTCATTTTGACCGAGGTTAACTGCCATCTTCTGAAAAGCCCAGAACCTAGAGAATTAGCAACCAGAAACAATCCCTTTGTTGCAGGAAGGGGGACCCCTTCCAGCGCCCGAAACTGGGCTCTTGTCTAACACTCGGAAATGAATTATCCGAGGAGACACATGCGCTGACAAAGCAAGAGAGTTCATTGGGAAAGGGCACCCAGATGGAGAGCAGGAGGGTAAGGGAACCCAGAAGAACAGCTCTGTCACATGGCTTGCAGTCTCAGGTTTTATGGTGATGGGATTCGTTTCCGGGTTGTCTTTAGCCAATCATTCTGACTTAGAGTCCTTCCTGGTGGTGCACGCCTTGTTCAGCCAAGATAGATGCCAGAGAGAAGGATTCTGGGAGGTAGTTGGACATATGTATTTCCTTTTGACTTTTCCTGAACTCTTCCAGTTGGTGGAGGCTTATTAGTTCCATGTTTCTTACCGGAACCACCTGTCCTAAAACAACTCATGCAAATGGTTGCTATGATGCCTGGCCAGGGCAGGAGGTTTCAATCAGTATACTTCCCCTAACACCTTGTTTCAACAAAATTTTTCTGCTTGGGCACTAATGGGTAAAGTGTTAAGGCGGTGCTCCCAGTGACAGCAATTGGAGATTCATTCCCTATTGACTGACACTCCAAGAAGAGGATAGCAGGACAATTAAGGGAGGAGGCTGGGCCATACCCAGAGCACATATCTCTCATTCCCGAAGTCAGGAGACCTCCCTGACCACACGCCCACAGAAAAGCTCCTTGCAGGCCAAAATAGGAGCAATGTCAAGGGATTCTCTACCCATATGCTTTTTCGGTAGGACACACCTTGGCTAAGAGATGTGTGTGCACACATGGAAGGATCCTGAGATATACCAAATATGGACGGAGAACCAGGCAAATTAAAATGATTGGCTAAAGGAAAACCTGAAGAAATGCACCATATAAGTGATTTTAACTTCCACGAGGGCACAGCTCAGGGATTCTCCTCTGAGTCAGCCTGTGTGTCCCTTCACATGTATTGTACTCTTTCCTCTTAAAAAATACTTAATTTGCTTCGCTACTTTCTGTCTTTGTGGAAATTCTTTTCTGCAAAGCCGAGGGACCAGGGCCCTTGTCACTGACTACTGGTCTAGTGGCTAGGATTTCACAGCAGCGACCCAGTTCAATCTCTGGCTGGAAATCCAAGCCTTTCTTCAAGGTGTTGCTGGCTGAGGCCACCAGAGATCACTGTCAGTCTCCTCTGTCCATGGAATTCTCCAGGCAAGAAGAAGTGGGTTTTCTTGCGCATGTGTGGTTGGGGAGGTCTCCTGATTTGGGGAATGAGAGATATGTGGTCTGGGCAGGACCCCGCCTCCTCCCTTAATTGTCCTGCTACTCTTGTCTTGGAGTTTCAGTCAATAGGGAAATGAACTTCCCAACCCAGGGATTGAAACCTAGTCTCCTGCATTGCAAGCAAATTCTTACTGTCTGCTCCTGCTGCTGCAGCTGCTAAGTCGCTTCAGTTGTGTCCATCTCTGTGCTGAGTTACCAGGAATTCTGACCCGTTGTAATTAGGAGCTTACTGGAGAAAAGGAGGGGTTAGGAAGTGATGAGTTGAGAGAGACCTATTTAAAGTTGAAACATGGTTTCCACTTCTTGTTTTAACCCCTTCCTAGGGTCTTGTTCTAGATACGGCTGAGCCATTTACCAAGCAGAACTGCATTTGGTCAAAGTGCTTTATCTCAGTTCCACAGATACTAATTTTCAGAAAGTGTACCTGCCCTGGGCAAGCTCATTTGAATCCATTAGTAGCCAAGAACAAGCTGACCGTGTGGATTCTGCAGCTATCATTTCAATGTCACTATCACTATCACGTTGAAATCCACAGAGGATTTATATGGCACTATCACTATTATTATTAAAATGGTCCTCAAACTTGGGATGCAAAACTCCCCAAGGTACGGAAAAGATGATGGCAGGTCCCCAAAGAGAGAAGAAAGAAGGCACATTGAGACCCCATGCGTGGGAGCCATGGAGATAGTCGTGGTAGGACCAGCCTTTGACATGAGAAGCCCTGAGACTCAGCAGCAGCAAGTTCAGTGTGGTCTCCTTACAGGCTTGGGGAAGTTTAGCGACTTGGTGAGGTCACGGAACTGAAAAGAGGCAGAACTGGAACTAGAATTGAGTTTAATGGATTCCTTTGGCCTGGGAAAGTCCCGATTAGGAAAAAAAAAGTTTGCTATTCAAACTTTAGTCGCCTCACAATCATCAGGAAGGCTTGTTGAAACATGGAGTACTGGGTTCCACCCAGAACGTGTGGCTCTATAGGTTTGGAGTGGAATCTGAGGGATGGAATCTGAGGAACTTCTAACAAGTTCCCAGGCATTGCGAATACCACACTTTGAGAACTTGCTCTGCTGGGTCCCTCCACGGCTAGACAGTTCTGACTTTGCTTTCTTTACAGGTCACTGCCATGTTCTTAGCTTCTCTGTGGGGTCGGTCTATTGGAGTACAGCAGAGAAAAATATTAATCCATAATAGGGACAGGACAATGGGGGATGGCTCTTGCTTGATGGTCAACTCCCAGATTTCTATTCCATAGTACTGAATACTAGAGCCTACAGACACATGCGCCAAAGGAAGCCTGAGCGGCTAAACTGACATATTCAATAAAATGTTAAAAGAAAGGGAGATACATTAAAAGTCCATTTTATGCTGGAGAGGGTGGGGAGTAAAGGGAACCCTCTTACACTGTTGGTGGGAATGCAAACTAGTACAGCCACTATGGAGAACAGTGTGGAGATTCCTTTAAAAAACTGGAAATAGAACTGCCATACGACCCAGTAATCCCACTGCTGCGCATATGCACCAAGGAAACCAGAATTGAAAGAGACACATGTACCCCCAATATTCTTCACAACACTGTTTATAATAGCCAGGACATGGAAGCAACCTAGATGCCCACTGGCACACGAATGGAAAAGAAAGCTGTGGTACATATACACAATGGGATATTACTCAGCTATTAAAAAGAATGCATTCGAATCAGTTCCAATGAGGTGGATGAAACTGGAGCCTATTATACAGAGTGAAGTAAGTCAGAAAGAAAAACACCAATACAGTATATTAACACATATATATGGAATTTAGAAAGATGGTAATGATGACCCTATATACGAGACAGCAAAAGAGACACAGATGTAAAGAACAGACTTTTGGACTCTGTGGGAGAAGGTGAGGGTGGGATGATTTGAGAGAATAGCCCTGAAGCATGTGTATTACCATATGTGAAATAGATCGCCAGTCCAGGGTCGATGCATGAGACAGGGTGCTCAGGGCTGGTGCACTGGGATGACCCTGAGGGATGGGATGGGGAGGGAGGTGGGAGGGGTGTTCAGGTTGGGGAACACGTGTACACCCATGGCTGATTCATATCAATGTATGGCAAAAACCACTACAATATTGTAAAATAATTAGCCTCCAATTAAAATAAATTAACTAAATTTAAAAATAAAACAAGAGTCCATTTTAGCCATTGGGAAGAATCATAGAGGAGAATTGGGAGTAAGGAATTTTGGAGTCTGAGAGGCTCTGGAATAACCACAAGAGTGAAAGAAGAAAGAGAGGAGAAATGTGCAATGGGTTATAAATGAAACCCCTTTCATATTCATAAACAGATGCAATTAGAGATTGAAGTGTCTTTTTGCTCCTAAACTGCTTCTTTGAGTGTAATATCATGTGTGTCTCAGCCCTGTGGGTTCTGGGATTGTTGTTCAGGTACTAATTTGTGTCTGACTTTTGATGACTGCATGAACTGCAGCATGCCAAGCTTTCTTGTCCTTCGCTATCTCCTGGGGTTTGCTCAGCCATTGAGTTGGTGATGCTATCTAAACATCTCATCCTTTGCCGCCCTCTTCTCCTTTTGCTTTCAGTCTTTCCCAGCATCAGGGTCTTTTCCAATGAGTAGGCTCTTTGCATCAGGTGGCCAAAGTATTGGAGCTTCAACTTCAGCGTTGGTCCTTCCAATGAAAATGCAGAGTTGATTTCCTTTAGGATGGACCGATTTGAATTCCTTGCTGTCCAAGGGACTCTCAAATGTCTTCTCTAGAACCACAATTCAAAACCAACAATTCTTCAGTGCTCAGCCTTCTTTAAGGCCCCAATTCTCATATCTGTACATGACTACTGGAAAAACCATAGCTTTGACTATAAGGACCTGTTCTAGCAAAGTGATGTCTCTGTTTTTTAATATGCTGTCTAGGTTTGTCATAGCTTTTCTTTCAAGAAGCAAGCATCTTTTAATTTCTTGGCTGTAATCACTGTCTGCAGTGATTTTGGAGCCCAAGAAAACAAAATCTGTCACTGTTTCCACTTTTTCCCCGTCTATTTGCGATGAACTGATTAGACCAGATACCATGATCTTAGTTTTTTGAATGTTGAGTTTTAAATCAGCTTTTTCACTCTCCTGGGATTGACTGGGGACACAGAATTGGTCTTGCAGTAGTAATGGTGCCTTATCATCCTTATCATTCTGATACACCTTATCATCCAATTCTTGTTAGAACTGGTGGCAAGACAGCAAGCTGGGAAAACACATCAAAATTCCAAGGAAATTAAAAAAACACTGATGTTGCATATCTAATTCTGACCTGTTTCTTAACTTTCACTGTGATTCTTCTTTGTTACCTGCAAACACTCAGAGAAATCTATTACATAAGACAGCATTGCCTTGGAGAATGAGGAAGTGTGTCTACACTGGGGTCAAAGTGATCATGAAAAAGACAGCAGCTGAGGGACTTCCCAGGTGGTCCAATGGTTAAGACTTCACTTTCCAATGCAAGGGGTATGGGTTTGCTCTCTTATTGGAGAGCTAAAATCCTACATGCTTCACAGCAAAACCCAAACACACACACAAACAAAACAAAACATAAAGCAGAAACAATATTATAACAAATTCAATAAAGACAAAGTTCTACGATTAAAAAAAAAAGCAGCTGAGAAGACTAGTGATGAAGCAGGCAGAGGACATGGAAACGAGACCAGGAGTAGAGGTTTGGAGTGAGAGGTGACAGGCAAGCACTAGAATAATGTGTTCTCCAAGAATATGTGTAGAGCAAAAGACACTTACTCCTTGGAAGAAAAGTTATGACCAACCTAGATAGTATATTCAAAAGCAGAGACGTTACTTTGCCAACAAAGGTCCGTCTAGTCAAGGCTATGGTTTTTCCTGTGGTCACGTATGGATGTGATAGTTGGACTGTGAAGAAGGCTGAGCGCTGAAGAATTGATGCTTTTGAACTGTGGTGAGAGTCCCTTGGACTGCAAGGAGATCCAACTAGTCCATTCTGAAGGAGATCAGCCCTGGGATTTCTTTGGAAGGAATGATGCTAAAGCTGAAGCTCCAGTACTTTGGCTACCTCATGGGAAGAGTTGACTCATTGGAAAAGACTCTGATGCTGGGAGGGATTGGGGGCAGGAGGAGAAGGGGACGACAGAGGATGAGATGGCTGGATGGCATCACTGACTCGATGGACATGAGTCTGAGTGAACTCCGGGAGTTGGTGATGGACAGGGAGGCCTGGCGTGCTGCGATTCATGGGGTCGCAAAGAGTCGGACACGACTGAGCGACTGAATTGAACTGAGCTGAACTGAACATGGATTTCTTAAAGTGATAATTTGTTTGGCCATTAAAAACAAAGATGATTCCAAACACTGGGGAATAGTGGTGCCTCTTTACATTGGAGAAGAGAGCTGGATCCTTAATGCAATTTTTACCAACTGTTATAACTAATTTAAATGTTCATATGATCTGCCTTGAAGCAGGAGGGCCCGTGTGCTGAGAGACAAGTCGCTGGGACGGCTTAGACTCAATAGGAACCAGAATGCGATGAAGAAAGAGGAAAATCTCACAGGAAGCTCCATTTTGATATGTTCCCCGGTGGATTCGCCCCAATCAAAGAGTCTTGGACAAAGAGTTAAGCATCTGGATTACAAGAAAATTTTAAAGAATGGTGGTATTCAGAAAGAACTTCAAAGCCCGATTTAATTTAACTGGTTAGCTTTTAGACTAAAAATATCATCTGCCTGGCTCTGCAATACTCAGAGAGTAATTTTACATTCCAGTGCAACCTGACACAAGATCAAATTTCCATATTTTTGAGGAGTCAGTTTTGCTGCTCTCATTAAAGTTTATCTTTAGAACTGAGAGAAGTAGCCTATTTTATGATATGTTATCATTATATTCTTTATTATACAATTATCATATACATCATTGTTATATGATGTATCATAATATCATAAAATTGCCCAAAGCAGCAGCCCAGGATATGCTGAAAGTGACCCAGACCAGAAGATAGGTGCCCCCATCTGGGCTATTATATTCAAAACAGTTCCGCTAGGTGCTTTTAATATAAAGGTCATTTTACCCAGGAGGGTGAAACATTAGAAAATCCACGTAGATTGCAGGTGAAAGGACTCTGGAATCACACAACCCCCGTTCCAGCATTGACTAGTTCCATCTCTCCACTCTCAGTGTTCTTATCTGTAAAATGCAGATGCTATGGGGGTGCGTGCTTAGCCGTGTCTGACTCTCCTCCACCCTGTGATCTGCAACCCAACAGGTTCCTCTGTCCACAGAATTTTCCAGGCAAGAATACTGGAGCAGGTTGCCACTGGGACTGAATCTGTGTCTCCTGCATTGGCAGGTGGATTGCCACTGAGCCCCCAAGGAAGCTCTCAGAAATGCAGGCGGGAAGAGTGACTATTTCACAGCGCAGTGCCTGGAACTTAGCACAGATTCGATAGATGTTAATATCCTGCTCCGTTTGGTGATGAGGGTTGTTACCTGGGAGCTTGCTAAGAGGAGCAGGATAGGAACATAAGGATTAATCTCATCTGCTGGCCTTGAGAGACGGGACAGATAGAGGCCAAGGTGGTAGGCAGGTAGAGATTCCTGAGTCTAGGCCTGTCTTTGAAATCTCTTAAGTGTCTAGCATGATCTGTAGGTGACATGCACAAAATGCCTCACACATTCCATTTCTCAGAAGTATATGGATGCTGTTATGCTCTTCAAAATGCAACTTCAGTATTTCCCAGGTGGTGCCGTGGATAAGAATCTGCCTGCCAATGCAGGCGACATGGGTTCGATCCCTGGTCTGGGAGGATTCCATGTGTTGCAGAGCAGCTAAGCCTGTGTGCCACAACTCCTGAGCCTGTGCACCAGATTTACTAAAGCCCATGCGCCTAGAGCCCATGCTCTGCAACAAGAGAAGCCCGCACACAGCGCAACCAAACAGATAAAAATGTGAAAAAAAAAATCAACTTCTTTAGAAGTCAGTTATGAATTTATAGTAGCCTTGGTCATGCTAAGTGTTCTCAACTAGAGAGCACAACTACTCAGAAACTTCCTTACCACTCCCCCCTCCTTTTTTTCCTTTAATAAATAAAACATTCTCCACTTGGAAAAACCTGGCACTGTCACACCTGGGATTGGAGTCTTGTCCTAAACTGGGCAGGCAGGAAGGCTGAGGACACCTAGGTTTTGGGACTCCGGTGGACAAAGAAGTTGCAACAGAAAAACATGGCCCTGAAAAATGTAGAGGGATCAGTTTGGCTCAGGCCACCCCCAGAAGAAATGCAAAATGTCAGAAAGTGGCCATGTCCTCAAAGCACACCTGGCTGTGTGAGGAATCAACAGATTTTGCGTGGGAACTGGGAGATCTGAAATTCCATAGGCAAACCTAGATGCAATTGTTTGCTTTCCCCCACATTCTCCATTTCCTTTGTTTACTCCTCTGCAGATTTTTCCTTCTTCATCAGTTCCTCTTCTTTTCACACTGCAGAGAACTCAATTCTAGTAGTGAGGAAAACTTGTGAAACAAATATTTGGATTGTATTCTAAATCAGTTGTCATTTGTTTTCTGTTTTCTCTGTTTACATTAGCTGGGCTTTGTTTGGAGAGGGGGTCACGCACTCAAGCCTTAGCATGTGAAACAAAACAGGGATGACTCCCCAGCAACATGATGTGCTCAAACCAAAGTGTTTGCTGTTAAAAGAGTCTAGCTTTGATAACAGAGTTTTTAACCATTTGATGCTTACTCTTTGAAAGAATTGGTTGCCAATTGCAACCAACTTTGTAATATAACAATGGTACAACTATTTGCCATTCTTGGAAATTTGAATCACCCCATAGATACTATTATAAATCTTACTTTCGTATAAGGAATATTTTGTAATATAAAATTTTTCTTGTCATAAAATTATCCATCTTTGATGGTTGCGTTATACTCCACTATAGAATGTAGCAACATGTATGCAATCACTATCCATTTGCTGGGGCAGCAGCAGCAAGTTATTCTGTTTCTTACTAACATAAACTCTGCTGCAATGAACATCTTTGTGAACAAAAACACCACCTGCATTTGTAACCCTTTCCATGGGATAGTCACCTTGAAGTGGAATTCTTTGGCCAAAGAACATGAACATTTTGAGGGCTGTTGGCACTTATTGCTGAGTTGTTTTCCAGAAAAGTTGCACTGTCTTACAACTCTATACCCACTACTCCTACCCCTGTCTGCAGCCTCCACACAAGCACTATAAAAATAAAATGTGAAATGCTTAGCATATGGTACTTGGCACCTAGTAGTGACTCAGTAAAAGGTAATTGATGATGTTGAGGTTGAACAAGCTTATTCTCACATTATCTCTTTGCAGAGGTGCAGGGCTTCTAAGCTCTTCTGGGTTGTACATCATCTGACATCCGGAATCACCTGTTTATGTCCCTTCTCACATGCAATGTGGAGGGACTGACTAGCTATGTGTGTGTGCGCTATATAGGGACTGATGAGCTAATGTGGCAAATTTCTTGAAACTGTCATTGGAAGGAAAATGGCCTAGTTTTACCTGCCCTGGATTTTCAATAGATGTCTAAGACTGTCGCTCAGCGGTTCTGAGCTCAGGCTGTACAATAGAATCATCTGGAAGCTCTGTAAACAATACCAGAGCATGGCCTTAGTTGGCTGAGGGTAGAGCCTAGACGTTGGCATTTAAAAAATTCTTCCCAGGTAATTCTAATATAAGCAAAGAATGAGAATCCTAACCCAAAAGATGAATCGTTTGGAAATTCCAGGCACCACGTGGCATCAACTGAGGGACTTACTTAAAAGCTTTCTGGTGTCTCTCAAAGATTAGCCTAAGACTATGGGATGAAACGCTTAGGGGCCTCAATCTTCAACATATTGGCAAGTACTTACTAAGGTCCTGCCTGCCTGAAAGGCCAGAGAGATCAACTCCTTCTAGAGAAGTATTTTTCTCTGCGTTTATAATCACTTGTGTAGTGCCCCCTGAGGGAGGAACTGGAGCTTCACATGGTTAATTAACTTGATCCCAATATGGTTAGCAAGAGGCCAACCTGGTACCTAAACCCAGACCCTAAACTGTATGGTCTCTCTACAGCACCATGTTGCCATTAAAAAAATTGCATTCATCTTTCTGTGTTCATGTAACTGATATTGATTTTATTTTTTGCTATGTGGGGCTAACTTGGTTCCTCATTTTCAAAGAAGCTTGCCTCTAAAAATGTCCGCTTGCTGCTAACAAACAATTGTATTTTGATCAGGTATTATGGGTGTGTTCTAGACATGGCCCAAGAGGAATGTATCTGTATCTAGTCCGCACTTTATAAATATTGATAAAGAATGGTACAAATGTTTTAAAGGAAACTTTATCTGAAGGAGTGTCTTGGAATTCAGCTGTTTCTTTTCATGTTTTTCAGACCTCCTACCCTGGCACTGAAATCCAAACAGCCAAGGTTGGGCCAAATCCCAGTGTTTGCTCATTAGTATAGCACCAGTAATCCTGTACCTGGTAGGATTCAGGGTAGGGTGATTCTGGTGGCTGCAGTTGGCACACAGGGTCATTGTCCCTGAGCTCTGATGAATATTTCATGACACAGTGGCTCCACAGAAGGAAGTACTGAGTTGCAGATCACTTTATGAACTCCTTTTATTCTAAGACTGTGAGAAGAAAAAGCCCATTTTATAGCAAGAGTAAAGGGAGGCAAAAATCCATAACTCCACTTGCCTGAGGACACACGGTCACACTGTCCAGGCCAGAAGGGAAATGTGTGCCTTGGATGGGCCCACTTTTAACTTCATTTTTTCCTCTATTAGTTGCTCGGTTTTTTTTTTTTTTTAAGATTTTTTTTTTTTTTAATGAGGACCATTTTTAAAGTCTTTATTGAATTTGTTACAATATTACTTCTGTTTTATGTCTTGGTATTTTTGGCCATGAGGCCTGTGGGATCTTAGCTCCCCAACCAGGGATCAAACCCACATCCCCTGCATTGCAAGCAAGGTGAAGTCTTAACCACTGGACTGCCGAGGAATTCCCTAGTTGAACATGTAAAAGTTGGGGATAAAGACATATGCAATCAACTGAATTGATTATAATAACAAAATTTAAAACAATTAAATTGACGAACATTAAGGAAATGGTTAAAGGAAAAATATGGTTGGCCTATTCATCCTATAAAATAATGTAAATATTGAACATAATAGTTAAAAATAATTTTTAATAGCTTGCAAAAATGCTTAAGCAATTGATATAAATGATTTTCCTTCTTCATTTTCCTGACCTCTAAGCCTGAACCACATGTGTGCGCTAAATTGCTTCAGTCATTTCTGACTCTTTGTGATCCCACGGACTGTAGCCCACCAAATTCCTCTGCCTATGTGTCCATGAGATTCTCCAGGCAAGAATACTGGTGTTTATGAACCACATGTGAGTCTGTGAGAAATGCAGACTCTTAGGCCCCAATCAAGCTCTGCTGAATCAGAATCTGCATTTTGATAACGTCTCCTGGTGATTCCCCACATTCACATTTGAGAAGCACTGATCTAAGTGAGGAGTTCTCCAAGACTCTGTCCTCAGACATCTTTACTCGGTTGTACCTGGAGTCAGAGATTCTAGCACCTGGTAGCATATTAAATTTCTGATTCCCTTTGTCTGTGAAAATGACCTCAGGGACTGGCATTTGTGTATTCACCTCAGGCATTCAAAAATCCCTACAAGATTGAGATCCATTGTCTATGATTTCCCTGTGATACAATTAGAAAATGCATGATACCAAAGAGCATATATCTTGTTCATTAATGATGTGAAAACTACATGGAGAAAAAAATTGAAAGAAAATATACCAAAATATTAACCGTGATGCAAATAGAAGTGATTTGGGGGGCCACGGGTTTCTTACATAGGTCTCTGTATAATGATCACTAACATCAGACCACAGTTTCAGATATGCAAGAGGGATACCTTTATTTTTATGTATTACAAATTAATTCCTACTGAGAGCCTCCATCTGCTTGTGGTGAAAACTTTTTAGTCAATTTAGAGAGATCTCTGCAAATCAGGTTGGCTCAGTCAAGCTGCCAATGCTCCATGACATCATTGTGCGAATACAAAATAGTACCCCTCCAGGCCAGCGCAGTGCCACGTCAGCACATGTGGTGTGATGGCAAAGCACAAACCAGTTTTGATCTCCACCTGCTCCCTAGGGTGTCTCTCTGCAATAAACAAAATGTGCCCCTGTGTGTGGTGGTGGTCCCAGGCTCTGCTAATTTAGGACCCCACTTCTTTAACATTTTAGGTAAATTCCAGGAAACTCTCATGGTGGCACTGGATTAGGAGCAGGGCAAAGAAGGCATGGAGTCCACATAGTCTTCATCAGTGACATCGTCCTTGCTAAGCCGCCCTGATTCCCATCTGACCTCCAACGGAGTTGCTTGACCAGACTGATGCCACAGTGTCCTTGCTGGTCCAAAACTTCTCCCAGTTGGATTCTCTCTCAGGGCTTCCAAGCCCTCCTGGGAAATATTCAGCTGCTCCGTGAATCTCTTCCCTGATGATGTGCCTGATAGCTCAGCAGGTAAAGAATTTGTCTGCAATGCAGGAGACACAGAAGACTCAGGTTTGATCCCTGGGTTGGGAAGATCTGCTGGAGGAGGAAATGGTAACCCACTCCAGTATTCTTGACTGAAAACTCCCATGGACAGAGGAGCCTGGTAGGCTACAGCCCAAAGAGTCACAAAGAGTTGGACACATCTGAGTGACTAAATATACCACAATCCTCACAGGAAACAGGAAACTTCTGAGGCCATCACAGTCCCAGGGGCCTGGATATGCCTGCCACCAGGCCCTACATTGCGTCTGGTGATGCCAAGTAACACCTGCAACCCTCTTAAGCTCCGCCCACATGCCCCAAACCCTCCCATGGGGTTTTGCCATTTACCCCTCCCTCGGACTGGCTAGGGGCTGGAGCCGGGATGGGTAGAAGACAGAAGCCTTTCTCAGGTTTGTTCTTCGAATTTCCATCCAGAGAATCTTGCTCCTTTGGGACAGGCAAATTGCTTCTTGGATCACCTTGCAGTCTTCCACATCTTTTGTTTATTCACGTACTCCTTGTTTATTCACGTACTCCTTGTCCTAGTCTAGGATTTACAAACCAAAATCCTAGGCCTTTCTTCTCCTTTTCTTCAGGTTCACCCCTCCCTAGCTCAGTGAGAGCCTTCCACTGAATAGGAGGAGGGAGAGAACTTTTAAGGAAACAAGGGAAAAACTGTTGATTAACATCTTAAAGTACTATCCTGCTAGGTGTTCATGTTTTTTACAACAAATAGAGCTGCAGGGAAATATTTTGCAGCAATTTTGTCTTTAATAGATAAGATTATACTTAATTTTTTACAGTCACTTTACTTCCTCTCTTATTCTCTTCCTGATAGAAAGACAGCCAGGGAATGCTCAGTCACGTCTTACTCTCTGTGACCCCGTGGACTGTAGCCCCCACCAGGCTCCTCTGTCCGTGGAGTTTTCCTGGCAATAACACTGAAGTGGGTTGCCATGCCCTCCTCCAGGGATCTTCCTGACCCAAGTATCCAACCCACATCTTTTGCATTTCCTGCATTGGAAGGCGGCTTCTTTACCAACTTTGCTGCCTGATGAGAAGACAGCCACTGGCTAATGCTTCTAGAAGGCTTATTCTTTGCTCTGCATGATTGAGGGCACTTTGTACGTATTACCTCATTTCATCCTTGCTGCGATATGAGCACAACCAATTTTGAGATGAGACACGCAGAAGTTAAGGTACTTGGTCAAGGCCTTGCACCTACTGACTGGTGAAGGACCTTCAGGATTCAAGTTCAGCAGCTTCTGAAGAGCCCAACATCATAGGATGAGAAGCCAAACTGTTCTCTGTTCTGACCTACATGCCTTGCTTTCAGGATCAAGATCAGAAGGTTCTGTTGGTCTATTTGAAGTTTAGAGGCAATAGCCTTTTCTCCCTCACAAATCTGTTGTGGATATTTATCTTTTGAAAAGTCATTGGTAATTGTGGCTGTGTTTTTGCAGGTGGTCTGACGTCTGTTTATTGAAGAGAAAGTCAAGGTTCGTGATGAAAACCTGACACTGGTTTTGGTTCATTCCTCAGAGGAAGCATAGTTTCTCACTAAGTGTTGTTGATCAAAATGGAACGAAGGCCGTAAAATTCAAAGCAGTGTTAGAAGCACAGCGTTTACTCCCGGGAGCTTGCAGATGTCCGTGGGACATTTAGGAGCAATAACTAGGGGACAGGAGAGCTTCAGGCTGCCTAATCTCACCTCACCTAGTGAACAGTTGATCCCAAGCTCACACACCCATGAAATCACAAACAGCCAGCAGCTGGGAAACAGTTCTGGGGGAAGAAAAGCAACTCTGGGGGCAAGTGTTCCCTCCCGGGTGCTTGGATGGATGCACACAAGTTTCTCCAGGTGTGAGGAAAAGGAAACTCTAAAGGAAAGACACAAACACAGGAAGCTGTATGCCCCACAGACCCAGAGACCTTTAAGCTCTTCACTAGCTGCAGTTAAACTTCCACACTGAAGCCCAAAAATGTCCTCGAATTTGACACTTGAGACTGGCCCCAGCCTGACAGGTAAAATTGTTCTTAACGGGGAGAACAAAAGGCCTGGGAGTGCAGTCTGCCCTTGAGCCACTAGGGGGCACACATGGCTTCTCTCAGCAGCAGAGGAGGAAGGGAAGGATCTGCATAATTGTGATGCGGTCCAGGGGGCATTCCGTGTGGTATCAGCGTGGTTAGACGCTCTCTGCGGGGAAGGAGAGAAGGGTAGGTGACCTGTCAAAGACTTAGTTATTTACATAGTAATACAATGTGTATTGCTGTTTAGTTGTTAAGTAGTGTCTGACTCTTTTCGACCCCATAGACTGTAGCCTTCCAGGCTCCTCTGTCCATGGGATTCTCCAGGCAAGAGTACTGGAGTGGGTTGCCATTCCTTTCTCCAGGGGACCGTCTCAACCCAGGGATAGAATCCAGGTCTCCTGCTTGGCAGGTGGATTCTTTACCACTGAGCCACCAGGGAAGCCCTGAACATGTATTGATCTTACATGGTAGACTAGCTGGTGGAAAGCTCTAGGGTGTGATACTCCTAGCAAATAACAGTTCCTTTCAAGGTAACTGACGTGTGAGTGTGTTGTGCACCATACAGGAGAGTACTATATGTGCACGCACTAACTGGACATGCTGACCAACTTCAATACATTAACACAGTGTGTAAATATTGCTTCAGGCTAGAAATTTTTGGGGTCCAAATCATGTCATCTTTTCAAAATACACCTGGAGAGAAAATGCTGCCCATATTTCAGAAAGCTTTTAAATTTCACTGAATAGTAGATTTTTACCCAAGCCTGCCCAAAGCTAGAAGGATATGAGTCACCAAATTGGGGATGCTGACCACAAGGAATGCTAGATCCCAGTCCCCCATCATCGCTTGTCCTGCCCTGGCCCCCTGCACAGGTCTGTGGCTCCAGCCAGAAGTTGCTGGTATTCCTCGGTCTCCGAGGGCCTGCCTCCTCCAGGTCTCCCAGCCGCTGTAATCTGCTCACTTCTCATATATTTTCTCGTATACTAAATAGAGAACCAACAAGAGCCTTCTTTATATTAGGGGTTATGAGACAAAAAGATCTGAATCATGAAGCCAGCATCCTCACTGGAGTTTGCCACCCTCAACTAATCAGCAGGAGGTAGGACCAAGGGCCGGAGAAGGCGATGGCACCCCACTCTAGTACTCTTGCCTGGAAAATCCCATGGACGGGGGAGCCTGGTAGGCTGCAGTCCATGGGGTCGCAAAGAGTCGGACGTGACTGAGCGACTTCACTTTCACGCATTGGAGAAGGAAATGGCAACCCACTCCAGTGTTCTTGCCTGGAGAATCCCAGGGACGGGGGAGCCTGGTGGGCTGCCGTCTATGGGGTCGCACAGAGTCGGACACGACTGAAGCAACTTAGCAGCAGCAGCAAGACCAAGGGCAAGAGTCCTAGTAGCGAAGGGATGGTAAATTTGCTCCCTGTGGGCCAGGCTACTGGGTTTGATCCTTTCAGTTCCACTATCTCATTTAATCTTCGTACCACTCTAACTTTTCTGTTATTATCTCCATTTTACAGATAAGGAAACTAAGGATCAGAGAAGCTAAGTACTTTCTAATGTTCATACGGATCTGGGCTCTGAACTAGCATATATATTTCAGTCCTGGCTTCAGTGTCACTGTTTGCTTTACCAGAACCACCTGAGGACTTCTCTATTTTCCTGGTTCTCCATGTAACTGAAGATCCTATATTGGCAATACCAATGTGAGTGATGATGATAATGATGATGATGATATTAGCTAACTTTTATTGACCAAGCAATGTGCTAAGATTTTCTCATAGCTCAGATGGTAAAATCCGCCTGCAATGCAGGAGACCTGAGTTTGATTCCTGGGTCCAGAAGATCCCCTGCAGAAGGAAATGGCAACCCACTCCATTATTCTTGCCTAAAAAATCCCGTGGCAGAGGAGCCTGTTGGGCTACAGTCCATGGGGTCTCATCTCAAGAGTCAGATATGACTTAGCCACTAAACCATCACAATGTGCTAAGCATCAAATCTTCAATTCTCACAATGACTTTACACTGAAATTAGTATTATCGTCATTGTTTCAGAGACGAGGTACCTGAAGCTTAGGAATTTTAAGATACTTGCACAAGGTCACACTACCTATAGGTAGAAGAGAGAGCCTGGATTTGAACCCAAGTCTGCCTCTAAGCTCAGATATTTAAACCACTGTGCTTTCCTGTGTATCCTGAGAATACTAAGTGAATGGAAACATACTCAGGCTGTACAATTATTCAGAAGATCTTTTAAAAATCTAAAATAGTACTTAGCGAAAAGGGGAACTTTCATGTCTTTATGTGGCATGCTATAATGATGCAGCTGGAAAAAAGTGCTTACATGCTAAAACAGGAAACTTTCTAACTTTCTCTGCTTAGAAAAATAATCAACTATAATTATTTTCATTTATTCTGTTCTTGAATTGAAAATTTTTGGAGTCTGGCTTTAATTGCATAGAAAGTCAGCCTGAGCTGTTATTGTTTGCCAGGAGCCTCTATCATCATTTCTAACACCAGTTGATGGGCTCACTAGGATCTAGGGCATCAAGTTCATTGGTGTTTCTGGTTCAGTGAAGGCCTTAAGTAATCAAGGACAAAGGAATGAATGGCTATTATGTTGTCAACTACTAGCATCTGGCTATAAAACAATGAAAAGGAAATGGCAACCCACTCCAGTAACCTTGCCTGGAGAATCCCATGGACAAAGGAGCCTGGTGGGCTACAGTCCATGGATTGCATAGAATAGGACACGACTGAGTGACTAACACACACACATACATAAAACAATGAATAATAGGGAGTGACCCAAGGCAAGTGGAAGTAAGGTTAACAATGAACTTGAGTTAATAGTCTTGACACACTGAACCTGAGTCCATTGGTCTGCTATTCTACCTGCAATACTGGGGACGAAGTAGAGGAGTCCCTTCTTATCCACACCTTGTAAAGGGTCAGGTATCAAACTGGATCTCAAAACTCATCAATACTCCCTGAAGCAGTATTTTTTTAACTCAGGGTGTGAGTATTTCCCTAACAATATTTCAAAGAGCAAATAAAAGGATGAGTTCATCAATGAGGGTCAGATGGGTATTACCTGAATATCTGGGATACCAGTAGTTCTACTATTTGGTGAGTGAACACTGAGGATGATTTGATAAGCAGATAGGCATTGAACAGGATGGAGGTGCGTGGCCACTGCCCCAAGGCAACAGCCCAAGGAAGAGGACTCGCTTTAATTCCCTAGGTGGCAGCAGCCAACAAGGATTTAGAAGTCTCCAAGGGTGGGGCATCTCAGGGAAAGAAAGAGACTTGAAGAGAGGCTGGATTTAATACTCGGTTCAAGATTCTGAGGAGGGTGGTGAAGGATGTGGGAATGGGAGGCAGTGTAGTACAGAGTGGAGCTGGAATCAGGAAGCCTGCCTCTACATTCAGCTCTGTCACTGGCTGGTCATGGGACCTGGGGCATGACCTCCCCCACCCAATCATTTTTCTCATCTTCACCTCCATCCAATAAGTAGGGTTGGATGAGGTCATCTCTAAGTACCTTTAGATATTATATGACTCACAATTTGATGATGGCCCTGGCATTTTTTATTAAATTCTTTATGATAAAAGAACTTGATTACATTGGAGGGAGTTATGGAGGGAAGGTGTATGTTCTGGAGAGATGCATTATGCCATTGTATTTTTAATAGTGTTCTATGTCCAGGGTACATGCTGACCTTCACAAACCAGGACACTGTTGCTATCCTACCATTGGTGAAGGTGTTTTGTGTGTGTGTGTGGGTGTGGGTGTGTGTGTGTGTGGTTGGGTGACATAATGTGATCCATCTATTGCTCCCTCTCAACTGAAACTTTTTGTAGTTTTCCAGAAGCTGTGCCCAAAGGGATGGAGCTTTTTACAATAATACTGCCTTCCAGCTGACTGAACTGTGCCATGATTGTTTTAATTTCTGTTTTTTTCGTTGTGCCAGGCACTGTGCTAAGCCCTGCATATATTTCACATACCTGTATCTCTTTATTCTAATTCAAATAGCTTTTTAAAACAATTATTTATTTTTTTATTGAAGGATAATTTCTTTAAAGAATTTTGCTGTTTTCTGTCAAACCTCAACATGAATCATCCATAGGTATACATATATCCCCTCCCTTTTGAAACTCCCTCCCATCTCTCTCCCCATTCCACCCCTCTAGGTTGATACAGAGCCCCTATTTGAGTTTCCTGAGCCATACAGCAAATTCCCGTTGGCTATCTATTTTACTTACGGTAATGTAAGTCTCCATGTTACTCTTTCCATACATCTCACCCTCTCCTCCTCTCTCCCTATGCCCATAAGTCTATTTTCTATGTCTGTTTCTCCATTGCTGCCCTGTAAATAAATTATTCAGTACCATTTTTCTAGATTTCAGGTATATGCATTAGAATACGATATTTATCTTTCTCTTTCTGACTCACTTCACTCTGTATAATAGTTTCTAGGTTCATCTACCTCATTAGAACTGACTCAAATACATTCCTTTTTATGGTTGAGCAATATTCCACTGTGTATATGTACCACAACTTCTTTATCCATTCATTTGTCAAAGGGCAATACGTTGCTTCCATGTTCTAGCTGTTGTAAATAGTGCTGCAATGAACAAGGGGATACACGTGTCTTTTTCAATTTTGGTTTCCTCAGGGTATCTGCCTAGCAGTGGGATTGCTGAATCGTATCGTAGTTTTATTCCCAGTTTTTTAAGGAATCTCCATACCATCTTCCATAGTGGCTATATCAATTCACATTCCCACCAACAGTGAAAGAGTGTTCCCTTTTCTGCACACCCTCTCCAGCATTTATTGTTTGTAGACTTTTTGATGATGGCCATTCTGAGCAGTGTGAGGTGATATCTCATTGTGGTTTTGATTTGTTTTTCTCTAATAATGAGCAATATTGAGCATCTTTTCATGTGTTTGTTAGCCATCTGTATGTCTTCTTTGGAGAAATGTCTGTTTAGGTCTTTTCCCACTTTTTGATTGGGTTGTTTATTTTTCTGGTATTGAGTTATATGAGCTGCTTGTATATTTTGGAAATTAATCCTTCACCAGTTGTTTCATTTGCTATTATTTTCTCCCATTCTGAGGGTTGTCTGTTCACCTTGCTTATAGTTTCCTTTGCTGTGAAAAAAAACTTTTAAATTTAATCAGGTCCCACTTGATTACTTTTGTTTTTATTTCTGTTACTCTAGGAGGTGGGTCATAGAGGATCTTGCTTTGATTTATGTCATCAAGTGTTCTGCCTATGTTTTCCTCTAAGAGTTTTATATTTTCTGGTCTTACATTTAGGTCTTTAATCCATTTTGAGTTTATCTTTGTGTATGGTGTTAGGAAGTGTTCTAAGTTCATTCCTTTACATGTAGCTGTCCAGTTTTCCCAGCACCATTTATTAAGAGGCTGTCTTTGCCCTATTGTGTATTCTTGCCTCCTTTGTGAAAAATAAGGTACCCATAGGTGCATGGGCTTATTTCTGGGCTTTCTATCTTGTTCCATTGGTCTATGTTTCTGTTCTTGTGCCAGTACCATACTGTCTTGATGACTGTAGCTTTGTAGTATAATCTGAAGTCAGGATGGTTGATTCCCCCAGCTCCATTCTTCTTTCTCAAGACTGCTTTGGCTATTCAGAGTCTGTGTTTCCATAAGAATTTTAAAATTTTTTGTTCTAGTTCTGTGAAAAATGTCATTGGTAGTTTGATAGGGATCACATTGAATCTGTAGATTGTGTTTGGTAGTTTTGATTCTTCTTACCCAGGAAAATAGAATATCTCTCCATCTGTTTATGTCATCTTTGATTTCTTTCATTCAGTTCAGTTCAGTTGCTCAGTCGTGTCTGACTCTTTACAGCCCCATGAACAGCAGCACATCAGGCCTCCCTGTCCATCACCAACTCCCAAAGTCTATCCAAACTCATGTCCATTGAGTAGGTGATGCCATCCAACCATCTCATCCTCTGTCATCATCTCCTCCTGCCCTCAATCTTTCCCAGCAGTGTCTTATAATTTTTTATGTACAGTTCTTTTGTCTCCTTAGGTAGGTTAATTCCTAGATATTTCTTTTTGTTGCAATGGTGAATGGGATTGATTGATTCCTCAATTTCTCTTTCTGATTTTTCATTGTTAGTATATAGAAATGCAAATTATTTCTGTGTATTGATTTTGTATCCTGCAACTTGGCTAAATTCACTGATTAGCTCTAGTAATTTTCTGATACTATCTTTAGGGTTTTCTATGTACAGTATCATGTCATCTGCAAACAGTGAGAGCTTTCTTTCTCACTGAAGAAAGAAAAGAAACTCACAAGAAGAAAAAAAACTTCTTTTCCGATCTGGATTCCTTTTATTTCTTTTTCTTCTCTGATTGCTATAGCTAGGACTTCCAGAACTATGTTGAATAATAGTGGTGAAAGTGGATACCCTTATCTTGCTCCTGATCTTAGAGGGAATGCTTTCCATTTTTCACCACTGAGAATAATGTTTGCTGTAGGCTTATCATATATGGCCTTTACTATGTTGAGGTAGTTTCCTTCTATGCCCATTTTTTGAAGAGTTTTAATCATAAATGGGTGCTGAATTTTGTCAAAGGTTTTTTCTGCATCTATTGAGTTGTCATATGGATTTTACCTTTCAGTTTGTTAATATGGTCTGTCACATTAATTGATTTGCATATTTTGAAAAATCCTTGCATTCCTGGAATAAACCCAACTTGGTCATAGTGTATGAGCTTTTTGATGTGTTGCTGAATTCTGCTGGCTAAAATTTTGTTGAGGATTTTTGCATATATGTTCATCAGTGATATTGGCCTGTAGTTTTCTTTTTTTTTATGTTGTCTTTGTCTGGTTTTGGTATCAGGGTGATGGTGGCCTCATAGAACGAGTTTGGAAGTGTTCCTTCCTCTGCAATTTTTTGAAACAGTTAGACAGATAGGCATTAGCTCTTCTCTAAATGTTTGATAGAATTCTCCTGTGAAGCCATCTGGTCCTGGGCTTTTTGTTTTTTGGGAGATTTTTGATCACAGCATCAATTTCAGTGCTTGTAATTGGGTTGTTCATGATTTCTCTTTCTTCCTGGTTCAGTCTCGGAAGATTGAACTTTTCTAAGAATCTGTCCGTTTCTTCCAGTTTATCCATTTTATTGCCATATAGTTGTTCATAATAGTCTCTTATAACCCTTTGTATTTCTGCATTGTCTGTTGTAACCTCTACTTTTTCATTTCTAATTTTGTTGATTCGATTCTTCTCTCTTTTTTTTCTTGAGGAGTCTAGTTAAATGTTTGTCAGTTTTGTTTATCTTCTCAAAGAACCAGCTTTTAGTTTTATTAATCTTTACTATTGTTTCTGGGCTTCCCTGGTGGCTCAGAGATTAAAGCATCTGCCTGGAATGTGGGAGACCTGGGTTCGATCCCTGGGTCAGAAAGATCCCCTGGAGAAGGAAATGGCAACCCACTCCAGTACTCTTGCCTGGAGAATCCCATGGAAGGAGGAGCCTGGTAGGCTACAGTTCATGGGGTTGCAAAGAGTCAGACACGACTGAGTGACTTCACTCACCTCACTCACTATTGTTTCTTTCATTTCTTTTTCATTTATTTCTTTCCTTCTGCTAATTTTTTTTGTTGTTGTTCTTCTTTTCCCAGTTGTTTTAGGTGTAAAGTTAGGTTGTCTGCTCTGTCTTTCTTATTTCTTCAGGTAGGATTGTATTGCTATAAACTTCCCTTTTAGAACTACTTTTGCTGCATCCCACAGGTCATGTTTTCATTGTCATTTGTTTCTAGAAATCTTTTATTCCCCTTTTGATTTCTTCAGCAACCTGTTACTTAGAAACCTTTTGTTTAGTCTCCATGTGTTTGTGTTTCTTATACTTTTTTTTCTTGTAATTGATATCTAGTTTCATAGCATTGTGGTTGGAGAAGATGCTTGATATGATTTCAATTTTCTTAAATTTACTGAGGTTTGATTTGTGACCCAAGATGTGGTCTATCCTGAAGAATGTTCCATGGGCACTTGAGAAGGTGTATGCTTCTGCATTAGGATGGACTGTCCTGAAGTATCAATGAGATCCATCTCATCTAATGTATCATTTAAGACTCGTGTTTCCCTATTAATTTTCTGTCTTGATGATCTGTCTATTGGTGTGAGGGGAGGTGTTAAAATCTACTACTATTATTGTGTTACTTTCAATTTCTCCTTTTATGTCTGTTAGTGTTTGTCTTATGTATTGAGGTGCTCCTAGGTGGGGTGCATAGATATTTACAATTGCTATGTCTTCCTCCTGGATTGATCCCTTGATCACTATATAGTATCCTCCCTTATCTCTTGTAATCTTCTTTATTTTAAGGTCTATTTTGTATGATATGAGGATTGCTACTCCAGCTTTCTTTTGCTTCCCATTTGCGTGGAATATATTTATCCACCCTCTCATTTTCAGTCTATATGTGTCTTGAGGTCTGAAGTGGGTTTCTTGTAGACAGCATATATATGGGTCTTGTTTTTGTATCCATTCAGCCAGTCTATGTCTTTTGGTTGGGACATTTAATTACATTTAAAGTAATTATTGATATATATGTTCCTATTGCCATTTTCTAATTGTTTGGGGTTGATTTTGTAGATCTTTTTTCTTCTCTCATATTTCTTGACTATATAAGTCCATTTAACATTTGTTGTAAAGCTGATTTGCTGGTACTGAATTCTTTTAACTTTTGCTTGTCTGAAAAGCTTTTTATTTCTCCATAAATTCTGAATGAGATCCTTATTGGGTGCAGTAATCTTGGTTGTAGATTTTTTCCTTTTAGTACTTTAAATATATCCTGCCATTCCCTTCTGGCCTGCAGAGTTTCTGCTGAAAGATCAGCTGTTAAGTATACGGGGTTTCCCTTGTGTGTTACTTGTTGCTTCTCCCTTGCTGCTTTTAGTATTCTTTCTTTGTGTTTAGTCTTCATTAGTTCGATTAGTATGTGGCTTGGTGTGTTTCTCCTTGGGTTTATCCTATGTGGGACTCTATGTGCCTCTTGGACTTGATTGACTATTTCCTTTTCCATGTTAGGGAAATTTTCAACTATAACCTCTTCAAATATTTTCTCATACCCTTTCTTTTTCTCTTCTTATTCTGGGACCCCTATAATTCAAGTGTTGGTGTGTTTGATATTGTTAGAGGTCTCTGAGACTATCCTCAGTTCTTTTCATTCTTTTTTCTTTATTCTGCTCTTCAGAAGTTATTTCCACCATTTTGCCTTCTAGCTCACTGATTCATTCTTCTGCTTCAGATATTCTGCTATTGATTCCTTCTGGAGTATTTTTAATTTCAGTAATTGTGTTGTTTGTCTCTGTATGTTTATTCTTTAATTGTCCGAGGTCTTTGTTAATTGATTCTTGCATTTTCTCCATTTTGTTTTCAAGATTTTTGATCATCTTTACTATTATTATTATGAATTCTCTTTCAGGCAGTTTGCCTATTTCCTCTTCATTTATTTGGACTTCTGTGTTTCTGGTTTGTTCCTTCATTTGTGCAGTATTTCTCTGCCTTTACACTATTTTTTTTTTAAGTTATCGTGTTTGAGGTCTCCTTTTCCTAGGCTTCAAGGAAAGTTGAATTCTTTCCTTGAAGAATGTTGAATTCTTTCTCCTTTTTGGTTTCTGCCCTCCTAAGGTTGGTCCAGTGGTTTGTGTGAGCTTTATATAGGGTGAGGTTTGTGCTGAGTTTGTATTCGTTTGTTTGTTTTTCCTCCAATGAGCAAGGCTGAGTGAGGTGGTAATCCTGTCTGCTGAGGACTGGGTTTGTATTTTTGTTTTGTTTGTTGTTTAAATGAGGCATCCTGCACAGGGTGCTACTGGTGGTTGGGTGCTGCTGGGTCTTGTATTCAAGTGGTTTCCTTGGTGTGAGTTCTCACTAGTTGATGCTCCCTAGGGTTAGTTCTCTGGTAGAGCTAACTAACTAGGGTTAGTTCTCTTGTAGGGTTAGTTCTTGGAGTCAGTGCTCCCACTCCAAAGGCTCAGGGCTTGATCTCTGGTCAGGAACAAAGATTCCACAAGTGGTTTGTTATGGCATTAAGTGAGATTAAAACAAATATCCAAAAACAAGAAACCAAAGATGAATCCCAGACAAATGGCAGTTACAAAATCAGGCCAATAATAATTAAAATAATGGAATATACACATATACATATAAACCCATGAGCAAAGTGAAAACAATCCAGCAAACATAAAATACAGCTAGATTGACCTGGCGAACAAAGGAAATCAAAATTATATTTACCAGTTAAGAACAAACTGGAAAACAAAACTAAAGTAAAGTGTCAAGTGAGGACTAGAGGAATGAAAACAAAATGAACAAATATGTTGAGAGGAAGGGAAAGAAAGAAAAGAAACAAAGTAAAGTTAAATAGAGGTAGATGAAGACGACTCAGTTCAGTGCAGTTCAGTCGCTCAGTCGTGTCCGAATCTTTGCGACACCATGAATCGCAGCACGCCAGGCCTCCCTGTCCGTCACCAACTCCCGGAGTTCACTCAGATTCATGTCCATAGAGTCCGTGATGCCATCCAGCCATCTCATCCTCTGTCGTCCCCTTCTCCTCCTGCCCCCAATCCCTCCCAGCATCAAAGTCTTTTCCAATGAGTCAACTCTTTACATGAGGTGGCCAAAGTACTGGAGCTTCAGCTTTAGCATCATTCCTTCCAAAGAAATCCCAGGATTGATCTCCTTCAGAATGGACTGGTTGGATCTCCTTGCAGTCCAAGGGACTCTCAAGAGTCTTCTCCAACACCACAGTTCAAAAGCATCAATTCTTCGGCGCTCAGCCTTCTTCACAGTCCAACTCTCACATCCATACATGACCACAAGAAAACCATAGCCTTGACTAGACGGACCTTAGTCGGTAAAGTAATGTCTCTGCTTTTGACTATGCTATCTAGGTTGGTCATAACTTTCCTTCCAAGGAGTAAGCATCTTTTAATTTCATGGCTGCAATCACCATCTGCAGTGATATACATTAAAGATTAACTGCAAGGGAAAAAGAACAGTAGGAAAGGCAAACAAAGGGATAAATGTAGAAAAATATAATAGGTTTCTAAAAATTAAAATTATAAAAAATAGATTAAAAAATGGAAGAAGAAAGAAAAAAGAGGAAAAAAAGGAAAACTCCACAGAACTGCAAAAGCCCAATGTAGAAGCAGAGATTTATAACAACAATAGAAAGTGTGATTGACTATACACAAATACATAGAAACCCATAAGCAAAATCAAAATAGTCCAACAAAAATAAAGTACAATAGATTGACCCTGTGAACAAAGGAAGCCAAAAATTATACCTACCAGAACAAAACTAATTAAAGCATAAACTGGAAAATAAAACTAAAGCAAGGTGCCAAATGGGGAATAAGGTAATGAAAATAAAGCTAACATATGTTGAGAGGAAAAGAGAGAAAGAAAAGAAAGAAAGAAGAGATATGCAAAGTTAAACAGAGGTAGATAAAGATTTATATACATTAAAGATTAACTACAAGGGGAAAAGAATGGTAGGAAAAACAGAGGAATAAGTCTAGAAAAAAATAATAATAGATTTAAAAATTAAAATTAAAAAAAGAGAAAAGAAAGAGAGAAAAACTCCACAGAACTGCAAAAGCCCAACATAGAGGCAGAGGTTTGTGACAACAATAAAAAATGTGACTGAGAAAAAATAAAAAAAACTTAAAAGCTTAATTGCATTTTCAAAGTGCCAATAAAACTGACAACTACAACAGAGGGGGGAAAAAAGGAAAACAGAAAAAAATTCCGAAAGAATCTAGAGAACAAGTCAAAACATAAGAATAATAAATGTTTTTCTTGAGTCACTGCTGTCAGAGTCCTTTCCTTTACTGGTAGTCACAGTCCACCTCACCTCCCTAGGATGCCCTCCAGCACTCTGCTGAACTCTGGACCTGCTGTGGGGCAGCTCAGATTCTAATCTGATTCTACTCTTGTGTGTTCTTGCCTCCAATGTCCACAGCTATCAGAGCTAGTGCGTTTTCTTCTGTGGGAGCTCTAGATGGCCTTTTATATATTCCATAGACACCGAGTCTGCTTAGTTGATGGTGTGGATTTAATCTGCAGCTTGTACAGCTGGTGGGAAGGTTTTGGGTCTTCTTCCTTAGCCACACTGCCCTTGGGTTTCAATTGTGGTTTTATTTCCACCTCTACTTATGGGTTGTCCATGGAGGGCTTGGGTTTGCCCCGAGAAGGCCAAATGTGGAGGTGGTGCAGCTGCTTGGGTCGCAGGGGTTCTGGCAGCACCAGGTACTCAGGGGCGTTGGTGGCTAGGGCAGCAGGAAATAATATATCCTAGAAGGGGATCCCTAGTGGCTCAGATGGTAAAGAATCTGCCTGCAGTGCAGGAGACCTGGGTTCAATTCCTGGGTTGGGAAGATCCTCTGGAGAAGGGCATGGCAACCTACTCTAGTATTCTTGCCTGGAGAATCCCATGGACAGAGGAGGCTGGAGGGCTGCAGTCCGTGGGGTTGCAAAGAGTTGGACACAACTGAGTGACTAAGCACCACACAGAAGGGTATGGCAACCAGTATTGGCCAATACGCTCCAGTATTCTTGCCTGGAGGACCCCCTTTCTGACAGAGAAGCCTGACAGGCCACAGTCTACAGGGTCACAAAGAGTCGGACACGACCGAAGTGACCCTGCAGGCATAGATGCAAGACTTCTTGCCTGTGGAAGCTCTGCTCCAGTGAGAGTTGAGTGTGAAGGTGGTGCAACTGCCTGGCTTGTAGGGACCCTGGCGGTGCCAAGTGTGCAGGGGCATGGACTGCCTCGGTCACAGGAGTTATGCCCTATCAGAGTCTTTTTTCGAGCCTCTTATAACTGGTGATCAGAATGCCTCTTTGGTCAGTCTTTCTCTGTAGCTCTGCCTGTTCAGGCACTTAGAGGACTCCTTGCCTGGGGTCCTTCTCTATTGTTCAGCATGTCAGGCACTTAAAGGGGTTAATGGCAGGCATTTGACGGGCCAGCCTCTCTATTGTTCAGCTGCTCATGCTGGCGTGTGGGCAGAGAGAGGCTATGGTGATGGCTCCACCCTCTATGCATGACTCAGCAGTATCGCCTTGCTTCCATGGCTGCCTGGCTTTCCTCCACCAGCATTTCCCACCACGATCTCCTCCCTCACATCCCTTCAATCTGTCTCTCCGCAGTCAACAGCAGCCCTCACCCTGAGATTCCTCCACAATCCCTAAACTCCAGCTCCCGGCCGCTGCCCCTTCCAGGAGACCAGTGTTCCTATCCAGGGTATGTATGGCTGTGGCAAGGACTGTCTGATTCTCATTCCATTTAGGCGGCCATAGATCAGCTGTTTCACTCTCTGCCTTGGATGTTTCTCCTCTGACTCAGACAATTGCCCCGCTGTGGGGACCAGACCCCTGCTTCAGTTCCTTCACCCGCTGAGGGCAGGTCCAGTCCTACTAACACTCCCATTTCCCCCCCGCCCCTAGTTCCTTCATCCTACTGAGTTTTGAATGGTTCTATATATTCTTTGCTGCTGGTCAGGTACTCCTGTCCACTCTCAGCTGGTGTTCTGCATGCACTTCTGTGTCTGAAGGTGTATTCCTGATGTTTCCTTGGAGAAAGATGAACTCCACGTCCACCTACTCCTCTGCCATCTTGTTCTCCATCCCTCTCAAGTGGATTTTAATTATCCTTGTTGAAGCAAATCAACCTCTGAAGCCAAATTCACCTTAATAAGAGCTATTATGCACAGAGCTTATTGTGTCTCAGGCACTATGCTATGTGATTTACAGATGTTATTTGATTTAGCCCTCAGGATAATTCTGTGGATTAGTACTAGTACTTAGTATTATTTGTAAATGAAACCTGGGGCACAGAGAGGTTTAACAACTTGCCTCAGTTCAGTTCAGTTCAGTTGCTCAGTCATGTCCAACTCTGTGACCCCATGAACTGCAGCACACCAGGCCTCCCTGTCCATCATCAACTCCCGGAGTTCACTCAGACTCACGTCCATAGAGTCAGTGATGCCATCCAGCCATCTCATCCTCTGTCGTCCCCTTCTCCTCCTGCCCCCAATCCCTCCCAGCATCAGAGTCTTTTCCAATGAGTCAACTCTTTGCATGAGGTGGCCAAAGTACTGGAGTTTCAGCTTTAGCATCATTCCTTCCAAAGAAATCCCAGGGCTGATCTCCTTCAGAATGGACTTGTTGGATCTCCTTGCAGTCCAAGGGACTCTCAAGAGTCTTCTCCAACACCACAGTTCAATAGCATTAATTCTTCGGCGCTCAGCTTTCTTCACAGTCCAACTCTCACATCCATACATGACCACTGGAAAAACCATAGCCTTGACTAGCGGACCTTTGTTGGAAAAGTAATGTCTCTGCTTTGGAATATGTTACCTAGGTTGGTCATAACTTTTCTTCCAAGGAGTAAGCATCTTTTAATTTCATGGCTGCAATCACCATCTGCAGTGATTTTGGAGCCCCCCAAAATAAAGTCTGACACTGTTTCCACTGTTTCCCATCTATTTCCCATGAAGTGATGGGACCAGATGCTATGATCTTCGTTTTCTGAATATTGAGCTTTAAGCCAACTTTTTCACTCTCCTCTTTCACTTTCATCAAGAGGCTTTTGAGTTCCTCTTCACTTTCTGCCATAAGGGTGGTGTCATCTGCATATCTGAGGTTATTGATATTTCTCCCGGCACTCTTGATTCCAGCTTGTGCTTCTTCCAGCCCCACGTTTCTCATGATGTACTCTGCATAGAAGTTAAATAAGCAGGGTGACAATATACAGCCTTGACACACTCCTTTTCCAAATTGGAACCAGTCTGTCATTCCATGTCCAGTTCTAATTGTTGCTTCTTGACCTGCATACAGATTTCTCAAGAGGCAGGTCAGGTGGTCTGGTATTCCCATCTCTTTCAGAATTTTCCACAGTTTATTGTGATCCACACAAAGGCTTTGGCATAGTCAATAAAGCAGAAATAGATGTTTTCTGGAACTCTCTTGCTTTTTCCATGATCCAGCGGATGTTGGCAATTTGATCTCTGGTTCCTCTGCCTTTTCTAAAACCAGCTTGAACATCAGGAAGTTCAGGGTTCACCTAATGCTGAAGCCTGGCTTGGAGAATTTTGAGCATCACTTTACTAGCGTGTGAGATGAGTGCAGTTGTGCAGTAGTGTGAGCATTCTTTGGCATTGCCTTTCTTTGGGATTGGAATGAAAACTGACCTTTTCCAGTCCTGTGGCCACTGCTGAGTTTCCCAAATTTGCTGGCATATTGAGTGCAGCACTTTCACAGCATCATCTTCCAGGATTTGAAATAGCTCCACTGGAATTCCATCACCTCCACTAGCTTTGTTCATAGTGATGCTTTCTAAGGCCCACTTGACTTCACATTCCAGGATGTCTGGCTCTACGTGAGTGATCACACCATTGTGATTGTCTTGGTCTTGAAGGTCTTAGTTGTACAGTTCTTCTGTGTATTCTTGCCACCTCTTCTTAATATCTTCTGCTTCTGTAAGGTCCATACCATTTCTGTCCTTTCTCGAGCCCATCTTTGCATGAAATGTTCCCTTGGTATCTCTAATTTTCTTGAAGAGATCTCTAGTCTTTCCCATTCTATTGTTTTCCTCGATTTCTTTGCATTGATCGCTGAAGAAGGCTTTCTTATCTTTTCTTGCTATTTTTTGGAACTCTGCATTCAGATGCTTATATCTTTCCTTTTCTCCTTTGCTTTTCACTTCTGTTCTTTCCACAGCTATTTGTAAGGCCTCCCCACACAGCCATTTTGCTTTTTTGCATTTCTTTTCCATGGGGATGGTCTTGATCCCTGTCTCCTGTACAATGTCACGAACCTCATTCCATAGTTCATCAGGCACTCTATCTATCAGACCTAGTCCCTTAAATCTATTTCTCAGTTCCACTGTATAATCATAAGGGGTTTGATTTAGGTCATACCTGAATGGTCTAGTGGTTTTCCCTACTTTAGTGTGACACAACTAATCCATAGCAGAACCCCTGCAGCCTGGCTCTAAGTTTCCCCAAGACACCATGCCGAAAACAAGGCTAGGGAGATAGTGTGGATTGCTTCCATTTTTCTTCCACTAGATTATAAGTAGAGTGTTTTCCAACTTGATTACTTATTACAGAGACATTCTGATTTAATTTTGTTCTCTTCCTAGGATTTATAATTTGGGAATGCAGTCATAATAACAAATCCTACCACCACCCTGAAAGATGCGACTAAATGTCTTTCTCTGCCCCTCTGAGTGTGTGTGTGTGTGTGTGTGTGTGTGTGTGTGTGTGTGCCTGCGTCTGTGTCTGTATGAGACTGGAAAGGATGTAGTTGTTAGAAGAAGAAGAAATGACATTTGGAGAAAAAAGGCAGATGCTTTTTGGCTGCACAACTGTCTGAAGGAGGGAGCTATAAGGGTTCATGAAAAGACATCCAGGGCTTGCATGAGTCCTTTACAGCAGGGAGCAGAGATGGGAAATGGTGAAGACACTGTCTGAAGTGACAGGAATGCCAACTATGGTGTCAAAATTAAGCCCAGTTGCTATTGAAGGAATGTAGCTGGAATCCAGGGTCACACTGGAAGAGCCCCATGATTTTCCATGTCTAGGGGGCTGAGCATACTACACTTCTAAGGCTTTTAGTCATTTTAATCCTGACTGCAGGATGATTAGTCCACTAGATGCTGTGGCTGCTGTTTAGTCATTAAGCTATAACTCTTTGCAACTCCATGGACTGTAGCCCACCAGGCTCCTCTGTTGATAGGGTTTCCCAGGCAAGAATACTGGAGGGGGTTGTCATTTCCTTCTCCAGGGCATCTTCCTGACCCAGGGATTCAACCTGCATCTCCTGCTTGGCAGGCAGATTCTTTACCACTGAGCCACCTGAGAAGCATTGATCCATTTTGTAGGTGTCTCTGATTCACTATCCTTTGGAGGGATTCCATTTTTGAGATGGTTTTGGAGTGGTCAGGTTGTTGGTGTGTAGCTCACCCCAGCCCCATAGGACCAGGCAACTAGCTCAGCATCTGGTTGAGTTGCCTCTCCTCTTTGTCCTGTCTCCTTTACCTATGAGCAGACACAAGTGTTTCTGTGGTGTCTGTCTGGAGCCAAGGTGACTGTAGAATATGTCTTCAAACATGTTTTGTCCAGTATTTATGCATCTCTGAGGTGTCTTAAATCCAGTCTTAGAGTCAAATTGGCCATTGACTTCAATCGCCCCAAAAGGAGGACTGGCTGAGCAGCCAAAGGCTTTCATTCCTGGAATTGAAATCCCAATCAATCTCTTCCTCAGGAAAGAAACAAGCATAGGTCAATTTCATGACTGTGAGAGTTTGCTACTTACATGATACTGTTTGGAGCACAGTGTCCAGTGATTCTTGGCAAGTCTCAAAGTTTTTCTCTAGCATTCCAGTATTTGGGTTTCAACTGTATTAAGACTGAAGGCTCATGTATGTGCTTCCTAAACAGAGCCTCTCCCAGAGCTGTTTCTTGGAGGATGACAATACAAAGACATATTAATCACAGGAGCACCAGTACTTCCAGAAAGGAATAGAGCTGAGTAGAAGTCACCATTTATGATCCTTCCTGGACTCCCCCATGTCTTGTCACTACTCTGAACCTTTTGCTTGGGAAGGAGATATTGAAAGGTTTCTGTTGATTTCTTTTCTCCTTCCTGAGGGGAACCTCTGGAGCTGTGGGGAAAACTGACTCCCCTTCTTTCCTCTAAGAGAGATCACC
Source organism: Ovis aries (assembly GCF_016772045.2). Lineage (NCBI taxonomy): Eukaryota > Metazoa > Chordata > Mammalia > Artiodactyla > Bovidae > Ovis > Ovis aries. Next base: position 217,328,833 of record NC_056054.1, read on the forward strand.
CAACTTTCACCCTAAATAAGACATCTTGATTTATACAAGGTGCTTTGGAATGCTTGACAGAGAAACCTGATTATTTTATCGTTTGTTATTCTGAACTTTTGGGGCTGTTCCCATTCAGAAATGCACATTCTTGTAGCATTATTTTAGTAAGACACACTGTTGATGCTTCCTCAGTATTTCCTAGTACTACAGGGCTCCTCTGAACACATTGTTTCTATGAGTTTCACAACACTTCTACTGAGGTAGGTTATTATTGTTGTTTCCCAGAAAGACATCTACTTCTGCTTTATTGACTATGCCAAAGCCTTTGACTGTGTGGATCACAACAAACTGTGGAAAAATTTTCAAGAGATATGAATACCAGACCACCTTACCTGCCTCCTGAGAAATCTGTAGTCAGGTCAAGAAGCAACAGTTAGAACTGGACATGGAACAACAGACTGGTTCTAAATCGGGAAAGGAGTACGTCAAGGCTGTATATTGTGATGCTGCTTATTTAACTTATATGCAGAGTACATCATGTGAAATGCTGGGCTGGATGAAGCACAAGCTGGAATCAAGATTGCCAGGAGAAATATCAATAAACTCACATACGCAGATGACAGCACCCTTGTGGCAGAAAGCAAAGAAGAACTAAAGAGCATCTTGATGAAAGTGAAAGTGGAGAGTGAAAAAGTTGGCTTAAAGCTCAATATTCAGAAAACAAAGATCATGGCATCCGGTCCCATCGCTTCATGGCAAATAGATGGGGAAACAATGGAAACAGTTACAGACTTTATTTTGGGGGGGCTCCAAAATCACTGCAGATGGTGACTGCAGCCATGAAATTAAAAGATGCTTGCTCTTTGGGAGAAAAGCTATGACCAACCTAGATAGCATATTAAAAAGCAGAGACATTACTTTGCCAACAAAGTTCTGTCTAGTCAAAACTATGGTTTTTCCAGTAGTTATGTATGGATGTGAGAGTTGGACTATAAAGAAAGCTGAGTGATGAAGAATTGATGCTTTTTAACTGTGACGTTGGAGAAGACTCTTGAGAGTCCCTTGGACTGCAAGGAGATCCAACCAGTCCATCCTAAAGGAAATCAATCCTGAATATTCATTGGAAGGAAAGATGTTGAAGCTGAAACTCCAATACTTTGGCCACCTGATGCGAAGAACAGACTCATTTGAAAAGACCCTGATGCAGGGAAAGATTAAAGGCAGGAGGAGAAGGGGATGACAGAGGATGAGATGGTTGGATGGCATCAGCGACTCAATGGACATGAGTTTGAGCAAGCTCCAGGAGTTGGTGAGAAACAGGGAAGCCTGGCATGCTCCAGTCCATGAGGTCACAGAGTCAGACACAACTGAATGGCTGAACTGAACTGACTGATGATTATTGTTTAGTTGCTCTGACTAAACAACTCTTTGTCTGACTCTTTGTGACCCAATGGATTGTAGCCCACCAGGCAAAAATACTGGAGTGGGTTGCCATTTCCTTCTCCAGGGGATCTCCCTGACTCAGGGATCAAACCCAAATCTCCTACATTGGCAGATGGATTCTTTACCACTGAGACACCAGGAAAGTCTAGGTAGGTTATTAAAATGTCTAATTTGTTATTTGAGAAATAAAGGTTGGGGAAGTTAAACAACCTGCCTAAAGTCACATAGGAGATAAGCAACTGGTGTTGTTTATCTGACTCCAAGTCCTAAATGCTCTACTACGTATAGTGCTGGTAGTCACCAACCTAGATTAAACACACAGATTTATTTCTAGTACCTTCTTCTCCTCAGGGAACTATCACCTCAAGTTCCCGACTGTTTTCTCATTGGGCCCCATCAGTACCTGTCTCCAATCTTCCCAAGGCCATTAGGACTAATTTAGTATACAGTTTAGTTTTCCTTCTTTTCTGGTCCTCAAAATGATCTGTAGATTACAGGTCTTCAGACAGAAATTGGGACTTCAGTGAGAGGTTCCAGAATGAGAAGATCTCCTTGCAGGAGGGACAAGTCAAAAAGTTGCATTTGTTTTACAACTCTTGGGGGAATAAGCATAAGCTTCAAGAATCCCAGGGCTAGGGCCTGAGAGTATGTGTGTGCAAGAAAGCTCAGAAATTGGAAGCATTGGAATTATCACCACAAACCCCTTGAAACTAAATGCAAAATTATCTGTGTGTGTGCATTCGTACAGACATTGGGAAGAGTGTCCATAGCTTTTATCAGACCCTCAGAGAGATCTGTGATTCCAAAACAATGAAGAATAGTTATAAATGCGAAAAATATCCAATTTTGAAAGGTGGGAGGGATAATTCCATAGCAAACTGATATCATTGGTTAGGTCATTAGAATGGGATTGGCCAGAAGAATACGAGTTTTTAAAGAACCTCTTCTCTGTATTGTTTGACTTATCAAAATGAGCATGTATGTCTTTCATAATTTAGAAAAGTTAAAAAAAGAGAAAAGTCTCCAGTTGAAACCAAGAAGAGCCACTCTAAACGAAATAAGATGTAACTGTCCTCTTTGAGTGGCTGTTGCAGCTGTAACTCATAGAAAAAGATTCAACCAGGGAGAAGGTGGGAGCCTGAGACAAAGGGAGTTCAGGAAAGGAGGAAGAGGGCTCTGTCAAGGGAGAAGGAACTTTTCTTATGTAGAAAAATTAGAGCCATCTACCTGGAAAGTGGATAAGGGGTTGGCATTGGAAACCAAATCTTGGAAGTGGCTTGCAGGGCCCAGAATCTTTGCAGAACTGGCCTGGGGTGCACGGTCCAGTTTAGCATGTGCTGTCTTTGAAAGGTGAGCTCTCTGGGCAGGTTCCTGCACATTTGGGAAGCAGGAAGAATCAGTGACGATGGAATATGAACTAATTTTAAGATCTGTTTGTTACCCATGACTGTTTCTCCTAACTAGTTAGTGTTAAAATCCTCAAGATGAAAGACGCCTAAATGTTTACTTTGAGGATGCGAAAGGAAAGGAAGGCTTGGGAGACCAAGTCCTCTGTCACAGCATTTCTTTTTTTTTTTTAATTAATTTATTTTTGGCTGCACTGGGTCTACACTGCTGTTCATGGGCTTTCTCTAGTTACAGCAAGTGAGGGCTACTCTCTAGTTGCAGCGCGTGGACTTTTCATTGCAGTGGCTTCTCTTGTTACAGAGCACGGGCTCTAGGGCACACAGGCTACAGTAGTTGCAGCACACAGGCTTAGTTGCCCCACAGCATGTGGCATCTTCCCAGACCAGGGATTGAACCCATGTCCCCTACATTGACAAGTGAAGTGAATTCTTAACTACTGGACCACCAGGGAAGTCCTCGCAGCATTTCTCTTCTCTGAAGACAAGAAGAAGCTCAGAGACAGAGTCAGAGACAAAATGGACAGTCTTGAAATGGAAAAAAAAAAACAGATTGAATCTGGGAAAGAAAAACAAAGAAAGAAGGGAAGATGGAAGAATGCCTGCTGAAGGTTTTCTGACTCTTAACAAGCCAACTAACAGGATATTTCTGGGGTGAGTTTGAGGGTCAAGAGAGGAGCTGACCACCAGGAAGGCAGGCCAGGCCAAGTGTTGGCTATTTCTGTGTTTTGTCACCTAGAGTCTTATAACTCTTGATTCAGGCTTTGGATTGAATCTCATCCCACTGCACTGATCCATGGGTCCTGTCCAAATTCATTTAATGGCGCTGAGATGATTTGAAAGAAGTGACTTGGAAGCCATTTTATCTCTTATTTTGGTTCAGGCAAAGTAGTGTTATTTTAGGCTCTTGGGAAGATTCACTGCCCCTAAAATGCATGATTTTTCTCTATCCTTGGCTGTCATCTCTTCTCCTCCTTCAAAAAAAAAATTTGAAGTCTATATTTTTACAGCCTATCTTTTTAGCTTGTGACTTTAAGCTTGGTTAATGAAACTGCTACTTTTAGGTATTATCTACCAAAGATAGAATCACTGTTACTGTTTGCTTAAGGCGCTAAGGTTTACAAAATATTTTTCCATGCGTTATCTAGTTAAAACCTTACCACTAGCCTTTGAAGGTAGATCTTGCTGACAGATAGCTAAAGTTGTGAGAGGCTATCAGTCCCCGAGATAATAGAACTAGGACATGGTGGACTCAGGATTTCAACACAATTAGACTCCAAATATACATTTCCTCCTACTCTGGTCTACTTGTTTATAGGTGGAAAGAGATTACTGTGGCACCTGGGCTCTGGAACCACATGCTAAGTTGGGTTCAACTCCAATGCCACCACTGAGAATTGAATGTTTTTAGATAAGTCACTTGGCATCAGTTACATCAATTTCTGTTTTTGTGAGATGGTTGGAAGGAATGATGCTAAAGCTGAAACTCCAGTACTTTGGCCATCTCATGCAAAGAGTTGACTCTTTGGAAAAGACTTTGATGCTGGGAGGGATTGGGGGCAGGAGGAGAAGGGGGCGACAGAGGATGAGATGGCTGAATGGCATCACTGACTCGATGGACGTGAATCTGAGTGAGCTCTGGGAGTTGGTGATGGACAGGGAGGCCTGGTGTGCTGCAGTTCATGGGGTTGCAAAGAGTCAGACACGACTGAGCGACTGAACTGAACTGAATGTAATACTATTGTCCACCTAATAGGGTTGTGGTAAGGATTAAATGAGTTAAACCATATATTGGATTGGCCCAAAAGTTCATTCATAGTTTTCCGTAAGGTCAGAAGATCTTGTGGGAAAATTCAAAAGAACTTTTTGGCCAACTCGGTAAAACTCTTAGAACAGTTTCTGGCATATAGGGCATGCGTAAGTAGTTCATATTATTAGGAAATCTCTACTTCCAAGAAATTCTGTGGTAAAATCATCTTGTTTCTGTATTTATGTCATTCTGACTTTACCTCTCTTTTAGAGAGTAATACTGGAGAAAAACAGCTGTTTCCCTGATATATACACTGGACTGAGCCTCTGAAACTTTTTATAGATTTCCTCCAGGCTGGAGAGGTTAACCCATGGAATTATAGACCTTCTGAGCTGGAGATGACCGCACACAAATAAGCCTCTTGCTCTGAGGAAGAGGCTAGAATCCAGGGGATCCCACATCAAGCTGATGTCTGAGCTGTTTCCTAAATTTGAATCTAGCGCTCTGGCTTTGAGCTACAGACCAGAGACACGACACCTTTTTTTTTTTTTTTTCCAGCTTGAAGGCAATAGGAAATAGTCACATTCCAATTTGAAATCAAGTGGGGAATTGCCATAACAACACATGACTTTTTTTGTTTTTTAATGTGATTACTGAGTAGAAGCTACAGTTAAGATTTTTGAGAAAAAGAAAAAGTTATATTAGGTGCTTTTTAAAGAAGTAGGAAAAGTATTCTATGAATTAAGGCTCAAAGCAAAAAAAGAAAAGTTAATCACATTGTTTTATTTATTTACCTTCAAGGTGATCAGGGGAAGAAAATATAAATGAAAGCTTTAACCTGTCATAAAGAAAAATTTGCTCCGAATTTGAAACAGAATTGAAATTGACATTTGTGGTCACCAGACAAGATCTTAAGGGAAGGGGAAAAATGTTTCCCTTCCTATCATCTGATAGAAATGTTAGCAAGCTTCAATTTATTTGAGAAACTTTTCTTAATGCCATTAAAAAGCAAGGCAGTGATTAGACTTTCAATCTGTGTACTTTAATGCATGGGTGATAAAAGGACCCATGTTTGTCACGCAGCTATTTCATCAAACATAAGGGAACATGTTGCTCACTTGTGAACAAAGACACTAGTTTTCTCAAATTAGGGTTGGAGGCAGACATTTAAAAAGCAGAGGCATAGACTTCCAAGGAGCCTCTGAAAAAATGTATAAACCTGAAAAAAAAAACTACAGTTCCCCAAGTCTGAGTGTGAGGGCATCTGCCTGTGTGATCTGGAAAAGAGATCCTTTCCACAGTTTCCCTTGGGAGAACACAGTTTAAATAGTAGGCAAATTATACAAAGTAGAGGTAGTTATTATTTTTCTGAGTCATATGACAGGCTCTATTTATTTATTTATTTTTAGTTACACCCAAACTAGCAGATCAGGGTGTGAGCGGGCCAACCCCTAACTTACGTAGGACCTGGGTCACAGGGCAAATGGAAGCCTGCATACCATGAGACTCAGCGTTCGCAAGTAATAAACTGAGCTAACAAACTGCTAAATGAAATATGTTTTCTTTTCTTATCTTGACAAACCTGTCTTCTTGTCTCTAATCCTGGAAGGGAGTTTGCTATCTTTCATGACAGAGGCCAAATAAAAGGACTGGGACTGGTCTAGAGCCAAATTAGCAAGTAAATGAATTTTCTGGAATAATCATGGTTTTAAAAAATACGCTGTTCTATTGTCTGACCATGGATTAGGCCACAGATTGCAGTTTTTAGTTTGGTTACCACGTGCCTATGTGTGATGGTCTAAGTGTTTCTTAAAGGTAGTAGGATACACATTTCTATCAGATTAATTCTTCACTGTGTGGGACTGTAGTGAGCAGGAATTTTAGCATTCTTGAGTCTCTCCCATTTAGTGCCAACAGAAGAAGCTAATGACAAGCAAAAGTGTCCCAACTAGATTTCAGGTGCCCTTTGAGAGGGTGGTACCACCCTTGACTTATAATTTCTGGTAGATTATACAGTCAATATTTTCTATCACCTGCAGTGGTTAACATTAATCGAATGTGTCCTATATATAGAACTCTCTCTTGGGCTCTGGGTTGAAAACAGAGGCTTGATTCTGGTGAAGTGGTCTTGTTAGTGGCATCACTAGAGTAGCTAAGTAAAAGGTGTAAAAATGATCACTTCTTTAATGTGTGTTGTCTTAAGTCTCTCTTGTCACAATGGCATGGAGCCTTATAATAATAAACCAGGCTTTTAAGAGCATTGGTGTTTTTCTCATCTTATGTTTGATTTGTAAGAAATATGCTTGTGAGTTTTCACTACAATTGTTGAGTTAGTCTCTTGGGAAGCAGAAAATAGACCCTAAATCCATTTTAAACAATAGGTTTATTGTGAGGGTGCTTTGGGGGCATACGTGGATTGGACCATCAGCCCCATGGCCAAGCCCCATGGGACCCCAGGAATAGTTGCTCAATCGTGGAGGAACTCAGAGCGGGAGAGGAGGAATAAAGGTTTGTGAGTTGTCAGTCCCAGCTGAGATGTTCTGCAGTTGGAGGGCCTCAGCTCTTTGAATCTGTTATTTATCCTTCAATCAATCACCTTCCTCTTGAATGTAAATGTCCTTTAGCTTCTGTTTCCTCAGAGTGTCCTTTTGGGTTTTATTGTTTTGGCTGCACTGGGTCTTTGTTGCTGTGCCCCAGCTTTCTCTAGTTGCAATGAGCCGGAGCTGCTCTTCATTATGATGCACAGGTTTCTATTAAACAGTAAAAAGAGAAAATTATCTTTTTTCTACTTTAAAGTCACTATGTATAATTTTTGTTTTTTTTGGCTGCACCGTGCAGTATGCAGAATGTTAGTCACCCCAAACCTGTGTCCTCTGCACGAAACACAGAGTCTTAACTACTGGATTACCAGGGAAGTCCCCATGATGTATACTTTGATTACAAAAGACCTACGTGACCTTAAGCAGTTGATGTGTGGTCTGAACTTCATCAACTGCACAAAAGGCCCCACTTCACAAAGTACCAAGTGAGGTTCCCATGAGATTAAACTGCAGAAGTGCTTTGTTTGTGAGAGCACTGCAAATGATGCTTACTATTTTTCTACTTTAAAGATGTGCATAAAAGTAACGTACATTATTCAGTAATATGTCCAGAGTCCTTTAAAATCCTCTCCCCACAATGTACTCTATCCCTCTGTGCTTCAGTTGGGCAATTTTACACAGATGGCATGAGTGCCTTCTGGAGTGACAAATCACGTGGGAGCTGGAACCTCACCAACAGAATCATCTCTAGAAAGTGGAATTCAGTAGGAGGGTCTGCTGGACACAGTCCATGGGACTTTTCCAGGGGAATTTCTATACGGTGGTTTTACCTTCTTGCAACCCTGGGCACAAGGCCTGGACACGGACTCCTGGAATAGCTCCAGGAGGATCACAGCCAGCCTGGGGTGCAGTGGCGTGGCCTTAACCAGGAGGGAAACAAACATAAGCACAGAAGGACACCCCAACCCCCTGACAGATGCTCCTCTGGAAAAAAAAAAAAAAATAGACAAGGCGAGAAGGAGTCACTGCCAAAGGATTTTCAACACCAATTCTGTTGCAAAATCCAATCTCATGTTTGTGATTTATAACCCTCCTGGTGTGAGGGACTCAGACTTTAATGCCTGAAAGGGAAAATGATGCTTTAGCCTGAGTCCTCACTGTGCACAGTGGTCCAGGGACAAGTGGGGCAACTAAAGAGGAAAGCTTGTGGACACCCTAGCTGTGTGCCAGTGTTGGTCTTCCTGCTAGGATTCTCAGCATTCCATTTCTGTTTTTTTTTTTTTTTTTTCTGCATCTGTTTGTTGGTTTAAATTTTTGGCTGCACTGTGTGGCATGCAAGATCTTAGTTCCCCAGCTAAGGACTGAACCTGTGCCCCTGCAGTAGAAGTGCAGAGTCTTATCCACTATGCCCCAGCATTCCATTTCTAACTGATGATTCTCAAATCAGGAATAACAAGATGCAGTTTAAAGTGCTTTATTTAAGATGTCTGTGGTCATAATCTGAATACAGTTGGCAGTGAGACATATGGGAACCTTCACAAATTTGACGGACATTCCCTGACACTTCTCCCAGTGAGAGTTAGAGTCTGTTCCCTTCATCTTTGAATCCAGCCGGCACTGTAATTGCTTTGAGCAATAGAATATGGCAGGAGTGATGCTGTGCCAGTGCCAGGCTTAACCTTTAAAAGGACTAGCAGCTTCTATTGCGCTTTCTTGCAGTCTTTGGATCTCATGTAGCAAATGTGACTAACTTGCTGGGGAATCATATGGAGAGGCCCTAAGACTACGTGCAATGAAGAGAAGACCCCCTGAGCCAGCCTTGCAGTTGTCTTGGTCTCTCTAAGCTAGCCCAGCTTCCAGTTGAATACCACCAAATAGCCCCAGTGGAGCAGAAGACTTGTCCAGCCAAATGCTGCTCAGATGCCTCACCTACAGAAGAACGAGTTATCTAAAATGGTCAATGATTTAAGCCACTAAATTTAAGGTAGATTTGAGGGATTTTCTTGGCCTTTCAGTGGTTAAGATTTTGCTTTCCAATACAGAGGGTGCCAGTTTGATTCCTGATCTGGGAGCTAAGATCCCACATACTTTGTGGCCAAAAAACCAAAAAGTAAAACAGAAGAAATATTTTAACAAATTCAATAAAGACTTTAGTCTACATTTAAAAAAAATCTTTAAAAAAATAAATTTAAGGTCAAGTTTAAATGTAGCAATAGATAGACAAAATATTCACAACCAGGAACGGAAGCTGGGTGGGCTTGGACCTGAGGGAAGGGTGTAAAAAAAGCCAGAGACCACTGGATGAGTTGTAAGGGGACTATCCCAGTTGTGGATGGGTAGCATGACTCGGGGGGTGGGGCGTCAAAAGGCCTAAAATTTCAATTAATCATGCATCTACTGGGGCTTCGAAAACTCTAGATCCATTTAGACAGTGACAGGTCAAGAGTGGCAGGGCCAGAGATTCTAAAATGAGCCAAGGTGAAAGTCAGGTGGTGGGGCAGTTTAGCTCTCATGCTGCTGGCAAAGCTTTCTTGAACCCCAGCTAGTCTCCCATCACATAGCGTTACCCCGCCCCAGAGTATGAGTCAGGGTTGGCTCATACTCTCCTCTACCAGCCCCCTCAGTCAGTGTCCAGGGCAGAGGCCACAGGCTGCACCTAGGAGTGCCCAGTTGGGCCCTGTCCTGTGAATCTATTTTCACGCATTGGCTTCTCTCTCGTCTGCTGACCAGCTGTTACTCTGGTGCTTCTCTAATACCTGATGATGCTGCGTACCTACTTGCTTCTTTGTTTCAATACCTAACCAATGCAGGTTCTATTTCTGCAGGCCCCAGAGCAGGTGTTGGGACTCCACCCACTGGGCCTGGAGTGACTCAGTCCCTGCTCTTCGGAAACTAACACTGGATATTGAGCACGTGTCCATTTCTTGATTAATCTATGACTGTCTTGAAGATAGTGACTGTTGCCAATTCATCTCTACACTCTCCACATTTGTTAGTAACAGTTACTGTGCATAGAGGCTGTTCAATACACATCACTGAATTTAATTAATTGGAAGAAAAATAAGTTGAATAATACCAATGTTTTAAACCTCATCTGTCAGTCTTAGAAGCGAGGAAAACAGATTGTTTCAGTTTTTGGTTTTGAATCAGGAGGTCCTAAGACATAAGAAGAAAATGAATCTCCTCTAAAGGAGGACTTTGTTTGTACCCTGGAAGTCTCATCTTTGAGAGAGAGAGAAATAAGCCATTTTAGAAGGAAGAAAAGGATTCTGTGATATGACATCCCCTCCCACTTGTGGACAAGCTAATACACAAGGCTAAAATTTGCAATTTTAATGATAAAGTCAGGTTTTTCTATTTTTAAATTAAAAATTAGTTTAGAATTAGTACCAGAGATTTAAATTCATTTTGGAAGCTCTTTTATGTGTGCATGGACCTTGCTTTCTTCTTTTCCTAAAGCCATGCAGAGCAAAAAGTTGATTAGAAATAGATTTGTAATATTCCAATAGGTTGACATCACGAAGAAGTGGTATCCTAGCAACAAGAAGTGAGACCCTGGGATGAGTAGATGCAGACTGGGGATCGATACTACAACTGGGGTTTTTCAGAGGCAGTTGATAAAGTGACCAGCTCATGGACTTGGCCGGTCATTAAATTATGTTCTTGAATAAAATATCCAGTGGGGAGAAAATTTTCACCTAATTTGGCTATGTCTTATAGCTTTATACCTTTTAGACAACTTTTGAATGAGCTATTCTGAAATTTGGCCATTTAAATTTTCCATAGGATTTTAGAGGATAAACCAGAATTTAATTCTTCTGCAATTTTTAGCTTGATAGGATCTGTCTGAAGAACAACTTCATTAAGGAAAATGTAGTGAGCTTTGCCAAAATAGCAAATCAAACAATAATTTTCATGGTGTAGTTAAGAGAACTGGGCTGTAGACTTCCAATTTGTTTCAAAACATAGCTCAAGCATTTATTTGATTTATTTTAACTTGACTATCTGGATTAAGAAAGGTAAGTATCTTATAAACCTCTGGAATCTCTGGGATAATTTAATAAACTATTACCACAGTCCAGCTATTGAGTTTTTTTGTCAACCCAGTCAGTTATTTTCCAGAGACTAGAAGCAATGACAACAGCTTTATTGAGATATAGTTCATATATCATGAGTCATCCCTTTAAAGTATACAAGTCAGTAATATTTAGATTCACAGAGTTGCGCAACCTTCAACACTAATTTCAGAACATTTTCATCTCCATACCAAGAAACTCCATACTCTTTAGCAATCATTCCCTATTGCTTCCTCTAGCCAGCTCCTTACCACCCCAATCTTTCATTTCTAAGGACTTGCACATTCTGGGCATTTCATATGAATGGACTCATACAATATGTGGCCTTTGTGTCTGGCTTCTTTCACTTAGTGTAGTGTTTTCCATGTTCATCCATTGAAAACACTAGCATGTATTAATATTTCATTTCTCTTTATTCCCAGATAATTTTCCATTGTATTGATATGCAACATTTTGTTTTTCCATTCATCTGTTGATGGACATTTGGGTTGTTTCCACCTTTTGCTATTGTGAATACTGTTTCTGAATTTTAGTGGACAACTTTTTGTTCAAACACCTGTTTTAAATTATATTGGGTATATACCCAGGTGTGGAATTTCTAGGTCATATGCTAATTCCGTTTGACGTTTGAAGAGCTGCTAAACTAATTTCCAAAACAGCTGTACCATATTACCATTCCCAGAGCAACGTATGAGGGTTCCAGTTTCTCCACGTCTCACAAATGCTGTCTTTGGTTTAGAATAGCCATCCTAGTGTGATGTGAAGTGGTATCTTAGTGCAGTGTTGATTTGCATTTACCTAGTGACTAATCATGATGAGCATAATTCCAAATACTTATTGACTACTTGTAACTTTTCTTTGGAAAAAATGTCTGTTAAAAGCTTTGGTGCATTTGCAATTGATTTGTCTTTATTATTGAGTTGTAAGTGTTCTTTAAATACTCTGGGAACAAATCTTTATCAGATACATAATTTGCAAATATTTTCTATGTGTTGACCCCCCAAATACTATTTCTAGAGCAGTTTTAAATTCACAGCAAAATTGAGCAAAAATACAGAGAGTTTTCATATACGCCTTGCCCCTGTTACATGCATAGCCTTCCCCATTATTAATATTCCCAGTGAATTTTTTGGCCAATCCAATACATATAATTATGTGTATATACACAAGGAAATATATTCACACATATATCTCCTTGGTTTATCGGCTAAGAGAGACTAGAAGAAATGACACCCCAATAGTAGTGAACACATCTTGCACACAGATCTCGGTTTCCTACACCATTCTCCCATAAAAGGAACCAGGTCTCCTTGGAGAAAAGGCTGCTTATATGACTGAAGCAGAAAGTACACACAGTATTCCAGGAGCCAAAGTATTAGAAAATGCTAAAAATTAAAGCCCACGGTGATTGGGGTATGTCCAAGAGACATGAGAGTCCACTGAAAGAGCTCTCAGTGGCCAAAGTTGGAAAAATCTGAGCAACAAAATCAACAAAGTAGTATTGAATTATAACCTGAAACATAAATGGTCTAGGAGTCCATATTAATATAAATAAATGATTGAATAAATAAATGGTGAAGAATAAGTAGATCCTTTTGCAGAAGAACCCCAAATAATTTACGTAGATAGTCCACCCTTAAGTGCAGATTGTACATAAAGACTACCTTCCACACAGTGCAGATGAAGGGGATGGGTGGGGAAGAGAAATGTTATGGTGGCGAGCTCAGGATACTTCAAGCCAGGTGATCATGTGAATAATAGTGAAAGTGGTGTTGATAGTATGTACCCCATTCAGAAAAATAAAATGTTCGTAGTCCACCAGAGTCACTCTTTATAACAGTCAGGAAGACATCCTACCTCTGCCCAGAGCCTTTGCTCTTTAGATAACTTTTTTACATCATTCAAGGCTCAACTGAAGTCTTAAATACTCCAGGTTAGCCAAACACTTGTCCACCTCCAGAGCCCTGTGGATGGCACTCACCTGCCTCTTGAAATGAGCTATTTATGTGCCTGTTCTCCCATATTGTGAGTTCCTCGAGGGTTGAGATCAGTGTTAGTCATCATTATATCCTCTAAGCTAGAGCATTGGCCTGACACATCAGTTCAGATCAGTTTAGTTCAGTCGCTCAGTCGTGTCCGACTCTTTGTGACCCCATGAATCGCAGCACGCCAGGCCTCCCTATCCATCACCAACTCCCAGAGTTCACTCAGACTCATGTCCATTGAGTCAGTGATGCTTGACACATAGGTGAATGTTAATAAATATTGGTTGAACTCAACGGAACACTCATTACATTATTGAACACTCAAATATAGCACAATAGTGGATTAAAACAGCTATTTCCAACTTAATCATCTTTTAAAAAATATCCTCTCTAGCATGACTCATGTTATCTTTAAATACAAATGATGGGTGTAATTCTATGAATTCACATGATTTCTAGACTGAGCGGCAGGGTTTATGGCAAACTCTTCAATGAGGGGCTAGATCACTTTGCCTTCCAAAAAATGATGAAGAGCATCTGGTAAGAGTTTTACTAATTCTTTTAAGCTTCATTTAGTGTCATGATGCAGAAAATTACTAAAAGCTACCCTGGGGTTTTGAAGGTATAAATATGGCTCACAATGAGCCCTGTGAATTCCCTTGGAAGAAACTCTGGGAGAATGTGGCTCATTAACTGAGATAATGGATCAAAGAGAGATGATATACAAGCATTTTCATAACAAGAACTCTGAATTTGTGTAAGTGGTGCGTGGATTAGATGTGAGTGTAAAAACATCGGTGCACACGGTATGGGATGTTGGGAAGCTTATGAGACTAAGGTAGTATTTCTCAAATAGTTTTGGCTTGGCCTCCAATAAGAAAATAGTTTTATATCATGGTCCTTTGCATTTATATATAGGTATATGTAATATGTATAACTGAAATGAAATATTTGTTCTTATTATATGCATTCTCTTCCCTTCTAATCTATTTTGCTTTAGAAAGATGCTAATCTAACCCACTAAACTGATTTTACCCCTCAGTGACGAGTCAGGTTTCACAATTATTTCTCTAATATTTTATAAAACTTTTCAAATATATAGAAAAGTTTAAAGAACTACATATTGTATAATGTTGTACTCATATAGCCACTATTTAATTTCAACAATTCAAAGTTAGTTTTAGACACTTACATGCTTCACATATATATTATAATTTAGACTCCAGAAATGTATTCTCTCTTAGTTTTGGAAGCTACTAATCTGACATCCGGAGAAGGTAATGGCACCCCACTCCAGTACTCTTGCCTGGAAAATCCCATGGATGGAGGAGCCTGGAAGGCTGCAGTCCATGGGGTTGCTGAGGGCTGGAGACGACTGAGCGACTTCACTTTCACTTTTCACTTTGATGCATTGGAGAAGGAGATGGCAACCCACTCCAGTGTTCTTGCCTGGAGAATCCCAGGGACAGGGGAGCCTGGTGGGCTGCCGTCTATGGGGTCGCACAGAGTCGGACACGACTAAAGCAACTTAGCAGCAGCAGTAGCAGAATCTGACATCAAGGCATTGGCAAGATGGGTCTCTTTCGGAGGCTCTGAGAGAGAATCTCGTTCAGCCTCTCTCCTAGCTTCCTGTAGCACTCCTTGGCTTGTGGTTACATTACCCCAATATCTGCCTCTATCATCATGCGGTGTTCTCCCTGCCTTTTTTCTGCATCCGTGTCTACAGATGACCTCCTTGTAAAAACTCCAATCACTGGATGTAAGGCTAGTCTAGTCCAGTGTTGAGGCAGGGGGATAGATGGGCTGAGCAGCCGGAGTTTGTCTCCAGTGAACAGATAACCTAAGATGAAAATAATAGTAGGAGCATGAAAGGAGCTGAACCCTGCCCAGACAAGAGACCACATATTTTTCACGCCCAAGGTCAAGGAGACGTTATTGACTACACATGAGCAGAAAGGCTCCTCAGAGGTCAAAAGGGAGGGGGCATCACCCCACAGTAAGTGGTGTCAACCTACTCATAGGCCTCTTTGCTAGAATCCATCTTGGGTAACAGATGTACATGCACAAGTGGGAGGATCCTGAGAAAAACCAAATACTGATTCATAACCAGGCAAAGCAAGATGATTGGCCAAAGGAGACCAGGAAGAAATGCTCCGAGGGATTCAAACAATCATGAGGGCATGACTGTCTGAACCCGCCCATGTGTCTGTTCACATGTACTGCTTTTCCTCCTAATAAACACTTCACTAGTTTTACTCCTTTCTGTCGCTTTATGGAAATTCATTTTTACAGAACCAGTGGGCCAGGGTCTTGTCACTGGCAACTGCTCTTGTGACCCTGGTGGCCTAGTGGCTTAGTAGTCAGTGCTCTCACTGCCGCCTGACTTCACTCTCTGGCTGGGAACTGAAATCCTGCTTCGAGCCACTGCAGGCACCTGAGATCAGTATGACCTCATCTTAACTTGAATACATCTGCACGAACCTTTTTTCCCCCAATAAAGTCATGTTCACATGTAATGTGAGTCAGGACTTCAGCATATCTTTTGGGGGATACAATTTAACTCATGGCAACTTTTTCCCACATAGTCTATTCCATGAGATTTGAGAAGTACAGATACTTGTCCTTCCTTTTCTGCAGTTTCCTTTTCTGTAATCTAAATCAGCTAAACATATTGAATGGAAAATGCCAGAAACAGACAATTCATAGATGTTTAGAGTGTGTCTGTTCTGAAGAGTGTGATGAGGTTTTTACGCTGTCCTTCTCGTCTTGCCCTGGGCATGAGTCATCCCTTTGTCCAGCATATCTCGTCCATTAGTCACTTAGTAGCCAGCTCAGCTGTCAGATGTCAGGTAATGCAGTGCTTCTGTTCAAGTAACCCTTCCTTTACTTAGTGAAGCAAGTGCAAGAGTAGTGATGCTGGCAATTTGGATCTGCCAAAGAGAAGTTGAAGCATGCTCACTATAAATGAAAAGGTGAAAGTTCTTGATTTAATAAGGTAAGAAAAAAAGTGACATGCTGAGGTTGCTAAGATCTATGATAAGAATGAATCTTCTGCCTGTGAAATGATAGAGAAGGAACAAGAAATTCATGCTAGTTTTGCTATTGCACCCCAAGCTGCCAAAGTTACAGCCATGGTATGTGATGAATCCTTAGTTAGGATGGAAAAAGCATTAAATTTGTACAATAAGATAATTTGAGAGAGAGAGAGAAAGACCACATTCACATAATTTTTATTTCAGTATATCGTTATAATTTTTCTATTTTATTATTAATTATTTTGTTAGTCTCTTATTATGCTTAGCTTTATCAAAGGTATGTATGTATCAGAAAAAAGCATAGTATATATAGGGTTTGGTACTGTCCATGGTTTCAGGTATCCCCTGGGGTTCTTGGGCTGCATTCTAAGAGGGGACTACTATACAACATTGCCTCAATGCTCAAAAGATCCCTAAGTCCCTTCCTAATTAATCCTCACAGTCACTCTATCCCAAAGGCAAATCAGAGGTCTTTTTCTTTAAAACCATAGATTAGTTTTGCCTGTCCTAGAACTTTATATGGAAGAAATCACATAGATCTGCCCAGCTTCTTTCATCCACGTTGTGTGTATGAGTAATTTGTTCCTTCTTATTGTTGAGTAATATTTGATTATGTGAATACACCACAGTTTGTTTATCCATCATCCTGTTGGTAGAGATCCAGGCTATTTCCAATCTCTGGCTATTATGAATAAAACTGTTAAGAACATTCTTGAGACATATGCTTTCATTTCCCTTGGGTACCGTATTAGCTTTCTATTGCTGCTATAACAAATAACCACAAACTTGGAGGTTTAAAAGAAATTAGTGCTAGTTTTGCTGTTGCACCTCAAACTGCAAAAGTTACAATACAGTGTATCATCTTACAGTCCTGCAGGTCAGAAATCTAACACAGATTTCCCTGGGCTGATAGCAAGGTGCTGGCAGAGCTGTGTTCCCTTCTAGAGTCTCTAATGGAAAATGTTCCCTTACATTTTCCAGCTTCTAGAGGCCATGCACCTTTCTTTGTTCACAGCCCCTTTTCCCATCTTGAAAGCCAGCAGTGTTGCAATTCTGTGTCCATTCTTCTGCAATCACCCTTACATCTGACTCTAGTCATTTGCCTCCCTAAAGAGCCGACTCATTGGGAAAGACTGATGCTGGGAAAGATTGAAGGCAGGAGGAGAGGGGGTGACAAAGGATGAGATGGTTGGATGGCATCACCAACTTAATGGACATGAGTCTGAGCAAACTCTGGGAATTAGTGAAGGACGGGGAAGCCTGGCGTGCTGCAGTTCATGGGATCACAAAGAGTCTGCACAACTTTGCAACTGAACAACAATCCACTTTAAAGGATCCTGTAATTACATTGCTGCTGCTACTGCTGCGGAGGAACAATGTATTTAGCAACCTTAATTTCATCTTTGTATGTATGTAATTCTCTTTTGTATGTAAAACAGGTTCTGGGGATTAGGACCTTGACCTTTTGGGGAGCATTGTACTACTTACCACAGTACATAGTCAGGGACAGAATTGCTGATTATAAAAAAAAAATTAGTGTGTATTACTTTACTAAATTTACTTTTTTGGGGGCAGGCGCAGGGAGGAGCGGCACCTCATGGCTTTTGGGATCTTCGTTCCCTGACCAGGGAGTGAACCCAGGCCCTCGGCAGTGAGAGCACAGAATCCTAACCACTGGACCACCAGGGAATTCCATGATTGTTTTTTAAAAATTATGTTTAACTTTTTAAGAAACTGCCAGAGCATCTCCCAAAGTGATTGTAAATTTTTTTCATTTCTATTAACAATGTATGAGAGTCACTTACACAAACAATGTATGTATTAGGATTGCATCACATTTTTGCCAGTGTTTGTTGCTGTCTTTCTTACTTTAGCTGTGGATGTTGTGTGCCATTGTGGTTTTAATCTGCATTTCCATAACACAGCACTTTTCATTTCATTTGCTTGTATGTCACTTTCATCTCTTTCTTCCGTGAAGTGTTTTTCCAAATCTTTTATTGGATTTGTCAGTTTGTTACTGAGTTGTATGGTTATTTTCATATAATGGATACCAATCTTCTTTCATGTATATGTTCTGCTAACATTTTTTTTCTCAGTCTATGGTCTATTTTATTAATAGTATCTTTTGATAAACAGAAACTAAAAAAATTTTTAATGATTTTGCTTTCTGCATCCTTCTAAAAGCTTCATAGTTTTAACTTTGATGTTTAGATGTATGACCCATTTGAATTAACTTTTGTGAATGGTGTAAGGGAGTTGTGGGAGAGGGGTTGAGATCTCTTGCTGTGTGTATATATATCCAGTTATTCAAGAACCATTTGTTGAAAAGATTTCCTTTCTCCATTTCAAAATTAGATGACTGTGTAAATATGGACCTATTTTTAGGTTTTCTGTTCCGTTTCTGTTGCACTCTTCTCTCTTTCCTCATACAAGTATTAAGTTGTTTTGATTATTGTGGCTTTATAGTGTTTCAAAGTCAAGCAATACAAGTCTTCCAACTTTATTCTCCTTATTCCAATTTGCTTTGCATTGTCTAACTTTTTTTGTATTTCCATATAAATTTTAGAATCAGTTTATTCATTTCTATCAAAACTCCTGATGGAGTAATGACTCAGGATTTATTGGCCCTATAAAGCAATTTGGGGGTTAATGACATCCTGAAAATATTGAGCTTTCCAATTCACATAAAATGGCATTTAAGTCTTTATTTTCTCACATAAGTTTTTGCATATAGCTCTTGCCCATGTTTTCTTAAATTTATTCTCAAATATCTTATGTGTTTTAAAATACTACTGCAAGTAGAAGTTTTTTTCATTTTAAAATTGTTTGCTGCTATGTATTAAAAATACAATTGAATCCTTTGTATACTGACTTTGTATCCTTGATATGAATAAACTAACATTATTTCTATTGTGGTTTTATAGACACTCTGGATTTTCTATATAAGCAATCATGTTGTCTGTGAATAGATATAGTTTCATTCTTTCTATCCCAATCTTTTTGGTTTTTATCTTTTTTTATTATCTTACTGTACTGACTAGGTGGCCAGTACAGTATGGAACAGCAGGGGTATGAACTTACTTCTTTGCCTTATTCCCAATCTTAAGAGGGAGAGGTATACTATTTCACTGTTAAGTACTAGCTATTGGTTTTTCTTAAGAGATTTCTTTTCTATCATATGGAGAGATATTCTATTTGCTAATATTTTGTATGCCATTTTTGTACCTATATTTATGAAACTGTAATTTTCTTTTCTCTTTTTCTCCTCTTCCTCCTTCCTTTTCCTCTCTCTCTCCCTTCCTTTCTTCTCTTTGATGTATTTTCCAGTTTATAACATCAGCATGAATGCCCTCATAGAATGAGTTCAGAAGTATTTTTACCAACCCTATTTTCTGAAAGAATCTGTGACAGAGTGACATTATTTCATCTTTAAATTTTTAATAGAATTTAGCAGTGAAAAAATCTTGGCCTGGACTTTTCCTTGGAGGAGGGTTTTTGGTAACAAATTCAATCTCTTTAATGATTGTAGGGCTATTTAGATTTTCTGCCATTTTTTGTATGTTTTATTTTTCAAAGAATTTGTTAATTTCATGTAATCTGTTAAATTTATTGGCATAAAATTTCACAGTATTCTATTATTATCCATTTAATGACTGTATGCTTTTTAGTGATTTATCTTCATTTCATTTCCTATACTCATATAAAGTCTTTGCTCTCTGTCTTAAAAAAATTTTTTTTTCAGAGTGCTACCTTTGGATTTGTTAATTTTCTCTGTTTTTGTTCATTGATTTCTGGTCTTAATTATCTCCTTTTTGACTCTGTTTGGTTTATTTCAGCCTTACTTAACACTTTGTTTCCTAACTTCTTGAAGTGGAAGCTTAGGGCATTTATTTCATGCTATATCTTTTTTTTTTTTCCTTTTTTCTAACATAGGCATTTAAAACTGTGGATTTAAAAATTATTCTAATAATTTTAGCTGAATCCAAAACTTTGATATGTTGTACTTTTACTATCTTTTAGTTTGAAATATTTCCAACTTTCCCTTATAATTTGTTTATTAGTTAGTGTGTTTTAGTGTTAGTTGCTCAGTCCTGTCCAACTCTTTGCGATGCCATGGACTATAGACTGCCAGCCTCCTCTGACCATGGGATTTTCCAGGCAAGAAAACTGGATTGCGTTGCCATTTCCTTCTCCAGGAGATCTTCCCAACCCAGGGATGGAAACTGTGTCTCCTGCATTGCAGGCAGATTCTTTTACCATCTGAACCACCAATTTATTTATTACTCATAGGTTATTTTGAAGTATAATATTAAACTTCTCAATACTTGTGAGTTTTCCAGATAACTTACAATTGTCGATTTCTAATTTAATTGCATTTTCATCAGAGAACATACTATATATGATTTAAATTATTTAAAATTTATTAACACTTCTCTTAAAACCCAGTATGTGAAGATACAACATCCCATAAAATAAGGTCTGTTTTTCTTTTGTGTGTATCTTTTTAAGAGCTTTAAAAAATCCCCAAACAGGAAAAACTTTGTCAGGTACATGCTCTCCAAGGGAATTCTACACACATTTCATTAGCCAGGACCGCCTACCACCAGTTGATCAGTGTCAAGGGAAATGTCACCACCATAATTAGCTTAGTCCAATCAGAATCTATCATCTGGAGGGTGTGAAACAAAATCTAGCTCTCCCAGTATGGAAAAGGGAGTCTAGGTGTTGATTTGGGGAGACAACAAACATTGCCACTTCCACCAGAGAACCTCTTAGGTATTTCTACGTCTTAGCACCAAGTCTCAAGAGCAGACCATCTACTTACGCTTCCTTCCTTCCAAGGGGGAAGCTGTCACCTCCCACTCTATCCCCTGAGTTGCATGGCTTTGGGGTTCCCAGTTCCTTTTATCCCTCATGCAAATGTGTAGCTCTTCTCATTATACAACCCTTTTCTTTATATAAGAGGTTGTAGGAAACACACAATGTTAAAAATTAAACATGGGCAAGTTACAAAACTTTGGAAGTTTCACAGTGTTTACTGTCACAGTCCTTGAACTATCGTTCCCAAGTCCCTTCTGAAATGATACTTCAATGTCTGTTGGATTATTGGTTTCAGCTTTCCTTCCACTCCTAACGAAACCCTGACTGAATCCACAATATCTTGCCTTTTAGACACATGGCAATGCTGAATCCTTTATTCATGAAGACCTTTCCTGGCCAGCACTTGCAGAGGCCACACCCTTCTCTCAGGTGGGAACTAATTTAAGCAGGACCCTTTGACCAGGCAGCAGTGACATGCTCTGCAGAACAGCCTCTTTGGGCACCTCCTGCCAGTTCACACTGGGCTTCTCCTGGTTCTGTCTATCTGCAAAGAGGAAGACTACTCTATTTGAATCATCATTTAGGGAGTTTAATAGTTGAAATGGTCAGAAAAGAATTGCTCCCTAGAATCAACGCTCTCTCTGCCAGTAAGATGACATCTCTGACATTTTGTGCTATTTCTTGGCATTCCATTCCTAAGGAAAAGTATCGCCACAAAGCCCTTGAAATAGAACCTGTAAGCTCTTGATAGTCTCTAGTTTTCCAACCATACTCATAAGATGGAACACAGGCCTGGATGGCTGTGTGCCTCATTCTCTCTCTCCCTGCTCCCTTGCCCCACTTTCCACCTCCTCTTCTGCAAATGAGCAGTACGGAGTCAAATACTTGAGGAAGATGAGAGCAATCATAATTAGAATTGCATGCTCAGTCGCTTCAGTCCTGTCTGACTCATTGCGACCTTATAGACTGTGGCCCGCCAGGCTCCTCTTTTCTCCAGGCAAGAATACTGGAGCAGGTTGCCATTTCCTTCTCCAGGGGATCTTCCCTACCCAGGGATCGAACTCACATCTCCCGCGGCTCCTGCAATGCAGGCGGATTTTTTACCGCTGAGCCACTGGAGAAGGATTAGGATTGGAGTTAGGTAAGTCAAAGAATCAAGAACCCATGTTATAAAGTAGCCAGAAAAGTGTCCAAAGGTAAAGGTAGAAATCATGTTTAAAGATCTTGATGGCAAAAATTTTAATAAAGACTTGATATCAAGCTAGTAAGACAAAAACCAGAAACTTTGTGGTTCTCGGCAGTTAGGATATGGGAAGGAGCTTAAAAGTTTGGAGTTTAGGCAAAGTATTAAGAGAAAGTAGTCAGAGAAGTTAAAGTTGCTGGGATCAGCAATCTGGAAGATTAGGTGATAAAGATGAAGGAGCTAGCAGTCATGGACCAGGAGTGGATCTGGCCCAGAGGTGTTGGATGGTTTATCTTCTGACCAGAAGTATAATTTCTGGTGGGCCTAGGAGGCTCTGGGTCTTCTGGTGTACTCAAGGAGCCTGCAGGTCGACTGTTCCAGCTGAACAAGTAGTTTAGGCAAGTGATTTAACCCCTCTGAACCTTTGGTTTCTTCATTTGAAAGACTGATGAAAAATGCATATCTTCTGTGAAGATGAGAGAAGATAATGTGTATAAACTCACTTTGAGCCTTCAGAATGCTGTGTACATGTAAAGTATCACTGTCACGATTACTGGAGGGTACTTGAACTCTGCCTAAAATAATATTCCAGACCTTGAATGAAGAAACTACCCATATGTCCTGAAATTACCTTTTCCCTTCAGCAATATGAGACTATCTCATACTTCTACTAGCAAAATAATGCTGGCAGCTGATCATTTTGTATTTTAGTTAGGACTCCTGGCTTCACTGACAGAAACTCAAATTCAAACTGGCTTGAATTAGAAAGGAAGCCTGTTGAGTGCAGGAGATCAGGAGATCGGCAGAGTGCAGAGTTGCAGCTAAATTCACACATGGCCCAGTTTAAGAGCTCAAACAGTGTCATTTCTCTCTGCCCCTCTTCCCTCTCCGCTGTTTCCCCCTTTGTGGTCCTGTTTGCCTTCTTACTGCTGCCTCATCATATTGTTTCAGCCTAGCAACCTCAGCAGAAGGAGAGATCCCTTCTCTTACCCTCCATGCTCTATTCAAGGGAAGACCAGGATGCCCACTAGCAACTAAATCTGACTTCTCCCCAAGTTGTGGGTGACATGCTTACCTCTGAATAAACCAAAGGTGTATTTACCATGAAGCCAATGCAGCTAAATTGTAAAATTTGCCAAAGCAAATATTTTAATCATCTCTTTTTCCACTCCGAGTCCCCCTTCATCACACTTCCCTTGTGCCCAGCGATGTCAAGTAGCCATAGGCATTTGTCTTGGGACAGTTGAGTTGAGTATACACTTGGTTTGGCTCCTCTGGGATATATTTACATGCTTTTCCATGACTCTCATATATGGTTTAGATAGTTCTAGCCCTTCTGATATAGAAATAGCTCCAGAAATACTCCTGTAGGACTTTGGCCCAGCTTACCTGACATCTTGACGTGAAGATACAGTGTCAGAAATCATATATGTCCAACTGGTACCCAGTACTTGGAAATAGATAGCAGAGAAGCAGAGAAAACACATTGTTTGAAATATACAGAGCCAGAAGCTAGTTTGTAGAAATTCTTCCAAACATCAGATGTGTAAAGTTATAAGTGAAGGAATCCATTCACATTAACACTTGGTCAAACTAGAAGTTCTCTCCTATCAAGAATATATTTGATAAAACAGCATGTCCACTTATAAATGCATCATACATTTTTTTCTTCTTTTGATATAAATCACATAAAATTGAATTCATTAGAACTCCTGAGTTTGTAGCCTACGCCTGTGCATTTTTAGAATTTGTAATTTGTGTTTCATTTCTCTTCTCTTTATTTAGCACTTTCTATGTGCTTCTCTGGTCATGGAGGATATACAAGTAAGCACGGAAGGAAGCTCATGGAGCTTTCTACAGTTAATTGTCAGATCTCCACCAGGAAAATAAGAAGGTCTCCAGCTGATGTCTCTGTGGACCTTTGGGCAAAAGCTGTAGCTACCACTTCATGATATACTTGGACAGATTTTATTTTTTAGAAAAACAAACCACTTCAAGTAGCCCAGGAACCCTGGAAGACAGACAAAAACAAAAGAGAGCTATACTAATCTCTATCAGCAAAACAGAATGAAATGAAATAACAAAAGCAAGATTACAGTAATAGCAGAGACCAATTTTCTGTGATTATTTGAGGTTGGATCTTAAAATGAATGTTATATCGAATTCTTAGAATTTTATTTTGGCTATTTATATCTTAAAGAATCTATATAATAATGGCCAGGAAATATATAAACTGCAAAATGCTACTTAGGAGGCTATTCAATAGGGTGAAGAGGTAGTATAATATTATTTTGAAAGGAGATCAGCCTAGAATCTGCCTCTCAGATTAAAAGGCACAAGCTTATAAAATGTTCCCTGTCATCACGTACAGCGACACAGAACATAACAGAGTAAAACAGCTCAAAAAGACAGGGCAGAGATAAGTCACAGCGTTTAAAAGAGAGACAAAACATCTTTCCAGATAATAAGCAACTTCGACCAGCATATTGCAAAATGAATGAAGGAAGGAAAAATCTTAGATTCCAGCAGGCCATGAAGACTTGAAGAATGAACTTTAAAAGTCATTGCTGCCAAGAGATTTGTGAATTCCCGAAAACAGCATTAAAATCTCTGCTGTAAGGAAGCAGCCATTTCAAGTGCAGATGGGGAGAGTGGTGAATGCTTTCAGAAAGAATCTACAGATTGGCAGTAAATGAAAAAGAGATATTTCCCTTGGTCATCCTGGACTAAAGGTTTTAGAAATTCCTAGTTCGAGAGGATTGAAGGGTTGGAAGTTATTACTATGTCATGCTATTTGTTATTTGTTTTATGTACACACACAGAGATGGATAGGGATACGAATTTGGGTGTGGATACAGATAGGAATATAGATATAGAAATTATATAGATACACACATGCACACACACATTCCGGAAGGGCTATTAGATATTTGGTCTTATATTTTTGTCTTAATTTTTACACATATACACATGCCCACACATACATACTAATGCTTTAGTAATCAGAATAGTAAAATATATTTAGCTTTCATTCCATGGAGTGAGTTTAGTTAATTTTACTTAACCTCTTCGCTGTCATTGCAAAGTCTCAGATGTCATACTTCTAGTAAACTGAAGACTTCAAGATCAGACCTGGGTTTAAACCCTGATTCTTCAGTTTCCCAGTTGTGAGACCACAAGAAAATGGGTTAGGCCTCCAGCTGGTAAAATGAGGAGAATAAAACTGATACCCACGTCATCTATAAGGACTAAATTACATAAAATATATAAAGCATCTGTATCCAGGTATTTGCCTTATATTCCAAAGCAAAACTTCCTGTTCAAATGTCCCCCAACAGGGATTTGTCTGCCATGTTTAATCTACCATCTTCTGTGTTAGTTTTGCCCACGCTCAGGAGTCAAGGACGGGGTGGTCCTGACCCTAGACTGTGCCATCTGGGACCAGGGTGGCTGTTGCAATGGTGCCAGCCTCAGCATCCTTGGCCCTGCCCCCGAAGCCATTCTTCCTACATCTCATCTCACCTCTGTGCCTTTCAGTCCAACTAGGCAGTGTTTTTGTTCATAAAGGATTCTCAGAAAACATCTTGGCCTTTCATGCAATTCTTGGGGGTCCAAGACATCAGACAAGAAGAACCTCCACAGGCCTTTCATGGATAACTGCCTCTCTATTCCTAACTTCTCTGAGATGGTTGGTTGGATCCATGAGTCACCGCTTTAGAAAATGACTGAGATGGTTGTTGGATCTGGGCGAAGTTCTTTAGAAAATGGCGGTCCAGACACACCCTTGGCTCTGTTTCCAGAGCAGGCCATCTGGATAGGCTGAGAATTTTCTAGATCACTAAACACTGGTTTCTTTTCACTTAGCAGCTCCTTCTTCTATTTATTTCTCTCCTCTTGTGTTTTACTGTAAGCAACAAGGATAAAGCAGACTGCATCTTCAACACTTTGCTTGGAAATTTCCTCAGCTAAATATCCAAGATTATTGCTTACAAGTTCTCCTTCTATCCAATAGAACATAACTCAGCAAAGTCCTCTGCCACTTGGTAACAAGGATCATCTTTCCCCCAGTTTCCAAGAACATGTTCCTCATTTCCATCTGTGACCTTGTTATGGACTAAATGTGCATGTTCCCTTCCCTCTCCCAAATTATGTTGAAGCTCTGCCCCCCAGTGTAATGGTGCTTAGAGACGGGGCCTTGGGAATCAACTAGGTTTAGATGAGGTCAGGAGGGTGGGACCTCCATGATGGGAGGAGAATCTTTATAAGAAGAAAAAGGGACTAGAGTTCTTGTGTGAGAGTACAGTGAGAAGGCAGTCATCTTTAAGTCACCCCCGCACCAGGAACCAAATCTGTCCATACCTTGGGCTAGAACTTCCCAGTCTCCAGAACTATAAGAAATAAATGTCTGCTGTTTAAGCCACCTAGTTCATAGTATTTTGTTATCAGAGGCCAAGCTAAGACTTCATGAAAAGCACCTTGAACACTCATATTTCTTGCAATATTCTGTTTATGATGGTATATGTATTCTCTGAGTCAATAGGAAGTTTCTCTATCAGTTCAGTTCAGTCACTCAGTCGTGTCCAACTCTTTGTGACCCCACGAACTGCAGCACACCAGGCCTCCCTGTCCATCACCAACTCCCGGAGTCCACCCAAACCCATGTCCATTGAGTCGATGATGCCATCCAACCATCTGATCCTCTGTCGTCCCCTTCTCCTCCTGCCCTCAATCTTTCCCAGCATCAGGGTCTTTTCCAATGGGTCAGCTCATCACATCAGGTGGCCAAAGTATTGGAGTTTCAGCTTCAACATCAGTCCTTCCAATGAACACCCAGGACTGATCTCCTTTAGGATGGACTGGTTGGATCTCCTTGCAGTCCAAGGGACTCTCAAGAGTCTTCTCCAACACCACAGTTCAAAAGCATCAATTCTTCTGCACTCAGCTTTCTTTATAGTCCAACTCTCACATCCATACATGGCCACTGGAAAAACCATAGCCTTGACTAGATGGACCTTTGTTGGAAAAGTAATGTCTCTGCTTTTTAATATGCTATCTAGGTTGGTCATAACTTTCCTTCCAAGGAGTAAGCGTCTTTTAATTTCATGGCTGCAGTCACCATCTGCAGTGATTTTGGAGCCCAGAAAAATAAAGTCAGCCACTGTTTCCCCGTCTATCTGCCATGAAGTGATGGGGTCGGATGCCATTATCTTCGTTTTCTGAATATTGAGCTTAAGCCAACTTTTTCACTCTCTTCTTTCACTTTCATCAAGAGGGTTTTTAGTTCCTCTTCACTTTCTGCCATAAGGGTGGGTGGTGTCATCTGCATATCGGAGGTTATTGATATTTCTCCCGGCAATCTTGATTCCAGCTTGTGTTTCTTCCAGCTCAGCATTTCTCATGATGTACGCTGCATATAAGTTAAATAAGCAGGGTGACAATATACAGCCTTGACGTACTCCTTTTCCTATTTGGAACCAGTCTGTTGGTCCATGTCCAGTTCTAACTGTGGCTTCCTGACCTGCATACAGGTTTCTCAAGAGGCAGGTTAAGTGGTCTGGTATTCCCATCTCTTTCAGAATTTTCCACAGTTTATTGTGATCCACACAGTCAAAGGCTTTGGCGAAGTCAATAAAGCAGAAATAGATGTTTTTGGAACTCTCTTGCTTTTTCCATGATCCAGCAGATGTTGGCAATTTGATCTCTGGTTCCTCTGCCTTTTCTAAAACCAGCTTGAACATCTGGAAGTTCACGGTTCACGTATTGCTGAAGCCTGGCTTGGAGAATTTTGAGCATTACTTTACTAGTGTGTGAGATGAGTGCAATTGTGTGGTAGTTTGAGCATTCCTTGGCATTGCCTTTCTTTGGGATTGGAATGAAAACTGACCTTTTCCAGTCCTGTGGCCACTGCTGAGTTTTCCAAATTCCATATTGAGTGTAGCACCTTCACAGCATCATCTTTCAGGATTTGAAACAGCTCAACTGGAATTCCATCACCTCCACTAGCTTTATTCGTAGTGATGCTTTCTAAGGCCCACTTGACTTCACATTCCAGGATGTCTGGCTCTAGATGAGTGATCACACCATCATGATTATGTGGGTCATGAAGCTCATTTTTGTATAGTTCTTCTGTGTATTCTTGCCACCTCTTCTTAATATCTTCTGCTTCTGTTAGGTCCATACCATTTCTTTCCTTTATCGAGCCCATCTTTGCATGAAATGTTCCCTTGGTATCTCTAATTTTCTTGAAAAGATCTCTAGTCTTTCCCATTTTATTGTTTTCCTCTATTTCTTTGCATTGACCACCGAGGAAGGCTTTCTTATCTCTCCTTGCTATTCTTTGGAACTCTGCATTCAAATGGGTATATCTTTCCTTTTCGCTTCTCTTCTTTTCACAGCTATTTGTAAGGCCTCCTCAGATAGCCATTTTGCTTTTTTAAATTTCTTTTTTTGGGGGACTGTCTTGATCCTTGTCTCCTGTACAATGTCACGAACCTCCATCCATAGTTCATCAAGCACTCTGTCTATCAGATCTATTCCCTTAAATCTATCTCTCACTTCCACTCTATAGTCATAAGGGATTTGATTTAGGTCATATCTGAATGGTCTAGTGGTTTTCTCCACTTTCTTCAATTTCAGTCTGAATTTGACAATAAGGTTTCTCTATAGCTCTCCTCTTTTCTTTATGAGTCTCCTTTAATACCCATATTTCTACCAATGTTCTTTTCAGGCCAATCTAGGTTTCTTTCTATCATGTACCCTAAGATTCTTCACCCATTACCCAATTCCAAAGCTACTTTCATATTTTCAGTTGTTTGTACAGCGGCACCTCAGTTACAGGTAACAAAATGTACATTAGTTTTTTAAAGCTGCCACAACAATCTGGGTGGCTTAAACAACAAAAGTTTATTATTTCACAGTTCTAGAGGCTAGAAATTTGAAATCAAGGTGCTGGCAGGGTTGGTTCCTTCTGGGAACTATGAAAAAGTGATCTATTTCAGGTTTTGTTCTTTCACTTGTAGAGGGCTATGTCCTATGTCTCTTCATGTAGCTCTCTCCTTGTCTGCATATTTGTGTCCAGATTTCCTTTTTGATAAGGACACTAGTCCTGCAGGATTAGGTTCTCACCCTACTCCAGCATGACCTCATCTTATCTTAACAAATCACTGCAATGACCTACCTCCAAATAAGGTCACATTCTGAGAGTCATAGGACTTCAACATATGAATTATGAGGGCAATTCCTATTTCATTCTGGTACCAGCTGATTGGGCCAGGATTACTATTTACAGTTGGTCAAATTTGTCTAGAACGTTGCTTATATGGAAATTTCACTCTTGGGTATTTGGCTTGTGAGATAATCTATCTAGAGATAATCAGGCAGTTTGCAGGAAGAGCTGAACATAAAAGAAACACACAGAGAGTCCCTGAGGTAGCAGGGGCCCCCGAGCAAGCCAGTTACATGAGGGCAGCTACTCTGACTTTAGAATAAGCTGAGTTCTCTGGTTAGAATAAGAATATAGGGCAGAGAGATGCCAGACACAGGGACTCAATAAGCCAGACCAGGAGAAGAGCAGGAAGAGAGAGCAGTGGAACTCTGGGAAGGTGGAGGACTAGAGAAAAAATGAATGAGACCTTTCTACTGAGATCCCCAAGGACAGCTAGGATTTGGGTCCAGGTTTCATGAGACCACATCTTGCTGTGGCTCTTGGAGTCCTGTTTGGTCTCTGCCTCCATCTGATTTCCTGCCTGCCTTCCTCCCCAACCCACAAAAACCTAAAGCTAAAAAAACAAAAACTACCTGACCCAGATCAGTTCAGTTCAGTTCAGTTCAGTCGCTCAGTCGTGTCTGACTCTTTGTGATCCCATGAATTGCAGCATGCCAGGCCTCCCTGTCCATCACCAACTCCTGGAGTTCACTCAGACTCACGTCCATAGAGTTACTGATGCCATCCAGCTTCTTCTCCTGCCCCCAATCCCTCCCAGCATCAGAGTCTTTTCCAATGAGTCAGCTCTTCGCATGAGGTGGCCAAAGTACTGGAGTTTCAGCTTTAGCATCATTCCTTCCAAAGAAATCCCAGGGCTGATCTCCTTCAGAATGGACTGGTTGGATCTCCTTGCAGTCAGCCCAGGTGCAATTCTAAAAGCCCAATTAAACTAGCACCCAGTTAAGGCATGGCACAAAGTTGGTCCTCAGCAGTGCAGATTCCATTCTTTTCCATCAGCTAATAACTGGGTCAAGATCCTGGGGGCACAAAGATAGCAGGCTAACTGAGCAATGGACCTTCCAGAATTACTGGTGCTTGGACCTCTTTTGCTGCTATATGGGTTTTGATGAGTTAAGACATCGTTAGAACTTAACATCTTTTAGTAATAATCCTTCTGATCGTACAAACCTTGGTGCCAGCATTACAGACCATCACATTTCAACAACCCTCATTTTTCTGTTTATGAACGGAGAAGAGGAGGTCATCATAGAGCAGCAGCTCTCCTTCCCTTTAGTTTGAATGCAAAGGTGGGAGAGGAAACTAATGAGAGAAAGGAGATGGCTGACTGTTGCTAAGCAACCTTTGTTGGCAAGATATACAAAAGCAAGACTCAGAGAACCTCTAATTGGGCAAATATCTTAGAGAATATTTATAATTACTGAGAGATTTGTTTTCAGACCATTCCTTTTATAATTGAAGCACTTAATCACTTATTTTAGAGATGATTGTCATAATTACATAAAATTTTATCACTTAAAGCTAATTTTGGAGTGTCACTGATTGAGTTCCAAGTATTTGAAGGAGATGCTTTACATATCTTTAATTTAAATAAGCCTCAGAGTGTATATAGTATACACATGAATGCCATGGCTCTCCATATCTGTAGCCAAATAAAGCATCTCCCTGGAGTTAGAATAACACTGGAAATGGAAGCATGGCCCCTAAGCTAACTATTGACATAATTATGGTCTCTGACCACTATAATGGCTCAGACTGTAAAGAATCTGCCTATAATGCAGGAGACCCAGATTCAGTCCCTGGGTCAGGAAGATGCCCTGGAAAAGGGAATGGCAACCCAGTCCAGTATTCTTGCCTGGAGAATCCCATGGACAGAGGAGCCTGGCAGGCTACAGTCCATGGAGTCTCAAAAAGTCAGACACAGCTGAATGACAACACTTTCATGGTCTCTGACCAATTCATCTTGAGTTGCCCAGAGGTTTCCAATTTTGATGGTGAAAGTTTTATGTCTCAGGGACTCCTTTAGTCCTAGGCACACCGTGGTAGTTGGCCAGCCTCTCTCTGATTTTATTATCTCACTAGAGATGGTTGGATCACATTTAGGCTGGACCCTGGGGCTAGAATGGTCTTGGAAGATGTTTTCTGGGCACAGATGAACTTCATATCTGGGTGTTCCCCTGGGAAGTTGGCTGGTTTGGACTTGATGGGGTGTTAATCAGCTTAGTGGACTCCCAAGAGAGGGGAGTTTGGTAAAATCCATTGAAATTCCTTGGCAGTAAAGGGGGAGTAACCTCTTTCTCCTCCATTTCAGTTTTTAAAATATTTTCTCGGCCCATATTCTAGTATTTCAAATTCTTTTAGACCCCCAGATGGTTTATATATGTAACAAGTTCCCATCCGTGAAAGTGAAAGTCTCTTAGACGTGTCTGACTCTTTGAAACCTGCCATTATACAAAGTGATTCCAAGTGGCATGGATGTAGTGGGGGTTCGGCATGAAGGAGGGGCAGCAGCAGATGCGGAAGAGAAACCCCCTGGGATGTTCTCGTACAGTTCCCAGGGAAGGGCAACTATTCCCTCAATGGGGCAGTCACATTCTTTCACACAAATATTAAGAATTCTACAAAACCACCTTGGCCTCTGATGACATGCACAGTAAGTTGACCATTTATCTACCTATTCCTGAGAGTCCAGGTATATAGTTTAGTTGGCTATGTGACCAACTGACCTGTGTCCCATTGTTTAGATCACAGACTTTGAGGTAGCCATTTGCTTATGGATCACTGCAGATTAAGTGCAGCATGGAGGCCCTAGAAAGAGGTATCCACGGTGAATAAATGGAAGAGAAATAAAACAGCCAGCACAGGGGTAATCTAACCTAGTGAAAACAAGACTGAAAGGTCATAATCAGTGCTCATGTAGATAAGGATTCTCTCAGGTAAGGGTCATCTCTTTCACTGAAAGAAAACAAACAGGAAAAATTGTGTGTAATCCAAATACACCAAATTAGGTGAGATATCCTGACATCCAACATGTAACGATGCTATTGCATGCCATCTGGCAATATGGAGATGCACCTTGTCCAAGATTAACAAAGGATTACCCAAGGTTGGCCCAAGTTCTCTGCATTATCAGCTTATACACTACATGGAAGAGCCTCGTGAATGTGCCACACATGTGTCCCTCAAACTAATACCCATGGTCACACTCACTCCTTGAATGAATACAAGGAAGATGTATGGTGACGTGTGTGTGTGTGTGTGCGTGTGTGTGTGTGTGTGTGTGTAAGCTGATGGCTACGACGTTGATAGATGAAATAAGGATGCAAATTTAGCAGCAACCTAACTACAGTCAGGTTGTAAACATGTGAAAGGAAGCGCACTTGACAGCAATTAATATACCACTCAGTCAAATGAATAAAATTATTTTTTTGACTGGTACTAAAGAGTGACAGTGGTGTTGCATTTTAAAAGAACAAATGCTGAGGGAATTATAAGTGCATTTGAAAGAAGATATGGGGTTTTTACAGGTGGAAAAATGTAGACAGAAGCTGTGAGAGAAAGAAAATAACAAAGACTCCCCAGCACATTCTATTCCAGTAAAACAGGATGCCAGCTTTCCAATTGTCTTCAGAGTGCAATTCATGTACTGTGTCCCTTATTGCTGAAAGAAGAGATGCTGTTATGAGTACCAAAAAAAAGGTGATAATCAGTGAGTCAAACAAATGCACAGAATTATAAATTTCTGAGTTTAGTTTTTGGGCTCAAGGGATAAGCCTACCCATACACATTGATTCAATAAGGGGTGAGTGTGAGGGTTGGTATGCAGTAGGGGAACTTGGTGGAGATTCAAAAGTAGATTTTCATGCCATCCACCTGTCCCTAGGTTCATCCTCAGACACATGGACTTCACCCTGGACTCTTGGGGGCTGCCTGCTGGTTAAGCACTCAATCAGCAGAGCCCGGCCCTCCTGACCATCTCCCTCATACCACACATACACACATACACATACACTTGCTCCCTTTAAGCCTTTTCATTACCTGCTCCTCATTCCTCAGGTCCTGACTTTTATCTGATTCCCAGTGTAATAAGCCAGCCATCCTTCGCTCCATGTGAGGCTGTGTGGTGGGGACATGCATCTTCAGATCCTGACTTGGGATGTCCCTACAAATACAATGCCTCCTAGGACATCCTCTGGGATAAGCTATAACCCCGTCTTGCTAACAGAGAGCTTCTCTCCCAGACTTGAGATACACCAAAGCCTTCATTCTATCGCTCAGCCTCAGGAGCCACCAGGTTCCAGAAAAGGGAAATGTGTCCTGCCATGAAAGCTTTTGAGCTTTATCATGCTTAGTGCGCTTGCTCCTTGGTGCATCAGAGAAGGGAGTTGGAGCCACTGATTCAGGAAGCAAAGGTTTGGGGCAGGGAGGAAGAGAAGGAAAGACGAGCAAGGGAAACAAAGGAGAAGGCAAGACAGCACTTTTTTCTGCTGGGCTGGTGGAATGACTCTACATCATGGGCTGTAAAACAGTGGGGCAGGTGTTATAGAAAGACCTCTCAGGACTTTCGCCATTGCTGTTCCTTAATCTTGGAAAGCTCTTCCACCAGATTCATGTGACCTGCTCCCTTGCTCCCTTTAGCCTCTGTGTATAGAATGCAAGTCCAAGAGTAAAAGCTGATGTAGAATATACACTTTAGCTAATAATAAGATATCAACAGTGACTCATCCATTGCAGCAGATCCACCACTCTAATGCAAGATGGTGCTAACAGAGGAAACTGGATATTGAGTTGGGTTGGAATAAGATTTGGGAATCCTGTGTACTTTTGCTCATTTTTCTATAACTCCAAAACCACTAAAAGAAATAAGCCTATTATTTTAAAGACAAAAACAAAGATCACCTTGCTCAAAGAGACATTTCCTGATGACCTTGGCCCTCTTAGGCAGCTTTATTCTTCATCTACAGACTTGTCACTGCCTGCCACATTCTGTAGTTATCTGTTTATTGTCTATTTCCATGCCCCAGCCCTGCAGCTGCTGACACTAAAATGCAAACTCAGCATAAGCACAGACTTGCCCATTTTGTTCAGTGGTATCCCCAGAGCAGTTCCTGGCAACATCACAGCAGCTCCATAAATATTTGTTGAATGAAAATGAGAGATGTAGATTTCTGTGGAGCTTTACTGAAGCCTCTAGGGTTCACTCTATTGGCTAAAGCACTTAAGTTGGGGACTGAGGTATTAGGGCTCTGATGTGTGGTCTTCAGCTAAAATAAAAAACATCAGAGCTAAGTAAGCCAGGCACCTCATGATTTGTAGACCACCAGATGCTTCCTGGCAGATCCATTTCCTTCCTATTATCATAAGCAATGGAGAACACCTATTGCTTGGAGTGTGAATGACCAAAGGCTGTTCTTTCAGACACTGTGAGCCTTTGGATGGGTAGGAGTTCTTAGAAAACGCTAGTTAGATGCACTTAAGGCAAAGCAACCAGGAGCCCTGTTCTCTGGGCCCCATCCCTTAATATTCATTTCCAGATAAGTGAATGTCTCAGTTTGACTGGTAGCAAAGCACTTTTAAGTTTCTGCAGTAACATGAACAGAAAAGTCTGTGCTCAAAAAGAGCTTTGAGATCCCAAAATAGAGAACAGATGACCCCAAAGCAGACAGAATAGAGAACAGATAAACCAAGATCAGACAAATGAGAGTACAGTTGTGGGAGAGTCAATTAATTCAAGTGGAAAATCCCACTTGGGGGTTTGGTTTCAACTGCAAAACACCTTGCTTGTTCCATCCGCTGTAATCCTCCACCCACCACTCCCCCCCACCCCCCAACTACTGCAGAGAACTTGCATTTTATCCAAAATAAATATTCCAATAGATGAAATCCAAGCAGACCACATGAGCACTACAGAGCTGAGTTTTAATGGGTTTCTCCCATGCCGGGATCTGACATTTTGTGATGGAGGAGGAGAGTTGAGAAGGTGGAACTGTATTTTTGAAACAAGCAGCATTCTGTCTCTCTAAATTGATTGTTAATGGATCTACACCTCCAACCCAGTTATGTTAGGCTGAGAAATAAAAATTTTCCTTTCAAATAGTCTTCCCCCACCCCCCGACCGCCTGATATAGGAATTTGGGCCTTTTTCTAGCTGGTTGTATCCTTTTTCTACTCTATTTGCACAATTGGATATGCATCTTACCCCTGTCAATAACCTGCAAGATTTTCATGTTTTTTCCTTAAACTTGATGGACACCTGAGGGAGATTGGGTGACTCTGATGCTCTCCCTCTCAAGAAAGTCATGTCTAAGCCAGAGGGGTCACCCAAATCAAAGATGAGCTCAATAGCTGGCAGAGAAAGTCAGTGACTTCAGAATAGCTTCGCATTTTATTTTAAAAAATTTACCCTTTGCGTAGAGTCAAGTGTGTGCTAAATTACTGTTGCGTCTGAATCTTTGCAGGCCCATGGACTGTAGCCCATGGGATTTTCCGGCAAGAACACTGGAGAGGGGTGCCATTTCCTACCAAAGGGGATCTTCCCAATCTAGGGATCAAATCCTCATCTCTTGTGTGTCTTGCCTTGGCAGGAGGATTCTTTACCACTAGTACCACCTGGGAAGCCAAGGTCAAGGAGAAAAGCTGATCTTTCTGTGCAAATCCAGAGCATCCTCTTTGTGCAAAGCCCAAGGACCACAGGACTGAAACATTTCCATCACTGTTTCTGCCCCAGGTTTGAGTTGGAACTTTTCCCTGAGCCCCTGCTCCATGCCTAGGATTCTGTTGTGTGATAGAGGCTGGATTTCAGAGGAAGAGAAGATAGGACACAATCTCTTGACATTTTCCCAGTGGCTTTAGTACGGGGGGACTGCTTATGAATGCCCTAAAATACCTGTTCCCAGCTCAGTCTTGCTTCCTCTGATCTGCTCCCCACACAGCAGTACAAACAACCACCCAAAAACAGCTGGATAGGGGCCATCATCCTGCCTGAAACCCTCCAGTGTTCTGTACCATGTAACATAGGATGCAGTCAGACATTTTTTAAAGAATAATTATTTGTTTGTCTGTGCCGGCTGTTAGTTGCAGCATGCAGGACCTTTGATCTTCTTGCAGCTGCAGGATCCTTTTTAGTTGTGACATGTGGGATCTAGTTCCCTGACCAGGGATTGAACCCGGGCTGTCTGCCTTGGGAGAACAGAGTCTTAGCCACTGGACCACCAGGGAAGTCCCCAGTCCAGCATTTTTAATATGACTTAACCATGACTTCCTCTCCAGCTCCATCTCTCTCCTCTCTCTTGGAGCTCTACCTGTAAGCAATAGTCCACCTTTCTCAAACACACCTGACCCCTTACTCTCAGACTCTTCAGGCTTCATCTCTGGGCCTTTGCATACATTGTTTCCTTTGCCTTGCCCTTCTAACCTACTCCTTTCCTTGCCCTTCATCACCTGAGCAACGCTTTCATTTTTAATTCTTCAGACCAGGTTAGGTCCTCTGCCCTGGGCTTCCATTCAAGACTCTTCAATTCAGATGTGATTGGGTACAGGACAGATGAGCCACTGGGGACAGAACGTTGGGGACAGGACAGGACAGGGTGAAACTGGCCACATCTGAGACAATTAGGAGTGGTGGAGAGCGTGGTAAATGGGAGGGCATGCTTCTCTACCAGAACTCCGTGTATGTAGTGCGTATGTATGTATAGGATAGCCACTTCTCAGTTCTGGAAAGTGTTGCCACTGGGGTACACAAGCCTACTTTTGCCGTCTTTTCTGAGTTTTAAAGAGAAGTTAGAAATCCAAGTTTTTAATGGGAAATATCCTGATGTTTAACATGCTGTGTGGGTCAAAATGTGGCCTGAGGATCATCAGATGAGGCCCCTGTTGAGTTATCTTAGTCATCTTCTCTGCTGGGCTATCACAGACAAGACCGTATCTTGGATTTTAAAATTTTATTTTATTGAAGTATCACTGATTTACAGTGTTGTGTTAATTTCTGTTGTACAGCAAAGTGATTCCATTATGGTTTATCACAGGATATTGAATACAGTTCCCTGTGCTGTGCAGTAGGATCTTATTTATTCATTCTACATATAATAGTCTGCATCTGCTCATCTCAAACTTTCAATTGATCTCTTCCCCTGCTTTGAAACCGCACGTATGTTCTCTATGTCTGTGAATTTGTTTCTGTTTCATAGATAAATTCCTCTGTGTCATATTTTAGGTTCCACATATTAGTGATGTCATATTTGTCTTTCTCTTTCTGACTTCGCTTTGTATGAAAACCCCTAGGTCCATCTATCTTGCTGCAAATGAGCCTATCTTGTTAATTGCTCCACAGTGTTTACAATGCCTAGCCTTGGATCTAGCATATAATAGGCACTCAAAAACTGCTGGTTGAATGAACAAATGGCTAAACTGAAATGTCAGATCTGGTCTCTTTTGCAAGCTGCTGCCCCTCCAGTCGCAATCCCAGCACCAAGGATCTGTCTGGAAGAAGTTGAGAGGAACTGACCCTTCTACCACCACTCCCTCCCAAGTTCCCTCTTGCTTTTATTTTCTGGAAGCGACATTTATCCCTGACTCACTGCACGGCACTGACTATGCAATTGTACGGGTCTAAGGAATTGTATCTTCACTTCTGACCAATTTAGATTTTCCCAGAATCAACTTGCCAAGGAAAGAGGTAGAAATTTCATAGCAGACTGAAGCTCAAGAGATGAACTGTGGGCAGAACAGGGATCCCTTGGCTCCTCCTGAGCTTTCCTCTCCTGGGTCTCCATGTCAAGGTATCTCCATACTCATGAAGGCATGCACACCTGGGTGGTAAAAAAAAAAAAAAAAACAAAGCCTTCTTACATGAGCAGGTTGGAGTCTAGCTGGAAGATAGCCCTGCAGGGGATTCCACACTGAAGATGAGGAAACCACCTTTTATAAACCAGATTATTTAGTTGTAAACTGCTGCTGCTGCTGCTTAGTCAGTTCAGTCGTGTCCGACTCTGTGCGACCCTTTGGACTGCAGCCTGCCAGGCTCCTCTGTCCATGGGATTCTCCAGGCAAGAATACTGGAGTGGGTTGCCATGCCCTCCTCCAGGGGATCTTCCTGACCCAGGGATCAAAGCCGGGTCTCCGGCATTTCAGAAAATTCTTTACCAAATTTCAGCAAATTCAACTAAATGTTGCAAGCTAATCTCTGCTTGTTTACTTTTTTCCTTCCCAAAGCCTTTAGCACAGCCTTGTTGAAATGTTCCAGCCTTGTTTGGAAGGGGAGATGTGAGTAAAGGCAATAAATGGGGACTAGCATCCCTAAGAGGCTACCCAGTGGCAACAGCAACAATGAGGAAGGGCATCTGAAGTGCGGTCCTGCAGGTACTTGTTAGAAGGGCAGATGCCCAGACATCCTGCCCTTCCCCAGACTCCCCCTCAGTCCCAGAGGAATGAGGAGTGAGGCCTGAATCTATGCATTTTGAAGATGAGCTCACTACAGTTTGAGAAACACTGCCTAAAGGGAAGGGTTAAGCAGAGTTAGAGCTTTCCCTTCTTCATGGCTACCTTGCCTGCTCAGGGTTTGATCTGATTAAAAAGATGGCAGTTTCCTTTCCAAGGCACAGGTAATATCTGTTTCCTGATTGTGTTATCTTTCGTGGCATGGTCTAATGAAGACGCATCTGTCTAAACGTTTCCAGTGAGTGGGACCTTTGCCATAGCCTCCACTTCAGCTCAACTCTGCTCTCCTGAGGCTCTAGCGGGCTTATTTTTGTCCATGAAGACATGGATCAAACCCCTTTAAGGGACTAGTTCACAGTCATCCCTCTTGCCTGTTGTCCTAGAAGCCAGCTGCTGGAACGGACTGTTCAAGAGCAAAGAAAGAGACACAGAGTGACACTCGGCAGGGAAGCAGGTCTTGTCTAAATAGGCAGCCTCATTGTTTCCCTGCTCTGTGTTGTGTGTACAGCGTGGGAAGCTGACTAGCTCAGCTGACTCAGAAATAGAAAGAAAGAGGAAGGACCGGGGAGCTGGGAAGTTGGCCCTGTCCCTGACTCGCTGCATGGTCTGCGGTGAAATCATCAGCAGCCCCACCGCCTCCCAACTCCCATAAACAGAAGGAACCCACAGGACCCAACTCTGTCAGCTGAGGATGATAGAATCTCAGATTCTGGTTACTCAAAAGCAGTTTGCAGGTTCCAAAGTGGGATGTGTCTGCTGTTTGGGAGTGGAGGCAAAGAAGGGGCCATGGGCTGCCGTTGAGCCACCTGTGATACTGTCGGAAAATACTGCCCTGGAGTCAGACCAAGTTTTCAGTCTTGGCTTTGATATCAGCTTAACTGTGTGATGCTAAGCAAGTCACCTGATCTCAGGGAGGCCATCTGACCTCAGACAATCACCTGCCTTGGGCAAAGCACCCAATCTCACTGCCCCTCACTTTCCTTAATGCTAGATGAGGGGAGGGATGTCAGATGACCTCTAAGGGCCTCTTGATGGTTCCAGCCCTGTCTCTGAGTTAATGAGAGGAAATCCACCTTTGCTCAGAAGCACCATTTCTTGCTCTTTCTTCAAGGGCCTGTCAGAGGTGGGTTAGCCTCTGAGAAGACATCACACAGCAGGACTGGCTGGACTAACCTCTCTGGTGTGCCTTCATAGATAATTTAAAATGAAAACACTATGAAACTATAAAGCAAATTTAAGAAGTGCAATTAAGTTCTCATTTTTCCTACAATGACTGTTGACACTTTTTTGGAAATAGTAACCAAATTCTTTAAAAACATTTTTTTTATGCCCTTGACTTGCAGGAGGCAACAATGTGTTGATTCTGCTTCCTGGTTAACTCAACAGTAGAAAGATGGGCTTGCTATTTCTGCAAAGATCCTGCTGGTAATAGATCCTCTTCCACAAAGAGATAACTCTGCTCAGGGGAAAGGAATTGGGATGTGAGGTGTGGTGTAAAAAGGAATTCTGAGGGAAAAAAACAGTAACCACAAACACCCAATGGTAAACTGAACCCTGTGGTCCCAGCTCGAGTTCGGATATCCTGTGCTTGTTTGGATCCAGGCCACTGGGAAGGAACAGTCATCTAACTCATGGGCTCTCTTAGTCCGCACCCAAACCCAAACTGGCTGATTAACAAGGTGTTCTGAACTGTGATGGGAAGAATTCTGAGTTTCAGGGATGCTTCTGTCCTTACTAGGAGCATTCTGATCTATTAGGATGCAGGATTCTTGGGGGGAACAGAACAGAGCAAGGAAGGCTGTCTGTTCACTGGAGACCCACACTTTCAGATATAGCCTCCGAGTTCCTCTCCTCTTCCCCTTGTCTTTCTCTTCCCTTAGAAGGTGTGTCACTGCCCGCCCTGGCTCCTCTGCCTCCTGGCTGGGGGCCCCACCCTGCCCTCCTAAGCAGAGAACAAGCTGCAGCTCAGCCCTCTGCCAAGACCCAGCCGATGGCCAAGAACCTGTCACTTCACTACGTTCCTAGTTTCTACTGTTTAGAAACAAGGGACAAAGGGTCAGATGATCTCCCCCAAGTGATGACACAAATTATATCGATTATTTGTTAAGTCTGGGTGGTGAGCTGGGACCAGGGGTATGGAAAGCTTTCTTTTTT
Source organism: Ovis aries (assembly GCF_016772045.2). Taxonomy (NCBI): domain Eukaryota; kingdom Metazoa; phylum Chordata; class Mammalia; order Artiodactyla; family Bovidae; genus Ovis; species Ovis aries. Next base: position 217,369,862 of record NC_056054.1, read on the forward strand.
TCTTGGAATGGAGACACACTGAATAGTTTTAAACAGGAAGATAAAAGATCAGATTGTGTTTTAGAAAAATCACACAGTGATCAAAACATTACAAGGCATCAAAGAGATGGTGGGGAGATGTAATGGTGGCTGGAACTTAGTAATGGGAGTGAGAATGGAGAGAAGCATACAGGCTGAGAGCGGGCGTTGACCGGTCTTGGTGTTCTATTGGACATGGGGGGCTGGGAGTATGGGAGAGGGAGGAAAAGCTGGGTTTCTGGTTTGGATAAATGGTTGATACTGAAACCATCCACTTAAATTGGGAACACAGATGGAGGAACAGTTTTTTGGAGGGAAGGGCAGGAGAAGGAGGAGGCATTGAAATGATGGATTTAATTTTGAGTAAATGATTCGAAGGTATCTATGGGACATTCAGATTCAGATGTTTATTAGACAGTAGCATATATTTGTCTGAAATTTAGGAAAGAGGTTAGAGCTAGAGCAAACTATGGGGACAGTTGAGATTGTCTGGGGAGGGGATGCAAGTGAAGAATAACAGAGGTCCCAGGACTACACCTTAGGAGCTCATGCTGGAGGAAGTAAACTGAGAAGGCTGAGTCAGAGAGGGAAGAAGAGAATTGGGAGATTTTGAAGGAGGAGTGCGTAACAGTATCAAGTGTGGCTAAAAAGGTAAGAAGGATGCAGGTGAAGAGCAGCAGAAAGAGAGCTGTGGCCTTCATTAAAGGCAGTTTTATAGGTTTGGCAGGGCTGAAACTCCAGTGTGGGTTGAGGAAGGGGTGAAGTAGAACACATAAGGGAATGACTATTTCAAAATATTCGGTTACAAAGAGGAGGGAGATGGGGAAGGCTGTGAAGTCAAAGCAGGTTTATTTGTCTATTTATTTTGTTTCATTGTATAGTCACTTAAGGTGAAAGATTGGTTTAGCAGTCGAAGAGAAAAGAAAGAAAAATAGCCATCATATACATGTAGCAACATAAATGAATTTCAAAAGCATCATGCTAAATGAAAGAAGCCAGACATGATAGACTTCAAATGGTTTGATTCTATTTATGTGAAATTCTAGAAGAGGCCAAACTATAGTGACAGAGAGCAGACCAGTGTTTGCCGGGACCTGGGGGTTGGGGTGGGCATGAACTACAGATAGGTATCAGGGAGCTATCTGGGGAGGGGGGCGGTTGGAAATGTTCAATACAGGCAGTCCTCAATGTGTGCGCTTTCAGTGATCACCATTTAGTTAAAAAACACCAGACTCCATTAGCTTCCCAGGTGGCTCAGTGGTAAAGAAGCCACCTGCCAAAGCAGGAGATGCAGTTTTGATCCCTGGGTTGGAAAGATCCTCTGGAGAAGGATACGGCAACCCACTTCAGTATTCTTGACTAGAATATCGCATGGACAGAGGAGCCTGGCAGGCTACAGTCCATGGGGTCACAAAAGAGTTGGACACCACTGAGTGACTGAACAACTCCGCAACAGAGTTCAAATTTCAGTATCTTAACTGTAAGTGCTTAAGTTAAAACTTTGGCAGCTAGCTCCTCAGTCCACAGACCACGATGTGAGAAGCAGGAATGCATCGTGATTAATGATGGACCACATCGCTCCTTTCAGTCCGCTGATTGTTGGTCACCGACTACCTGTTCTCCAGTTCACAGACACCTTTGTGTTCCTGCCTTGTCTCCCAGTGGTAACCCACGTGACATTTACAAATGTGGATGATGGAGAGAAGGAACTGGCCAACAAAGATGTGCAGCAGATAGATGAAAAATGATAATGTTGGAAGTGAAATTGAAATCAAATGAAAATCAAGTTATAAAAGAAATAGGCAAACATGGGAATGCTGACATGGCCACCATTCAGGAGATTCTAGATGAACAGTGGAGAAACTCAGTGAAGGTGAACTTATTGTGCACATAAATGAGGAAAATGGCTGTGATGAAAAGGATGAAGAGGCGTGACAGTGGTAAGAAAAAAACCCACATTAACCCCGTCACTCTCAGAGAGACGGTTCATGAGCTGTGTGACACTGAAAGTGGGGCAGATTCAACACTGGAAGCTGATCCAGACTTAGAAAGGAGGACAACGATCTGCCAAGGAGTAGAAAAGATGCTCACTCTGCATTAAACTGGCTTCCCTGGTGGCTCAGAGGTTAAAGCGTCTGCCTGAAATGCGGGAGACCCGGGTTCCATCCCTGGGTCGGGAAGATCCCCTGGAGAAGGAAATGGCAACCAACTCCATTACTCTTGCCTGGAAAAATCCCATGGAGGGAGGAGCTCGCTAGGCTACAGTCCATGGGATCGCAAAGAGTCGGACATGACTGAGTGACTTCACTTTCACTTTCTGCATTAAACTACACGACAAGAAAAGGGCAAGTGCTGTTCAAACTACTCTTGATAAGCTTTTTAAGAGTAAATAAAAACCTTAGTTCTCAATTTCTCAGATATTTAAAATTACAGAGTACAAAGCATTTTTTTTACTGTTTTTCTAAATGTCTCTATTCATTTATAACTGACAGCAAGATAGATTTTTAAAAAATATTTTGCAAACATTTTTGAAGATCATGGGATAATCAAAATCTTCCCCATTTTTTTTATTAAGATTACTTTGCACAGTCATTTTTTAGTTCCATATTACTGTGGAAAGCAAGGACTACCTAAGTCATGATTGAGGGGTGGTTACAAGGCTATATATAATTAATTGTTAAAACTCATCAGATTTTACATTTAAAAGAGGTGACATTAAACAAAATGATTTGGAATCATTCAGTGAAACTGCTGTAAATAGCTGTTATATGTTGAAATTGCTGTTTAACTGATATTTGACACATATGGAATCTTGCAGCAACCCTGCAGGTAGTTACTTTTATCCCAACTTACAGATAGAAGAATGAAGCCTCAGAAAAATGGTGTGACTTACCCAGGCCGTTCAGGAGGCAAATACCAGAGCTATCACCAAGCCCTCCCTGTACCAGTGGTTCTCAAACTTCTGCTAATTTTTAGAATCACTGGAGGAGATTTTTTTAAAGTCTTGATGTCTACACCACACCTTCCCCAGGTTGGGGAACCAATGCTTATATCATTCTTGTCTTCCATCGGCCAGCAGAAAACAATATGTGATGACTTGTTACATGAAAATACACATATTTTTTAGTGGGGGGGAGTATCTAACGTCTGTAAAAAATAAATAGTGATGGTTCAATACAGTTTTCCTATATACAGACACAAACTACAAACTAAACTTTATTTATACAATTTATAATGTTCTCTAGTGTTAGTCGCTCCATCGAGTCCAACTTTTTGTGACCCCATGGACTTTAGCCCCCAGGCTTCTCTGTCCATGGGATTTTCCAGGCAAGAATACTGGAACGGGTTGCCATTTCCTTCTCCAGGGGATCTTCCCAACCCAGGGATCAAACTTGCGTCTCCTGCAATGCAGGCAGATTCTTTACCATCTGAGCCACCAGACTGACCAAAAACAAAAATAGGTATAATTGAGATTTTCTTTGCAGGTAGGAGATCTGGGGTCTGAAAGACTTTTTGGTTGCAGTTAAGACTTTTTTTTTTTTTTAAGACTTTATTTTTTACAGTAGTTTTAAGTCGACAGCAAAATGGAGCAGAAGGTACAGAGATTCCCCATATATCCCCTACCCCCCCATATCCCTAGCCTCCCCCAAGATCAACATCCCCACCAGAGTGCTCCATTAGTTACAGTTGTTGAACCTGCACTGACACATCCTTATCAAGGAGAGTCCATAGTTTATATAACAATTCACTCTTGGTGTTGTAGTAAAAGTCTTTTAAATCTCAGTTTTAGCTGATTTTTCAATCCTGCATTTTCAGCAGTTACTGAATACCTATTCTGGGCTGGGCAGTTGTGAAGGGCTTTTTAAATATCATTTCATTTGTTCCTCAAATAACCCCATTATCCTCGTTTTACAGTTGAGATTCAGATTAGTTAATTTATTCAAGGTCTAACAGTTAGAAAGTAGAAAAGCCTAGATCTAAACCCACATCTGACTCTGAAGCCTGTGCTTTTCTGGGCCTTTCTTGCTAAGTCTGTGTCTGACTCTTTGAGACGCCATTGGACTATATCCTGCCATGCTCCTCTGTCCATGGGATTTTCCAGGCTAGCTTACTGGAGTGGGTTGCCTTTTCCTTCTCCGGGAGATCTTCCTGATCCAGGGATATAACTCGAGTCTCCTGCTTGGCAGGCGGATTCTTTACCACTGAGCCACCAGGAAGCCCTCTTTCTGTGCTTTGTATGTGTGTGCACGCACTCAGCCATAGTCTGATTCTTTGTGACCCCATGGCCTATAACCCACCAAGCTATTAAACTGTTAATATGTTATATTACCTAGACAATCTGTCTAGAAAGTTTCTTGGTGCATAGACAGAGCTCAGCAACCATGAATCCCTTTCCCTGAGGATACTGTCATCAATGTTGGGAGGAATTTCCTGGGGCCCAGCAGGTAGAAACCTCAGGTGGCCTGAACACTGCAGGTTGTGAGTGGGACTCCAGGCAAGTGACAGTGAGGAAGGTGAAGAAGTCTGTGCCTTTGATGACTAAGGGGCAGGCTGGGCTGGTGGGAAATGATCATGTGACGTGAGTCTACATGCTGGGCTTATGGTAGGCTTCACTAGGCTGACACCTAGGTAGGCAAAAGGCAGGATGCCCACTGAACTGTTAGGATGCACAGGATAGCTGCTTAGCTTAGGTTTGTTTTCTTTGGGAAAGGCATCTTTGAAGTAGGTTGATATTTGTTTCTTAAAGATTTCACTGGCCATAAATCATATGAGTTAAAAGCCTGGTGGTGAAATGCATGTGCTTCGGCGTCAAGCGTACCTGAGGCTGAATCCAGACCTGACCACTTATTAACTGCGTGACCGTGATGAAGTTGTTATCTTACTTGTAAAAAGGAGACAAAATGCCTAGGACTTAAGTTTATTGTAATCATTGAGTCCGTGGCATACAGGAAGTTCTCAATAAATGTTAGCTATTTTTTTTCAGTTTTATTGAGATATAATTGACATATATTAGATTTAGGTGTGCAATGTGATGATTTAATATGGATATATATTGCAAAATGATTACCACCATAAGTTTTGTTATCATCCATCACCTCATATAGTTATACGTTTTTTCTTGTGATAAGAACTTTTAAGATCTAGTCTCTCAGCAATTGTCAAATACATGACATATTATTAGTAGCTATTATCACTGATGAAACACACAAGCAGTTAAGAGGATAATGCTCTTTTATCTCTTGTTTTCTTTCTGTGCAATTGTTCTTTTTTGAAGGTCAACTATTAGAGTATAATGAGATGACAGCTGACATTCACAGTAAATTCTAAGATAGACCATTCATACCTTTCCCTACATGTTCCTTAAAGCACAATTCAAGTGTTAACTTATCTGCAACACAGTTCTTCCTTGCTTTATGGTTCCTTAGCTTGCTTTAAAAATGTTATTTCACCTTTATTGTGACACTTCACATGCTGTTTCCTGCAAAAATAATAGTATTGGGACCTATATTAAGCTTCAAGGGGCATATGCTTATCCTTGGAGAAAGTATTGGTTCTAGCATCTTTAAAAACATAAATATTTAAATAAACAAATTGAAAGTGACATCCTAAGTTTGTTAATGCCAGAATAAACCAACTATGTTCCTCACCATTTGGAATAGGCCACCATAAATAAATCAGAAAAAAGTTTAATTGAAACTGGAAATAATACCTAATGCAACTCCCCAGACTACAAGCTATGAAATGAGAGAATAATAGAAAACAGTTGCGGTTTGAATAAGGGTCAATAGCAATTTGCAGAATCCAGGATGGGACCAAAAATGAAGAAATGAATACATATTAATCTTCTGTAGTGTATATAGAAAATAATATCCAATTATTAAGGAGGGGTTGATCTAAATATTGAAGAGTATCAAGATGTTGGATATAGTCAGGTTAAGAAAAACAAAATTAAAAAGAAAATAAAACAAACAGGAGAAGGGACAAGAAGAATGAGATGAGGAGAGAAAGGGAGAGAGTTGGATTTTAGATTTTACATAAAGAAAAAATTCCCCAGAGAAGAGGATAAAGTTTGTGAAACGGATGGAACTATCTCCTTGACTGCTTTGAAGGTCAAAATTAAGCATGGATATAAAAGGACCTCAGTTGCTTCGAGTGCTATAATTCCATGAGACTCGGCTTTCTGGCTTGCACCCCTGGACTCACTGTGTTTCTAAAAATCAAAACCTTAAACTTTGCAGCTTACATGGCTGGTGCATCATTCAGGGAACTCAAATCAGATTTCTGGCTTTCTCATTCTGTGGTTATCACTCAATTACATCTGTTAAGCAGCCAACCAGACCCTGTAAGAGTAGAAACAATGGGTCAGCTGAAATAGAAACAAAGATCTCTACAACCAGTTAAGACTTCACATCAGGTTCCAGATGATTTGGAGGGTAATCTGCGCACAACGGAAGATGCCCTCCTTGTGGTTCTGCTGCTTCTTTACAGGAGCCCAAGGATGTACGCTCACCTTAAAGTTTTGTGTGGCATTTTCTCTCATTCTATCTGTGTCCAATGAGTAGCCCCCGATGGACCCCGTGACAGAATACTGGGATGGGAGCACATAACCAGTGTGAGGAATGGGACATGACTCAGTTGTGAAATGTTGAAGGGTCAATATTTCTGGCTAGGGATGGTTCCTGCATCCTTGGAATGGGAAGTATGATTTACTGGGACATCTTGGGAGGAAAACTTACAGAAATGAAATTGCAGGATTGGGTTCATAATGACCCGCTTGTTTTATTAGAATGGATGGTCCCACACTGCATGCCCAGGTACCTGCAGTGCCAATGAGGTCATAAAGAAATCTAGCATGTTATCTTCAACAACACCCCTAGGGTGCAATGCAACAACCCAAGGCACTGTGCTTCTGAAAAAACGTGATTCCAGCTGTGACTGAGAAGTTGCTGCCACATAAAACCTTCCCTGATTTAATTGAAAAAATAATCTGTAACCCCACTCGGTAAAATTGTATTTAAAAAAAAATTTCCGCTGTGCTTTGGCCACCTCATGTGAAGAGTTGACTCATTGGAAAAGACTCTGATGCTGGGAGGGATTGGGGGCAGGAGAAGGGGACGACCCAGGATGAGATGGCTGGATGGCATCACGGACTCGATGGACGTGAGTCTGAGTGAACTCCGGGAGTTGGCGATGGACAGGGAGGCCTGGTGTGCTGTGATTCATGGCGTTGCAAAGAGTCAGACACGACTGAGCGACTGAACTGAACTGAACTGTGCTTAAGAATCTCATTTTCCTGCTACCAAGCTCAGGAGTTGCCTTCCCTCTTGTTCTCTTCATCTGCACCTCTTTCCCCGGCCCCACAACTTCACAAATACCATTTTCCTTTACCAGCGGCTCCATGCTTTCATTGAGCCTCAATTCATGGCTCTCATTTCCTTTGGTGGTCTCACTACCTTCCCAGTGAAGCTCCCCATTTCACTAATAGCCAAGCTTAAAATTATTTGGAAGCCCCACCCCCCCAAAAATGGTTTTCCACAAGGGCAATATGCTTGTTGAAAAAACCATGTAAGTCTGGGTCTCTTTGAAGAATATTTTTCCAAAAAAATATGATAGATTTATGTTTAATTAATTTACATTAATCTTATATCCTACACAAATATATTTAAAATTTTGTATCTCATATGTTATTAGATGCCCATAGGACACTTAGAAAAACTGGCAAGAAGATAAACATTACTCAGTTTCAAAAAGCAGAATTCTTTTTTGTGTGTGTGATTCTGTTATACATATACTATTTTTGAAATTATTTTCTATATCCTGGATTGCAAGGAGATCCAACCAGTCCACCCTAAAGGAAATCAGTCCTGAATATTCATTGGAAGGACTGATGTTGAAGCTGAAACTCCAATACTTTGGCTACCTGATTCATTTAAAAAGTCCCTGATGCTGGGAAAGATTGAAGGCAGGAGGAGAAGGGGATGACTGAGGATGAGGTGGTTGGGTGGCATTACCAACTCAATGGACACAAGTTTGAGTAAACTCTGGGAGTTGGTGATGGATAGGGAGGCCTGGTGTGCTGCAGTCCATGGGGTCACAAAGAGTCGGACAAGACTGAGCAACTGAACTGAACTGATAGGTTATTATAAGATATTGACTACAGTTTCCTTTGCTATACAGCAATCCTTTGTTGCTTGCCGCATATTTATTTCTTTAAATTAGAAATCTAGCATTCTATTCATACTAAGCCAAGCAAATAGAATCAAAATATCATAAAGTTTTAGGCAAAAAGTCATGTTTTCTAAAATATATATATTATACATATTACTTACATATATGTGTACAAAAGCTTTCCTACTACACTTGATAAAGGTGTGAGAAAGAACATTTAAAAAAGAGAGATGAAATTGGAAAATATAAATGAAATGGGAGTGTTGAACATGAAATAGAAAAAGTGAAACAAACTAGATAAAAGTAATAAAGATCCTCATATAATCCAGTTTGAAGAATACTTTTTACTAAGTCATTAGAGTGATTTTTACTTCCTGCCTAAGGTCAAGGACAAAGAATCTCTTGGGATGTTGCCTCCCCACCTCTGTTTTTCTACCTAATGTGAAAATAATAGCCCATCCCCCTAGAGTATTTCTCGCTGGTGTCTGTTTGTAGGTGGTCATCAGTTCCCCTTGCTTTTCAGCTCCATGGTGACATATTTAGCTTTGTGTGCTGGTGCTAAAAGCTATTTTCCTAAGGAGAAATGTAGCAGCACAGAGTGGACTGCAACAGCAGCTTTATTTAAACTTTATTTATTGACTGCGACACTTTATTTCTAGGAAGCTCCTATGATCAGTATTCAAGTCATTCTCTGCACATACCAGAGAAATAGGAAGGCAAATCTGTTTCTCTCTGAGCTTATCAGTGTGGGATCTGGACAAGATGCTGAACCCCAGTGAGCTTTGTTTTCCTCATCTGGAAAGTGGAGGTAATAATAAACTTTATGTGTGTGTGTGTTAGTCACTCAGTCGTATCTGACTCTTTGTGACCCCATGGACTGTATGTAGCTCCCCAGGCTCCTCTGTCCATGGAATTCTCCAGGCAGGAATACTGGCTTGGGGTGCCATTCCCTTCTCCAGGGAATCTTACCAACCCAGTTTCCCCCAATGAGGGAAGATTCTTTATAGTCAGAGCCACCAGCAAAGCTGTATTTTATACCATGTGAAAATTAAATATGTGTTTGAAGTCTTTGAGAGGTCTTCATAATGCAGAGTAAGAGCACAAACTGGGGCTGTACTGTCCTTTCAAATTCCCCATCAGGCTCTCACTGTATGTGTAATTTAGGGCAAGGCAAATTACCCTGTGCCCTGGTTTGCCAATCTGTAAAATGGGACAATAATTGAAACTATCTTATAGGACGTTGTAAGATTAAACAAACTAATGAAAACTGCTCAGCAAAGTGTACATGACAAATACCATGCATGTGTTTGCTATTATTATCAGAAAATATTAGCATTATTAGAGCTATTGAAATAATTTGTGGCTTTGAAAATGTTGTCCTGAAAAACTGATAAAATCAAAGTGAAGCTGCAAAGGTTTAATCTTCAGTTATATAAAGAGTAAGATGTTTCATTTTTCAATTTGACAAAAAGATTCAGGGATGGCATTGTCTTGGAGAGACCATCTGGGAAAGGAAGAATTTCCAGGTAATCTGTTATCTTCACATTCCTCAGGAAGCCCTGGTCCCCAGATGACTTGCACAAAGTGGGGAACTCTGACCTCATTATTGAACAAATCTGTTCTTTAACCTGGAAAGAGAGCTAAAGGGGTGATTATGACGGATAATATTTCCCTTCAGGGAAAGAACTTACTATAGTTGGAGGTCACAGGAGACAGCCCTCAGTACTCACTAACAAATTAATATTTGCTTGTTTTAAAAAGGGTGGTGATCAGTTCAAAGCAGGTTGGGAAATTTTATGTTGAGACCAATATAACACTTGTTGATAAGGTTTGAAAGACCACATGTAACTCCTTTATGCCCTTTTTGAGTCCTTTGTTGGGCTTCCCAATTGGGGCTCGTAGTAAAGAACCCGCCTACCAACGCAGGAGACTTAAGAGACTCAGGTTTGATTCCTGAGTCAGGGAGATCCCCTTGAGGAGGGCACGGCAACCCACTCCAATATTCTTGCTTGGAGAATCCCATGGACAGAGGAGCCTGGCAGGCTACAGTCCATAGGGTCGCAAAGAACTGGACTTGACTGAAACCGCTTAGCACACATGCAAGGCCTCTGTTAACTTTCATCTGCACCAATTATTTTGTTTTTCACTGTTTTTAAAACTCTTGGAAGAACCTGTGAGTGAGTGCATTGCTGAGAGATGTATGAGCCATTTAATGCGAATGAATGGTAAAAAGCTGTTTTTCTAAACCTAGGTGTGTTTTGTGTACCATTTTAAAACAGGTGTCCAAAAGAACCATCATACAGAGCAGTGTCAAGTAAACACTGAATGAAGAGTCTTCTGGGTGAAGTGACCTTGGACAAATCACTTCTTTGAATTTTAGTTTCTATTTCTCCTGCTTGTCCCTGAGGATTTCTGTGGATGCCAAACAAGATGAAGAATGTGAGGAAACTCTTTTTAAGTGCAAAAGTGGTATTAGCGAAAAGACCTTATAAATGTAAATTTATAAAGCTGAGATTAGGAGAAGCAGAATGAGAAGGGGAGAGAGGCATTAATGGGAAGAAAAAGAATGTGAGAAGTGAGCAAAAAATTTTCAAGACATTAACCTCAGGCACAAAAACAAAGCAGTTTGGAAGTTAAAAACACTTGACAAATGAAACAAGAGAAGGAAGTTAAAAATAAGTTGCATATAAGTATAAGATAGTGCGCTGGCCGGTCGCAGCCTCCTGCGCTTAGTGAGCCAGCCAGGTCAGGAAAGGCGGTGGTGAGGAGACATCCCTCATCCAAGGTAAGAAGCAGCTGCTGTGCTTTCCTGGAGCAGCCATGAAGAGATATCCCATGCCCACGGTAAGAGAAACCCAAGTAAGATGGTAGGTGTTGCAAGAGGGCATCAGAGGGCAGACACGCTGAAACCATACTCACAGAAAACTAGTCAATCTAATCACACTAGGACCACAGCCTTGTCTAACTCAATGAAACTAAGCCATGCAGGTGGGGTAGCCCAAGACGGGCGGGTCATGGTGGAGAGGTCTGACAGAATGTGGTCCACTGGAGAAGGGAATGGCAAACCACTTCAGTATTCTTGCCTTGAGAACCCCATGAACAGTAGGAAAAGGCAAAATGATAGGATACTGAAAGAGGAATTCCCCAGGTCGGTAGGTGCCCAATATGCTACTGAGATCAGAGGAGAAATAACTCTAGAAAGAATGAAGGGATGGAGCCAAAGCAAAAACAATACCCAGCTGTGGATGTGACTGGTGATAGAAGCAAGTCCGATGCTGTAAAGAGCAATACTGCATAGGAACCTGGAATGTCAGGTCCATGAATCAAGGCAAATTGGAAGTGGTCAAACAAGAGATGGCAAGAGTGAACGTCGACATTCTAGGAATCAGTGAACTAAAATGGACTGGAATGGGTGAATTTAACTCAGATGACCATTATATCTACTACTGCGGGCAGGAATCCCTCAGAAGAAATGGACTAGCCATCATGGTCAACAAAAGAGTCTGAAATGCAGTACTTGGATGCAATCTCAAAAATGACAGAATGATCTCTGTTTGTCTCCAAGGCAAACCATTCAATATCAAAGTTATCCAAGTCTATGCCCCAACCAGTAAACCTGAAGAGCTGAATTTAAACAGTTCTAGGAAGACCTACAAGACCTTTTAAAACTAACACCCAAAAAAAGATGTCCTTTTCATTATAGGGGATTGGAATGCAAAAGTAGGAAGTCAAGAAACACCTAGAGTAACAGGCAAATTTGGCCTTGGAATGTGGAATGAAGCAGGGCAAAAACTAATAGAGTTTTGCCAAGAAAATGCACTGGTCATAGCAAACACCCTCTTCCAACAACACAAGAGAAGACTCTACACATGGACATCACCAGATGGCCAACACCGAAATCAGATTGATTCTATTCTTTGCAGCCAAAGATGGAGAAGCTCCATACAGTCAACAAAAACAAGACCAGGAGCTGACTGTGGCTCAGATCATGAAATCCTTATTACCAAATTCAGACTTAAATTGAAGAAAGTAGGGAAAAACCGCTAGACCATTCAGGTATGACCTAAATCAATCCCTTATGATTATATAGTGGTAGTGAGAAATAGATTTAAGGGAATAGATCTGATAGATAGAGTGCCTGATGAACTATGGAATGAGGTTCGTGACATTGTATAGGAGACAGGGATCAAGACCATCCCCATGGAAAAGAAATGCAAAAAAGCAAAATGGCTGTCTCGGGAGGCCTTACAAATAGCTGTGAAAAGAAGAGAGGTGAAAAGCAATGGAGAAAAGGAAAGATATAAGCATCTGAATGCAGAGTTCCAAAGAATAGCAAGAAGAGATAAGAAAGCCTTCTTCAGTGATCAATGCAAAGAAGAGAGGTAAAGAACAGAATGGGAAAGACTAGAGATCTCGTCAAGAAAATTAGAGATATCAAGGGAACATTTTATGCAATGATGGGCTCGATAAAGGACAGAAATGGTATGGACCTAACAGAAGCAGAAGATATTAAGAAGAGGTGGCAAGAATACATAGAAGAACTGTACAAAAAAGATCTTCACGACCCAGATAATCACGATGGTGTGATCACTCATCCAGAGCCAGACATCCTGGACTGTGAAGTCAAGTGGGCCTTAGAAAGCATCACTATGAACAAAGCTAGTGGAGGTGATGAAATTCCAGTGGAGCTATTTCAAATCCTGGAAGATGATGCTGTGAAAGTGCTGCACTCAATATGCCAGCAAGTTTGGAAAACTCAGCAGTAGCCACAGGACTGGAAAAGGTCAGTTTTCATTCCAATCCTAAAGAAAGGTAATGCCAAAGAATGCTTAAACTACTGCACATTTGCACCCATCTCACATGCTAATAAAGTAATGCTCAAAATTCTCCAAGCCAAGCTTCAGCAATATGTGAACCGTGAACTTCCAGATGTTCAAGCTGGTTTTAGAAAAGGCAGAGGAACCAGAGATCAAATTGCCGACATCCACTGGATCATCAAAAAAGCAAGAGAGTTCCAGAAAAACATCTATTTCTGCTTTATTGACTATGCCAAAGCCTTTGACTGTGTGGATCCCAAGAAACTGTGGAAAATTCTAAAAGAGATGGGAATACCAAAACACCTGACCTGCCTCTTGAGAAACCTATATGCAGGTCAGGAAGCCACAGTTAGAACTGGATATGGAACAACAGACTGGTTCCAAATAGGAAAAGGAATGCGTCAAGGCTGTATATTGTCACCCTGCTTATTTAACTTATATGCAAAGTACCCCATGAGAAACACTGGACTGGAAGAATCACAAGCTGGAATCAGGATTGCCGGGAGAAATATCAATAACCTCAGATATGCAGATGACACCACCCTTATGGCAGAAAGTGAAGAGGAACTAAAAAGCCTCTTGATGAAAGTGAAAGAGGAGAGTAAGAAAGTTGGCTTACAACTCAACATTCAGAAAACGAAGATCATGGCATCCAGTCCCATCGCTTCATGGGAAATAGATGGGGAAACAGTGGAAACAGTGTCAGACTTTATTTTTTGGGGCTCCAAAATCACTGCAGATGGTGACTGCAGCCATGAAATTAAAAGACAGTTACTCCTGGAAGAAAAGTTATGACCAACCTAGACAGCATATTGAAAAGCAGAGACATTACCTTGCCAACTAAGGTCCATCTAGTCAAGGCTATGGTTTTTCCAGTGGTCATGTATGAATGTGAGAGTTGGACTGTGAAGAAGGCTGAGCACCGAAGAATTGATGCTTTTGAACTGTGGTGTTGGAGAAGACTCTTGAGAGTCCCTTGGACTGCAAGGAGATCCAACCAGTCCATTCTGAAGGAGATCAGCCCTGGGATTTCTTTGGAAGGAATGATGCTAAAGCCGAAACTCCAGTACTTTGGCCACCTCATGTGAAGAGTTGACTCATTGGAAAAGACTTTGACACTGGGAGGGATTGGGGGCAGGAGGAGAAGGGGACAACAGAGGATGAGATGGCTGGATGGCATCACTGACTCGATGGACGTGAGTCTGAGTGAACTCCGGGAAATGGTGATGGACAGGGAGGCCTGGCGTGCTGCGATTCATGGGGTCGCAAAGAGTCGAACACGACTGAGTGAGTGAACTGAACTGAACTGAAGTATAAGATGAGCTGTTATATGGGTATAAAAATTATTCTCATGAATGGCTCGAGAAATACTTATAATGCTGACCCCAGAACAGAGCATCGTGGTGCATGAATGTAGAGAATTAAGATGATTGTATAAGAATAAAATCCAAAAAAGTTGGAAAGAAGTATGGTAAAATTAGTTCCCTCGGTTGTTGCTGTTCAGTCACTAAGTCACGCCTGATTCTTGGCAACCCTATGGACTACAGCATGTCAGGCTTCCTGCCCTTCACTATCTCCAGGAGTTTGCTCAAACTCATGTACATAATAATAGGTGATGCCACCCGAGCATCTCACTTTCTGTTGCTTCCTTCTCCTGCTCTCAATTGTTCAAAGCATCAGGGTCTTTTCCAATGAGTTGGCTATTTGCATCAGGTGGCCAAAGTATTGGAGCTTCAGCTTCAGCATCAACCCTTCCAATGTATATTCATTCATTAAGACTGACTGGTTTGGTCTTCTTTCTGTCAAGGGAGGCTCAAGAGTCTTCTCTATCACCACAGTTTGAAAGCATCAATTCTTTGGTGTTCAGCCTTCTTTATGGTCCTACTCTCACATCTGTACATGACTCCTGGAAAAACCAGAGTTTTGACTATATGGACCTTTGTCGGCAAAGTGATGTCTCTGCTTTTTAATAGGTTTTTTAGTTGCCTCTGAAGGAGATCAGCCCTGGGATTTCTTTGGAGGGAATGATGCTGAAGCTGAAACTCCAGTACTTTGGCCACCTCATGAGAAGACTTGACTCATTGGAAAAGACTCTGATGCTGGGAGGGATTGGGGGCAGGAGGAGAAGGGGACGACAGAGGATGAGATGGCTGGATGGCATCACTGACTCGATGGACGTGAGTCTGAGTGAACTCTGGGAGTTGGTGATGGACAGGGAGGCCTGGCATGCTGCAATTCATGGGGTTGCAAAGAGTCAGACACGACTCAGCGACTGAACTGAACTGAAGAAGTGAGCAATTAGAGGAGATTATTTTTATGTTTTTATTCTTTCTGAAAATTAAGGATTTCTTTAGTAATCATGAATTGATTTTTTTAATAAACTAAATAACCACAAAGCTGTGAGAAGGGCTAGTTCAAGGAGGTTCTCTGATTAAAAGAGCATCAGCAAACATCCTGAAACTACTTTGGGCCTAAATGTGGGGTTTGTACTTGGAAGATCCAATTGAGTACCTTGTTACTCCGCTGGCCAGCAATCTAGTGTGCTGACAACGACAGCATCAGCAACAACAACAGCTTTCAAATGTATGCTTCTTACTTAGAGCCAGAAATCACTGAAAGTTTTATAAGTAGCAACTCACTGAGTCCTGACAGATAACCCCATTGCATCCTTTTGCTAGAGCTTGTGACTTAGCATGCACACGTGCTATAACAAAATACCACAACCAAAGTGGTTTAGATGACAAAAATTTATTATCTCATAGTTCTGGAGGCTCGAAGTCCTAAATTAAAGTGTCAGCAATGTTGGTCCCTTCTAAGACTGTGAGGGAGGGTCTGTTCCACGTCTCGCTCCTTGGTTCACGCATGGCTGTCTTCTTTCCCTCTGTCTCCTCACAGCATCCCGCCTCTGTTTATCTTTCTTTTCACATGGTGTTCTTTCCATAAGGACATTCGTCATATTGGATTAGGGGCTTACTCTCCTCCAGTGTGACATTATCTTAGCTAATTGCTTCTGCAGTGACCCCATTTCCAAATAAAGTCACATACTTGTGGGGGCGGCTAGGAATTTATCATATGAATTTTGAAGGGACCCAATTCAACTCATAACATCCATGAAGAAGACAGGATGTTTGTGTCCCACTTTACAGATGTAGAAAGCGAGGCACAGAGACGTTAAGTGACTTTCCAAGGTCCCAGAGCTACTAAGGGGTGGAGATGGAATTCTAAGACCAGCAGCCTGACTCTAGAGTCCCTGTGATTGTATGGTCTGCAGCCTCTCTGGAGAGCTAGAGGAGAAACACATGGAAATTTCCATTTTCTTACATAGGCAGGCAAGAAAACAGTGGGAAAACTGAGTCTGACACTTTGCTCCTGTGGAGTCTTAAAAATTGCTTTCTAAAGTAAATTAGGCTGGATTCATTTTTGCAAGGATTGCCTGAGAAGTCTACCTGTCTATGTCTGGTTTATACCCCAAGATGTCCCTTACCCTATAGGTTTTGCCCCTCTAAAATACTAGTTTTGTGTGCTCTAACCTGGACAGAACTGACTCAGAGCTTGTCTGTACTCATTTCAATCTGAAAACTGATTTAGATACTAGGCATGCAGAAGTTTCAGATCTGCTGGCAAGAAAAGAGAAGAGTTTTAATTTGTGAAGAAAATGCAAACTCAACACATTAATACAACTCTCTTGTTTTCATTTAAGGTAGCAAGAAAGTCAGAGTTCATCAGCAGAGTGCTTTCATTGTGGCCATTTATTTATGATTAGCAGTTTCTTGGTATTTGGGGTTTGCATATCTAACTCCTCCAGAAGTTTCTTACGGGAAGAAGACAACAAAAGTTGAATGAAATGATAACTGTGGCACTGTATGTATATCTTTTCAAAGTGCTGAGACTCTCCAGGACAATTTATCCCTATAGTATATTCAGAAGAGGGAACGATAAGAAAAATGCACAGATATATGTGTTTATATTTTATGTATACAATAGTAATATGATCTATTGTAATATATACATATATGTGTGTATGAATATACATACAAATATATACATTGCAGGTCTTCCAGTGGCTCAACAGTAAAGAATTCGCCTAAAATGCAGGAGACGCAGGAGTAGAGCAGAGAGCAGGTATACGTATGTGAACACGTGTGGATGCACTCAGTCGCTTCAGTCATGTCCAACTCTTTGTGACCTTGTGAATTATAGCCCACCAGGCTCCTCTGTCCATGGGATTCTGTAGGCAAGTATACTGGAGTGGGTTACCATGCTCTTCCCCAGGGAATTCTCCCAGTGGCGGGATTGAACCGGCATTTTCTGCCTTGTAGGAGGATTCTTTACCAGCTGAGCTATGAGGGAAGCCCCTATATATGTGTATACCTTGCAAATATGTGTATATTTTGCAAAGGATGAGTAGTTATCATTGCTCTCCACATTGATTTATTATTTGCCCTTGACAGTGTATGTGTAGTTATTCGAATGCTATCAACAAATTCTGAAGAAAACAAGTAATAGGAAAAAGAATTCGGTAACATTTGTTGATGATTTGAAATCCCCGCTTCTGCTTGGTGATATGTCACTACCTCTTTCCAGTTGACTCAGGAATCACGGGCCATTTTTCCCACTTGTTCTCTACGTCACACACATCTCAGTTACTATGTTGTTATTTCTATGGCCACAGCTAAAATCTTGCTACCCTACCAAGTTGAAAGAATTATGGAGATCTTATTTTTGTCTTAATCCAAGAGATTTGGGTTGTTCATTATATTCCTGTGAGTCATTCTGAAACTCAGGATGCTGCTTGGGACCTGAAATTGCAGTGATTTAATACTCTATTGTTCTTTTTTTTCCACATGGAGAACAGATTCTAATGTGGATCTAATTGAGTTAATATAATAAGTGCACTTTTCATGTGAGCAAATCCCTGGTGGGCTGCTGCTTTCTCTTTGAACATGAATCACAGGTTAGGAAATCTATAAATACCAAAGCAAATTTGCTTCTGCATTTAAAGGAGGAAAGATACCTTGTCATATCTTATTTTATATTCAAAATTCCTTTTCATATTTACCTTCTAAATCTTTGAGGAGTAGTAGATTTTTCAGTACTTTCTCCAAGTAGAAAGTAAGATAAGTAAGCAAAACAGACGACAAAATAATGATTATATAAACCAGTTTTGAGTCTCAGCCAAATGGTATTTTCAAAACATCACACAGGGGTTTACATTTCACATTGATTTTTATGTTTTTACATTAATGGTTTGCTCGCTCCTGAGTCTTGCTTGTTCAAATTGAATAGACAGCAGTGACAAGGCAGGAATGACTCTCTCATCTTCTAAAAATGGCTCCAGGCAAACATCTCATTCTTCTGCTTTCCAGATGAAGTCTGAGACTGGGATGACACCTGTTTCAATAAGAAGGCAGCAGCTTGAGGTTTCTGGCAGAGCGCACTCAACCTAATTTGAATCTCTGTTAATCAGGGGTCTTGCAGGGTATCAGGAGCTCCTGACAATTACCACCTAGCTTTTTCCCATCTTCTACTTGATCACCATGCTGCTTTCACTAAGCTGCTGATGCCCCTCTATCACTATGCACTGATTTGTTAACCAACATGTATTAAGTGATGTTAAGTGCCAGACATTCCCCAGGTGATGGGAACCCTAACATATTCTCCTTGTTCTCAAGGATAAAGTTTGTTGATTTCTTAATCCCTCAAGGCTCCTAGAACACTTAGGTTTTAGCTAGCCCATCCTGGGTCCCATAGAACTGAAAACTCTAAAGTAATGAATGCTTTAATCAGATTTATATCTTCTAATCTGGCTTTGTAGACACAAGGGAGATTTGGAAGGGGAGTAGAGGGAACACCAATATTCCATTGCCCAGTTCCTTTACATAATCCACAAAAGCCTTATCTGCAGGTGTCACAGCATTTGGGAATGGCTATGGCAACCCACTCCAGTACTCTTGCCTGGAAAATCCCATGGACAGAGAAGCCTGGTAGGCTGCAGTCCATGGGGTCGCACAGAGTCGGACACGACTGAGCCACTTCACTTTCACTTTTCACTTTCATGCATTGGAGAAGGAAATGGCAACCCACTCCAGTATTCTTGCCTGGAGAATCCCAGGGACGGGGGAGCCTAATGGGCTGCCATCTATGGGGTCGCACAGAGTCGGACACGACTGAAGCGACTTAGCAGCAGCAGCAGCAGCAGTGTCATTTTGAATCTGAGATGTTTATGCTGCTCTGTAAACCTAAATCTTCATGTCTCCTCAGCTGTATCATCATCAACTGGAGAAAGAAGGATGCCTTTTATTTCTCTAAAATCTGCGTATAGTATCAGGTACCCGGTAGGTTCTAAATACATGCTCTCAAAAGGCATACAAATGCATGTCACTGATTCATCACCAAGCTTGCTCTCAGTGAGAATGTACAGATTGGCAGTAGAACCAGCTGCTAGGAGGAGAGCATCCTCATTGCTCTCTAAATGGCTCCTATAAACACTAGACCATCCAACCCCAGGTCTCTCTCTTTTACACATTCAACACATCATGCTCATCTGTGATAGCATGTTTACTTCATCAGAGCTACAATAATCTTTGGGGTAATTTGAAAATTCTGAGCAAACCGCCACTAAGCACAAGGCTGGGCACTCAATACATGTTTATAAAATATTTGGAGTTGAAACCACCAATGTTCAGAGACCTCTTAGGAGGTCTTTTAAGGCCCTGTGAATATGACTTATTCTAGGCTGCCTCTAAAATACACCCCAACACTGTTCTCCTTCCTCCTCTTCCCCACGTTGCCCTGGAGGGCATGGGCGTGCTCACTTCTGTATCCTGAGTGACTGAAATTTACCTTCCTGGTAAGAGTCCCTGGAGCTGTTTGAAGCAGATGAAAACAAGTATGTGCAGCCAGGAGGCCAGCCAAGGGGTGGTCCCATGTGTTGTTTACAGGTTCACACAAACCTGTCTGAGATCAGGCTCCCTGGCTTCAAACTCAGACTCTGGGGTCAGGCTCTCAGTTGCCAGTTTTGTGACTTTGGACCAATTATGGAACTTCCTTAATGCTCATTTCCTGATCTATAAAGTTGGGGAAATTATAGTGCAGACCTAGTCGGTTTATCGTGAGGATTAACAGATGAAATGAGTGCCAAGTGTTTAGCAGACAGACTGGCACAGAGCAAGAGTATAAATACAGTTTCTCCAAGAGCATTGTGCTGAAGCATTCTTTTCCTGGGTTCCATCCTGGCCTTTTCAACTTCTCATTGATTCTAGAATCCCTGTTCTTGAGAGTTTTCTCTGTTTGACTGTCTGCCACTTCTCTTTCTCACCCATAGCTCTAACTGGAAGGTAGAGACTCTACAGTACCCCAGCCCGAAGCTCTAGCTCCCAGGAATGAGTGTTTCCAACCTGCACTTCATGGGCAGATAGCTTTTCAGGAAGACATCAGAGTCAGTAGTCTCCTTGACCCATCCCTTTTTCTCCGCCCAGCTCCCATTGGCTGGTTAAAGGTGGTTTATGGCTTGAATGAGTTAACACCATAAAGAATAATTTTGCTTGATGACAAGTTAAAAATATGAGGTTTTAAAAATTTTTTATTAGTTGGAGGATAATTGCTTTACAATATTATGGTTTCTGCCATACATCAACATGAGTCAGCCATAAGCAGACATATGTCCCCTCCCTCTTGAACCTCTCTCTCACCTTCCACCCCATCCCACCCCTCTAGGTTATCACAGAGCACCAGATTTTAAATTAACAGTTATCAAGATGTTTGTGGAGCTTCCCAGTGGTAAAGAATTCTGCCAGTGAAGGAGATGCAGGAGATGTGGGTTCCATCCCTGGGTCAGGAAGATCCCTTGGAGAAGGAGATGGCAACCCACTCCAGTATTCTTGCCTGGAGAATCCCACGGACAGAGGAGCCTGGTGGGCTACAGTCCATACAGTCACAAAGAGTCAAACACAACTTAGCGACTGAGCACGCACGCACGCAAGATGTTTGTAGATATTTGTCTCATGACTGAGCTGTTTACTGAGAGCATGTTATAAGCAAAGGTTAGTGGTAGGAACTGTAGAAAAGGCATAGACAAATATAATTCCATTTCTGCTCAAAAAATTTAGAATTTAGTAAGCATTTACATAAATATTAAGATAGTGACTACTGTTTTGTTATACTGTTTTTGACTACATTTGTTATACAAGGTTCAATACATAGTAACTTTAACCCTTGAAACCAGTCTTTCTCACCTTGTAAAATGCATATAACCTTTTTATTTTTATTCTTTGATGTGGACCATTTTTAAAATCTTCACTGAATTTGTTGCAATATTGCTTCTGTTTTATGTTTTGATTTTCTGGCCACAAGGCATATAGGATATTAGCGCCTGAGCCAGGGATCAAACTCATGTCCCTTGCATTGGAAGGCAAACTTTTAACCACTTGGCAGCCAGGGAAACTTCATATAGAACCCTTTTAAAGAAAAAAAAAACCCATTACAGGTTACTAGCATTCACATAAAAACTCTGTCCTTCAAAAGTAACCACTAAAAGAGTAAAGAAGCAAGGCATAGAAGAGAGAAAATACTGGTAACACGTGTAACTGTTGTATCAACAACACAGGGGAAATACAGGCAAAGATCTGAAAGGGTACTTTCTTTTTAAAAGTTATCCAAATATCCAAAAATGTGTGCAAGGTCCTGAATTAGTGATCATGCAAAAGCAAATTAAAAGCATATATCTAAGTTTTTGGTGAAAATCAATAAAATTGATGATGCCAAGTTTTGGTGAGGATTTAAAACTGTGGGAACTGATATATTGCTCATGGGAGTATAAAGTAAGACAAACACTTTGGAGAAGAGTTTGACATTGTTTACTGAAGTGGAAGATACATGCACTTTCTTACTCAGAAATTTCGCTCTTAGGAATATTCCCCAAAGAATTGTGTGCACATACATCCAAACACATATACAAAGATGTTCATAGCATTATTCATACTGAAAGTGAAGTGTTAATCACTCAGTCATGTCCCACTCTTTGTGACCCCATAGAGTATAGCCTACCAGGCTCCTCTGTCCATGGGATTCTCCAGGCAAGAATACTGGAGTGTGTTGCCATTTTCTTCTCCAGGGGATCCTCCCGACCCAGGGATTGAACCCAGGTCTCCTGCATTGCAGGTGGATTCTTTACAATCTGAGCCATCTATTACCTCTATCTGAAAACAACCCAAGAGGCCATCAACAGTAGAGTGGATAAATACATTGTAGCGTATGTTGTGGGATACTGTAAGAGCAATAAAAATGAATGAACTACAGCTAAATGCAAGGAAACAGATGAATCTCACAAATATCATGCTGAGTAAAGGAAGCCAGATCCAAAGATGTATATACTGTGTGGTTCCATTTATACAAACTTCAAAAACAGGCAAAACAAACTACTAAGGGATGCACACTAATGGTGAAATAATAAGCAAAAGCCAACAAGTAACTGACATAAAAGTCAAGATAGTGTTTGTCTCTTGAGGGTGGGATATAAATTGAAACAGCCACAGCCCACTCCTCTGAGGCTGACACTGATTAATTTCTTACCCTGGCAAGTGATTACATGGCATCAGTTCATCAAGCTGTGTATTTATGTGGTATGTACATATTGTATGCATATGCTATTTAAGAGTTTTTTAAAGTTTTAAAGTTTTTTTTTAAGAGAAAGATTAAAACTTACAGATATTTCTTTGTGGGGTTTAGGTGAATAATAGCAGAGCTATCTTGGCTTTGTGGGTTATTTACTGTTAACCTTTGAGAAAGAAGTTTCATAAAAATGTGTGAGAAGTAGCCACACTTTTTAAGGTTTAGGGAAAAAACAGATTTTAAAGAAATGGAAGCTGATAGTAAAAACTTGGGAAAAATGCTCTAATGAAAGGAAAGGGTATGATAAAGTAGCTTAATTGGGCAGCAAGTTTACATTTTTACAATTTCACAATTGTAAAAGTTTACAGTTTTACAATTTCACATTTTATTTCTAAAATTACATTTCTATTTTATTTGTAAGACCTTCAGAGACTTTGTGAAGACACAAAGAAAGGAAGATAATCGATGGATTAGGTCTAGCACTATGAATCATTGGCGGCAAGATTGCCTGTAACTGGGATTAACAGGGAAGGGGTTACTTCCTCAATGACGGGCATAAGGGTGAAGACCCAGAGGAATGGAAAGGAGAGGATCAAAGAGAACCAGCTGAGAATCAAAGCCCACCCCTGCCCTTCTGCTCAGTAGGAGATACTAAAGTAGCTGCGGAGACCTGAGACAGTTGGACCTGCCCTAGGCAGATATCACGGTTTGTGGACAGCCATCCAAGTCCAGCTGAAGTTAGTAGTAAGAATGTGGGCAGGTTCAATCAGCAAGGCTTTGGGGGTTCTCTGGCAGACACAATACTTTGAGATTAATAACAGTAAATGTAAATGGAACAGTGCCATTTATCATGGTCTGCATATTGATGGCGGAGCAGGCATCACTCTAGGTATATTTGCAGGGAAATTTCAGAAAACTGAAGGGGTCAGAAAAATACTGCTTCCTTGTTTTTCTCAATAACAAAACAGACACGAATGTTTTCTAGGCATGGAGAGATGAAGATCTTAAAGAAAATGGAAAAAATTTGGAAAAGCCATTGAGGTCAATAGAGGAGGGAGCTGATCAAAGTCAAGAGCAACACTGAGATAATTTTATAGTTACCTGAGGGGTATGGGTCTGAGGGATAAATTGGGAGACTGAATTGGCACGTATACACGGCTATATATAAAATAGATAACTAATAAGGACATATGATATATCCCAGGGAACTCTACTCAATATTCTGTGATGGCTATAAGGGGAAGAGATGTATAACATTCACTTTGCTGTACATCTAACACAACATTGTAAGTCAACTATACCCCAATAAAATTTAAAAAATAAGAGGGCAACACTGAGAGCCTGACTGAGGTTCTAAGCCATGGGTTTTCTGTTGCACGAATCTGTGGTTGCAGGATTTTTTCCACCAGCACTTAACTTCTTGGAGAAGGAAAAAGAAAACTGCAGTGTGAAATCAGGTGCCATATTTTGCTGGGTAGGCGTAGCAAGAGACAGGGCAAATGAGTAGTCACCAGGAATCTGAAGGTGCTGGCAAAGAGTGGTTTAGACTCTCGCCATGGGGTCCCGCGTTGGAAAGAAAATCCAGGAAAGGAACTTCTGGATAGAATGGAAGTGCCATGGTCCAAGATTAAGGGCAGAAAAAGTGGAGTCATGAGAGCTTTGGAAAGACTGACGGTTGTCCCTTGGGAAGTTCATTAAAAAAGACATCTATTTCACCTCATGACAATTTCTAGGGTGAGGGTAGGGGCTGAACTGGAGAAGAGGTCATTAAAATTAGGAGCTTTAGAAATTTCAGGGCTGTTATTGGATGAATCTCCTAAATGAATGCTGAAATCTTCATAGGATGCTAACGAGTTTTCAGATTTTATGCCAAACATGACTAAATGAATATTCTGTCTGCCTGGATAGCTATTTCAACTCATGACAGTTTCTAGGCCAATTTAAGGGTCAGATAGAAAAAAATACCGTGATAGATTAGCAGTTTTTGTCCATAAGAGGAGGGAAGAGTGATAAATGTGCCATACATTTTTTTTTGTGATACCTGTTCAAATATTATGACAGGATTTAAGCTTGAGAAGAAAACTGAGGGATGACCCAGGAGCTCAAAGAGTGGGAGATAGTGCCTAGTGCAAAATTAAATGCATGCAGTAAATATTAATAACCAAGTTGGTTTCTTTTTCTTTCTAAATAGGCTTTAGATCCTCCTTCCCTCATCTCTCCTCAACTAGCTACTATCATGAATCCAAGCCTTCCTCCATTTTAAAGCTGGCTTAAAGTCTCCCTTCACCAGCATTTTGGAGGTTTGGCTAATCAAAGGTCATTCAGTGGAAATCTGCACAGCTATGTTCATACACATTTAAGGAATTCCAAACTGCTCTGGCAAAACCCCACTGGGTCCTGAGGAATACTCCCAGGGCTTTTTAGAAGGGAAAGAAAGCAAACTGGATCATTTATAGAAGACATAGTTTTATTATCTGTGAAATCAAACTGGCTGTTTAGAGTATGACTGCTTTGTACTAATGGAATAGTGGAATGAGAGTCCAAATTATAGCTCCACTTTATTGATCATGCATATTATCTCAATTAATATTTATGAGGGCCCCATGGATCAGATATTCTTCACTGGGTGTTTTGTTATTTCAAATTATTTTTTAAATTACAAGAAAATGCATCTTCCTTGAAACAGAATGTGAAGATATACATAGTATAAATAAAAAATCTCTTTGTTAACACAAGTCATCTCTCACCCTTGCTGTTTTGCTGATAGAGACAGTGGCAGAGGCAGTAATGAAAGCCAGATTTGTCTAACTGAAGGCACTTTCATCTCTGTTTTATTACTTAAACACTACTGCCTAGTTCTGGTCTTTTCAGGAGGGTATCACAGTAGACAGAAAAGACCATCAGCAGTGATCCTGTGGACTACTTTTTGTCCATTATTAGCTAAACAGGAAAATGAGGCTACACCAAGAAAGTGAAACCTGCTGTGAATAAAGAAGTTTTATCAAGGCAGGATGGTCTACACTGGCCCCATGTGGGGTTCTGTACTTGCTCATGAAAGCAAGTGAACTGCCAGTGCAGTAATTAAAACAGGTTTTACCCTCCCCTCTGGGAAAAATAAAGTAAAAAGAAAAACCCACCAAAAAAACTAGATAGAATATAAGAAACAACCAGAACAAAGAACTTGGAGATCAGCAATGAAAGAGAGTGAATGCTATGGAAAGGCAGTTTCTGCCTGCAGAGAATGTCCAAGCTGGGTCTGTGACAGAGGGAACACAGGTGGGCCCAGTGGCCCCTCTGAGTGAAGGAGATGAAGTGGGGAATCTGGGATAGCCAAGGTAGCTGGTGTTCCCTGGGAAAGAGTGGGAGAGAGGTGAAAGTCGCACACAGAGAACTTCAGATATCACAGGGCCCCGCTGTGTCTCCAGCTTCATACTGATTGGCACATGAAACTATGTGGGGCTAGTAAATGAACCAACCAAAAGGATTATGGAGATCATAGCCGGGACTCATATGGAGCAGCGTACAGTTTCTGATCCCATCAGCTAGAGTGGAAAACCTCATAATCCACATCAGAGAGAGGACTCTACAATAAATGCTGCTCTGGTTCCATCTGAAACACATTAAAATTAAGACCCAGAAGAGTCAAAGTGTGTCTAGATAACTTAATTTTATAATGGTGCAAATCTTCTGAATGCTTACAGGTATCCCTAAATATCCAGCACTCAAGGTGAAATTGCCAATGTCTAACAACCAGTCAGAAATCAGCCAGCATGCCTCTTCCTCAATCCCTGTCCTCAGTTCTGGTCATTCTGTTCCACGTTATGGCCACGTGTACATTAGATGAAAGAGATAGTGTTAATTACTCAGTTGTGTCTGTCTCTGAGACCCCATTGACTGTAGCCTGGCAGGCTTTTCTGTCTATGGAATTTTCAAGGCACGAATACTGACGTGGGCAGCCATTCCCTTTTCCAGGGGATCTTCCTGACCCAGGGATCAAACCTGGGTCTCCTGCATTGCAGGCAAACCATTTGAGCCAATAGGCCCTTTACCACCTGAGCCACAAGGGATGCCCACCGTAGAGGGCAGGTGTTAATTGTATCCTTCACTCATGTCTGCCACTTTCTCTGAGAGCTCAGCAGCTCCTACTTGTCACTAGACCTTTTCTCCTCTGGGAGAATTCCAGGTCTCACTTTTCTCTCTGGTAGTCCAAAGCCACCTTTTAGAAGAAAGGCAAAAAAAAAAAAAAAAATCTCTCTAATGGCCCCCATCTATTTCTCTATAATTCATTTACTCAGAGCTGCCACTTTGGGAGTGAGTGATACACTTTGACAACTTCTTGATGTTATAATGTCACTCAGTACAAAACCCAGCAAACCATAGCTTTAATAAATAGTGTAGCAGTTTGATGATGGGAATATTTGCATCCTGGATCCTCTTCTAGGCAAACCTCCTCAAAGATACAAGAAGCTTCAAGTGTAAAGGCAGAAAACAGGAAAAGCTTAAAATGTGAATTATCCAGGAAAATAGGACCAAAAACATAAAATTCAAAACACACATTCTAAAAATGACCACATCTTCTTATGTAGCATACCTGCCTTGTGTAATTAAGCCATGTATTTTGGAAAGAATTTGATTTCCTTCTTGAAGAAGAGCTAATAAATTCCACAATGTGTGCATTGCCTAATCTCAGTCTCCTTATTAAAACACCTTGGGAAGTAATAATACATCAAAAAAAAAAAACCCAAAAAACCAGCACTGAAAAGATTTGAAAATGTAGTGAATTGCAATAAACTCCTCCTTTCCAGATGAAGGTCTCAAAGGCTGGGGATAGACTCATGGATTCACCTGAAAACTCTTGGTATCTTTGAAATGTCCTCTTAGACAACCAAAGGGACAAATATTCAAGTATTCCTCACATTCCTACCATTTGCCTGACTGTGTTGGATGCTAAAGGCTTGGAATAAAATGAAGCTAAGACTCAGTCCCTCACTTAGTGATGTACTTATTTGGGTAGTTTTGATTCAGCCTCTGCTGACAGTTTACTCTGTATTGTTGTTGTTTAGTCGCTAAGTCGTCTGACTCTTTTGCAACCCCATGGACTGCAGCCCACCAGGCTCCTCTGTCCATGGGATTTCCCAGGCAAGAATACTGGAGTGGGTTGTCATTTTCTTCTGCAGGGCACCTTCCTGACCTGAAGATTGAACTCATGTCTCCTGCTTAGCAGGCAGATTCTTTACCACTAAGCCACCTGGGAAGCCCTTATTCCATATTACCTAATGGTTAAAAGCCCTTATTTTGGAGTCAGGGCATCTTTCTGTGGTTACCAGGAGAAGGCAAGACTGTGAAGGAGGGGGAACAAACTTTATTTCTCTCCTCTCCCTCTCCTCCTTTCATACCCTCCGTCAGGGCTGTGGTGGGTAGAGGACCTTGGTGTTACCAGCCTTAGTTGTAAATTGTCCTGCTTTGCCCAGCTCCTCCTCTAAGCACCGCTATCCACTCTGTCTCCTCATGAGTAAGCCTCACCCCTGCCTAGCTCTACACATTCTCAGAGTTCAAAACTCACTTTGGAGAACTTCCCTGGTGGTCCAGTGGTTAAGACTTTGTGCTTCCTATGCAGGAGTGCAGATTCGATCCCTGGTTAGGGAACTGGGACCCCACATGATGCAAGATGCAGCCAAGAACTAAATATAAATAAATAAACAATTTAAAAAAAACTCACTTTGGAATATTTTGGCTTCAACCTAAGGCTAACTTCTTCTGGCCCAGCCAAACTGGGAATCAAATCTACCTTCTGCATGGAATGACATAACTGTTTGGCAAGCGTTTGGACTCTGTGTTGGGGATTACCTTGGCAATCAGCCCCTGCTGGTCTGGTTTGTGAATGGCTTGTGCATTAATGTTCAAGACCCAGCCTGGTTGCTGAAATTCCTCCCAATGAATTGTACTCAGCAGTGTCCTGCTCCTTCCCACGTCCAGTCTTTGTGCATAATGTTCCTTCTCCCTGAAGCTCTTCTCTCACCATCCTGCCTTACTGCTCCAGTTTTCACCTAGTCGATGCCATTCTTCAAGTGCTACTTCCCAGTCCTTTGGGTTAGGTAATGTTTGGTTGAATTGTGGCCCCCAAATTGATATGTTGAAGCCCTCATCCCCAGTACGTTATAACATGATCTTATTTAGAGATAAGTTCTTGGTGGCTCAACTGGTAAAGAATCCACCTGCAATGTGACAGACCTGGGTTCAATCCCTGGGTCAGGAAGATCCCCTGGAGAAGGGAAAGGCTACCCACTCCAGTATTCTGGCCTGGAGAATTCCATGGAATACAGTCCATGGGGTCACAAAGAGTCAGACATGACTGAGCGACCTTCATTTTCACTTCTTTACAAAGGAAATCAAGTTAACATGAGAACTTTAATTTGGGCCCTAATCCAATAAGATTGGTATCCTCATCAAAAGGAGAAATCTGGACGGAAATACAGAGAGAAGACAATATGGAAACTCATAAGGAGAAGATGAACTGTCTGCAAGACAAGGAGAGAGGCCCTTGGCCCTCAGAAGAAACCAATCCTGCTGACTTTTTGATCTCAGACTTCTAGCCTCCACAACTCTGAGGCAATGTGTTCTTCTTGTTGAAGCCACTCAGCTCAAGGTAGTTTGTTATAGCAGTCTTTGCAAACAAATTTTGCTTTTCCAGGAAAACAGAATCTGAAATGAAGATCTGCAGTAAAAAAGTTCACTGGGAGTGCCTTCAGGATCAGCACCTGTGGCGGGAAGACAGAAGGAGACCAGGCAGAGAGAGGAGCTGAAGTACAATGAATTTGCTATCCAGAGCTCAGCTGAGTCCAAGGTCATCCTGAAGCTGGTAGCCCTTCAGTGTTGTCCGTCTTGAGCATAAGGAGGTCAGGAGGGGAGGCCAGATCTTTATGACTAACACCTCCCTCCTTCCAACAGGGATCAGTCATTGGATGTGGGAGGGGACACCTTGGCTTAGGAGACTTCCTTTGACTGAATGCAATTCCTGCAGAGGGACTCAGCAAAGATCCTGCAACACCAAAGCCAGCAGCTGAGGAATGAGTCATCTGTCCTGCAGCGGGGAGCTGAGAAGCATCACAGCATCGGCTACCACCTCCTGTACCAGGTTTGCCTTGCTACACTCCCATCACACCACTGACTTCTGCCTCTGCTCCACAGCCTCACCACAGAGGTAGTAAATTTATACTGTATTGTACCTTTTTCATTTATAAACTGAAACTTTCATTTGTAAACTTAATACTTAGAGTAAGAGTTGGACAGTAACTGTGCCAAGACCTGGCTTGTTTTTGTTCAGTTTTACATTATCTATGGGCTTCTTGGTAGTTCAGATGGTAAAGAGCCTGCCTGCAATGCAGGAGACCCTGGTTTGATCCCTAGGTCGGGAAGGTCCTCATCACATTATCTATGTCTAGAAAAAATTGTCTGGACTTCTCAATGATAGGCATGTAATACATTTTTGTGGCCAAATGAATGAATTACCGCTATCCTTGTCCTGAGTATCACATGCTTATCACACCAAATGCCCCTGAGCTCTGGAATTCCCTACACCTTCAATTAACCACCTACCATCTCTTCTGCATTATTAGTAAATGAAAACAGATAAAGATGCTTTGAAATTGGAGTGAAAGGACTCGAGTGTGGATCCTTGTGCTGAGTGGATCCTTTGGTATTATGGACTGAATTATTCACCCCACCTTCATATATTGAAGTCCTAATGCCAGACTGGTTCCAAATAGGAAAAGGAGTACGTCAAGGCTGTATATCGTCACCCTGCTTATTTAAATTCTGTGCAGAGTAATCATGAGAAACACTGGGCTGGAGAAAGCACAAGCTGGAATCAAGATTGCCAAGAGAAATATCAATAACCTCAGATATGCAGATGACACCACCCTTATGGCAGAACGTGAAGAAGAACGAAAGAGCCTCTTGATGAAAGTGAAAGAGAGGAGCGAAAAAGTTGGCTTAAAGCTCAACATTCAGAAAACGAAGATCATGGCATCTGGTCCCATCATTTCATGGCAGATAGATGGGGAGACAGTGGAAACAGTGGCTGACTTTATTTTTCTGGGCTCCAAAATCACTGCAGATGGTGATTGCAGCCATGAAATTAAAAGACGCTTACTGCTTGGAAGGAAAGTTAAAAACCAACCTAGACATCATATTGAAAAGCAGAGACATTACTTTGCCAACAAACGCCCATCTAGTCAAGGCTATGGTTTTTCCATGTATGGATGTGAGAGTTGGACTATAAAGAGCTGAGCACTGAAGAATTGATGCTTTTGAACTGTGGTATTGGAGAAGACTCTTGAGAGTCTCTTGGACTGCAAGGAGATCCAACCGGACATCCTAAGGGAGATCAGTCCTGGGTGTTCATTGGAAGGACTGATGTTGAAGCTGAAACTCCAATACTTTGGCCACCTAATGCAAAGAGTTGACTCATTTGAAAAGACCCTGATGCTGGGAAAGATTGAGGGCAGGAGGAGGAGGGGACGACAGAGGATGAGATGGTAAGATGGCATTACTGACTCAATGGGCATGAGTTTGGGTGGATTCCAGGAGTTGATGATGGACAGGGAGGCCTGGCGTGCTGCAGTTCATGGGGTCGCAATGAGTCAGACACGACTGAGTGACTGAACTGAACTGAGTGCCAGCACCTTAGAATAAGACTGTATTTGGAGAGACAGCCTTTAACGAAATAGTTAAGGTTAAATGTGGTCACATGAATGGATCTTAATCCAGTAAGACTAGCGTCCCTGCAAGAAGAGAGAGACACTAGGGATTCAGGTGCACAGAGAAAAGATGATGTGAGGACATGGACCAAAGGCAGCCATCTGCAAGCCAAGGGGAGGGGCCCCAGAGGAACCAACATTGCTGGCACGTTGATCTTGGATTTCCAGCCTCCAGAACTGTGAGAAAATTAATTTCTGTTTATTTATTACTCTATCTATTAATAGTCACCCTATCCATGATGCTTTGTTCTGGAACCCCTCACTTGGCCACCCTGAGTCTGAGTTTCCTCATCTGTTAATTAGGAGTAATAATTTCCATTGTACGGAGGGAAGGGAGAATTGAATGAGATAATATGTGCAACTCCTGGATGGACGAGGGTGTCATTCACAGTGTGGGGGACAGACTGGCATGTCTGTGCAGCAGCAGAGAATGAGTTCAATTCAGGACTCACTGATTACTGGGGTGGCAGTGGGACATCCAGGTGGGCAAAGGTACATACGGTGCTAGATAAGTGTTAAGCTGATACTGATCAACCCTTTTGTTCTCCCTGCCCCCAATTTTTCCTGTCCCTCCTTTTCATACGTTTCATAAGCCACCAAGTCTGGCTTTCTCCACCCAGCCTCTCCACCTCCACTCTACTCTCTCCCACTCCTTATAACCCAGCAGCATAAAACAACTATCTGCCTGCCTCAGGTCACTGGGGAGTCATTTGCTTTATGGAAAAATGTAAATAATGGAAATGCATGAAGTGTATGAGAGATAAGTAGAAAGTTTCAGAGTGGAATAGGCTCCTTTTGTGTTACAAAGATGAGACTTGGTGGCACAGAATGATTTATGAGGTTTTTGATAGCACTTTCCATGAGAAGAGACCTGGGAAGGCAGGCAACCCTATTTATTAATATGAACTACTTCCTTTAAAAATTGTATATGGAGACATGTAAACAGAGATGCCCGGGGCATGGATTCTCTGCACTTTAGTTGTTTCTGTGCTGTAGAGAAATAAATTTAGAGTGCATTAAATGGTTATATCTGGGAAACTGTATCTTATTGTTTATGTTTGAAATGAGGAAGAGTGAAAAGTGAAGTCGCTCAGTCGTGTCTGACTTTTTGCAACCCCATGAACTGTAGGCCTACCAGGTTCCCCTGTCCATGGGATTTTCCCAGGATACTGGAGTGGGTTGCTATTTCCCTCTCCATGGGATCTTCCCAACCCAGGGATCGAACCCAGGCCTACCCACATTGTGGACAGATGCTTTATCGTCCGAGCCATTAGGGAAACCTATTTTGAAATGAGGAAAGGTCTGTCCTAAGCTCAGTGTGTGTATATGTATACATGAGTGCTTGGATAAGAGAGCGCACAGAGGGAGAAAGGAAAGTGAAGTCACTCAGTCGAGTCCGACTCTTTGCAACCCCATGGACTGTAGCCTACCAGGCTCCTCCGTCCATGGGATTTTCCAGGCAAGAGTACTGGAGTGGGGTGCCATTCCCTTCTCCAGGAGATCTTCCCGACCCAGGGATTGAACCTGGGTCTCCCGCAGTGTAGGCAGATGCTTTAACCTCTGAGCCACCAGGGAGTCGCACAAAGGGAGAAGTGAAGTGAAGTCGCTCAGTCGTGTCCGACTCTTTGCAACCTCATGGACTGTAGCCTGCTAGGCTCCTCTGTCCATGGGATTTTCCAGGCAATAGTACTGGAGTGGATTGCCATTTCCTTCTCCAACCAAATGTTTGCTTATATTTGCTAGTTTTTATCTTATCTCAAGCTGTAATCTTTTTTTCTCTGGATACCCGTACATGCTAAGTCGCTACAGTTGTGTTCGACTCTCTGCGAGTTGATGGGCTGTAACCTACCAGGCTCCTCTGTCTGTGGGATTCTCCAGTCAAGAATGCTGGAGTGGGTTGCCGTGCCCTCCTCCACGGGGTCTTCCCAACCCAGGAATCAAAGCTATGTCTCTTACGTCTCCTGCATTGGCAGGTGGGCTCCTTACCACTAGTGCCACCTGGGAAGGCTGTAGCCCTCTGATTACAAGTGTAAGGTAGGACCCAACAAAACGGCCAGAAAGAAGAAAATAGAAAATAAAGCTACCCAGAGAGAAGCCCAGACTAGACTTTCCTGTCTGACCTACTCCCTGACTTATTTTCATTCACTGAATTATAAGCCACAGCATGGTATAACCAGGAAGGGACACCAAGGTCATCTGGTCCACTTCCCTCATTTCAAAGAATAGGAGGAAGAGAAGCTGAGTGACCTGACAAACGGCCTGAGGAACAGCCAGTGGAAAAACCCCACACAAGCCTGGGCAGGTTTCCATGCTGCAAGGCCACTGACTGTGTGATCCACATGAGAGTCGAGGTCAGGGATGACAGGTTTTTGAAAGGGCAGTGCTAGAGTAGGGCTTTTTAATTTACAAAATTGAAGCCTATTTTGCAATAAGCAGCTCATCGGCTGTGGGGCATAGGGTGCCTTTGTGAAAATTAGACAAATGCACCTCCTCCATGTTCATGACGCAGGGAAAGAAATGTGCCTTTGAGTAAAACAAGAAACTCTCCCTGCCCCACCCTGAGTAGGCACAGTCTGTTCACAGCTCCTGGTTGGAGTGTGGAATGCAGGAGGATTTCAGCTCCCACTTGCCCCTCTGTTGGCCTCTCTTCTGCCCTGGGATGTCTCAGGCAGCCTCTGGCAGAGCTCTGCCCATTCTGGGGCTGGGGGATGGCAGAGTGCTTGGGTACTCTGGGCTTCTCTAAGCTGTTCCACCTTCCTGCTGCTTCCTGCCTCCTTCCTGTCCCTTCTACTTTACTTCTTCTTTCTTTTCTCGCTGTCAGCTAAAGCTGCTGCCATGGCCTCATCCCAGGAACTAAGATGCTATTCCAGAATAACATACTGAGAACTGTACACTTGTAAGTAACTATGACAGTTATCAGCTCAAGGGAAACTTCGCCCAGACTCACCCTCGAAATGTCTGTAACCATTTATTTGATAAATGAGAACCATGTTCATGACACACATTAATAGCTTTCTCGGGGCTTTGCCTCTTCACCTTTAACTTATTCAGTAAAACCTAGAAGTTACAGTTTAGGATCATAAATATTAATACATGTTTCAGTTAACCTGTTTCCTTAGTCTATTTTTCATAGCTCTTCTATTTCTCTAGCATGTGGGGTCACCAAATTAATGCAAATGGAAAATGAAAGGAATTTTTTCCATGTTCCCTTAGAGCTAAAACTAGACAGTGAGAAGTTGAGGGAAAAGCATTATATAAAAGCCAGGAGACCTAATATAAGCCCCTGTTTTGTTACTTCTTCAGTTCAGTTCAGTTCAGTTGCCCAGTCGTGTCCGACTCTTTGCGACCCCATGAATCACAGCACGCCAGGCCTCCCTGTCCATCACCAACTCCCGGAGTTCACTCAAACTCATGTCCATTGAGTCGGTGATGCCATCCAGCCATCTCATCCTCTGTTACTTCTTAGACAAGTGATATTGGGCAAGTCACTTAAATATGCCATGGGTTTTTGTTGGGTTTTTCTGGGGGGGGGGGCAAAATGGGAGTAAAAACAAAGTCTAACTTTTTCGAGTAGATGTTTGTAAACATAGTTCTCAAGCACTGCGCAAATATTTGTTATCATTCATTTTTACTGTCCTTGGCTCATTAAAGATGGCCAAAACTTCTTTGCTACTCCCCCCATAAAGAGGTGGTGTCTCCTTCCTCTCCCACATGAACTCTAGACCAGCCCTGTGACTTGCTATGGCCAATGGAGTGTGTGTGTGTAGTCACAGTTGCTCAGCTGTGCTCAGCTGCTCAGTTGTGTCGACTCTTTGCACCCCCATGGACTGTAGCCTGTCAGGCTCCTCTGTCCATGGAATTCTCCAAGCAAGCATACTGGAGTGGGTTGACATTTCCTTCCCGAGGGGATCTTTCCAGCCCAGGGATCAAACCTGAGTCTCCTGCATTGCAGGCGGATTATTTACCACTGCGCCACCTAGTCGAAGAGAGCTTGGGGTAAACCTGTAACAAGGACTGCATGTCTATCATGTTAATACATAGAACTTTGGGGTTTGTTTCCCCAACCTAATACAATCTTTAGGACACTGCTGCATACCCCAGAAAAGAGAAGACAAGGATCTGGACTACTGATGGAGCCATAGGGGAGAGAATAGCTAAAGTAAGATAGGGTAAGGTAAGGTAAAACCCCCAGGAACTTTCCCCATCAGAGAAGATGGTGAGGCGTTAAGGAGTTGAGTATCCTCTGGGATCCAGTGAAAGCTCTACTGTCTGGAAGGAATGAGCAGCAGGACTTTCAAGCAAGTAGACAAATGTAATGAAGCTGGTTGTGGAGGGATCCTTTGGAAAAGTAGTAGCCGTGGCAACAGACATCCAGCAATGCCATGGAGAAGCTGGAACACAGAGTGACCTGGCAGGGATAAACACAATAGGAAAACTAATAGCAGAGGCTGTGTTGAAGCAGCCCGAACCTTCTGGGCAAAGCAGATGGGTGGGGGATCCTGGGTTTAGCTTGCTGAGTATATCCTGAGTTTAGCTTGCTGAGTGTATCCAAGGCAAGGGGTTGCCTTGACATGCTTATAAAGCTTTGAGGGATTCAGGTTATAGAGGGAGCAGAGGAAGACAAGGAGGTCCCCTCTGTTCTGTGGTCTTCCTAAGAACTCGCCTGAAGAACTAACTTCTTAAGATCTTTCCTGGCTGTTCCCTAGGAGCCGGGGAGCCCAGACTCCACAGACTAAGATTCCTGAGATGAATGGAGCCCAATATACTTGCTAATAAGCCATTTTAGAAGTTTACGTGGAGCGTTGGGGTAGAGGAAAACAGCCCATTAGAGGGATAACTGATGATTTGGGCGGGTCTCAGAGGCAATTGCTTTGAGACGTTATTTATCCTATTTTCCGCCTTCGCCTATCTCAGCCTAGTTTCTCAGATCCTCAGCTAAGTGATTAAGAAACCCATGTGTTCTTCCATCTCTTCTCCAATCTATTTTCTTTTGCTGCCAGAGTCTCTATTTCCACTTCGACTTTCCCCCGTAGATTTGGATGCAGCAAATCCTGTGAAAACCTAATTGAACTTTTTTTTTTTTCTTCCCCATGTGAGGATTTAAAGCAGAATGAAGCTGAATGGATGTGGTACAGAGGGTAGATTTTAATTCAGCAGAGCATTCTTTTTATGTGCTGGGAAAGACATGACATTCCTTAAAGGATAATTTTCCAAAAAAGGCAGAATCATAATTCTCATAGAGCTATAAAATGAGCACATGTTAAAGATTTTATTTGACTCATTAATTGAGAGAACCAGGCAGTTGTTATAACTAGATTAAGAAGAATCAAAGAAGCATAGATTTATACCCCAAATTCATACCAACTAAAGGAATGTTGAAATACATGTGCAAATGGGGGCGAAACCGCCTTTTTCTTGAATTAAGGGAAGGGCTATCCCTCCCATGCAGAGAATTCATTCTCATGTTTATAAAAAGAGTTGATTTGCATTGCTATCAGTTATCTACAGTACTCAGATGAAAATAGCTCCTATGGAATCAGAGTCAGACAGCCCAGAAACATATGCTTTAGACAAGGCAGAGTTTTTCACTGAAGCATACAGTTTTTCTTACACATTTAGACTAGTCCTTCCAGCTCAGGAAATTCATTCATTGACTTCCTCCATGGATGACTTGGGCTACCTCAGAAAAAGCAGATTACAATTAACATCTTAAATCGGTAGCAATCTAGGTTGAACTGATAATAATTTAGGTTCAATAGTATACAAAAACTCTGCTCCTAACAAGCTCCATCCCCCTTTTGTTGTTTTTGTCTCAAATTACATTTTTTTCACATTGTGTTAGGAAGAAAACGTAAGTCTAATTGCAATTTGCTTGGCAGGTGCCATACAAATAACCCAAATCTAAGCTTGACTCTGTCTAACTTTCATGGAAGGACATTAAACTGTATCTCATATTGATTAAATAACCAATATGGAATTTAACGATCATAGAAAGAGTCAGGGACCTGAGATCAAGTCCCAGCTTTCTGGCTAAAGTGAAGTGAAGTCGCTCAGTCGTGTCTGACTCTTTGCAACCCCGTGGACTGTAGCCCACCAGGCTCCTCTGTCCATGGGATTCTCCAGGCAAGAATACTGGAGTGGGTTGCCATTTCCTTCTCCAGGGGATCTTCCTGACCCAGGGATCGAACCCAGGTCTCCCGCATTGCAGACAGACACTTTAACCTCTAAGCCACCAGGGAACTCTAAGAAAGAAAGTGAAGTTGCTCAGTCGTGTCTGACTCTTTACCTCCCTCTTGAACCTCTCTCCCACCCCAACCCCACCCTTCCCCTCTAGGTTGTCACAGAGCACTGGGCTGAGCTCCCTGCGTTATACAGCAACTTCCCTCTAGCTATCTGGTTTACATATGGTAACGTATATGTTTCAATGCTACTCTCTCAATATGTCTCACCCTCTCTTCCCCCACTGTGTCTACAAGTACATTCTCTATGTCTACATCTCTATTCCTGCCTTGCAAATAGATTAATCAGCACCATTTTTCTAGGTTCCATATATATGCATTAATAGATGATATATGTTTTCCTCTTTCTGGCTTACTTTACTCTATAACAGGCTCTAGGTTCATCCACCTCAGTTCAACGGACTCAAATTCATTCCTTTTTATGGCTGAATAATATTTCATTGTATATATGTACCACAACTTCTTTATCCAATCATCTGTCAAAAGACATCTAGGTTGCTTCCGTGTTCTGGCTATTGTAAATAAGGCATGCAGATATTTGATCAGACGTTATTCTGGATGCTTCTGTGAAGACTTTTTGGGATGAGATTAACATTTAAATTGAGGGACTTTGAGTAAAGCAAATTACTTTCCACAATGGGGGTGGGCCTCATACAATCAGTTGAGATTTTAACAGAACAAAAACTAACCTCCCCCAAACAAAGCAAGAATTCTGCAGAAGGCTGCCTTTGGACTCGAACTATAACTCTTCCCTGAGTCTCCAGCCTGCCAGCCCACCTCATCGGTATTTGAATGACTCACCAAACCTCCATAATGGTGTGAGCCAATTCCTAAATATCTATCTATCAATCATAACATATATAGAGAGAGATCCAACAGAATATGGAATGAGCACACACACACACATTCCTGTTGGTTCTCTCTCTATATTTTCCTCTGAAGAATCATGACTAATACAATTACTGTGAGGAAAGAAAGATGGAGTTGCTGGAAATGGATAGTTATAGACTCCTCTGAAATACGTTGAAACCGGTATTTTTTTGCCCATACTCAGGACAGAAGAACAAAGTTTTGCATACTCATGTCTACCTATTCAAAGGAACACCCAGACTTCTTTCATAAAATCCAGCACATTTCTTAAGTAGAAAGAAGAAAAGAGCATGCTTGAAAGTGAGAACCCAGTTCCCTCATCATGGTGGTTTCATAGTCTAACCATCAAGTGGAGTGGGCAGCTTTCATGTAGATGACTCAGAGCGTCTGGAGCCTGTAAGTCCCTTCCCAGCTTCCCAGTGGAGTCTGGCTTCCTCCCCAGGAACCAGAGGTGGGGGTTACTAGCCTTGATTTTTCACTACCGTGCTCCCATGACACATGATTAGACTCACCAAGTCGCATTCATATTTGACCCCTGAGTTTATTAAAGCCAAGGATAAACAGATGGGATCAGACTGAAGAAGCTGGTTGGGAACCAAGGGCTTATTCCATACTGGTGACACATCAAGACCATTTTGCTAATGACACCAACTGTGCCAGTAACCCATTATGGAATGAGTGATTCTTGTAGCACTGACTGTTAAGCATAAAATATGCCAAAATGATACTGGGTTCTTTTCACACATTAGTGCTAATACAATATCTTTATATCCGTTCCTATCTAATTATCCTTTTCTTTTTTTCTTTTTTTTTTTAATAAATAAGAAAATTGAAGGGGCAGTCAAGTCAAGTAACTCACCCAAGTCTACAAAGGTAGTTAGGAGTGGAGACAGATCTAACTCAGCTCCTCTGGTTGTCAGCTCTTTCTTTTTCCATTGCATTCATAGCCCCTCTCCTGTGGCCCATTCTTTCCCCACCACCCCTCCTACTGAGAGGCCATGGACTAGTGCCTCAAGCAGAGTGCTAAAGGTGAGAAGCTAATACTGCAGTGGAAAAGAAGGAAAATAAACACCACTTCTCAATGCAGCAGTCATTGGCAAGGGAAGCAATGTTGTTGTGAAAACATGGTGCCCACAATGTTTTATCAATGGAAAGGTAGGGGTCATCATACACACACACACACACACACACAACTGGTAGAAGCTAGATTGTGGAACCAACAGAATCACCTCTGTGACTGTTTCTGACTGAGGAAAGTTCCGAAAAGTTTCCTCTCTGAGGTGTGCTTACATATGCCTCCTGTACAAAAGACTTAAAATTTCACATTATGCATAAGCTTGATGGTGAATGTGTAGGTTTTTAGTCATTCAGTGGAATTTATTAAATGACTACTAGGGTCAAGACCCTGACCCCAAAGAAGCAAGAGAGGAATGTCAACATAGAATTCCTGGGTTCTCCCCTCCAGGATCTCTCTACCTAAATGTGCCAAGGAAGATTATAAAGTTAGAGCCAGAGAGACATGCCACCAATTGAGATGCTTTATAAAGTAGATGGCATCTGAGCTGGACCTTAAAGGCTGAGAGCAACTTCTAGTTGCAGGAAATGGAGAGAACTGAATATTCAACTAAGGAAACAGACATGGACATGTGAGAGTGTGGTGGTTAGGGGACAGAAGGCCAGAGCACAGACAAAATGAGGGATGTGGAGGGACATGAAACTGAATTTTCAGTGGCTCTTCTTGGTTTGTTTTTGTTTTTTGGCTATGCTTCTCAGGTTGCAGTTTCCCCAATCAGGGTCAAACCCAGGCCCACAGTACTGAAAGTACTGTGTTCTAACCATTGGACTGCCAGGAAATTCCTCCTAAGGATTTTGAATGCTATGATAAGGAATGTGTGTTATATTTTATTGTGGTTCCTGGCTCTCTACTCTTTCTTCCTGCAAGAGAAGTACACATCCCCATTCATTGCCCTGGGATTTTAAGTGTCTCCAATAGGAGGAGTATACAAATCTGTCCCATTGACATTGGGCTTGGTCATGTGACTTGCCTGGACCCTGACATATAGACCACGTATGTCATATTTGAGCAGAAACCTTAAGAGTCTTTGTTTCCAATAGCTCTGTTGCTTTTCCCCCTCTGCACCAGATTGGCTTATTCCATAGAGGACCTACTTCTTCAGCTGAGTTCTGGAATGAAGGTGATCCATGGAGTAGAACCACAGCTGACCCCACAATGACCCATGACTAACATGAAACATAAGAGAAATAAGCCGTTGCTTTGCTGTTGTAACTGAAAGTTGGAGGATGTTTGTTGCCACAACAAAACTGAGCAACGATACTTTCTTTAAACTTTATTCTGAAAGCAATAGGTTTTAGAAAAGACAACAAAATTTTTCCTTTCTCCTCTTCCTGGTGGTCCTATGAATTTCAGTGGTGAACAAAATGTTTTAATTCCTGACTCTATTCAGATTCAATTACTTCAATGTCAGAGACATTGGGGGTGGAGGAGGATAAAATAGCAATTAGCTTAATACTCACTCTTCATAGCCACTGGATCAGAGTCACCTGGAATCTAAGTGAATCTGATAAATTGCACTGTGAGCATCCAACACTTTGTAGCTGATGGCAGCAAAAGCATCCCTTCTTTCCAAATTGTTAAGAATAGCACCAACTTGCCAGATAGGAATAAAGATTTCGAATTTAAACTTGAAGCTTTACTCTCCAGTGATGGAATGTTCAATTCAGCGTCAACAAAGAAATAAATGGACAGATGTTTCATGCTGAGATAACTGCGAGAGAAATCCTGTCAACAACACGGAAATTGTGCTGCTACCGATGTAAGCAAGCTTAAGAGATGTTTAACTTTCACTAGATTATTGAGCAGGATTTTAGGATATATCTGTTAGCACCACTATTTCTCATGTATCATTTCATTAAGTACCAACAAAGACCCTCATAGAGGGCTTCCCTGGTGGCTCAGATGGTAAAGAATTTGCCTTTAATGCAGGAGACCCAAGTTTGATTCCTAGGTTGGGAAGATCCCCTGGGAGAAGGCTACTCACTCCAGTATTCTTGTCTGGAGAATTCCATGGACAGAGAAGCCTGACGGGTTACAGTCCATGGGGTCCCCAAGAGTCAGACACGACTAAGCAACTAACACTTTCAAGGATCCTCATTCATCATGTAGTGTGAGAAGGAGGATGACAGGAGGAAGGTCAGGAGTGTGAATAGCACTGGTAATAGTGATGATGATTTAAAAAATAAGAAAGAGAATGGGCTCTGGATACAGCTAAACCTCAGCTGCAAGAACGGCTTGCAACTTATAGGATCTGGGAAAAATACCTGAAACAAAGTTTCCTCATTTATAAAATAGATGTAATAAAAGCTCTCTGCTACAGTGATCATGAGAATGACGTGAGATGATGAATAAAGTACTTGGCATATGTAGCAGATGCTCATACACCTTGCTGATAATTTCTGTCTTCAACTTTTAATATTTGTCTGCTTCTCACCTGAATGCTTTTCCTTAACCTCATCAAAATTCTACCCATCCTTCAGTGTCTGGATCTATCCTCTCATCAAGGCATTCTCTGACTTCAGTGTGTGGTACTCTACCTCCTCTGAAACATCAGTAGAGGCCATGGATGTTCATTTTTAAAAAATTTTTAATTAATTAGTCATTTATTCAGCAAGTATTTCCAGGGTGCCCTATTCTGCAACAGGCACTGTTATAGGTGCTGGAAATACAGCTGTGAATAAAGTCTTGCTCTTACTGAGCTCACATTATAGCAGGAGGAGAGTGATAACAATAAACAAATAGATAAACATGTAGTAAGTGAAATAATGATAAGTCCTTTGAAGAAAAACAAAATAGGAAGATACCAGAGTGGGATGGATACTATTTTATATCAGATGGTCAAGAAAGGCCTCACTGAGGCAATACTGGAGTAGAGAGAAGGAGCCATGAGGAACCTGTGGGATGACATTTCAGGGTAAAGGGTCTAGCCAGTGCAAAGGCCCTGAGGCAGGAGAAATCTTGGCATGTTTTGGGAAGGACACTAGTGTGCAAGCAGAGTAAGCCAGGGAGAGTGGTGGGAGATAAGGTCAGGAAGGCAGGATCTGGTAGGTGATGGGAAGGACTTTGATTTTTAGTCTCAATGAGTTGGGAATCCATGGGAGGCTTTTTGAGCAGAGAAGTTACATAATTTTACTTATATTTTTAAAAGGCTCTCTCCATATGCTGTGTTGGAAATAGATTTCAGAGGAATAAGCACAGAAGAAAAGACAAAGTTAAGGGGCTTTTGCAGTAAGAGGTGAGAGGCAATGGTGACTTAGACAAGATGTAATAATGGAAGTGTGAGAAACCTGGAGCTTGGTTATATTTTGAAGAAGGAATAAAAAGACTTTCTGATGGATTGAATGTGATGGGAGAGAAAGAAAGGAGTCAGGAATGACTCCCAGTTCTCTGGTCTTCATAACTGGGAGCACGAGGAATATTGGGAGGAGTAGATTTTGGGTGGAAGGAGACTCATGCTCATTCTGGCATCTGTTGAGTAGTTATTTATTCAATATCCAAGTAGTTATTTATTCAATACCTATTAGGCAGATGGATGTGTAAGTCTGGAGTTAGAGGAAGACATCCAGGCTTGAAATACAAATCTGAGAATGAAAAGCATGTGAATAGACTTTAAAAAGCTGTGAAACTGGAGGTTATGGCAAGAGTGTTCAGGGATTGGGAAAAATAAGAAGGAACAAGGAAAGGAAACAGAGAAGGAGCAACCAGGGACAACACTGAGAGTGATGCCCTGGAAGCCAAGTGGTGGGAATGAAAAGAAAGTGGTCAGCTGTAAAATGCTGCCAATAAGATGAATAAGGTGAGTGCAGGTGATCAAAGACATACATCCACCTTAACATCTTTGAGGACCCCAAAGCAGCCTAGTTGCTATCTGCTCTGATCTTCTTCCATAGCTGAACTAGTTAGCAGAAAGTAATCTCACTATCCATATGGGTTGTTCCTTTTACCCCTTGTATCACGTAAAACATAGATTTTCTTTCCTCAAAAGCATCCCTCACAGAATATATAAAGTAGACAAGATGAAGAATCTAAGATAACAAGGAGAGCTGGGTCACCTCAAACCTCTAATTTCTGCACTTAAATAATGCTTTGACTATTTCTGCCAGCTGAAGACACAGGCTTCCACCAAAATATTAAGCCCTCTCTTCCCCTCTGCCTCCTTCTCTGTGCTCCATCTCAAATCTCTGTCCATTCCTTTGAAGAACTCAGCTCTGGAATCCCACTGAATACTTAAAGTCTCTGCTGAGCTGGGTTCTCACACCTTCCTCTCTCACCCACTCATCCATGTCAGGAGAACAAAGCCTCCCTCCCCTCCAAAA
Organism: Ovis aries; assembly: GCF_016772045.2. Classification (NCBI taxonomy): domain Eukaryota; kingdom Metazoa; phylum Chordata; class Mammalia; order Artiodactyla; family Bovidae; genus Ovis; species Ovis aries. The sequence continues at coordinate 217,413,734 of NC_056054.1, forward strand.
AAAAAATAAAAAAGATGTATAAGGTGAAGACTGAGAATCAGCCATTTAATGTAAGATGGAGTTTGCTGAAGATCTTGATAAGAGCAGTTTTCGGGAAGCAATTTTGAGAATGAAATCCTGACTGAAATGTATTTAGTAAAGAATGGAATGGGAATTGTTGGGTCTAGAAGGCTCATCCAAGGGGATTTGCTGTAAAGGAGACCAATAGTTAGAGGGGAGGGTGGGATCAAGGCAGATTTTGCTTAATTTTTGTAAGATGAGTGATAATTCAGCATGTTTATATGCTACTGGGAATGACTCCATAGAAAAAGAAACATTATTGATCAGGAAAGAGAAGCGATGGTTGCTGGAACTATGCGAAGAGTTGACTCATTGGAAAAGACTGATGCTGGGAGGGGTTGGGGGCAGGAGGAGAAGGGGACGATGGAGGATGAGATGGCTGGATGGCATCACCGACTCGATGGACATGAGTCTGAGTGAACTCCGGGAGATGGTGATGGACAGGGAGGCCTGGCGTGCTGCAATTCATGGGATTGCAAAGTGTCAGACACGACTGAGCGACAGAACTGAACTGAACTGAACTGAGAAGGGATGCAATCAAGAACACAGTGGAGGGTTTGGCTTCACATAGGAACCCAACTAAGTCATCCAGGGAAACAAGCGGAAAGCAGATACAGTGGGAGAAGTAGAAGCTGGGAGAACAGAGAAGTTCTCTTCTGGAACTCTCTATTTTTTTTTTCCCTCCAATAAAATAGAGGTTAAAAAATCGAGGAGATCCTGGAGGTGCAAAGAGAGAAGGCAGCATGTGAAATAGTGATCTAAGGAAGTAGAAGATGGAGTGGAACTTGACAACATAGAAGGACTGCCAGTTCCACACACCCAATGAGGTCGGGAATCATGAATATAAAATGAGACTTGTCACTGCGGCTGTGGAGGTTCTCTCCAGCACAATCAGCAGCTGGGTGCAAGTGAACAGTGGACAGGAGTTGATTGAAGCATGATTTTACCAGGCATAAGGCAAGAAGGCAGAGAAGGCAATGGCATCCCACTCCAGTACTCTTGCCTGGGGAATCCCATGGACAGAGGAGCCTGGTGGGCTGCAGTCCATGGGGGTCACTAATAGTCAGACATGACTGAGCAACTTCACTTTCACTTTCCCGCATTGGAGAAGGAAATGGCAACCCACTCCTGTGTTCTTGCCTGGAGGATCCCAGGGACGGGGGAGCCTGGTAGGCTGCCGTCTATGGGGTCACAGAGAGTCAGACATGACTGAAGTGACTTAGCAGCAGCAGGGCAAGAAGGAAAAGTGACTGTAAGGGACTGGGAATAAGGACAGGGACCACAAGCAAACAGTTGATGGGTGTGGAATGTAAGCAGAGTAGGAGGGAGGAAAGGACAGATCTTAGACAAGAGATAGTGATGGGGGAGGACTCAACCTGGTGAGACTGAATGTTTGCTGGACTTAGAGTTTTTTAGAGAAAGTGGCCTGAAAAGACATTCAGCAGGTAAGAGTGGGATGCACAGAATGGCCAGGTCTAGGGCATGGCTATGCAGTAAGTGACTGAGGATGAGATGGTTGGATGGCTGCTGCTGCTGCTGCTAAGTCAGTTCAGTCGTGTCCAACTCTGTGCAGCCCCATAGACGGCAGCCCACTAGGCTCCCCCGTACCAGGGATTCTCCAGGCAAGACCACTGGAGTGGGTTGCCATTTCCTTCTCCAATGCAGGAAAGTGAAAAGTGAAAGTGAAGTTGCTCAGTTGTGTCCAGCTCTCAGCAACCCCATAGATGGCAGCCCACCAGGCTCCCCCGCACCTGGGATTCTCCAGGCAAGAGTACTGGAGTGGGGTGCCACTGGTTGGATGGCATCACCGACTCAATGGACTTGAGTTTGAGTAAGCTCCAGGAGTTGGTGATGGACAGGGAAGCCTGGTGTGCTACAGTCCATGGTGTCACAAAGAGTCAGATACAACTGAGTGACTGAACTGAACTGAGATAACTGAAGAGAGACAGGACAACCGCTCATCAGTATTACCGGGGGCTAATGTCCCCAACAAACCTTAGAGAAGACTAGCTATGTCTTACAGGTCTTTCTCCCTGAGCACCCAGCACAGGGCTATGGGTTTAGCAGGGACTTCATTTATGTTTCTAAATGTGTTCCATGAAAGTTCAATCATTGAGGAATACAGAAAAATTGAGGCAAGACTCAGATTTTCTATTATAAACTACACCCCCCTACACACACACACACACACACACACACACACACACGCACACACGCACACACATACACACACAATTATTGCTAAGCTATTGGGATAACTAAGGAGAATCCCTGACCCTAGAGGTATTTAAGTCATGGTTTCAATTAGTCAACCCAATCATAGAATTCCATGGCAAGAGGTCATTTGTAATTTGTGAAGGCAAGAATTTGGACTTTATGGTTTGGAGTCTTAGCTGGTGAGTGAGACTAGACAGCTACTTAATGTCTAGTGTGGTCATATTATTTTATAGCTATTATCAGTTCTGTGGGCTTTCTCTGAAGGGAAGAAAATATATTATTTGTAAAAATTGCCTAAAATCAAAAGCTGTATTTTCCTTGGGGAATCCACAGAGGCATCTGCATACAAACCTCAAAGCTGAGAAAGCAAGCAAATTTCATATCCATTTTATTTAAACAGACTCACTGCTTTAATCTGTATATCAGCATGTTGCTAAATACTGAGGCCAAAAAGTACCAGGCACTGGGGGAAATTATCGTCAGCCAAAACTAGCATCTGTGGCAAACTTAGGGAAGCAAAGACAAAACAACAACAACAACAAAAAAAAAAAAAAACCTTTTGCAGTCATGGGCTGGGAGAATGAAAATAAACAAGATTTTTAAAGAATTCACCTTGTCAGATAAAATGTACTGCCCTGTTCAGCAGTGGATGGATAATTGGAAGTCTGAGGCTTATAGTAATCAATCAAATCTGAGCACACAGCAGAAAGAGAGTGGGGTGTAATTTAACGTTTGGAAAGAGCCTACTCCCTTTCCACTCACCCTGCCCAGGAAAACAAGGTCCTCAGAGGCATAACAGTGACCCCATCCTCACCCCTACACAGTCCTCACCTCCTTGTGGTTCTCTGCAATCCACAAATCTCACTGAATGAATTCCCACAACCACCCTAGACAATAAATAGAGTAGAGTCTCACTTTGAGGATGTGAGTTGGAGATTCAGAGAGTCCAGGTGATCTGCTGCTACTGGCGGAGCAGTGATTCAAACAAACCCCATCTTCTCCATCCAGGTCAGGCCATTCTCATACCCTAACCAGACCTAGATTGGTAAGAATCCAGCCTGAGGGGCATTTTGTCAGCTCACATGGGACATTTGTCCTGGCTCACTCTCGGTATATACCAATCAGGATTCCCAGTTGGGAGGCAAGAACATCCCGGAAGCAGGTTTTCAACCTTACCTTTAAGAGGACCATGACTTCCTTCTTTACAGCCCCTATTTCTTCCCCTTTTCAGTCCCACTGCCCTCCATCACTTCATATCAAGTTATTATGTCTAAGCTGAACATTCTGCCACTTGTGTCTGTTCCTTCCAAATCAGTTTTCTCATCAGTGTTGATTAATTTTCCTAAGATGCCCGCTTCATTACTGATTTTAAAATGTTCACTGGCTCCTGTTGTTAGGACAAGGTACAGATTCCTTGACTTGGTACTCAAGGCCTTCGTAATTTGGCCCCACGCTGTTTCGAAATCTGTCCCACCCCTCTGCTCTTTGTCACCCCAGACCATGCCTTTTCCCGAATTGGAACCTTGATGTCCTGTGTTTACTCTGAATACAGTGTCCTCATCCCTCCTCCTGCACCTGTACATTCTACTTCCATTCTTCCAGAAAAGGTCTGTCTTTTCCTCCTTGCAGCCAAGACACAGCAGCACACGGCAGTTCTTTCAGGGCTAGCCTGTGGTTTGCCCCTCCAGATCCACGTTCCATCCTCTCCACCCTGCTCACTGCCCCAGGAGGTGAGTGGCATGGGCTGGCTCCCTTACTCCCCCAATACTGCACTCTGTGTGGTTTTCCCCTTTACAAACACTCCCCTTTGTAAATAGTCTTTTTAAAAAGTTAAAGTCTCCTCAAATTCCTAGTTTAAATCTGACATCCGCTTCCTGCCAGGACATTGACTGATATCTTTCCCTTCTGCTATTTACTAGCCAGCTTTATTTATTGCTTTAAGCCTTCATATACCATATCAAATGCTGTCTTGAATTAATAGCTATTTTCCTCTGTGATTATACATTCCCAACCTCACTTAAGTTTCCTGAAGGAAAGAAATATGTATTAGACTCCTACATATGCTTGATTATCCCCCTTACCACTGCTATTGCAATCAGACTTAGCACATATTTTTTTTTTGTTATGTGTCCCTATGTAAAGATGACTAAATGGGTTACCAAAAGGAGATCTGTTTAGAACCTAAGCAAATATATACTTGAATGCATCTAATTATAAAGAAACAAGTGACTGAAGAGAGTTGATAATGATATATTGCACCTATCTTCTCTAAGTAATTTGGTTCCACTTTAATCCTGCTCAGGATTAAGTAAATCATTACATTAACTCAGAGACATTTCCATTGGTTTCACTTTACTTACTTCCTGGCCAGTGGCAGCAGCTACAAAAGATGGTACCAACTTCAAGCACCTGACAAGCTTTCTGTCCCTTAGAAATGGCTTCTAAAAGGGCCGGGTAAAAATTTTCCAGAAATCAAGGAAATGATAAAAGGTAAATTTACCTCTCATAACTTTTGTGAAGACTAAAGGAATAAATATAAAATACCTAGCTCAGTACCTGGAACATGGTATTATTCAATGAGGTAGCTCTCCTCCTCCTTATATTCAGATGCAAATATATCATATATATAATTATATTTAAAATGTAGAGGTTTTTTTTTTTACTTTTTTTTTTAATTTTTAAATTTTAAAATCTTTAAGTCTTACATGCGTTCCCAAACATGACCCCCCCCTCCCACCTCCCTCCCCACAATATCTCTCTGGGTCATCCCCATGCACCAGCCCCAAGCATGCTGCACCCTACGTCAGACATGGACTGGCGATTCCATTCTTACATGATAGTATACATGTTAGAATTTTATATACAGAGTGCACATAGGTTTAATTATAAATATGTTACATACATTATATGTAGCATTAACATAATACAGATTGTGCTTTTGGAAACTTAAACTGAGAACAAAATATATAAGCGTTTAACTATAGTAAATATGGCAAACATTAAGAGAAATTACCATTTTCCAAAATTCATAAGCAAGAGAATCACTACCTAAGACAATTTGCTGAAAATTAAATGTGATCTGTACAGTGTCTTTGTGGCTATTGTGAAATGCAAATATGGAAATGTTTTGATCATTTTAACTGCCCTAGGCATTATAATTAGCTATAAATTCAATCTAAGTTTTTTAAAGATGCTTTAAAAAGAAAGACCACTGAATCCATTGACAAGAAAAGAGTTACAAAGAACCAGCTAAAAAGTATCTTTATTTTCTTGTAAAAAATCTTATAAATAATGGGAAATTGAATCCCAGCTCTGGATTGGAGTGAGATGGGTTTCTGCATACAACCTCCGTATCTGCTTCCTTCTCTTCTTGCTTTTCTTATTCCTCTGATACTTGTCCAGGACACCTGGACAGAAGTAGCATAGCCAGAACTAATTAGGAGATTTTTGTGGTTTCCACCACATGACTCAACATCCCAAAGATAGTAAGGATTCCTAAAAGACCACCAGGGAAGCAATTAACAGATGGGCTCCAGTCTAACACTATGGAAACAGAATTGAAAGTCGAATACATGCTAAAACACAATGCTTGGAGCATGTATTGTACATTTAAAGAACATGGGTAGCAACCATGATTCAGTGGTAATTGAGTATGGTTTCTATAGCAATATGATTTATTTCCAGTAGAATTTGTCAACCTAAAATAGTAGGTTTCCCCTCATTAAGAGAAACAAATAAAAAGGGCATCAATATTTGTTTTTCCATTATGCAAAGATTATAATGTTTGCTTATGGCAAAGAGATGATAAGTCACATCACAGAACCAACATGCAATAAGGTCACCGCTGTTTTTCTGGAACTAAATGGATGCTCATTGTTCTTGGGGAGCTGCAGCAAAGGACACCAGGTGCTGGCTGTGTCAAGTCAAGGCTGGAAGTTGCTACAGTGCCTGCAAGAGTTCTTGAATACCCTTGAGTGTACACTGGCTTTCCTTAAGTGCAAACAGAATTTCAAGAGATGGAAGGATTTTCTCCAGGAAGGAGCATTCAGCCTTGAGCAGAGCAAGGAGGTGCAGAACTAGAAGAAAACAATAGGAATGAAAACTAGCATTTCCTGTCTTCCTCCCTGTCAGACACCACTCCGGGCGCCTCCTACAAACGATCAGTTTCTTTTCCCAGCAACCCCATGGGGTAGGTGCTACTACTATCCCTGAATTCCATGTGTGAAAACCAATGCAGAAGCCATTCAGTGTCTTGCCCAGGGGTACACAGTTGGGAATGGTGATGGAAAATTTGAGTTCTGGAAGTCTGGCCCCAAACCCTGCACTTTTAACCACTTTCCTGTGTAGGCAAGGAAGTGAAAAAGGGAACATTGCTTGCCCAAAATCCCACAGTGACTGAAGGGACCAAACTTAAGACCTTAGACTGCAGGTTCACTGGCATTTCCTTCATGCCAGGCTGGCTCTTCATGCCCAGGCTAGAGTACTAGGAGAATGAAGAGATTCATGACAAGCAGAGTGATAGATGTGCCAAAGGCACCTGTTCTTCCTCATGCTTTTTATTTATTTATTTGGCTGCCCTGGGTCTTCATTGCATTGTGCAAGTTTCTCTAGTTGTGGTGCACAGGCTTACTTTCCCCGAGGTATGTGGGATATTAGTTGCCTTTTTTTTTAGCTGCTAAGTCATGTCCAACTCTATTGCAGCCCCTTGGACTGAAGCCAGCCAGGCTCTTCTGTCCATGGGATTTCCCAGGCAAGAATATTGGAGTGGGTTGCCATTTCCTTCTCCAGAGGAGCTTTCTGACTCAGGGATCAAACCTGAGTCTCCTGCTTTGCAGGCTGAGTCTTTACCCCTGGGGGACCAGGGAAGCCCAAGGATCAAACCTGCATCCCTTAAACTGGAAGACGGATTCTTCACCCCTGGACCACCAGGGAAGTCCCTCTCATGCAGTCTAATAAACACATGCATCCTACTACTTTCAAACAGTTCTCTCCAAGACTCCCTTGACAGCTCAAACTCTGCTAGAGCTACTCTAAGTGTGTGCCATAGTTCTGGTGGAGTTGCAGTTTGATTATCTGATAATTATCAAGCCTCAGATTTTAACTGGAAATTTCCCTGCCACACAGTGAGTATTGTGTTTGGAGGAAAGGGGTTTGCTCTGCAGTCCTCTTAGTCAGAGAGTGATGATATCATATAATAGTTGCATTCCACACTCCAGCTATCTTTGCTGATCTTGCAGATAAAAATAACTTGATTATAAACAGGGACACTGGCTGCTACCTGCTGAGACTGAAACCCCAAAGAGTTTGTCTATGAGCTTGACTGTGAAGATAAACATGGGGGAAGCAGTGGTGCATAGTGATAAATAATGTCACATCTGCAAATGGGTCTGAGCTCAGCTCTAACATCTACTAAGTCAGTAATCCTGCGCAAGTTATATAATCCACCAAGCCTCAGTTTCCTCATCTATTAAATGAGGTTAACAATACCACCCTCATAGTGTTCTCAAAATTAGTCAAGATAATCAATATGAAGCTGTTCTAACAGCATCTGGCTCATGCTAAGCCTCACTCCCTGCTCCCCTTGGCACTTCAGCAATACTGAACTTCTCTTAGTTCCCCCAAACACCTTGTTCTCTAAGCCTTTTACTCTGCCTGGAAGGCTCTTCCTCTGTTTGTCCTCTGGAAAAATCTCTCTTAATTCTTCAAGTTTCACTCAAGTGCTTCATGACTCACCCAGACATTCTTATGAATCTCTCCTATCCTTCTACCATTTCTATTCATCCACCATTATAACTCACTAAATTGTGACGATTTCTTAATGTGTCTTTTCATCCTACTTCCTGAGTGCGCATTAATTCTTAGTGCCCAGTGCAGAACCTGGCACATGATGGGTATTTAATGAAAGTTGTTGAGTAATGAACAGGCAAGTACTGAGTTTTAGAATAAAGTCCAGACTTACGTTCAATAAAATAAGAATGTCTTCTGGAGAGATTAACAGCCTAATATAATAAAGTGCATTCTCATTTTGGTTTTAATAGAAATCTGAAGCTTTAGAAACTACATTCCAAACATAATTGGATCCGAAAGAGATTAAAGATCACTTTATGGCAGAAGGAGACTCACAAAGCCAGTGGGAGGAGCCTGAGATCATGACCCAACCTGCATGAGAAAAGTTCCAGGATCCAAATTCATGTCCCAAATGGCAAATTATCACTGATTTTTTGCCACCTAGTAAGTGTTCTGAATAATAATTCACTGAAATATGAGTACATAAAACATCAAGAACGACTAACTAGAAATTATCCCGCGCACTAAAATCAAGGTCTGTGGAAACAGTTGTATTCCTTTCATCACTCCAAAGGGATATCCAGCCCTTGGACAGTTTCACTGTGATGGAAATAGAGTGAAGTCCAGAAATCAGCTCATTCACACAGTTCAAAGCTTCTCTGGTCTAGACTGCTCTCACAGGCAGGATACTAGCAGATTTATAAGGGCAGAAGATTTCCACATTTTCTAAATAAGAACTGAGGAAATACACATTAAAAAAAAGAAACCCTGTACAAACTCACTGCAGAATGCTACCTCTCATGTAGCCTGCTGACCAGCCAATGTGAAGCATCAGCTCACAATCCATGAAGAGAGGAAAAGTCAGCAGTATCAGGATAAAGGCCAGGTACCCCAGAGACTTACGGGGGAAAGGCCCCGCAGAGAAGGACAGGTAAAGCTTTCAATGAGACAGGTCCCACAAGAATTTTTCACTTGTCTCAGGCTTGAAGGGGACTCTGAAGTTCCATAATCGCTTTTGTAGAATGCATTTTCTTTTGTAGACACCATCTGCAGTGTTGTGGTTGGAAGGTGTGCATATGTGTGCATGCAGAAGAAACACTACCATATATTCCTAGAGATACAGGACAATCTGATAGCTTTAAAAAACATCAATACTGAGGGCTAGCTATATAGCTCAAGCTAAACAGTTGAAGTACAGTTGTGCCTTATGCAAGACTAAAATTATGGCAGATTCAAAAATTGATCCCAATTCCATTTCACTGATGTTAAAAAATATTTCAACTCATACTCTCACAGGTAGAATGAATTGTGTACTGGCCATGTGTGGAGGTTTTGCTTTGATGCTTTTATGCTTCAAGCTATGATCTAACACACTCCAGCTGTGAAAGCAACATATGGATTCTAAATTCTCTGTACCGCATCTGTTAATTCCCCCTGCTAAGGTCAACTCAATGTGAGAAGCTAATGGAGAAGCTAATTCAACTCAATGTGACACTCACCTTGCACGAAAAAGAATCCAGTTAACATTTCTCATCACTTTCCCACGTGGTTGTTATTAGGTTTTCATAGGATAGTGGTCATTCACTTCCTTGTGGTGGGCACTCAATACGAGTCATTATGCTTTTCCTATCTGCTCCCTCACTCATTACCCACCAAAGTGGAATCAAAGCCCTTATCAGGGGCTTTGGGGGAGGAGTCAGGCAATAGGAACTCAGTCCTTTCTTCTCTCCTTCATCTAGGAAGTCAGCTGCTCCTAGATAGCAAGCGTTCTGAATCTCTGTGTTCCAAGTTTTTTAGTAGGAGAGCTCCATATGGTGGGTGGCAGGCGGGAGGGCTATTGGCTGTCCAGATGAGCTTGTGGCCACGTGGTTAAGTCTGCCTGAATCCAGGGTTCGGGACTGGAAGCCTGTTCTTGCTGCTCTTTAACCACATTCACCATCTAGTCTTTATCAGCAAGAGGGATGATATTGATATATTGGACTCCATCTGCCTGACTGTTTTGTGTATTCCAACCGGTTCAAAACTGGGTCAGGGAAAAGGAGTGTATCTACAGGCTCCCTAAAACCTCAGTAGGTTTGCACTGAGGTTGCTATCATCTGCGTGTTATCACCTTGTCTTTGCCACAGCAGACAGACGGCAGTGTCTACAGGGCAGCCTCTGGTCTTTCAGGCTGTCACCCAGTAATCAATTGGATGTCCGTCCAGGGGAAAATCCATCTGCAGTAAAATCTTCAGTGTTGACTGATTTCCGTGCTGCAGACACCCACACAATTGCTGCTTTCAAATGATACTCGAGACATCATTGAACAGAGTTGAGAGGAGACAGACACAATCTGCTCTCCACACCAGCAAGGTGCCAACTCAACCAACTCGCTGCACCTCTCTGGAGCCAGGGCAAACATCCTCCAGAGAGGCAGATGGCTGCGGTGCACGGCTAGATGCACCCCTCTCAGCTGGACTTCCTGTTTGGGGATTGTTTGCTACCCTGAGAACTGGCCCAAAGGCCAAACCTTTGTGCCATATTCAGTGGCAAGTCCACTGTCAGTTCAATTTACAATGAAAAGAAACAGGATGAGAACAAGGTCACCTGGCAAGTGACCACCCCAGGAGTCAGCCCAGCATGGATTAGGAGGACTGTCTTCCTAAATTCCTGCAGTTACACATTCCCTGGTCTTATTCTAGAGTTTAGTTAATCACTTCCCCATCACGTAGGTAAGGTCATTTTTCTGTCCCTAGCTCTGATTTCCTTAGCAATGGAAATACAAGAGTTTGCATTCTATTGAGTGATGGTAGGCTGGTTGCTTACACCATCTTGATTCTTACTTTCCATATTTGAAAAAAGTAGAGATTGTGATATTTTCCTAGAAGGTTGTTAGAGATATTATGAATGATATTTCTAAAGCAGCTAGGATGGTGTGTCGCGTGCGGTCAGTTCAGTTCAGTTCAGTTCAGTCGCTCAGTCGTGTCTGACTCTTTGCGACCCCATGAATCGCAGCACGCCAAGCCTCCCTGCCCATCACCATCTCCCGGAGTTCACTCAGACTCACGTCCATCAAGTCCGTGATGCCATCCAGCCATCTCATCCTCTGTCGTCCCCTTCTCCTCCTGCCCCCATTCTCTCCCAGCAATAAATAATAGATACGTAATCTCTCCTGTGTTGTGGCAGGGGTGCAGACACAGCCCAAGGAGATGAAGTGGTAAGCGGAGCTCCCTAAATGCAGTTTGTTCTGTTTGCCTTCCCATTTCCTCAATTTGGAATGTTTGCACCCGTTTTATCCATGTTGCAGACCACATATGTATCCTTCTTCCAACAGCACCTTCTTCTGGCCCCCCTCTCAGAAGTCATCACGCTTACGGAGCTAAGGAGACTGTAAACAGAAGTGTGTGGAGTCAGGTCCTTTCCTCCTAGCAGTGGGTAAAGGTAAAATGCCTTCATATGCCTGTATTATTAGCATTTTTCACATTTTAAAATAGGCATTTTAAGTGCATGCATAATATTCCATTTAGTAGATACACCATATTTTGTGATAATTTCCTTAACTAGATCCTCAGTTAGGTTGTTTTCAATATTTCACTATTATAAAAAATACTTCTTCAAATATCTATGTGCAAAAATGCTTACCTACATTCAGGTTACATCTTTAACAGATTATATTTGTTACAGTGTTTTTACATACAGCGAGCAGGAAATGCATGCCTAATAAGAAACACCTTTGAAGCTGTTTCAAGCCCTACCTGAGGAAAGCTGTGCAGTTTTCTTCACAGGCAACCTGCAATGATCGTCTAGATCCCTCCCCCACCCCCTGCTGTCCCTCAGTACTTCTTCCATAGTTTTGATATAACTTCCTAAAATAATCCAATAACTCCAGAACAAAAATTTCCCTCAGAGTCTTGGTAAATTGATTTCTTCAGCCGGGTTTCTCCAAGAAACACCATGAAACAAAGATTCAGGTGCAAGTAGTTTATCTGAAGATGAAGGGGTGGTAAGGAGAGAGAAGAAAGCCAATAAAGGCTGCCTATTGGGCCAGCTGGGCTTCCAAGGTGGCGCTAGTGGCAAAGAATCCGCCTGCTAATGCAGGACATGCAAGAGCCAAGGATTCGATCCCTGGGTGGGGAAAACACCCCTGGAGTGGGAAATGGCACCCCACTCCAGTATTCTTGCCTGGAAAATTCCATGGGCAGAGGAGCCTGGCGGGCTACAGTCCATGGAGCCACAAAGAGTCAGATATGACTGAGCACACACACAGACTGAGCCAGTTGTCACCGTGGTTGACTGGGACTTAGGCCCCTGAGAGAACCACTTGGAGGCAGTATAAACATGCCTTGGATATCCCCCCAACCCCGACCCCAGGCATAGGGGCCCTAGGGTATTCATTCACCAACTCCTGTTAGTTACTGAGTAGGATAAGATAGAGGATCATTTCCTGGGGAATTTAAGCAGAGCAGCCTTCCAGAGAGGAACCATGTAATGCTGTCACCCCTGGCTTTGTACGCTGCAAGGTGATGTCACCACAGCTCATGGACAGAGGGGAAGAAACCCTGACGGATGGGCCAGAATGGCTCTGCCCAAGCTTGTGACATTGGGAAAACCTCCTAGACTTCATGGACACAGTCCAGATGCACGAGCTGGGAGGGGAGTTTGGAAAGGAAGGCTCTGCGGGAGGAAACAGATGGCACCGACAACCTTCTCAGCGGAGCCCTTGCGTCATCCTCTCCTTTGATTCTGCAGATGTAATTATATCAGCTCCCAAGGATGAGGGAATTTGCCACAGATCAGCAAGCTTTTCCAAAGAATAAAACATCTACACATATATAAGTAAATGTTTTACCCTCTGGAAATTTATTTTTTGTGTATATATCACCAGTTTTAAGAAGACAAATGAGTATTACAAATTCTGATTTTTCATTATGAGAAATACTAAATAGAATGTATTGTTTGTGTATACATGCTTATGTGCCTAGAGATTTAGGATTTTACATAACCTGAAATTTTTTTTTTTCCCTTTCAAACACATCGAAATGTTTTTAGTCTATGCAAAGGAATACTTAGTAATGATGGACATAGTAATGAATGGGGTCAACCCTTATAAATGAAGCCTGTCATGAACAAGTCCTGCAGAAGACTAACAGCAACCTCATGGTTAGGCTTGCTAGATTCCTGGATCAGGCTTTCTAAATGAAGGTCAATGCATACTGTATTATTTCAATTGATTTGCAAGATGTAGAAATATAAAAGAGTTTTTGAAACATAACTATTTCAAATTTTGTTTTTTTTAATTGCACTTGGAAAATTATTTTTCTATTATTTTGCTCTTTGGAGTTAAAATATTGAAACATCAGAAACATAGTTAATCTGGGACAAATCAAGTCTCAGAAATTTTGGAAGCACTCACCTTTTGCAATGTCTGGCATACAGTTAGTGCTCAACAAAGTCATTTCCCCCTGTCTCCCCTTGTTGCCAGGGGTCATCTGGGAAAGTACCCTATCTCCTCATCATTCTTGCCTGTTGGCCTTCCTATTCCCATTCTTAGTCTGACTCCAAACATGAGATATCTTTGGATGTTTCTGCTTACAGCTTATACTGCTCCTGGTGCTGGGAATGCGATGACATGCCCCCAGAGGCTGACAGTCTAGAGAGGGAGAAAGGCACACAAACCTTGGACAGACTGTCAGTCTGACACTCACCTGTTTAGATTTAATTCCAAGTTTCCTGTCACAATTTGCAGTTATCTTCTCATCTGGCTTTCTTCTTCCTCAGGCCGCCCAATTCCATGAGTGGGGTCAACCCATAAGTGAAGCCTGTCTTGAACAAGTCCTGCAGAAGACTAATAGCAACCCCATGGTTAGGCTTGCTAGATTCCTGGATCAGACTTTCTAAATGAAGGTGAATCTTCTCTTGACTTGAAGAGGGAGATAGTTTTTAAAAGCAATGACTGTGAATTGAAAACAAATACAAATCAATGACTCTAGATGGAGCAAAGTTAGCTGCCTAATCGAAATCTAGATTAAAAGTTTTTTTCTCACTCTCTTTCATTTTCACCCATCAAAGTTTTCATTTAATAAACATGGACAGAGTGTCTGCCCTGGACCTGGCCCTGCATAGGCACTGGGTTAAGATGAATTATACTTGGTGCCTGCCCTCATAGAGGTCATGGCCACGTGGGGGAAGAAAAGCAAGCAGCAGACAAGAAGAGGGGAGTATGGTGAGGACTATGGCAGAGTCAGGCACAGGGAGCTTCTAGAATTCAGAGGAGGAGCGCCTCAACCAATTTGGAAAAATTTGCTCCCTCACAGTCCACTCCTGGCCAGTTAATCAGCATTACTGTACAAGCAGTGGTCCTGGCACAGAGAATAAGAACTCATTTTTCCTGATTCTAGTTTGGCTCCCGAGTGAGATGCAAATGGTGTGTCTTGATATTTGCATTCTTCCTGCTGAAGCTGTAAAGCCTGTTGAGATACAGATCTCAGTCTGAGAGTCTCCTGGACGCTGTGTCCCTGAGGACATCTCAGAAAGTGGCAATGGCAGGACTGTCAATGGTATCATCAGATCTCCTCCTAGTGGAGCCTGGGTTCAGAACCATTGGTCCACATTGAATTGAAGCTCATCCCCTTGGGTTTCCAGACTGGTCCATTGGTATTCCCCTAACGGATGGTGCTCATTACCACCTCCTTGCCTATCATCACCCCCAAACTGGGTTTGATCAAGTAGAAAGTCTTCATTCCTCTAATTTTTCCTTTCAGAGGTGTATCCACTGAGCCTGTTTATTCTCACAATGGGGTGGTGAGCTGCGAGCCTGAGAAGATGCTCTCAGCTGATTTCAACTCAGAAAACTAAGAGATATGGCACTTCAGCTCTGCTGGTTTCCACCCTGGTGGCTCAGATGGCAAGGAATCCGCTCACAATGCGGGAAACCTGGGTTCGAACCCTGGGTTGGGAAGATCCCCTGGAGAAGGGAACAGCTACCCGCTCCAGTAGAATTGCCTGGAGAATTCCATAGACAGAGGAACCTGGCTGGCTACAGTCAATGGAGTTGCAGAGTCGCACATGACTGAGCAACTTTCACTTTCACTTTATTGCCCTGACCAGAGAGGAAGCTGCCTTTTGTGGTACTGCAGGTGGAAACAGACTTGGAAGGAAAGATCCAGGAGATGCCCGGAACCTGTGGCAGAACGCGAAAGTGGGAGGAGTGGGGGACCAGCATCTGAGACCAGCCTAGTGGGGCAGAGGTGGAAGCCAGAGGAAAGTCTCATCAACCAGGCAGAACTCAGCAGCAGAGGAACTATAGAGGAGGGAGAGATTTAAAGTGTCTAAAAGAACCCTCATAATATTCTTAAAATAATGTTTAAAAATAAATAGAAATCAAGCTTAAAATATCACATGCTTTGAAACTGACAGATATTTATCTTTTTTTTTTTGGTAAGGGGGAAAACTGACTTACAAATTATAGGAGTCACTGGAAGCATCAGCTCGCACTCTAGGGAGGAGTTGTTTATGAATGTAGGGGAGGAGGGAGATTTTCTCAGAAAACAAATTTTCTTTTCTGATTGAAAAAGGTTTTTACACTGCTCTATGAGTATAGTGTAAACACAGTGTCACTTTTTCTGGTTTTGCTCTGTGGAAGGAAAAGAGAGGCACCCCTCCAAAGAGGAGAAGAGACATGATGTTGTTTTTCTCACTCTGCTCACAGTTCTTCCTCAGATTAATGAATGGCAACATGACAAAAGTAACAGACAGTAACTATGGCTTCCGCTTGGAACAATCACATTACTCCACTGCAGAGCTGGGCTTCGTATAAGCTGAGAAACTTCAATGGCAAATTAAGTAAAGGAGAGAAAAATGCCAGGGGTTTATCTACAGAGAGATATAGGAAATTTTAGCAACCATAATCAATGAAGCTTAGTAATAATATGCTAAAAATACATGCAGGTGTTTATTTTTAAACATCTTGCTCCATAGGAAAAACATATTTAAATATAGTGTTCTTTAATGTACTTATATGTATTTTAATAATATTTGATAAGACTATGGCTGGATAGAAAAGCAAGTTATCTTTCTCAATTCACTTGCCTGCTATGCGGACTTACTTCTGACTAAAAGTAACCTCAAGTAACCTCAAATCAGGATATCCAAGTTTCAGGAACACTTTGTAAGTGAGTTGGAATTATTAAACTCTTAAGTGATTAATTTGGAACCTAAATACAAAAAGGACAAAAAGTACTCTATAAAAAACACTCTTATCTGAATAATAATATGTTAAACTCACAGTGACCAAAACATCTTAAATATTGAATTTAAAGCGCTGAAGAAAAACCATTCCCATAGAGCTCTAAAAACAATTGATGTGAACAAAGGACTCTGCAAAAATGATTTTGGCAGTCAAATGGGGACTTCTATGGGATTAATCATCAGAGTTAGAATCAAAGCCAGGGGCTTCCCTAGTGGCCCAGTGGTTAAGAATCCACCTGTCAATGTAGGAAACCAGGGTTCAGTCCCTGGTCCAGGAAGATCCCACGTGCCTTTGCGACACAACTACTGAGCCTGCATGCCGCATCTGCTGAAGCCGGTACACCCTGGAGCCTGAGCTCTGCAGCAAGAGAAGCCACAGCAGTAAGAAGCCAGAGCAACTAGGGAGTAGGCCCTGCTCACTATGACTAGAGAAAGCCCGCACACAGCAAAGAAGACCCGTAGCAACAGTAAATAAGTAAATAAGCCAAAGCAGCCTCTGATAAGAACGTCATCCCCCGCACTGAAGATGATGCTGTGATTCTTTGGTGGTAATGAGATATGAGCAAACCTTCAAAACCACAAGTTGGTTCATTTTTTGGTGTATCACATCTTGAAAAAGATTAGATAGCAGGAAAGTCAGCTAACCTTCCTAGACAGGTGGCACAGAAACTAGTGGTCCTGTTATGCACTGTCTGAATTAACTGACTCACAGAATCTATGGGCATAATAAAATAGTTGTTCTATCCTTTTAAATGTTCTTTTTTTGCAGGAGGGAGGGGAGTAGAGTGGGAGGATAAGGGGGAGGGTAATTATACAGCAGTAATAACTGCAATGGTCAGTATCAAGTCCTCCAGGCCAGAGACTGTCTGTGACAGTAACTAGAAAATAGACCTCCAGTCTTCATCTGAGATGGGGGAGAGGTACATGCCAATCATTTGGATTCGAGGCGAGGATCTCAGGATCCAAGTGCTTCTTTAATGCACTTTCGGTCAATCTAGTCTTTGATGACGCACATACCCCCACTTCTAAAAGTCTTGGTACCATCAAATCCTGAGTCCTTTGAGGGGTCTGCTAGGCATTTTTTTTCTTGTTCACCTTTTCCTTCTGCCAAGCTCAGGATTCTGCTTTCTCTGATCTGCTAAGATTATCTGTCACTTATTCCCTTAATTGCCTAGCTTCTAAAATGTTGCTTCCATTTCTTTTCTTTTTTTCCCCCCACATTTTAATGAAAGCATTTGTTTTATTTATATTAATGTATAGTTTTACCAAGTAACATTAAACTCCTTTCTAGGGGAAATAAGCATCAAGTTCTTAGTTCATCTCCGTCTTTCTCTCACTTATTTTATCTCGGTTATCTACTGTTATATAACAAACTCCCTTACAACCTAGAAGTTGCGTTTTTTTTTTTAATTTTAATTGGTGGCTAATTATTTTATTGTGGTGGGTTTTGCCATACACTGACGTGAATCAGCCTTGGGTATACATGTGGCCCCCCGTCCCAAACGCCTCTCCCACTCCCCTCCCCATCACATCCCTCTGGGTTGTCCCAGGGCACCGGCTTCATCAAACTTGGACTGGCGATCTCTTTCACATATGCTAATATACATGTTTCAATGCTATTCTCTCAAATCATCCCACCCTCGCCTTCTCCCACAGAGTCCAAAAGTCTGTTCTTTATATCTGTGTCTCTTTTGCTGTCTTGCATATTGGGTCATTATTACCATCTTTCTAAGTTCCACATATATGTGTTAATATACTGCATTGGTGTTTTTCTTTCTAACTTCACTCTGTATAATAGGCTCCAGTTTCATCCACCTCAAATGCGTTCTTTGTAATAGCTGAGTAATATTCCATTGTGTTTATATACCACAATTTTCTTTTTTTTTAATTTTTAATTTTACTTTATTTTGCTTTACATGACTGTATTGGTTTTGTCATACATTGACATGAATCAGCCATGGTGTACATGAGTTCCCAATCCTGAACCCCCTCCTACCTCCCACCCCATATCATCTCTCTGGATCATCCCTGTGCTCCAGCCCCAAGCATCCTATATCCTGTATTGAACATAGACTGGCAATTCGTTTCTTACCTGATAGTATACATGTTTTAATGCCATTCTCCCAAATCATCCCACCCTCTCCCTCTCCCACAGAGTCTAAAAGTCCGTTCTATACATCTGTGTCTCTTTTGCTGTCTCGAATAGAGGGTTATCTTTACCATCTTTCTAAATTCCATATATATGCGTTAGTATACTGTATTGGTGTTTTTCTTTCTGGCTTACTTCACTCTGTATAATAGGCTCCAGTTTCATCCACCTCATTAGAACTGATTCAAATATATTCTTTTTAATGGCTGAGTAATACTCCATTGTGTATATGTACCACAGCTTTCTTATCCATTCATCTGCTGATGGACATCCAGGTTGTTTCCATGTCCTGGCTATTATAAACAGTGCTGTGATGAACATTGGGGTACACGTGTCTCTTTCAATTCTGGTTTCCTCGATGTGTTATATACCACAATTTTCTTATCCATTCATCTGCCGATGGACATCTAGGTAGCTTCCATGTCCTAACTATTGCAAACAGTGCTGCAATGAACATTGGGGTACATGTGCCTCTTTCAATTCTGGTTTCTTCAGTATGTATGCACAGCAATGGGAGCTTCCATTTCTTTCCTTTGTGATTTTTATGCTTTAAAACATTACCTTATTGTTTTAGTGGAAATTGGCAGGGTAGGTGCAGGAAATGGAATTACATGCATAGGTTCAATTTAGCATCTCTAACTGGAATGGTACTAGATGTTTAACTATCTTATATGGATATATTGACCTCATCTCCTTTTATTTACTTAAAAAAATAAAATACTGAGCTTTCAGTGGTAAAGAATCTACCTGCCAATGAAGGAGACATAGGGTGATACCTAGTCTGGGAAGATCCCACATGCCGCAGAGCAACTAACCCCGTGCTCCGCAAATACTAAAGCCTGTGTACCTACAGCCCATGCTCTGCAACAAGAGAGACCATTGTAATGAGTAGCCTGAGCACTGAGGTGGGACTAGAGAGTAGCCCCAACTTGCCACAACTGGAGAAGACCCGCACACAGCAACGAAGACCCAGCACAGCCGTATGTAAAATAAATAGATTACTGAAGAATACTGGATACAAAAAGACTTGTACTTTATTAGAAAATACTAATGCTGCTGCTGCTAAGTCGCTTCGGTCGAGTCTGACTCTGTGTGACCCCATAGACGGCAGCCCATCAGGCTCCCCCATCCCTGGGATTCTCCAGGCAAGAATACTGGAGTGGGTTGCCATTTCCTTCTCTAATGCATAAAAGTGAAAAGTGAAAGTGAACTCACTCAGTCGTGTCTGACTCTTAGCGACCCCATGGACTGCAGCCTACCAGGCTCCTCCGCCCATGGGATTTTCCAGGCAAGAGTACTGGAGTGGGGTGCCATTGCCTCCTCCAAGAAAATAGTAATACAACAACAAAAACTTTCCTCTCACTTTTTTCAAATATTTCAGTTCTCCAAGATTTATCCAAATGCATGTGATGTGACGTCTCCCCCTTTCTCCAGTTCTAATCCTCACCATTAAAGAGCTTTTGTGCTTGGTCTGTGTTGCATATTCATAAGAAGTTATAAAAACACAGGCTCATCCCTGAAGGGTAAGACAACCTAAAAATAGAAAACAATATAGAGAAAGCACAAAGACTATCAAAGAGCACACCATGCCTGTAAACAAGCAGATTGGATGAGGCATTTACAGAATGAATAGGCCAAAGGTTGGGTACACCAGTGGGTGTTTTGGGCCATGAAGTCAAGAGAGTTTGAAGTTTTTGCTGTGATCGTAACTAACTGTTATCACTTATTAGGACTGCCAACACACCCCTCCCTGCCCTTGCAGACAGGGCCTCGGAGGCTTCCGTTTCTGCTGTTGGACTCTTCTGGAAATGGAAGTGTCTCTCTCCTGTTCTCTCTGCTTTAGCAGAAGTGAAAACTCCCTGCAGGACATTTTTCTCTAACCTCTCAGCCCTAAGTCACCCCCTGTCTGTTGTTCCCTGCTGCAGGTCTTCCTCAGTGTCCCCTCTGGATGGCTGCCAAGGGCCACACAGAGAAACCATCCACCACAAACCGAGTTAGCCAGCACCTTCACTCCCCACTTCTTGATCTGATAGGTGCCAGAAAGTCATTCTGCTATGCTCATACCATGCACTGATCCCTTGGAAATGCCAGCTCTGCTCATTTGAGATTGAGAGAGGGTCTCAATCTCTCTCTCTTTAAAAAAGAAAGAGAACAAAAACTCACATGTATCCTTCTTTTAAAAGAGTTAGGGCTGAATCTGTTGTGATTTTTCATGTGTTCACTGTAACCAATGAACATTCAAACATCCTGTGATCAAACAAAACCACTGTTATCAAGTGTTTACCTTAATAGATGTAAGGTGGGTAGTCCTTAGAAGAATTGTGCTCAAGAAGCTAATTTTTTGGAGTTAGCTTAGAATTTCTCTAAATGTAACTTTAAGCTGATGTCACTTATTTTAAAAGTAAGGCATAAAAGTATGTCTGATAATTATATGCATCGGTGAGAATTATTTATGCAAATACTTTAATGTGTTTTAGAGTATTTATTTAATCAAAAGTCTAAATGATTCAAGGAGTAGAAGAATACCTGAAAAAAGGAAAGACCATGAAGACAAAAAGGACAGAAGAAGGAGGTGTGTCCGAAATGAAAAGGCATGAAATTCCCGAAGACTAGTGAAACAGAAATTCCCGAAGACTGGTAACGAACAACCTATAGTCAAGATACAAGAGTGGGCCAGGAAATACGTCCGTTTTCTGTAAACGTCAATGTTGATCTCACACCACACACACCTTTCATTCCATCTGACACAAGTGTACTTCCCAGAGGCAGAGAAGACAGTTCTTTATACACCGCATAGGTGTATAGTGACTCAACAAACCAAAGGGTCAGATTTTGTTAACAGAATGCTTATACCTCTGTTTTTACCCAAATTTTGCACTAATCTCTTATACTGAATCCTATAAGTATAGTATTGCTTACTACAGACTTAGATTTTATGTTAAAACTGAAACTGTACATTAGAACAAAACTGTTTCCTCTACCCTCATGACACTTCTGCCATCTAGCATGTGGGTCTTTCCACACTAACCAACTCTCCAGTTCTCAGCAGAATCTGAGTCCCTCCCTGGACTCACTTCTGACACCGACTACCTGAGGTTAGCCCAGACCCGGTAGGGTAAAGGCTCAGTCCCACACAAGAGCTTCTCCACTTCAGGTGCCATTCCAACCCCCAGGTTGTCACCTGTACTTCTGATCGACCAGCTATAAATTGGGGGTTCCCATGACCCCCACTTCTCAGGTTCAGTACTTTGCTACAACAGCTCACAGAACCCAGGGGAAAGTTTCCTCACTATTACCAACGTATTAAAGGATGAAAATAACAGCCAGGTGAAGAGATGCACAGGAAAATGTCTGGAAGAGTCCTGAGCACAGGACCTTCTGTCCCCATGGAGGCAGGCACACCACCTCCCTAGCACGTGGATGTGTTCTTGTTTACCAACCCAGAAGCTCTCCAGACTTTGTCATTTAGGGTGTTTATGGCTTTATTAAGTAGGCATCCTTGACTAAATCATTGCTCATTAACTCAGCCTCCAGCCTCTCTCCCTGCTCCAGAGGTTACAGAGTGGGGCAGAAAGTTCTAACTCTCTAATCACACTGTCCATATGGTCAAAGCTATGGTTTTTCCAGTAGTCACATTTGGATGTGAGAGTTGGGCTATAAAGAAGGCTGAGCACCAAAGAATTGATGCTTTTGAACTGTGGTGGTGGAGAAGACTCTTGAGAGTTCCTTGGACTGCAAGGAGATCAAACCAGTCAATCCTAAAGGAAATCAATCCTGAATATTCGTTGAAAGGACTGATGGTGAAGCTGAAGCTCCAATACTTGGGCCACCTGATGCAAAGAGCTGACTCTTTAGATAAAGACCCTGATGCTGGGAAAGATTGAAGGCGGGAGGAGAAGGGGATGACAGAGGATGAGATGGTTGGATGGCATCACTGACTCAATGGACATGAGTTTGAGCAAACTCTGGGAGATGGTGAAGGACAGAAAAGCCCGGTGTGCTGCAGCCCATGGGATCAGAGTCAGACATGACTGAATAACAACTACAGTCACACCATTGGCTCCTCTAGCTACCAGCACTCCCCTCATCCTAGATGTTTTCCAGCAATCACTTCCTTACTATAAACTCAGGTATGGTTAAAAGCGTCTTATGAATAACAAAATATGTTTCTTTCACATTTATTGATTTGGAGCTATTTCAGAACTGGGAACAAAAACCAAATATTTTAACAAAAGATGCTTCCATCACTCTTAACCCTCAGGAAATTATAAGGATTTTAGAAACTCTGCCCAAGAGCCCAGGATGAAGATCAAAATATTTATTTCTTACTCTACCATAATGTCTTATACATTATGTTCAACTGAAAAATATAAGTAAATTAAAATTCAATAATATTACTATGTTTAAAAACCTTTAAGTTCAGGTTTGTTCAGTTCAGTTCAGTTCATGTCCAGCTCTTTGCAACCCCATGGACTGCAGCACGGCAGGCCCATCACCAACTCCTGGAGTTTACTCAAACTCATGTCCATTGAGTCGGTGATGCCATCCAACCATCTCATCCTCTGTCATCCCCTTCTCCTCCAGCCTTCAATCTGTCCAAGGGACTATCAAGAGTCTTCTCCAACACTGCAGTTCAAAAGCGTGAATCCTTCAGTGCTCAGCTTTCCTGTAGTCCAACTCTCACATTCATATATGACTACCAGAAAAACCAGAGCTTTGACTAGATGGACCTTTGTTGGCAAAGTAATGTCTCTGTTTTTTAATATGCTGTCTAGGTTGGTCATAACTTTTCTTCCAAGGACCAAGTGTCTTTTAATTTCATGGCTGCAGTCACCATGTGCAGTGATTTTGGAGCCCCTCAAAAGAGTCAGACACGACTGAGTGACTTCACTTTCACTGTTCACTTTCATGCATTGGAGAAGGAAACGGCAACCCACTCCAGTATTCTTGCCTGGAGAATCCCAGGGACGGTGGAGCCTGATGGGCTGCCGTCTATGGGGTCGCACAGAATCGGACACAACTGAAGTGACTTAGCAGCAGCGGCAAAATAAAGTCTGTCACTGTTTCCACTGTTTTCCCATCTATTTGCCATGAAGTGATGGGACCAGATGCCATGATCTTAGTTTTCTGAATGTTGAGCTTTAAGCCAACTTTTTCACTCTCCTCTTTCACTTTCATCAAGAGGCTCTTTAGTTCTTTTCTTTCTGCCATAAGGGTGGAGTCATCTGCATATCTGAATTTATTGATATTTCTCCTGGCAATTTTGATTCCAGCTTGTGTTTCCTCCAGCCCAGCATTTCTCATGATGTGCTCTGCATATAAGTTAAATAAGCAGGATGACAATATACAGCCTCGACATGTTCCTTTCCCTATTTGGAACCAGTCTGTTGTCTCATGTCCAGTTCTAACTGTGACTTCTTGACCTGCGTACAGATTTCTCAAGAGGCAGGTCAGGTGGTCTGGTATTCCCATCTCTTTCAGAATTTTCCACAGTTTGTCATGATCCACACAGTCAAAGGCTTTGGCATAGTCAATAAAGCAGAAATAGATATTTTTCTGGAACTCTCTGGCTTTTTTGATGATCCAGTGGATGCTGGCAATTTGATCTTTGATTCCTCTGCCTTTCCTAAAACCAGGTTGAACATCTGGAAGTTCACAGTTCACGTACTGTTGAAGCCTGGCCTGGAGAGTTTGGAGCATTAGTCTACTAGCATGTGAGAAGAGTGCAATTGTGCAGTAGTTTGAGCATTCTTTGGGATTGGAATGAAAACTGACCTTTTCCAGTCCTGTGGCCACTGCTGAGTTTTCCAAATTTGCTGACATATTGAATGTAGCACTTTCACAGCATCATCTTTAGGATTTGAAATAGCTCAATTCCATCACCTCCACTAGCTTTGTTCATAGTGATGCTTCCTAAGGCCCACTGACTTTGCA
The DNA here is from genome assembly GCF_016772045.2 of Ovis aries. Classification (NCBI taxonomy): domain Eukaryota; kingdom Metazoa; phylum Chordata; class Mammalia; order Artiodactyla; family Bovidae; genus Ovis; species Ovis aries. Next base: position 217,438,107 of record NC_056054.1, read on the forward strand.
TTCCAGGATATCTGGCTCTAGGTGAGTGATCACACCATCATGATTATTTGGGTCGTGAAGATCTTTTTGTACAGTTCTTCTGTGTATTCTTGCCACCTCTTCTTAATATCGTCTTCTTCTGTTAGGTCTGTTTCTGTCCTTTATTGTGCCCATCTCTGCATGAAATGTTCCCGTGATATCTCTAATTTTCTTGAGGAGATCACTAGTCTTTCCCATTCTATTGTTTTCCTCTATTTCTTTGCATTGATCACTGAGGAAGGCTTTCTTATCTCTCCTTGCTAGTCTTTGGAACTCTGTGTTCAAATAGGTATATCTTGTCTTTTCTCCTTTGCCTTTCATTTATATTCTTTTCATAGCTATTTATAAGGCCTCCTCAGACAACCATTTTGGAGAAGGCAATGGTACCCCACTCCAGTACTCTTGCCTGGAAAATCCCATGGACGGAGGAGCCTGGTGGGCTGCAGACCATGGGGTCGCTAAGAGTCAGACATGACTGAGCAACTTCCCTTTCACTTTTCACTTTCATGCATTGGAGAAGGAAATGGCAACCCACTCCAGTATTCTTGCCTGGAGAATCCCAGGGACGGGGGAGCCTGATGGGCTGCCGTCTATGGGGTCACACAGAGTCAGACTCGACCGAAGCGACTTAGCCGCAGCAGCAGACAATCATTTTGCCTATTTGCATTTGTTTTTCTTAGGGATGGTCTTGATCCCTGCCTCCTGTACAATGTCATGAGTCTCCATCCATAGTTCATCAGACACTCTATCAGATCTAATCCCTTAAATCTATTTGTCACTTCCACTGTATAATCATAAGGGATTTGATTTAGGTCTTACCTGAATGGTCTAGTGGTTTTCCCTACTTTCTTCAATTTCAGTCTGATTTTGTCAAAGGAGTTCATGATCTGAGCCACAGTCAGCCTCTGGTCTTGTTTTTGCTGACTGTATAGAGCTTCTCCATCTTTGACTGCAAAGAATATAATCAATCTGATTTCGGTGTTGACCATCTGGTGATGTCCATGTGTAGAGTCTTCGCTTGTCTTGTTGGAAGAGGGTGTTTGCTATGACCAGTACATTATCTTGCCAAAACTGTTAGCCTTTGCCCTGCTTCATTCTGTACTACAAGGCCAAATTTACCTGTTACTCCAGGTGTTTCTTGACTTCCTACTTTGGCATTCCAGTCCCCTATAATGAAAAGGACATCTCTTTTGGGTATTAGTTCTAGAAAGTCTTGTTGGTCTTCATAAAACCATTCAACTTCAGCTTCTTCAGCATTATTGGTCAGGGCATAGACTTGGATTACTGTGATATTGAATGGTTTACCTTGGAAACGAACAGAGATCATTCTGTCATTTTTGAGATTGTATCCAAGTATTGCATTTCAGACTCTTTTGTTGACTATGATGGCTACTACATTTCTTCTGAGGGGTTCTTGCCTGCAGTAGTAGATATAATGGTCATCTGAGTTAAATTTACCCATTCTAGTCCATTTTAGTTCACTGATTCCTAATATGTAGATGCTCACTCTTGCCATCTCCTGTTTGACCACTTCCAATTTGCCTTGATTCATGGGCCTAACATTTCAGGTTCCTATGCAATATTGCTCTTTACAGCATCAGATTTTACTTCCATCACCAATCTCATTCACAACTAGGTGTTGTTTTTGCTTTGGCTCTGTCTCTTCATCCTTTCTGGAGTCAGTTCTCCACTGATCTCCAGTAGCATATTGGGAACCTACCAACTTGGGGAGTTCATCTTTCAGTGTTCTATTTTTTTTTTTTTTTTTTTGCCTTTTTATACTGTTCTTGGGCTTCTCAAGGCAAGAATGCTGGTTTTGTTATACCAAAATAAATGTGGCAATCAGCAGGAAAAACATGACTGTTCTCCCTAATTTCTCACCCAACTTCCATTCCCTCTTCAGAGGCAATGGCTGTATTTTAATTTGCTGTATAGTTATGTTAGGGCAAACACTGACTGAAACCGCCCACCCTGGCCAGGCATCATAGTAACTATTTGTGTGAGTTATTTTATGACAGGAGATCCTAGTAAGGAACACAGAACTAACAAGCCACCACCAACTGGAAGAGTTCAGAAAAGGTCAAAAGGAGACACCATCACCTCCCAGAATCCTTCTTGCTGGCATTCATCTTGACTGAGCAATGTGTGCACCACCAGGAAGAACCCTGAGTCAGAATGACTGGCCAGAGAAAAGCTGGGAACTCATCCCATCACTATAAAACCAGAGACTACAAGCCTCTTGGCAGAGCAATCCTCTTGGGTTCCCTTACCCTCCTGTTCTCTGCCTGGGCACCCCTTCCCAATAAAGTCTCTTGCTTTGTCAGCACATGTGTCTCCTCAGACTATTTCTGAGTGTTAGACAAGAGCCCCCTTTTGGGCCCTGGAAGGAGTCCCCATTCATGCAACAGTTAAGTATATGTCCTTCCAGTCTTTTTCTTTGTGTTTACACACAGAAGAGTGCACAGACACTTGTAATAGGCAGGATAAAGGCCTTTCAAAGACTCATTTGAAAAGAGCCTGATGCTGGGAAAGATTGGGGGCAGGAGGAGAAGGGGACGACATAGGATGAGATGGTTGGATGGCATCACCAACTCAATGGACATGAGTTTGGATAAACTCTAGGAGTTGGTGACAAACAGGGAGGCCTGGTGTGCTGCAATTCATGGGGTCGCAAAGAGTTGGACATGACTGAGTGACTGAACTGAACTGAACTGAACTGAAAGATGTTTACATCCTAATCCCTGGAATCTGTGGCTATGGGAAAGTTTATGTAGCAAAAGGAAATTAAGGTTGCTCATCAGCTGACTTTAAAATACAGAGATTATTCTAGATGATCTGGGTGGAGCCAGTGTAATCACAAGGGTCTTTAAATGTGGAAGAGGGAGGCAAAGAGATCAGAGTAATGAAATAAGAGAAAGTCACAACCAGCTATTGCCAGCTTTGAAAATGGAAGGAGGCCAGGAGCAAGGAATGCAAACAGCCTCTAGAAGTTGGAAATGACAAGAAAACAAATTCTCCCCCAGAGTCTTCAGAAAAGAACAAAACACTGCTGACATCTTCATTTTAGCCCAGCAAGACTTATTTAGGAATCTGGCCTCCAGAACTGTAAGATAACATCTTTGTGTTGTTTGAAGCCAAGAAATGTGTGCTAATTTACAGCAAAAAAAAAAAAAAAAAATTAATATATGGTCTTTGGGAATTCCTTGATAAATGACCCATCCAGTTCACTCAACAGGAAAGTTCAGTGCCAATAAACTATATGCACACTCAGTTCCCAATCAGCTCTTCCCTTGGTTCATAGTCAAGTGCAGATAGACAAGGATCCCCAGACACCTGATAAACCCTTGTAATGAAAGATAAGAGAACAAAACAATTTTTTAAAGTCTTTTAATCTTTTTTTTTAAGTCTGTTAAGTCTTCCTATAGGGCTGATGGGATTTTGTGAATTGATAAGCAAAACTTGTCCTTGTTTCCCATCAAGAGGCTGAATTAGTTTCTTATATTTTCTTCCAATGCTTATGACACTTTAGTTCTTATGTTTTTAGCTCTTAGAGTCTTCCCTTTCCATCTATGATAAGCCTGGGTTGATGACCTCAGCTTTCTAAGGCATTTATAGATTACCAATCCCTTAATAGTTCTAGCCCTCAAGGTTTTGTAAGAACAAGTGGATTAATAATTCTCAAAGTAATCTGTAAAAATAAATTGTAAAAAATATTTTTAAAAAACACTACTCAAAAAGTTTTAGGATGATGACAATGATGATTTTATCAAGATTTCCAACAGTCTTATTCTTTGCCCGTTCATTTGTAGGTATTTTATCCATTTAAAGATGGGATCATCTCTGTATTCCGGACTTTCCTTTTGTTCCCTCCTCATCTCTGAAGTCCCCAGAGTCCCAGTGAGGAATTTTTCATTGCCTGGAAACACCAACTTTGCATCATCAGAAACAGTCCTGGACAGCACAGAAATTTTGGAAATCTAGTCACAACTCCAGTGTCACTGTTTGTAACAACTTCGGTGATGGTGGAGGCTGCTCCGCACAGACACACAAGCAGATCCTCTTGTCCTCTGCCTCCACCCTGCTTGGCTTATTTACCAGGCCAGCATTCAAAACAGAAGCTCGATTCACTTCATCTCTCTTTCAGGCTTCAGAGGGTGGCAGAAACACTCCCTAGGCCATCCTGGAACCTGGATAGGCTTGTTAATCAAAGTTTCTTTTGCTTCATCTAACCACAGGGGTGTGTTGAATAAAACTCCCAGAGTCAAGTGTTGGCTCTGCCTCCTTGAAAGGAAAGCAATGAAACAGGAAAGGCATCCAACTGAGATGAAAGCTAAGCTAACAAATGATAGCATTTCCAAAACAAATCACTGGGCTCGAATGCCCTGGGATGAAAAATAAGAGGAGGGAGTGGCAGAGAAGAGAAAAGGCTGAACTCTCATCAACAGGAGGCAGGGGGCTGACAGAAGACCTGGGTATAAGATGTGTATCTTTCCAACAGTTTTTCTGAGAGCTCACCCTTCCTGTATCTTTCTGCTCTTCCTGTTTTCCCCACATTTCCTGTCTTCCTCCCAAGGTGCATGCTGAGAGGACATGTTAAGCTGTGGTTCTGTGCTTAAGATTATTTTCACTGTGCTGTCAAAGAAAACAATCTGTTGGAGAGAGGCACGGAGCAGATTGATAAGAAACAGCCTCATCCTGTTAGCGTGGACAGAGTGGTGAGACGTGTGGATCGAACGTGATGATGGCAAGCTGACTGATGCAGAGCCAAAATCAAGCCCAGCCCTCAGATCACACACTTGCTCCTACCTCCTAATCCAGCCTCCGCTACAAATCACTGGTGGCAGGACACACACAGGCCATCTCTGAACCAGAGTGCTGAAGAAGCACAGACGGGCCACTGGGGTGCGCTGCTGGAAATCATCTCATGCTTGCCACGTGCCTCCTTGGTGCCACATATTGTGCTTGGTTGGAAGGGGCATAAAGATAAGCAAGGCAACATTCTGCCCCCAGGGACGCATCCCTGTGGATGAAATGGAAAACCAGGAACATGTGACCCAGCATTGAAATGTTTCAACAGGATGTGGTGACTGTCTTGATTAGTACCTTTGGTTTCAAGGATGAACTTGAACTAGCCTTGAAGTGAGAATGGATTTTATTGGTGTTACATTATGGGAAACCTAAGTATTGAAAAGGGTGGTGGAGTCTCAGAATCAACTGGAACCAGGGACGTGAATGCTGCCAAGAACTCTTTTTCCATCTCAAGCAATCTCACATTTCCTCTTTCTCTGATGACCATCCTTGCTTCTCTAGCAGAGGTTTCAATAGCATTCAGCTGTTAGAGAGAGACTATTCATGTTCTTGATTCCAAGTCTGAAAGAGTTGGGAAGAGTCTCACTGACCCACCTTGATTTGTGTTCCCACCTCTGATCAATCGATCAGGATGGGGAGTAGATCTATGTAAGAGCGCAGAGACTCCAGTGGAAACCTCACAGGTTCCCTATTCACCGTAGTAAATGCTTTACCTCCCACACTCACTTCAAGTCTTCTCTTGGGTATCTGGCTTTCCTGTTTCTCTCATAGAGGCTGGTTCCAAGATTCCTCTTCTCTGCCCGTTTCTTTCAAAATGATGATAAACAATCTGAAGGATAAGAAATTTTCAAGACAAAGACAGATGAAGAAAACGGGAGTTTGGTTGACTTAGATGATCAGCTATGTTACACCACAGGCAACTCATAACTATCCAATCATAGAGACTTTTCAGGTCTGGGTGATTTCTCTCTATTTTCTATTTCTGGTTCACTATTTCACTTCTTGATAACATTGCCTTCAGGGAACTGAGAAAGCAGATGAAGCTATCTCCTTTTGCTTCCAAGTACTAGGCCTGATAAAAAGCATTGACTGCCTAGGGGGGCAACAAAGGTGCAAAGAAGAGATTCTTATTTTCTTATGTGCAGATTTTTATTCACTCCCAATAACATTAAAATTTTACATAATTCCATAGTTGCTAGGATTCTAAGCAACGAAGTGACAGATTTCCACAGTCAGGAGACCGAGGTGTGTAAGATTGCTTATTATTCTCTAGGAAATCCTTTCACTATAGGATACCGCTTTTTATGTCATCCTGTTGTCCTTTTATTTACACACTTGGCATTTAAATCATAGCAGGAAACGAACAACTCTACTGAGAAAAATATATGTCTGTGTTCATGACAGCATCCACTGCCTAACTCTTTGACTGATTTCCAATCATCTTCATCATGGTCGTGCCTAGCAACCATGAAAGTATATAACCAGAAATTAACATAGTTGCTGGAGATCATAAATGATTTAGAAAAGAAGCTTGTCTCTTATCCCTAAGGTTTTGAAAATCAAATTCTGTGGGTCAGGTTATGGTTCTTTGCCAGACAGGCTGCATGTCTCATGATGCGTTTTTAATAAACAGCTCATGCTGATTTTCTGCAAAAGCCATTCATCATCAGCTGCTAAAGTTAGCAATTAAGGAATATTTCCAGTGCCCTTTAAAGATTCATTTCTTTTTCTACTTTGGACAATGAGGCAATTGAATGAAATCAGAAAAAAACAACAACAACAACAAAAAAAAAAAACCCTTCCGAAGAAAAAACAACAATCCTAATATATAGAAGGAGCAATCATAGCAGTGGCACCACCCTGGAGAATCAATACCAGCACCACACGCAGAGTATCAGTATCAGTAACTTCCTCAGTATTGCCACACTCCATTGGCCATTTTGGATACTGCGTGACAGGGTCATGATAACTTCTATAGGGTTTGCACTGTACTAGTATTCATATAACTTACCAGCCTCCTTCATAATCACATTCCACATTTCCTATATTTTTCTAATCTTAGACATTGTTCTCCTTGTCCTCTCCAGGGCCCCTTATAAATCCAAATCTAGAAAGGGGTCCAAATCTAGAAAGATGGTACAGATGCGCCTGTTTGCAGGGCAGGAATAGTAGATGTACAGAACAGACATGTGGGCACAGGCAGGAAAGAGGAGGGTGAGATGAACTGGGAGAGCAGGATTAACGTATATATACTACCATGTGTAAAATAGACAGCTAGTAGGAAGCATCACTTCATGGGAAATAGATGGGGAAACAGTGGCTGACTTTATTTTGGGGGGCTCCAAAATCACTGCAGATGGTGACTGCAGCCATGAAATTAAAAGACGCTTACTCCTTGGAAGAAAAGTTATGACCAACCTAGATAGCACATTGAAAAGCAGAGACATTACTTTGCCAACAAAGGTCCATCTAGTCAAGGCTATGGTTTTTCCAGTGGTCATGTATGGATGTGAGAGTTGGACGGTGAAGAAAGCTGAGCACCAAAGAATTGATGCTTTTGAACTGTGGTGTTGGAGAAGACTCTTGAGAGTCCCTTGGACTTCAAGGAGATCCAACCAGTCCATTCTAAAGGAGATCAGCCCTGGGTGTTCTTTGGAAGGAGTGATGCTAAAGCTGAAACTCCAGTACTTTGGCCACCTCATGCGAAGAATTGACTCATTGGAAAAGACTGATGCTGGGAGGGATTGGGGGCAGGAGGAGGAGGGGACGATGGAGGATGAGACGGCTGGATGGCATCACTGACTCAATGAATGTGAGTTTGGGTGAACTCCAGGAGATGGTGATGGACAGGGAGGCCTGGCATGCTGTGATTCATGGGGTCGCAAAGAGTCGGACATGACTGAGCGACTGAACTGAACTGAACTGGGAAGCTATGACAAACCTAGACAGCGCATTAAAAAGGAGAGACATTACTTTGCTAACAAAGGTCCATACAGTCAAAGCTATGGTTTTTCCAGTAGTCATGTATGGATGTGAGAGTTGGACTATAAAGAAAGCTGAGTACCAAAGAATCGATGCTTTTGAACTGTGGTGCTGGAGAAGACTCTTGAGACTCCTTGTTGGAGAGCAAGGAGATCACACCAGTCAATCATAAAAGAAATCAACCCTTGAATATTCATTGGAAAGACCAATGCTGTAGTTGAAGCTCCAATACTTTGGCCACCTAATGTGAAGAGCCAACTCACTGGAAAACACCCTGATGCTGGGAAAGATTGAGGGCAGGAGAAGAAGGGGGCAACAGAGGATGAGATGGTTGGATAGCATCACCAGTTCAATGGACATGAGTTTGAGCAAACTACAAGAGACAGTGAAGGACAGGGAAGCCTGTTGTACTGCAGTCCATGGGGTTGCAAAGAGTTGGGCACAACTGAGTGACTGAACAACAAGCGGGAAGCAGCTGTGTATTGCAGGGAGCTCAGCTCAGTACTCTGACAGCCTCAGAGAACTAGGATGAGGGTGGGCGGTGGGAGGGAGTTTCACATTGTTGTACAGCAGAAACTAACACAAACATTGTAAAGCAATTACACTCCAATAAAAATAGAAACAAAACTTAGAAAAAATAAAGTATTGTGATTTGAAATTAACAAAAAAATTAATGTGGGGGTTCAACTACATTTAAGCAGAGGGCAGCAGCAGGATTTATACTTTCTGGCATCTGAATACTATATTTTTCTGCATAAAATCTGATAGCAATTACTTTCTTAGTGACCTACTTTTTGTTTATTAACACATTTTGTACAGTGATTTATATAAATCATCATACTGCACTGAGAAAAATCTGAAAGTTAAAAGACAGGAATTTGGGGGGCCACAATGGCACCCCACTCCAGTCCTCTTGCCTGGAAAATCCCATGGACGGAGGAGCCTGGAAGGCTGCAGTCCATGGGGTCGCTGAGGGTTGGACACGACTGAGCGACTTCACTTTCACTTTTCACTTTCATGCATTGGAGAAGGAAATGGCAACCCACTCCAGTGTTCTTGCCTGGAGAATCCCAGGGACAGGGGAGCCTGGTGGGCTGCCGTCTATGGGGTCACACAGAGTCGGACACAACTGAAGCAACTTAGCAGCAGCAGCAGCAGATAAATTTGAAGAAACATTTCTGCCTGCAGGGTCATGGCCAGAGAGAGAGCTCACAGATGAGACAACTTGCTACTCTTAAGGATTAGGCGAAGGCAAAAATGGCTTAAAAAGTAGTAAGGACTATAGTGGAGGGGTTTGAATGAAAGGTAAGATCACAAGTAAGATATGGCAGGGAAGAGCAGAACCAAACTCAAGGCCACAAATAGGAGGAACATCCCAGAGCACCTTCTTTCCCCAATGTCCAGTGAGTGGTCATTTAGTCACTAACTTGTGTTAGACTCTTGCAACCCCGTGGACTGTAGTCCACCAGGTTTCTCTCTCCATGGAATATTCCAGGCAAGAATAGTGGAATGGGTTGCCTATCCCTTCTCCAGGGGAACTTCCTGACCCTAGGAGCGAACCCAGGTCTCCTGCATTGCAGGCAGATTCTTTTTTTATTTTTTTAATTTATTACTAACTGAGCTACCAAGCAAGTGTTTGGGGAGTAGGGAACATGATTTATTAGATTAGGCTAGACAAGATCTATTTAATTAAACATTTACAGCAAAATCAGCTGAAGCACTTATAAATTTCACCTTTATTGATGGTTTCTGAATGCTGGATAAAACCTTTGATCCTAATGGGTAGTCATTAGCGCTATTCACAGATTCAAGCACTGCATTTCACCCCTCCTTTGAGATCTGATGCGGTCCCATGATTATCCTCAGCCACTGATCTGTGAGCAGAGGCCTTACACATCGATGCGCAGTTTGCCACAATCCCTTCCCGCTGTTGGAGTGATGATGGAAGCATATGTCAGGAGGATGCCTCTTCCAGTTTGAGTTTCCAAGCACTGACAGTGGGCTAAACCTGCTTCTAACTTGTTTTGGACAGGCAGCATGATTGAGGACTAGGATTCCAAACTGAACAATTTTGAGAGTGAAAGGGTCAACAGGCACAATTCAAAATGGATGGTCATCCCAGCAAGATCTCAACTTGTGTTAAGTCACTGAGGTTTGGGGGCTGTTTGTTTGTTTTCTTTTTTACTGCAGAACAACTGAGCCTATCCTGATTGATACAAGGCCTGTGTAAACAATAGGCAATAACCCATTTCCAGAAGGAAAATAGATGGGCCCTGCAGTCCTCACTATAACTGCAAGACTGATAAGGTGAGGTCAGATGAACTGGCTCTGACCAGTGAGTAAACACTAGGACCCAGAGCTCTTGGCTTTCACATGAAGGCTATCCTCATCTAGATCTTGCAAGGCAATCCTTGCTGAGGAGCTGCATTAAGATAAAAAGTGGCTAACATCAGCAAAAGGTTTTCTTGTCCAGAAAGACAAGCCTCAGTCTTGCCTGTATGACCCTACATGGCACCGAGTTTCCCTTCAGAGCAACTGAGAGCCAAGTTCAGTTAGAGACTGTTTTAATTGGTCACTCTTTCACTGCTTCACTTCAATTACATTATCTGCCTGGTTCCTGAATAGGTTTGAGTTCCGACCTCATTTCTTAAGCACTGTGCCTAAGAAAGAAAGAATGCATGGGGCCAATGTTCAGGTGCTCAGTGTGACATAGAGAAAAGCAGGTATGAATGTTAACCACTTCACTGGGAATGTCTTTTGTCACTCCCAATACCCACCATCAGCTTGTTTCTTGCATCCCCTTGGCCAAAATGATGCCCAACCCCAGAATCAAGATGAACTCATCTAGGTGAATATGAAGAATTTCTTGCACGTGACACGGGAGAGGAAAAAATGGGGTCATCACACATCTGGGAACAGTCAGTGACATCTTCTGTTCTTGCTAGCATATGCAGGATGACCTTATTCCTTCTTTTGTGGTTAAATAGAAGAATGGGAAAGGGGAGATAGGCTCCAAATAGTACCAGAATCAAAGCAGTAGGTTTAAAACATCTTATTTCATCATTAAGTTCCAGTAGCTCTGAATGCGCCTAGATCCAGATCTTGGTTTCTAAGTCCATTAGAGAAATGACTGATTCTAGGTCTGAAGCAGAGAAAATACTGGATGAGTCTGGAGCATCTTATAGTCTCAGAAAGTAAGGAAGTGCTCAAAAAGTGAAAGAATGGGGCAAGTCAAAAGTACTTGGAGCCAACTAGAAGAGGTTCCAATGGCCAAAACTGAAACAGTTAGAGCAAGAAGTTAATAAGATAATATCAGGTTATAACCAAAGTACAAAATATACACATAGGAATCCATACTGATAAAAATAAGTGATTGAAGAAATGGGGAAGAAGAGCTATCTCATCCTGTCATGTCCCTTCTCACAGGGCCAAGGGAATGGGCTCACATAGGGCCCATGTCTTTCCTTCCTTATCACAGTCCAAATACTTGAAATCCTGTAACTCCTTGCCCATGTATTCCCCAAACCTAGGCAGGGGTCTCCTGTGGCTCCATTCTCCAAAGGGTGGACCATGTTGCCACTGTAAGTCCGGCTGGTGGCAAGGTAGTATGGACAGAATTTGGGCAGGGAAGCCAGATGCCTACATGCAGGGTGCTCCTGCAGGATGGGATGGAACCAGGGGACAGGAAAAGCAGGCGGGTGGGCCATCATCAGGGACTGGGAGCCAGGGCTGCCTGCAGAGGAGCCCTGAAAATCCAAGAATTCTAATGTTGAGCCTGGCCCCCCAGGTCTTCATAAAGACATATTTGTGAGAGTAGGAGTATATTCATTTATCAGTCTTGTATCCTGATGTAACACTTTGAAGTATTCAGACATATGGCACTGGACGTCCATTGGTGTCTCGCCCTGGGCCCTGTGTGTACCTGATTGGGAAGCACATGGGCCAGTCTGCGATGCTCCATCGGAAGCCCCTAGAGGGGGCACTCATGTCTTGTTGCTTTGTCACCTCTGCTCTGCAGCATGGGTATCACAGTCAAGGGGCCGGAATTCCAACTGAATCAGCAGAAGTGCTGAGCACAGCACTTTCAGGATAGAAATCATCACCCCTATATCCCCACATCCTGTCCTGGGGCAGGAAATGGTCTCTAAATGGGGCCAAAGACTACTGCGGCTTCTGTACACATGTATACTTGTCAGAAGGTATGTGGTTGGCTTCAGACCTGAGGAGAAAGATGCAAGAGTCAGAACTGGAGGCTGTATGGGGAAAACAACCAAACCCAATGCTGAAATTTTAGGAACAAGTGTATCTTTGTTCTGCTGCAAATGAAGGAATATGTGTACGCATGTGTTGAAGAGGTAGGGAATGGGTGTGTCCACCAATCCATCCAGAACGCCACTCGGCCTCATGTGTTCAGAATAAGGCATCGGGCCCTATGTTTGCATGAAGGCTCCATGCTGAGACCCAGGGAAACACACTGGAGTCACTACTTGGCCTCGGCTTCCCCTGCCTGTTCTAAACTCAGAATATGCTAGAGCTCTTTGTGGCTGACATTTTTTATATTTATATTATTTATATCATTATCAGAAATAATAAATAAGTAAATAAAATACTTTGTAAATAAATATGCAGATATATAAACATATCCTCATCTATATGCATATAGATATATATCTATATGTATATATCCTCATCTTACTCCAGAAGGAAGTCTTACCTCAGCTTCCTTTGTTTAATATATATATGTATAATCTATAAATATATATAATATATTTATTACATATCCTTCCTTTGTTTAATATATGTTTAATATATGCAGTTAACAAAGGAAGCTAAGACTCACCCCCTACTTAGATGCACTCAATCCAGATGGGAACCCCCATTTCCAGGTCCCAGCAATTGCCACTAGTGGGGTCAGAGCCCCCATGCTTCTAAGGGTGGAATGTTTATTCTCCAATGTCGTTTAGACTGCAGTCCATCTTCTTCTTCACGTCTTTCATTCTCCTCCTGCTCTCTGAGCTCAGAGCAAGGGGGAAATGGACACATTCAAAAATGGTCTTTTTATTCTCTAACACAGTAGTTCTCACCCAGGTCTGCCCCCCTCCCCGTGACCAGAACTGCCTCCACACCAGCCCACCCCTAGGGACTCTGACTCAGTTGGCCTAGGCTAGGGTATAGTCTAGATACTAGGAATCTGAAAACTCCAACATGATCCCATGGTGCAGCCAAAGTTAAGAACTGTTGCTCTAATAGCAAAATTCCCCTTTTAGTTTTAGGCCAACCTTTCCCAAACTGTCCTGCCATTGAGACTTCATTCAGGAGAAAGACATCCTTGGGCATGTTTTCAGCAGCTTTGGGCCAATCTGTGCTGCAACTCCAGACACAGTAATGGTGAACTGGACTTAATGCCATGTTGGTGGGTCCCCAATACATTCTCTCTTTCCTCACTTGTTATTAATACCACTTTGGCAAAGATAAAAATCAATATAAAAACAGCTTACTGTGAGGGCTGGGATTTAAATACCTAAACTATTTCAATACTTAAAAAACACAATCCCAGGCAGTAATTTGTATCAAGATTAAAAAATACTTAAGGAAGCTTTTAAACTATAAAATTATAATACTTATTCTTCAGAATTACAAGACTTTTCCCTTTGCACAGAGGTCTTTTGCATAGGAATCTGAAGGTACTCAGTTCCCGAATCCCTAGGGCAGACTGGAATCTGCTCTCTGGAATCCTCTCTGTTGATCACCTACCCTCAGGCCAGAGGAGGCAGAGTCCCAAAGGGAGCTCTCAAACCTCTCACAGAACTTAAGTCCCGTGTCAGATACTGACAGCTGGTGCTACAGACTGGCTGCTGGGCCCATGTCTGTCCATTGCCCTTGACTGACCCTTCTTCTTCTATTTGTGAGAGACACTGAGAAGCACCCCAGAGGAGAATTTGAAAAAGAAAATCAATTGGAATGTCACTCGTCATCATCTCTGCCTCTACATGGGGAACAAAGAAAGTTAATCTGAAAGATAAAAAAGGGGAGGTGGCATGGTAGATGATAAAGGATAAGAAAGAGATCAGAGTCATCGCAATCACAGTAGAAGACCTTCCAAAGAGTTGGTTTCAATTTATGGTGGCATTTGCTCCTTGATTAACTCAAGGCTAAGAACCAAGTCACTTACTTGCTGCTCCAGTGATGGTAAGTCAGTATTTTTACTCTAAAGAGTGACAGCTTTCATTTTTTTTCTTTCACCTAAATGAAATTCTTCATTGATTAGCATTTAACAACGTAAAGCATTCAAGCAGAGGAGTTAGGAGAACATGTCTTATTTAGGTTAGAACGTCACATGCTCAAGTGTTGTTTTACCACGGAAGTCGTTCTGTGACATTGGCACTTTGCTGCTGCAGTCAGAGCTCAGTGCTGTCCTGTTACGGATGACCAAAGAATTCTCTCAGAAACCTTCTGAACAGAGGAGGAAAGGAATAAATGCCAAGCTGTCTAAATAAGCCCTCCAAACAACTCTAATACTTTACTTTCAAGATTGGGATGGCAGGCTAATGAATAAAAGCAGAGAAAAAAAAAGACCACGAAAACTTAGTATATCTCTGTCATAGGAGAATAGATGAACAGGTTTTCAGTAGATGAATTAGATTTTCAACAGAACTTTAATAAACCTGTTTTAGTTTGAATTATACTTCTATGGCTATTTCAAGCTCTGGGTTGGGAAGATCCCCTGGAGAAAAGAATAGCAACCACTCCAGTATTCTTGCCTGGAGAATCCCATGGACAGAGGAGCCTGGCAGGCTGCAGTCCATGGGGTCACAAACAGTCGGACACAACTGAAGTGACGTAGCATGCACGCCTACTTCTGTGGAGGGTGGATTGACAATGTCTATTGAAGTGTAACTGTTCATACTCCATGACACAACAATCCTAGGATTTATCCTACAGATACACACGTCTTTAAAATGAGCATGCATATCATATGCATCTCAGTAGCGTTAAAATAGCAAGAGCATGGAAGCAAGCTCAATGTTTATTGATAGCAAACTGGTTAAGTCAATTTATGGCGCATCCTCTGATAAAATATCATGCAGCCATTAAAAGAGAGGACAGCCTTTCTGATGTGGAAGATCTCCAAGGTATATTGAGCAAAAAAAAAAAAAAAAAGCTACAGAACAATGTGGATGTTGTATTAAAAGTACACATATATTATTTATATGCATATATTTTATATACTTATAAGATATCTCTGGAAGGATACACGAGAACCTGGTAACAGAAACTGTGAGAGAAGCTAGGTGGCTTTAGAGATGGGTAGGAAAGACTTACTTTCCACTTTGATGTTTTGAACTTTGTACCCTGTGCATGTATTACTTCTGGGAACTACTGTTTCTAATGATTTAAAGGGGATCTATGCCTGAAACCCTGAAGCTCCTGGAAGAAAGCTCCTTGACAAGAGTCCTGGTAGTGAGGTTTTGGATATAACACCTAAAGTATAGCAACAAAATAAAAAATAAACCAAGTGGGACATCAAGCAGGTGGGGGGAGCTGGAGCCCTGTCTGGAGGGGCAGACACTGCTCTCCTCCCTGCTACAGCGACCTCAAAAGAATGAGGCCAGTGTCCCCAAATTTTCCTATATCATGTGAAACTTAACATTCTCTTTGAGACATGGCTCACTTACCCTGTTATATTAGTTTCAGGTATAAAACATGGTGATTCAACATTTTTATAGATCATACTCCATTTAAAGTTATTATAGGGGCTCCCCCAGTTGCTCAGTGGTAAAGAATTCACCTGCCAGTTCAGGAGGCACGAGTTCCATCCCTGATCCAGGAAGATGCCACATGCCGCAGAGCAACTATAAGCCCTTGCGCGTGTGTGCTATTCGCTTCAGTTGTGTCCGACTCTGTGCGACCCTCTGGACTCCAGCCCTCCAGGCTCTTCTGTCCATGGGATTCTCCAGACAAGAATATTGGAGTGGGTTGCCACGCCCTCCTCCAGGGGATCTTCCCAACCCAGGGACTGAACCCCGGTCTCCTGTGTCTTTTGCATCGCAAGCCGATCCTTTACCGCTGAGCAACCGGAGAAGTCCGACTAAGTCCTTAGGGCACAACTACTGAGCCTGTGCTCTAGAGCCCAGGACCTGCAACTACTGAGAACACGTGCCTAGAGCCTGCGCTCTGCAGCAAGAGAAGCCACCGCCGCGAGAAGCCGTGAACCACGACTAGAGAGTAGCCCCTGTCGCTGCCACTACAGAAAAGCTGGTGCTTCAACACAGACACGGCACAGCCAAAAACAAAGAGAAATAAGAAGCTTTTAAAATCCCTAAAGAAAATGATTACTAAGAAAGGAATTCTCAAGAAAAACCCTTTCACACCCCCAACAGGCACATCTTATCTTTAAATGCAGCCCAGAGAGTAACTGGGCTTCCTAGGTGATGCTAATGGTAAAGAATCCGCCTGCCAATGCAGGAGACATAATGAGATGTGGGTTCAGTTCCTGGGTCAGGAAGATGCCCTGGAGGAGGGCATGGCAACCCACTCTAGTATTCTTGTCTGGAGAATCCCATGGACAGAGGAACCTGGAGGATTTCAGTCCATAGGGTCACATAGAGTTGGACACGACTTAGCATTCACAAACGCAGAGAGTAACTATGCCCATAGAAAGAGTACTTGCCAACTGCTCTCTCCACATCCTCATATTGAGTTTAATGCAGGACTTCAGTCACATAGGATTGACTCAGTGTTAGAAGAATATGGGAGAAGAAGCCAAACTTTAGAGCTTGGGGAAATTTTCCAATGATTACTTGAATGTTGGGGCAGTCCAGCTAGAAGCCAGGAAATTGGGTTTGAGCTCACCATGAGACTTCCCTGGTGGCTCAGACAGTAAAGTGTCTGCCTGGTTGGATGGCATCACCAACTCAGTGGCCATAGGTTTGGGTGGACTCCAGGAGTTGGTGAGGCCTGGCGTGCTGTGGTTCATGGGGTCGCAAAGAGTTGGACACAACTGATCGACTGAACTGAACAATGTGGGAGACCCAAGTTCAATCCCTGGGTCTGGAAGATCTCTTGGAGAAGGAAATGGCAACCCACTCCAGTATTCTTGCCTGGAAAAATCCCATGGACAGTGGAACCTGATAGGCTACAGTCCATGGGGTCGCAAAGAATTGGACATGACTGAGAGACTTCACTTCCACTTTCACTTTTCACCATGTGACCCTGGGCAAGTGATTATCTGTTAACCACTTGCTCATCTTTACAATGCAGAATCTGATGTGAGTATTCCTAACATCCCTTCTGGCTCTTACTGTCAAGATTTTCTCATCCTGATTAGTGTTGTATGGACATACAAAAAGCAGCTCTAGCTCTATAGGTTGACGCAAGACAGATTTAAATGACAACTGTAGGGAAGCAGGAGAGGAAGAGGCATCGTCTAAAGGCATCATGTTCTTTATTAAGCCCCCAGAGGATATGTGCAAATTTTACCACAGTAAGTAGTTGTCTTCAAATGCTTGAATCAGGGTGAGGCCACACGACATGGGGCTGGGAGAAATGAACCACTGGGTTTTCCCATTTCTCCCCCTCTGAGCCCAGCTGGAAATTTCAGGTGATAAATGCTCCAATGCAAAAGCACAGAAGGTTGAGAGAGCACAGAGGGTGGGCATCTGACCCAGGGTTAAGAGGCATCTAGGATAAAATTATCTCTAAGTAGAGGCCTGAAATGTGAGTATGAGTTTAGCAGACAAACAGAAACAGGAAATGCATTCTGATTAAGGAGAACAAAGAAGATAAGGGCCCAGAGTTGCAAAAGAGTTACCACATTAGAACTGATTGAAATTCAGGATGGCTGGAGCATGGATGTCTGTGGTTGGGACATGATCAAACAGACAGTGTCTGGAGACTTAGGCAGAAGCCACATCATGACAACCATATTAAGCCATGAACTCTATGACCACGTCCTGGTTCATTCATTTACTCATACATCTATGCACCTCATTCATCCACTCATCCATCTATTTATTATTCATCTGTCACCCATCCAATAAATAATGCAATGCTTTCAACTGTGGCAACTCATTAGAATTACATGAAGAACGTGTAATTATCCCAAAGCCCAGGCTGCATCCCAGACTAGCTAAATCAGAATCTCTAGGGGTAGAACCCTGGCATTGGTATTTTCTATGCTTCCTTCAAAATTTTAAAGCACAGCCAAGTTTGAGAAACATTGAAAAATGGTGTATTAATTTACACAACTGTCAGGGTTACCAGGGTCCCCACCACTACTGCACTTTCCTTTTATTGCTCTGAATCCTGTCTTCTCTCTCCTGGGCTCATGACTTTTATGGAACTGGACATTCAGTCTAGACCATCGGCAGTCTATAGGACACCATTGTCAAACTACAACAGGTATCCCTCCCTCAAAATATGTTGCTTCATTCTTTTTGAAATTGTCTTGATATTGTACACTGATTATATTGGAATGAAATCTGCCCACTGGTTGGGAAACTGCTGTACTATACATACAAATCAGTGATGTCTACAGTGTGAATGTTGCAGAAACCAGTAATGGAGAAACCAAGTACCACACTCAGAGAGTTGGAGAACTCAGGTTTCTTACACAGGCAGGCCCAGAGAAGTTAACACTCCAAGTTCTGAGCCCCAAACAAAGAGGTTACAAGGTTTTTATAGACAGACTATAGTGGGCAACACTAGCTGTTAATAGGATGGTTTAAACTAACAGGTTTTGAGCATGCAGGGATAGTGGTCAAGACGGGGAGGGGGATGCCTGACTCTTACATGGACAGGCATGATTAAGCAGGTTTGCAGGGGTTGGGCAATTGCAAAGAGCAGGACAAGGGTGAGATAAACTCCAGTTCCTAGAGTTGTAAGGAACTGGATCATGACCTACGTGATCCAGACTTTGCAAGGAGCAAACTGAGTTACAGAGGCAGACCAAGCAGGAGGTGATATAAAATTTTAACTTTTCCTCTTCACGAGCAGAGAATCCTTATATGCGACAACCTTGCACAGTGCACAACCCGTACACTCACACATGATGGCCCTCATTTAGCCAGGGTAGGCATGTGACTCCAGTCCCCTAACTCTCTGATCAGAGCCCAGCCAACTTCCTCTTTGATACTCTTCTAGTCAAGATGATCCACAAACAAGGGGAATGTATTTCCAAAGCCTAATGCAAACCCTTGGCACTGGGAAAGGCTTTTGTTTTTCTGATTAGTGGGTTTATTTAAATGAAAAGTCCTATAAATAGCATAAAATTAAATCACATTTGGTTACTTATGTAATGAGACATCTTTATTAAAAATAATTACGTGGCATGAAATTGGAACTGTTCTGGAAAATCTGAGGATGGCTGCCAAACTCTGACTTCCAGACTGGAATTCTGTAGCTCTCTGGTCCCCCATAATGAGACATTTGTGGCCCACTTTATGCCTGGCAGGTTCTTTGTGATTGAGAAGCCACTGGTGACTAAGATGGTTCTGATGGGAAATGGGAGATGCACAGAGCATGTCCTTGTCTGGCCTCCCTCCATGAGCTGTTAGAGAGATGGCTGCTTGAGAAGGAACAGCTGCTACTCCCTGCATTCTTTCTCTTTCCCACCCCTGGGTAGGCATGCGTGGTGGCACTGCTATGGAAAATATTGGGCTCACTGATGGCTGAGGAAAGGAGAGGCAAAAATCAACAAGGGTGATGATGATTCCAGAGACCTACTTACAGCATTTATCCCATGGATGATCAGGAGGAAGAAAAATGAGCCTTCAGATGAGGAGGAGGAAATGAACCATTTTTAGGGCAGTGAAACTATTAATATTTTGTATGATTCTATAATGGTGGATATATATCATTATACATTTTCTCAAAGGCTTAGAAGGTATGACACCAAGAGTTAACTCTAATGTAAATTATGGACTTTGGGTGATAATAATAGGTTAATATAGACTCATTGACTGTAAGAAATGTACCACTCAGGTGGGATATATTGATGAAGGGAAGCTTCCCAGATGGTGCTAGTGGTAAAGAACCCACCTGCCAATACAGGAGACATAAGACACACGGGTTCAATCCCTGGATCAGGAAGATCCCCTGGAGGAGGAAATGGCCACCCACTCCAGTATTCTTGCCTGGAGAATTCCATGACAAAGGAGCCTGATGGGCTACAGTCCATAGGCTCACAAAGAGCTGGACACAACTGAAGCAACTTAGTTTGCATGCATGTGGATACATGTGTGCATATGGGCACATGTGAGGGGGCAAGGGGGCCTATCAGAATCTGTATTTTCTGCCCAATTTTGTTGTGAATCTAAAACTGCTCTAAAAAATATAGCCTTTTTTTTAGGAATAAACATTCTGATTCTATAGCCTCATGATCAGGGTCTGCTTTTGGGTCTCCTGACCTCTTGTCACATTGAGGTTTCCTACTATCATTCTTATCATGTACAGAATCTTGAAGAAGTAAGAGAGAGTAATGAAAAGTACAGATTACCAAAAACGATCTGTTAGTTACTGTAAGAGGTTGCATTTTCCAAACATGGCTGCAATAATCTTTTCAGTCCTGCATACTCTTCTCGAACCTTGCCACTTGCCCACCAAAAGATGGAGTCTAGGAGCCCTCTGCTTGAACATGAGCAGGCCTTCTGATTGCCTCAACTGAAAACAGAATATGGTGAATATGATGCTTTGTGACCCTCTGAGGCTAGGCCATAAAAAGCAATGCAACTTCCACCAGTTCTCTCTGTCATGAAACACTCAGCTTGGGACACTGAGCAGCCGGGTAAGAAGCCCAAGGCTGCCATGCTGTGGGGAAGCCTGAGCTCTTCCCTACGGAGAGACCCTGCAGAAAAGCCCTGAGGCCATCGGAAGGGACCAGCCCCCAGCTGCTCCTGGTTCCAGCTCCAGCTAGAACTGACTCACAATAACTGTACAAGAGACCCTGAGCCAGAAGCATCTGGCTGAGTTGTCCTCCATTTCCTGACTCACAGAAACTACAAGAAATAACAAAGTTTTTGTTTTAAAGCATTGTTTAGGATGACTTTTTCTGAAGCAGTGGATAAACTGGACAAAATGCTTGGCAAAGCATAATAGCCAAGTCTGGCTTATTCTGGCCCACCTCTCTCAAGCCCCAGATAGCTACCTGACCCTTGAGAGTGTTGGTGTTTTTCTGGCAGGAATCCAAGCACAACTTCTTCCCAGTCCACCTGGGAACTTTCCTCCCAGCAGAACACCAAAACCCAAGCTTTGGCTTTCACTGTTCAAGCCCAAAGCATCACAGATTACTCTGGCCTTGGCCCCCAACCTTGCTGACCCTCATCACTCTCACCAGGGACCCTGTTTTCTCCCTTTGCTTCAGTAAATACTAGGCGTCTCGAAAACCCTATCTCACTGGCTGTCTCTTGAGAGGCTTCACATTCTCTTCCCCTTTTATCATTCACCATCATTTTCCTCAAGTCTCAAGATGCCAGTAACTCCAGTGTCTTCTGTCATTACTCTTCGACTGATTATGAAGGTGATAATAAATCCTACATGCTCTCCAATAAGCATAATAAAGAGTTGATTCTAGGAGAATAAGTTTCATTTATTATGATGAGGGAGGAACTATTTATCATAATGTCAATTCAAGGTGTTTATTTACACATTAAAAAAAAATAACTATACTTGGGGTCATCTTGTATAACAAAGTATTCAAGGAGCTTTTTACTCAAATCTCTTCCTTTGATAAACTCAAGTCCTGGCTGCTCTTCTGAGGCAGGGACGTCAAGAAAGAACAAGCTCATGTCAGACATAACATGTCTTGGTTGCCTGAAAGGAATATCCAAAACTGAGAACAGAAAGTAAGAGAGTGTAACTCCAAGGTGACAGTAGAGGACAAGTTAGGTCTGACTTCTTAGAAACAGCTCACAATATGGTAAAAAGAGCCCAGAATCTGATCTGGAGACAGAAACCAACAATTGCATTCCAGCTCTGTAACTTACTAGCTTGATGACTTCTTCAACAAGTATGATTTCCATCACCTAGTTTCTTCATCTTTAAAATAAGACATTAATAAATCTACTTTTAAAAGTATATAAAAAGAATCAGGAAAAAAAGAGTTCAAACAAAAACTTATAAACACATCTTCATAATGACATTATTTACAGTAGCCAGTAGGTGCAAAGAATCCAAATGTCCATTAACTGATAAGTGGATTGAAAACAATATAGTTATCCATTACAATCTAATATTATTCAGCCATAGAAAGGAAGGAAGTATTGATACACGCTACAACATGGATGAAAGCATGGTCAATGAAGAAGTCAGGCATACTGACAGACTCCCATTTATATATGGTGACCAGGATAGGTAATCCAGAGACTGGAAGCAGATCAATGGTTGCCAAGGCATGGGAGTAAGGAAGGATGGGCAGTAACACTAATGAGCACTGGGTGCCTTTCTGTGCTGATGGAAATGTTCTAGAGTTAGATGGTGGTGATGACTGCACAGACTGCGAATGTCTTAAATGCTATTGAATTCACTACATTCACTACAAAATGGTGAATTGTACGCTCTGCATGTTTTAACACAACAAATGATGTAAAGCGCACAAATCCCTTCTCCCATTCTCTGTATTATTAGACTAGAAAGAAACCAGCAAGAGCCTGGAATGGTTTGTCCCAACCTCTCCATCCCAAATGGCGATTCCCATTAAAAAGTCCATACAAGAGAAAAGACAACAGAGGTCAGAGATTCTGCTTCATTTGCTTTGGGTGCAACTGTGATGCATGTATTTTGAAAAATTTCCCAGTGATTCTCATGTGCGCGCCTACCTAGGAACTTCTTTATTGATCAGCTGGCCTCTGAATAGGACTTGGCCAAACACTCTGCTTCCTACTGAGAGCCCTGTTTATCACCTGAGTTCACCTACCGTGAAGTTGTCTCCACCAGAGACACAGCTCACAGGACATTCTATTCAGGAACACTTTCAGGAGGACAGAAAAGCCCCTTGGTGGCCCCATTAAATGAAGCTACCTACCTCAAGTGGGCTGAATTGCAATCAAAACACTATCCTTTTATCACTGTGAGAGACAGCCATTAAAAGACTTCTAATTAGTTGGCAGAATTGCTGTTGAATGCTTTGTGTAGTGAACTGAATAGTGGCCCCCCACCAAATGCTACATGCAAGTCAAAGCCCTGGTATATGTATGAATATGACCTTACTTGAAAATAACTTCTTTGCAAATACAATTAAGTTAACGGTCTCAAGATGAGTTCAGCCTGGATTAAGGGTGGGTCCTAAATCCAATGACTGGTGTCCTTAGAAAAGGAAGGAGAGGCAGTTTTGAGACACAGAGGGGAAGACCATGCAAAGACCCAGGGATTAGA
The DNA here is from genome assembly GCF_016772045.2 of Ovis aries. Lineage (NCBI taxonomy): Eukaryota > Metazoa > Chordata > Mammalia > Artiodactyla > Bovidae > Ovis > Ovis aries. The sequence continues at coordinate 217,461,285 of NC_056054.1, forward strand.
GGCACACGGGGTGAAGGCCACGTGAAGATGGAAGTAGTGATCTGAGTATCGTGTCTCCAGCCACAGAACTCCAAGGACTGCTTGCAGCCACCAGAAACTAGGAGAGAGGCTTGGATTCTCCTTCAAGCCCTCTAGGAGGAACCAATCTGGCTGCTACTTTGATTTTGGACTCTAGACTCCAAAACTGTGAAAAAATAAATTTCTGTTGTTTTAAGCCATAAATGTGCAATAATCTGTTACAGTCATCCTAGAAACTAATAAACTTGATATCTTATATCAAACAATATCAGCGATTAGACCACAAATTTCCTTCTAGAATTCCATACAGGAAAGCAGAATCTCTCCAAATAAATATGTACGTTCCCCCCTCACCCAGCAAGGAGTAAGAGGGTTGTTGATTCCTGACACATTTTGTACTTTTCTTGTCAGAAAGATCAAATAAGAGGCTAAGGCTTAGGCTATATGACTATCCCTCCTAGATTCTTGCCATCAACTTCTCCTTGCTTTTCATGTTGCTGTTCTCTCTTTCATTTTGAATATTATTTTTAATTTGCTTACTCTCCATATGCACAGTTTTATTTTGAATCACCTGAAAGTGATTTTGAAAAGAGATGGCTGTACAATCACTCAGTCATGTCTGACTCTTTGCGACCCCATAGACTATATAGTCCATGGAATTCTCCAGGCCAGAATACTGGAATAGGTAGCCTTTCCCTTCTCCAGGGGATCTTCCTAACCCAGGGCTTGAACCCAGGTCTCCCGTATTGCAGGTGGATTCTTTACCAGCTGAGCTAACAGGGAAGCCCATAAAATTGTAAGCGATAGCAGAGTGGCAAAGAGGCTGGGCTCAGGAACCAAACTTCCTAGGTTCCAATTGCAGGTCCATATTTAGGAGCTTTGTGACTGTGGAGGCTCTCCATGCCTCAACTTCCTCAGCTGGGAAATGGGGATAATATTAGTAGGTATCCTATAGGGCTGTTTTAAGGATTAAGTGACTCCATCACACGCAAAGTTCCTAAGACAACGACTGGCACATAAAAAACATTCATTCAAGAAATGTTAGCTATTACTAACAGTTGTCCAATTACTGCCTTAGTTAAAACCCTCTCCTGCTGCTTTACTGCCTGCAGGATGTTCAAGCTCCCAGCACAACACATAAGGCTTTCCATGAATGTCTTCTTTCAGGGGCTGCAGGTGTGTCCTGCCTGGCCCTCCTGCAATGCTGACCACATCCACACACTTGACTGTCAGCTCCAGACTCGGCTCCAGGTTACTTTCTCCGGAAGCTCAGCCCTGGCTTCCCCATCAATGGTGGATGGTCCTCATCGAGGCTCCATCTCCATCTCACCACTTCCACAAACTAAGTGATGTGTGCTCTGTCTCCTGCATCCAGGATGTAACTGAGTCTCCTAGTTTTTGATGTCTTTGTGGGCAGAGAATGAAAGCACTGTGGCTCTTTGGAAGATTGAGCTGTTAGGCGGTGGTGAGGGAGGGACCGTCTGAAGTCTGTATCCTGATTGACCAGACTGGCCCTGGAAGGGATGAAGAACACTCAACAATTTAGAACTCCAAAGATTCCACAAACCACATCCAGTCTTCTAATGGTTGGGGTAAACACTGGCTTTTCCAAGAAAGCCTTTGACCCTCAGGGCTGGTGCTACTCAGTTGGCTAAATGTCATTCTGCATTTAGCACCATAAACCCTGGCTTTTTGAGGGAGTTAAAGAATAACAGCCTCTGAGAGAGTTTCCAGGTGGCTTTGTTTAATCAAGTTTGGAAGTGTGACATTAAATCCTCTGAGAGGTTTGCCCTCATGCCCTTTTTTTCTCAGCTTATTGAGGTATAATTGGAAAAAAAAAAGATATTTAAAGTGTACATTGTGGTAATTCAATGTACATATACATTGTGAAAGGATTCCCTCCATCCAGTTATGTACCATATCCATCACCATTCATCACATATTTATTTATTTTGGGGGTTAAAACATCTAAATTCTACTCTCTTAACAAATTTTGATTATACAGCACAGTGAAATCAACTACAGTCATCATGTTTGACATTAGATCTTCAGATCTTATTCATCTTATGATGATGAATCCAAGTTCATGTGCTGGACCTTTAGTGAAGCCAAACAAGCTGAGCAGTCTGAGTCAGGCAAGGAGAATTATGCTGGAAAAAATTGAGGGCAGGAGGAGAAGGGGACGACAAAGGATAAGATGGGTTGGATGGCATCACTGACCCAATGGACATAAGTTTGAGAAACCTCCGGGAGATGGTGAAGGACAGGGAAGCCCGGCGTGCTGCAGTCCATGGGGTCACAAAGAGTTGGACATGACTTAGAAGAATGCATGGCTCTTGCTCAAAAGACCTGAACTTCCCAGTGGTTTTCGGGGAAGCATTTTTACGAGTAAAATTTGGGGTGAGGGCTGCAGGGTATGTGACTTTCTACTAATCATTTTGTGATGAGGAAACAGGATGATGTTTCTGGAATCTCACCTGGCTCCAACCAGTCAGGAGTCTGAATTGTTGAGGTCTGCAATCACCATCCTCCACCTGGTGGGAGTCTTACTGTCTACAGAACAACTCACGGACCATGCATCAGATTATTATCTATACCCCTACGGGGATCACTAGCCGTCCTGTGACTATATTGTTGCATTAACTGCTTGAGCCTGCTCCTTGGAACTCAGGAAAGGCCAAGGAGACTAACACCTTTTCCCCTACAAATAAGAAACAGGGGACAGAGAGGGGCTTTTGAACCCAGGAGGGTCCTGCTCAGTTTCACTTATAGTTGGAAGTGTGTACCCTTTTACTAACCTCTGCCTAATTCCTCCAGCCCCAGGCAACCACTTTTTTACTCTCTATTTTTGTGAGTTTGATTTTATTTTCTCTCTTCATCATTTTTCTTAGATTTCACATATAAGTGATACCATGCAGGATTTGTCTTTGTCTGACTTAACTCACTTAGCATCATGTCCTCAAGGTCTACCCATGTCATCACAGAAAGCAGAATTTCCTTCTTTTTTAAGGCTGAATAATATTTCTGAGGGCCTCAGATTTGAGGTGTAGGGTGGTGTGTGCATGTGTGTGACTGAGAGACAGAGAGAGAGGAAATCAGTCAAACATTGCCTTGTGGTACCATGGAAATTTCCCCATTTGAGCATTGAGTGGAATCAAAGTCAAGGGGAAAACTTGAGTCCTAGTTTAGCTGTCCCTGTGTCCCGCCCCCACTCACAGCCCTGCTCTCCAGCTTCTCCCCACAACATTCAAGGCATGGCTCCCAGATCCCCCATTCTCCCAGGCCCCCTATTCCCACCAGGAGCAGGATACGTGAGCATGAAGGTCCCAGACCGGGTCTATAGGGGTCTGTGCACCTCCCAGGGTGGGGACCTGAGCCTGCATAGGAAGAGCAATGGAGTCGCTAGGCTGCAGGTTCCCAGACGGCAAGTTGACCTCCTGCTGTCCCCAGGGCCCTCCCAAGCCTGCCCCTCTGACACTCTCCCGTTCAAGAAAGCCCTTGCTGGTCTCAATGTCTCAGATTCAGATGCAGAAAAACCAGGAGTTATTCAGATTCAGTTATTCAGAGGTGTGTGTAGGTGAGCAGAGTGGGAGGCCCAGAGCGATTTCTCTCAGGCCCAGACTGCAGCCATCATCTGGTGTGGAAACAAGCTGAAACCTGGAGGCAGGCGGTGCTGAGTCAGATCCTAGGCGGAGAAGAGGGGGGAAAATGGGAACCCGCTACGTGAAGGCTGGGTTTTGAAGGCCTGTGGATGGGCAGCTGGTGGAGGCTCTGCTCCTTGCAGCCAGCCATGAAGCCTGTCTCAGGACACATTCTCTTCCTTGCAGATATCCTGGCCCATCGACTTCTACCATATCCCCACCCCCAGCTCGTCCATCCTCAGTTCCAATCTGTGATGGGCTGGGCCACTGTATACTCCTTTGAGATCATCTGGCCCAGTCTCCTCATTCAGCAAATGGGAAAATGGGACTCACTGGTGCTCATGCCAAGATTATGTCTGTTTTAACCTGAGTGGCACTAGTGGTAAAGAACCTGGCTGCCAACACAGGCGACATAAGAAGCACGGGTTTGATCCCTGGGTTGGGAAGATACCCTGGAGGAAAGCATGGCAACCCACTCCAGTATTCTTGCCTGGACAGTCCCATGGACAGAGGAACCTGGCAGGCTACAGTCCATAGGGTCACAAAAAGTCAGACACGAACTAAAGAGACTTAGCACACCCATACAAGCCTGAGTTAGGGAGAGGCCACAGACAAAAGTCAAGCACAACCAAGGACATGAACTCAGAGTCAGTTCAAATCAAGGGCAAAAAGCACCAAATGAAGCAACCATCTGCCTCCATGTGGTTACAAGCTAAGGATGGACATCACCAGCAGCAAACAGGTGACAGCCAGCCAGTCAATGGGTATTCACTGAACACCTGGTAAGTGCCATGTTGCCTTCCAGATCCTGAAGACAGAGTGGAAGCCTCCGTCTTTTAAGAAGATGCTGGTGAGCCAGCCCCAGCAAAAGGGGCACTATGGTATGGTGAGAAGCTTGGGTTCTGTCTGGATTTGACTCTACCTCTTAACTCTGTGACCTCAGGAAAGCCATTTTAACACAGAGATGTTAGTTTCCTCATCTGTAAAGTGGAGCTAATAAGAGTAACAGCCACAGAGGGCTGCTGAGAATATTAAATCCATGAGCGAAGCACCAAGCATGGTGAGAATGTAGTTATTATCATCCCAGACACTGCTCTTTTAAACATGATGAGATTGGGCGATGCTTGCACTGCCGAACCTTTGAAAGAGGCCACCCAAGCATCTGACAGCTTGTGTTCCATCAGTGGTAACAAATTGCTGCCTGGCATTAGACAGGTCAGGTCATTAACTATTCTCAGCCTCCGTTCCATTCCATCCAGGGACAGCAGAGAGCAGGTGATGGCATTTTGCTCAAGAGGTACCAGCAGGTGACATGAGGCCACCTCCAGGAGAGTCAGGGCAAGTGATCCTGGGTTTACCATGGAAGGAAACAGCAAGGCAGCCTGATCACAGAGGGGCTTCGTCTGGCTGGGATCTCGGGGCTTCTAAGGTTGTATGCACTCACAGGCTGCTTGAAGGGTAGCGTCTGATATTGTCCGGGCATGATTTATTGAAAGCTGTACTCAAGTTTAATCAAGAATGAAAGGTTAATCACTGAGTGCAGAGTTTCAAATATGTATAATTGGCTGAGCAGGAGCCAATTATATATTAGGAGAAGAGCAAGCAAGGAGAGGATTCAGAAAAACTACAAGAAAAACTCAGGAAGATTCTCACTTATATGTTTTGACTTGTCCTCTCCAGGACACAGTCTGTAATAATACGACAGTCTAGCCACTGAAAACGATGCCCTTTGCTGTGTTTAGAACACCTGTACTGTCCCATATGGTAGCCACAAGTCATATGCAGCTATGCAGCACTTGAAATGTGGCTAGTCCTCGGTGGACGTGCTGTATCAGTATCCCCTGGACTTTCAAGACTTAGTTTAAAAAAGTGTAAATGTCTCATTAAGAGTTTTGTTAATTATGTATTGAAATGCTAATACTTTGGACGTGCTGGTGATAGGCACGGGCACCATGCTTAGTCACTCAGTCGTGTCCGACTCTTGGCAACCCATAGGCTGTGGCCTGCCAGGTTCCTCTGTCCATGGGATTTCCCAGCCAGGAATACTGGAGTGGGTTGCCTTTTCCAGGTGATTTTCCTGACCCCATGTGGGACTGAACCCACGTCTCTTGGGTCTCCTGTACTTTGGCCATACTGTGCTAAATACAATAGATTATCAAAATTAATTCCACCTGTTTCTCTTTTTAAATGTGGCTACTAGGAAATCTACTGTTTCATATGTGGCTTGCCTGATATTTCTATTGGACAGTAAAGTTTAAATGGAGGATGGTGTTCAAGGGGTCTGCTTTTTCCAGCAGTCTTGCTGAGCCATCAATGATTCTCTTCTTCAAATCACAAGAAGACATTGAGATGGAGAAACATGGGACAAAGAGACTGCAGATCCAAATTGTTATTTCATACTGGTCATTGACTTGCTGCACGGCCCTGATAATGGCAATAGTTGCAGCAAACACGTTTACAGTATTTCTAATAGTCAAAGCACCATTCTAAGTATTGACACTTGCCAGTGTCTCACAACAATCCTGTGAGATGGGAGCTTTTATGAGTTCCATTTTCCACACAAGAACACTGAAGCATGAAGAGACTAGCCCAGAGCTCACTGATGGAAAGCGGTGGCACTAAGATTCAAACCCAGGCAGGCCGGTTATAGGGTCTGTGTTGTAGATTACTTTATTGCCTCTCAAGTTATCTAAACTAGCTAAAATTCAGTTTCTTTATCTGTAAAATAGACTTAATAGGTACTCTGTTGACCTTGTAGGATTGTAATGAGGACCAGAAAGTGACTTGGGTGACCGCAGACTGTAAACAGGTAAGGTGGCAGAGCTTAAGGAAGGAAATTACACTGAATGAGCTCCCATCTGTAAGACCATTAAAATCCAGATACAGTTCCTTCCAACAGTGTTTCCCCAAACAGAGTTAATTTTTTCCTCCTCCTGAGCTCCATAGCACTCTATGATATATCACAATCCTTCAGACACTTTGTCTCTCATTGCATGCTTTTTCTTCATTACACTTCAAGTTTCTTAAAGGCAATCTGTCTTAAAGATCAGTGCTTCTCAACTGGAGATCGTTTTGCCCCTCCACCCCCACCCAGGGGGCATTTGGCAATGGCTGGAGACATTTTTGATCCTCATTGCTTGGCAGGGGGTGAGGTGCTACTGGCATATAATGGGTAAAGGTCAAGGATGCTTCCAAACATCCTACAATACACAGGACAGCTCCCCTAGCAACAAAGGATTATCTCGTTAAAATGTCAATTGTGCTGAGATCATTTTATGACCTGTTGTGGCTCAGACATGCGTGACATGGTAGGTACTTAATAAATGATGATGAAAGGATTATTGAATGAATGAATAATAAATACTATAATCACTATCTGCCTTGGATATAACTTCCTTTCAGTTATACTCTACTAATACATACTAAATACCCACTACATACCAGGTATTTGCTAAGGCTGGAGGACAGGGAGATGCCAAAGTCTGAAAGACAGAAACTCAAAGATCTGGCTGTCTTCTAGAGAGGTCAAATAACAAACATCAAAGAGACTGTTAAATAGTGTGGTAAGTGATGTATGCTGCGGTCCTCACCAGCTCTGGGCAGCAGCATCATTCAGGAGCTTGTAAGAAGACAGATGGCCCAACCACATGGATAGAACTAATAATTTTTCTCAAATTTTCATTTTGAAAATTTTCAAACACCCAAAAGGTAGAATAACTTTAGAAAATTTTCGAACAACCAAAAAGTACAGTAAACATTATATACATATTAACATTTAGATAGATAGCTAGATAAGTGAGAAATGAAGATGGATGATAAGTAGATGGATACATCTGAGAAGGCAATGGCACCCTACTCCAGTACTCTTGCCTGGAAAATCCCATGGGTGGAGGAGCCTGGTAGGCTGCAGTCCATGGGGTCGCTAAGGGTCAGACATGACTGAGTGACTTCACTTTCAATTTTCACTTTCATGCATTGGAGAAGGAAATGGCAACCCACTCCAGTGTTCTTGCCTGGAGAATCCCAGGGAAGGGGGAGCCTGTTGGGCTGCCGTCTATTGGGTCGCACAGAGTCGGACACGACTGAAGCGACTTAGCAGCAGCAGCAGCAGCAGGTAGATACGTGATATAAATATGACACACATACATACCTCTTTCCGAACCACTGGGAAATAAGATGCAGACATTATGACCTCGGCTAAAAGTACCAGCCTGTCTAGAAGAGACCTACAAATTTAAAAGGTCTGGAGTGGGGACAAAAGTCATTAAAAAAAAAAAAAATCTCCATTTGGACACTCAGACAAGGTTGAGAACCCTTAAGATAGAGGGATTATGGGCCCAGACCATTCTTGGGCAAGATGGAAGCTTTCCGAAGGAGGCAAAGCCAAACTGAGTCTTGAAAATGAGTCATGCAGGTAAATAAGACATAAAGGGGAGTTCAAGCAAAGGTAAGGATGTGAACACAAGTTCAGAAGCTAGAAATGGTGTGTTTAGTATTCCTGGAGCACAAACGTGCTCACAGTGAGGCTGCAAAGGAGGAAGAGACCATTAGTAAGGCCTCATATGCCACTTGAGGGTGGGGCACAAGGAGCTATTGAGTGTTTTAGGCATAAGAGAGACGAGGGAGGAAATGATGGAAAAGGTGATGCCACTTAAGCTATTGCCTTAGTCTTAAGACAGACATGGGAATCTGAACAAGGGCAGTGGTGGGTCCACAGAAGGAGGAGAGAAGGCTTTGAGGGGAATTTGTTTAGTGAGTAATCAGAAGCACTTTGTTCCTGTTCCCTTCTCCCCACTCTGGACTGGAGTGTTCCCATTTTCAAGCGTACCTCTCCGAGTCTCTGGAGCTCATCATGAATCTTGACAGGCTGATGGAAGGATCTGTGGTTCAAAATCAAACCACTCTTGCCAGGGTCCCAATTCTGACAGCTGCCCTTCTGCCCTGTCCCCTTGGCATGCCTCAGTCTTGGAATCTGGGGCCTTGCCTTGTTCCTGCCCTTGAGCCTAAGTCTGCATCTCAATAGCCTGCCAGGAACACATAGGCCTTCTAAGATTGGAGTTCCTGTGAATCCTTCTCCTTTTATCAGAGGTTCCTAAAGCATTTTGCCTGAATCTGTAAGCTCTGCTTGCTTCTCAGCTGACCACTCCACTTTCTATGTATCAGTAGGCACGTTGTGTATGCTGGCTGTGCTATTGAGAAGTGACTGTCTGTTGCAGTGCCCTCTGGATGGCTTGCTCTAACTGCCATAAGGGATGTTCAAATGCCCAACCCAACTCACCACCCCATGGAGTGCCTGGGTCTGTTTCCAGGGCCCTTCTCCTTTCAGCTACCAGCGCCCTCATAACCTTCCCCTCTTCCAGTTGCCATTGCCTCATATGTAAGTGCACAAGCAAGAGGCTTGCATAGTCACGATCCTAGGGCATCACGCAGGTCCTCTGATTCTCAGATTCTCAGATCTGACTGTCTGATTCTCAAATCTGACTGGTGTTAACAGCAAGCATCAGAGCATATGCAGAGAATCCATTCCTTGGCTGTGGCCATCCTAAGACTTAGCCTAGCGAGCACATGGTTTCAATATTTAGTGAGGGCAAAGCATCAGACAGGCTCCACCAATAAAATATGCTTTGGTGGGTTGATAGCATTCTTGAATAATCTTCTGCTAAATATCTTACTGGGCTTCCCAGGTGGCTCAGACAGTAAAGAATTTGCCTGCAATGCAGGAGACCTGGGTTCGATCCCTGAGTAGGGAAGATCCCCAGAAGGAGGGCACGGCAACCCACTCCAGCATTCTTGCCTGGAAAATTCCACTGACAGAGGAGCCTGGCAGGCTACTGCCCATGGGGTTGCAAAGAGTCGGACATGACTGAAGCAACTTAGCATGCACACAGCCATGCAAATATCTGATTAACATCCTCCTATCCCCAGTATTCTGGCTAATACTTCACTCTGTTCACCTCAGATATATTTATCCCTTTCATTTCTCTCAATTCTGTTAACTGAGGCAAAATACTTCCATGCCCGCTCTGATTTCCAGAGGACCTACCAAAACAGCTACCTTTTAAATAAGTCAAAACAGAAGAGAGATGCCACTGGAGGACACATGAGATCAGGCCTGGCCCTTTGCCGGGGTCCAGCCCCGGTGGATCCAGGGAATTCGAAGGGTGGACGGCGTTGGCATGGAAAGACTTGTTTATTTATTAATATAAGATTAGATTAAGAAACTATAGTGTAGTAGGGAGCTTAAGTGGAGAAAGAGGGCTGAATAGCTTGGTTTACGCGGAAGACCAATAAAATTCCAGACAAGGAATTTGCACCATCTACATTGGGCCACCGGCGCTCGCTTGAATATCTAAGGGTGCCTCACCTTAGGCTCCCTTTCGCGCGGGTCTTAACAGCTAGGGCATGTAAGTAGACTTGGTGGGCCTCCGCGCCCCAGGTGGAGATTCAGCCTGAAATTAAAGTAAAGAGCGGAGGGAGGGAAAGAGAGAGAAGAAGAGAGAAAGAGAGAGACACTGGGGGGGGGAGCCAGATTCCCAAGAAACCAGGCCGAGAGACTAGTCCGAGAAACTGGTCCAATCCTTTATTGTTCAGAAGGCCTTTTATACTTTTGATAAAACACGGAGATCAATGGGTAACACAAAATTATGTAGCGTTCGCAGCTCAGACTCTTTCTATACATCATTTTGTATACAAAAGGTCTCAGGTGATTTACATTATCTTCTGGCCAAGAGGCTTGTTAACACTTTTTGGCTCTCTTCCTTAATGAATGTTAATTTTGTTTCCCCTGAAGTGTTTTTCTTTAATCTACATCTCCTTAAAGCGCTAAAGTTACATCTCTATAGAACAAAGGTGCAGTGGGTTATAACAAAGAAGGTACTTAACTCAAAGATCTAATGTTGCTAATACCAGGTCTACTACTTGTTTTTCTATATACCAACTGTATCTAAAAATAAAGGATATGAAAATTTGGCAGCAAGCATTGACTCAACAAATGAAACTTTTAATCAGTCCTATTCTAAAGATTTTGACTCCTCGGAAGCTCCTACATTCCTAGGATGTTTTAAGCTTCCTGTGCCTCCTGCGGTCAGGAGGCCTCAAACAATCACACGCGCAGCTGTGCGAGTCCTGCAGGCAGGCTAGAAAGGTATCAGAGGGGTTTTTGGATTGAAACACTCTTTCAAATGCAGAAGACTAAAGCCCTGAACTGACTTTTTCCAGAGAATGTCGGAAGAGTGGAAAAGCAGAACACAAAACCCGGCAGATTTTTGTTGGGGTACATGCTTAGGAATTTCCAGAGGGGTCCCTGAAGTCTGAGCACGCCTTGCGTATGTCAGCTTCCTTCCTCATGACCTTGTCACGGGCGGGATTCCTCACACTGGCTTCCGGCAGCCCTTGGGCTTATTTCTTCTAGTTCTGTTCTGCTACCTATGCACAGAAGCAGTTTTGGCTCCCAGATGGCTGTGGTGGCCTAGACCCAGGGACACAGTGTCTGTGGGCAGAACACAAGGGCCAAACAGCTCTCCTGGTGGCTCAGAGGATAAAGCATCTCCCTGCAATGCAGGAGACCTGGGTTCGATCCCTGGGTCAGGAAGATCCCCTGCAGAAGGAAATAGCAACCCTCTCCAGTACTCTTGCCTGGAAAATCCCACGGATGGAGAAGTCTGGTAGGCTACAGTCCACGGGGCTGCAAAGTGTCAGACACGACTGAGCAAGTTCACTTTCATTACATATTTTAAAACTTAAATAAACATATAGGCCATGTGACTGACTGGAGGCTGCTAGCTTATCCAAAGTGACACAGCCAGCTAAACGGCAGATTTGCTCCTAGGACCTAGGCTTCCTTATTCTTTTTAAATGATTTTTGATGTATGCTGGGGGTATGGGGTGGTGATCGGGTGGTATAACAAGTTTATATAATTCATTTTAACCATAGTAATCATTTTAAATGAAGTTTTCATTTTTCTTTCTTCATCTAGATTTCCGGACCTCTGAAAAGTGAAAGATAATTTTTAGTCACCAACAAAAGTCAACTCTGACACGTCTGAAATGATGTGATGTGTAAGATTTGTTTCAGTGAAATCTCTGGGTGGGGGCAGGAGTGGAGACCAACAGCACTGGCCAAGAGCTGACAGTTTTGCGGCTGAGTGATGGGTACATGGGGAGCATCATACTACTCTTTCTACTTTTGAATCTATCTGAAATTTTTCAGTATTAAGGCTTTAAAAAATTGGTAAGGTGGAGCTAGGGATCTCTGTAATATCTTTCTGTGCCTTTCCCAAGTGCTTCTTTTTTTTGTTTGAAATATAGCTGACTTCCAGTATTCTTTTGGCTTCAGGTGTACTACCTAATTATTTGACATCTGCATACATTATGAAATGATCATCACCATGGTAAGTCTCATAACCATCTGTCCCCATGTAAAGTATTACAATAAAGTTATTATTGACCACATTTCTTATGCTGTATATTACATCTGGGTGACTTATATATTATATAACTGGAGGTTTGTACCTTTCAATTCCCTTCACCTATTTCTCCCAGCCCACTCACCCCCACCCCACTACCTGGTAACCATTAATTTTTCTCTGTATCTATGAGTATGATTCTACTTTGTTTGGTTTGTTTTATTTATATTTCACATATAGTGACAACATATATTCTTTCTCTAGCTTACTTCACTTGGCATAATATTCTCTAGGTCCATACGTGTTACAAATGGCAAGATTTCATTTTATATGGCTAAGTAATATTTCATTCATATATATATAATATGTATACATTTTATATATATATATATATATATATATATATATATATCTCACATCTTTGTTTATTTGTCTATTGATGGGCGCTTCGTTGCTTCCATATCATGACCATTCTAACTAATGCTGTAATGAACACAAGGCTGCATATATCTATTTGAATTACTATTTTTCTTCTCTTCAGGTAAATACTCAGAGGTGAAATTGTTCGATCATATTGCTGAATATAATTTTATTTGTAATTTTTTGAGGCACCTCCACAGTGGCTGCTGCTGCTGCTGCTAAGTCACTTCAGTCGTGTCCGACTCTGTGAGACCCCATAGACGGCAGCCCACCAGGTTCCCCCGTCCCTGGGATTCTCCAGGCAAGAACACAAGTGGGTTGCCATTTCCTTCTCCAATGCATGAAAGTGAAAGTGAAGTCGCTCAGTCATGTCAGACTCTTAGAGACCCCATGGACTGCAGCTTACCAGGCTCCCAGTTTAAAATCTTACCAAAAGTGAACGAGGTTCCTTTTTCTTCATAGCTTACCCAGCACTTGCTATTTTTGGTCTTCTTGAGAACAGTCATTCTGACAGGTGTGAGGCTGTATCTCACTGTGGTTTTGATTTGCATTTCCCTGAAGGTTAGTGATGTTGAACATCTTTTTCCACATCTCTTGGCCATCTGTGTGTCTTCAGGACTCCTTATTCTTGACCTACATATAAACAAAAGTTTTCCAGAACTTAAAATCTAGAAAGAGACAAGTGGCCAATTTAAAAGAAGAGGAAAAGAATTTGAAGATGGGCAAAGAGGAACAAGTGGAATTCAGAGAAGAGAGAAGACAAAGGGGAGAGGGAAAGGGAGGCAGGGAGAAGAGTGGAGGTGAAGGATGGGATGAGCAGAAGTCCTGTGAGCAGTGATGGTGGATAGGGAGCCAGCGCCCCGACAGCCTGCATGTGGCTGGAGGTGAGCAGTCCTCAGTAACCAGAAGCTTGTCTGCTAAGTGGCAACAACAAGAATGTCAGGGAGGGGCAGGAGCTTGCTGCAGGACTGCCACAAGCTCTGCAGAAGGGTCATCAAACACACCAGACCACGTCCAGGCCAAAAAACCACCTCACCCATGTTGCTCGGGCACCAACCTGCTTCAGCTCAAACCCCGCAGCATAGCCCCTGTCCCAGGCTGTGTGAGTTCCAGCAACACCACAGCCTCTCCTGGATGGCTAGGCATCAATCTCTCCAGGCTCCCAGGGAGTGACATCCTCCATGAGGCCCTGGTTTCCACACCAGAGGTCTGACAGAACCTGCTGACGGCAATGACTGGGGCCAGCCGTGGGCTCTGCCAACCTGGCCCTGGGCAAGGGTTCCTGCTGAGTCAGTAGTTTGCTCTTCCATCCTCTCAGCCTGCCTATATGAAGAGAGCTGCTCTGGCAGAGGCCATTTAAACAGCCTCCCTCCCCAGCTCTGATCGTCTCATGGCAAAAGAGAAGAGGCATGGGCAAGTCAGGCCCTATGCAGTCTTCACACTGTGATGTCAATTCTAAAGGAGATCAATCCTACATATTCATTGAAAGGACTGATACTGAAGCTGAAACTCTAATACTTTGGCCACCTGATGCGAATAACTGACTCTTTGGAAAAGACCCTGATACTGGGAAAGAATGAAGGCGGGAGGAGAAGGGGACGACAGAGGATGAGATGGTTGGATGGCATCACCAACTCAATGGACATGAGTTTGATCAAGGTCTGGGAGTTGGTGAAGGACAAGGAAGCCTGGTGTGCCACAATCCATGGGGTTGCAGAGTTGGACATGACATAGTGACTGAACTGAACTGATGGGAAATGAAGTGACAGTCCCCCAAAAGCAAAAGCCCAGGCCCAAAGGCCAGCCCTCCACCTGCCCTTTGGGACCCTGGCACTTTGTTTTCTTTGTCTCACTTGTGAAGCACAGAAGCAAATTTCTGCTTCTGCTTAGACAAGCGAACACAAACATGGTGAGAATCAGAAAAGACCTCTGCCCTCCCACAGCCCAGTTCCTGCTTGACACTCATAGTCATGTCTGAGCGCTGAGGCTGAGGGGTCACAGGGAGTCCCTGGGGATGCCGTGTGGAAGTCCCACCAGCCTGGGTGCCCCACCCCCAGCCATACTGAGCCCAGGGACCTGAGGCACTGGCCTTATTGGTGACAACAAAGTCCCTCACTTTGAAGGGGAAGCGATACCAGAGCTTCAAATGGCTTGTCTCAGTGTTTCATGAGAAAGAGGGGAAGAGAAATCAAGGAAGTTGTTAGTCCGACACAGGAAATCCCTGAGTGCAGACATGACCTAGTGATCCTTCAGTGAATGAGTCCTCGGGAGCAAGATGGCTGGGCTGAGTCAGCTGGATACAAAGTGGGTGGTGGTCTCCCAGGCCCTTCCATTCCAGGCAGGTGCTGCAGCTGCTGACAGCAGGCTGGGGCCCCAGCTCTGCACAGGTACAGGCCTCTAGAGGGGGACCCAGGTAGTGTGAGAGGAGAAGCTCACCCAGACTTCCTCACAGTGTCTCACGAGTCTCTGGAGGGTACAATTCCTCTGTCACAGGAGGGCAGGAAGGAGGGGAGGGGGTCCCATCACAGGACCATAGGCAGGGAATGCACATCCAGGGGTCTTCTCTGTGACTATCATACCTTCTTCTGATTATAATATTTTTTTCTAAAAAATATGGTTGGAATCTTCCATGATAAGTATTTCATTCATGAATAAATGTGGAAAGGAGCAGGAAGCACTAGCTGGCAATACGATGCAGAGTAATTGTGAGCTAAGTGAAGAGAATGATGCCTGGCAATTTTCAAGCATGGCGCAGGGTGGTCTTAACTATAAAACTAACTCCATCTCCCCACAACAGCCCCACATTCCACATTTTACCCCATCCTACAGCAAAGCTGAAGCTCCAGTACTTTGGCCACCTGATGCAAAGCGTCAACTCACTGGAAAAGACTCTGATTCTGGGAAAGGTTGAAGGCAAAAGGAGAAGCGGGCAGCAGAGGATGAGATGGTTAGATACCATCACCAACTCAATGGACATGAATCTGAGCAAACTCCAGGAGATAGTGGAGTACAGAAGATTCTGGCGTGCTATAGTCCATGGGGTTGCAAAGAGTCAGACACGACTTGGTAACTGAACAACAAGAATGCAACAAAGCTCGTGATTTTTGAGCTTCAGTTGAGCCCTAAATTGCCTGTACCTGGTCCGATACTGGTCCTGGGAGAGTAGACTGGCATTGTTAGGCTCTTTGCATTATGTACAACCCCAGGGACCAGACTAGTTCTAGGAAAACTGTAAAGTTGAGCCTCTGCCTCTATCAAGCACCCACATGATCTAGGCTCAGCCACTTCCCACTGGAAACCTTCAAAACTCTCTGGTTCAGACCCACTGTTTGGATATGGTCCACAATGGATCTGGATTCAACCACCACTTTCCTTCAAGTGATAATTGTTTTCTGTAGGTTTTGGCATTCAGCTGAGAGCCAAGCATTTCCATATTTCACTCAATAAAACTAAAGACTTTCTTGCAAAGACATGAAGAAACCTGATTCACGAAACTAAGGTCAGGTGACAGCTGGCACCCACTATCTATCAGTGGCCAGCTTGTTGATAGTTATCTTTTCTGAAGCCAAACCAGACCTAAGCTGTTTAGGAAGAGAAGGCCCAGATGTAATTTAGCAGGAAAATGAGATGCCAGCTCGTCAACATTGCATCTCCAAGTCCCTTATTTCTCTCTGTAGACATCTGCTGCTTTTGGCTTCAACATCACAATGGTATCTATCAGTAGTAGCAAAGAAATTACTCCTGAGGCTCCAACATTGGACTGACTTGTGTTTATTCATTTTGTTTTCCTGCATTACGAAAGGCTTTGATTATAATTAGTACATTCCATGGAGTGTTATTGGGTTTCAGAATCTTTATGTATCTGCTGTAAAAATATTTCCTTTTCACACTAAGATACTTGATACATTGGTGTTTAGTCAAATATATTGAATCTCATAAATGAATATAATTTGCACACAGATGTCTGGACAAATCTGGACATCTTCGCTGTGTGGGAGCCTGGGGTTGGATGATAGAGGGTAAGAGATGTCCTGGACCTCTTCCCTTGTTGCCATAGGCTTAAGTGGTTATGGTTTAGTAAACACCCTTCACCTTGGACTCACTCCCAGAGCGAGTGGGAAACCACAGCCAGCTATCAGCTACAGAGCTTTGCCCTGGACTTTTGGTCAAGTGCATAAACAATGGGCCAAGCAAATTCGATGGTAATTAATTCTTTTTTCCATTTAAACTGCTACTCTAATTGCATGTAACATGGTGACCTGTTTGGTCTCCATAGAGGCTTCTCCTGATATTTGTGGGTGTTGGACTTGTGCCAAAAAGGCAGGGTTCAGAACCTTTGGGAGTGCCAATCCCCTTTCTCAGTCCCACTGACACTTGCCTTGCCCCAAAACAGAGAAGCAGTCTGGGACCATTCACCCGCCAGCCCCTTCAAATATG
Source organism: Ovis aries (assembly GCF_016772045.2). NCBI lineage: Eukaryota > Metazoa > Chordata > Mammalia > Artiodactyla > Bovidae > Ovis > Ovis aries. The sequence continues at coordinate 217,478,206 of NC_056054.1, forward strand.
TGCATCTCCTACTTCATCTGGTGTGTGATCTCCCCACCTCACCTCCATTCACCCTACGTCTATTTGCAAGATCAACCTCCCTGAAGAAAAGCTCTAATCTCGTCACTTACCTGCCAAGACCCCGTGATGGCTTCCTATGTGAATTACACAATTATGTCTAAAGTCCTTAGTGATGAACTTACTCGAAACTCAATGTTGGCAAGAGAAATTTCCCATTTTCTTGTAAAGTGAGGTCTGCCCCCCAGACTGTGGCTGGAGGTTTCTCCATTCCTGGTAGACCACTCTTCTAGCATGTGTCCATTACAAGCTGCTGTTTGAAGCAAGGCATGGCACCTTTAAGCCAGGGTTCCATCTTGCCTGGCAATTACTATTGGCTGAAAAGTTAATGTTGCTCAGTCATGTCTGACTCTTTGCGACCCCATGACTATAGGCTGCCAGGCTCCTCTGTCCATGGAATTCTCCAGGCAAGGGTAGTCATTCTCTACTCCAGGGGATCTTCCCAACCCAGGGATTGAACCCAGGTCTCCCACATTGCAGGCAACTTCTTTACCATCTGAGCCACCAGGGAAGCCCAAGAATCCTGGAGTGGGTAGTCTATTTCTTCTCCAGCAGATCTTCCTGACCCAGAAATCAGATGGGGGTCTCCTGCATTGCAGGTGGGTTCTTTACCAACTGAGCTATACTATTGGCTACTAGGACATAATCAAGCATGGAAATCTGATCTGGCATGGGTATGAGAAAAAGAATTGATTTGTGACAGCTCTTCCTAGTAATTGTCATTCATAGTTATGACATCCAGAAAAACAGGGGTGTGTGTGTGTGTGTGTGTGTGTGTGTGTGTGTGTGTGTGTGTGTGTGCGTACGTGCACACAGGCACATAATCACTAACTGTACATCATAAAAGTCTACTAACCAGTGGATCCCAAAGAAGATAGCTGCTGTTGCTGCTGCTAAGTCGCTTCAGTCATGTCCGACTCTGTGTGACCCCAGAGACGGCAGCCCACCAGGCTCCCCCGTCCCTGGGATTCTCCAGGCAAGAACACTGGAGTGGGTTGCCATTTCCTTCTCCAATGCATGAAAATGAAAAGTGAAAGTGAAGTCGCTCAGTCGTGTACGACTCTTAGTGACCCCATGGACTGTAGCCCACCAGGCTCCTCCATCCATGGGATTTTCCAGGTAAGAGTACTGGAGTGGGGTGCCCTTGCCTTCTCCGAAAGAAGATAGCAGTGGCCTCTTAATTGTAAACAGAGCCTGAGGACTCCAACCTAGAAGCTGGAACCAGAAGATCTTGGTACAGGCTGGAGTGCTTACTGTGAGGTGGGAGGTGCTCCAGACTGTGATGTTGAAAGGAGGAGACCAAGAGGAAGCAGATAATCAAAGCCAGCCCCTTATCAGGAGGCTGAAGTCAGGAAGAGAACCAGGGACAAGGTAGGAAGCAACTGCAAGCTGAGCAATCGGCAGACAGAGGGAATTCTGAAACTGAAGGAAGCCCAATCAAAAACCTCTCCCAGCCTCTGACTTGGGAGGCCTGGTTTCCCAGGGGGATCCCTGCCCCAGTCCAAGCTCTATAACATGGCTCTGGGCCCCCCACATCAGGCCTCGGGGTTCAGCCTTCTCCATCAGCAGAGGCCTGCCTCCCTCCACCACATCCAGTGCTCTATGTCCAAGTCCTTCCCACCTAATGGCTCAAATGCAGCAACTTTCTCACCCCAGAAAGAAGCTACTACATTCCTCCTAATCCCATTGGTACAAAGATTTTCATTTTTGCTACCAAGTCCACCAAAGCCAAAGGCCCTCAACGAGGTAATACATTCACCTCACCTGGTGAACTTTTATAAAATATTGATGATTTCACTCCCATGGAGCCTGATTTTTGTTGATCTTGGGGGGATCCTGTATGTGGAGTGGCCCAGGAGACCCCAATGTACAGCCAGGTCTCAGAATGACTGACTTCAACCCTTCCTCCGCCAGTGGAATCTCAGCCACAGAAGACACTCTACCCACATGTTCTACCCGATGCTTCCCACAGGTTTTTCTCTCTTACACTTAGAACAAACACTGAGGCTTTACCGCCCCTCTCCCCTACGGGTCTGAGGACACCAAGCACACTCCTGCCTCAGTGCCTCTGCCCTTGCTGTTTCCTCTGCCTGAAAAGCCCTTCTACCACAATCCCTTGGCTTGCCCCCACATTTCATTCAGTGGGAGCTGAAATGTCACTTCCTCAAGCTGGCCTGCCCTGAGTTCCTGGATAAATGCACAGCTCCTATGTCTTTCTATTCCTTCCCTTACTTATTGTTATTCATGGCAATGAATAACTTCTCTCTGCCTGATAATGTTTAAGTTCTTATTTAATTATGTTTTTATCACTTTATTACCCAGCAAAATGGAAGCCAGCTATGGACAGAGATATTTTCTTCTTCATTGTGGAATCCTCAAGCTTAGGGCAGCTCCTAAGCTGCCCTAAGTGGAGCATCCATTAGATGATTGTCTAATAGCAAATGGATTTTAACAGATGAGGAAACTGATGCCCAGAAGGAGGAAGTGACTTATAGAAGTCAAGGAAGCTGCCAAACATTCTACAACATACAGGACGCTCTTCCCTAACAAAGCCATGATGTCAGTGGTGCCGAGGTGAGCGACACTGGACCTAAGTTGGAGGCGGGTGGTGAGGTTGGGAGTGGGGAGGAAGCCTTAGAGCTGGGCATGGAATGAGAGCTTATTTGCACGTGGGGACAATGAGCCTGTGCCCAGGTCCACCACCTCCCAGCCTGTGACCACTCTAAGTTCATGCCTTCATTTTGAGCCTAGCACCCACCCCTCAGCTTTGCCAACCAAAATCACCTCCAGACATTAGCAAATTTCCCAAGGGGACAAAAATGCCCTGGTTGAGAACTGCTGGGGATCTACCCTCTCCTTCCTGGGATCTTCAGCCCCACCCTGTTGCACCCTTCTCAGAGGTCTGAGTTCCATCTCAAGGTCAAGGGCGCTCCTGAATGCACACAGCTTCTCTCCTGCTAAGCAGTGGGCTCTTCATCCACCATCTTCCCCACTCCCTGTGCTCACTCCTTCATTATACAGAGCCTGTTCCTCACACAGGGACCAGGTGCCTCCAGGGGAACCAGTTTCTAAGGCACTTGGCAACCTTCAAAGGAGAAATAACTTAACATGGGGCCAAACAGAAATAAATCAAAAGTCTAGAGATTCTGCCTATCACTGGCTGCCATATAGGTGTGATGATATTAAGCCATTATGCAGAATGATTTGCAAATAACACTAATACAGTTCTAACATTACAGGGAAAGTGTTAGTCACTCAGTACTGTCCGACCCTTTGCTACCCCATGGACTGTAGCCCTCCAGGTTCCTCTGTCCATGGGATTCTCCAGGCAAGAATACTGGAGTGGGGTAACATTCCTTTCTTCAGGGGAATCTTCCCCACCCGGGGATTGAACCCAAGCATCCTGCATTGCAGGCAGATTCTTTATGTCTGAAACACCAAGGAAGCCCCAGATATTACAGGAGGTCTTGCAAAATAAAAGGCCAACTACTCTATTAATCACTGCAGAACATTTGAATGAAAGCTGGGAAAAGAAAGAAGCACAGAGGGCAGAAAACCAAGAGATTTGATTGTCAGTTCAGACAACAGTCCCTGAGGGGCACTCGAGAGGGCTTGGGATGACATTATTTCTCATTTAAAGTTGTTGCTATCTGTTCTTTCAAAGTGAAAAACAACCATTTTTTTGTTTGATTTGGCTATCTTTCTGGTTTAAGATTCAGCACATCACCCAGCTTGGCGGATTTCAATGAAATATTTTCCCCAAATGACCTACAGTTTCATTTTCTAATACACTGCCACCCACCCACAGCATAGAAGCCGACAATTGATATTCTGTAATTTTCAGCAAGTAACTGAAGCTTTCCTGTGTGCTTCAGTACTACTGCTGCTTGTTTCAGGTAAAAATAAAGAAAGTGGTTATTATGCTGCTGGAAAAGTCAGTTGTAGCTCTATGATGATATCACTCTAAATTGTAGAAAGATTAGGGATGCATGGCTGGATTGAGCAAGTACAGGTCAGCAATTTCATGTTAAATTGCTTATTGCAAGGTGGGGCTGGAAGATACCGCAGAGCAAATTCAATTTACCTTGAACATAATTAGTGAGATGCAAAGACCTGGAGACGGAAGATTTCTTGGAAATTAATTATTGCTGTTGACATCTAGCCAGTCTCTTTCAGCGGCAAGAACAGTCTGCAGCTAGAGATGTCATCTCCTTGAGCACTGCTGAAAGGATCTGTTGGATTCTGATCTGAAATCAGGAGACGCTATAGCATGATAGTGCTGGACAAGGAGCTGAATAGTCAGAAGGTCAGATGAGCTTCAAAATGCACACTGGCGAGGAAAATGGGAAGCAACATCTAAACGGATCTAGGGGTCTGAGCCTCATCTAGTAACCCAGGTAACTGTCCATTCCTTTGTGCGGTAAGGAGAGATGAATGTCTTCTTCATGGCCCTCAGCCAGCACACCCTCAGTCACTGAAGGCAGACAAATCGAACAGAGTGACACATCCCGTTTCTAGCATGCGGTTCCCAGCACCCTCACTTGGAAGCATTCAGGCTCTAAGGCAGAAATTGTGAAGTCAATTAAAACCCTCAGCAATGACTGGCAAGGAAACCTGAACAAAATAAATGGGCTGGAAGTCTAAGCCCCCCAAAGGGAATGAGCCTCACGTCTCACAAGGGGAGGGGTGAGAGGTAAGGGCAGATTACATCATGGCACCGAGGTAGCCTTTGTCCTTTCAATCTGCTTCCTTCATCCACACTGAGGATGCCAACGGTAAGAACAGGTTCTACCAGTCCTGCAGGATGGAGGGGGATGGCGAGTTGAGGAAGGAAAATTCAGCGAAAACAGCCACTGGAGGCTGCTCTGCCCTCAAAACACCAACTAACCAGAGGTGTTACTGGTTTGTGTGACCTTTCCGTAGAAACAGCCAAAGCAGTCAACATTTGGATGGCAGTGGGAGGCCCCGCCCCCCAACAGTGTTACTGCTTTTGTGGCTGCAGCTGTGGTGAGAGATGACTCACTCAGGCTGCAGACAAAGCTGAACTCACAGGATAAGCAGGGAGTCAGGGGAGACAACAGAGAAGACAGATCTGTCAGTACGTTTTCTTCTCTAATAGGTTGAGGCTCAGGTACAGACACTCAGCCAAAGGGGGCGCGACCCATGCTTTCCAGTATGAACGTTAGGAAAAGACATCTCCTTCCTCCAGGGCACACAGCCCAGTGAGCAGATGGTAGGCTGAATTTTAGGGTGCAATCACTAAGCCAACATACATATACCCCATTGTTGTTGTTGCTGTTGTTCAGTTGCTAAGTCATGTCTGACTCTGCAACTCCACGGACTTTTCTGTCCTCCGTTATCTTCCAGAGTTTGCTCAAATTCATGTCCACTGAGTCGGTGATGCTATCATATACCTTGAAACCTTCTATATCAGTCATGTTCCAACAGGAAAGAGTTGGCACATTCAAATTAGGGTACTTTGTGGAGAGTTTAATAAAGAGACATCCCTTAAGGCGAGGGCAGGGTGTAGGAAAGGAACCACGACGGACAGGACAGAGCTCCTAGTGTTAGGGGAAGCACACTGACGGAAGCCGCCCACCCTGGCCAGGCACCATAGTAACCGTTTGCATGAGTTGTTTTACGACAGAAGGTCCTGGTAATGAACACAGAACTAATAAGCCTCCACCAACCGCAAGAGTTCAGGAAATGTCAAAAGAAGACACAACATGTCCAACTACCTCCCAGAACCCTCTCTTGCATCCATCTTGGCTGAACAAGGCGTGCACCACCAGAAGGACTCTGAGTCAGAATGATTGGCTAAAGACCACCCAGAAACTAATCCCATCACCATAAAACCCAAGACTGCCATGTGGCAGAGCTGTTCTCCTGGGTTCCCTTACCCTACTGCTCTCCACCCAGGTGCCCTTTCCCAATAAAATCTCTTGCTTTGTCAGCACATGTGTCTCCTCAGACAATTCATTTCTGAGTCTTAGACAAGAGCCCAGTTTCAGGCCCTGGAAGGGGTCCTCCTTCCTGCAACACTAGGCTCAAGGGATGAGGGTCAGGGGACCACTAGGACCTGGATCAGGTGAAAGGTTTCCTGGCAGGTGCTGCGATCCCTGGAAAGTAGTCTGCCAGAGACAATCCCACTTGGAGGACACCCAGGAAGTAAATACCCCAACCTCACTCTGCTCCAACCCTCCAGACTCTTTCTGGGTTCCCTTGTTGGCTGAAATCACCTGGAAAGCCACAGGTGAAGGGAGCCCATGGATGCGGGCAGCCTCCCAGGCAGAGAAGCAGGTAGATGATGAGAGTCGGTCTAGGGGTGCACACGGGAAGGATCCACCATCCAAGGCAGGGCCACCCCAATCATTTATTCATCTTTCAAATGAGTATTCAGAGACATCGCCTAGGCAATGCACCAGGTTCACAATGATGTGTCTATATTGAATCCCTATCTTAACAAGGGCTTCCCTGGTAGCTTAGCTGGTAAAGAATCCACCCGCAATGCAGAAGGCCATGGTTCAATTCCTGGGTTGGGAAGATCCGCTGGAGAAGGGATAGGCTACCCACTCCAGTATTCTTGGGCTTCCCTGATAGATCAGATGGGAAAGACTCCACCTGCAGTGTGGAAGACCTCGGTTTGATCCTTGGGTTGGGAAGATTCCCTGGAGGAGAGCATGGCAACCCACTCCAGTATTCTAGCCTGAAGAATCCCCATGGACAGAGGAACCTGGTGGGCTACAGTCCATGGGGTCACAAAGAGTTGGACATGACTGAGCGACAAAGCACAACCTCAAGAAGATTTTTTTCTAGTAGGGGAGATGGGTTTTCATTGTCATTTGTTGGGGGATTTTGTTTGTTTTGCCTGTGAATCATAAATCTCTTCCAAAGAATAGATGCAACAATTTTGGGGAATCAGAATTCATTTCTATTTCCAACCATGTGACTTAAGCTTCCATGCTGATTAGAGGGACTGATGGTATCATGAAGACTTCTGACAGCTTGCAGTTTATAAGTCTGTCTGCTTGGTAAGATATTAACCAGGAAAATATTAAAGTTTGCAAATTCACTAACAGACCCAGAGGGACAATGTGATGATACAATTTTTGATATGTTTTTTAAAAAGACGTGAAAAGGCTGCTAAGTCATGTCCGACTCTGTGCGACCCCATAGACGGCAGCCCACCAGGCTCCCCTATCCCTGGGATCCTCCAGGCAAGAACACTGGAGTGGATTGCCATTTCCTTCTCCAATGCATGAAAGTGAAAAGTGAAAGTGAAGTCACTCAGTTGTGTCTGACTCTTAGTGAGCCCATGGACCGCAGCCTACCAGGCCCCTCCATCCATGGGATTTTCCAGGCAAGAGTACTGGAGTGCATTGCCATTGCCTTCTCCGGAAAGGCTGCTGCTGCTGCTGCTAAGTCACTTCAGTCGTGTTCGACTCTGTGTGACCCCATAGACAGCAGCCCACCAGGCTCCTCCATCCCTGGGATTCTCCAAGCAAGAACACTGGAGTGGGTTGCCATTTCTTTCTCCAGTGCATGAAAGTGAAAAGTGAGAGGGAAGTTGCTCAGTAGTGTGTGACTCTTCGTGACCCCATGGACTGCAGTTCACCAGGCTCCTCCGTCCATGGGATTTTCCAGGCAAGAGTACTGGAGTGGAGTGCCATCGCCTTCTCCCTCTGGAAAGGCTAACTAACCGCAAAAGGTGGGTGCGCAGAGGAAGCAAGTAGAGTCTTTTTTCTCTTTTCACTGTAAATAGGATAGTATGGATTTGTTTTCTATGGACAGTGCTGATTCACCAATGATTTAAGGGTTACTAATGGGTGTTTTCTTTTCCATGGGGATGGTCTTGATCCCTGTCTCCTGTACAACGTCACGAACCTCATCCCATAGTTCATCAGGCATTCTATCAGATCTAGGCCCTTAAATCTATTTCTCACTTCCACTGTATAATCATAAGGGATTTGATTTAGGTCATACCTGCGTGGTCTAGTGGTTTTCCCTACTTTCTTCAATTTAAGTCTGAATTTGGTAATAAGGAGTTCATGATCTGAGCCACAGTCAGCTCCTGGTCTTGTTTTTGTTGGCTGTATAGAGCTTCTCCATCTTTGGCTACAAAGAATATAATCAATCTGATTTCGGTGTTGACCATCTGGTGATGTCCATGTGTAGAGTCTTCTCCTGTGTTGTTGGAAGAGGGTGTTTGCTATGACCAGTGCATTTTCTTGGCAAAACTCTGTTAGTCTTTGCCCTGCTTCATTCTGCATTCCAAGGCCAAATTTGCCTGTTACTCTAGGTGTTTCTTGACTTCCTACTTTTGCATTCCAGTCCCCTATAATGAAAAGGACATCTTTTTTGGGTGTTAGTTCTAAAAGGTCTTGTAGGTCTTCATAGAACCATTCAACTTCAGCTTTTTCAGCGTTACTGGTTGGGGCATAGACTTGGATTACGGTGATATTGAATGGTTTGCCTTGGAGACGAACAGAGATCATTCTGTCGTTTTTGAGGTTACATCCAAGTACTGCATTTCAGACTCTTTTGTTGACCATGATGGCTACTCCATTTCTTCTGAGGGATTCCTGCCCGCAGTAGTAGATATAATAGTCATCTGAGTTAAATTCACCCATTCCAGTCCATTTTAGTTCGCTGATTCCTAGACTGTCGACGTTCACTTTTGCCATCTCCTGTTTGACCACTTCCAATTTGCCTTGATTCATGGACCTGACATTCCAGGTTCCTATGCAGTATTGCTCTTTATAGCATCAGACCTTGCTTCTATCACCAGTCACATCCACAGCTGGGTATTGTTTTTGCTTTGGCCCCATCCCTTCATTCTTTCTAGAGTTATTTCTCCACTGATTTCCAGTAGCATATTGGGTACCTACTGACCTGGGGAGTTCCTCTTTCAGTATCCTATCATTTTGCCTTTTCATACTGTTCATGGGGTTCTCAAGACAAGAATACTGAAGTGGTTTGCCATTCCCTTCTCCAGTGGACCACATTCTGTTAGACCTCTCCACCATGACCCGCCCATCTTGGGTTGCAGATGGTGACTGCAGCCATGAAATTAAAAGACGTATACTCTTTGGAAGAAAAGTTATGACCAAACTACATAGCATATTCAAAAGCAGAGACATTACTTTGACGACTAAGGTCCATCTAGTCAAGGCTACGGTTTTTCCAGTAGTCATGTATGGATGTGAGAGTTGGACTGTGAAGAAGGCTGAGCGCTGAAAAATTGATGCTTTTGAACTGTGGTGTTGGAGAAGACTCTTGAGAGTCCCTTGGACTGCAAGGAGATCCAACCAGTCCATTCTGAAGATCAGCTCTGGGATTTCTTTGGAAGGAATGATGCTAAAGCTGAAACTCTAGTACTTTGGCCACCTCATGCGAAGAGTTGACTCATTGGAAAAGGCTCTGATGCTGGGAGGGATTGGGGGCAGGAGGAGAAGGGGATGACAGAGGATGAGATGGCTGGATGGCATCACTGACTCGATGGAAGTGAATCTGAGTGAACTCCAGGAGTTGGCGATGGACAGGGAGGCCTGGTGTGCTGTGATTCATGGGGTCACAAAGAGTCAGACATGACTGAGTGACTGAAATGAACTGAAATGAACTGAACTGAACTGAAGTGAATGGGTGTTTTCACTTCTCATTTGCAAATGGAATATGTTAAGAAATTACTCAGCCACTCCGTGTGTTTTTGATTGAAACCTACCTCTCTGCATGGACAATCAGAATTTGTTTTCACTGCAGGCAGGGGCTGGTTGACCTTTTCAGCTTCAGAGGGCCTGAAATGTGGTTGGCACAGTCACCCTTTTCACAACAATAAGCCATGAAATCTGCCTAAAGACTAACCAAATAGTCTGACTTTTCTCAGAACTCATTGCTTTAGAATTCTCTTCCCTCCTCTTCTCTCTCCCTCCCCTCCCGTCCTCCTCATCTTTCCTCTCTCTCTTTCTTCATGCCCCCCTCTTCCAAGCTCCTTTAAGGACACAAAATGCAGCAGGAGATGACACATTTGTGAGCCCAATGTCTACCTCCAGTTTGAAAATATGAAACAAACCATATTTGCTGGAAAAAACATATTAGCCCCAATGTGACAGGCAAAGAGTTCTCATACTCAAACGCTAGTAAAAATGAATAAAAATCTGACTCTGATAAGTAAACAAAGGGCACAACCAGACAATGCATTCAGAAATCACAGCTACTGAACAAATACAGAGGGCAGGATGTTCAGCTTCATTTACTTGTTCATTCATTCACCCATTTGTTAAATAAGTATTTACTACACACCCACTGTGTGCCAAGCACTACACAAGCTTCTGGACACCTATAGATAAATAAAACAGACTTTATCCTCAGGGTTCCTCTTCAAGAGAGACCTAAAAACAAGAACCATGGAGCAGATTGTTTTGTTTAGGGAACTATAAGCGTTAAGAAGCTAAAATGCTTAAGGTAGAAATGGTAAAGATGTCCAGAGGAGAACTCAGCAGCCATTAAAGAAGTGAGAGCTCAAACAAGTGCCATTTTCAATGAGAAAATAGCAAATATTTTTAACAATGATACTTAATGTTATAAAGCAAGAGTGAATCAAGATGACCTTAACCATGGTTCTTTAATTCTATTTCTGGAGTTCCATATTAAGGGCATAATCTATCAGGAAAGCTATATGCCATAAGAAATTTATGTATCATATAAAATATTGCTAGATACAGTAGTAAAAATTGTAATAATCCAAAATACCCAGCAACCACAGAAACATTCAGTGAGTTATAATATATCCAGTTGTCTGACTATTCTGCATTCATTAGAAATGCTTCAAACATATTAACCGCAAAACTGAAAATTATGTAAACACTAAATAACAATTACTTGAAAATATGCACAGAAAAAAAACCTCTGGGAAACAATGTGTTTAACAGGGATTAAGTTTCTTTTTCCTAGGTCCTCCCAATTTTTCAATAGAATGAAAAGCCCAACTGGCATAGAATGAAAAGTTAAAGAAAGCAAAATGTTACCCATGTCAAGCAGCTCTCTATTAGTTGGAATTCAAACAACAGAAAAAGCAGGGCATCCTGAGTCCTGGATGGTGGGCTTGTCTCACTACTCAGAGTCATCTTGAACAAGCCCTTTACCTCTCTCATTCTGCCTTTGGAAAGTAAGAGAGATGCACTGAATTATCTTCAGAGCTCTTGCTGCCCCTAAAATCTATGAATCTTGACATCCTAGAAGGCAGAGTACATGCCTCAACTCTCACTGAAATCACTAACAGGCATAGAGACACTTCACATAAATCAGGTACAAAACACGGGAAGAGAAGAGACAGAATCAGAAAATAATGCCTGTTGGGCTCATCAGACATTTCTCAGAAAAGATTAAACAGTGTCTTTTCCCCCACTGAATTCATTATGTCCTCTGGTTCTTGTCTTTATGGAAGAGGACGCTTTATCAATTACTTAACACATGTCAGTTTACTGTTATTTAGCTTTGCTTGTGAAGACGATGCCTTTTTTGTAGGCTTCGGGTTTCCTCTGGCCAACGCAAAACCATCTCTCTAATCGATAGGGTCTCTTGTGTTTTTTATGGTCACTCAGTGCAGCATAGCCTGAGCCTCTGCAGACGCAGCATCTCAAACCGGAGATGATGCTGGATAACGCAATCTACATCATTTTTTCAGGCTGGGGTAAAGTACAGCACTAGTCAGATATTTCTTAGCACATTTGTGCTTCAGGCCAGGAAACACAGTCAATTTCTTTTTCTAATCAGAGAGGTTTTAAACATTGAATCAGTCTTTTCTTAGGAGTCACAGTGAAGTCAGCTCATGGACTGAATGAAGGCTAATGGATTCACTTGATCAGAGGAAGTTATCAGTGGTTGGTGAAATGAAAACTGAAATATCTTTCATTTCATGGGGGGAATGTGGGTGAATAAATTCCCTCATTTGTAAAATGAGAGGCTTGGACTTTATACTTCCAGAGGTCCCTTCTGGCTCCTTACTTTAAAATCTCGCTCTGAGGCATCTGAGCTGTGAAGCGCTGACCCACAAGCTATTAGAAGCTGCAGAGGTAAGAGCTTGTGGTTTTCTGGCTCTCAGGGAAGACCCTCAATAGCTTCTTGCACCCATGAAAAGAGAAAACCAAATGGCAAATAATACAGCAACTGTGCAGAGCTTCCAACGTCCAGCTGCTCAAAGTGACAGCCCACACAGTCACTGAGCGTGAACAACTTAACCCACACTATCCTCCTCTTTTTCATAGGAGGCCTCCCAGGGTTCAGAGCATACCAGGGTTAAGAGAGAGAGGCAGGGGGCTTCCCTGGTGGCTCACAGGTTAAGAATCCAGCTGCCAATGCAGGAGACATGGGTTCGATCCAGGAAGATCCCACATGGCTCGGAGCAACAAAGTTCATGTGCCACAATTGTTGAGCTTGTGCTCTAGAGCAAGGGAAACACAACTGCTAAAGCCTGAGTGCCCTAGAGCTCCACAACAGGAAAAGCCACGGTAATGAGAAGCCTATATCGGCAACTAAGAGTAGACCCCACTCACCACAACTAGAGAAAAGCTTGAGCAGCAATGAAGACTCAGCATAGCAGAAATAAATAAATACTTTTTAACAGAGAGAGATGTAGGAAAGAAACTAAGAGATCTGAAAGGAAAAAACATCTCTGGATGATTTCCCAATCATGGAGGGTGGGGTCAGGTGATAATGAGTACATGATGACTTCTCAGAGAACTTGAGGTCCCACCACGTGGGGATTTACTTCTGGTCATGACTGGGCATCTTTGGGCAGGTCACAGGTTTAGTCCTGGGCTCCTTTCTCTTCCATAACTACACACTCTCCTTCAGAGTCTCAGCCAGTCTTCAGGTGTCAAATATCATCAGGTTGCTAACAACTCCGAAATTGATCCCAGACTCATGTATCTTACTGTCTGGCTGACAGCTCCACTTTGATGCCTTGTAAGTGAAAGTGAAGTTGCTCAGTCATGTCCGACTCTGCGACCCCATGGACTGCAGCCCACCAGGCTCCTCCATCCATTGGATTCTCCCAGCAAGAATACTGGAGTGGGTTGCCATTTCCTTCTCCAGGGCATCTTCCCGACCCAGGGATCAAACCCAGGTCCCCTGCATTGCAGGCAGACGCTTTAACCTCTGAACCACCAGGGAAGCTGATGCCTCATAAGGCACCTCCAACTTCAAGATCCAAAGAGAACTCCTGATTGTCTGCCTTCCACTTCTGAGTTTGGGGACCCCCCTGGAATCTCCAGAGTCATTACGGATATCTTCCTTTTTCCTCATCCTCATAGCCATTTCAGCTGTCAGCTTTGTGTCTGATGGAGACCCACCATCAGTGCCCACCATCACTGTCGCCACTCAGGTGCCAGCCACGGTCATCTCTCATGGGGGCGACACCAACCATCTCTTAATTACTCCCTTGACTGCCACTCTTTCCCACCCTCCAGTCTATTTTCCATGCAGGAGCCAAAAGTTCTTTTTAAAATATGGTCTGTATTATTCTATGAACCTGCTAAGTTTCATCCAGCTTCCCATCCATTTATAATGAAATCCAGTTTCATACTGTGGTGTTCTGGACTGTGCACCATGGGACCCTTACCTGCCTCTCCACCTCACCCAGGCCCACGTTTCCTTTTGCCCAACGCACTGCACTCCCACTGGCCATGTCGATCTGGCAGCTTTGACCACACCTTAGAGCCTCTGCCCCACTGTTCCTCCTTTCCCCTACTCTTTGTGTAGCTGACACGTTCTTCTCCAAGTTTCAGTGTTGATATGACTTAGAGAGACCTCTGATCACCTGTCTAAAGGATGCCCACCTTCATTTCTATCTGTGATTGCGCCCTGTTTCTTTCTCAGCGTTTATTGAAACTTGCAATCATTTTATTATTTAGTTAGTTACGGTTCTACACCTCATCTAGACAGTAAACATTAAGGGAGCAGAGGTTATCTTCTTCCCTATGTTTTTCACACCCAGCATATGATAGGTGCTCAATAAATATTTATTGATAAGTTAATGAATTAAAGAAGGCCATTAGTGATTCACACTTGCCGGCTAGTTGTTAGGAAATCAATCTAATTAATCTAATCTGATTAGAGGCACACAATTTTTTCTCCCTCCATCTCTGTACAAGCAGAGATCCAGATGCAGAAAAGGGGAAAAAATGCAGCCTCATTTCCTGAAACTAACTCTTAAAGGAATAGAAATGTCAGTTCCTTTTTAGGAGGGCATCTCAATAGTTTCCTTTTCCATCACTTCTCCCCTAAAACATTCTGACTTCATAGGATATAGAATATGATCATTATAATTTATGTGAGCTGCTCTCCATTTTATAGTCAATTACACTGCAGCTCATAACATTTATATATATCATTAATATGTGTCAGATTGACTTTCCCGTAAGCTTTATTTAATTATAGCTCAGATAATACAGTTGTCCGTTTTTTAATTAGAGGAAACAACACATCAACTGGATAGATTATAATCCAACCATGCAAAATTATATGTAAACAAATAGCACTATAGTAACAAATGGCAATGTTTATGATTCACTGTAAGAGACAAAAGCAGAATACATAATTGCTCTGATAGTAATTAAAACTATGTGCACAAATGAACAAGTACTGTAGGGAACAAGGAGGAACATCTTGGTTTTCTAGCATAGTGAATTTGTGCACAATTCTTTTAAAAAATTATTATTTCTTGGTCCAATATTAATTGTATTATAAAGTCAGAGAAACACCAAATATAAACGTGATTGCTGGTGGGTAGCTGTAGTTACAGAACTGACTAGAAACACATGAGGTCTATCTGAAAAAAGTCTTGCTGTGACTATTCCTGCTTATTTGAACTGCCGAAAAACCATGCCCTTCTGTTTAATGCCTGTGGCTTTAGTGCCTGATTAAATCCTTCACTCAAATATTTGTATCAGGAAACAGCAGCAAGAATGAGCCTGTGTAAAACTATACATCCTATTCATGCTCCATGCGGCTATCGTATGAAAGTGTGTGGGTTAATCAGGGAGGAAGCAAGCAGGACAACACATTTAAAATAAATGCAACGAAAGGAGTTACAGAGAATGAGGTGGATTAGTATGTCCTATATGGAACCACTCCCAAGAGACACCATTAAATTTATTCTCTTTAAAAAGTAAAAGAGAATGCATTATGTTATGATTTGTTAAAAACAAACTAAAACAGAAAAGAAAATTAGAGAGGAGGACATATATTTATAGAGAGCTTCATAAAGTATATGTTTGTATAAATAGGTATGTTATATACCTGTAATATGAGTATGTAGGTCCTACACAGACAGCAAGGTTTTTTAGTAAAGGTAACTGGGAAGATAGATAAACCCTACATTGGTAATGATAGCTGCCTCCAGAAAAGAGAACGAGAGACTGAGGCGTGAGTGAGGTGTGTGTGTGTGTGTGTGTGTGTGTGTATGTGTGTGTATGTGTGTGTGTGTGTGTTCAGTCATGTCCAAATCTTTGTGACCCCATGGACTATAGCCCACCAGGCTCCTCTGTGCGTGGGGTTCTCCAGGCAAGAATACTGGAATGGGTTGCCATTTCCTTCTCCAGAGGACCTTCCCAACCCAGGGATTGAAACTGCATCTCCTGCTTGGCAGGTGGATTCTTTATCACTGAGCCACCTAGAAAGCCCCCAAGTATTTTTCACTATACAGTCCTTCCCAGCTGTTTAAAATATTTACCATGGACACATACTCGCTATTCAAGCAGATGATCTAGTCTCTGCTAATGAAAGTAGAAAGTTGATGGCCAACAAACCAAAATAACTGCATATGAAATAAATTATGTTAAAGATTTCATGAATAAATTTTACTAAATACATAATAAAAAATAAAGTAACTGCAGGTGGTATTATTAAGTGCCATCGAAATCGTGTGCTGGGCATTTTGTGAGGCACACTGTGGCAGAGATGCACCAGAGAAACTCAAGATGTCACTATCCATATGAGCCTGCTCGGACTGCCATAACAAAATATCACCGAGTGGCTCAACCAACAGATTTTCTCACAGCTCTGGAGTCTGGAAGACCAAGATGCCAGCAGATTTGGTTTCTTTTGAGGCCTCTTTCCTTGATTTGCAGATGGCTGCCTTCTTGTCATGGTTTTTTCCTTCTGAGTGTTCATCCCTGGTGTCCCTTTATAGGAGCCAATCTCTTTTTATAAAGACACAGTCAGATTGGATAACAACCCACCCCAACAGCCTCGTTTTAATTTTATTGCTCTTGTTAAAGGCCCTCTTTCCAAATACAGTGACATTTTGAAGGCTTCAGCATATGGATTTGGGGGAATACAACTGAGTCCACAGAGTTCCCCTGGTGGCTCAGTGACAAAGAATCCAGCTGCCACAGGAGACGCAAGAGACTTGGGTTCAATCCCTGGGTGGGAAGATCCCTGGAGAAGGAAATGTCAACCCACTCCAGTATATTTGCCTGGGAAATGCCATGGACAGAGCCTGGCGGGCTACCGTCCATGGGGTCATAAAGAGTCAGACATGACTTAGTGACTAAACAACGACAATTGAGTCCACAGCACTGTCCTTGAGGAGTTTTCAATTGAGTCAGGGAGCTAAGCCATATATGCTTGAAATAATGTTAAGGGTAGCAAACAATTAAATATCAAAGTGAGTAATAACCTAGAAGCTAAGCGGTATGATTTTCTAAAGATTCCCAGACACAAACTCTTTATTTAAAAAACTGGGTATCAGAATATAGGAGGAGGAAAACAGTCCTTGTCACAGGCACTGTGTACAAGGCAAGGGTCTGCCTACACTGAGTTTGCGGAAACAATTAGTTCACTAGATTATAATATGGGAGGCATGTTATCAGAGCAGCTCACTAATTCAACCATTTTAGTGGAAAAATATTACCCTCATGGTATTTGAAATAAGGAAGAGAAAATTAGATCGTTGGAATGCTTTCTTTGTTACCAGTTATTTTATGACAAGAACAAGAGAGTAAACTCATACACATACAAACATTAGATTTCCTCCATTCAGGAGGGAGCCTTATAAGTCACCCCTGTTAGTCAATTCAGGTAGCAAATACTGAAGTCTGTGCCCCCACGAGGTGCTCAGGCCATTTCAGGGCTTGTGAACGAGCAGAGAAGGGAACCACCAAGTCTTCCCTGAAGTGCTCAATCCAGCCAACTGGGGCTTTCCATTGGTTAAATGCTCAACTATTATATTAACACTCTGACTCATCTTCTTCCTTTGCTTCCTCTTACTCAATTTCTCCCTTCTTTCTTTCCTCATTTTGGTCTCATTTTGTGCACTTTTATATACGTAAAAGAGCACATGGTCCAGAACCACACCACAGCAACTTGGTCCCTCACTTTCCAGATCCACGCAGTATGATGGTGAAGCCATTATATGACCCACTATATACAAGGGCTCCTAAAGATATTCTGCTCAACTTACTCCACAGATATTTTGAGGATTTGATTAGGCAATGTGTGTAAAAGCATTGTAAGAGCAGTGAGGCCCTCTTCAAATGTTGGCTATTACTACAGTGGAGAATTAAACAAAATGAAGAATTGAAACAAAAGCCAGGTTCATTGGACTGGTCAACTGACCAGTCCGTTATAGCCATTGGGTATCTTGAGAGTATCAGAGCCAATAAGATGCTTTTGTTCCCCCAAATGGTGACTTGCAATGAGGGAAAGCTTCACTGGTCAATATAGCAGGAGAAAATATACATATGGTGGAATAAGGGGAATTTTGTTGTCCTCTTGCTTTTTGTAAATCACTTAAATATCAATGTTGACCCTTAGGTATTCTACAAAATGCGTTTTTTTGAATGCATATCAAAAGAATATATCATGAAACAGAGCAAACTGATATTTTTGGTTCTCTGAATTCCAGGAATGCAGAAAGAGACCTAAGAAATGTAAGTGCATATCAGTTCCTCGAAATGATACAACACTTGGGGCAGACAGATTACATAGGGACTCAAACACACTTCAAAAGCAAAACAAATGATGGCTGGCGTCCTGCGGCTGACTACACAGCTCTCCTTTCCATGATCACAGGCTACCAGCTGACTCATTCTGCCCTACTCTCTCCTACGCAGCCACACCTGCTCCTGGACGCTGGCCCCTGTGACAGATGCCAGAGCAGGTGACTCTTCTGAGCGATTCTCCAGGCCACTGATCCAGGCTGGGTTTACCCTGAAACACAGAAACCTAGGGGGAAAATTGAACAAAGGGAAGCAGGGGTTTCCAAATCCATTTTCTCAGTTTAATTCTCTGGAGGAGAAATGTCATAGGTGTATTTAGAAAAAAAAAAAAAAAGGCAGAAATGTCAGACCCCTTTTGGGGTTAGCTGAGCTCTGTACACCGGTTGGTTGGTTTGTTTCTCCCTGCTCACCTGACTTAACCTGGCAATCTAAGGTGCAAGATTTCACTCTGCCTGAATGGACAGCCTGATTTTCATTAGATCACCTATTTGTGTTGAATGAGAGGCGCTTGGAGCATTCCCCTTCCTACAGGGAAGTGCCTTCATCCAGATGATGGATTTCCCAGGTACTTGAAGGGCAGGGAGAAAGCTGGGAAAGGAGTGCAGGCCCATCACTCTGTCCACCAGATCACAATAGCTTCACTAAGCCAAGCCAGAGAGAATATCTGGAAAGCACTTGGGCAACACAACTCCTTGCTGTCACCCTGTTCTTCGCTCCCCTGCTTTCGGTTCAGTTCAGTTGCTCAGTCATGTCCAACTCTTTGTGACCCCATGGACCGCAGCATGCCAGGTCTGCCTGTCCATCACCAACTCCCAGAGCTTGCTCAAACTCATGTCTGTCGAGCTGGTAATGCAATCCAACCATCTCATCCTCTGTCATCCCCGTCTTCTCCTGCCTTCAATCTTTCCCAGCATCAGGGTCTTTTCAAATTAGTCAGCTCTTCACCTCAGGTGGCCAAAGTATTGGTGTTTCAGCTTCAACATCAGTCCTACCAATGAGCACTCAGGACTGATCTCCTTTAGGATGGACTGGTTGGATCTCCTTGCAGTCCAAGGGACTCTCAAGAGTCTTCTCCAACACCACAGTTCAAAAGCATCAATTCTTCAGTGCTCAGCTTTATTTATAGTCCAACTCTCACATCCACACATGACCACTGGAAAACCCATAGCCTTGACTAGATGAACCTTTGTTGGTAAAGTAATGTCTCTGCTTATTAATATGCTGTCTAGGTTGGTCATAACTTTCCTTCCAAGGAGTAAGTGTCTTTTAATTTCATGGCTGCAATCACCATCTGCAGTGATTTTGGAGCCCCCCAAAATAAAGTCAGCTGCTGTTTCCACTGTTTCCCTATCTATTTGCCATGGAGTGATGGGACCGGATGCCATGGTCTTAGTTTTCTGAATGTTGAGCTTTAAGCCAACTTTTTCACTCTCCTCTGTAACTTTCATCTTTAGTCCTTCCAAGAAGGGGTAGGCTGACGGGAAACCGAGGGAAGCTGGCCAGAAACTGAGGAACCAGATCTGCTATGTGGAAGCATTTTATTCACATCTAGGCAGGGCTCCTCTGGGGATGGCTGCGCTCTCCTGACACTTTCTCAGGCTTCCACTAGACAAACTCATAGATAGAGGTGGGAAGAGGGAAGAGAAAGAGAAGCCACCTTCTCTGAGACAGATGTTTACGCTTCCGTGTTTTCTGCAGTGGGGTTTACTGTGCTATGAAGGAAAGGACGTGACCCCTGGGTGTCAGACAGGCCTGAGTTCAAATCCTGTTTCAGTCACTGTATTAATCAGCTTAGGCTCAATTATGTTGCAGTAACAAAACAAATCTAGAATCTTGGTGGCTGCAATAACAGAGGTTTACTTCTCACTCCGTCTACACATCCACTATAGGTCAGCCTAAGTTTTCGTCTCAAGACTCAGGCTAAAGGAGCAACTTTATCTGTAGATTCAACCCTTGGCCATTCATCTCTGTCACCATGGAAGATTACATAACCCCAGAACAGATACTTGTTGACTTGGTATCAAAGCAACCTTAAAAAGAGCTCCATGCACCTTTTCATGTGGTTCTTACAGGTTCAGTGGCTGAGGCCCTGTCCTGATTTGCCGCCATGTACCAGTTTCTTCTAAAGCCTGCCTTGCTACCACACTGGTCCCCATCTTCTGGAAACCAGAGTCCTCCTTCTGACCTCCAGCCTGGGAGCTCCTGTCTTCCAACCCTCTTATATAAATTAAACAATGCCACAGTCCTCCCACCTGCCAGGGCATTCATTTTTTGCCTCCCCACATCCTCTCTGATACTCACTATCCACCTGTCTGGTTTACTGCCTCTTGCCAGTTCATTGTACCTTCCAAACTCCCACTGATATCTTAGGGCCATGAAAACACATTCTGACCATCCAGACCCAACCACCCTTCAGTTCTGCAGCAGGTAGTCAAGGGGGCATTTTGTGGAGCACATGTACAGTCAAGTACTGCCACCAAAGCCAGGCCTGACTAATAGTCCATAAATAGTCCCTCCAGGGGTCACCACAGCTGCACCTCCACAAAGTCTCAACATTAGCAGGCCAGAGATGGGGACAAAGGCAACAATGAACAAAAGCAAGGAGTCCACATCTATTACCAATCTCAGGCTTCTAGCCCCTTCAAGGCTTTATGATGATGATAATAAGGAGTCCATTATGAACACATCTTCGTATTTTCAAAATTTCTTGTCACTACATGCTGAAGGAGACGTTTTCTATTGCCCTAGAACTGGTAACCAGATAGTTTTACTTTCTAACACAACCATCAATGGCTGGACCATCAATGGCTGGATCACACACTGCGCTCAGAGCTAAATAGAAGCCAAAACATCCCCTCCTACTCCCAAGCTTCATTCCTGCCTCTAGTTTTATTTATTTTTTTCTTTTTATGCCTCTAGTTTATATAAGACTGGAAACTGAGAAAGAGAATGTGAAGTGTCCCATGGAGGGAGTTCAGTGTTCACTGTGGGAGACTTCTTTCTTCCTTAACCAGGGGAAGGACAGGAGCTTCTTTCTTACAAGTAGTAGTTAGTGTAATATTGGCTGCCATAACCAATGAGCCCAAACTATAGAATAGCTCAAACACAATAGTTTATTTCTCACATCACAGTTCAAACCAGATGTTCTCATTTAGCAGAGATCTCTTATCTATATGTGATTCAGGGATTCTGACTTCTCCTATCATTTGGTTTTGCCATCATTTCCTGAGTCTTCATCATCATCTGCAACAAAGCATTGGAAGTAGAAAGAGTGCCTGGAGGGAGCAATTCTACTTCTTAAATGCTTCACTCCTGAAGTGTCCTGTATCACTTCTTCTCACCTTTCACCAGTGAGAGCAAGTCGCATGGGCAAACCTAGATGCAAAGCGGGCTGAGAATTGCAGTTCCTGATTGGGAAGCTCTTTCCCAGAGACCTCTCCATTGTGGAAAAGGAACTCAGATTGGAGGGGACACCAACCCACAACCACACATCACCTAGTACCACACAATGGAGAGAAGACGCCAAGGAAATCTTTTTTTTTTTTTTTTAAGAGAAAGGATCCCTCTTTATTTTTTTAATATTTATGTATTTATATTTTGGCTGTGTCAGGTCTTATTTGTTGCACACAGGATCTCCGCTGTGGCACGGGGGTTTCTCTCTAGTGTGGCACACAGGCTCCAGCGCACAGGCTTTAGCAGTTGTGGAGTACAGGCTTAGTTGCCCCACAGCATTTGGGACCTTAGTTTCTGGACCAGGGATCAGACCCGTGTACCTTGCATTGGAAGGCAGAGTGTTCACCACTGGACGACTAGGCAAGTCCTGGGAATCTTTTGCAGAGATGGGAGGTACTCGCAAGAAGTGGCACCTATCATCTCATCCCCATATGGATGCTCACTGAGCAACAGAGTCTAAATCCTGTTCTGACACTGCCTTCCAGGGAGAGCCAGAATGTGATGATAGAATTCTTAGGACATCTTGACATTCCGTCACTGATGGGGAGAGGAGATACTGCTGAATCTAGAGACTGGTGCTTGCTTCTTGTATGGATATGTCTAAAGGAGGGTTGTCAGAATGAGAAAGAGCTATAATGCATCATGCCATGTACAGAAATGACAGTTGAGACAGCCTCAATCCAGGTCCCTAGAACTCTCACAGCGGGTGGAACATACTTCAGTGGTTTTGATGACATCATGCAAGAAGCATAGAAGCTGTAGCAGGAATGAGGACTTACAGGGTTATCAAGGCAGCCACTGGGCTAGGTGAGGTGATACCCCATCAGAAAGGGAGGGTGAAGACCTGGACCACTTGCCAGATCAAAAAGAGACCCATTTGTCTTTCACGGAGGGATTCTCAGTACTAGGGTGGAAAGGGAAGGAAGGCAGACAAAATTCGATACCACCCTCAAAAAACCTTGAGTAGCATCTGTGCAAAATCTCTGCATCAGCAGAGGCCACCAGCATCAAACAGAACTATATCAAAACTGAATGGTCCTGGGACATCTCCCTGCCACACCCATGTGGCCAGGTATGTGAGATGACCCTCCTGTACCATCTCTCCCTCCAGCTCCCTACTGTCCATGAAGATGGAGACCTAGAAGAGGAGAAGGCGGGACGTGTGCACCTCCACTCCTCTGCTTACAATCAGAGGTCTGTCAGGCCTGTGTTAGAGGGAGGGGAGTGGATGAATTGTAATAGACTGCGAAATTGAACTGGATTTGAATTAGCAATAGTGACAAGGAAGTTATGGAATCAGCTGAAGATACTGTTAAGAAACAAGAAATGGAGCACTTATCAGAGCATAGTTTAAAGAGGTAATTGGAAAAAGTAAAACTGTTATACTCCACTGAATTAAATCTCCTCGATACACTGTTAAGCCTATTTATGAATCATTATCTGTTTGCATTTGGCTGATTAAAGACTAACTTTCTAATTTCAGGGGTAGAGTTAAAAGCAGGTTCTTTTTCCTTTAAATAGAGGGCATTAATTCAGGGAACACAGGCTGGTAAGCAGAGGTAAAACCTAACCAAGCTTTAAATCTGCCTTACAGAGATTTCCTTGGTGGTCCAGTGGCTAAGACGCCACGCTCCCAACTCAGAGGGCCAAGTTCAATCCCTGGTCAGGAAACTAGATCCTACAAACCACAACTGAAAGTTCACATGCCACAAGTAAAGATCCTGCATGCCACAATGAAAACTGAAGATCCACATGGCAGAACGAAGACCCAGCACCCTGTGGCCGATTCATATTGATGTATGGCAAACCCATCCCCATATTGTAAAGCAATTATCTTCTAATTAAAATAAATTAGTTTAAAAATGCTTAAAAAAGAGATGAACTGTGCCATGGCCTTGGCCCTGTCATTCAAAAGGGGTTTAGCAAAAACAAAACAAAACAAGACACAGCACAGCCAAATAAATAAATAAAACAAATATTTAGAAAATTGCCTCCCAATCTCAATCCTAATTTGAGGGATTCCAAAAGAATGTGAAGCTGTCAGCCAGGGAAGGGTAAAGTTTCTTCACATTCCAAGAGGATTTCACACTTAAGGATGGCAAAGAAGGGATGGAGTGATTCCAACTGTGATTTCCTAAGAAAATTAAATCTGCTTCCTCCAGACAGAGGAAAGGACCGCATGGGAGCTGCTCTCAGAAGATGTGATGTGAAAGCGTGGACTGGTGTGTCCTGTTACTTGAGATTTTCCTGGAGTGACAAGGCAAAGTCCTGAATCTTAGTTAACAGAGCTGCAAGGCCACATCTTCACTGATTGAGCCAATACATTGCTTCATCAGATATAATGTGCACTGAGCTGGTACCACAGTGTGTCAGTAACCCTCTGCTTCACTGTGGGGATATATCAGTGAACAGATGTATATCCTACCCTTGTAGGGCTCAGAGAGACATCATAAACAGCGATCATATAGTATATGGTTTTTGAATCAAGTGAAGAAGTAGGTTGTACAATTATCTGGGAGAAGAATATTCCAGAGGCTCTGAGGCAGGAGCTTGCCTGTGTTGTTTTTTCGGTTTGGAGGTTTTGGGGTTTTTTGTTTGTTTGTTCTGAAGAGCAGTGAAAAGACCAGTGTGACTAGAGTAAGTGTGAGGGGAGGGGAATTTGGTAGGAGATACGGTCATAAAAGTAAAGGTGAGGCCCATCACAGGGGCTCTGGATTGTATTCTGCATGAAACTGGGAGCCAGTAGAAATTTTTGAGCAGAGGAGTAACATGATCTGATGCTTAAAAGAGGATCATTTTGGCTACTTGAAGGATTTGGAGATAGAGTCTACACAGGGCAAGGCTGGGCAGCAGAAAACCCATTAGGAGACTATGGCAAAATTCAGTTAAGAGAGAGTGGGACTTAGGGTAGAAGAGTGAGAAATAACCAGATTTGTGTATGTATTGATGTACAACATGATAGAAAGAAACTGTGAATGACTATAAGATTTCCTGATTGAGTAACTGGAATACGGAGTTGCCAGCAACTGAGACAGCAGGCCTGGAGGAGTATATCAGGAGGTCAGCTTTGACCATGTTAAATCCAAAATGTCTATTAAACATCAAGGAAGAGAGTTCAGTTGACAACTGGCCATGTAAGTCTAGCATTTAGGAGAATGGTCCAGGCTAGAGATAGAAATTTGGAACTCATGGGAATATGGGTGGGTTTAAAACCCTGAAATTAGACGAGATCACCAGGGGCAGTCAGTGTAGACAGAGAGGAAAAGGGGACCACGGATTGTGTAACGGGGCACTGAAATCTTAAGAGTTAAGGAAAAGAGGAAAAATCAATAAAGGAGATTGAGAAGGAGGGACCAGTGAATTATGAGAGAAACCAGTGTTGTGCAGGGAATTTTAACAACCACTTTAGTAGAAAAGAAAATCCTAATGTGCAGTGTTTACCAATTTTCATGCCACGGCCAATTTCCAATTGTGACCAACTATCAATGTGAAGAGTTGACGCATTGGAAAAGACTCTGATGCTGGGAGGGATTGGGGGCAGGAGGAGAAGGGGACGACAGAGGATGAGATGGCTGGATGGCATCACTGACTCGATGGACGTGAGTCTGAGTGAACTCTGGGAGTTGGTGATGGACAGGGAGGCCTGGCGTACTGCGATTCATGGGGTCGCAAAGAGTCGGACATGACTGAGCGACTGAACTGAACTGAACCAATGTGATATTACCCACTCATTATTACTGAAAATTTAACAGCCATCACCTCTTATGAACCAGTATGAATCAGCTTCATCATACCACTTACATGACTATTATGAACAACTATAAACCAATGTACTTGAAAGTCTAGTTAAAGTGAATAACTTTCTTGCAATATATATAAAATAAAGCAAAGTTTACACAAGAAGAAATAGAAAATTTATATAAACCACTCATTATTAGACAAATCATAATTACAGTCAAAGCTTTCTCTTTCCTCCCCCAAGATCATCACACCCAGATGGTTCTGGATAAGTTTTATAGAACTTTGGAGAACAGATAATCACTCTCTAACATAAGTTCTTTAAAAAGAAAAAAGGTAAATCTATCAAACTAACTTAATTAGGATTGTATAACTTTCACAAGAAAACTGTAAAAGGGCAAAATAAGATTAAAAAATTCAGGCTGGGTTTACTTTTTAACGTAGGTACAGAATTTAAAAGAAAATGTTAGTTATTTATTTGGGGATACTCCAGAAACAGATACTAAGATAAGGATTCATGGGCAATGATTTGCTTGGAAGGTGGCTCTAGGAAACACCAGTAAGGGAGTAAGAGAATGAAAGGGAACAAGTGCATTTTTCAAGCAAGTTATCATGATGAGCAACTTGTGTTTAATCCATTAGCTTAGACTGGAAGCCAATGGAGAACACATGTCTCAGATTTATCCTTCTGAGGGGGCATAGAAAATAGGTCCTTTATCCTCTCAACTCCATCAGTCATTGGCTGAGGGCTGCCCTTGTTATGGGAAAAGTGTTAATTCTCTGGTACTTGCAGCCTGACCTACATACAGACAGAGGCGGTTCCAATGACTAGAGAAAACTCTCAGGCCAAGAGTCACAGATACTGGTAGTGGGCTCAGCATGCATGGAAATGGTTCATTCCATGTGGGTATGAGCAGGGCACATCTACCAATTCAGCTAACTGAATTGAACAGAATATTAACTATAATATTATGATCAAGAAAGTTTAAACACAATAACACAGAGAATATTAAAAAAATCTATCAATGTGATTTATACCACATGATTCCACTATATGTGAAAATCCACACAAATATCTCAGTAGATGCATAAAAGGCATTCACTGAAGTCTAACAGCTACTTAGGGCTTTTTAAAAAATCTCTTAAGACAAGAACTTATTTAACTCCTTTTGGATCAACCTGCGTACATAGATATACATTTCTTCAGCTCTTCTTTGCCAATAGGCCAGATGCCACATGAACAACTTTAGATTCCTTATTGCCTTGATTCTTGGTATCAAGCAGATTTATAGTGAACTGCTGCCCTTAATATCTGTGGTAAGAATTACGTACTCTTAAGCTAAGCAAATAACCAGAAATCTCTATCACTGTCATGCCACACCCAGAGTATATGCAACCTTTTCTGTTTTTGTGGGTTGCACTAACATTTAAATTAGAAAGAATTAAAGGTCTTTTAAACAATACCCCAAATCTGGCCATGTCTCACAAAATCTATCACTCCTATACTGACACAACTGATCATTATTGCTCATCTGGTATGTAATCAAAGGGAGTCAAATCAGTAGCAAACAAATGTATTATTTAGAATAAGGCATTGGAAAAAATATTAATATGTAGAAAAAACTGAGTGGAATTCTCACCTCTATGTTTTTAAAGATGCTTTGTGTGGATTGATATTTAAATATAAAGGTAAATGCAAAGAAGTAGGCATAGATTTCAAATTCTGAGATTAGAAATAGAGCAAGAATGTTAGCTACCATCCCTCCTATTAAACATTGTACTGGAAGTCATAGCCAGTACAATGCAAAAATGAATAATGTCTGGAAAAGAAAAATGAAATCATTGTTATTTGTACATGACATGATAGTATAGGCAATCCACAGATACTAAACATTTAGAATTAATAATTTAATTCAGCACAGTTACAGGGTACCAAGTCAATATTTTAAAAATCAGTGGTATTTCTACATGTCAACAAAACAAAATAGAAAATATTTCAATTGCCTAGAAATAAATTTAACAAAAGATACACAAGGCCTCTACCAAAAGCTCTAAAAAATCACTGAGATAAATAAAAGATATCTAAATAAATGGAAGGCTCCAGCATGTTGTGGGTTAGAATACTCCATGTTGTAAATCAATTGATCCTACCTAAAACTAATCTCAATATTCAATACAATCCAAGTTGAAAGTCTAAGTAGATTCTTTCATAGAAATGAAAAAATGATTCCAAAATTAATAAAGAAGTACAAAGGGTCAAGAATAGGCAAAAATATTACATAATTTTGAAAGGAAGTTCTTGAATAAATTCAAGACATATGAAGATACGGTTTTTAATAGAGTGTAGTATTGAAGTGTTAAATAGATGAATGAAATATAATAGAGTCTAGAAACAGATCCCTAAACCTATGCTGCTGCTGAGTCGCTTCAGTCGTCTCCGACTCTGTGCGACCCCATAGACGGCAGCCCACCAGGCTCCCTGTCCCTGGGATTCTCCAGGCAAGAACACTGGAGTGGGTTGCCATTTCCTTCTCCAATGCATGAAAGTGAAGTTGCTCTGTCGTGTCTGACTCTTCGCGACCCCATGGACTGCAGCCTACTGGGCTCCTCCGCCCATTGGATTTTCCAGGCAAGAGTACTGGAGTGGGGTGCCATTGCCTTCTAAACCTATGGACCTGAACTATAACATAGGTGGCAATCTTTTCAATGCTGAGTCAATTATTTATGTGAATGCTTTAAAAAATGGAATGACTCCTAATTTACCTTACACCGAAATCAATGCCAGATCAATTGAAGATCTATCTGGAGAAGGTAAAATATTAAAATTTAATGAAAATAATGTAGATTAATATTTCATATTAGACATAGAGAAAGATGAACAAATAAAATAGCAAAGGAAATTATTTTAAAAACTGGATTAAAGTAAAAAACTTCTATTCATCAAAAGATGCCATTAAGAGAGTGAAAAAAGTAAGTCACAGGGTGGGAAAAGATATTTGTAATTCATGCAATGAAAGTTTATAAAGAATTTCCATAAATCAATTAAAAGAATAACTCAGTAGAAAAGTCGGCAAGAGACTTCAAGAGACAATTTACAAGAGAAGTTATCCAAATGGTCAATGAGATTAAAAGAATCTCAATCTCATTAGTCATCAGAAAATGCAAATTAAAACTAAAATGAGATGCTGCAATACATTTCCTAGATGACTAAAACTTAACAGACTGATCACGCTTATGGCTAACAAAAATGTGGAGCAACCAAAACTCTTGTATATAACTGGTGGAAATGTAAATAAATACAACCACTATGGAAAATTCTCAGCATCATTTACTAATGCTAAGTACATAAGGCTGCATACTCTATGATCCAGAGATTCACTCCAAAATACATAACTATCAGAAATACACATATATGTGCAATAAAGGTTCTGTCCAAGAACACTTATGCACTATTATTCATAATAGCACCAAACTAGGATCAATCCATACTCATGAATAAATCAACTGTCATACATTTACAGAATAGAGTGCTACCCAGGAATTAAACAGAAAATTCAGTTCAGTTCAGTCGCTCAGTAGTGTCCAACTCTTTGCGACCGCATGGACTGCAGTATGCCAGGCTTCCCTGTCCATCACCAACTCCCAGAGTTCATGTCCACTGAGTCGGTGATGCCATCCAACTATCTCATCCTCTGTCGTCCCCTTCTCCTCCTGCCCTCAAGCTTTCCCAGCATCAGGGTCTTTTCAAATGAGTCAGCTCTTCTCATCAGGTGGCCAAAGTATTGGAGTTTCAGCTTCAACATCAGTCTTACCAATGAACACCCAGGACTGATCTCCTTTAGGATGGACTGGTTGGATCTCCTTTGTCCAAGGGATTCTCAAGAGTCTTCTCCAACACCACAGTTCAAAAGCATCAATTCTTCTGTGCTCAGCTTTCTTTATAGTCTGACTCTCACATCCATACATGACCTCTGGAAAAACAATTGCCTTGACTAGACGGACCTTTGTTGGCAAAGTAATGTCTCCGCTTTTCAATATGTTGTCTAGGTTGGTCATAAATTTCCTTCCAAGGAGTAAGCGTCTTTTAATTTCATGGCTGCAATCACCATCTGCAGTGATTTTGGAGCCCAGAATATTAAAGTCAGTCACTGTTTCCACTGTTTCCCCATCTCTTTGCCATGAAGTGATGGGACCGGATACCATGATCTTCATTTTCTGAATGTTGAGCTTTAAGTCAACTTTTTCACTCTCCCCCCTCACTTTCATCAAGAGGCTCTTTAGTTCTTCTTCATGTTCTGCCATAAGGGTGATACCATCTGCATATCTGAGGTTATTGATGTTTCATCCCAGCAATCTTGATTTCAGCTTGTGCTTCCTCCAGCCCAGCGTTTCTCATGATGTACTCTGCATAGAAGTTAAATAAGCAGGGTGACAATATACAGCCTTGATGTACTCCTTTTCCTATTTGGAACAAGTCTGTTGTTCCATGTCCAGTTCTGGCTGTTGCTTCTTGACCTGCATACAGGTTTCTCAGGAGGCAAGTCAGGTGGTCTGGTATTCCCACCTCTTTCAAAATTTTCCACAGTTTCTTGTGATCCACACAGTCAAAGGATTTGGCATAGTCAATAAAGCAGAAATAGATGTTTTTATGGAACTCTCTTGCTTTTTTGATCATCCAGCTGATGTTGGCAATTTGATCTCTTGTTCCTCTGGCTTTTCTAAAACCAGCTGAACATCTGGTTCACGTATTGCTTAAGCCTGGCTTGGAGAATTTTAAGCATTACTTTACTAGCGTGAGATGAGTGCAATTGTGCGGTAGTTTGAGCATTCCTTGGCATTGCCTTTCTTTGGGATTGGAATGAAAACTGACCTTTTCCAGTCCTGTGGCCACTGCTGAGTTTTCCAAATTTGCTGGCATATTGAGTGCAGCACTTTCACAGCATCATCTTTCAGGATTTGAAATAGCTCAACTGGAATTCCGTCACCTCCACTAGCTTTTGGTACAAATGTAACTGAAGTTTCAGACTGTGAATTTTAAATCATTATAACTAGGCTCAAATACATCTTTGTTAATCAAAATAAAAACCATTACAATCAACTCATTTTGCCAATGAGAAATAAGTTTGTTTAATCCTGTAGCATATCCTGTGCTTCAGGAGCAAATGAACCCTTGGAAAGCATTTTCAACCTCCTGCTGCCTGTGGAAGTGCTTTCCCTGCAAAAAGTTGTTGAGATCCCTGAAGAAGTGGTAGTCCATTGGTGAGAGGCCAGGTGAATATGGCAGATGAAGCAAAACTTCATAACCCCATTCATTCAACTTTTGAAGCGTTGGTTACACAACATGTGGTTGTGCAACGTACATTTGGGTATTGTCATGGAGAAGAATTAGGTCCCTTCTATTGAACAATACTAGCTACAAGCGCTGTAGTTTTCAGTGCATCTCATCGATTTGCTGAACATACTTCTCAGACATAATGCTTTTTCTGGGATTCAGCAAGTTGTAGTGCATTAGGAGGACAGCAGACCACCCATAACCATGACCTTTTTTGGTGCAAGTTTGGCTTTGGGAAGTGCTTTGGAGCTTCTTCTTGGTTCAGCCACTAAGTTTGACATTGCCAGGTGCTGGATAAAATCAACTTTTTGCAGCATGTCACAATCCAATCAAGAAATAGTTTGTTGTTGTCATGCAGAATAAAAGCTGACTCTTTGAAATGACAACTTTTTTGATTTGTGGTCAGCTCATGAGGAACCTACTTATTGAGTTTTTTCTTTTTTTTGGGGGGGGAGGTGGTTCAAAACCTGGATTGGGAAGATTCCCTGGAGGAAAGCATGGCAGCCCACTCCAGTATTCGCGCCTGGAGAATCCCATAGAAGGGGAAGCCTGGTGGGCTATGGTCCATAAGGTTGCAAAGCTGGGCATGATTGAGTGACTTAGCAGACATGCAAGCAGTTTATAGGATTATCAAACTATATTCAAGAGGAATCTAGTTTATTATCACTGTTGTAAGAGAAACATCCTTTCTCTTCTTCTCCTGTTTCCACCCACCTCAGTTCACAAAAATGGAGTCCTCTGACATCTGAGAAGTTTCAGGAAGAAAGAATTGATTCTTCTTTCCAGTCCCTTCATTTACTCATCCCCATAAGACAAGGTATCACTTGCCTGATGGTAAACAAGAATCTGACCTCCCCAGTCTTTAACATATGGACCCACCCTACAGAGTTTTTTCATCTTTCCAATTTGTTTCAAATGCCAATGACTGTAGAATGGTCAACACTGAGTTCTTTGGCAACTTCTCGTGTAGCTGTAAGAGGATCAGCTTCAATGATAACACTCAGTTGGTTGTTGTCAACTTCTGATGGCTGGCCACTACGCTCCTCATCCTCAAGGCTCTCATCTCCTTTGCAAAACTTCTTGAACCACCACTGCACTGCATGTTCATTAGCAGTCCCTGGGCCAAATGTGTTGCTGATGTTGCCAGTTGTCTCCATTGCTTTATGACACATTTTGAACTCGAATAAAAAAACACTCGAATTTACTTTTTGTCCAACATCATTTCTATAGTCTAAAATAAATATAAAATAAACAGCAAGTAATAAGTCATTAGCAAAAAAAGTGAAAACTGTGCATTAAAATGATGTGTAACATAACCACATTTATTTTAAAATGTATTCCAATATCAAATGGGAAAGTGCAACAATGCAAAACCGCAATTACTTTTGCACCAACCTAATACTACATTTAGAATGGACCAACAACAGGTCTTAAAGTATAGCACAGAGAACTATATTCAATATCCTGTGATAAACCATAATAGAAAAGAATATTTCAAAAGAATGTATATATGCATAATTGAGTCACTTTGCTGTACAGCAGAGATTGGCACAAGGTTGTAAATCAACTACACTTCAATTAAAAAATTGAAAAAAAGTAGAAAGGGAGCAAAAGGAAAACATTCATAAAGTTTTATTTCTTATTTTGAAAGATTAACACAGGAGTACTCTGAGAAATCAATAAACTGTACACATGATTTGGGCAAATTTTTATAACTATTTATATTCTAATTATAACTCAACCTAAATTTTTTTGTAAATTCAGTTTTTTGATTCAAAAGACCTTTTGTAATGTCATTAAAAAGATACTACAGACAAAATTAACAAAATTCCAGGTGACTGGAAAATGTTTATAATGTCCACAATGAACAATAGATTAATACCTAAAGTAGACAAAGAATTCTGCAGTACAAATAGGAAAGTGGTCAAATAACAATAGTAATTCATAGTAAAGGAAATGCAATTACTTGATAACTATGTAAAGAAATGTTCAACTTCACCAGCAATCAAGAAATTCAAATAAAACAATAGAAAGATGTCACTTTACACACATCAGATGGGCAAAAATAGAAAAGCAGGTAATATTAAGTATTGATGAGAACATATAAGAACAGAAACCCTCTGATGCACTATTATTGGAAATTCAAACTAAGCAGCCATTTTAAAACAGTCAAGCCTATAGAATATGCTTGTACTCGACAACTCTGTAATTGTACTCCTAGATATATACTCACAGAAACTCCCATACAAGTGCACAAGGAAACATGTAAGTCAGCATTAATTGAAGCGTGATATGAAACAGTGAGAGTCAAACACCAGGGATTTCTTAAATAAAATGTAGTAGATGCCCAAGAAGGAAATCTATACAGGTATCTGATAGAATAAAATAGATCTGCAGCCTGCAGTGGAAATGAAGCTCAAAACATAATTCTAAACCTTCAAATGAGAAACAAATGAGATTTCTGATGAAATGCCATTTCTATACATTGACAATATAGATAAAATACCATGCATTTTAATTTATAGACATTTGTGTAAATAGATACATGAGTAGTAAAATAGAAAGATATTCATAAATTAAGCAAGAGTGAGTATCCTTTTTAAAAAGAACTTTTTATTTTGTATTGACATATAAACAATTAACAATGTTGTGATAGTTTCAGATGGACAGTAAAGAGACTAGCCATACATATACACATATCCATTTAAGAGAGAATGTCTTTGAATCAAGATTGCCAGAAGAAATATCAATAACCTCAGATACACAGATGACACCACCCTTATGGCAGAAAGCAAAGAAGAATGAAAGAGCCTCTTAATGAAAGTGAAAGAGGTGAGTGAAAATGTTGGTTTAAAACTCAACATTCAAAAAACTAAGATCACAGCATCTGGTCCCCTCACTTCATGGCAAATAGTTGGGGAAACAATGGAAACAGTGAGAGACTTTATTTTTGGGGAACCCCAAAGTCACTGCATATGGTGACTGCAGTCATGAAATTAAAAGACCCCTGCTCCTTGGAAGAAAAGCTACGATCAACCTAGACAGTATATTAAAAAGCAAAGACATTACTTTGCCGACATAGGTCCATCTAGCCAAAGCTATGGTTTTTCCAGTAGTCATGTATGGATGTGAGAATTGGACTATAAAGAAAGCTGAGCACCGAAGAATTGATGCTTTTGAACTGTGGTGTTTGAGAAGACTCTGGAGAGTCCCTTGGACTGCAAGGAGATCAAACCAGTCCGTCCTAAAGGAAATTAGTTCTGAATATTCATTGGAAGGACTGATGCTGAAGCTGAAACTCCTATACTTTGGCCACCTGATGTGAAGAACTGACTCCTTAGAAAAGCCCCTGATGCTGGATAAGATTGAAGGCAGGAGGAGAAGCAGATGACAGAGGATGAGATGTTTGGATGGCATCACCAACTTGATGGACATGAGTCTGAGCAAGCTCTTGGAGTTGGTGATGGACAGGGAAGCCTGGTGTGCTGCAGTCCATGGGGTCGCAAAAAGTCGGGCATGATTGAACGACTGAACTGTCTTTGAATGAAGGAAGAAAAAAGGGTTAGTGTTATAGAAAGAGAGAAGAAAATATTTAAATGAAATATAAACAAAAGAAAGATTTTCTCTGGTGAGATAAAATGAATATTTTCTGAAATTTCTGAATATTTCATAAAAATTTCAATGATGAGAATGAGGCATGAACTTAGGAGTAAGTATGATGAACTCAGTTCTGTACTCCAAAATACAAGAAAAGAAAAAAAAATCCAAGAACAGTGGATAACCCATTTTGATGCTGCCTGGGTAGGAAATTTAGTGCCAAAGCCGTAAAGGGCTCATTCCTGACTTCCTATGATTCTGCCGTATACCTACTAGTCAGCTCCTTTCCCAGTAAGAATAAAAGAAATAAAGGTGCCCCAGGCCTACCTGCAATGAGAATGCATTGGCTCCTATCAAAAAAATAATATATTCAGCTTCTCTGCCCACACACCCTCCCCAAGAGGAAAAAAAAAAAACACCTTACTGAGAACAGTAATATTTAAGTTTAATAACTACCACTTATGAGGCATCTACTGTTTGTCAGGAACTGCACTAGCAGTTTTCCATGTGTTATGCCTGTAAAGCCTCACTACAATGCTGCAAGTTGAGTTTCTTATTCCTTCATATATTCACAAATCAGTGCTTAAAGAATTAATAGCCCCCCAAAGTATAAAGCTGGCAAACAAATAAACTGAGCTTTCAAGTCTATCTGAAACTGACTGTGTTGCCTCCACACTGATCTTAAGAAACAGACACAAGCCCTTAGGGACAAAATTTCTAGATATCATATGATTAAGGGATGGAAAGCATTCCCATGTTTATACACTTTTTTAAAAAGTGTGTCCCCAGAATCGGCACATTTAAATAGACAGTCTTGACCACAACTCTGACAACAGATGCTGGGAAAGTGGAATCAGGAATAGCTTCTGTACTGTTTTTCCAGACACTCACCCCCCATCTGCCTACACACATCGATGGCATTTTCTGTATCAGGACATGAGGACGGAGAACACCTCCACTCATTGTACTTCCCCCATGCTACTGGGGATTCCCTGGTAGCTCAGTTGGTAAAGAATCTGCCCGCAATGCAGGAGACCCCAGTTTGATTCCTGGGTTAGGAAGATCCCCTGGAGAATGGATAGGCTACCCACTCTAGTATTCTTGGGCTTCCCTAGTGGCTCAGCTGGTAAAGAATCCACCTGCAATGTGAGAGACCTGGGTTTGATCCCTGGGTTGGGAAGAGCCCCTGGAGAAGGGAAAGGCTACCCACTTCAGTATTCTGGCCTGGAGAATTCCATGGACTGTATAGTCCATGGGGGTCACAAAGAGCTGGACATGACTGAGTGACTTTCACTTTCACACTAGTATGGTACGTCTTCCTTGGATCCAGTGAATCATAAAAGGAGTTGGACTATCAAGGAACTGTGCTGTCTCTAAATGATGACTGTGCATGAACACTTCTTTCTCTATTAGTCAAAATGAAGTTCACCCACCTTCTGCCCAGCTTGACCTCTATCTAAATAAATAGCTTCATTCTTGCCCCTAGTTTCAGAAACCAGCACTGTTTATATGATCTGTTTCACCGACACAGACATAGCACTTACAGCACCAAGGACAGCGACAGTCGGTTTCCTAGGTGCAATGTCCTGCCATTCTAAGAACCACATGAAGTTTAAGGAAAATGTCTTCAGGAGGTGAAAGGGACTTATAAATACTGTCTCGAATAGTGTCTGATCTTTTCTGCCTAACTGACCAACCCTTACTTTATTTCCAGGCCATCTCATGAAATGAAAGCCATGAATACTAGCTATTGCTTTAGGTAATCCATGATTCTTTTGAAGCTTTCCAATAACACCCACCATAGTGAACTGTAATGTTCAGTGTACTTCTCCATCTCCTCCATTAGAGTAAGCGCCTGGAAAGAAGATACTGTATCTTGTACCTCCTTGTTCCTAGTAAATAGTGTGTCATTGGGTATGTAGAAGCTCTATAAGTGGCTGCTTAAATAAATGAAACTCAGAACTTGATGATGAATCTAAGTAAACACCCAGAGGCTACACAAGGTTTTAAAACTAAAATCAAGGGCTACATTCCACAATCACTTCCTTGCTCCTTTTTAAACTTCCTTCCCAACACCAAGCCTTCCCCACCTCATTCAATCAAGCCACCATCTTAAACTGAAAGAAGAATCATAAAACAATAATTTTTATCTACTCAAAAATGTGATCTAGGAATTGAGCATGGCTGAAAAGATAGTGAAAGAGAAAGTCAGTGGACCAGGTGGCAAAGGGGAATGATTTCACTCAAGGTAATGTCAATTCCCCAGATCAAAAAAGAAACCATAGGAATAATAATAATAATAAAAGAAGACGCATAAAAGAGTGCCCAGTAAAAATGCCAGGAGACTGTCCAAAGCCAAAGGCACTGAAGTCAGAGTACAGAGTACAGAGTCAAAGTTAGTAAGATGGAAGCAAGAGCAAACACGAGCAAATGCCATTATCTTTGAACGTGGAGGCATAAAGGAGAGTACAAGTCACACGCTCTATTTGTGGATGCCATCTATATAGATAATTTAACAGAAGTGATGAAAATATGTCTTTTTCATTGAAAGGCATTATATTTTATATATAGCAGTGTGTGCATGTCAGTCCCAAACTCCCAATCTAATTGCCCCCTGACCCTTGCCCCCTGATAACCATAAATTCATTCTCTGTCTTAAAGTAATTTTTTCAGAAAAAATATTCACAGATAACTCCTGGCATAAACACAGGCAATTTCTAATCAAAGCACTTAGTCATTTCTGCCATCCCTTAGTAGCTGCACACATACTTTAACAGCAACTCAACTTCAATATGACTTAAGATATTTTAAGAATTGTTCACTTAGTTTTGCAATAGCACAGAAGTGCTCCCCTTTAAAATGATGTATTTTTCCATGAAAAATTTGTACTGAAGTGTTAAATGAATCATGAACTCTGATGCAGGTTGTTTCAGAATAAAGCAATATGGAGAAGAAATTCTACTCATTTTTCCTGCAAACTCATAGTCTCTAATGAATGCTCTGGTTTTTCAACTATTCCTCTGTGAAAATAAACAGAAAGTATGATCATTTAATTTAGTAGAATTTTATTTCATGAAAAATCTCCATCGGAATAGAAAAAACATTTGCATGGACATATGGAAGCTTTGACAGGTCATTCATTTGAGTGGCCATAGCTTGCCATAGTGATATCAACTTTACTAACAAATTATTATACACTGATGATTGAAGATGAACCTATGAGTAATATATTCTACTATGTGTAACAAACATTTCACATAAGGGTAATTCAAAAGATTTATATGTTAATTTTTCATTCACATAAAAGAGGGCTCTAGGTAGGAGCCTGGGGCTGAACAGGCATTTCTATAGTCATAAAGGTCCTCCTCTCTTCCTGTCCTACTATCTCAACATACGGTCTCTTCTCAAGACCATCTCCTGGTCCAAAATGGCAACCTGGGTTCCTGATTCAAAGTAGGGAGAAAGACAAGAAATTCACATAAGAACTATCAGCATACTTTTCAAAGAGATTGTTTTCAAAGGCCTTGAGGCAGAGTAGACTAAGTAGAGACTTTAGCTGGCAATTTTCCAACCAGAACATAAAGGAGGTATTGTTACTAAGGAAAGAGAAAGTGCATACCAAGTACATGAGAAGCCTCTGTTATTTGGATACGGAAAACAGCTCAAAGTAGCTATCTTGCTTGCCCAATATCACTTATCAGGACCAATTCCAGACTAGGTTCTGGGCATCCATTCATTTCTTTCTTCTTTCTCTTAACAGAACCCTGATTTTCTTCAGGTATCTATTCCTCCCACACATGGTGCCCTTGTATTGACAGAAGGTGGAGAAATATCAATAACCTCAGATATGCAGATGACACCACCTTTATGGCAGAAAGTGAAGAGGAACTAAAAGCCTCCTGATGAAAGTGAAAGTGGAGAGTGAAAAAGTTGGCTTAAAGCTCAACATTCAGAAAACTAAGATCATGGCATCTATTCCCATCACTTCATGGGAAATAGATGGGGAAACAGTGGAAACAGTGTCAGACTTTATCTTTTTGGGGGCTCCAAAATCACTGCAGATGGTAATTGCAGCCATGAAATTAAAAGACACTTACTCCTTGGGAGGAAAGTTATGACCAACCTAGAGAGCATATTGAAAAGCAGAGACATTACTTTGCCATCAAAGTTCTGTCTAGTCAAGGCTATGGTTTTTCCAGTAGTCATGTACGGATGTGAGATTTGGACTGCAAAGAAAGCTGAGTGCCAAAGAATTGATGCTTTTGAACTGTGGTGTTGGAGAAGACTCTTGAGAGTCCCTTGGACTGCAAGGAGATCCAACCAGTCCATTCTGAAGGAGATCAGCCCTGGGATTTCTTTGGAAGGAATGATGCTAAAGCTGAAACTCCAGTACGCTGGCCACCTCATGCAAAGAGTTGACTCATTGGAAAAGATTCTGATGCTGAGAGGGATTGAGGGCAGGAGGAAAAGGGGACAACAAAGGATGAGATGGCTGGATGGCATCACTGACTCGATGGATGTGAGTCTGAGTGAATTTCAGGAGTTGGTGATGGACAGGGAGGCCTAGCGTGCTGCAATTCATGGGGTCGCAAAGAGTTGGATTCGACTGAGAGACTGAACTGAACTGTCTCCATATTTAGCCTGAGAAGTGAGCTTGATTTATTAAAGGGTAGCCCATCTTCCTTGCTATAATTGGGCCATATTAGTCCATGATGTCAACCGGGTCAACTAAAGCAGAAAGAAATTTCCTAATGGTTTCCTGAAAAGTTATTTCTTGGTCTGGTCTTTAGAAGTCACCAGCTTTTTCCCCCTTTCATACTTTTTCTCCCTTTTAGATCTCATTAGTAAACATGAGATCTAATTCTAGGATAACCCCTCAATACCAGTATGAAGCTACCCTGCAGGAGAGAAGAACTAAGATAAAAGCCAAAAAAAAGAGTAAATGGATTAAGTTAACTTTGCCAACAAAGGTCCAGAGTCAAGGCTATGGTTTTTCCAGTGGTCATGTATGGATGTGAGAGTTGGACTGTGAAGGAGGCTGAGCACCGAAGAATTGATGCTTTTGAACTGTAGTGTTGGAGAAGACTCTTGAGAGTCCCTTGGACTGCAAGGAGATCTAACCAGTCCATTCTAAAGGAGATCAGTCCTGGGTGTTCATTGGAAGGACTGATGCTGAAGCTGAAACTCAATACTTTGGCCACCTCATGTGAAGAGTTGACTCATTGGAAGACTCTGATGCTGGGAGGGATTGGGGGCAGGAGGAGAAGGGGACGACAGAGGATGAGATGGCTGGATGGCATCACTGAGTCGATGGACGTGAGCCTGAGTGAACTCCAGGAGTTGGTGATGGACAGGGAGGCCTGGCATGCTGCAATTCGTGGGGTCACAAAGAGTCGAACATGACTGAGCGACTGAACTGAACTGAACTGAATGAATTTTAGCCAGTTGATAGGCATTTCCTGTAACAGTATATATGTAAATAGATGGGTCTATAAATGAAGTTATTCATTTATATCAAGATTTGAAGAAGGTAATGATGTAATACTTGTTAATAAGGGAAGACAGCAAATTTGCTCAAAACATATATCTATTCACATTTCAATAAATGTAAATGACCTATGTGGATAGAATTATTCTCATATCAATATAGCAAGATATACTGATAAATATATCAATATATCTTAACTGTCTATCCAAAACAAGGTACTTCAATCTCAAAAGTACTGATGATGTATACACTTGGGGTTCGTTCCTGAGGTTTGTCCTTACTCAATTGTTTTAAACAGTGATTTTTTTTTTTATAAAGGGAACATGTCATGGTAGTGGTGATTTAGTTGCTTAGTCATGTCCGACTCTTGCAACCACATAGACTATAGCCCATCAGGCTCCTCTGTCCACGGGATCTCCCAGGCGAAAATGCTGGAGTGGGTTGCCATTTCCTCCTCCAGGGGATCTTCCTGACCCAGGGAACGGACCTGTGTCTCCTGCATTATAGATGGTCTCCTGAATTACAGGTGGATGCTTTACCACTAAAAGCATCAGTGGTAAAGCCACCAGGGAAAACCAATCATCTAGTACAACTCCCTTATTTTACAAAGTTGAAACCAGAGAGGTTGAGTTGCTCAAGGTTATGAAAATACTTATGGTTTAGAACCTATAGCTCCCAATTCTTAGCCCGCGATCCTTCTGTTAGGCCACAGAATTGGTGATCATTACTGTTTGTAAATGTTTATGTGCATGCATGCTAAGAAGTCACTTCAGTCATGTCTGTCTCTATGTGACCCCACAGACTGTAGCCTGCCAGGCTCCTCTGATCATGGGATTCTCCAGTCAAGAATACTGGAATGGGTTACCATGCCCTCTTTCAGGGGATCTTTCCAACTCAGTGATCAAACCTGTGCCTCTTTTATCTCCTGCATTGCCAGGCAGATTATTTACCAACAGTGCCACCTGCATGCACGCATGCTAAGTCACTTCAGTCGTGTCCGACTCTCTGCAACCCCGTTGACTGTAGCCTGCTAGGCTCCTCTGTCCATGGTATCCTCCAGGCAAAGATACTGAAGTAGGTTGCTATTTCCACCTCCAGGGGATCTTCCTGACCCAGGGATTGAACCACATCTCTTATGTCTCCTACATGGGCAGGCAGGTTGTTGACCACATGCACCACCACCTGGGAAGTCCATAAATGTTAACAATCATCTTTAAACACAAACTTCTATTTACTTGCATCATAACTACAGTTTTTATTAGAGTACAAAGTCTACTTGGAATTCCCAGTTGGATTGAGATTTCTGTATTAGTTCCAGGTTCAGAAACAAACTTCTAAAGTTCAACCTATAAAAATGTCTAGTAGCAAGATAGGATTTGCCATGAATACAAATTTCAGAGAATTCAAATAGAAAAAAATGCATTTAACACTAAATCTATTTTGAATGTTACTCACTTTATATACGATAATTCAGGGGTACTAGCAATATCTTAAAAGTCATCATTACAAAGATTAACCCACACTGAAGTAAATATTAATTCATAGTTGTATTGGCCAGAAGAAATCACCAGTATAAAGGCTAAAACTGATGTTCCAAATTTCCAAGAACCATTAAATATTCTTGAATTTTGAAAACGAAGAATAGCCATTTTCTATAAAGAAATCCTATAAACTTTTCAAAAGGATGAGAATTAGGTCAATAAATTGACATGTAGATAACTAAATGAAAGGCTAGCTGTTTGTACTTTATATCCAAATCACTCTGGTAACAGAAGCTGACTAGGAAACACAGAGCCAATCATGCTAAGACACTTTAAGAAATTCAGAAATCACTGTCTGATTTTAAACATCTTAGTGTCATCTCTAAATCATTTTTCCTGGAAATAAGGATATAAAGAATTCTATTCAAAATGTTCATGGACTTCTGTGACTTAGAGAAGAAAGCTTCAGAGATAAAAGTGTGCGTGTGTGTATGTTTAGGAGCTCAGTCTTATCCAACTCTTTGCGACCCCATGGACTTAACTTTCCCTTATGGAGCCTGCCAGGCTCTTCTGTCCATGGAATTTTCCAGGCAAGAATACTGGAATGGGTTGCCATTTCCTTCTCCATCAGAGATAAAGTGCTCCTATTATTATCTACTTATACATTTATTAAATAGATGGGGAAACTGGAAACAGTGTCAGACTTTATTTTTGGGCTCCAAAATCACTGCAGATGGTGACTGCAGCCATGAAATTAAAAGATGCTTACTCCTTGGAAGAAAAGTTATGACCAACCTAGATAGTATATTCAAAAGCAGAGACATTACTTTGCCGACTAAGGTCCGTCTAGTCGAGGCTATGGTTTTTACTGTGGTCATGCATGGATGTGAGAGTTGGACTGTGAAGAAGGCTGAGCACTGAAGAATTGATGCTTTTGAACTGTGGTGTTGGAGGAGACTCTTGAGAGTCCCTTGGACTGCAAGGAGATCCAACCAGTCCATTCTGAAGGAGATCAGCCCTGGGATTTCTTTGGAAGGAATGATGCTAAAGCTGAAACTCCAGTACGCTGGCCACCTCATGCAAAGAGTTGACTCATTGGAAAAGATTCTGATGCTGAGAGGGATTGAGGGCAGGAGGAAAAGGGGACAACAAAGGATGAGATGGCTGGATGGCATCACTGACTCGATGGATGTGAGTCTGAGTGAATTTCAGGAGTTGGTGATGGACAGGGAGGCCTAGCGTGCTGCAATTCATGGGGTCGCAAAGAGTTGGATTCGACTGAGAGACTGAACTGAACTGTCTCCATATTTAGCCTGAGAAGTGAGCTTGATTTATTAAAGGGTAGCCCATCTTCCTTGCTATAATTGGGCCATATTAGTCCATGATGTCAACCGGGTCAACTAAAGCAGAAAGAAATTTCCTAATGGTTTCCTGAAAAGTTATTTCTTGGTCTGGTCTTTAGAAGTCACCAGCTTTTTCCCCTTTCATACTTTTTTCTCCCTTTTAGATCTCATTAGTAAACATGAGATCTAATTCTAGGATAACCCCTCAATACCAGTATGAAGCTACCCTGCAGGAGAGAAGAACTAAGATAAAAGCCAAAAAAAAGAGTAAATGGATTAAGTTAACTTTGCCAACAAAGGTCCAGAGTCAAGGCTATGGTTTTTCCAGTGGTCATGTATGGATGTGAGAGTTGGACTGTGAAGGAGGCTGAGCACCGAAGAATTGATGCTTTTGAACTGTAGTGTTGGAGAAGACTCTTGAGAGTCCCTTGGACTGCAAGGAGATCTAACCAGTCCATTCTAAAGGAGATCAGTCCTGGGTGTTCATTGGAAGGACTGATGCTGAAGCTGAAACTCCAATACTTTGGCCACCTCATGTGAAGAGTTGACTCATTGGAAGACTCTGATGCTGGGAGGGATTGGGGGCAGGAGGAGAAGGGGACGACAGAGGATGAGATGGCTGGATGGCATCACTGAGTCGATGGACGTGAGCCTGAGTGAACTCCAGGAGTTGGTGATGGACAGGGAGGCCTGGCATGCTGCAATTCGTGGGGTCACAAAGAGTCGAACATGACTGAGCGACTGAACTGAACTGAACTGAATGAATTTTAGCCAGTTGATAGGCATTTCCTGTAACAGTATATATGTAAATAGATGGGTCTATAAATGAAGTTATTCATTTATATCAAGATTTGAAGAAGGTAATGATGTAATACTTGTTAATAAGGGAAGACAGCAAATTTGCTCAAAACATATATCTATTCACATTTCAATAAATGTAAATGACCTATGTGGATAGAATTATTCTCATATCAATATAGCAAGATATACTGATAAATATATCAATATATCTTAACTGTCTATCCAAAACAAGGTACTTCAATCTCAAAAG
Organism: Ovis aries; assembly: GCF_016772045.2. Classification (NCBI taxonomy): domain Eukaryota; kingdom Metazoa; phylum Chordata; class Mammalia; order Artiodactyla; family Bovidae; genus Ovis; species Ovis aries. The sequence continues at coordinate 217,521,745 of NC_056054.1, forward strand.
TACTGATGATGTATACACTTGGGGTTCGTTCCCTGAGGTTTGTCCTTACTCAATTGTTTTAAACAGTGATTTTTTTTTTTATAAAGGGAACATGTCATGGTAGTGGTGATTTAGTTGCTTAGTCATGTCCGACTCTTGCAACCACATAGACTATAGCCCATCAGGCTCCTCTGTCCACGGGATCTCCCAGGCGAAAATGCTGGAGTGGGTTGCCATTTCCTCCTCCAGGGGATCTTCCTGACCCAGGGAACGGACCTGTGTCTCCTGCATTATAGATGGTCTCCTGAATTACAGGTGGATGCTTTACCACTAAAAGCATCAGTGGTAAAGCCACCAGGGAAAACCAATCATCTAGTACAACTCCTTATTTTACAAAGTTGAAACCAGAGAGGTTGAGTTGCTCAAGGTTATGAAAATACTTATGGTTTAGAACCTATAGCTCCCAATTCTTAGCCCGCGATCCTTCTGTTAGGCCACAGAATTGGTGATCATTACTGTTTGTAAATGTTTATGTGCATGCATGCTAAGAAGTCACTTCAGTCATGTCTGTCTCTATGTGACCCCACAGACTGTAGCCTGCCAGGCTCCTCTGATCATGGGATTCTCCAGTCAAGAATACTGGAATGGGTTACCATGCCCTCTTTCAGGGGATCTTTCCAACTCAGTGATCAAACCTGTGCCTCTTTTATCTCCTGCATTGCCAGGCAGATTATTTACCAACAGTGCCACCTGCATGCACGCATGCTAAGTCACTTCAGTCGTGTCCGACTCTCTGCAACCCCGTTGACTGTAGCCTGCTAGGCTCCTCTGTCCATGGTATCCTCCAGGCAAAGATACTGAAGTAGGTTGCTATTTCCACCTCCAGGGGATCTTCCTGACCCAGGGATTGAACCACATCTCTTATGTCTCCTACATGGGCAGGCAGGTTGTTGACCACATGCACCACCACCTGGGAAGTCCATAAATGTTAACAATCATCTTTAAACACAAACTTCTATTTACTTGCATCATAACTACAGTTTTTATTAGAGTACAAAGTCTACTTGGAATTCCCAGTTGGATTGAGATTTCTGTATTAGTTCCAGGTTCAGAAACAAACTTCTAAAGTTCAACCTATAAAAATGTCTAGTAGCAAGATAGGATTTGCCATGAATACAAATTTCAGAGAATTCAAATAGAAAAAATGCATTTAACACTAAATCTATTTTGAATGTTACTCACTTTATATACGATAATTCAGGGGTACTAGCAATATCTTAAAAGTCATCATTACAAAGATTAACCCACACTGAAGTAAATATTAATTCATAGTTGTATTGGCCAGAAGAAATCACCAGTATAAAGGCTAAAACTGATGTTCCAAATTTCCAAGAACCATTAAATATTCTTGAATTTTGAAAACGAAGAATAGCCATTTTCTATAAAGAAATCCTATAAACTTTTCAAAAGGATGAGAATTAGGTCAATAAATTGACATGTAGATAACTAAATGAAAGGCTAGCTGTTTGTACTTTATATCCAAATCACTCTGGTAACAGAAGCTGACTAGGAAACACAGAGCCAATCATGCTAAGACACTTTAAGAAATTCAGAAATCACTGTCTGATTTTAAACATCTTAGTGTCATCTCTAAATCATTTTTCCTGGAAATAAGGATATAAAGAATTCTATTCAAAATGTTCATGGACTTCTGTGACTTAGAGAAGAAAGCTTCAGAGATAAAAGTGTGCGTGTGTGTATGTTTAGGAGCTCAGTCTTATCCAACTCTTTGCGACCCCATGGACTTAACTTTCCTTATGGAGCCTGCCAGGCTCTTCTGTCCATGGAATTTTCCAGGCAAGAATACTGGAATGGGTTGCCATTTCCTTCTCCATCAGAGATAAAGTGCTCCTATTATTATCTACTTATACATTTATTAAATAGATGGGAAACTGGAAACAGTGTCAGACTTTATTTTTTGGGCTCCAAAATCACTGCAGATGGTGACTGCAGCCATGAAATTAAAAGATGCTTACTCCTTGGAAGAAAAGTTATGACCAACCTAGATAGTATATTCAAAAGCAGAGACATTACTTTGCCGACTAAGGTCCGTCTAGTCGAGGCTATGGTTTTTACTGTGGTCATGCATGGATGTGAGAGTTGGACTGTGAAGAAGGCTGAGCACTGAAGAATTGATGCTTTTGAACTGTGGTGTTGGAGGAGACTCTTGAGAGTCCCTTGGACTGCAAGGAGATCCAACCAGTCCATTCTGAAGGAGATCAGCCCTGGGATTTCTTTGGAAGGAATGATGCTAAAGCTGAAACTCCAGTACGCTGGCCACCTCATGCAAAGAGTTGACTCATTGGAAAAGATTCTGATGCTGAGAGGGATTGAGGGCAGGAGGAAAAGGGGACAACAAAGGATGAGATGGCTGGATGGCATCACTGACTCGATGGATGTGAGTCTGAGTGAATTTCAGGAGTTGGTGATGGACAGGGAGGCCTAGCGTGCTGCAATTCATGGGGTCGCAAAGAGTTGGATTCGACTGAGAGACTGAACTGAACTGTCTCCATATTTAGCCTGAGAAGTGAGCTTGATTTATTAAAGGGTAGCCCATCTTCCTTGCTATAATTGGGCCATATTAGTCCATGATGTCAACCGGGTCAACTAAAGCAGAAAGAAATTTCCTAATGGTTTCCTGAAAAGTTATTTCTTGGTCTGGTCTTTAGAAGTCACCAGCTTTTTCCCCCTTTCATACTTTTTTCTCCCTTTTAGATCTCATTAGTAAACATGAGATCTAATTCTAGGATAACCCCTCAATACCAGTATGAAGCTACCCTGCAGGAGAGAAGAACTAAGATAAAAGCCAAAAAAAGAGTAAATGGATTAAGTTAACTTTGCCAACAAAGGTCCAGAGTCAAGGCTATGGTTTTTCCAGTGGTCATGTATGGATGTGAGAGTTGGACTGTGAAGGAGGCTGAGCACCGAAGAATTGATGCTTTTGAACTGTAGTGTTGGAGAAGACTCTTGAGAGTCCCTTGGACTGCAAGGAGATCTAACCAGTCCATTCTAAAGGAGATCAGTCCTGGGTGTTCATTGGAAGGACTGATGCTGAAGCTGAAACTCCAATACTTTGGCCACCTCATGTGAAGAGTTGACTCATTGGAAGACTCTGATGCTGGGAGGGATTGGGGGCAGGAGGAGAAGGGGACGACAGAGGATGAGATGGCTGGATGGCATCACTGAGTCGATGGACGTGAGCCTGAGTGAACTCCAGGAGTTGGTGATGGACAGGGAGGCCTGGCATGCTGCAATTCGTGGGGTCACAAAGAGTCGAACATGACTGAGCGACTGAACTGAACTGAACTGAATGAATTTTAGCCAGTTGATAGGCATTTCCTGTAACAGTATATATGTAAATAGATGGGTCTATAAATGAAGTTATTCATTTATATCAAGATTTGAAGAAGGTAATGATGTAATACTTGTTAATAAGGGAAGACAGCAAATTTGCTCAAAACATATATCTATTCACATTTCAATAAATGTAAATGACCTATGTGGATAGAATTATTCTCATATCAATATAGCAAGATATACTGATAAATATATCAATATATCTTAACTGTCTATCCAAAACAAGGTACTTCAATCTCAAAAGTACTGATGATGTATACACTTGGGGTTCGTTCCCTGAGGTTTGTCCTTACTCAATTGTTTTAAACAGTGATTTTTTTTTTTATAAAGGGAACATGTCATGGTAGTGGTGATTTAGTTGCTTAGTCATGTCCGACTCTTGCAACCACATAGACTATAGCCCATCAGGCTCCTCTGTCCACGGGATCTCCCAGGCGAAAATGCTGGAGTGGGTTGCCATTTCCTCCTCCAGGGGATCTTCCTGACCCAGGAACGGACCTGTGTCTCCTGCATTATAGATGGTCTCCTGAATTACAGGTGGATGCTTTACCACTAAAAGCATCAGTGGTAAAGCCACCAGGGAAAACCAATCATCTAGTACAACTCCCTTATTTTACAAAGTTGAAACCAGAGAGGTTGAGTTGCTCAAGGTTATGAAAATACTTATGGTTTAGAACCTATAGCTCCCAATTCTTAGCCCGCGATCCTTCTGTTAGGCCACAGAATTGGTGATCATTACTGTTTGTAAATGTTTATGTGCATGCATGCTAAGAAGTCACTTCAGTCATGTCTGTCTCTATGTGACCCCACAGACTGTAGCCTGCCAGGCTCCTCTGATCATGGGATTCTCCAGTCAAGAATACTGGAATGGGTTACCATGCCCTCTTTCAGGGGATCTTTCCAACTCAGTGATCAAACCTGTGCCTCTTTTATCTCCTGCATTGCCAGGCAGATTATTTACCAACAGTGCCACCTGCATGCACGCATGCTAAGTCACTTCAGTCGTGTCCGACTCTCTGCAACCCCGTTGACTGTAGCCTGCTAGGCTCCTCTGTCCATGGTATCCTCCAGGCAAAGATACTGAAGTAGGTTGCTATTTCCACCTCCAGGGGATCTTCCTGACCCAGGGATTGAACCACATCTCTTATGTCTCCTACATGGGCAGGCAGGTTGTTGACCACATGCACCACCACCTGGGAAGTCCATAAATGTTAACAATCATCTTTAAACACAAACTTCTATTTACTTGCATCATAACTACAGTTTTTATTAGAGTACAAAGTCTACTTGGAATTCCCAGTTGGATTGAGATTTCTGTATTAGTTCCAGGTTCAGAAACAAACTTCTAAAGTTCAACCTATAAAATGTCTAGTAGCAAGATAGGATTTGCCATGAATACAAATTTCAGAGAATTCAAATAGAAAAAAATGCATTTAACACTAAATCTATTTTGAATGTTACTCACTTTATATACGATAATTCAGGGGTACTAGCAATATCTTAAAAGTCATCATTACAAAGATTAACCCACACTGAAGTAAATATTAATTCATAGTTGTATTGGCCAGAAGAAATCACCAGTATAAAGGCTAAAACTGATGTTCCAAATTTCCAAGAACCATTAAATATTCTTGAATTTTGAAAACGAAGAATAGCCATTTTCTATAAAGAAATCCTATAAACTTTTCAAAAGGATGAGAATTAGGTCAATAAATTGACATGTAGATAACTAAATGAAAGGCTAGCTGTTTGTACTTTATATCCAAATCACTCTGGTAACAGAAGCTGACTAGGAAACACAGAGCCAATCATGCTAAGACACTTTAAGAAATTCAGAAATCACTGTCTGATTTTAAACATCTTAGTGTCATCTCTAAATCATTTTTCCTGGAAATAAGGATATAAAGAATTCTATTCAAAATGTTCATGGACTTCTGTGACTTAGAGAAGAAAGCTTCAGAGATAAAAGTGTGCGTGTGTGTATGTTTAGGAGCTCAGTCTTATCCAACTCTTTGCGACCCCATGGACTTAACTTTCCCTTATGGAGCCTGCCAGGCTCTTCTGTCCATGGAATTTTCCAGGCAAGAATACTGGAATGGGTTGCCATTTCCTTCTCCATCAGAGATAAAGTGCTCCTATTATTATCTACTTATACATTTATTAAATAGATGGGGAAACTGGAAACAGTGTCAGACTTTATTTTTTTGGGCTCCAAAATCACTGCAGATGGTGACTGCAGCCATGAAATTAAAAGATGCTTACTCCTTGGAAGAAAAGTTATGACCAACCTAGATAGTATATTCAAAAGCAGAGACATTACTTTGCCGACTAAGGTCCGTCTAGTCGAGGCTATGGTTTTTACTGTGGTCATGCATGGATGTGAGAGTTGGACTGTGAAGAAGGCTGAGCACTGAAGAATTGATGCTTTTGAACTGTGGTGTTGGAGGAGACTCTTGAGAGTCCCTTGGACTGCAAGGAGATCCAACCAGTCCATTCTGAAGGAGATCAGCCCTGGGATTTCTTTGGAAGGAATGATGCTAAAGCTGAAACTCCAGTACGCTGGCCACCTCATGCAAAGAGTTGACTCATTGGAAAAGATTCTGATGCTGAGAGGGATTGAGGGCAGGAGGAAAAGGGGACAACAAAGGATGAGATGGCTGGATGGCATCACTGACTCGATGGATGTGAGTCTGAGTGAATTTCAGGAGTTGGTGATGGACAGGGAGGCCTAGCGTGCTGCAATTCATGGGGTCGCAAAGAGTTGGATTCGACTGAGAGACTGAACTGAACTGTCTCCATATTTAGCCTGAGAAGTGAGCTTGATTTATTAAAGGGTAGCCCATCTTCCTTGCTATAATTGGGCCATATTAGTCCATGATGTCAACCGGGTCAACTAAAGCAGAAAGAAATTTCCTAATGGTTTCCTGAAAAGTTATTTCTTGGTCTGGTCTTTAGAAGTCACCAGCTTTTTCCCCCTTTCATACTTTTTCTCCCTTTTAGATCTCATTAGTAAACATGAGATCTAATTCTAGGATAACCCCTCAATACCAGTATGAAGCTACCCTGCAGGAGAGAAGAACTAAGATAAAAGCCAAAAAAAGAGTAAATGGATTAAGTTAACTTTGCCAACAAAGGTCCAGAGTCAAGGCTATGGTTTTTCCAGTGGTCATGTATGGATGTGAGAGTTGGACTGTGAAGGAGGCTGAGCACCGAAGAATTGATGCTTTTGAACTGTAGTGTTGGAGAAGACTCTTGAGAGTCCCTTGGACTGCAAGGAGATCTAACCAGTCCATTCTAAAGGAGATCAGTCCTGGGTGTTCATTGGAAGGACTGATGCTGAAGCTGAAACTCCAATACTTTGGCCACCTCATGTGAAGAGTTGACTCATTGGAAGACTCTGATGCTGGGAGGGATTGGGGGCAGGAGGAGAAGGGGACGACAGAGGATGAGATGGCTGGATGGCATCACTGAGTCGATGGACGTGAGCCTGAGTGAACTCCAGGAGTTGGTGATGGACAGGGAGGCCTGGCATGCTGCAATTCGTGGGGTCACAAAGAGTCGAACATGACTGAGCGACTGAACTGAACTGAACTGAATGAATTTTAGCCAGTTGATAGGCATTTCCTGTAACAGTATATATGTAAATAGATGGGTCTATAAATGAAGTTATTCATTTATATCAAGATTTGAAGAAGGTAATGATGTAATACTTGTTAATAAGGAAGACAGCAAATTTGCTCAAAACATATATCTATTCACATTTCAATAAATGTAAATGACCTATGTGGATAGAATTATTCTCATATCAATATAGCAAGATATACTGATAAATATATCAATATATCTTAACTGTCTATCCAAAACAAGGTACTTCAATCTCAAAAGTACTGATGATGTATACACTTGGGGTTCGTTCCCTGAGGTTTGTCCTTACTCAATTGTTTTAAACAGTGATTTTTTTTTTTTTATAAAGGGAACATGTCATGGTAGTGGTGATTTAGTTGCTTAGTCATGTCCGACTCTTGCAACCACATAGACTATAGCCCATCAGGCTCCTCTGTCCACGGGATCTCCCAGGCGAAAATGCTGGAGTGGGTTGCCATTTCCTCCTCCAGGGGATCTTCCTGACCCAGGGAACGGACCTGTGTCTCCTGCATTATAGATGGTCTCCTGAATTACAGGTGGATGCTTTACCACTAAAAGCATCAGTGGTAAAGCCACCAGGGAAAACCAATCATCTAGTACAACTCCCTTATTTTACAAAGTTGAAACCAGAGAGGTTGAGTTGCTCAAGGTTATGAAAATACTTATGGTTTAGAACCTATAGCTCCCAATTCTTAGCCCGCGATCCTTCTGTTAGGCCACAGAATTGGTGATCATTACTGTTTGTAAATGTTTATGTGCATGCATGCTAAGAAGTCACTTCAGTCATGTCTGTCTCTATGTGACCCCACAGACTGTAGCCTGCCAGGCTCCTCTGATCATGGGATTCTCCAGTCAAGAATACTGGAATGGGTTACCATGCCCTCTTTCAGGGGATCTTTCCAACTCAGTGATCAAACCTGTGCCTCTTTTATCTCCTGCATTGCCAGGCAGATTATTTACCAACAGTGCCACCTGCATGCACGCATGCTAAGTCACTTCAGTCGTGTCCGACTCTCTGCAACCCCGTTGACTGTAGCCTGCTAGGCTCCTCTGTCCATGGTATCCTCCAGGCAAAGATACTGAAGTAGGTTGCTATTTCCACCTCCAGGGGATCTTCCTGACCCAGGGATTGAACCACATCTCTTATGTCTCCTACATGGGCAGGCAGGTTGTTGACCACATGCACCACCACCTGGGAAGTCCATAAATGTTAACAATCATCTTTAAACACAAACTTCTATTTACTTGCATCATAACTACAGTTTTTATTAGAGTACAAAGTCTACTTGGAATTCCCAGTTGGATTGAGATTTCTGTATTAGTTCCAGGTTCAGAAACAAACTTCTAAAGTTCAACCTATAAAATGTCTAGTAGCAAGATAGGATTTGCCATGAATACAAATTTCAGAGAATTCAAATAGAAAAAATGCATTTAACACTAAATCTATTTTGAATGTTACTCACTTTATATACGATAATTCAGGGGTACTAGCAATATCTTAAAAGTCATCATTACAAAGATTAACCCACACTGAAGTAAATATTAATTCATAGTTGTATTGGCCAGAAGAAATCACCAGTATAAAGGCTAAAACTGATGTTCCAAATTTCCAAGAACCATTAAATATTCTTGAATTTTGAAAACGAAGAATAGCCATTTTCTATAAAGAAATCCTATAAACTTTTCAAAAGGATGAGAATTAGGTCAATAAATTGACATGTAGATAACTAAATGAAAGGCTAGCTGTTTGTACTTTATATCCAAATCACTCTGGTAACAGAAGCTGACTAGGAAACACAGAGCCAATCATGCTAAGACACTTTAAGAAATTCAGAAATCACTGTCTGATTTTAAACATCTTAGTGTCATCTCTAAATCATTTTTCCTGGAAATAAGGATATAAAGAATTCTATTCAAAATGTTCATGGACTTCTGTGACTTAGAGAAGAAAGCTTCAGAGATAAAAGTGTGCGTGTGTGTATGTTTAGGAGCTCAGTCTTATCCAACTCTTTGCGACCCCATGGACTTAACTTTCCCTTATGGAGCCTGCCAGGCTCTTCTGTCCATGGAATTTTCCAGGCAAGAATACTGGAATGGGTTGCCATTTCCTTCTCCATCAGAGATAAAGTGCTCCTATTATTATCTACTTATACATTTATTAAATAGATGGGGAAACTGGAAACAGTGTCAGACTTTATTTTTTGGGGCTCCAAAATCACTGCAGATGGTGACTGCAGCCATGAAATTAAAAGATGCTTACTCCTTGGAAGAAAAGTTATGACCAACCTAGATAGTATATTCAAAAGCAGAGACATTACTTTGCCGACTAAGGTCCGTCTAGTCGAGGCTATGGTTTTTACTGTGGTCATGCATGGATGTGAGAGTTGGACTGTGAAGAAGGCTGAGCACTGAAGAATTGATGCTTTTGAACTGTGGTGTTGGAGGAGACTCTTGAGAGTCCCTTGGACTGCAAGGAGATCCAACCAGTCCATTCTGAAGGAGATCAGCCCTGGGATTTCTTTGGAAGGAATGATGCTAAAGCTGAAACTCCAGTACGCTGGCCACCTCATGCAAAGAGTTGACTCATTGGAAAAGATTCTGATGCTGAGAGGGATTGAGGGCAGGAGGAAAAGGGGACAACAAAGGATGAGATGGCTGGATGGCATCACTGACTCGATGGATGTGAGTCTGAGTGAATTTCAGGAGTTGGTGATGGACAGGGAGGCCTAGCGTGCTGCAATTCATGGGGTCGCAAAGAGTTGGATTCGACTGAGAGACTGAACTGAACTGTCTCCATATTTAGCCTGAGAAGTGAGCTTGATTTATTAAAGGGTAGCCCATCTTCCTTGCTATAATTGGGCCATATTAGTCCATGATGTCAACCGGGTCAACTAAAGCAGAAAGAAATTTCCTAATGGTTTCCTGAAAAGTTATTTCTTGGTCTGGTCTTTAGAAGTCACCAGCTTTTCCCCCTTTCATACTTTTTCTCCCTTTTAGATCTCATTAGTAAACATGAGATCTAATTCTAGGATAACCCCTCAATACCAGTATGAAGCTACCCTGCAGGAGAGAAGAACTAAGATAAAAGCCAAAAAAAGAGTAAATGGATTAAGTTAACTTTGCCAACAAAGGTCCAGAGTCAAGGCTATGGTTTTTCCAGTGGTCATGTATGGATGTGAGAGTTGGACTGTGAAGGAGGCTGAGCACCGAAGAATTGATGCTTTTGAACTGTAGTGTTGGAGAAGACTCTTGAGAGTCCCTTGGACTGCAAGGAGATCTAACCAGTCCATTCTAAAGGAGATCAGTCCTGGGTGTTCATTGGAAGGACTGATGCTGAAGCTGAAACTCCAATACTTTGGCCACCTCATGTGAAGAGTTGACTCATTGGAAGACTCTGATGCTGGGAGGGATTGGGGGCAGGAGGAGAAGGGGACGACAGAGGATGAGATGGCTGGATGGCATCACTGAGTCGATGGACGTGAGCCTGAGTGAACTCCAGGAGTTGGTGATGGACAGGGAGGCCTGGCATGCTGCAATTCGTGGGGTCACAAAGAGTCGAACATGACTGAGCGACTGAACTGAACTGAACTGAATGAATTTTAGCCAGTTGATAGGCATTTCCTGTAACAGTATATATGTAAATAGATGGGTCTATAAATGAAGTTATTCATTTATATCAAGATTTGAAGAAGGTAATGATGTAATACTTGTTAATAAGGGAAGACAGCAAATTTGCTCAAAACATATATCTATTCACATTTCAATAAATGTAAATGACCTATGTGGATAGAATTATTCTCATATCAATATAGCAAGATATACTGATAAATATATCAATATATCTTAACTGTCTATCCAAAACAAGGTACTTCAATCTCAAAAGTACTGATGATGTATACACTTGGGGTTCGTTCCCTGAGGTTTGTCCTTACTCAATTGTTTTAAACAGTGATTTTTTTTTTTTATAAAGGGAACATGTCATGGTAGTGGTGATTTAGTTGCTTAGTCATGTCCGACTCTTGCAACCACATAGACTATAGCCCATCAGGCTCCTCTGTCCACGGGATCTCCCAGGCGAAAATGCTGGAGTGGGTTGCCATTTCCTCCTCCAGGGGATCTTCCTGACCCAGGGAACGGACCTGTGTCTCCTGCATTATAGATGGTCTCCTGAATTACAGGTGGATGCTTTACCACTAAAAGCATCAGTGGTAAAGCCACCAGGAAAACCAATCATCTAGTACAACTCCCTTATTTTACAAAGTTGAAACCAGAGAGGTTGAGTTGCTCAAGGTTATGAAAATACTTATGGTTTAGAACCTATAGCTCCCAATTCTTAGCCCGCGATCCTTCTGTTAGGCCACAGAATTGGTGATCATTACTGTTTGTAAATGTTTATGTGCATGCATGCTAAGAAGTCACTTCAGTCATGTCTGTCTCTATGTGACCCCACAGACTGTAGCCTGCCAGGCTCCTCTGATCATGGGATTCTCCAGTCAAGAATACTGGAATGGGTTACCATGCCCTCTTTCAGGGGATCTTTCCAACTCAGTGATCAAACCTGTGCCTCTTTTATCTCCTGCATTGCCAGGCAGATTATTTACCAACAGTGCCACCTGCATGCACGCATGCTAAGTCACTTCAGTCGTGTCCGACTCTCTGCAACCCCGTTGACTGTAGCCTGCTAGGCTCCTCTGTCCATGGTATCCTCCAGGCAAAGATACTGAAGTAGGTTGCTATTTCCACCTCCAGGGGATCTTCCTGACCCAGGGATTGAACCACATCTCTTATGTCTCCTACATGGGCAGGCAGGTTGTTGACCACATGCACCACCACCTGGGAAGTCCATAAATGTTAACAATCATCTTTAAACACAAACTTCTATTTACTTGCATCATAACTACAGTTTTTATTAGAGTACAAAGTCTACTTGGAATTCCCAGTTGGATTGAGATTTCTGTATTAGTTCCAGGTTCAGAAACAAACTTCTAAAGTTCAACCTATAAAAATGTCTAGTAGCAAGATAGGATTTGCCATGAATACAAATTTCAGAGAATTCAAATAGAAAAAAATGCATTTAACACTAAATCTATTTTGAATGTTACTCACTTTATATACGATAATTCAGGGGTACTAGCAATATCTTAAAAGTCATCATTACAAAGATTAACCCACACTGAAGTAAATATTAATTCATAGTTGTATTGGCCAGAAGAAATCACCAGTATAAAGGCTAAAACTGATGTTCCAAATTTCCAAGAACCATTAAATATTCTTGAATTTTGAAAACGAAGAATAGCCATTTTCTATAAAGAAATCCTATAAACTTTTCAAAAGGATGAGAATTAGGTCAATAAATTGACATGTAGATAACTAAATGAAAGGCTAGCTGTTTGTACTTTATATCCAAATCACTCTGGTAACAGAAGCTGACTAGGAAACACAGAGCCAATCATGCTAAGACACTTTAAGAAATTCAGAAATCACTGTCTGATTTTAAACATCTTAGTGTCATCTCTAAATCATTTTTCCTGGAAATAAGGATATAAAGAATTCTATTCAAAATGTTCATGGACTTCTGTGACTTAGAGAAGAAAGCTTCAGAGATAAAAGTGTGCGTGTGTGTATGTTTAGGAGCTCAGTCTTATCCAACTCTTTGCGACCCCATGGACTTAACTTTCCCTTATGGAGCCTGCCAGGCTCTTCTGTCCATGGAATTTTCCAGGCAAGAATACTGGAATGGGTTGCCATTTCCTTCTCCATCAGAGATAAAGTGCTCCTATTATTATCTACTTATACATTTATTAAATAGATGGGGAAACTGGAAACAGTGTCAGACTTTATTTTTTGGGCTCCAAAATCACTGCAGATGGTGACTGCAGCCATGAAATTAAAAGATGCTTACTCCTTGGAAGAAAAGTTATGACCAACCTAGATAGTATATTCAAAAGCAGAGACATTACTTTGCCGACTAAGGTCCGTCTAGTCGAGGCTATGGTTTTTACTGTGGTCATGCATGGATGTGAGAGTTGGACTGTGAAGAAGGCTGAGCACTGAAGAATTGATGCTTTTGAACTGTGGTGTTGGAGGAGACTCTTGAGAGTCCCTTGGACTGCAAGGAGATCCAACCAGTCCATTCTGAAGGAGATCAGCCCTGGGATTTCTTTTGGAAGGAATGATGCTAAAGCTGAAACTCCAGTACGCTGGCCACCTCATGCAAAGAGTTGACTCATTGGAAAAGATTCTGATGCTGAGAGGGATTGAGGGCAGGAGGAGAAGGGGACGACCGAGGATGAGATTGCTGGATGGCATCACGGACTCGATGGACGTGAGTCTGAGTGGGCTCTGGGAGATGGTGATGGACAGAAAGGCCTGGCATGCTGTAATTCATGGGATCGCAGAGTTGGACACAACTGAGCGACTGAACTGAACTGAACTGATACATTTATTGGTTACTGTAGGCAACCAGAGGCATTATTTAATAAGTAGTTACTATGTGCCAGGCACCATTTGGCACTGTATGTTACCACTTGTATAACCATCCCCCAAATACTATAAGGTCAGTGTTATTTTCAACTTCATCGTATGAGAAAGCTGAAAATCAAAGAGGTTAATGATTGGCTCAGGGTTACATGATAATTAGGTATCGGTCTATTTCAAAACTCACGTTTTTTTTTTTTTTTACCTCTGGATATTCCAAGGGGAATACTTGTATAGTACTTTATACTGTGGAGCATAATTTCTCCCCACATGACACTGTCCTAGGATACTGAACATGTTTCTAAAAATAACCCCTTTGATCATACAGGCCTCCATCTGGTCTTTCTCCAGCTATTCCAAAGTCATTGTTTTCTGTGCTCAGCACCATATATCAAAAAGCCACTGCTGCTGCTTTTTTTCTGCAACTGGATGTTTGGGATAGTACATTTTCCAAAGCAAATCCGTTTCTCTGAGTGATTGATCTGAAATCTCGATTCCTCACTAAATGAAGCCACCCATGAAAAAAATAGTAATAATTTGCATTTGAATTGTAAATTAGAAAATACTACTAAATTCATGATCTTTTCTTTGATCACAACAACCTTGTGAGGTGAATAGGTAAATATTATTCTCATTTATCCAATGAGAAAGGTTGAAATTTAGATATGAGATATGGGGACTTGCCCAAGGTCATAGAGATAGAACATGGCATCACTGAATTCCAAATCCAGTGCTCTTTCTGTTATCCCCAAATCCCTCCTATAGACAGCCTGTGTCTGCCTGAAATCCTTGGTAGAATGAGGATAAATAGATAATATTTTAAAGGAGAGAGAAGTAGAGAGTGAATACAATATGATAGTCCTACTCCAATGGGCATTGAAGTTGCCTCCCCCATACCCAGCTCCCATTCCTTGGTAACTACCCAGTTCACTTGGCCCCATATGACTAAAGGGAAAATAATTTCAAGTCTGGCTTCAGAGGCAGAATACTAATCAGCATAAAGCAAACATCCAGTTAGAGCTTTTGATCAGAAGAGGGAATATGAAACATTTCATAGGAGAGAAAGACTTGTTCTCTCTCCTCCTGGATGGCAAATGGTGCAGATGTGGATCCTAGAACCACTGCAGCCATTTTGACACCATGAAAAGAACCCTTTTCTGATGATTGTGTTAAGCTACTAAGTCAAACAAATCTTGCACTCTATCATACATATGATGTGATTGACCAATCGAGCTATCTGTCTATCCATTCTTGTCCTAAAAGGATCTAAGGTAGACATAGGGTTATAAGAGCCATAAATTCCCTTTATTTTCAAGTCAGTTTGAATTGGGCTTTCCTTTACCTGCAACCAGATGCATCCTCACTGATACATGCATGCATACATTTATACACTCTTGGGTAAAAATGAAGTACCCAGTGCTCAGTGAAAGCTCCATGTAAACTATCTCAATGCCACCACTTTTGAAAACAAATAACTTGGAGCCTGGACCACTGCCTTCTGTCAATTTTCAGTTTGACAGCTGGAAGTAATTTGTGTCTTCTTCCTTTAAGCAGCTCTTTCCTCTGCTAATTTCTTATGGCACTAAAATAAAAGACATTTTCACCAAGGCAAAGTAATTAGCACATTTAATAACTTCATTAAGAGTTTTTGAGTCCATTCTCCAAAGAAGACATACGGATGGCTAACAAACACATGAAAAGATGCTCAACATCACTCATTATTAGAGAAATGCAAATCAAAACCACAATGAGGTACCACTTCACACCAGTCAGAATGGCTGCGATCCAAAAATCTGCAAGCAATAAATGCTGGAGAGGGTGTGGAGAAAAGGGAACCCTCCTACACTGTTGGTGGGAATGCAAACTAGTACAGCCACTATGGAGAACAGTGTGGAGATTCCTTAAAAAATTGCAAATAGAACTACCTTATGACCCAGCAATCCCACTTCTGGGCATACACACCGAGGAAACCAGAATTGAAAGAGACACATGTACCCCAATGTTCATTGCAGCACTGTTTATAATAGCCAGGACATGGAAACAACCTAGATGTCCATCAGCAGATGAATGGATAAGAAAGCTGTGGTACATATACACAATGGAGTATTACTCAGCCGTTAAAAAGAATTCATTTGAATCAGTTCTGATGAGATGGATGAAACTGGAGCCGATTATACAGAGTGAAGTAAGCCAGAAAGAAAAACACCAATACAGTATACTAACACATATATATGGAATTTAGGAAGATGGCAATGACGACCCTGTATGCAAGACAGGGAAAGAGACACAGATGTGTATAACGGACTTTTGGACACAGAGGGAGAGGGAGAGGGTGGGATGATTTGGGAGAATGACATTCTAACACGTATACTATCATGTGAATTGAATCGCCAGTCTATGTCTGACGCAGGATGCAGCATGCTTGGGGCTGGTGCATGGGGATGACCCAGAAAGATGTTATGGGGAGGGGAGGTGGGAGGGGGGTTCATGTTTGGGAATGCATGTAAGAATTAAAGATTTTAAAATTTAAAAAATAAAAAACTAAAAAAATAAAAAAAATAAAAAAAAAAAAAAAAGAGTTTTTGAGTCCAGCAAGGTGACAGGTGGAACTGAAGGGAGCTGGGAGTCAGGTATGATATTTTGACAATTAGTGACAAGAAGACTGATGTCTGGTAACTGAAGTCATTGAGTAATTAACTACAGTTGATAGCATCTCAGAGCTAATGAAATGGTATATGGGGAAAAAACTTGATAACATGTAAAGCACTGAACAAATGCAGAGAGATATTCTTAAGAATGAGCTTCCCTGATAGCTCAATTGGTAAAGAATTCGCCTGCAATGCAGGAGACTCCAGTTTGATTCCTGGGCCAGGAAGATCCCCTGGAGAAGTGATAGGCTACCCACTCCAGTATTCTTGGGCTTCCCTGGTGGCTCAGCTGGTAAAGAATCCGCCTGCAATGTGGGAGACCTGGGTTTGATCCCTGGGTTGGGAAGATCCCCTGGAGAAGGGAAAGGCTACCCACTCCAGTATTCTGGCCTAGAGAATTCCATGGACTCTATAGTCCATGGGGTTGCCAAATAGAGTCCATGGGGTTGCCAAGAGTCAGACACGACTGAGCGACTTTCACTTCACTCTTAGGAACAAATTTAATCACCATTATCATTGTCGATATGGCAGTTCCTAAGGGTATCAAAGGGCTTCCCAGGTGGTGCTAGTGGTAAAATCCCACCTGTCAATACAGAAGACCTCAGAGATGCAGGTCTGATCCCTGGGTTGGGAAGATCCCCTGGAGGAGGACACAGCAACCCACTCCAGTATTCTTGCCTGGAGAATCCCATGGACAGAGGAGACTGGTGGGCTATGGCTTGTGCTAAGTCGCTTCAGTTGCGTCTGACGCTTTGTGACCCTGTGGACTGTAGTCCGCCAGGCTACAATAGGGTTGCAAAGAGTTGGACGCAACTGAAGCGACTTAGCACGCACAAACATAAGTGTATTAAAAAATCAGGTAATGCATTTTTCATCTTTGTTTAAAAACAACATTAATGGGTCAGATAAGAATTTCTAGGCACAAGACATTGAATATTATGAGACACTGAAGACTGCATTTTCCCAAATATGTTCTACTGAATAGTGACTTTAAGGAAAAAATTATTCTTTGAGCAATAAATTTTGGGAAATGCTCATTGTTTTCACCTGTCTAGAATGTATTTCTTTCTCCTAATAACAGTATCTTATCCCCCCTACTAGTCCATGTGGCTTATGTGGTCCTAACCTCACTTCCCAGAACTATAATGAACACAGGGCATAGACCAGCTGATTATTACATACCATTTCCCTGAACTTAGTTATTAACTAATGAATGAGCAAATGACCTCTGTCAGCTCAATGAGAGTCAGCCCTGGGACTTGTGTGGGAAGGATTAGAAAAGAGATCCTCTCCTTCTACTTGGATTGTCAACCTGGTTTTAAAAAAGTTTTTTAAGTGATTATGTGGCCCCTGGCAGCCGTCTGCCACCCTTGAGTGGAGAGCTTGGCTGAGGAGGAAGCTAACTCTGAAACAAACAGATCTGAGAGATGATGACAGACACCTCTTGATGTTCTCTCAGCACCTGGACCCTGCTGTGCCTGAAGCCCCTAACTTTTCATTTAGAAGGTCAGGCACAGGGAAGACTGAAACAGCCAGGCCACAGTCACGTTCTCCGCATTGCCCACTTAATGTCAGATCACAGCAAGCTGGCCAAACTGTTGGACACCAATTTCCCCTCACCCCCACCTATTCTTCATATACACACACCATATTGGGCTCTATATTAAAAAAAAATTAGTTTTACTCAGCAACTTGGTTGTAGGCAGCTCTGATTTTCGCTCTTTTCCTTTATCACAAAGGCCCTATTTGGTCACCATGCAAGCAGTCAGCTCTTGAGAAATATCTATTAATACATGATGTTCATTTAGTGAATTTTCCACAAGGCAGATATTCTGAAATTCTCTTTGAAAACTCATACATCAGATTCTACCACTAGTTTGGTCAGAGTTTATTTAACTCAGTCAACGACTAATATCTATGAACTTCTTGAGCCCTATCTAATCAGCTCCCAATAAATGTTAGTCATTATAATTTTAACTTTTAAACATCTTCTGGCTTTCTTGACCAGGTTGAAATCACCCTTCCTATCCTCCCACAAAAATGCCTTTTTTTTTTTTTACTTGCATCTTCCCCATTTTGTTCAAATAAACAGCTCCACCAACAACTGTCCTAAACCCACCCAAGTCTCATCACAGAAAGCCTCAGGGAATAACAATCATTTCCACATCTCACATCACTAAGGTTATTTTGCACTCCACACCCCATCCCCCGGCATAAACACAACACATTCAACTTGGGATTTCTTTATCTTGTAATTCACTTACCTGACATGGAAGACCTAATTCTTGAAAAGTTTCATGATATTCCCTTGACTACAAACAGACTTTTCCCATCCTGAGTAGGGCAAACATTTTATTTTTGCTCTCCTTCACATTGACTCTTCTTTTATGAAGATTCCTAAGCAACCAAATACATCGGCACGTGTGAGGCAGCCCAAGTTTTACGCAGAGTTCTTTTAGTAAGGAATCAGGGAGTTTAAATCACTTACAGAATTCACAGGAGACGGGCAGTTACTTGTTAAACCAGCCATTGTTAGCATCTGTTCTGGACAAAACAATTGAAGTCTTGAAGTTATTGTGAGATGGGATTAAGTTTGCCTCATTTCCCATTATAGCTTAAAGTACTTCTTCTGATAATGTTAATTGGTACAAATGCCTCCTAGGCTAAGTGCAGTGGAAAGGGCAGCAGCTGATTCAGCCAGTGTAGGGGGCTTGAGGTTCAGAGAGTGGGTGGGAAGATGTCGGCCCTGTTACTGCGTCGCCACCATCATCTGTCACCGTGTCGCCACCTCAGTAGGTGGAAAGCCAGAGAACAGAAGGAAAAGCTCAAGACTGCGAACACATCTCATGAATGAAGCAAACTCATGGACCTCATCAGGACAGGTTAAGGATAAAGGGAGCCATCCTTACTTCTCACAACAGCATTTTTATACATTAGATCAAGACCTCCTTTTGATCACTGTTTTAATAGCTGCTCAAGCTTCTATTGAACATGGATATATAAACATATGGGCTTCCCCAGTGGCTCAGTGGTAAAGACTCTGCCTGCAATGCAGGAGCTGCAGGAGACACGGGTTCAATCCCTGGATTGGGACGATCCCCTGGAGAAGGACATGGCAACCCATTCCAGTATTCTTGCCTGGGAAATCCCATGGACAGAGGAGCCTGGCAGGCTACAGTCCATAGGGTTGCAAAGAGTCAGACATGACTGAACAGCTTAGCATGCATATAAACATAGATCAAATTAAGAAAAATCTTCAGTGTATCTCTTGTGCAATTATACAAGGCTGGGCTAGATAATTAAAAGTGGGGCCTGCAGGCTCAGAACCTAGTAAGCCATGAGCTAGTGTCTGGTTTAGGACTTGATCCAAGAGGCCAAGTCATGTTTCACGACCTGAATGTTCACTGGCAGTTGCTCCAAACCCCTTGGAGAAGGTGTCCCAAACCAAGTTGGACACAGCTGACAGCCAGTGCCCACAGCGATTGGCCAACCTGAAGACAGAGGACTGCAGGGACGGGATGACTGAATCCTCCAAGCAGGACATACTAATTCTTGCCTTGAACCATCTTGAAGGCACTCCTGGTACCTGACACAGACACTGAGACAAAAACCTTAATGCAAGGACAATTAAACACTAACATTTTGTGGAAGCAGCCAATGAACTCTCCCCTCCCTGGGGTTGTGAAAACAGACCTCTGTGGTTGAGAATTGAGGCCTTCTGTAGCTGGGACTGGGAAAAGACAGACTGCAGCTTCATTCCCTTCCCTAAATTGTCTTATCACTTTCATCTAATGTGCTAGAAGGCTTTATAGAGGCTTTGGTCTTCGTAAGAGCTTTAAGAAATGAGTAAATGGCATGAAATATTCTCATTTTCTAAAAGTCATTGAATTAAACAGGAGAAAGCTTATACACAGCAGGTGAATACATACCTTCAAAAGGCTGACAATAAAATAATCACTGTTTTACATGATGGATGCTTACTCAGAGGGTAGTGATTTGCCTGCCCATCTCATGAAGGGAATCTGCTGTGGACTTAATTGACCCACTACCAGTATAATCTATTCTCCGCTTGGCAGCAATAGCATGGGCTGCTGAGACTGGAGTAAGCTAACAATCCCATTAGTGCAAGCGTCGTTTCTGTCCCTCCAATTCTCTCTGGTGTGTATTGACATTTTTGTTCTGTATTCAAAGCTGCAGCTTGTGGTTGCTGCCTTGGCAGGCACAGCTTCTGTTAGCAGCGTGACTTTTCTTATATGCAAAAGTGACTGCAAAGACCACCCTTGGACCCACAGCCATCCCTATATTGCCTGTTGTTGCAGAGAGTCACTGGTTGGTGGCAACGGCAACAGAAAGAAGCCTGTGACTGTCTGGGGCTCAGGAGCCCTACTGGTGGGCCCAGGGACTCTTAATTCAGCAGAAGCTATTCAACCCTTGTCAATGCTGCGCTGAATATGGCTGCTCACCAGGCCCATTCTCCAGCTGTCCCCAGGAGAACCCCACGACTCCTGGTGTACTAACTTGAGTCCATGGAAGAGCTATTAGAGGAAATCTGCTCCCATCCCCTCGATCTTCTGAAGAACAAATAGAGGCTCAGAACAAGACACCTCCAAGGATGAACTCAGGTAGGTAAAGGCATCTTCTTGCTGCAAATAACAGTAAGACTAGCCATTGACATTGAGCAACTGTGTGTTCTGGGCTCTTTATGTATGTTATTTCCAGTCTTCACCACAACTCTGCAGTTAGGCATTACTATCCCCTTTTACAGGTTGGAATACTGAGTCTCAGAGAACTTGAACAATTTGCCAAATACCACATCATTAATAAGTGGTAAGTCTGGATACAAACCTAGGTCTGTCTGACTCCAGAGTCCCTGTCCCTTCCCACCTTGACCTGAATAGTACACGTGACAATTCTAGCCCCCAGCACTCTCAGGCTTCCAGGGCATGACTTCCCAACACTCACACTGACCTTAACTATTACATCCTCCCTTTGGGGCCTTTAGAAGAGGCTTGGTCTCTCCAGGCATACTGCAAAACCTCATGTCACAGCCAGTATAGAATCAGGACATCACAGTTGTTTGTCTACACGTGCCTACTACAGCCAAGGAGTTCCAATGTCAGTGTGGAACTGTCAGGAGTCTATTCCTCAGGACCAGTTCTGCCTTGCTTTATGAGAGTGACTTTCTTAGACTTCCTGGGAGAGATTCTAGGCTTACAGTCTGGCATCGATCCTGGTTTACCCTCTGCATTGACCTTGATAAGTTATATAAGCCCTCTGAGCCTCTGTTTCCTTGAGTGTGAAACACGCCAATAACACCCTGAATGTTCTAAGGGCAACATCATGTAAATATGCTAGCATAGGGCCTACCCTTCCATAGGCCCTGAAGAAATGGTTGTTTCTGCTCCTTCCCCTGACTTCTTTTTCCTCTACCCCTCTCTCTGCAGTCACCATGGCCATTTTGCTTGACTTGGTCTATCTCTTTTGATGCTCCTGCTATTACCACAGTTTCTGGCATCCTGAATTCCCTCCACCATTATATTGCCTGTTCTTTCTGTATGATACAGAAGGACTTGGGGGCGGGGCGGGGGTGGGGAGGCGGCTAACGGTGGCCCCATTGGCCTGGGTACATTGGGTATGTGAGATCCTCAGAAAAGACAAAAGACTGAGATAATGAAATGAAGGATTGTTAGTGATAGAAAACCTATTTATTTGATAGAGACTTTCAGTGTTTTCTCTATCTGATTGTACTCTTATTCCAAGAAGATAGAAGTCTTCTTCTCCACTCCTGGCTTGCAATTGCAGTTGAGTGGGTCCGTGTTCTGGCTAATTGGATTGTGGGCAATAGTGACATGCATCACTTTCAAGCCAGAGCATTTAGTTGCTGATGCAAGGTCCTCCAGCTTTGGTTCCACCTGCCAAGGTCAGCTCTGAAGTATCTTGTGAAGATGGGGCATCATAACATGGTATAAAGTGACTTAAGAAGGCCTTCCCTGGTGGCTCAGAGGTTAAAGCGGGAACCCATAGTAAGCCACAACAGACAATGTGAACAATAGTAATGTGACTTAATGAGACATAATGTCAACAATCGTTATTTTAAGCTACTGAGAGTTTGTGCACGTCTGTTACCACAAACCTATAAAACACAGCAATCCAAACCTTGACTTTCATGCCATAGCCCCTTGAAAAACAGTCCTAGTGGGCTCTAGCAGCAAGTCAGTGACTATACAGATCTTTCGGGAAAGAACACTGGACTGAGAAACTGGAAGCCTGTGAAAATGAGTTTTAGACCTGGTTCATCTACTAACTAACTATTGGACCTTAGGTTATTTACAACGTCCAACTCCTTACTTTTCTCATCTATAAAATAAAAGTTGCCATCTCCTAAAATGTGGGACACATACCATCACTGGTACTTTGGATCCTTGCCACTCAAAGAGTGATCCAACAACTAGAAGCACCAGCATCACTGAAATTGTGTTAGAAATGCAAGTCCTTGGGTTCCACCCCAGAGCTACTGAATTCAATTCAGCATTTTTAACAAGCTCTCCATTTGATTCCTCTGCATGTTAAAATTGGGAGAAATGCTGATTTAAATAGGGCTTCCCATTGGTGCTAGTGGTAAAGAACCTACCTGCCAGTGCAGGAGACGTAAGAGACGTGGATTTGATCCCTGGATCAGAAAGATCGCCTGGAGGAGGGCAGGGTAACCCACTCTAGTGTTCTTGCCTGGAGAATCCCACAGACAGAGGAGCCAAGCGGGCTATGGTCCATAGGGTCTCAAAGAATCAGACACAACTGAAGAGACATAGCACGCATGCAAGGCTCAGTACTAAATCACCTATCATCATACAGTGAGAATTATTCTTTTCCATTCATCCTTCAAAGTTTCTGATTACTTCATGGAGAAAGTCTCAGTTTGATGCCAATATGTCTTTAATACCTCTTTAACAGTTGCTTTCTTTTTAATAACGAGAAAGCAAACCTCAGATTCCTGGGCAGGCAATAGTATTTAGCTTGACTATAATAGCATCATTTTATTTTCACTGTGCTTATTTAAATAATTATCTTGTACATATGGCAACAGATAACCCATTTTCTGCTTAAACTAGTGATAGAAACCTCTTTAAAATAAGTGTAAAAGTGAATGCATTTAAAGAAAACGTATAATAAATGTGAAGAAGTGTTTTCTTTAATATTTCCTTCCATGTCAAGGAATTCCACTGTTTTAGCATTTCTGACTTCTTTCCACAGCTTCATCATTAAGGAACTTTATTCACACTGCATGGGGTGGGACAGGAAGAGTTGCTGTACCTCACTGTAAATTTGGGAGGAATGAAATGAACATGTTCAAGTCAGCATCCCCCTTCTCCCTCTTGGAATTTAGATACACAGAGGATAGTTACTCACAGATAATTGCTTATAAATTCCCAGTCCAATTGGTAGAATACTAGCAGCAAGTTATTTGTTTAGTATATATTTATTGAGGACTTCCCTGATGGCTCAGACGGTAAAGCGTCTGTCTACAATGCGGGAGACCTGGGTTCAAGCCCTGGGTTGGGAAGATCCCCTGGAGAAGGAAATGGCAATCCACTCCTGTACTATTGCCTGGAAAATCCCATGGACAGAGGGGCCTGGTAGACTACAGTCTATGTGCCTGTGGTAGTAGGGTTCTGGGTCTATCTTTTCTTCTTTTTCTGCACAGTAAGCAACCTCTCCATTCAGAAGGTTCTTGACCAGCCTCTGGCCAGTCTGTCACAGTGCTTTTGATTTCTCAGCCTCTGAATCTCTTAAAGGAAGAAGTCAGGGGGGCATTGATGAGTTTGTGGTCCTTTTAGAAGAAAGCATCAACTATTCATCACCATGAATCATGAGACAAAAACAGGTAATGGTCGTTAAG
Source organism: Ovis aries (assembly GCF_016772045.2). Taxonomy (NCBI): domain Eukaryota; kingdom Metazoa; phylum Chordata; class Mammalia; order Artiodactyla; family Bovidae; genus Ovis; species Ovis aries. The sequence continues at coordinate 217,545,808 of NC_056054.1, forward strand.
GCATCTGGTCAATCTCCTGGTGGCCTAATCATAATCCATCCATGTGGGTCAATCATGAAGGTTTTAGTGATTACCCTGCTAATGATGTAGACTTTAGGCAAAAGGCCTTGGGTGAGAGGGCACTGGAAAATGTAAATTTTCATTCCAATTCCAAAGAAGAGCAATGCCAAAGAATGTTCAAAATATCACACAATTGCTCTCATTTCACATGCTAGCAAAGAAATGCTCAAAATCCTCAAAGCTAGGCTTTAACAGTACATGAACCAAAAACTTCCAGCTGTACAAGATGGATTTAGAAAAGGCAGAGGAATCAGAGACTAAATTGTCAACATCTGTTGGATCATAGAAAAAACAAGAGATTTCCAAAAAAGCATCTTCTGCTTCATTGACTATGCTAAGGTCTTTGACAATGTGGATCTCAACAAACTGTGGAAAATTCTTCAAGAGATGGGAATACCAGACCACCTTACCTGCCTCCTGAGAAACCTGTACGCAGGTCAAGAAGCAACATTTAGAACCAGACATAGAACAACAGACTAGGTCAAAATTGGGAAAGGAGTAGTCAAGGCTGTATATTGTCACCCTGTTTATTTAACTTATATGCAGAGTACATCATGCAAAATGTCAGGCTGGATGAAGCACAAGATGGAATCAAGATTGCTGGGAGAAGTATCAACAACCTCAGACATGCAGATGACATCACCCTTATGGCAGAAAGTGAAGAGGAACTAAAGAGCCTTTTGATGAAGATGAAAGAGGAGAGTGAAAAAGCTGGCTTAAAATTCAGCATTGAAAAGATGAAGATCATGGCATCTTGTCCCATCACTTCGTGGCAAATAGATGGGGAAACAATGGAAACAGTGACAGACTTTATTTTCTTGGGCTCCAAAATCACTGCAGATGGTAACTGCAGACATGAAATTAAAAGACCCTTGCTCCTTGGAAGAAAAGCTATGACAAACCTAGACAGCATATTAAAAAGCAGAGACATTACTTTGCCAACAAAGGTCCATATAGTCAAAGCTATGGTTTTGCCAGTAGTCACATAATTGTAGGAGAACTGGGCCACAAATAAGGCTGAATTGATGCTTTTGAACTGTGGTATTGGAGAAGACTCTTTTGAGAGTGAGAGTCCGTTGGACTGCAAGGAGATTAAACCATCCTAAAGGAAATCAATCCTGAATATTCACTAGAATGACTGGTGCTGAAGCTGAAACTCCAATACTTTGGCCACCTGATGCAAAGAGTCAACTTATTGGAAGAGACCCTGATGCTGGGAAAGATTGAAGGCAGGAGGAGAAGGGGACAACGGAGGATGAGATGGTTGGATGGCATCACCGACTCAATGGACACGGGTTTCAGCAAGCTCTGGGAGATGGTGAAGGACAGGGAAGCCTGACGTGCTGCAGTCCATGGGGCTGCAAAGAGCCAGACATGACTGAGCAACTGAACAACAAAGAGGGCATTGCCCTTCCCTTAGAAAGTAGTAAGTTGTATGTCTAGGCCCCTGCATTTGCTTCTGTCAGTTCTCCACCACTCAACTAGAGTGGTGTCCTCACTCCTTGTATATCACTCTATTTTTTTTTTATCATGGTTCTTGTCTCCACCTCTTTGCTCACTTGATTAGGGTCTGACTCCCTCTACTAGACTGTAAGCTCAAGGAGAACAGGAGCTATTTCTGTGCAGTTCGTGGCTATATCTCAAGTGTCTAGAACACACTGAATAAATGAATCAATAGTCCCATATTCCAATTGTTAGAAAAAGAAAAATAGAATGTGTGTGTTTCAAGATGTAATTAGCAGTCAATTTGCAGTATCATTGCTTAACCCTGGAACTGAGATATGCATCAATAGTTCCTGCTGTGTGTGCCTGTAAATGCTCTGCTATACTTCTGTCTACCGCATTTCTATTCATTGGTTCATTAATGCTCAGTCTACAGCTGGAAAGTGTCTGCAGTGACTCATAAAGGCAACAGTCAACAGGTAAAAGATAAGACCTTGTAAGTAAAGGAGTAGGACCCAAGGGAAACCTTATCAGGAAATCATTGTTAAGGTGTAACTTTCAATTAGAGTCAATGCAAGATTTGTCCCCCAAGCTTCCTTTTTCTGTCTGTGCTGGGAACGGGGACATGAACACTGAAAACTTGTTTGAAAAAATTATTCAGGATCCCAGAGAAATTTCTGGTAAAACTGTCCAAATTTTTCTGAAATTTATACTTGGATGTAACTGCTCATAATGGTACCATTTTTGAGGCAAAATTAAATTATTTCATGCTAATTCTTCCATTTCTCATGCTTCCTCATGACAACCCAGAAGTAAGTAGGAGACAGGTAGCATTTCACCTAGCCTGGGCAATTGTTTTTTTAATGATATATATATAGGAGCATGAGTTGGCACCTTCTGGTCTTTTGGTATCCCTAAATAGGAAAAGGAGTATGTCAAGACTGTATATTGTCGCCCTGCTTATTTAACTTATATGCAGAGTACATCATGAGAAATACTGGTTTGGAAGAAGCACAAGCTGGAATCAAGATTGCTGGGAGAAATATCAATAACCTCAGATATGCAGATGACACCACCCTTATGGCAGAAAGTGAAGAAGAACTAAAAAACCTCTTGATGAAAGTGAAAGAGGAGAGTGAAAAAGTTGGCTTAAAGCTCAACATTCAGAAAACGAAGATCACGGCATCTGCTCCCATCACTTCATGGGAAATAGATGGGGAAACAGTGGAAACTGTGTCAGACTTTATCTTTTTTGGGGCTCCAAAATCACTGCAGATGGTGATTGCAGCCATGAAATTAAGACGCTTACTCCTTGGAAGAAAAGTTATGACCAACCTAGATAGCATATTCAAAAGCAGAGACATTACTTTGCCAACAAAGGTCTGTCTAGTCAAGGCTATGGTTTTTCCTGTGGTCATGTATGGATGTGAGAGCTGGACTGTGAAGAAAGCTGAGCGCTGAAGAACTGATGTTTTTGAACTGTGGTGTTGGAGAAGACTCTTGAGAGTCCCTTGGACTGCAAGCAGATCCAACCAGTCCATTCTGAAGGAGATCAGCCCTGGGATTTCTTTGAAAGGAATGATGCTAAAGCTGAAACTCCAGTACTTTGGCCACCTCATGTGAAGAGTTGACTCATTGGAAAAGACTCTGATGCTGGGAGGGATTGGGGGCAGGAGGAAAAGGGGACGATGGCGGATGAGATGGCTGGATGGCATCACCGACTCAATGGACGTGAGTTTGAGTGAACTCTGGGAGATGGTGATGGACAGGGAGGCCTGGCGTGCTGCAATTCATGGGGTCACAAAGAGTTGGACACAACTGAGCGACTGAACTGAAATGAACTGAAATGTAAAGAGTCCAAACTGACACTTTCTGAAGAATATTTTTAAAAAGAAAATCAGCAAAGTGCAATAGAATTTGCTTACAAATGGGAGAACTCCTCAGGAGTTCGTGATTTGTGTAAAGATCTCATTGGGTTTATTGGCAGTGAACTGGAGATTTATATCACTCAAAGGGCTGATGGCTAACCAGAAATTGCCCCTGGATGCTGAATATTCTTGCTTTGAAATCAAACTCATTTTGAATTTCTAACCCAAATCAGTTTTACCTGGGAAAGGCAGAAGAGTGTAAAGCTGCTGTCCTGAAATATAAGCACAAACTTATCTCAGTTATTAAATACTCTTAACCACTGTGACTGTGGCTGGTGTTGTCCTAAAAGTCAGGAAAAAAATTAAATTTAATCCAGAAATCCATCACAGAAGACACTGAAAATGAAAATATAATGCTCAGAACACTACACCCCTTAAATTACATGCACACACACAGACTTACAGAAAAATACTGACAGCTTAGTTGTTGCCCATTCCATGATAAATCCCAACTTCCTACCCATTCATGCCCATAATACATCTAGACTAGAATAAATTCACAGTTTTCTTCAGTCTGTAGTGTCAATAATTCACATTTATTCACTCTGGACATTTAATGGTATGGCTTCTCATACATTATCCTCCATTTGAACCAGCTCATGGAGAAGGCAGACAAACATTCTATTCCCATTGTAAAGCTGAAACTCAAACAGCTTGAGTGATTTGCCAAAGATCATATAAGTAGCTGGCAGAGCCTGTATTTGGAGAAGGAAACAGCAACCCACTCCAGTATTCTTGCCTGGAGACTCCCATAGTCAGAGGAGCCTACAGTCTCTGGGGTCGCAAGAGTTGGACACGACTTAGCGACTAAACCACCACCACCAAAGCCTGTATTAAGATGCCAAACTTCTGATTCTTTAACTCTATGCCTTTCCTGCAAAGTTCCACAGCTTCTTGGGTATCCTAGAAGATCTGATATACCCTGCATAAGCTCAAATGAAGGAGATATCTCAATACTTAACACCTGGATTCTGGTCCAAAACAGTAATAAATTTAAGCTAGGTTGACTTTCCCAGACTGTCCTGGCACTGATCAGTCATTTTTCTGGAGAGAACCCAGGTCCACTAGCTAGAACCCACAATCGGAAGGTACATTTGACTGCTCCATGCTAGGAAAGAAGTGTCAGACAGTCAACATTCTTCTCAATCAGAAGCCCAGTGAATGTGTTTCCAAGGATGGGGAGTTACATCTCATTAGTTCCCATATATTTTGAAGGCCTGGACCAAAGATCCAAGATTATGTAGGTACTGTCCATCTAAAGCAGTCTTTTCAACGCATAGTAAATAATTCATTCTCTGATGAGGCCAAACATGCCTCAGTTTGTACTACATAGTCCTCATCCTTTTGAGACATAACATAGTTCTCAATAGAACCAATGAAAAACTATAAGCCCAGTAAATTGCTTTTCTCCTTTCATACATTATCTGTCAAGCCTGAATGCACAGATACCCCTTTCTAAGTTTACAAAAGATACTTCCATTCTACTGGTGCAAATCACAATCTCCTTGTTTCTGAAATTTATTTTAACAGAGAGGGGGGAAGGACTCCCATTTATTGAGTTCTAAATACGTTAGGCAACTTTAAGAATATTACCATTTTTAATTCTCATAATAGTTCTGTGAAAGGGTCATTTCACAGATGAGAGAAGAAAGGCTAACAGAAGTTAGATACTCCCAAGGGTATCTATTTTTGGTATGGACCAAAATTCCTCCTCAGTCTTCACATCTCAAAGCCTCAATCTTTTCTACTCATTAGATGTTGAGAATCCAAAGATAAACTTAGTCTATTGGAGAAAGAGGAAGGTCTTGTCCTTTTTTTAGGAGGGGAGGGGAAATCAATCTCCCCCATCCTTTCCTTTCAGTAATGCTGAGGGAGGTGGAAGAAATTTAAGAGCAGCAAGGGCTCGGTGAAGAAGGGGGAAGCTTCCAGAGGGCAGGAACCAGGTCTGGGTAGCCAGCTTTGTCCAATGTCAAGTCCAGCAGAGGTGGAGCTTCTCGCAGAGGCTGTGCATTCGCAACACATCAACACTGCGGAGTCCTGCCTGGTCCTTTCCCAGGGCGGAGAGCTGCCAGCATCTCTTCCCCTCAGCCTCACGTAGCATGAGGTACTGGAAGCAGCACCTGGGGGCTTAATAGGCCAGGTAGTTGAGAGCGGCAGATAGCAGTGTGTGTGTGTGTGTGTGTGTGTGTGTGTGTGTGTGTGTACTGGGGCTGGGGGGGGGGGGGGGGGGGGCGTCTGGTGAGAGGCTTCTGCTCGGTAATGTAAGGGGTTGGGCAGCACACGTGACTCCAGGAAGGCGGAGACAGGCTAGCTGGAGGGAGGACTGCGAGGCCGCGGGGAGGGTGCAGATAGAGGGGCAATCTGAATAATTGAGGAGCTGTTCGGCAGTGGCGGCTGCCTCCTGCTTTCCTTTGCCGCCACCACCCCGCATCACGGGAGAAGAGACAAACCCGGCGCTGTAAGTGAGGACCGCCAGCCATCAGCCCCGGCAGCCAGTTCATCACCTCCAGCCCTCCGGTGAGTGAACGTCCCCCTGTCGCTGTAGTCTGTCCCCCTCCGTGGCCCCTGCATCCCAGCTGTAAAATGGGATGATCACCTCTTGTTGAATGAACCAGCGAGCCAGAGCCACCCGGAGCGGGTAAGCAGGAACATGGCGCGGAGGCTGAGGGCGCCCTCCGGGAAGGGGTCTCCTAGAAGGAAGGACGGAGCCGGGTCGGGGTCTCTCCGGCTCTGGCCTGCAATGGGGCCTGGATAGCATCCAGGGTGGGGGGACGCCGGGCTCCAACTGCGGGGCTGCCAGGCAGGTCCGGCCCGCGGGAGCTAGAGGCGGAGGAGGGAGCCGTGAGCAGCTTTCGGGCCGCCCAGGTCTCCACAGACGCCGGGCCCGTCCTGTCCCCCCGCACCTTGGTTCGCGCAGCTAGGTTTTCTCGGCGTCTGAAAGAGTCCAACGAGAGAGAGAGAGATGCTTTTCCGGCCGAAGCCCGAAGGACGGGCGGGAACAATGTCTCCCCTTTTACATTAGAGCAAACTCTTCAAAGGGACTCTATCTGACCCAGGTGACCTGACAAGGCCATGCGCTCGCAGGGGCATCTGTCCCCAGAGACCGGTGACACACCGGGGGCGACGAGGAGGACGTGATGAGTGAGGTGTCAGGGAAGCTCCCTGAACAGAGGGGGCAACCCTGGGGAGAGGACTCTCACACTTACACCTAAGTCAGAGCCCGCCCCACTTCCCCATCCCAAAGCACATCAGCGTCCTAAGAATTCAAAGGGCCAGAGTAGGGCAGTGTAGCCTCGCCGGACGCAGCCACAACCTCCTTCTAGCTCTTGAGTCAGCCCCCACCCTTCCCCTCACACACAGGTATTTTGTATTGCGATTGAAAAGTAAGACAGAAGTCGCCGAATGCCTAGAAGTAAAGTGAAAGGCGGAAAAAAGGTGCAGGAATGATGGAAAAATAGAGCCCTCATGGGCTCCTGGCACTCCCCACCCCACCGCCTATGCTGACTTCGGTTCTTGGAGGTCTTCAACCGAGAGGTGAAAAGGAACCGGCTCTTAGGAGGTATTCTCACCGTAGTGGCAGGGCCGGTCTCTGGCCAAAGTTGGCCAAGAAACCCAGAATGACATCCCACCTCCCCTCCCCCAACCCCACTCCGACCAGAGCCCCCTCCAGGAAGGGGTTCCGGGAGAATGCCAGTCCTGAGAGTGGGCCACAGACAGGACAGCGGGAGCTGTCCGCGGTGCTGAAAGTTCTGCAAAGCGGCGAGATAACACCGCCGAGGGACTGGAGGCTCATTGCTTGCCAACATTTTTCTCCAAAGCAGAAACTGTGTTAGAACCTCGTAAAGGAAGTCAAGTGGATCAAGTGACCTAGAGAGAGGGGCAAAGGTGCTATGCATTCCCCGTTTCTCTGCCTTCCCACCCCACACCCCACCCCCACCCCTAGATTCCCCTTGGAAGCAGGTTTTCCCCAGTGCTGGGTTGAGGAGCAAGGAGCGGGTGTCACTCTAGGATCCAGCTTTGCTAACTTGAATGGGAACGAATGTGGTGCCTCATTCTGTTTTCTCTGCCTGCGCTGTGAATCTTCCTGTTGGTGAAGTGTTGGAAACACAGTTAGGGTTGTTGTTCTGATAAACGCTACTGTGGCTTTCAAGAACCAGAGAACTGTGAGGCTGCACAAGGGAAGAGGCTTCATTAACAGAGAGACTAACTAGGCTTTCTATTCCTGGCTGAGTTTTTTTTTTTTTTTTCTCTTCAGCACCCTCTCTCTCCACCACGCATTATCTACAATGTAAATTTTACATCCTCTGGATACAGATCTCTAAGCAGTCTTGTATGTTTCTTTCAGAGTCTTTTACATTATGGGCTAGATGAGGAGTGAACTAAGCCAATTTCAGAAGGCCAAGTTAAGAGACTATTTACTTTAAAAAAAAAAAAACCCTACTATTTGCTGGGCCATATCATCTCATTTAAGCTTCACAATAGCTGCTAACCAAATGTATCACAAAGTTTAGAAAACTGAAGTTATGTATCTCAAATCCAGAGCTTGGATTCAAATTCAAGTCTGCTTAACTCTGAAATCCAAGCTATTTTCATGCCCTTATTTTGGCATTGACTTTGGGCAGTGGTTACTGGAGACTATAGCAAGAATTTGTCAAAGGTAGAGGACCAGCTTTGCTTTTCACAGACACTACTGTCTCTTCCAACCCTTTCCTCTTTAATCTGTTCACCCACCCACTGTCACTAACTCCCACCATACCAACTGCTTTTGTGCATGCTGCTTGAGATACCACTGTTCACACACTAGAGCTTCAGGATAACAGAACCGTGATAGAGGAATAAAATGGCAGGCTTTCCTGAAGAACAGCAAGGCTTTGGGGAGTCTGGAGGACTAGATCCCACTTGTGCTTTCCTATTTAGAATTCTACCCTGGAGTTATAGGGCTGGAAAAACCTTCAAGACCATTAAGCATCATTGTTTTGCAAAAAAGAGAATTTGAGAACCAAAAGATGCTTATTAGTCTAATGCACATGACTGAAAAGTTAGGACTGGAATCCAGTTGACCTGACTCCAAGGCCAGTGCCCTTTCCACTACTCCCATGATGCATCAAATATTTTTCCATGCCTTCTCTAATTATCTTTGACAAGAACATCAGCAGGACTGAATTATATTCAGTAATTTGTTGGTTTTGTTGTTGTCATTTAGTTGCTAAGTTGTGTCTGACTCTTTGCCACCCTATGAACAGTAGCTCACCAGGCTCCTCTGTCCATGGAATTCTCCAAGCAAGAATACTGGAGTGGGTTGCCATTTCCTTCTCCAGAGGATTCTCCCAATCTAGGGGATGGACCTACATCTCCTCCTTGGCAGGTAGATTCTTTTACCACTGAGCCACCTGAGAGGCACAAACACTCAAAATACAAGTAGTCCTCCTACCTAAATTTTCTTCCTGTTCTTCCTTCTCTGGTCTCACTATTCCAGTGTTGGCTGACTGAATATAACTGAGATACCTGACCCACATTCCTCAATAACTGTTTTCCCTATACCAACAATTTGCAAATCGGGATGGTGGTATGGCATTTCTTTACTTGCCTTTATGCTGTCTATATTACCTCTTCTATGATCTGTTCTCAACAAAATAATTTTTCCAAAATCAATTACCCTTAGCATCTTCCTATGTTCTCACAGGTACTTGGAAGAGGCCTCAAAAAGATTTAGGCAAAAATAAGTGATCATCCTAAGTCCTGATATTTATCAATGCTAAGCAGTATGCTAAGTCCTTTCATAAGTCATTGAATTTTCACAATTCCGTCAGATGGACAATTTTGTTAGACACGGTCCTAGAGTTCTAGTCCACTCTAACATACAACAGACCTGATACTCTATTCATTTTTGCTTGCTTCTCTTCCAGCCCATAGTAAAATCTCACTTTCATTAATTAGATTTTTGTAGCCTAGTAATCACACTGGCAAGATGAAATTTTTATACTAAATTGGACAGTTCTATCCTGCTCCAAAAGGTAGAATTTAGAAATTCAAATCCAGTTCAAATGGTGTTATTCTGCTGTTTCATCTCTTAATATTTACCATAACATATTCCTCCCATTTGTTATTCTTTACTTAAAGATCCCCTTATACCTTCCTAATGCTATTACTGACATTCTGCTTCAAACCTGCTCCAGAAGCAATTAAGGCATAACTCATAATTAAATACATAATGTCTATTATATCATCACTGGGTGATTCTGCAAGGATGATGTTGCTGGATTACTCAGTCCCAGGTACCATAATCTTACACTGTCTAGAACCACTCTATCCAATATGGTAGTCACTAGCCATATGTATTTACCATTTTAATTAGTTAAAATTTAAATGTTAAAAATTCAGCTCCTTAATCATGCTAGCCATATTTCAGCTGCTTAATAAAACCATATGTGGCCACTGACTGCCTTACTGGACAATGCAGATATATAAAATTTCCAGCATTGCAGAAAGTTCTATTGGGCAACATTTCTTTAGGAAGTGCTAAAAACATCACAGCAACTGAGAAAATGAAATTGGGAATAAGGACTTGGGACTCTGCTTTGAAACTTTTTCCAAGACAGGAGAAAAATCCACCTGTGCTGAGAACATCCTCCAAAGCCCAAAGATGCTCAAGACAATAAAGCTAGGAAGGAAAAACATGTATCTCACTGAAGGAGCCGATGACTTCTGGAGTTTAATTTCACATAGATTCCTTTTTGCCATAAAGTCAAATGCTCTATTTATTGTCTTACTGGTTTCCTGAGTTCCAACTTAGAAATAACATAGCTGTTCTTATTCAGATTTCAAATTTATATACACTTTATATAAATATATATATATATATTTATCTTAAGATAGATAAACAGATCTTAACAAAGGAATGGATGGTAACTAGAAAGATACTCTTTCAGAGAAAGAGCTGAGATATACTCTCAGCCTGATGTTGGTCAAGCATGCCATTCTCAGGCAATTGTTGCATATGGAATCTTATTACTAAAGGAGAGCTTAGAGAAACTGTCTACTCCGGTCTCCGGCAGATCATGCTAGCTTTAATAATAAATACCACTTTGGGGGGAATCATGGTTTATTCATTTCATGGGAACTCTTTATCTCTTAGAGAGGCCTGGATTTTGGAAGCGAGAAATACATTACCTTGGAGCTGAAAAGAGTTTAATTTTCACTATCTTCAGCTTGAGGGATTTGACTGATTTTGTATCTCAAGAAATAAATAGAACTGACTGTGTAGCTTTTTGAAACTCATGCTGGTAGCATACAATCATTCACTTAATCAATAAAGTAGTTGAGGAGTGTCATATAGTTGCACAGAAAGGCTGTGATCACAGGTGTTTGGAACTCCTATAGCCTAGCACATGGGTGCTCAATAAATATTGCTGAATTCATACCATTGTTCCAGGTCACTTCATGCCACAGACTCATCTAGCCAAGAAATGAATGCTCCCCACGGCATTTTCCCTTATCAAATAAAACAGGAGACAGACACAGAACATCAAATCTTACCCTGATAATCACCCTCCTAACCCCTCTGGGGGCATAGGTAGTGACGGCCAAGACAGACTGCCACTGAGAACTGTGTCTTGCTGCTCTCCTCCAGGGAACGACGGACGCATCAGTCCAAGAGTGTTTGATTTCTTTATGATGAAGCAATTTCACAAACAATACTTAAATGGACTTGTATGATACTTTTCAGTTTTACCTTAAAGAGACATTTATTTCTTTAAGAAATAAATGATTGGCCTTCATGACTGTTGCAGGCAACTACTATTATTCCTAAGTTCAGAAGGAGCTTAGCTTAAAATGAAAACATATAATAATTAGAGGAGAGCTGATGACATCACAGTTTGGTTGGTCATATAACATTATCCTTTTCCAGAAATAATTGGGCTTTCCTTTAAAAGTTTTAACTGGTGATTACTGACAAAAATGAAAGAAAAACATCTTTCTATTCTAACAAGTCATTAAGCAAATGCCTGGAATTAGCTGATTCTCACTTGCCAAAGGCAAAATATTCCAACCCAATAAACTGTCCTACAAATGAGCAAGCTAATCTCCATCATCTGTTCATTTTAAAAATTGTTTCCCTTTGTTTGTTTTAAAAATAATCAGCAAATTTAAAAAAACAATTGCATCCAGGTGTTTGAACATTTTGATGACAAAATGTTTCTCATAATTGTAAAGATTTAATTGTTCATTAGAGAATATCTTTATACAATATATTATTGTGCCTATATTTTGTAACAATTGCATAACCTAACTCTCTTACTTTGCAAACAGAAAAACTGAGGCTGAGAGTGGTCCCTCAAGTTAATAACAGAGGCAGAAACAAGACTTGAGTCTTCTTTCACAGTTCACTACTCCTTGCATCTTTTAACATCATGCATCTTTTCATTAGTCATTAAAATTTTTATCAATGACTTTAGCCACCAAAACTTTACCGGAGATGCTAAGAGTAAGAAAAGGAATGTATCTGGATTTCAGATTATTTCCCTTGCACCCTGGTATGAACTACTAGTCAAGGATAGTCAACAGGTAGAAATTTCATGGCTGGTATTATAAGGCAGAAGAAAAGCATTCAAAACTTCAGAATCTTTGTTGCCAAGAATTTGAACAAGGATTTTACTTCCCTCACCTTCATTATCTTCATCTTTAAACCAAGAAATTTGGATTAAATAGTGTTTCAGGTCCCACAAGCTGTAACATTCTATGGTTCTATGAAATGAGGCTAAAGACTTGAATATGCTGCCTCACTGAGCTCAAAGAATCAAAAATAAATGAAGGATTCTTATTTTTACATCATTATTTATTGGAAGCTCTGACATGTCATGACATGTCATGACATGTCATGCTAGTATTTCACCCAATAACAGCAACAATAATAATGATCATGATCATGATAGCTAAAACCCTTACTCTGACCCTAAATGTTGGTAATGTCATTATCCCTTTTTTTGCAGATGAAGAACTGGATCCCAGAGTACTTAAATAACCTGCCCAGTTCTCACTTATTCACAGCTGTGCTGGGTCTTCACTGCTACACATGGGCTTTCTCTAGTTGTGGAGACCGGAGGCTACTCTAGTTGCAATACTCAGGCTTCTCACTGCAGGGGCTTCTCTTGCTGTGGAGCATGGGCTGTAGGGCATGCAGGCTTCAGTAGCTGTGGTGCACAGACTTAGCTGCCTCGCGGCATGTGGAATCTTCCCAGACCAGGGATAGAACCCGTGTCCCCTGTGTTGGCAGGCGGATTCTTAACCACTGGGCCACCAGGGAAGTCTGACACATCCTCTTTGAAAACCACTAGTCTCTCAGATAACTAATGTGAATCATTTTTAGGCCACAACATACAAGCCCCTTCTCTGGGGAATTTTCACTTTACCTACATTTTCTGGCTAGAATAGCAATCACAAGGCGAATGGAACTTCAGGTTTCTGGTTCTGTTGAAGTTACATAGGGATCTGTATTGTCTTTCTGCAAGATGGTTCTTGTCCTCTTGTAAGTTGCGCCATTGATCAATTGTTTCAGTAGTTCAATACTGAAGGTTGTTGCTTTGTACCATGCTGCTTTTCCCAGAATACATGAACTGCCTGTACTGCCAGAAATGAATGAATGCTGGTGCAGGATCCATCACCTTTTAACTCTACAAATGTCAGCCTACCACATCTTCACTGTTCAGTAGAGTTTTCTGGCTTTTGCCTCCAGGTTTTTCACTCAGAGTGGCAATCTAGAGAGCTTTTAAGGCAGAGAAGGAGAGCTTCCAGAGTGACATTTCCTAGTGATGGGCTTCTATCAAAAATAAAACTAAAGTTTTTAAAATCATGTGTAGAATTCATTTTCTTCTCATTAACCCTACCTTATTACCAAATTAGTCAAATAGAATACATCACAGTACCTATCTACCTCACTGTGGATTTTAACATATACTAAATCTGCTCCTCATATCACAAAAAGGGCCAATGAGATACTCCTTGTGAACCATTAGGTCTTTACAAAGGAAAGGATGGATTTTCTGTCCTTTCTGTTCTTTCCAAAAATAGCTCTCAGGTTGCCGATATCCAGTCCTGAACCTGACTTGACAGCTAAATTAAAGTCTTTAGGGTTAAGAAGATCTTAGACCTAAGCTTGCATGTCTAGAAAATGGTTATTAACAATAGAGAGGCCTCCTAGTTCCTTCTAAAATCAATAGTTCTCAACATCAGGTGCTATCTCACTAAAGGGTATTTTTTTTTATTCTTACACTGGGAGTAGGGGGAGGTATTATCACTGGCTTTGGCAGCCTGGGATCAAGGATGCTAAATATCCTGCATCAGGAAGGACAACCCCTGTACAATTTAAAAAAAAATCCCACCTGAAATGCCAATAGCACTCCCCCTGCACTGAGAAATCATGCTCAAAGTGAGATGCTGTTCCAGCTTCCTAATTCCCCAATTGATACAGAGAATTTACTTTGATATCCTTCCCCAGATGGAATGCAACCAATGTGGAGTCTACAGCAGCTCAGAAGCATTACTGGGATTTCAGTGATTTTATTGAATTCAGGGCTGGTTCACGGCAGACATCAGAATCATGAAGTCTATTCTCACAGCTACGAGAAACCTCAGAAATCACCCCAACCAGGCTTCTCCCTTCCCTATGTTTTAAAGATGAAGTAACTGAAACCCAGAAATGTTAAGTGACTTGCCTAAGGTCAGCCAGGACAAAGACTAGAGCCCAGTCCATCCTCCTTGTTCATAGCATTTTGCCCTGCTCTGTACTGCCTTCAGGAATTTTATTCATCCTTGGAGCACAATCCAGTGTAACACACAGTGTGATTATTAAGTATTTATGAGGCTCCAAGTTTTCCACTGCTCACTATTAAGATATGGTTCCTTCATAACAACCAGGTAAGAGATCAGATCCTGGGTTACTTCTATATAAGAGCATTCTTCTTAGAAATACAGATAAGCAGCATACCCAACACATGGGCACAGCATTCTTCCCCCGCCTCACACACCCTCCCCTGCCTCCTCGTTTCAAACTGCCAGAGATTATAGAGGCACAGCCTGAACAGAAGGCATCTTAATCTCCGGTGATTCTGTAAATAATATGCTGTTCATGCTTGCATATAAATGATCACAGCCTCTCTACTTTCCAGATGAGGGAGACTTCAGAAAGATGAAGTTGCCTGCACACAGAGCATGTCAGAGAGGATTTTCAGACTCCAAGCACCAGCTCTCTTTGTAGCAGGGTTAAATTTTTCACCCATCTGCACATTCCTAATTATTTATCCAGGATTATGGTCTTAAATTTCACCTCACAGTCAAGTCAGTTTGTGCATATTTAGATTCTGAAATTGCTTATTTCCTACTTTTCATGCTCTGGCCACCTTTCTTCCACCTCTCATCCAATAGACATCCAATAGAGATCATCTAAACCAACCCACTCAATTTACAAGAGATGAAACTCTATCTCTGAAAGCCAGAGAGGCAAAGCTGCCAGTTCAAGGTTAGATTCTCTGACTCTCACCCCCATGCTTTTCCCTCCACACCAAGCTTCGACTTTCCAATGATAGGTAAAAGAACATCTTCCCACTCCCCACACACCTCCCACTCGTTGACCAACCCCATAAGGATGGATGGAAATGACTGACTGCACTGTGCTCTGATGCTTATTCCAGGACCTTGTTTAGAATATCCACAACTTAGTATCCCTCACATTGTATTGATCCATCTATCATACTAAGCTGGTTATGGAGGACACTTTCTAGTCCACAGAATATATATATAATCAATATCATCAAGGCAGGGGTCACCACAGAAAACTGTGCCCAAGAAAAAAGAGGGCATGACCCATGGCTCCCATCACTTGATAATGGAGCAAAGTTCATCCCATATTCACTGTAAATGGCAGGTGATTGGATTCATAATTCCAGAAAGCAGATAACTGGGTAAATGGGTAGGCTTAAAAGAGTAAGAAAGTTAAAAAAGACAACTCCTAAACCATGTCTGCTTTAGGATTAAGGTGTTTTTCCTGAATTGATCAGCATGTGTACATGCTAAGTTGCTTTAGTCATGTCCAACTGTTTGCAACCCAATGGACTGTAGCCCACCAGGCTGCTGTCCATGGGATTCTCCAGGCAAGAATACTGGAATGGGTTGCCATTTCCTTCTCCAGGGAATTGATTAGCATGGTACATTTAATTTAATGTACACAAGGCTTACAATAATAGGGTTTTTCTTTTTTTAGAAAAATCAATGAAACATTTTCTATTTAAATTCTTTCTGAGGAATCATTTAAAACAAAAACAGGTGGTGTTTCAGTAAAAATTGCATTGAAAAGAGAATTGGTGAAGAAATCTAAGAAGTGGCTTCTCAGGCAGGGCTTCATACGGTCGTGATTGTCTCATCGTCTGACCAAGCTTATTAGGTTTAGAAACTTGATTTTATCAGTTCTATCAAAAGTCTTCTAGCTCGCAGAGTCAAGCCACGCTCCCCAAATCCCAAGAGACTGATTTGATGACTAGATGCCAATACAGTCACTTCCAATGTAGGATGCTTGCGAGGATTGCCCAGGTCATTCCCATCCTGGTATTAGGATAGTAAGAAAACCGAATGAGTGATAGAAGATGACTTGAAAGCACAAGGTCAGGATCAGTGGAGTTGGAGAAGCAGTCTCAGGAAATCTACCATCCATCCGGAAACAGGGACTAGAGAATTCTTCCAAATTCCACCAAGAACACCTTTCAGATTACTGGAATACTGAGCCTTCCAAGTGGAGGATCTTGTTTCCCCTTTCCCTAGTGTTAGAGAAACTTTGGAAAATTATTTCAGTAGAAGGTAGACTTTAGCTTCTGTGCATCCCTCATCTTCTGTTAGGATATTATTTCATACGTTATAACTTCTTAACTCATAGTTTGTCTTATATTCAGTTACATTCTAGTCTCCTTTAGGGAGTTTTGGTAGATGCCCCAGTTTAACCACCAGTCATGAATAAGTCACCCTAGTGGTTGGGTTATTTCTCTAAGGGGCAAATCCCTTGTATTTTGTGCAGATTCTATTTATTCCACTTCTCAGAGGGTGCCGTGATCTGACCTTGCTCTAAAAGCACTGGGGCTGGTGTATCCTTGTCAGTAATCTTTATGTGTGGATGCTGACATTTGAAGCTGTATTCATTAGTCACTCTCAACCCACAAAAATGCCAAAGGAATCAACTCTCAAAAGGTTTTAAAAAAAAGATCAGACACCATTGTTACCTCTGACAGAAGTCAAACAATCATTTAACTATTTTTATTCTCCCCTTGAGCAAGCTAGTTATCCTAGTTCTAAGCAGGCATAACCTGCAACAGACGGTCTGGGATTCATCTTAAGTTCTTTCCTAGTCACACAGACTTTTCCTAGTCACATCAGAACATGGAGGAAGAAAAGATCTGAATGAGTATAGACTGTTGTGCCAGAAATAAGTTCCTGATATAGACAACGAAAACATGCCACCATAAAACCTGTCAAAACAGAAACAAGACTTCTCCATTTCAATACTGTCTTAGTGACTAGCCTGTGTTCTTCTTTTCTGCCCCCAAGTCTATTCCAAACCGGCTGTAAATAAATATTATGGTGCCAACACTGTAATACTAGTAGGTATCTGGGGAGAACCTGTCAGTTGAGCTTTGTGATGTCATCTCTTTACACATGTGATTCCAATATGGCAAGTTACTGAAGTCAGGGATAATTACATAGCTACATCATAATACTTCTGATAATAGTCACAACAGCTCACATGCACTCATTTAATCTGAGGAGTAGGTATATGTATCCCAATTCTTCATATGAGAATTATCAAGTTTAAATGACGTGCCCAAGGTCTCAGAGCCAGCTTCAGATCTGTGCTACCTGACACCAAAATCCCTCCAATTCATACTACTCATCCACAGTTTTCTTAATTAGTTTATTTATTTTAATTGGAGGATAATTACTTTACAATATTGTGATGGGTTTTGCCATACATCAACATGAATCTGCCACGGGTGCACACGTGTCCCCCCATCCTGAACCCCCTCCCGCCTGCCTCCCTACCCTATCCCTCTGGGTTCTCCCAGAACACTGACTTCAAGTATCCTGCTTCACACACTGAACCTGCACTGGTCATCTATTTTAAATATGGTGATATACATGCTTCAGTGCTATTCTCTCAAATCATCCCACCCTCGTCTTCTCCCACATAGTCCAAAAGTCTGTTATTTACATTTGCGTCTCTTTTGCTGTCTTGCATATAGGATCATCATTATTGTCTTTCTAAATTCCATATATATACATTAATATACTGTATTGGTATTTCCCTTTCTGACTTGCTTCACTCTGTATAATAGGCTCCAGTTTCATCTACCTCTTCAGAACTGACTCAAATGCGTTCCTTTTTTATAGCTGAGTAGTATTCCATTGTGAATATGTACCACAACTTCCTTATCTATTCATATACTGATGGACGTCTAGGTTGCTTCTATGTCCTAGCTATTGTAAACAGTGCTACAATGAACATTGGGGTACATGTGTCTCTTTCAATTCTGCTTTCTTTGGTGTGTATGCCCAGCAGTGAAATTGCTGAATCATATGGCAGTTCTATTTCCAGTGTTTTAAGGAATCTCCACACTGTTCTCCATGGTGGCTACACCAGTCTGCATTCCCTCCAGCAGTATAAGAGGGCTCCCCTTTCTCCACACCCTCTCCAGCATTTACTGTTTGTAGACTTTTTGATGGCAGCCATTCTGACCAGTGTAAGATGAAACCTCATTGTGGTTTTGATTTGCATTTCTCTAGTAATAAGTGATATTGAGCAATGTTTCATGTATTTGTTAGCCATCTGCATGTCTTCTTTGGAGAAATGTCTGTTTAGTTCTTTGGCCCACTTTTTGATTGGGTCATTTATTTTTCTGGTATTGAGCTGCATGAGCTGCTTATATATTTTGGAGATTAATTCTTTGTCAGTTGTTTTGTTTGCTCTTCTCTCCTATTCTGAAGGCTGTCTTTTCACCTTGCTAATAGTTTCCCTCATTGTGCAAAAGTTAAATTAGATCCCATTTGTTTATCTTTGTGTTGTTTTTTTTTTTTTTCATTACTCTGGGAGGTGGGTCATAGAGGATCTTGCTGTGATTTATGTCAGAGAGTGTTCTGCCTCTGTTTTCCTCTAAGAGTTTATAGTTTCTGGTCTCACATTTAGATCTTGAATCCATTTTGAGTTTATTTTTGTGTAACTTATCCACAATTTTAAAATTCTCTCTGAGACAGACTGATCCTGATATACCTTACATGAGTACATGGATGGCAAGAATGGTTCTGCAAGTGTACTTGCCTTCATGGCCTTATCAGAGGAATTAGACCCAGAGGTCCGGAGGCTTGATGTGGAGCCATGAAAAGTCATACTTTTTCCAGGCCTCAGTCACTCCATCTAAGAAAGAAAAATAATAGTGGCTCTTTAGTTATTCACTCATTCAACAAATATACTAAAAAGTGAAGTGAGAATGGGAAAAAACACAGGTTAAGAGTTGTTAACAAAAATAGAAACCCCTGTTCAGATTATTGTGACTAAAATAAAGATAATACTAAGTGCCAATGGCCTAGGGTATGTGGAAGACTGCATTCAAGATTGTTTTAGGTTAGTTTCTTAATCAGCAAAGCAGTTTGAATTCTTCTCATGTATCTGTCAAATAAAACTACAGGCCCAACTGACCAACGTAATGCAAGTTATTACTTATGAAAAACAATAGCCTGGATCCTCAAGGTTCCTGTGAATGGTTTCTGAAGACAAATTTGTCCTAAGTGATGAACAATACATCTTTAGACTTAAATTATTACAGAACTTCAAAGCGCCTTTTCACTTGCCTAAGGAACTCGTTTCTTTCAGTGAAGGCTGAGACTATGTGATTACCCAAAGCAACAACATAGTACAGGAGGACTAATAATCTATAATGGGAGAACTGATGGCAAAGAGATATTTATTAAGCAGACAGAATATGCGATTTGAAATGAAGGGAAGTAGGCCATTTTGAAAGGCCATTTTGTTCAGTTTAAGGAAATTCTTAAGTTTAATCTTGCTGATGAACTAGAGAATATTAAGAAAACACTGAATGAGAGAGTAAAAAAGAAAACTTGCTGTTCAGTTGCTAAGTCGTGTCTGACTCTTTGCGACCCCATTGACTGTAGCGCTTCAGGCTTCCCTGTCCTTCGCTATCTCCCGGAGTTTGCTCAAACTTGTATCCATTGAGTCAGTGATGCCATCCAACAATCTCATCCTCTGCCGCCCCTTTTCTCCTCCTGCCCTCAATCCTTCCCAGCATCAGGGTCTTTTCTGATGACTCTTCACATCAGGTGGTCCAAGTACTGGAGCTTCAGCTGAAGTCAACCCACAAAAAGGAGGGGGAAGAGTTGGCATTCTTCCTAAAGCACTTTCCCTAGAAAGGAAGAGTTGAAGTGGGAGGTGCAGAGGCGTTTGCTGGGCGGTGAGAAGTGAGATGCGTTTCCTTCCCCTCAATCAAAGACTTTACCGTGTCCCAGGCTTGAGAGTAAGAGACGTCTCACACATAAATAAGCAGATGGCTCTTTCTTCAGTTCTGAATCATCCAATTCGTCCCCAATTTGCAGAAGTCACTTGGCAAAAGGCATCATCATGAAGCCATTAACTAATGATTGCAAATTCACCAAGCCTAGAAGCCTAATTTACACACAGGAAACTATTTGGACTTTTAAAGTAATTTTCTCCTGTTAAGAAAAGGGACATCAAGCCTTTCTTAGCGTAAAAACAAAACAAACACAGACTCAAAAAATCACACAAAAAATCAAGGGGGAAGCATTGCCATTAGAAAATGAAGGAAATTTGCCAGCCGAATCTCACAGCTTAGCTTGTTTGCAAGGCCAGTTTCTAGTCAAAAAGTAAGATAATAAGAGTTGTAAATGAAATGTTAAAATGTGATTTATGGCTTGACTGTGTGATATCACTCAAGGTGACCCATTAGCTTTAAATATCAAAGCAAAGTTCTCAGTGTTGGCTTTTTTTGTTTGTTTTTTAATGAACTATAAGGTGGTCCTTACTGGAATTTATTTGCTGCTCAGCTGCTTGCAGTTTTTTGGAGAAGTGTTTCATTACAAGCTCGATGGCTATAAGATTAGTAAAACTCATCTCTCCTGGACCTTGAATGCTGAGCTAAGGGGATTAAGCTTTAAGCCACAAGCAGTGGGAGCCACTGAAGGTTTTGGTATGGTGAAAGCTGTGGCCAGAAGAGTCACAGAAGGTTCTGGAACAGTGAGTGGGATAGCTGCGGGAGACAGTGAGAGGAGGGGAACAGAAAAGTCAAGTCAGGAGATTAAACTGTCAAAAACGTTCAAAAGAAAGACTGTTTCATAGCTGTAGAATCAGGGGTCATTGTTATTTCTTGGCTGGTGTTGAATCATGTCGCCTGGAGCTGGAGATGAGCACAGGTCCCAGGACTAGGGCTCAAGAGCACCCTCTCCTTGACTTCACACCTGACCCACGCCCTCCCCAACACTTTCTGTCGGCTGACTGGAACCCCTCTCCACTCATGGTGAAAGGGTTGGTGGGGATGGGCTGGAGTGCAAAGAGTAGTAAACCAGATGAGCTTTGCCTGCCTGGAACCAAGATGGTGCCAAGAAGGCACCATGGGGAAGCAAAGCAGGGGTGGTGGTTTTAGGCCAGCCTCTCTAGCAGCGTGTGCCTCACCTCCACAGGTTTCTTTGCTTTTCTGGGCCTGAGATGCCCCAACCTTCAAACAGAAAGGCTACTGTGGATGATTGCCATGGTTCTTTCCAACTTGAGAATTTATAAAATCAGCAGTGCGTTATTAATTTAAAGATGCATTTCATGGACCACATTCAGTTCAACTCCAGGGTGGACGCTGTGCAAAATGCCAAAGCTCCTAAGGGTTTGATTTCCTCCTTTTATTCCCCACCACTCCATTTCTTGTATTTTTCCATTATTTCTCAAATACAGTATTTTTCCCCCGTTCCTTTTTTTTTTTTTTTTTTTTTCCATTTTCCAGTGGTAGCAGGGAGGGGGCTGTTTCCATAAGACAAGACACTGGGATCATCTGTTTATTGACAGGACAAGGGACTAGTTGGCCAGCTCTTTTCCACATCATTCTGCTGATGACCCGCAGTCCTGTACCAGCAGGAAGAAGAAGTTGAACTCAACCTCCCTTCTGACATTTGTTTTTTAATCACTGCTTTCTCCACCAAGCTGCAGGCTTCCAGATGTTCTAGGCAACTCTCCCTCGTTGCCTACAGGTCAAGCAAGATGATTGCTGTTACCCACTTTTCCCTAGGGAAACTAATAAAGAAGGAGGCTATTTATACTGTCTTGCTGTAGTTTAACTTGACAATAATTAATACACATGTGCACATGTACACACACAGCCCAGCCTCTTGAATGCAACTGCATCTGTTTAACCTTGGCCTGCTCAAATCTAACCAGAGAACAGGGCCATGGAGGCCTCACTCCCAAGGAAACGACTAAACCCTGAATTAGTCACTTGTCTTTTAGTCCCCTGAGCTACTATTCCATTTGAGAACTATCAAATACTTGTCTTGCTCATCTCAGTTGAAGCTGAGCTCAGCTAGGGTCTCCCCTGTTTTACTGCCCCACCCCACCCCTAACCCCAGCCCAAGGTTTTCAACCCTCCACTCAGTGTCTCACTTCCTACACCAGCCTGGTTAATATTCTAAACACAACTTCGTCACCTCTAAAGAAAGAGAAACAGGCCAGCAGAGGAAGTGAGCATCTATTTCTTCCAGTGCTCACAGCCTAAGGAGGCTAGAGATTTCCTCCTAACAATCCAGGATTCTGCAATGAGAACCAGGTTATTGGGTAGCTAGAAATACTTCAAAAATAAAACACTCAATACCCAAGAGAGGCCTTTGTGGATGTACGTGGAGCCCAATGCTGGAGAGATGAGGAAAGACTTAGTTGCCAAAAAAAGTATTATAGAAAATGTAAATTATACTTAAAATTAGAGGGAGCAGTTGATCCAGCCCCATCTCCTAGAGCAATAACAATAATATTTGTATTTTAATGTGATACATACCACGCACTTTCTATACATTAACATGAATTAGCACAACAATCCTCATAAGGTGGGTATTTTTATGCTCATTTTTTTTAAAAAAGAAAAGCTCTTCCCTGGTGGCTCAGATGTAAAGAATCTGCCTGCAAAGCAGGAGACCGGGGTTTGATCCCTTGGTCGGGGAGATCCCCTGTAGAAGGGAATGGCAACCAATTCCAGTATTCTTGCCTGGAGAATCCCATTGACAGAGAAGCCTGGCGGGATATAGTCCATGGGTTCCCAGAGAGTCAGACACGACTGAGCAGACTAATACTTTAGATAAAGAAACCAGGCTCAGAAAGACCATAACTCTAACACAGATCTGTCTAACTTCAGAGACTAGAGATGATTACTTCTGCAAAAAGATGAACTGCTGAAACTTAAACTTGGCAAAATAAAACCAAAGCCAGTGTACTGGAGGCAGACCTTTTGGGTCCAGGGAACAGCAGTGTGACCCTGGGCACATCCTTTAGGTCACACTTTCTTATCTATGAAATACAAGTTTGGGATCCAATCATTTCTTCCAACCCAGCACCTGGGAGTGAGCTTTATAGTCCCTGCGTGTCTCTGCCACAGGAGCCAACAGCTAAAATCTTAGCTCAGCACCACAGATCTCTAACAGGAAGTGCCACTTCAGAGGCTCTGGAAATGACTCAGAAAATCATTCTATTCTCCAAAGAGAACCTATAATTTATATGACTGTGATTACCCCACTGGTCAGGGCGTAGGTAACATTCAGCATTCCATTCCACAGCACTCTGACAACACTGGAGACAGGAGCTGTGCTCAGTTTTTTAAATACATGTGTTTAAAGGGGATAGTTACTCAAAAATGAAACAGGGTAAAAAAAATCAATATTACAACCCACACATACCTCTTATGTGAAAACCCATTACAAGAACATGTTAATGGCAGGGAGGGCTGGGGTTATTTACCAGCATGGAGTCTTCACTTAATAAAAGGAATCACCAGGATTCCTAAATAGTGTATGTTTATAGTCTGCAGAGACTGAACTTGATGGAGAGATAGACACTAAACCAACGGTGACTGAATGCAGATCAAACCAAAGTGAGAACATGCGTTATTTAAATTGAAAATAAGAAAATAAGATATCCTGTTTACAAAGGTTTGCTTTACACATAAGCGTTAGGTACCAGTGTTTGCTGAACTGATGTGAGTGTCCCTTTGGTATGGCAGGAGCCCTCTAGGTACAAATCTGGATAGAGGGGCTGGATGCACACAGGTGAGGGAGGGAGAAAGAAAGGTGGAGGCGAGATGTGAGGGAGCCTCATTTCTGCTTAGAAAGGCATCATGGCAGTAAAAATTGTATTGACTTTAAAAAAAAAATGGATGTTGCTAGAAAAGAGGATGATATATGGTGCAATTCTCTGAGTTAAACAACCAAAAATGAACCTTTGTCTAAGCCATCTAGAATATCAATAGGGCTTCTTCAGTCAGTATGTTAACCATTAAAGAGAATTTGACAAGCAAAAGCAATATTTCTTGTAGCAAGGCCAGCAATCAGACAATGCTAGCATAAACAACATCTCCCAGGAGGAATCAGGAAATCTTATTACTGTCTTTGTGGTTTACCATGTCCTGACCCACAAACAACAAAACATTACCAACAACACACTGTGGGTCGCCTTTTAAAGTTTATACCCCCTTTTCACGTGGCATTTTTTATTTAATCCTTTTCACAACTCTTCAGGGTAAGCAGAGCCAATATATTATCTTTGTTTTGAAGACAAAGAAACAGGTTCAGAAAGGTAGACGGGTGTGTTTAAAGACATACACTTTTTCTGTAACAGGTTAATCTAAAATTCTGGACTTCTGCTCTTAGTCCAATGCTCTCTCCACAATACCCCAATAGGATCTGAGGCTTGGAGTACTCTCTTTCATAGGCTTAAGTGGAATGCAGCTCATATGTTTTGTGTGAAGATACAGACACAGCAATTTCCCACACTGGGAAGTTTGTGAATCAGTAAACAAATATTTGTTGCAAGAAGTCTGCTCGATCGTATATTAACCCTGAAAAAGGCTAAAACATGGGCCATGTCCTCAGGGAGCTGATAGCTGTGAGGCCTACTGTGAAGGGACTTGAAACCACAAGATGTATTATCAAAAGTAGTATTAGCATCAGTTAAGCCTCAGAGAATGAAGAGGTGAATCAGAAGGGAAAATGGGAATATGAGGGGAAGAAGGGTTAGTACCCAGGACAGGGCACGAATGCTTAAGGACTTGAAGGCCCACACAGGAGGGACTGCAGATTTAGGCCCACTGGAAGAGGGGAGTTGAAACTGAGATACCTACACAGATCTAGGACTTTCAAAGGACCTCATTGTCAGTGAAAGGAAACACGAGAAAAATCCTACTCACCGCATCAGTGATCATCAAGGGAGCGGGTCTCTGCCCAGAGTTCTGAATACAAAACAAAAAAGACTTGCATGAGAAACCAAAACCTTAGCCTTCCCACAAAAGGGTGGAGTCTAGATTCACACTACTCACTCAGTATATGAATTCCAAGGCTAAGAATTTAACATAAAAACTGGGCCACAAATACCCATAAGGCAGCTTTCACAAAGGCTTCCCAGGTGGCCCAGTGGTGAAGAATCTGCCTGCCAATGCTGGAGACAAAGGAGACACAGATTTGACCCTTGAGTCAGGAAGATCCCCTGGAGGAGGAAATGGCAACCCACTCCAGTATTCTTGTCTGGAGAATCCCATGGACAGAGGACTCTGGTGGGCTACAGCCCATGGGGTCACAAAGAGTCAGACACAACTGAGCAGCTAAACAGCAACAACCTTGCAGAAGAAAAATGCAAAAAACTCCGAAAGGATACTCTGACCACCCAGGCCAGATGGGATATCCCAGACAAAATAAACTCCCCTGACATTTGCTCACAACCTAAAATTTAAAGACATATAAAGAAATATTTTCCCATGAGTCAGAATGGGTCACACAAAGAACTGGAGATTATCTCAAGAACCTGAGCATTACCCCAGTTAAATTCTCTTTTGAAGCAAATTTTACATTAGCTATCAGAAGTGGAGAGAAACAGCATGGGAGGTCTACATTTGCCATGATGTTTTAGTGTTTTCCATTTTAGGTTCTGAAAACCATCCCTCTTTATTTTCAAGATTCTGTTGGCCAAATAAGTTCAATAGCTGTAAGTCTCCATGACACCATGATAAAATGAACTTTAAAACAGAAAAGGAAGAAAGAAAAGCCACAGATCTAGAAAAGATACATTCACTGTATCTAACAAAGGATTAGTAGAAATCACATGTATTTTAAAATTCCTACAGATGTATAAAAAAAAGAAACAACACAGTAGAAATGGGCAAAGATTAGAAACAAGCAGTTCTCAGAAAAGGTAAAGAAAAGAAAGTCGTACTTAACCAATTGAATAATCAGAGAAATACTTAACAAATTAAATCCACTGAAGTCTCTCTAAACCTATCATTTTAGCAACAATTTTAAAGTCTCATAACACTAGGTGTTGGTGATGATGTGCAGAAACAAGAAGTCTTACATATGTCTGATGGAAGAACAAATTTCTGCAACCACTTCAGAAAGAAATTTGGCAATATCTTGTAAAGTTAAAGTTACTTTACACCCCAGTAACTCCAAGCACACATGTGTAAGGAGACGTACTTTGCCAACAAAGGTTCACGTAGTGAAAGCTATGGTTTATTCAGTAGTCATGTATGGATGTGAGAGTTGTACTAGAAAGAAAGCTGAGTGCCAAAGAATTGATACTTTCAAACAGTGGTACTAGAGAAGACCCTTGAGAGTCTCTTGGACTGCAAGGAGATCAAACCAGTCAATCCTAAAGGAAATCAACCCTGAATACTCACTGGAAGGACTTGATGCTGAAGCTGAACCTCCAATACTTTGGCCACCTGGTGCAAAGAGCAGACTCATTGGAAAAGACCCTGATGCTGGGAAAGATTGAGAGCCAGAGAAGAAGGGAATGACAGAGGATGCAATGGTTGGATAGATCACTGACTCAATGGACATGAGTTTGAGCAAATTCTGGGAGATGGTGAAGGACAGGAAAGCCTGGTGTGCCGTAGTACATGGGGTCACAAAGTTGGACACAGCTTAGCAATTGAACAGCAACAATTCAGTAAAAGATTACACCTGAGTTATAATAGATTATCTAGACCTAGAGTCCAACCTAGATAGCATATTGAAAAGCAGAGGCATTACTTTTCCAACAAAGGTCCATCTAGTCAAGGCTATGGTTTTTCCAGTGGTCATGTATGGATGTGAGAGAACTGTGAAGAAAGCTGAGCGCCAAAGAATTCATGATTTTAAACTGTGGTGTTGGAGAAGACTCTTGAGAGTCCCTTGGACTGCAAGGAGATCCAACCAGTCCATTCTGAAGGAGATCAGCCCTGGGATTTCTTTGGAAGGAATGATGCTAAAGCTGAAACTCCAGTACTTTGGCCACCTCATGCGAAGAGTTGACTCATTGGAAAAGACTCTGATGCTGGGAGGGATTGGGGGCAGAAGGAGAAGGGGACGACAGAGGATGGGATGGCTGGATGGCATCACTGACTTGATGGACCTGAGTCTGAGTGAACTCCAGGAGTTGGTGATGGACAGGGAGGCCTGGCATGCTGCAATTCATGGGGTCACAAAGAGTTGGACATGAGTGAGCGACTGAACTGAACTGAACTGAACTGAGAGACAGATTAACTTCAAAATTAAAACTCTGAGTGAAAATGTTAGTTGATACTATTTTTAAACATTTTGAACACATACAAAACAATCTATAAGGATACAACTTATGTGATTTAAGAAATGTTTAAAACATCTGTGGGGATGATAAATATCATCTCCAGGATAGTAGTTACCTCTACAGAGAAAGAAGGAAGCAAGGAAATAGAAGAGTCTTAGCTTTGGAGAAGGCAATGGCAATCCACTCCAGTACTCTTGCCTGGGAAATCCCATGGACGGAGGGGCCTGGTGGGCTACAGTCCATGGGGTCTCGAAGAGTCAGACACGACTGAGCGACTTCACTTTCACTGTTCACTTTCATGCATTGGAGAAGGAAATGGCAACCCACTCCAGCGTTCTTGCCTGAAGAATCCCAGGGACGGGGGAGCCTGGTGGGCTGCCATCTATGGGGCTGCACAGAGTCGGACACGACTGAAGTGACTTAGCAGCAGCAGCCATTGATTGGTACCTTTTATTTATTTCCAGAAAGAAAGATCTATAACAAAAGTGGTAAAAATCTGTTAAATAGGAGCAGATATCATTTTGCTTCCTAAGCTTTTTTAAAAATAGTTTTATTTATTTATTTTTGGCTGTGCTGGGTCCTCGCTGCTGTGCGGGCTTTTCTGTCCCTGTGGTGAGTGGGGGCTGCTCTCTAACTAAGGTGCATGGGCTTCCCATTGTGGGGGCTTTTCTTGCTGTGGCTCCTGGGCTCCAGAGCACAGGCTCAACAGTTGTGGCACACAGGCCTTAGTTGCTCCACTGACATGCGGGATCTTCCCAGACCAGGGATCATTGGCAGGCCGATTCTTTGCCACAGAGCCAGCAGGGAAGCCTTTGCTCCTTACACTTTTGCTTATGTGAAATATTATGATTAATACTATATTTGCTTATGTGAAATATTATATTTCACATTGCTTATGTGACATTTTTGCTCATCTGAAATATTCCATAATGTAAATTTTTTATTGTTTTATTTTAAAAGTTGACGCACTGTGCCTAACCCCATATCAGAGAGCAAGATGGCCTCAGTGAGGTTGGCAGGGACTGAGAAAAGTTTTCCTAACCGTTACTGGGAGAGAGTAGAATTTAGAGGTCACGGTCCCACGGAGAGAGACGAGGAATGAGACCATAAGGTACACCAGGCAGGGCTCCCACACACCTCTACCAGCCCAGTTGGATCAGGGCTTGTTTATTCTTGGCTCAGGGCTTGTTTATTCAGACTGGAGACCCCGGCAGCTACAGCCACAGGCGCTTTGTCTTGGAAGGAAGTTCTTAGTTTCAGTGGATGATTCAGCCTGGCCAGAGGGTTGGCAAAGACTGAGCTGGTCCTTCTCACCTCTGAAATGCCAGTTTGATTTGGTTGTTAATTATACACTGTGCGAGACTGGAGTCCCACCTATTAAAGACAACCTTAGTGTGGCCTCCCAAATCCGAAAGAGAAGTGGGTGGAGAGGAGCTCTGCATGTTATCAGTTGAATCTGTTTGCTTGCTTTATAACCTAGGTAATAGAATTAGTAATTTTTAAAAATCTATAGCATTCACTTAAAACAGGACTTAATCAATATCCCATTCTTGAATCAAGCAAACTAATGAGTGTTCATGGGTGAAAAAATTTTTTCTAGAGAAAAAGAAAGGAACAAAAAATATGCTTTGAATGCTATATCTCTTACATGAAAATAATTTTTAAACTGATATAACAGTAGGCATGTTACAGTGACGGACTATAGTCTTCCTCCTCCTTCCTAAATTTTTAATAAGTTAGTTATCACTTTTTTATAGTAACAAAATTTTTAAGAAAAAGGAGTAACACTACTTCTGAAATCAATTAGTTCTACTGACTGAGAGAAATAGATCTTTTCTGGTACCTGGAAGAGAATCTTACAATTGCTTAAGAAATAAGTTTTAATTAATGATATTCCACCTTTCTAAAAGAGAAAAGAACTATATTCTATCTTCTCCCGCTGAACAAATTCAAAAATTGAAACAACCCTTTGAAATCACTAATGTTCTATTTAAATAGGCCCTTTATCCTCATTCATACTAGCAACTGGTAGGAACACATTAATTAGTAATTTTGTGAGGTCCAGGTTTTGAAAGCACTGTGTGCCATTTGTGGGTTTTACGAAATAGACTTTCATGGAATTGGACTCCTATATAAACCTCCCAGGACAATCATTCAGCCAGGCAGTTACTAGCAGGTCACATCCTTTATCTGAACAGGGTCACACTCAGGGAGAACTATTTATACCAGGACTAAGCACTATTATAACAGAAAGGAATT
This sequence comes from Ovis aries, assembly GCF_016772045.2. NCBI lineage: Eukaryota > Metazoa > Chordata > Mammalia > Artiodactyla > Bovidae > Ovis > Ovis aries. The sequence continues at coordinate 217,575,361 of NC_056054.1, forward strand.
GCCACCCCTTCTGCTTAGGTGTAAGGAGAAACTTAAACAAGCCATTCTTATACTATAACCTTGTATTTATAGCCAGTGAAAAAGGCCAGTCATTGAAATCCAGCTTTGTAATTCTCCATTCAGAATGACACTGTAGGAAAAACATCATGTTTAACTCTGTCATTTGACATTTTTCATACCAAGTGGGTGTGTTTCCTATTTGAATTTCAGCCACAGTCTTATTACTGAGCTACTCATATCTACCACTGTGATCTGAAAATAAAACTGGCTATTTACCCAGATACCTCAGTGTACAAAACACAGCAAGCTGGAAGTAGAATGGGGATTTAGAACTTGGGAATTATAAATCTGAAAGGTAACAGAGGCAGTTGATTCCCCCAACGCTGCCTTTTTATTTTCTAAATTGAGAATACCAAGCCCCCAAGCAGTCTTGTCTGAACTGGCTTGGTGCAGTTTCCCAGTGACTTGAACACAGGACAAGGGGGTATAAGATGCTGTATTCCAGACTAATCCTTCTTGCCCCCAGTGTGTGTGTTTGTGTGTGTGTGTGTGTGTGTGTGTGTGTGTGTGTGTGTGTGTGCTCAGCCTCTTCAGTCTGTGCCTGATTCCTTGAGACACTATGGACTATAGCCCACAAGGGTCCTCTGTTCATGGGATTCTCTAGACAAGAATACTGGAGTGGGTTGCTATGCCCTCCTCCTGGGGATCTTCCTGACCCAGGCATCGAACCCATGTTTCCTGCATTGCAGGCAGATTCTTTATCCACTGAGCCACCTGGGACGCCTGCCCCCACTGTGTAGTACAACCCAAATTTTCCTTGACAGTCAGAACCAATTAGCCCAGCCGACACAGTAACCCCCTTCCTTTCTTCCTTTTTGATTCAGAGACACGAGCCTTGCCCAAGATTAAAAAACTATTCAGTGGGAAAGAGAAGACTAAAATTTAGAATTCACTCTCGCTTCTCACAACATAGTAATTAAACAACATTTACTGGTGCTTACCTTCAGCACTCCATTTCCTTAAGCAAGATGCATGGAGCATCTCATTTAATCCCTACAATGAGAAAAACGAATACTGTACAATATCATTTATATGCGGAACCTAGAAAGCTGGTACAGATGAACTTATTAGCAGAGCAGAAATAGAGTCACCGAGGTAAAGAACGAACTTCTGGTTACCAAGGGGAGAAGGTGAGGCTGGGGGAGTGGTGAATTGGGAGATTGGCATTGACGTATATACACTACTATGTATGAAACAGATAACTAATGAGAACCTACTGTATAGAACAGAGAACCCTATTCAGTGATCTGTGGTGCCCTAAGCGGTAAGGGAAATCTTAAAAAGAGGAGATGTATGTATATGCATTGCTGATTCACTTTGCCGTACAGCAGAAGCTAACACAACATTGGAAAGCAAGTATACTCCAATTTTAAAAATGTTTTTCATGTGGTTAAAATTAGAGAAAAAAATCCCTGCAATAGCGCTTTTAGGAAATATGCTATTATTACCCCCATTTTACAAAAGGAAGGGCTTCACTGGTGGCTCAGATGGTAAAGAGCTTGCCTGCAATGCATGAGATGTGGGTTCAATCCCTGGGTGGGGAAGATCCCCAGGAGAAGGGAATGGCACCCCACTCCAGTATTCTTGCCTGGAAAATCCCAAGGACAGAGGAACCTGGCAGACTACAGTCCATGGGGTCGCAAAGAGTTGGACATGACTGAGCAACTAATACTTCCACTTTACAAAAGGAAAAACTGAGATGTGGAGAGCTCAAGTTACAAGGTCACAAGGCTGTCACTGACAGAGCTGGGATTTGAAAGAGGTAGTCGGATGCCAGACCTCCACTCTCATCCACTCTGTCTTCCTTCTTCCTTCCCATCTGTCTCCCACTCCAGCGCCATTTCCACTACGCAGGCTCAAAGGGGGCCCATTCCTTCAACTCTGGCCTTAGCATGCAGCACAGTGTCTGACACAGACTTGTCACTTAGTAAGAGTTTGATAAAAGGGGTTGAACTTCTCTATGTAACACATATAGACAACTCCAGATGCACTGTTCTTAAAATCAATATTGAATTACATAACTCAAGGACAGTGACAAACTAAGGCTGATTGAAAACTTCCTGGCCTGAAGCCAAGGCATTTTAAATCATAAAAGGTTTGGCTTGAGGGTTTGTTTGGGTTTGTTTCCTTAGCACTTCCAATGTGCCTAGACTGTACTAAGCTCTTCACATACATCATTGTATAGAATTGCTCACAGAAATCCTATAACATATGTCTGTGATTATCCCCAGTTTTCCCTGGTGGAGTAGCTTGCCCAAGACTATGCCCTAGTACGGGGTGGAGACAGACTTTCACACAGAAATGTTTCATTCCAAACTGTGCACTTTTCTACTATAAATATGAAACGAGTGTTAACCCAGCCATTTGTACTATTTTTTCCAAAATCTTTTCATCAGTTTGTTAACATAAATGTTCATGTTGAAGACCCCCCACCCCCACCCCCCACTTCAGTTGTACAGAATATTCTTGGGCCCCAGCAGCTAGAAGAAGAAAGGCAGGAGGGCAGTGTCAACTCAGCAGGGAGGCCAGGCCGATCACCCTCTAGAGAACAGGGTTCTGTCCCTTTCTTTGAGATACAGACAGCAAGGATCTGGGCAGTGCCCAGGCAGCAAACACTTATCTTGTTTATAACCTGCCCACCCCTCCTTAGCCACACCTCTTTCTTTTACAGGACCCAGTTCACCTAGTCTCTCTCTGTTGATGAGGTGTCTACATCTCCCCACTCTGTGGATTCGGGCTCAACTGGGCAGTAGAACCACCCATCATTATGTGGCTTCTGTGAAAGTGGGCTCCAAATTCCAAAGGATGAGCTTCCAGTGAACCCCCACAGCACATCTCATGATAAAGTCCTAGGCAGCCTTCACCCAGTAAGGAGACCAACCAATTCATTCCCTAAAGGCAGAAGTTAGCACAGAAATATACTAAACAGGAGAACTGTGTTCCATAACCCACCTGGAAACCACTGGAAAAGCAGGGGGTGAGAACGTACTTGAAGCCTGACCTACCTCTCTCATTAGGACTGAGAGGTGAAAAAAGAGGAATTCCTTGAGGCACCAGAGAGGCCTCATAAACACTATTTTTTAAATTTTGTTTTTATCACTTTTTTAAGAAATTTATTTATTCCTCTGGCCTCTTCTAGGACCCTCCTCTTGTTTTCCAGCATTAGTACCTTAGTGGTCTTAATATTACTTTTATTACAAGGTTGTGATGGGAGTGCAGGAGAGCCTGGTAGGCTATATTTCAGCAAGGATAATGTAGACCTTGGCGCTAGTGGTAAAGAAACTGCCTGCCAGTGTAGGAAATGTAAGAAACATGGGTTCGACCCCTGGGTAGGGAAGACTCCCTGGAGGAGGGCATGGCAACCCACTCCAGTGTTCTTGCGTCGAGAATCCCATGGACACAGGAGCCTGGCAGGCTATAGTCCGAAGGGTCTCAAAGAGTCGGACACAACTGAAGTGACTTAGCACGCACACACGAAATGCTGATCTCGAAATATTTAATAATTTACCTGAAAAATCAATGAATTGATTTCATTTTCTGGGTCTGTGTATGCCTATGGTAGGGCAAAATCAATACCTAGCTTCTCTAGATTTCATGAGGAATGTTTAAACAGCCCCTGTGTCTAGATTCTGCTATTAAAAATACAATATTAAAAATATTAAAGGCCTATACAGAAAATAGGCTTATGTGGTGACTCACCATTTAATGTGCTGATGTTGAAAAAGAGGATTAATGCCTTCCTTGAAGAGCAACCCTGTTATATCAAACTTGTGTGTCATCATTCAGGGCACATGATGCCTAAGTGATTGACTAAAATGTGTATTACAAAAATAGCATGACAATTAAAACCCACCCTTACAAGGAGCCCTACATATATTATTTCTTGTAGTCCTCCCATTAAAGTAGGCATGATTGATAGTGTCTGCAAAAGATCTGAAATCCAGAGAGGCAAAGGTACTTTTTCCAAGGTCTCAAAGAGGGGAAATGGAAGCCAGGACTAAGGGAATGCAATCCTGTGGACTTCCCAACTTGCCATCCCACCTCCCAGCATCTACCGCCAGTCCTTACACAGGCTGCAGGCCATCCTGAGCCTCACGGACATTAGTTATCTATATGAGAAGTGGGCTGTGATTCCAACTATTTATGAACATCATATCTTAAATATACAGTATTAACTAAAGTCTGAAGGTACAAAAATTTTGAAATGTCATGGCTTAAAAGGTATTATAATTCAATGCTTCCATTTTGCAAAGAAAGAATCTGAGATCTGGGGAAGTGAAGTGTCTTCTAATTCAACCAACAGTTAGAGTACACCTACTTCAGGCAAAACCTTCTGCCAGTTCACACGGTGTACACAGTGTACATTATTTGCTTAGTAATGGAAACAAAACAAATATACCATTTATTAAAATATAGGCAAAAGTATTATAAAGTGCCATCCTCTAGAAATCTCTTCTGAGCAAATATAAAAAATGTTGTAAAAATGTATATGCAAGCAAGTTCATTTTGCATTATTTATAATAGTAAAACCTTGATAGAACCCTAAATGTCTGGGGCATTCCCTGGAGGTCCAGTGGTTAAGGACACAGTCCCACTTCAAGGGACACTGGTTCCATCCCTGGTCAGGGAACTGAGATTCTGCATGCAGCATGACATGGCCAAAAAAAAGAAAAAGAAACCTAAATGTCTAACAGTACCAACAACAGTTGAATGATTACACTAATTATGGCACAACTATATCATGAAACCCTGAACAACTACCCGAATCACATTTTATGAGAATATTTAATGATCTGAGCAAACATCCATAACATAGTAAGAACTAAAAACATCAGAATACAATATTTCATGTATAGTTTGAATGTAATTTTAAACATTTGGGCCCAAAATGTTAACAGTGGCTAACTCTAGGCAGTGGGATATGAGCGATTATTAATTTCTTCTTTACATTCTCCGTGTTTTCAAAATTGTCTACGATGGACGTGTATAACTTGGTATATATAACGTGTATAATTAGCTAAACAAGCAGATATTTTTCAAAGTGCTTGGCAGTCTCTTCCAAGATTCCTTTTCACTGGAGCCATTTGAGAATAACAGAATAGTAGACAGGAGAGGCAGACTGGGGCAAACAACCTGCTAAGGGCTGAACTTAATTCCTTTTACATCAGGGACCTGTTAAAGGTTTCTGAGCAAAAAGGTAATAACTGGGACTGGGCTTTAGGAGCTGCGTCTGCTGTGGGGCAGATGGGGAGGAAGGAATTAAAAGCAGAATCTGATGGGCTGTCAGAAGCAGTCAGGGCAACCCTAGTTCATGAAGGATGAAGTGCCTGCAGACTGTGGGAAGAAGGACGGGAGCCTTACCAGAGACACTGCTCAGGCTTAGTATTAGCCATTTGTGGAGAAGAAAATGCTCAACATCAGTCAGATTGCAGTTTCAACATCACCCTTCAGACTTCACATGAAGTCCAAAAGGAAACACAAAAAGTGAAACACAGCCATAGGAGAGAAAATATTGAACCAAAACACCCTGACCAAAATCATTCTTCCTTGGCTTAAAAAGCCAGGAGCTGCCATCTGACTCATGGTTAATTTCATTCTGGTCATTCTGAATTGTGTTCCTGACGTCACAGCTGTGCAGGGCAAGATATAATAGAATCAGTACCCTAATCACTAAGAGCCGTGCCCAGCACAGCCCTTGGACAGAGGAGAAGAGCCAGCAAACTCCTCACCACTTCTTGTTTAGCCTCTTTTTGCTCTTGTCCCATTTTTCCTTTTGTAACTCTGAAACTGGCAGTTTTACCCAATGACTATCAAAAACAAACCAAGGAGGGGTTAAAAATATGGAGAGAAAGTGCCTGGAAACATGTGCACCAGAATATTCACAGTGCCATCTGTAGGCAGTGGAATTCATGGAGATGGATGTCGTCTCTTTTTATTTAATCATATTTTCTTCATATTTTTCTAACTAACATGTAGTAATTTTGGAATGAAAAAAGTCATTTAAAAATGTCAGATCATGAAAAAAAAAATTTTAACACTGGCTTGGACATCAGAGTCCTAGCAGAAGGATCAGTGTCCAAGGTCGACTCCTGTGTCAATGTTTGCAAACAAGTAATTTAAACACAGCACCTGCCACCTCAGACAAACGTATTCTTCCAACTGTTCCCTATATTCTGGCTGCTTTTAGGTCCCTCAGGCTCCCTAATCTCTCCATAGCCTCTGCTTATTTTCAACCAGACATTTCCACTTTCCTTGAATATCTCACATGGGACATTTGGGTTTTAAACCACCTCTTTCCTCATGGAACAAAAAGGCTTTGCCCCATCAGAGAACTTCTAACATATGGGAGACTTTCTATTGTTGTTGTTCTCAATGATGTTGATGATGATGAAGTTGATGATGAAGCTGATGGGTTTAATTAATTTGTTTTTTAGTTGAAGGATAATTGCTTTACAGAATTTTGTTGTTTCCTACCAAATATCAAAGTTGATGTTTTGACCTGGAAGCTTCCTTTCCTTACTCTCTGGAATTAAATGTACAGTCCCTTGTCTATCTTCTCAAATAAACCTACATGTGTTATACAAATAAGTGATAATAAATCTTTATGTGTTTCAAGGTAAATCAATGCATCAGGAGAAAGAGAGTAGTTAGTTTCCTAAGGAATAAGAACTAAAAGGAGTCCTGAGGATTCATCCTTTCAACAAAATCCATTGATCCTAACAGTGCCAGACAGTGTGTTTGGGACTGAGGTGAAACCACAGATGACAAGATGAACAAAGTCCGAGCTCATTGGGAACTAAAGGAAGGGCATCACCGGTTGGAGAGGAGACCCACAGGGCTTCCAGGGGGGCTGATGGACCTGGTTCTGAAAAACGAATGTGATTTCCAAAGAGCTGTCAGTGCACCCAGTGGAGGGGCAATAAGGCCAGTTCCTAGGACAGGTGGTGTGCAGGGTACCCGCGATTTGAAGGGTAATCAAGCTGATGGGCCATGTAGGAAAGCTTGTCCTTCATTTCATAGAGCGTAAGGGACTATTACAAGCCTTTCAGCAAAGAATAACCTGGAAAGACTCATAGTTTAGCCATGAGAGATGTACTGGAAAGGTGGAGAAGGAAGGAAGTTGAAGGGTGCAGAAGGTACCTTCACAGAAGTGGTTCTTAATGGGAATACTGCTTCCTGAGGGATATTCTAAAGATTTATGAGACATCTTAACTGTCACAGTGACTGGAGGGCACACTGGCATTTAATTGGCAGGGGCTAATGATGCTAGATATACTGCAGTGGGTAGCATATTCTCACAGGAGGAAGAATGGCCTTGCTGCTCACATGATGTTCAAATGTCCCACTAGACAATTACACAGGTGAAAAACCTGTTGACAATCGTCTGAGCACAGAACATAATTCCATTTTATATGTAAATCGTGTGCATACATTTTATATATGCCATAAAGACAGGCATATAGATCACGGAAATAGAATTGAGAGCTCCAAATAACACCCTTACACTTACGGGCAATTGATTTTGATAAGGATATGAGGAAAGTACAGTCTTTTCAACAAATGGTGCCGGGGCAGCTGGATATCCATACATGAAAGACTCTTATCTCAGACCATACACAAAAATTAACTCATAATGATCAAAGACCTAAGTGTAAGAGTTAAAATCATGAAAGTCTTAAAAGAAAGCATAAGTCTTCATGACCTTGGAGTAAGCAAGTTTCTTAGATATGACACCAAAAGCAAGCAATAAAAGAAAAAATGTAAATTAGACTAGATCAAAACCAAAAACTTTTGCATGCAAATGACTCCATCAAGAAAGTAAAAAGACAGTCCACAGGATGGGAGAAAGTGTTAGCAAATTACATATCTGATAAAGATCTAGTATGCAGAATATATAAAGAACTCTTAGGGCTCAATTATAAAAAGATGAATATTCAATTTAAAGATGGACAAAGGATTTCAAGGGCTTCCCTGGTGGCATAGATGGTAAAGAATCTGCCTGCAATGTGGGGTTCAATCCCTGGGTAGGGAAGATCCCCTGGAGAAGGGAATGGCAACCCACTCCAGTATTCTTGCCTGGGAAATCCCATGGACAGAGGAGCCTGGTGGGCTACAGTCCCAGGGTCACAAAGAGTCAGACACAACTGAGCAACTAACACACACACAAGGGATTTCAATAGACATTTCTCTCAAGGAAATATACAAATGGATAATAAACACATGAAAAGATGTTCATTAGTTATTAAAGACATTCAAATCAAAACCACAATGAGATACCAAATGATCCTCACTAGGACAGTGATATTTTTTAAAAAATGGACAGTAACAAGTGTTGATGAAGATGTGGAGAAATTGGTGACTTTACATGTGCTGGTGGGAAAGTAAAATACTGCTGCTTCCTTTGAACACAGTCTAGCATTTCCTTAAAATGTTAAACATAGAGTTGACATATACAGCAATTTCACCCCTCGTATATACGCAAGAAATCATACGTCCAGACAAAAATTTGTGCATAAATGTTCACAGCAACATTATTCATAATAGCCAAATAGTGTAGACAACCAAAATGACATCAACCAATGAAAGGATAAACAAAATGTGCTATATCCATACCACCTAATATTATTCAACTATAAAAAGAAATGAAGCTCTGATACATGAAACAACATGGATCAACTTTGAAAACATTATAAATGCAAGAAACCAGACACAAAAGTCCACAAATACTATTGCATTTATATGAAATACTTGAAAAAGGCAAATCCATGGAGACAGAAGGTAGATTAGTGGTTTCCAGAAGGTTAGGGGAGGGGCTGCTCATGGGTATGGGTTTCTTTGGGGGTCATAAAATGTTCTGAAATTGGGTAACCGTGATGGATATGCAATTAAAAACAATTGAATCATGCATTTAAGAAATGAATTTTATGGAAGATGAGTTATGCTTCAATTTTTAAAATTTACATGTGCTTAATTTTCAGGAAGGCAACTAACGTATAAATCAAGGAAAAGTGGTATTAGGTTTAATTTGAAAGTTTCTGGAAAATCACTTCACCCACAAACCTTCATCAGTAGTATTTGCATCACCAACACCCCACAACTTTATTACTTGTGGCTGTTGAGATCACTCTAGGCAAAGATGAAAGTTTGAACACTTCATTATTATTGTGCTTGAGCATTTACAGTTTGAAAGTATTTTTATTATAAATTAATTGCCTTCTAGTTCTTCATACTATGAGTGCACTGTATTGATTTTTCTTAAATAATGTCTGTGGGTTAAGTATATTATCTATGAATTTCATGTCAGTATAGGAAGGAGTATGATTCCCCATCACATTAATAATGTATTATGTGCTATAAAAAAGCTGGCACTGAGGCTAGTAGAATTGAAGGCTCTTGATCTATTTTCAAATCAACCCCTCATTACACACGTGCCGAATCACATCATTTAATTATAGCCCGAGATCTTCCTCTTTTCTTCTCTGCACGTAAAACCTCAGACAGGTGAAACCATAGCAGCCCAGCTTCAGTATTTCTTTACATCGAAGCCTTCACAAATTAGGTCTTTGCCTCTGCAATTACAAAGATTTCCCGTAAAAAGCTTAAATTGCTTTTCTGTCTTTGGGAGTGCTCAGACTCCCCACATCTCCATGGTTTGGGGGCAAGGCAATTTTTGCTGACTGATCTATGTATGTTTTCTCCCCTGCTATGTTTTAAAGCATAATGTGGAAGGGACCACAGCAACCATTATTTATTCTCAAAGGATGCAATCTTCATGTCACTGTTCAAGCCAAGTGCCTCTCTGTAGGATGTCAGGTGGGGATAGCTGTTAGCATTCTTAATTTCTGAGATCATAACAAAGTGTCACATTGAGGACATTAAAACAAATTTCCTCATCTCTGGCTGAGTGTAAAAAGATATAGAGGAACTGCCAGGAGAGGCAGAGAAGGGACAGAAATTCAATGTCCAAGTCTGGACCTAAGCTGTGTCATCATTAATGAGTCACTTTCTGTCTCCAAACTTCTCTTCTTCATTTGTAGGTTATGGATATTAATGCCTATGCTTCCTGCCTTACAGACTTATGACAATTTAATGTGAAAATATTTACAAAGTGTTTTATAAGGTATAGACTCATTTATTCATTCCTATGTTCTGAGTGTCACCTTCCTGCCAGAAGGCCCTGGCTTGGTACTGGGGACATTACAGTGCCCAAGACAGACACAGCTCTGCCCTCATGGGAGTTCAGGGATTAAAAGGGACACAGACTCTAATCAATAATGACACAGTTCACTGATTCCACGGAGGGCCCCGAAGGAGAAGTGTAGGGTGCTATAACAGCTTATAGAGGCGGGATAGGGCCAAATTCATTCAGAGATCAAAAGTGATGCTCGGGTGAAGCGTGGAGTTGGTAAGAGCAACCTCACCAGCAATTCCAAGAGTTTAATCTGTGATTTTGTTTAAAACATAGATTCTTATACCTCACTCCCAGAGACTTTTCCCAGGGAAAGCCTGAGGAGCTGAGTTTGTGCTTTTGGTTTTTTGAGTTTCCTGGGTGATGTCTCATGTGCAGCCAGATGTGGGAACAACTGACCTGAGCTAAGGGTAGGGAAGATTAAGCAGGTTAAAGAGAGCAAGCCACTGTGAAGGCCCAGAGGTGGGACTGTCTTGCTGCCAGATGCAGAACAGCTGCACCGGCGCTGCATTTTCTCAAAGGTTCTTAGAAATGCAGAATCTGAGGTCCCATCTCAGACTCACCGAGGCAGAAACCACATTTTAATAACATGCCCAGGATATATGTATGTATATGAAAGCACCCAGGAGCACTGGGTAGAAAAAGGCAAGAACTCTGGCTTATATGTCTTGATATTCTTAGCACCCAACACACATCAGGCACTCTGTAAATGCAGCCTGAATCAAGTTTTACAGGTGAAAATTTTTATTTTATGGGGACTGTCCATTTCAGAAGCTGTTAAGACTGACAGGAAATGGGTACAGGCACATTATATCGAGGAGCGTGTAAAGTGGCACAATCTTTTGAAAGGCCAACCTGGCAAAGGCACCTAAACATAAAAGGTGTATACCTATTCACTTGGGAGCTCCACTTCTAGGAACTTGGAGTAAAATATGGAAATGTCTACAAAAAATACATCCACCATGGCATTGTTTACGAGAGGAAAATAATGAGAAGAGCTTCAATTTCCATTAAAAGAAGATTAAACTAATTGTTGTATACTGATCTTCCTCTACTTGTGATGGAATTACATCCCAAGAAACCCATCAGAAGTCAAAATTGCATTTGATACACCTAACCTACCAAAAACCATAGCTCAGCCTGCTGCTGCTGCTGCTGCTAAGTTGCTTCAGTCGTGTCCAACTCTGTGCGACCCCAGAGACGGCAGCCCACCAGGCTCCCCCGTCCCTGGGATTCTCCAGGCAAGAACACTGTAGCAGGTTGCCATTTCCTTCTCCAATGCAGGAAAGTGAAAAGTGAAAGTGAAGTCGCTCAGTCGTGTCTGACTCCTAGTGACCCCATGGACTGCAGCCCACCAGGCTCCTCCGTCCATGGGATTTTCCAGGCAAGAGTACTGGAGTGGGGTGCCATTGCCTAGCATACCTTAAATGTGCTCAGAACATTTACATTAGCCTACAGTTGGGCAAAAATAATCTAACACAAAGGCTCTTTTGTAATAAAGTGTTGAATATATCATGTAATTTATTGAATCTCATTCTTATTGTTCAGTCGCTCAGTCATGTCCTACTCTTTGCGACCCCATGGACTGCGGCATGCCAGGCTTCCCCATCCTTCACTATCTCCCAGAGTTTGCTCAAACTCATATCCATTGAATCAGTGATGCAATCAACCATCTCACCCTCTGTCACTCCCTTCTTCAAAAGTGAAAAATAAAATAGTTGTGTGGGTTCAGAATGGTTGTAATTGTATCAGTCATTTACACAGCAGCTGATTGCCGCTGCCCAGCATCACAAGATAGTATCGTACCATATATCACTAACCTGAAAAAAGATCAAAATTTGAAATACAGTTTCTACTGAATATGTATTGCTTCCACACCACCGTAAGTCAAGCCACTGTAAGTTGGGGAATGTCTATATACATAAAAAGAGCAAATATTATAACTCTTTAAAATGATGTACATCTATGTGTATGGTCTCAATATCTCTGATACACTAAGTGAAAGAAGATCATGAAATAGTGTTTCAATTCTGTAAATGTATGTATATGTGTGTGTAGTTAAAAAGAAATAGGAGTAGTTTAACATTTGTTTCAGATATCTCTAAATCGTCTGAAATTATTTACAAGAGGTATATATTGTTTTGGGCTTCCCGTGTGGCTCAGACAGTAAAGCATCTGCCTACAGTGCAGGAGACCAGGGTTCGATCCCTGGGTCGGGAAGTTCCCCTGGAGAAGAAAATGGCAACCCACTCCAGTATTCTTGCCTGGAAAATCCCATGGACAGAGGAGCCCTGTAGGCTACAGTCCATGGGGTGGCAAAGAGTCGGACACGACTGAGCGACTTCACTTCACTTCACTTCATATACTGTTTTAGGCTTCCTAGGTGGCGCTAGTGGTAAAGAACTATCTGCCAGCACAGGAGACTTTAGAGACATGGGTTCAATCCTTGGGTCAGGAAGATCCCCTGGAGGGGAGTATGGCAACACGTTACAGTATTCTCGCTTGGAGAATCCCATGGACAGAGGAGCCTGGGGGACTATAGTCTAAAGGGTCGCAAAGAACCAGACCTGATCGAAGCAACTTAGCACAGCACACACAGCACAGCTCATATATTGTTTTGTTTACAGGCAATGGAAAACATTATCATGCTCATAAAAGAAAAGAAAACCCCGAACTTCAGAAAGTAGAACAGACTCTGTTTGGCTTTTTGAGTTGCTGCAAGAGACAGGGAGGAGGAAAGGGAGGAGGAGGAAAGGGAGGAGGAGGAACAGGCCAAGGTTCTGATGTCCTGAGGTTGCTAGTTGCTCCATCCAGGGTCTCACTGCACTGGAATCACCTGGGATTCCCACACATCACTGATGCCAGGTTCCCAACTCAGACCAGTTAAATATAAGTCTTTTGGGAGTGGGACTGGTCCCTGTTACTTTTAGAAGCTCCCCAAATGACTCAAATTATTCTAAAAAAGTTCAAAGGCTGAGTGAGAATCCCTGGGGGTCTGGCATGAAAGACCAAGGACATCTATGTCTCTTCCAATACTCATGGTGCTACAACTTTCACCGATGACACTAGTCCAAGTCCAGTTTTCAGGGAGAGAAAAAGGATTTGACAAGTGAAAGGCTGAACCAAATCACCTTCTAGATCAGCTGAGCATCAGTGTGAGGGTCCACCCAACTGCTTTATTGGTGGGCACATCAGGAAACAGCGCCGATTGACAGAGGAATTGCTCCAGGAGGTGACTTGGAGGTCTGACTGGGAACAGAAAGAGCTGTTTAAAACTGCAATGCTAGATTTCATCCCTTGAGAAATTATAAAGTGCCTTCTTACCCCTTTCTCCTTCTCTATTTGGACTACCACGTGAATTTGTTCCCTCTAAGTGAGTCAGTGGAAATGGGAACACTCATCTACATCAGTGCTCTGAATTTTTAAGTACCGTCAGGTTGGGTATAGTTGCATAACTCAGCCATCATTTGAGAGCCGCCAAGTCTGGGGTTTGTCACAGGGGAACTGGAAGCATCAGGGAGATTCAAACACAGATGCCTTTCCTCCCCACCACTCAATGGCCTAGAAGAGTCCTCCTCAGTCTCTCAAGCTGCTTTCCAATGAAATACTTTCCAGGTCACTGGAAATACTGGCGTGCTCCTCCTCAACAGGAAACATTAGATTCTCCCTCCTGTCTGTGAGTCGGATGAGTCTTGTCTCCAGACAAGACAGCAATCGCAGTTGGTGATCAGATGGGCAGAACTGCTCCCTGAAGAAGTCAAAGCATTTCTTTTCTTGTGATGCCAGAAAGGACTGGCCTCCCAGGCAGCAGTGCCCAGTACCCAAAGCCTGGGTACACCAGTATTAGAATCGGGGCTTTCTTTGCTTAATAGAGTTCTGTTTTCTCTGTCTATGCCCAAGAGTTAAAGTAGGGTTTCCTAGTCACACAAGTCCTAAGTCTCTAAAGGGATGTAGAGTCAGGTAAATCAATGAAATGTTAGTATTAATAGTTGTTGAGAGGTTACTGGGTACAACATACTGAGCTTGGTTCACCGTGGGTAACGTGAGGTTGGCTTATTCAAAGCTCTGCTTAAGAAAAGTGACGGTCTCCCAAACCGTACATGATTGTGTATCTTTTCTTTAATAATACTACTAGCTAATGGGAACCTAATTGAACAAAATGTTTTGTTTTGTTGGTTTATGGATGTTTTGGTGGGGGGTGGGTTCAAATCAAAGAACAAAGCTTGAGGTAAACATAAATTTAGTGCTTTAAACTAAAGGCTGTTTTGATTTGGGAGCGTATATTTTGTTAATGTTTTGTTGTTGTTTAGTTGCCAACTTGTGTCCAGCTCTTCCACTACCCCGTGGACTGCAGCCCGCCAGGCTCCTCTGTCCATGGGATTCTCCAGGCAACAATACTGGAGTGGGTTGCCATTTCCTTCTCCACTGGATCTTCCTGACCTAGGGATCGAACCCATGTCTCCTGCATTGGCGGGTGGATTCTTTACCACTGAGCCACTTGGGAAGCCCATACATTTTGTTACCAATGGTAGGAGAATTGGAGTGCATTGGGAGGAAGAATAACCAAGAAAAAGAGACCACAGAAAAATGTTTGAGATAAGCCCTTAAGAATGTTAAGAGTGAGCACACTACTCACTACCAAGTTAAGCTGTTCCAGTCTCCCAATTAAACGATACGGGACCATGCCACATCCCCCAAACATGCAGCACGATGTCCTGTCACAAAGCACTGTTCTACTGTTACGGCGTTAATAATGGAGGAGGGGAAAAAAGAGACTCTTTGATAAGGGTGAAGGAAGAAAGATGCTTTCCGATCCTGTTTGGAAAGAGATGAAGAGCCAGGAGAGTAGATGGGGGCCGAGGGGGTGCATCTCTGATGACCAGAGCTTGCGGTCTCAGCATGTGGCATCCTGGCTCTTCCACATTCCAGCTTCAGAACCTTGAATAAATCCCCCCAGTTTCACTGACACTCACTGTCCTCTTCTCTAAAGGATACCACCACCTTTCTGATGCTATTTTGAAAGTTATTAGACTCTACAGCTATGTGGTCCAGTATCTAAAATTAAATAAAATTTTAAATTCAGTTTTTCATCTGCGCTAGCCACATTTAAAGTGCCCAATCCCTCCATCCATGGGATTTTCCAGGCAAAAGTACTGGAGTGGGTTGTCATTGCCTTCTCCAAATTGGGGTCCTACTGCTGCTACTGCTAAGTCGCTTCAGTCATGTCCGACTCTGTGCGACCCCATAGACGGCAGCCCACCAGGCTTCCCCGTCCCTGGGATTCTCCAGGCAAGAACACTGGAGTGGGTTGTCATTTCCGTCTCCAATGCATGAAAGTGAAAAGTGAAATTGAAGTCGCTCAGTCGTGTCCAACTCTTTGCGACCCCATGGACTGCAGCCTACCAGGCTCCTCCGTCCATGGGCTTTCCCAGGCAAAAGTACTGGAGTGGGATGCCATTGCCTTCTCCAGAATTGGGGTCCTAGTCAGACCCAAACTACAGACAGGAAACTATTACAGTCTCAGCATCTGCCTATGACAGGTGGAGCAAATTAAGTGTTCTCAATGCCAGGTTCTGAACGCAGATGCTCACTTGTTGGGATACTCATCAATTGTCAAAAATATGACACAGAGTTTGACCCATCCTTTTCATGGAAACCCACTTCAGTACTCTTGCCTGGAAAATCCCATGGATGGAGGAGCGTGGTAGGCCACAGTCCATGGGGTCGCAGAGTCAGACATGACTGAGTGACTTCACTTCACTTTTCCCAGCCCAGCCCACTTGGTACTAGAGATTATACTTCTTATGTATCTTGTTGATGCAGAACATAGTGAAATGAGTCTTCTGGTGCTGGTTCTAAGCACTAGACACCCCAGCCTTCTCTTCTAGGGGAGGCAGAGGGTATCACATCTGGGCTGGTGTCTTCTAGGGAGAAAGAGGAGGTCAAAGGCTCCAGGGCAGCAGGTCCACCAGCCTAGCCTGGCAAAGGGACTTTACACTTTCTACCAAGCTTCAGATCTCAGAGAGGGCAACAGCCTCAGAAAGGTCAGCTCCAAGTATGCGTCAAGGTGCACAGATGACCCACAGTCCAGATGGACTTGAAAGTCCGTAAACCAGCTAATTCTCTACCTCAAGGAATACTTTTATTCTAGCTTTAATTGTGTAAGTAGGTTCTTCCATTTCTTTTTCATGTTGAATGAAAGGGTGTCCTTTCCCCTTCCAGATCATTTGGCAGACATTCCAGCATCACAGCATAGTGGTTTCTTGATGTTGACTCACACTGACCAATACTGGTTACTTGTAAATATCATCCTATGATTCCATTTAATAGTAGACACCATATCAAGGACTAAAAAATGTACCAGCAGTGAGGCTCTTCTAGAGGATGCATTCTTCCTTTCAAAATTGCATTACCCTGAAGAAGAAAATCACAATAGTTTATTCCTAATAGGAGGTCACCATCAAGTTTGTGCATCACATACACACAACTTCTGGCTCTCACTGCTGTCCGATGAAATTAAGAGTGTTTGAGAAGGAGGGTGTGAACAGCTATGTTGAATGCCTCTGAAGGGTCAAGGGAGGGAGATGAGAGCTAAGATATGTCCATTGGATTTAGCAACACAGAAGTCACTGATGACTTCAGCAATGCAGTTTTGGTGGCAAGGAAAATACAGAAGGCAGAATAAAGAAGCCCAACGACTGACAAGATACTAAGAAGTGGAGACAGCCAGGATGACAATAGCTAAAGTGTGGCAATACCTAAAGAGGGCATGGCAGTTTGGGGGAGGGGTGCTGTTTTTAATTGTTTGTTTTGTAAAATAAACCTGTTAAGAATAATTCAAATTCTTAGAAATCATCCAAGAAATCATCAGAATTAGTTGCCTTTGAGGGAGGGAGGATAATCAACACGGAATGAAAGAAAGCCAATCTAAGAGAAGCCAAGGGGACTTCCCTGGTGGTCCACTGGCTGGGACTCTGCACCCCAAATGCTGGGGGCCTGGGTTCGATCCCTGGTTAGAAGGCTAGACCCCACATGCCACAACTAAGACCAGGTGCAGCCAATAAATAAATTAAATATTAAGAGAAGCCAAGGTCACAGGACCAAGATACTTGCTTCAGGGGCAGATTCTATCTTCCTATATTGGCCTGAGCTTTGTGTAGCATCTGGGAGAATCCTGCCTCCGGGTTCCAGGTAACTCCTATCTGCTGTGTAAGGCTGATCCTTTAACCAAGTCAGAGCATTCCCTGGAAATTCCCTGAAAATTCTATCTCCAAAGTGAAGAGAGTGACAGTGATAATATTGGCTAATCTGATTCCATGGGGGAAACAGATGCTAAAACACTTCCCTGTAACAGAGATGTATAGAAGCATAACTACAAAACCCAAGGATAAATCTTCATGGCTAGGAACAGGAACAGGCTCATTATTCTGGGATCTTCTGTTTTGTTCTGATTTTCAACTAAATATTTTTCCCTGATTTTTAAAAAATACATGCTGACCACAGCAAAGAAGAAAATAGAAATAATTTCTAATTCAATCACCCACTGATCCCTCCTTTTAACATTTTGTGTGTAAGTTGCTTAGTCGTGTCTCTTTGCAACCCCATGGACTGTAGCCCACCAGGCTCCTCTGTCTATGGAACTCTCCAGGCAAGAATACTGGAGTGGGTTGCCATTCTCTTCTCCAGGGGATCTTCCCGACCTAGGGACTGAGCCCAGGTCTCCAGCATTGCAGGCAGATTCTTAACCATCTGAGCCACCAGGGAAGTCCCTTTAACATTTTAGCCCTCTGCTCAGAAGAGAATGCAATTGGATCGTATGCTATACAGTTTATATTCTTTATTGTTAGCTTTTAAATTTAATATATTCTGAATAATTTGCTATTATGTCATTAAATATTATTTCTGAACAATATTTTGTTGGTTGCTTAAAATTTTACTTTTAATTCCTTAAATCCACTTAACTCTGCCCTTATTTTTCGACATTCAGATTTTCCCCAATTTTCACCACTATAAATGTTATTGCAACAACCATTGGGGGGAAAAAACCTTTTTTTGTACCTGATTATTTTCACATGATAGATTTATATTCCAAACACACTTATGTCAACCCACACTCTCACCATCAAAGTATGAAAGTATCATTTCTTTGATCCATATTATTGAATATTTGTTTGCATTAACAATTGCTCCTTAAAGTGCTCTATGAGGAATACCTTCAAACTCAAGAACTTGCAGTTTGCAAAAATGTTAACTCAACAGCATGGAAGCAAGCACTTTTCAAATAGTTTGTAGTCTGGAAATTCATTTAAAAGTCCCCAAATGAAATCTGGCATTTCTTTGTGATTTAAGCACCATTGACATTGAAATACGCTCTCCGAATTTTCAGATTTCCTAATGAAAATACATGCTGATTATCAGGAAAGGAACCTGCTTCCAGAAAGTTCTCTGGCTATGTATACAGAGTGTACCCCAAGGGCCTCAGACCCATGAATCCTGAGTGGGTGCTATCTTCCAAGAAAGCCCAGAAGCTGGAAATGAACATGTACCCACAGGGCAAAGTGATCTCCATTTTTCAAAAAAATATTGAATTCCAGGTTGTCAAAGTTCTCAACTATATTCTCCACAGATTGAAAAAAAAAAAAAAGCAAACTAAAACTTAAATCCCCTCTGCTATGGTGGATACTCTATGATTTATGAGACGTTTACTGCTCTGATGGGGTGAAAGACTTTGAGCTACATGAATCATCAACATCAAAAAATACAACTCTAACCCTGCTGCTGCTGCTGCTAAGTCACTTCAGTCATGTCCGACTCTGTGCGACCCCATAGACGGCAGCCCACCAGGCTCCCCCATTCCTGGGATTCTCCAGGCAAGAACACTGGAGTGGATTGCCATTTCCTTCTCCAATGCATGAAAGTGAAAAGTGAAAGTGAAGTCGCTCAGTCGTGTCCGACTTCTAGCGACCCCATGGACTACAGCCCACCAGGCCCCTCCGTCCATGGGATTTCCCAGGCAAGAGTACTGGAGTGGGTTGTCATTAACTGGATGTTAATGTTTTAATATTAAATACTTTTAATATTATAATATTATGATTTTTTAACTGTCTTCCCTTGACTGAATATTAAAGGATCAAAAACATAGAAAGATCATTTATTTATAACTAGGTAATATAGATAATTTGGTTTCCCAAAGGGATTTGTGAAGGCAGCCAATGAAAATAGAGTTTAATCATTTGTAAAATCTGAGACTTGGATTAAATGATTTCTGAGGTTTTGTGTTCTTTGATGTTATGCATATAGGGTGCTCAACAAAGGAACTCATCCTACGCTGTAACAGAGAACAGGGATTATTACAAACTGCTATTGTCAAAGAAATCTTTCATAAAGAAATATTTATGCAGAATATTCTTTTTAGCACTGTGGGAAAATCTTCATTCTACAAACATTTGTTGATTACCTATGGCTTGCCAGACCCTGATGTGGTCCCTGAAGATTTAGCAAAAAATGAGACCGACAAATCCATACCTTCAGGGAGTTTACAGTCTAAAGAGTGTGTGTTTCAAGAACAGAGAGATCAGTGTGGCTGAACCAAAAGGGAGGGTGGCAGGCAACAACCTCTGAGATGAAGTAGATACCAGGCCACTTAGTGCTCTTCAGGCCATGGTAAAGGGCTTCTCAGGCGGTGCTTGTGGTCAAGAATCCAACTGTGCAGGAGCCATAAGAGACGCGGGTTCAATCCCTAGGTCAGGAAGATCCCCTGGAGAAGGGCATGGCAACCCACTCCAGTATCCTTGCCTGGAGAACCCCATGGACAGAAGAGCCTGGTTGCAAAGAGCTGGACTTGACTAACACGACTGAGCACACACCCAAACCATTATAAGGAACTTGGATTTTACTCTTTCCAAGATACAACCATTTGCAGGAGATACAAGCCTTCAGGTGTATATCAATCTGTGTCAAGGCACAGATTAATATATGCTGAGTTGGGGGGAATCAAAGAAGTGGCCCAAGTGGTTAGCATACACTTAATGACAGGTGGGCTATGAGCTAAGTGCCAAAAGAACCTGAAAATGTGGATAGCTTTGGGGAGGGGAAGGTGGGGAAAATAGCAAGAAGAAGAGCTAAGAAGTAAAATCACTGTAATCATCAGAGAGACCTGCTATGTCACCCTGGATGGTTACATCATCATCATGCCTGTCTTCTCGGCCAGTGTGGGAGCTCCAGGAGCAAGGAAACCATCTTCTTCTTTCTGTTTCTGCATCTTGCATACACGATGCTCTGGACCCATTAAAGCAGATGGTGTGTACTAAAAACAGTACACACCCAGAGGAAAGAGGGGCGGGAATGTGGCATCAGGCTTTGCTAAGAACTGAAAGTTCATGAAGCATGTATAATAACCTACATCCGTCAAATTTATGTTCCATCCACTTGTCTGTTGATTATTGCATCACATAGAAATGGCCATTTTCAAAATGTGAAGGACCTGCTTGAAATTATCTGACTTAAAATATAGACTCTTTAGAAGGGTGGAAATTTCCTTTGGGGACCTTGGAAGGAAACACAGAGCCAGGAATCTCCAGAATAACTGGATCAAAGAACAAACTGGTCTGGGTCTGTGTTGACACAGTGACGAGGGAACACAAAACAAGTTTCAGACATAAGCTCCATACCCAAGGCACAACGTCATACTAACTGCAATCACGAGTGCATGAGGGAGCTTCTCACATCGGCAGTTCTGTTCAGCATTTCCAGGGAGAGAAGCTGCATGGATGTATCTACTGAAGGATTCTCCTGAGCAGTGCTGAGGAAACCAGCTGGTTAATAATGAAAAGCATTTGTTAAATCCCTGCAAGACTCGTGCTTCTCCAAATTAGATGAAGAAATTCCCACTGAGGCCAAGTCACTAGGAAAACTCCTGAGGACCATTAAACATCCTCAGCTCCTCTAAAGGAGCATTACCACCTAGACAGGGATCATCCCAAGCCTGGCACAGCAATAATTTCATACAGAAAAAATACAGGCAGCTCTGTCCACCGTCTTAAATGCACAGCAGTAGGAAGAGCACTGGTGTGAGGTCAGGGGGAGAAGGAGAGGAAGATGATGGCAGGTGGGGATATCCTCCCTGACCTGGTACTGGAGGAGAAAGGGCTTCCCTGCACAAGATACAGGTTCAACCCCTGGGTCAGAAATCCCCTGGAGAAGGAAATGGCAACCTGTTCCAGTATCCTTGCCTGAAGAACCTCATGGACAGAGGAGCCTGGTGGACTACAGTCCATGGGGTCTCCAAAGAGTCGGACACGACTGAGCAAGTAAAACAACAACAAATATGTGTGTGTGTGTGTGTGTGTGTGTGTGTGTGTATCTGAGTCACTTTGCTGTACACCGAAACTAACACATTATAAGTCAATAAAAATTAGTATTTTAAAAAACTTTTATCAGAAAAAAGATAGATGTAATTAACATATTTAAATTTAACATATTGCTTGTTACTGCAGCAAAAGCTTATTAATGCAGTCAATAACTTTTTAGAAACAAAAAGAAATAGCACACTTTGTAAAGGAAGCTGAAATGATACCACCTCTTTTGCATAGCTCTTCAGATGTCATAGATTCAAATTCTCCTTTAAAAATCTTCCAAGCAAAACAAAGTCAGCTGTGTCTGAGATCTCATATACAACATAAATGGGCTAGCACATTGGTAAGTAATGTGGTAGGTGATCAAGAAATGACTGAGGAAGGCTTGATCAATCAAACACTTAGCAAAGACATTACTGGGAAGATTAGCAATCTGAAAATCAGGAACCCTGGTGTTAAAGCCAACTGTATGTCTGAGTGAGTCTGTCAGGCACTAGTATTGCATGATTTAGGAGATACATGTATACACAAACACAGCCAGACAGATCAAAAACATCTCCCTTAACACTCTGGTCCAAAACTGTCACCATGATAAACTGCAGCCTGCCCAGGAAGGACAAATCAGAAAGTGAAAGGTCTGGAAGCTGTACCACGTGAGACATTGCTATCACTGAAGAAACTGAGGATGTTTAGTCTAGGGAAGATAAGACTCCAAGAGACATGTTAGCTGCCTTCAAAGACTTGAGGATGTTCCCATAAACAGATTAGCCCTAATCTGAACAGATACAGACAGCAAAACGGGGGACAACAGGAGAAATTTACCAGGACATCCATCTCAACTCAATTTGCTAGGTGTTCTGTTCAGATGGCATAGACCTGGGGATTCACATATATCTGACCTGTATCTGGCCACTCATGTCAAACCACAGCGACTGACAGACCAGTGACTCCACAGTTGAGACACAAACATAGAGCTGCAGCTGACGAGCTTGGAAGAAACAGCAGAGCAACAGAAGCTGGGACCTCAGCAGGGAGTCTGCCACCAAAGACTCTGGCCAAGTAAGCCTCAGTAAGCCGCACATATGATGGTCCGGGGCTTCCCAGGTGACGCTAATGGTAAAGAGCTCACCAATCAGGAGGCATAAGAGACATGGGTTCAATCCCTGGGTCGGAAGATCCCCTGAAGGAGGGCATGGCAACCAGTGTTCTTGCCTGAAAAATCCCATGGACAGAGGAGACTGGCGGACTGCAGTCCATAGGGTCACAAAGCGTTGGACAAGACTGAAATGACTTAGCAAGCATGAAGGTCAGAAGGAGGTTGTGCTTTCAGAGATAGGGCGGTGACTATAGATGAACCCACCATGCCCTAACCACCAGCACGCGTATGCGCCTGGGGCAGAAAAGTCAAAGGTGTAAGAGTATGAGAGCAGATGTAACATTCAAAGATCCAAGCAAATCTGCCAAGGACTGTCTTTAGATAATAAAAGACAGGAAAGGAGAAAGCCTTTCTCTAAAAGCTTGAGACAGGCAAACATGAGCACCTAGGATTGCAATACCAAGGTGTACAGTCTGCAGCCAGAGGATCCAGGAGGTTTCAGCAGAGAAGAGTTGTGGGTGAGGGCTGGCTGGGCAGCAGGCCAAGGGCCCCTGAGAGCTGCCTAGTCGGGGTGTTCCCCGGCTCCCATGCATGCCAGGCCCTGTGCTACAAGCGCCATACACATTAACTCTGATCCTCCCCACAGCCCTGTGAGCTAGTTCAGTTCAGTTCAGTTAAATTCAGTCACTCAGTTGTGGCCACCTCTTTGCAACCCCATGAAGCGCAGCACGCCAGGCCTCCCAGTCCATCACCAGCTCCCGGAGTTCACTCAGACTCACGTCCATCGAGTCAGTGATGCCATCCAGCCATCTCATCCTCTGTCATCCCCTTCTCCTCCTGCCCCCAATCCCTCCCAGCATCAAGGTCTTTTCCAATGAGTCAACTCTTCACATGAGGTAGCCAAAGTATTAGAGTTTCAGCTTCAGCATCAGTCTTTCCAATGAACACCCAGAACTGATCTCCTTTAGGATGGACTGGTTGGATCTCCTTGCAGTCCAAGGGACTCTCAAGAGCCTTCTCCAGCACCACAGTTCAAAAGCATCAATTCTTTGGCGCTCAGCTTTCTTCATAGTCCAACTCTCACATCCATACATGGCCACTGGAAAAACCACAGCCTTGACTAGATGGACCTTTGTTGTCTCTGCTTTTGAATATGCTATCTAGGTTGGTCATAACTTTCCTTCCAAGGAGCAAGCGTCTTTTAATTTCATGGCTATAATCACCATCTGCAGTGACTTTGGAGCCCAAAAAAATAAAGTCTGACACTGTTTCCACTGTTTCCCCATCTATTTCCCATGAAGTGATGGGACCAGATGCCATGATCTTAGTTTTGTGAATGCTGAACTTTAAACCAACTTTTTCACTCTCCTCTTTCACTTTCATCAAGAGGCTTTTTAGTTCCTCTTCACTTTCTGCCATAAGGGTGGTGTCATCTGCCTATCTGAGGTTATTGATATTTCTCCAGGCAATCTTGATTCCAGCTTGTGCTTCTTCCAGCCCAGTGTTTCTCATGATGTACTCTGCATATAAGTTAAATAAGCAGGGTGACAATATACAGCCTTGACATACTCCTTTTCCTATTTGGAACCAGTCTGTTGTTCCATGTCCAGTTCTAACTATTGCTTCCTGACCTGCATACAGATTTCTCAAGAGGCAGGTCAGGTGGTCTGTATTCCCATCTCTTTCAGAATTTTCCACAGTTTATTGTGATCCACACAGTCAAAGGCTTTGTCATAGTCAATAAAGCAGAAATAGATGTTTTTCTGGAACTCTCTTGCTTTTTCGTGAGCTAGTTAGTGCCCTTCTTATCCCATTTTATAGACGGCACCAGCCAGGCAGAGAGAGGCTCATAGCTAGGAAAGGCAGAGTGAGACTTTGAACCTAGGAAATATGGCTTCTGAATTAGGTCCTGAACCAGAAGCCAGGAGCTCAGGGCAGAGGATAAGCAGTGAAGCTGGGGATGAGGGTGGAGGGGCTAGCACACGACCTGGGTACAGGAGTAGGGAGGGACCTCCGAAGGCTTCTTCGCATCCTGCAGTTGCAAGGCCGGGCTCTTCAAACCTGACACCTTCAACTGCAAGTTCCATTTGCCTGGGTGAAGAATCCACCTGCAGTGCAGGGGACTCGGGAGATGGAGGCTCGATCCCTGGGTCGGGGAGATCCCCTGGAGAAGGAAATGGCAACTCAGTCCAGCATTCTTGCCTGAGAAACCCCATGGACAGAGGAGCCTAGAAGGCTACAGTCCGTGGGGTCACAAAGAGTAAGACAAAACTGAGCAGGCCTGCATGCAAGCAAGGTACAGAAAGAAAAAAAAAAAAAAAAGACGAGAAGGATTTTGCTGCAATCCTAACTGTCCAGCCACATGAGGGGCAGCTCCCGTCAGCCACTGCTTCCTGCTGCTCCAGATGTTCCAACAAAGGCCTGCTCCCGGGGAGAGTCAGGAAGGGATTTCTGTAATCCCTTCGTATATTTGCAAAATCAGGCAGGAAAGATTTGAAGCTGGTTACTGTTTTGTTTGCCTTCATTTACTCCCTCTCCTCACCTCCAAAGGCAGGCTCCAACCTAATTCGATAATCCTACCTGGCCGATCAACTTCCAAGCCATAATTATTCTCATCCTCACACAAACCTGCTCTTACCATCATTATCCTTGGAGCCCACTGAACCCTCAAGCATGCAGGCCAACACCACAAGGATGCCTCCCTCCTCCCAAGGGCCCCGCAAGACTTCCTTAGTTATAGCTGTGAAGTATTTTGAGAAACCTGAATTAAAGTGCTAGAGAAAGCACAACACACATTTATTGCTCATCTTGGAAAGACAACAGCAATAAGCTTCCAAACTCCCTTTGATTAGCATAATCTGGGGGTAATGAATATGGATATTGTCAATAGTCACTTAGAAGCATGTTTTCTTTTGCACATTTTGTTCTCTCCAGTAAATTTCCAACCAAGAAAGGAAATGCCCCAAGTCCCTGCCTGCATCAATAAAGCAAGCACTCAGAGGAATTACATGGGGGGAAATAGAGCCAGGAAGGAATTCTCACCACCTCCAACCTTTCTTCTAGCTGATTTTCAGTGTTTTCACCATAATTTCTGATTATCAAATTGAAACTCTCAGTTCCCTAACCCATCTGATTCTTTTCTCAGTGTCCTTGTGACAGTTTCTGATGAAGGGCTATCAGAACAAATATCCCAAATGGCATCCCAGACAGCACAGCATCCATAGTCACCTCCTGAAAAAGACAGCTGCTGAGAGGCACAGGTACCTGCCTAGGAAGAGAAAGAGGAAGTACCTGTGGGCCTTGGGACCTCACGTGGAGAATGGCAATAAGTCAGTCAGGGTTTCTCCAGAGAAAGAGAACCAAGAGGATTTATAGAGATACTATGTATATAAGGAGGGTTCCTTAGAGGAATTGGCTCACGTGTTATAGAGGCTGAGAAGTCCCATGATCAGCTATGTGCAGGCTGGAGAACCAAGAAAGCTGGTGGTATCAGTCAGTCAGATACCAAAGGCCTGAAAATTTGGGAGGGGCCAATGGTGTGAGTCTAAGTCTGAAAGCTCAGGAACCACAGGACTTCCCTGGTAGTCCAATGATTAAGACTCTGTGCTTCCAATGCCAGGGGCGCTAGATCAGTCCCTGGTCAGGAAACTAAGATCCCACATGTTGCATGGAGCAGCCAATAAATAAGTGATTTTTAAAAAGAACCAAGATCACCAATGTACACGGAAAGGAGAAGATGAATGTCTCTGCTCAAGCAGAATCAGTGAATTCACCCCTCCTCTGCCTTTTTGTTCTATCAGGCCCTCAACGGATCAGACGATGTCCACCCATGCTGTTTCATCCTAATCTCTTCCAGAAACACCCTCACACACATATCCATAAGTATTAATAGTTTACCAGTCAGCTTGACACATAAAATTAATCATCCCAGGCAGTATCTGGTTTTCTACACCAGCACTGCAGTCATTATTAACATGGCAGTGGACCCCCACCCTGCAGTGTTAGAATGAGCAAGGGAACTCTAAGGAATCTCTATGTTGATGCCACAGCTCAGACCAATTAAACTGGGGTCCCTGGGGTTGAGAGTCCCTTAGACTGCAAGGAGATCCAACCAATCCATTCTGAAGGCGATCAGCCCTGGGATTTCTTTGGAAGGAATGATGCTAAAGCTGAAACTCCAGTACTTTGGCCACCTCATGCGAAGAGTTGACTCATTGGAAAAGACTCTGATGCTGGGAGGGATTAGGGGCAGGAGGAAAAGGGGACGATGGAGGATGAGATGGCTGGATGGCATCACTGACTTGATGGACGTGAGTCTGAGTGAACTCCGGGAGTTGGTGATGGACAGGGAGGACTGGCGTGCTGTGATTCATGGGGTCACAAAGAGTCGGACACAACTGAGCGACTGAACTGAACTGAACTGGGGTTGAGACCAAGCACCAGTGTTCCTGAAAGATCCCCAGGGAATTCCCCAGTGTAGCCCAGTTGGAGAACCAGGGCAGCCATCGGCAGCAGGCCCACACCTCATTCCCCTTTGTATGCTGGTCCTGGGATTAACACGTCAAGCAGCATGAGCCTTCCGTGACCAACAATGACCTTTTTAATAATGTGAATCACATTGTGTTGCCATCTTAATAAAATCCTCCCATGGCTTCTCATGGCTCTTAGAGTCAATGCAAGCCCCTCATCTTGGCTTGACAGACCCTCAGCAGTACGAGTTTGCACACCTCAGGCGGGAGAAGGGAAAAGTGTTAGTTGCTCAGTCATGTCTGACTCTTTGCCACCCATGGGCTGTAGCCCCTTTCATACCATTCATGGAGTTTTCAAGGCAAGAATACTGCAGTGGCTTGCCATTCCCTTATCCAGAGGATGAAGCACAAGCTGGAATCACGATTGCAGGGAGAAATATCAATAACCTCAGATATGCAGATGACACCACCCTTATGGCAGAAAGTGAAGAGGAACTAAAAAGCCTCTTGATGAAAGTGAAAGAGGAGAGTGAAAAGGCTGGCTTAAAACTCAACACACAAAAGACGAAGATCGTGGCATCTGGTCCCATCACTTCATGGCAAATAGATGGGAGAAACAATGGAAACAGTAAGAGACTTTATTTTGGGGGGCTACAAAATCACTGCAGAGGGTGGCTGCAGCCATAAAATTAAAAGATGCTTGCTCCTTGGAAGAAAAGCTATGACCAACCTAGACAGTATATTAAAAAGCAGAGACATTACTTTGCCAACAGAAGTCCTAG
The DNA here is from genome assembly GCF_016772045.2 of Ovis aries. Taxonomy (NCBI): domain Eukaryota; kingdom Metazoa; phylum Chordata; class Mammalia; order Artiodactyla; family Bovidae; genus Ovis; species Ovis aries. Next base: position 217,603,311 of record NC_056054.1, read on the forward strand.
TGAAAGCTATGGTTTTTCCAGTGGTCATGTATGGATGTGAGAGTTGGACTGTGAAGAAAGCTGAGCACCTAAGAATTGATGCTTTTGAACTGTGGTATTGGAGAAGACCCTTGTGAGTCCCTTGGACTGCAAGGAGATCAAACCAGTCTATCCTAAAGGAAATCAGTCCTGAATATTCAATGGAAGGAGTGATGCTGAAGCTGAAACTCCAATACTTTGGCCACCTGATGCAAAGAACTGACTCACTGGAAAAGACCCTGTTGCTGGGAAAGATTGAAGGCGGGAGGAGAAGGGGACGACAGGATGAGATGGTTGGATGGCATCACTGATTCGATTGACATGAGTTTGAGCAAGCTCCGGGAGTTGATGATGGACAGGGAAGCCTAACATGCTGCAGTCCATGGGGTCACAAAGAGTCGGACATGACTGAGCAACTGAAATGAACTGGACTGGACTGTAGCCCACCCAGCTCCTCTGTCCAGGCAAGGAATTTCAAGGAATGTCCAGGAATTTCCCAGGCAAGAATACTGGAGTGGTTGCCATTTCCTTCTCCAGGGGATCATTCTGACCCAGGGACGGAACCCGGGTATCCCTCATTGCAAGTGGATTCTTTACAGGCTGGGCCACCAGGAAAGCCCTCAGGCAGGGGAGCTGAAACTAACTCTGCAAGCGGGGCCAAGGGCCAGCTCTGCCCTAATGCGCTTCATGACAACAGAGGAGCTACTGGACCCCCAGCCTTCTCTGCCTCGTGCGTCAGTGCAGGTTTGCCTAGGACTCAACCAGTTGACACACTCAACACTCTAACACGGCGCCTGACTCCTCCTCGTCACCCCGACCCAGTGTCACTCATTCCCCAAAGCAGTCATCCCGTCTCCCCTCTGACCCGGCTCTGCAGGACACTCTCCCTGACACCTGGCATGACTTCCCACCTCTCGGGAGCCAATGCTACGACTACAGAGACCCTCTCACCCCTTCACTGCCCTGTTTTATTTTCTTTATAGCCTGTATTCATTCACCAGGACTGCTATAACAAAGTATCACAAACTGCATGACTTAAACAACAGAAATGCATTATCTCACAGTTCTGGAGGCTACAAGTCTGAGATCAAGGTTCAGAAGTGTGGGTTTCTTCTGAGGGCTTTGATTAAAAATCTGTTGCTGGGCTCTCTCCTAGGTTCTGGTGCCTGGCTGGCAGCCCTTGTTGTCCTCTGGAAGGTAGATGCATCACCATGATGTCTGCCTACATCTTCACATCCCATACTCCCTGTGTGTCTAAAATTCCTCTTTTTATAAGAACACCAGTCATGTTGGATTAGGGTCCCATCCTACTCCAGCGCAGCTTCATCTTAGTTACCACTGCAGAAACTGTGTTTCCAAATGAGGTCACTTTCTCAAGCACTGAGGGTTAAGGCTTCAACATATAAATTTGGGGGGAGGGGATACTGTTCAACTCATAACATACCTTCATCCCTCTCTGGAATGATCTGGTTTTATTTTTCTATCTGTGTATTGAATTATCTTGTCTCTCCTCACTGAATGTCATTGCTTATATTGCCCGATTGTCCTGTAATGGCCATCCTATGCCTTTGTCACACACAAAAAATAATAAAAGATAAGTCTTTCAGAGAAAAAAAAAATGAACCTTCTCCCTTGCACTGTGATTTGGTGACTATCTCATCTCCAGTTCTAGACTGGAAACTCCATGAGAGCAGGGACTGTGTCTTTGCATCCCTGAGCTTAACACCATGCCTGCTCATAACAGATGCTCAGTACATACTGGCTGGGTTGGATTAAACAGATATGTACACTGATTTCCCCACAGGAGCTCAAGAGCTCAGGTAGAGCACTATTCTTGCAGCCTTCCAGATATACCTTTTCTCACAAACCTGGAAATCTCGATAATGTTAGCACTCTAAGCTTTTGAATGACACTGCCATATACAGTGGCACAATTCAACTATACTGATATCCTAGATGTTGTCAAGAATTAACACACAGCATGAAGCAATGCTGTCAAACCTAGGAGGAAATTAAACCAGTAGGTCCATCACCCAATCCCTGTGAACTAAACTGCCACATTTCACCTAATTCTTCTAATTAGGTTGTGTTTGCAATGACTTTAGAAGCAGACAAGTGTTACATCAAGTGCTAAGTAGTATTAATTAATAATATTGGTATATTACACCAGCTGGTACTTGCTGTAAATGTAAATGTTCTAAGCCTATCAGTATAGTACCTGGAATCAATGTCCTAGCTGTACTTTAAAAATTCTTCATAGAATTTTATAAAGCCTCTGACTTCCAAGTCTTCCCAGGTAACTCAGATGGTAAAGAATCAGCCAGCAAGGCAGGAGACCTGGGCTGAATCCCTGGGTCAGGAAGATCCCCTGGAGAAGGGAATGGCAACCCACTCCAGTATTCTTGCCTCGAGAATTCCATCGACAGAGAAGCCAGGCAGGCTACAGTCCATGGAGTCACAAAGAGTCGGACATGACTTAGTGACTGACTCTTTAACACTGACTTGCAAAGAAAGTCTCTGGAGAAGGAAATGGCAACCCACTCCAGTATTCTTGCCTATAAAATCCCACGGATGAAGGAGCCTGGTGGGCTACAGTCCATGGGGTTGCAAAGAGTCAGACACGTCCAAAGAAAGTAGCTTCATATAATCTTTGCATTTTCTGTAACAACTTGACAAAATTTTAGAACTCATCTATTACAACAATTCTCAAATCTATCAGACCAAGCATTCTTTTTTATAATAAACGTTTTGACACACCCTTGTTTAATGTCCTAAAGCAAAATTCATGAGTAACCTGCCTGTATATAACTTATTTCAGTATATAAACACTCAGGCAAGTACAAATATTGTCATAAGATGCTGGCACTGTATGAAAAATCACTGTCAACATGCCAGTTTCAAATGGCACCTTTGCGGGCTGTTATAGGTGTGCTGAATGGGCGATGCAGTACCATGGGTTGCACTGAAAGGGGGTCTTGGTTTTCCAAAATGGTGATGAACTCCTTTCAAGTTTCAAATGAAAGAATTTACAATCTTCCTTCAATATATTCTATAATTGCCTTCCTGGAAAAGCCAAGAGACTGGTCTACTAAAAACATCTAAAATAGTCTCTTGTGGTTATATGTTAAACAGGGATAGGTTTCAGTTCACATCATCATAACCAGATTCTTCACCTACAAGAATATCCAATGAGACCTCTGAAGATAGTATGATATCACCCAACACGTTTAGCATCTCTGGGCCCCACCCACCAAATGCCATGGGCACTGCCCCTACCCCAACCTCTGAGAGCAAAAAATTCCCAAAACTTTCCATTTCTTTAGAGAACAAAATTCCAAGACAATCCCATGGGGTGGCTCTGCCCCTCTTGAGATCTAACTTTACATCTTTATATTAAAAAATGAGGATTTGTGTCCCCAAAGAATATGCTTAAAAATCACAAACCAAACTTTAGCAGAGCCAGGTAAGAAGCACTTGTGGGTTGACAGAAAAGCACCTTCCACCTGCCAGGCATTGTCTTAAGATCTTTCTGTGTATGGGTATCCAACTCTTTGCAAACCCATGGACTGTAGCCTGCCAGGCATCTCTGTCCATGGAATTCTCCAGGCAAGAATACTTAAGTGGGTTGCCATTTCCTTCTCCAGGGGATCTTCCTGATCTAGGGATAAAACCTGGGTCTCCTGTATTACAGGCAGATTGTTTACCATCTGAGCTACCAGGGAAGCCCCTAAGATCTTTTTAGACAAACACTTATTTAATTCTCACATCAGCACAAGGCAGGAGGCTTGACCATCCCCACTGTACAGTTGAAACTGACATACAAAGACATGAGATAACTTACTGCAGATCCAGTGGCCGAGCCCTAATCAGACCACCCTCTTCAGAAGGACCATGCAACACAGCGCAAACCACAAACTGTCATTTAGGACTGGGAGGGACACAAAGCGGGAAAAGCAACCCTCTGCGTTATGAATACACAGGACAGATCAGTTCCACCAGTTCCGTGCACCGACCTCTACCTATGTCTGCAAGCCGTGGTTTGTTCCCCGCTTGGTCTCACCTTCCTCTTTCTTGTGTGTTTCCTGCAGACACTCATGCCCAGGAGAAGGCTGCTGCAGGTCCCTCTGGACCTTTCCTGAAAGGGAGATCCCCATTCACTAGATGAGTTCCAGAAGCAGCCACTGAGGCTTCTGCAGCCCACCTCCGTCAGCTGACCTTCACCACTGCCTGTCTCTCAGGATGAGTGGCTTCCTCACCTCCCTCGACCCCCGGCGAGTGCAGTGGGGGGCCGCCTGGTATGCCATGCACTCTCGGATCCTGCGCACCAAACCGGTGGAGTCCATGCTGGAGGGAACTGGGGCCACAACGGCACACGGCACCAAGCTAGCCCAAGTGCTCACCACCATGGACCTCATCTCGCTCGGCGTCGGCAGCTGCGTGGGCACAGGGATGTACGTGGTGTCTGGGCTGGTGGCCAAGGAGATGGCAGGACCCGGTGTCATTGTGTCCTTCATCATTGCAGCCGTGGCGTCCATACTGTCAGGTAAGCCTCTCGATGAAGGCGAAGGCCGTGCTCCCCGGCCTGTTACCGTTCCTCCCACTCTTCTGGAGTATTCAGTAGTGAGAGGCGTGAAATGGTAGACCTTTTTGCTTTGACTAACAGGGAGTTCAGCACTAGGTTTGGCTCACTGGAGTAGCTTCCTTTTCCTTTGGTTTCTCCATCCAAATAATTACCCTGGTGCCTACCCACTGCCCAATGTCTCATTCCCTGTCATGTCCCAATGGCTCTATTTTTATTCTAAGTCTCCTTTCATGGGAAGGTAGGTCAGTTCCCTTTGTGTGAGTGTGTGAGTCGGGGGGGGGGGGGGGGCGGGACATAGCCAAGCTATAAATAATAAATAATGGATAGGCAGAGTAGCAAAATGACGCGTCAGTAAACCTGATGTGATTGGGACTTGACGAGCCCCAAACTGGCACTGGGATCTCCAAGGAGGAGGAAACCAAGCCAGGAAACATAAAGCGTTGTGAGGACCACAAAGCACCACCTGCTGCAAGCGCGTCAACAGCTTGACTTTCTGCAGTGGTGGCTCGGCACGCCTCTTCTCTCTCCTTGAGAAAAAATCATAAAGCTCATTTGTTTGTTTTTTTTTAAATAAGGCACCAGGGCTTACATACTGATAGTTTATGAAACAGCGCTATTTCTTTTTCCTCTTTCCTCCTCTTGAGTTGGGGTCCACAGTATTTTCCCAGAATGCCAGGGATGGGTCAATGGCAACCCTGAAAAAGAAGGGAAACGTCTTGCTCTTGATGCTTATACTGCAAAAGCTCACGGTGGATTTGAGGGTGGAAAATCCCGTGGGTCAACTCGTGTCTTGGCAATGAATGCTGTGGCCTCTTCAAATGTTTCTGAAGCAGTAAAGGTGCTGACTTATACTGGGAGTTCTGTGTACTAATGCATACGACCACAAGGAGAGTTCCGCACTAATATCACACATCCAGGCTAAATAGTCTTCATCTTTATGGGATGCACAGGCTTCCCGGGTGGCATGAGTGGTAAAGAACCCACCTGCCAATGCAGGAGAAGCAAGAGACGTCTTCCCTCTAGTAGGAAGTGGCAACCCACTCCAGCAATCTCACCTGGAAAATTCCATGGACAGAGGAGCCTGATGGGCTACAGTCCGTGGGGTCACAAACAGTCAGACACAACTGAGCATACATCCACACATGCACACACATGGGATGCACAGACCAGGGACATGCAACCACAAAGCACACTGCTTTACGTCTGTCATCTTTTTAATGTGATGAGAAAAATAATTCCAGACTGATGTGAAATATTTATCTCCTGCCATGGCTTATATCCTTGTTGGTTTTACCACTATCTTTTCCTTAAGTCATTCTCTAATATGCCTGAATATCCTAATAACTGAGATTCCTGCAGAAGAGAGGATTTTTTTCCTTATAGATGAAAATAAATTTTATTCACATGAATGAATCCTGTGGATGCTTGAAATTCTATTAACCTGATTGCAATCATTTTCAAACTTGTTTGGCAAAGAAATTATTTGGGGGAAGATGCCAGATTCTTACTCACCATAAATTTATAAATCTAAAAATGTCAGCATACAGAACAGAATAGCAACGGTAAGACAAAAGGCAGGCATGTAACCACATGTCCTACAGAAGGCATAGGGCAGATGGCTAAGGTCCCGCCTGGTCAATGCAGACCACTTGCTCTCTGCTCAGTCGCTCAGTTGTGTCCAACTCTTTGTGGCCCTATGGACTCTAACCCTCCAGCTCTACTGTCCATGGATTTTTCAGGCAAGAATGCTGGAGTGAGTTGCCATTTCCTTCTCCAAGGGATCTTCCCAACCTAGGGATCAAACCCGCATCTCCTGCATTGGCAGGTAGATTCTTTACCTGCTGAGCCATCGGGTAAGCCCCACAGTCTCCTCTGTGTTCCCCACAGTCTCCTTTCTGTCCCATTCTTTTGTGCCCCAGTCCCCCAAACCCACAATAGTTCCCACAGGTGAATCCCCACAGCTTATCCTTCATGGTGCTAGCTTACATTTAGAAATCAGAACCAGGCCCAGTCACATTCTGGGAGCCTCTCCCCCTCTAACCGTGCTCGTGTGTAACCTAGACCGGGGCTCTGGAGGGAGTATGGACACCACAGAAATCGGCAAACACTACAAATCAGCATTTGTTTGTTTGTTGTTTTCAGAGAGTGCGTTGTTATACATTAACCGGCACATCACTGGCCTAGCTTCTCTGAAGGCCCCAGTACTATCCAGTAACTCTACCAGGCACCAAAAGAAAGTCTTGCTTCTCCCCCATTAGGGACACTCCTCTCTGCACCTGGTCTCAGCCATAATACTGCTCTACCCTTTGTAACAGACACCTCCTCACTGAAGCCAACCAGAACCTTCCCTGAGCTCCCAGCCAGGGCCAGGATCAAAATAACTGTGCCAAAGTTGGCAGTTTTTTTTTGTTTTTTGTTTTTAATTTTAAAATCTTTAATTCTTACATGCGTTCCCAAACATGACTCCCCCTCCCACCACCCTCCCCACAACAACTCTCTGGGTCATCCCCATGCACCAGCCCCAAGCATGCTGCACCCTATGTCAGACATGGACTGGCGATTCAATTCTTACATGATAGTTTACATGTTAGAATTCCCATTCTCCCAAATCATCCCATCCTCTCCCTCTCCCTCTGAGTCCAAAAAGTCCGTTATACACATCTGTGTCTTTTTTCCTGTCTTGCATACAGGGTCATCATTGCCATCTTCCTAAATTCCATATATATGTGTTAGTATACTGTATTGGTGTTTTTCTTTCTGGCTTACTTCACTCTGTATAATTGGCTCCAGTTTCATCCATCTCATCAGAACTGATTCAAATGAATTCTTTTTAACAGCTGAGTAATACTCCATTGTGTATATGTACCACAGCTTTCTTATCCATTCATCTGCTAATGGACATCTAGGTTGTTTCCATGTCCTGGCTATTATAAACAGTGCTGCGATGAACATTGGGGTACATGTGTCTCTTTCAATTCTGGTTTCCTCGGTGTGTATGCCCAGCAGTGGGATTGCTGGGTCATAAGGTAGTTCTATTTGCAATTTTTTAAGGAATCTCCACACTGTTCTCCATAGTGGCTGTACTAGTTTGCATTCCCACCAACAGTGTAGGAGGGTTCCCTTTTCTCCACACCCTCTCCAGCATTTATTGCTTGCAAATTTTTGGATCGCAGACATTCTGACTGGTGTGAAGTGGTACCTCATTGTGGTTTTGATTTGCATTTCTCTAATAAAATCAATATAGTGAAAATGAGTATACTACCCAAAGCAATTTACAAATTCAATGCAATCCCTGTCAAGCTACCAGCCACATTTTTCACAGAACTAGAACAAATAATTTCAAGATTTGTATGGAAATACAAAAAACCTCGAATAGCCAAAGCAATCTTGAGAAAGAAGAATGGAACTGGAGGAATCAACTTGCCTGACTTCAGGCTCTACTACAAAGCCACAGTCATCAAGACAGTATGGTACTGGCACAAAGACAGACACATAGATCAATGGAACAAAATAGAAAGCCCAGAGATAAATCCACACACATATGGACACCTTATCTTTGACAAAGGAGGCAAGAATATACAATGGAGTAAAGACAATCTCTTTAACAAGTGGTGCTGGGAAAACTGGTAACCACTTGTAAAAGAATGAAACTAGATCACTCTCTAACACCATACACAAAAATAAACTCAAAATGGATTAAAGATCTAAATGTAAGATCAGAAACTATAAAACTCCTAGAGGAGAATATAGGCAAAACACTCTCAGAAATAAATCACAGCAGGATCCTCTATGATCCACCTCCCAGAATTCTGGAAATAAAAGCAAAAATAAAAAAATGGGATCTAATTAAAATTAAAAGCTTCTGCACAACAAAGGAAAATATAAGCAAGGTGAAAAGACAGCCTTCGGAATGGGAGAAAATAATAGCAAATGAAGCAACTGACAAACAACTAATCTCAAAAATATACAAGCAACTTATGCAGCTCAATTCCAGAAAAATAAACGACCCAATCAAAAAATGGGCCGAAGAACTAAATAGACATTTCTCCAAAGAAGACATATGGATGGCAGTTTTATATTAGGTTTCTTCATCCAGGCCTCTCACTCGGTGTTCCTCGGTCACTAAGCCAAGGAAAGCCCCCTCCACCATGTTCCTCCCACTCCCACATCGTGACCTCCCACATCGTGACCTCCCACATCGTGACCTCCCACAGCCAGTGCCTCCCGCTGGATTCAGTTCCCCACCGCTCCTCCACATCACAGAGGTCAAGCTCCTGTCCACCCTCAGGCTTTTTAATACGTGGTCCTTTTCTACTCTGGCCTTAAGCAGAACGGTTTTAATTTGCATTTCCCTAATTATGAATATTTGAACATCTTTTTTTACTTATTTGCCATGCATATATATACTCTTTGGTAAAGTATTTGTTCAAATCTTTTTCCCATTATTTAATCGGAGTCTTCAGGGTTTTTTTTAATCAACTTATAAAACTCCTTTATATAGTTTGTATACAAGCCCTTTATTAGATGTGTGGTTTTACAAACATTTTCTCTCAGCTTGTGGCTCATTTTTAAATTTTCTTTTGATTTTGTTTTCTTTTTTAAAATACTGAAGGCCAGTCTCTACCCCCTAGAGATTCTAATCCAATTCAGCTGGATGGGGTACAACCCAGGGATTGATAGCTTTTTTTTTTTTAATTCCCTGGGGAATTCTAATGTGCAGCCCAGGTTAAGAACTACTCCATTATAGGAATCAGGACCTACCTATGGAATAGCCATGACCTACAAGAAGAGGGAACATATGCTAAGATAGAAACTATTTGGCCAGCAGATTCTTAAGAGATTTTTGCCCTTGTAGCATCATCCTCCATGCCATGCAAACCAGTTTACGATACAGAACAAATCAGACTAAGAGAGGGAACCACTTTCTCTATAATTGGACAAGATTCAAAGCTACAATAATTTCCCAGGCTCCTCCTACCATTCTTGCCCCAACACCACAGCTGCCCACAGCCTATCACAGGTAGAGGAAATTTATCAGAGGAAGCAGCTTGTGCTGTAACCTTTACCCTTCATCCAAAAGGTCTTATCTACTCTCGAATAGCTCAGCAGCACACATCCAGACCCCATGCCCGTGCCAAACCTTAGAAATCCTTTGTGTATACCAGATTGTATAAACCAGATAGGGGAAGTAGTTTTCTCTCTGGTCACCACTGACAGATTTATGAAGAGATGAGGGATGAAAGCAGGATAGTTTTCAGAGTTTCTCTAGTTCAGCTGGCTTGGGATGAAACACAAAGCAAGGTCTCCATGCCAGCGACACCTGGCCATTCAATGCAACCTGCCCCAAGAGGCTCCTGTGGACGTGAGTGGGGAAATCAAACTTGTTTATTTCCAGCCCTTTTAATATTAATAAAACTGAACCTCAAACAGAGTATAGGTCTGAATGACCCCTAAGATCATGCACTGTCTACGATAACTCTTTGAGCCCACTTCTCAGGGGATTTTGTAAGGATAAATGACAGTAAACATTCACAACATAAGTCCCCTGGCTGGTACACAATACTGATAATTTTTATCTGCTCATGAAAAACAGTAGCAAAAATCTAATAAGATACAGTTTTGGAAAGCTGTGTTGGGTACCCACTATATGCCAGTCTTAAGGCAATACCAGAAATGAATAAGAAATTGTCTCTACCCTAAAGGACCAATCACTTTTTAGGTTTATCTCCACTGTTGGAGATGAACACTAAACCTGATAAGTAATTACAGCAATAATAGCACTGATAATAACAGTAGCAGCAGAAGCAGCTGATTTGAGCACTTCCTGTGCACCAAAAGAGTTCTAAGTGATTTACACTTTACTTCACTCAGTCTTCACAGCAACCCTATGTGGTAAGTGGTGTTATTGTCCTCATATTACAGATGAGAAAAAAGGAGGCTTCTGAAAAGTTTGGCAGTTGGTTTAAGGTTCTTGCTTAAGAGGTGACAGGACAGGGAGGGCATGAGCAGTCTGCCTCCAGTGACCACTTGGCACCCTCAGTTTATGGTTCAGCACTAGGGGTGATCATTTTGTGTTAACCATGTGAAAGATTCTCCCTCGCTCTTTCACATCTTCTCATCCATCATCAGGTGAGCCCTGGTAACTGAATCCCTGGGGAGGTGGTAAGGGGAGCAGAACTGTTTCCCACAGACGAGGCTCCCAGTCTCCTCCCTGCACCGGTTCTGCAGATCCTCACAGTTTAAGCTGGGCCTCCTCGTTCCAGTGTTCATCTCCGGTTGATTTTCATGGCCAAAGAGATCTCCAAAGACTTAGGGTCTATCTAGGTAGTCTGGTGTGCTTCCCCTCCTCAAACTGAAGCAGAGGTGAGAGGTGACCACCAGAAGGGTTGGCCCTTCTGCAACCTGTTTTCAATTATCTAGATCGCTCATTCATTCCACAAACTTGCCTTTATTAGTTCCTCCAAACATATCTGAGAAGTGCTCTTAATCACTAGGGGGAGTGGGAGAGGCAGAAACATTGAGAGAGTAGAAATGCAAAGATGAACAAACATATGCGGGGCAGCCTTCAAGCTTCTTGAAGACTAGCTCTCCAACATACTGTCCAAATACACAGCTTTAAGTTGGAAATCTTAATAATAATAGCGGCTGCCCCTGATATTTGTAAAGTCTCTAAGACATCAGTTAGTAAACACTTGATAAATGTTAGCCACTACTATTATTACTGTTGTTATTATTATTATTAAGTGAATACCGTGCCCTAGGCACCATGCGTATACTACCTCATTTAATCCTCTCAGCCTCCCTGCTAGGCGATAGTACTGTTCCTGTTGTATAGCTCACCATAATAGCTAAACCACTGGGCATTAAGAATATGCCTGGCACCAGCTGAACACCAGCTGCACAATCCTCCCAACAAATCCTACAAAATAAGTACCACTGTCAGATTCACCTTGCAGATGACAAAACTGAGGCTCAGGGAGGTTGGGTGACTTGTCCAGGACAACAAAGTAGTCAGAGGCTAAAAAAGGCAAGTCTAAATTTGATTCTGCCTTCTCCAGAGGCTATTACCCCCGTGTTGCTTCATGTAGACACACACCCCCAAAATTTAAAAACTCACCAGAGAAAACTGAGCAAATCAAGGAAACCCTCATTCTTTTTTTTTAACTAAAGCTTCATTCTTATTGGGGTTTTAAAAGAGCCTCTAGCTCACTCTGTTCTATTGATTAAATGAGTACTTTTCTAGATCAAAACTTCTGTAACCTGGGTCATGAAAGTGACTTCAAAGTGCAGTGCCTTTCCGTCACCTGTCAGCAGTGAGAAGGGTACTGTGAAGTGCAGGCAGCTCTTCCACGGGGGGCTGGATTGACAGCCCTGTAGGAAGGCTGTCAGTCACCAGTTCAGGAAAGGTGAGCACAATCTAATAGAAATATGCAAGTTTCTCAGATCACTTAATGTGAAAATGAGCTTCCTCCAGCAAACCCAGGAGAGACTGGGCTTCTTTTACATCTTCTCCAGCACTGGCTGGGGTGGACAGGGCATACTGAGAGCACCCAGCGTGGCTATGGGAGGGACTGGCCGCCAGCTCTGGGCTTGGCAACGCAGAGATGTTGCAGAAGACAGGAAAGAACTCCGAGACAAGGGGCTTGGCATGGGTGCGAAGAAACAAGACAGGCACACATGAAATAGTCGTGGGCACTGCCGGAGACAAAGGGCCTGGGACACCCGGGATCTGGTCCAGCCCTGCCCCCCAGCAGCTTGGGACCCTGGAATAAGTCATTTACATCTTGTGCCCTCAGTTTCCTCCTCTGCAAAATGAAGAGTTTAGATTAAAAGTGAAAGTGTTAGTTGCTTCAGTCATGTCCAACTCTTTGCGACCCCATGGACTGTATCCCACCAGGCTCCTCTGTCCATGGAATTTGCCAGGCAAGAATACTACAGTGGGTTGCCTTTCCTTTCTCCAGGGGATGTTCTGGACCCAGGGATCAAACCTGGGCTTCCTGCATTGCAGGCAGATTCTTTACCATCTGAGCTACCAGGGAAGCTTGCCCATATGAGTTAGGGTGAAAAAGAGAACCCAGGGAGGGGAAAGATTTGTGAAAAAAAAAAAAGGTCCGGTGCCTCAATTCCACCCACACACCCCATCACCACATAGCATGGGAGTGATCAGTCCCAGAGCTGACATACCTCACTTCAAGCCCTGCTCAGCCATTTACTACTTGTGAGACTTAAAAAATGCACTTAACCTAGGGCTCCCCAAGCAGGGGATGTGCCAGGGTATTGTTCCCTTAGCCCTCAGGGCCACAGGAGGTGGCCAGGCTTGTCACTTGTACCTATGAACAGCCTCGACCCTTTACACAGGACCTCCTGACCACATTCATACAAGTGTCATTGTCTAGGTGTATTCTGCAAGTGGAAAAGATCAGGGAGTCCTGAGAACCTAGCTAGATCTTGACCTCAATTTCTATAAATGGAATAAGGACAGCCTCAGCACCGTTACGACCTTGTGAGATTCAGATCACGTATGGAAAGCGCTAAGCAGAGCTGGTACACGTAGTCAGTGTTTAGTAATGTTTGCTATTATTTTTATGACTATCACTACTGCTGACCAGGTCTCCAACCTAACAAGGCTAGGCTTGTTCCTGGTGCAAATGAGCCATCTGTGGTTCAGATTCGGAAGTCCCTCCACGCACACGTAGCAGAAGACTCAGACCCACCTCCTACCCACCCTTTCTCCAGATAAACAGTGGGCAAAGAGCTTGCTTTTACTTCTGAAGGTATTTGCCCAAGAGGAACTCTATCTCTACGGGGGCAGTCCCTTCAAACAAGCTGTGCTTCAAAACATACAAGAAGACTGTTCCTCAGAAGACAAGTAAATAAATATACAGAAAAATTCCAAACTGTAGTAAATGCTCCATGTAAATTAAACAGGGTACCATGACGAAGTATTCTCTCTCTCGGAACAAAAGATATTTAAGCAGCCTCCTTTCTGTGCAGTGAAATAGGGGCTAGAGATGAGTCAGGCACAACAACCAAGGATAACCGCCTGATGCAGGAGTGCACATGGAAACCGTGAAGAGCAGTTGTGCCAGGCACCAGCTCTCGCCCTTGGAGGCCTGGTAAAGGCAGACACTGTGACCGACCGCACCAGCTCACGGACTGCTCGTGCCAGCCACCTGCTCTAAACATCCGGTCCCACTCAGTGTCCCTCCTCATGCTGCCAGGTCACAAAGGTGGGGTTAAGGGGCAGGGCCACCCAAGTGAATCAGGGAGGGCCCTGCACACTCCCCAAGCCCTGGCAAAGAGGTAAGGTCACCAAAGCAGAGGGGTATGAAGAGAAAAGAACTAAGGGCAGGACTTTGTTAAGTGGCCACAGTCAGATGGAGACGGAGAAACAGGAAGCAACAGTGGAGAAAGAAAAATGTAGGCAGAGGAGTAGGAATGAAACTGAAGGAAGAACAGATTCTTACACAAGGAAGTGAAGAATGTGTGAGTGCTGACATTTCAAGACGCAGGGACACTGATGAATGGCCTTTCCAGTGGACTGTCTACCTCCCGTATCCAGGAGCTGGCCGCTTCCGGGGTACAGCATAGACAAACACTGTAAGACAAAGGGTAGAGGTAGCATGAAAAAGAGAGAACAGCAAGCAATAAAGTGAACCTTTGATTTGACAACCCAGGGAATGCATTCATCCTGGACACAGCCTGGGCCTGTGCTTTATTGCATGTCCATGGGTGACTATATGTGTGTGAAAAGCAAGCATCACACATGTTTCATGCTCTGCTTCACCACTGACATAGACTTCAGTTCAGTTCAGTTGCTCAGTTGTGTCTGACTCTTTGCGACCCCATGGACTGCAGCACGCCAGGAGTTTACTCAAACTCATGTCCATTGAGTCAGTGATGCCATCCAGCCATCTCATCCTCTGTCGTCCCTTTCTCCTCCTGCCTTCAATCTTTCCCAGCATCAGAGTCTTTTCAAATGAATCAGTTCTTCACATTAGGTGGCCAAAGTATTGGAGTTTCAGCTTCAACATCAGTCCTTCCAATGAACACTCAGGACTGATCTCCTTTAGGATGGACTGGTTGGATCTTCTTGCAGTCCAAGGGACTCTCAAGAGTCTTCTCCAACACCACCGTTCAAAAGCATCAATTCTTTGGCGCTCAGCTTTCTTTATAGTAGAACTCTCACATCCACACGTGACTACTAGACATAGGCTTGGGTCCCAAAATTCCATGCAAAGTAGTTGAAAATATAGAAATCTATGTATACATTTACATAATTATGTATGTATACACGTGCACACATAAATATATCTTTATATCCTATCAGTGCTTTAGGAATTTCCTATTCTGGAATAAATTCAATAATAGTCCTTGGCAACCTACTGTATAGTACAGGGAACACTACTCAAATGTTCTGTGCCAGCCTGGCTGGAAGGGAGGGGGTTTGGAGGAGAATGGATACTTGTATATGTACGGCTGAATCCCTTCACTGTTCACTTGACACTACCACAACATTGTTAATTGGCTCTACCCCAATACAAAATAAAAAGTTAAAAAAAATTAATAGTCCTTTGCTAGTTATCTTTTTTTAATCAGAAAATAATTGCCTTACAATGTTGTGTTAGTTTCTGCCATACAACAATGTGAATCAGCCTTAAGTAAGCATATATCCCCTCCCTCTTGAACCTGCCTCCCACTCCTTGGCTATTTATCTTGAGATTTTATTTATAAATACCCCAGTTTATAATTTCTTAGACTTTTTAAGGAAAATAAACAATGCAATAAGTTTCTCTTATATATAAAACATGGATACAAATGTCTGCTCCTTCACAAACACTTCTAAGTGTGTTTTAATTATGAGAGCACTTGACACGATACATCAGGCCAAAAGCACTCCACGTTCCCCTTGGAGGGAATGTCTCTGTCAAGAAGCCACTGACATATGCAAGGGATTCACTGCTCCAGTCACTGGAGCGGTCTTACAGAAGCGTCAGCTAAAATCCCACCACTGCTACTGCATTCAGTAGGGGCTGTCTAGTTGGAAAAAAAACCCATCAGGACCACTTAGATGAGAATCTGGCAAGAGCAGTAACCCCTGGATCCTGGTCAGCTGTGTCCAGTACTGTTTAACACACACACTATCCTTCCTACCTCATGGACCAGTAGGCAGCAACACTCACTCCTAAAATACAAACTTCAGACTTATGCCCTACGGAAGACCAAACTCTTCTAAAGTTTGTGGGCTAGAGAGCACAAACAGGGCCGGAGAGGAAGGGAGGTGAAAGTGGTAGGCGTTCGTATCCTGGGAGGGAGGATAATTAGAGGAGCAGGAGCTGCCACCGGGTCCCTACACCCAGAAAGTTCTCTCTAACTGCCTCCCAAATCCTGAGCCTCTCTCTGGCCCTACTCTGCCCTCCCTGCATGTGACTTTGGAAAAAAGTCAAAATGGCGCCTGTCTCTTAAGGGGGTTTCTCTGGGAATATCCTCCACTGAGAGCAGGCCCAGGCCCGCAAAAGATTCTCTGGGTCTTACCCTCCCAGGCATCTGCCGAGAACACAGCCTGTCCCAGCAGAACCTGGTCCTACCTGCTCATCAAGTGGGCTGAGGAGGCCACACAAGTGCTCAAGTGTGTTCTCTTAGCACTCACTTTTGACCCTGCCCATTAAATTCTCAGGACAAAGGGGTAGTGGTCTGGTCCCCTCACTTCTTAGAGCTGCCCTCCGTCGGTGCCACATTCCTGTGCTTCAGGAATAGGGGCATTGCCCAATTTTGGAGAGAAATGAGCTGGAAAATCTTCGACAAGCTGTTATTTCCATGCCTGCTCTCCTTGCCTTTCTGCACAAAGCCATTTTGGTCCAGTCATCAGAGTCATCTGGACGAGGGGCAGCGCGACCCCATGGACTGCAGCCTACCAGGCTCCTCCGTCCATGGGATTTTCCAGGCAAGAGTACTGGAGTGGGTTGCCATTGCCTTCTCCACATAAAGAAAGGCTGAACAAGAAAATGGGAACTCTCTTTTCATCTTCACAATTTCTAACTGGATTTGTGGAACAGAACAGTTATCCCTATAATAAAGATTAAGAATCCAGAAAGAAATTTTTCCAGGTTCAGATTTAGAAGTGAACCAAGCACACACAGGGCTTGATCTGAATGCTCGATTACTTCTGATATCTCTGCCAATGCTGACTCTCTAACACCATCAGCCAACACTACTTGCTTCTAATCTCTTTTATTCCACCTACGAGGCCAAGGCTCCCACGTAAACACTCCAGAATCTACTTCTAAGTAAAGTTCTCAGATTCCTCTTCCTCAACTATAATTACAGCCATAGATGCCGCTGGAGGGGTGCCTGCTAAACGCCAAGACCCATGACAGCTTGCCTGGTAGGCATCACCATTGCCATTTTCCAGATGGAGAAACTAAGGCTCAGTGAATTGGGTGACTTACTCAAGGCCACAGTTGGCAAAACTTCTAGTGGCCACTTATCAAGCACTTACAGTGTGCTAGATGCTAGGCAACGTGATCTGTGTGCATTATCTTATTTAACTGTCATGAGTACACTCTGTCTCCCTCCAGAGGCTGTGTGACTCCTATGACACCTCGCAGCTTCTCCTAAAGCCAGGAGGGGCTGTTGATGGAGACTCTAGCCTTACCTCACAGCTCACCTGAGCATCTGATGGGTAACTGCATACAATGGGCCTAACAGAGGTAGATGCCCCCAAACATGTCTTTCCCTTTTGTAACATCTTTTGCCCTCTGAGGCTGCCTTTGATGTTTACCCAAGGACACCAACATGAAATTGTTAGGAGCAGAAAAAAGGGCGGTTTGAGACCACCTGCCACCTTAGCAATGAAGAGGGATCAATCTGGGCCAGAAGACAGACTCAGAAACAACTAACCCCGTGGATTCTTTAGTTGAAAGCAGCCGCATGATCATCATTATTATTACCATCCTCATACCTTGATAAGCTATTAAAAATTAACTAATGTACATTAATGATGATATTAACAACAGCATGACTAGACTGTATAATTCATCATATTATGGAATAATATTACTGGAATTCATCATATTATGAAAACCATACCTCTAATAACCTTTAAAATATTTTCAAAGGGGAGATCAAGGCAAGAGAGTAAACAGTCCGATCACATTTAATCAGTAAATTATTAAACTTCCTTGACCTATTTTGGTGGTCACTTCTCTCACCCTGAGGTCAGCTTCCTTCCTTCCTGTCTGTATGTTGATATGTTGGTGCTGTGGGCTGGGAACTTTCCAGTTCTGTTTCCTCCCAACGGTAATTGGAGTCCTGTCAGTGTCAGTGAGTAAGAGTGTCGCACCCCCCTGATTGAAGATGCTGCCCATCCCCTAAACACAAGCTCTTATTGTCCACCTGAGGCCCACTTTGGCAGAAAAATTATAAGTCTCTTCTCAGATGCAAAGAAACAGGAGTTCCAAGACAAATTATTTTTCTTCCAGACACATTTGTAAAAATTGGCCCAAGCTTCACTGACAAGTGATGAAGTAACCAAGGTTTCTCAGGTAGAAGAGACAGTTGAGGTGAGAAGGAGAGAGTGCCTGATGGATTACTCCCTGAAAAAGAAACCCCACAGTTTCTTGGCTGATGAAGAGCATAGGAACAGGACACTGAGGCAGGGTCGTAGGGGTTCACCACACTTGACAGGGGGCTGAATAGATGTTTCTTAGATCTCAACAATATGCTTCTCAAGGGGGACAAAATGATGGGGATACTTCAGCACCACCTCCTGAAATTCAGTGCTGCCGAGAAAACAAATGTTTCCCAGAGAATTCACACATTATTTCTCTCTAGGGCCCTGTGATTTCTTGTTGTATCCCACTCCAAAACCACATGTAAGCAGTACTAGCAACCATAGCAACACAGAAAGTCCCCTACATACGAGTAAATTCCACTCCAAGAGCCTGCAAGTCCAATTCATTCGAAAATCCGACAGAGTTAGCCTAGGTACCTAACACATTCGGCTATACAGTCCTGTACTGTAATAAGTTTATAATACTTTTCACACAAATAATACATTTAAAAAAACACAAAAATAAAGAAAACATTTTTAATCTTACAGTACAGTACCTTGAAAAGTACAGTAGTACCAGCTACATCACTGCTGCTTTTATGCTGTTTCTAGACATCCTGGGCTTGAAATAAAGATACTGCGCTACTGTACTCTACACAGCAATGCACAGTAAAGTACACAAAAGCACAGCCACTTGTAGAGGGTTCATGCATGTGACAACGTACGCTGGACACAGGCACTGACTTATGTGATTGGACATGTGAATGCATGTTTACATCTTTGAAAGTTTGCAACCTGAAGGTTCATATGTAGGGGGCTCACTGTATATATAACAGCTATAGCCTTGCTGTGAATTTATAAATGGAACAGAGACGTTTTAAGAAGACTAAGAAAATGAGAAGGAAATGGATAACAATCATCTCAGCAAAATGCCATCTTTGGTGAGGGTGTCCTTAAAGACATGTTTGGGTCTAAGTGGTGAGTCGCTCTGGTGTCGCCCAACAGCTGATTCCTCCCTGAGTCTGGAAGACAGGATAAGTGGCACTCAGGAGGACTGCTGACAGATAAAACATGTCCAAAACAACCAGCCAGGCTGGGTATCTGCAACCTGTAGCCAGTTACCCCAGGCAGACGCTCTGATCAATACGCAGGCCAAGACTGATCCCAGAGACCTGAATGAAACTGCAGCGCTGGTTAACTGTTTCTGTGAACACTTCTCTCCACTGCTTCTCATACGTCCTGATGCCCTCTTTCCTTATGGGTAGTCCTTCTGGCTCTCTGAAGACCTCACTTCAGAACTCAATGTTGCATCTCTTTAAATCAGCCCATGTATTCCCCCAGCCCCTGCAACTAATATCTCCTTTCTTGTTTCCTTAAACTTGTTGCTTTTCTGGTCTGTCTTCTCCACTAGACTGTCAGACCCACAAAAAGAGGAACTATATTCTTCCTATTCCCCTTTAAATTCCTAAAATCTCCCATAGATGCATCAAGATGGTGCCGTATAAATATTTCAGATGATGAAAGAATGGATTGGAAAGTGCCTAGAACTGGGTATCCAGGGACTTCCGTTTGGATCCCAGCTCTGTCGTTAACTGAATACTCAGCTTCAGCCTGTGGGTCCACGGAGTATACTCAGAGGCTTTGGGGAGGCATGGGATGAGGGAGTTCCTGGGCAGGCATCCCACTCCCTCCTCAGACAGAGCCACCCAGCTTTCATTTACTTATGAATTAGGCTCTCAGATAAGACTTTGTGTGCAGAGTGGGTTTTACAACCAAGACAAAGCTTTACAACTATAATGGTACAGCCCTTTTCTGCTAGATTCCCCCAACCTAATAACAAGGTTCTTTCCCTCAACACTTGGTCCCAGCCCCCCTCTGCAGAATCATCACCCTCAGTCCCCAGCGTTGCCCATAGATCATCCAAGCTGTGCCCTTTTATCTGCCTGAGACCATCCTTTCCCATTTTTGCCTGCCTGGGAAAGCCCAGTTCACCCTTCAAGATGCAGTTCAAAAGCCTCCTCACTTTGTCTCCACTTCCCCAGCCACCAAAGGACCATGCTCCCCAAGAACCACACTCCCCCCCACTGGGCTCCCAGAGCACCTCATGTATACTCTATAGCATTAAACACCAGCTGTGGGGAATCATCTGTTTATTAAACCCTTTCCCAACTAGAATATAGACACTTCAAGGTCAGGAGAGCTGCCTTACTTACCATTTAAGTCTCTGATATGATATCACCAGAGCGCCTGATTTAGTAGGCAGTAAAGGAAGGAAATTAGGAAGTCTGAAGTTATTCAGGAAATTAGTAAGTTCACTGATAAGTAGGTTAGTGAATTAGTCAATAAGTTCAACTACACGGTAATGGGAAAACCTCTGTTTATCTGAGTAGAGTAATTGGCATTCAAGTGTAAATAATCTCTAGATTTAATCTTTCTAAGAGCAAGTACACTTTTAAAAAGGACTTATTTGTCTGATGGCTCTCTTTGGTGGAAGGAAGAGGGAAACATTTCTTGAGTGGAGAAAGTGTTCTCTAACTTTTACCTACTCTCAGTTGGATCTCTCTCCTTTGCACCCTCCTAGGGTGGAGAATCTTTGCCTCCTGGTTCTATGCCTCCTGGAACTAGAGAACCAGCGCAGGTTTTAAGTGACAGGATGACATTATATGGGGAGGAGCATATAGTGATTGTCTTGGGTAGTGCTATCTTCAGCACAAGTGTAGAAAGTTCAATATTGTTTGTAGACTCTCTGGGAGCATCTAACTGAAGGTTGGTCTGTTACACCTATATATGTCATAGCAAAGCTCAAAAGAAATTCACATTGAAAGGAACCAAATTTTTCTGAACTTCAAATCACATATCACTTGAGGTATACACAAAGGGGTTGACAGTGAATGTTTCAAAGATGAAAGCTTCTGGTATCTTGTCCCAAGCCTCTTTTCAATGTGTAAGTCCTAATTTTCCCTAGGTTTCAGGCTGGTAGTTAGGCAATTTAACCAAAAATAGTTCTAGATATAGAAATAAATCAGAACACTAGGGATACTACAAAACAAGAACAGGAGGAGGGGCTTCCCAGGAGGCGTGGTGGTAAAGAATCTGCCTGCAATGCAGGAGACACAGGTTCGATCCCAGGGTCAGGACGTTCTCCTGGAGAAGGAAATGGCAACCCACTCCAGTATTCTTGCCTGGAACATCCCATAGACAGAGGAGCCTAGCGGGCTACAGTCCATGCAGTCGCAAAGAGTCAGACACAGCTAAGCGACTAAATGACAACAACGAATGTTTACAATATACTTAAAAGGCAGATAACCAAAAAGGGTATCAGAGTTGCAGGATGCGAGGAATAAATCACTCCTCTTCTCTTTAGTCCCACTGAAATGAAGCCACTGTATCGCTCAAGGACTCGCCTCTCTGAACAGCTCTGAAGGGAACACGTCCATCACGTCTGCAGCACACACTCGATAGCCATCTGCACCCTGCCGTTGCGCTGCATATTGATTTTCTGCAGCTACACGGTCATCCTTCTGGAATCAATATGCCTCTCCCTCTCCAGCCACTTGATGAATAGCCAAGGAATGCAAAGTCACTTTGATAACAGCATAAGGCA
Organism: Ovis aries; assembly: GCF_016772045.2. Classification (NCBI taxonomy): domain Eukaryota; kingdom Metazoa; phylum Chordata; class Mammalia; order Artiodactyla; family Bovidae; genus Ovis; species Ovis aries. The sequence goes on from NC_056054.1 coordinate 217,625,066, forward strand.
AATATGATTAGGAGGGTAACTCTGGGGCAATAAATTGTTGAAATGAGTTGCTAAATTGAGTAGAGATTATTTATAAACTTATCTCTCACTTAGAATAGTGAGTCTGCTTCTTGGTTCACCAAATCAATTTCAGGTGATAAATATTCTGCAATTCTGTTTCTACTATTCTGCAATGCAAGCTAGAGAGAATGTTACCTTCCTACGCACTAACTTTAAAAAGAATCACCTCTGTATGGAAGACAAAGGAAAGAAAAGTAATTTCTCATAAAATAATAGTTCAGCATATGGATGCTGGGGCATAACCACTGTGAATGCTGCTGCCACAAATGCACACTCACATACGTGTGCCATTTGGTGCTCAAAGACCATGAGCCAGGCTGCTGCTGATGGGGCTTTCCCAAATGACAACCAACTCCTGGTAAATTTCAAACAAAACAAATTACAGCCGTCCCTTAATTTACCCAATTGTTACCCCCCTGAATAATTCAGTGTATGTAAAACCATGTAAACAAAAAATGCTTTGTGCAATGAAGATAGATTTAAGCTCAGAAATTACAAACACGTTGTGTCTTACATGAATGTCCACGGGGACCTTTGGAATCAAGTAAGAGGACAACGCATCATCCTGTGGGATGGTCCCACACACTACAAAATGTCTAACAGCCCAGGCTTTTGCCCATTTAATTCCACAAGGGCCTACAATAATCATGTGAACCATAGACACCCTCACAGAATACCAAAACTCCCCCTAGGAGGCAGTACAACCTTGCAAGACTACTGGCTTGCAGTATTTCCTACAGGGCTTCCCCCATTAACACAAATGTTTAAGAGTTGATTCTAGGTCTAAAACCAAAGAAGGACAGTACTAGAAGGGAGCATGAAGCTCCTCTAATTGGCCCTCTAGTTTTACCCACGTGAGATAAGTAACTTGCCTTTGAATACTCAGTGACCACCTAATCTAGGATAAAAAAAAATTTTTTAATGGCATCCTTTTCCATGGTTTCTATTTCTTATTGAAATTAGAATAAGTGTCTAATTGAATGTGTCTCTTACACATGAGATAGTTGGTGAGGGTGGTGGGGAGGGAGTAGAATGATTGACAACATTTTCCAGTTTTTTTCCCAGGATACTGGAGTTGAAATCATTTACTCCTCATCACTGAGTTTCCCTGGATACACTCTATAAATGTGTGCTCAGTCATGTCTGACTCTGCGACCCTGTGGACTGTAGCCCACCAGGCTCCTCTGTCCATGGAATTCTCCAGGCAAGAATACTAGAGTGGGTTTCCATGCCCTCCCCCAGGGGATCTTCCTGACCCAGGGATAGAATCCACATCTCTTGCATTGGCAGGTGGGTTCTTTACCACTGAGCCACCAGTGAAGCCCTCTAGCACCCACGAAAAGCTTGGATTCGTGCATGCAAATAAATCAGAAGCTTTCAAAAATAAAATCCTTTACAACATGTTCAAAATGAGAATGTGTCCCAAAGAATGATTTCTGCGAGCAGAAACTATCCCATGTGATTAGTGGCTAACTGATTTTCCCACTGTTCTCCCCAAACCCCAGTCATCAAGATCCAAGCATGTTTGGGGTAAATAAGTAATTAAGATTCCATATGCTCCTATACCATGCCCAGCACAGGGCCCATTCCTCTGACCCAAGACAGCAAGGGATGGGCAGGTCCCTTCACAAGACCTAAGGAAGACTTGACTCTTTGCTAATCACCCTTGCCCAGTGACTTGAGTGTTTTCTTACTTAATTTGGCAGATCGAATATTAAGGAGAAAAATATTGGCTCTCCAAGTTAAATCTGCAATCAAATGGATGCCCATTTCAAAAGTGCCACTTGGAAAAATCCTATTTATAAGCCTTGTACATTATCAGGTGGTGAAGAAGGATGAAGAAAAGAAGCTCACAGAGTATAAGAATTACTTGATAAAGTTGTGCATCCTGCGCTAAAGAGAATAAATCATTTACCTCCCAAATCCTTACACTGCACTTAAAGAGACACCTACTCAACGTGTAAGCTCAAGTCCCTTCAGAAGATGAGAACACATAAGTTATACCAGTTCCCCCAGCAACCAAGAAAATATTATCAGGCCCTCACACTCTATACTTTCCTCCTAGAGTTCCTCAGGCTTTCCTTCCGAGACCACTTCCTCTTAATTTTAGACTCACTCTAACAATTTAAACGTTAAGTGTTAGAAGCAGCAGTTTAGAAAAAGAGGAGGTCAGACCGCTCCAGGTAAGCCCCGCAACAGTAACAAGAAGAAATGACTGACAGTCTGACCTCCAAGGAGATGGAAAACTATTTTACAAAGCGGAGGGAAGGGGGCTGACACAGAAACTCAAAATAATAACAGCTTAGGCCATTCAAGGTAGGGACGAACAGCTCTGCTGGTCTTGAGAGCATCTCCATAATACAGAACAATATAGTAACTAATGTGAAAGGAAACGATGCTTAATATATTTTGTAACAGAACTCCATATAACAATAGAATCCTACTGTTGAAAGAGTAGGAAGATTCTAAAGAGAGCATCCTGGCCTAATTCCTTTACCTTACAAGGAAGGAAACACGTAAAGCAGTGCACAGGTTCGAGGCAGAGTTGAGACAAGAGGGCAACCCAGCTGTCCAGGGCCCCTTCCATATGGAGGCGCCGACACTGAGGCCACCGAGGGAAAGGAAGAAAGGGCGCGTCACATGTAGTCACATTATGTCACTGCTTCTGACGTCTCTGCTTTTGCATCCGTGCATTGATTTTACTCTCTTCCAAAGGAAGAGAAACTTGCTCTCTTCAATCACAAAGGAATGAACGATTTTTCCCTGATTTGTGATGAGAACTGCCAGGCTGGCCCTGAACAAAATTGGGACTGAAAGCAATGCTTACTTTGTGTTCCCCTCTACCTCTATCTCACATTCCTGGTGTGTCTCCTCCAAGCTGTCGCATGTCTGTCCTCCCACTCAGGACCCCACCCACTGGCCCCAAATCTAGACTTTCTAGTACAATGTAGAATATTCTCCCAACTTCCAGAAGTTTGATATACTCCCAGCCTCTTTCTAATTTAATTTCTAATTCTGTAAAACAAAAAATATACCAGTGTTTCTCAGAGGCAATATACCAGTGTTTCTCAAATATAAGTGGCAAGCTTATTAAAATGCATATTCCTGGTCCCCATCTCCTGAAATCACAACTCAATAGATGACTCTGATCACTTTTTGGCCTTCTGGCTAAGATCAAGTGTAATAGATGACTCTGGTAGAAGTGTCCCATTAGACCCACTTTGGAAAACATGTGACTTCTGCCTGCCTCTCCAGCCTCGTCTCCTCGCAGTCCCCCAGTGCACATCCCCTTCCACCCAAAACTTCATACAGTCTCTCCCCACCATGCCTTTGCCTCACAGTCCTCCTTCTGAGTCCAATTAATTCCTCCGTATACCTCAAAACCAGCTGATGCACACGTCTCATCTCTGCTGTCTGTGTTCCTGTACGTCTCTGCATTTCTGAGCTCATACAGCCTACAAAGTGTGGGGATTTACTGGCATAGCTCCACTTGAAGGCAAGGCCCTGCCTCATTTGTCTTTTTTCTATTCCCAGCATTTGGCATCTTGCCAAGCACATAGGAGATACTCTAAAGGTGTTCATTAGATTATCTTTTGCATGTGCCTAGTTATTTATTTATATTTGCATTTTTAATTAACCTCCCATCCCATATAGTACAGGATTTTCAAAGATTGCTCCAGGTATCACCCTTAAATGAGGAACACATTTTGTAACAAATAAAAATGAAAAGAGAAGAATGCTAACATAATCTAACCTTGGTGACATCAGTTGTATGGTCCTAATGAATTAAACCCAAGTTCACTCAGGATATCTGACACTTAAGGAACAACAACAGAGATACATACAATAAATGGGAGTTTTTCTAATAAAGAAGATCAGTTTCTAATCATTCCTTAGAATTAGATCCAGCATTTGGGTTTAGACTTTTTACAGAAGTAAAGTTGGAAGACATCAGAACTGGCTTTGAATTGATTCATTTACATAAAACTTAGCGTACTTGTTCTAAGACCCCAGAGATGTCCAGGATTATCTATCCCAGATGGTTAGCCACCAAAAGGTTAGCTCATCTCCTGAAATCCATCTGTCATGTGCGTGTCCCATGCAGGTGTCTGCTATGCAGAGTTTGGAGTCCGCGTCCCGAAGACCACAGGGTCAGCCTACACCTACAGCTACGTCACTGTTGGGGAGTTTGTGGCATTTTTCATCGGCTGGAACCTGATCCTGGAGTACTTGATTGGCACCGCGGCTGGCGCCAGCGCTCTGAGCAGCATGTTTGACTCACTGGCCAACCACACCATCAGCCGCTGGATGGTGGACAGCGTGGGGACCCTCAACGGCCTGGGTGAGACTGCCACAGCCTCTAACTCCAACATGCAAATTCACTAAGCCAAATAAAGGGGCTCCTCTTTCAGGATGCAGTTTGGCAAAAAGTACAAAGGGCCTTAATATGTCTTTTTTTTGGCCAAGTAATGGATGAATGAATCTGTCCTAAGGAACCTATTCTAATTTCCATAAAAGTTTTATATGAAAAAATGTTCATCACAGCCTTGTTTATAGTAACAGAAAAATTAGAAACTGTTTAAGTATTCTACATTGGAGCAACTGATTAAGTAAACTATGGCAGTGTATAACATAGCTAGCAATTAAAAGGATGACCAGGAAGTCTGTTGTAAGAGCGTGGAATGTTTTTAATGTAATGCTGTATGACAAAGGACACAAACTGTATATGCATCACATTAATAACTATATAAAAATATGAGTAATTTGGAAAAAGAACTATGAGGAACTTCTCTGATGGGTTCTTTAGAAGATTTTTAAAAATTTATCCTAAACCAGCATGCATTAATTTTTAAATAAGAGAATATATTTAAAAGAAACAAAGTGAATGGGTATAACAGAATGAGTGAATACTGAATAACCAGAAGCCCATGTGAAAAATACCTTGAGACTTCAGGTCCTGAGCCCCACCTTCCATTCTGTTATCCGACCATCCCTTCACAATCAAGGGAAGCTAAACTGTAGTGGAGGAGACTTTGGAAGTCTTGCTCCGAAACATCAAGGGCCTAATTCAGTGGCTGCATACAAGTCATTGGTGCCCCTATCTCAGAAGAGCTGACCAAAATGCTGAGCACCTAGATATGATGAGAAAATTTTAAAATATGAAGACAACGTCTTCTCAGGATACTGATTTCATAGAAAATTTTAGGTCCAAAAGCATCCTCCAAAATCAGGTAGCCCAAATTTTTCACTTTACAGATGAGGTTCAGAGAAAGGAAACATTTGCCCACGACCACACAGCTGGTTACAGGTCAGAGTTGAGCTGAAATCCAGGAGCCTGACTGCTGAAGCAGTGCCACTTTCCCTCTATAGAGGGCAGGAGTCCACTGGCCAACAAACAAGACCAAACAGGCAGAGAGAGTTCCCCAGCCATCTTCTTTGCAATCCCTTCCAATAATTGTCAAAGACACACATTTTTAAATTTGCTAATAAAGAGATTGCTGGAATGAAATGGAATACTTTTGGGCTATAAAGTAAACAACAATGAAGATAAAATAGTTCAAATAACATGTTAGATCCATGTATACATTTGAATGTCCTTGGATAGTCCTGACTTCAGATGTTTCATGCCATGGCTCCAGAGAATTGCTGTAGTTGTCATATTATGAATCCCAATTTTTGGTCCAGGATATCAGGTCATCTCACCTACATACCAAAACCTTCCCATTTGCAACTAGACACCTGTGGACCACACACATACACACACACACAGTTCCTTCTCCTTCCATGACACACTGTCCAGCCTTCTCTGAGTGCAGATGCACTGGGTGGGCCGGGACAATATTATTAATTCACATCTTATCCTCTAGGGAAAGGAGAACAATCATACCCGGACCTTCTGGCTTTGGTGATCGCAATCATCGTCACCATCATCGTTGCGCTGGGGGTGAAGAATTCTGTGGGCTTCAACAATGTACTCAATGTGCTGAACCTGGCCGTGTGGGTGTTCATCATGATTGCAGGCTTCTTCTTCATCAATGGGAAATACTGGGCTGAGGGCCAATTCTTGCCCTATGGCTGGTCAGGGGTAAGTTCATTCCTAAATCCCTGTGGGTGTACCTGCTGCACGCTCTGCCTACTACCCTATGACCAGTTTGAGACACGAGTTAAAAGAAATGCTGCTTATCCCATAGTCTTCCTGGCACTCTCTTCATCACCTTTTATCTGAATTTCATCAGAATGTTCTGAAGAAATGGTTCAGCTTTTTTCTTTAGCTGTTTCACAAACATTTCTTGAGCTCCTATGTTATATGGAAAATGATAATAGATTTGAAGTTTTGGTCACTTGCAATTATGCCTAATTCTGCATATAATATCTCATTTAATCTTCCTGCAGTGCAGGAGACTGGGATTCTATCCCTGGGTCAGGAAGATTCCCTGGAGAAGGAAATGGTTACCCACTCCAGTATTCTTTCCTGGAGAATTCCATGGACAGAGGAGCCTGGCAACACTCCATGGGGTCACAAAGTGTCAGACATGACTAAGGGAGACTAACATTCACTCAATAACCTTGCAAGGAGGATATTTACATTCTAGTCTTACAGATGGAAAAACTCAACACTCAGAGAGGTCAAATGACTTGCTACTAAGCACATAGCATAAGTGCCCAAGTTGAGAGCCAAAGACAGGACTGTCTGATTCCTGCACGTGATCAGCTCAGTCTTATAGAATCTCTCTATAGGACTGTTCAGTTCAGACAGTTGGTAAATAGACAAGCAGTAAAAAGAACAGTGGGCAGGCAAGGAAGGGGTGAGCATTGCTTCAGTATGGAACTAACAAAGGAACAGTTCTCAAATCTAAGCTCAATGTTTGATCCAAGGCGGAGAGTCCTTGCTGGGGTCTGAGAGCAGAGAAGCCCACTGGTGTGGTCTGGGGGATTGACAAAAGAGTGGGCTGGACCAAAACATCTTCAGATCTCATCCCAGTGATCTGATGGTGTGGTTTATGCTAAAGAAAGGTAGAAAGGTCCAAGTGGCAAATTCTTTATACTGACAAGTGCTAGTTCTAAGTCACACCTGAATTCTTCCTCTATATGACTGAAAATGCCACCTTTACGGATTTACTGGTAAAATTCGCTCGCCCATTCTTCTTTTCTTCAAACTGTAGAACAGAAATCAGAGAAGTTCGAGCTAGAAGGGATCTTAGAGGCCGCCTGGTCCCACCCCCTCACTTAACAGATAAAGAAACTGAGGCCCGAAGACAAGCCCTCCCAGCATCAGGGACAGAAGGCCAGGATTCCACCAGATTTGCTTTGTAGTCTTTGCTTACACTGGCTTTCCAGGGACCAGAAATTGCTCTTGGAGAACACTCAAAATAACTTCTGTGTATTCTAAACCATGCCACGCTGTTCAGTGAAGAGAAATAAGCAAGGAAACAATTTAAGCCAACGTTTCTAGTCTTCTGCTTATCAGTAAGAATTCTGCAGAACCACAGGGTTCATCCCTCCTCCTTGAGGTGAATAAATCCTCAAACTGGTTCAAACCAGAAGAAGAGACAAAGAAACACTGTTGACCCCATTCTGGATCCCCAAGTCTATATTTTCTCATGATACAAATTGTTCCCTTCCTATCATATAACAAAACAACAAATGATAATAGTGACAAAGAAAGAATGTTTTCCCAGGACTCAACTGCATTTTCATCATAGCACATGAAAATGTTCTCACTGTTTTCTTAGCAATGTAAGAAATTACTGGATCAGGGACTTACTGTAACACTTTGGCCAACAATTAACTTCTCTGCTTTCCAATTTTCTCATGTATCAGGTGGTAAAAGTAATTGCACCAAATGTTTGCAAAAAGATGATAAAACCTTAGATATTTTTAAGTCCACATTGTATAATTAGTAACAATGATCATGATGGAGGAAGGAGCTAGAATTTACCCACTACCTTCTGGGTGCCCAGCACATGCTCTATGAATATTATCTCACTCTTATACCAAAACTTTGAACCAGTTAGCAGTTATATCCCTGCTATCCCCAACTTACAGATGGAGAACTCAAGGCTCAGAGAAGCTGGGTAACTTGCCAGAAGTCACTTAGCTAGTCAATGCCAGGACTGAAATCCCCACCCAGCTGTATGGCTCCAAAGCCCCTTCCACTACATCAAGTACCTTGTGTATGATGACCCCTGCCTTCTGAGTCTTCTTAACACTTCCTTTAAGCTTCACAAAGACTGGAAGTCTTGGAGCGGGGAGGAGCATTAAAATGGGAGCAGAGTTAAGCCTGGGGCTTCCCAGGTGGTGCTGATGGTAAAGAACCCTCCTGCCAATGCAGGAGACATAAGAGACACAGGTTCGATCCCTGGGTCAGGAAGAACCCCTGGAAAGGGACATGTAACCCACTCCAGTACTCTTGTCTGGACAATCCCATGGACAGAGGAACCTGGCAGGCTACAGTCTGTGGGGTCACAAAGAGTCAGACCTGACTAAGCAACTGAGCACACGAAAAGTTACGATCACAGGTCTAGATGAAAGTAGAGTGGAATTCAACTCCAGTCCTGGAGGAGTCAAAGTCCTTATTCACTCCAGTGCTCCCAGGACCTCACGCATGGGACCAACTCTCTTTTTTTTTGCACCTTTGGCCACTGACCTCACTCCAACCCAAACTTACTACCTGGAGTAGGCTGGTCATTGGTCACCAAAAAAACCTGGCTGGGATTTTGGATTTTTCGCTGTGAGTCCTCTTTCCCTGCAGGAAATTCAAATCTGTGTCCTAGTGGCTGTGCCTAAAAACATCATCTGAGCACAAAGGCCAGCCCAGTGTGAAGATGGTGCTGACTCATCCTCTCTGCCTGGCCTTGGATTTCTGCATCGTACATCTCCTCCCCAGCCCGCTGCCTGGGCCTGTTCTTTCTTGACTTTGGTTTTAGGTCACTTTTCCAGTCCAGCAAGGCCACTCTGAATATACACGGTATTTTTTGAGATCTGACACCTTTTCATGAGCATGTCATCCACCAAGTGAATAAACACACTCCCCACTCTGCTCTCTAACAGCTGTCAGCAAAATCAAGTTGCCTACTTGCCAACTGCATGAACTCCCTCACTCCTTAGGGCAAATCTGACCCCCACCCCTGACAAAAAAAAAAAAAAAATTCTGATGTAATTTGTTAGTCACTCAGGCATATCCAACTCTTTGCAACCCCATGGAGTGTAGCCTGCTATGCTCCTCTGTCCATGGAATTTTCCAGGCAAGTTTACTGGAATGGGTTGCCATTCCCTTCTCCAGGGGATCTTCCCAACCCAGGAACTGAACCTGAGTCTCCTGCACAGCAGGCAGATTCTTTACCATCTGAGCCACAAGGGAAGCCCACCTCTGACAAGGGGACTGACAAGTTCAGAGTACCAACCCACTTTCTTCTTCAATCCCGATAGGTAAGATGGGATGGAGGACACCATTGTGGAGGGAATGGTTTATACAGATACTGTTACGTGACTTCAAACACAACTCTCAAGGAAATCTAAAGGGTTAATGAGCAATCCATCATCTGACCACGGACCTCTCAGAAGCCTAGTCTTTCCCTGTTCCAAACACTTCCTTCCAAAAAAAATAGCATAAGGAATGGTTTACTCACTTACGGGTTCTGGGTCAAATGCTTCTTTGGTCTTGAAGAGCTTAAGAACAACAAACATTTTTTCCCTATATCAAGTAACTGCTGGCCCTCAGCTGAACCCCCACTTCCATCTGCAATTCCTCAGCCCCTGAACATTGTTGGATGCGTATTCACTGTATGTTATTTGTTCTCGATGCTATCTTATGGTTTCTCTTTAACCAAATAAAACATTCTACCAGTACAAATAGCTCCCAGGAAAATGGTTCAGAGCAAGTATTTGTGGGGAATGCTGACAGTCTCCAAAAAGAGAAGTTGTTTTCCATGTCTCCACATTTGAATCCACTTACTGGAACCTATTAGCACATTCCACTGTCGCTGTGGACAGGCTACTAACAGATCTGGAGCAAGAGGGTGGTAGGAAATGCTGCTAAAGTTGGAGTTTTGTCTTGTTACCTTGAGAGTGAATGACACAAATGTGCCTAATTATCTCGTGGGCATATCTAAGGTAGAATATGGAGAGCTGCCTCATCCTAACACCTCTCAAATATCAGCAAGGCACAGGGATCCCAGCTTTTAGGGATCTCTGAAGTTGAGTAGCAGGCCAGCAATGACATTCTTTTGTCAACTAATTAAGCAACAGTCCTCCAGCAACTGAAGCAGGTACTGCTGCCCCACAAAGCTCTGTAGAGGGAAAGACTGACCATCTGGCTGAGCAGCTTTACCAGGCTGACCTTGGAAAATAATTTCCAGTGACGTCATCAAATTGAAAAGTCAATACTGGTTTTTATTTATGTAAGACATTAAAGGAAAGTTAGGATAAAGTACTGATGGAGGCAGAAACATGTATACACACACACACACACACACACACACACGCACGCTTCACCCACTAATTTAATTCACAGATGCTCACCCCTGGGTACTAAATACATTCTTTCAAGCATGGAAGTGTATCCTAATTGTAAATACCAGAGGCTCAATCTGAAATCTGGGTAGAGTGAAGTAGAGAACAGTTTTAGTGGTTTTGGGGTAGAGACACACCCATACAGTTTCATTTCATGGCTTTGTTGTATTTACCAACCAGGGATTATTTGCTTGAAGGACACACACACACACACCAAAAAAAAACTCATTCAAACTAACTCCTGTAAAAAGGTGACCCTATTTGTTAACTGTATTATCTTTTCTTAAATAATCTGTTTATTTAATCTATATCTTCTAGGCCAGAGTCTGTTTGATCCTGGCAGGTGTGCTGGTTTTCTTCCATTTGCCCGCACTCCCCCAGATCACCCCTCTACTCCTGCTCCAGTCTGTGCTCCAGAAGACCCCCTGCTGGTGGCTTCCTGTTAGGTTTAGCCAATGGGAGATATCAATCAGGAGATCAGAAGGGGAGAAGAGAACAGGCCAGGGCATTTCTTCCTCACTTCCTCTCAGCTTTGACCCCGAGAGTCCCTTCATCGAAATCATTCCATTTGAACCATCTGAGTTAAATTTCATGGCCTTTCCATCACAGTAGAACCTCCAGGTGGCCTACTTTTGATCTGTTGAGTCTTTCTTCAATCATAACTGCTTTCTAATTCTACATATGCAGATTGGGGCTAACAGACATTCTCTTTGCAAACTTATTCTCTCTCTTCCCAACTAACCTAGTTCCCATAGTTAATCTTCTGGTATCTAATCATTATCAGTAATTTCCATTCATGCTTTCACTCATTTGGGAAATAGCATCTGTGTTTTACAAATAATGTTCAGTTCAGTTGCTCAGTTGTGTCCGACTCAGTGACCCCACAGACTGCAGCACACCAGGTTTCCCTGTCCATACCAACTCCCAGAGCTTGCTCAAACTCATGTCCATCAAGTTGGTGATGCCATCCAACCATTTCATCCTCGGTTCATCCCCTTCTTCTCCTGCCTTCAATCTTTCCCAGCATCAGGGTCTTTTCCAATGAGTCAGTTCTTCACATCAGGTGAACAAAGTATTGGAGCTTCATCTTTAGCATCAGTCCTTCCAATGAATATTCAGGACTGCTTTCCTTTAGGATTGACTGATTTGATATCCTTGCAGTCCAAGGGACTCTCAAGAGTCATCTCCAACACCACAGTTCAAAAGCACCAGTTCTTCGGCACTCAGCTTTCTTTATAGTCCAACTCTCACATACATACATGACTACTGGAAAAACCATAGCTTTGACTATACGGACCTTTGTTGGTAAAATGATGTCTCTGCTTTGTAAAAATGTAGGTATTTGCTAATCTTGATCAATTTGTCATCACAGTCAAGGTAGCATTTCTGGTCTTGCAGTGTCCTCTAGGGTCCTAACCCCAGGAGGTCATACTTTTTGCACATGACTGTATCCATATCACCAAGCACAGTTCCTGGTTCATGGGAGCAGTTAATAAAATATACATCAAGTTCTAAAAGAAAAATAAGGAGGAAGAAGAGGAGGAATTTGTGTTCTTGGTTTCATCTGTTCTAGAAAAACTTACAATAGTAATAAAAATACTACTGATAAGAGCAATATTTATTAAGCACCTACCCAGGTGGTGCTAGTGGTAAAGAATCCTCCTGCCAAAGCAGGAAATACGAAAGACTCGGGTTTGATCCCTGGGTTGGGAAGATCCCCTGGAGAAGGAAATGGCAACCCACTCCAGTATTCTTGCCTGGAGAATCTCATGGACAGAGGAGCCTGGCAGGCTACACTCCATGAGGCCACACTGAGAGTCAGACATGACTGAGTAACTGAGCATATATTCTACAACCATGATGGACTATCTCATTTAATCCTTGTAACAATCCAATGAGCTAAATACTATTTTTATTTCCATTTAAGTGATGAAGAAAATGAAGCCCCTATGGCAGAAAGTGATGAGGAACTAAAAAGCCTCTTGATGAAAGTGAAAGAGGAGAGTGAAAAAGTTGGCTTAAAGCTCAACATTCAGAAAAAGAAGATCATGGGATCTGGTCCCATCACTTCATGGGAAATAGATGGGAAACAGTGGAAACAGTGTCAGGCTTTGTTTTTTTGGGCTCCAAAATCACTGCAGATCGTGACTGCAGCCATGAAATTAAAAGAGGCTTATTCCTTGGAAGAAAAGTTATGACCAACCTAGATAGCATATTCAAAAGCAGAGACATTACTTTGCCAACAAAGGTCCATCTAGTCAAGGCTATGGTTTTTCCGGTAGTCATGTATGGATGTGAGAGTTGGACTGTGAAGAAGGCTGAGCACTGAAGAATTGATGCTTTGGAACTGTGGTGTTGGAGAAGACTCTTGAGAGTCCCTTGGACTGCAAGGAGATCCAACCAGTCCATTCTGAAGATCAGCCCTGGGATTTCTTTGGAAGGACTGATGCTGAAGCTGAAACTCCAGTACTTTGGCCACCTCATGCGAAGAGTTGACTCATTGGAAAAGACTCTGATGCTGGGAGGGATTGAGGGCAGGAGGAGAAGGGGATGACAGAGGATGAGATGGCTGGATGGCATCACTGACTCGATGGACGTGAATCTGAGTGAACTCCAGGAGTTGGTGATGGACAGGGAGGCCTGGCGTGCTGCGATTCATGGGGTCGCAAAGAGTCGGACACGACTGAGCGACTGAACTGAACTGAACTGATGGGGTTAGGAACTTGTTCTATGTCACCAAGCTAATTCTTGGCAGAACCAATCAAAGACTGACAGGCTATAGAATCTGCACTCCTAACCAAGTCCTATCCCACCCATACGCACGGCTCAGAGATTCCCCCTGGAGCCTACAGTGCACCTCTCCAACAACTATATGATTCATACTTCAAAATTGGAAGGTGTTGCTCCAAGATACCTGTATCTTGGAGGCATCTCCCACTGAGCCTTCTCTTTCAGTTAGCCCTCCCCGTGTCCTCAGTTAATCTTCTTATGGCATGGTTTAGACCTCTCACCTTATTTATTTATTTTTTTGATAAATTAATTTATTTAACTGGAGGCTAATTACTTTACAATATTGTACTGGTTTTTGCCATACATTGACATGAATCGGCCATGGGTGTATGTGTGTCCCCCATCCTGAAACCCCCTCCCACCTCCCTCCCCATCCCATCCCTCAGGGTTGTCCCAGTGCACTGGCCCTGAGTGCCCTGTCTCATGCATCAAACCTGGACTGGCGATCTATTTCACATATGGTAATATACATGTTTCATTGCTAGTCTCTCAAATCATCCCACCCTTGCCTTCTCCCACAGAGTCCAAAAGTCTGTTCTTTACCTCTGTGTCTCTTTTGCTGTCTCACATATAGGGTCATCATTACCATCTTTCTAAATTCCATATGTATGCGTTATTATACTGTATTGGTGTTTTTCTTTCTGACTTACTTCACTCTGTATAATAGGCTCCAGTTTCACCCACCTCATTAGAACTGATTCAAATGCATTCTTTTTAATAGCTGAGTAATATTCTATTGTGTAAATGTACACAATAGCTTTCTTATCCATTCATCTAGGTTGGACATCTAGGTTGCTTCCATGTCCTAGCTATTGTAAACAGTGCCGCGATGAACATTGGGGTACACGTGTCTCTTACCTTTTTCCAGGGTAGCTTGGCCCTGAATTCTTACTTAGGACCTTCCCACCCTCCTATCCTCAGCAGGGAGCTCTTCCAGTATCTAAGACCATCCAGCAGTGATCACTCCAAATGGATATGGCACTGTAGCCCTGGGACATCCTAAGTGGGATTGATTGCATCATCAGACTGATTGTCATAAAATGTCACTGTATGATTTATAAGAGGGGTGTGTGTGTGTGTGTGCATGTGTATGGAAAGAAAGATGTTAAAGGAAGAGAAAGCAGGACCTGTTTTTCTGGAAGCTGTCTTAAATCAAGGCCTTCCTGGATTGGGGCAGCTTGGTGAGCCTGAAATTCCAGCATCCATCCATCCTTGACCACCAGAAACATTTTTTAGATAAGTGAAAACAAGTACCTTTCCAAACCTGTGAACCTCCGTGTACCATGAGATGAGATCTCCTTGTCTGGAGGCAAGACACTTTCCACACCCTGGAATGCAGGACTCTGCTGGGGTGAAAGTGGGAGTTATCTCCTCTCCCAGATAGTAGCCCCCTGGTGACAACTGCTTGTATGGAAGTTCTTTCCACTAGAATAAATCAGGAGTTCTTAGATTTTTGTGTGTGCAGTAGACTCCTTGGCAGTCTAGTGAAGCAGATGAACTCCTTTGGGATTGTATTTATATTGTATATAAACTGTGTTTATAAATTAATAACCTAATTACATAGAAGTTCAAAAGAAACCAATTACAGTTAACCTATGAACAACAGCAGTTTGAATCAGGCTGTTACACTTTTTTTTTTTTCAAAAGTAAATACTATGGTACTACATCAGTGAGTGGTTAGCTGAATCCGTGGACATGGAACCACGGATACAGAGGAATCAAGTACACAAGGAACCATGGACACAGAGGGCCAGTATAAGTTATACTCGAATTTTCAACTGTGCTGGGGTCAGCATCCCTAACCCTCAAGTTGTTCAAGGGTCAACTGTAAATTGAAATACAGTTACAAAAATATTTTTAGATTGTGATATAACCATGGGCTTCTTTACTAGTGTTTTAAATATGAATATCTATGTCTAATAACTAACATAAATTGGAAGTAGCAATGAGCACAAAGGGTATTTCAAGATCTCTGCAACACCTAATATGATTGGGAAAATATCTGATTGGTGACAAATATCACAGTACTGTTAGTTTGTCATGTATACTCATAATCAAAAGAAATGATAACATTCAATACAAGGATAAGGAAAATAAAGATTTATTTTTCTCATCAAAACTCTCTGACTCTCCTGAACTGCATGGACCCCAGAATAAGAGCCCCCAGTTAGAGAACTGAAGCATTAGAGCCCTAACAGGAGAGACTAGATTAGAGACTAACTCACTTTACAGGTGAGCAAATGTTGCTTTTGAAAGTTTGAGACGAGCTTCCATTTTGTGATGTACTTTGTAGGTTCTAGTTCTTCGTATTATGCCTTTTACTTAGTGAGAAGTCAGTCAGAAAGGTAAGAGTGAAAATTGAGGAACAGGTATCTGCTTGGCACATTTTTAGAATTTCATCCTTTATAAACCAAATATGGACAAAAAGGAAAAACTGGCCTAGTCTACAATGAGCCACACTCCTGGACTCCTAGCTAGAGTTTACATGGTGTCAAATGCCTTCACCCCATACACAGAAAATCCAGAAAAATCTTTTTCATCTTCCCCTAAAAGGATATCCCCAAGCATTTCTTACTTTCAGCTGGTAATGAGAATGCTAAGATGGGAAAACAGAATTTAAACTTTGAAAACTTCTTTGGAAGAAAGTTACATGCTCCTCAATGGAGGATTTTCACTGACATCTTGACGCATCAAATTACAACCATCTTTGGAATCCCATAGGCTCCTGTCAGACAGACATCCAGCAGGTGTCACTGGATACCACCTCCCCAGCTTCACTCTGCCTCACTCTTCATCCCTTCCATGGCTATGTAGCCCAACTAGGCTGCTCAAACCCCCCAAAATCAGCTCTCCCTTTCTTTCCATGGAAGACAAGAGTCTATCTGAAAAATCTAAAAATCCTTTAAATCGTTTAACATCTGGAAGATACCCTGAAAATGATCTACCAGGGTCACTAGTAGTAATTTGAGCAGGAGAATTTGTGCAACCGCATCTGAGACCCTTACTAAATGCCAGAAGCACGTACTCCATGTCTCTGTGTCAGTCACAAGTACCTCCCCACATTTCCAAACATTTCCTGGGGGTTATCACACAGCCCCTGGTTATGGTTGAGAACCACTAAATGAAAATAAAGCACAAATAAATTAATGAGTTCCCCCAAGACATAGGGTTAGCCAACTTACTGATTTACTTTTAAGCCCACTTACTTCCAAAAATGATTTCAATGTGTTGAATGAACCTAATTTTTATTTGGGCATAATTCTTCTTATCTTCATTTTATACATGAAGAAATTTCCCAGTGTCACACAGTTAGTAGAAGTCAGAACTCAAGCCTTTAGCACAAGTTCCACCATGTTTCCCCTTCTACCACTCAGTAATGTCCGCTGACCATCGGGCAATTAAGGGGACCATGTGTCAGGCGCTGGTGATCCACTGACTCTCTAAGTATTTCAAATGTCTTCATCTCTATAGGTGCTGCAAGGAGCAGCCACATGTTTCTATGCTTTCATTGGCTTTGACATCATCGCCACCACTGGAGAGGAAGCCAAGAATCCCAACACATCCATCCCTTATGCTATCACCGCCTCCCTGGTCATCTGCCTGACAGCATATGTATCCGTAAGTAACAAAGGCTTATCATGGCACCTTCCACATGGACTTTTCATATTTGACCTTAAAGCGTGGCTCTGGGACTGGGTTTCCTTCTGTCAGGAAGTAATCCTTCACTTGTGCATTCGTGGTGTTTGTACGCATACGTTCATGTTGCTCCCTCTTTTAACACGGGCTCAAGCTCACCCCACCCGCTGATGACAGGGAGAAAATCAGGGTTCCAAGCTGGACACAGAAGCCCCAGGCCCTCACTTGGGCCGTGGCTCACATCCCTGCTCCGCCCTACGCACAGGCTCTCGGCATCCCGGCATCCGGTGCTGGGAGTGGGGGTGGTGGGGGGAGCATGCAGGGAGTGGGCTGCCGTCCAAGGAGTTCAGATCATAGGCTGGCAGTAACGGGTGGGTGTGCGAGCAAGCAGAGGCATTGTGGGCCTCTGTGCACCCTCCTCAATGCTCTTCTGTCTTCTGGGAGCTTCCCAGCAGCAAAGAGGCAAGGCTCCCCTAGAGTGGGGAAGGAGAAAGCAGGACTGTCCTGGAAGCCAAAGGAAAACATGAGCAGCCCTGGATATGGTGTGCCCACCAAAACGTTTCTCTTCCTGGATAGGTCAGTTATCGCTTCCCCTGCGCACACGGCTTCCCAGGCGGTGCTAGTGGTAAGAACCCACCTGCCAATGCAGGAGACTCAGGTTGGATCCCTGGATGGGGAAGAGTCCCTGGAGAAGGGCATGTCAACCCACTCCAGGATTCTTGCAGGGAAAATCCCACAGACGGAGGAGCCTGGAGGGCTACAGTCCATGGGGTCACAAACAGTCAGACACGACTGAGCACAGAGCTTATGCAACCAACATGCATGCAACTTATCTTATCCAGCCCTGATTATCCCTGCAGACAGAACGTTCAGGAACAGCATGGGGCAGCAGGGGGAGCAACAGAGACATTCTGCTGTGTATTCCCCCTCCTGTACTACCACCTCATGCCTTCCCCTCCTCCAGTAGCCAACCCTTGTAGCACACACAGTAAAGTTAATCACAGTTCCTTCCCTAGGACAGTGCTTTATGGACTACAGAGTAAGTCTACCACATACTGCCCTAATCGAACATGGGCAGGAGACCCACCGAGAACTGCTGTAAGAATCCACCCCACTCTCCTCCAGTCTACCCCACCACATCCCCAAAGAGGATGTTGCAAGTGATGATGTCACTGGGACAGATTCCCTTCTAGAATGTGTGGGCCCTAACCACGCCTCAAGAGTTGTTTGGTCTTGTGTTGGTCACCAGGCGCACTCTACTGCCAGGAGAAGAGCCACACTGCTGGGCTGTGGTCACACCTCTTGCCAGCCTCCCCAGTGGCCACTTTGTTTCACTGGGGGATCTTGGCTCCTCAGACATAGGCAAAAAAGCAATCTAGAAATGAACCACTCTCTCCTTTTCAGGCTCTGAATTCCCTCAATGATGCCAGGATTGGCCTTCACAGCCCAGGGGTCTCCTGGCCTTATGACTGGCGTCTCCATTGCCTGGGGCCAATTATGAAGGGAGGGACGTCATGGTAGATCTATGACATGTGAGGAGAAATAGGTCAGGTCCCGGTTAAGCAAAGCCATAGTGGTCTTCTAGCCCACAGTGGAACTGGACTCCATTCTGATGCCATCATTTATTTCTTGGCCTGCCTGGAGGAAATGGAAATACGAGTCCCATCAATTAATCAGCTTTGGATCCCCTACACATTTATCTTTCGAGTTTTGATCTCTGGTCTTTGGGGTTAGAAGTAGGAAAGACCCTGTAGGACCTGGAAAGTACAGAAGAAATGAGTTTTGTCCATGAGGGCACAGTGCTCATGGTCAGTGCCAGGCCCTGGCTCCAGGACCTCTGGCTGCAGCTCCTGCCATCGGATAATGCCTGCTCTTCACTGAACTATCCATGTAGCTTCCGCTTTCAGGAGCTGAAATACCAGCAGACTTATTCCTCAGATATGAAAGGACCACAGAGAGACAGTAGGAATGACTTGGTCCAGTCCACTGAATTCACATGTGGGGAGGAAACCCTGAGACCAAGGGCTCCAGAGGCCAGATGACTGGTCTAAAGTAAAGGCACACACCAGGAAGTGGCAGATGCAGGCTCCCATGCAGGACCAGGTCTCTCTCCTCTGCTGTGGGACACCCATCCATGCATCAGACTGATCCCTCTGCCTCCAACCACGTTTCATCTCGTTTTAACAGGTGAGCATGATCCTAACTCTGATGGTGCCATATGACGCCATTGACACGGAGTCCCCACTCATGGAGATGTTTGTGGCTCGTGGGTTCTATGCGGCAAAGTTCGTCGTGGCCATCGGGTCCGTTGCAGGACTGACGGTCAGCTTGCTGGGCTCCCTCTTCCCGATGCCGAGGGTCATCTATGCCATGGCCGGCGATGGGCTCCTCTTCAGGTAAGGGCTATGCTCGTGGCATTCATCTTGCTCTTCCATGCCTATCCAGGGAGACTGTCACCCATCTTCCCTGTCACATGGACCATGGAACTTGTCATATATCTTGGCAAATAGTTTGAGTGAAAATAATTTAGGTCCTAAAACAGCCCCTAAGTTTGACTCTGGGTCCCTCCATCTAGCAACAAACTGGTATGTTCCCCCCACTGCCCCTCCCTTTTTATGTGACACTGCTGCTCCTTCGTAAAGATAGTGGGTGCCAAGATGCTACACGGGTGGCCTCCAGAAGGAGGGACCCATCCCAGGGGCGTCTTAGGCTTGCCCTCACATTGAGCCCTGACAACTGCCCCTCTGAAGTTGAAAAAAGTTCAAAGTTACAATCAAAGAGAGGATAAGACCCTTTGAGCAGAACCTAGTAATGGCAGCAATGACTTCCACCATTTATTGACCATGTATGTATCCCAGGTATATGGGATCCCATTATGCATCACAATAACTCTATTTAACAGAACAGTGTACTAGATGAAAACTCAGGTAAAAAAAAAAAAACAAAAACAAAAACAAAAACCTGCCCCAAATCCCCCAGTTGCTAGGTGGAGGGGGTCAGGATTTGAACCCAGGACTGTTTGACCAGAATGACCAGATTTTTAACTACATCAAGACACTGACACTTCCAGTCCCCTAATCTGGCCAGGAAGTAGCCTATCTGCCCATGACACAGGGGATGTGGCCCCATCTCTTGGTGCCTCTTGCCTCCTGTGTGAGGAACTTGCAGGTAAAGCATTCTTCAAGTGCACCAAACAAGGAGCAAACTGCCAAGGAGGTCTCAGGGGTTCAGAGGGACCCAGCTCAGAAACTCTACCTCGGCCATCAGCTGTCACCTTCTGCAACAGTTCCTGTGCATACCCTCTGAGGTCACCACTGGGTCAGAGCTGAGACCTTGGGGGAGCTGGAGGCTGATGGTGGTGGAGATGTGACAACTTCACACAGCCAAAAGGTCTTTCTGCTGTCAAAGAAAACCAAGAGATGCTAGGCCTCTGAGCAGTTTATAGTCTTGTGTGATCACGGAAATAAGGGAGGACTAGAAGAGCAGCAAGAATGAGGGCCAGGAGAAGAGGAAGTTGGAAGGTGGGAGCCTACCTAAGTCTAAGGAACTGCTAAACAAGCGCCTGTCATTCAATCACCCTTGACGGTCTTCTCCATCTTCTCCAGTGAGTAACTGGCCAGATTTAGCTTTCATCCACAAGCACATGTTCTTAATGACTGTGCTATTTTGCAACCAAATTCCTATACTTTCATTGTAGAGCAAGCTTCTCAGGCTTTGGCAAAAATCAGAATCCTCTAGAGGTTTTTTAAAGTGTATAGTTTGTTGGGCCCCACTCCCAGGGAGTCTGACGTAGTGGGTGAAACCTGAAAATACATATCTCGAACAAGTTCCAAGGTGTTGCTAACACTGCTGATCTATGGACCATACTTTGGGTAACACAGGTGGAGAGGACCACCAGGCAGGTATGTGATTTCAACTATCCCCTCTTCATAGCAAAGTCTGGGCTTCAATTTAGATTCCTGAGAACCTCCTAGATTCAATCAACCCACCACATCACATAATTGAAGTAGGCACTTTAATAGAGCAGTTTGCCTCATACCCAAGGAATTAAAATAGATTCTGTTTAAATTATATTTCAGAAACTAGATCCTGGAGTAGGAACAGCAACAGTATTTAAAGTAGTGAATCCAGAAGTAAACTGGAGGAGCAGGACCAGGAGGTGTTAAACCATGTTGAATCAATCACCGTTAACCCTCTGCTTGCCCCTCCTCCAGATTCCTGGCTCACGTGAGCTCGTACACAGAGACCCCCGTGGTGGCCTGCATCGTTTCAGGATTCCTGGCAGCTCTCCTGTCCCTATTAGTCAGCTTGAGAGACCTGATTGAGATGATGTCCATCGGCACCCTCCTCGCCTACACCTTGGTCTCTGTCTGTGTCTTGCTGCTTCGATACCAGCCCGAGAGTGACATTGACGGCTTTGTCAAATTCCTGTCTGAGGAGCACACGAAGAAGAAGGAGGGCATTCTAGCTGACTGTGAGAAGGAAGTCTGCTCTCCTGTGAGTGAAGGGGAAGAGTTTTCTGGCCCAGCCACCAACACATGTGGGGCCAAAAACCTGCCATCCTTGGGAGACAATGAGATGCTCATAGGGAAATCAGACAAGACAACCTACAACGTCAACCACCCAAACTACGGCACTGTGGACATGACCACAGGCATAGAAGCTGATGAATCTGAACGCATTTATCTCATCAAGTTGAAGAAGCTGATTGGGCCCCGTTACTACACCATGAGGATCCAGCTGGGCCTTCCGGGCAAAATGGACCGGCCCACCGCCGCCACAGGGCACACGGTGACCATCTGCGTGCTCCTGCTCTTCATCCTTATGTTCGTCTTCTGCTCCTTCATCATCTTCGGTTCCGACTACATCTCAGAGCAGAGCTGGTGGGCCATCCTTCTAGTCGTTCTGATGGTGCTGCTGATCAGCGCCCTGGTGTTTGTGATCCTGCAGCAACCAGAGAACCCCAAGAAGCTGCCCTACATGGCTCCCTGCCTCCCCTTTGTGCCTGCCTTTGCCATGCTGGTGAACATCTATCTCATGCTGAAGCTCTCCACCATCACGTGGATCCGGTTTGCGGTCTGGTGCTTTGTGGGTAAGCAACTTCCTTTGGAGCCTTGAAAGTTCGCTTCTAAGGCCTTGACCAGGCTTATCCCAAAGTTGCCTCCTAGCCCGACTGGGCATCCCCTTGCCAAGAGAATTCTGGCTGGTTCTATGGATCCTTGCTTTCTGCTTTAGAGTCAAAAAAGCCACGTGTGACCTTTCTGCCTGTTATGATCTTGGTTGTTCGTTCTGAAGAATGATACTGATCAATCCATCACTTCACTGAATAGCTTACTGGATATTCTTTCGTGGATAATTAGTATCATAGAAAGTGATACTTATTTCACTTTAAGTGGATCCACATTTTTAAATGAATCCACATTTTTTAAAAAGGACAAAAACAACATATAAATTGAGGGTGGGAAAGGTTGATCGGAATTCTTAAAAACTAAAAATCATGAAGAATTTTATTTATCTTATGTTGGACAGAATTAAAATAGCAATCATGCCATATTTTTAAACAAGCAAAGTATGAATTAAGTATGCATTCTTGGCATAATTTTTTGACAAAAATTACATCCTGGCACCATTGAATAGTCCTCATTTTTTATCAACTTTCACAAAATATTTGAGCATTTCATTTTTTCCCAAGATCTTTCCTCATCCATTGATATTCCAATCATTTTCTTGGAAAATACCTATCACATCATCATCCTTGCCGATTTTCTCTTCTTCTCTTGAAAACTGATAAGGCTCTGTCAGGTTCTCAACATCCACAGCTTTAAGTGAATTACCATTGCTCTCTCTAAACTCAACTTCACTGCTTTCAGACAGTCCTGTATCGTCCCCAAGATTTCTAATTTTCCTTTGGAATCAGTTTATATTATATTCACATTACCTGTTTAACATATTCGACCATTACTGATGAAATGGCTGGGGATAGGGGCTCATGATAACTTAAGAGAGATGTTTAAGTGAATGCTCATTTTAAGATTCCTTATTTATTATTTTTGTATTTCCTATATAATTCGGTAACCCTGGCATCTCTGGCAACAAATACTTAGCTAAGGAAGGTCCTTAGGTGCTTTGAGGAATAGGAGAGTAAAGAATAAGGGAGGCAAAATAAATACGTGTGAATCAACCAGCCTGGGCAAGGCAACAAACTGACTTGTGGAGTCGTAGCCCAACCACTCCTTGAGATGAGGAATATGGGTGTTCAATGTGGTGACCTCTGTTCCCAAACCACATTGTTGTTCATGCTCAATAAATACCTATCTGTGATTATAAAGCACTCTTCAGATAAGAAAAAGGAATCTTTCAGTCAGAATAGTTGGGAAGGACTTTAAGGAGGCAGAATTTAAACTGGACGACAAGATAGGTTTTAGACAGAGGGAAGTGGGGGCCGGAACACAGTAATCAAAGGCAAGAGCATATGTCTCCCAGAAGATTCCTCACCTCTGAAGGCCATCCTGCACCTTCCTGTCGGCATTTTGTACCAATTTTCCACTACCTAAGCCTCATCCCTTGTTAGACTTTAAGGGATCTCTTGAAAGGACCCCACTGACTTGTCAAAGTTCTAAGCATTTAAATGATTTATTCACAATCTCTCACTTCTGTTTAAACATTTTGCCACTGGAACAAGAAGCAAACCAATGCAAAGATGATACTATGGGTAGAAATGACTAAAGTGTGTAGAAATATTAGAGTCATATGTTCGTCAAATGAATAAAGGCACAGACACAAATACCCCAGAATTTATTCACCTTTTCCTGGACTATCCAAGCTAGATATAGCCTTCAATATCTAGTACAGTGTTACCCACAGTGTGGTAACTATTCCACTGTTAATATTTGGACTGATTTTAGAGAGCATATGAGCTTTTCAAAATATCGTAAGGTTACTACTCACTTTCACAAACACTACACAAACAGACATACTCAAATCATTGCTTTTTAATAATTCATTTATTTTAATTTTGACTGTGCTGGGTCTTCGTTGTTGCGCTCAAGCTTTCTCAGGCTTTCTCTAGTTGCTGCAAGCAGAAGCTACGCTCTAATTTCAGTGCTTGGGCTTCTCATTGCGGCGGCTTCTTTTGGCTTCTTTTGTTGGAGCACAGGCCCCAGGCGCACAGGCTTCGGTAGCTGTGCACGAGGGTTCAGTATCTGCAGCACAAGGACTCAGCAGATGTGGCACACAGGCCTAGTTGCTCCAAGGCATGTAGGATCTTCCCAGACCAGGGATCAAACCCGTGTCCCCTGTACTGGCAGGCAGATTCTCATCCGCGGTACCACCAGGAAAGCCCAATTATTTTTAAATTTCAAAAGTGAGTTAAACAGAAGGAAAAACATGAGTACTTAAGCCATATGATTCAAAGCGATAAATAACACTTATATGGCACTTACCACATATCAGCCATCATTCCAAAGGCTTCACTTATATTAACTTATTTAATCCACACAACCAGATCCATTTTACAGATGAGGAAACTAAGGCACTTGACTTAGGTCACATAGTTAGAATATAGCAAAGCCAAATTAGAACTCAGGTGGTATAATTCCAGAGTCCACAATCATAGTCACTACATTAAAAATGTAGTATATAAATAAAATGTAAATAAAGTTTGAGAAACATTGAAACACTCCCCACTTCTCCCTCTCTTAACTATACAGATAAGTAAATTGAACTTCCAAAAGTTTCAATAACATGCTCAAGGTCAGCAAGAATAACAGGAAGCTATTCACAGAGCTACCACAATCCAGAATCTCCATGCTCAGTGGGGGCCTCCTACCTCCCCACCACAGTGCTTCTGAGCAGACCTTCGTATCTGCCCAGAATGTTTGAGATGTAGTCTGTGCAGATTAACAGAGGGCTGGCTTCACGGGTGGATGATCTGTGCAGTCACACAGGGCCTCATGCTTGGCTTAATGCTCTGGTGCTGTCTTCTTGCATTCTTAACAATGTTTTAACAAGAGGCTCCATGGTTTCATTTTGCACTGGGACCTATAAATTATGTAGTCAGTCCTGCATAATATCTGTGTTTCTGGAACACCAGAGGAATTTTGCAAAAGTGATGCAATGGCCTATTGCCTTTGGAGTCAGACAGCCCCAAGTTCAAATCAAAACTCTGCCACTTCCTTGTGACCTTGGGAAATTCATTTAATTCCTTTGGGCCTCAGTTTACTCATGTGTAAAAATGCAGATAATTCTGCTAGACTTGATCTGGTTGCAGTTTGGGGCTTAAACAAGAAAACAGCAGGGGAAGCAGTAAGAGCTTTTTCTTTCCTGCCTTTCTTTTAAAAAGCTGAAATGATTCATTGTCTCCCAGACTAGCTGTCACATGCAAAAGTACAGCGTGAACCTGTTCTGACTCAGGCTGCCTTCCCAATTATCAGGCAGAAGAAACTTCCCAGAGAACCTTTTGTAATCTTGCTGATAACACAAACTTCAAGCTGGCTCCAGAAACTGATACTCCCTGGCATGGGAGGGTGCCACCCTGCAGCCTGAGCGGGCCAGAGGGCACTGGAGCCTGTAGTTTAAGAAGCACCCAGCTGCTGGCTACTAACTGCTTTGGTATCATTATCTCTGAAGGCTCATAGATAAGTTTTGCCCAGAACAAAGATTCTCAACTCAGACTACACAACAGAATCATGTGAGCTGCTTCTGAAACATTCTACGCCCAGGATCTCCCCACAGAGATGTTCTGATTCAATTGATCTGGTACGGCCAACCACGGTATTTTTAAAGCTTCCCTGGGTAATTCTGTCGTGTAGCCAGGTTTACAATGATCTAGAACAGCGGTTCTCAAAGTAAGATCCCAGACCTGCCACATCAGTATTACGTGGAAACTGGTGAAAAATGCAATTTTAGACTCCAGCCCAGACCTACAGACAGAATCAGAATCTCTGAGGGCAATGTAGATTTTAACAAGTCCACCAGGTAATTCTGCTGTGTGCTCAAATATGAGATACACTGATCTAGAGAGAAGAATAAGACAATAATTAGCAGGTAGGCAGATAATTTAATTACAAAATTCCCTGGTTTTTGCTATATAAAATATATCCATCCCACAACCCCAAATTGGCTTATAAAATCTTTAACTATCTTATAGAATAAATTTCCCATCTCTAAACATCTGAGTCTCCAAAATGTCAGATTTTTCTTTTTCATCTCTCTATTCATAATATAAGTTTCCCAAGGAGAACAGTAGAGAGATTTCTAAATGGAGCTTATTATGAAACATCCACTACTTTTTAAAAAGATTTACATGGTTGGGCTGAGTCATAACTTGATAATCTTCTCAAACACATTTTTACCCAAATTTCTCTAAATGAATCTTCATTACAGCATTTTTGTAACAATGTTTAGCTAAGTTTTTGTCCTTCGGAAGAGCCCAACTCATAGCGAGAAATGAAGCAGTTCTTAATAGATACCCAGCACTTGTTTCTTTTCCTTCCGACAAGAGAAATAACACACATAGCAAAAGTTTAATAATCCCCAACAAAATGAACACAAAGCCAGCCTTCATTTACCTTTTCTCTTAAATGATGCAGTTTTGTAAAAGAATACCTCAAGGAGTTGGGTAGAGTCCCAGAAACCAGCAGGGACCAGTAAGAACACTGTATGATGGTATTCTCCAGGCACGTGTCAGGTCTACTGGTCCCTGTGGGCCTTTATTGTAGATTAACCATCCGTTAGACCAGCTCACAGGTACCCTTACCCTGCATGCCAAGTTGCTCCAGTCGTGTCTGACTCTTTGTGACCCCATGACCATAACCCTTACTCTAGATGTCAAGATTTCATCTGGAGTTTTTTCAGTCCCTCTGAGGAAAACCAGGTGGTGCTGGTAGTAAAGAAGCCGCTGGCCAATACAGGAGACTAAGAAATGCAGGTTCCATCCCCAGTTGGGAAGCTCCCCTGGAGGAGGGCCCAGCACCCCTCCAGCATTCTTGCCTAGAGAATCCCACAGACCGAGGATCCTGGCAGGCCACAGCCCATAGGGGTGCAGAGAGCTGGCCACAACTGAAGCAGCTTAGCACACACACAGCTTTAGAGAACAGACGGGACGTGTGCTTTGGGCAACGGACCTCATAAATCCTGGACTAAACCATCAACATCCCAAAGAGAAGACACACTTCACGGTTTTCGCCTGAGCTCTCATCTGAAATCCTACTGGAAACTGACTCAAAGCAGCCATTGTGATGACTGGACGAGAAGGGAGAGAAGGGGGCCATGACTTCAACCTTGAGAGGGCGCCAAGGTACACAAATTCCTGGGTGCTGGGCCCTCCTCCAGGGGAGCTTCCCAACTGGGGATGGAACCTGCATTTCTTAGTCTCCTGTATTGGCCAGCGGCTTCTTTACTACCAGCGCCACCTGGTTTTCCTCAGAGGGACTGAAAAAACTCCAAATGATATGTCCCATAAATCAGTTCGAAATTCTCCTTGTAGGAAGTGGGAAAACTGTCAGCTTCAACATCAAAATTATGCTCAGAAGAGAAAGAAAAATCACAGAGGCCAGGATGAGGATGGCAACAAAGCCAAGCTGATTCCAAGAGGGAGGGAGGGCGCAGGTAAAGCCTGTAGCTGCTGAGGCTGCCTGCTGGTGGAGGTGCTGGGCTGGCCAGGGAGACACCTGGGGAGGAGGGGGCAGCTGAGACTGGAGGGCCAGGAGACCACGCACTGGAAGGCCCTGGAACAGGTGTGTGCAGTTCACCCAGAACAGGCAGCACTGTGAGTGAGCGATGGGCTCCTCTCCCTCAGCAGTACAGGTGTGAGGTCATCCTAACCCTGTGCTTGCAGTTTTAGCTTGTTCGCTCTCCTTGCTGTCTAGCACCCCACAGTGTTGATATACCACGATGTATTTACCCATTCTTGGATCCATGGGCATTCAGCATGGCAGCTGCTGCGGCATTCTCACACATGATTTCGATGGACACACAGGGTTTGTGCTTTGGTTGGGTTTCTGCTAAGTTAAGAAGTGGAACTGCTGGAGTTTTTAATGTTCTTTAAGAAGGCTGCCTTTGGTCTCATAGCCATTATAACTCCTCGAATAAAATAAGGGCCTCCAGCTCCATTTTGCAGCTGGGAAACTGAAGCATAAAGAATGTGACATTATGTTAGATCAACTGCAGGCCCAGAAGTGAAGCTCCTCTGGTCCCCACTTCGTCCTGAGCCTTGCTCTTCCTGGCCACACCATATTAAACAAACCCAACTGTTGTTAGAATCAACAGGGCTTGTGGGTATTTAAAAAATAACCAGCAAAGTGAGAGTTGGTGGGGACTGTGCTGGATGGGAGGGCACCTTCTCAGTACTATCTTCATTCCTGCACCAGCAAGTGTCTGTTTTGGAAAGTTGATCCCAGACTAGAAAAAATTAAAAAGCCTCTGGGCATAACAAAGTGCCTCAGTTATCTGCAGCAGGCAGGGCTTCCTGCCTGACGGGGCGCCCCAGAAAGAGACAGCTCCACCCAGCCTGCGGTCAGGTGGCCCACCCCCTCTGGCACCGAGTGTGGAGCCACGTGCAGGGCACAGGAAGCTCCTGGGGGACTCTAGAGAGCAGGAACCTGCTTCGTGACCTGAGCTAGAACCTGCCAGGTTGGAAATCTGTCTAGCTCTGGGTCACCTAGTCTCTTTTCAGAGCTGAGTTTTCATCCTAGGATTTCTCCCACATGATCCAGAGGATCCCTTACCCGTCTCATTTGTAGGTTTGAGGTCATTTGTTTAGTTTGCACAGGATGACACAGGGCTTTGCACAGGGCCAAGACAAGTGGAATAAATAGATGTTTTGCCAGCTGATACTGAGATGCCCCAGGCTTGTGAAAGCAACTTAGCATCCCAAACCTTCCTGTAGGCCCCCAATAGGCAGCCCTCCATGCAGACTCAAAAGATGTGAGTTCTGATGCCATTTCAATCCCTGCATATTGTGCAGGTCTTAACTCCTCTGGGATGTAGGTTTGTATAAAGGACTTTCCAATCACAAGGTGTCCTGTTACATAAAGAAAGCCCATTCAATGGCTGAAGGCATGATCCTTCACCTCGTCCAGCCGGAACCTCTCACAGGCACAGAACTGTCTGGAAAAGAAGCCAGAGCCTCCCTCTGAATATTTACCTTCCATATAATCAGCTTCCCATGGGACTCATTGCCATTACTGGGTGCCCAGTACAGCCATGTTTGCTGTGAAAATATTGGAACACTTCTGTGCCTTCTGCTAACTAGCTGCTGCCTTGAGTGCCCCATCTACAATCCATCACATAAAAAATAACTCCAGCCTAGCAGGGGGCCTCCAAGACCCTCTGTAGCACAAAAGCTGGCTGCCTTCTGATTTTTTACCTGCCTTTCATTTATTCAGATATCAGATAGATACCTACAAAGCAGTGGATCTACGTTTTTATGGAACTGGAGAATTAAATCCACAAATAGAATAAATAATATTACTTATCAATTAGCCACCTTAGTCTTGAGACTTTATTCCAAATGACTTCTGGCTTGTCCTAAAAGCTAATCCACTGTCAAAAGATAAAACTTTGCCATCCACAAGGATTTACAAAAGAATAAACCCAATCCCACTGACAACCTGAATATAGGACCCAAAACCTATTTCAAGCAAAGACAGCATCATTGGAATAAGTGTATAGCTTTAAAAAGTGAAGAGTCTATCCAAACAAATAATTCAGGAAAATTTTGATGCTTCTGGATATCAGATGATATTAAGGAATTATTCGTTTTTAGACGTGATAATGGGACAAAGTTAAGTTTTTTAGAGGAGTCTATTTTATAGATACCTGCTAAAGCATTTACAGAGGAAACAGGATGGAAGGAATTTGTTTCAAAGTAATCTAAAGAGAAAGGGGTAGGTGAGTGGGTGTCAGGAGGGAAAAAGGTAGTGATGAATACATGGGCCTTTTTATACTGTTCTCTCCACTTCTGTATGTTTCAAATTCTTCAAAAGTAAAGTTCAGGGACTCCCCTCGCAGTCCGGTGGCTAAGACTCTGCGCTCTCCAGGCAAAGGGACCAGTTCAGTCCCTGGTCAGGGAACTACAGTCCGCCTGCTGCAGCTATAAGATCCCACATGCCACAACTAAGACCCAGCACAGCCAAATAAGAAGATAATAAATGTTATAAGAAGTAAAGTTCAGCAAAATCGTTTCCAATTAGTGTACACCTCCCAACCACCCCCTGGTAGGCGGGAGAAATAACAATTGGAAGCAGCCAGGATCAGGACATGGAAGGACCTGGAAGGAACTGCCGTCTGCACAGTCTGAACACTGACTATGCAGCTATAGAAAACCCTGTATTTGGTCTTGTGCCACAGTCTTCTGTGAAATGCCATAATCATAACCTACACACACACACACCATTCTCAGGAGGAATCTAAACAAGATAACACTTGTAGAGTATTTTTAGTTCCTTGGGAGAAAGGCCGCACCACTGTAGGACCTCAGCACCCAGGGGAGCTGGGTGAAGTGTTGTCCAGATGGTTCAGGATTCCCAGAATCCCCGCAGATTTTTCAGAAACTACCTCATGCTTCATTCTCTAAGCCAACTGAAAAAAGGAGCAGAAACAAAACACCCTGCTTCTACACAGGAGGCTTTTAGCAGCTCTGTTTACTCCTCCAACACAAAGCCCTTGTTTATGTGTGACAGATGGTAATACATGTTTCTCTCCTCCCGCCCTCTCTCGCTTTCTCTCTCTCTGCTCCCCTTTCATTTGTCCCCCTCTGTTTCTTTGTCCTTCTCCGTTCTTCCTTTTCTCCAGTCCTTCTCTGCCTCACACCACTTTTCCTGAACTGACTCAGGGGCCAGCAAGAAGGATAAAGGCAGACAGAACACCAACCCCTAGGAGAGCGCATGTGCCCCAAGCTGTCTATGCAAGCTGTCAGGCCAATGCACACAGTCGCTTCTGGGTGCACAGTCCTCATATTTGAAATGTACTTTTGAAGACAGAGTGACACACCTTAGAAACTGTAGGGGCTCAGAGCAAACATTAAAAGGCCCATAAATATTTAGGGATGTTTCCATGGGTTGCTTTCCCAAAGTAATCATAGTTGACACATTTGAGTACTCACACACACACACACACACACACACACATACATACTCATGTTCCTTCCAAGCCCAACCACTCCCAAAACAAAACCTAAGCTCGCACTGACTATTTCTGTGCCAGGCAGTCTCTAACCCAGTGAGGGAGGGGTTGTGAAGGGCTGGATAAGCTAGAGCCTCCTCTCTCATGGACTGCTGGTGCTGCCCCTCACATGCCCAGGCAAGTGACTCAGCCTTTCCCAGTCTCCATTTCTCCATCTATAAAACGAAGGTATTCGAACAGATCAAGGACACAGACTCTTTCCCAGCTCTAAATATCTATGATTCTATAAGGAATCACACCAAAGTTCTTAGACAATTATCATAAACCAATCTATCTGATGGGCTTCCCTAGGGGTTCAGACAGTAAAAATCCACCTGCAATGCAGGAGATGCAAGTTCAATCCCTGGGTCGGGAAGATCCCCTGGAGAAAGGACTGGCTACCCACTTCAGTATTCTTGCCTGGAGAATTCCGTGGACAGAGGAGCCTGGCGGGCTACAGTCTATGGAGTCACAAAGAGTCGGACACAACTGAATGACTGACACTTTCACACTTTCACTTCACAGTCTATCAGACAAAACACCCCAATACTTGGCAGGGTTAGGGGAAGGTCTGTCAGAATAGATGTCAAACCAGTGCTTGATGACCTCTGTAGTACAGAGGAGAAGCCAGGGGCAAGGGGAAAAGAAAAAATTTTATTAAGTTTAGTAGGGAAACAACACGCTTACAAACAGGATCTGAGAACGGGATCAAAAAGGAAAGAACTGACATAACAGATACCAAGCAGACAGGGGAGGCAAGCTCTGCCACCTACTTGGATGTCTAGGAGAAAAGACAGCAAGAAAGAAAAACTGGGCAAAAGGAGGTGTGTGCCTGACAATAAACGCAGTCTCCTGAAATTTACTCTCTCATTTCAAATGTGCTTCCAACAGGTATTCTCCAAGCAGCAAACTGGTAGCCCTTTTAAAAGAGGCCTCGATTTGGTGCCTTGTTCTCCATGATAAGAACTATCCCCCATGCCCACCCCACCCCCAGCACCAGCCAAGAAAGAGTAAGATCCATGCTCAGAAAAAATGAAATTGCTATTTGAGAACAGCCACATCTGCCAATGATTAACTCCAGGATTTATTACCAATTAGGACTATAAATCTCTGCTTACTTTGGCTCCTGGAAAGTTGATTTCACAGGAAAATGAGGGGGGGAGGGAGTGGTGGTGGCAGGGAGAGTCATCTGAGACAAGGAGGGAGAAATCCAAGCTAAAAAGACACACTTCAAATTCAAAAGGAAGCAGAATACCTCGGGGACCAGAGCGGAAAGCAGGCTTTACCTTGTGGTTCTAAGCAAACAGCCCAGCAGATGCCTGCAGGGTTAGCAAAGTCAGAGAGACTAGTGCCACCCAGAAGAATGTGTTGGTACCTGGAAGGAGCTGCAAAACCGAGGGGACAGCAGTGGCCAGGCCACCAAACGGCCAAAGTGGGCAGTGGAACACACGCATCAGGAGTTTTGGGGGTTTTTTGGCCACGTCACAAGGCTTGCAGTGGTATTTTATGAGTCCATCTTATCCCCTTTGTTAGTCTATATTAATATTATGGACTGAATTGTGTCCCTCCCAAATTCATATTGAAGCCCCAACCTGCAATGTTGTTTTTTTACCAAGCTGTGTGGCTGGCGGGATCTTAGTTCCCCAACCAGGGATTGAACTGGGCCCAGGGCGATGAAATGATAAATCCTGACTATTGGACTGCAAGGGAATTCCTGCCTCAGGAGCTTTAAGGTTTCTTATCTCAGGGGTTCTCAGCTTTGGCTGACCACTGGAATCACCTGTGAAGCTCTAAAAACACCTACACCTGAGTCACAATGAAGACCAATTAAATCAGAATCTCCAAGGGATGAGGTATCAGGATTGTGCAGGAACTCCCCAGGTGACCCGCCAGGTGCAGCCAGGGTTGAGAATCACTGCTTATGTCGTTTCCTCCTCATAGCAGCCCCCTGTATTGGTACAGTACTCTCGAGATTTCATACAAGAGAAAGCTGAGGCACAATGAGGCCCAGTAACTGGTCCAGGGTTACACAGTGATGGAGGCAGGGTTTGTACTCAGACCTCACCTTCTTAACCATCATGCCCCTTGGCCTCCAACGCTATGGTTCGCAGCATTCCAGGCCCTGGGCCTCCATGGGCTTTTCTCAAACTATTTTCATATATTTTTTTCCTAAAAATTCTTATAGAAATGAGACAGTAGCCCATATAATGCTACAGGTTAACTAGGAAGGGAGGCTTCTTTCCTTTGCTTGGAATGACATCAAAAGGAGATTGCACTGAACATTTCATGCTCATTGGGAGTTCTCATTCATCCCTTCAACAAACATTAAGTGCCAGTTTTCCACAGTCTATAAACTAGAACCACCCTGTACAGATAATCACTCAACAGGTACTCTGAGGTCGTAACAGTGGCATGAGAGTCCACAGGCACTGAGAGTCCACAAACGAAAGTGGACAGCTGAGTGACAGTAAAGTATGATGACTCTGGTGAGTGAAAAGGGGCAAAGTACATCACATATATGCATGTTGCTACGTGGTAAAATGGGGCTTCCCAGGTGGCACTAGTGGTAAAGAACCCGCTCGCCAATGTAGGAGAGAGAAGAGACGTGGGTTCGATCCTGGGCTGAGATCATCTGGAGAAGGGAATGGCAATCTACCCCAGTATTCCTGCCTGGACAATCCCAAGGACAGAGGGACCTGGTGGGTTATATAGTCCGTAGAATCGCAAAGTCAGACATGACCGAAGCAACTTAGCACTCACACATGTGGTGAAATAAAACAATGAGCCCGTAAGTGGAAATCTGGGATCGTAAAATGCTAGGAGAAGGCTGGGAGTACACTGTGGGTGCTCCGTAACTATTTAAACCAGAAAAGAAAAGGCAAATTCCTGGCTGGCACCTACACGAGTATAGTGAGCTAGACGTCAACAGGGGAGTGGGGACTGAGGTGACCTCAAGTACGCCATATCCTAACTGAAGAGATGCCCAGGTCTCAGCTCCAGCCAGAAGTTTCCATGTAGGAATGTGGGTACAGCATTGTCAGTCCTTCCGCTCTAAGCATGGGTTGCTTAAAGATCTACCATTTTTAAATGGCATCTAAGTCGAGTCTTTTCAAAACGCTGTGCAGACCAAAGAAAACACATCCACCACCAGGCCTGCTCTCATCGTTGAGAGTAAGCCCCCTGCTTGACGCGTGGATCCCCAAACAACAGCTTATTCACCTGTGCTTCCCCCCACTCACCCCACCCCCGCTGCAGGTATGCTCATTTATTTTGGGTACGGCATCTGGAATAGCACCCTGGAAATCAGCGCCCGAGAAGAAGCCCTGCACCAGAGCACGTACCAGCGCTACGACGTGGACGACCCCTTCTCAGTGGAGGAGGGCTTCTCCTATGCCACTGAGGGCGAGAGCCAGGAGAACTGGGGCGGGCCGGCCGAGGACAAAGGCTTCTATTACCAGCAGATGTCAGATACGCAGCCCAACACCCGGACGAGTAGCAAGGCGAAGAGCAAAAGCAAACACAAACAGAACTCAGAGGCCCTGATTGCAAACGATGAGTTAGATTACTCTCCAGAGTAGGAGCACACACACCAGAAATGTACACAAATGGTGGCGATTTCTTTTCAGTAACTTCACCTGTGGGCTAGAAGGTGGAAACTTCTTTGGCTCTCATTTCAAAACTCCAGCCTTCCCCAAAGTCAGTCCCCAGTCATAGCCCGTCATTTGCCACCTCTGCTCTTCACGACAGTTCTGCGGAAGGGCTTCACCTGGGTCCCATAACTAGTCCCCTTGCAAAAGCAAACAAAAAACTAAACTAAAAGCTATGAGAAATTATATCAGGTGCAACCATCAGAGCAGATGGCAGTGTCTCCCAGGCCTTTGCTTTGCTGGTTGAATCTTTTTGCTTCTTACTAAGGCCCCAAGAAGCAGGGAGTGAAACCGTTGGAGATGTGCCAAAGCAGGTGGGGTTGGGCACAAGGCAGCATTTCAACCACCTGAGATGTCAAGGGCAGAGCCCTGTTCTCAGAATGCTAGGCTGAGAGCCACTCCTCGAGGCCATGTGGCACTTGGCACTTTCTCAGAAAGCAACATTTTGTTCTGAAATCTCACAAAAACAAATTCATGGTGATGCATACTTCTTTTTCCTTCACCAAGATTCTCACAGTCTCCAAACTAGAACTTTAGGATGCAGCAAAGGTCAGGAACTCTGAGACAATGATCCCAAAGATCTCAGACTCGCTGTAAGACAGTCAGACCCAATAATAAGGTAAGAAGCACCATCAAAACTCTACTTAAATGCCCAGGAGGGGAAAAAACAAAACAAAACTGAATAACCATCTCTTGCAGTGAAGGCCAGAAGGGCACTGGCAAAAATTAACTCTCTGTCATGTCATGCCTTCTCTTACACCAGACTCTAAGCTCCTGCTGATATGATGAAAGAGGGCAAAGTAGGAGCATGATTTCATGGCACTAATATGCCTTGAAGAAGTAGGCTATTTGTTTTATGATCAGATAAAAAAGCTTTACAAGGAGAAGTGACCCAGCCACTGAGATCACATTGCAAACTCTATTTCAGATTTCTTAAATTATAAATTCTGAAGTTTTTTGAGATATGCAACCACTTGATTGGTGGGTGCTAATCTGAAAACAAAAAATACTGAAGCATAGCTACTTAGGTAATCACATTCCATGAGATCACATTTCATTCTGAACCCTACTCCTCTGGAGTAGCTCACTTTCAGACATGGATTTTTCCTGTTATTTCCCAAAGTAGTTTCACTAAAGCCCAGAGAAAAAAATCTACCTGATAAGGTCTAAACCTTGGAGAAGTGTAAGGCAACCCACTCCAGTATTCTTGCCTGGAGAATCCTCATGAATAGGGAAGCCTGGTGGGCTACAGTCCATGGGGTCACAAAGAGTCAGACACGACTGAAGCGACTTATCACACAAGGTCTAAACCTGGACCGTAAGAGAGGCTCTTAAAGATTATTTTCTAAGAAACAAACTAGAAGAGGACATTTGCAACAAGAAAAAAACACATGGTCTATGCATTCTAGTCTTGGGTTATAGGGGTTCATACAGTACCTTGAGATGTGTACCCATGTATGTGAAGGCACAATTTGGGTCAAGCTAAAATCTTTGTGAGGATTTCCTGAAAGCAGGGCAAACTAGTAACTTCTTTGCTCTCTCTGTCTCCTGGATCTTGAGTTATGCCAAAAGTTTTCCAGAACATCAACTAATGTTTAGGTCTGTTCTTTCTTAAAGGTTGAGATTTGTGCCATCTTGGCATGGCTCAGGATTATAGACAGGACACAAAAGCACATTTTTATGTGAAACTAACAATGATCGAAAATGCACCAAATCCTAAACAATAGGAATAAAAAGAAATGTAACATCTGCCCTTGGACGTTCACAGCCCAGGGAAAGGGCAGCATCGGAACCTGATAAATGTAGATAAAACAACCAAACATGGCAAGTCCTCTTGGTTGATGAACTGGGCTTTAAAAATAATAATATTTATAAAAAGGCTAACTGAAACTAGTTTGTCTTTAATAAATTGAATTTCCCACCGAAGCCAATGTATGCCATTTAAATTCAAATAATTACTGTTCTCCAGATCCTTTTTTTTTTTTCATTCCTCTATAACTCTGGTTTTCCTGAGGTCATTTTTTCATCTTAATGTAATGCTTGGCAATTCCATTTCTCTCTCCCCTAAGATTAACCATAAAGATACAGTGGCTGGTGTGTGAAATATATCTTTGGAGATTAAATTAGTACTTCTTGTGAAAACAAACTTTGGAACTGGTCTTAGGACTGAACAAATCTGCCTAATTTAAATATAATCTATGAGACTTGAGACATATCCAGACAGATGGGGTGGAGCTGTATTTATTAAAAGTGTTCAAAGAGAAATATGAGAAATACGAATGCAAAATAACAAAAGCTTAACATGCGTGAAAGAGCTTCCTTTTATTAATAAGGTGTAAGTATTACTGTAACAACTGTCTGCTGGCAGATATGTGGAGTTTCTGTAGCATGAGAAGAGAGGACTCATACTTGGTAAACCCTATTGGTACTGATTTCATAAAGACTCTCTCGAAATCACCCTCATTCCAGGAGTTATTTCTCTCAAATAGTATCTCTATATTTTTTTTAAGCTTTGCTCTCTTTATTGCTCCAAATTGGTTAGTCATTTCACTAGTGACCTTGTTTTTTTAAAAAAAAAATTAGTCAGTATGATAGAAAGTTTTTCAAGATAAATAGACATGTTTTTCTCTCATGGTTCCCAGCCTCTGTGAAATAGACTCAGATTTCACAGTGCAGTTTTCAAATATCATTAATCACTAGAATGATACTAGCATCTCCTAATTCATTTTCTTAAGACTATATTTGTGGGACCACATTAAAAGTAAGATGACCCTATAATTACCTCAGACACTTAGCCCCTTGAACAACATCCTAGGAAGACCCTATATGTTACTGAATCCTCTGTAGCAAGAGCTCTTTCAGTGAGATTTCATAATATGGATTTATGGCTTGGAGCTAATTATTTGGTTTTTTAAATGTATGCTACTTATTAGTACTCTCCTTCATTTCCAGAGGATTTCAAGTGATTATTAAAATACATATAATACCAAAAAAAAAAGAAATGAGGAATGTGAGGCAAATAAAAATAGAAAAGAAAGGATAAGACAAAGCTATAAGTGCATTTAGTGCACAAATGGAGAACCTTGATAGGCATTGCTAAATTTGCCAATGAGGGAGCAACTTAAGAAATAATGAAATTGTTGACAATGACAGCAAGAAGTATTTCAGCATGATAAGACTAAATCTTTCCTCAGGAGGCGAAGAATTGCAATAGCTTAGACCATTGACACCCACAGAAAAGCTTCAGGGCTAGATTTTACCCACTACTTGTGCCTGGCTTATAGTGGGTGTTCAATAAATATCTGATAATCTGATGGATGGGTAGATGGATGAATGAAAGGAAAATGAAATAACTTATTCAACAATATTTGTGGAGAGCATATTATGTGCTGTAGAGATTCAAATATGGAAAAGACCTTCCTCCAATGGAAAGATCAAAGAGAATGCAGCCCTTGTGTTGAGCCTTGTGGGATGGGCAAAATTTTGCCAGGTAGAAACGAAGGAGATGCCTGCCAAGTGCAGGATCAGCATGAGTAAGGTATAGGTTGTGGCTGATAACTGTCTCTTGACTAATAATTTGTGCTGTGTCTCCTTCAAGGGAAAGCAAGAAGCTAGTCTGACAAGAATACATGATTCAAATTTCGAACTGTAGGAAATAATGCTGAGAAGGCAGGTCAGGGCTCATGCACAGATAGACATGAATGTTGAACTGAGCTCGCCAGCTCTCCTTGGGTGGGGAGGCACTGAGAAAATGATGAAAGTGAATCAGTGAAGGCTGGACTTTAAGAAGCTGGAGCAGTGGCTTCCTCTGCCCAGGCAAGGAGTTCATAAATACATACACACTCCAAGTTGATTTCACATATTAAAGGGGAAAAATATCCAAACTTAAAACAACATATGATATTTCCTTTGAAATCCTGTCTGATTTCATCATTAGCCGAGGAGAAGTTTGTTCATTTAACATGTAGACAGACAACACAGTTATTCCCAGCCACATTAAAATTTTCAGTAATACGTTTAAACAACAAAGCTAACAACATTTTATATCTATCTAACCTAAACGTTAAAACTGCAGCTCAAGATTTTACTGAAACCTGAGTACAAAGCCACTTTGAACTAGTGAAAGGTAAAGAATGACAGAATTAGGTCAAGAATCCAGTTCTACTTCTTAGTAACAAACTAACAGCTAATCAAATATCAACACAGTGGTTATGATGAGCCTTTTTAATAAACAGAGGGAGAAAACTACTGAATTTAATGATCTTTCTTTCTCTAAAACCTATGGGTTGGTCAGGATAAAAACCTAGTAATATTGGGAAAATAAAACACAAACTCCTTCAAAGAAATATTTTCTCCCATTCCAAAAAGAGTTGATGAACCTGAACTCCTTTACACCTCACTTGTTGGAAATCAACTTTACAAGGGGCTATAACTCTTCACAGCAACATAAAGAGAAGCTACAAGAAAGAGTCTGAGAATCAGCCTAAAAGACTAGAAGAAATTGCTATCCACTTTCTCACCAGGTTTTAGCAGGGCTGAGATATCAGTGAAAGCCCACTGAGGGTCAGCCACAGGTATACTGATTTTGCGTCTCCGATTAGACTGCCTTCTTGGGTGGAGATGTCAGAAATCGGAAAACGTGTCTGAAGCCACAGCTGGGGTCAACTCACCGAGTCCAGGAGGCAATCAGCAGTCCACTCTTGGACTAAAGCCCTCGGGTTAGTCAGCACTCCGAAGCTGGCCTTAGTATCTTATGCTAGTGGAGAGAACAGAGCAAAGGAAACACACCCTCCAAATGTGCCACGTGGAATTCGCACTCCATTTTCTTGCTGTTTTAGAACATAACTTGTTCAGGAGCGTTTTTCTATCCCAAATTTTCGCGGAGCCTCGGTTTCTCCCATATGCATGCACCTCCCAGACTCTAAGGACCCCTTTGTCTATAGGGGCCTCTAAAGTCCCTCGGAAAGATGGGTGCCAACCTGTACGCAGCAATGGTGCCGCAGTGAAAGAGCCAGTAACGTGTAAATGAACAACGCGCACGCAGGACAGCGTCCCAGCCAGCAGGCCTCCGCCACGACCGGAAATCCGGATGCTGTTTTCCCAAGGCTACTGTATTTCTCAGCTGGAATGATGGTGGGTAGCAAGAAACCCCTATCGTGTCCGATAGTCCTGTATCTACTTTCATTGTCTCAAAGATTTTAGAGGAGAGGCTGTTGTTAACTTTCTTCCCGCTCAGGAGCAAGTTCGTTTCTAAAAAGCTTTCCTCTTTTTGCTTGGCTTGAGTAACTCACGCATCCTTTTGAAATACCTAGGCACTTACCTTTTGCCAAAACTCCTTCTCTAAGAAAACGTTCTCTTCTTTTTTTAGAACTTAAAGCCCAAAAAGGATTAGTGGACGTTTTGAAGGCCATCGAAAGTGAACATATTTTCTGTAGTATCAACTAAAATAGTGTTAGAAGTCATTAAACAGTATACCACCTGTATGGAGTTAACAAAATGCACAACAGCTTTGGGCTTGAAGTCTTCTGAAAGCAGGCAACTGTAATTCCATATTCTTTCTATAAGAACATGTGTGCATTTTGATACCATAAGGAAAGAAAATGGCTTGGTATTAGAACTTGGTATTAGCCTGTGGATTTTTTCATATAGACTCTGTGATTTTCCCCTCATTTTTCTGACACTGGCATTGGTGACATTGGCTAATGGGAACTGTGGGTCATGTGAGTCCCCCGGGAAGTGCAGACTATGAAGGACTGTGTTCATTCTGGTACTGGGATGCGGAAGCCGTTCCTTGTACATCTCCTACGGATTGGTCTTTGCAGTTCCAGATACTTTGCCTCACTCACTCATGCTCACAAAAGCTAGAATCTACCCTGGAAATCATAAACCCCTACTTTCCAAAGCAAAAGCACGGTTAATGCTATGATGGTGTATAAATACCTCATCTGTCTGGGCTGACAGAAGGGGCTGCAGGTCTTTTAAAGAGCAGCTACAGTCCTCATTCCATGTTGGCACACCATCTAACCAGGACTCATTCTAGCTTTTCTCACTGTGGAAAAGAAATGTTACTGTTTAATTCATATCCAAAGTTATAAATACAGCTTGTAAATTTTACTAACATGTTTCATTTTTGTTTGGTCCTTAAGAAGTACAACTTGCTTTCTGCAGATGGTAACTTCTGGTGTTGTTCTCTGCTTTTTTTTTTCCTGGTATGAACTTCTGTATTTGTTAAAGTTTGTTCGTTTTGTGGTTTCTAATTCCCATTGGTGCATTGTACAATGGGGTGTGTAGTGTTATGAAGAAAGAAATAATATGCAGATATGTTATGAAGTGTGTTTTATTTTTAAATGACTGTGATGTTGACAATATATTGATTTATCAAGATACTAAGGGAAAAATTCTAAATTTACCAAAATGTGTATATTTTAATAAATGCATAAAGCTTTATTGTGTGCCTTTAAATTTTAAAATGGGCTTATAAAGAAAGTCAGAAACAAAAGTGTCTTACTATAAAATATCCATAGTAATGTAAAGCTCTTATACAGGAAGCGACCAAAAGAAAAAAAAAGAAAAGAAAAAGGAGCTTTCCCATATTTTGTTAATCTTAACCAGTATCTGAAGTCTGCTACTTTCTTTCCATATTAAAATGGAGATGAATAAGTGAATCTTGCCTTAAATGTTTCAATTGTCCTTTGTAGAAAAGCAAGATAAATGAGCTCATTTTTTGGAACTAATTGCATTATTGTGGAAAATTCATTTTCAGAATAAAAAAAATATTTTAAAAATTACAGGTAATCGACTATTAAAATTTAAATTTGAAGAAAGTCAGTGTCATCCTACCTTTTAAAATTCACTTTACTTCGGTAAAGAAACTTAAAGTTCCACTTTAGCAGACTTGGGAGAACTTGGGAGAACAAGATGCAGGGCTTTACCCAGCACCCTGCTCACTACGCTGCCTTGTGAGATACCCCTTTCGCAGTTCCAATTTCCAGTCACAGCCACACATCCCTCCACCCTTGGCACCACAGAACATTAGAGTCATTGCCGACATCCATTTTATGGCCTAATTGCAGGAACATTACCTGCCTATAGTCTCAAACCCAGGTAATGATGATAGCATTCATTTATTTTACTTTTTGATGGCATACATAGTGACATCTGCAGAAAAGATAAGAGAGGAGCATCAAGGTCACGTATTGTCCACACCACATGAGATGTGAAGAACCTGCCTTGTCTTTATTACCTACAACTCCTTAATCTCCCTTGCAAAGGTCTACCCCACTGGGTAGCAGGGGAGAGAAAAACAAACTTTAAATATATTAATTTATGGAATCACATTTGCCTTTCAGTTTGGTCTAGTCTCTTTTTAGATGATCTAGTCTCTTTGTAATAAATTCTCCATCTTCTGGATTTCCTCCCTTCTCCCTTGCTTCTGTCCAAAATAGCATCTAGGAACAGAGCCGATGAGATCTCATAAAAGAGGGGAGTTCAGGTGTAGATGAGAACTAGGGTGCTCTGGATCACTAATGGATGCTCCTGCCGAATGACTCCCTGGGCAGCTCCCCTGGACAGATGACCACCGAAGAACAACAGGCTGTGTGGGTCTCATGATGACACTCCCTTCCAAAGTTCATAGGCCTGGCAGTTAACTCTGGAAACGTTCCTGAACATTGACTCCTCTTCAGCTGGACTCCAGACCTTTGCTGGTCTGCTGAGGCCTCAGCACTTCTGGATTAGAATTCACTGCATCCCACCACAGGATGGGCCTGAAAACCAGGAGCACCACCTGGGGCTCAAGTAGGAGCCACGCCTGTCACTAGCGATACACCATCGTTTCTGGGCTCTGCTCACAGAGGCATATAGCCCGTGGTATGCGACAGCCTGCTCACGAGAACGATTAACTTTCCATGACTTTGGTGACTCAGTTACAGAATCAATCATTATTAACACTTAACTTCTACAAACTTACAATTAGTTATACTGAAAGTAAAGGTGATAAATACTCAAAACTGTTTTATTACATGTAACTGTGATCTATGCTCTTGAGGTTATTTACAACTGTTATGTCTGTATGGAGGAAATACTATGTAATGATGTGCTATTACACATTTCTTCCCAGCTCTGTGTTCAGTGAATTCACACTGATAGCTTGAAATCAGCCACGGTGAGCGTTATTTATGCCATGCAAATTGGCACAAGCTGCAAGATCAGGGTTGGGTTTTTTTTTCCTTTCCCAGAGAGCTGTCTATTAAACCTTTATAAGCACACCACAAACCAAAACAATGTATTAAAAAACAAAGACTTTGCTGACAAAGGTCAGTATCGTCAAAGCTATGGTTTCTCCAGTAGTCATGTATGGATGTGAGAGTTAGACCATAAAGAAGGCTGAGTGCCAAAGAATTGATGCCTTCAAATTGTGGTGCTGGAGAAGACTCCTGAGAGTCCCTTGGGCTGCAAGGAGATCAAACCAGTCAATCCTAAAGGAAATCAATCCTGAATATTCTTTGGAAGGGCTGATGCTGAAGCTAAAGCTCCAATACTTTGGCCACCTGATGGGAAGAACTGACTCATCGGGAAAGACTCTGGTGATGGGAAAGACTGAAGGCAAAAGAAGAGGACAGCAGAGGATGAGATGGTTAGATAGCATTGCTGACTCAATGGAATGAATCTGAGCAAACACAGGAGATTGTGAAGGATGGTGTGCCGCATTCACAGGGTCACGGAGGGTCAGACACAACTTAGTGACTGAACAACAAGCACACCACAGCTTATATCTTTTCCAGCTAACTGTATCATAACCTTTTGGATGTTTTCAGGCATTCTCACTCCTATCACGCCCTGCCCACAGAGTGGGGAAAGCCTGGACATGCATTTTTCCCTCTCTATCTTACCTATATTTCTCTTCCTCTCCCCATC
Organism: Ovis aries; assembly: GCF_016772045.2. Lineage (NCBI taxonomy): Eukaryota > Metazoa > Chordata > Mammalia > Artiodactyla > Bovidae > Ovis > Ovis aries. Next base: position 217,668,790 of record NC_056054.1, read on the forward strand.
ATCCAGCAGGACCAGTAGGAGCCGGACTAGCCCTCTTCTTTCAGTCTGAAAAGGACTTCCCTACATATTATCCTTCTTCCGGGGCAGGGTGGGGCTGGGGGCAATAAGCCTGGTAATTTAGTCTTACTGGTGGGAGGATGCCCATTTGCCTGTTTACAAACAGCATCCAAGAAGAGTCATGGGGCAATCTGGAACTAGGGATTATCAGGATCAAAAATAATTGGATTGATATTCCAAAATACAACCTGATTCCATGGGTCTTAAAGTTGAAAGGTTATTTAATAACAAATACTGATGACTATTTGGAGAAAATAGAACCCTTGTGCACTGTTAGTGAAAATGTAAAATGATGCAGCTGCTGTGAAAACAGCTTGGCAATTCCCCAAAGCATTAAAGATAGAACTACCAGATGATCCAACAATTCCACTTCTAGGCATATATCCAAAAATAATGAAAGTAGAGTCTCGAAGGTATTTGTTCATAGCAGCATTATTCACCATGGCTAACACATGAAGGGAACCGAATGCCCATCAATGAATAAATGAATAAAGAAAATGTGGTCTGTACATAGGATCGAAAATTACTCAGCCTTAAAAATGAATACAGTTCTGACATATGCTACAGTATGTAGGACATTAAATAAGCCAGTTGCAGAGACAAATATTAATTCTTTGACTTCACTAATATGAGGTACCAAGTGTAGTCAAAATCATAGAGACAGTAAGAAGAACAGAGGTTGCCAGGGGCTGGGGGAGGGAAGCGTGCAGAGTTACTGTGGATATAGAGCTTCTCACTGGGAGAGGGTGCTGTTGACATTTGCACGGCAATATGAATGTACTTAATACCACTGAACTGTACTCTTAAAAATGGCTACTATGGTATGTTTTATGTTATATATATTTTACCATAATTCTAAAAATTGGAAAAAAAAGATTAAAAGGCTTATTCAGAGTATTGAAGGTGTTTTAGAGGCATCTTCTCCTTAGTCTGTAACTCAAAACCATTTCTAAAAATTGAATACCCATTAGAAATGTAAAGGGTTCACATATCTCAAACATTCAATGGACAGCTTTCCCACATGTTATTTCCAACTGTTAGGAGTTCACTGACTGGCAATGAGAGTCCTTTCTGTGGCAAGTTCCCTTCCTCTCTGCAGCCCACACGCTTCTACCCCACGAGAAGGTCTTTGCATTCTCCTATTGGCCTCAATCAAATTAAGAAAAACTCTAAGCTGTGAGGCTCAGAGAGAAAAGCCTCACCGCGCCCCCACCCATTTTTATGCCCTAAAATTTGAATTCTCCAAGTGCTTATTGCGTATATGTGTAAGTCTGATGCTTACAGAGCCATTTAGAGTGTTTTCAGGAAGGGATGAGCCCTCTGAAAGTCAATTAACTGGATGAGATAAGTACTGTGGCAGACTTGCCTTTAGAGAAGGGAAATATGAATGATTTGTGACTCTAATTAACTTCAAACACAGCAACAGGAATACAATTTGGAATAGAACCCAAAGAGGAAATAGTCCATCCAAATTCAATTCTGGTGACTGGAAGACTGTAATTGAATTTCCTTCCTAGCAGAGACACTCCTCACAGGGCAGGTGGGAAGGGGGAAGGGGGTTTCCTAGCAATGGGGTTCCCTGTTCTCTGAAGCTCTAGGTTCAAAGCAGGCTCTTTTTTTTAACATTTTAATTGGTATTGCAATATAACCGATGAACAATGTTGTGATAGTTTCACGTTAACCGTGAAGGGACTCAGCCTTATATATACAGGTATCCACTCTCCCCCCAAACTAAAGCAGCCCCTTTAATATACTGGAAATAAACTCAGGATATGGATACAATGTCCTCAACTTCCCCACCCAGCCTTGTCAACCTTATATTTAAGGGGGAAATTGGGCTAACCAACTGTGGTAGAAATGGTGTGGGAAGATGTGCTGTGAAGGAAGGGCACCCCTGCCCTACCTACTCCCTGATGCCCAAAATGCCTCCATTGGAAACAAAGTCTGGCATTCTTGGATAAGAAAGAGATCTTGAAATGCCTTCACAGTTAACTCCCCTTGGAAGAAGAAACACTGTCTTAATTCATTCACATTGCGATACAAGGGACTGAAATCAGTTCCTTCCCAGAAAGGGGAGTTTTCACAAGTCACGAGAAAAGATTAGGAGTTCGTGGGGTGCCTGAGAGACAGGATTAGGGGACTCCAGAAGGGGAAATGGCACAAAAGGGAGAGGCCCGAGCCCCAACAACAGGCTTGGCCCCATCACTTCACAACTTGGCTGAGAGTTAGATCTAATACAGAAGACACCAAAAGCCAGCCCTGAACTGATGCCCTCAAGATCTCACTAGGGGAGAGATGGCTGGTTGTGAGCAAAGAGGCTTCAACTGCAGGAGAGAAACCTGTATTCCATTCCTGGCTCTCCATGGATGGCTGTGTAAAACCAGACAAGCTGCTTGCCCTGTTTTCTGTAACAGGAAGTTGACCCACGATTTCTAACTTTCTGGATTACTGCTGTGATGGAGGTGAACACATCTCGCTTCCTGCTGCACCTTATCACCTATGAACAGAGCCTGGGATAAGGAGGCATTCAGAGAATATTTGTTGAAGGGCTGGATGAATCAAAGTATTTTCTTATCATACAAAAGCCCTCCATATGCTTTCGCCAAAGTGGAGAACAATTTCAATCACTCTCTTTAAATATTCGACAGATCACCTCTCCTACAAATTCCAGATCCTTTGAGCACTTTTAGAAATTGATCTTAAAAAAATAAATATTCAGAGATGTGATCAAAAATTTATGCCAAAGAATATCTCTATAGGTACAGGGAAAAAATTGTAATCAATCTAATGTCCCAAACTGAAAGTTGTTTAAATTATAGTGTAATTTTAGAACTCAATACAGCACAGTCATATAAAAATATCTTCAGTGAACATCCCATGACATAAAAATATTCACTAACTATATTTTTAAGGTAATAAGATGAAAAGATTATATATAATGTCTTTAGTTTTGAAAATACATGTATTTTACATATGCACATAAAAAACATTTGCTGCTAAGTCACTTCAGTTGTGTCTGACTCTGTGCGACCCCATGGATGACAGCCTACCAGGCTCCCCCGTCCCTGGGATTCTCCAGGCAAGAACACTGGAGTGGGTTGCCATTTCCTTCTCCAATGCATGAAAGTGAAAAGTGAAAGTGAAGTCGCTCAGTCGTGTCCGACTCTTCACCACCCCATGGACTGCAGCCCACCAGACTCATCCATCCATGGGATTTTCCAGGCAAGAGTACTGGGGTGGGGTGCCACTGCCTTCTCAAAAACATTTAGGTGATTGTATAAAGTATTAACCATTGTGGGCTTCCCATGTGGCTCAGCTGGTAAAGAATCTGCCTTCAATGAGGGAGACCATTGTTACCTCTGAGAAGTCTGATTTGGGATGGATTTGCATTTTCTTCTTTATGATTTTCTTTCCCAAATTTTCTTCAAAGTGTATTTCACGTTCATTTTCAAAGACACAATGTAATTAATGTTTATTCCCTGTAACACAAGGGCCACTTCAAATATTTGTCACGTCCTAAATGGCAAACCAATAAGACACCTTCGCGCCTCCCCCCAAGCAATGACACAAACAACAGAAGCTATCCTTTCAAAGCCGTATCATAGGCAGATTTCTCTCTATATACTGGCACTTGGAGGAGGCTCATATTCCTTCAAGAGAAGAAATCCAAACTCAAGTGGAGTTCATAAGCTTGGATACTTAGATCACATGTGTATTGTTAAGTATTAAATACCAGTGTTAATGTGTTCTAGATGTTGAGGATATCAAAAAGACATCACAATGGTAAAGAATAAATGCAGATATGTGCGTGTTCAGTTGTAAATGCTTAGCTTAATTCTTCTACCAAGTAAAATATGCTCCAATATACCTTTGTGTTGCCTTGGGGATATTGCCTGTCACACAGAATATGGTCAATAATAGTTAAATTAGATTGAACAAAATTTCACTCACACCTGCCAAAAATTTAATTATTTTCAAAACCTGCATTTTGTTCATTTTATAAATGAAATACATCCTTCACTAAGGTCATTCCTTTGTTTAAAATCTCCAGTAGTTCCCACTTGACCGAACAAAGGCACATTCTAGTATCTTTCCTAAGAGGACCCTGATTTGAATTCATGAATATAATGAAATTCTGTTTCCAGAAAATGTTCAGAGGGAAATGAGGCGTTTTTTTTTACTTATCATTATAGAGCAATATAGTGCTTTGAAAATGTGATTCAAACAGGTTTTGTGTTTTCTTCTCTTAAATTCTGTGGAGCTATTGTTTCCATTTAACAAATTAGAAGATGGATGCATTTGAAGCTGATTCACTTGCTACTATGCCCAGATCTTCAATTGCTACAGAATATTTACCCAATCTTCCTCCCCAGACTTGCATCTCAAAAGCTGCTCAGGGAGTGGGTTGGGTGCACTGGGACAACCTGGGGGTGGGTAGGGGGTGGTAATTGAGGCGGGGAGCTGGGAAGGAGGCTCAAAAGGGAGGGGATATATGTATACATATAGCTGATTCACTTTGTTGTACAGCAGAAATTAACACAACATTGTAAAACAACTATAGTCCAATTTTTAAAAATCCATGGTAATCATTGACACGAATATTTTCCAATAAATAAAGTATCTTGAGAAAGGGGAGGAAAAAAAAAAAAAAGCTGCTCAGTTGCTGAGATCAGCTTACTGACCTAGGAAAGGAGGTGAGCTAACTGAGTGACAACCAAATGAACTCTTATTGAGACAAAAGCAACCAGCTCACCAGAGACAATCTGAGGACAAATAAAAGGAAAAACTACTTTCACCATGGGTGGCAAACATACGGAACTTGTTAAATCCAAGTGACACTGCTAACTGAAGCATAAATGGGTTCACAGAAGGTTCAGATATATTCAGAGAGAAAAGCTCTCTAAAGGGTTATTAAATGGAAATTAGGTTTGTTGGAGGAAAACTCCATGCCCTGGAGATGGCCCTCAAGGAGAGCCTGAATCCCACTCTTCTAGCCATTAAAAGCACTGCAGCCACTCCAGCCTGACACAGAGCAAAGTTATTTTGTTCTTACCATGACATCAGAAATAAATTCCAGATCCTATTACACAGAGGGCATCCTTGATAGCCTCCCAGGTCTTGGCTGTATATCATCAAGGCTGTACACTGTCACCCTTCTTATTTAACTTAGAGTACAACATGAGAAATGCTGGGCTGGATGAAGCGCAAGCTGGAATCAAGGTTGCTGGGAGAAATATCAATAACCTCAGATATGCAGATGATACCACACTTATGACAGAAAGCAGAGGAACTAAATAGCCTCTTAACGAAGGTGAAAGACGAGAGTGAAAAAGCTGGCTTAAAACTCAGCATTCAAAAAACAAAGATCATGGCATCCAGTCCCATCACTTCATGGGAAATAGATGGGGCAACAATGGAAACAGTGTCAGACTTTACTTTCTTGGGCTCCAAAATCACTGCAGATGGTGAATGCAGCCATAAAATTAAGAGACACTTGCTCCTTGGAAGGAAAGCTATGACCAACCTAGACAGCATATTAAAAAGCAGAGACATTACTTTGTCGGCAAAGGTCTGCCTAGTCAAAGCTATGGCTTTTCCAGTGGTCATATATGAATGTGACAGTTGGACCATAAAGAAGGCTGAGCACTGAAGAATTGATGTTTTTGAACTGTGGTGTTGGAAAAGACTCTTGAGAGTCCTTTAGACTGTAAGAATATCACACCAGTCAATTGTAAAGGAAATCAGTCCTGAATATTCATTGGGATGACTGATGCTGAAGCTGAAACCCCAATACTTTGGCCAATACTGATGTGAAGAACTGACTCATTGGGAAAGACCCTGATGCTGGGAAAGACTGAAGGCAGGAGGAGAAGGGGATGACAAGGGATGAGATGGTTGGATGGCATCACTGACTTGAGGGACATGAGTTTAAGCAAGCTTCAGGAATTGGTGAGGGACAGGGAAGCCTGGCGTGCTGCAGTCCAGAGGTCGCAAAGAGTTGGACACAACCAAGAGACTGAACAGAAGTCTTGGCCCCGCCATCCCTCCTTGGGCTACAGAGGAAAGTACGTGACTAAGAAATCAGAATCCTGGCTCTTTCTTTCCCATTCTGAAGCTAAATATACTTTTTAACAAAATCAAGGCCCTGCTTCCCTTTGAGGGGCCTTTTGGAATTGAAAGTAGTTCAGAAAGACCTCTTGACCTACAGTGCTCTTTTTTTTTTTATTTTATTTTCAAATTCTAAGCCAAAACTGGTTGACTTCAAAGGTCTCTGTACAAAAATCACAGCATTGTTTTCCTAAGGAGGCCTTATTGAGTGATTGATATTTTGAGGGTTTTCCAGCCCAGTGATTTCTTTGCTTAAAAAAAAAAAAAAAAAAAAAAAGCGTACTCACTCATCTTGGCATTTGTTTGCAAACCAAACCCATGGTTTGAACTCTGTTTATCATCCCCTACCTCACCCCTCACTCTTAGCACTGGAATTGTTAACACATAGTGACCACAGTGGTCTGTTCCTAGCAAAATGTGCTCCCCTGTGACTTTGCTTTTTATGCACAGATTATGATCTCTGTCATTCATTATAACTTCAAAGGCTACAAGAGAGTATACTCCCTGTAGTAGTTAATTCCCCTTATTTCCTGAAAATCTGTTTGTGGAGAATTTGAGTCCACATTTCCTCTTTCCAAAGATACAAATATTCACCAGCCCTTATACTATAGAGACGCTTGAGTGTGTGGGGCTTCCCTATACAAATATTCACCAGCCCTTATACTATAGAGAAGCTTGAGTGTGTGGGGCTTCCCTATAGAGAAGCTTGAATTCCCTCAATTTTCCAGTTACCACAGATTAAAGGAACCATTTCTAAGAACATTTGTTTTAAAGACTAACAGGTCCAGACTTTAACCTTACTCTTAAACTAACATTCTCAATTGGGAGAATATTTATGTTAATGAATCTTAAGGGAATTTCCTGGAGGTCCAGTGGTTAGGACTCTGTGTTTTCAATACAGGGGGCCTGGGGTTTGATCCCTGGTCAGGGAGTTAAGAGACTACAAGCTGAGCAGCATGGCCAAAAGAAAAAGAGAATCTTAAGCTAATTTTGAATCTGTCCTTTCATTAAATGGGTTTCTATAGTAATTCATTCCCTTAAGGGACAAATTCCAGTTGAAGACTGGAGCAGTGGTCAGTACTTGGGGCTTCAGAACCTTAGGCAATCTACTTAACCTCGCTGTGTCTCTGCTCTCTCATCTATAAAATGGGTATATGATAGCCCTCAGTTCATGGAATTGTTATAAGAGTTGAATGAATGATATATGTATGGTGCACTCAGTTACTATTTTAACTAAAATGTATGCTTGTCTTTAATATCTTATGAGAAAGACACATACTCTTGACATTTTCATTCTACTGTATTTCATTAAATATAATTTGGTTTCATTTTGTAAATTCCAAATATGCTGTAGCAATATGAGAACTGGCCTTAGCATTGGAAGACATGGGTTCAATCCTGACCTTGATATTTACTAGCTCTGTGGCCTGGACTCATTACTTCACCTCCTTAACCTCCAGTTTCGTCCTGTAGATAAGAGGGGTGATACTGATCGCTGAATGGACTGAATGTGTGCTCTGCAAAATTTATGTGCTGAAGCCCTAATCCCTGATATGATATTTGGAGGTGGGTCCCTTAGGAAGTAATAAGTTTAGATGAGGTCAGGAGGATGGAGTCCCCATGATAGAATTTGGGTCTTTGTAAGAAGAAGAAAGACTAGAGCCTCTCTCTCTCTATCTCTCTCTCCCCCCTTCCTCTCTCCCCACCAAGGGATGACACAGCAAGAAGGCAGCGGTCTACAAGCCAGGAAGAGAGTCCTCCCCAGACACCAGATCTGCCAACACCTTGATCTTGGGTTTTCAAGATCAGAATTATGAGATTCTGAACCAGAATCTGGATTCGCCTCCAGAACCATGAGAAATAAATGTAGATTGTTTAAGCCCTCCAGTCTAATATAGTATTTTGTTGTAGCAGTCCCAATCAACGAAGACAGATGCCCTCCTAAGAGTGTCAGAAGGTATAACATAGGCTACAAGTTTCCCTCAAAATCTACTTTTTCTTTTTAGAGACTTACTCAAAAAATTTAACCAGGTACATGGCCAGATAGAAGAAAGGGCAGGGTCAGCTGTGTAGCTTCACAGGCCCCACAAGCAGAAGGATTGTTAAATCCTGGTTTAATTCTGTGCTGTTGGCATCTTGGATTCCAAACAATTTTTTCATTGAACTTGTGTTTTGTAAGTGAAGTCTAAGGAGAGCATGGAGCATGTGTGTGAGGAGAGAAAATACATGCAGTATACGTGTCCATCACTTCTCGCCACTATTTCCGCACACAGTGCCCATGATACCCCATGAGCACAGATTTCCCATGGATCCGCAGTGTGCGGAAGTTCAGCAGGACTCAGAAGTTCGGAGGTAAGCGTGTGTTGTGCCTGTGGCCAAGTGCCATGGTCTGAATGTTTGTATCTGCCCGGAATCCATGTGTTGAAATCCCAACCACAAGCAATGGTGTCAGGAAGTGGGGCCTTTGGGAGGTGTTTAGGTCATGAGGGTGAAGCCCTCAGGATCAGGGCTTTTATAAAGGTGGCCCCACGGAACCACCTCACTCCTGCCACATGAGGACGCAGGGAAAGACGCCAGCTCTGAACCAGGAAGAAGGTCTTCATTAGAAAGCGACCATGTTGGCCCCTTGGTCTTGGACTTCCTAGAACTGTGAGAAATAAATTTCTGTCATTTATAAGCTCCCAATCGGTGGTATTTTGTTCTAGCAGCCTGCACAGACTAAAACTGAGTAAAGAGGGGCACTGACAGTCCCCAGAGGACGCACTTACCGTTCAAACCACAGCTTTCTTCAAATGTAGAAAGAAGGCAGTGGGTTCTAAGAAACTTGAATGACCTTAACCTTGCATTAATAATTCCCTGTATTCACCAACCATTTTACGCTGAAAATGATGACATAGAAAGGGAAAGATAGGTCCCACTCATTTCGGTCCCATTCATTTCATTCGTTCTCACTCCTCAGTAAGCCGAAGGCAGCGTGTGTTGGCAGAATGGGTGCATATCAAGAAGTAAAATAAAAATATAAGTGAGTTAGTTTTGTGCAATGTTTCCACTATTCTAATGACTGATACTGAAATGCGTACATGCTACCAAATACAAATTGTGGGACTTTGGTGTTTCCACAAAAAAAGTGAAACTATCTTTTATTTGCACTTAAAACAGATTGCATAGTTTAAAAAATGGTAAAATTCATGCTTGTAATTTAGTTTTTCTTAGAAGATTTACTTAGAAAAATTTCCTATTTTTTTTTACTTAAGACAACATTAAATAGCAAAAAGACAAAAAACAAAAAAAAAAAAACCCACCATGACAAATCAAGAGAGAGATCACAAAAAAAGGAAAAAGCTACCTGTTTTAAGTAAAAACACTTTTTCCCTCTTTTTCTGTAAAAGGAGCTGTATATTTTCATTTTATACTGGGCCCTACAAATTACATAGCCAATCTTGATTTAAAAAAAAAAAAAAACTTCCCAGTGTCTCTTGCAGCAACGTGTGGCCATGTGACTTACTGTAAGCAGATTCCTGCAGCAGCTTCAGAGAACTATCTTAGGAGATGGTGAGCATGAACCTTTGCCCTTTTCCTTTGATCCTTTCCCCACCTGAAATGTAGATGTTACCATCTTGGACCCCTGGGTTTGGTGAAGCAGTGAGTTGGAAGGAGCCAGGATCCCTGAGGGCTTTGTAAAGAAGAAGCACCTAATTAGCCAAGACTGTGGATTGCTAAACTTTTACAGTGTGTGGAATGGATTTCATGAAATGATTCGTGTGATAGTATATGTCTATATTAGTCACACAATGAATGGCTAGATTTTTATTTTATTGTTTGTTTTTAGTCAACTAGGAAAAGATATATTATTCTTCATATTTTTCTTGGGAACAGCTCAGCACCTTCTGACCATCTACAAGGCCCAGCTTGGGGATCTCTGCTTCAGGTCTCCACTTTGCTCACAGTACTTGACTGAGCCTTTTAAGTACAAATCAATGCCAGCAGATTCTGCTGCCCCTGTTGTACTTTTCATAATAAAAACTGAGCTCTGTTACCAGGAAAGGAAGTTTTTGTTTGTTTTCACTATTTTTTTTTAATTTGGTCACACTGCACAGCATGTGGGATCCTAGTTCCTGGACCAGGAATTGAACCCATACACTTTGCATTGGAAACATTGAACCTTAACCACTGGACTGCCAGGAAAGTCCCTGGAGAGGAAGTTTGTAAAACATTCAAACCAGAGAAGATTGACACCTTCAACTAAATTCCAGCCCTGAAAAACAGCGAGCTCCTCTGCAGGTCTCAGCAGGACTCAGCAGAAGCCTGGACAAGGCCTTCTCTGCCCATTCCCCACTCTTCTGCACATAATTAAATCGATAGACTTTAAGGAGTTTCAGAGTTGGCTGACTTTCAACATCCATTTTAAAAATGTATCAAGTTGGGAGAAGATCTAGTCACCATGCCTTTATATATCAAATATTCTGTAAACTCTCATCTTCCATCTGCGTACTAATATGCTTCTGTTGGTATTTTATTTTCCCCTCTCAGTCAGGGTGTAAGTTTCCAAAGTCAATTAAAGATGACAATGATAAGAAGCTAACAGCATCACTATTCATGGTGCTCCTAACTACATCACTAGGCTACAAGTTACTTGAGGACTGGGATTGACTTTGTGATTCTTTTTTTATATCTGGTGGCTAACGCATGCCTGGCACATAACAAGGGCTCATCAAATGCTGTTTAATTAGTTAACAAATGAATCAACGAATGAATAAAGAGATAAATAATTTTAGCAGCTGCTCTTAAAATCCATTTTAGGATAACCCAAGTTCTAAGAGTTTGTGAACTGCCTTTTTCTACAGTGTTCAGATTTTATTTAATGAGTGTCTGTGACTCCAGGTTTGAGTCTAGACCAACAGAATCAACATCCCCTGAGAGCTGGTTAAATGACAGAGTCCCAGGCCCCACCCTAGACCTGCTGAATCAGAGACTGCATTTTAATAAGACCCCCACGTGATCCGTGTGCACCTTACAGTTTGAAAAGCAAAGTTGAATATGACTCAATATAACATTGTAATTAAAGAAAGTACCAGACTGTGACAACTAGGTGCTCTTTGCCATTTAGAAGGTCATTTTTTGTAAAGCTTAAGCAGTTCTTACCTTCTACAACCCTACAATCTTACGGTGTCCACATTTTTCATTTCAACAATGGGGCATGGAGCAGTGACAAGTTCCTCCATCTCCACTCCCTCCCCCTGTCCCGGAGCCACAAAGCCTGAGCTCTGAGATTCTGCGTGAGGTAGAATAATATAGATTCCTCAAGAGCTGCTATTCAAGCCATAAGCAGCATGTGCCAAAGTTCCACCCACAATTCTGGTTCAGTCTCCTTTAGGCTGCACAGCTGGCTGTCACACACTCTTTTGTGGGGACATCTCAATGGCCGCACTGATGCTGCCTCTGCCTGAAGCCAGCCCTACAGTGGCCTCCCTGTCTTCCCAGCATGTGATGTCATGAGCATGAATGTCCTGCCAAACATTTAAGATGTTGCAGTTCACATTGTGTACATTGTATAGAGAAACACTGACATGCAGATTTGAAATTTAAAAAAAGAGAGAGAGAACCACACGACAAGATACAACCAAACTTTGTTCTATTGTTATCCCTAACCACCAGTTCAGCACAAATATGTAACTTGTATTGTTAAAGTACACAATCTTCTCTCTCTCTCTTTTTTTTTTTTTTTTTGCTGTTGTAACTAGCATCTGTACATGCAGAGATTTCTTGAAACATTCTTTCTCTAATTTGGTTTCTATCAAATTCTTGGAAAGTGTGAGCAGAACTGGTTCATTTCCAACTAAAGACCCTCTGCATGTGGTCCCTTCAGAATGGACCGAGGAGTTGGAGGGAAGCTGGGTATAACAAAGTCATCTTGTCTCTGAGGACCATCTAAAAGGGATGAGGGAGGGAGGGGATCAGCTGTACTACCAAAAGACACGAGAAAGGGGCTCTTGCCTTCACTCTATCAAAGTGTGACATGGGGATCACCTCTTCAGAATCACTGGGGATGCACAATAGCAGTGCAGGTTCTTGGGTACCAACCCACATCTACTGAGTTGGTGTCCGAAGTGAATCTGAAATTTACCTGACTTTCTATATTGACTGTTATCTTGGAGAACAAAGGCTTTAGAGTTAGACTTGAATCCTATTTTAGTTCTGTATGAGGGCAATCTGACCTTGACAAATAACTTAAACTCTCTACACCTCCTTTTCCTTATCTATACAACAGGGACTGTGAGAAGGATTAAGTGTGCGAAGTTCCTGGAACAAACAGGTCTCAAGAGCAGGTCTTCCCTTTTCCCTGTTACTCAGGCAGAGCACCTCGGGTCTGCCAGTTTACCTGTGACTGGGGGGTCATTGTCGTCCCCTGAGTGGCAGTCTGCTGTCCCTGTAAGTGCCAGGTTCTCATGCAGCTCTAGTGAGGGCAGCTGAGATCAAGAGTCATCCCTTTAAACATCCCTTAGTTTTGTCACTAAGGCAGAACCTGTTACTCTATAGCTGTGCTCTCCAGTCCAAGAGCCATCAGCCATATGTGGCCACTGAACAGTTACAGTGTGGCCAGGACAAATGGAGAGATGCTGTAAGTGTAAAATCCACACTGCAGTCCAAAGACTTAATACAAGAAGAAGAGCGTAAAAATGTAATTGATTACATATTGAAACGATAATACTTTGAATGCACTGGAATAAAATAGAATATACTAAAAATTAATTTCACTTGTTTACATTTAGCTTGTTAATGTGGCTCCTAGGACATTTTAAATTATATATGTGACTCAGGTTATATTTCTACTGGACAGTGCTGTTTGGGGGGAACAGTGACCCCTCCCCTCCTCCTTCACACCAATAATATAACCCAGCACTGGAGTTATGACCTACAAAATGGGATTCCCTAATGAGGCAATGATCATCCAGGAGACACTGGGGGTATCTATTCTCCTGTTGCAGGGGAAAGTGGGGCTCCTGCAGCACAGCCCCTCATGTGAGAAAGCACGCAGCAGCCTCAGGGAAAGAGGTGTGTGAGTGAGCACGTCCATAAGACAACACTTCTGATTCTATGAGGAGACGAAGGGGTATGAGACCTACAGTCTTCCTTGTCCACACCCCCGAGGCCCTTTTGCTCCATTCATGTTCACAGTCATTAATCTCTGGCAAGTTTTCATGAGGTAGAGAGGGTCCTGCAATATAATCACACAACTTGCATTCTTACAAAGCTGTCATAACTGAGCAAATATTTTGGTCAACATGAAGATTATCTTTTCTCCACAAGTTAATTTAGAAATACTTTCCACTAGGTTATAATCTCCTAATGTACACAAATCTCTACAAAAATGATTAGTCCAAGTGGATATTTCCAAAGAGGAAATGTTTGCCAACCATTATGCTATCAGCTAATGAAATTAGTATTTTTGGAAAAATACTACCAAAATAGATTATAATCTGTTTTTTCTAATAGCAGACTCATAACTTGACCGACTTTCTGAAATAGAAAACAAAAATCAATTCGCTATATCCATTTTTGTTCAAAATTTCTAAACATCTACATGCATATGTTCAAACAAAATGCACTTAGATATTATTACCTGAAGATCCAATAAAAATTAGATTGTTTTATAGTTCCCCTTATACTGAGCCAATTCCTTTACTATGCCTAGAATAGATAAAGGAGTTTATGTGATACTTGGCACTTGGTATCTGATGGTTGCCTATTTATACGACTTAAAGAAGCCACAATGTCCTTCCTTAAGAGACCTACAGAGCATCTAGTTTCCCCTTATGACCACATGTAACCATCACGATAGAGTGAATAAAATATCTTTTCAATTATTCAGCGTAGGGCAGAAGACTTACTCTTGAATCCCTGACCAGATTCCCTGTAAATTACTAGTAGAGATCAACGAAAAAGTTTAAATTGATGGATGATACCTCTGAATACAACAATATTACAGGCCAGTTTTGCAGACAGTCTGTTATTTTATTGCACAGATTTCATTTAAAGAACAAAATGCACCATCAATGTTTGGAGAGTTTAGGGTCTTGGATACTGGTACACCATCAATGTTTGCACCCGTAAAGCCAAATTCAACAGTACAGTTTATGTTAAACAATATCACTTCACGACAGCTAACAGAATGAAAATAGAAAAGGGAGAAAGTTTTAAAAATATGTTAAATTGAAGCATATGAAAGTGTAGGATTAAAAACTATATCCTACAAACCTGGAAATCAAGAATGTTTTGTGGCATGTCAGTTAGTTATACTCACTTGTACTGTTATTTATGGAAACATTAAAGTCCGTTTGGTTCATTTCCTTCATACTGATGCATTGAGAATTTCAGGAAAACCATGGTTATAAAAATGAGCAACCTTAAAAAGTATGTACAGATAAATGTAAAATCACAAACTAAAAAATATCCCCACCCCTTGCCCTCACCTTACAAGAGGGAAACTTCCCCATGGAGGGCAAGGTCCACAGTGCCCTTCCCTACCCCACCCTGCATTCCCAATTCTGTCTTTTTCTATTGGTTATAACTAAGTGACCTTGGAGCTGAGAGGAGAGAGGGAACAGAGAGGCATCTCTATGAGGCTCCCATTGTCATCTGTAACAGCTTGAAAGTGTCTTTTATTTCTCTCCCCACACCCAATTCGGCAATGTTTGCAAGATATTTGAAATTCAAAGAGAGAGGAAAATTTTTCTCATATATATATGTGTGTGTGTATGTATATACATATATATATGTATGACAAAAGAATGCCCAAGAAAAGAGCTAGTAATGGGCAAAACCATGGAAAAAATGTGTGGCATTATCTGAGCTAAACATTTCTTTTAAGGCAACAGAAGGAGAAGGAGATGTTAAGACTACAGAATGCCAGACAGGATGCTCTTCTAGAACTTTGGCTTTGGAGCCTGGCAGAGGAGTGGGTTTCCCACCCCCTCACAGTGGCAAGCGAACCTAGGGCCACGGGCCCAGCATCTACAGCACCTTCGTGGGCAGGCCGGCAGCTCTCTTATACGTGGGCACTCTTGGCGTGAGTAGGGGAACTGGAGCCTGAAGAGTAGTAGAAACGATTTTCCCCGAATGCCTGGGCATCTCCAGCGCAGCAGACGATTACACAGCCCCCCACGAGGCACAGCACGGCACCGATCCAGCCCGCGTACAGGGAGTAGCCAAAGCTCACGATGGTGGTCTCACGGTGGGCACACACGGGGAACCAGATGGTGGCAACCATGGCGCAGAGAGCTGGGGAGACAAGGAGAGGGCTGTGACTGAGGAGCCCCTTCACACTCCGACAAGCCCAGGCTCCCCCTCAGTCCACACACACACGCCGCTGGCTTCCAACCAACTCCCAAACTCAGTACACTCAGCTCTGCTCCCTTTCAGTCCCAGTCTGAACCTAACGGTGGACATCTGTTGAATAAACAGATTGAAATCATGTGCCAAACTGCTAGGTCCTTGCTTTTTCAACAGGTGGCAGAGACAAAAGAGGGCTGCTCAGGCTAAGTCGCTTCATTCGTGTTCAACTCTGTGAGACGCTGTGGACTGTAGCCTGCCAGGCTCCTATCCATGGAGTCCTCCAGGTAAGAATACTAGAGTGGGTTGCCATGCCCTTCTCCAGAGGATCTTCCCCAGAAACAAACAAACAAACAAAAAATTGCAATGTAAAAACCTAGAAATAAATCATTGAAGTCCAAAAAATATGCATCTGTATTTATTTATATATCTTGACTTTATATACTTATAATTCTATTCTTACACTTACTTAATTGCATTGTAATTACCTCTTTACAACTCTATTTCCCATGCCAAGTTCTGAGATCCTTGAAGGCAGGGCCCATGTCTTATATTTGCAAAGTCAGTGTTTAGCTCAGAACAGAGAACAGAGTGTGTGCTCAGTGGATACCAGGTGAATGACTGGACGACCTGAACCATCCAGAAATGACAGACAAGATGGTGCCCACTTCAATGTCCACTCTTGTTTTCTATTTGGTCAATTCACAGTACAAAGCCCTGAAGAAGCTACACAAATTCTCTTGCTGTAGAGAATACTGCCAGACATCAGGGGAGGATCAGCTAGGAGTCCGAGTTTGTATTGTGCTGCTCACAGTCACAGAACCTCCATATACACACACACATGAACAGTTCCCAGAGTAAAAGAAATTACCCATTCAAGGACTGTGACCTATCACAACAAATGTCATCATCATAAGAGATAGCCTCTACATCAGTTAGTTTTTCCCCTCCTCCTAAGCAAAGTAACAAAACAGGACAGGCAGGAGCCTATAAACATTTTTTAGGTTTTAAACCTCTACACAAGCACTGTCAAATAGGGTAGCTAACAAGCTACATGGGCTATTAAACATTTCTTATGAGGCTAGTGAGACTGAAAACCAAATTCAGAGTTTTCATTAAATTTAAGTGAACACATAGCTAGTGGCTAATGTACTAAGCAACAAAGCTCTAGAAAGTAACTTTATTCTTACTTTGGTATCATCTGATTTCTAAATGACTACAACTAGACAGACATTTTAGGTAAAGCTTTGAGTTGGGGGACTTCCTTGGTGGTCCAGTGGTTAAGAATCTACCCCCCACGGCAAAGAACTCAAGTTCGATCCCTGGTTGGGGAACTAAGATCTCACATGTTGCAGGGGAACTAAGGCCTGCCTGGCACAATTAGAGAGAAAGCCCACCTGTCCGCTGCAACTAAGACCTGAGGCAGCCAAATAAATAAACATTTTTTAAAACAAACATTAAAATAAATATTTCTTTAAAAACTTTAAGTTGGGATGTCACGTTAAAGTTAACAGACCAAAAAAAAAATGTTTCTAATTGTTAGTCATAAACACTTTGATAAATTCAAGGCAGTCGTTGCACTGTTTGCTACCCAGGGAACTCTTGTCACTTCAACTTAGCACACTTTTTCTGATTTCTGCTCATACTGAGTAATTTTCTAACTGACCTCTATGCCCACATAGAAAAAATATAATTTTTCTTTAATAGCACTCAAATCTTACAGCCTTGTACGTTAGATCTAAAGAAAAGATTTTTAAGTCCTACCCATTTGAAAGACCTCTTAGACTATTTCATTGCACTTGTGTAGCTTGTTACAATAAGGCTTTGTTGACAACACACTAAGCCCATCCCCACAAGATGTGTATACATATACATAAATAGACGTGATTCATGTCCTAAAAATGTAAAGATCTTAAGTAAGTGGAAGTCAGAGTAAAGAAGTGAATTTAGAGGCTCTGAATTGCTCCAACTGGCTTTCTAACAGCCTAAATTCACTCCATTAGTTGTGAACTACTCACATATTTAAGGAGTTTATATAGATTATCTAAGATGCTAAAATCTATCCATATGTTAATAACTTCACTTTACTTAAAGAGTAAAGCCCCATCATGCTAGCTGCTGTAATAATTTTATATGAGATTGAGAAGATGTATTTTCCTTCCGTGAATAGAGTATACTCAAAAAGACCAGCTGATCTGATTGACCAAACCTTCCCTTTCCAGCACAGGGCTTTAAAGATCTATGATGCATTTTTTTTTCTTTCTCTTTCTCTGGCCACAGATTCCAAATCGGCACTCTTGGAGAACTGCTTGGCTATTGTCATCGTTATAATCTAGAGTGTCTGAGCCAGAAGGAATTGTTCTAGATTCTCCACACCAAAATACAATTCAGCTGCTGCTGCTGCTGCTGCTGCTGCTGCTGCTAAGTCACAACAGTCGTGTCTGACTCTGTGCGACCCCATAGACGGAAACCCACCAGGCTTCTCTGTCCCTGGGATTCTCCAGGCAAGAACACTGGAGTGGGTTGCCATTTCCTTCTCCAATGCATGAAAGTGAAAAGTGAAAGTGAAGTCGCTCAGTCGTGTCCAACTCTTAGCGGCCCCATGGACTGTAGCTTACCAGGCTCCTCCATCCATGGGATTTCCCAGGGAAGAGTACTGGAGTGGGGTGCCATTGCCTTCTCCAACGATCCAGCTACACAAGCTTAAATACCAAAAGGGGGCATTTGTTCTGAGATGGGCAAAAACAGCAATCTATCAAGGGTTTCCAAACACCCATGCTTGATTAGAGGGAAAAGCTGAATTCCATAGGAAAAAAAAATAGATTTGATTCCCTGTTGATGTGGCTCAATCCAATTGATCTTTCCTATAAACAATTAACTGGATTCAAAACAGGTTATGGTTCAAGTAAAGTTTTATATTTTCCAATTATTTACATACATCACACATACACACTCACACACATACATACACACACAGACATTCTTCACATTTCATTTTAATCTCACTTAACTTCCAGGTTTGGTTTAGATTTTACAGAGTAAGATTTAAATATTGCCACTAATTTCGCTGAATTCTTCCTCTTTTACTAAGCAAAGTAATAAAACTAGGTTATTTTCATGTAGGGAAATAATCAGGCTCAACATATCAAAAGTAACCATCAGTCTTGATTTTGAGTGTTAGATTTTGTTAGACTTTATTCCTATATAGTTCACTAGGAAAGGGAAAACTCAGAAAAATGTCTGAAGATTTAAATATGGACTTATAGGACTGGATGAATGAGGGGGTGGATGGATGGACAAATGGATAGATGAGAGGTAGACCCATTTCTAGTCTATTCTCCACTTCATTCACACCAAAATTGACTTCTAAAATTATAAAACTTTAACGTAACTTTAACACACTCAAAGCTACAAACTCATGATTTACCTCATTAGAGATTTCCTTCTTTTACAGTCCATGCAAAACAAGGCAAATGAGCACCAGCAGACCTTTTATTTCCTCATAGATAATTGAACTCTGGGTGGAATTCCTGCGGCTCTCAGAGACCAACCACATCAAAAACCGCTAGAAGATGACAGACCACCACACAACATGAAGGGGATGAGAGGGTCACTGGGCAGAGTGACCTTCAGTTGAACTCACAATGAAGAATGCTTAAAAACTAAAAAAGGGGGAGTTTACTCAATCTGAGCATGGCTTGAAGGGAAAGAAGAATATGTTTTAATCAGTAAAGTTAAAAATGCAAGTCATATCATACTCAACTGAAAGATGTGAAATGTTAATAGAACTGGCAGTAAGTTTTGGCTTTCTTAAAGACATAGAAGGCCTGCTAGACTTATTTCTACTTGCAGACACAAAGACACACGCGCACGCACAAACTTGTAATGATTCTCTCCATATCTGAGGAAAATACAATGTTTTTCTTAAAAACCCACAGTTATCTATAAAGTAAAGAACATGGAAGGGAATTTTCATTTCTTTTTATGTCATCAGAATTTAAGTCTCTAAAAATAAGACAGGGGAATTTTAACACTCAGATTTTTCTGTTTCTCTCCTTCTACCTTCAGAAGATGCAATAGTTAACCGCACAAGAGGAAAAAAATTCTGCCACTTGCGGGGGAGTAAAAAGGGAAAGTCAGAGATATCATCATCTTAAAAATCAAAAGAAGAAGGGGAGAAAAAAGCTCCACTTTGTAGATAGAGATTCACCTGGACTCGGTCTTCTCACAAGCAAAATTCCTTGCTCTACATAAAAGAAAATAGTTTGTCTCTTTTGATAAATTTCAAATCATTTAATATAATCATTTCTTTAGTTGATAGAAAACAGCCTTATTAAAAGTTATCAATGATCTTGATGTAGTCAAACACAGAAAATATTTGGGAAAACAGTTTTAGAGCAATGAAATGTTAAGTGCAGTTTTTCATCACTTTAGGGTTAGACAACACATAAATATGGAGTTAAATAAATGTGATGAAATTAAATAAAATTGGCACAAGTGTTCAGCTTTGAGGTAACAACCTAGAAAGAGAAGGGCAGATAGACAGAGAAGCCTAGAAAGAGAAAAGAGCAGCAGATCCCAACATTTCTTCCTTCCTCCAATGAACACCTGTTTTCAGACTTCGTCACTTTCTATACTAAGCACTGAAAAGACTTTTAAACGCATCATTTCTAGATCAAACTAACATTTTTCATTAAACTCCCTTAAATTGCCCTGAATTTCATTAGTAATACCGGGAAAAAAAAATATTTCTTAATCTGATAACTGAGATTTGCTTCCAAAAAAAAAAAATTCTGAAGACTGGGAGAGAAGTACAGAGACAAAGCAAGTTGACTGTGAGTTGATCATTATTGGGAATAAGTCTGGGTTCATGGAGTTTATGACACTAGTCCCTTTTTGTGTATGTTTGAGATTTTTCACAATAAAAACTTTTTAAAAATCCCCCTCCATGTAACATTTTAGGAGGCATTGAACACAGTCTTCCACAATTGATACTATTATATCATACGATCTAACTGGCTATTCACATCAGCTTGTCACAAAGAAGCCAGTTAACTCAAGGCAACAAGTAATGAGATTTCTAGGAGCTGTTAGTTGAAGTCTTGTGTACTTTGTTGTTTCTTCATAATTTGAAACCAGAAAAATTTTGGTTCTACTCTCTTCACTTGCCATTCTCTAAGTTTTGATTAAAGGAAACAGTGGTGGGACGTCACAACGACTTTTACGAATATCTAATATTTACAGCAATCATCAAGTCAATGGAATATTTGAGTACATTATTTTCCTAGCCTGTTTTCAACGCTTTCCCCTTTATTTCTATTCCACAAATCATTATCTTTTTTTTCTGCACCCGTAAAAAAAAAAAAGCTTCATGGTTATTAGTAAAAAAAAATTTTTTATCACAAAGTTCCAAGTTAAAAACTTTCTTTCAATACAAATAGGATTCCTGGGGCCATATCTTTTAAAAGGAGGAGAGAAGACAAAGAATTCCACTTAGGAATTCCACTTTCCTTTCCTTCCATTCCCTACCCTGTCTCCCGAAGAAACACCAAAATCAAGTACTTTCTAACTTATAGCAAGGTGCAGATTTAGTCTGAATCAAAACTAAACTTGAGCATTTTCAGCTGTATAGCTTCCTGTGACTTTTTATAATGGAATAAGCCAAAAACTCAAACCATTAATCCCCATATTCTGGTTTCCATAAAGCAAGCAAAGGCAGTATTTCCATTAGACCAGGATGTGACCTGGTGTCATCTCTCCTTACCCGTTCCATGTGTGGACATGACCCTGCAGAAATTAGACGTGATGGAAGGAATACCCAGTTGCCGTCTAGGCAGCTTCTTTCTAGGTTACCTCTCTATTTCCTCTAACCAGCAACAGCTACAAAATAGCAACCATTTGTTGAGCACTTAGTATGGGCCAGACACTATGCTAAATAACTTGGATATCTCATTTCACTATTCTTACTCACCTCAGAAGTAGGCAGCATTGTCCCCATTTTATATAAAG
Organism: Ovis aries; assembly: GCF_016772045.2. Classification (NCBI taxonomy): domain Eukaryota; kingdom Metazoa; phylum Chordata; class Mammalia; order Artiodactyla; family Bovidae; genus Ovis; species Ovis aries. The sequence continues at coordinate 217,690,294 of NC_056054.1, forward strand.
TCTCAGAGACTTTAAGTGACTTTAACTGCCCTCATTCACAGAGCTAGAAAGCGGCAGTCTGAGATTTAGTACAGTTGGCCTGACTCCACACGATAAGATGAAGCTTCTCAAGGCATAGGTATCACCTGCTTCAGCAGGGGCTCTTGAAAAGCCACAGATTAGAATGCTATACATCCTGGAACTGAGGAACCTGATGCTCCTTGAACTACTCATCCGGCTTAAGAAGTCAGCAGCATCAGGCTCCATTCCTTCCCTCAAAGCAGGAACCAAATCCTCATACCACTAAACTCAGACTCCTGAAAAGATAAGCTGTTGTATCAGAGACATAATTTTTTAAGCTTTCAAAAAAATAAAGGTTTCCAGAGTCAGGAAGAATGGATTTTAATTAATAGTGCTTACAGTTTTCATCCCAAGATTAGCTTCAACTCTGTTCTGGTTCCCAGGTCCCCACACCCCAGTGTGCTTGGTCAGGGACCACACCTCACCTGGACCACTGACAGTGACCCCGAGGACCCAGCAGGAGCCCAGTGCCGGCTTCTGCTAGAAGAGCACCAGAAGCCCTTCCCAGCCACACAAAGGGAGCCTTCACTCTCTCCCGCTCCTCCCACCCACTGCCAGCCCAGGAAACAAGGCTCTCGGGCTCCCAGCAGAGAAGACAGGGGAGGCCAGCAGGTGTCACACTTGAGACAATCAGCTTTACATTTCCCGAGTGAGCGAGCTCATTCCAGTCCAAACAACATCGAACCCAAAGGCAAGGGGCGACCCACTGAGAAGTAAATCCAGACAGGAGCAATCAAAGAGGATGCAGGCACCACTGGAGATGCAAGGAGCAATGCCCTTGTTCCATCATAACAGTGATGGGTCAGAGGGGCAGCCTCCCTGTGGGGTGGGGTGTCCAACCACTCAATGCCCCCTCCATCGGCTCCCCCTAGGCTGCAAACAGGGACTGAGGAGCTCCCATCCCGACCTGCCCACTCACCTCACTCTCCTAAGATCCTGTCTATATCCACCAGCCCTCTTGAAAAAGATAAACTGTATATAATTTGACTAGGAAGTTTCAGACAACAGGTTGCTATTTTTTTTTTAATAGCCATTATATTCAACTAGGTAATTTGGTGGTTTTCAGGAGAGTTTTAAATACCAATTTGTCTGTATGATGTTGCTTTTATGTCTTTCTTTCCTACAAGATTTGGGTTCGGGATATTTTCATGTATTCTCTTTTAATGTGACTCTCATACGGACGACCAGGGTTTCTAACAATGAACACTCAACACAGTAGACCCATTCTTTGGCCTTGGCATCCTCAGAGTCAAAGAGAGAGCCTTCTGGGGCTTCTGTAACACTGTGAGGAAAGTTACAAACAACTGCAAACGTCTAAAGGTTTCACCTGGATTCTGCAAAACAGCTTACTTGCAGAACTTTGGCCTACTTACTAGAAAGGGAGTTCAGATACAGAGATCTGACCACCAAAAAGCGTCGCAGGGAAGGACCCTGTGAGTTGGATGAAACACGTGATGCTGACCCACCATGTGTTCCTCATGGCACTCCCGCAGAAGCTCTTTGTGGCTGGAACCAAAGGGTCTATAATCTCTCCCGAAATTATAGAGATTTTCTGGTCTTTTTACTCCTATTTACACACACACAGGCAAGCCCCTCCTCTGAATTCTCCATAGCTTCACAAGTCTCTAAACACCTTTACAATCAAGGGAAATGGCACTGATGTCTTATGTCCCCTTCTCCCCACTGGTGACACTGTGGGTGGCCATCACTAAATGGCACTGACCCACACAGAACCCTGACCTTGCCCCCTCAGACACCCAGTCTGATACCAGTTTGGGGATGGAAGTTTCCTGTCCCCAGGGAACTTAATTTATATCTAACTCATATCCAGACCAATGTCTCTTCACTGATATCTCAGCACATTTTGCAACAAGAGCTGCCATTCTTAAAATGCCTATCTTCTATTAAGATTTAGAATGGTGGATATAGCCTTCACAAAAACCAAGAGATGAAATCGCTGATGAGAGCAGAGCTATAAGGACCTCCCTAGGATGGTAAACCAAGCCCCCAGTGTGCAGGTGTAGTCAGGAACACTGAACGAGCTCATGTCACGTCCTTGGCCTGGGCTGTCCCTCTCTTCAGTCCATGACCTGACCATCTTCTCTCCAACTCTCAAAAGGATCTCATTGCTGGGATCCTCTGCTCTGGGAAACTCCTCCAGTCTGAATTAGATACCTTGCTCTAGGTATGCACAGCCTGTATACCTTTCCTAGGTAAGTATGTCCCACGCTCTATCAAGATGTCCAAGAACACTCAAGGCAGAGGCTGCTTTCTGTTTGCCAATATGCCCAGTGCCTACCATGGTGCCTGGCCTTCAGCAGGTGCTCAATGAAATGAATACAGAGTAAAAGATAGAGTGATTCATCACCTAGTGATCTACTACCCTTGACATCTTACTTTTCTCTTGCCCTTCTTTTCGTCTAGTCTTTCTTTATATGTTAAGTTCTCAATTTTGGTTTCACTTACGAGCCACCTGGGAAGCTTTCAAAAAAATATCTTTGCCTGGTCAGCTGTCCAGAAATTCTGAGTCAATGGACCTGCAGTGGGACCGGGGCACAGGTGTTTCCAAAAACAGACTTCATGGTGAAGCCTGAGTGGAGGGCCACCCTCTAACTCTCTTCTGTCCTCTGGTCTCTCTCACACATATTCCCTCAAAATCCTTTTTGTTTGTTTTTTTCTTATTTTTATGTTCAGCGACTCCCACAGACATTATTTGTCCCTCTGTCTCAACCACCAGGAAACATAAAGGAATACACATGGTGAGGGGCTTTTCCCCAGTGGATTCACATGTCTTCCTGGCCACGTCTCTTGAGCAGCAAGACCTGAGATTCTTCAGGTCTGCTCAGAGTTGGAGTGCACTACAGAAAGCTGTCTTACCCAGAAGAATGAGCATGACACCAGCCAGCTGGGCTCGCCTGTACTTGGCCACGCCAGGCTCGTGGCCCATTCGGATGCACGGGAGAACTGTGAGCAGCAGGAGAATAGCCGGCAGACCCAGGACGGAGGCAGCAATCATCAGGGCTCGGCAGGCCTGCACATAGCCTGGAAACAAGATCGCAGACAGGGTGGGTTAGGCCACAGGTCCCCTTGGATCCTGAATCCTGCCTCACAGAATTCAGCACCATCTGCCTGCCTTCCCTTTGTCCCACTGCAGGACTTAAAATATGTTCAAAGGTAGCCAAACGCAGTGACAAATGAAAGAGGCTGGGGGCAGCAGAGACTGAACAAGGATCCCTGGCTTCAGACCACTCATGCAAGCTTCCAAGATGAAGGGGCTAAGAGTTCAATTACATTGTTACATCACCTTGTAAAAGATTCAGATTAAAATCTAAATCTTCCAAGAAGTCTTCAGCTGTTGATGCGCTCTACCTGCGTGACCTTGGCCAAGTGCTTTGACACTTTCCTCATCTAGAGAGTAAAAATAATACTAGTACCTACGTCTTGCCAATGGAATCTAACTGAGATTCAATTTGTAAATTCATGCAGTGCTCGAACAGTGCCTAGCACAATCTAAGTGCTCCAAAAGGGTCAGCTATTATTACTGGTATTGCTAATACTCTTCTGTGTCAAGGCAGTACTTTTATCTCCAGGTGTACTAGGTGAGTTTGTCCCTTAACCATGTGTTTTTAATTCACACTGTGTATAGTGTGAGGCTCTAACTAGACTAAGCTAAGGCTCAGGGTCATTTTCTTGATTATCTCCTGAGAAGCTGCAATGCTCATGAATTCTGCCCCCCAAAAATGGTCAGGCTCCCCCACAGTGCCCTGGACATACTTCCACAATGGTCCATTATCCATAAAGGAATCTCTCCAACCCCCCAAGGATTCCTGGAGAACAGACACCTGCCTTGGCCTTCGTGAGTTCACACAGCGGTCACAGCAGATGACACAAACATACAGTTATGAACGATGGAGTTAACAAGTTGAATAACAACAGTGGCACAAAACGACCTGCACTTTATACTCTCCAATAAAATGCCAGGTAACTACTTTATTAAGAAACAGATTAGAATGTGTTTGATGTTTATGTAAAATAAATATGAGAAGATGCTGGGAGATATGACAGACCTAAATGCACTGTTTCTCACTAAAACACTCCTTCTTTCCAAAAAAGGAGGGGAATGGTACATGTGTACTCCTCCTCTTTACTCAGTGGAGAGTAGAGCCAGTGGCCTGGGGGAGGAAGAGTTAATGGCAAAACCAGAAACAAGCCCCAACTTCTGCCTTATATGCCAGGACCCTGACACCAAACCAGCCTACCTGTGCGCCAAGACCCAACTGCAAGACTGCCTCTTACAAGACGTAGTTTGCAGGAATTCAGAGTCCACACCGACTGACATCACCGACATGACTTTGAACAAACGCTGGGAGATGGCAAAGGACAGGGAAGCCTGGCCTGCTGTAGTCCATGGGGTCGCAAAGAGTTGGACACAACTGAGAAAGTGAACAACAAGAGTCCACAAGGGCACTCTCTCAACCATTGCTCACCTCAGTTTCTTCTGAATTAAGGATAATCAAGCATCTGTTGACTTGAAGACCCCTAGAAAGCAGCTACAGGTGGTCTGAGGCAAGACCTCTGACCACAGGACCATGCCCCTGTGGCTAAGAAGCAGGGCTGGTGAAAAAGAGAGTCAGTCAGCCACCCAGATTCCAAAGTTTATGGCTCAGGCCATCCACAAGCTAGGTGCCAAGGCCACATTTGAGAATCTGAAGAAGGAGACTGAGATCAGTCCCTGTCCCCACCTAGAGTGTGAGAGAGGGGACCCCAGGAAGAACGAGTCCCTCCCTGAAACATACCCCATCTGTGGGATGGTCTGTGTTCTCTGAAAACAAACCACTTGTCACCAAATGCTCAGCAAACTTAATTGCCAGAAAAGGAAGCAGAGGGTAATCATTTGCTTCACTCAGATTCTAACAAATACCCTGTCAGCTTTTAATTAAAAAATTAATAAAACTACCATTTATGAAACCTTTACTACATCTAAGAAGGCTTTTGCATCTCTCATCTCATTTAATCCCCAAAACAATTCTGAAAGATGGAATGAAGAAGACAGATGGGGTTCATAGAGGTTAGTAACTTGTCCCCAGTCACCCAGGTTGTGAGTGCTGGATCCCAGAGTCTGACCCAGATCTACCAACAGCAGCTTTAACTGAAGGCATATCCACATCTAAGTCCCTGACCTCTGTCATTCTGAAAGTCCAAAATGGAAGGCAGAGCAGGGGAAGATGCAGAAAGGGCAGGATGCTATCTATATCTCTGAGGAATTAAAAAATGCGGTAGGAGAACCTGATGCCAGGAAAGATTAAGCGCAGGAGAAGGGAGTGACAGAGGATGATATGGTTGGATGGCATCATCGACTCAACAGACGTGAGTTTGAGCAAACTCTGGGAAATGGTGAAGGACAGGGAAGCCAGGCGTGCTGCAGTCCATGGGGTCACCAAGAGGCAGGCACAGTTTAGCGACTGAACAACAAAGTAAAACCTGACTCACAAACAATGAGCAAAGAAAAAGCCCTAAATGTGCACTAACGGGACTAAGAGTTAAATATCACGGCAACAAGGAGGAAGAGACAGATTCCGACTGCAGAGACCTGGAAACAGGAAGCACTGAGGTGAGGCTTGAAGAAGGGAGGGCAGAGCCTGGAGGGGGCGGGGGGCGGGGCTTCCCTGGTGGCCCAGACTGTAAAGTACCCGCCAGCAGTGCAGGAGACTCGGGAGACCCGCCTTCCACCCGGCTGTATCCCCTTGAGAAAATAATGGCAAAGCACTCCAGTATTCTTGCCCGGAGAATCCCATAAATAGAGGAGCCTGGGAGGCTACGGTCCATGAGGTCGCGAAAAGTCGGACACGACTGAGCGACTTTCAGACACACACACACAGAGCCTCTAGGAGGGAGGGAGCGAAAGGCTCATCCAGGGAAGGCAAGAGCCAAAGGATCTCAGGCAGGCGGCCTGGGGCCCCAGTTACTCCGCTTGTTAAAGAAGCTAGGAAAGGCCTTTAGAGGCGCACCATCCTCAAAGGCTAGCGGCACAGAAGGCAGTGGTGCTTACGCCAGGGCAGGGATAAGCCAAGATTCCAAGCAGAAAACCCACAGGGGCGCCCGAGACCTTGCCAATCACCCAACTGGCTGGAGGTTTAAATCTGAATTGAAACTTGCCGATAATTTTCACCGGGGCAGCAAGTAAGGATGGGGCTCGAGTGGCGTCGGGGAAGGTGGAGACTAGGCAATCTTCCCTCCCCTCACCACTGTGAGACGCTCCCGGAGAGGAGGGGGCGGCCCGCGGCGGTGCGCCTTTTCCTAGGGTGGGTGGGCCCTCTAGCGCACCCGCTCTTCTCTGTCCGACCCCAGGGTGCAGAGACGCGAAGGGGAGTCGCGGCAGGCCCGACTAATATTACTATTACTATTCGAGGGGCAGAGGGTGGGGGAAAAGAGATAGGCCGCGGGGACAGCGGGAACCCTCCAGGAGCAGCTAGGAGGACCTTAACTTGGCCAGGACGCCTCGGCCGTCTCACAAGGACTGGGAAACAGCCTGGGCCTGTTCCGATCACAGGAATGCTTTTGTTCCTCTCTTTCCTCCTCGCCCCTATGGGTAGATTCTTACTGGGAAAGCAGGGCGCCTGGGGAAGGTGGGGAGGGGTGGGGGCTGTTGAAGTACTTCTGATATATCATGGACGGTGGGAGCAGGCTGCGGGTGAGGCGGCGGTAATTAATAAGCACGGAGTTCCAACTATGTGTCTATGTCCCGGTTCATTACCTTCTTAGGGTGACTCGGCCAGTGGTCACCACTATCACCCCAAATTTCAGATAAGAAAACTGAGACCGAGAGAGGTTAATCTCAGGGCTGCCTAATTCCTCAACAAAGTGGGACTGAAGATGTCAAAGGGTGCCCCCCAAATCTTCAAGCACCCAAATATTTCTGTGAGCGCCTCCCAATGCCCCCTCCCGCGTCTGCCCAGAGGGAAAGGGTTTATTTAGGAGCAGCCACTTGAGGGGCATGGGGAAGGGTCCTTACCCGGCAGGATGAGGATGTCCACCAGGGGCTTGCAGTGGTAGAGCCCCGTGGCCATGACGCAGTCGGCCCACAGCCCCTTGGAGCCCAGCTCGTCCAGCTTGCGGCAGGTGGGGATGGTGTAGCCGCATGTCACCACCCAGTCATTAGTGGACGTGGTGACGATGATGCCGATCCATCCCACGAAGCTCGTGACGAAGCCCACTACCTGCAGGCATGTGGCCACCATCGTGGCCAGCTTGGAGTCCCCGCGCCTCGCCGCTTACTAGCTGTGCCCGCGCCTGGGCTGGACGGCGCCTGCCCCTCTCCCGCGCTCTCGAGCCGCCGGCCGGCGACGGCGCGGTGCGGGACGCTGGAGGTGGCGGGAGGCCAGGAGACGCTACAAGCCCAGCTGCGCGACGGGCACACGGCGGGGACAGCAGAGCGGCTGGGCAGCGCGCCCCCGCCCCCCTCTTTAAACCCCGCAGACCAGGCCGGCGAGCTCCAATCCGCGACGGCTCCCTGCCCGCTGGCCAATTGCAGGGCGGGGTCCGAGTGGGATGTGGAGGGAAGCGCGGGGGGCGGGTGGGGGAAGCGCCGCGGGCGGGCTTCGCACGGTTAGTGTTGGAAATCACAAAGTTTGGAAATAAAATAATTCGAACCACGTCCCATTGATGGAGAGGGACAAGAGGGCCCGCGTAGGGCACAAGTTCAATTTTGCTAAGAATTATTTCCCTTCTAGCTGCCCTTCTCTCATCTTTATCTCTGGGTCTCCGCTTCGCTCCATCCCTCCTGAGCTTCTCCCTACTCCTTTTCCCCAGCTAAGAGCAGGGACCGTGGGAATCCGAGGGGAGCCCAGTACAGTTCCTCCTCGGCCCCTGATGGTAACTGATGAGCTGAGAATTGCCCTAAAGAACAGACGCGAAGCATTCAGCATATCCTAGTTAGTGGCAGAAAGAAACTGGTTTAAAACCATCAGAGGTGGCCACGGCCATTGACGTGACAACAGCCCCATTGTTGCTGTCTCTATCCACTCACATTTGTGCAGCCGTGTCATGTACTATGTGTTTGTATTTGTTCTGTGCTTAGTTGCTCAGTCCTCCATGGATTGTAGCCCACCTGGCTCCTCTGTCCATGGGGATTCTCCAGGCAAGAATACTGAAGAGGGTTGCCACGCCCTCTTCCAGGGGATCTTCCCAACCCAGGGATGGAACCCAGGGATCAAACTCAGGTCTCCTGCATTGCAGGCAGATTCTTTACCATCTTGAGCCACCAGGGAAGCCTGACGCATGTGCTTATGCTTATGTATTTATCTCATTTAAACGGTTGCTACCTTTGTTTAAACATAGGAACAATTTGTCATTTGTCCTAGGAAAAATTGTTTATACATGGTACTCATGAAGAGACAGCATCAGAGAGGTTAAGTTGCTCAAGTACAATAGCAAGGAAGGGATAGATTCCACCCTCCCATCTGACCCCTCCTCACTGACCATTCCTGGTAACCTGTCCTAATTGTCACTTTCTGCAAATTCCTACAGGACTCAAGTGTCTCATTTGTTAACTTAAAAGCTAGGCTGACAGCACCTTCTCAATGTAAATAAGTTAATACCTGTTCTCCACTGAGAACACTACCTAGCCTAGAGCGAGTGCTATGCAAATATTAGCTATCATCATCATCATAATCATCATCACCATCACTTTCATCACCACCACCACCATCACCATCACCTTCATCACCACCATCATCACCATCACCACCATCATCACCATCACCTTCATCACCACCACCACCATCATCACCACCACCACCATCATCACCATCACCTTCACCACCACCACCACCATCACCACCACCACCACCATCACCATCACTTTCATCACCACCACCACCATCACCATCACCTTTATCACCACTACCACCATCATCACCTTCATCACCACCATCACCTTCATCACCACCACCACCATCATCACCACCACCATCATCACCATCACCTTCATCACCACCACCACCATCATCACCATCACCATCATCACCATCACCTTCATCACCACCACCACCACCATCATCACCATCACCTTCATCACCACCACCACCATCACCACCACCACCATCATCACCATCACCTTCATCACCACCACCACCATCATCACCATCACTTTCATCACCACCACCATCATCACCATCACCTTCATCACCATCACCTTCACCACCACCACCACCACCATCATCACCATCACCTTCATCACCACCACCACCATCACCACCACCACCATCATCACCATCACCTTCATCACCACCACCACCATCACCACCACCACCATCACCATCACCTTTATCACCACTACCACCATCATCACCATCACCTTCATCACCACCACCACCGTCACCATCACTTTCATCACCACCACCACCATCATCACCATCACCTTCATCACCACCACCACCATCATCACCATCACCTTCATCACCACCATCACCTTCATCACCACCACCACCATCATCACCATCACCATCATCACCCACCACCAACAGCATCACCATCACCACCACCATCAACATCATCAAGCCACCTTCTCACCATGCATTCAAGGAAGACCTATTATATGTACTTTTCTATCATGTAGAGAAGTCCTCCTTGGGCTATATTTACATTGAACAGTTTTAACTCTCTTTTATACATTTGACTTCTTGTATACCTCTATCAACAATCATGAGATTTAAAGATGAGAAGGATTTCAGGAAACACAAAACTTCCTACTCAACACTCTTAAGATATGGATCGTAAATCACAAGTACTAAGCTTCCCCCTATCTCTGCTGGGTGTCAGGGCAAATCACCGTGTTTCCTGGAGAAGACTTGCCTCAAGACCCCAAAGTAATCCAGTGCACAGATAGAAAAGCCTCTGTAATCGATGCCAGAATGTCAAGGGCAAGAGCTGCGATAATCACCCAAGAGAGCAAGGTGCTTAAGAACGCAGGTCAGGCTGCCTGGTCGCGATTCCTGTCTCCACTCTTTCCTAGCTGTGAATTCAAGTTTCTTTACTTCTCTGGGCCTCAGTTTTCTCATCCGTAAAATGGGAATTAAGATAGTGCCTATTTCATAGGTTCCTTGATGATTACGTGAGTTAATCCTCATGTAATCATAATGATTACGTGTTTAAAGCTTTAAACAATGTCTGATACAAAGTAAGGCCTCAGGGAACCTGGGCCGCTATTGTATATGCTACATATGCTCTTCTATATAGAATTCTTATCTACATAAAATTCAGAATTCTTGCTTTGGTACTCTTATGTGTTCTTGAGTTCATACAAGTTTGATTTGTGGAAACTACTATACTATAGGGCTATGTCCTCTTTTTGGAGTGAGTCATTATGTCTGGGGCCTTGTCATCACCAGGGTTTATTGACCTGGATGCTTTCAGGTATTTCCTTATAACATAAAAAAGAGCTTTTGTATGAAGTACAATATAAAATATAAAACCCTAGCAACATCATTCATTGAAAAAGCAGTTATGAAATCCAATGTCATGTATTTGGCATGAGCATTTGACATTCTAATGATAAAAATTAAACCAATCATAATTCAACAATGCCCAGATTTCCCACAGGTCACACACACACAGAGGCTTTGTAAAGCCAGATTTCAGAACTTAGGCACTAACTGGTAGAAAGAGTTGTGAATTTAAGATCTTGGAATGGAATTTCTTGAGTTCATAGTCTGATTTTATCACTTGGGCTGTCCATTAGCCTATGTGATTCATCTTTTAAAGTAAGACTAGCAGATGTCCCCACAGGGTTATTGTGTGGACTGAGATACCTTTAACAATTGTGCAAAGCACAGTGTCCAGCACAGAGGGGTTCTCAGAAATGTCAGCTACTGTTAGTATTGTTCACAGGCAAGATGGGTTAACTGGAAATATGAGTTACCTCTGATAAAGACTAAAACTTAAATAATTAGGTTATTATCATTTTCTATTAATGGAAGATGCAATCCTGAGATTGTACCTGTGTCTAAACGATCACAGCACAGATGGACAGAAGGCTGCTCAAGGGAGGTCAGCAAAGAATACCCTGTTTGGAGGAATTAACTGTCAATAAAGAGAATGTGTACCTTGGAAAGGAAGTTGGGCAGCCCTGCAATCACAGAAAACTGGGAGCCAAGAAGCAGAGAGAGACCATGAGAATCCTTTGCTATCCACAGGAGATGCAGATGGTATGGTGGCCACAGAATCCAAGGATGTCGTCCCTTTGGCAAGGCTCTCTGTGAAGTGGGGAAGTCCCTTAAGCTGTCTTCGCCAAGGGACTTTTCCTAAAGTCATCTGCATTCTTTGGTTGTGACTCTGCTCCCTCACGCCCTCCTCGTAATTAGAATCTGACTTCCAATGTAGTGTGACTTAATAAACTGACGTTCTAGGTCTACCACTGTTCCAGGTATCCTTTTAGTTGTGAGAAACAGTCTCTCAGAGTCCAATCACGGCAGATGAGTGAGAAAAATGAATCTCCAGACCTCCCGGACAGAGGTTTTTCCAGTTAATTTTCTCTCAGAAAATTTTGCCATCTCTTCACATTTCTCTAGTACATAGCAGAGCTATTAATAACAAGGTACACCTAAAATCTTATTCAGGTCTTCTGTCCCTAAGTCCAGCATTCTTTCCATGAGAAATGTCTTTCCTATGGTTTGAGCATACTTTTCTCAACCTTATTCTTATTTAAAGATACTTAAAGGGGAGGATTAGAGAAATGGTCAGTGTCCTAAACCCCAGATATGTACTGAACAAAGGATGCAGCCTGGTTAACTGTTATTCTACCATTAGAATAGGTACTATTTTATAGCTAAAAATAGTTAATCAAACTCAGTGTGATTCAGTTAGAGCACAAATGCATATCATATTAGCAAATGTATTTGCTGACAGGCATCAAAAGCAAAGCTTTCAAAGGAATGGGCTCGCAGCGCCTACTAGTGGTTATCTTTTATCACTGCATAGCTGGTGAAAACATTTTCTGTGTAAATAGGAGCCTGACTCATAGGGAAACATGATTAACCACAAATTCCAAACGTGTGATCATTCAATCCAAATGCAGTGTACATTTGCTTGAGAAAGTTCTCCTCATATATTAAGAGGTATCTCTTTAGGAAACCAAACATGAAAACATAAAACATATATGAAATTACTTAGGTGAGATTATTCATTTAAAAATAAAGTACTTTTAATGAGATCCCTTTTTAAAAGGAGAAATTTCTCTTGTGGATTTTTCTATTTGGTAAGGTAAAAATTCCACATACACGTATTTTTAGGAATATTGTAGGGCAAATCCAAGTGTAAACTAATGTATCAAACATAAGCTTTAAAGATGAAATGCCATTTACAATAATGAGGATATAGAAACAACCTAAGTGTCCATGAACAGATGAATGGGAAAAGATGTGGTAAATTACAGTGAAATAGTACTCACCCTTAAAGAAGGAAAATCTTGCCATTTGTGATACCATGAATGGATCTTGAGGGTATTAATGCTAAGTGAAATAAGTCAGAGAAAGACAAATATTGTATTACTTCATTCATATGTAGAGCAAGCAAAATAAATGAGTAAACCAAACAAAAACAAACATGTAGATACAGAGAACAGAGTAGGGATTATCAGAGGAGAAGGGGCAGAAAGAAGGCAAAATGAGTAAAGGGTGTCAACTGTCTAATAACGGCTAGAAACTGAACAAAGGAAGCAGCTTGGTTAACTGTTCTCCTACCATTTAGACCTAAAAATAGTTAATCAAACAGTGTAATTCAGTTAGAACACAAGTGTGTATCACACTGGCAAGGCATCAAAAGCCCACATTAAAAGCAAAGGTTTTCAAAGGAATGGGCTTGCAACAGGGAGCATGTTGTGGTATACAGAATTAGAAATATAATGTTGTATACATGAAACTTACAGAATGTTATAAAGCAGTAAAGAATAAAATAAACATGTCAATAAAAATAAATAGAAAAATACATAAAACTAATCTTTTCTTACCCGCCCCTTAAAAAAAAAATTAAATGTCCTGGGAGTCTGGGGGTTTTGTCTGGTTGGTTGGTCACTGAAATCTGGGTCTGACACTGCGCCTGGCAAGCATAAAGGTGCTCAATAAATATCTGTTGGATGCTACTGAACTGAAGTGCATGTGTGCATGCTAAGTCTAAGTAGCTTCCGTCGTGTCAGCCCCTTTGTGACCCCATGGGCCATAGCCCAACAAGCTCCTCTGTCCATGGAATTCTCCAGGCGAGAATCCTGGAATGGGTTGCCATGCCCTCCTTCAGGGGATTTTCCCAACCCAGGGATCGAACCCAAGTCTCTTATGTCTCCTGCATTGGCAGGCGTATTCTTTACCACTAGCGCCACCTGGGAAGCCCCTACTTCCCAGGCGAATTGAAGCATCCTTCCAAAGAGACTGAATTTGCAAGTCTCCAGGTTTCACTGGGATGCCGTCCTACTCCGTTTGGGCTGCTATACAGAATACCATAGACAGCAGAAACTTCTTTCTCACAGCTCTGGAGACGGGAAATCTAAGATCAAGGCACCGGCTAATAGATTCTCTGCCTGCTGAAGAGTCCTGCTCCTGGTTCATAGACAGCAGTCTTCTCACTGTGTCCTCTCATGGTGGAGGAACAAAGGAGCTCTCTGGGGGTCTCTTTTATAAAAGCACCAATCCCATTAATGAGAGCTTCACCCTCGTGACTTAATCACCTTCCAAAGACACCAATTCCAAACATCATCACGTTGAAGATTAGGTTTCCTCATAGGAATGTTGGTAGGACACAAATACACAGTCTATAGCAGATGGGACTCCGAAAACACAGCACAGAAGAAATCAGGTGGGGCTTATCGCTGGTCTAGGGAGAGGGTAGGAGGCAGAGTGAAGGCCTACTGTGGTCTATGCCACCATCTGCCACCATGGACTGTAGTCCACCACGCTCCTCTGTCTATGGGATTTTCCCAGCAAGAATACAGGAGTGGGATGCCATTTCCTCCTCCAGGGCATCTTCCAGACCCAGGCATCAAATCTGCTTCTCCCGCATCTCCTGCATTCCAGGCAGATTCTGTACTTGCTGAGCTACTGGGGAAGCATCAATATTATACTATTTCAATTTTTTTAAATGGCTAGAAGAGAAGCTTATGTCTCAATCACACCAATGGCTTTTGTTGTTTGTTTCTTACATAAATAAAGATTCTATTTTATGAAATGATCCTGAATGAGAACATTCTTGGACACCAAGTTCCCAGGGAGGCATTTGACCAGGGCAGTTAAGGGCACTGGTGTTTAGAAACTCAAATTCTATTTCCTGTCTGTAAAATGGTATTAAGAATAGTAATTATTTCATGATAGCCATGGAGAATGCATTGCTACATGTAAAATGCTTGGCGCATTGCCTAATACATAGTAAGTACTCAATATGTATTAGCTTTTACACCAAAAAGTTAATCAGTTGATTGTAAACCTGTTTGAACACAATCTTAACCTTCATTTTACACAGCTGTGAAATTCAAAACATTTCAGAGTCTAACAGCAGATGAGCAAGAATTTGAAAGGAAAGCCATGGCATCTCTTCTCTCACTACAGGATAAGCCCTTTTTTATCAGCTATTTCTAGCCACTCTCCTCTTTCCACCATTAAGATTTAATGACTAAATTCAGTTCCTTTTTAATCCACTGACAGTATTTTTGCAGGAATTAGCTTGGCCACTGGAGGGCTCTCACAGTCTCTCATTAATGCTACTTAAAATGATTCAATAAAAATAACTAATTCAAAGAATAAACATCAAAAAATGCAATAACACAACTGACAAATCTCTTTTCAAAAGTAATTCAGCAATATATAGCAAATAGAATAACATATGTATATTCTGTGATCAGCTTCTAACAGTCTATCTAAAAACAAGTATTATGCGGCAGCCTAGATGGAAGGGGAGTTCAGGGGAGAAAGGATCCATGTATGTGCATGGCTGACTCCCTTAGCTGTTCACCTGAAACTATCACAACATTGTTAACTGGCTATCCCCCAGTACGAAATAAAAAAGTTTTAAAAAATTATTATGAAAGTGTTCAACAATTAGGTGTTCAACTAAGAAGTAGATGATATCTCATCACAGTTTAATTTCAAAGTGCAAACTGCTAATTTAATTTCAAAATATCTGTACAGTTAGAGACTGATCTTTAAATTATATTTAGAAAATATACACTGAAATGTTACCAAGCAGTTCCTTGGAGCAGTGATATTGATGGGTTTTTCTCTTTTGTGTGTAAGCATTTTCCAATTTTCCATAATGAACATGAGTTGATTTTATGATGAGAAAAAAATGTTTAATTTTTAAATTTAAAATATTTTGGGAGAATTCCCTGGTGGTCCAGTGGTTAGGACTCCATGTTTCCACTGCACAGGGCGAGGGTTTGATCCTTGGTCTGGGAACTAAGATCCCACAAGCCACGTGGCACAGCCAATAAATAAATTAATTTAATATTTTCAAATCTTAAAAATATTCATTATTATAAGGGTCTATAAGGAATACTCATGTCCCTGTACACTATGTGATGATTATGTTACTACCTCACTGGCAGTCTTCTTTGGAACGTAATTCAAGCCCTTGAGGATACAGGATAGCACAGGCCTTTTATGATACAACCCCCTCAATACCCGCTTCCCTCCACTGTATAGCCCCCTACCCCACGTAATGTCCACACCTCATAGAGAAGCATCACAGTCTCATCCCTTATGCTTTATACCTGCCCTTCGTTCTGTAAGAAGTGACCTCTCCACCCAGCTACTTTGCAGTCACCCAAAATTAGCATAAGAACCTCCTGTGACATGACTATCCTACCTCTTTCGATTAAGTTCTGAACAGTTCCCATAATACCTTGTGCATGCTTTCAACAAAACTTAAATTATCCATATTTCACCATCTGGTTTCTAATCTAACTGTGTGAGTTGTTTCTCAGAAAGTATAATATTGCATTCATTACTGAATTCTCTGCTTCCCTGGTGACTCAGACAGTAAAGAATCTGCCTGCAATGCAGGAGACATATGTTCAATCCCTGGATGAGGAAGATATCCTGGAGAAGGGAATGGCAACCCACTCCAGTATTCTTACCAGGAGAATTCCATGGAGAGAGGAGCCTGGCAGGCTATAATCCATGGGGTCACAGAGTCGGACACGACTGAGCAGCTAACACTTCCTTTCGCTTTCTTGATATGGCATTCATTACTAGCCTCCAACCTATCCTCACACAGTTCCTTCTACCTAGAATGCTCTCCAACACAGCCACAGCTCCCTCTCTCTCCAGCTCACTTCTAAGTTCTGTCCAGGTGTCATCTGGAACTGGAACGTTCCTCACCCCAGGTTGAGTGAAGTCTGCTTCTCATGTTTCCCTAGCCCTCTGTATAGCACTGAGTCATTCTGCTATCCAGCTGTCTGGGAGTTCCTCAAAGGCCAAAGCTGTGCCTGACTCATTCTAGGAAGTCCAACATCTAGCAGGGTATCAATGTCAGGCCAGGCAAACAGTAATCATTTTCATCTGAGTTAAACACATTATCTTAAAGCTTTCCAAACCAAAGTTCTAGTTTGAATGTCTGAAACGCTGCGGCCTCAACCCAAATCACTTTGGAGGAAAGTTCTGGCCCTAGCCTGTGGTAAGCAACCTCCAAGATGATGCCCAGTGATCCCCACCTCCTAGGATTCACACTCTTGTGCAGTTCACCCACATTGTTCCAGGGTGGGTCTGTATGAACAGCACAAGACAAAAGTGATGGTGTATCACTTGCAAGATCAAGTTATAAAAAGACTGTGGCTAAATAGATGAGTGGTAAGAAAAACGATCAACTAGGAAACTCCAAGCTCTCGTTCTCCCACAAAAAGATCCAAAGAGAGAGAAAGAAAAGTGAAGTCGCTCAGTCGTGTCCAACTCTTTGCAACTCTATGGACTGAGGAGCCTGGTAGACTTTTCCAGGCAAGAGTACTAGAGTCAGTTGCCATTTCCTTCTCCAGGGGATCTTCCTGACCCAGGGATTGAACCTGGTCTCCTGCATTGCAGGCAGACGCTTTACCATCTGAGCCACCAGGGAAGCCCCTTTGAGAGAGAATGAGAAAGACAAGAAAATGTCAGGACCAACTTTGTTGTTGCTCTGGAAAACAGTCAAATGTTTATAGCAACCAAGCAAACACCCAAACAAGAAAAGCCACCTTCAAAATGATAGAAAAGTTTGGGGCATTTTTATTCACCCTTTCACCTTCCTTGGGCTTCCCTGATGGCTCAGATCAAAGGAAAAGTCCGCCTGTAATGCAGGAGACCCAGGCTGGACCCTGGGTCAGGAAGATCCCCTGGAGAAGGGCATGGCAACCTACGCCAGTACTCTTGCCTGGAGAATCCCATGGACTGAGGAAACTGGTGGGTCCATGGGGTCGCGAACAGTCGGACATGACTGAGCAACTTAAACTTTTTTTCACCTTTCTATCCCAGCGCAGCAGCAGCCCTGTTGCCAGTTCCTCCCCTGAACAAGGGAGCAGAGCAGACCTTATTTGAAAACCATCATGTACATCTGATCTGACCTCTCTGGGGAATCCTTGTACTACCAACACAAGACTCTCATCTTCAATTTGCCTAACTTGGAACTTACATGGAAAAAGCAGTGAGTACTGCTTGTAAAAGATGCAAGGTGAACTATAGACTCAGATGCCTGGGACAAAATATTACAGATGTAAACAACCAATAGACTGTCTAAGAACTGGAGGGTAAGTTAGGATGAGATTCTCTGGGAAATTAGAACATTCAAAAATAGCTGTCTATAAGATGGGGAATTTAGAAAGCCCAAGCAAGATGCATACCCAGAAAAGTCTTAAGAGTACCTAAGTTTTCACTTTGGACTGATTCCTAGGTTCAGAGCAAGCCTACTTAAGTACTGAAGGAGCATCTTATAGAGCCAAACTTTAGGCTGAGAGAAGTAGTTAGATCTTGTATTTTCTGCTTTTTTGTTTCGTGAGTTTTTGTTATTGTTTTGTTTGTTTAGCTCCTGGCATTCAAGGAACTCTGTCAAAACATTAGCTGAATATGAGCTAAAGGAAGAGACACTTTCATGAGCACACACAATCAGGAATAGTCTTTGCAAAATAGTGTGGAAACATCTCAAAGCAAGTGGACTATCACAGCCTACTGCAAAAATAATTTTTAAAAAAACAGCAAACCTTCAGGAAGAAGGAAAATCTGATTTCCAATTACCACATTATAGTTGTCAAATGCTTAATTTTCAATAACAAAAAATCATAAGGCATACAAAAAAAGAGAAATATATAATTCTTTACAAAGAGCAAACGAACTGACAGAAACCACCCTCATAAAAGTCCAGACATTGGACTTGTTAGACAAAGACTTCATAACAAGGGTATTCAACATGCTCAAAAAGCTAAAGGAAAATGTGGACAAAAAAAGAAAGGAAATCAGGAAAATAATTTATGAACAAAATAAGAATATCAATAAAAGAATAGAAATTCTAAAAATAAGCCAAATTCTGAAAAATTATGGGAGTCCTAGAAGAAGAGAGAAAACGGCAGATTATTTGAAGAAATAGTGCAGAGATGACAAAATACTTAAAATCTACAACTCTAACAAGCTTAATGTATTGCATATAAGGTAAACTCCAACACCAAGACACATTATAATCAGTTGACAGATACAGATAAAGGGAGAATCCTGAAAGCAGCTAGAGAAACATGATATCATGAATAAGGAATTCTCAGTAAGATCACGAACAGTGGCTCAGCCAAAACCTTGAAGACTAGAAGTCAGTGGAATGATGTAAAATGCCAAAAGAAAAACTTTTCAACAAGAAATTTATATATGGCAAAACTGTCCTTCCAAAATGAAGGAGAAATTAAGACACTGCCAGATATTCTTGCCTGGAGAATCCCATGGACAGAGGAGCCTGGAGGGCTATAGTCCATGGGGTTGCAAAAGAGTCAGACACGACTGAGCAACTAATGCACATGCACAAAAAAACACAAACCGACTACCACTAGACCAGGCTTACAAGAAATGTTAACAGGAATCCTTGAAACTGAAATAAAGGGATACAGTAGACAGCATACTAGACGGTAACTTAAAGAAGTAAGGAGAAATAAAGATCTCCAGTGACGGTGAATACATGGACAAATATAAAAGCAATTATTGCTTTTTTTTGCAATTATTATTATTGCAATTTTGGTTTGTGACTATTTTTATTTTCTAAGATGGAAATTTATAGCTACAAAAGCATCCATTAAAAAAAGATCTCAAACTCTGAGAACCTAAAAAACAAAACTAAACTCGAAACTAGTAGAAGGAAATAATACAGATTAGAGTGGAAATAAATAAAGTAAAAACTATAAAAAGAAAATCAATAAAAACCAGGTTTGTTCTTTGAAAAGATCAACAAAATTAACAAACCCTTACCTATACTGACTAAGGGGAAAATAAAGACTCAAATTCCTAAAATCAGAAATGAAAATAGGAACATTTTAAACTATTTTACAGAAATAAAAGGATTTTGAGGATGCTATGAACAACTGTATGCCATCAAATTAGATAAACTAGATGAAACTGACAAATTCCTAGATACAAATGAACTATTCAAAGCGACTCATGAAGAAACAGGAGACAGATAAACCTATAACTACTAAGGAGATTAAATCAGCAATCAAAACCTCCCAACAGAGCAAAGCCTAGGACCAGGTGGCTTCATCGGTGAGTTCTACTCTTCCAAAAAAATCAAAACAGAGAGAACAATTTCTAGCTCACTATATGATGCAGGATTAACTTAATACCAACAACAAAGACGGGGCTTCCCCGGTGGCTCAGAGGTAAAGAATCCACCTGCAGCAGGAGATGCAGGTTTGATCCCTAGGTTGAGAAGATGCCCTGGAGGAGGGGATGGCAACCCACTCCACTGTTCTCGCCTGGAGAATCCCCTGGTCAGAGGAGCCTGGCAGGGCACAGCCCATAAGGTCGCAGAGTCAGACAGGAGGGAAGCAACTGAACATGCAAGCACGCAACAACAAAGACACTACAAAGTAACCAGCAAACAAAAAACTACAGGCCAGGATCCCTTGTGACTTGCTACAAACATCCATGAATTTAACAAACCAAATGCAGCGTATTCAGTTCACTCACTCAGTCGTGTCCGACTCTTTGCAACCCCATGGACTGCAGCATGCCAGGCCTCCCTATCCATCACCAGCTCCTGGAGCTTGCTCAAATTCATGTTCATTGACCCAGTGATGCCATCCAACCATTTCATCCTCTGTCATCCCCTTCTCCTCCTGCCTTCAATCTTTCCCAGCATAAGATCTTTTCTAATGGGTCAGTTCTTCACATCAGGTGGCCAAGATATTCAAGCTTCAGCTTCAGCATCAGTCCTTCCAATGAATATTCAGGACTGATTTCTGTTACAATTGACTGGTGTGATATCCTTGCAGTCTAAAGGACTACTTTCAAGAATCTTCTCCAACACCACAGTTCAAAAACATCAATTCTTCAGCACTCACCTTTCTTTATGGTCCAACTCTCACATCCATACATGACTACTGGAAAAACCGCAGCTTTGACTAGACGGACGTTTGTCGACAAAGTAATGTCTCTGCTTTTGAATATGCTGTCTAGGTTGATTTTCTTCCAAGGAGCAAGCATCTTTTATTTTCATGGCTGCAGTCACCATCTGAAGTGATTTTGGAGCCCAAGAACAGTCTGTCACTGTTTCCATTGTTTCCCCATCTATTTGCCTGCCATGAAGTGATGGGACCAGATGCCACAATCTTCGTTATTTGAATGTTGTTTTAAGCCAGCTTTTTCACTCTCCTCTTTCACTTTCATCAAGAGGTTCTGTAGTTCCTCTTTGCTTTCTGCTGTAAGAGTGGTATTATCTGTATATCTGATCTCTCTGCAGTCTTGATTCTAGCTTATGCTTCATTCAGCCCAGCATTTCTCATGTTGTCCTCTGAATATAAATTAAATAAGTAGGATGACAATATACAACCTTGACGTATTCCCTTCTTGGTTTGGAACCAGTGCGTTGTTCCATGTCTGGTTCTAACTGTTGCTTCTTGACCTACACACAGATTTCTCAGGAGGCAGGTAAAGTGGTCTGGTACTCCCATCTCTTGAAGAATTTTAGGCTATATATAGCCTAAAGAAGATTAGGCTACACATAAACGTACGAAATGAACTTGTTGTGCACCTTAAATTTATAGAATGCTGTATGTTAAATTATTTCAAATAAATAAATAACAACACATTAAAATGACTATACACCATGAACAAGTGAGATTTATTCTTAGAATGCAAAAGACAGTTCAATTTATGAAAACCAAGCAATGTACTAAATCACAAGAATAAAATGAAGGGGAAAACTACATTATCATCTCCACTGATACAAAAAAACTTTTGACAAAATTTAGTGCCATTTCATCATTTAAAGAAAAAAAAATTCAACTCAGTATAAAAGGGAGCTTCTTCAAGATGATATAGACCATATATGAAAAAACCACAGCCAACAACATACTCAGAAGTAAAAGACTGAAAGCATTCCCTCTAAGACAAGAGCAAAAACAAGGATGCCTGCTTTCACCACTTCTATTCAACATAGCATTGAAGTTCTAGTTGGAGCAATTAGCCAAGAGAAAGAAACAAAAAAGCATCCAAATTGGAAAGGAAGAAGTAAAATTATCTCTATTCCCAAGTGATGTGATCTTGGTAGTGGTGGTTTTAATCACTAAGTTGTGCCCAATTCTTCTGACCCCATGGACAGTAGCCTACCAGGCTCCTCTGTCCATGGGATTTTTCAGGCAAGAATACTGGAGTGGGTTGCCATTTCCTTCTCCAGGGGCTCTTCCCAACACAAAGATCAAACACACATCTCCTGCATTGCAGATGGATTCTTTACTGATTGAGCCATCAGGGAAGCCCACCACCACGAAACCACCACCAAGTGATGTGATCTTACACACAGAAAACCCTAAATGTTACACACACACACACACACACACACACACACACACAGAGTTAGCTAATAAAAAAATTTAGTGAAGTTCCAGAATACAGAATCAACACCCCAAAATCAATTGCATTTTCTAAACATTGGCAATAGACAATCTGAAATGGAAACTAACACAAGTCCAATAAGAACTAAAAATATAAACTCTCAGAAGAAAACACAGGGATTTGGACAACACAACATTGGATTTGGCAATGATTTCTTGGATATAACACCAAGAGTACAGACAACAAAAGAAAAAATAGATAAAATGAACTTGATCAAACTTAAGGACACTACTGAGTGGAGACAACCCCAAGAATGGGAGAGGGACTTCCCTGGTGGTCCAGTGGCCAGAACTCCACACTCCCAACACAGGGGTCATGGGGTCAGAGAACTAGACCCTGCATGCCACAACTAGATCAGTGCAGCCAAACAGACACATAAATGTATTTTTTAAAAGAATGGGAGAAAATATTTGCAAATTGTATACCTGGTAAGGAATTAATATCCTTAACATATAAAGAAGCCTTACAACTCAACAACAAAAAAACAACCCAGTTTAAAAATGGGCAAAGAAGCTGGATAGACATTCTTCCAGTTGTATACAATGGTATATTATAAAGCCATAAAAAGGAATGAAATTGATACATGCTACATGATACACCTTGAAAACATTATGCTAAGTGAAACACAATGCTAAATGAGAAACAAAAGGATAAATATTTTGATTCCACTTGTATATGTGGATTGCCTATAATAGGCAAATTCATAGAGATAGGAAATAGAATAGAGGATATCAAGGGCTGGAGGGAGGGGGAATAGGGGGTTACTGTATAACAGGTACAGAGCTTCTGTTTGGGATAGTTAAGAAGTTTTGGATATGGGATGATAATTACACAACACTGTGAATGTACTTAATGCCACCGAATTACACTTTAAAATGGTTAAATGGTAAAATTAATGATACGTACATTTTGCCACACACAAAAATATTTGAAGGATATGGTAACCAGACTCTTAAGGCCCCAATGATCCCTGGGGTTCATACCCTTGTATAATCTCCTCCAACTGAGTATGGGCTGTACTTTGTGACTGACTTCTAACAAATTGCATAAAGCAAGAGTGATGACTTGAAAGTCTAGATCATAAAAGAAATTGTGGCATCACTCTTTCCCTCCTTTGGATCAATCAGTTGAGAGATGTCACTCACCAGACTTGAAGAGCTTCATGGACAGGTTCTTACAGTGGGAACTGAGCTCCTGTCCATCAATGGCCCTGTGAGTGAGCTGGGAAGCATATCAGAGCTGTCAAGCTCTCATTCGCCTTCAGCCCCAGGTAACACCATACAAGTACCCTTCCAAGAGCCATCACATTCATCCAACCTGCTCCTGGACTTCAGCCCCTCAGATACCACATGTGATACTTTAAACTTCTAGCTTTTAAAATAATGTTATACAGTAATTGATGACTAATACCTGAGGTGGAGGTGAGGAAAGGATGTTAAAGCAAGAATAAACACAAAATGCTGATATGTTCATCACATAAAACATCACATAGGGGACTTCGCTGGCAGTCCACTAGTTAAGACTCCGTACTTCCAATGCAGGGTTACAAGGGTTAGATCCCCGGTCAAGGAACTTGAGTCCCAAATGTCATGCAGTATGGCCAACAGAATAAAACAAAATCACACAAGAATTTCACATTTTACTATTTTTAAAACGTTTCTAGTCACTTGCTATGTAATGAATAGACTTTAAAGGAACCAAAGGAGAAAATGTCAATCTTAAGAAACAAGACATGTGAGTTCACACAGGATACCAAGAAGGCTTAAATCAATTTCACTGGCATTAAAAGTTTTTATTTGGAATTTGATGATCCACAATCTATACAAGTTATTTACAAGGCATGAAAATGGAAAACAGCACAAAATACAATTGAGGTATAAGCTAAGAGCACAGTATGTCATGTTTCAATAAATATAATTCAAAATTTGTAAACTAAGTGACCAGATAGATGAGTCTTGTTTTATAGTAAAACCATATAAAATACTTATTTCACGTGAGGTAGAGGACAGTTTTGTGTGTCATGTAATGCAACCAACCACAGCAATTTTAACCATGAAACTGTACATCATTGGCAAGAGTTTAAATTGAATTATGGTCAATGTAGTCAACAATTTGTTTCAACAGTTGCACGACAGATCTTTCATTTACTGCTTTCACAGATTAGAAATTCAGAAATAATTTAAGACTACTGTGTTGGCTTAAAATTATCAGGATAAATAAATACTTCTAACAGGATGGTTAAAAGCAAGTATATTTTATTTCTCCCAAACTACAATTCTCCCCAAGAGTTGTTCAAGATTTAGCAATTCTTTTAGTAGGATTTTTTTTTAAAACTATAACTACTTTAAGTATGCTGTGCTTTATTTTCAAGTGAGGTATCTATATTAAAGGAGAAAAATCTTATAAATTTCTTTTACATTCAACTAACTTAATACACTATTTTGTTTTCTAGGCCTAATTTTTTAATTTCAGTTTTTACATTTGTTCTCTTTAATTCAAACACAGTAGCACTATATAAAACATTTACTACTATCACTAAAAAAAACAGGCTCCAAATTGCATTAAGTAGTTTAGAAGCCATTTAAAATGGATTTTACAAAAAAAAAAAAAAACACTGTCCTTTTAAACAAGATGCAATATAGAATACCCATACAAATTCCTTCCAATAATGGAAATGCTTAAGTGTCTTAGGCCAGGAAAAAAATTTAAGCTGTTTATTCAATCTCACAATGTATGGTACAGCAGTAATGTGTCCCTTATTGCTGGCAGCTTCAATAAAAACTAACAAGTAGTTTTAAGCACAGAAATAAATGTACAGTATGAGCACAACTTTTCATTCTATTCATCTGTAATATGCTGTCGTGTGGATTAAATGCATAAGAGCAAATAAAAGTAAGGATTCTCCCCTAAGCAATCAAAACATAAGTCATTGAGGAGAAAATTTTAGAAACTGGTCAAAAATCTTCAGCACCAGCTTTACTACTCCTCATAGGGAAATAACTTTGAGCATGTATTATACTGCTCAAGTCTCTTTATCATTTCACTTTCCTTCAAACAGAAACCAAAGATGTGTAAATGAATCGGTCGTTCTGTCATGACTTCTAGAACATTTGGGTAACCTGCAAGTATCACTGTACTCAGTCTACTACACCTACTTTAGCAACTGGTTTTTAATTCAGTATGTACAAGTTTTATATTTTATATCTCAACTGGTAATATATTAAATATATTATAAAATTAGTTCAAGAACCATAAAACATCCAAACTCTCCTGGACACAGAAATTCAAGCAAAAGAGTATGCCTTACAAAACTAAAGGACAAGCCAAACTTACATTATTGGTCAAATTCTTTCAAAGTGTTATTTGTGAAACCAGGGTGGTTCAGAGCTTCCTCAATAACAGCAGGTTTTACAATAGATTTGGTACCCTTTTCTCATCAAGTTTAGAATACAGAAACTATCATCATTCAAATTTAACATCAACTCATCACCCAGTCAACTAATATTCTATCTTTTCTTCCTTTTAAAGATGCTCTAGCATTTCTGATATGTCATTCCTTTAACACAGCTTTTGAAAGTAAATATTTTTATATTTTTTCTAAAAAGAAAAATATTATGAAGTCTGAGGGAAAATATGTTTGCCTGATGAGTTGGCACACAAAAGTTAACATTAAAACAAACTTTAAGCTAACAACCAACACACAAAATGAGCATGCAAAGAATAATAATTATGTGGATAAGATATTTTTAGCAGAGGCCACTTGTAAAGTATTACAAAGTCTCTATACTTTCAAGCTATGTTGTACAGTTTAACTTAAAATTACTTTTATCTAGAACAGGCATACTATTTACAATTGGCTTAAAAAAAAACAAAACACTATTTTCAAAGAAGTTAGAAACTGATGGCACATTAATGTATCTTCTGAAAAATGAAGACTATACAATTTCATGTGGCAAGTTTCCCTTATGTGAAGGACTAGAAAAAATAGTTCTTTATTCAAAGCTAATAAATTAAGAGCTTATGATAATTTAAAGGTGATTAAAGCAATGCTCAGAATTTTTAAAAACATATTTTAATGATTAAACAAACTATTTTAGATGTTTTTGAGTTGAAACTTCAATAGCTTATCATTTTAACTAAATAACATAAGTAGATTTTGAGTGAAATAGAAAAATAAATTATACAGACTTGAGTTTTACCTCCCCAAAAGTTTAGCTGTGACGCAACTAACCCACAACTAAAACGAAACTGTGTCATAAAATATCTTTGTGTTTTTCTTTCTCCAGATGATAAAGGCAAATAAAAAGTATTAGAAGCATATGTCATTTTTAATATTTATTCCTGTATGTCATTTTAACATGTGTTCTTCCTTAAGGAGATTCCAAGGACTGACCAATTAAATTGCAGAGTTAACACAGTAAAACTTAAATGGAAAATAGAAAATACACATTTAGATGATACTTTAGTAAAGAAACTATACTTTGGGAAGTACAAAAATTCTTTTAGACTATATCAGTACCATTAAGCAAAATATGAAAATAACTGGTTAAATGATAACCTACTTACTTTTGAAGTTCTATACCAAGCATCTATCGTCTATGATGGGAAGAGTAAATAACCTTAACTTTAGCTGATTTATAAAATAAATTTAGCTCTCAAGTAATTTCATATAGTACCATACACAAGAATATAAAAATTAAATTCATGGGATAATAATGTCAATTAATGGTAGCTTCAGGAAACTTTCTTTTAAAAAATGCACACTAAGAATTTTACCTAGTATCTTTTAAGCCAAGAATTAACTAACATGAAATTTGCCATTAATGATAGACTTTTCTGTGCAAAAAAAAAAAAGTGCAGAAGAAGCTGTCCCTCCCCAAACTATGGAATTTCTGTCTTCTAAAAACTATCTAGCAGATAAGTAAACTTCCCTATATTAACCTATCATACACTACTAGTTGACTGTAAATTCCTGATTTTGATATTAAATAATAGTTGAAAATGGTCCATTCATGCACATTTGGTAAGACTTAACATTTAAACATACAAAAGTCCAAAATAACCTTCAAAGTGTTTAATATCTTACAATTTAAAGGAAAACAAATCCATTATATAAATTTCAGTAAGACCCACAACTACATATAAAAACTGTACAGGAGGATTATGGATTGTATAGAAACCGATGTACATCAATGGTATCAGTTTTTCTCAAGTACATTAATATTTTCACAACACTATTAACAACATAAACAAAAGTTCAAAAATTATGACATTTTATTCCCTCTTCTAAGGTTGCTGCATAAAAAACTTTCTCTAAATATAACCACATTTAAACAGAAAATCTAATTATAACTGGTTCTTGAGTTTAACAGCAGTGTATAAGAAAGCATGTTATCTTTTCCCTTGGGGTGTGCTATAACTTCATCAATGAAATTCCTCTACTGACAAAATGTCTCTTAGGAGACATTAAATAGAAAGGAACTGGTGGAAATTCATGCCACAAGATGAATAATGAGTATACTTTCAACTTAGAAAGGAGATTGTTAATGAAAAAAATGGACAACTCCTTGAGTAGCTCTATATATGAAATATGAAGCCACCATTGTATCTAAAATTGAGTCTAAAATATGGATAACAAAATTGATCAAAACTATTTTCCATCACACAATGCAGCTTTTAAAAAGTATGCAATCGTTAAACTGCATTAGAAATATAGGCATCATATCTAATAGTTGAAACTGCAAAGTATTGGTTTGAAGCTGGTTGAAAGGAAAAGTACAAAGAAACATACATTTTCATTCATTTGGAAAATGTAAAAATTTATATACTAATATATAATCTCTTCACTTTCTCTGATCTACAAATGGATAGAATGCCGTTATTTCATGCAGATAAATTGTTCAGAATCCATTTACCAAAGTAAACAAACAAATAAAAATAAACCCTGTTGGGAACACACAGATGGATTTCTTTGAAGGTTTCTATTCTTTAGCAGTCTTTGATGATTTCAAAATTTGCAGCTTTAGCTCTTTTATCATCTTCTCTAACTTCTGCCTTGCCTCCCGTTCCTGTCTGAGTTCGTCTTGGAGTTCTTGCCTATCAGCCTCAGCATGGTCCAGTCTCTGTCTCAGCTCTGCCAGCTGTGTGATTTAGAAGACTGTGTCAGTTTTCCATTCAGTTTTGGTTTTCCATTACTTCTCACATCATGGCAAAGACCTACTTGCAAATCATTTTTGCAAAAATGAACTATTTCATGCATATTATAATCTCTTGAATATCCAATACTATTAATCTGACTTTGAAATGACCTTAAAATGAGGGCAAAACAAAGGGTCAGGGAACTGAACACTTAGAACACTTTCATTATGCCTTATACTCTGGTATACCTGTTACCACAGCATGATCAGATTAGGAGTTATTTGTTCATCTTTCCCAAGTTGTGAGCTACTATCCACTTTTGCCCCAAGGCTTATGAACATAGTAGGCAACAGTTTATGTTTGTTAAGCCATTGATTTGAAAGCCCATGTATTACATTAAAATAACATTGATACTCAGATAGCTAGAGATTAGCAATTAGGACAACTAAACTATAGAAATCCAATAAAAATTTAAAGTAATGCAACAACTAAGATCCAAACAATCATCTTGAATGATACAGCATAAAATTGTGTTTAACAGAATTATCTATTTTGAAGTCTAGCCTAAATGAAACAAGTTAACAAAAAGTAATTTCTTTAATGAAATTAAAGTAACAGCTTCAATTTCCACATTGAAAAGGCAACACTATACAAACTGTGTAATTCTTACCTGTGCTGCATATTCAGCCTCTTTATCTTTTTCTAAATTTGAGTCACAGGTACATTTTTGCTTCATTACCTGCTCTAGTTTTTTCTCTAAGTCTTTCTGTTCAACATGAAATTCTTCCATTCTTTGAGCATGTTCATTCTGCAAAGATTCAAGCTCTTTCTGTAAATTCTGCTGTTCTTCAGTAAGTTCCTTCATAGCTTTTGAACTACTCAACATTTCAACTTCCTGTAATTTAAAGAGTCACAATATAATTTTTACTTTATTTCTATCACATTAAACCTTTCAATTCAGAAAAAAACAGGACAGAAAGTATCTATTACAAAACTGAGGTGTCATATCAATTCTATACATAAGTAGCTATCTTAAAAACTATTTTCTCTAAAAATTTAAAAGTATATTAATATTTCTTGTAAGTATAAAACTGAACAATATTAAAACATTTACAGCATCTTATCTTGAAGAATATGCTAAAGTATTTTTTCACAATGGACTATCATTTAAATAACAGTTTTACCATCTGAAGTTGTTGCTTCTTCTGTAAAACTGAGTTCAGTTTTTCCTGTTGTTTTACGTAAGTTCTCACTACTTCTTCCATGATTTTTCCCTTATCGTCCTCACAAGTGACATCTTTGACAAGAAATGGAGATGAAGCTGCAACATCACAGTCAGTTCCTGATTTGCTTGTGTCTCTGGCTAAGCTGCAAGTGGCAGCCTCAGGTTTCTTTTTGCTGGTAGAATTATTCGAGACTGATGGATCTTCAAAGGCAAAAAAGAAGTAACAAAGTATAAATACCACTCTGTCAAAAGTCACTAGAATGATCCATAAATGAAATTAAGAAAACAATTTCATTTATAACCAAATAAAAAAATAAAGATACTTAGGAATAAACTTAACAAAAGTAGTATAAAACTTATACAACAGAAACTATAAAATATCATTGAAAGAAATAAAAGACCTAAATAAATGGAAAGGAATCCTATGTTCATGGACTGGAAGACTTAATATCATTAAGATGTATCATGATCTCCAAAATTCCTATGCTGAAATCCTAACCCCCAAAGTGATGGTATTAGGAAATGAAACCTTTAGGAGATAATTAGCTCATAAGGGTAGAGACCCCTTGATGGGATTTATGCGCTTATAAAAGAGACTCCAGAGAGCTCTCCCACAATTTGGGTACATAATGAAAAGACAGCCATCTATGAACCAGGAGGCAAACCCTTGCTAGACCAAATCCACTAGGGCCTTGATCTTAAGACTTCCCAGCCTCTAAAACAGTGAAAGGGTAAGTGTCTATAGAATAAGCCACCCAGTCGTGTTATTTTTGTTATAAATGGTAGTCTCAAACTGATCTACTTTTTCAATGCAGACCCTATCAAAATTTCACCTGGCTATGTGGCAGAATTTGGCAAACTGATCCTAAAACTCACATGGAAATAAAAGGAAACCAAGATAGCCAAAGTAATCTTGAAAAAGAAAAACAAAGTTGGAGGACTCACAATCTCCAATAGCAAAGCTTGTTATGAAGCTACAGAAATCAAAACCGTGTGTGGTACGGACATAAAGAGTGAATCCAGAAATAAACATATACTTTTACAGGCAACTGGTTTTTAACAAGGGGGCCTAAACAATTCAAAGAGTAACAGTAGCTTTTTCAACCATGTTGGGACAACTGTATCTATATACGATTGAGGTTGAACTTCATATCTTATATAAAAATTAATTAAAAATATATGATTGAGATTGAACTTTACATCTTATATAAAAATTAATTAAAAATGGATCACAGACTTAAACTTAAGAGCTAAAATTCTTAACTGGATTAAGCAATCGTTTCTTAGACATGACACCTAAAGTAAGCAATCAAAGTAGCAACAAACTGGACTTCATCTGAATTTAAAACTTCTGTGTTTCAAAGGACACTACCAAGAAAGTGAAGACAACAGACACAATGGCAAATCCTCTATCTGGTAAGGCTCTAGTACCCAGAATGTACACGTAACTCTTACAACTCAGTAATAAAGAGACAACCCAATTTAAAAATAGGCGAAGGATCTCAACAGGTACTTCTCCAAAAATTTGCAATGCAGACTTCCCTGGTGGTCCAGTGGCTAAGACTCTGCACTCCTAATGCAGGGGACCTGGATTCAATCGCTGGTCAGAGGACTAGAGTCCACATGCTGCAACTGAGAATGCGCATGCAACTAAAGATCCTACCTATGTGCCGCAACTAAGACCTGGCACAGCCAAATAAGTAAAACAAATATTAAAAAGGAGAGAGAGATTTGCAGTGTCCAAAAAAACCATGAAAAGATATTCAGTACCATCAGTCAACTTGGAGAACTGCAAATCAAAACTATGAGATATCACTTTACAACCACGAGGATGGCTCTCCTCAAAAGACAAACAACGACAACTGTTGGCAAAGATGTGCAGGAACTGGAAACCTCAGAGACCGTTGCTAGAAATGAAAATGGTATGGTTGCTTTGAAAAACAGTTTGGCAGTCCCTCAAGATATTAAACATAGAGTTACCATATGACCCATCAATTACACTCCTAAATATATAGCCAAGAGAAATAAATACATATGTTCATATTAAAACTTGTGCTTAAGTGTTCATAACAGCATTAGTCGTAACAGCCAAATGTGGACATATCCAAATGTCCATCAGCTGATGAATGGATAAACAAAACAGGGTCTTATCCATCCACACAACAGAAAGTTACTAAGCCATAAACAGGGAAGAAGTGCTAATACATGCTATAACATCTACTGAGAAAACATCCTTAGTGCAAGAAGCCAGGCAACAGAAGGCCACATGCTGTACAATCATTTTATATGAAATGCCTAGAACAGGCAAATCCATAAAAACAGAAAACAGATTAGAGGCTGGTAAAAGGGGAGAATGAAGAGTAACTTCTGGATTACAGGATTTCTTTTAAGGATCATGAAATGTTCTGAAATTAACTGTGATCATTACACAACTTCATGAATTTACTAAAAACCACTCAATTGTACAGTCTAAAAGGATGAATTTTATGGTATATGAATTATACCTCAACAATTTTTTTAAAGCCTCTAGAATACTTTAGGAAATATAATACAAACATGGTATAAAGGTATGTTACTAATTATTCTTTGCCATACTTAAATCCAAGGAAAATCTCAAAATTAAAGCACAAACTCCCCCCAAAGAATCGCAACTATCTATGAAAACAATTACATAACCAAAGGACTCTTCCACTGCTCTGAGAAAGCTGAACTGTTACATTTGCCTAAGCTGTAGGCAAAACTCTATAGCTACAGAGAGGGTAACACAGGCAGCATGTGAGCAGACATATCTTGTTTGGTCCACCATATTTTAAAAGGCACTGTAACTATGCAGCTTTTTTTTTAAATGTCCAGCCAGCATTCTGCATTTATGCCATCTGCCTGGCTCCTACAGCTATTCATTTTCAATCCTTGCTTATTCCACAACTTAATGTCTCTGAGTCCTATACCTAACTACACTTAGTACACTTCTTGCCCATTTTAATTGAAGCATAGTTGATTAACAGTATCCTGTTAGTTCCAGGTATACAACATAATTATTCAATATGTTTACAGATTATCATATACTTTTTAAAGATAATTCTATTAATCTATTTTTGGCTATCTATTGTGCTGGCTCTTCGTTGCTAGACGGGCTTTTCTCTAGTTGAGGCTACTCTTCATTGCGGTGTGCAGGCTTCTCATTGCTGTCGTTTCCCTTCTCGCAGAGCACTGGCTATAGGGCGTGCGGGCTTCAGCAGCTGCAGCTCCTGGGATCTAGAGCACACGCTCAACAGCTGTGGCCATGGGCTTAGCTATTCCCCAGCATGTGGGATCTTCCCAGACTTCAGAGTTTTGAAAGGTGTTTTGTATTTTTTTAAGATATAAGCTTCATTTATCTGGAAAATTCTCTTATTAAAAGAAACCCTCTTTTTGAAAATGCTGAATAAATATATTGATTAGCGACATGATTTTAAAAAGGTAATTTCTGAATCCTTACCTAGGTGGCTATATAATTCTTTACTTGCTTTTAGATCCATTTTCTCTTGTTCCTCCAGTGAGACATCTGGATAAGACACTATTTTTTGATGTTTCCCACTGCTGTGAGGCTTCTCTGACTGTCTTGGTATAGATTTGCTTGCCTCTGTCTTTGTGACCTCTTTAGGCTGAGGTACAGCTGAAGTAAGTGACACATTTGGTGCAACCACTTTATCACACATGTATAAGTAGTAGCTGAAAACAAAAAATAAGTTCATATTACATTTAGGTAAAAATATATTAACATCAATTTCTATAGTTAAACAATTTTTTTAACCAAAACAGATAACGCAACAATTCAGAAAATAAGGGTCTTAGAAAAGAATTCTTGAAAATGTCAGTAAGTAGTTGAGCAAAGAGCAAAATTATGAGGATATTTCTGTTATTTTCCAAAAGTAGTTTCTAAACAGTAAAAAGATACGCACTGAAAAGAAAATCAGTTTTCCTTCCCTCAAAACCTCATGAGAACTAAAACCATGAAGTACTTTACAGAGCAGTTCAACAACCCTCAGTAGGTAATGTTTATGCCAAAAGAAAACAGACTACATGATATTCTGGAGGACCATTTCCCTGTGAGCCACCCCTCCAAAGCTAGGAGTCCTTGCTCTTTGCTATAGTGAGGCTGATTCAGGCCACACTGCATGGCTATGGCCTGATTCACTGCAGCCCCAACGAACAGCTTCCAAGGCCCTTCTCCCTTATCAAGAAAACAATCAGTGTTCTGAACAATGCCCAGCTACTGGGCTATCCTCCTTGGATCAGACTCCACCAAGCAACCTTCTGAAAATACTTTGATATTTCCTACTTAATTTGATAAAACAGCAATAATAAAATCAAGCAAAACTAAGATCAAAGGGATAACCACCAATACCAATTTTGCTCAAAGCTCACATAAAATTGTGCAAGAGATCATCTGAGAGACATGGAACAAATCTGAGCTAGATATTTAAGTACCATATGATTAACTATAATCTGCTTAACCTTTAGCCAAAAGATGCAACCATTTAAGTGACCTAACACTTCATCCTCTAAGTTCTAAATCATCTCCTCTTATATTACATTTTCTTTGTATAGGACATATATATTGTCCCTCTTGACCAATTACATGAATTCTGAGGGTGAAAACTCAGTATCCTGCTAAGAAAACTGACAGGTTTAATACTGCTCCAAAGTTTATTTCAAATGTAAAAGGAATAGAAGGAACTATATAAATGTAAGTAAGATTGAGAGTCTCCGTAACTGTGCTTGAGGAGATAAATGCTGCTTTTATCTACAGCAGCAAATAAAAGTCTAGGTTTTTTAAATAAAAAGTTTATAATCTAAGGTGCATTTTTATTGAAAATATGAACATTGATTTTGAGGGGTGCGACTACTATGAAAACCTCTAAGTTCAAAAAAAGGTTCACTTTAAAAAATCAAAGTTGCACACTGCACTCTTGGAGAGTTGGTTTACCTCTTGAAGGGAAGTAAGGAAAATTTTTAAACTTTCATATTTTCCACTTTAGGGCAAAAAGGAAATAACGTATTTCCAGGAAAAAACATAGAAACATACAAAAAAAGTTAATTCAAATATTCAACCTATTCAAATTCATTCCCTGGATTAGCAAAAAAAAAAACAAACCTAAAATGATATAATGAATCCCCAGAGCCTAGAAAAGCACCTGCTGTATAGATATTGAATGAAGGAACGAACAAGCTAATACCCACTCACCTGGGATGTAAAAATGAATGTGTCTGAGAGACATGGTCACCTTCCTGTTTTATAACTGGATACCATGACTGCAATTCCATTCCTGGCGGTGTATCTATCTGTAGAAAAATGTAGAAGTGGAAAAGTTTATTGAAGGAAGATATGATGGTCAATCTTAGATGCGTATTCGACAGAGCTGTAGGCTGCCTCTGGAGAACACTGACTAGTACAGAATTATGTAATTCGAGAATCATCTTCGAATAGGGCAGTCTTTCTTTAAAATACCAGGTCTAGTCACTTAAAACTCAGAGAGACATCAACTCCCTCATCACAAGAACAGCTTCAGCATGTATATTAACATGGACTACCAGAAATGATTTCATCAAATATCATACTTATGGAATCTGTGTTAAAAATCCACTTTAAATAATAGTACTCTACAAATGTACAGCATTGATAAGTTTTGACTCTTCTTGCTACTATAATCAGCTATAACCTACCCCCTCTATCTCTATAGTATTTCTCAGCATACTAAATTAGATTAACATCCTACAACAATACTTTGCCAAATTTTGAAACCACTGTGTCTGCTAACACTTATCAGTAAACCGCATTTTATCATAAATATGAAAAGCTCTTTTTTAGCCTTGTAAATAAAGGAAAAGGAGAAGGTAACTGGCTACCTCAAAGTTCACGATAAGAACTTTATATCCTGCTTAATCCTAACAAATAGCTTATTAAGTAGGTACAATTATCTCCACTTTACAGATCAGAAAACTGAGG
The DNA here is from genome assembly GCF_016772045.2 of Ovis aries. Lineage (NCBI taxonomy): Eukaryota > Metazoa > Chordata > Mammalia > Artiodactyla > Bovidae > Ovis > Ovis aries. Next base: position 217,725,794 of record NC_056054.1, read on the forward strand.
CTCAGAAACTGAGAAAGAATAAATAACCTGTGGTTACTAACTTCCTCATTTGGTTTGTTTTACATGTCTCCCCTCCCCCCACATACACATATTGGGAGATCAACATTTTGCTAAGAATTACTGGGCAAAGAATTTAAAAGACTAACAAGGCCATAAGACTATACGGAAAAGAATAATATTTTGAAAGGATTTAAGAGGTGAGTATTCAGTGAGGGCCTCTAGACTCTATATACAGAGTAGAATTTGTTTTAAAACTTCACAATCCTGGTCAAGTGTTCTAAAGAAGTTCAGGATCTGGGGCAAAATCAACTGCTTATTTATAAAATACAACAATCATTTATTTACATAGTTTCTCAGCCTATAGCTTAGTTCGATCATAAATTAGAAGGGGAACTGACTACTGGCAACAGAAATACTAAATGATAGATACCAGGTGCCAGCTGATAGCCTAAAGAGAGAGAAGAATTACAAGACACAAACACAAAAACTGATTCAAAAAGCAAGGCAATCTGAGGGCTTTCTCATACATAGGCTAGGAAAAACAATATATCTCAACTGTTCCCTATCCTTATTCCAAAAGAGTATCTAATGTTTAAGACGTCTTGAGTCAATATGACATAGTTATAGTCAATATTTATAAGCAGTATACCATATACACACATATTCATACATACACTCAGACTGAAAAGTATTTGACATTTTAGATTTGAAAAAATGTTAAAGTTTTTAAAAAAGACACAGTGCTGAGAAGAGTAGTTTCATTATCCAGAAAACTCATTTAGGCAGAACATTTTTCACCCTAACACTGTAATAGAAGAGGTGTTAATGAACACCAAAAGCTCATTCTAACAAATCAATGAAATATAAGATCAGCTCAAATTAAATGAGAAATTCCTTTTTAGAGGTCATTTGTTAAATTCATTATTTAGAAAATAAAGAAAGCTCCACTTTACATCAGTTTTATATCTGAGACATCCTGGATGTTCTACTGCCCAAGAAATCAACTGTTTCCAGATTTTTTTAATTAAAACTATTAAAATTGATATTTATATTTAAAAGTTTTTCCTATTATGGATAGCTGAGATTTTATTTTAAATCTTCAGAATAACAAAATTCTAAACTTCTTCAGCCAAAGATCTTGACTTCAAATCTGACTCAATTTTGATCATGTTCATTTCAAAATTCTGTAGCTTGATAAGTTTGTATAAGTTTTACTTTTTTATTCATAATCCAAACTCAGTATAGTTTTGCTTTTATGACATCTCTAAACTTCAAATGCCACCTTAAATAACTGTTAGCACATTCGTTTCTATTTAAACACCCATCCCTCTCTTGTTTCTGATCTTTGTTTCCTATTCTTGCACCTACCCACAAAGAGACCCAGAGGAGGGGGTTCTTAAAAAAAACCTACCTTTAAGACCATCTAGTGCAGTCCTCTAGCAAATGTCTGAATTTCCTCTACAAAACTGATGGAGTGGTTATCTGGCCTCTGCTTAAGTAGCAGCTTGAGGTCAAGGACTGTCTTAATTACTTTCGTATTTTCAGTACCTAGCACCACACCTGGCAATGCAGTAGGGACTCGATAAATATTCGTTGAATGAATTCTGAATGACAGTGTAGCTCATTAAATTCCCAGGGTGGCCCCTTTTAAGGTTACTCTGCTACTAGTCTCTTTCACATTTACTAATACCCCTTTATTCCATGAAGTGCTGAAGAATCTCAACTGTCTCTGGGTGCATTTTTAGAGATCAGATTTACAAATTAAATGATATAATTGATGGGGAAATGCACAACACTAACCATGATAAAATGTTGGGAGTTAATTTTACCTATTATTCTGTGGTAAGCCATAAACACATTGACAACAAATTATCCTAACTGCGTGTTAAAAACAATTAAGAAAAGAACACAACAGAACATTCACAGTCATGCCAGATTTTCTCATCTATTCTGCATTTGTGGCAACATACAAATTAGGTCTTCAAAAAAATAACAGTATAATTAAATGGCACAGCAGTAATGCTACTACTGATCAGGAATAAAAATGAGACACCAAGATGCACACAGGTATTGCCTTTTCTTTTACCTTTCAATATGAGGATAATTTACTCCCTTCAAGTAACTGAACACTAAAACAGACTATATTACATTATTTGGCAAAGAAAAGAAATAGATCACTTAGTAGCTCAAGTTAGAGCCTTAACATTTTAAAATACTTTTATCATTCAACTTCCCCATCATTATCTACCACAAAATGAACAGATGGCATCCTCATCTGAAACACATAAGAAAAATTTCAGGCATGATTTCATTCCGAAAGTTCTTTCTCTAAGTCATAAAACAACAAATACAGCTAAGAAAGCAAAATTTAAACAAGTCCAACATGTATAGTAGAAGAATTAATTCTAACTAAGTAAATATTAGAAAATGTTTTACACAAAGTTTCTCTAAATTTCAACTTACTGTGTTATGTATACATGACCTTTTAATAATCAGGTATCCTGATAAAGAACTACTGTATTTCGGTACAATGCTTATTAGTCTCACAATGACAAATAATATAGAGAACCTGGTTTCATTTACAAAAAGACCAATAAGTATTTCTGTCATCACTTTTTAGTAACAAAAGCAATTGCATCCACTCAGCACCATTAGTACATATACATTCCAATTTGCACTAAAAAAAATATAGACAAATAAGACAAAAACCGTTTAAAACTCCCAGACTTATCTTCAGTAGTAAACTTTGATTTTAGGTGGCACTGTTAGTTTCTAATTATAGTTGCAGATTAATATTGTGATCTTTAACCCTAATGACAAACATTGATGAACTAAAGTAATCAAAACAATATCTCAGTATTGATGGGATTTTAAAAGGTCCCCTCAAAAAAATCTGGATTAAATTTTTGTAATATGTGGGAAAAGAATTTTTTAAATTAGAATTTAGAAAGACAAAAATTAATTTTTACATTTTGGTATTTATAAGCCAGTATATGTATGAAGGACTGGCAGACTGGTAAATTTCATAGTCTATCCTTCTATAATGGTGTGCTTACATTAAGTAAAATATAATGCATATTAAATACACATTATGTTGTACAGCCAAACATAAATTGTTAGTAACCTTAGTAGATACATGACTGAACACACTGTTAAGCAATAATTCCTTAGGTATAAAGCAAATATCCCTATCATGTTCCTTTTATTATGTATAATACTAAGACATTCTGTTCAGTTCAGTCGCTCAGTCGTGTCTGACTCTTTGCAACCCCATGAATCGCAGCACGCCAGGCCTCCCTGTCCATCACCAACTCCCGGAGTTCACTCAGACTCACGTCCATCCACACTCAGTGATGCCATCCAGCCATCTCACCCTCTGTCGTCCCCTTCTCCTCCTGCCCCCAATCCCTCCCAGCATCAGAGTCTTTTCCAATGAGTCAACTCTTCACATGAGGTGGCCAAAGTACTGGAGTTTCAGCTTCAGCATCATTCCTTCCAAAGAAATCCCAGGGCTGATCTCCTTCAGAATGGACTGGCTGGATCTCCTTGCAGTCCAAGGGACTCTCAAGACTCTTCTCCAACACCACAGTTCAAAAGCATCAATTCTTCGGCGCTCAGCTTTCTTCACAGTCCAACTCTCACAACCATACATTACCACTGGAAAAACCACGGCTTTGACTAGACGGACCTTTGTTGGCAAAGTAATGTCTCTGCTTTTCAACATGCTATCTAGGTTGGTCATAACTTTTCTTCCAAGGAATAAGCGTCTTTTTATTTCATGGCTGCAGTCACCAACTGCAGTGATTTTGGAGCCCAAAAAAATAAAGTTTGCCACTATTTCCACTGTTTCCCCATCTATTCCCCATGAAATGATGGGACCGGATGCCATGATCTTCATTTTCTGAATGTTGAGCTTTAAGCCAATTTTTTCACTCTCCTCTTTCACTTTCATCAAGAGGCTTTTTAGTTCCTCTTCACTTTCTGCCATAAGGGTGGTGTCATCTGCATATCTGAGGTTATTGATATTTCTCCCATCAAGCTTGATTCCAGCTTGTGCTTCTTCCAGCCCAGCGTTTCTCATGATGTACTCAGCATATAAGTTAAATAAGCAGGGTGACAATATACAGCCTTGATGTACTCCTTTTCCTATTTGGAACCAGTCTGTTGGTCCATGTCCAGTTCTAACTGTTGCTTCCTGACGTGCAAACAGGTTTCTCAAGAGGCAGGTCAGGTAGTCTGGTACTCCCATCTCTTTCAGAATTTTCCACAGTTGATTGTGATCCACACAGTCAAAGGCTTTGGCATAGTCAATAAAGCAGAAACAGATGTTTTTCTGGAACTCTCTTGCTTTTTCCATGATCCAGCAGATGTTGGCAATTTGATCTCTGGTTCCTCTGCCTTTTCTAAAACCAGCTTGAACATCTGGGAGTTCACGGTTCACGTATTGCTGAAGCCTGGCTTGGAGAATTTTGAGCATTACTTTACTAGCGTGTGAGATGAGTGCAATTGTTCGGTAGTTTGAGCATTCTTTGGTATTGCCTTTCTTTGGGATGGGAATGAAAACTGACCTTTTCTAGTCCTGTGGCCACTGCTGAGTTTTCCAAATTTGCTGGCATATTGAGTGCAAAACTTTCACAGCATCATCTTGCAGGATTTGAAATAGCTCAACTGGAATTCCATCACCTCCACTAGCTTTGTTCATAGTGATGCTTTCTAAGGCCCACTTGATTTCACATTCCAGGATGTCTGGCTCTAGGTGAGTGATCACCCCATCATGATTATCTGGGTCGTAAAGATCTTCTTTGTATAGTTCTTCTGTGTATTCTTGCCACCTCTTCTTAATATCTTCTGCTTCTGTTAGGTCCATACCATTTCTGTCCTTTATCGAGCCCAACTTTGCATGAACTATTCCCTTGGTATCTCTAATTTTCTTGAAGAGATCTCTAGTCTTTCCCATTCTGTTCTTTGCCTCTATTTCTTTGCACTGATCGCTGAGGAAGGCTTTCTTATCTCTTCTTGCTATTCTTTGGAACTCTGCATTCAGATGCTTATATCTTTCCTTTTCTCCTTTGCTTTTCACTTCTCTTTTCACAGCTATTTGTAAGGCCTCCTCAGACAGCCATTTTGCTCTTTTGCATTTCTTTTCCATGGGGATGGTCTTGATCCCTCTCTCACGAACCTCTGTCCATAATTCATCAGGCACTCTATCTATCAGATCTAGGCCCTTAAATCTATTTCTCACTTCCACTGTATAATCATAAGGGATTTGATTTAGGTCTTACCTGAATGGTCTAGTGGTTTTCCCTACTTTCTTCAATCTAAGTCTGAATTTGGCAATCCATGATCTGAGCCATAGTCAGCTCCTGGTCTTGTTTTCGTTGACTGTATAGAGCTTCTCCATCTTTGTCTGCAAATATAATCAATCTGATTTCGGTGTTGACCATCTGGTGATGTCCATGTGTAGAGTCTTCTCTTGCGTTGTTGGAAGAGGGTGTTTGCTATGACCAGTGCATTTTCTTGGCAAAACTCTATTAGTCTTTGCCCTGCTTCATTCCACATTCCAAGGCCAAATTTGCCTGTTACTCCAGCTGTTTCTTGACTTCCTACTTTTGCATTCCAGTCCCCTATAATGAAAAGGACATCCGTTTGGGTGTTAGTTCTAAAAGGTCTTGTAGGTCTTCATAGAACCGTTCAACTTCAGCTTCTTCAGCGTTACTGGTTGGGGCATAGACTTGGATTACTGTGATATTGAACGGTTTGCCTTGGAAACGAACAGAGATCATTCTGTCGTTCAAGTGGTCCATAAATGATTTCAGGACACTAGACACCCTACCACCCTATCAGACAGCTGCCAACATACTCTTACTGAAAGAAACTGAATCTCTCAGAATAGGATCAGGTTTCCTCAATACTTTCAACATGTTGTGAATGAGTGTTTCAACAACTGAACTAGGAATAGTGTTACAAGGTAGCAATAGGTACTTTAGAGATTTTAAGGCTTAGTTTTGTGCCTCATTTCACTGTAAAAATAATCACTGTAATGATTAACTGTAATTATTAGTCAACCTGTAACAATATGATCTAAGAACTTCCACTAACTTATCAAAGATGATCTGCAGCAGGAAATCATGGGCTTCCCCAGTGGCTCAGCGGTAAAGAATTCACCTGCCAATGCAGGAGATGTGGGTTTGATCCCTGGATGGGGAAGATCCCCAGAAGAAGGAAATTGCAACCCACACCTGGGAAATCCCATGAACAGAGGAGCCTGGCGAGTCCACAGAATCCCAAAGAATCAGACACAACTTAGCAACTAAGCAACAACCACAACAAGCAGCAATCAGCAATGTCTCTTGCTACTCAACACTACAAAATTGTATCATCTACCTCATAAAGCCAATTTTAGGTTTAAAGTGCTTAAAAACTCTCACAGGAAAAGCAAAGGCTCACATTCGTATGTGCAATTATCATTTAAATCGTTCATGGAAACAAAGACATGTAAAAATCAGTAGCATGACATCACTTCCTTTTCTATCCGAACAAACTGATAAAAATCGTGTTAATTTCTGGGACTTAAAAAAAATTAACTTCTTTACAGTGGAATGCTATGGTGTCTAGTTCACTTAATATTGCAATTATTTGAAAATTTACGTGTCACATACATCCTTTCACTAAACTATCTGTCAAAAGTTAATCTATGTAAATGTAAGGCTTTGCTTTTCTATCCCATTTCAGGATATATGCTTTTAAAAAACTAAGATTATTTTGACCTTCAAATAATGTAAATTAACATCAAAATGTAAATTATTTTACTATGTGCAATGGATTGCACTTTTAAAATTTTACTCTATTTCATGTATTTTTAAAGTGCTGATGACCCACTAAATTGACTTCCTTTACATCCCCTCATCCTTCTCAACTGAGGTTCTCAAGAGAATTAAGCCTAAATTCTGCAAAGTTTCCACTGTATGCATTAAATTAACTTCTCTCCAAAGTACTTAGAACAGTACTATATACAATCTTTCTAAAGGGCTTAACTCTCCTCAGAGAACCCCAGACGGGAAAGGGTATATAGATGAAAAACTGCAAGTTGATGACTACTGCTCTAAGTGCAAGTTTTACAGTTTGTCCAAATGTATTATTTCAACTAACAGTCCTAAATTAACAAGTGCACTCTACAGATGATTTTGCACAGATCTGTAATACAAAGCATTACAGATATACAGGAATAAATAAATTCCAATGGTGGTTATCACTCCATGGTGAAATGATGAGAAAATTCTGTTTTCTTCTTTGCACTTTTTTTAGGATGTATTATAATGGGCCTATAGTGCTTCCATAATCACACCAAAAAACCTTTTCAAAAAGGAGTAAAAGCCTTATTTTTATGTACCAAAGTGATTTTTAGTTAAGTTTCTTTAATTTTTGTATTCTTTGTCCCCACCTCATAAGATACTCAAAATACACACTTTTAAGGCTACTTGAAATCGTAAAATAAACTCAATACCACAAATAAATAAAATCAAAATGCTGTACTGCTTTAAAACTAAACTGTTTCCTCCTTGAAAATCACTGGTAGCTTTCTATGGCTAGTAAGACTTTTCATTCAGTTTTATCCAAACCTTTGTTAAGCATCTACCACCTTCTACATTTAGAAACTACAGGATGAATGCCTGCCCTAGGGAGCCTCCAGCTAGTCTTTACACACACACTTCTGTGACCCGTTTCTAAGTTTCTGAATCAAAATGAGTTTTAAACTAACTGTGTGTCTGTGTGCTCATTCACTTCAGTCATGGCCAACTCTTCGCAACCCCGTGGACTACAGTGCACCAGGCTCCTGCATCCACAGGATTCTCCAGGCAAGAATACTGGAATGGGCCATCTTGGCCCCTGCAGGGAAACTAACTTTACACCTGTCCTGTTCATTCCTCTTTTTGCCTTAACATGGGGCTATACTTTATTTAGTGATGGAACTAAACCACACCCTTAAAAATGGTTAAGGTTTAATTATATATTCTTTAGGTTTTTCGTAGTCAAATAAAATCCTTACATTACTTTAATGTACATGTAACATACATGAAACCTCAAAAGAGCAAAATTTTACACATGGACAAAATACATATTCCCAAACTAGCTTTACCTCTTTACTTGATCAAATTGAGTCCTGGCTCCATATGTTCTGCTTTCAGAATTCTAAAGGTATTAAAATTATCCAATTCTTGCTTTCCTCCTTATTCTCAACTGGCATAAATTATAACATATGTATAGCTACGAGAACACTATTGGCTGATTATGCACCGATTCAGCCCTATCCCTTTTCTTCAAAGTTTCGTAAGGAGACTTGATTTCCTTGAAGTTTTTCAGCATTTCTCAGACCAAAAGGATGAAGTTTTTTATCAGAAGCCTTTTTAAAAATGTTAACATTTTTAAAAGTTCTACCATTTTTTAATGATAAAAATGAACAGACTGTATCTCTAAACCATAAGGGGGCACTATTCCCAAAGCCATTCTAATGATTCCACTGAAATGTCCCTATAACATATTTTATAACAAACTTGTTTTATACTTTCTTCTTGCAAACTTCATTTTGGTAAGTAAACAAATATCCAACTAATATAATTACTGTGTACAAACAATTAATGTGAGATACATTTGAGCCCAATACTCAGTTATCTTACTTAGAAATATCTTCAGATAATTCTAGAAAAATCAAAAGTGAGGAAAGGAAAAATCCAAAATTACATATTAGTAAATATTTCAATCATAGTTTGAAGTATCATCCTATGTTTCTAAACTCTTAACTTTGAAAATACTTTTACATCCATTTCCTCATTTGATCAGTTGTCTTATTCAATAGCTTACTTGCAAATTATATGTTTATTAAGGGTTAAACCATCATTTTTCAAAAAAAAAAATCCCAATTATTCTAAAATCAGGGTAGTTTCTTAAAAATTTGTTCAGTTTTAAAAAGTTTCCTTTTCCCTGAATAACTGACATGCCAAGCACTAGACTAAATTCTGGGAAAATGGGACTCTCTAAACCCATTAAGATAGTTGTTAATTTTAGAAGTCAGACAAAAATATTCATACTGGTCCCTTCTATGAGCACAAATACTTCATTTGATTCTGACCTTACCACCACTTGATAAAAGTTTATGCTAATTATAAAATGCAAACTATGCCTCTGATGTAACAAATTACCATCAAGTCTATCACAATTATTACTGTTAGATATTTTGTCCCAACACAACTCTTGTAGTTACCTATCCTCTCTAGTGTATTTCCTTCCCTCATTTAGGTTTGTACTAAGAAACACACTTCCTAAACAAAAGGAGCTCTCAAAAATAGCTTACAAGAGGGGAGAAAATTTCTGTAGTATTATTATTCCAAATGACCTCTACAGAAATGAACTGTAAGTAAAAGGCAAAACTAAAAAAAAAAGTGAAATGTTGAATAGACTTTAGGAGGAAAACTTCTAAGTTGATATCTTTAGGTAATCTATTCACATCACAGATAATTCATAGGGCCTTTTCCCTAGTAGGAATAAACACTATACTATTTTACAGTCAAGTCTAAATGCTAGAAACCTAAATTTTAACTCCTAAAAAAAAATAAGGGCATAAATCATCTTTACTTAGTGATCTGGAGATTGTTGGCCACATGCTGTAACAGGAAAGAATCACCTATAAAGATCTTATCAATTGACTACAAATAGGTTTTTCTAATGTGCTTGAAAATAATCCAAAGTAAACATTACCCTTCAAATTTTATTTACAAATGATCAGTTTGCTTGGCAAACCTTTTTCCAGATAGAAACATAAGATTCAACAAAATCAGAATTAGATCAAATAACACTGGAAGCTTGGAAAATAATCAAAAATTATATTCTTGCATATATTTGCACACTGTAAAATACTATAATCATTTTAATAATAAAAACATAAAAAACTGAAATGATATGAAGAGGTAGTTTAGTTTTCATAATACCATTTTGCAAAGCAAGCTAGGCAGATCTAATATCAAGTATTATTTTTTGTGGTGACCTAAGAAAGAGTTCAAAATACTGTTATCTTTGGTGTCTGCAAAGAATAGTCAGTTCTCCACTTAGAACACTGACCATATCCCACTTATTTCTCCCATCTAAGTTCTAACTATGCAAAGTCAATATAGTTTTGCAAATAGTTTGGTAACCATTATTAATATAACTTTCATCCTTAGAAATAATTTAACAGTTGCTACATTTCAAACAATTGCTACATTTCAAACAATTGCCTACTGAGTTTGAGGGGGGGTTTTAAAAGCCAAAAAACTACTCTTTAGCTAAACATACCCAATTACATTAGTGTTCATATTAAACCTAAAGACCTTTAGATAAGAACTTAATATATTTAGTATATTCTTTTTTAAGCATTTTAAACTTTATGTTTCATATTGGAGCATAACTGATTAATGTTTTAATAGTTTCAAGTTGGTGGCAGAGGGACTCAGCCATACATATACATGTTTCCTTTCTCCCACAAACTCTCCTCCCATCCTAGCTGCTACTTAACATTGAGCAGAGTTCCTTGAGCTATACGGTAGGTTATTCTTTAATTTTTTTTAAAGTCTATTTTGACTTTTTAAAATGAGCTTCCTCTGGATCTATTTGGTTTGTTGGGAAACCAATTCAATGACTCACAGAAGATAATGAAAAATGTTTCCCAGTCAAAGGACCTTCTCCTTACGCCCTTCCCAGTAAAAGACCTTAGTCTGAGTCTATATAAAAGTTAATAAAGAGCTTAAGAACCATCATACGAAGGTAAGTTGACAAGAAAAGTTAATGTTTCTCAAAATTCAGTTTCTGCTATGGGGTGTGCGTTAGGGAAAAGTAGTGAAAATTTCTAGACTTCAAGTCAGAAGACCTGTATTCAATTCCTGATTCAAATGTCTTATCAGTTACACAGCCAGGAGCATACAACCCATCTCGGACTGGTCTCTCATCTAAACTTCAAAAAAGAACTACTTTAACATGTTTTGAGGAACGTATTTCTAAAATGTGAAGTGGCAAGCACACATCACTATACATGAACTCCCCCCAAACTTCTTTCTGAAAGGTTTATTGAAAGCTTTCTTAAATTCTCTTAAATTGCTTAAAATTCACATTAAATTAGAAAAAATACCAAAATATGCCAAAAACATTGTAGCAAATACTGCAAAATATAACAGTAAAAAGATGGCAAAAAAAAAAATCTCACATCTTCCCCAAATAAAAACTGAATTCAAATTAATAAATTCTGGTACAATAAAAGGACTACATCCAGATGAAGGACGGTTTCAATTTTAACCAAACCCTAGCACATTCAGTTTCAGTTAAGTAAATTCATCACCTTTTTTTTTTAACCTTTATCATGGTTCTCAGGTATTTTTTTCTCACAAACACAGAGCAGGAACATTAGGCAAAGCAATTTATCCCCAAAATGCTTATGTCAGAGCAATCAAGATCAGACCAAGAACATCTGGCAAATAATGTGGCCACCTATGGACATATAAGAGTTCTAGTTAGGTTAGGGCAAAATACCATAAATATTAAAGGGGGGGAGCATTCCACATTTTGAGAATATAGACAATTCTAATAAGCACAATCTTCAGCTTATGACCAGGCCAGTTGTAAGCAAGTCCAACAACGTGAGAACTGGCTTGAGGTCAGCTATGCTTTAAAATCAGTTAATAATGGCACCAGAACAATATAAACTTATCTAGCAGCCACAGGCGAGGAATTTCAAAGTACTGATGCTTTGGATTCAGCAAGGAGCAAACTACCCTGAATTCAAGTCTGAAAGTATCTTCACTGGGCTTCAGAAGCAAATTATTGTCTTAGAACTACATTGTAACTAAATTTCCCTATTGGGAAAACTAAATCTCCCCAAAGGGAAAGATACCGTATTGAAGCACAGGACACTAAACCTTAGGTTCTGGTCTAAGTTCTAGTCTTGCTATAAATAACCTTCAGTCATTCAGTACACTTCATTCATTTCTTCTGTGAAGGAGAAAAGATAGACTATATCAAGGAATAAAAGCTAATTGACAGTGGAAAGATTAGATTTTTATGATGAAATATAGCCACCTTTTTTGTGGTACCAATAAAATAAAATTATGTGTGTAAAAGTGTTCAAGAACAATGCTTGGTACGTTTTAACAGCGTTAGCTATTATACTGATTTTATTCAAGTAGGAAAATATTTTAAAACCAGATCCACACACTGAATATTTAATAGCCTAAATCTTATTAGCTAGGTATTCAAACTCTTGGAATAAAGATACTCATTTAGCCTACCAAATAATGCAGTGAGAAAATAATAACTTTAAAATCTCTTTGCTGGTAAGTTTTTATATTCATATTTATTTAATCTAGAATAATCTGTATTCTAGCTGTCATAACTTTTTAAATTATTCCTCTTTAAAAAAATCTTGCAGACTAGAATCACAAAGTCTTCAGATCAATCTGTCTTTTGCATTTGTTTCCAATACTGATGAAGTCTGAATATTCAATTACAGAAACAATGTCAGAAATCCTAAATATACCTCTGAAAAATGCTGTTTGGAGCCCATCACCAGAATTGTTTTGGCTAGCTATACACCATTTGCAAATGGAGATAAGACTAAAGTGTAAATTAAGAGTCCTAAGAAAACAACTGATTCAGTCATCAAAAGGCAAAATGTGTGAAAAAGAAAGCGGACTCAAGAAAAAAGCCCCAAATCCTCCACTCCCTGCTTATATAACGTTGGGAAAGTCACGTGATCTCTCTGAGCCTCATTCTCTTTATCTGTAAAATGGGGATAATCCCATTTCTCTCAGCAGGTTGTTTGGAACATCAAATGAGAACACACAAAGGAAGCACTTAACAGCCTAAAACGTGTAATACAAACATATTATACAGATCAGTATTTTTTGCTGTTGTTGAATGAGCAGTAATACTTTAAGTTATATTCTACATATACAATTTCAAAGTACACCATTACCAGTGTTCAAAATTGCTAATTAAAAAAAAAAAAACTTGCCTTGGATTGAGTCCTCTTCCCATTCCTCATGCTAAATTTCTCCTTCATTTCTTCTAAAATTATCTTCAGTTTCTTTTCTTCAGGTGTCCCCAAGTATTTTTGGTTCACATGAAGATAGCAATGCCATTTGGCTGATTCAAAGCCCCAGTGGCAAGTCCTTTTGTCCGGTGATCTGTGAGAATGCATCACAAACGTCTGGGGTGCAAACATTCCACAGCACTCTAGACACTGAATACATGGAGCATCTGGCTGAACATAAAATTGGGGTGCAAATAAACCCTGACATTTGCCCAAGCATTCATGTTCCACTTCAAAGGCACTGCCAGTTTCCTTCAACTGGGCCAATGAGTTTTTTGCAGGTAGTATACTACCATTTTGAGGAAAGGTGCGTGGCCGCAATAAAGCGTTACATAGTCTTTGTGCATCAGTTAATGTGATCAGCCCACAGGATGGGGCATTGAATGGAAGTATTCCCAGGACCTTTAAGATATGAAGCTGGTCTGATGTACATCTGGAGCAATAAATGTACAATTCATCACACACTGTATTTATTTGTTGGAGTGAAAATTCTCGGAGAACAGAATTTAGGACTTGGGGCAAACAGAGTCTCTTTTCTCCTCCAACCTGAAAACAAGAAATAGACTCCCCTTCCAACACAGTCTGGGTGAGTTCTGTGGAGCTATCAGAAGGGATGAGCAGTGGACCAGGAAGAACCTGAGGAGATGGAAGAGGCAGAAATACCGTAGGTGACATGCTTTCTTGGGAATACCGAGCAGAAAACGCTGCTGGTCCACCCAAAGAGCTCTGACTACTTAAATGGAATTGTGCCAAAGTATGTTTCAAACTAGGATTTAAATGTAAAGGTTCAGGCACAGAGGCACAGGTCCTCTTGACATGCTCTTCGTCGGTTTCCATTGGTGTTTCATAGTCATCCAAGTGTTCCTTCTTTACTGTTGGCAACTTGTTTATCATCATTTTTCCATTTGCATGAATGTCTGTCATCATCTTTTTCACTGGAGGGCTGCCATCATCTTCCATCCCATTCAATTTTTTATTTGAGCTCTGAACCAAGGAAAAATTTGCCTGTAGGTTTTCCATTGCTAAAAACTATTGTGTTAAACAAGTAAGTCTGAAATTTGCATTATTATTTAGTTGCTTATTTTAAGAGAGAGAATTAATGTGTACCAATTCTTATGGTAACTTATTCTCAAAGAAAATTTAAATTTCCAAAGAGATATCCCTACACTACTCAATAGATTTTGCAACTTTGTTTGGTTCTGCTAATACTTCAGTATAAGTACTGCCAGTACTATAAAAAAATTATGTCTAATAACAAAGAATAATTTTAAGAGGCACACCTCCTAGGAAACTTTTTTTTTTTAATCTTCAGGTATATGTACTAAAATAAAGTTATCAGTTCTCTCAATTCAAGATGTCCAAGTTCAATGCAACAGTTTGGTTTAGTTTTAGGCACAACACCCAAAGAGTTTATGCTTGTGTCAAAAATCACGTGTCAAAATTATGCACCCAAATTTAGTATTTGGCACCAAGGACACAAAAAAAAAATGGGGGGGGGGGACGGGAATATCTTCTCTAAAAATGATCTGTTGGTCTGTGTGAACAAAATGAAGGCTTGAATAAACCCTCACACCAGTAACAAGAGACTCTGAATCCACTTGAATTTCTGTGATTAAAAATGAAACCTAAAGAAAAATCTGCCCAGTTATCTTCAAGGATTACTGTTCATTCTTCTTTTAATTAATCTGGAAGAGAAGGGGGTTGGGGAAGAGTTACATTTGAATTTGTTCCAGAAGCCAAAGGGTCAGTTTGAAACTAGTTTCTTAATCTTAAACTGAGTTCACTTTACCAAAGGTGACACTTGAGTGATTTCTTTAAATCTAACACCAGTTCATTAGAAGTACCTTCATTTAAATAGAAAAGCAATTTGGCAAATGAGTAAAGGGAGCAATAATATCCCTCAAAAGGGAGAGGGTTACTCCAACCCAGAAAAGGAAAAACCTTAAGCAGATCATCTCACCCAAAACTCAGTACTAGAGGTTTTTTCTCAGTTATGCGATTTTAATTAAAATAATATATTTTAACTAAAATAACCTATTACTTCATCTCTTAATTAAAAAACAAACAGAAAAACCCACCAGTTTCATCTAAAAATCAAATACCAGTTATAACACATCTACTACACGAAAGTCACAATCTTAAGTGCATAATTCATCTGGTCAGTGTACGTTATTTTTCTGGAATAACTACAGGCAAAAATTAACTTTCCCTTTAAAAGGTTAGCGAATTTGCTTAATGGAAGCCAAAAGCTATAGACTGCACTCCTGGGAATCTCCATCCTTGAATAAGACTAATCCGGGACAAAAAGCACAAGGCAGACAGACCTCACAAAGAATGCAAATGGAGGAAGAGGGAAAAAGCAAAGATTCTTCTTCCACTTCCTTCTTAAGAGAAAATGCAAAAAAAATCCAGTAAACAGAAATTTTTGCCAGCCAAACTCCAAGCAATTTACCTTAAAACAGACCCAAAGGGTTAAGTACCAAGGCCACTAGCCAACGTACTGACTTTCGCCCACCACAGGAACACCTCAGCCTACGCAGGCCAAGGAAGAGGGCAGGAGGCATGACAGAATGGGGAGCCCTCAAACCCTGAAATCCTCGGCCCACGCAAAGCCACTCACCCACCTTAAACCCGAGGCGGAGGCGGGGAGAGGAGGGCAAGGCACCCGGGACGCCTCAGGCTTGCAAGTGGGTAGTGAGAAGTGGAGGAAAAGGAGTCCCCCAAACCCCGCCCCCCCGCAGTGTCGGAACACCCCGGTGCCCTCTCAACACCGCCCCGCTAAGGGGGCCGCAGGCAGGACTGTGGAAATCCCCCGCGCACCCTCTCCCCGGGAAGTTCTCGGGTGTTACCCGAGCACCCCTAAGGCTGCACCTCCCCTTGCCTGCCCCGGACAGAGGAGAGAGGGGTCAGCGGGCGGGAGGGGCAACGAGCCGGGACCTCCCAGTCGCTGAGCGCCGACCTACCGGGTCGAGCCCAGGGCATCCCCGCGGAGCGCAGACGGGCGGCGGGGGGAATCGGAAGGGGACAGTGACGGGCGTCCAGGGTTCGGGGTCCCGACGGGTCCAGTCAAGTGCAGCACCCGGCCCCTGCCCGCGCCCATCACTCGGGATAAGCGAGGCATGATCCACCGTAGGACACCTGGCCCGCGCCCCCCCGTGGCCCCGACCCCACCCGGGACCCAGCATCCGGACCCCCGACTACGGCCTCCGCACCCTAGGAAGCCCGACGAGCTTTGTTAACTCCCCTTGACGCCCGGCGCAGCCGTCGGGCACCCCGGGAGCCGCGCGCCCCTAGCCTACCGCCGCGTCCCCCACCCCGCCCCGCGAGCCGAGGCCGCACCTGTGCCCGCCGCCGCCGCCGCCGCCGCCGCCGCCGCTCGCCCGCTCCCCTTGGCTGTGCCGGCGCCGCTCCGAACCCCACACACATCGCTACACACAGCCCTCTGACGTCACCGAGCCCTCGGCCCGCCCACGTCACTGCGGAGACACACGGCTTCCCGCAGACGCCGCCGCCGTCTCCGGCCGCCCGGGGGAGAGCGAGGGCGGCGAGGGGGAGGGGAGGAGAGGAGAACTGAGCCAGCGGCGGCACCGCGCGCGCAAGCCCGCCGCCGCCGCCGCCGCCGCCGCCTCGCGGCTCCTAGCCCCTCGGGGACGCGCGCGCCGTCTGCCCTATAGTGGCTCCCTAGGGCTCCCCTGGCCCGTCGTCTGGCGCGCGCGCCCCTCCCCCCAGGCGCGCGCCCGGCACTCCTGGCCCCGTGCGCCGTCTGGGCGGCTGGCGCGCGGCGCTGTCTGCGGTGCACCCGGCGCAGACAGGATGTTCCCTCCCCGCCCCACCCCCACCGCCGCCCTCCCTCCTTCCTTCCTCGAGTCGCCTAGCCGGCTGTCTGGGGCCGCCACCGCCCCGCCCCCGCCCCACCCGCTGCTCCGTGGAGACGGGCCAGACCCGGGGGCGCCCTGGTCGCTCGGCCGCCGCGCGACACGGAGAGAGGGGGGCAGGGCGACCGCGCGGTGCACTGTGCGCGACCCCAGCAGCCGGCAGGGCGGAGGCAAGGCCCGCCTGGCCGAGCGCCGCGGCCCGAGGTCAGGCACAGGCGACCCTCCCCCCGCGGGGCCGCAGCTGGGCCGCCCCGCCCCGGAGGCAGCCGGGTGGCGGCCGCCCAGCCGCGCCCCCCGTGTGGGCCCAGCGCGCGGGGGCTGCCCCCCGCCCCCTGCGGGGCCTCCCGCCCGAGGGCCGCCCCGCCAGCTGCCGGCGCTGCGCTGCGCTCCGCCCCACCCCGGCGGCCCCCGCCTTGCCTGGGCGGCCTCCGCCCAGACGCCTTCCCTGGGCTGACCTCCTCCGCCATCGGGCCGGGCTGGAGGGCTGGCAGAAGTTCTGGCAAAACCGAGAGAAAACATTTTTGTCTCTACTTCTCAGCCTCCCTCCCCCCACCCCCTCACCAGACTGCTCTCTCGGTTCCAAAAGGGAGCTAGAAATTACATGCTTCTACAGTGTTTCCTGAGGAGTTTGGGATTTTGTTTTGGAGGCGAACAGGAGATGAGACGAGGAAAGCGATGACCGAAGCGCTTTCAGCTGTGACCCTCGGGGCCGAAGAGAGTCGTCTCCCTGGTCGGTGTTCTGCTGTGGAGGATTAGCATATTGAACTCTGCCGAGCTGCTCCGTCATATTTCGAAATACCAAGAAAAACCCCTTTTTTCCACCCCACCGCAAAATTAGGAACTGAAATAGTACCCCAGATCTCAGTGCACCGAATTCAGAGGACTTGGCTTTGTCCCCCTTCCCCCACCCCACCCCCCTTTTTGCGCATTTTCGTCCAATTTCTTCTGGTTTTACTGCTTCGAGGTCACTCGTGGGATCCACATTTGGAGCCAGCAGACTGGGAATACTCCTGTGCTCGTAGATTTTTTTTTTCCTCTTTTGCTCCCAACGGGCCTACCCGAGGCTTACAAGCCTCTCATTCCGTGCACACCCAAGTTCCATTCCTCCCACCCCCATCGCCGCGCTCCCAGGTCGTGCCCCCTCTCCCACCCCGCACCTTCCCCTCCTTCTTGACTGCCTCATTTCCAGAACATGAATAATTCCGCAGCACTTCCCATCTGTTATTGCCATAGAGACAGAAGCTTAGCAAAGATAATGATGTTCTGTGCAGAGCCAGTGGGGGGAGAACAGCATCTGCGAGACTGGGGGACAGGTTTTCTAACCTCGAGAATAGTCACAAGGCCCGGCTGAAGGTCTTAGTGTGGAAGGCTGGACAGTCTTGAGAGTGAGCAATCTGGTCAGCCCTGGGCACTTGGCTCGTGTCTAGCGAGAAGAAACCAATTTTAGAAGCCAAAATGACAGATCTTTTTAAAAGTGATTTCAAACTGGAATTAATGATAAATAAATATACAGTACTCATCAACCACAGAAATAAATAATTACTTGGTAGCGCGATCAAAGGCCTAAGCAGCAAAATCAACTGGACAGTAAATAGACTCGAAAAATCAAAACATTTTATCCTCTTCCCCTGTTCTTTTGATGTGCTCTCCCCAGGAATCTGTTTTTTTGAGTGAAGGACCTTTTGTGCCTGTAGTTTTGTGTACAATGGTTTGAGAAATAGTGACAGGCACATGTGCCTAGAACCCATCAAGCTTTGAGGATTTTTTTTTTCATCAAAGTACAAAATGTACCGAATTAAAATTCACTTTTCCCTTGAATTCCCAAGGCCTTGGCCTCAAAGGTACAGGTTAGAACTCAAGTGAAACTGAGCAGGGTACCTTTGCATAGGTCTGATGCAGGTGGGAAGGTACACACTAAACTACAGTTTTTGCAGGCTACTTAAGGATTTTCAGAAATTATCAGTAAATTGATTGTATAACATAAAAAGCCCTGAAACAAATGATAATGGTTCTTTATCTCAGAAACAGGATTGAATGGACACAGAGAATATAGACCCTAGAAAAAATAATCATGGAGAGGTAATGAAGTGTTAGTCACTCAGTCCTGTCCAACTCTTTATGACCCCACCATGGACTGTAGCTGCCAGGCTTCTCCGTGTAGGGAATTCTCCAAGCAAGAATACTGGAGTGGGTTGCCATTTCCTTCTCCAGGGGATCTTCTCAATCCAGGGATTGAACCCAGATCTTAAACATTGCAGGCAGACTCTTTACCAACTGAGCCACCAGGGAAGCCTGGTGATAAATATTATAATCCCCACATACAGATGGTTTTTATCACTTCATCACTTCATCCCATTGAAAAGTAAGTGTAAGTATTGGTTAGTAAATATCTATTACACTGGTTTTGCATGGTCTCCTCCTACCATGTTGGCTGTC
This sequence comes from Ovis aries, assembly GCF_016772045.2. Lineage (NCBI taxonomy): Eukaryota > Metazoa > Chordata > Mammalia > Artiodactyla > Bovidae > Ovis > Ovis aries. The sequence continues at coordinate 217,745,216 of NC_056054.1, forward strand.
AGTAAGAGCTGAGCAAGACCACAGTGTGAGTGTGTGCCTGTGTGCATGTTAAAATTCCAAATGGCTAAGAATGGGGGTACACAGGGGGCTATGGTGGCCTTAACACATTCTCAACTTCCATTAAGCAGCACAGATACTAGACGCAAACTAACTGGTACTGGGTGGTCTAGATTCAGTGGTTATAGATGTCTAATTCAGTGGTTATAGATGTCTCAAGTAATATAAACCAAGTATTTAAAGGTTATAAATTTGAAGACCAGTTCTGCCCTCTGATCTGATAAATGGTTTGAGGCAAATGTTTTCTTCTTGTCTCCATTTGATGATCTACTGATAGGGACCTACTAATACAGCCTATTAATAATAGGCCTCCCTGGTGGCTCAGATGGTGAAGAATCTGCCTGCAATGTGAGAGACCTGGGTTCAGTTGCTGAGAAGGCAATGGCAACCCACTCCATTATTCTTGCCTGGAGAATTCCATGGACAGAGGAGGCTGATGGGCTACAGTCCATGGGGTCACAAAGAATTGGACACAACTGAACGACTTTCACAAACTTGTCATACTAATATTAATTATGAAGAACATGAAAGCAAAAAAGATAGGGTGAAGCTCAAATGTTCAATGTAAATTCATTTTATTTTTATGAAGTATGGGAAAGAAAAGTAAATATTAAGCATAGCAACAGGCTTCTGTCTTTATTTATACTTTCTGCTCTTTTCTGTTGGAAAGAGAAACTAGTTAAGCTTCTTCCTGCTTCCTTGATCCACAACAACAAATATTTTTTTTAATATCAACAATTATTTGTTTGAAATATTTTTAAACAGGAAGTCAGATGCTACAAGTTTCTTCAGTTTCACAAAAGAATCGCAACTATTTTTTTCCCATCTCATTTTTCCTGTAGCTTTTCATTGATTTCTACTAGTCACGATTATGATGATGATGCTCTTTAGCTTTCTCAGAGCATTTTTATCTTTTCCTACCAATCCTCCTCCCTTGCACTTTACTCCCCTTATTAGTTTAATGCTACTATTTCTGCCAGTGCAAAGTTCCTTCCCCCTCACTGACTAGACTTCCTCCCTGGGACTTCATTCTCCTCTTAACTGCCAAATCAATACTGGGTCTACAAGATTCCAATTCCCATTTTAAATAAGATGAGAACCAGATGTTTAAAAACTAGTAACTTCCTGAATGTAATATAGCAATTCTTTTCTTCAGGTTTTAACTTGGGCTCTGTGCAGTTGAAATGGAAGTAAGAGGAAGAAAGCAAAAAGAAATAGCTGGAAAGGGTAAAATAAAGAAAAGTGATGCCACAAATGTTTGAATTTTCAGCTTAAGTTTCAATAAACTCGAAAATGAATGTAACATATATTAAGTATTTTGTCATCAAAATACTTAATGGAAATTTCATGAGTGTTTAGCTAATTTAGCAAAGTTTGACTTGCTGCAAATGTGTGTGTGTGCTGGGCGGCAGAGGGGAGGGTTTCCAAAAAAAACATGAGAAGAGTCATAAATAATGCCCAATGTTGCTATAAGGAAGCTATAATTCAAACCTGCAAGTTGAGAAGTATTGTCTAGTTTATAGGTAGTGCTGGACTATAGAGCTCTCAGAGCTTACTTGCCTTTGAGATCTGTACCAAAAAAAAAAAAAAAAATGCCCTTAATAGAGAGAAATTGAGACAGAGTTTAGGTCATGTGCCAAACCACTTTGCTGATCAGTAACAGAGCAGAGGTTAGAACTAAATGCATCTGACCCCCAATCAGTGAAGTTTCCATTCTTTATTTTCTCAGGGAAGCTCAGGTGAATGACTAAAGAGGGGAGTCTTGGGCCACCAAAAAATAGAGTGAGACTTGCATTAGCCTCCCATGGGGTTGGCTGCCAAGCTCTGTGTCTTGTCCTGGCTCCTGTCTCACCCTCTAAACCACGTGGCAATGGAACCAAGGCTTCATGTAGCTATAGTTGACCTTGCCCCCAGTCACAGCCAGTTGGACCAGGAATAGACACCTGAGCCAAGCTAGGCCAATGAACACCTTCCCAAAGACGGTTGGAATGAGCACTGAAAGAGTCTAGCCTCAGCCTAGCTGGCCTATTGAGTGGAGGAAATATAATCTCAGGGGTTATTGGTGGTCACACTTGCTGTATCATGGAGAAGAGCAGTGTAAGCTGGTCTACAGAGAGAAGCCAAAATGAGGCAGATCCAAAGAGAGGAGCAGATGGAGTGCTGATAACGCCTAAGTCTTAGGTTCTAGTTTGGTTCCAGGCTGAGCTGTTCTCCTGTCCTTGGATGATCCTGCAGCTTTGAACTGAATCCCCTTTTTTACTTGAGCTAGTCAGAGTAGGTTTCTGTTACTCTGCACCAGGGAGGCTGAAGAAGTGGGAGGTTACGGTAGTGACAGAAAGACCCACACCCTTCAGTTTTATGTATCACTGGACTTAGTTATGAACTGCCAAATCTCATTAGCAACTGAGTCCTCAACCAAACCAAACCAAACAATTAAGAAAACACCCCCTTTTTTTTTTGTCTTTGGCATATGAAATATTTAAGGATCCTCTCACTTAAATGTAGGAGTCTGTGGATCAGTACCTCCTGTTGAATAAGAACCTCCTGCCATGATGGATATGTTCTATATCTGTGTTGTCCAATAGGGAATCCCTATCTAAACCTTGAGCACTTGAAATGTGTCTGGTGAAACAAAGAAACTGATTTTTTTTTTTTTTTTTTTTTGTGGCTGTGCCATGTGGCTTGCAAGATCTTAGTTCCCCGAACAGGGATTGAACCTGTGCCCTTGGCAGTGAAAACTCAGAGTCCTAACCACTGAACTACTAGGGAATTCCCCCAGTTTTTAAAATATATCTAAATAGCCACCATGTGTGGTTAGTGGCTACCATATTGGACAACACAGCTCTCTAATTATAGAAAATAGGTTTGCTTCTGTAACAAGATACAAATAGTAAAGTCTGTTTGCAATGTCAAGATGAGCATCAAGAGGAAACTGGGAGCAGTGCAGAAACATTAGGACACAACTAGAAGCACCTGGGAGAAGCCAATGGCACCCCACTCCAGTACTCTTGCCTGGAAAATCCCATGGACAGAGGAGCCTGGTAGGCTGCAGTCCATGGGGTCGCTGAGAGTTGGACACGACTCAGTGACTTCACTTTCACTTTTCACTTTCATGCATTGGAGAAGGAAATGACAACCCACTCCAGCATGCTTGCCTGGAGAATCCCAGGTACGGGGGAGCCTGGTGGGCTGCCATCTATGGGGTCACACAGAGTCGGACACGACTGAAGTGACTTAGCAGCAGCAGCAGTAGCAGCAGCATGAAGCACCTGACCCAGTAATTGTAAACTGCCTCACTTACATCCTACTGTAAGCTATAACTTGGGAAAAGGATAATAAAAATTACCTGTAAATATATACAAAAAGAGGGAAAGGAACAAAACAAAGAAGGAGGGAAACACAGACAAAGTCATTTTGAAGGAAAAAGATAGTTCTCTGGTCAGAGTAAAACAACTGATAGCATGAACAAATCTACAAAATAAATGTATCCTTCCGTAAGCTATCCAGGCAGCAAGATTAGCAAGGCTATCTCAGCTGTGGCAATGAATGCACCAGCCTTAAGGTACCCAGAAAGCTAATTATGTATTGAACTTCCTTTATTCTGATTTCTTACCCAGGAAGCAAATTCTGATTATGATTGGACTTCCCAAAGCACTAGGGTACAAATATTCCAGTTCTTTTCTAACTGTAAACAAATATGTGGTAGGCTGGTTGTGTGTACCACCGGCTGTGACTTTGGTTAAAGTGAATCTGTCTGCTCACAGTCCAAATCCAGTCTTGTTTGTTGACAAAATCAAATATCTCAACCTTCAAGGCAAAGAGCCAGGCTCTAATTAGCCCAGATAACATCAGCCAGGTCCTTTCCTGGCAGACAGCCAAATGACCTCCCCACATACTCCTTGACCTGTGACTAGTCTTTCGAAATACTGATTCCTAAAGTAGGATCGGGAGAAACTGTAGAGCTCCTCAGTGGATTCTGGCATGGTCCAGAGGGAGAACCAGAGGATTCAAGAATGGAAGACTATGAGACAGAGGAATAAAATAAATAGGATGGATAATAGGAAAAAACCAGGGCCAATTGCATTCTTGGGCTTCCCAGGTGGTGCCAGTGGTAAAGAACCCATCTGTCAATTCAGGATCACTCCTGGGGTGGGGAAATCTCTTCACTCCAGCATTCTAGCCTGGAGAATCCCATGGACAGAGGACCCAGCTGGGCTACAGTCCCATGGGGTCACAAAGAGTCAGACAAAACTGACTTAGCGCAATTGCCATTCTTGTTTGCAAAGTATTGGAGAGACAGAGTTCAATACAAGTCTTTAAGAAAGTTGCTTGATAAGACCCAGAACTGACTTACTAAAACAGAGTAGCATAATCATTTTTTAAAATAGAACATACTCTTTTTAAATAGAAAACTTTTAATTTTCATTTCCTCTCACCCCAAAAGTACCCATTAAGTCCCTGAAGCAATTTTTCTCAAAGTGTGGTTTATCAAGCACCTGGGCCAGTTATCTGAAGAACTTTTTAAACGAATAGATCCCTGGGCCCCGGAACTACTAGTTAGACTCTCTCAGAGGTTGGGGCACAGAAGTCGCTACTTTGCATAAATGCCCAGGTGCTCCTCTGCCCTGTCAATCTGAGAAGCTCTACATAATATAAACAAAAGCACAGGGAAGAACTCTCCTCCCTGAACTGTGACCAGGGATGCCCACAGAAACAGGATCCCTCAGACCAGCCACTTGGGCAGGCAGGGCAGAGTCTTCCCTGAGAAAACAGCCAGGCTCAACTTTTCAAACTTTGTCAGCTGTTCCACCATAATGAGACCAGTTTTTTTTTTTTTTTTTAATTATTCTTTTACAAAATTTACCAAATTAAGTGAAAAAGAGCACCTGAATTTTATCTTTCCTTCTTTCTTGGATTGTAATCTCCCTAGCAGCAGTCAAGCTGTCTTAACTTTTCCTGAAGTAAAAAAAAAAATCTAGAAATAGGAATATTTCCCAAAATAATATTAAAATTCTTTCAAAAACAGTGTCATAGGAAAAAAAAAGGAAAAGCACAAGGTTGTAAGACTCAACCATATTTGTGAGTTAATTATAGAAGTGAAACTTTTATTTCTTAAATGTTTATACACATGAAGAGAGGGAGTATTATATTCTCAGCATTCAATAATTGAAATATTAAGAGAACAAGAGAAATATAATGGTAAAAATGAGACAAGATAGGTAGCAAAATTAAAAAATGTTATACCCATTGACTCAACAGTTACTCTTCTGGAAATTCATCCTAACTAAGTTAATGGACAAGTGCAAAACATGGACAAGTGTATAATAAGGTTGTGTATCAATGTTGTTTATAATACAGAAAGATTGAACCATTCTAATGTGAAATACATCAATCATGATGCATGCAACTCCTCCACCCTCTTACGACAAAAACCACCCTGCTCTTACTCCCTTACTGTGATCCCAGACTTTTCTTTGAACAAAGGGATGGATGATCACTGGGACTTTGCAGGGGGCGGTCCAGTGGTTTAGACACTGCTCATCCACTGCAGGAGGTGCCAGTTTGACCCCTGATTGGCAAACTAGGAAACTGGGATCCCACATGCCTAGTTTGGCAACCAAAAACAAAAAGATTAAGGATGATTACTGAGTGAATCAGCAGTGGGATCCAAACCACAGGCTGGTCATCAACAGTCTTAGCCTTACCCAAAAAGCCGAGTCAGAGAAGTTGATGATAATTAATTAGGCCAATTAAACTTTCTCTTTGTATGATTTAACATAAAAATATAGACTTAGCCAATTGGAATTGGCATATACATTTTTATTTATAAATTAATTATAAAGTCATATACTAAAACCTCAGAGAGTAAGATAGTTATTTGCAAATATGCCTAATATAAGTATGAAAGTTATTTTCCTAGGAAAAATATTAACAACTCTGTTGTTTTATCCATTAATGTCTCAATCATTTACCAGTTAAACTAGTTCCAATAGGTGGTCAGCATATTCTTTCAGCTGACAGCATGGGAAATAAGTGTTGATAATAAAGTCTTATATTCGTAAAGTTAAATATCTTGAATTTTAAAGCTCACTAGAATTGGTCTCTGTGGGATATGAATATTTTCTCTGTTACTGAAATCAGAGACTGGGCTTCTAATGAATAGGTTTTCTTTACGCAGGTAATACAGATTTTAAAGAAACCACATGGGCTCATTAAAGGGCAATATAAATGTGAAATTACTACCCTAAAGTTCCATTAGCCACTTTGTTGATTTTTAAATAAATCAGTTTGTCAAAAAAAAGCTCTGCGTAATATTTTCCTCATGAGCTTCTGTTGCTTTCTCCTGGATGGACAAGGGCCAGGCATTCAGTATGTTTTACACATTTAAAAATAGACAAAATCAACATTGTATTAGCATAATTGTAAGAAAATGGATAACAACTTGCCAAGAAATGTTACCAAATTACTTAGCTGTAAACAATTATCCACACCACTGAAGGCTCCTAAGGCCTTCCACAAAGTGTACACCGCGAAGTCCACAGTCAGCCCAAAAGGAAGTGAGTCCAGTCTCCAACAGGCCTCTATGACATCATCAGCACCCCCACATCTGCTCAGACATTCAACTGAGAACTTCACCTAAACTGGAAGATCTTCTGGCTTCCCCTCTCCCAAGTTTGGTCCCTTGCTTCCAGAAAGTGATGCCAACTCTGACACTAACACCATTGACGACCCACAATACCAAAATGTCAGAAATACACATCTGCTGTTGTCAGCTGGATACAATTTTTATCCTTCAGGATACAGTCTCTTTGCCACCTCCCCTTTTTCTTAATTTTTTTTAAAAAATTTTTTACCATGCTAGGTCTTTGTTGCTTTGTGTGAGCTTTGCTCTATTTGCAGCGAGCAGGGACTACTCTTCGTCACAGTGCACAGGCTTCTCATTACAGTGGCTTCTCTTGTTGCAAAGCACAGGTTCTAGGCTCACAGGCTTCAGTAGTTGCAGCATGCGGGCTTGGTCGTCACTGCTAGCAAGCTCTAGAGTGGGTCTTAGTAGTTGTGGTGCACAGGCTTAGTTGCTCCAGGCATGTGGGATCTTCCTGGACCAGGGGTGGACCCCGTGTCCCCAGCTTTGATGAGCAGATTCTATCCCTGTACCACCAGGGAAGTCCCTCTCTGCACTTTTATATGTTATATGTGTTAGTCTCTCAGTTGCATCTGACTCTTTGTGACCCCACGGACTGTAGCCCGCCAGGCTTCTCTGTCCATGGGATTCTTCAGGCAAGAATACTAGAATGGATTGCCGTTCCCTTCTCCAGATGCTCTTCCCGACCCAAGGATTGAACCGTGATTTCCTTCATTGCAGGCAGATTCTTTACTGTTTGAGCTACAGGGAAGTCCTCTGCCTTTTAATTCTTATCAAAATACAATTGTGAGGAATGCTATTCATCAAAGATTGCCTTGAGGACTGGAAAGCCATTTACTCTTCTTAGGCATGTTATGTCTTCTCCCCCTCAGATTTTCCCCCCGCCCCTTGGATCAAATCAACCATTCAAAGTCTTCATACTTGAAACAAGGAGAGATCCCCTCCTTAGCAGGATTTTTGTAAGAGCCACCTGTCATCTGCCAGTTGAGAATGGTATTCCCTTTATGAGGACCCATGAGAGAAATTTCTGTTGAGCTTCAACTGTTTTGCTTCTATCGCAAATACTAAAAAGGTTGTTATTAACCAGGTTTCCTTCAGGTACTTTGACGCTCAGAAGCAAATTTGTAGGCTACATCCAGTCACAGTTGTGTGTTCACTCTATACTTGGTTTGATTTTATTTCCCACCTAATTTCTCATTGCTCTCATTTCATCCGTGAGACAAGAAATAAAGGAGGGTGGGAAAGAAGTTGGAGGTAAAACAGAGAGAAACCCGAAGTTCTGCCTAACTTACACCATTTGTCGAATCCTCTCACATACAAATGCAAGGCCAATGTCCACCTTATAATTACTAAAATGACTTTCAAGGTATTTCTACCAAGACAGTCTCAGAGCTAAGAGAGAAAAAAACTTTGTTACTGTTTCCATTCATCTTGTCCATAGAATTTAATCAGATAATTTTGTTAAGGAACAAGTTATTCATTGCATTTACTTCAAGTCACTTAGAGATGGAGGATTATAAGAAGACCTGTTACTGGAACCAGAAAGCCCTCGTGCTCCAAGGTAACCTGGCACCACCCTTGTTCCTTCGTAACTTTGATTTACATATGGCATCCTTTTGGGCTTCCTAGATGGTGCTAGTGGCAAAGAATCCGCCTGCCAATGCAGGAGACACAAGAGAAGCAAGTTCCATCCCTGGGTCAGGAATGGCAACCCACTTCAGTATTCTTGCCTGGAAAATTCCATGGACAAAGGAGCCTATCAGATTACAGTCCACGGGGTCACAGAGTCAGACACAACTGAGCACTCTAGGCATTGTTTACCTTGAGCTCTTTTATGTTCCTACATTTACATTATCAAAAAGAAGACTTTCATGGGCTCAGAATGTCTGTCTAAGCCCAGCTGTAGTAGTCAGACTGCACTGGGAGTGACGGGAAAGCACCTCTTGCCTAAACTGCTGGATGGGGGTCGCAGGCATTGAAACATGACTGCCTAGAAGAGCCTTTGGGCAAGGCAGTTTCTTCAGAGGGAATGAAGACATTCAAGCCCTGACAACATCTAGTATACCATGGAAGAATTAGATGGGAATAGAGCTTTCTCTCCCTTTAACGCCTGCTGAAATTCAGACCACCCTTCAAAGCTAGAGTCAATCCCCGGGTCTTTAGTGAAGCTTTGTCTGTCCATCTCTGCCTTTCCTAATTTCACAGTCATTTACGTTTACCACATTATTGTCTTACAGTGTTATTTTACAATCTCAGATTTTCATCCATATTTTAAGATCTGGCAGGGTGGAAACTGCATCTTACTTACAACTGTCTTACCACAGGGGTTGGTATGGTTCTTTACATCATACTCTCAAGAAGTGTTCGTTCTTGAATGTGCAGAAGTTGATACCGTCAGTCTTTCTGCTAACTCACCAAATAAATTAATAAAAGATCCTGAAACAGAGCAAAAATCCCATTTTTTAAAAATAGTTTCTACCAACTTTTGACATTTTTCTAGTATTTAGGAAGAATCTCAGAATTGTCTTTAAATTGAATAAAAATCAATTAATCACAGAGAGGAAAGGAGGTAGGTTTTCTGCCACTTTCTTAGGCCCTTCATCCACTTCCTTCCACTCCCTTTCAGAGGCCAGGAAAGTCTCCAGTGACTGCAAAGTTTAGATATGCCCTTTGCCTGTATGTATATAAAGATGGCCTTTGGAGCCAATCAATATGGCCACAGCCTATCAGTCCAACTGGGGCACTTCTGACTCTCCACCAGAAGGAATTTCCGGTCTGGTTGACACCCTTGGTGTACAGATTCTTTATCATTAAATCAACACAGACAGACTCCCCAAGGGACTGCCTTTTTCCTGGTAGGGCATTTCCTACCAATTCTTGCTTTGTCAGTTCAATAAGCATAGTATTCTGACTAGATGCTAGAATTCTCTACTGACTGTCCAAGAGGTGGAAATGGCAGAAGTTGAATTAATACCTCTGGAAAAAAGTTGAGATATGGCTCAAGCATAGGTTCAGGTCTGCAGTGGGGATCACTACTTTGGCTAAAAGATATAGCCTAGGCTATGCTGTTTGGTCTCTAGTGTTGGTTCATACTCTCTCATTCTCTCTTTCTCTCTCTGGCACTGAATTTGAATGACTTCAGATAGAATTTACCACGGCTCCACCACTCCCTGTCACTGACCCTGGCACACATTCTCATACTCAGCAATTACAGCCACTCCATTACAAAGATCCTCATCAGTTTTCAGTAAATGATTTTAGTAACCGCTGATGATCATTGCCTGGATCCATTGTTTCCTTAGGGGCTGCACTTATTTACTCCTTCCTCATACATTAGCGGGGATGTTTTTAAAAAAGAAGAGCTCTCAGGACTTCCTTGGTGTTCCAGTAGCCAAGACTCTGTGCTCCCAATGCAGGGGGCCCAGGTTTGACCCCTGGTCAGGGGATTAGAGGATTTCCTGGTGGCTCAGACGGTAAAGCATCTGTCTGCAATGCAAGAGACCCGGGTTCGATCCCTGGGTTGGACAGATCCTCTGAAGAAGGAAATGGCAGCCCACTCCAGTATTCTTGCCTGGAAAATCCCATGGACGGCAGAGCCTGGTAGGCTACTGTCCATGGGGTCGCAAAGAGTCAGACACGACTGAGCGACTTCACTTCACTTCACTTCACTTCAGGGGATTAGATCCCACACATGAAGTGAAAGTTACCCAGTTGTGTCCAACTCTGTGACCCCATGGACTGTAGCCCACCAGGCTCCTCTGTCCATTGGATTCCCCAGGCAAGAATACTGGAGTAGGTAGCCATTCCCTTCTCCAGGGGATCTTCTCAACTCAAGGATCAAACCCATGTCTTGGTGGCCCATACTGCAAGAACTAGATCCCACATACTGCAACTAAAAGAGATCCCACATGCTGCAATAAAGATCTGAGATCCTGCATGCCACAACTAGAACCCAGCACAGCAGCCAAATTTTTTTTTTTAAAAAAAAGGAACTCTCCCTTTCCATCTGTTGCTTGACCTGAAATATAGCTTTTTGTTATTGTTTTCAGAAAAGGCAGGATATTTGATTCTTTCCTTTTATTTACTGGTTTTCAAAAGGATGAGCATCCTCCAAAGATAACCAAGGGGGTTTTAATTTCTTGTGTCCTTATGAACTCATAGATTTCAGCACATTTTAGTATCTCAATCCATTACAGTGTGGTTTTGCTCAAAATGTCCCACTCTGGGGCTGCTAAGAACCCATTGGGGTTGCTTTGGTTCTTAGAGATGAATGACCCACAATCGTGTGAGCACTTACTTTCCCATATGACTAAGAACTGCTTTCCATAACTTACAGAATGATGATAGGATGTATATAATGTGATATTTACAGCCCCAAATTAATGTGTTGCTAGAGTGTAAGAGGACCCTACACTTGACTGTGGAGTCAGCCATCATGCAGATGCTTGGAGTCAGCAACAGCTGGAGGAGATGCTTCTCTTATGTGTGTCGCTGGTGTTGCACCCATGCAGGGTCTTGTTTTTCAGATGCTGTTTCTGAGAGGCTGCTATGACCTTTACTCTACAACACTGAGATTGGAAAGTATCATTTTTTTTTTTACCAGTATCTGCATCTTCCTGAACCTTCATTAAAAGTGAAGTCAATGGAGGACTTCCCTGGTGGTCCAGTGGCTGAGACTCTGCATTCCCAGTTCAGGGGTCCCAGGTTCTGTCCCTGGTGGGGGATCTAGATCTTGCATGCTGCAACTAAGACCCATTGCTGCCAAAATAAATAAATATTTTTTAAAGATACCTCTAAAAAAATAAGTGAAGTAAATGAATAAAGTAAGCATAAAACCACAAGAACAAACAAACAAAATAAAAGAATTTAAGAAATGTGGGCAAAGGGAAATGTGAGACTGATGGGGAAAGGAAGCCCCAGAATGACAAGTGTGTGCCAATCCAGTGTAACACAGCAGCATGACAAATGACAGAAAAATGACACACTTCCTAATGTTTGAATGCACTGAGAGAGCCTTACTGTGTAGTGAGAAAATCTGATAATGAATGAGTGGTTCATAGATAAATAAAAAAGTAAGCAAAGTTTCTTGGAGACACTTACGAATTCTAGAAAAAAAATTATTCAAGAAAGGAAATTATAATACATTACTTGGCTCAGCTGTGAATAAAATTGGCATAGTAATAATGATGTAAATGCTCTATTAATAACCAAAATGATGAAATTGCAATATAACTATTAATATATTTAGAGGAGAAAGGGGAGAGAAAGTGTGTGCATGTGCATGAACTTTCATCTTGTATATGAAAAGTTCTTAGACAGTATAAAACTTAAAAACTTTAGGAATAGTAAGAACACCTTATTTAGAATTATGGAGGTAAGCCTGAGAAGAAACAGCTAAAAAAGCTGAAGGTGGTTGTTCCTAGGAAGTGGGAATCTGGACTGTGGAGGTGGGACAGGGAATTTTAATTTCATTTCTATTCCACATTTTATTTTAAAACATTTAAAAATATTTTTATGGGAGTATAGTTGATTTGCAATGTTGTATTAATTTAAGGTAAACAGCAAAATGAATCAGGCATATATATATACACACACACTGTTTAAACTATTTAAATTTGTATATTTACTAATTACAGTATTCTTCATTAAAAGTGTGTCACATTTTTATGTATCTTTAGTTCAGATAATTCTGCTGCCAGGAGATTAATCTCAGTCATGATTTGGGATTCTTCCCACCCCTAAGGCCCTCCAGGAGTCCCAGATGGTCTAGTGTACTGGTCTCTAGAGCACACAGAGCCCCATGCCTCACCCAAGCCCACAATCTTGTTGGTTCTTGGGCCCTGCTTGGGCACAGGAGTTTTTCTTTGCTGCTGGCAGATCTTACCATCTCCCAACGCTTGTCATCAGAAAGGTCTTGCCACCTCATGGGGCCCTATGTGGAGTGGGATCAATGCCTCTGCTCAGAGGACCTGAAATCATAGGCATTGGGTCTTTCTACACTCTCTTCCTCCCCAGCACTTTCCTTTCCCCTCTTCTTAATGAAGAGGAAACCCAGGATCTGCTCCTCTTTGCTGTAGGGAAGTAGTGAGAGAAGTTATCAGACAAAACTTAGGATATGCCTTAGTCCCTCCTCCATAATCTTATAAAGTTCTACATGACTCTTTGTGACCTCATGGACTGTAGCCCATCAGGCTCCTCTGTCCATGGGACTCTCCAGGCAAAAATACTGGAGTGGGTTGCCATTCCATTTTCCAGGGGATCTTCCCCACCCAGGGATTGAACCCGGGTCTCCTATACTGCAGGTAGGTTCTTTACCGTCTGAGCCACCAGGGAAACTCAGAGCTTCTGGCTAGATCTCATGACCTCCCACTTGGCCCTCCTCACTTGGCCACACCCCCAACCAGCAATTCTGCAGCTACAACTGAGGGAAGCCTACTGTTCAGGTTTTGTTGTTGTTTTTTTCTCCGTTACCCATGTTATTACATTGTTAATATTTTACTTTGGTTGTATTTGTGCAATCTGTGTTTTGTTACAATTTTTATTGTAATTTTGTTTCCTTCCAATTATGATCACCCACTGCCCCTACTCCCCAAAGGAGCCTGGGAGTCCTTTGCCTCATCTAAGGCAGCAATTTCCAAAGGGCCGGTGCACTTTACGGGATACATATGATCATCCAGGGTGAGAAGAAGATACCCAGACTTCTATCCATTTGTTTGTTTTCTACTGTTGTATGTCTCCAATGTTTATAAAATATGTGTGTGTGTGCTTAGTCGTGTCTGACTCTTTGCAACCCCATGAACTGTAGCCCGCTAGACTCTGTCTGTGGAATATCCTCTGTCCATGGGACTCTCCAGGCAAGAATACTGGAGTGGGTTGCCGTTTCTTTCTCCAGGGCATCTTCCTGACCCAGGGATTGAATCCATGTCACCTGAGTCTATTGGCAGGTGGATTCTTTACCACTGAGCCACCTAGGAATTCTGTTTATAAACTATACTTCTAAATTAAAAATTTTCCATTTAGGGATGATGCATTCTCAAATCCTTTTTCACTGATGAAGTGCATGAACTAAGCTATTCAAGAGTTATGTTCCAAGGCAACATTGCCTGATAAAAACATAATGTGAACCACAAATGTGAGCTCCATATGCAACTTTGTTTTCCCCAGCCACAATTTTTAAAAGTGAAAAGAGGTCGAATTAATTTTCATATATTTTCTTTAACCCAATATGTCCAAAATATTCCCATTTCAACATGTAATAAATATTAAAATTATGAACAAAATATTTTACATTCCTTTTCTTTTACTAAGTTTTGGAATCTGGCGTAGACTACAGTGACAGCTCATCTCTTGGATGAGCCACATTGAAAGTGCTCAGCAACTCATGGAGCTCCTGTTAGAAATGGCCTCTTGGGGATACTAGAGGGATGCGTCCTGACTCTAAAACTGCTTCCACCCAATGGCGTACCTCCTAAGTCTAAGACAGGTTGGGGCTCCTTTATGTGAAGTCAATCTGCAGTAGATTAATTAAATACTGTATTGATTTCCTGTTCTCTTGCTGCTGCTGCTGCTAAGTCGCTTCAGTCGTGTCCACCTCTGTGCGACCCCATAGACAGCAGCCCAGCAGGCTCCCCTGTCCCTGGGATTCTCCAGGCAAGAACACTGGAGTGGGTTGCCATTTCCTATTCTCTTGGGTCCTTATAAAAAAATTATATTCTTGAAAGCCCCTATCTATGTACCTGCCTCATAGCCAAGCTCACCCAAGGCAGTATACAGAAGAGAACTACAGTTCATTGAGCATCTACTCTGCTTTTAAATTCTCACATCCATTTCCTTTCATTTTCCAGCACCTCTTTGAGAGAAAGAGAGATTGTTAAACCATAAATAGATGAAGAGGAATTCCCAATGGTTAAGACTCCGTGCTTCCACAGCAGGATATGTGGGTTTGGTCCCTAGTGGGGGAACTACGATCCCTCATGTTGGGTGATGCGGCCAAGGGAAAAAAAGAGGAGAAACAGAGGCTTGGGTTATTTAGAATCGCAGTCTTCTTCATCCAAAGTCCTAAACTTCGGATTCCTCTGAATGACAGTCCATTCTGTCTTCCAAAAGTTACTGGAACTGATTCCACTTAACCACTGTGTAACACTGGTACCTATTGAGACTGCTTTCATGTCACAGGATAGCTGAGGGAAGCCTGCAGTCAGACCCCAGGGCCATCACAATGCCTGCTCCCACTTCCTGAAAGAATGAAAAATGCAGATTATACCCCAGGCCGTGTTCCTGCCCTCTTAGACTCTCCAACTGTGCACTGTCGGATTTTCTAGCAGGGTACTTTCCTGGTTGGGGCTCCTTTATGTGAAGTCAATCTGCAGTAGATTAATTGAATACTGTATTGATTTCCTATTCTCCCGGGTACTTCTAAAAAGGTTATATTCTTGAAACCCCCTCTCTTGAGCTAGTAGAACATTTATTTCCCTTTGCAAACGTGATACATGGAAATTTATCACCATCCTCCCATCCAGAAGTCATCCCACTGTCCCCAACACCTGGCATAAATTCTGACTTTGCCTTTCCCAAAAGACTGTCAGGGCAAGAAATGGGGAAAGGGGTCTTGCTGGTTTTCAGGTCATGTTGATTTAACAACTCATGATTTATTCATTCTGGCTTTCTTGTAGCTTTTCATTTTTGCATCCTGTTAAATAGCTTGCAGGGGTGTTGTTCCTCTTAATTAGCTAATGTTTGTAAAGCACGTTACAGATGAAAGTGCTGTGTCAGTGCTAAATATGAACTCTCAGGTATCCTCGAGCTGTTCTTTGTCTGTACAGAGGTTTTCAGTGTAACACAAATCGTGAGAGGTCTATCTGCCTTCGGAAAAGGGTATTCTCCCCTGAACTACTCTATTAAAATACACATACTTGGCAACGAAGAGTGGCAAGAAACATAGAGTGTTTTGCATCCACACGGTTTTCTGATCCTGAGATAACGGTGCTTTCCCCTCTTAGTCAAAGTGCTATGATGATGGAGAGTGAGAACAGAGCTTCCCTGTGAATTGGGCAGCTTTAGTGGCAGACCCTTCACCTTCCTGATATGTAGCAAGTAATAAGTCATTTTTTTTTTTTTTTGGTTCAGTGAGTGGGCGACTGAAACTATTAACAGCATTTCCAAACTCTCTGAATTGGAAAAAAGATTCATTTAAAATTACAGCATGTTAAATTGTGTTGAGTAATGTTTCAATAATAAAAATGTTTAAATACCAGTTTCATTTACTTTTGTTAACATATTCACTAAGTCTGAGTTTATCAAATTTCTAAATGTGTAAAGAACCGAGTTAAGCAACTTTATTAAGGTATTGTTTCAATGGCTCATCTATGAACACAAACAAAAATGTTTTGTTGTAGCAGATTGAGTGGTTTACCATTCTTGATTGTCTTCTAATCTTCAGCTTTTAAACTAGGTTTCTGTTTTAAAATGAGAAATATTTTAAAATATTTAAATAAATATTTTAAATAAGATATTTAAAATATTTTCTAATCCTCAGCTTTTAAGCTAGGTTTATATTTTTAAATACTTTAAAATAAGAAATATTTTTAAAATAAGAAAATTGTTGAAATGGAGCAGAGAAAAATTTGCAGGTTTCTCTTTTAACAGTGTGGGTTTATGAAAAACATGACTTTGGGGGCATCTTTCACTATTTTTCATAAATAAAAACATAAACATATAGCCTAAAGCACCTTTTATACTTCCTCTCCAATCCACAAAATGGCTGTTACCAGCAAGTGATTCACAGTGATACATGATACACATATGATGACATGTAATTATATGTACTACAATGAATAATCAGTAAGAAATTTAAAAAATGCTAATAAATGTTGTTTTGGCTGATTTGGATTTCTTTCTAAGACTACAGCAAATTATATTTCATCTTTTAATAGCTTTTCAATATAAGAAAATCTCAGGTTTATTTTTATTAATCAAAATTCCTAAAGGCTCCAACAGGATCCTCAGTCAATGTAAATTTACATAATTCATCTTCTTCCACTCAACTTGTTTTTCTATAATTAGTACAGCTGTCACCAGGGAGCCATGGTGGGCAGGTAGCTATGGGTACAGCAGGCAGTCTTCAGTCAAACATTTCCTTTTAAACCATCTATCAGTTTTCGGCCTCATTTTAGATGAGTTGGATTCTAGAAAGAAGAATTTGTCTCTGACCTAACAAACTTCCCCTTTCAAACCTGGACTATCATTCCATAACTTCAACTCCTTCTCAAGGTCCACTGTGCAAAAAGATATAAATGAAATTGTAATGAATTTTTTGGTCAAGCCAATTTATAGGCTGCAAACATATTTCTCTTTGTAGCTTCTGTATTTTTATCAAGACAGATCCTCATTTCAAAATGTAGTTATAGGATTACAGTTAAAAGCACAGCCAGACCATACTATAACTACAATGACAAAGCAAGCTTCAGAATGATATAGTACATATCTAGCTTTACTTCTTTCTTGTATGTAGTCCTTAAATGGCCTTTTAGTTTTTTAATGTAATTTTCCTCAGTAGAGGTATATGTTCAGCCCCTTCTATGATTGCTTCATTTGTAATACTTATTTTGAGAGCTAAGCAGTGGCATTTAAAATCCTCTAAATCTTCACTATAAAAATAATTTCCCTTTAAATAGTGAATAGATGGGGGAAACGCTGATACTAGTAGTATTTAGTGAGTGCTTAGTGTGGGCTAGGTGCTGCGGAGTAAACAAAGAAGTATATATGTGTCACGATACTTAGGACATAAAAAGAAATTAATTAAATATAAACCAAGGGTTTTTAACTTAGATGGGAAGAACATGGCAGATCATCTGCATTTAAAACACCACCACTGCAAAGCTGTTGACATCTGCAAAGTGACAAGTGAAAGCTTCTTACTGACTGTATTTTATGTCTCTACATCTTCTGAATTGCCTGGATCACAGATGATTTCTGGCCAGGGAGCATCTTGTAGGCAGGAGAAAGCCCCTAACACAGATGCTGTCTGGAGTTTGGGGTAGGAGCGGTGCAAAAAGCTGAGTGTCTTCCAGTGTGAAAGGGACAGCTTCAGGAAGGCCAAACCAGCCAGGATGGGGGGTCTAGAGGAGGTGAGGGAAATGAAGAGGAGACCAACGTGCCAAAGCCAGGGTGGAGGCCATAAATGACAGTGGCCTGGGGTGGGCCATCAGGACAAGGTTCAGAGCCCTGGCGCTGTTGTCCACATTAGGAGGAACAGAAAGGGACTTACAGGATGTGCAAGCCTGAAAGCCAGGGATTCCAGTGGACAGCCGAATAAGAGACCAGGAAACTCAATTATTGGATCCCAGGAGCTAGGAAAGATTGTGAGCCTGAGGCCTCCTGGGAGCAGGCCCAGGAGGAGAGCAGTTTAGGAGCTGGAAGTTTAGCTGAGCCAGGGACTGAAGAGGGAAGTGGAGGCAGGACACAGCAGTTGCAGCTGCCAGAAACAAGAGGGGCTGTGCTGTTGACCCCGTGAGCGTCATTTCAGGACTTCCCACTCCTTCCTTCTTAGTCTCAAACCTATGCTGATGCCCCTCCAAGGGTCAATTCAGGGTCTCTCATCTGATGCAATTCAGCCTGAAAGAAACTCTGCCTCAGCACGGTGGAGGCAGCTAGCAGGCCATCTATATCCACCCACCTCATCTTCCTGGACTCACAGTCCCCGACATTCCTCAGCCTCTCCTGCTTTAAGAAAAGCCAGAGGACTGAGCTCTAGCCAAACCCATGCAAGCCTATGTGAGACAAGTCACTTCCAAGCCAAGGGCCTTAGCACTTCTCATGAACATGCCTCTTAGCTTTTTCCTTTCCTGTCACGTATGACCTGGTGCCCTGAATGTCAATGGGAAACAACTTCATCCTCCCAGCTCCAGAGCTAGAGCATCTGACCTGGGCTATTAGGAGAGGAAGAAATGAACTTCCATCACCTTATGGGTCTTTTTGTTAGAGCAGTGTAGCTTGCATGTGTGCATAAGCTTTCACTCAGTTGTGTTGGACTCTATGCGAGCCCACGGACTGTAGCCCACAAGGTTCCTCTGTCCATGGGATTTTCCAGGCAAGAACACTAGAGTGGGTTGCCATTTCCTTCTCCAGGGGATCTTCCCAACCCAGTGATCTAACCCAAGTCTCTTGCATTTCCTGCACTGACAGGCACCTTCTTTACCACTGAGCCACCTGGGAAGCCCCGTAGCTTACCCTGAGTAATACTCAGTGAGGTGAGGGGTTGCCCAAGGTCCCAAAAGAATTGCCATAGAGAGACTGCTCCAGGGCGCCGCCTTTTTGTGTGTTAAGTGTATGGCCGTCCATGCGTACCCTGAGGGACTGTTTCCATGGTAACACTAGGTCCACTAGTTTGCTTGTCTGTTCTTTGTTTGGAACATAGACGATCTTTCCCCATATAGATGGTGTTAGAAATGGCATGAAGATCCTCACCCCAACCCTTGTTGAACCTATAATACCAAAAGCAGTAGCTGAGTACAGTCCACCATCATTTACCACAACTCTTTGCCTGAAAGCAGAGGGTAAAGGGAATAGAAAACTGAAAAGGGGAAATCAGACATGCTTTGTGTCAAGTCAACATTAATAGAAAGGGACTTTGTAAGGTTACTCCAGGTTTTAAAAGGAGACAAATGCGCTTTTAAATCCCAAGGGCCCAAGAACCATGCTAGCAAGGAGAGCACGAATCTTAAATGTAGACCTGGAGATGTTACCATAGGGTATTCATCTTCACCATGCAAGATGTCTGAGTTTTTTAAAAGAAATTTAAAATGACCAAATTAATAACAAATAAACCGAAAACAAAAGTAAGGCAATTTCAGTTCTTTTCTCCCCTCCTCCAACCCATGTGTTTCCCCAACCTTTTTTAGCAGCAGAGATGGGTGTGGGGTAAGAAGAGCAGTTACTCTTGTGGTAAAGAAGGTGGGTGGGAGAGGACGGGGGATTCTAGGTGGGACATTTGTTGCTCTCTTTAGAGGGCTCCCACATGAGGACTCCCACGGCCTGTGGGTGAGACCCTGCAGTTTTGTGAGCTTCTAGGAATAGGATTCTAAAGGAGAAGTGCAAAATCTCTGTTTTCAACCTCATCCCCCCTCCAACCCCCACGAAATCCCATCATAAGGAGCCTGGAGTACAGAGCTAATCAAATACTCTTCTGGGTCTGTGAACACTGATTTTAATGGAAGAGCTTCTGAACTAGATCCTTCACTCCCCTGGCCCAGAGCAAGCACCCAAGATACCTTGGGCGGCTCAGTGTAGAGACAACGGGCATGGCTTCGGGGAATCATGTTGGAAAAAATTTCTCTGGGTCATCATTTCTTTGCCCCTGAGAAGAACTGGAGTTCCTCTGTGGCCAAAGCACAGGGGCGATAAGTCCAGTTTACCTCTAGAAGTTGTCTCAAGGCATCATCCCATCAGAGACTCTTTGGCAAGGGGGTGAAGTGAGTGAGGAAGGATTAAGGTTCAGATTTCCAGAACAATATTTCCCAGTTTTGCTACCTATGTTGAAGTGGCTTTTGAGTACTTCTGGGAACCAAATCTGTCTTCAGGGCATGAAATATGCTGCCACGGAGGATTTTCAGTGGTTACAGTGACAATAGGCTTATTCACCTGGTTAAGGAGACAGGGGAAATATATACGCTGAAATTCTCCCCAAAATTCCTCATGCGAAACAGAAGACTAATAACAAGCTAAAATTAGTCTACCCTTTTCAGTCTCTACAAAGTTTCGGGGATCCCTTTCCCCTTGATTTCCATTTATTGCCTGAGTAACTTAGGACTTTCTCTAAATGCTTCTGTTTACATCAGTGCTGGGGAATCCACAAAACCCCAGAATGACTCACCTTCCCGACTACAGCACCAAGTTCTCTAGCCTAGGTCAGCATTCAGTGCGTGGGCGAAGGCCCTTCCCTGGTTCTGTTTTCCAAACTTTATTAAAGCATAAAAAGGATCTGCGTGGTCTATTAAAATATTCTGGTTCCCTAGTCCCAGCTCTGCTGGAGCAGTGAAAGTTTCCCTGCCAACCTCTACTCACAGTTAAACCACAAGCCAGTGGGAGTATAGGGCTTTTTCCAAAGTACAGGGCTAACGTTTGCTCACTCACTCATTTATTTATTCATTTAATAAATGTTTCTGGAAGGTCTTTGTGCCAAGCATTGTTCTAGGTGCTGGGACTGCAATAGTAAATGAAATGGACATGGCCCGTGTCCTCATGGAACATACAGATGGGTGGAGTTGACAGATGATGGTAAAATAAATCGGCAATACACCATTATACATTCTGAGAGAGATGCTGGGAAGAAAACAAAATGTAGTGATAGAGGACAGTGCGTGTGAGCATGCTAAGTCGCTTCAGTCATGTCTGACTCTTTGTGACCATATGGACTGTGGCCCCCCAGACTCCTCTGTTCATGGGATTTTCCAGGCAAGAATACTGGAGTGGGTTGCATCCTTTTCCAGGGGATCTTCTCGACCCAAGGATCAAATTCATGTCTTATGTCTCCTGCATTGATAGACAGGTTCTTTACCACTAACGCCACCTGGAAAGCCCAGAGGACAGTGGAGAGGGCTAGATAAGGGGCCCCTAGGTTGTCCTCCCTGGGGAGAAGACACACATGCCTGAAGGATATAAGGTGCCTACCTGAGCAAGGGGAAGAGGAGAGGAGATATTGGGACAGCATGTGTTAGACCCTTAGGTAGAAACAAGTGTGGTAGGAAAAAGATTGATTAGAGCGACTTCCCTGGTGGTCCAGTGTCTAAGATTCTGCACTCCCAATGCAGGGGACCCAGGTTCAATCCCTGGTCAGGGAGCTAGATCCCACAGGCTGCAACTCAGAGTTCACATGCCACAACCAAAAATCCTTCATGCCACAATGTAGATAGAAAATCCTGTGTGCCGCAACTAAGACCTGGAGCAGCCAAATAAATAAATACGTTTTAAAAAGGAAAAGACTGAGTCGCAAAGAGTCCGACATGACTGAGACGACTTAGCATGCTCACACGACTGTCCCCTATCACTGCATTTTGTTTTCTTTGCAAAGAAAGAAAGGCTGAAAGAAAGGATGGGATTTTGGTGTTTGATTGGATATTTGATTCCGGGTCCATTGAGATGCTGGTTGCAGCTCAATGCATCTCAGCTGGTTGAGCCAGGAACCACATCTTCCTCAGAGGAAATGGAATGAGCAGGAGGATGTTGTATGACATAAGGGCAGAACCACATAGCACAGGCCCTGAAGGAGAGGGACTTTTACATAAAGGCGGAGGAGTAATAGTGTGCAGTAGTGTTCAGGGAGGAGGAGAATGCTCAATATGCGAGCCATCAGAATGAGCAGCCTCCACTTGAGAGAGAGGCAGGAAAGGGGAAAGGGAAGGAGAGTGCAACGAATGGGCTGAGGAGCTCAATGTCGGTTTATCCAGAAAGGAGGTTCCCAGTGGGCCCCGAGAACTGTTAGGAAGGAAAGGAAGAAAGAAGGTTGAATTTGGGAAGGGCGAGAACAGAGAATGTAGATGAAGGGACAGGGCAGGCTACCTTGCTGGAGTCACATATTGGAGTGTCGCCACAAATAATAAGCATACAGGTATAACTAACTCCCAGATGTCTAAAGGAACAAACCTCCACAGTCGCCTAGTGGATTGGAGGTGTGTATGTTTTCGGGGGCACTCTGGCTTCCCAGAGCAACCCGAACGTCTTCTTTTTTTAAAAATGTACTTATTTCTAATTGAATGATAATTGCTTTACAATATTATGCTGGTTTTTGTCATACATCAACATGAATCAGCCAAAGGCACACACATGTCCCCTCCCTCTTGAAGCTTCCTCCCACCTCCCACCCCATGCCAGCCCCCTA
The DNA here is from genome assembly GCF_016772045.2 of Ovis aries. Lineage (NCBI taxonomy): Eukaryota > Metazoa > Chordata > Mammalia > Artiodactyla > Bovidae > Ovis > Ovis aries. The sequence goes on from NC_056054.1 coordinate 217,767,790, forward strand.
AGTTGTCACAGCATCCCAGTTTGAGTTCCCTCAGTCATACAGCAAATTCCCACTGGCTATCCATGTTACGTATGACAGTGTATATGGTTCCATACTGCTCTCTCCATTTGTCCCACACTCTTCTCCCCAACCTGTGTCCACAAGTCTTTTCTCTAATCTGCCTCTCCATTGCTTCTGTGCAAATAGGTTCATCAGTACCATCTTTCTAGATTCCATATATGTGCATTAATATACAATATTAGTGTTTTTCTTTCTGAATTACTTCACTCTATATAATAGGCTCTAGGTTCATCCACCTTATTAGAGCTGACTCAAATGTATTCCTTTTTATGGCTGAGTAGTTAATTCCGTTGTGTATATGTACCACAGCTTCTTTATCCATTCATCTGTCAATGGACATCTAGGTTGCTCCCATGCTCTGTCTATTGCAAATAGTGCTGCAGTGAGCATTTGGATACACGTGTCTTTTTCAGTTTTGGTTTCCTCAGGGTGTATATGCCTAGGAGTGGGAATGCTGGGTCATATGGTGGTTTTTTAAAGGAATCTCCATACTATCTTCCATAGTGGCTGTACCAATTTACATTCCTGCCAGCATAGTACAAGAAGGTTCCCTTTTCTCCACACCCTCTCCAGGATTTACTGTTTGTAGACTTTTTGCTGATGACCATTCTGACTGGTGTGAGGTGGTATCTCATTGTAGTTTTGATTTGCATTTCTTTAATAATGAGCCATGCTGAGCATCTTTTCATGTGCTTATTAGCCATTTGCATGTCTTCTTTGGAGAAACGTCTGTTTAGGTCTCCTACCCACATTTTGATTGTTGTTCAGTTGCTCACTTGTGTCCAACTCTTTTGCAACCCCTGCCAAGCTACTCTTTCCATGGGATTCCCCAGGCAAGAATACTGGAGTGGTTTGCCATTTCCTTCTCTAATCCTGAACTTCTAGATCAGAGGAAGTCGTGGTTGGGTGAGGCCAGCCACAGGATTATTTCACTGGTCAGGTGTTGAGGTCCTTTAACGGATTGGAACCTGGTGGTCCGGAGTCGACCGATAAGAAAGTAAAGGAGAGAGAAAGAGGCTGATATTCCTTGGTTTACGCAGAAAGCCAATAAAGCCCCTGCACAGGGCTTGCCCTGTTCACGAAGGCCTCAGGCACCTTCTCGACGGGGTGAATGCGCAGAGCGCCTTCTCGAGAGGGTCTTAGAAGCCAGGACAGGAAAGTGAACTCAGAGAGCCTCTGCACTCCAGGGGATCAGCCTGAAAAAGAGAGAGGGGGAGAGAGAGACAGAGAGAAAGAAAAAGAAAGACACAAGGACCAGAGATCTGATGGAGCAAAGGTGTTTTAATCAACATGGTGTGGGCATATATACTGTCTTGCTGCTGCTGCTACTGCTGCTAAGTCACTTCAGTCATGTCCGACTCTGTGCGACCCCATAGACAGCCGCCCAGCAGGCTCCCCTGTCCCTGGGATTCTCCAGGCAAGAACACTGAAGTGGGTTGCCATTTCCTTCTCCAATGCATGAAAGTGAAAGGTGAAAGTGAAGTCACTCAGTTGTGTCCGACCCTCAGCGACACCATGGACTGCAGCCTTCCAGGCTCCTCTGTCCATAGGATTTTCCAGGCAAGAGTACTGGAGTGGGGTGCCATTGCCTTCTCCGATATACTGTCTTACAAGGTAGTTATTCTCAGCAAAGATGAAGATTAAAATTCCAGACTTACAAAACATAGGCGATCCATATTAAAGAGAGAGAGTTGTAAACAACCACTTTTACCGTATGGTTCACAAGAAGGAAGAGGGTACTTATCGTTGTATACAAAAACTAATGAAGGAAATGCCTGGATTCCTCAGCCGCCCGGAGAGGCTTGCCTCTCCCTTAATTCCTGAATATTCAGGAATTAATAAGGAACAGAAGATTCCTGACAGATCCAGAACAGCACACAGGAAGCCTCCTATTAAATGCTTCCTGACAGTCATGTTCACACCAAATCTTGGGCAGAAGCAACAGTTTCTGACGGACTATCACACAGTTCTGAATGCTTGAAAGAAAAGAGTCCTGCTCAAGAAAGGGTAAAACAGGTAGCTAGTGGGAAGCTTGGAAGAAAAGTTATGACTAACCTAGATAGCATATTCAAAAGCAGAGACATTACTTTGCCAACAAAGGTCCGTCTAGTCAAGGCTATGGTTTTTCCTGTGGTCATGTATGGATGTGAGAGTTGGACTGTGAAGGAAGCTGAGCGCCAAAGAATTGATGCTTTTGAACTGTGGTGTTGGAGAAGACTCTTGAGAGTCCCTTGGACTGCAAGGAGATCCAACCAGTCCATTCTGAGGGAGATCAGCCCTGGGATTTCTTTGGAAGGACTGATGCTGAAGCTGAAACTCCAGTACTTTGGCCACCTCATGTGAAGAGTTGACTCACTGGAAAAGACTCTGATGCCGGGAGGGATTGGGGGCAGAAGGAGAAGGGGACGACAGAGGATGAGATGGCTGGATGGCATCACCGACTCGATGGACGAGAGTCTGAGTGAACTCCGGGAGTTGGTGATGGACAGGGAGGCCTGGAGTGCTGCGATTAAGGGGTCACAAAGAGTCGGACCCGACTGAGCGACTGAACTGAACTGAGTGGGAAGCTACAGTATAGTGCAGGGAGCTCAGCTCATTGTTCTGTGGTGACCTAGATGGATGGGATGGGGCAGTGGGGAGGGAGGGAGGGAGGGAGATACAAGAGGGAAAGGATATATGTATACATACAGTTGATTCACTTTGTTATGTAGCAGAAACTAACACAATATTGTAAAGCAACTACATTGTTGTGTTAGTCACTCAGTTGTGTCTGACTGTTTGTGACCCTATAGGCTGCAGGCCGCCTGGATCCTCTGTCCATGGAATTCTTCAGGCAAGAATATTGGAGTGGGTTGCCATTTCCTTCTCCAAAAGCAACTATACCTCAATTTTTTAAAAAATGTATTTCATATATTTATGAAGTGGGAGGCGCAGAGCATGGAAAGACAGAGCACAGTATCTCAGGAAAAGGCTGGCAGGGTTGAGCCAACGTGGATGGTTGCAGAGAAGAGGCCAAGACCAGACTTACAGAGATGACCATCAAGGAGTTAGCTAGACAGAGTTTGAAGAATAGTGCATTGATTAGTTGTAATTTCTCAGGAGACAGAATTTGGAGCAAATGTTACATAACTGTCTTGAGAGGCCATAGGCATTGGAATCATATGGACCTTGAGCAAGTTACTTAAGCTCCCTAAAACTTCATTTCCCCCCCTGTCAGTTGGTGAACATAGGACATAATATAGGCTAGCGGGTCTCTGAATTGAACTTGAGACCACCTGAGGTGTTGGCCTCAGTTCCCACCTACACAGGCTTCAGTTCAGTAATTCTGGGATAAGAAACAGTCACTGGATTGTTAGGAATAAATGAGACGTGCGTGAAATGTTTAGCACATGCCTGGCCCATGTCAGCTATTAAAATCCATAAATAGTATTTCTATTTGGGTGGACCCAACAGCAAGGAGCAACTTTCTTTGGAAAACTTAACTTCCTTTGGCATCACTGAAAATTAAACAGAAGTAAAAATCACCAGTCCTCATGATAAGTACAAGCTTTCCTTTTATATTTTGAAACACATAAAGGAATTCTTTTTTTTCCCCCTCTTTATTTCTATCACTACAGAAATTTGTAAAAATATATTTACCTATTCCCCATTTTTTGGTAAAATATATGCCTTTAAACCTTTATCGATGTATAGTTGTGGTACAATATAAGCTATAGAGGTAAAGTCTAGTGATTCACAATTTTAAAGGTTATAGTCCACTTATAGTTAATATAAAATATTGGCTATATTCCTGTTGCACACTATATCCTTATAGCTTAATTTGTACCTAACAGTTTGTACCTCTGAGTCTCCTACCCTATCATAACCTTCCCCTTTCCCTCTCCCACTGGTAGTCACTAGCTTCTTCTAGATACACCGCATGATATCACTTACAGTCTAAGAAGGACAACAAACTACTGAATATAACAAAAAGAGAGAGAGAAAAAAAAAGCAGACTCACAAAAAGGAATTCTTATACTTTGAAGAATACTCTGTAAGTGGGCAGACTTCATACTTCCTAGTTGCTCTTACTATCAAGTTACAATGTGCAGATTATAAAGTGGTGTCAACATCACAACAAATCTAAAAAAAGTTGTTGATGAAAAACCTGTGAAGGAGGTGTGAGGTTCTTTAGCGCAACTCACAGCAACACTGTAGAGTTATTTTCAGCAGTGAAGTAAATAACTGCCTGGGACTGAAGCATTCTCCAAAATTAATTTTCAATGGAATTAGCAGGAAAATGTCTTTCCTTGGCAAACTGATTCTTTCAACTATTTACTTCCAATACAAAAGTGTTTAGTATTTGTGAAATAACAACATAGTTTAAAAAGTTTCTTGAAATCATGTCTTTCATGGGTAATCTGGGTGTTAACAAACATTCATGGGTTAAATCTGGGATGACACGCAATTGTTGATAGAAATTTCCACAACTAAAGACTAGAGAATTTCTTTCATTTTGTTTTAATTGAATCTGTATTTAAATGACTAAAAATCAGCTCTGGTTTTATTTTCAGCTAAAGGTATCATGCACAGATAGAAAATTGCCTAGACAGCACAAAATATGACATGACTGGCCTCTTGCTGGTTATATCCCCAGTCCCCAGCACATAGTGGGTCCTAATTTGTGCTGATTAAATATGGAGGATCGGAATGCATGTAAGAATTAAAGATTTTAAAATTAAAAAATAAAAAATAAAAAATAAATAAATAAATATGGAGGATCTAACACCCTAAAGAGTTTCTAAAGCAGCTTGCCAGACTCCCAGATAACTATGTGAGATTTCCTTCAAAAGAACAATTCAAATGTTGACTTTGAATAGTTCTGTAAAATCCACACACACGTTGAGCACCTGGAACCTCTTGGTAACTTGGCTTGTGACCACACTGCCTCCTTCAGAGGGTGAAAGTGCTGGTAATTCTGACCTTCCTTACAGCAAGAGACTGGCCTCTGGTGGTGGTGAAGCAGATGGAATCAGCAGCCTGCAACAGAACGCTGCTGAGACCTCCCCTTTCCACGTCAGACCTCACTACTTGGGAGATTATGTTAATTTTTATTTTAATCATAGGAAATATCCCCTACCTAAAAGGGTAGCATACATATCAACATTTTTTTTCTTTTTAAACCTAAGCCAATTTTTCTGGAATGAATGAATTCATTTATTCCTGACAATAAAACTTTTCCATTACAATATTGTAATTACTCTCTAATCAAAAATTAAAATGAAAAAAAAATTCTCCAAATCCTGTAGAATCGGCATAGTGCTAGACACATTACATAGCCTTCAATAAAGATATGAAGCAAAATTTTAAACCTAAAGACGGTAAGAATAATGTAGTAAAATATCCTCTTTAACACAGATTCAGATTTCTTCTTTAAAATAGTTTCAAATTGAGCTAACTTTCAATGATTCACAAATGCAAACATCTTCTTAAATTTAAATATCTGATTTTTAAGTAAAAATCAAGAGCCAAGAAAGTATTTTTTCTGTAAAAAATATAAAATGAGTTAGAATTGTTTCTGTACTTAACTGTCTTTATGTGACTTTTCCTCCTAAATATATCATAAATAACATTAAAAGTCATCAAGTAAAACTACCCATGTTGCAGATAGTTTACATGATGGAAGGTTTAAACCTGGTTACATGGCACTACTTCTAGAAACCCAGCAACACTTCACTTTTGCAGGAAAATCAAAGCATCGAATTTTTTAAGGATTTTGCTAGAGCCTTTCAATGGGCTCTTTCCCCCCTCCCCAACAGGGTTCTTTCTTACACAATTAGAATTTGCTTCAGACTTGCTAAACTGTCAATGGAAACGAGCTAAATCTCTCTCAAGTCTAGTGAATACCTCCAGCATGGGGTTTAACTTTTAGATAGCCCGTAAAAGATCATATGAAACAGCTGCTTTATTCTTAGAAAAACTAATTCCATTTTCTTCAGTAAAACTAGTAATTGGAGTACAAATATATGTTAATGCCAGTAAGGCACAGATTGCTATGTAAAGGTGAACTGCATTGCCACATTTCAAGCAAAAAATCATCTCAAATTCTGAGCTGGATTCATCTTAATTATAAATTTCAGAGATGAACTGTTAAAAAATCTAATCTAAGCAGAAGCATCTGACAATTTTCTCTCCCATTTTCATGTAACTTTCAACTCATATTTCTGAGCACAAAAGCCAAAAATCATCTTATATATGAATACTCTTTCTCTCTATATATTTATGTATATATTGTGTGTGCATATATATACATACTAGACATAAATATCTAAGTTATGTATATTTGAATTCATAAAGCTTTTTGGAATCTACCAAAACCTAAATATCAAGTAAAATTCATACAAGTTTTACTGGTAAAGCTGGTAACCTATCATGGCTACATATTTCATGGCATTTATTTGGCTTTTATCACTGTACTATTTTTGTGATGACAACCGTCTTTCTCAGTATGTCTGGTCTCTATCTCAAATGTCAAGGGCAGAAATTCTGTTTATAAGCCTTATTTAGCACCATGCATGGGGAATGGCAACCCACTCCAGTAATGTCTGGAGAATTCCTTGGACAGAGGAGCCTAGTGGGTTACAGTCCAAGGGGTCACAAAGAGACATGACTGAACAACAAACACTTTTTTTACATAGCAAATTCCAGAACATTCTGGAACAATGAACTTTGGATATAAACTACTCAGACTATATGCGTCTTAACTGATTTCTTAAGCCCTAGAGGAGAAGAAGGTAAATCTTATGAAGGGAGACCACCAGTTATACCAATGACTCCCCATTGGGTGCTGTCCAGAAATCAACCTGTTGAAGACTGGAGACTGACTTTTGATTTTACCTTTCATGGAGAAACCAGTTGCCCTATTGATTATTTGCTCAAATGCAAAATTTCCCAAAAGCTTCAAACTCCTCTTCGGACTCCATTTTGGTATTTTACTAACACAAAGAAAACAAATTTATGGTTTGGTACAGGGGATATTTGGGGTTTCCCGGGTGGCTCAGACCATAAAGAATCTGCCTGCAGTGCCAGAGAGCAGGGCTCAATTCCTTGGTCGGGAAGATCTCCTGGAAGAAGGCATGGCAACCTGCTCCAGTATTCTTGCATGGAGAATCCCATGGACAGAGGAGCCTGGTGGGCTAGTTAGTCCATGGGGTCACAGAGTCAGACATGACTGAGCAACTGAACACGCATGCACGCATTGGGGATATTACTATAAAATAACAGAAAAGACACAGGAGATCAGGCTTTGGTGGTTTTAATATACCAGCTCTAGCTATCTCACAAGTCAATAAAAAAGAAAAGCCCTTCGAATTTCATTCTCCTTGTAAAAGAAAAGAAAGGTTAAGTAATGTTGAAGAGGTTTGGAAGTGTGAGACACCAGGCTCATGCTTGTTTATATAAGAACACTAGCTACAACTGAGAAAGGAGAAATTCTGGAACTCTAGAATAGATCACTGGAGAACATACTGTTCTGTTTAAATTTAGTTTTAAATTCAGTTTTAAAACTAGTTAAAATGCTCTCTCTTCATCTGATTGTTTACTAATTTGTTTTCCAACATAAGAGATGCATAGACGGGTGAGTTTAAAAATACACTGAACAATATTTTATGAGTAAATGTCTACAATATGGCATGAGAACTCCCAAATTGCTGCTCTAAGTACAGCAAAATTCCAAACTCTAAAATTTTCATTTTTCTTCCTGAACCAATTTTGAATACACCTTGTTCTTACATAAAGCTCTGATACACTCCATAGAAAACATGCTCCAATCCCGATGAGTATTAAACATTTTATTTAAAGATTTTAAAGTAAAATTTTAAAAAAGGTACACAAATACAGATTACATTATACCAAGGCAGTATTCTACGTGACAAAAATCAAAACAAAAAAATTTATTGTAAGTAAATGTACAGGTACTAAACAAGCATAATACCTGAAATCCTTTTCAGGCTACATACACAGAAAATGATTCGACCACATACATGCTTATGTAAAACAAATTTTTTCTTAGAACACCAAAATTCCAACCATTCTGTCAACTGTCTTAGTCCCCTGGTGAGTATTTGAGACAACTTCTATGTAATATAAAAAGAACTGTCATGGCACATAAGGACTACAAAAAAAACAAAATACAGTTAAAAACACATTTGTAATGCAATTCTGTATAAAATATACACAGTAAATCTTAGTTTAAAAAAAATTAAAAAAAAAAAAAGGCCACCCTGAATAACAGTTAAAACCTCATCACAGAAAAACGTCTCATCATTTGTAACATTGATAGAAAACTGATAAATTTTTTTAGGAGATATCTAACTTGAAGTCAAATATTCAAAATTTATTTGAAATTACAGATAAGATAGTAACTATCTTACCCTTCTCAAAATGTTTTATCATGAATACTCTTTCTAATATAACTAAGGACAAAATAAAAGTAACTAAAAAAAAAAAACTGCTTCTCAAACTGAGGTCCCGAGACCCAACAAAATTCTAAGGTGATTCCAACAATGTGCTTTTTATAACAAACTTACTAGGTGATTATTTCACATTCTAAAATTTGAGAACAAATGTCCTAAGGGAAATAGTACCATTTAAAAGCAAGATCACAAAGTATTTTCTGATATGTCAAAAATTTTTATGAATTTATGATTTGAAGTAAATACTGTTTTTTGTCCTAAAACAAGTTTCAGGTCTTAAGAGAAACATATATACTTCTTAAATAAACATGTGAACCATATAAACATTTCCTTTGAGGTTTCACTGCTTTCAGACTTATTTAAAGAAAAGAGAGTAGTACATGGACAGAAACTTTGGAAAAATTACATTTCAAATGAAATGTAGCAACCCCGTCAAAAAAGAGACAATTTATTAAATGCCTACATATACTAAGTCATTTTAAATTTAAGACTAGGTATCTTTCCTAAAAGTTACATTTTACTAAGATTGGACATTTATAAGTCATTTAAATGATCATGCTTATTTCTTAAGTCCCTTTTCATAAAAAAATATTTAAAAATAAACAACAGGATACTATCATTGGCATCACTTTAAATAATAATTGTTAAGCACTAATATTAAAAATAATCTGAAGAACTCTGCCCCTGATATGTGTTCTACTCTGATTACATGTATTAGCTACTTAACTAAAACTCACTCAAGCAGTTGGAACTGTGATGAGTGTGAGTGTGTGTGCATATCCTGAACATTTATTCATGTTTATTCTTTCTTCCTGAATTTCACTGAAGGCTCCAAAACAGGATATGAAAGTATGGTCTGGGGAAAAAACAAGCGTGGTTAAGACACTATTTGGCATATAAATTATTTTCCTGTATATTGAATTACAAGGAAAAATTAGTATACATTCTGTGTCCATTGGATATTGGAGTGCTCTTACAAGTTTTTGGTAACAAGCTAGTGCTTCCTTATTTAGATCAAATCACAAAAAGAGACTGTGGGATTTACTTGCCAATAAAAAATAAATATTACCATTGCACTTTTGTGTGTCTAAGTTTTTATCTATATATATATATATATATATATATATATATACTGAGAAGTGTTCCAATGAACAGAAGTCTGGGTTCTCTGAACTACATTAACATTCCAGTTACAGTTCCCACTGCAGGGACCAACTCTGAAGCTAACCCCTCACTATAAAAGAAATCACTTGAATCAGTTTTTCAAAGCCAGCCAGCCAATAATTTGGAATCTGGTTCTTAATAAAATGTGTCCATTCTCTTCCTCAGAAGAATCTGTATTCCTCAATTCTAAGCAAGCAACATCTTGTATTATTAATAATTGTTGCCTTAAAAATCCATAAGTTAATCTTCTAAGGCAATGACAGAATTTACAGCTGAATTTTTAAACATGAAGAACTCAGAAAGTAACAGGTAATATAACAAGCTGTATTCTGATTTACTCTTTTATTCCAAAATTAAATACTTAAATGACCTCATGAGGAGGTTTATGATATAACCCCACCATGTCCCTTAATGCAACAGACACTCTTTTTAGTGAGTATTTCCTTTGAACAAAAGAGACAACTTTATTATTCATCAGTAGGTTGCTGGATGACCAGTGTAACTAAATTTTGACACGACTGTCTGGAAAGTAGTTTCATTTTTTTCGTAGTTACACTGAGATGTAACCATTGACTCTTACAGCCAACAACAGAAGGTACTGAGTGTTTTTTCTGTAGGTGAAAAATATAAAATGGTTCATTGCATCCAGACTGGTAACAAGTTTATCCATGCATTAAATGGCAACACAAGCAAAATGCACAGTTGAGCAGGGAGGATCAGACGCATTCTTCTGCAGACATCAAGAGAGGATTAATGTACTCAAAACCTTCAAATTCAGACTGATCGATCTTCCTCACAATGTCACTGTTGAAAGAAAAATAATGTTCACCATCAAGATTTCTTTGATTTTTTTTACTTAAATGGTAAAATAAGATTAAAAATTAAAAATAAGGCTAATTTATAAGTTATGGGGGGAAAATCTACAAGTTTTTAGATTAACCCCCAAACATTTTCTAGAAGAATCAGCAGTACTGAAAATCAGAAAAGCCTTATAATCCCACGAGCAAGTTTGGAACCAAAAGGTAGTCCAAAACTGAAGACTGGGAATAAAAAAGGCACAAATGGTCACAATCTTAGGTAATCTTAATTTCTGACCTAAACAACATTCATAATTATAGGTGAACACCCAGGTCTGAATCAGCATGCAATTTAGTGGACTGTATAGGCCATAGGGTCACAAAGAGTCAGACACGATTGAGCAACTTTCACTTCAACAACCAGATGGAAGATGGTGAAGAGAAAGCCCAGAAGTTAACCAAAACGAAAAAACTGGAGGAAGTACTCTGAAAGATTCAGAGGGCCACCACAGGGAGGCAGTGGGTCACAGGGAGCAGAGAGGCTGGCATTCTGCTACACTGGGCTTCTAGTTAAGTATACAAGAGTATTACCATCAAATATTTCAGTACTTAAATGTACCTATCATACTGCAGAGAACAAAGTTACAAAGGATATGGCCCCTTCCTTCAAGAGGGAAGGTACTTCATACAACAAAACAGTACCTGCTAAGTCTCCTACACAACAGACTAAGCCCTGCTCTAACCACAGTTCTAAAGAAAAACGTGACTTCTACTTGGCAAAATCAAGAAAGGCAAAAAAAAAAAAAAAAAAAGGCAGCATCATTCCACAAACACTAACTGAATGGAATTATGAAAGACTACAGTAAGTCTGGGGAAATATCAGTGATTTATTAGAGTTGGAGTGCAGGAATAGAAGGGTGTTGAGTGGCAGAGGATGCTGGAACGAAGGTAATGGCTAGCTCAAAGAAGCCAGTGATGTTAACACTAAAGAGGTCCATCTTGATCTATCAAAGGTCTGATTACATCTGAGAGAGCTCTGAAAGGTGGGGAAGATTTCAGCAGGTGAAAAGGAAGGAGGAATAGAGAGGAAATGTTAACAGCATGCCATCAGGGAGTGGTGGGTAACTGAGCCTGATGAAAACACGGCGCTTATGCTATAGTGAGAGATATGGCTAGAAAGTCACGCTCGAGCAGATGATGGGAGACGAATTACTCACCAAGGGGACAGATTTTACCTGCTAGGCAAGGCAGGAGTTTACTGAAGGGTTCTGATTAAAGGAGTTGGTACTTTGTATGTACTGAAAGGGTTGCAAAGTAAAGAAAGAGCCAATTAGAAATGACATAAGTGAGGAAGTAAAGGAAAAAGAGACAAGAACTTGGCAGCAGAAGGTATTATACAGCTTGGTAAGGAAAAGTTGGCCCCAACAACCACTGACTCAGATAACTGAATCTGAATAAAGGAATACATGGTGGTACGATGAGCAGAAAAGGATAAATAAAAACAAGGACCTGATTGTGAACAATTTACACTTCAGGTGTTTGAGGTGCTTATCTGACAAACTAGGAGAGAATCTGAACTATTAAGGGGAAATGAAGCTCAGGGGAGATAACAGGGTGGTGGCTCAGAGCTTTAGAGACTATTGTTCATTTATTCTTTACAGCAACCTTGGAAAGTAGGCAATATGAGCAGACACAGGCTCAGAGAAGTTATGTAACTCAGACCCAGGGTACCCTGTCGGTAAGAGGCGGTGAGGGGATTCAAATTTCCATCTTTTGATTAAATCCAGTGCTCCTTCTAATACACACTGCTGTGAGAAATAATGACAAAAGGCACTATGCTAAGTACTACACATTCAAAAATAATCAAGGCTTACTGTCTGCTAGTGTCTTTAGTCAACAATTATTTGCCAATTTAGCTGGGAGGCATTTAATAGCTGGTTTCCATGCTATGCTATGGGGCTGGCTGAAATCTCCAAGGTATAAACTGCATGTAGCAAAAAGAAGGCATCATGAATAGATGCATGGAGCATCCTAGTCTCAAGGGGACAGGGTAAATAAGACGACAAGTGGTTAAAGAGATAATGCAGAACCAGGATGGACAGCGCCAACTAAAGCAGGCCATCAGTGTCAGACGCTTTACAGACATGGGAGGAGACGGGGCAGATCAAAAAATGCTTTAAAATCTAGAAATTAAGAAGCCAACTCAACCTTTAAAAGCTTAAGGAGCAGGTTCAATTGTAAGAGGTTAAAGTGCTGGCAGCAAGAAAGTGTAAGACAGTCAATGTTGACTACTTTGAAGGAATTTAATAGAGACAGTGCTGATTTATTTTTCTTTTACCATAAGCATCTATTAACTATTTCTGAAAAAGCTTGTAGATGAAAAGAAGGTGAGAGAAAAATGTGGTGGCTCAAAGAAGTGGGGAAAATTACCGCATTTGAGCATATTTATAAGCAGAGAGAAGAAACTGGAAGAGAGAAATTAAGGGAGGTGAAGTAATGGGGATAACTGGCACAATGAATCCTGGAGGAAATGAAGGAAACAGATTGAGCAAAGTGGGAGGCTACCCCATGCCTAAGAGGGACAGCCTTCCAAGAAGCAGGAAGCAGCAAAAGTTTGGACGAGTTAGAGAGCAATTCTGAGATGCAAGGCAGTCTGGTGATGGCTGGAAAGGGAGCAAGCTCACAGCAGGGAGGTCTCAACCCTGGCAGTCCACTCAAGGCAAGGTTAATCCACTTAGAGTGATGGAGGCAGGGGGGGAGGACGGAAGGCTTCTAAAATGTAGAGAGTTTGGAACAGCTGCGGTGAGGAATGTGATAAGAACTAACCAGATGTTAAAGTAAAATGACTGCCAAGTGGAAAGGGCTTCCATGACATGACAGAATGAATCGGTTAACAACAGCTGAAGGATCAAATATCCCCAAGTTATTCTAAGCCGTATCTTTAAGAGATATAAACACAACAAGTATGTCAGATCACTGCTGCCTGGGTCTGACACACTGGTGTAAGCTTTTTAAAAAGTAATTTGACAATACATATCAACAGCTTTAAAAACTTCATCCCCTTTGACCTAATTCCCCTTCTAGGAATCTATCTAAAGGTAATACTCAGGAACTCAGACCAAGATGGTCACTATCACAGTGGGAAGCAGCGCAGTGCAGTGCAAAGAGCACAGGCCTTAGTCAGACTTGGGTCTGAATCCTGGCTCTGTCAACTCACAGCTGCATAACCCTGCTCAGTCTCTCTGAGCCTCAGTTTCCTCGTCTGTAAAATGAAGAGGACAACAATGAGGTCTGTAAGACTGCTGTGAGAATTAGAGACAACACGTGTTAGCCAAGTAGAAAATGACAAGTACTATTTTTACAACTGTATAATTCAAATGTCCTGCAACTGGATGATTAGGTAAAATAAGATAATCTGATCATGGAACACTGTGTAGTTATTAAAAAATGGGACTATCAAAGCACTTTAAAAATATTTCAGTCTACAGAAATACTTACTCATCATCAGGAGTGAGCTGGACAGGTTCATTAGTAAACTGAGAATCAAAGTTGTCCAAACCAAATTCCCCAGAAATATTTGGTTTAAACGGAGGTACCACCTGCTTTTGCTCCATCTAGAAGAGACATAATGGATGACAGCTCAAGCCCACATTCTTAGAAAAATTCCACCTCTGTGTTTCTCCTCTGTCCTTAGGTATTTCCCAGTCTTATTAAAGTGAGTCCCTGGGCCTGGTTCTACAATATTCATATGATGGAACTAATTTACAAATCTGAACACTGATGCAGGCCCCAGTACTACTACAACCTGCTCCATTAAATTAATATTCTAAGCTTTCACAGTTTTAAACGCTTTTTAAAAAGCACTTAGAATTTTGTTGTTTTCTGTCATTTAAAGTGCTTTTAAAACAACAAAATTCTGTAAAGCAATTATCCTCCAATTAAAAAAATAAATAAAATTTTAAAAAAGCATTTTAGAGAGTGGTTTTAAGTTATTTAAGCTGTGATACACTGGTTTTTCAATATTCTTTTACATTAATAAATTTTGGCCCAAGAAAATAACGAAAACTAATATTGGAAGGACTGATGCTGAAGCTCCAATACTTTGGCCACCTGATACCAAGAGCCGATTCATTGCAAAAGACTCTGATGCTGGGAAAGATTGAGGGCAAGAGAAGGGGACAACAGAGGATGAGATGACTGGGTGGCATCACCAACTCAATGGACGTGAGTTTGAGCAAACTCTGGGAGACAGTGAAGGACAGGGAAGACTGGTGTGTTGCATTCCATGGGGTCACAAAGAGTCAGACAGGACTTAGCAACTGAACAACAACAACAACAACAATATATAAAACAATCAAAATTTACATACCATATCCCAATCAACATTTCGGAAGAATGGGTGTCCCTGAATATCAGCAAATCCTGTTTGTGGATGACAACCCAATCGTTCCTTTGGGTCCTATGGTGGAAATGTTTTAAGAGCTGGGTGAATACTCTGCTTCAGAATAAATCACCTCTGTGACCTGTGTTTTGTGTCTGTTATATGATACCTTTATATCTGAAATCAGAATGGTCTATCTTTCATTTCTAGAAAATATAACACTAGATACTCAAAGGAGTATCTGATGCTTGTGACAAGCAAGATTTCCTCACAGCTCTTCTCCAGCTATCCTTGTAACTCAAGTGGAGAGATGTCACCACACCTTGCTAAAGAAAAGTGGGAAGAAGACAGACAGCAGCAGAATTATTTGGGCAGCATCCAACTCTTTCTTTGACACGGGCTGGAGTGATACTCAAAACACACAAACCCCCGAACTTCACCAGTTTGTTTCTAGCTCAGTTTAAAAGCCCTGTGTCCAGTTATAGCAACCACCGTAATTTGTGTACAATAACGATACAACCATTATCTGAATCACTGGACTGAGAAGCAGCCTGCAAATTATACAACTATCGTGAATGAGAACATGTTCCCATTTTCCTCTGTGGCAAAAGGCATTCTGCTTTGCATACTGACGCTTCTCAGCTTCATTTTTCACTGCGTTAAAGGTAAGGTTTCCAGTTTGAATCCTTCCTCACATAAAACTCATTTACAACAAGCTTGAATTTCTTATTTTATTAAAACTCATTATCTTATTTATCTCAGAAAATAAACGCACATCAACCTACTTTCTAACCTACCATTTATTTATAAATGAGATTTTTAAAGTAAGAGGATGGAAAACTTGTTGGTGGTGTGGAAAGAAACCTACATATTTGGTGTTAGAGTGTTATGAATAAGAATAATTCAGAGTTGTAATTTTAGATCCTAAAACTTTTCTAGGGACTTCCCCACTGGTCCAGTGGCTAAGACTCTGTGCTCCCAATGGAGGGGTCCTGGGTTCAATCCCTGGTCAGGGAACTAAGAGCCTACATGCTATAATTAAGACCCAGTGCAAGCAAATAAAATAAAGATATTAAAAAACAAATCTTCTAGCCTATCAACTGCAACAAACAATGACAGAATGCTGTTCAGATTTTTTAAAGAGACAGCACTTCAGCATTTTATTTTTTCTGAATATTATCTAATTATAGGGTTGTGATAAGAGAATTTACAGGGAACACTGCTGCACCAAGGACTGAATAAGTTAAAACATTCTATAATAATAATCTAAAGGAAACTGAAAAAATAGAGATGGAGGTGCAATTGAGGCTATCCCCAAAGATGCCGTTTTTCTCTAATTGAGCACATGGTATTTTTTGTTTACATTAAAAACACCACACGTATGAGCCCACACACTCTGGAGCCTATGCTCTATAACAAGAGCAGCTCTGAGTGCCACAATCAGACAAGAGTCCATGCACCGCAGTGAAGACCCAGCACAGCCAAAAAATAAACAAAACAAATACCATATGTAATATAAAGCTAGGGGTAAACTATACTGGCAGAATGGAAAGGACCACACATCTCAGGGTCTCATTCTGTCAAGGTACCCTTTGGTGAAGAGACAAGTTCCAGATCTAATGGAAAAATTATACACTTTGATGTTTTGGAATTTTATGTCGCCTGAAACTCTCCTTACCAGTGCCATTTGTATAGAGAGAAATCACTAACGATTTTATGTACAATTTATACCTTGTTGAGGAAGCTCTTCAGAACACTTGCAGCTTTTACAGATAAAGAACGCGGTATGCGAATTTGTTTTTCCAAAATAACTAGGAAGATAAAATATACAGCATTATTATAATTAACTTTTACAGGGGTTTCATCTTTATATTTTTATTATAAGATATTTAAGGCATTCCTGCAGGAAAAAATAGACATTACAAACACTATCTAAGCATCTTGTGTACCTTTCCAGTCCCAGACCTTTCCTTCCTACTCAGACAGCCTCTACTCTGAACAGTTTTGATCACTACATGCGTAGGTTTTATTCTTTGACTACCTTACTGTGTCTGTTGCCTTATCTGTAAAACTGGAATAAAAAGAATACCTGATTCATAGGGGTGTTGCTGTTGTTTTCTATTCAGTTGCTAAGTCGTGTCCGACTCTTTTGAATCCCCATAGACTGCAGCCAGGCTCCTCTGTCCATGGGATTATTCAGGCAAGAATACTGGAGTGGGTTGCCATGCCCTCCTCCAGGGGGTCTTCCTGACCCAGGGATGGAACCTGCATCTCCTGCATCGGCAGGCAGATTCTTTACCACTGAGCCACCAAGGAAGCCCTCATAGGAGGGTTATAAGGCTTAAACAGATTAGTATCTGTAAAATGTGTGGCATGCATTACTATATTCAATTGTATTAGACTTTGCCAAATTATTTTCCAAAGTTGTCATGTCAGTTTTCACTCCATCCACCAGAGTTCCAGTTGCTTCATATCCTCACCAGCACTGTTATTAACCCTTACTAGTACTGGTGTTGTCAGACTTTAAAATTTTTGCCAAATGTGTAAGTATGAGATGGAAGCCCATTAATTTTTAATGTGCACACCCCTAATTAAGGAGGTTTAAAGTCTTTCGAGGTTTTCACAGCAAGCTAGATTTCCTATTACATGAAATATCTATTCATTTTCTGTGATGGCCTTAGTCATTAAATGTAGAATTTTATGGCAATTTTTACACTTCTCTGGACGGTGTGTTTGGGGTCCTTGTGCTTGTCTGCTTGTTTCTGTTCTGTTCAGTTCTTTGTATTTCCTTCACCTTTTGA
Source organism: Ovis aries (assembly GCF_016772045.2). Classification (NCBI taxonomy): domain Eukaryota; kingdom Metazoa; phylum Chordata; class Mammalia; order Artiodactyla; family Bovidae; genus Ovis; species Ovis aries. Next base: position 217,785,446 of record NC_056054.1, read on the forward strand.
CCCTTTTTATCTCCTTAAACTCTGCCTTTTCCTATTACTGCTCTTGGATTTATGCACTCAGCATTGTAGCACAGGTGAAACGACTGCCCTCTCCAGCCACACAGTTCCTTCCTCCAATCTCTGTGATGTACAATCTGAAGTCACCTCGTTGCTGTTTCTGAGTATGAGCAGGCAACTGGCAAATGGGACCAAAAACTAAGCAGTAGTAATGATAGATCAAAACAACAAAAACAAACTCAGAGCCTCATGTGTTCAGGGGTATACTGTCCAGATTATTCTTCCTCTTTCTTACTAGAAAGTAATAACTATAGCTGTCTTCATTCATGCCTTAGGATGGGTTATTCACAGAGACTCTGTAAAATACTGCAAATTACCTTGAAAAAGATAATCCTCTGTGTTTTGATCAGGGTTATCGGAGCTCCCAACAATATCAAATGGAGACCTTCCTGCCATCATCTCAAACATTAGTACTCCAAGAGCCCACCAGTCGACACTGAAACCTTCAAAATGAAATTTTAAAGCAATAAATTATCCATTCCACATTCTAAAATGTCAGTAATTTGAGATTAATTTTATTACATAATTAAAAAAATAGACATAATGAAAAAGTAAACTTGAAATACATTATAATGATCATGGCAGGCATCGAGGATTACAAGAACATTTCACTTATCAAAGAAGGGAGGTAACTAAACGATAACTTTAAAATATAGAAAATGAAACACAAGTTTCTCTTCCCGTTGGTTACACTAAGCTGCAGAGACTAATATGTCTATGCCAAGTTATACAATTATCCTGCACAGTTTGTCCCACCAAATATGTTTGTAATTATAGACTCAACAGCCTGCCTCTAATACTTTGTTTTGAGGACATAATTAAATTGTATTTGAAATAACCTTGCTAGATGTGAAACTTGATCTTCTGCTACCTGATTAAAGATCCTGAAAGGACTTTGGAACCAGATTATAAGCAGCTATCAGAAATAGCCATCCTCCCTTACAACTGCTGAAATCAAAGGGCCAGAACCCAAAGGGGCAAATGTTTTTTTAAGATAAACACAACTTCTGGTTTTTGAAAGCAGGGAATCTTTCCTCCATCTTTCAGATTCCTGGGGGAAATACCCCAGGAAATCTGAACAATCTTACAGAAGTTTATGATTCTGAAATTACCTGGTTGATTAAATCCCAACTCTGCCACTTTCCTGCTACATGACCTTGGGCAAGTTATTTAACGTTTTTGTCTACCAGTTTCCCTGTTTGTAAAATGTCAATTAATTGTGCTTATCTCATAGGATTATTAAGAGAATTAGATTAACTTAGTTAATATATGCAAACTGCTTGGCATAGTGCCAGTACTCTTAAGTGCTTGCCATATTCAAATTGGCAAATACTATCAAATACTATTGGCAAATACTATTCAAATACTATCAAAGTCCCACTGTTTCTGATTTCAGAATTTGGAGTTTTTACTAGGTTTTAAGATGATCAAGAAAGTTTATGTTAATAAGTGCAGTACTGAAATACTACAGTATACTGTAATGCAGTTGGTATCACATCTAACCACTCTTCCATCACATCGCCAAAATACCACCAAATTATTACCATAATCTTCTCCTCTTAAGATTTCAGGAGCGATGTAATTAGGAGTACCACAGAAAGTGCTAGTTGTATCTCCTGGCCGTAATCCTTCCTTTTATTTAAAAAAAGAAAGAAAGAAAGAAAGAAAATAATAAGATGCAAAATTTGTTTTAAATTAACCTCTTTTATTTCATTTTCATATAAGATTAGCATCCATAGGTAGTATATTGAGCTTAAATAAAATATCACTAGCACAGCTGCTTTTATTATTAAAACCACAGGTTGCTACTAAATACCTTAAAGAAAACTTGACCTCATTAGATATAGTAGAATTCAATTAAGATAAAAACTGCATTCAAAATAATTTATATTCAAGTAAAATTATAATATAAAAATGTAAATTGCATGAATCAAAGGAAGCATATTTTATGCAGAAAAGCTTTTAAATCCCACTTCCTAGTACAACCACGACTGGCATTATGTTGTTTCCCTTCTGGTCGTTTCTCCTAAGTCACACATTTATTGGTTTTGTATTCTAATAGCTACAGGGTAGAGGAAATTAAGGTAGAACACACTAACATGAACAAATAGAGAAACTACACAACAACAAATGAACAATCACCAAGAAGCTAAAACAAACTAGAATATAGCTAACAACACAGCCTCAGAATACAACTAGTAAAAAAGAACAAAATAATTCAGAGGATTTCAGAATCTCTGCTATTGTCTGAATGTTTATGTGCCCCTGACACATGGTGGTAACCTAATGTGACAGCTCTGGGAGGTGGGGCCTCTGGGGAGGTGATCAGGTCCTGAGGTTGGAGCCCCTGATGAGATTCATGTTCTTATAAGAGAAAGAGCTAGCTCTCTGTCTGTCTCCTCACCATGTGAGGATACAATGGGAGATAGTCATCTGCAAAGCAGGAAGGGTACCTTCAGACCCCAAATCTTCCAGAACCTTGATCGTGGACTTCTCAATCTCCAGAACCATAAGAAATAAATGTTTGTTGTTTAAGCCACCTAACCTATGGTACCCTGTAATAGCAGCCCAGACTGATAGTACAATTCCCAATCATGAAGGTGATTTTTAAAACATCTATATATACTTAAAAAAAAAAAAGAAAGATCATACAGACAAAAAATTAGTAAGCAGAGGGAGAGTTGAACAAAAGCTAAAGTTTAAAATATGTATAGTATATACACATACAGAATACATATATGTGTGTGTATGTGTGGGAAAAGGGAAAAGGAGGGAGACAGAGACTTCTTACATGCAAAACAGAGATTAAATATCCTTTCTAAAGTACATTTGGGATAGTGACCAAATACAAAGCATAAAGGAAATTTCAACATATTTCAAAGCACTATTATCATTCAGACTATTCTCTGATCAAAAGGAAATTAAATAAGAAATCAACAATAGGAAGACAGTCTACCCAAATAGCCAAAACAACTTTGAGAAAGAAGAACAAAGCTAGGGGAATCACGTTACCTGACTTCAGATTATACTACAAAGCTAAAGTAATGAACAGTGTGGTACTGGCACAAAAACAGGCATATAAATCAATGGGACAGAAATAGAAAGTCCAGAAATAAACCAAGCATTTATGGTTAATTATTCTATGACAAAGGAGGCAAGAATATGCAATGGAAAAAAGATAGTTTCTTCAATGAGTGGTTTTGGGAAAACTGGACAGTTGGATGTAACAGAATAAAACTAGAACATTTTCTCCTACCATACACAAAAATAAAATAAAAACAGATTAAAGACCTAAATGTTATGACTGGAAACCACAAAACTCCTAAAAGAAAACACAGGCAGGACCTGCTTTGCTATATACTGTACCAATATGTCTATTTTTTTATCTGTCTCCTAAGCCAAAGAAAACAAAAGCAAAACTAAACAAATGGGACCTAATCAAACTTAAAGTTTCTGCATAGCAAAGGAAACCATTTATAAAATACTACTAGAATACTACTCAGCCACAAAAAGGAATGAGATTTTGCCATAAACAACAACATGTATGGACTTGGAAGGTTCTATGTTTAGTGAAATAAGTCACACAGAGAAACAAATACTGCATGCTATCACTTATATGTGGAATTTTAAAAATAAAACTAATGAATATAATAAAACAACAAATCGGACTCACAGATACAGAGAATAAGCGAGTGGCTATCAGTGGTGTGAGTGAAGTGGCAAAGTAGAGGCAGGGGATTAAGGGGTACAATCTACCAAGTATAAAATAAATAAACTACAAGGATATATTGTACAGCACAGGGATTATAGTCCACATTTTATAACTATAAATGGAGTACAATCTTTAAAAACTGTGAATCATGATGTACAGTTGAAATATATAATACTGTAAATCAACCACATCTCAATTAAAATGAAAAACAATAAAAGTCTAAATAAAAACTGAATAATACTAAATACACAATTAAACATCTGCTTTTTTTTTTTACTTTGTAAGTATGTAATTTCCCATGTAATTGCAGATTTCCTATTATTAATGACAACAAAATTCAACTCAACATATGTACCTAGAATTTAACCATTTCCCTATTGTTAAATTACATGGTACAAAATTGCAAACAAAAAGAGGGAGAAAATACAGACTAGATATCAAGTTGTCTTCCCATTCTTGTCTGACATATCCAGCTTCAGCTTCTTAGAGACAACCACTGTTATATGAGGTTATTAGGAATTCCTGCAGAGATATTCCTGGTATGGGGTATGTATTTTTCTTCAGATTTTATACTATCACATATAATATGAATATAAATATTTAGAAGAAATACTTAGTAATATATAGTGACTTCAAGGGTTTTTTAAGATCCCTAACAGGGGTATTGGAGAAGGAAAGGCAACCCACTCCAATGTTCTTGCCTGGAGAATCCCAGGGATGGGGGAGCCTGGTGGGCTTCCGTCTATGGGATTGCACAGAGTCGGACACGACTGAAGTGACTTAGCAGCAGCAACAGGGGTATATATGTTATTTTTATATATAGGCATACCATGGAGATACTGCAGTTTGGTTTCAGATCCCAACAATAAAGTAGATATCACAATAAGTGAAGTCACATGAATATTTTTGATTTTCCAGTACACGTAAAAATTATGTGTACACTACACTGTAATCCATTAAATGTGCAACAGCATCATGTCTAAAAACAAAATGTATACCTTAACTAAAAGATACTTTAAACATAATATTGTAAATCAAATATATTTCAATAAAATTTTTTAAAAATTTTTATTGCTAAAAAATGTTAACCATCATCTAACAACACAGGGTTGCCACAATCTTCAATTTGTAAAAAACACAGTATCTGTGCAGCACAGTATGAATGGGATTTAAGTTGTTTTATATTAATGGCAATGGCTTGACATACAGTGATGGTTTATGACATGCACTTGCAAGGTTAGAGTCAGAGGCAGTCTGTTAACCTGTAAAAGAGCTGTACTAAATCATTCAGCTTTGGACTGGATATCTGAATGTAGGTCTATCAGCCAAATTATAGCGTAAAATAGATATTATTATGAAATCCCCCTGCTGATAAAAAATAGTTGGAGGCACATCAATTTATAAAATAGCTAAAGTTTTCAGTCAATTAAAAAATCAATATTCATAAAATATTTCAAACATAACTCTGAAGATGTTAACGGCAGTTTTCATATGCTTCCAGTCATCACTATTCTCTGCATTCCTTATATAAAACCATCTAGTGAGAAACTGAAGAAATTAAATAAACCTAAAGAAACCATTTCTGGAAAAACTATGGAAAAAATCTTAGTGTTTTAGATTTCCCAAAGAATAATTATAAGGAAGAAAAATTCATCCAATATTTGCCTAAGGTCAGACTTTAGGCAAGTTTAAATACTGACTCTTAAGTCATAAGATAGGAACATTCCAATTTCCAGGGGACTTATTTCCCACAAGCTTTAACACTGAGTGTAAATGTGTTAGGTTGGAAAAGAGACAAAGTACTGTTGGTAAGGTCTCTGAACACAAGTTCAAATTCTGGGATCATTCCCTACTAATAATATTAAACAACTCCTGGAGAAGGAGGCAGAAAAGGAGGTAAGTGGAACAACCAATTTAAAGAACTACTGAAAAAAAAAAAACCTCTAGAAGATTTATCAAAGATCTTGATTAAATTGATTGAGGCTCTCTGGAAAGAATGAGAGTATGTAACAAACCAGTATTATTTTTCATTAAGAGTACCAAAAGATCAAGTAATAAGTTTTCTTTAACATCTTCTAGGCAAAACAGGATGCTCAAAGTTCTTTGAATAAAAGAGTCAGGCTGGGATTTCCCTGGTAGTCCAATGGTTAAGAATCCACCTGCCAATGTAGGGCACACAGGTTCGAGCCCTGGTCCGGGAGGATTCTACATGCCACTGGGCAACTGAGCCCCTGCAACACAATTACTGAGCCCAGGCGCCTAGAGCCTGTGCTCCAGAAGAGAAGCCACCACAATAAGAAGCCCATGCACTGCAACTAGAGAAAGCCTGTGTGCAGCAACAAAGACCCAGTGCGGCCAAACATAAATTTCAAAAAATTTATTAAAAAAAAAAAAGAGGCAGGCCCTAGAGGCACTTCCCTTAGGTGAATGGGGAAAAGCAGTTCACACATCCACATTCACAGGCTTGCTACCACATTTACCGTGCGAAGAAAGTTCTGTCTTGGTTATTTTGACAAGGAGAGTAGTCCCCTGAACATTTTCTGAAAAAAGACTGGAACTTTAAATGAAACACTGTTACAAAATAAATAAAACACTCAGAAATAAAGGCCATGTCCTGAGAATATCTAAAATTCTTAAGTTTGCTCTATCGTCAGATATTTATGTCAGATATTTAAATATGAAAGAATGTTAGATTCCCTGGGAAAATCTTGAGTGCATTATAAAGAGTCACAATCAAAAGGCAAAAGCTTGGAAGATGATATGCAAGGTGTTATGCTAAAGTCTGGGATTGTAGATAGTATTTACCTACAGATTTTATATAATAGTAGCATGACTTTCAAGATAAAAAAATATAGACAATAAAAAGAAATGAACTTTTACAGCACATGTAACTTCATAGAAAATGTGGAATTTCATAAACGGATAGGAGATCAGTACAGCCATCTCTGTTTAGGATATTTTTTGCCATTTTAGCACAAAGTAGCAACTATTTCCCCAGTTTTCAATGTAAAGTTATTCGACCAAAACAATTTCCTGAGCTGCTGAGATCTTCTCAATAACTAGAAACGTCCCTCACCTTACACATGCCGTAGTCAGTGAGTTTAATGTGTCCTTCAGAGTCCAGTAACACGTTGTCCAATTTCAAATCTCTATAAATTATCCCTCGTTCATGAAGATAATTTAATGCTAGACTGATTTCTGCAGAGTAAAATCTAAAATAAAATGAAAAATTAACTCATTTGATTCAAGTTTTTAAACCGTGGTAAATTTCTAGAGGAAGGTATTTAAATCCTACTTCCATCTGCAAATCAGAACATCAAAATCACGTCAAAAGATTTTTTTCCTCCCAATGTTTTCAGAAATAATACCAAAACACAAAGTGAGGCGCCACTTTAAAATAGCTGAGCCCCAAACAGAATTATAAAAGTTCCAGTCTAAATTAAACCCATACTTTTCATAAAGTTTAATTTGAATGTCTCAAGCAGGGATTCCTAATCTGGGTCCTTGGATGGACTTCAGAATGTCCACACTCCTACAACTGGATACAAAGTTGTATGGACATCTTCTATAGTTTCCATAGTTTTCATCACTTCTCTAAGGGACAAATGACCTTTCAAAAGGCTAAGAACCATTGATTGGTCAAAAATGGAAAGAATACTGAAAGCTGGCTACTCAAATAATAAAACCCACACCAAAATTCTAAAAACTGAGTTAAATTATTCTACAACAGGAAGACATTTTCAGAACTGCCACCAACTCATTGGTGATAGGAAAATTTTTGACCTGAATAAAGCTGCTTTGGTGAGTATTATCGTGATCATGTTTGGAAATGTGTGATACACACCTTCTAGCTACTTAATTCTAAAAACAAGGAATTTGAGCCCTTATCCTGTATCTGGTTCCTACAAAAGCAAAGATGGTATAAAACCAGAATGGGTACTTTAATAAAATAAAAACTAAGCTACTTTCCCTCAGTCCAGCTGAACAAACAGGGAACAAATACTGGCTATATCCACAATTCAAAATATCATCTGTGGCTTTGCTATGAAGGGTGACCATTTGGTAAAGCTGAAATAAATAATGAACATACAGTAAATTAAACAACAAGATAGATTAATATACTTTACATCTTCCTATAAAACTGAAGGCTATTAACTCTTTTTGATAAGAAATATCAATGAACAGCAAGATATCCACTAAATAAGTTATTTTTTTAAAATGAGTCTCCAACCTTTGTTAAATACACATACAAACTCACTTGCTTCCTTTTGGCATTACTCTCGTGAAGTGCAGAAGGGTAGAATTATTTCTAATTATGAGTAAAAAACAAAACAAAATATGGCACTGACGGATTAAACTTCTTATCCAAGGCCATGATCCTTCCCCACCAAAGTCCTCGAAAAACTATTTACTATCTTGTATAATAATATCAAATTAAGGGCAAAACAAATGATATTTAATACTCTTTCTCTTATTAATCAACATATATGGAGTAAGAGGGGGGAATGCCAAAGGCAGAATAATTCAGAAACTATAACTATGGAAGAACAGTCCGAATTACATCATAGGTTAAGAGGAATTGTTTCATTACGCTCAAGTATATATGAACAATAACCTTTATTCTATTTTATTTCATTTTATTGGCTGTGCTGTGAGGCATGCCAGAGGGATCTTAGTTCCCTGGGATTGAACCCATGCCCCCGGCATTAAGGGCGCAGAGTCTTAACCACTGGACCGCCAGGGAAGTCCCAACAATCATCTTCTAACGAAAAACTGTCAGAGATCATTGCATAATAAGATTAATATGTTTATATATTCATTCATTATTTCAGTGGCTGATACTGAATAGGCAAAATATTTGAAAATAATTGAGCTTAGTCGACTGAAGGCTTCCCCTTGAATACTGTTTATACCTCTCAACTGCTTATAATTAGATTATTCTATATGTAATATATAATGCTATATATATAATATTAAAATGTAAATTAATTTTCAGCTCAGCCTCTACATAACTTACAGAGAATTAGTTGGAATCAAAATAAATGATTTATCTACTGTTTTCAACCACCGACATACAAAAAGTCCCAGAACTACTCCTACCAAAATCCAACACAAAGAAACAATAAACACAAAACTTACCTGGCATGCTCTTCAGGAAGTTTTCTTTGTCGTTGCATATGAAACATTAAATCTCCTCCATTAACATACTCTATAACAAAGAACAATCTAAAACACAGGAGAGAACACGTGAAACCAAGATCCAAAATAAGGCTGTGTTCACGTCTGCAGTTTAAACACTACAGAGACCAGTCACAGTACAGAGAGCTCTACAAGATAAACCCTCAACAAATATTCCAGGAATTTGGTGGAAACAAAGGGTGACTGGAGGAGAAAGCTGTTTAACCACAGAGGATACAAGAAAGTAAACCAGAAAGATAGTAATTTTGTAACTTGCTACTTTCATTCTGGAGTAGTGCCACTTACAATCCAGAACTCCCACCCCAATCCAATTTTAGAATGTGCAGTATAAGTCATTTCCAATCGTCATTTAAAGTGAAAGAAGTTAGGATTTACCACCTAATTAAACTCTAGGAAATTTTAAGTCCTAAAACTAGAATTTTGGTGATATTTAAAAGGTTGGATATCTACTTTCTCCTGTCATAATTCTGACTTTTTTTTGGTGTAAAGCAGGTAATTTCCTAATGCTGATCCAACAGGAGTTGCCGGCAATTATAAACACAGTACTGTTGTGTCTCCATGTGATTTCCACTTCAGGAATTACTGTAAAATAGGTTCTTACTGTATAATAGACCAAAATGTTCTTATTGTGTCAAACCCAGGAATCATTCCATTATCTTTCAATCTTACCTGCTTTCTGTCTGAAAGCAAGAATGCAGCCCAACAAGAAAAGGATGATTGGACGCCTGTTCAAAAACATGTTTCTCTGTCTGTACCCAGTCAATATCCTATTTTAAAATATGAAGGAAATTTATGTCAAACTAGAATGACAGTATCAAAACTATGGCAAATTTGTTCTTAGTAATTCTATTACCATAAATGCAACTATTGACTAACTGGGCTAAACATCAGAAACATCGATAATCATGAAATAATAATTTATATACAAAGAGAAACTACTACCCAGCAAATCTTTCAATATTATTAAAGAGTCTAGCAAACTTTTACAAAGCTCAAGTACTCTCCCTTGATAATAATATGGTTTGATGTTTATTTTTTTAAATCTAATAATCATCAGACAACTTTAAATATATCTTATATATTAAGCAGTCTGAAGCATGTATTTAGAAAAGCACACTAAAACAGTAAGGCACAAACACTGACATTTTTTCTGATATCATACACTTAAGCCAATGTAATAGTTTAGAGGCAATAAAACATCGTTGTGCTCACCTCATCATCATTGACAAGCTCTTTTTTCACAACTTTCATTGCATAAATACGATCTGTTTTTTTTAATCGCACCAACAGTACTTTAGCATAACTTCCTCTTCCTATTACTCGGAGCAAATCAAAATCCTGAAGACCTAAACTGGAAGAAGCTTTGCCGCTTTCCCTGGTGTTCATTGCCTGTTGAGAACATTTATATCAAAGAGCTATACCTGAAGTATTTTGCATAACACAATATACTTCTAACACCCAGATACACCTGTAAGATTTGTAAATATTTTCTGATTTAAATTCTTAATTATTTTCTTATATCAACCCAAATGATACAATTGCACTACTTAAGAGATAGGATAAATTCATGAGTTGAGATCAGAGGGGTGATGTTTGGAATGGAGAAGAAGCTGAAACCTGAGAAACTTTAAAAGATGTCTTTAAAAGAATCTGATAACTTTGGGGTATGGAGGCAATGAAGATAGAAGCATTAAAAAAAAAAAAAAAAGACACTAACTTTGGTGACCAGGAGATTGGAGACATCACTGATAGAAAAAGAAAGTATGCACACAGAATAAGATTGGCAGAGTTGATGAGATAATGAGCTCAGTTTTTCACACTGAAGTTAGAAGTTACAAGTGAGACATCAAGATGAGTCAGCTAGGAGCTTAATGTATGAAAGCTGAGTTAAAACTATACGCAGAAAGCAAGCATGAGGCAGCTCAGCTAATGTAAAACATTCTTATTTACACAATATCAAGGCTCCTTTGGGATGACAGCCCTGTAATTCATTCAGAACCAGAAACTTAGGCTTCTGATTCTTCACAAAGAAGACGAAAGATAATCTTTTATTAGATGCCTGCAAAATTGTCAGCATACAACCAACAGATGTACGCATGAGAATTAAGTGTGAATTCTCTGAAGTAAAGTATATAAACAAAAGCAAGGAGCAACTTTCAGAAAGAAACTAGTAAGCACCAATGCGGGGGTGGGGGGGAGAGGATTATGAAAACTGAAGGAGAATGATGATTCAAAAGAAAATGTAGAAATAATAATCTGACTTGGGAAACAAGGATAAATAAAAAGGAGTGAAAAAAACCAGATTAGGGCAGATTAAGAATGCAGAAAATGGTAAAAAAAGATAAAACAATGTATAGACTAAGTATGGTTAATAGGAAACCATAAAAGAATCAAATGGAGTGAAGGTAACAGTTTCTTCACATAAACAATACTAAGTCTGAATGAAATGACAGAGCCAGAAAACAGTGGAATGTCACCTTTTAAAGGGCCTAAACCCCCCCACTCCCGATGTTCTATAATCCTAAAGCCTGTAAAAATACCCTTCAAAATGAAAGTGAAATAAACACATTTTCAAAAAAACAAAAAATAAAGAAATCCATCACTAGTTGTTCTCACTAAAGGAAACACTGAGTTTTTCAGGAAGATGATCTCATACGGAAGCAGACACACAGGAAGGACACAGAACAAAAAGAATAAGATGTGGATAAACTAAAGCAAGGACTGACTGTTCAAAAACACTAACACACACATGCAGAATTTTAAAATAGGACAGAAAAGGCACTAAAGCCAAGAAGTGAGCATGAGTGAATTTAAAGTGCCCTAAGGTCCTTGCATATCCTGGAAAATGGTAAACATATTATTAATAATCTGTATTGAATTTAAGTAAGTTAAGGGTGTAAGATGCAATCCCTAGAACAACCAGTAATAAAACAGCAAAAGAATGTCAAACAAACTAAAAGAGATACAAGAAACTGAGATAGGAGACTAAATAGGTAACCAACAGATGTGCTTCAAAACAGTGCAGGAGTGAGGGAAGTCAAAGTCGCTTAGTATGTCCGACTCTTTTTGACCCCATGGACTACAGCCTGCCAGACGCCTCTGTCCATGAAATTCTCCAGGCCAGAATACTGGAGTGGGTAGCCGTTTCCTTCTCCAGGGGATCTTTCCAACCCAGGGATCAAACCCAGGTTTCCCACGTTGCAGGCAGATTCTTTACTGTCTGAGCCACCAGAGAAGCCCAAGAATACTGGAGTGGGTTGCCATTCCCTTCTTCAGGGGATCTTCCTGACCCAGGATTGAACATGGGTCTCCTGCCTTTCAGGCAGATTCTTTACCATCTAAGCCACAGGGAGTGAGAGTAGCTGGTAGACAAAACATGTACAGACAATTGTTTTAACTGGGTAATGGACACAGGGGGTTGTTACAGTATTCTGCTTACTTTTACTGATACTTGACATTTTCCGTAATAAAAAGGTAACCCAGAGTAAAACATAATACACTTATCAAACAATGGAAAGGGAAGGAACCCGCCTGCCAATGCAGGAGATATAAGACATGGGTTTGATCCCTAGGTGGGGAAGATCCCCTGGAGGGCATGGCACCCCACTCCAGTATTCTTGCCTGGAGACTCTCAGGGACAGAGGAGCCAGGTGGGCTACAGTTCGTAGGGTCGCAAAGAGTCGGACACAACTGATGCGACTTAGCACAGCACAACCCAGTATACTAGTTTAAACCTTTTGTGGCCAGAAGTATATAAAGTTGAAAAACCTGAAAAAGAAAGGGATAAACACATGTGGACACAACTAGAAAAGATTAAAAAAGGCTGTTTCTCAGAAGTCAAAGTGGGAGTGAAACGTGTGAGGCATGCTAAATCTTACCATAAGCTTTTTTAAAAAAATTGGTTATCACTTTAATTCATAATTTTAAATTAAACTGTTTGAAAAACTGATAAACTGTTTAACAGTCAGAAAAAAGATGGGCAGGTAAGATGTTTAATTATTTATACTTCAAATAAACCATTAGTCCATAAAATGGAAGGATCGAGATTTTAAACAATACTACCAAGTATTCTGAAACACCATTCTTAAGTATATTATAATTTTTAGATTACGCTACCTTAAAATGAAAATAAGTTATCCCACCACACCAGACTATTTAATTTAAATGATTTTAGTAATTTAATTAACAAAGAAAATCAGAATAAAACTCTAGAATCATTAAAAATCATCCCTGTATTTTTCTAGTATGACCTAAAATTTAAGCAAGTCAATCTGTCACGTTTTTAAAGTGTCACATGCTATTAAAAAGCTGATGACATAATATACCATAAGACTAATTATCTTACCTCCTTTTCTTCACCAACTTGGTCCAAACTCTCATGACTTGAAGGATTATACGGAATTACTAAAAACCCAATCCCAAACATTTAAAAAAAAAAAAAAGAAAAGAAAAACACAGTACACATTAACTAAGTTAATCAAAATTTTTTCATTTAATTTTTCTTACTTTTAATTTTTCAATAATTGTTCATCATTTAAAACTGAATATCTGTCCTATTAATAACAGATTATACATAAATATCAGTTAACTTCTAATCTCTAATGAGGGTAAAGAGAATGAACCAATCAATAGCCACTACTGATTTTAACAAACACTTTTGCTATTTTAAAATATATTTTTCTTCTTTACAAATTCCTTTTAAAAAGGTAACCCTCTAAACCCTATTTAATTATATTAGTATGACTGAGACATAAGAGACGGAGGGTCTCCAGTTTAGACTAGATTGGACTCTAGGCTTCTATTCCTTAAAGCAGCTAGGGCCAAAAAGCCTACATTTCATATAACTAGCTTCTTCCATGAAGAAGATGCCACATTCTGTCCTTCTAGAAAAAGTCCCTTTTTCTTGATTCACCCATCAGGCTGCTATGTCCCATGTAATTGCTCTCCAAATTTCTCAGAGACATACTAAAGGTTTTGTATCTACTAGACATCTGAACTCAAACGATCTTTTTTGAATTTTCTATACAGCATCTCTGTATCTTTTACATCATTTCTTCATCTCATAATAGAGTTTTATTTTAAAATGTCACTTGAATAGAGTCAACAGTCCACAAAATCAATATGTCTTCATTATTGAAAAAAAATAGATTTGGTATATGAAGAGGTCTCAAAGAATTTTATCGGAATTAAAGAAAACAGTCATTTGTTATAGTTTACATAGCTGTCTTTTTAAAATGCCAAACATATATGTTAAATACTGTGATTGATGTTAAATCCCCAAAATATGGTTACTTAGCTTTTATTTGGGAAGAATCTAAATGCCTTTACATTTAGGGGAAAGAGTCACATAAGGAAGTCTTTAGGTGACACTTTGCTAATGAGCAACGGTTTGCGCCACTGTCATCCTTACCTGTCTGTGCATGGTCTGAGTGCATGGATGACTGGTCCATGGGCATCAGTGGTTCCTACAATCATTTCCAAAGACACAGTAACTTAGTGGACTCTCTTTAAATAGCAATACTTCCATAAATCCAGGAACAATATCATTTTGATGAGACATAGCATATTAAAATTTAAATTTGAAATGTAACTTAGTAAGGATTATATTACTATATACAATTTATTTTTCATTGTATTACATGAAACAACACAACATTCCTGTGAATGAGGTGATGCCACATTTTACAGATTGCAGAAAAAACACAAAATTAATTTCAGTCCCTTTTAAATCCTTCTGCATTTATGAACTCACACAAGTCATTCCATTGACTAAGAATACTCAAGAATATATCAGTAATCTGGATAAATTTTTTTCACAATTTCTGGCTTTCTGCTGCTTGTTAAGATTGGCTTTCAACCTCTCTAACCATAAAGCCATTTGTAAACTTACATGAACTAGCTAAATAATGCTACTACCAATGAGCTACCAGTGAAAACATACTTTCACAATGTCCAGAGTAGGTACTAAGAATAAATATGTTATAATCATTCTAAAACAGTGGTCCCCAACCTTTTTGGCACCAGGGACTGATTTTGTGGAATACGATTTTTTCACAGACCCAGTGTGTGAGGGTTTTGGGATGATTCAAGCTCATTACATTTATTGTGCACTTTATTTCTATTAATATTACATCAGCTCCACCTCAGATCATCAGGCATTAGATCAGGCATTAGGAGCCTGGGGACCCCTGTTTAAAAGATAACTCAGAAAGACAAATGCAGATCTTTTTTAAAATGCTCATCTTTTAATCCAGTAATTCTACTTCTGCAGCCTTAAGGAAATAAGATTTATCTACCAGGAAGTTCACTATGATTTTCCTTATAGGAAAATTTGGAAAACAACTCAAATGTTCAATCATGGGGAACTGGTTAAATAAATTATGGTAAAGACGCAAAAAAAAGTGCTTAAAAAATGATGAATACATAGGTATAGAAAGATGAACAAAATATATTGTTCAGCAAGAAAAATGGGTTATAAAACAGTAAACACAAAGTCTTATTTTTGTTAAAAAGTATGTAAAAGAACAAGACATAAAAACATTATATGCTTTTTGATGGATAAACACACCACCTTCTATGAAGTAATCTCAAAACAACTCACAAAAAAACCAAAAATCCGAATGTAATCAAACCTCTTACATTCAACTGTAACACACAGAAAACAAAGAGGACGGGAGAACATTTTAAACATAACCATGAAGAAGCAAGAGGAAGATTCTGAAACACTTTAAATGATAACACAATTTCTTCTACAATTAAATTGTAAGGGAAAGAGACAGAGAAGGAAGAATCAGTAAATTTAAAAATATCTTAGATGTATCAGTTAATTGTAAATATGAATTTAATTTAGATCCTGATTCATAATGAAAATTATGAAAACAAAATTACAACATTTATGTGACAACCAAAATTTTGAACATCGGCTGGATGGATATTTGACAACTTCACTGCCCCCTCACAACCCCCTGGTGGATCCAGGCTGAAGAATCCAGTAGTCCAGTGAGTGCACACACAGAGCAAAAAGAGGAATCTGTTTAAAAATACTATAGGATGAGGGCAGGCTAAATGGGTAGGGGCAGAGATTGGTCGTCAGGTGGTGCCTGTTGGAGCTAGATAACTGGTATATGAAAGTTCATTATACTGCTCCATCAGGTCTTATATATGTTTACAAATTTTTTAATATAGAAGGATTTTAAATCTTTATGCATATAAATTTGCATAGCTCTGGAAGAATATGCACCAAATGACCATTATCTTTACATAGTAGATTTAATGGAGGATATTTATTTAATTTTTAAATTCATCCTCATTCTCTTTTTTTCTATGATGAACACGTTTTAAATTCATATTTAAAATAGAAAGTGAAAAGTAAAAATTTTAAGTGCAAAAGCTTCCCCATTATCTCACACTTCACATAGCAAACAGGAAGCCTCTGACTCTTCTCACCTGATTTCTGCTTAGTACAGATGCTACAATAATTGGAGCTTAGACTGAAGAGTAGCTAAAAGAAGAAAAGTCTAGCTTTTAAATGATTCTCCTTACATTTTTCTAATTTAGACCAAAGGATTTTACAGCAGGTCAAACAAAGAAGTTAACCATATCCTACAAACAAATTTGTAGTAATCTAATTCCAAATTCACAATATGTTAACTGGACTCCTAAAGTGTTCCTAGCCACATTCTGTAACAACACTGTTGAGCTTTGATTCCTTAACATTTCCGTTTTAGTCTTCGGTTCTAGCAGAGTTATAAAAAATGCTCTATTAAAGAAAAATCAGACAATGGTGTCTTACCGGTGGCAAAGAATGCCGCCCACATTCAATTGTGACAAGTTTGTGGCACTTCTTATGAACCAGGAGCTTGCAGTTGATACACTTATATCCTTGACGTCCAAGTCCCCAAATTCGGTCAGTGCAGATGGCACAGTGCGCACGCTGGAGAGATTAATTCAACAATATTTTTTTTTAATTAACAAAAAGCACATCATAAACTTTCCCAAGGGTTTGCTCATAGAACAGTGAAATAAGTAGTTTTCTTCCCTAACTCAAATTCCTTCATCATATACAACTTAAAGCCATGATGGTCACGGGAAATAAACAGAAAACAGAGCTTGCTTTAAAGAGACAGTGAAATTTGTAACCATGACGTTTCCTAAGTCCATGGATTTTCAGTCTTCATATAATTAAGTTCAGAGTAATGAAAATAGGAAAAGTGAATTAAACTTGAAAAACAAGGCAGAAAACCTGTGCAAGGACTCTCAAGCAAAACAAACCTTCCAGACTGTTCAGAGGTCAAACATGTCTTATGCAGCAACACCTAAAGTGATTTTTTACTTGAAAACTTTTTAAATACCTCTGCGACCAGCAATTGGAATTTGGGAACCTCAGGTGGTGGCTTCTACTACATTAATGAACTGAGAACTCAGCACAGTTAGAATGGAAATGGAATCCATATATTTGTAGTTGTCAAGAGTAGGTAAAAACATGCACTTCTGGAGAGAGGCTGCTTTTAAACCTTGGCTCTGTCACTTACTAGCTGGGTTATCTTGGGCAAGTTATTTGACTATTTTGCACCTTGGTTTCTTCATCTCTAAAATGGAAAACAGGGACTCCCCTGGGGGTCCAGTGGTTAAGACTCTGTGCTTCCACTGCAGGGGACATGGGTTTGCTCCCTGGTTGCAGAACTTAAGATCCCTTAAGCTGAGTGGAGCAGTACATGTCAAGCATTCGGAAGAATACCTGGTACATAGGAAAAACTAGGTAAGTGTCTGCGACGATCATTTTATAAAACAGAGAAAACTAAAGAAAAAAAAAACAATAGTAAACGGTTTGCAAACTAAACCTTGCTTATTTTTTAGCTGTCTTGAGTTACATTCAAAATATCCAGTTTTCTTACAGCTATGGTAATCATATAACTAATCATTCAATCTGGAACATTTTTAAGAGTCAAGAGATACTATTAAAAACTACTTCAAGATAGCAAATGTACTACACCAGGCAAACTGGGAATTACAGGTCACCCTACTGGTGACTCAGACAGTAAAGAATCTGCCTGCAGTGCAGGAGACTCAGGTTCGATTCCTGGGGTGGGAAGATCCCCTGGAGAAGGGAATGGCAACCCACTCCAGTATTCTTGCCTGGAGAATTCCATGGACAGAGGAGCCTGGTGGGCTACAGTCCATGGAGTTGCAAAGAATCGGACGTGACTGAGCAACTAACTCTTTACTTACTCCTTTAGAAGGGAGTAACAGTAGAGAGGAAAAAAACAGATTTCTCAAATGATCAACATTCAGCAAACTAAGGTTTACCCTGTTGAAACGCTTGGCTTGAAAAGTGTGTCCATTTGCACAATAAAGCTTTCTCCAGCGGCGTGCACCTCGTCGGTAAATGGATTCTAAACAGAGATTAAAAGTTTTTTAAAAAGAGCAAGTGTGATTATAAGTCATTTTATAATAAAGTCTATGATTTTTTTATGATGTTCACTACAAAAAAATATATTGATTAAAAACCTGGAAGTGAAAAAATAAAATAGATTCATCAAGAGATCAGATGAAAATAAAGCCCATGGAGTATAAATATTTGAAAAACTATAACTGCTTTTTTGTTATTTTTTCCCTTTTAATTTTGAAAAAATTGTAAGCCCACAGAGAAGTTGAAAGAATAGAACAATAAATGCCTGCATCTTTCAACTACATTTATCAGTTACAATCACTTTGCCACATTTGCTTTCTTCTCTATTTACACCTACACTTTTTTTCTGAATCATTTAAAAATAAATTGCAGACATCGAAACAGTTCACCTTTAAATATCCAAGTATCCATTGCCTGAGATTAAAGACACTCCCCCTAATTCTATTTGACCACAATATGGTGTCTTAGAAAGTTAACATTAATTCAATAACATCTAATATATAGTTCATATGCAAATTTCTCATTTGCCTGGAAAGTATCTTTCAGTTTTCTTCTTCTCTCCAGGGTCCAGTCAAGATTTAGGCATTGCATTTCGTTTCTATACCTTTTCTGTCTCTTTAACATATGCTAAACCAATCACTCTGTCTCATTCATTGTTTGTTTTTCATGATGTTGAAAAAAGTTTAGGCAGCTGTTTTATCTTAAGTCTTACACTCTGGATTTGTCTGTTTCCTAACTAGACTTAAATTGAATACAGATTTGTAACACTTCCCAGATATTAAATACTTTTGGCAAAAATAACACATAGGCGATGTGTATTTCTTACTACATCACATTAAGAAATTTACAAATGTGAGATTGTTGACTCCTACTAGGTATTCAATCACTCTGTTAAAGACTGTGATGGCTAGTTTTCTTCATTTTAAAAGTACAGTACTGTATAACGAACATTTTGTAACCCCAAGAATATTCTCTTCCACAACAATCTTTCATTCAATGGCTTTTATATTTTTATATACTCTAAATACTTTTCCTAAACAAGAGTTTCCGTGAGATCAAATCAACTCTACCAGTGTAGTTTTGGTTAAATCAATCACTATTACATATATTTCCTATTTAGTCATTCCACAGTAATAGAAATACTGTGGAGAGTCCATTAGCTTTCTAAACTCATTTTAAAGCAAATATAGCACTGGATCTATTATTTAAAATTAATATAGAATAAAACAGGTAAAATGCTCTGAAACAGAAATCCTGAGAAGCATGAGGGTGCTGTCCACCAGGCTCTTCTGTCTGTGGGACTTTCCAGCCAAGAATACTGGATGGGTTGCCATATCCTCCTCCAGGGGATCTTCCCCACCCAGGGACTGAACCCGCACCTCCTGTGTCTCCTGTACTGGCAGGCAAATTCTTCACCTCTGAGCCACTAATATGTGTGTGTGTTAGTCATGCTTAGTCATGTCCAACTCTTTGGGACCCCAAGGACTGTAGCCTGCCAGGCTCCTTTGTCCATGGAATTCACCAAGCCAGAATACTGGAGTGGGTTGCCATTTCCTTCTCCAGTAGATCTTCCCAACCCAGGGATCAAACCTGGGGCTCCCACATTCCAAGCAGATTCTTAACATTTGAGCCACCAGGGAAACCCTAATACAGAACCTCAAATATGTATGCTTTTGTTTTTACTTATTTTGTTAGGAATAACCAAAGCAGAAAGTTTGTTACTATCTTAAACTAAGAGTATCTTATTTAAGAAACTTTCATGAACTACAACTTGATATATCTCAGATTTAAACATGCTAATGCTGTCTAGGAATTAAAACAGCCAGGAGATCACCTTAACTGTTATCAATTTTCCTTCATGCTCTAATTTAGTAATATTAATTACACCAAGGAGGAGGATATCAAAATCTCCACCAGCGAATTTTAAAGTGGCAATGTGAGCATGAAATACAGTGAAAAGTTAGGAAATGACATTTTATCTGGGAGGTGTACTACAGACTCATAATAGATTTGGACATGGGGTTGTGCAAGCAAGACTTGCTACAATGACAAGACTTTTAAAACTCTCACCCGGACAAAGAGAGGAGAGCTGCTTTTCCAACACCTCTGTGAAGGCAGCCCACGCTGGCTGTAATCCATCTGCCACTGGAAATCCAGTGAAATACTCCTAGCTGAATCCAAACCTAAATGTTTCACTATTTCTTCAGAGCCCTACCTACTCCTTATATTTCCCCACCTTCCTATTAAGTTGTTATTGTCGTTCAGTCACTAAGTCATGTGAGATTCTTTGCGACCCCATGGACTGTAGCCCACAAGGCTCATCTGTCCATGGGGTTTTCCAGTCAAGAATACTGGAGTGGGTTGCCATTTCCTTCTCCAGTCTATAAAGTACACAGCCCCAACTCTATATAGAAACACCTAGTTCTTTAATTTTTCCTTTTTACCAAGTTGCATGAAGAGTTACAGAATTAAAAGTTTAGAGCTATTTCACTTAATAGAAAACAAAACATTTACCACTATCCCTTCTAAAGTCATGGATATGTACAGAAACCACAAATAAAAATGAGTTCCTTAATATCTATAATCTATAAATTATACCATATATCAAAAGTAATAGCGTGATTAAAATCACTGCAGATGATGCTTGCAGCCATGAAATTAAAAGATACTTATCGCTTGGAAGGAAAGTTATGACGAAACTAGACAGCATATTTAAAAGCAGAGACCTTGCCAACAAAGGTCCATATAGTCAAGGTAATGGTTTTTCCAGTGGTCATGTATGGATGTGAGAGTTGGACTATAAAGAAAGCTGATCGCCAAAGAATTGATGCTTTTGAACTGTGGTGTTGGAGAAGACTCTTGAGAGTCCCTTGGACTGCAAGGAGATCCAACCAGTCCATCCTAAGGGAAATCGGTCCTGGGTATTCATTGGAAGGACTAATGTTGAAGCTGAAACTCCAACACTTTGGCCACCTGATGCAAAGAGCTGACTCATTTGAAAAGACCCTGATGTTGGAAAAGATTGAAGGCAGGAGGAGAAGAGGATGACAGAGGATGAGATGGTTGGATGGCATCACTGACTCAATGGACATGAGTTAGGGTAAACTCCGAGAGCTGGTGATGGACAGGGAGGCCTGGTGTGCTGCGGTTCATGGGGACACAAAGAGTCGGACACGACTGAGCGACTGAACTGAACTGATATGTAAGTTTGCATTTTCAAATTCCATCAGACTGAAGAGTTGTCTGACTCTTTCAGCTCATCTCATTAATGTTAACCAGTGGATTAGACATTCAAAAGAAAGTCCCATAACAGTCCCTAAGGATTCATGATAAAGTATTTAGAGGTAAAGCGTCATGTCAACTACCTACTCTAAAACGACACAGCAAAAAAATAAAAATAAGTGTTTGTTGTGTATATACATGTATGTATATGTGTGCACAGATACAGAGATAAAGCAAACATAGAAAATGTTAATAACTGGTGAATCTACGTAAAGGATATATGGGTATCTTTGTTTTCAATGCTTCTATGTTTTTTAAACTTCTCCTAAGGTTTGATATATCAATAACCTCAGATATGCAGATGACACCACCCTTACGGCAGAAAGTGAAGAGGAGCTGAAAAGCCTCTTAATGAAAGTGAAAGAGGAGAGTGAAAAGGTTGGCTTAAAGCTCCACATTTAGAAAACTAAGATCATGGCATCTGGTCCCATCACTTCATGGCAAATAGATGGGGAAACAGTGGAAACAGTGTCAGACTTTATTTTGAGGGGCTCCAAAATCACTGCAGATGGTGACTGCAGCCATGAAATTAAAAGACACTTACTCCTTAGAAGGAAAGTTATAACCAACCTAGATAGCATATTCAAAAGCAGAGACATTACTTTGCCAACAAAGGTCCGTCTGGTCAAGGCTATGGTTTTTCCAGTAGTCATGCATGGATGCAAGAGTTGGACTGTGAAGAAAGCTGAGTGCCGAAGAATTGATGCTTTTGAACTGTGGTGTTGGAGAAGACCCTTGAGAGTCCCTTGGACTGCAAGGAGATCCAACCAGTCCATTCTAAAGGAGATCAGCCCTGGGATTTCTTTGGAAGGAATGATGCTAAAGCTCAAACTCCAGTACTTTGGCCACCTCATGCAAAGAGCTGACTCATTGGAAAAGACTCTGATGCTGGGAGGGATTGGGGGCAGGAGAAGGGGATGACAGAGGATGAGACGGCTAGATGGCATCACCGATGCCATGGATGGACGTTGAGTCTGAGTAAACTCTGGGAAGTTGGTGATGGACAGGGAGGCCTGGCGTGGTGCGACTCATGGGGTCGCAAAGAGTCAGACACGATTGAGCAACTGAACTGAACTGAACTGAAGGTTTGAAAATTTCCACAATTAAAAAATAAGAAATGACTTATAATGAACTTAGTTTTCCTTTCAAATGCACAATAGACAATTATCAGTAAGCTGTAATAAAAAACTACCTGCTTTTTTTTTTAACTGCCTGATTTTGATTTAGCAAAAGTAGAGAATTTAGGCAGTGTGCTAATATATTCTCAATTAGACTTAAGAACGGAAAAGAAAAGAAATGAATTAAAAGTTCTAGTTCTGATTTCATTTCACTTGTGCCATTTTATCATAAATAACTCTACTCAAAGGTATGATATAGATAAACACTTACTATCTTCCCCTGGACAGGGCATTCCAGGACGTTCTGGTACACAAGGGAATACTGAAAGACAAGAAATTAAAATTAATACAGCATGTTTAAAAACATATAAATTATACAGAATTTTAAATTAAAAAATCATATAAGCTGATTGAAATATGGTCAGTATGATTTTTGGAAGGGATCCATTTTACCAAGGCTATAATGAAAGAAGTTCTTATGAAAGCGACATCCATAAACAATGGACATTAGAAGCTCAAATTACTCATTCCTGTCCCTATTACAGCACCAACTAACTTTTGTTATAAGAGAAATCATTAACTATTTCCTTAAATCTTTATTGTAGTGACAAATCTTCTAGGGTGAAGAATTAAAATTACAAGATGTATTCAAATATAAACATAGTTTATAAAAGATGGTTTATAAAAACGATAGTTTTTAAAAGATACATATATCAAACTTCATTGAAAACCACATCCAAATACAAAAACATAAGCTTTGTCTAAGGAACTACACATTCATAAACATGCTAATTCAAAACATTCTTATAAAGATTATGTAATGAAATAGCACATTAATGAACCGTTAGTCAACTCTTTGTGATGCACAAAAAGGACATGGTTCAGAGCACAGAGTATGGGAAGCACAGCTCCTGAAATGTTTTTAAAAGTTGAAATATAAGCTAACTTCTGAAAACAGATCTGTGACACAGCATGAAAAGCAACAACACTTAAACCGTTCAAGACTATGGAGCCATAGTATCTTTAAACATCCACTGTAGTTTTATTCTAGAAACAGACGACCAAAGAATGACTTCTAAAGTTCTTCCAGGGTCTCAATAAATTAAGAGTATAAAACCTTTGGGAGTCACTATGTCAAATTCCTAAGGGAGACAAAAATCAAACGATTGCTTTTTAAGAAAACACACTGTAAAGGAAAGTAGAAAGGAATAACAACAAAGTGATGAGATGAGTCACTACGTGAAGGGAGATGTGTTTTTGTTTCCAGTTTTAAAGAGTTTCCTAGGTTTGGTCTCCTAAGGCTCCCAAAAATGTTACACGAAATACTACTAATGTATTACAATTATATTAATCATATTAACTGGGTTCTACATGACATAAAAAATTTGAGGGGCAGGATGGCAGAATGAAAAGAACACATTTGGGATGAAACTATCTGGATATACAACCCAGGTCTACAGTGTACCAGTTACGTGATGGCTGAGTTTCAGTCTCTCTATACCACTGCCCACCTCTGAGGCTTGTTAACATTTAACATATTAAAGTTTATGATAACTACGTGAACCGTTTCATGGTTAACCCATA
Source organism: Ovis aries (assembly GCF_016772045.2). Lineage (NCBI taxonomy): Eukaryota > Metazoa > Chordata > Mammalia > Artiodactyla > Bovidae > Ovis > Ovis aries. Next base: position 217,809,807 of record NC_056054.1, read on the forward strand.
AACAAAAGAAAGAACATTTAAGATATCTTACTTCTAGAAATCATTATTTGAATACAATACAGAACTGCAAGAAGATGACAGGTTCTGCTGAGCACTCAATTCTTAAATTTTATGCTAAAACTTGGCTGCGAAACAGTGATATGATCACAGTTTAATATCCAGGAAGGCATACATAAATAAGAAACTTCCCAAGATTACAGGAAGAGTAAGAAATGACTACTTCTTACCATGAATCAACAGTTCAGAATCCTTGTTTAGCTCATAAAGCCTAAAGGCTTCTTCTAACTCCAACTGAGATGATACTGTACATGGGTCTCCTACAAAATATAAAAAGGAAAAGTAAAGCTCATATTTTAAATCCTGTAAATGTGATTAGTAAATAATTTCTACTATATAAAATCTTGAGGAGAAACAATTACATACACACAGAGAAATATTTAACAAGGACAACTGTTTAGATATTTATTTAGACAATTCTATTCTCTGAAGCAGGTAATGTAACTTCCATTCCTATTTCTACAAAATATTAAATGAGGCTCATAGGTACAAACTTTATATATATATAACCGTTTAATTCTTAACAATGTTTATATTCAAAATATAGCAAATCAAATCTACCCTGATCACATTTTAGATTGTCACTGCAATATGATTAATGGCCAGGGATAATTTACTTGTTTCTTTAAAAGAGGAAGTGAAATGATTTTATCGACACATGAGGTCTCTCATCATTTTGTCAAATTTATTGTTCACTTGACAGCCTTCTCAAGAGGCTCACAGAAAGAAGAACAACTACTAAAGTATTCTGGACTGAAGACCGCTCCTGCTTGATTGCTTTTAAATGTCTGTTCAGTTCAGTCGCTCAGTTGTGTCCGACTCTTTGTGATCCCATGGACTGCAGCACGCCAGGCTTCCCTGTCCTTCACCAACGCCCAGAGCTCGCTCAAACTCATGTCCATTGAGTTGATGATGCCATCCAACCATCTCATCCTCTGTCATCCCCTTCTCCTCCCCTTCTCCTCCTGCCTTCAATCTTTTCCAGCATTGGTTTTTTCCAATGAGTTAGTTCTTCACATAAGGTGGCCAAAGTATTGGAGTTTCAGCTTCAGCATCAGTCCTTCCAGTGAATATTCAGGACTGATATCCTTCAGAATTGACTGTTTAATCTCCTTGAGGTCCAAGGGACTCTCAAGAGTCCTCCCCAACATCACAGTTCAAAAGCATCAATTCTTCGGCGCTCAACTTTCTTTATAGTCCAACTCTCACATCTATACACGACTATTGGAAAAACCATAGGTTTGACTAGATGGACCTTTGGTCAGCAAAGTAATGTCTCTGCTTTTCAATATACTGTCTAGGTTTGTCATAGCTTTTCTTCAAAGGAGCAAACGTCTTTTAATTTCATGGCTGCAGTTACCGTCTGCAGTAATTTTGGAGACCAAAAAAATAGTCTGTCACTGTTTCCATTGTTCCCCCATCTATTTGCCATGAAGTGATGGGACTGGATGCCATGATCTTTGTTTTTTGAATGTTGGGTTGTAAGCAAGTTTTTTCACTGGTATTATCAATCACCTAGAGCCAGACATCCTGGAATGTGAAGTCAGGTGGGTCTTAGGGAGCATCACCACAAACAAAGCTAGTGGAGGTGATGGAATTCCAGCTGAGCTATTTCAAATCCTAAAAGATAATGCTGTTAAAAGTGCTGCACTCAATATGCCAGCAATTTGGAAAACTCAGCAGTGGCCACAGCACTGGAAAAGGTCAGTTTTCATTCCAATCCCAAAGAAAGGCAATACCATTGAATGTTCAAACTACCACACAATTGCACTCATCTCACACGCTAGCAGAATAATGCTGAAAATTCTGCAAGCAAGGCTTCAACAGTACGTGAACCATGAACTTCCAGATGTTCAAGCTGGATTTAGAAAAGGCAGAAGAACCAGAGATCAGATCGCCAACATCTGTTGAATCATCAAAAAAGCAAGAGAGTTCCAGAAAAAATATCTACTTCTGCTTTATTGACTACTCCAAAGCCTTTGACTGTGTGGGTCACAGCAAACTGTGGAAAATTCTTAAAGAGATGGGAATACGAGACCACCTTGCCTGCCTCCTGAGGAATCTGTATGCAGGTCAAGAAGCAACAGTTAGAACCAGACATGGAACAAAGGACCGGTTCCAGATTGGGAAAGGAGTACATCAAGGCTGCATATGGTCACTCTGCTTATTTAACTTACTTGCTGAGTACATCACGCATAATGCTGGATCATCATGCATAATGAACTACAAGATTGGAATTAAGATTGCTGAGAGTAATATCAATAACCTCAGATATGCAAATGAAACCACCCTTATAGCAGAGAGGGAAGAGGAACTAAAGAGCCTCTTAATAAAAGTGAAAGAGGAAAAAGCTGGCTTTTAAATGTAAATGCACAGTTTAGTAAACTTACACGCAGAGAGGGGAAGGAAGAAACAGCTCCCTTAGTCAACCAGCCAAAGAACTGAATCATCCTTGGAAATTAATGAGATGGCACATCCCCGTGCATCATGGCATTCCTCAATGAAAAAGTCATTTTGAATATAGGTGGGGCCTGACCTGGGTTCTGCATGCTGCCATTATTTTGCTCATTCCTGTGGCTACACCAAGACATGCCATCAACCCTGTCCAAACCTCAGTCACTCACAGCAAGGACCAGTCTACGACCTGAGAGAGAAAAATGAAGTGATCTCCTTTCCTTCTGACTCAAAGAAATGAGTGCCCCTGTTCTTTTTTCCTACTTGGCCACTGAATCCCTCCTTCCTTTTATCTTTTCTGGCAGTTATTCCACTAGTCCTCCCCAGTTTCACTGTTATTTTTTTCTTTCCTTCCACTAGCTCTTCTCAGGCAAAGCCAGGTTTGAGCCTCCTCCTCAAAAATCTCTCTGCTGCCCAGGCTGCCATTCATTCTGTAGCCACAATGTAGTCTCAAGAGGAAACTGCAAAGTAAGCTGGAAGTGGTGAGCGAGAAGCAGCAGAAGGCGGATAGGGTCTTTGAATTTTGACTTCATACTTTTATATTTTTTCAATGATAGGTTTATAATCTTTTAGAGTTATTAGTAGTAACTTTTCTTACTGTCAAGAGTGACCCACCCTGCTTTCTCTATGTCCCTATCTTCCAAGCATTCCTCCCAATTTTGCTATCAGGTTTTAGTCCAAACACTACTAAAACGGCTATACCTAAGGTCACTAAAGCAGCTGCGGAAATCAATGGCATGTTTTGTCTTTACTCTCGTTGACCTCGGTATACCATCTAACGAAGTTACCCACTGATTATTATAGAAACTCTGTCTCTGGGTTTCTAAAACACCATTCTCCTGGCTTACCAACTCTTCTTTTAACTTTTTAGTTTGGAAATTTTCAAACGTATTACAAAATCCTGTCCCACCTGCAGTACTCACTCACTCACTCCCCTCCACCATATCATTCTGAGCAAATCCCTCTAATTCTAGATAAAATTTTCTTAATATATTCACAGTATCATTATAAACCCATAAAAACTGACAACAACTCACCATAAAATATCTAAACAATCATAACACTAATCGAAACCCCATCTCAAAAAAACCGCCTTCCAATTAAATAGTAATCACTCCCCATTACCCCCCAACCTCTCCTCCAACTGTCAACCTAGGCAACCAGTGATTGATTACTGTCAGTCTGTATAGCTGTGCCTTCTCTGGACATTTCTTATTAGTGGAATCACAAAATATGTGGTCTTTTATGTCTACATATTTTTGCTTACAATGTTTTCAAGGTTCATCTGTGTTGGTGAGGATGCAGAGAAACTGGAATCCTCATCCCCTGCTAGTAGGAATGTAAAATGGTACTGCTGCTTTGGAAAATAGTTTGATAGTTCCTCAAAAACTTGAACACAGTTAACCATATGACACAGCAATTCCACTCCTAGATATGTATCCAAGACATATGAAAACATATGTCCACACAAAAAGTGGTAACCAAATATTAATAGCAACATTACCGGGAGAAATATCAATAACCTCAGATATACAGATGACACCACCCTTATGGCAGAAAGTGAAGAGGAACTCAAAAGCCTCTTGATGAAAGTGAAAGAGGGGAGCAAAAAAGTTGGCTTAAAGCTCAACATTCAGAAAACAAAGATCATGGCATCCGGTCCCATCACTTCGTGGGAAATAGATGGGAAAACAGTGGAAACAGTGTCTGACTTTAGTTTTTTGGGCTCCAAAATCACAGCAGATGGTGACTGCAGCCATGAAATTAAAAGACACTTACTCCTTGGAAGGAAAGTTATGACCAACCTAGATAGCATATTCAAAAGCAGAGACATTACTTTGCCGACTAAGGTCCATCTAGTCAAGGCTATGGTTTTTCCAGTGGTCATGTATGGATGTGAGAGTTGGATTGTGAAGAAGGCTGAGCGCCGAAGAATTGATGCTTTTGAACTGTGGTGTTGGAGAAGACTCTTGAGGGTCCCTTGGACTGCAAGGAAATCCAACCAGTCCGTTCTGAAGGAGATCAACCCTGGGATTTCTTTGGAAGGAATGATGCTAAAGCTGAAGCTCCAGTACTTTGGCCACCTCATGCGAAGAGGTGACTCATTGGAAAAGACTCTGATGCTGGGAGGGATTGGGGGTAGGAGGAGAAGGGGACAACAGAGGATGAGATGGCTGGATGGCATCATGGACTCAATGGACGTGAGTCTGAGTGAACTCTGGGAGACGGTGATGGACAGGGAGGCCTGGCGTGCTGCAATTCATGGGGTCGCAAAAAGTCGGACACAACTGAGCGACTGAACTGAACTAAACTCATAACAGCCAAAGAATGGAAATAACCCAAATGTCGACCAATTGATGAATGGATAAATAAAATGTGGTATTCACACAACAATGAACTATTAACCAGTCATTAAAAAAGGATGAAGTATTGATACTTTATATATCATGTCTAGATTAGGCAAATCTGTAGAAACAAGAAGTAGATTAGTGGTTATCTAGGTCTGGGAACTCTAGGGGAAGGAGCTTGGGGAAGACAGTAACTGCTCATGAGCATGGAGTTTCTTATTTGAGTGATGAAAATGTTATAAAATTGATTGTGGTGATGGCTGCACAACTTTCTGCACAAATACAGGAAAAAACACTGAATTGTACATTTTAAATGATAAATTATTTCTCACTAAAGCTGTTAAAAAATTTAGTGTAGCATTTTTATAAAAGTGAGTCCAATAACAAGTTAATATTCCAGTCCAAAAGCAAAGTTTGTGTTCACTTGTCTCAAAGAACTAAAGTAATTCTTTTATACAGACTCACTTTCTCAGTTACTCAAATTTCTCCTAATTTGCCATACACATGAAAGTCATAATTATATTCCATTTTAAACATAGGTTAAAAAAATAACTTGCTTCTACAGAAGCATATTTAAGTGCAGGTCAAAGTTTAAAAAATGGAAAAGCAACATAAAAGAGAGTAAGAAAATGTCACATTTCAGTCAGTACGCAAATTATTCTTCCAGTTAGACAAATAAGCCAGTTTCTAAAAAATGAAAAACAAACCAGTTGACTAAATAAATTCCAAATAATGAAATAGTCAAAGAATTGTAGAAATAGAATGAATCTGAAACATAATTAATGCTTCATTTCTAATTTTCCAGGTGAGGGAACTGAGATAAATATATAGATATACATATCTCTATATAATACAGATAAATCATATATAATAAATTATGTTCTTAGGAAACGCCTGAGTTCTTATGAAAGGCCTTTAAAAAGCATCAAAAATCTCCCAAAGAGATGTCCTATCGTGCTTCATACAAAGATTCTCTCCCAGACTCCAAATCCCGTCACTCTTACGTGATTTCAGCAAAGTTTACTTCTTTGAGCTTTCATTTTCTCCTATGTTAAAACAAGGGCTATTACCTGTATTGCAAGGACAATGGGAAAACTAAAGATCTTATATTAAAAGTGACTCATAGAATGCTTAGTTCATTATAGGTGTGGCTTTTATTAATGCACCTTGATTAAAAGCCATGAGTGGACTTAATCATTTTTAAAGGTAAAATAACCATATTTTTAAAAGTCAGTCTTTCCCTTCTGCTAGACAGTTTTCTTGCTATGCCAGTATCTGCTTGCTGTTGGTTGAAATCTAAGCCAGGTCAAGTACCTGTTTTCAGTATGTACCTAGTGATGGATGCTTTTGAATAACCACAAGGAAGTGTGAAAGTAAGAGTTAATCACTGACACTGTGTATACTCAAATCTATTTTGTTTTTATTGGATTGAATGTTTTTTGTTCAGGTGTTACCTTTTCAGGCCAGGTGCTTAATGCCTGATAAAGCAAGACATGTAACTCAGAAGTAAAACATTCCATGCATAGCCATCATGAAACAAAGATGAGACAGAAAGCTATTTTCCAAGGCCCACTCAGTTACTAAAGTCCAAATTTATATCCTAAAACAGGCAAATACCTAGAGTGAGATCAGCTCAATTTAATGAATTTCAGCATAATAAAATCTATATATTAGTCAGCAGGCCTGGCCTTTTTTCAGTGCATATACATTTCCTTTTCATCTATAAAAACAAAGAAATTAGAGCAGAGAAGCTCAAAGTGTTTGGTAAATATGCAAGATTCAATTATTTATGAGGTAACTTCACGAGGTATAGAACATGACACAGGAATATAACACTAGCTATATTAGATATTTTAGCATATTGCCGAATTCAGTGCCACACATCTGGAAGAACCAGCATAGCCTAAAACCAAAGTTGGCAACCTTTAATACTTGCCTGAGATAGCACCACCACACTTTTCTTGATCTTGGAGCCTGCCATAGATTTACAGATTCACTCACTCTTCCCACCAAGATGTTACAACCGCTCTCCCCCTCACCCCTCGCTTCTGAATACTGGGTTCAAGACACTGTATGCCACTTATGAAAGTCATGGCACTCCCTACTCTAAATGGCTACACTGCTTAAAATGTAGACTTGCAAAAATTTTCCAAGAATACTATGGTATTTAGGTGGTCATGCTTTCACTATCAGGCCCAGTCACAGATATTAACAGATTTCTGGTTTCTTGCTTCCTTTTTCTGGGAGGTAGAAACCAGTGGTTTCAGAAGTATGTACTATCCTATCAAGCTACACATGCTCAACTTCCACTTCTGGAGAAGATAAACTAACAAGAACTGGATTTAACCCTCCACCTAAAACAAAAGAAAAATTAGACAAAATTAATGACAAAAAAGTGGTTCAAGATATTGGAAATCAAGCAATGAAGGATCAGCTATTTCCAAGTAACTTAAAATGCATCCCAGAACAAAGATGAGAAACTTTCATACAAACACAAACATATTCAACATTCAATAAGGCAAAAGTTCACAATGTCCAGAATCTGATAAACCAAAACCACGCATGTGAAGAAGCAGGAAAATATGACCCATAACAGGAGAAAGATCAATGGGAAGTGACCCCAAACTGACAGCAATAAAAGAACTTGAAGACAAGACATTAAAAGTTATTATATCTAAAAGGTTCAGAAGCAAAGCATGATAAGTATACATGGAAGATATTTTTAAAACACCCAAATTTAATGTCTAGAAATAATGCTACAATGTCTGATATGAAACATGCTTTAGAGGGAATAAGTGGCAGATTAGATATCACAGGAAAAAAGACTGATGAACTTAAAAACACAGCAATAGAACTATATCAAATAAAATGCAGAAAAAAAGACTGAAAAAGGAAAAAAAAAAAAGAACAGAGCATCAGTGAGCTTTATCACAAGTTGAAGAAACCTACTATACATGTAACTGGAGTCCCTGAAAGAGGAATCCGGCCAAAATTTTTCCAAATTTGATGACAACTATAAATCCATGGATCCAAGTAGATCAACTATACAAAATGTATACAAGACAAGGAACATGGAGAAAACTAAACTAAGGCCTATAATTATCAAATTGCTTCATCCAGCAATAAAGAGAAAGATCTTCAAAGCAGTCAAAGAGACACATTACATACAGAGAAACACAGGTAAAGACAACAGCCGATTCTGCATCAGAAACAACGCAAGCAGTACGCAACAGTGTACTGAGTGGAAAAAAAAAATTATCAACCTACAATTTACCCAGCAAAATTATTTTTCAAAACCAAAGGTGATCTGGAGGCAAATTCATAGAGAAATTTATTGAGACAGAACGGCAAATTCATAGAGAGAGGAAGTATAAGAGAGGTTATTACCAGGAACTGGAGGAGGAGAGTTATTGCTTGATGGATATAAAGGTTTTGTTTGCGATGATTAAAAAGTTCTGGAAGTGAGTAGTGAGAATGGTTGCATGACACTCTGCAATGGCACTGAACTGTACACTTTAAAAAGGTCAAACGGTAAAATTTTATATTATATACAGTTTGGCGCAATTTTTAAAAAAGGAATATACTAGAATAGACCTCAAGCCATAAGGCCTAGGAAAAAAGAGGGGGAGGAGAGTTTCAAAATACGTGCTGAATAACACCACTGATACGAATTTAAAAGCCTATAAAGGGAATTCCCTGGCAGTCCAGTAGTTAAGGCTCAGCACTTTCACTGCCAGGGGTGGGGGGTTAGGAGGGTGGGGCCAGGTTCAATGCTTGGTCAGGAAACCAAGATCATTCAAAGTGTGCAACCTGGTCAAGAAAAATAAAATTAAATTAAAAAACAAAAGTACATAAAAGTACTATACTTTGTCATATATATATATATATATAATAATGAAAGATTAGTGGTTGCTTGGGCATGGCGGGATAGGAGTAAGAAAACTGTTTAGACTGTAAACATATTCTATGATAGCAGCTGCCTCTTACAGAGGGAAGGAAGATAATGCAATTGGAGATGGGGGTGCCAACAAGAAGGACACATGCTCCCAGAGACCAGAGCATGTCTGGAAGCCCTGCTGCCCTACTGGGCTCCTATGTCCTTTGTTGTTCAGCTCTCACCACATCTCCACTCCACCACTCCAAGGGGTTTCTCTGAGGTGGGTCCCAGCCTGATCCTTTTGCCTCTCAGGCAGCACCACAGCCTGGTATATAAACAGTAGCAGCCAGAATCTACCGGGCACAATGTCTGGAGCATGGAGCTGGGGCAGAGGCCAGAGCTGAGAGAACTGCTCGGGATTTCTTAAAGTTAGCTACCTTTTCATGGGATCCTCTACCCCAGTGAGCACAGGAAGACTTTCCAGGGACTACCATGCTAGACAGTTTATTAAAGGCATCCTCTTCCTCAGCTTCCATATAAACCCCTTTCCAGAAACCATCTGCCTGAGTACATGCCTAGAATGTAGGACCTCACCTCACCTCCTTTTCAAATTTTTCTTTTCCTATTTTATTTTTACAGAAGTGTATATAACTACCATATGATCCAGCCATTCCACTTTTAAGTATTTACCCAAGAGAAAAGGAAACATATATCCATTCAAAGACTTGTATGTGACTGCCACAACACTTTTATTTATAAATAGCTTATTATAAACTATTATTTATAATGGCCCCAAACTAGAGACAACCTCAGTGTCCATCAATAGATGAACAGAAAAACAAATTGTGGTACATCCACATGTTGGAATACCACTCGGCAATAAAAAGAAATGAATTACTGACACAGAGAGCACATGAATCAATAATTATGCTGAGTGAAAGAAGCCAGACACCTGCTCTCAAAAAAAGGGGCACATGTTGTATGATTCTATCCCTATAAAGCCCTAGAAAATGGAAACTAATCTATAGGAACAGAAAGCAGATCATTAGTATCATTAGTTGCCTGGAATGGAGGAGTAGAAGTGAGGAATCGCAGAGCACAAGGAACATTTGGAGATGACAGACATGCTCCCTACCTTGCATCCGATGGTGGTTTCCATGGTGTCAAAATTCATCAAACAGTATGCTTAGAATACGTACAGTTTATTGTCTTAATTACACCTCAATGAAGAAATTTTTAAAGAAGAAACAAAGGGTTGGAAAAGCTGAAAGAATTCATTACCAGTAAACCTCCAATACAGAAATGTTCTCCAATACAGGAAGTCCTCCAAGCGATGGAAAAATACCAGTTACAAAACAAGGTCTGCTCAGAGATACTTGGAATATTTTTACTTATTTATATTTATTTTCATTTTTTAATTTTCAGGTTTGGAATCGCAATACTGCTATCTAAATAACTGAAGTTATACTGAATATACATTCAGTCAAAAAGTTTTCACTCACTGTTTTTTTTCTGATATGATTACCATCATCAGTACCTAGTGTTAGGGATAAAGAAGAAGTATGAAGAATGATTTACTATTTTAGCTCTTAACATATCAGCTAAAATTACACCAGACTAGAGATGTTTAGAAAATATCACATAAGAGAAATATGTTTCTTCCCATACTCAGTGTGGTTCTGTTAAACTCGGGCACTCTATTTTCTCTCTGTGAATACATCAGATTTTATAATGCAAGATGTTTAATCTAGAATTCAGAAATACTCCATACTCTTTGTGTCAAAGAACATTTATTCTCATTTTAAGTTTCCGTGAATCTCACCTATTGAAGCCAACAGGATGTGAATTGAACTATATCCAAAAAACACCTTCTCCCACTCTTTGCAAATCAACTACATTTCAGCTTTTTCCCTCACATAGTCTTTTACAGGGTGTGAGGAAAAGAAGTTCACAAATGCCACTGGTGAAAGTATAACAAGGGGTACAATATTTACCGCTTTGGAGGTCAATTTATCATCAAGGACACATTTCATTTTAGGGACTTTACAGACAATATAGTACAAGTGTTCCCAAAATATAGGCACAAAGGTATTTACTGCACCAAAATTTTTGACAATTAAACTGCAAACAATCCAAATATTCATCAAAAGGGGATTATTATATAATACTATATATACAGGCTTAAAGAGGAATACGATATATCTATTTGCACTTATGCGAAAAGAGATGGTACATTTACAAGATGCTAAGTGAAAAGCAGGTTAAATAACAGCTTGTAGGGAACTCCCCTGGTGGTCCAGTGGCTAAGACTCTGCTTGCAATGCAAGGGGCCTGGGTTTGATCCCTGGTCAGGGAACTAGATCCCATATGCCCACATGCTACAACTAAAAATCCCACATGCTACAATGAAGATCAAAGATCCTGAGAGCCACAAGCAAGACTTGGTGCAGCCAAATAAATAAATATCTTCTTTAAAAGAAATAATAGTTTGTATAATATTAGTCTATTTGTAAGATAGAAAAAAATTGTTACCCTATCCATTCGAGTTGTATATTCTCAGATAAACAGACATTGATTTGTTCATAGCAGCTATTTTTGGAGATTTGAAAATCCCGAGATACTTTTTTCTTCAAATAAATCAATATTTTTGTTAAAAAAGCATGCATGACTCTCAATAAAAACTTTAACAAGAAACAGAATACCCAAAAGCTAGTGACAGAAGTTAACTAGTTTCCAGTAAAAGAGAAGTGACACTGTTAAATTTAAATCAGATAATCAGACCCTGAATAAGTTAGGATTTACAGAACTAGAAATTTAGAAAACACTTAATACTGGGTTGTAATATTTTTAAAGTACATCCTTGGGAGTTCCCTGGCAGTCCAGTGGTAAAGACCTGGGTTTTCACTGCCATGGATCCGGGTTCAGTTTCTGGGCAGGGAACTGAGATCCGCAAGCTGGGCTGTGCCACCAAAAAAAAAACAAAAAAAGGCAATAAAGTACATCCTTAAGGAAAAACAGTCACACATATAAGGAACTAAAAGCCACATTTATTACTTCCTGTCCCACACTCTCACTGCATATGAGAACCAGGATATGACTATTACAAACCTACTATTCATTCTAAAATGTTTAGTTAGATTGAGCAAACCAGCTTTTCTACATGCACATCAAAACAAATCAGTAAAACTGGCTTTGAACACAAAGAAAAAAAGCAGCTGTCATAAGTCTGTTTAAAGAAATGAAGCGTGTGATCCTTATTTGCTCTGATATAAAATCCCACAATTAAACGTTTAGTTTCTAGAACGATGTCTCTCATAAACCAGAGAAATCAAATTATAGTCTTGTCTTCCACTGATCCTAGAGAAAATTTTTTCTCCATGTAAGAATGCCCCAATACCTACATGATTAAAAATAAAGGGGAAAAATCCTTTTTCCGGTAAGCGGCCTGAGGTGACTCCTAAAAATGGTGCGCTATTCACTTGACCCAGAAAACCCCACAAAATCATGCAAATCAAGAGGTTCAAATCTTCGTGTACACTTTAAGAACACTCGTGAAACTGCCCAGGCCATAAAGGGTATGCATATCCGAAAAGCCACCAAGTATCTGAAGGACGTCACCTTAAAGAAGCAGTGTGTGCCGTTCCGCCGCTACAACGGTGGAGTTGGCAGGTGTGCACAGGCCAAACAGTGGGGCTGGACTCAGGGTCGATGGCCCAAAAAGAGTGCTGAATTTTTACTACACATGCTCAAAAATGCAGAGAGTAATGCTGAACTTAAGGGCTTAGATGTAGATTCTCTGGTCATTGAGCACATCCAAGTGAACAAAGCCCCCAAGATGCGACGCAGGACTTACAGAGCTCACGGTCGGATCAACCCCTACATGAGCTCTCCCTGCCACATTGAGATGATCCTTACTGAAAAAGAACAGATTGTTCCTAAACCAGAAGAGGAGGTTGCACAGAAGAAAAAGATATCCCAGAAGAAACTGAAGAAACAAAAACTTATGGCCCGGGAATAAATGCCGCAAAAAATAAATGCAAATAAAAGTAAAAAAAAAAAAAAAAAAAAAAAAAATAAAGGGGAAAAATTACAACTGAAAAATAATTGCAAGAAACTTAAGAATAATTACTACTGGCTCTGTAGGCCTAAATTAAGAAAAGACTGGTATCAGAATTAACCAGGGTAAGAAGGATCATAGGGGAATCAACAGACCTTAATGAAAAGTTTAACCTTTTATGTGAATGAGGCAAAGGCTACAGTTTTATAGATTTCCCTGGAAAATTAGGGCACTTAGTAACTATTTAGGGAGGAAGAACTATGAGTTATACTATAAAAGGATAGGCTGTTTCATCAAAGAACTAATTTAATTTACTACGTGACTCCTTTAATTAAAAGACACTATTAGGTTAAGAAAAAGCAGAATACACTGCAACTCCCAATGCTTAAATCTCTAATAAGTGATATAAAACTAACCCTGGAAAGCCTTACTACCACCCTTTGTACAATTTACAAATATTTTTTGAGCATGCTATAAACAGTGAGACTTTACTCTGGGGGGCTCCACAGTCACTGCAGACGGTTACTGCAGCCATGAAATTTAAAAGACGCTCCTTGGAAGGAAAGTTATGACCAACCTAGACAGCATATTAAAAAGCAGAAAAAAATAAAAAACTAAAAATAAAAAGCAGAAACATTACTTTGCCAACAAAGGTCCATCTAGTCAAGGATATGGTTTCTCCAGTAATGATGTATGGATGTGAGAGTTGGACTATAAAGAAAACTGAGCACCGAAGAATTGATGCTTTTGAACTGTGGTATTGGAGAAGACTCTTGAGAATCCGTTGGACTGCAAGGACATCCAACCAGTCCATCCTAAAGGAAATCAGTCCTGAATATTCATTGGAATGACTGATGTTGAAGCTGAAAACTCCAATACTTTGGCCACCTGATGCGAAGAACTGACTCATTTGAAAAGACCCTGATGCTGGGAAAAATAGAAGAGGGGAGGAGAAGGGGATGACAGAGAATGAGATGGTTGGATGGCATCACTGACTCAATGGACATGAGTCTGAGTAAACTCTGGGAGTTGGCGATGGACAGGGAGGCCTGGTGTGCTGCAGTCCATGGGGTCGCAAAGAGTCAGTCACTACTGAGTGACTAAATTAAACTGAACTGATTACTGAGTACCGCTCTAGACACTGGAACGCCACAGAAAAGCCAGGATCTCTGCTTTCATGGAGCTTATAGTCTACACAAACAAGATACAAAGTGAATAGGGGTTCAGAAGAAGAATAGGGGTTCTTGAAGAACACAACATCTGAATTAAGACCTGAATGACTAGAAAGAGACAACCATGTGACAATCTTGGAAGAGAACTCTTCAGGCAAAGATGATACAAAGTATAAAGGTACCAAGACAATTCAAAATGGATGGCTCTAAACCAATTTCATTCATTTATTTGTATTTTTATTTATTTTGGGGAGCACATCACATGGCATGCTGGATCCTAGTTCTCTGACCAGGGATTGAACCTGTGTCCCCTGCAGTGGAAGCTTGGATTTTTAACCACTGGACTGCCAGGGAAGTCCTAAAACCAATTTCTTCTAAACAAAACACATTATCTAGGGAATTCCTCAGTGGTCCGGTGGTTAGGACTCCCTGCATTCATTGCTGAGGGCCCTAGTTCAATCCCTGGTTGGGGAATTAAGATCCCACAAGCTATGCGGCATGACCAAAATAAACAGATAAAATAAATATATGTCTTTAAAAAAAAACAAAAACCCATATTATATAGAGACTTCTATATGCACTACAGTTTGAAAATCACTGAGTGCAAAAGCACTACATGGCAAATAAATAAAAAGAAATGATCAAAACAGGATTAAACTAACACTGAGTTGGGTAAGAAACAGTACATTGATGCTAACTATATTTTCCTTTTGCTTTTCCTTTTTTCTTGGCCATGCTGTAGGGCTTAGGGGATCACAGTTTCCTGACCAGGAATTGAATCCAGGCCATGCAATGAAAGCGCCAAGTCCTAACCACTGGACCCCCAGGGAATTCTCTATGCTAGCTATATTCTATGCACTGTGCTAAATTATATAGTCTCACTTTCAGGCTGAAGACATATTATGAAACATCCACATCACTTATAATTGACAATATTTAAACAAACCTTTAGATAGAGAAGGTCAAAAAGTCGTTGAATAGATGAGAAAACTCAGTCTTACTCTTAAATAGTACAAAATATAAAATACAAAGCTAGCATTTCACTCATTAGATTTTTAAAAATGTTCAGTTCAGTTGCTCAGTTATGTCTGACTCTTTGCGACCTGAAGGACTGCAGCACACCAGGCTTCCTTGTCCATCACCAACTCCCGGAGCTTGCTCATACTCATGTCTATTGAGTCGGTGATGACATCCAACCATCTCATCCTCTGTCGTCCACTTCTCCTCCCTCCTTCAATCTTTCCCAGCATCAGGGTCTTTTCCAATGAGTCAGTTCTTCACATCAGGTGGCCAAAGTACTGGAGTTTCAGTTTTAGCATCAGTCCTTTCAATGAATATTCAGGACTGAGCTCCTTTAGGATGGACTGGTTGGATCTCCTTGCAGTCCAAGGGACTCTCAAGAGTCTTCTCCAACACCACAGTTCAAAAGCGTTAATTCTTTGGCCCTCAGCTTTCTTCAGAGTCCAACTCTCACATCCATACATGACTAATGGAAAAATCATAGCCTTGACTAGATGGACCTTTGTTGGTAAAGTAATGTTTCTGCTTTTTAATATGCTGTCTAGGTTGGTCATAACTTTTCTTCCAAGGAGCAAATGTCTTTTAATTTCATGGCTGCAGTCACCATCTGCAGTCATTTTGGAGCCCAAATGTTAAAGACATAATATCTGAGGCTGGTGAAGGCAAGGGTGAAGGGATGTTCTCATTCAATGTAGCTGTGCCATAAACTGGTTTAACTTTCTTAGACAGCAAACTGTCACTAGCTACCAAAATTTACAAGGTGCATACCGTGTGCATTTGCTACTGAGAGAGTCCCATACAACAGAAGAAATTCACATATAAAAATGTTTATTATATAGTAGCCAAAATTTCAAAACAGTCCAATGTCCATCAATCAAAGATTAAATAAACCATGAAATATCTACA
Source organism: Ovis aries (assembly GCF_016772045.2). Classification (NCBI taxonomy): domain Eukaryota; kingdom Metazoa; phylum Chordata; class Mammalia; order Artiodactyla; family Bovidae; genus Ovis; species Ovis aries. The sequence continues at coordinate 217,825,698 of NC_056054.1, forward strand.
ATATGGAATATTTCACAGGGTTATAAAAAAGATAATGATATAAACTGATACATACTGAAATGAAACAATGTCCAACACTCATTATCAAAGTTCACTGGCTTGCATATATTTCTTTTTATGTGAAATAAGCTGTTTATTAGTGATGCATAGAAATAAGAATATTTATATATGCATAAGATATAAATGAATGATATATACTAAGCTGTGGTTTCCTTCCCTTAGGTGAGGGAAGAGAGAGGATAAAGGGCAAACAGAAGATTTTTAAAATTTCATAATCATCTCTACTACTTTCTCCCCCCAAACAGTAAACATGGATTACTTTAGAGGAACTTTAAAAAATGTCTTAAAAAGTGAGAATGGGCTTCAGTTTATCCATAGCTTGAAGCTAGAAAAACATCTTTTCAGGGCTCTTCGTATCAGTGAATACAGAAATAGCCAGCCCCAAATATTGAATTAAATATTAAAATGCCATTCCTTAAGATCAAATTCCATGAGTATTACAATTAATTGAGAACCATTACACAAAACTAGCATATTCAGGCATCCTTCAACTATACTTCAGTGACATTCCATCATGTAAAATAAAGGCTAATGTGGTTTGCAAAGCCTTCTGGGATCTAGTCCTATGCTTCTCAAACTGTAATATTCATGCAGCTCACATGTAGATCCCGTTAAAATGTAGATTCTGATTCAGTGATGCGGCTGGAGAGCCCCCTTTTCTATTAAGTACCACAGACTGTACTTCAAGTAGCAAGGATCTAGCCCAAGTTCCTTAGCACTCCCCATCCTTAACTTTGAAAATTAACTGATTTAAAAAATAATTTAGAAACTAGCTTTATCTTAAGCATCTCTCCCTCAGCAGTCATTTTTTTAAAGTGAATTAACATTAAAATCTCAATATTTAAAAAGCCCTTTTGGGGCAGCAATAATAGCCCTTATGAATAATCAGCATCTGATCTGAATAGCAATTGAGTAGTATTTTAATTATTTGCTGGCAGGGGGAGCTATATTTTAAAAAGCAGCATTAGTGTAACTAGGCCTCCATGGCTTCTGGTTAACACATTAAATATAAAAACTCTCCACCACCTCCAAAGTTTCCACCACAACCCACAAAGTTGCCACATCCACCTTCACGACCTCTTTGTGATCCACGGACTGCGTTTCTTGTTTAGGAAGGGCCTTTTTCATGTCACAGGTCATCCATAGTGTGTTATTTCTGAACACCAATTTTATCAACTGTATCATGATCACCAAAAGTTACAAAAGCAGGGACGTCCCTGGTGGTCCAGTGGTTAAGAATCCACCTTGCAACGCAGGAGATGCAGGTTTGATCCCTGGTCAGGGAACTAAGATCCCACATGCCGAGAAGCAACTAAGCCTGCACACTGCAACTACCAAGCTCACACGCCTCAACTAGAGTCTGTGCACCGCTATGAAAGATCCCCCATGCTGCAACTAAGGCCCGATGCAGTCAAATAAATAAGTAAATAAATACTTTTTAAAAGTTACAAAAGCAAATCCTCTCTTTTCTCCACTCTACCCGTCTTCCATAACTTCTATAGTTTCAATCTTGCCATACTTTTCAAAGCAGTCGCTCATATTCTTCTGTATCTTCTTTAATACCTTCAACAAAAATTTTCTTTGCTTTCAAAAGGGCATTAGGCTTTACAGAATCCTCCAGAAACAACTCTGGTTTCACCAAACACCTAGCAACTTCATGTGGTTCTGCACTTGTTGCCACATCCACCTCTTTAACACTTAAGTAAGTCATCAGACTATAAGTCCTAGAATGTTTTGTTTGGGCATCTCTCATCACTGCTCGATCTGTCAGTGTGCCCCATTTCTCAAAATGTTCTCTTAAACTATGATCTGTAGTTTCAGAGCAGAGTTCTCAACTACGCTGGTTCCTCTGGATCATGGCCCCCCTCCTTCTGGTGGTGGCCAGCTGGGGGTGATCTGGTAGTGGTTTCACCTCTGTTCCCTGGTGGCTCAAATGTAAAGAATCCACCTGCAATGCAGGAGACCCAGGTTCAATCCCTGGGTTGGGAGGACCCCCTGGAGAAGGGAATGGCAACTCACTCCAGTATTCTTGCCTAGAGAATCCCATGCACAGAGGAGCCTGGCAGGCTACAGTCCATGAGGTCGCAAAGAGTCAGACATGGCTAAGTGTGACTAATGCTTTCACTTTCACTTTGAGACCAGACTTGCCTCTTCCAACTCAAGTTCAATAATGGGACCAAGAGGAAGAGGCCTCTCCATTATTTCAACTTAGTGAATTATTGCCCTTCCCCACATACCATGTTCTTCATACCTTCATGCCTTTTTATATCTTATACTTTCTTTTTTCTCTATTTTTTTCTGGTTCTCCCCTCACCTACTCCCCTTCAAAAGCTTTTACTCTGTTAGAGGTTTAGTTCAAACTTTACAGATATTTCAGGCATATGTGAATGCTGTTTCTTTCTTATTCTGAGACTCCTATGCATTCAGGGTTGACTGTCACACTTGTTTTTCCTAAGTCCATCTCCCTGTAGAGTTTGAGGATAAAAAATATCCCTTCTCAGCACACAGATATAAAATAAATGCTGTGTACAAGTCATTAAAGAATTAAGTTTCTAGGACCTCCCTGGTGGTTCCGTGGTTAAGACTCAGCTCCCAATGCAGGGGACCTAAGTTCGATCCCTGCTCAGGGAACTACATCCCACATGCTGCACCCAAGAGATTGCCAGCAGCAACTAAAGACGCCATGTGCCCCAACTAAGACTCTGCACACCCAAATAACATTTTTAAAAAAAAAAAAATTAAATTTCTGCCACCACCTTTGAAATAATGGTTGTCACAATCACTTTTACATTTAATTAATTAATAAATTAATTTTGGCTGTGCTGAGTCTATGCTACTGTGCCAGCTTTTCTTTAGTTGCAGCAAGTAGGGGCCACGCTCTCTGGTTGTGGTGTGATGGCTTCTCATTGCAGTGGCTTCTCCTATTGCTGAGCACAGGCTCTAGGGTATATGGGCTTCAGATTGCAGCTCACGGGCACTAGAGCACAGGCTCAAACAGTTGGGGTGAACAGGCTTAGTTGCTCTGTGGCATGGGGGATCTTCCAGGACTGGGAACAGAACCTGTGTCTCCTGCATTGGCACGCGGATTCTTTATCACTGAGCCACCAGGGAAGCGCCTCTCTGGTACTCTTTTAAACGCTTGAGGAAAAATAAGAATGCCATCAAATTTCTAATATACCTTTCCCTCTTTATATTAATTAGAATTTTTACTACACTTTAAAAACAAACAACAGAATGGCATCTGAAATCGAATGCTCACACAGGCAGCCCTCTCTTTGCCACTCACCTTCCTCATCTATCCATTTCATGGTGAAAAGTTGTTCATTGTCAAAAGAACACATGTCTCGAACCTCATTACAAAGACCCTCGAAGGATATTGAAGGTTCAAAATGTGTTATCATGATATCCCTGAAAAACAAAAAGGAGTTTTAAGTTAGAGAGTGACTAATAATGCCTGATGATTTGATGGAGTTCAGAGATTCTGTGTGGGCATCAACACGTGTCACTTCCAGTAAACTATCTCTGTAAAAAATAAAACACCAATACTTAATAATGCTTAAAAATAAAAACAGTGGTTTTGTGAGAAATCTTAATCTCCCCTCCTCATTCAAGAAGCCCACCCTACGTGCTTTAACAAACAGGAGGTCCACTTTTGCTCTAATGCTGGTTACCAGAAGCTCACTCTTCTGTGAGCATTATACTCCGAAGGCAAGCAGCTCTAGATTATACTTAACTGAAACAGCTTACAGTCTCTAATTGCTAATCTCCCCTTCCCTAGAAGTCTATCTTCATCAAAGAGATGGCCCTTCAAAAATTTAATAAGGATCTGTCACGCCCTCTTTCTCAGTCTGGTGGTTAGGATTAGCAACCACCCAGATTCACAACCCAATCCCCAAAATTGGCTTTAAAATATAATTCCTATTATAAGGTAGACACACCAAAAAAAAAGGAATAGACACAAATGTGCATTTATTTTCATATTACTGTTAGATAGATCATAACACCTAAATAAATCCACTGAGCAGCTATTTACTACAAGAGTCAAAAACACAACAAAATGTTTTAGAACAAAAGCCTGGGTGTTCCTCCAAGGAACCATGAGAAGACTCCCTGTGATCTAATCCCCACGGAGTAGCCAGCCACAGGCATCCTTTCCAAGGAAAGTCAGATAGACCCAATGACTAATTCAACAAATATATAGTGATCTCCATGTGCCAGGCTCTGTCATAAGGGTTTTACAAAATTAAGGTCGTTCATGTCTTTCCTTTGCTTTAAACTCTCCAAATGCCTTTCCCAAAAGTAAAGGGAAACCCAAAGTCCCAGCAGGGTCTACAAGGCCCTGTAGGAACTGGCCCTTGCTGCCTCTCTGACCTACCTCTTCTACCACTGGACAGATAAACCAATGTTTAGAGTCCACCATCTACCCCAGCTAAAAATGTAAGCTTGATGAAAAGTAGGAATTTTGTTCATTATATTCCTAGTGGCCAACACAATGTCTAGTACAGAATGGGTATTCAATAAGTAGCTGCTGAAGAAAGGAAGGAAATCTGTTAGGGACGGTGTGAACTGACATGGGTAGTTGGAATACAGAAAGTGGAGTAAGAAGTAAGGTATTAAAATTGTTGGTCATCTGCAAACAAAAGTTAAAACTCCAGTCTTCAGAGGCTCTACAGAAGCTTAGCAGAGAGCCACACATGTAAAGTGAGTGGCCTTTTCTTGAAAGTGACGCTCTTCCCAAGCATATCATGGTTTCATGCCCCTGCCTCTTGGAACTCTCTTGCCGTGGCTTTCGTAGCAGTCTGTTTCCCTGTCTCCCTTTCTACCATTCTGAACACTTATTAAGCCTCCTCCTGTCTTCAATCATAAGACATTCTTCACACCTTCTCTCATATTCCTTCTCTTTCTCTTCCTGAAACCTAATTCACTTTTAGTGTTTTATCTATTAACTCTATGTAGTTCAGTTCAGTTCAGTCACTCAGTCGTGTTCGACTCTGCAACTCCATGAATCGCAGCACGCCAGGCCTCCCTGTCCATCACCAACTCCCGGAGTTCACTCACACTCATGTCCATCGAGTCCGTGATGCCATCCAGCCATCTCATCCGCTGTCGTCCCCTTCTCCTCCTGCCCCCAATCCCTCCCAGCATCAGAGTCTTTTCCAATGAGTCAACTCTTCACATGAGGTGGCCAAAGTACTGGAGTTTCAGCTTCAGCATCATTCCTTCCAAAGAAATCCCAGGGCTGATCTCCTTCAGAATGGACTGGTTGGATCTCCTTGCAGTCCAAGGGACTCTCAAGAGTCTTCTCCAACACCACACTTCAAAAGCATCAATTCTTCGGCGCTCAGCTTTCTTCACAATCCAACTCTCACATCCATACATGACTACTGGAAAAACCAAAGCCTTGACTAGATGGACCTTAGTCAGCAAAGTAATGTCTCTGCTTTTGAATATGCTATCTAGGTTGGTCATAACTTTTCTTCCAAGGAGTAAGCGTCTTTTAATTTCATGGCTGCAGTCACCATCTGCAGTGATTTTGGAGCCCAAAAAATAAAGTCTGACACTGTTTCCACTGTTTCCCCATCTATTTCCCATGAAGTGATGGGACCGGATGCCATGATCTTAGTTTTCTGAATGTTGAGCTTTAAGCCAACTTTTTCACTCTCCTCTTTCATTTTCATCAAGAGGCTTTTGAGTTCCTTTTCACTTTCTGCCATAAGGGTAGTGTCATCTGCATATCTGAGGTTATTGATATTTCTCCCGGCAATCTTGATTCCAGCTTGTTTCTTCCAGTCCAGCGTTTCTCATGATGTACTCTGCATAGAAGTTAAATAAGCAGGGTGACAATACACAGCCTTGATGTACCCCTTTTCCTATTTGGAACCAGTCTGTTGTTCCATGTCCAGTTCTAACTGTTGCTTCCTGATCTGCATACAGATTTCTCAAGAGGCAGGTCAGGTGGTCTGGTATTCCCATCTCTTTCAGAATTTTCCACAGTTTATCGTGATCCACACGGTCAAAACTCTATGTAAGTATCTCCTAAATCTGTAATTTCAGCTCTCTTTGTGGTATTTAATACTCTAGATAAGCTGGTTCCAATTTCTATTCTCAATGTGATCCCACCATTTCCAGCACACTGTATTACAGACCTCTGTACTCACAATCCCCATACATAAGACTGTGATGATCCATGTTTTAACCCTGTCACTTTCTCAGTTTAAGGAGGGAGGTGGAAATTTTTCTTCAACATCATCTTTTTTCTTCAACATCAACTTCCATTAAACCTTTTTTAACCACATAGGCCCAATGGTCTACACTTCTAAACCTGCTCAACCTGTATCTTATGCTCCATTTTTTTTGTTATTCAATTAATTATATACACACATTCTTAGCTAAATTATAAACTGGAAGATAAAAAATTCTTGACTCTTTACTACATTCATATAACTATTTTATATACACAATAGGGACTCAAATATTCCTTAACTGAATGTAGAAGATTGCCAGGAGAAATATCAATAACCTCAGATATGTGCATGACATCACCCTTACGGCAGAAAGTGAAGAACTACTAAAGAGCCTCTTGATGAAGGTGAAAGAGGAGAGTGAAAAAGTTGGTTTAAAGCTTAACATTCAGAAAACTAAGATCATGGCATCTGGTCCCATCACTTCATGGCAAATAGATGGGGAAACAGTGGAAACAGTGGCTGACTTTATGTTTTTGTGCTCCAAAATCAATGCAGATGGTGACTACAGCCATGAAATTAAAAGACGCTTACTCCTTGGAAGGAAAGTTACGACTAACCTAGACAGCATATTAAAAAGCAGAGATATTACTCTGCCAACAGAGGTCCGTCTAGTCAAGGCTATAGTTTTTCCAGTAGTCATGTATGGATGTAAGAGTTGTACTATAAAGAAAGCTGAGTGCTGAAGAACTGATGCTTTTGAACTGTGGTGTTGGAGAAGACTCTTGAGAGTCCCTTGGATTGCAAGGAGATCCAGCCAGTCCATCCTAAAGGAGATCAGTCCTGAATATTCATTGGAAGGACTGAGGCTGAAGCTGAAAACTCCAATACTTTGGCCACCTGATGCAAAGAACTGACTCATTTGAAAAGACCCTGATGCTCGGAGGGATTGGGGGCGGGAGGAAAAGGGGACGACAGAGAATAAGATGGTTGGATGGCATCACCGACTCAACGGACGTGAGTTTGAGTAAACCCTGGGAGTTGGTGATGGACAGGGAGGCCTGGCATGCTGCAGTCCACAGGGTTGCAGAGTCGGACACGACCGAGCGACTAAACTGAACTGACAAGGAAATATCACTGTTTATGTTTCCTTAGTCTATAAACGTGTACAGATTCTTTAGTGTGTTTCAGGTGTTTGAACAAACAGGTTATATGATTTTCATAATAAGTGTCAAACTAATCCTGTTTTAGAGATTTGAAAAGCAAAAGCACACAGGAATATTTGCCAGAGTTTCACAGGAAACAGAAAATTAATTCAAATCCACATCTCCTAATGACACTTGGGGATGCTGTGACTGACCATTCCCCTCTCCACCCCACCTTCAGAATTCTCCATTAGCAACAGAGCACCTGTCATACCAGCTGCCTAGAATACTACCAGCAGACATCCCCAGTCTTCAGCTTCTTTCAGAGATTTGACTTCTCATCTATAGTCAAAGCCCGTTCCTGGTCAGCCCACAACCAATGACCAATTCAATATAAAGGTCCTACATGTGACTTGCAAAAGCTATGAAGTGCCAATTCATCTTTAGTACTCCCAAGAGGGTGAGCGAAGGTTTCTGTTGAGACTTCACAGCATCTTGATATTTTCCTACCTAAGCTTGCTTCCTTCCCTCCCCTTATCTTCCATAGCTATCAACCCCAAAAGTACTCCTGAAAAACCACCTAAATGCTCATCTCCAACACTACCTCCCACAACAGCATCCACCCAAAGCACAGCTACCATCAGATGTTATTTTGTGACAAAAGCATAATGCGTATGCAAAGGCAACCCACTCCAGTGCTCTTGCCTGGAAAATCCCATGGATGGAGGAGTCTGGTAGGCTGCAGTCCATGGGACTGCTGAGAGTCGGACATGACTGAGCGACTTCACTTTGACTTTTCACTTTCATGCACTGGAGAAGGAAATGGCAGCCCACTCCAGTATTCTTGCCTGGAGAATCCCAGGGATTGGGGGAGCCTGGTGGGCTGACATCTACAGGGTCGCACAGAGTTGGACACGACTGAAGCGACTTAGCAGCAGCAAGTCAATCTCACTTTTAAGAGACTGGCTAATAAAAACTATAATCCTTGTTTCAGAGATTTAATGAGTCTAATTTAGTACATGGGCTTCCAAGCTGGCTCAGGTAGTAAAGAAGCCACCTGCAATGCGTGAGACTTGGGTTTGATCCCTGGGTCAGGAAGATCCCCTGAAGGAGGGAATGGCAACCCACTCCAGTATTCTTGCTGGGGAAAATCCCCAGGGACAGAGGAGCCTGTACGATTTAGTAGATGAAACTAATTTTTTTTTTTTCAGAGAAAATACATTGCCAGCACATAAAAATTATACATATTCCCCCAACTAAATGTAAAATTCATGAGAGCAAACATTTTGTTTTGCTCATTGCTGTATCACCAATATCTAAAACAACATCTGGCCCAGAATTAATATACGTTGAGTGAACGGAGGTGTCATATGTTGGACTCTAAAAAAAGCATGAGGAAATGTAAAATAAAAAGCATTCCACAAAGGAGGAATGACATATTTGAGGTAGCCATAGTATACTGGTTAAGACATGAGAGCTAAAGCCAGTATGTTTGGGTTTGAATCCAGGCCCTATCACTTACCAGCTGTATGGTCTGAATTATTTGACTTCTAAGAATGTTGGCTCAATTTCCTCACCTATAAAATGAGAATAATATTATCTCCTATGATATTTTAAGGATTTAATGTGTCAAGTGAATTCACACTTGTAATACTTAGAATAATACCTAGTATAGTGTTTGGTTTTTAGTCGCTAAGCTGTGTCTGGCTCTTTTGTGATCCCATGGACTGCAGCCTGCAAGTCCTGGGATTTCCCAGGGAAAAAATCTGGACTGGTTGCCATTTCCTCCTCCACAAGATCCTCCCAATCCAGGGATCAAATCTGAGTCTCCTGCACTGGCAGGTGGATTCTTTACCACTGACGCACCAGGGAAGACCAACCTAGCACACAGCATACCCTTAATGTGTTAAACAACTTTTAAAACTTTATGTATTCATATAACACTTTAAATACAAATGGAACCTTATGAGATGAAAATAATCCAGCTTTCTAAAGACAACACACAGATTGTTCAATATGGTGGAGGGAACAAACATCTATATCCTTTCTGAGTGAAAATATTAGTTTCTCAGTCGTGTCCAACTCTTTGTGACCCCATGGACTGTGGCCCGCCAGGCTTCTCTCTTCATGGAATTCTCCAGGCAAGAATATAGGAGTGGTTTACCCATTCCCTTCTCCAGGGGATCTTCCCGACCCAGGGATTGAACCCAGGTCTTTCACACTGTAGGCAGATTATTTACTGTCTAAGCCACCAGGGAAGCCCCTTTCATTCTAAGGGCCCACGGAAATTACAGAAAATTATAAATGACAAGTTTATCAAAGTCTTAGAAAAGGCATCAACAGCAGACCAGAAAGTATGAAAAACTCCTGGATGACTGAAAACAGATGAGATAAAATTGATGGAGAAAACATACCAGCCCCTAAAATTAAAGGTAACTGGAACCCTTTAAAGAGAGAAGTTTTACTGACACAAAATTACTTTTCCTTCTCTAAACATCTAACCACAGGTTTTCAAGTACACCACACTTACATAAGCGTTCATTATAACTGCTTTTTAAAAACTGCTTTAAAAATATGAGTTAAAGAACAGAATAACAGTTATATACCCTTACAGTGTAAAAATTAACAAGAAAAATCAAGACGTGAGAAAGAAAAAGGAAGTATAAATTCAAAAACATGTCTTTCCTAATGGAGAGTCAACACTCTTATCTAAAACTAATAATTAAATATAAAAGCAAAGAAAAAAAAATAACCTGAATTTAAAAATAGTCAAAGGACTTGAACAGACACTTCTCCAAAGAGTATATAGAAATGGCCAACAAGCTTAAGAAAAAATGTTTATCATCACTAATTATCAGAAAAATGCAAATCAAAACCATAATGATAGGGCAGAAATTAACATAACTAACTATACTGTAAATCAACTACACACCAATAGGAAAAAACACAATAAAATGTCACTTCATATCCATCAGGATGGCTATTGTCAAAAACCTAGAATAACAAATGTAATCAAAGATGTGGAGAAACTGGTGCCCTGTATACTACTGGTGGGAATGTAGAATGGTGCAGCAGCTATAGAAACCAGTGTGGATGTTCCTCAAAAAATTTTAAAAAGTATTTCCATATGATCCAGCAATTCCACTTCTGGCTACATATATCCAAAAGAACTGAAAGCAGGGAATCCAATAGATATCTGTACACCCACATTCACAGCAGCATTATTCACAATGGCCAAAAGGTGGAGGCAACCCAAGTGTTCACTGACAGATGAATACATACACTAAATGTGATATACAAACACAAAGAAGTATTATTCAGCCTTAAAAAGAAAGTAAATTCTCATACATGCTACAACAGGAATGAATCTTGAAGGTGAAATAAGCCAGTCGCCAAAAGACAAATACTGTATGACTCCATGTATATGAAGTATCTAAGTACTAAGGACTAAGGATTCGCTCAGTTGTGTCCAACTCTTTGCGACCCCGTGGACTGTAGCCCACCAGGCTCCTCCGTCCATGGGATTCTCCAGGCAAGGTTGCCATTGCCTCCTCCAGGGGATCTTCCCAACCCAGGGATCGAACCCAGGTCTCCCGCACTGCAGGCAGACGCTTTAACCTCTGAGCCACCAGGAGTCAAATTCATAGAAACAGAAAACAGAATAGTAGTTGCCAGGGGTTGGAGGAGGACAGAAGAATTGTTAATATGTAACTTCAGTTTTGCAAAATGAAAAAGTTCTGGAGATTGGTCACATAACAATGTGAATATAGCTAACGTTACTCAACTGTACACTTAAAAATGGTTAAGATAATCAATTTAAAACATTTTACTATAATTATAAATAAAAGAAAAAGCAGGAGGAGGTATATTATTTAAGTTTTACATGTGAGGCAATGAAAAAGTGCTAAATTCCTCATCTTTCATACTGATCAACAGATATAATAAAAAGAAAGCAAAATTTTAATAGTAGTTAAATCTAGGTGGTGGAACTGGGGATTAGGAGGAGACAAGAGATAGAAAGAAGAGGTACTTTGTAAATATTGAAACCCTTCTGAATGGCATAGATTATAAGTAATTTTTCTACCATGTAAAGGTATGATTTTATGATACATGTTACTCTATAATAAAATAAATATAAATAAAATATAAAACAAATTTTAAATTACTGTTATACATAAATAAAATTATTGTTCTAATTATTTTTAAAATTTGTATTTTAAAAAGAAAATTAGAGCAGAAAATAGTTCCTTCCTCTAGTGACATTAAAAGGCAACTTGCTTACCTTAAAGCAATCTTTCTTTCAAATTATCTCCCAGGTTACTAGTATGAGGGGGTGAGGACTGGGAGAATACATTTTAGAACTAAATCAGAAGAGAAGAAAAGGCTTCCACTGAACTTCCCTGGCAAAGAACAAGTGTGACATTATCTCTTTGAATGCAAAGAGAAGAAATTAGTATGATCAGATGTCATCAAAATATGAATTTCTTATTAAGGTCCAGTTCAGTTCAGTCACTCAGTCGTGTCTGACTCTTTGCGACCCCATGAATCGCAGCACGTCAGGCCTCCCTGTCCATAACCAACTCTTGGAGTTAACTCAGACTCATGTCCATCGAGTCCGTGATGCCATCCAGCCATCTCATCCGCTGTCGTCCCCTTCTCCTCCTGCCCCCAATCCCTCCCAGCATCAGAGTCTTTTCAAATGAGTCAACTCTTCACATGAGGTGAAGAGGCCACATGAGGTGGCCTAAGTATTGGAATTTCAGCTTCAGCATCATTCCCTCCAAAGAAATCCTAGGGCTGATCTCCTTCAGAATGGACTGGTTGGATCTCCTTGCAGTCCAAGGAACTCTCAAGAGTCTTCTCCAATACCACACTTCAAAAGCATCAATTCTTCAGCGCTCAGCCTTCTTCACAGTCCAACTCTCACATCCATACATGACCACTGGAAAAAGCATAGCCTTGACTAGACGGGCCTTTGTTGGCAAAGTAATGTCTCTGCTTTTGAATATGCTTTCTAGGTTGGTCATAACTTTTATCCCAAGGAGTAAGCGTCTTTTAATTTCCTGGCTGCAGTCACCATCTACAGTGATTTTGGAGCTCCCCAAAATAAAGTCTGACACTGTTTCCACTGTTTCCCCATCTATTTGCCATGAAGTGATGGGACCGGATGCCATGATCTTCGTTTTCTGAATGTTGAGTTTTAAGCCAACTTTTTCACTCTTCTCTTTCACTTTCATCAAAAGGCTTTTTAGTTCCTCTTTACTTTCTGCCATAAGGGTGGTGTCATCTGCGTATCTGAGGTTATTGATATATTAAGGTCCACTCATAGTTAAAATTAACACTATGGAAGCATATTTGTAAATAATGCAGATTTTCCAGAAACTTATTTTTCAAGAGCTGTAAAATATTTACCAGAATGTGCAAATATTTTCAAAACATGCTTTAAAAATCCTTTAGAAATCATAAGTACATACATCCTAAAGAGACTCAGTGAAGCAGTCAGGCTTTATCAACTGCCACTCCTTAAGTTCCAGGAACTAAAACCTTTAAGGGACTTTTTTTTATAAATACCCCTCTAAGTAATTGGGTAAGCACCATGTTCATATATCCCACAATCACCAGATCCTTATTATAGTACCAAAACTAAAAATAAACTGCAAAATAAAGATATTACTTCTAAGGTATAAAACAAATTATCCGTGGAAGACTTTTTTCCTGGTTTTAACTTCAGTGTTGGCATAAATTAGCTTACCACTGGTCTTCAACAATACAGTCTGCTTCACCACAAAGATGCCCCAAATGGTAAATTTAGATATAGTTTTAGCTGAATTTAAAAAAGAAAAGAAAAAAAGCATTTTTAACTGTGCTTCACCAGTCAAACAGTTTTAAGCATTCATTATGTTCCTATGTTCTAAAATAAAGAATCTAAAGCTTTTCCTTAGGAGTCACTGCTTAAAAAAAAAAAAAAAAAAAAAAAACTGAAAAAAACCCCCCATATTCAGTCCTTTCGCTATTTCAACAAAAGTTTTTTTCCTAAATTAAATATAGCAGAATCAGAAAAAATTTTTTACTTGTGTTCACCAATATAACAGATTTAGGCACAATTATCCATGGATATAACACCACTGGGTGAAAGGTGGTGAGGAAATATTTGTACAGTCTCAAAGTATCACCCCTCAAATTAATTGTTAATTATAAGAAAGCCATAATGCAACATCTATTTTTTAATAGTCAAGGAGATAGAAAAGAACTATGAAATATGAATTTGACAATAAAGAAAAAGTAATCTCAAAAAGGCCCATCAATATATTAACAGGGCAAAGAGAAACTTCTCTGAAGAGTAAGACTCAACTTTGTATTGTGGTTTACTAAGGCTCAAGTATTATCACCCATAAAATAGAAATGATATCTATGTCTCAATATTGTTTAAAAAAAAAGTTAGCGTTTTTTGCCAATTGTATTTGCAAGAATTTAAAAGACTGATAAGATATAAGGGAATCATAAGGAAAAATGCTTCATTTGTACACTGTTATTGGGAATGTCAATTGATACATTTTTGGAGGATAATATCAAGTTTTAAAATAGGCATATCTTCAACCACTCAAGAATATATATTAAATATAAGGATATTCCTTCAACATGACTTGACAGAGCAATTTAATGAAAATTCATCAACCAGAGAAAAAGATTATATAAATTATGGTGTAACAATAGTACGTAACACTATGTGCCAATTATACAGAAAGGGGCAGATTGCTCTATCTATATGTATCTACCTGTTTATCTGTCTATCCTGACATGGAAAAATGATCATGAATGAAAAAACTCAAGTTAAAGAAACACATATAAACATATGAACACATTTATAGGAAAAATAAACATGTGTGTATATGTATACATATATTGATATGATGTAGAATATCCCCAACTGTTAACAATGCCCCCCCTAGGAAGTGAGGGTGAGAGGTTATGGGGGAACTTTCTACTTTATATATTTCTGTATTTTAAAAATTAACTCTGGTGCCTTGTCTTTATGATGTGTAGTCGGCTGCTGGTGGCATTTTTGTTCCTATCGTTGTTCTCAGCCATGTTCCTACATAGGTTAGCTGTCTGTCACATACAGTGCTGGGGACACAGAGCAGGCACACAAGAAACAGCTGTTCAATTGCTTCTGGACGTTTCCACCTGGATGCCCCCAAAGCAAATTTTGATTACTTGTTCCAGGGAATTAATTACCTTCTCTAATAAATCTCTTCTTTCTCTATTTCCTAGTCTATCCAAATGAGAAAATCCAAGTCAGACTCAGACCCTCTCTCTTCTCCACAAGCAATCTCTCTCTAATTCATAATGATTCCACCCCCTGAAATCACCCCTGAATCCACATCCTCTTTTCCATCTCAGAATCTCTCACCTGGACTCCTTCCAAAGCCTCCAGATAAAAGTTCCATCCATTGCTCGTTCATTTACTACACTGGTTCCAAGAGTGATCCTTCTAAAACAAAAATCTAACTCATGCATCCCTTACTTAAAATCTTCACCAGTGAGAAATAATCTGAAGTCCAAAGTATGATATTCAAGTCTTCCTCATCCAGTGCCTGTAACCTTCTTACTAGCTCACTTCTTATCGGTGCCCACTATACACTTTATGTCCTAATGAGGAATGACTATGGGACTAACGACTAAACCCATCTTAACTCCCCAAGCATATCATGCAGCTGTGCAATGCCTGGAATGACCTCCCACCCAACATCGTAGTTCACCAGACAAACAAACTTATCCTTTAATAGCCTCAAACACCGCATCCTCTAGGAGGGCTTCCCTCAACCCAAACTCCTCCCCAAGAGCCATCCGTACACACAAACACACAGACAGACAGACACACACACACCACTTTATGCACTTTCTAAAATCTTTTCTCCTACAAGTCTCTTGGTTCCTTAAAGGCAGAGCCTTATACCCACCTTGACATCCTCTGCGACCACGTACCTGGCTTAGAGTACTTGTTCAACAGTATTTATTAGACTGAGTAGAAACACACTGTGGTAAAATGTGAAATCCTAAACAAGACTGGGTTTTCTACAACCTGTGTTTTGATTAGGCTCATTTGAACCATGAAAGAAACAAACACTCAAGTAATCTTAGAAAGAGGTCCAGGAGCTGTATTAGAAAGCTATCAAGAAACACTGCTTTTTTTTCTCATTTCCTCAGCCCTTCAGTTTGCACATGGCGATCCTGGCCTCACCAGCCTCTCTGGTAACTCTTGAGCTTCAGTCCTCGCTGCTGACAAGCAGTTTATCTCCACATTATCTAATCCAAATTTCTGAGAGGGTTGTTTTGGGCTTGGCAGCAGGCCACCATGCCCTTTCTCTCTCTCTGGTGAAGCTATGGAGCTGCTGCCTCTGCTCAGGTGCGGGCCAGACGGTCTAGGACCAATAACCGACCTTCCCCTACCTTTCAACTCAATATATCATTCTTATTTCCATAGAACCCATACTGGAAGTATATCTCTAAAATTGTTTTGTAATACTTTTTAAAACACATCTTGCCAAGACTTGTCCACAGTGAGAAAATCCTGCATACTTCATCACTGAACCAGCTATACTTTCCAAATATGTAAGGAGCTCATCCCACTTTGTTTGCAGCTGTGCACTGAAAGAATCCTCTGGATTCATAACTGCTCAACAGCGGGTGGTTTACAAAGATTTTCACAAAATTTCTCTTATGTTTATTATGCAAGGAAATGAGTAGTCCAGATATTTCCTTGTTAAATTCTACCCCGTAATATTTAGTAACTTTATATAAGGATAGCACACACAATAGCAATCTACCACTAACCCACAAAACCTGTTTCTCCTCCTCCAAACTAACAGTAGGTAATGATTGAAGAAAGGCAGGCTACTCAGTGACAAGCTCATGGAAAGAGGAGTACAGGCCAGGAGACAGGCACTCTTAGGTGGTATCCAATAAACTCACATTCCCAGGGCTATTAATCTTCTGCTTAAAAACTAGAAAAGGGCTAATTAAATATCTTTTACATCTAGGGAGACAGCACAGTTGCACTAAGAACAAATTTAACAACATGAGAACACTAAACATCGTTGAAAGGGGCAGCAATTCATTCACTAAAAAATTCTGGTTATTCCAAGATTTCAATATTCACTGGAAAGAAATATTGTTAGAAGGGGATAAGGGAAAAACTCTCCCCTAACAGCCGTTCTGATGATGTGAAAGAAAAGAAATTTTTTCAAATGCAGATTGTCCTCACACTTCTTGATAGTAAGGGAAGAATTTTCTACTTAAAAATCAGGCAGGTGTTCTAGACAGCCAACCTGTTTATTTAACTATCCTCATTGGTGACTCATTTTAGTTTCATCTGTAGTAATGAGCAGCTGACTACACAATATAATAACCATCAGTTTGGGCTATTGTTAATAAACATATAATCTTTACAGATCTAATTTCAGAGGTCAGAAATTGGAACAATTTGGAGTGCTGATGTTGTCTTCAAATGAGGCTTGAAATGAAGGCACTATTAGAAAGCTTTCATTGAATAAAGGCACTAAACGGCAAGAGGTTGATTTACTACTAATCAAAATTCATAGGTTTTTAAAAATAAGCAAAAAGATGTTAAACTGAGTGTCTTGGAGACATTTCAGTCAAGCATTAATAGGGTTATAAGTGACTTGCTTAGCTGCTGCTAAGTCACCCCAGTCGTGCCCGACTCTATGCGACCCCATAGACGGCAGCCCACCAGGCTCCCCTGTCCCTGGGATTCTCCAGGCAAGAACACTGGAGTGGGTTGCCATTTTATCCTCCTTTAAAAAAAAAATTATAATTAGAGCAGTACCTACATTCTAAAGTATACCAGACTTAGATTTCTTTGCAAAGGAGAAGCTTACAATGATTTTTAATTTGTATACTTGTGAGGCCTATTTGGGCCTGTATGGTATCAGCGGTAAAACATCAGCCTGTCAAGGCAGGAGTCACTGGTTCGATCCCTGGGCAGGAAAGATCCCCTGGGGAGGGAAATGGCAAACAGTATTCTTGCCTGGAAAATTCCATGGACAGAGGAGTCTGGTGGGCTACTATCCACAGGGTCACAAAGAGTCCAACACAACTGAGCAATTAAGCACAAGGCCTATTTGCAATTGTCAAACTAATAAAAACAGGAGAAAAAAGGAAGAAGCACTATTTTCATGTTTCATAGTTGGAATCATTGAAAACTACCTAAATTTAATGTCAAGAATCAGAAAAGTAAACCGATGAACTAAAATTAATAGCTTAACAATAAAAATTGAGAGGCATAAGGGAGCAAGGAAGCAGAGTGTAGGGTGCACCCAGTTTCTCATCCTTCAGAGGAAGGGATCACTAGATACCATCTAAAGTTGATAAGTCACAAAACGGAAGTATAAAACTTTAAAGTAAGAAATAAAGGCAATCTCCAGAAGAACAAGAAATGAACTATCAATCATAGTTAACTCTTGAGGTTGGGAGGACTGGATGGGGAACACTTTTCATTTTATCAATTATAGTTAACTCAAGGTAGGAAGGACTGGATGGGGAACACTTTTCATTTCATATTTTTGAACAATTTGCCTGTTCCTACTGTGTGTGTGTGTGTGTGTGTGTGTGTGTGTGTGTGTGTAAATCTAGCTTTTTAAAACTGTCAATAATCAGACACTATAAAAAAACAAAACGTACTATATTTCGTTCTCTGTACCTAACAACTCACAGGCCGTCAACTTTATAAAAGAGCAGATTCTAAAGTGAAATATCTCATCTGTCAAATTAAAGATAAGGTAAAGGAAACAAAGCATTTTTTTTCCAGTGCAAAGTACAGAGCTATTGTTTTCAAATCAAGACTTCCTTGATCAATTTAAGCAAAACCACTGCTACTGTCCAAAATAACTCCTTTAACTACTTCTGAATACAGTCAAGCTAATAAACAGAGCCCGAGGCTTCACTGCAGCAAACAAAATAATAAATCCTTTTATCAAATCAATAAGACACATAGAAGCTTATATTTTCTTGAAATCAAAACAAGGGAGGCATTTTGAAAGTTCGCTATCTTCACTGATCCTCTCAGGAATGTAAAAGTATGCACTGCAGTTTCAAACCTCCTAGTGCTTGAGTTTTTGGTTTTGTTTTTTTTTAAAGCAATTTACTTCTGCTTGGACAAGCAGTTAAGACAGGCCACAGAAGCTGGGTTTTCTGTTAGCCCTCAGTTTCAAACTTTTTTGCTCACACTAACAGTTGTTCCTAAGTGTAATTATCTCAAAAAAATTTCACACAGCAACTGAATTCAAAGGAAGGGGGACACTTCAGATTACTGATTACAGAATATGATTTAATACTGTGATTTTAGGACTGGGTTATTTTTGGTAACCACAGTAGTTGTAACTTAGATGATAATATGAGTAAAGATCACAGATTTTAAAACTGCTTACTCTCACCCTCTTCTCTTCTTGCAGTTATCTCACCCTATCGGACAAGACTTAGAGCAATGACAAAGAAGAGTTCACGGATTTTAATTTACACATACACAACCTAACCTAGGCAAGACCTAGTACCTAATGCATATCCCTGAAAACACATCAACTTTACTCAAATATAACCCCTACGTCTAATATATTGGCAGCCTGATCATATTCCTGATACATGTCGGGAACTCTTCTATACCAAGACAAATCTGACTTAGAAAACCAAAGGCTATAGGCCTGCTGGTAATCACAAGGATCAGCAAGTGGAAGCAATCCCGTCTTTAAAACCTAATAGTAAACTTAGTTAACTAAGGCATCACTCAGAATCAACTTTCAACCCCCAATACATCCAGACTTAAAACACGTAAAGCTCTTTGTAAATCTTAGTAGGCGAGTCTCTCAAACCCACCAAGGGGACCTACTTACTCCAAGGCTCCTCCCCAGGACCCTACTCAGGATTCTCAGCCGTGCGGTTCCAGGGCGTCCTGCACCACCACTGGTCGTCCTCCCCCGACCACTCGGCCATCCATCCCAAGTACCCCCGACTAGCCCGCCCAAACCATTCCTCCCACATCTCCAGCCCCACATTCGCCCCTCCTCCAGGCCAAGCCGAGCTGGTCTTTCCCCACCCCTGCCACCCCCGCCGCAGAACACTCACCCGCGGTAGTAGGCTTTCACCCGGACCTGGTGAGAGTGGTCCCCAATGCCGCCGCCTGCGATCGGGTGAGACATGGTACTGCTGTCTCTCTGGGTCGGCATCTCCTTATTCCCCCGCCTCGCCGGAGGCCGAGGGTGCGGGGGGCGCGCCGGGCGCCGCAGGGGACTCCGCAGCTCGAGCCTCTCGCGGAGCCGCGGCTGCCCTTTCGCCTACCTGTCGTCCCCGCCCGCGGCGCGGACCCAAGTGTCGCCTCGCCTGGGCAGCCGGAACCGCACGGCTCCTCCCACCGCCGGCGGCCGACTCTGCCTCTACAGCAGCCCGGGCCCTGCACGCCTCCCGCCTCCGTCCCTCCCACCTCGCTCGCTCCAAAGGCCCACATTCCGGGGGAGGGCGGGTGCAACCATTGATCCAAATCAAGGAGCCTCAATGTCCGGCTGAACCATTCTTAGGGGAGCAAGGCAAAGGGGAGGGAGGATGGGGACTGCTGAACATCATATCAGATTCCCCGGCAGGGGGCCTTGTGTGGGAGCTGTAACTGAGAGAATGTGAAGATTCAAATAACTATACTTTTGTAAAAAGCCCTCCCTACGAATATGGTTGGAGACAAGTGCTGTGGCATCTCACCCCAGTTTCCTAACTTGGTCGCGTCCGCGGTCAGCCGACTGGGGACTCGGAGAAGATTTGGAGTGCGGGTTTCTGGGATTTGGAGTCCCCGTGGAATTCTGGGACTTGAGGTTCCTTACAAGTAGAGAGCCCCGCCTTCTGTCTGTCTCCGGCTCCTGCCCCAGGAGACTTTGGCGTGCAAATCCTGAATCCACCTTGGGCATCCGAGGACATTGGAAATGATTGGGATTCGTCACACTCTAGACTTTCTTCTCTGCTAAATTCTCCTTCCAATTGCATAAATCATCTCAATTATACAGTACCTTTTTGGGAAAGAATTTGATTAAGGGCTCAGGATAGCGTCTTTTCGGAGAAGGCAATGGCAACCCACTCCAGTGTTCTTGCCTGGAGAATCCCAGGGACGGCGGAGCCTGGTGGGCTGCCGTCTATGGGATCGCACAGAGTCGGACACGACTGAAGCGACTTAGCAGCAGCAGCAGCAGCAGCATAGCGTCTTTTATGGAAGGAATGTAGTATAATATATGTAACAAATGTAATGATAAATGTAATGAAACTCAGAAGGTATGATGGAAGACTTGACTTTTCTTCCTTCTGCTGCCCCCCATATCTTGGCCCTTGTATATTGCCCTTGCATGGAACAGGTGCACAATGAATATTTAGCCAATCAGTCAAGCCATCCAACTAGCCATGCATCATCATTTATTTATTTATGGCTGCACTGGGTCTTTGTTGCTGCATGGGGGCTTTCTGTAGTTGCAGCAAGCAGGGGCTACTCCTCGTTGAGGTGTGGTGGCTTTTCACTGCTGTGGCTTCTCTTGCTGCAGAGCCGTGGCTCTGGGTGCAGAGCGGTGGCTCTGGCTCTTGGTTGCTCCCTCTGTCTGTGGGATCTTCCTGGACCAGGGATTGAACCGTGTGCTCCGCATTGGTAGGCAGATTCTTAACCATTAGACCAACCACTAGGGGAGCCTACATCAGCATTTTTTAACATCATTAAAACATTGTTAACATCGACTGTTGTTCATAGTAGCTTTGCCAACTTACATTCCCATCCTAATACTATTTTTATTATTCATTGCTAATGTATAGAAATGCAATCGATTTGGTATATATCTGAATCCTAGGTTGGATTGCTGCATTCACTCATTAGTTCTAATAGTATTTTGATGAATTCATTAAAGTTTCCTTTGTACAAGATTATGCCATTTTAGAATACAAATAGACTTACATCTCCCTTTCCAATCTGTATATCTTTTATTTTTTCTTGTCTGATTGCATTAGCTAGAAGCTATTGTATTATGTTGAATAAAGACAAGTATGTGAACATTCTTGTCTTATTCTCAGTCTTCTGTGGATAGTTTTCAGTCTTTCACCATTAGATGTGATTATTGCTCTGGATTTTTTTGTAGATGCCCTGTATCAGGTTAAGGAAGTTCCATTCTATTCCTAATTTTTTGCCTATTTTTATTATGAAGGGTGTTGGGTTTTGTTTAGTGCTTATTCTGTGTCTATTGAGATTATCATGTAGTTTTGTGCTTTATTCTATTGATGTGATATGTTACACTAATTTTTGGATGTAAGTCAATGTTGCATTCCTGGGAAAAAAATCCCTCTTGGTTGTGACATATCCTTTTTATATTGTATGTTGCTAATATTTTGTTAAAGAATTTTGAATCTACTGTGGCTGTGTTGGGTGTTTATTAATGTGTGCAGGCTTTCTCTAGTTGCAGCGAACGGGCTTCGCATTGCTGTGGCTTCTCTTGTTGCGAAGCACAGGCTCTGAGTGCGTGGTCTTCGGCATTTGTGGTGCCTGAGCACGGTAGTCGAGTAGGCTCGTGGGCTCTAGAGCACAGGCTCACTAGCTGTGGCCCATGGGCTTAGTTGTCCTGAGACATGTGGGATCTTCCCAGACCAAGGATCAAACCTGCATCCCCTGCCTTGGCAGGCGGATTCTTTACTACTGAGCCACCAGGGAAGACCCCTTTTAGTTTTTAAAATGTATTTATAACTGCTGCTTTGAAGTTTTTGTCTGCTATGTCTTATATACATGTCCTTTCAAAGACAGTTTCGGTGTGTATGGGTCCCATTGCCTGTTTCTTTGTATGTCTCGTGTTCTTTTTGTTGTTGTTGCAAACTGTACCTTTCCACTGTGGCAACTCTGAAGACTAATCCAAACCAGCTCCTTGGCGGCTGTGGTTGTTTGCTTGTTTGTTTTTGAGTTGGCCAGACTAGGTCACTAGAGTCTGTTTCCTCCATAGTGTGCAGCCTCTAGTGTCTCTCCCCAGAGGGTGTAGCTTTGGCATGCACACTGTCACCCTGACCCGTGGTCCCTCCCCTAGGGGATGACAGTGATTTTAGTCTGATTTTCTTTGACTGTCTCTTCTCCTCAACTCCCTATCAAGCTTTTGGCTGGGGTTTAGCTCCCAGATGTTAGCCTCTGCTAATTGGCAACTGATTGCTCCAGTGTTTTTGACAATGCCTTGGGGCATAAAATTGTTTCATGGTCTGATCCAACGATTGTTTTTTTATTTATAATTTCTACCAGTTAGGGTTGTTGCATTGGGGAGAATATAAAGGAGCTACTCATGTGTCCGTTTCTGGAAGTGCTATGACATTAACTTTTAAAGTCAATTTGATGTAATTAAAATTAGATAAAGCACACACAGTTAAACATATAGGATGATCAGGGTGTAGAGATCATGTCATTTTTAGTAACAGAATATGAGACACTATCTCTTTAGTTTAAAGAAAACAGGACTCTGTAAAAGAGTTTAAAAGGAACCTAGCATCACATTAATCATATCTTTAGGGAAATTTGGCTTCCTTTCTACAGATTGAGCTGGCAAGAAAATGTCTAATCAGAATAGGTAGACCTGTATAGTCAATCTTTTTTTTTAAATTAGAGGATGATTGTTTTACAATATTGTGTTGGTCTCTGCCATATAGCCATGAATCAAACACAGGTATACATATGTCCCCTCCCTCCTGAACACCCTCCCGCCTCCACCCCATCCCACCCCTCTCGGTTGTCACAGAGCACTGGGTTGAGCTCCCTGTGTCACACAGCAAATTCCCACTTGATATCTATTTTAAATATGGTAATGTATATGTTTCCATATTACATTATTCTCTATTCTATTCTTTCTATACAGATTGAAGTAAGTCATAAAGAGAAAGACAAATATTGTATATTAACACATGCGTGTGGAATCTAGAAAGATGGTACTGATGAACCTATTTGCAAGGCAGCAGTGGACATGCAGACACAGAGAGCAGACTCCTATTCAATCTTAGCCAGCCCCACCAGTGTGCTCTGAAGCCAAAATCAAACATGAAAATTTGTATGCGATGTTCTTTATGTCACGTGATAAATCCTGCTGCTGGATCTTTGATTTCTGTTTCTCAACTGAGAATTATATGATCCAAAATGGTAAGTCAATGGTAGACATTCTGAAAAAGCTTCTGACAGTCCTTTTTCTTTCTGTTGTATTGAGGTGGCCAAAAAGTTTGTTCAGAATGAACTTTTTGGCCAACCCAATACTTAAAATGGTGCTTATTAACACCTGCAGTTTTGAAAACCTGCCTTCCTTAACTTATCATTCTTTAGTGGTTTTACTAAGTATGTGATAATATCACTAAAAGGAGAGAAAAGTGTTTAAACTGCAAGTCCTGGCCATTTGGACAGACTTTATGACCTGTGGAGATAAATATTAGGCTGAATGAGCTGAAGGATACCTACTTTTGGCTTACTACAATTACTTTAATTGAAAAAAATTAATTAATGCTCAAATCCATCAGCTTAAGGGATTTAAAATATTTTTGTCCAACATTCTCTCATTTTGTCATTATCAGAATGCTTGTCCATATGTCCAGAAATAACCTGCTGAAGGAATAAATGACAGACACAGGTCCTATGTAATTGTGTGTTAATAGTATCACATTAATTGTTTTACTTAACCTTGAAGAGCAGAAGTCATGACCCAAACTCCTGATTGGAGTCCTGACAGCTGAAGTTAGTGAGAGAGTTTAGTTTGTATTCTGTTAATTAACTTTACTGAGTTAGCATAGATAGCAAACAATACCCCCAGAACTCCCCTTCCCCCTTCTCTTATACCCTTTTACTGCCCTATTGACATCGCCCGCTTTATCTGGGTACTCCCTTCATTCCAGCCACATACATTTATTTCCACTGCCTTTCCCCAGTCTCACTCCCACACTACAGATAATGACATATAACAGTTTGAGCCTTAATTTGTTTTGCCTGAAATAAAATGGCTTTGTTTTAATAAACTATCAATAGAGAGTCCCATGAAGCAGAGGAGTCAGCAAAATAAATGAATAAATGAGATAAAACCAAACATGTACTTAATGAAAGTTACTGAATAACCAAAGAGGTCTGAGAAATCTCAACATAATTAACTCCTATGGGGTTTACTGGTGCAGGCACTATGCTCTCTCCTTCTTTTTAAGAAAGTTACAATCCAGATAGGATATCAGGACATATACCAATGAAGAGAAGAACACGGCAGATGGGAAACTCTGCACCAGTAAATGACAATGATTATAACAGCTCTTGAGTGCTACCTCGTCTTCTTCAGGAACCAGAAGAATCCACTTCTGTCTGGCTTGACTGAACAGCACAAAGTTAACTAGTAAATGACAGGTTGAAAAAGCCTCCATTAAAAAAAAAAAAATACAAACTTTTGGGACTTCCCTGGTGGTCCCGTGGCTAGAACTCTGTGCTTCCAATGCAGGGGATCCAGGTTCAATCCCTGGTCAGGGAACTAGATCCCACATGCTGCGACTAAGACTTGGCACAGTCAAATAAATAAATACTGAAAAAAAAAACTTTAAAAACAACAACAACATACAGCCTTCTTTTAGAAGTATCAGTTTAATGATGTTGGCATACCAAGTATGCAGTCCCTAACAATAAGCAACCATTAAATGTAAGCTACCCTCCAAGTTGAAAATGCAAACCTGTTTTTGAGGATGGCATTTCCAACTGAAAATGTAAATTTACCTAATAAATTCTTCCCACTCCAGCAGCTTAGCACCCCAGCACTGGCTTCCTTCAATAACTGAGTTCTGTCTCAGTCTCTGGAGTAAATTCCTCTCCCCTACAAGGTTGCCAACCCCTCTCCCCTCTCACAGAGGACTAACTCATTTTCTCTACCACCTCCACCTATTTCCCACTGGACTCAAATCTTTCCATATCAAATTTCTGCTGACCTTGAGTTAAACCACATCCTATTTTGGGCCACAGAGAAATCAAGGGAAATAGCAGAGCTCATACCCTCTAATGATTTTGGGCTGCTTAATCCCATGCACAATGTCAAAGGGAACAGCACTTCAGAGATAAAGCTGCCTGTTAGCTTACCTTCAAACTGTGCTTATCACCGTGAGACTTAGGCATGACGTATTTTACCGAATTGGTATGGCTTCCCATCCTGGATAATAACAAATTATGAATCAACCCATGTTATGCTTCAGTCACTCAGTCGTGTCTGACTCTTTGTGACCCCATGGACTGCAGCACTCCAGGCTTCTCTGTCCTTCACTATCTCCTGCAGTTTGCTCAGACTCCTGTCCATTGAGTCAGTGATGCCATCCAACCATCACATCCTCTGTCAGCCTCATCTCCTCCTGCTCTCAGTCTTTCCCAGCATCGAGATCTGAGCCACTGAGCTGGCTCTTCACATCACGTGGACAAAGTATCAGAGCTTCAGCTTCAGCTTCAGCATCAGTCCTTTCAGTGAATATTCAGAGTTGATTTCTTTTAAGATTGACTGGTTTTATCTCCTTGCTGTCCAAGGGATTCTCTAGAGTCTTCTCTAGCACCACAGTTCGAAAGCATCAGTTCTTCAGCACTCAGCCTTTTTTATGGTCCAACTCTCACATCTGTACATGACTACTGGAAAAACTATAGCTTTAACTAGATAGACCTTTGTTGGCAAAGTGATGTCTCTGCTTTTTAATATGCTGTCTAGGTTTGTCATAGATTTTTTTCCAAGGAGCAAGCATCTTTTAATTTCGTGGCTGCAATCACCATCCACAGTGATTTTTTAGCCCAAGAAAATAAGATCACAGACTTTTGAAGCAAAGTGACCATCTTGCCTAGGTGCCTCAAGAGCAGGAATCTTACCTTCTAAGTTCTTTTTGGCACTGAGAAAATTGTTGGTATTCCACAAACATTAAATTATATTGAAATAATTTTCTGTTGGTTTATGTCCACTTAGATGCAAGATTAACCTTAGTGTCAGAGGAAGGAAGCTGACGACACCAAACAAGCAGAGCAAGTCTTTATTTCAGCTTTGCCTTGTTAAAGCTATGACCTGAAAAGTTAGTTCAACTTGCTGAGCGATCTGTTTACTCAAGTCAAATAGGACTCCTAAGAAAGTGAGTCTCCTTTTACCAACATGGAATCTTCCAAAGAATCATGGGATGGTAGAATTAACTAGCTGGGAGTTACTTTGACTGCTCAAACTCTGATAAACATAAAAATTAGGCTGGGGTTTTGTTAAAATGCAGATTCTGATTTAAAATGTCTGATGCTGCTGGTCTCCCTGAGAGCAGCTTGAAGAGCAAAAAATCTAAGCCTCATTTTACAAATGAAGTCCAAAGTACTGAAATGGCAATGATTGGTATCATTGTTCCAGTGTTTTCCATTCTTTAGCATAACATGAATTTGAAACAAGGACTGGTTTCTGGCAGATGAGGAAAAAAAAATTAACTTCACAAAATTCTTAGTTTTTATTTGTTTTCTCTTTGTTTTCCATGATCTAATCACATGCTAAAACACTGTCTGGATTCATTGTTATTAGAGAATCACTATAATCTACACATAATCTAGTTTTATCATAATCCATTAACAGGCTCACTGTGTTCCAGTAGGTGCAAGACCATGAACTGAATATCCTATCATTCTGTTCAGCCACCTTTTCTTTTTTACCTCTGTTAAACAATTCCAGGTGAGATGGTTATGTTCTGCAACACTGTTCAACATGAGGCTAGATTATTCCATCTTCTTCCTCCACCTAGTAACTGGAAAGCAAGCTTGCGATGAGAGAAACAGGATCTCTTCCTCTACTCTCTTTTTTCTTTTTTTCTTCCTCTTTCTATTTTTGGCCATGCTGCATGAGGCACAGGCTCTTAGTCCCCCCACCAAGGATTGAAGCCCATGCCCGCTGCAGTGGAAGCCTTAACCGCTGGAGCTGCAGGGAAGTCCTTCTTTCTCTACTTTCTAACTCAGTGATTTAAAAACTACAACTCAAAGTTCCCTTGAGGGATAGCTTAATTTACTGGGTTCTCAGGAGAATTCTACAAATCTTTATCCTTCTAGCAGGATTTTAAAACTTTCAATAGTAATATTAAGAAATAGTTAATATGTACCTTGAAAGTGAAAGCTAGTCACTCAGGCATGTCCAACTCTTTGTGATCCCATGGACAGTAGCCTGCCAGGCTCATCTGTTCATAGAATTTTCCAGGCAAGAATAATGGAGTGGGTAGCCATTCCTTTCTCCATGGGATCTGCCTGACTCAGGGATTGATCCCAGGTCTCCTTTGTTGTTACTGTCTGAGCCACCAGGGAAGCCCTGAAATATGTATGCGTAATTATTAGTTCTCTGGTATCTCCATTCCTTTATAAAAACAAGTAGAGGGTCACTAGCAATTGTCCACAGGAGAGAAGGTACTTATCACTTTGAGAATTTCACCCTGAGCCTCTAAGGAAAAACAGAATGAAACTTTAAACCTAATAGCTTCTTATTTTAGAAATGAATTATATAAAAACACAAATAATATCAGGAAACATCTATTGGATGTCCACTAGGATCTGTTCAGTTCAGTTCAGTTCAGTCGCTCAGTTGTGTCCGACTCTTTGCGACCCCATGAATCGCAGTACGCCAGGCCTCCCTGTCCATCACCAACTCCCGGAGTTCACTCAGACTCATGTCCATTGAGTCAGTGATGCCATCCAGCCATCTCATCCTCTGTCGTCCCCTTCTCCTCCTGCCCCCAATCCCTCCCAGCATCAGAGTCTTTTCCAATGAGTCAACTGTTCGCATGAGGTGGCCAAAGTACCGGAGTTTCAGCTTTAGCATCATTCCTTCCAAAGAAATCCCAGGGTTGATCTCCTTCAGAATGGATCTCCTTGCAGTCCAAGGGACTCTCAACAGTTTTCTCCAACACCACAGTTCAAAAGCATCAATTCTTCGGCGCTCAGCCTTCTTCACAGTCCAACTCTCACATCCATACATGATCACTGGAAAAACTTGACTAGACGGACCTTGGTACAAAGCTCTGAATGTCATATAATAAATATAAATGCAAATTTTGCCCCTGGCTCTAGCTGGGATACTCTCCTTAGGAAGTTCACACATAAACCTGTGACAAATAACAATTCAAGATTGCATAAAAATCCAAAGCAATAGGGCAGTACAAAACAAATTGCTAATTTGTAGAAGAGCAAATAATAGCTATAGAATTCAGAGAAAGGAGTGATTATGCCCAGCTAGAGTGGAAAAAAAAGTTTTTTTAATCTCTGATAGCAGTTATCTGAGAAGATAAGAGTGATATGAAACAGAAGTAGTTGTCTTTCATTGGGAGAGGACTTTATCAAGGCCTAACTGAAAAAATGCTTTATCAAGGACTAACTGAAAAAAATCCTTTGTTAAGTTGTAAAGTCATAATGTAATTTCAAAGAGAACTGGGATCCTCTGGCAAATTAATATGAGATAGGCCACAGGCCTTTTAGTCTTTTAAGCTCTGCGTTTCCTGGAAAATGGAAAATGAGAGGGTTCATGATCTCTATACAGAATTCCATGATAGTCCATGGGGTCGCAAAGAGTCAACACGACTGAGCGACTTTCACCTCACTTCATGATCTCCGAGTCCCATTCCAGTCTAGGACTGTAAGATTCTGGGACCCCTTGGAAACTTCTGGGACCCCTGAAAAACTTACTAGACTGTGACATTATGTATTGATATAAAACTTTCCCAGCACCTAACAAAGTCTGTGGGACTTGGTATTTGGAAGTTGACAGTAGGATTCTCAAATCAGCTTTTCATTCATTGAACATGTTTGCTGAGGGTTTACTGTGTCATGGTCCCCTCTGAGACATGCAGGTAGGAATGCAAAAAATCTTGCCCTCAAGGAGCTCACCTTAACAAATATGTATCAATATTTACTTAAAAACACATATTCTCTGTCATCTCTTCGACTCCTGTGCATGTATTTAATTTCAAAATAAAAATTTAGAAAGTGTAAACCAAAAAAACAAAAACTCCACACATGACAACCTGATCCAATATTCTTGCCTGGAAAATTCCATAAACAGAGGAGCCTGGTGGTCCATCGCGTTGCAAGCAGTTGGATATGACCACACAGACTTTCATATATATAAGTAACTCTCATAACTAAAAAAGACAACTCAGTTTCTCTTTGTGAGCAAAGAGTTCCCCTCAACTCAGTGGGGAAAATAATAGTTTTGGGGGGCAGGGGCTTGGAGTTAATTGGTTCTAACAGATGATGCTGAAAAAATTGAATATCCGTACATGAAAGAATGAAGTTGGACTTGTATCTAAACCATTTAGAAAACTTAGCTCAAAACAGATCAAAGATTTAGGTATAAGAACTAAAATTATAAAACTCTTAGAAAGAAACACAGTAGTAAATCTATGTGACCTTAGATTAGGTAATGGATTCTTAGATTGTCACCAAAACTACAACTAGCAAAAGAAAAGGTAAATTGAACTTCATCAAAATTAAAAATGCTGGTATTTCTAAGGATTCATCCAGAAAGTGAAAAGTCTTCTCACAGAATGGGAGATATTTGCAAATCAGATGTCTGATAAGGTGGTGCAGTGGTAAAGAATTTGCCTGCTAATGCAGGAGACTCAAGAGACGTGGGTTTTACCCCTGGCTGGGGAAGATCTCCTGGAGTAGGAAATAACAACCCACTCCAGTATTCTTGCCTGGAAAAATCCATGAACAGAGGAGCCTGGTGGTCCATCCCATTCCAAAGAGTCGGATACGACCACACACACATTCAGATATATAAGTAACTCTTATAACTAAAAAAGACAACTCAGTTTCTCTTTGTGAGCAAAGAATTTAAATACATTTCTGCAAAGAAGACATAAAAATGGCCATAAAAAACATGAAAAATATTTATTATTAGTCATTAGGGAAAGGCAGCTCAATCACTTCATACTTCCTAGGTTGATGGTAATCAAAAAACAGATGATAACAAGTGTTGGAAAGAATGTGCAGAAATTGGCACCCTCATATGTTGCTGGTGAGAATGCAAAGAAGTGCAACTACTTTGGAAAACAGTTTGACATTTTCTCAAGATGTTAAACATAAAGTTACCATCAGTTCAGTTCAGTTCATTCGCTCAGTCGTGTCCGACTCTTTGCGACCCCATGAATCGCAGCACGCCAGGCCTTCCTGTCCATCACCAACTCTGGGGGTTCACTCAAACTCACGTCCATCGAGTCTGTGATGCCATCCAGCCATCTCATCCTCTGTCGTCCCCTTCTCCTCCTGCCCCCAATCCCTCCCAGCATCAGAGTCTTTTCCAGTGAGTCAACTCTTCGCATGAGGTGGCCAAAGTACTGGAGTTTCAGCTTTAGCATCATTCTCTCCAAAGAAATTCAAGGGCTGATCTCCTTTAGGATGGACTGGTTGGATTTCCTTGCAGTCCAAGGGACTCTCAAGAGTCTTCTCTAACACCACAGTTCAAAAGCATCAATTCTTCGGCGCTCAGCCTTCTTCACAGTCCAACTCTCACATCCATACATGACTACTGGAAAAACCATAGCCTTGACTAGACAGACCTTAGTTGGCAAAGTAATGTCTCTGCTTTTGAATATGCTATCTAGGTTGGTCATAACTTTTCTTCCAGCAATTCCTTTGCTAGTTATATAACCAAGAGAACTTGGTTATAGCCATAAAAACATATGTCTACACAAAAACTAGTTCACAAATGTTCATATAAGCATTATTCAGAGTAGCTAAATCATGAAATCAGACCAAATGTCCATTATAGTTGAAGAATGGATTAAAAAATGTGGTACATCCCTAAAACAGTTGCAAAAGAGTCCGACATAATTTACAATTAAACAACAATAACAAAAAGGAATGAAGTACTGAAACACTTGACAATGTGGATAAACCTTGAAAACATTAAGCTAAGCAAAAAGAGGCCAGACACAAAAGGCTACATATTGTATGATTCCATTTATGTTAAATGTCCAATACAGACCAATCTATACAGACAGGAAGCAGATTAATGGTTGCCAGAAGTTGGAGGAAATGGGGAATGGGGAATGATTTTTAATTTCATTAAGTAAAAGCAATGTCTATATCTTAGAGGCACTTGATGTGGTCTATTTGCCAGAAATTATTTTCTAGTGATTATTCAGTGACTTCCTCTATTAATTTCTTGATTCAGCAAGCATTTTGATAAAAGTGAAGTTGCTCAGTCATGTCCAACACTTTGTCCAACACTTTGTGGCCCAATGGACTGTAGCCTACCAGGCTTCTCCATCCATGGGATATTCCAGGCAAGAGTACCAGAGTGGGTTGCCATTTCCTTCTCCAGGGGATCTTCCCAACCCAGGGATGGAACCTGGGTCTCCCTCATTGGCAGGCTTTTCTTCCTGAGCGGCTGGGGAAGCGTTGAGCAACTTCACTTTCACTTTAGGGCTTCCCTGGTGGCTCAGAGGAT
This sequence comes from Ovis aries, assembly GCF_016772045.2. Lineage (NCBI taxonomy): Eukaryota > Metazoa > Chordata > Mammalia > Artiodactyla > Bovidae > Ovis > Ovis aries. The sequence goes on from NC_056054.1 coordinate 217,857,576, forward strand.
AAAGCATCTCCCTGCAGTGTGGGAAACTTGGGTTCGATCCCTGGGTCCTGCCCAGGACAGGACAAAGGAGTCTGGCAGGCTACAGTCCATGGGATCGCAAAGAATCAGACATGACTTAGCAACTAAACCACCACCAGCACCAAAACTTAGCTGATTCCAGCAAAAGAAGGTGCTTGTTTATTGTAGGGAGCAGCGCCACACCAGTCTAAGAAATCTATGACAAAATTGAAAGCCGTTATATAACTTGCTCTGTGTTTATTTCCCTTTCAGAGAGTAAATAACAACAAATTTAACCTAACTGACTTCAAAATCGTATGAAAATAAATAAATGTTTCAAAGCTGTTTGAAGTACATCAATGGAAAATATCTTTTAAATCCAAAATTTCATTCTGTGTAATAACTAAGCAGTGAATTTTTATTCTTTTCCTGAATGAATTTTTCATGTTCCACCTCTAATCGCCACTTTGAACATTTCTACAATTACAACAGCAACAAAAAAACCTGAATTCTTATTCTGAAAAAAGTCCCTGCAGTACACTGCGCTGAGTGAAACTTAAACATTATATGGTGCCTTGCAGTTATAAAACGCTTTGACAAATATAATCACATTTAGATTAATCTATTTCTCGCAATAAACTCATCTGGTAAATATTACTGTCATCCCTGTGGTAGGGATGATGAGCTTGGTGTTCAGGGAGGTTAAATGAATTGGCTAAGAGCATCCAACTGGAAATGGGAAGAGTCAGTGCATAAACTCAGTTTCTTAACTCCAAATTTCAGGCTCTGCCCATTTTCCTCCATTAAACTTTACAAAAAATTCACACACACAGATGTGGTTTATATCTTTCATCTGGAAATTTTAATTGGGAAATGAACAGTCATAATATCTAAATTAGGTTAGAAATGTATTCATCATGGTTTTTATTTTGCATATTTTATGATGCTTTGCTATCTTGGTGGCCTTAGTGATGAAGGGGAGGATTTCCCTCCCAGGGCTTTGATCTCTGGAAGTTATCCTAGAGCTAGCAAACAACTTCCCCTGTGAATGTGCTTTTCCTCTGGAAACCATCCAATCCAAAACCCATATCCCCCAAATCCTCCTTTATTTCTCATATATGAAGCCAATATTTCCGCTGCTCCAAATCACTCCCAGGCTAGGTACTGGAAAATTAGAGACCACCCCTATAGAGCAGAGCCTGCCAAAACTATTTTAACTATCCAATCCCAAATTCACTCAGACTTTCGTATACTGTCTCACCCATTTGTTCCTGCAGAAACCAAAATAAAGTCTCTGGGCTATGCTTTGTCTTTCACTCTTTCTGCCTCCAGACTGACTCTGTTGCTTCCCCATGTGGCCCTGCATGGTGTGGCATGCCACTATCTCTTGAAAACTGTAAATAATAAACTCTTCTTTTAAAAGCAATTGTCCTTGTGTTTGTCACCTTACCATATTTGATTAAAACAAATCCCAGGTGGGAATCCAGACAAGTACAATTGAAAAATGTAGGGAGCTAGGGGCACTAACTCTTGGGCTATTGAAAATCTGTGTATAACTTTACAGTTGGCTTCTGTATCCACACCCACAGATTTAACCAACTGTATACCATGAAAGAACTGTAATATGCATTTATTGAAAAAAAGAATCCACGTATAAGTGGACCTGCATAGGTCAAGCTCATGATGTTCAAAGGCCAACTGTATGGTATTGTTTCTTAACTAAGAATAAATAAAGAACTGAAGAAAAAGAGAAAACAATGCTCTATCCATCATGGATAGGAAATGAAAGAACAAATACATTTTTTTTCAGTGTGTTATTTATATGTTTATTTCAATATATTTATTGAGAGCTCACTACATGCCTGGCATTGTGCAAGGCACTGAATATACAATAATGAACAAAACAGGTTTGTTCCCGGTCCTTGTAAGACTCAATTTAGAGAAAAAAATAGGCCAAAAAAAAAAAAGGTAAACAAACATACAATTACAAACTGTGGTACCTGCTCCAAGGGAAATAAATATTGTGTAGTGGGTCCAAGGGAAATAAATATTGTGTAGTAGGAAGGACTCTATAAATTGATCTGGAAAAATCTATCCAAGGAAATGACATTTATACAGAGGATTAAAGGGAAACAAGGAACTAGCTTTGCAAAGTATGGGAAAGAACATTCCAGGATTGTATGGAAGGTCGTGAGCTAAGCAAAGTTTGGCATCTTCAAGGAACTGGAAGAAGTCATGTACACTGACATGGCAGAATATACTGCTAAGTGCAGAAGAGCATATATAATCCAATACCATTTTTGATAAAAGAGATACACACATATGTATGTCAGGACAGAGAAAATTAAGAATATAAAATAGGCTGTAAATAATGATTATTTTTTGAAAGAGTGGATTTCAGTGGATTTTCACTTTCTATTTATTTCCTAAGGACCTCCCTGGTGGCTCAGACGGTTAAGCATCTGTCTACAATGAGGGAGACCTGGGTTCGATCCCTGGGTTGGGAAGATCCCCTGGAGAAGGAAATGGCAATCCACTCCAGTACTATTGCCTGGAAAATCCCATGGACAGAGGAGCCTGGTAGGCTACAGTCCATGAGGTCGCAAAGAGTCGGACACGACTGATCTATTTCATATATATTTCTGCACTATTTAGATTTTTGGAAATTTTGTATTCACAATTCGATAAATATTAAAATTAAATTCTATATCATTACAGGCTTCTGTCACATAACTTTCCCCCCAACTTTTCATCCCTATTCCCTAGCTTTGCTAGTTCCCTATAATGTATTTTGTTTTGCCTCCTGTTGTTTCTGGCATTTTATGTAATTATGAGAGGCTTATCTGTCATAAATAGAACATTATAATTAAGATTCAATATGAAACTGATATGACACTGTTTATTTCAATGCATTAAGAACACACAGGCCAAAATCTATTCTCAGATGCAGACACTAAATTTTTTTTTGACTATGCTGTGAGACTTGTGGGATCTCAGTCCCCAGACTAGGGATTGAACCCAGGCTGCGGCAGTGAAAGCATTGTCCTAACCACTGGATCTCCAGGGAATTCCCTAAATATTTTAAAATACAGCATGTGCACATTAAAAAATGTATGATGCTAACTAATTTTTAAGAGTAGGGACAGTCTCATTAAAACTGCATGACTTTTGGAAACATAATAAACGGATTATTTCCTTTATTTTAAGCATAACAATATGTCGCAAAATAATTAGTGGCAAAATTTTTAAAAAGTGAGAAATAAAGACAGTTATGCTTAGTGAGCATTTATTATGCTCTACTGTTCAAATACATTATTTCATCTGTTTTTAACTTCTATAATAACTGGTAAATATTGTCCATATTTTTCAGATTAGGAAACTGGGGATTAGAGAGCTGAAGTAACTTCATTCAATCAATGCATAATTGTCGAGATCTTAATGTTGAAAGGGGCTTACCTGGTGGCTCAGCGGTAAACAATCCGCCTGCAATGCGGGAGATGCAGGAGATGCGGGGTCGATCCCTGGGTCAGTAAGATCCCCTGGAGGAGGGCATGGCAACCCACTCCGTGTTCTTGCCTGGAGAATCCCATGGATAGAGGAGCCTGGTGGGCTACAGTCCCTGGCGTAGGAAAGAGTCGGTCACAACAGAAGCAACGGAGCTCGCAAGCATGCAATGTTTAAAGAACTAGGAATCCAGCAGTAAACAAAATGTGTAGTTTAAAACCTCATGGTTAATGGGAGCATTAAATAAAAAATAAACAAATATGTACATGACGTCTCGGAACTTCCCTGCAAGTCCGATGGTTAAGACTTCATGCTTGCACTGCAGGGGGCCCAAGTTCCATCCCAGGGAATTAAGATCCCACATGCCGTGTGGCGTGGCAAAAACAAAACAAAACAAAAATCCATAGTATCAAGAGCATTGAAACGTCATGAGAAAAGTAAAGGGGGACAAGGGAAAGAAAGTGATGAGAAGGGAGAAGGCCATGTTGGGTAAGGTGGTGCGGTGTGAGCTCTGAGGAGATACTTAAGCTGAGTCCCAGTTAAGTGAGGAGGTGAGATCTGTGTAAAAGGCTTTCCCAGCTGGGGAAGTAACAAGTGTGAGGAGAAAAAGCAAGGAGGCCAGTGTGGCTGCAACAAAGGGAGCAAGAGAACACCCAGGGCTCTCTTCTGAGTGTTACGGGCACTGAATGATTTGAGCAGGACAGTGACGTGATCTGATGTACATTAATAATTGCAAAAGCTTACTCAGCTGTGTGGAGAGTAGATTACAGAGGGGCAAGAACATAAGCAGGGTGACCTGTCAGCCTATGACAGTGGTACCGAGATGCTGGTGGCTTGGCTTAGGTGCAAAGTATCCGACTGATGTAGTTGGTATTTTGATAATCCACTCCAGCACTCTTGCCTGGAAAATCCCATGGACGGAGGAGCCTGATAGGCTACAGTCCATGGGGTCGCAAAAGAGTCGGACACGACTGAGTGACTTCACTTCATGTTAGTGTTGCAGCGATAAGGTTATGTGTGTGTGTGTGTGTGTGTATATATGCTGCTGCTAAGTCGCTTCAGTTATGTCTGACTGTGTGCGACCCCAGAGATGGCAGCCCACCAGGCTCCCCTGTCCCTGGGATTCTCCAGGCAAGAACACTAGAGTGGGTTGCCATTTCCTTCTCCAATGTATGAAAGTGAAAAGTGAAAGTGAAGTCACTCAGTCGTGTCCAACTCTTCACGACCTCATGGACTGCAGCCTACCAGGCTCCCCCATCCATGGGATTTCCCAGGCAAGAGTACTGGAGTGGGGTGTCATTGCCTTCTCCATATATATATTTAACTTTTATTGAGATATAATTGATTTACAATGTTGTCTTAGTCTCAGGTGTACAGCAAAGTGATTCAGCTCTGATGAAGTTTTTTTTTTTTAATTCTCTATGTCTGTTTCTCCTTTGAAAGTGAAAGTGAAGTCGCTCAGTCGTGTCCGACTCTTTGCAACCTGGGGACTGTAGCCCACCAAGCTCCTTCATCCATGGGATTCTCCAGGCAAGAATACTGGAGTGGGTTGTCATTTCCTTCTCCAGGGGATCTTCCTGACCCAGGGATCAAACCCAGGTCTCCCACATTGCAGGCAGATACTTTAACCTCTGCACCACCAGGGAAGCTGCCCTGTAAAAAAGTTTTTCAGTGCCATTCTTCTAGATTCCGTATATACGTCTTAAAATACAATATTTATCTTTCTCTTTATGAACTCCCTTCACTCTGTATAATAGGTTTTAGTTTCATCCACCTCATCAGAACTGACTCAAGTGCATTCCTTTTTATGGCTGAGTAATATTCCATCGTGTATATGTACCACAACTTCTTTACTCATTCATCTGTTGATGGACATCTAGGTTGCTTCCATGTTCTAGCTATTTTAAATAGTGCTGCAATGAACAAAGGGATACATGTGTCTTTTTCAATTTTGGTTTCCTCAGGGTATATGCCTACAAGTGGAATTGCTAGGTCATATGATGGTGACTGCAACCATGAAATTAAAAGATGCTTACTCTTTGGAAGAAAAGTTATGACCAACCTAGATAGCATGTTGAAAAGCAGAGACATTACTTTGCCAACAAATGTCCGTCTAGTCAAGGCTATGGTTTTTCCAGTGGTCATGTATGGATGCGAAAGTTGGACTGTGAAGAAAGCTAAGCACCCAAGAATTGATGCTTTTGAACTGTGGTGTTGCAGAAGACTCTTGAGAGTCCCTTGGACTGCAAGGAGATCCAACCAGTCCATTCTAAAGGAGATCAGCCCTGGGTGTTCTTTGGAAGGAATGATGCTAAAGCTGAAACTCCAGTACTTTGGCCACCTCATGTGAAGAGTTTTGACTCATTGGGAAAGACTCTGATGTTGGGAGGGATTGGGGGCAGGAGGAGAAGGGGATGACAGAGGATGAGATGGCTGGATGGCATCACTGAGTTGATGGACATGAGTCTGAGTGAACTCCGGGAGTTGGTGATGGACAGGGAGGCCTGGCGTGCTGCGATTCATGGGGTCGTGAAGAGTCAGACACAACTGAGAGACTGAACTGAACTGAACTGAACTGGTGGTGGTTTTATTCCTAGTTTTTTAAGGAATCTCCATACCGTCTTCCATAGTGGCTGTATCAATTTACATTGCCACCAACAGTGCAAGAGTGTTCCCTTTTCTCCACACCCTCTCTAGCATTTATTGTTTATAGACTTTTTGATGAGGGCCATTCTGAGGTGATATCTCATTGTAGTTTTGGTTTGCATTTCTCTAATAATGAGCAGTGTTGAGCATCTTTTCATGTGTTTGTTAGTCATCTGTATATCTTCTTTGGAGAAATGTCTGATTTTTTTCCCCACTTTTTGATTGGGTTGTTTTCCTGGCATTGAGTTGTATGAGCTGCTTGTATGTTTTGGACATTAATCCTTTGCCAGTTGTTTCATTTGCTATTATTTTCTCCCATTCTGAGGGTTGTCTTTTCACCTTGCTTATAGTTTCCTTTGCTGTGCAAAAGCTTTTGAGTTTAATCAGGTCCCATTTGTTTACTTCTGTTTTTATTTCTGTTACTCTAGGAGGTGGGCCATAGAGGATCTTGCTTTGATTTATGTCATCAAGTGTGTTCTGCCTATGTTTTCCTCTTAAGAGTTTTATTGTTTCTGGTCTTACATTTAGGTCTTTAATCCATTTTGAGTTTATCTTTGTGTATGGTGTTAGGAAGTGTTCTAATTTCATTCTTTTACATGTAGCTGTCCAGTTTTCCCAGCACCATTTATTGAAGAGGCTGTCTTTGCCCCATTGTATATTCTTGCCTCCTTTGTGAAAAATAAGGTACCCATAGGTGCATGGGTTTATTTCTGGGCTTTCTATCTTGTTGCATTGGTCTATGTTTCTGTTTTTGTGCTAGTACCATACTGTCTTGATGGCTGTAGCTTTGTAGTATAACCTGAAGTCAGGAAGGTTGATTTTTCCAACTCCATTCTTCTTTCTCAAGACTGCTTTGGCTATTCGGGGTCTTTTGTGTTTCCATATGAATTGTGGAAGTTTTTGTTCTAGTTCTGTGAAAAATGCCATTGGTAATTTGATAGGGAGTACATTGAATCTGTAGATTGCATTTGGTAGTATACTCATTTTCACAATATTGATTCTTCCTACTCAGGAACATGGAATATCTCTCTATCTGTTTATTTTGTCTTTGATTTCTTCCATTAGTGTCTTATAATTTTCTGTGTACAGTTCTTTTGTCTCCTTAGGTAGGTTTATTCCTAGATATTTAATTCTTTTTGTCGCAATGGTGAATAGGATTGATTCCTTAATTTCCCTTTCTGATTTTCATTGTTAGTATATAGAAATGCAAGTGATTTCTGTGTATTGATTTTGTATCCTGTGACTTTGCTAAATTCACTGATTAGCTCTATCTAGTAATTTTCTGATACTATCTTTAGGGTTTTCTATTTAGAGTATCATGTCATCTGCAAACAGTAAGAGCTTTACTTCTTCTTTTCCCATCTGGGTTCCTTTTATTTCTTTTTCTTCTCTGATTGCTGTAGCTAGGACTTCCAAAACTATGTTGAATAATAGTGGTGAAAGTGGACACCCTTGTCTTGTTCCTGATCTTAGGGGGAATGCTTTCAGTTTTTCACCAATGAGAATAATGTTTGCTGTAGGCTTAGTTTATATGACCTTTACTATGTTGAGGAAGGTTCCTTCTATGACCATTTTTCAAACTGTTTTAAACATAAATGGGTGTTGAATTTTGTTAAAGCCTTTTTCTGCATCTATTAAGTTGTCATTGGAGAAGACAATGGCACTCCACTCCAGTACACTTGCCTGGAGAATCCCATGGATGGAGGAGCCTGGCAGGCTGAAGTTCATGGGGTCGCTAAGAGTTGGACACAACTGAGCGATTTCATTTTCACTTTTCTCTCTCATGCATTGGAGAAGGATATGGCAACCCACTCTAGTGTTCTTGCCTGGAGAATCCCAGGAACAGGGAAGCCTGGTTGGCTTCCGTCTATGGGGTCGCACAGAGTTGGACACGATTGAAGCAACTTACCAGCAGCAGCAGCAGCAGCATTGAGTTGTCATATGGTTTTCATCTTTCAATTTGTTACTATGGTCTATCACACTGATTGACTTGCATATATTGAAGAATCCTTGCATTCTTGGAATAAACCTAACTTGATCATGGTGTATGAGCTTTTTGATGTGTTGCTGAATTCTGTTTGCTAAAATTTGGTTGAGGATTTTTGCATCTATGTTCATCAGTGATATTGGCCTGTAGTTTTCCTTTTTTGTGTTGTCTTTTGTTTTGGTATCAGGGTGATGGTGGCCTCATAGAATGAGTTTGGAAGTGTTCCTTCCTCTGCAATTTTTTTGAAAGAGTTTTAGAAGGATATGCATTAACTCTTCTCTAAATGTTTGATAGAATTCTGTGAAGCCATCTGGTCCTGGGCTTTTGTTTTTGGAGAGATTTTTGATCACAGCTTCAATTTCATGCTTGCAATTGGGTTGTTCATAATTTCTATTTCTTCCTGGTTTAGTCTTGGAAGATTGAACTTTTCTAAGAATCTGTCCATTTCTCCCAGGTTATCCATGTTATTGCCACATAGTTGTTCATAATAGTCTCTTATAATCCTTTGTATTTCTGCATTGTCTGTTGTAACCTCTACTTTTTCATTTCTAATTTTGTTGATTTGATTCTTCTCTCTTTTTTTCTTGATGAGTCTAGCTAAAGGTTTGTCAATTTTGTTTATCTTCTCAAAAAGAACCAGCTTTTAGTTTTATTCATCTTTACTATTGTTTCTTTCATTTCTTTTTAATTTATTTCTGCTTGGATCTTTATGATTTCTTTCCTTCTACTAATTTTGGGGTCTTTTGTTCTTCTTTTTCGGTTGTTTTAGGTGTAAAGTTAAGTTGTCTATTTGATGTTTTTCTTGGTTCTTGAGGTAGGGTTGTATTGCTACAAACTTCCCTCTTAGAACTGCTTTTGCTGCATCCCATAGGTTTTGAGTTGACATGTTTTCATTGTCATTTGTTTCTAGAAATATTTTAATCTCCCTTTTGATTCCTTTAGTAACCTGTTGGTTATTTAGAAAAGCATTATTTTATCCATGTATTTGTGTTTCTTCCAGTTTTTTTTTCTTGTAATTAATATCTAGTCTCATAGCATTGTGGTTGGAGAAGATGCTTGATACAATTTCAATTTTATTCAATTTACTGAGGTTTGATTTATGACCCAAGATTTTGGTCTATCCTGGAGAATGTTCCATGTGCACTTGAGAAGAAGGTGTATTCTTCTGCATTTGGATGGAATGTCCTGAAAATATCAAAGAGATCCATCTCATCTAATGTATTATTTAAGACTTGTGTTTCCTTATTAACTTTCTGTTTTGATGATCTGGCCATTACTGTGAGTGGGGTGTTAAAGTCTCCTCCTATGATTGTGTTACTGCCAATTTCTCCTTTTATGTCTGTTAGTGTTTGTCTTATGTATTGAGGTGCTCCTATGTTGGGTGCATGCTGCTGCTGCTGCTAAGTCGCTTCAGTCGTGTCCAACTCTATGTGACCCCATAGACAGCAGCCCACCAGGCTCCCCCGTCCCTGGGATTCTCCAGGCAAGAACACTAGAGTGGGTTGCCATTTCCTTCTCCAATGCATGAACATGAAAAGTGAAAGTGAAGTCACGCAGTCGTGTCTGACTCTTCGTGACCCCATGGAATTCAGCCTACCAGGTTCCTCCATCAGTGGGATTTTCCAGGCAAGAGTACTGGAGTAGGGTGCCATCGATGCACTTCGATGTTGGGTGCATAGATATTTGCAATTGTTATCTCTTCCTCTTGGATTGATCCCTTGATTATTATGTAGTGTCCTTCCTTACTCTTATAATCTTCTTTACTTTAAGGTCTATTTTGTCTGATATGAGGATTGCTACTCCAGCTTTCTTTTGCTTCCCTTTTGCATGGAATATATATTTCCTCTCACATTCAGTCTATATGTGTCTTGAGGTCTGAAGTGTGTTTCTTGTAGACAGCATATATATGGGTCTTCTTTTTGTATCTATTCAATCATTCTGTGTTTTTTGGTTGAAGCATTTAATCCATTTACATTTAAAATAATTAGTGATATATATATTCCTATTGCCATTTTCTTAATTGTTTGGGGCTGATTTTGTAGATCTTTTTTATTCTCTTGTATTTCTTGACTATATAAGCCCTTTAACATTTGCTGTAAAGCTGGTTTGGTAGTACTGAATTCTCTTAACTTTTGCTTGTCTGAAAAGCTTTTTATTTCTTCATCAATTTTGAATGAGATCCTTGCCAGGTACAGTAACCTTGGTTGTAGACTTTTCCCTTTCAGTACTTTAAATATATCCTGCCATTCCCTTCTGGCCTGCAGAGTTTCTGCTGAAACACCAGCTGTTAAGTGTATGAGGTTTGCATTGTATGCTACTTGTTGCTTCTTCGTTGCCGCTTTTAATATTGTTTCTTTGTGTTTAGTCTTTGCTAGTTTGATTAGTATATGTCTTGGTATGTTTCTCCTTGGATTTATCCTGTATGGGACTCTTTGTGCCTCTTGGACCTGATTGACTATTTCCTTCTCCATGTTGGAGAAATTTTCAACTATAATCTCTTCAATAATTTTCTCATACTCTTTCTTTTTCTCTTCTTCTTCTGGGACCTGTATAATTTGAATGTTGGTGCATTTGATATTGTCCCAGAGGTTTCTGAGACTATCCTCAGTTATTTTCATTCTTTTTACTTTATTCTGCTCTTCAAAAGTTATTTCCACCATTTTATCTTCCAGCTCACTGATTTGTTCTTCTGCTTCAGATATCCTGCTATTGATTCCTTCTAGAGTTTTTAAAATTTCAGTAATTGTGTTGTTTGTCTCTGTATGTTTATTCTTTAATTGTCCTAGGTCTTTGTTAACTGATTCTTGCATTTTCTCCATTTTGTTTTCAAGATTTTTTATCATCTTTACTATCATTATTCTGAATTCTTTTTCAGGTAGTTTGCCTATTTCCTGTTCATTTATTTGAATTTCTGTGTTTCTAGTTTGTTCCTTCATTTGTATAATATTTCTCTTTCCTTTTCATTATTTTTTTTAAATTTATTGTGTTTGAGATCTCCTTTCGCCAGGCTTCAAAGTTGAATTCTTTCTTCCTTTTGGTTTCTGCCTTCCTAAGGTTGGTCCAGTGGTTTGTGTAAGCTTTGAATAAGGTGAGATTTGTGCTGAGCTTTTGTTTGTTTTTCCTCTAATGGGCAAAGCTAAGTGAGCTGGTAATCCTGTCTGCTGATGATTAGGTTTGTATTTTTGTTTCCTTCGTTGTTTACATGAGGCATCCTACACAGGATGATACTGGTGGTTGGGTGATGCCAGGTCTTGTATTCAAGTGGTTTCCTATGCATGAGTTCTCACTATTTGATACTCCCTAGGGTTAGTTCTTTGGTAGTCTAGGGTCTTGGAGTAAGTGCTCCCACTTCAAAGGCTCGGGGCTTGATCTCTTATAGCTCTATGGGTGGGAAGTCCATTACAGGTCTCATTGGCTAAAAATACCATGTCAGCAGTTCTGTGTTCCTTTCTGAAGGCTATCTTTAAAGACAGCAATGTTGCACATCTATGACCCTGCCTCTCTAGCCTGCTCCAGTAAAGGCTATATTTTGAAGATGGAGCTGATGACATTGCCAGAGGTCACACAGCTAGTTAGTGGCAAAATCAGGATTCAAATCTAAGTTTGTCTAACTCTACCACTCTACTTATAAAAACTCTTTCAAGCTGCCACAATGCTAAGCAAATACAGCATAAAAGCTGGGAAAAAGAATGGAAATGAAAGTCAATAGCTGCTTCAAATGCTTATCAAGTACCTACATGCTTCAAGTAAGGCTTTTTGGCACAAAGTAGACAACTCCAGGATTGGGTAGATAGGAAACCAGAGTTCAAATTCTGCTTTTACTATGGATTCTTCCCCATTGGGGCACGTGATAGCTAATGTCCCTTCAAACTTTAAAGTTCCCTTTCTCTACGACTTATCATCTAGGCAAATATAGAGAACTAAGAACAGTGTCGCCCATAGGTATACAAGATAAGATTGATAGCATTGATTAATACACCAATTATTGTAAGAATAGATGAGAGGTGGCAGGACTAGACTCTTTTCTCAGTTTCAATACTATTTGCTTTATTCACTAAAGTATTTGGTTTTAGGGTATTACTTTCAAGGAAGAGCTAGAACAAGTCCATATATTGTGCCATTCCAGTCTACTAGAATGTAGGATGTACTAGAATTTTAGGCTTTATTCATGCAAATATTGAAGCATTCAGTCCCACAACAAGCATTTAAAACCTACTGAGTATTTAGTCAAGTCCAGGTGAAGGAAGATCTTGATAAAAATTTCAAAAAGTAAAAGAGGAACTTCCCTGGTGGCCCAGTGATTAAGAATTCAAGTGCCAGTGCAAGGGACATGGGTTTGATTCCTGGTCCAGGCAGATTCTTCATGCCACAGGGCAACAAAGCCTGTGTGTTACAACTATTGAGCCTGCGTGCTCTAGAGATCATGCTCTGCAACAAGAGAAGCCACTGCAATAAGCCCACACTCCCACAGAGAGTAGGGCCTGCTCACCACAACTAGAAAAAGCCTGTATACAACAATCGAGACTCAGAGCAGGAAAAAATAAATAAATAAATAAAGTTTTAAAAATAGGACTTTTTTAGACTTTACATTTGGGTTTTTAAGATTGTATCACAATCCTGAAGGTGTTGTTCCTCTTTTTTTCACATTATAAAACTAAAACTTTCAGTACTTTACATTCAGGTCTGTACCAGTGTTCAAATCTGAGTCGGTCCATCTTCTGTCTCATATTAGGAAAGCAATCATAGTGTAGTTGGGGTGTTGGACAGTGTATATGCCATGTTAACTACAGAGGAAGGGCCCAGCACAAGGTGATCAGTGATTTAGAACATGGGTCAGCATCCTTTTTCTGCCAAGTGAACCATTATAGTGTTTATTGTAATTGCTCACCTCTGCCGTTGCAACACAAAAGTTGCTGTAGACAGTACGTAAATGAATGAGCATTGCTGTGTTCCAATAAGGCCTTATTTATGGATACTGAAACACAAATTTCACATAATTCTCACTTGTCACAAAATATTATTCTTCCTTTCATATTTTTTTTTCTATTGTTAGAAAACGTAAAAACCATTCTTAGCTTGACAGCTGTATAAAAACAAGCAGCAGGTTGGGTTTGGCCCATAGGCTTGTGTTAGTCAGTCTGGGCTGCTATGATACATGCCATAGTCTGAGCAGTTTAAACAACAAACAATTCTTTCTCACAGTTCCAGAGAGTGGGAAGTCCAGGTTCAAGGTGCTGGCAGGTTCAATGTGGTGTGTGGTGAGAAACTTCTTCCTGGTTTGCAGACAATGGCCACCTTGTTGCTGTATCCTCACGTGGTGGAAAGAGATCACCTCTCTCATCTTCTTCCAAGAGCACTAAATCCCATTTATAGAGGTTCAACTCTGATGACCTACTTACCTCCCAAAGTCTCCAAATGTTATCACACTGGGGGTTATGGCTTCAACATTTGAATGTTGGGGGAACACAAGAATTCAGTCTATAGCAATTTGTGAGGGGACCTCCAGCATTCCTGAAGTGGTTGGTGATTGCTCTTCTCTGTAGGCCAGTGGGACCTGCAGCCACTGAACCGAGAAACCTAAATGAAATAGGAGTAATTGGATCTTAGTATAGCAGGGGCCAAGCGGCAGCACACCACTGCCAAAGACAAAGATGGGCATGGTCACTGTGGCGGACAGCAGAATCAGAGCAGCAAGCAGAACGGTCTGACTTGCGTGGAACTGAGTCATTGGCTAGTTGATCATGGTATTCCTAGAAGTGAAATAGACAGAAACCCCACTAAATTCCTACTGAAACAGTATCAGTAGAAAAGTTCTAGGTCAAGTAAAGAGAAGTCTAACCCGAATCATAAAAAGAGAGTCATATCCCTTCCAACATTTCCCAGACTTGAGACAGTTTACAGACCTCAGAATCCCTCAGGTAAAGGGGAGGCTACATCCCCCAGAGAAATGACACTGGTACGCCATCAAAATGTATACAGAAAATTTTTCTCCAGACTTCACCAAAGGGACTTCAAATCTTTTTAGTAGGGAAACCGTGCACTGAGAAAAAATAAAACAATCAGACCACTTGGGAAATAATGGACGCTGGCTCTGAACTGAATTCCAGGAGATCAAACATCACTGTGGTACACTATCTTGGGAGGGGCTTATGGAAGTCAGGTGATTGATTGAGTTTTATCTCAAGTCTGTCTCACAGCGGGGACACTGGCTCCCCAAGCCCATTCTGTGATTATCCTCCAGTCCTGGAATTAATAATTAGAATAGATACACTGAGCACCTCACAGAGTCCCCACATTGGTTCCCTGACCTGCGGAATGAGGGCTAGTATGGTGGGAAAGATCAAGTGGAAGCCTCTAGAACTGCTTCTACTTAGGAAAATAGTAAACCAAAAGCAATACTGAATTTCTGGAGGAACTGCAGAGATCACTGCCACCACACTTCCATTCAACAGGCCTGTTTGACCTGTGCAGAAGGCAGATTTTGGAGAATGACAGTGGATTATTGTAAGCTAAACCAGGTGGTAACTCCAATTGCAGTCGCTCTGCCAGATGTGGTTTTATTGGTTGAGCAAATTAATACATCCCCTGGTACCTGACATGCAGCTATCAATCTGACAAATGTTTTTTCCTTGATACCTATTAGCAAAGACCACCAGAAGCAATTTGTTTTCAGCTGGAAAGGCCAGCAGTACATCTTTACAGTCCTACATCAGGGCTAAATCAATTCTCCAGCCTGTGTCATAACCTGCTTGCAAGAATCTAAAAAAAATATTTTTATGTATTTATTTATTTGGCTGTGCCAGGTCTTGTTGCCAGGATCTTCTATCTTTATTGCAGCATGTGGGATCTAGTTCCCTGATCAGGATCGAACCTGGACCCCCTGTATTGGGAGCACATAATATTAACCACTGGACGACCAGGGAAGTCCTGAGTCCACAGTTCACAAGAATCTTGATCACCTTTTTCTTCCACATCATATCACATTGGTCTTTTACATTGATGACACCATGCTGATTGGATGTAGTGAGCAAAAAGTAGCAACAACTCTAGACTTGTTGGTAAGACATTTGTGTGACAGGGGCTGGAAAATAATTCAGTGACAAAAATTCAGTGACATTTCTTCTTTTATGTCAGTGAAATTTCTAGGAGGTCCAGTGGTGTGGACCATGTTGAGATATCCCTTCTAAAGTGAAGGATAAAATGTTGCATCTGCTCCCCACCCTTAACCCTCTGTGGCTCAGAGGTAAAGAATCCGTCTGCAATGCAGGAACCGCAGGGGACATAGTACAATCCCTGGGAAGATCCCTTGGAGGAGGGCATGGCAACCCACTCCAGTCTTCTTGCCTGGAGAATCCGATGGACAGAGGCGCCTGGAGGGCTACAGTCCATGGGATTGCTAAGAGTTAGACACAATTGAAGCAAGCCTTCAGCAGGCCCCTATGGGTAAATCACAGCCCAGGCTGTGATTAGGATTTTGGAACAAAGCTCTATCATCCTCTGCAGATAGCTGCCCTTTGAGAAATAGCTTTTGGCCTGCTCCTTGACCTTTGTTGTTGGTTCAGTTGCTGAGTGGTGTCTGATTCTTTGTGACCCCATGAACTGCAGCACACCAGACTTCTCTGTCCTTCACTATCTCCCAGAGTTGGCTCAAACTTATGTCCATTGAGTCAGTGATGCCATCCAACCATTTCATCCTCTGTCTCCACCTTCTCCTCCTGCCTTCAATCTTTCCTAGCATCAGGATCTTTTCTAATGAGTCAGCTCTTCACATCAGGTGGCTGAAGTATTGGAGCTTCAGCTTTAGCATCAGTCCTTCCCATGAATATTCAGGGTTGATTTTCTTTGAGATTGACTGGCTTGATCTCCCTGCTGTCTAAGGGACTCTCAAGAATCTTCTCCAGCACCACAGTTCAAGAGTTTAAATTCTTCGGGGCTCAGCCTTGTTACGGTCCAACTCTCACATCCATACATGACTACTGGAAAAACCATAGCTTTGACTATACAGACCTTTGTTGGCAAAGTGATGTCTCTGCTTTTCAACATGCTGTCTATATTTGTCATAGGTAGTCTTCCAAGGAGCAAGTGTCTATTAATTTCGTGGCTGCAGTCACCATCCACAGTGATTTTGGAACCCAAGAAAATGAAATCTGACACTGTTTCCACATTTTCCCTATCTATTTGCCATGAAGTGATAGGAGTGGAGGCAATGATCTTAGTTTTTTGAACATTGAGTTTTAAGCCAGCTTTTTCAGTCTCCTTTTTCATCTCCATCAAGAAGCTCTTTAGTTCCTCTTCATTTTATGCCATTAAAGTGGAATCATCTGCACGTCTACAGTTATTGATATTTCTCCCAGCAATCTAGATTCCAGCTTGTGATTCATCCAGCCCGGCATTTCGCATGATATAAGTTAAATAAGCAGGGTGACAATATAAACCTTGATATACTCCTTTCCCAGTTTTGAACCAGTCTGTTGTTCCATGTCTGCTTCTAACTGTTGCTTCTTGTCCTGTACACAGTTTTCTCAGGCGGTAGGAAGATGGTCTGGTATTTCCATCTCTTTAAGAATATTCCACAGTTTGTTGTGATCCACACAGTCAAAGGCTTTAGCATAGTCAATGAAGCAGAAGATGTTTTTCTGGAATTTCCTTGCTTTTTCTATGATCCAGCATATGTTGGCAATTTGATCTCTGGTTCGTCTGTCTTTTTTAAATCTAGCTTGTACATTTGGAAGTTCTCAGTTCACATACTGCTGAAGCCTGGTTTGAAGAATTTATTTGACCTTAGTAGAGACTGATCACTTAATTATGGGTCACCAAATTACCATGGAATTTGAGCTGCCCATTATGAACTGAGTATCATCTTGTCTGTTAGGCCGTAAAGCTGAATGTGCATAGCAATATCCTACCCATCAAATGGAGTGGATTATACATGATAGTGAGACAGGCTGGGACTTGGGACCCTTTGCTGCAGTGCTGCATTGCTCACACTTGGACACACATCTCCTCAAGCCACAAAACACAAAGAAACTGTGTGGGACTATAAAAACCTGATTGCCACACTTTTGAAGAGCCTGGAGCAATAACAGGGTGTCGGAAGAAAAGTCACACCCTTGCATACAACACCACCTAAGCGATAGGCAAACCACCTAAGCCCTTGACCCCTGAATACACCCCTGCTGCTGCTGGGGAATAAGCTTGCCCCTGTCACAGGGAGCAAGTAAAAGCAAGGGAATCTGTTGATTGTTCTCACTTACCCCTGCTGCAGCAGGGGCCCCAGTATAGCCTCGCCTGACTTTCTTTTCTGGCCTCTAGTCAATTTCTATTGATTGAGGAAGGCCAAGAACCCTGGTCAGTACAACAGGGCTGGACAGGTGTTGAAGCCACAAGTGAGTTACACGAAGTGGGCTGAATTCCATGGTCCCCAGTTCTGCTCCTCTGCCTTCTCTCTCCATCATGTGAGGATACAGTGAGAAGGTGGCTGCCTGCAACCAGGAAGAGGGACCTCACCAGATACTGAATCTGCTTGCACCTTGACCCTGGACTTCCCAGCCTCCAGGACTGTGGGAAAAAAAGTTCATTTAAGCCATCAAGTGCATGGTCTCTGCCATAACAGCCCAAACTAAGACAGAAATAGTAGTTGGCCAATGCTCGATCTAGTGTTCAGACCAGCACTGTCCAATAGAACTTTCTGTAATAATAGAAATGTTTTATATTTGCATGGTACCATACAGTTGCCACTAGCCACATATATCTATTGAGCACTTGATGTGTGACTAGTACAACTAAGGAAACAAAATTTTAATCTATCCCTCCTTTTCATTCCTGGAGACTTTTTTTTACCATTTCTCTAGGGATTAATAGAGTTTTCCAATTAGTTTCCAGGTCTCCAGTTTCATTTTCCTCCAAAGCATCCTTGCTAGAGGGATTTTTCTAAAATTATATAGGATGCTAGCACTTCCCCATAGCAACACTTCCTGGAAACTTTAGAAACTTTCAAGTTCTATTAGCAAGACACATAAATCTTTTCCATAGGAAATCACAAAGAGGTAAAACACCTTCCTCTGTTTCATCAGATAAGTGATGGTAAGTTTCTTGAGATAGTCTTGCATCATACTTTGTCTTCTCTAACATTTCACACAGTGGCTTTCTGAATGATGCAGTGAAGAAAACTTGACTTTGGCCATGGAAAGCCTAAGTTAGAACCCCAATTCTGGAACTCCATTCTAGCAGTTACCATAGTCATTTAATCACCTTGACCTCACTATATTTCTGTGATAAATGAAAATGATAATTGTGAAGATCAAATGAGTTTGTGGAAATCCTCTGCCTTCAGTAATAGGCTAGACAAATACTAGTTGTTGTTATAATAAATGTTGGGTTTGAAATGTTTCTAAAAAAGTAGTACTGGGAATTCTCTGGTGGTCTAGTGGTTAGGACTTGGTCCTTTCACTTCTGGGGCCCAGGTTTGATCCCTGGTTGGAGAACTAAGATCCTGCAAGCCACTGGGTGTGGCAAAAAAAAAAAAAAAAAGCAGTACTGGCCTGACTTTATCCAATATGTATTATGACTTTTAAGGCCAATCTGCGTGAGATAACAATATAGATACAGGCCTTGGATATTCAAAGAAAGAAGGATGAAAAGGAACAATTTTGGCACATTTATTCCAAACATTCCTTTGGATTATGCATTTTCATGTTTAGCTCTGAGACTGCTTTTTTAAAAAATTAAAAACTTTTAATTTATTTGGCTGCACTAGGTCTTAGCTGCAGCATGCGTGATATTCACTTGTGGTATGCAAACTTAGCTGCTCTACGTGGGATCTAGTTCCCAGACCAGGGATTAAACCTGGACTGCCTGCATTATGAGTGCAGACTCTCAGTCCTTGGACCACCAGGGAAGTCCTTAAGACTGCTTTCTTCAGTTTTGTTTTGATGAATGAAAATTTCAGCGATACCAGTAGACGGTCAACTTGTTTCTTGACCACACAGCAGGCAGGATCTTAATTCTGCTGTGATGAGGGACTGAAGCCACACCCCCTGTACTGGAAGTGCAGTCTTAACCACTAGACTGCCAGGGAAGTCTCAACAGTTGATTCTTGGGAATTATATGGCAATGGCATCATCTGCTGCTGCTGCTAAGTCACTTCAGTCGTGTCCAACTCTGTGTGACCCCACAGACAGCAACCCACCAGGCTCCCCCGCCCCTGGGATTTTCCAGGCAAGAACACTGGAGTGGGTTGCCATTTCCTTCTCCAATGCATGAAAATGAAAAGAGAAAGCGAAGTCGCTCAGTCGTGTCTCACTCTTAGCGACCCCATGGACTGCAGCCTACCAGGCTCCTCCATCCATGGGATTTTCTAGGCCAGGGTACTGGAGTAGGGTGCCATTGCCTTCTCCAGCATCATCTGAGCAAATCAGAAAAGAAAGATGAAGTAGTAATATCTTATTTTTAAGCATCCACAGGGAATTTTCAAAGGGGACTTTCTCAGTGAGTTCTCCTAGGGATAGTAGGAAGGGTTTTGCTTTCAGATAAGAAAATAAGGTAAAGAAACAAGGTTATCATACAGGGAGATGTGGTAAAGGGACAATTTAGCCGACATTGAAAGTGGTCTTTTCCTTCCCCTAGGGACATCCTGATCACAGGATTTGTAAGATTGAGCATAGTTTCATTAGACCATATTATACTTTGTGTTGAATTTATATCAGTAATTCATTTCTCAGTTTTTTTTTTTTTTTGCCATTGCAGTGCAGCATGTAGAACCCTAGTTCCACCACCACGGATGAAACCTTGGCCTCTTGCATTGGAAGGACCAAGTCTTAAACTTTGGACCACCAGGGAAGTTCCTCATTTCTCAGTTTTGAAATGTGACTCCACCATCTTAAAAAGTGCAAAAAGAAGGCATGTTTGTATTCAAAATGCTTTATTTGGTGAAGGGCAGTGAAGATTTATTATTCCTTGAATTTAAGTTTCCAAAGCACTTAATGGATCTATGTCAGAACACTTAGATTGTGTGACTCTCTCTGTAAAATCCCGATTAAGACTTTTTGGAAGACAGGGGCTTGGTTCACTCATCTTCATATGTTTGTCTCATCCTGCTTCAGATTAGTTGCCACCTGTGTAGAATACAGTAAATTATATTAGCAAACTGGTGACTATTCCCGCTTGTTCTCTCTGCGGTATGCAAATTTGTAATCTCCACTAAGCGCTCAGTAAACTCATGTCAAAGAAGTGGGTGATATTCATAGGGTAATATGATAATACCTTAACTGTCCAACGAATGGGCAGCCATAACTCTATCTCTGAGCCTGAGAGGGCCTGCTGGTTCTATCCCCAAATTGCCATGTGCCCCAGGTAATAAGCCCTGCAGCTACTATGGCATTTCCTTTTACTCAGACCTCAGCATCCAATCCTGGCGTTATTCTCTTCCCTCTCCCTCTTTGCAGTTTGCACAAGCTTTGGTGTATTTTAGATATTCATAAAATTTGTCATTTAAGTCTAATCAGAACTTTTCATATCTCGGTTAGACACCCCTACCCAGTAGGAGGGTGCACGTGAGACACTGACAGCTAAATTGGCAAAACCTGGTCACTTGCCCGAACCAGCAAGCCTTCAGAGAGGAGGAACTGGGAGACGAAGGCGCCACGTGACCTCGGGGGCCCGAGGCTGAGCCGACCCCGCCCCTCCTCCTTTTTCTGCCGCGGCCGCCGCTGTCGCCGCCGCCGGGGGGCGCATGCGCAGCCCATGTTAGTGATGGAGGAGAGAAGATGGCGGAAGCGGAGTGAGTGACTTGCTGGTGACTGATGTCGTAACTGGGGGGCGCGAGGGGGCAGCGACAAGTCCCCCCAAGGGGAAAGCTCAGGGCCCTTTCGCGGGCAGTGCGGGGAAAAGGGGACGCGAGAGCTTCCTTATCGTGGAGGAGCCTGCTTGGCCCTTGTCGGAGGACGGAGCCGAACTGTAAGGGTCCAGTTACCTCCAGGCGGGAGCGCCCCTTCCGCCGTCTGGTCCCGGATCTACGGGGCCCTGTGCGCAGGGTCCCTTCTCGGACCCCTACCGCCGGGGTCTTCCGGAAGATGAGCCCGGGTGGGCCCCTCAGAGGCTGTCATCCCTGCAAGTGGGCCCCGCGGGCAGCGTTGTGACGGCCGCCCGCACCGGGGGCCCGCGGAGGCAGGGTAGGGCTGGGCGGGCACTGCCAGGCCTCCCTCTCGCTCGCCTCCTTCCCGCCCCGGCGCCACCCCACTGCGCCTCAGTGGGAGAGCCCGAGACGCGGGGCTGCTCACTCCCTCCCCCGGCGGGCTCGGAGGAGGGTCTCAGCGGCGGGGGCTATGGCGTGTTTGGCGGGGCTGAAAACACCCTGGTAGGAAAGATCTTTCTTTCCCGCGGGTCTCCGTCTGCAGTGCTGTTGCCGCCCTAGAGGGCCACATTCTTGTGTGGCGGTGTGATGGTATGCTTAGTTAGCGACTCAAACTTAAGTGTTTCCTGGGTAGGCCGCTTGTGCAGCGGAACTGCCGTTTGTGTTTTGCAGGCAATATACAAGGCTAGTCGGTGGAGTTAGCAAAATTGTTCTTTTGTGCCAGGTCCCCAGATGCAGTTTAATGATTTGGCCAGTTCTACCACCGATGTTTAGACTTGTGTCTAGATTTTGGATTCTCTGTGACCATATTTAGTTACTGAACTGCTTACTGCAGGGTTTGAGGAGATGGTTGAGCAGAACAGCACTGTACAAGGACCAGAATTAAAGCTGGCTTTTTGCATATCACTGATGCGTGGTTCAGAAGTGTTATGACAGGCAGCAATTTGGTAAAAAGTTTACCACCAGACCTGTATGATGTTGAATTGTAAACATATGCTGCTGTGAGTTGATGCTTGGAAAGGAGTTTGCAAAACCAACAAACTGCTCCCCAACCCTTCCCGCCCCCCCCCCCCAGTAAAAACCCCAGAGAAGTCTAAAGGTGTGTGAGTCATTTATTAATCAAAAAGGTTAGTAAGAGTTGGCTCCCCGCTTTTTTTCCTTTCACGTTTCCTCTTATAAATCGGGCTTTTAAAAACATTTGATTCCTCACAGAGCAATCGTACTCTTATGATTATACATATAAATACTGTTTATATATGTGATATAAAAAATTTGTAGGTAAGAGGACACTACTTGGGAATAGTGCATGCGTACACAGTTAGTGCCAAATTCCTTGGTCTTTTCCTGAAGTAGAAAGTGTTACGTTCTTGTCAGTACTTCTCATGTGAGGTGGGTCATATTATGTTTCTTAGAAGAAAAAATAAGGAAGGCAGAGAAAACCAATATATTCTTAAGTTTGCTTTTTTGTGGTGCATTTCTATCCCTACAATAAATATTATAGTTCTAGTTTCTACAACATTAAAACACTCAGAATTGACTTAATGTGTTGTTTGAATTTATTGAAATAAAAATTCTGTATTTGTATCACAGCAGTGAAATGAGTTTGTAATGTGGGAGGGAAGGTAATCAGAATGGTACAAAACTGCACTTCATGCATAAGGAAAGTGACATAGTTACGCTGTTTTCAAAATTTGGAGCTGAATTTTGTGAAAGAGATTTTTGTTAGCAAGTGGGGAAATTGTTTTCCACTGCTTCTCTTATTTACCCAGGGTAATCTGCTTATAAGTATTAACTCAGAGCTATTAGATGTGGTAAGGACAGAATTGTAGAATAATTAGAGGGAAAGCAGTTTGAGTTAATAAATTATTTTTTAACTTATTTTCCTAGAGAACGTATTTTTAAATAAAGTACATACGGTAACTAAAAATTGAGTTAATTGACTAAGCTAAACTAAGCTAGCACAAGTCCACAGGCATCCTTTTTTAATGTCTACATAAGAATGATTTTATTTGTAATCAGTATGGTCAAAAGAATATAAAGAAGTATTTTAATACTCTGATATTGCTTAAGTTTTAATTTTCCTAGGTAGTATTCTGTCATCACCTGTTTTGGTTTCAAGACATTCATCTTCCTTCAACAATAAAAAGGTAAACTTTAGGCCAGGCTTTGTCTGAGTTCTGTATCCTGAGTCCTCTGGATTCAAATTTAGTAGATATGAATTGTTAATTATGCTTTATCTTTGTAAATTATTTTTCCCTTTCACCTGTTTATGGTGACTGTGTGCTATCTGTATTTTATGAGGTCCTTCTTAGAAATTTAGACTGTTCTGATATTTCTTGGAATAATTAAATATTCTTTAAACAGTATAACGCTTTTGCCAATACGAATCCTTTGTGCTATCTGCTAGATTTAAGGACCACAGTACAGCTATGGATAGTGAACCAAACCCCGGAACATCTTCCGTGTCGACGACAAACAGCAGCACCACCACCACCACCATCACTACTTCCTCCTCTCGAATGCAGCAGCCTCAGATCTCTGTCTATAGTGGCTCAGACCGACATGCTGTACAGGTATTTCGGTTACCATGGTGGGTAGGCTAAGACTTAGCCATTACTTTTTGCTTAAGCCAGGTAAATGTATTGTTTCATATCCTCAAATGAGTTACATGATAACCCTCTAAATGAGTACAGTTAGAATTGTGAACGTTTGGAACTACCAACAGCGTCATTTAATAATCATTCTATTGGGAGGGCCTACATTTGTCAGCCTGTAGCTTCGAACACAATGTCAGGAAACTTATAATTGGAAGGTCTGTAGGTGCTGCTGCAAGTGGGGAAAGTCGACCAAGAGCCCCAACATGAAAATAGCTTTAGGTTTTTCTGGATTATTGTGTATTTGAACCCAGAATTTGGATTTAGGATTTATTCAGCTCTATAGATAAGTTAAGAGGTTCATTTTAAACCCAAGAACCCTAAGCAAGAGGATCCATCAGGAGCTATTAGGCAGAGGAGAAAGGGAATATTAGGAAAAGTCTTAGGCTGTTTACTTAGTAGAAAAAGTAAAGTTTAGCTGGTTAACCTTTGTAGGGAAGGAGCAAATTAGCAAAGATGGTGGTGGTCAGGCTCTCTCGGCCCATAATCTCTTGCCCCACGTTTTGTAAATACAGTTGTGTAACAGCTGAGATCACTTATAGCACTGCGCATGTGTGTCGCGATGTACCCCCTTGACCACGGGCCACTTTTGTTCTGTAAACCTATATAAGCTCCACCTGGAAAGCTGTTGCGGCAGCATTATGGCTATGTCCGCTGGGTCAACCACAAGAGAATACAGCGTGTCTACTGTTAAGCCTGCTGTGCCAGTCAGGAGAGAAGAAACGTGTCTGCAGTTCTTCTGGCTCCTTGCATCTTCTTCCAGCTTCCCCGCTCACTCCTTGCCTACCCTGGCTTCAGCAAACAGTGAGATACAGCAAGGCAGCCTTTATAGTAATGGAGGTTGGGGCAAGATGGTATTGCATAGAAAGAGCATGGGCA
Organism: Ovis aries; assembly: GCF_016772045.2. Lineage (NCBI taxonomy): Eukaryota > Metazoa > Chordata > Mammalia > Artiodactyla > Bovidae > Ovis > Ovis aries. Next base: position 217,882,093 of record NC_056054.1, read on the forward strand.
TTGCAGGCTGATGCAGGTTTTGTTTGAATTCCATTTTCTTTACTGTAGCTAGCCTTGAGTGAGAGGCATAATCTCCTTGAGCCTCAGGAAACTATAAAATGAGAATGAGACCACCTGCTTAATTAGTTATGAGGATTAGACGAAGGATCTAGAATTTTGTGGGGCACATTATATACTCAGTAAATGATAGTAGCTGATACATACTGAATAATTATGTGCTAAGTATTTGATAAATGCTTTACATGGATTATTTCCATTCAACAGATGGAAAAATTGATGTTTTAAATTGGCTAAATAACTTTCCTAAACTCACATACCTAGTTGGTACTCTTGACTTTAGAGTTGTGCCCTTAAATACTGAGTGTTTTTCCCATTACACCTGTTTTCTTTCTCAAATCTGCATAATTGCACTCCACCCTGAAAAAAACAGACCTGGTTTGTCATCTCCCTGATCCATTTCTCTAGAGTGCAGATCCCAGTATACTGACTGTCTAGCTGTTATATGGCTTAGTATTCTGAAATTACTGTGGAGTAGAATCAGGATGGTTGGAAACTCGTCCGTCAGTTCAGTAGAAATTCAGACTGGAACATAGTATTTTAATGTTTTTCACCTTTCTCTGAGGCAAGGGAAACAGGGAAGAGTATCTAGATCCTTGAACATAAACATAATGTGATATTTGAAATACTATTTTGTTCTCCTATTTTCTAAGCTGGCTGAGTTAATAAAAAACCAGTTACTGGAGATTTGTAGTTGAAGATAATATCTCACGAACAACACTAACTCTGATTCTTACAAGATTATAGAATTGCTTCCCTTAAAATGTAATCAAATCAATATTTATTGACCTGCCTAAGTAGTTTAATACCTTCCAGCTTCCCCCCCCCCCCCCCCACCCTGTGAATCCTTTTCACCTTCCTTGCTCCAGAGGAACAAAATAAGAGCAATGTGCTGTATCTTTAACTTGTTTTTAAAGAGTCTCTCATCCATGAGTATGGCACTGAATGGTAATGAAAAATTGTGCTGACAATAGAAAAAATAAGTATATTCAAATAAGTTATTCATTTTTAATTTCAGTTTGATTTTAGAGTTTTGTTATGGAATTAGAGACACATATACAGATTACCTAACCAAAGAGATATATTGTTGTGATTCTAAAGCACTTAATGCTGGTCTGTACTTTCCCGCAACTAGGGGTCAAAAGCCTATATTGATTTTGTGACAGGAATCTGAAGCAGGTATAGCAGTCTATTGTTGACGAATTGTGACATGAATGCAGGAAGGTAAAAAACACAAGGAAACGTGCTTTCTTGGAATTTTAATAAAGACATTCATACCTTTGTGATAAAGGTATCCTGACTCAGAAGCTCAAACTATAGGATTATGTCTCTTTTTCTTCATTAGCTCTTTGAAAACACTGATTTGATCCTGAGATTTAGGGTGCTGTTTTAGAGTCCCCATGGGCATGACATGACTTTGGGATGTGATTGCAGAGGACTGGTGTAGTCCAGTGTACCATTTGGACAGATAAAGGATTTTTCTCTTTTATTAGAACTCTTTTGACTGTTTCACATTTATCAATTTATGAAGTTTGGGTTCAGAGTTTTCATTTTACTAATAAATAGTCACAGTAATGAACACTTGTAAGAATTTTTTTTAATAAGAATAATTTTATTTTGTGTTGAAACAATTGCATCTGACATTTAAAAAACATGAGTGGTTACTTAGTAATTTTCTAAAAGGTTTTATAATTTTATGTGGTTATTACTATAATGAAGCTAAGTTTTTTCAGACATTTAGAAAAAAATAACACATGAGAATCAGGTAAAAAATCACTTCTAATCTAGCTACCTATCAGTAGTCTTTTAATGTTTTCCTGAATATTCTTTATTTTAATATAAATGGTATCTTACTCTGTACACTATTGAGTGACCTTTTCCCACCTAATGATGTATTTGGAAATGATTTTGTTGATAGTTGTTATCTGCTCTGTTCAATATAGTAACTGCTAGCTGCATGTGGCTATTTTATATTTAAATTAAAATTCAGTAAAATTAAAAACTTAGTTCCTTGGTTGCACTAGTCTCCTTGTAAGTGCTTAGTAGATACTTAGGGTTAGTGGCTACTGTATTGGACAGCACTGATCTGTTATACATTACTGTTTGTAATACATGCAGGATATACATATTCTTTTTATACCCAAATCGCGAATTCTAACAAGTTTTATCCAAAATGGACATTCCATTTTATCCAAAATGGGTATTCCAGTTTACATTGTTACTAACAGTGTGTGAGCATATCTGTTTCTCCAGTATAGTAGTATTCTTTAAAATGTTTATTCATTGGAAGGTTGAAAGAGTGTCGTGTTTTAATTTGTAAGTTTTGACTACTAATGAGATTGAAGATATTTTCAAATGCTTACTTAGCCCTTTTTCCTTTGGTGAATTGCGTCTATTGGGTAACTTTAATCTGTACAGATTAGTGAATCCTAGTGATATATAACCAGGAGAGAACTGTTAATAAGTGTGAAGATATTGAATACTAAAGGAGTGAAATCATGGTTACTTTTACTTTTTAAAATTTCTAATACAGCTTTTCTAATACTTTATGGTTAAGATTATGGTTTGACATTGGTTCAATTGACTTATCACAGGTAATTCAACAGGCACTGCATCGCCCTCCCAGCTCAGCTGCTCAGTATCTACAGCAGATGTACGCCGCGCAGCAGCAGCACTTGATGCTGCACACAGCGGCTCTCCAGCAGCAGCACTTAAGCAGCTCCCAGCTTCAGAGCCTTGCTGCTGTTCAGGTGAGACTGAAACGAATTAAGAACTTACGAGGCCAAAGTTGACATTGCCTGCAGACAGTTACTGAAAATAAAAACACTGGGTATCATTGCAGAGTTTTCAAATGTCCTGTTTTTTTTTTTTTTTTTAAGAAAGTATAATAGGCTGCCAAATAAAAGTTAGTTTAAAAAAATGAATGTTTAATGTGTTACTCTGTTGCTGAGTTTTGTCCCTCTGCTTTTTATCTACATTGCAGAAATGCTATACCAGTCTTGTGTGTATAAAATTCTAGGGATGACAGTGAATAGTTATGGTTACATAAATCTTATTTACATTTTAACCAGAAAAGGTTTTTTAAAATTACATAAGTAATTTACACTCATTAAAAAAAAAACAACCAGTATAAAATCGTTCATAAGAGGTAAAGTATAGAGGTGTTCCTTTTCCACACCCACTGGTATTTTCCACTCTTCAGAGGTGGCCACTGTTTAATATGCATCCCTCCAGAAATATTCTGTATAAAAATGTGTATGTGCACTTTTCTAAAATCCAGTCATATGATTCTTAGTGCTATCAGGATTTTATGATTAAATGTTTATGTTTTCAAATAGATGTTCATCATTATTGCATTGTTTATTTAAATAAAACTCTAATGTGAGATTTAAATCTCATCGCCAGAGTAGGATCTCAAGTTGACTGAACCTGAAAAAGGTTTATTTCTGTTAAACACGTCCCAGCTGTTACTTCTTCTCATTAGTGTAATTTTAAATAACATCTTGTTCATGATAGGAAACTGAAACCCAGTGGCATTTGATACAGCTCCAGTTTATTTTTCATAACATTGGATTGGTAATTTCACTTCAAAGAAGAGATCTATCAAGTAAAACCGACAATGGGTGCAGCCCTTAAAATAAGATAAGCCTTTGGGTCTTCTGTTTTCACCATGCAGCATTTTCTTTTTTTCTTAATTTGTTTGACCAAAACTTAATCCATGTTTTCTGTAAAATAGATGTTTTGACTTTTATTGTGACTTTTGTAGTGTCCTGGTACAAGAACCTTTAACTTCAGACTTCTTATAGACATAAAGATCTTACTATTTTAGGCAAGCTTGTCCAGTGGAAGACCACCTGCATCCCCCACAGGAAGTGTTACACAACAGTCAAGTATGTCTCAGACATCTGTAAGTGCTCTAATTTTTTTCCTGGTTTTAAAATTTTAGATTATTGCTTTCCAGAAATGAACTGTTAAAATTTACAAAGCTGTTCCTGTTGATCTGTTGAGTTCTGTTTAAGTAACAAGTGGCTAGAAACAGGAATGGTAAATTTCCAGAATTTGGAACTAATGTCAAACTTCAGAAAATCTGAGTGATAAAAATGTTTTTGTATTATTCCTTATACATATTTTCCCCTTGATTGTGTTCAGATAGTCTATGATTGTGAATGGTTGCAGTTTTCAGTGTGCATTGAGAGCATGGAATATATAATGCAGGGAGGTTAAGTCATGCATTTACTCTGACAAGTACTAGAGAATGTCATGTCCTTGGTAGACATCTAAGTGTTTCTAGCTTTTTCCGTGCAGTTCACATTTTAGAAATTTTACTTCCCAGCTTACGCTTGCTTGAGTTATCTGGGTCACATTTACAAGTATCCATTCAAAATAGTGTAATTTATTTTGAGAAGAGAATAAAAGGTGATTTGCTATATTGCACATATGTACTGGGAAATTGTGCAAAGTAGTCCAGTTAAAAAGAAATTTACAGGTGTGATAATACTTGTTTACCCTTTTATTTTGATGTAATTTCAAATTGCAAGAATAATAATTTCTGTATACTCTCTACTTAGATTCACCAATTTTGGCTCACTGGTTTATCATTCATTCTTTCTGCCTACATATGTACAGTTACCTTTTTCTGAACCATTTGTGGATAAGTTGAGATATGTTCCTTTACTCCTGAATACTTTGATATGTATTTTCTAGGAACAAAGTTATTCTTTTATGAAGCCACATGAAACAGGTCAAATTCAGGAAATTTAACATTGATACACTGTTGTTCATATTCCTATTTCATCAGTTCTTCCAGTTTCTCAGCCTCATCCCTATAGACCTTATAATAGACCAGATAATTCTTTCTTATGGGGGTACTGTCCTGTGCTTTGTAGGGTGTTTGATAGCATCCCTAGCTTAGATGTCAGTAGGCTGTGCCCTTCTCCTTTTCCCAGTGTGACAACCAAAACTGTCTGCAGGCACTGCCAGATGTTTTCTGAGGGGCCAAATTGCCCCTGGTTGAGAACCATTGAATTAAACTAATAATGTCCTTCCTAGCTACTTTTTTCTGATCCACGATGGTAATACTTTGATAACATAGACTCCAGTGGAATATAGTTTATAGATTACTGAGGAATTAAAGTTGAACTTGTGCTATATCTCTTCAGCTAAGGGTGTGGTCTTTACTAAGTACATGTATAATGAGCACATAGTTATTTGTGGGCTATTGATGTTTTTAATTTAAAAATTCCATTTTAGCATGGAATTATCTTAGAACATGAATAACATTGCTTACAAAAGAAATTACTTATGACTTGAAAATGTTAGACTGAAGAAAATGAAAAATTTAAGTAATGTATTTAGCCCTAAGCAATAATGCTATATAGTTATGGTTATTGATGTCAGATAATATCTTTAATATATTGGTAGTTATGGAACATACTGGTAAACTAGTTAAATAATTATAGATAAATTCTTTATGAAGTACTGGAATAGCACTAGGGTATATACATATATATACACACACAGAGATATGTGTTCTGAGGGCTTCCCTGGTAGTGCGGCTTGTAAAGAATCCGCCTGCAATGCAGGAGACCCATGTTCAATTCCTGGGTCAAGATGATTTCCTGGAGAAGGGATAGGCTACCCACTCCAGTATTCTTCAGCTTCCCTGGTTGCTTAGCTAGTATAGAATCTACCTGCAATGCAGGAGACCTGGGTTCAGTCCCTCGGTTGGGAGCATCCCCTGGAGGAGGGCATGGCAACCCACTCCATTATTCTTGCCTGGAGAAACCCCATGGACGGAGGAGCCTGGCAAGCTACAGTCCGTGGGGTCACAAAAAGCCAGACACAACTGAGCAACTAAGCATAGCACAGCATGTGTTCTGGATTTTTTTCCCTTCACATTATTAAAAGGTATCCTTTAAAACTATTTTTGTTCCATTACGATTTTGTGTATGTGACTTTTAGAACCATAGTTCTGGTGATTGTGGTTATTTTTTATGAAATTGTTACTACTACTTGTCATAAGTCATTGCCAGAATCTCTGGATAACTGGTGAGAGGAAAAGAAGTAGAGAGAATAGATGCCTAGAAAAACCAGAGAATAATACATTGCATTTGTTTTGTGTTCTGTCCCAGCTGAACAGTAGCTCAAGTGAGTTGACTGGCAGTCCAAATTATGATACCCAGGGTAGCTTAGTAATTTTTAAGAGGGGCAGAGCATAATAGCAGAAATCCCTAGATAGTGATAATAATGAATTGTTTATTGGCAGTCTGCTAGTTTTCAGAATTTTGGTTGTTTTGAGATAGGTGCCTGATAACAATGAACACCAAGAGGGAAGGGTCAATCCTCTCGTAAATAAAAGGAGTTCAAGGTAGGTTGTCAAGTCACCTAACAAATAGGTTTGGATTTAGAGTAGCAGTGAAATGCCAGAGGGGAAATGGAATATTATATTTAAAAAAATGAGGTAAAAAGTCCAGTCTACCACATGGGGAAACTGTGTGTGGAGAAAACCATTGTTAATTGATTGTATAGTGGGTGCCAGCATCCTTTTCTTTCCTGTAATTAGAACAGAAAAGCTAATTCTATAGTCTTAACCAGTAGTGAGAGTGGTTTGTATGTGTTTGATTGATTGGCTCTAAAATTAGTTGGGACTGAATCTTTAGGTTGGATGTCTTTGTTCTTGTATTAAGTGCAATGTAATTAAAAACTTCTGTGAAGAAAGCATCAACAATGTTAAACAGTAGAATGGTTGAAAATATATTTGCACCATGTATGTCACACAGCTTGTATTTGTGAAATACCAAGGGCTGTATTGTATTAGTAAGATAAATAATGTGAATTCACAAGAGACCTGAATTGGTAATTTTCAAAAGATAGACTACTTTTGGCTTTTAAGCACATGAAAGTATGTTTACTTTACTGGTAATAAAGAAGTGAGTGTAAAAACATCAATGTTTTATTTTCACTTGTCAGATTAGAAAACGGGGGAAAAATTGAGACAATAACTGTTGACAAGTATGGTACACTCATAAACCTATTGGTGGGAATGTAATTGGTACAACTTTTCTAGAAGGTTATTTAGCAGTGTGTATGAAAATTTGAACCACATGCCCTTTCACATAGCAGTCTAATTTTTAGTGAAATAATATTATTGACTAAATATGAGAGATAATGATGACATAGATAATTAAATATGCATGGTTTGGAATGATAGGAAATTATAAACAATACAAATGTTCTTTAATTGAGGATTAGTTAAATGATAGTTAATTCAAACACTGCAGCTGCTTTAGAATGCTATATATGTATATATAGAGACAGATTTTCATTAGGTATTAAGTGAAAATAAGAACATATAGTATTAGTTCATTTAGCTTATTTAATAGGTTATTCTGTATTTTAGTTCTAAAACTTTTTGTTCTCTTTCTTTTGCTGAGAGTTTATTTTTTATTTGTTTCAAGTTGGGTCATACGTGCTTGTTCAAAGCATTTTTATGACTGCTGCTTTAAAATCTCTGTCAGATAATTTAAATATTTTCCATCTTGGTGTTGGCATCTGTTACCTTTTCCATTCAGCTTGAGGTCTTTCTGGTTTTCGGTACAATGAGTGATTTCTGATTGAAACTTGGACGTATTGAGTATTATGAGATTGTGGATCTTAAGTTTTGGCTGGCTTCCCAAGGGGAACATGTGCCACCTCCTCACTGCCATTGGAGGTAGAAGTCCAGGTTCCCCGTTTGGTTTCCAGTGACACCTGAGGGATGCTCCCTGTAATTGCTGAGTCAGTGTGGGTTCTGGCTCCTCACTAGGCCTCTACTGATGTTTCTCTGGCTAGGAGGGAAAGGAGTGCCCAGTCATTGCTCCCTATGTGGTCTCCACTGATGCTTTAGGGTTGAGGTGGGTTGTTATTTGTGGTCTGTTACTGCTTGGCTGATATGAAGGTCTTGGCTCTCTGCGTGGCCTTCTCTGACACTAACCCGCTGGATGGGATTGGGGGTGCCTCCTTACAGCCTGGTGAGGGGAGAGGCCTGGGTCTTTGCTAGTGTGGATGTGGCCACAGTGTTTCTGTGGTGTTTGGCAGGAGTAGAGTAATTACTGCCTAAAAGTTTTCTGTGTTGCTAGGCTGTCCCTTTTCTGATCCTCAGCTATAAAGAGCAGCTCATTGGAGCTTTTTCTTTTTTTTTGTCTGTACCCATTCCTGTTTCTGGTTTACTAACTTGTTCAGCTTTCTGTTTGGATTATATGAGATTTTAAAAAAAATCCAGGGAGCGTGCAACCACGTGGTTGACTGAGTCCTGGAGTCTACTTTTCTCCATCTTTTAGAACTTTCTTATGTTTATTTTCTGTGCAGTGATGGGGTTTTTAGTTATACTTAGGGGTAAAGTATGTGTCTATTCCACTTTTCTGGAAACAGAATTCCTACCCCTTATTTCTTAAAACTTATATCTGTCTGGTTATGTAGGAAGAAAATCTGTAATACACAACAAACTGTTAATCAGTGGTTACCTTTGAGAAAGTAGGTTGAAAAGTTTCATTTTGTCTTAAAAAAACATCAGTGCTCTGTTGTCTTAGATACAGACAATACAAATGTATGCATGAAAGTGACATCCCATTTCAGTAGTCCCTTTTGCCCTGACAGAGTTTTGTGTGAAGCTTATTACTTTACTGTGCATTTCTATACATAAATGTAAGTAGATAGGCCTGTGGTTGATTCTGTTTTAGTGTAAGTGAAGTGCCATCATTCTGTCTCTTTCTCTTCTAAGTCTGGGCATTTTCAGCTGGAAAGGGTTACGTGGCTGGAAATTGGAATCGTAAGTCTTTAAATGATTCAAGGGCTCTTTGTATCTCATTCCCTTTGTTGTTTTTTGGCCTTAGAATCTACATTAATCCCGGATGTTTTGACTTTAATTCACTGTACTGTTCTAGTAAAAAGGAAAAACCTTATTTTTTTATAACTTGCTAGCTCTGATGCCAGAGAGGATGAGCTTTTTTTTTTTTGGCTGCACCATGTAGAATCATAATTCTATGACCAGGGAGCATACCCATGACCCCTGACTTGGGAGCGCAAAGTCTTAACCACTGGACCACCAGGGCATCCCAGGATGAGATTTTGAAGCCCAGTTGGTTTTATGACTTTATTCATTCATAATTCACTCATTTATTCAACAAATATTTATTGAGCATTGAAATACTCCTCTAGTACTGGGACACAGCTGACAAAATCTGTATGGAGCTAGGGATATATCGATAGTAAGTAACTTAGTATGTAATATGTCAGTTGGTAAGCTCTGCAGAGAAAAATAAAGCAATGAAGAGGAATGGGATGAGGGAATTTCCTATTTAATTAGGGTGGTCAGGGAAAGCATTGCTAATAAAAATGGCATGTGAAGGAGGGTGAGGGAGGCAAAGATGCTTAAACAGAAAGGAGTAATTAGCCTCCAATTTAAATAAATAAATTTAAATTAAACAGGAGGATGGTGTGGCAGGTGTGGAATGAAAGTGGGAGTATGTTTAGAGATAACTTTAGAGAGGAAATTATCTAATCATGAAAAGATTATTAAACCCTTGGGTTTTACTCAGCATGAGTTGGGAAGCTGCTAGAAAGTTATTTTATTTGGGATGTGACATGATCTCATATAGGCTTTAACAGCTACAATGTTGAGTAGGTTCTAGGGGGGCAATGATAGAAGTAGGGAGACTGGTTAAATGGTTCCTGTAATCTGAGAGCGAGATACTGGGGGCTGGACCATGATGGTGATGATAGATGTGGTAAAAAGTGGTTAGCAAAGATTCTGAATATTTTTTCCACCAATATTTTATTATAGAAATTTGGATGTTTGGAAAATAGCTAATAGTAGGTGCTGAGGGATTGACTAAAAGATGTGAGGAAAGGTAAACAGTCACGGATAAACTGTAGTATTTTGGCTTGAGTGCCTGGAATGATCTGCCAAAGGTGTTGGAAAAGAAAATCAGGAGTTTGGTTTTAGACATGATGTGTGTTAGACACCCACCCATACATGTTGATAGACACTGGCTATATGAATTTGGAGTTCATATAGCCAAATGGCTATTGGCAGGACTGATGACAGTCCTTGTACATCTCATTGACATTTCCAGTCAACCAGGGTACCTGATGACTTTACTACCCATTGTGGAGTATTATGAGCGAGTTTGGTAGAATGGAGGACATGAGGGACCTAGCTTCTAGTCTTAATTGTGACTAACTGGTGGCATGACTTAGGGCAAATGACTAACCTCCTTACATCCCACTTTTCTTTCATGTAAAATTAAGTTGTCTAATTAGATGGTTTTTAGTCTTTTCATGCATATGTTCCTGGGTTTAGATCAAGGAGAAGTTTCAAGAGATGAACCTGAATGTGCACTGAATTCTGTCCCTCCCAAATTGGTATGTTGAAGTTTTAAACCCACATGTGACTATATTAGAAACAGGGTCATTAACGAGGTGTGTTAGTTGCTCAGTCGTGTCTGACTTTTTTGCAACCCCATGGACTATAGCCCGCCAGGCTCCTCTGTCTATGGAATGCTCCAGGCAAGAATACTGGAAGTGAAGTGAAGTTGCTTAGTCATGTCCGACTCTTTGCGACCCCTTGGACTGTAGCCTGCCAGGCTCCTCTGTCCATGGGATTTTCCAGGCAAGAATACTGGAGTGGGTTGCCATTTCCTTCTCCAGAAGAATACTGGAGTGGATTGCTATTCCATTCTCCATTTAAGGAGGTGATTAAGGTTAAATGAGGTCATAAGTGTGGAGCTCTGATCCAGTGAACCTGGTGTCTTTATCAGAGGAAGAGACACCAGAAATGGACACATGAACGTGTCCCTCTTTCTGCTGAGAGGACACAGTGAGAAGTGGCCATCTGCAAGCCAGCAGAGAGCTCTCAGCAGAAACTGAATTGGCTGGCACCTTGATCTTGGGCTCTTAGCCTTTGGAACTTGAGCTACCTCATCTGGCACCTTGTTAAGGCAGCCGCAGCAGACTAAGAGGGATGGGGCTCTGAGCCTTCCCTTCAGCTTCTGTTCCCACAGAACAGTTCTGTGATGTTTGAATCTGGGAATTCTGAATAAGTTAGTGTGTGAAGAAAGGGTACTGTTTTTTTTTAAAAAAGAGAAAACCAGTGGTTTAAATGTTAAATAAGGTTTAGTCAGGGTTTTTAAAAATAGTTTTATATGTGTTATGGAAAATAATGCATATCACATAGTAGGTATATAATAAATATTTGTTGAAAGATAAAGTTTAAATATAATCATCAGCTGGAGTATGCAATACATAGTTATTAATTTTAATTCTTGATTACTGCAAGTGGTTTATCTTCAGTGCAGAGAATCATTTTAGGATATATTCTGATTGCCTGAAATTGCATTGTAGAAGACAGTCTAAGTCCTGACTTTGGTGATGAGATTCTTTCATTGCTAGTTTTGAGCAGACAGCCAGTTATCAGGTTTATTGTGTTATGCTGTGCTAGTTGCCCTGGGGGAGTCAAAGTCGCCTCCCTCAGACACAGTGTACCTAGACATAACAAACAGTAAACAAGGCAGCAGTATGTAATCAAGTGATAAATTCCGTAGGAGTTAACAGAGATCTTTGGGGATTGGGTAGTTGAAGAAGGCTTTCTGTTTGGGACTTAAGCTGAGCTTTAAAAATTACGTGGAATTTGAGAGAAGAGGACTCAGTCCTGAGCTCATGATCCTGAAATAGCAGAGCTTAGTTTTGGAGATTCATTCCTGAATGGGATTCTGTGTTCGTCTCCCAGACTCCTGAGGATAATCTGTGCCAGTGTTTCCTTCCTGCATACCTACTTCGTGCCAGGCATTGTGTTAGGTGCCAAGGATCTGAAGTGAACGAAGGTCTTAGAGTACAGTGGATATAGTCTTGTTGCTGTTGTTCAGTTGCTAAATTGTGTCCCACTCTTTGCAACCCCATGGACTGCAGCACGCCAGGCCTGCCTGTCCTTCACCATCTCCCAGAGCCTGCTCAGACTCATGTCCATCGAGCCGGTGATGCCATCCAACCATCTCACCCTGTGCTGCCCTCTTCTCCTTTTGCCTTCAATTGGATATAGTCTGCACACATATAAATAGTCAAAGAACACTGTGATAGGAGCTTTGTTTTATTGGAGTATATTCTAAAAACTTGCTTGTAAATTTGGAATGTTTGTAGGCCTAAAAATTCCCTCCCCTTTACCTTTTTCATAATTATTTGTATATAAATTCTATATTGAAAATGATTTTTCTTAGGAAACTGGAAAGCAGGAACCATTGTTTTCAAATTTTTAGCATGACCCAAAAAAAAGGGCGATGTAAGTCTTACCATCACTACCTGTGCTTCTTCCCTTCGGGCTTTTAGGTATGCCTGTTTAGTTTTTCTGGAGTTTCATGAAGGCTGTCTAGATGTCATTGTGTTCAGGACACTTTGGACCCTCTTACTGTGAAACTTAGTTTTCATGTGTATGAAACTAAAGTCTTAACAAAAATTTATTTCCTTCTGTTTTTCTCTGTCCACTGTTTCTGAAACTCCTTAGTTGGATATTGGTCTTTCTGGATTGAACCTTTACTTTGTTTAGCTTTTTACTTATTTTCTGTCTTTATCTTTTTATTCTGTTGTGACATATTTCCTTGCCCCCCCCTTTTTTAACCCCCTTCTTTTTACATTTAAAAGAAAATTTTAGTTTAGCCTTCATATTTCCAATTTCTAAGAGCATTTTCTTTTTCCTAGAATCCTGTGTTTCTGTTATGGATGAAATATTTAGATCTCTGTTATCAGATTTCAAAATTCTTTTTCTTGAATCATTTATATTCCTTAGAAACTATCTTGGTCTTTTCCTTTCTGTTGGTTTTTCTCTTAGAAAGCAGTGTTCTCTTAAAATGCTTGGTTTTCTGTTTATATTTAAGAGTAGATGATTATATGAATTAATCAGCATGGCTTTCTTCCACTGCTCTGAAGATAGGTCTGGCCCTAACAGACCTCTTTCCCTTTCCTTAGTGGAAAGACCAATTTAAGATTTCTGTCTTTGCAGGTGGAAACAGCATTAGTGGTAACAGTGGGAAGGATATATCTTTGGCAGATTTAGAATTGAAGGTATACAGATTAGAAGCTGGCTGTTAGGCTGGTAAGCCGGTAGTTTCAGAGTAAGAGTTTTACTTCCAGGTATGAGTACCCATTCTAGAAGCCTAGCCTTGCCTTGACAGTTCCTTGGCTTTCAGAGAAGTCTCCTTCCTTGCTAGGTCTTCTCAGTGCCTGTTCTGCATGGGAGAGGGGTGGGGTTATGTATGGTAAGTCTCTTTTCTAGACAGACCTGTAGATAAAATCCTTCAGGATTTGGCTGCACTTCTTAACCTCTGCTTTCATGTCTAAAGTGAGTGAAGTCACTCAGTCGTGTCCAGCTCTTTTCGACCCTGTGGACTGTAGCCAACCAGGCTCCTCCATCAATGGGATTCTCCAGGCAAGAGTACTGGAGTGGGTTGCCATTTCCTTCTCCAGGGGGTCTTCCTAACCCAGGGATTGAACCCGGGTCTCCCACATTGGAGGCAGATGCTTTTCTGAGTCTAATCCACTCTAATCTGTTTCCCCCTGTATTCTGGACTATAGCATCCTTCTCTATCTGTTAGTATGATCCCATCTTCTTTAGGTCTTACAGAAATGCAGATGGTACCCTCCTCTCTCTTTCTCTTTGCTGTATGTGTGTTTTCTCTGATACTGTTTTTTTTTTAAATCCCCTAAGTTCTTTTTGGAAAAAACATTTAAACCCACAAAAAAATGGTGAGATTAAGCATTGACCCTTGTGTACTCTTAATGTAGCTGTCTACAACAGTTGTTAACTTCCTCTCTATTATACACTGTTTTCCTGACCATTTTTAAAATAAGTTGAAGACATCATGACACTTCAGTCCCAAGTACTTAGCATGTATTATCCAGGAGGGAGATTGTCTTACATAACCACAGCCACATATCACACCTAAGAAATTTAATATCGAGACAATATCTAGTATATGCCTCATATTTGGATTCCCCCAGTAGTCTCCAGAATACATTTTCCCAAGATTTAGTTAAGGCTCACACATTGCATGTGAGTGTCCTGTTTTCCTTTAATATAAAAAGTCTCCCCTGTTCCCCCTTCCTTTTTTTTTTTTAAACAGCTCAGGTCACTTGTTCCACAGTCTAAATTTGTATTTTTGTTTCCCCGAATCATTTTTGTTATTGTCTTTTAACTGCTATTTCAGTAAGTAGGAGGGAGAAGCAAATAGGTGTGCTCAGACCATTATCTTCAGTGAAGTGAAAGTCGCTCAGTTGTGTCCGACTCTTTGCGATTCCATGGACTATAGTCTATGGAATTCTCCAGGCCAGAATACTGGAGTGGGTAGCTTTTCCCTTATCAAGGGAATCTCCCCATCCAGGTATTGAACCCAGGTCTGCTGTGTTGCAGGCGAATTCTTTACCAACTGAACTACCAGGGAGGCCCATTATCTTCAGTATTTATTGTTTTATAAACATGACTTTTAATGGCTACATAATATTCTACTTAAAACTATTTTCCGCTTCCTAGCAATTTTAACTTTTCTGTTTGTTTTCTTTTTTGGTTGTTATAAGTAAACTTGGATTGAATGTTACATGTCTTTCTATCTAGTAATGCTCTTTAAAAAAATTTCCTAAGAGTGTACTTATTGGTGAGATTGTTTTTAGATCAAGAACCTTATAAATGATCAGTTTTCTCAAAAAATGTCTAAATCAGATCAATTACATAACAAATGAATTCATTATAAATTTATCTGAGGGAAAATTACTTGCTTACAACCATGGATACTTACGTTCTATTAATTTTAGAAGGTATTTTAAGTTTTAAAACTCACTCTTTTCAAGGATTCTGAAAATATTTAATTTTAACTGATAGTTAGAAATCTACTCCACAACTTAACAGCAGTCTAAAATAAAACTGTAGCCTTCATATTTGTATGGTTGTGAGCAGTTGTACTGGATTCTTATAAAATATTCCAGTAGTGCAGATAAAGTGTAAAGTCCTCTTCAGCCTTCTTTCTTTCCCTTTCAGTCCTCTGTTTCCTCAGTTTGCTGGATATCTTTTCAGGTCTTTATTTATACATTAAGAACATAAATAGTATAAGAAATGTGTGCGTATGTGTTTAATATACAATTTTTTAAACACACCATAAACACAGGTAGGTGTTCTGCATTTTGTTTTTATACTTAACAGTGTGTCTTCAGAGCTTTTTATCTCACTCAGCTACTTGAGCTACTGTATAGTGTTGCACACAGTATGGCTGCACTTTATCTTATGTAATCATTTCTGTTGCTGGACCATTATTTCCAGTGTTTTAATTGTTTCAGCGTTGCAACTTTTTTGGTGTCTGAGGGTGTCAAAAGTCTGAGGGTAGTTAGGAGGTCATGAAGTTTTTTGTTTGATTGTTTTGCTGCTGTTTTTACAGCTTGTATTGCAGAAAGTAGAAATAATGATTTTCTGTAATAAATAGGATAGGCATTTTACTTCATTATTAAAAATACGTGGTCTCTTAAAAAGGAAATCCTTCATGGATAGGTATTACTACTTGAAATTTCTATGTAATATTTTATACTCCTAGGTATCTGAATTACTCACATACAGATTCCCACTGAATGAGGCAAGAAAATGTATATGCTGCTTTAATGTGATAAAAACAAAATAATGTACTAAATATAAAAGAAAGTAAAACATTTCCTCTCTGATTCTCAAGTTAATACCTACATAGAAAAGACAAAATCTGTGAAAAAGAAAATATAAATGATTCCCAAATTTTACCCCTAGTAGGCATGATTCACCTCTAGCATTTTGGTGACTATTCTTCCAAATATGTGTGTGTGTGTGTATAGTGATATCAAATCTAATCAGATAGTTTTATGAGTATGCATTATTCTATGTATATATAATGTAGTCATTTCTCTTTTAACATGTTTTCCACATGTATGGTATTTATATATCCATACATGAACATGCAGATACTGGTATTGTACATGTTCTATGATTTTTTTCACTTAGTAGGTCATAAAAATATTTTCATGCTATTGAGTATAGACATACATCAGCCTTCTAATATCAGTGTACCGTGTCTCTGTAGATGCACCTTATGTATTCTGATCAGTCAAATGGCTGTCAGTTCAGTTCAGTCGCTCAGTCGTGTCCGACTCTTTGCAACCCCATGAATCGCAGCAGTCCAGGCCTCCCTGTCCATCACCAACTCCCGGAATTCACTCAAACTCATGTCCATCGAGTCGGTGATACCATCCAGCCATCTCATCCTCTGTCGTCCCCTTCTCCTCCTGCCCCCAATCCCGCCCAGCATCAGGGTCTTTTCCAATGAGTCAAATGGCTGTGGTGGATTTCAAATAGGCTTTGGTTTCAGGGAGTACTCTGTGTAACCTCCTCCTGGGGGCACCAAGGAGGGGTTGGAAGTTACATGGCTTTTCTTGATTGGGTTTCCTTTGGTCGCTTGTAGTGTCAGTAGAGAGAGAGCTTCCAGTAATAAGGCTAAAGAAGTAAGTTATTTTATGGAGTGTGGGGATGGGTTGTGACGTGACGGGATTGGCCAAGGCTTTAAAATGAAAGGGAATTACGAATGTTAAGATAGAAGTGACAAAGAAGATGATGCAAAGAGTTTAGGGCATCTGGTTTAGATGAGCAGAGCAGAAAATAGAGGAGAGCATATCAGTTCTGGAAAGGAAAGGATTTCTTGCAGGGTTGGATGCTGATCTTGCCCTTACGGATTACACCTTCATTAGTAGACACTGTGAAATGGTGCTTGCCATCTGGAACTTAAACATTTATTCTTTGATCTCACAACTTTGACAAAGTGAAATGCAGGTGGCTCAGAGGTTACTGTTTAGTTTTCTTAGTTCCTTTTTTTTCTTTTTTAAGAAAAAGAAAGCATTCTGTTTGTAAATACTTTTTGTTCTACTTCCTTACAGAGTATTCTCAAGCACTTTAGCTATCAGCGGTCAGTTTTTAAGACTTTTATGTTTTTGTTTAAAGAGTGTGTGGTCTGTCCTTTATTAGAGTACCTTCCTTCCTGCTTATGTACCTACCTTCCTTTATTTTTTTAAGAATCACTGACTGGAAAACAGTGGCAAGGCATTATTACTGTAGAGTGACCCAATTAACAAGCTCTCAGGGTATAGGAAAGCACCCTGTATGCCAAAATGAGTCAGAAAACATGACCAGTTTTACTCTGCTAAGTGATCTAATCTTTGGGGCAAGGGTTTATCCAACAACGTTTGTGTGGAGTGGTGTAGAAAAAGAATATGTTTTCTTTGGGGGGGGGGTATTAATAATTTATTATATAGCACATCAAAGATAGAGGTGAAACTAGTATCACCACACTATCTGCATTTTTACTGTGTTTTGTTAGGGGCTGTACCAGCATTGGTTTTTCTTCTTACACACATGCACACTCACTCTGTATGATACTACGTTTAAAGTATGAAGTATGCCTTAAAATAACATGGCATTCATTAAGTTAATTAACAGTAATTGAAGGCTCTCTTATAGATATTGAATATAAGAAATTAAATAACACATAGGCCCCACTCTTAAAAAAATCATTGTTTAGACGAGTGAGATAGAAGGATGTGCCAGAAGTATATGGAAGTTATAGAAGATAACAGGTATAAAGGGAGAGGGAATAGTCACTTCTCCTGTGGGGTGTAGGGATGCCTTATAAAGCTCAGCAGGTGATTTTTGAGAGGGAGTTATTTGCTACACGGGGTGGGGAAGAGGTGTGGTGTATAGTCGCAGGTCATGCTCAATTAAGTCAGGAGCATTGTTGCCAAGCCACAAAGGCCTGAGATGTTATGACATTGTCAGTAGCTTCATATGACTAATGTGAAGGGTTCGTATGGAGGAGTAGGAAGAGATGATACTAGAGCAGTAGTCAGGGGAATTTGAATGTTACCAGAGATTTTTAAATGGTTAATTAATGGGAAGGATTATCTGGCAAGTCAGAGGAGATAATATTCCAAGCAGGGAGATCAGTTTGCAGCTGGTAAAGTAGCTGGAAGTACTGTGGGCTCAGAGACTCAAAGTGATTCAAAATCAGAATGAAATTGAGGAAGATAGAGGTATAGAAACAGTAAGATAGTGAGTGATTCTGTGTGTGAGTTATAGGAGAGGGAGGAATTATGATGACTTCCAGATAGTCTGTCTTGGGAGAGTGTTAGAAGATGTCAGTGGCCATTTGAGAAGAAGCTGGTTTAAGGAGGAATGATAATGAGTTTGGTGATTGAACATGTTGGGTTTGAGTCAGTTTAAGAGACATCCAGAAAGATGTATTCTGTTACTCATTTGGACCTGGAGAGGAAGGATTTGTCATCAAGGACTGAGTGTCTTTAGGATTGAATTATTTCAAACTATGGGAGTAGATAGGATAATCTAAGAATTGAAGAGGAAAAGTGTTGGGCACAAAGGATGAAGAGTTTGTGGGTGGGCTAGAAAGAGCTGGTAAAGAAGACTGAAAAAGATTTCTAAGAAGAATCCACTGAATTTGTCATAAGGTAGTGGTGATTTTTGCTAATGGGATTTTAGTGGTGTGCTAGGAATAAAAGCCAGATTATAGAATGATTTTCTGTATTTTATTACTTGTGTTTATGCACTGAATTACAGATTTTAGTTGGGCTTTCCAGGTGGCGTGAGTGGTAAAGAATCCACCTGCCAAGCAGGAGACACAAGAGATGCCGGTTATATCCCTGGGCCTAGAGGATTTCCTGTAGTAGGAAATGGCAGTCTGTTCCAGTATCCTTGCCTGGAAAATTCCATGGACAATATTTTATTAAAATTAAGAAATACTTAAAAGATACAAATAAATTTCAAGAGTTAGTTAACCAACTCATGTACCCACTATGCAGTTTTCTTAACTTTTTATTTTTGAATAATTATAGACTCAAGAAGTTACAGAAACAGTACAGAGATCCCCTGTATAACCTTCACTCAACTCCCTCCAGTCACTTGTTGAGGATAACAGATGTCCTGGTTTAGTACAAATGCTGATGTTTAGGATAGATTATGGAACTGTGCAGGTAGTGTACCCCTGTGTGGCACAAGCCTAGAGTTTTGATTCTCATGAGAGCCTCTCTCCTTCCACTGGAACGGGGCATATAACGAGCTTTCTTGCTGCTTTTCAGGACGCATGGGCAGAGCTTTCCCAGCTGCTTTTCACCTATTGAGGAGCCCTTCTGAGGATATTGGCTCAGAATGAGATTTACTTCTAGGTCCCCCATGAAATAGGTTCAAAATCAGGTCTTCTAGCTCTGTGGGCCAATATCTCTCTAGATTGCCTTGCTGTTCTTGGGTCTTGTATCTGAGTTTCTTCCTTTCTGGCTCCTGGAAATTTCCCTTTCCCCTCCCTTTTTTTGGGTTCAGCTATATATTATTATTATTTTTCATGTTGATCTTCTTTTCAGTGCGTTCATTTGGGCACATGGTATATTAGCTCAGTCTGCCTTGTTCCTTGAATCAGAAGTCTAATAAACTTTTTTATTTTTAAATTTCTTAATTTTATTCTCTGCATTGTCCATAAAAAGAATGAGGTTGGATTTTTTCCTTTAGCCATGGACTTTATTGTTTGAATATTTGCAATTATTATTCTATACACAAATGTTAACTTCTTACAAAACTCTGTATTCCATATTGCTCGGTCACTTCAGTCTTCATTTTATGTCATGTTTTCATCAAGAACTGTTTCCCTAAATCACAGTCTGCCTGATGTGTGTTGTTGTTCAGTTGCTAAGTTGTGTCCGACTCTGCAGTGCCATAGACTGTAGCCCACCAGGCTCATTTGCCCATGAGATTTTCCAGGCAAGAATACCGGAGTGGGTTGCCATTCCCTTCTCCAGAGGTTGGATTTTTAATTATCATTAAAAATATTTAAGTGGATAATATATGATGTAGTGGTTTACACGTGTCCCTTTGCCCTGTTCTCTTTCTGTCCTACCCGGTTTGCCTTCACAGATGAAACTAGTTACTAGTCTCTTTTTTATAGCCTAGAGTTAGACCATGCACTAATTTATTCTTGAACAACAGTTTTAGTTTTTATAGTTTAATCTTGTAACCAATATTAAGGAGTTTTCCATCTGTATGAGAAGTAACAATTCTGTTCTTAGAACTTTTGAAAGAGATTATACTAGTTCTGTGTATGTTTTTATACATGTGAATGGATTATCTGTGTTTTAACTTTTATTCATTTCAGAAATCCCTCAAAATGTGACAGAAAATGACAAAATAGTATAAACTATCGATTCAGATGTTTTAAATTATTACATGGAATATTGAAATAATGGAATAATGGCCCTAATTTTGGGGAAGTAGTAGAAATGATATTTTAAGATGTTGGAGTCTTATGAAACACAATGAGAATATCCTTAAAAATGGTCCTGATTACTAACCCATACATGCTGTTGTTTGCATATGTGCAAATAATCACTTAAGAACTGACAGGTCTGTCAAAGATGAAGCCCTTTCTTAGGTTCCTTAGCCACAATATATACCATTGATTGCCTAACTGCAACTTGGTGAAAATCAGTGACATGGAAGCAAGAAACGGAAGCCTATGACCTGATATGTTTTCTTCCTTAGATCAACCTCTCTACTTCTCCTACACCTGCACAGTTAATAAGCCGTTCCCAGGCTTCCAGTTCTACCAGTGGCAGTATTACCCAACAGACTATGTTACTAGGGAGTACCTCCCCTACCCTAACGGCCAGCCAAGCTCAAATGTATCTCCGAGCTCAAATGGTAAGATATGAGCTACCAGATTTGTTCAGTGTTTAACAGCTTGAGAGAGATCAAAATGTTTCTTGATTTGATGCAGTAGGAGACATTTTTAATACTTAAGGAATGTTTAACAATTTTTTTGTGTGTATGTGATTAACTCTACACGTTTATGCCATGAAAAATTCTACTTTAGTAGGCCTTCTTGATGTAGCTAACATACTGTATCATGAGTGATTATATTTTAATATCAAATTTCTTTTATTTCAAACCTTTTTTCATATTTTAACATCTCAAAACTGAGATGCATTTTATATTACAATGCTGGGGCAGGACCCCGGCATTGTAGTTGGTTCTTACAGTGATATATAAAATCACCATGTATCTTTGACATTTTAGATTTGATGAAATTGTTAGAAACATTAAAAGCATGGTTTTAACTAATAATTACAGTTTATATTGTGGAATCTTCTGAAAGCTGGATTGGAGTTCTTGATAATTTACCAGATGAGTCTTGTCTTTGGTTGTTCCCATCTTAAAATCTGCAGGCTGATTCATGTTCTTATGATCACTTTGATCTTTGCTTAATGTAAGAATGTTAATTTGGCTACTGATTTCCTAATTTACTCGTTGAGCTTTAAGGAATGTAAAAATTGGTTGACATTTACTTTATTTGATGTCTTTACAGATTGCTAGAGAAGAGCTTTATCCCTGATAGGAATTTATTTATATTTTGATATCCAGTGAACTGAATATATATCTGGATTCCCAATTCTTTACTAAAATTGTGAAGAAAGTTTCCATTATATTTCTAATGGGAAGCAGTGATAATGACCCTCTTTTTATTTACAGACTATTCAGTAGACATGACCATATTTCTGGTTGTCCCCCCCCCCCATGAGATCTTATTTAATTGATAATAAGCTTCAGGATTGGGCTTCCCAGGTGGCTCTAGTGGTAAAGAACCCACCTGCTAATGCAGGAGATGTCAGAGATGCCGTTCGATCCCTGGGTTGGGAAGATCCTCTGGAGAAGGGCATGGCAACCCACTCCAGTGTTCTTGCCTGGAGAATCCCATGGACGACAGAGGAGCCTGGTGGGCTGCAGTCCATAGGGTCGCAAAGAGTCAAACACGACTGAAGCGACTTAGCACACACACACACTTCAAAATTAGGGAAACCATTTGAAATGATTGCTGTTTCGGCTGTTTTTAACCTTTAAAACTGGCAGTTTCATATGGTTCATGCTAGATAGAACATTTTTTTAGGATTAGTGCTTTTAGCTGTTTGTGTTGAATCCTTCTTGTGAAAGTTATACTTTGTTAATTCACTTAAATTTAGTATATAAAGAACTGAAGTTTAAAAGATCCCTTAATTGATAATTTTAATTTAAACAGAAATGGTTTTTGAGGAATTGTATAACTTTTGATGCAATTTTGAGATATTCACAGGTTCTTTGAAACAACTGTCATAATTTACTAAGTTGGATTGGGTAATCTCTAAGTGGATTGTATTACCTTTTTAAATTAATGGCATTGTTTCAGTATTAAAAAATTAAACAGATGGTGATAATTAGAGTATGTCTGTCTTTTTTTGATGTAAAGTTTTTTTTGCAAGCTATTTTGTTGTTGAATTTTGACATGTTTTGGCATTTATACTTAGAATAAATATTTCTTTACAAATACTTTTAAAATCAAGAGCAATCTAGGTTTGTACTACACACAGATCCTGTGTAGGTGAGTGAAATAGTATAGTATGTGGCATAGTTGTCCTTTGAGGGTAAAGAGGACTGAAAAGACTTTTTGATGTTTCTTTTCATGTTTCTCACTGAAATTTAACTTGCATTCAAGAGCAGTGACAATGGTTGTCTATTACAACTTCCATTTTAGGAATCTTGCCACAATAGTTTTGAGCTAGGAAAAGATTAATAGTTTACTTGGGGAAAAATTTGGTATGTGGATTTTATATTGCCAAAATATACATTTTCTTTTTTGAGCACTGATTTATTTTCTACTCATCAGAATCATGGACTGTTTGAGAAATGTTTATGGTTTTTTTTTTTCCTTTTGAGTTCTCTATTATCAAAAACTTCTTGTCATGTAAAACCTTTTGCGTAGGAGACAGTCCTAATCTGCATTGTCTTTCTGTCACAAATTTCAGTCTCTCTTGCCTGCTGTACATTGTGTGTGGGACATGTTCTTTTGTCTTAGGGTATTTTTTTGGTTTTTCTGTCTGTACAGCTGATTTTCACACCCGCTACCACTGTGGCTGCTGTACAGTCTGACATTCCTGTTGTCTCGTCGTCATCGTCATCTTCCTGTCAGTCTGCAGCTACTCAGGTGAGCTTGTCTAGCTTCATAAGTTGGTACTCTAAGGTCTGGGTCTTCAGATTAAAGATTAACGTACATTTGTGTTTAAGTTACTGATGGTTTCAGTGCTTTTGGTCATACATTTCAGATTAACATTTGATATAGTGAGAACTTCAATAACATTTTTTGGTTCTGTAGACAATATAATGCCATGAAACATGGATATTTAGGTTATTTGACATTAGTGAAGTTAATGTGGTTTTGCAATGACATTTTATGTTCAGATCTATTGTAAAGCAGATCTGCTGCTTTTATGTGAGATGTATTCAGTTTCCTTTGCAAGCAGTTAAGTAATAACTAAGTCAGGACGGCTCTTTAATTTAAAAATGATAAATTTAAATTAAAAAAAATAGAGTTGGATAAATCTTAAATTTAAAAAATTGAGTAGGATATTACTCAATTTTTTGTTTATATTTATTTGGTTCAATGGAAAACTAATTTTCACCTTACACCATTCACAAAAATAAGACAGAACTAGAATGTAGACCTGAAGACAAAATACGAAACTATTAAACCTCTAGAAGACATAGGAGATAGTTTTATAGCTCTAGGGTGGGCAAAGCTTTCTCAGATAGGACACAAAAAGAATCAGCCATAAAAGAAAATAATGATAAATTGGATTTTATCAAAATTTAAAAACTGTTCTTCAAAAGACATTGCTACAAAAATGAAGAGGCAACCACAGACCGAGGGGAAATGTTCACACTATATATATATATATATCTGACAAAGGACTGACATTGAGAATATATAAAATAGGTGTAAAACTCACTGAGATCTTGAACAGTTTAGTTAAAAATGGGCAAAAGATTTAACACTTCACAAAAGTGGATAAGCAGAAGGCCAATAAGCACATGAAAAAAATGCTCAACATAATTAATCTTTCTAGAAATGTAAACCAAAACCACAGTATCACTATCGACTCACTAGAAAGGCTGAAATGAAGGAAACTGAAAATACCATGTTTGGCAAGAATGTGGAGCAGCCATACTATCACATGTAAAGTTAAACATATGCTTAACATGTGACCCAGCAATTCCACTTCTAGATGTTTACCCTGAGAGATTTGGAAACATCTATCCACATAAAGATTTTAAATGAGTGTTCATAGCAGCTCTGTTGAGAATAGCCCCAAATTGGAAGTAACCAGTCTGCTTTAACTGGTGAATGGATAAGCATATTGTGAATATTGCTCAGAAATAAAAAGGAACAGGCTACTGATGCATCTCAGAAACATAATTAGTAAAAGAAGCCAGATATCAGAGAGTGCATGCTTTGTGACTTCATTTATATGAATTCCAGAACAGGCAGAACTAATCTGTAGTGAAAAAAAAATGGATTTGTGATACCTAGAGCAGAAGGTGGAGGAGATGGACTGGGAAGGGGCATGAATGAAGGGAATGTTCTATATTTTAATTGGGGTGGTGGTAACATGATGTATACATGTCAAAACTTAATGCACTGGTTCATTCATTTTATTGTACGTAAGTTACACCTCAGGTTAATAAAAATGAATGAAATTGAGTACATTTTAAAGCTGTTGAATAGACTTTTATATTGTATGATACCATTTTGTATTATATTTTTCCATTGTTAATATTTTGGATTGCATATGGCAGAAGTTAATATATCCTAAGGTCATCTTTGGCTTTGTAATTTTAATTTAATAATCTCAGTCATCTGGTAAAAGGTACAAAATGAGATAGTAATATTCTTTGGTATTTTTCATGGAATCTTTCTTTTAATCATAAAGGTCTGTTTTTGTTTATCAGCATATAAAGGTGGTGATCAGTTAAACTCTGGTTTCTCCTAATGTGTTATGTGACCCTCTATAGTTCCTTAACTTATTTGTATACGTCACTTTCCACGTTTACAAAATGAGACCTTTGTTAGCATTAAGATGTTTGGGGCTCTAAACTTTAAATGTCTCTTTGTGGAGTGAATTTATTGAAGTAATTATCTTCCCGTTTTTGTCTTTTTGTAAAACCTAATAGAGCTAGACCATTGTCAGCTTCCAGAATTATAAAGTGGCATGGAGCTTGGAGTTAGGTTGCCATTGAACTTAAGTGCAAGAAGTCCTGTATGGGCTTAAGTCCAACTTCCACTGCAGTCATTCATTAGGTGTATGACTTTAGACAAGTTACCAAACGTCTCTAGTGGTTATACATGGTTATACAAACTTGTAGGGTTAAGTTGAAGAGTAATATATATTTAGTGCTCAAAATCTTATAGGTACTCATTAGTACCATCTCTGCAAAGGGAAGAATAGGAAGACATGGGCTTATAAGCTGACTTGCGGCAAGTCACTTTGTCACTTGCCAGTTGATTCATTTTGGACAGGTCATAGCATGGTGTTTATAAGTTTGGACTCTGGAGCCAGATTCTCTGAATTCAAACACATGTTCTACCACCTTCTCATTTCTATCTTTAAACTCTCACTTCAGTTTCAACAATATAAAGTAAAATAAATATTTATGAAATAATTATAATGCCTCATAGGGTTGTAATGAGAATTAAATAGGTTAATAAAATGAAAAACGGAAGTTTCTGTTAACCTAGTTAGCATTCACTAAATGTTAGCTGTTATTACTTATGCTTAGCTTCAATTTCTTCACTTTAAACTGGAAGTAATAGCTCAGAGTTGTTACAAGGAATAAATAGACACGGCATAGTGCCTGGCACATAAAATATCACATGCTACTAATTACTGTTTTTGTTATACACTGTCTAAAGATGAGTCACAAATTTGGTTCTTAGCTTTTACATAGCTAATAGTGAAGAGAGAAACACAACCATTTAAATGATTTGCAGTTTCCAAGGTAAAATAAACCAGTTATTAGGAACATACAGTTAACAAACTCCCTATAGAGCACAGTCTGTTTTGTGGGTTCTCATGGAGAAAACATCTTGCATTGTCTTTAGTAGCATCTTTAATGTGAACATAGTCGAAGTAATTTATAGAATTAGCTCTTTGGGTCCAGATATGATATTTATAGGTATGTGGCTCTCTAGTAATCTGACTTTTGAGTATTCCAGTGGTAACTTTCCTCAAGTTTAGGGCTGTTCATTTGAAGAATTTGTGTTCCACTTTGTTAATTTTTAAACATATGTTTGCAGTTTTTAAAATATTTTGATTCAAATTGAGAAATGCCAAATTTGAAGTTTTAATATTCTTTAACTTACAAAAGTCAGTGTAAGTTAATTTTTCCTTAGTAATAAAATTCATAGCACACTGTAAAAAATAAGAAATTGGGACTATCTTACCCTTATTTACTATTTTAAATGCTCCATCTTGTATCCTTACGTTGAAAAAAAAATTCTGACTTTCAGAAAGTTATCATAATACTAAAATATGTTATGGAATAGTAAGAAATCTTACCAAGGATATCAGGGGAATATTATAAGAATTGAGGAGAAAACAGTCTTTTAGATTTAGATGCTAGAAACAGTTCTGCTGCCAGCACTCTTAATTTCCGTATCTGCAAAGAAGAGATGCTGCGATAATTCACACATAGTTAGGTCCAAATTAAAACAAGTGATTATTTGGGTAGTCCACTATAAAAATATGAGGTGTGAAATTAGCAAGAATATTTTGTGTGAAACCTAGACTCTTTTAAGTCAGAAAGTTTCTACAAAGTGATCATAGGAAAAGTTCAGATGAAATTAAAGTTGGACATTAGATGCCTTAATATTCTTTATCTTAGAAAGGGTGGGTTCTTTTTAAAAGTGAAGTTCTGTCAAGGATATCTGAACATGTGGTTTTTCTATTAACAGCTCAATTGGCTCTGTATATATCTCAGGAGTATAGTTTACATGTTTGAAATTTATTGTAAATATTTAAGCTAAGATGACCATAGATAGTAAAGCCATATTCTGAAGTTTATTCATTTATATAAATAAAATATAATACGTATATACACACACATTTTCTTTCAGAACTCCAGAAAACAAAGGGAAAATTAGAAGAAAAGAGTATATTAAATGTACTGCTGCAGGTTAAAGGTTCATTGTGTCAGATCTTCATTTGCTTTGAATATTCTTTTAATTTGAAAAGTTTTGTTTTTCAGGCTATAATTCAGCCTTTGAATATCATCATTAGGTGGTCCACTTTATGTATTATCAATGGCACATGTTAAATTTTATGATTTTTTCCCTTGCTTCCTGAGAGATTTTAATATTCCTCTGCTAGACATTTGTTGAGATTTTTTTTGGTTAAACATGAACAGATTTTAGTGTTAGCTTAAGAAAACTATAAATAGAACAAGATGCTTAACAAAATTCATGTCATACATATTTCAGAATCACATATTGGAAAATGCCTCAGACTTGTGTAGTTTCTGTTACGTCTGCAGCCAGAACTGTGGGGATTAAAAAAATGAATGTCAGAGGTGAGAGCCTGCCACTCAGAGCCTCAGTATGTCACAGACACAGACATTATTAATTCTAAAATAAGCTAGACCCTTGTCAGTGGTACAGGCCAGTATGATCCAAATTCTATGGGAAATGTATAGACAGGAAGATAAATGATTTCTAACCAGAGACACGGAGAGGTTTCTTTGGGAGAATGAGTAGAAATTTAACTGGTCTTGAGCAGTGTGTTGGACTTCAGGAGACCGTGTTGAGGCAAGGGGAATTTGAACGAGGGCTCTAAATGAAGACAGTGTAAGGTGTGTTTGAAGAAGGATTAGCAGAACAGTTTGGCTAGAAAATGAGGATTGTGAACTGAAATAGTGGAAAAAGGGGCTCAAAGCGATTTGGGCCCAGACAGTGGAGGACTTTGAGTGGCAAGCTGAGAAATCTAGATTTTAGCATATTTTATTTTTGCATTAAATTTCAGTAATACAGCAGTGATTTAGTGTGTTTACATTGCTGTGAAATATTTGACAAAAATCAGAGAAGATGCTCCATATGGTCTCACTTAGAAAATTCTTTCAGTAACTTAGAACTGACTAAAATTTCAGCTGCGCTGAAGTAAACATTTATTCAGCGTCTGCTGTTGGCTGAACACTGCATTGGCACTTGGAAAGAGAAGGTATAGAGCATCAGTTAGTGGTACTGGTGTAGGGACCAAACACACATGAAACTGAAGAACATTCATAGAGCAGCCGTATATTTGTCACCCTAAAATCTCTTTTACTTCAGTTTCCCTTCCTAGCATTAATGTATTTGGTGCGTTCATTCCAGAGAGGCAAAAAGTTAGACGTCCAGAAGAGGCATTTTCTGTCTCACTGTTTTAAAATGTCGTAAACCTCAGATGAGAGCAGTTGGGATCATCTCTGCTACCATCCCGACTGGCAGTGTGTGTAGAAGCCCTGGCGTCTACAGGAGTCAGGCCTCTGTGGGGCTCCACCTGCAGTGTGGGAGGCTTGGGATCGATCCTGGTTTGGGAAGATCCCCAGGAGGAGGGCGTGGCAACCCACTTCAGTATTCTTGCCTGAAGAATCCAAAGGACAGAGGAGCCTGGTGGGCTATAGTTGAGGGGGTCGCCAAAAGTGGGACACAACTATCTGAGCACAGCACAGATAGGAGTCATCACAGTAAAGCATTTCAATGCCATGCACAGTCTCTTCAGTTAGTGAGATCTAGTTCTCAAAGGCAAATGAGTGTTTCATAACCATCCCAACAAAATCTCTAACTCTTTAAAGTTAGTTGGTGGAAATGCTTTTAATAATTGTCACAGTGGGTTTGATTTCATGAATTTGTTTTCTTAGAAGGTTGGTGTTCCCTTATGATCTTGTATCTATTATTTTATATATATATATAGTAAAAAAGTTTCTAGGTCTATAGAGATAATAGTCTCTGTAGACCTAGTAACTTTTTTGTTATCTCTTTTCTGATCTTTATTAAGATAGCAATATTGTATTCACACTCCCCTAATTGTGTGTAGTAATTTCTCACAAGTTTATGAGGGGTTTGTAGGCTTGAAATGTTTCTCAGTGCTGACGTGGAGAACTCAAGAGTGAAGTTGAAGGAATTGCTCACTCTTCCCTCTGCGTCCTGGGCTTTCCCACCTCTGCAGCTTGGCTCAAGTTTTCCCTTTTGCCTGGAATGCTCCTCCTGTTTCTCCTTCCCTTTGACTGTCTCTGACCTGGTAACTTTAAAATGCAGCGTGTTACAGGGTAATTTCCTCCTATTCATAGTTCTTTTGCAATATGTATATATATTCTATTTTTATTTAGTTCTTAATGATTCTTTTCCTTCATGTCTTTTAAAAAAAATCGCCACATAATCTTTAAGGTATGATTAATTAGAATAACAACTCCCGTTTCCTTCAGGGTTAATTAGTTGTTTCATGTATTTGGAACTTTATGTATAAAAAAGCACAATATAAATATGTTGTCATTGTTATAATGGTAGTGATTACCACATCAATTAATACCATCTGTTTCATCCTTGTTTTTTGTTGTGTGGTTCTTAGGTTCAGAATTTAACATTACGCAGCCAGAAGTTGGGTGTATTATCTAGCTCACAAAATGGTCCGCCAAAAAGTACTAGTCAAACTCAGTCATTGACGATTTGTCATAACAAAACAACAGTGACCAGTTCTAAAATCAGCCAACGAGATCCTTCTCCAGAAAGTAATAAGAAAGGAGAAAGTCCAAGTCTGGAATCCCGAAGCACAGCTGTCACCCGGACATCAAGTATTCACCAGTTAATAGCACCAGGTGGGAAAAACTTGTTGAAAATAGTTGCATTATTCATTTTCTTCACAGGAGGAGCAAAACAAAAGATATCCATTACTTGAACAAGAATACTTTTAAAACATTATAAAGTGTGAATTTTGTAAGTTAACAAAAGAATGTTTCAATAGTATAGCTTGAAAAAAGAAGAGCCCAACAGTTGAAGCATTGTAATAGATTTTTTTGGTCAGTTGACGTTTGATTAACATCTTCATTGTGTGCTAGTCTCCTGTTATATGGATAAAACCTGTTAGCTTTAAAAAAAAATTTGCCTGTGGTTTATCTAATATGCTTTACTTGTCCAAAATTAAAAGCTTTTTTAAAAAGCAAGTATATATTTTTCTTTAAAGTTGTGACTAGTGGGAGGAATTTATCACTTTCCAAAAATAAGGATTATGCATAATTATTTTCCTCACCATATTGCTCTTTTTCCATCTTTGATTTCATCTTTGAGAGGAAGATGTCAGGGAACCAACCAAGTTGTTTTCATTCTTGTCAGCCTT
Source organism: Ovis aries (assembly GCF_016772045.2). Classification (NCBI taxonomy): domain Eukaryota; kingdom Metazoa; phylum Chordata; class Mammalia; order Artiodactyla; family Bovidae; genus Ovis; species Ovis aries. The sequence continues at coordinate 217,912,456 of NC_056054.1, forward strand.
TGAAACCCATGTCTGTGCCCTTTGCCATCTACAGATAATCTTCCTTCATGGTTCTTACGCTGAAAGGGTCAGGGCTGTGCAGAGTGAGTTTCCTTATCATGTCTTCTGTTCATCTCAGAATTTCTCAGTTTTGAGCTTTCTTCAATTCTAGTAGGATAAGGAATTATCTGCTTTCTGCTTTAAAGTTAGCACTATTTCCTTGTGTCATTGATTGCATTTTTTTAAAACTGGTTCCTGACCTTCTTTCATAGTTAGAGCAGCTTGTGTCTGCCTCATGCTTGATCCTTTCTTTTGCTTCTTAAGCCTACTTAGATCTCTCCTATTCTTAATATATCTGGTGATAGTGGTAGTGAAGTCACTCAGTCGTGTCTGACTCTTTGCAACCCTGTGAACTATAGCCTACCAGGTTCTTTCATCCGTGGGATTTTCCAGGCAAGAGTACTGGAGTGGGATAGCTACATATGTTTTTATACCAGTTTAATTTGTTTATTGAAAATGTGTCTGTGTGTCATGCACTGAGCTAGGCACTTCATATATGTTACCAAAAAAAAAAAAAAAATCTTCCTATGATCCAACCTCATCAGGTAAGTTTCTTCTTTCTATCCTTTTATAATTATGCATTACTTTTTATAATATATATATTTTACTAAAGTATAGTTAGCTTACAATGTTTTAGGTGCAGAGCAAGGTGATTCAGTTATACAAATACACATATATTATTTTTGAAATTATTTTCTATCATAGGTTATTACAAGATGTTATCTATAGTTCCCTTGACCATACAGTAAACCTTTGTTGCTTGTTGCATATCTATTTTTTAATTAGAAATCTAGCATTCTGTTCATACTAAGTCAAACAAGTGGAATCAAAATGTCATAATTTTTTTACTTAGACAAAAATTCATAAATTTTGTAAAATATATATTATACATATTTATACATAGACAAAAGCTTTTCTACTACACTTGATAAAGGCTTGAGAGACAATGTAAAAAAGAGATGGAGAAATTGGAGAACATAAACTGAATGAAATGGGAGCATTGAATATGAAATAGAAGAAAGTGAAACTGACCAGATAAAAAGAAAAGATCAGCATAGAGTCCAGTTATTTTTAAACATGATTGCTCATTGGAGATATATCTGGAGCTCTGGAGAAAAAAAGCAATACTTGAGCATTTGTATTTTTCAAAAAATTTCAAGATAATTCTGATAATGCATCTGCATTTTAAAAAGTGATTACAAGGTTTTCTATTAGATCCTAGTTTTGGTGATACAGAGTTCTATTTTTCTGTTGACCAATCATGATACAATGATATTAAGTGAATAACAGTTACGTAATCACAATAGTAAAAGATATTCATCAGCTTTCAGGATCAATAGCCAGACAAAAAATAAAAGATAATGACAGTTGAAGCTATAATAGGAACATGATTAGCTTAACAGTATAAAATAATTACATACAATTTGGGGGGTCAAGCAGAGTGATGTGGTAAGTGGCAGTGCATACATGTACGTGTTTTCATCCACTCAGCCAGTCTGTGTCTTTTGGTTGGTACGTTTAATCCATTTGCATTTAGGGTAATTATCAATATGTATGATCCTGTTTTCTTTATTGTCTTGGGTTTCTTTTCCTTGTTTTTTGTTTCCTACCTAGAGAAGTTAGTTCCTTTAGCATTTGTTGTAAAGCTGCTTTTGGTGGTGCTGAATTCTCTTAACTTTTGTCTGTCTGGAAAGCTTTTGATTTCTCTATAAAGTCTGAAGGTGAGTCTTACTGGGTAGAATATTCTTGGTTTTAGGTTCTTACCATTCATCACTTGAAATAATCATGCCATTCCCTTTTGGCTTGTGGAGTTTCTGTTAAGAAATCAGCTGATAGCGTGATGGGAGTTCCCTTGTATGTTATTTGTTGTTTTCCCTTGTTGCTTTTAATATTTTATCTCTGTTTAATTTTTGTCAGTTTGATTACTGTGTGTACTGGGGTGTTTCTCCTTGGGTTTACCCTTACTGGGACTCTGTGGTTCCTGGAATTGATTAACTATTTCCTTTCCAATGTTAGGGAAGTTTTCAGCTATTATCCCTTCAAACATTTTCTCTCTCTCTCCTTCTGGGACCCCTAAAATTCGAGTGTTGGTGCATTTAATGTTGTCGAAGAGGTCTCTTAGGGCATCTTCACTTCTTTTCATTCTTTTTTCTATATTTTGTTCTGCAGCAGTGATCTTCACCATTTCTGCTGTCCAGATCGTTTACCTGTTTTTCTGCCTCAGTTATTCTGCTGTAGGTTCTTTCTAGTGTAGTATTCATCCCTGTTCTTTAGCTCTTCCAGGTCTGTGGCAAACATTTCTTACATCTCCTCAATCTTTGCCTCCACTCTTTTCCTGAGATCCTGGATCATCTTCACTACCGTTATTCTGAATTCTTTTTCTGGAAGGTTGCCTGTCTCCACTTCATTGAGTTGTTTCTCTGGGGTTTTATCTTGTTTCTTCATCTGAGACATAACTTTCTGCTTTTTCTTGCTGATTAACTTTCTGTCATATGGTTTTTGTTTTAGCTGCTATGAGACTACTACTTATTGCTGCTTCTGTCTGCCCTCTAATGGAAGAGGCTAAGAGGCTTGTGTAAGCTGCTTGATGGGAGGGACTGGCATGGGAAAAATTGGGTCTTACTCTGGTGGGCAGAGCCTTGCTCAATAAAGCTTTAATCCAATTATCTGCTGATGGGTGGGGTTGTACTCCCTCCCTGGTAGTTGTTTGGCCTGAGGTGACCCAGCAGCCCTGGAGTGTGTGGGCTCTGTGGTAGGGTTAATGGCAAATTCCAGGAGGGTTTATGCCAGTGAGTACTTTGCAGTGCCTCTGCCTGTGGTGAGCCCCTGCTCACCTGTGCCTCCACAGGAGACCCTTCAACACTAGCAGGTAGTTTTGATTTCGGTCTTCTGTGGGGTCAGTGCTCCTCTCCTCTGGGTCTTGGTGCATGCAGAATTTTGTTTGTGCCCTTCAAGACTGGAGTCTGTTTCCCTCAGTACTCTGGAAGTGCTCTAATCAAATCCCACTGGCCCTCAAGGCCAGATTCCCTGGGGATTCCCAGTTCCTTTGTCGGATCCTCAGGCTGGGAAACCTGACAATGGGGTTCAGAATCTTCACAATAGTGTGAGAACGTCTTTGATATTTCTCTTCTTCAGTCTGTGGGTCACCCACCTGGCAGTTACAGGATTTGATTTGATTGCAATTGCACCCCTCCTACCATCTTGCTGCGGCTTCTTTTTCTTTGGACACGAGGTATATTTTTTTGACGTGTCCTTCTGTTGATGGTTGTTCAACAGCTAGTTGCTCTTTGATTTTGGTGCTCTCGCAGGAGGAGATGAGCACACGTCCTTCTGTTCCATCATCTTGAACCGCCCTCTGTGCATTACTTCTTAAAGTTTCATTTTATTAATACACTGCTGAAGGTTGCTTTTCCTCCATCTAAACCTGTTTCTCTTTTCATATTTCCTCTGTGCTAATATTGTCAACTTTCTCTATATGACATGATCTCAAGATATTGTTAAAATGTAAAAATAATCCATTGATAGTGTGGTTACCTGTGAAGTCTTCTTTATAAACATCTGGGTGCCCAGTCCTGCTGTCTCTATGGCCTGGTAACAGGATTTTTGTTCTGTATTGTTTAGAGCATTCTTAGCCTCATACCTGCCCCTGGCCAGTGTTTTGTTTTTTGGTTATTTTTGGCCACACCGCATGGCTTGTGGAATTTCAGTTCCCTGACCAAGGGTTGTACCTTGGATGGTGCCTTCGGCAGTGAAAGCACAGAGTCCTATCCACTGGACTGCCTGGTAATTCCCTGGCCAGTGTTGATAGAAGGAGTTAGTGTGGAGAGGCAGTGACTCACTGTGCTTGGAATGACTGCTCAGGGGAAAATTTCTACTGATTTCTATAGTTTAAATGGAGGGTAGGTTAATTTCCTTCCAAAGAGAAAGGTACAAAGTCTGTCAGGGTTAGTTCAAGCAAAGAGATTCACTTTTTGATTTTCAGTCCCTTCGAACCCCCTAATACCTGGTTCTAAGTTGGCAAGGCAGCAGTTACAATTTTTCTGCCCTTTTGGGTCTTCTCCTCTTGCTGGTGGGGTATTAGTCTGAAGCTAAAATTTTTTTTTTAGATTCTTGATTTGGTAATTTGTCCTTTTCTTCAATTGGAAAAATGTTCGCTCTTGCAGGTCACTTTCAAATATTAAAAAATCTACTTGTGTTCTAACATAATGTACAGCCTAATATTTATTATAATAGACGTGTTTATTATTTCCTTACATACATTTCTAGGGTGCTAAAATCATTTACTTTTCTTTACCATTTCTTGAGAGTGGAATTCCTGCTTGATATTTATTAATCCTTTTCTTAATATATAAAATATAGGCAAATTTTAACCAAATATCTGGAAATTATCATGAGCTGTATTGGAACTCAAGTTTTTTAGTAGCAGTTTTTAGAGCTTTTATGAAATTAATCTAGTTTTAAAAATATGCTTGTTTGCAGATATTAATGAAGTATGTAGAAGGACTTAATGAAAGCCTAATTAGTCTGCTTAGATTGCCATTAAACAATACCGTAGACTAGGTAGCTTAAACAGCAGAAATTGATCTTCTCACAGATCTGGAGGATGGAAAGCTCGGGATCAAAAGCTGGCGGCCTTTGGTCTTTGGTGAGTGCTTTCTCCCAGGCGTGCAGGTGGCTGCCATCTTGATGTCCTCACGTGGTCTTCTGAGTGTGAGAAGAGCATAGCAGGTTTTCCTGTTGGGTCAGGGTCTTGCCCGTTGACCTCATTTAACCGTATATTACTTCCTTAGAGGCCCCATTACCAAATACAGTCACATAAAGAGGAATTGAACATACGAATTTTGTGGGACACAAACATTTGGACCATAGTTGGAACCCAGACTCAGCTAGGACTGTGGCTTCTTTTATACCCAGTGCTGCCCCTTAATAGCTAGGTGATTGCAGGCAAGTCACTTGACTATTGAAAGTTTCTTCACCTGAAATATATTGGATTCGTAGAATACCTGTCTTACCTCATGGGGTTGTAGTAACTATGGAATGAAATGATATATTTAATAATTTACAATAATACAGTTATTTGTGATAATAAAAGGTTCTACTTTGTATGTAGACTACCTGACAATACTAAAGTGTTTGTTAAAATAAGAAAAATTAACAAATGTCATATTCTCCTGAGCACTGAGACTTTTCTTATACAGAAGTATTGTTTAAGGTATCCTCACAGTTATTCTATAGTATATGTGCTTGTCAGTTGGACTTAGGACTAATATAAAATATATAGACACATTCTGATGTCTGATCAAAGAAAAGTTTAATTTAGGTGAAAAGATAACTATTACTCCAGTGAATTACCAGCTCTAGAAAACAAAGTTTGCTTACTTGCTAGAGCACAGAGAGACTTTTTATTCCTGTGTATAGTCTCCATTGTATTTCAAGAATATGGTAAATCTTAATTATAACTTAAAAAATTGAAGTTAAGTGGGCCTTTGCTATTATGCTCACAAAACCTCTATTTCCTTAGCTGTAAAAGGGCAATAATAATAACTATTCCACAGGCATTTTGTAAGTACAAAAGAAAATTATGTGAAAGCATCTTAAGCCCCTCTGTGGAAAGGTACTCTATAGAAAGCCAAGATGTGTTTACCAACACATTTATAAGGTGGTGATGTAAAATTTTCAGTCTTAGTTTGAAATGCTAGTCTAGTTACATGAAGAAATGCTAGTCTAGTTATATGAAGATTATTATCTAATTTCCATTTTGGTTTCAACAATGCTTGGGTATTTGTTAAACCTTCTAAATGCTTCTTTCTTGAGATGTTAATCAGATGTTAATTTCTTTAAAGAATCTCCAGAATTTTAAATAATAACCAAATGCAAAAAGATTGAAATAAGTTGTTAGAATTTTTTATAACGTTTTTGTCACAAATGTAGTTCAGTGTAAAAATAAAAGGCGTTACAGTCTGAAATTAAGAAAAAATTTTGTCTTTAGGTTTGTTTTAAATGTGGTAATTGATACATGATATTAAGCAGTCTTTCCAGTTTATCTTCCAGTGAACCTAGTTTCCATTATTTAGATAGGATTTTATCAGCATCTCCCTCTATGTAAACATATGCACCAGTATACAGAAGAGGCATAATGATGTGGAAACCACTTATTACTTGATTTTGCTAATTCTTATATATATGTGTGTATATATACACTTTTTTTCCTGTTATGAGTGACTCCCTTGTGGAAAGAACTGATGTTATTACTTACAGATTACTGTAGGGTTCTGTGAGTGTGGGGAAGAAGAGAAGTAAACCAAGATCCTTTATCTAGACAGCATGACTGACGGTATCATTTTTTCTTCAAGCAAAACTAGTGCTCTCCTAGATTTGGAATGGCCTCTGAAATTTCGTTTCACCATGGTTAAATTTCATTTAATCGTGCTGTAGGAGTTACACAGGTGTTTTGCTTAAATGAATTAACTTTTTATACAAAAATTTTTCTGGGTCAAATAGTACCAACTGTTTATCTTGGTTTAAATTTGGGAATTTATTTTGGAAGCTTTTCAAGTAATTGACTGTTAGCTGGAAGAATGTTTAGACATGGATTAAAAAGGATGCAGTCTTTATTTTATGATTTTAGAGTTATCATAGTATAATATAAAGATATTATACTTGTTCAGTTATGCTCTTCTTGCCAAAGAATGATTCAAGTGGATACACTTTGTTAAAAGTCATTGGAAGTATTTGATGACCTTTAAAATTTAATAAGAATAAATCATGTATAAATTCAGATTTATATCAGTTGTTTTAGGCAGTTTTCTTTTGGAACTTATCACAGTGTCGTTTATTTTATGAAATTATGTAGTTTTTCAAGGAAAAGTTGTCATTACATTTTCAAATCATTCGGAAGACTCGTTATAGATTTCTGATGTGAAAACTTTCCTCCTCTAGATTTATTTTAAAATTTATGTAATGTAAAAAGACTAATTGTTATTTTTTTCTCTTGTAGCATCATATCCTCCAATTCAGCCTCATCCTCTAATAAAACATCAGCAGATTCCTCTTCATTCACCACCTCCCAAAGTTTCCCATCATCAGCTGATACTACAACAGCAGCAACAACAAATTCAGCCAATCACACTTCAAAGTCCAACTCAAGACCCAGCGCCCTCCCAGCACTGTATACCACTCCAAAACCACGGCCTGCCTCCAGCTCCCAGTAGTGCCCAGTCACAGCATTGTTCACCAATTCAAAGTCATCCCCCTCCTCTAGCAATGTCTCCTAGCCAGTCACAGTCAGCACAGCAGTCTGTAGTGGTGTCTCCTCCTCCACCTCATTCACCAAGTCAGTCTCCTACTATAATTATTCATCCACAACCACTTATTCAGCCACACCCTCTTGTGTCATCAGCTCTCCAGCCAGGGTCAAACTTGCAGCAGTCCACTGCTAATCAAGTGCAGCCTACAGCACAGCTGAATCTTCCATCCCACCTTCCACTTCCAGCTTCCCCTGTTGTACACATTGGTCCAGTTCAGCAGTCCACCTTGGTGTCCCCAGGTCAGCAGATTGTGTCTCCAACATCACACCAGCAATATTCAGCCCTGCAGTCCTCTCCAATCCCAATTGCAACCCCTCCACAGATGTCGACATCACCTCCAGCTCAGATTCCACCACTGCCCCTGCAGTCTATGCAATCTTTACAAGTGCAGCCTGAAATTCTGTCCCAGGGTCAGGTTTTGGTGCAGAATGCTTTGGTGTCTGAAGAGGAGCTTCCAGCTGCAGAAGCTTTGGTCCAGTTGCCATTTCAGACTCTTCCTCCTCCACAGACTGTTGCGGTAAACCTACAAGTACAACCACCAGCACCCGTTGATCCACCAGTGGTAAGCCCTTGGAAGCTCTTTGACTTTCTTGCTGAACTGAAAGTAAACAGTTTTCTCCCACGTTGTGTTTTATCATTAGATCTAAATGCCTATGAATTTAAAAAGCTTGAAATTTCCATCTGTCAGTGTCTGACGTACATGCTATATGGGCCAAAAAAAATGCCATTTGTTGTAGTATGGTTGCATGCTTGATACTTTGTGATGGTTATTAAAGTCCCTCGTTAATTTTATTACTATTTAAACAAATCCATCTGCTATCTTTACAGAGTTGATTTTTTTTCCCCAAGGGAATGCATTTGAACCAGTGTCATCTGCACAAAGTTTTTTCTCTTAAGGTGATTATCCTTCATAGATCCCTTTGTTGGCTTGTATGTTCTTAAACGTATGGTTTATCTAGCTAACCTTTTTGGTTGTATGCATTCTGCAGTTATAGGCCGTTATGGGGCTTTTGCATCAAGGTTGGAGGTATGCTTGTATGATGTAATTTTTTGGTAAACTTATATTTTATAATTAAAATTTTGTAAAAAAAAAAAAAAAGTTATTCTAGGAAAGAATCCAGCTTTGCAAAGAAACATTAACTGTAGTCCATCTTTTGTAACCATTTTTTGTAACATCTTTTGAATTGTAACTTCTGATTTTTAAATTTCTACTAAGGGAAAACATATACTTGAAATATTTCTCATTTAAAAAGCTAAAAAGGATGAGTTGAATACTGAGAATAAAAAAATTCATTGAGAGGAGTAAAAGTTTTGAATAACTGAGACTATGGTGAAATTTATCAAAATAAACCTACAAAAATGGCACATATTGCCCAGAGAGGAAAATTATTCTGTAAAAACATTTGTCTTTTAAACATTCTGTAAAGGACTTTTATAAAATAATTTATAATAAAATTGAAATAAGGTCTCTAAATGTTAGAATGATCAAATTTATAACTGAGGAAAACAATATTCCCAAAGGAGATTTATATCAAACCTCACTGAAGAGATCTTAACACTTAAATACAAAATAACCTTAGCTCAGAAAGGAAAAGAGTTTCAAAGTTTGTTCCTTAATGGACAACATTTTGATTCTCAGGATACAAATTTATACATTCTTCATTCTTGTCATTTTGACTGATAAGCATGAAGAGGTTGAATTCCACTTTTATTCAGAACAGAACGTGGCAAAAGTAACAGTTGACATCTAGAAATAAGTTTGCATTTCAGTATTTTCTTTTAATGGATTTTGAAGAGTTTACAATGGATAATGTAAGATAAAAACACAGTCTTTAAGGTGTACAGTACCTTCAGAGAAATCAGATTTAATTTGAATCTATGTTCTCAATTTCTAGTTCAGTGGATTGGCTTTTAATAAGTAAAAAATAAAGTTCCTCTCTGTGCCTTTTATTTTTCTAATTATTTTTGTTAGGGCAAATCTTGGAGGACTATTGGGGATAGAAATATCAAAAACAGAACACTTGCCTTAAATTAAAGCTAAAAATCTAAGATCTTGTTATTTTCTGCCCTCTATTAATTTTGTGTTTTTTCCTTAAAATTTATGTTACTTAATTTTTGGAATTTTTTTCATGAGAAGAGTAGTTTTCTTTGCTATCACTGGTGTGGTTATATTTGCTATATATGTTTCCATGTTACTTTTCTTTTACTTTTGAGTACCATAGCCTATTTATTACATTGCTGTATTTTTCTCTTATTACCTTTATCAAATCTATGTTTTTACCATCAGATTTCTTCATGAGTTATTCCTTCACAGTTTCCAGGTTTTTTCAAATGTTTAAAGGTAGAGAGATGTTTACTTCTAAAGAGAAATAATAGGTATCTACTTCTAAATAATAGATGTGAAACTTTCAAACATAAGTGTGAATTTTCAAAGTAAAATCAATATTTTTTTAAAAGATTTTTCATTGATATTTGGGTATGATAAATAGGATATGATGAGTGTAGATAATTTAGAACTAATAAATGTTTTCCACAGTTTATTTAGGGAAGGGTGACAGATGAGGCTGATGTACTTTGAGGTAAGTTTGGCAGCCATTGTTAGTTATAGAATAGTTATGAACTAAAGAGAAATTGTAATGTACAGTTTCCAAATGATCTTGTGAGCAAAACCTTCACTTCTTTGCTTTATTCAATCTTTTAGTTATTGTACTTATGTTTTTTATGTTGATGGTGCCTGGTGTCTGACCGGTCTGTTTTTGCCTACTTCTTTTATTCTTTATTTTGCCTTCACGTGGGAGATTTAGAATAAAGTATGTATAGTTAGGCTTACTTGTAAAGAATGAAAAGTATTTTATAGGATTGTTTGATGGATTATTTCAGAATATGCTATTTGTATTTGCCTCTTTTAATCCTTTAAAACTCTTTTCCTGTTTTTTTAAAAATCAGAATTCTATGCATGATCTCCATGATCTTTGATTCCTTAAAAGCTATTATAGTAGCTGTTTGAAAAACTTGTGACAGCATTAATATTAAAAAGTTTTCAGCACTTAAGGAAAAGATGCCCTTTGTAAGAAGAGTAATTATCTAATAAAGGAATGCTGCATAGATAAACTGAACTAGTGTAGTTGATAAAACTGTTACTTGTGTAACTACCTATGCATCAACATCCCCACCACTCTTCCAAATTAAGGTAATGACCACTGCAGCAGATGCCCCTCACTAGAAGTTTTTTTTTGTTTTTACTTTAACCCCCAGGACTTTATTTTTGGATGACTTTCCTTATATTGGACATTATCATCATTTAAGAAAATTTATCATGAACAGATAATAGCAGCTATCATTCTTGCACTGTACAATAACCAACGACTGCTTTCACTACCGAGGATCCAAACACGAGGCAAGGACTCTCTCCTGGTGAAACAGGTTTTCAGATGCAGGGTTGAGAGCAAATAACTTTTAAAAAATGTTGCCTACTTAGTAGCTGATTCAGATCACAACTCTGAATATTATATTTATATAAAATCTAGCAGTAACAATAGGAATTTAAAAATTTTAAAACAAAAGGGAAATTTTTTTCCTAATAGAGTTGAAAAATTAGGAGTTTTTTTGTTTTTGGTTTTTAAATTCTATTGCTGTTGTTAGATATGCCTTTGTAGGTAAAACTTCATAGTCCTTTTTCTCACACATGGTTTATGCTGATTTCAGAAATCTTGATCATTTTTAATTTCAAATCATCAAACTTTTTCAATAGTTTGATTAAAAATTTTTTTGTGAATGTTACTGAAACTTTTTTGACATTAGAAATATTAATCACTTTAGGTAAGTTATCTTAACTCACTTTTATAAGCATAAGTAATAAGCTTTGTACATAAAAGAAGGGGGGTAAATTGCTTTGTGGCTTTGCTTTTAGTAACCTGTCTTTCAAAAACAATGGTTCAGTAAAAATGAGGACAAATTAAAATACTTGTGTCAGTCTGTTACAAGTGGACATTGAAAATTCATCCTTAATTTTAATAAAAATCAATAGTAGGTTCCATATTTTTTAGTTATAAAGTTCCTTCTCAGAGTGCTTTTGAGTCTGTTTTCCTCAAGTATTATCTTTACCATTGGATAACAAGGCAGAAATGTAAAAACTTGCTTCTGTAAGTATGGAACAATATTAAAGAAATACAAGTAATAGGTCAAATGGCTTAGGATGGGGTGTGTGTGTGTGAGTGAGATTCCAGGGACAGATATTTTTTGTTTACTTGATAATTAGCTTATAAAAATTCATTAGATTCTTGAGTCAATTAGAAGATTAAAAATGTAATCACATGCAATTTTGTAGGTTCTCAGGCATTACTTTTCAAAATTTGCTCTTTAATTTACAGAAATACAGTAAAGAAGAGCTTGGGATATAGTCATTTAGGCAGTACATTTCTTTATATAATATGTGTCGTTCTGGAGATTCACCTAACATGCTTTGAAAAATATTAGTATCTGTTTTGATTTATGACAATTGAAAGTTAATAGAAATTTTATTAAACTCTCCAAATAGTTATTTGAGTGTATAAATTCAAAACATTTTCAAAAGTTAACAAAATTTAAAGTAATTCCTGATTCAACTATCACCTTTTGGGAAAACCTTAGTGATTTATAACTTAGGTACTGATCCACAACTTGCTTCCAGTGAAAAATATCATCAGGTATTATGAATCGTCAAGTATTATGAAAAACTTCATTTGAATGATTTTAAAGCTTCTCTTTCAATAGATCAAATAGTCTTTTTGTCTTTTACATTTTGAAACACTTAGAATTTATTTTGTTAATTAAATTAGGAACACCTTATTAAATGTCTCACAGACATTTTTAGGCAGTGTGGTTTGTCGTCGTAGGTTTATCAAGTAGAAGATGTCTGTGAAGAAGAAATGCCAGAAGAGTCAGAAGACTGTGTCCGGATGGATAGGACGCCGCCGCCACCCACGCTGTCTCCAGCAGCTATAACTGTGGGGAGGGGAGAAGATTTGACTTCTGAACATCCCTTGTTAGGTGAGGAGGTGCCTAAATTTGGGGGAAATTTCTGTTAGACAAATGTTAGTAATGGAAAAAGTTCATTTTTTTTCCACCAGAGATGATCTTAAACTAATTTATTATATAATAAATTGCAGCAAAACATAGATTAGAATTCAAGAGCTTTTTTTGATGAAAAACTATTAGAGCAATTGATGAGGAACTGCCCAAATCAAAAACACGTTTCAGTCTTTGAAGTTGTAGTAGTTTGTACAGATGTGTTTCATATGCTCTTTCAGATTTATTTGTCAAGCTATTTCTAGCATAAAAATTAGAACAAGGCAGTTTATTAGAAAATTTCAATTACACTGTCCAAAAATCACAAAGCATTTGAAGTTATGTCTGACATTCCTCATAATTGCTTGTGATTCAGATTGAGTAAATGCTTTTAAAAGTGTTGCTTTCTGGATAGTACTTACATTAAGCCACTCTGATTCTTACTAGAGACATGGATTAAAACATTCCTAACACCTTCAAATTCTTATTCACTACTTTAGAACTACTTATGAGTTCAAGTTAATCCTCTCTATTCTCTGCACATTATCAAAGTGACTGTGAATCCTAGGTACTTCACTAAAACATTATGATGTATAGCCCAGTATCTAAGTCCTAAAAAAGATATATTCTGGGTTAGGAGTTCGGTTTTTTTTTTAATTTTGAATATTTTATTTAGATCAGGGTGGCAAATGATAGGTCATGCTTCAGATCTTTCTGCTACATGTTTTGGTATGGCCCACAAGCCAAGGATAGTTCTAAAATTTTTAAACGTTCAGAAAAAAAAAATCAAAGAGTTAATTCATGTCATGTGAAGATTATGTGAAATTCAAATTTCATTGTCCATAAGTGAAATTCTGTGCAACGTAGCCACATTCATTTGTTCAGATGTTATCTATGGCTACCTTTATACTACTACAGCAAAGGGGTCATTGCAGAGAACATATGTCTTTTATAAAAATGTTTACTGACCCCCTCACCCAGATAATGCTAATCTTGATTCAGGCTTTGTTGTAAGTATTCTGTCCTGTTGAATATCTCATCACCTTCATGATCATGTTTAGTTGAGAGGAACCAATGTTATCAGGCACGGAAACAAACTATAATGGGGCACTCACTTAGCCTCTCCTCCTTCAGCGTGCCACATCTCTAACCCTTGTCTTCTTTCTAGCTTTTATTTCTTACTGCCAGTGTGAATCTCCAGAAAGCAAGGAGCTAGAAAACCAATTTAACTCCAACTTTTTCTCCTTCCTGAAAAACAAAAAACATTTAGTCAATAAAATTATGAAAAATATTTAAGACAAATTCAGTATCATTGCCTTTGCTTATTCAAAATAATACCTCAAAAGACAGATCTAAGGAAACTTACCTATAGTACTAAATCTTTGTAGTTTTTGTATACTGAAAATGGATTCATGTTGCTGCAGATATCTTGGGAGTTTTTATTTAAAGGCAGAAATATATATCACTGGATACTAACCCTGCATTGTGACTGTGATTCAGTTGCCTAATAAGCATTACTGATGGTACTCAAGAAAATTTAAATACTTTGGAAGTATTGAATCTCAACAATATCTTCACAATATTTCCTTAGAAATATAATCTGAGATCCTGCCAGACATATTCCTCTGGCTAAATTGCCTCAGTAAACTATAAATTTTTGAATCTTCCTTTAATTTTCTTCATGCTTAACTACTTTTCTGTAGTATATGAGAGGGAAAAGCAAGTACAGATTGCTCATCAAATCATGTAATAAACTAACCTATAAAAATAGAGGGACTTGTTTCCACCAGGATTGAGTCTTCATAAGTCTTTAAGAATTCTTAAAGCATCCATAAAGGACTTCCCTGGTGGTACAGTGGACAAGAATCCACCTGCCAGTGTAGGAGACACGGGTTCCATCCCTAATCCAGGAAGATTCCACGTACGGTGGAGCAGCTGAGCCTGTGCACCAGAGCTGCTGAGGCTGGACTCTAGAGACTGTGGGCCACAACTAAAGAAGCCTCGCACCTAGAGCCTGTGCTTCGCAGTAAGAGAAGCCACCGCAATGAAAACTGGCACTCACCACAACTAGAGAAGGCCACGCAAAGCAGCAAAGGCCCAGTGCAGCCAAAAATAAGGAAATAAAAATAAAAAGCATCTATAAAAAAGTAGAACAAACTCATTGGTTTCACCCAGGAAATGAAACTACAAACAGGCAGAGTAACTTGTGGCAAAGTCTTTATCTGTTAACTTGGGGTTTCTCGATTCACAGTTGTCTTAAATCTAGAGAGGATAATAATTGCGTTTGTTCTACTGTGTTGTGTTTTTTATTTTAACAGCTGATTATGAACTGGCATGTAAACATTCTTCATAAAGTCAATAACTCATAAGTTTTCAACAAAACTTAGGTCTATTTGTATATATGATCCAAAAATCAGTTAGAACATATATACCAAGCAGTATTTTCTGAAAAAACAACATTATACTTAATGCAGTATCTATACACCTGTAAGGGGACATTAAATTTTTCTTATTTTTCAGCTCTCCATAGATTTGTATTTCCCTTCCAACAGAAAAGTTGCTTTTCAGTTCCTGTTCAGAATTATCTTTTATCCCTTTTACTCTAGGAGTATATGTGAAAATTAGGTATGTGGGATAGGATTTTTATGGAGTTTTTCAGTCTTGTAATACATGTGTACAATTGTGTATTTGTTCCTGGAAATAAGCAAATCAGTATTTACTGCTGACTTTTAGTTTTTAATGAGGGATTGTGTGACTTTAAATAGGTTTTCTAGTACAGTTTATCCTGGTGGATTATTTGGTGGAACAAGGTTAATTTATGGATATAATATTGCTGTGATAAATAAGCTATATAGTAATATTAATTACATCAGAGTTACTAGGTGTGAACCATTAGCTTTTCCTTTTTTGACACTACCAGTTATCACTGCACTGTTTCATTAGTGGAAATTTTTATCTGTTTATCTTTGGCTGTGCTGGTTCTTCATTGCTGCCTGTGGGCTTCCTCTAGTTGTGGCGAGTGGGGGCTACTCTTTGTTGTGTTACAAGGACTTCTCTTTGCAGTGGCTTCTCTTGTTGCAGAGCATTGACTAAGATGCTCAGGCTCAGCAGTTGTGGTGCACAGGCTTAGTTGCCCTGCAGCATGTGGGGTCTTTCTGGGCCAGGGGTCAAACCTGTGTCCCCAGCAATGGCAGGTGGATTTTTAACCACTGGACCACCAAAGAAGTCTCTGAAATTTTTATTCAATAGGGATTTTTCTTTCTTCTGTACCTAACTGGGCTATGTTTGACCATCTTTGATAGTGATATCAATTCTTTTCATACTTAATGGTGGAGAGGAGTTACCATAGGAGTTAAAAGCATTGTCTCTGTTAGTAACCCGGCTCCACTGCTTAGTAGCTACATGTCTTTAGGCAAGTTAATCTTTTTTTTTTTTTCTCCACATCTATAAATGGAGATAATAACAGTACTTACCCATAGGCTTGGAGAAGGAAATGGCAACCCACTCCAGTATTCTTGCTTGGAGAATCCCAGGGACAGAGGAGCCCGGTGGGCTGCCGTCTATGGGGTCGCACAGAGTCAGACATGACTGAAGTGACTTAGCAGCAGCAGCAGCAGCACCCGTAGGCTAGCTAGGATTAAATGTGTTACAACGTGTAAAGACATTTATACATGTAAGTGCTGGCACATAAGTGCTCAGTAAATAGTGGTATTATCTTTACCACATGCCCCTTTTTTTTTGTTGTTGTTACTTCTCTCAGCCATCTTGTACTCACTGGTATTCCTGGCTATCACCTGGTTCCATCTCTCCACTTTGGTACAGCTTAGTAAAGATTCAGTGCTAACAAATGGGTAGGTAAAGTCTCTGTCGTAGGCTATGGATCTGTCTTACTGTGGTCCTCGGAGCTTGCCTGGGAAAAATCAAAGTGAACTAGCCTAGCATTTTGCAATTGCCTGGTACTGCAGTGTTCCTACAAACTGATATGTACAGTGTCATTGAAGATTTGTTAAAAATAGCAACAGCAAAGAACATTTGTGCATGGTTGTGGATTACTTGAAATAAAGGTAATGCCCTGTATAGTTCATTATAATTTCTATTTATTCTATCAATTTCATGATCTTTTTTTCTTAAGCATATTCTCCCCTCCCTAGTACCATTTGGAATATATGAATAGAAACATAGGAAATTTAATAACTGTAGCTTAAAATTTTTTAAAATTTAAAAATAATTGTTCTAAAGTTGACATTCTAAAACATTTTCATGTCTTATGGGACAGTTCTTTTTAACCAAAGTTGGAATGCTAACTTTGAGCAAGTTGTTGCCTTCCGCTGTAAATGGGGATAGTAGTACATATCTCATAAGGTTATTGTGGAGATTCCCAGGTAGTGCTACTGGTAAGGAACCCACCTGCCGCTGCAGGAGACACAAGAGGTACAGGTTCGATCCCTGGCTTGGGAAGATCCCCTGGAGGAGGAAATGGCAACGCACTCTGGTATTCTTAGCTGGAGAATCCCATGGACAGAGAAGCCTGGTGGGCTACAGTCCATAGGGTCTCAAAGAGCCAGATACTATTGAAGCGAATTAGCATGAATTGTGGAGAGAGGAGATAATAAATATAAGGGTCTCAGAATTTTGTTTTAAAACATAAGACATTAAACTGTTACTGTTATTAATGTTCTCCAGTTTTCTTTCATATTTGCCTGGGCAGAATGGTACAGATTTAAAAAGTGACTTTTTTTTTTTTTTTTTTTCCCCAGAGCAAGTAGAATTACCTGCAGTGGCATCAGTCAGTGCTTCAGTAATTAAATCTCCTTCAGATCCTTCACATGTTTCTGTTCCTCCACCTCCGCTCTTACTTCCAGCTGCTACCACAAGAAGTAATAGTACATCTATGCCCAGTAGCGTACCTAGTGTTGAAAACAAACCTCCACAGGCTATTGTAAAGCCACAGATCTTGACCCATGTTATTGAAGGTTTTGTGATTCAGGAGGGATTGGAGCCATTTCCTGTAAGTAGCAAGCAAATTTGCATTTTCAAAATTATTCACGTAGCATAATTTTAAAATGTATGATCTATTGGTCTCTAATGTATTTTCTCTAATAAAAAACTTACTTCAAAAGTTATTAATCTCCCTGGAGAGGGAAATGGCAGTGCACTCCAGTATTCTTGCCTGGGAAATCCCATGGACAGAGAAGCCTGGAGGGCCACAGACCATGGGGTCAAAAAAAAAAAAAGAATTTCTTTCTGTCTACTCTTTGTATATTTCCATATATATCAATAGTTCAAGAATTTTATGCTAGCTATTTAGATGTGTAAGGTGGAAGCAAACAGTTTCAGGGTATAAGGATATTAGTTAAATAATTTTTAGAGAAGGCAATTAGATGTTCACTCTGAAGGAAACTTTCAATTTTTCCCCTTTAAGGGGATTGAAATGACACCAGAAGTGTATTATTTTCTTTTAAAAGGTGTTTCTTGTATAATGTGATACTTGAGAACTTTAATTTGGATACAGGAAATAGTAACTTCCAATGATCTTATACATCTGAAGTTATCCAGTTGATGGTTTTTAATTAGCAAATATATTTTCTCATTATTTTTTAAATCTAAGGCTTCAATCAGATTTTATAAATGCTTCAAAATGTACACATCAGAATTGAGATGCTGTATCCTATCACTAAAAGTAATTTGATTTGAGACTAGCTATACGTTACAGCTACGTTAGCTACATTACATGTTGTGTTTAGAAATGAACATTTTTCCTTAGGAAATATACCAAGACAAATGGCCAAAATCAAAGCCCCAAACAAAGACACGAGAAAACAAAATTATGTATTTTGAAGCCCTTTGAAGCATCTGATTTTTCAGATTCATAGGTAGGGTATTATGACTGCACAGTGATAGTTGACTATAGCCAGTTGCCTTTGTTTTCAGTTTACTGTGTGTAGGATCTAAGAACCAAACTGGGATCTAAGAACCTCTGATATAATGAGTGGAGAAACAGTCTTTCCTCCCTGGTCTCAGAGATTGGATCCTGGCTGTGCCATATACTGAATGTGTAACCTTTGTCAGGCCACTCAACCTTTTTGAAATTCATTTGCTCATACAGCAAATGGAGATGATGCTTTGCTCTTACGGTTACTGTGAAGACTAAATGTGTGTAACTGTTCTATGTAGTAATATGTATTATTTTTTCACTGAAAATTTGGAAAATGTACAGAGCAAATAGTAATACCACAAAATGTATTTTAATATATATATTTTCGTATGATCAGGACTATAATTGTATATGTAGTTCAGATTCCCTTTTTTTTTAATTAAAAAAATTTTTTTTGACCACACCTTTCTTCTTACCTCTTGTGAGATCTTAGTTCCCCAACCAGAGACTGAACTTGGGTCCTTGGCATTGAAAGTGCAGGATCCTAACCACTGGACTGCCAGGGAATTCCTTACAGATCAGCTTCTTTTGCTTAGTATAGCTTGAATATTTATTTTCTCATTTGATTAATAGTACTTTGGAAACCTTTTGAAAGGTTACCTAATATTTCACTTTCTGGACAGTCATAATTTATATAATCCTTCAATTACAGTTGCTCCTTCCCCCCCACTTCCCGCCCCAAATATCCACAGGTTTCACACTGGGGAGTCAACCCAATTGTAGATCAAGAATCTAGAAAAAAAAGAAATCTAGAAAATTCCAAATAGTAAAACTTGAATTGATCATGCACAGGCAGCTATTTACTTCATATTTACATTGTTTTTGATATTATCAGTAATCTAGAGATGATTTAAAGGGCTTCCCTGTGACTCAAGTGGTAAAGAATTTGCCTGCAATGCAGGGGACTTGGGTTCAATCCCTGGGTTGGAAAGATCCCTTGGAGAAGGAAATGGCAATCCATTCCAGTATCCTTGCTGATTTAAACCACACGGTAGAATGCATAGGTTATATGCAAATAACGCTCCATTTATACATAAGGGACTTGAGCATCGGTGTTTTTTTGCACCCTGTCGAGTCCTGGAATCAATCCCCTGCAGATACTGAGGAACATCTATACTGTTGGACATTTAGGTTTCCATTTTTTTTGCTGTTCAAAGGAATATTCTTGTATGTAAATTATCCACATTTGAAATATTATTTCTTTAGCATAAATTCCCAGAAGTATAGGTGTTAGATCACATTACATATGTATTCATAAGACTCTTGATATATATTGGCAAATCATTTTCTGGAAGAGTATTTAAATTTATTCATATACCCTAAGTGTATACTCTCATCAGCACTCAATAGTGGTTTTTTCAGCAATAATTTCCACTATTTTTATTTGAGACATAATTACATATACAAACTGAAATAAACACAATTTAAAAGGTTATGGGTTGAGAGTTCCCTGGTGATCCAGTGGCTAGGACTTGGTGCTTTCACTGCAGGGGCGTTCAATCCCTGCAAGCGAGGCCCAATAAAAAGTTTATGGGTGATTATTCTCCAGGGTAACATGTAAAAAGTTCCAATAAGCTGCTGTTCACTATGTATGAAAAAAATGATGGAGACTTGACCAGCATTCTCAAATAGAATCAAAGGTTCTCTTAAGATTAGCTGAGGGTTCACTAGTAAAAAACAAAATACTTTTGTTGTAGATTATTTTTGCTGAAAGCATTTCTAAAGTAAGTAGTTTTCATGACTTAAATTGGTGTACTGAACATAAGTGACTATATTTTTGTTGATTTTGGATGTTAATGTTTGAGGAATTTTCCATTTCTATTTGTGATTAAAATAGGTTACTTAACTAGGAGTCAGGAGACTTAAGTTCTAGTCCTGTTTCTGCTGTTACCAAGAAATCACCTGCACACTTTGAATATTAGTTCCCTTATCTTAAAATATAGTAATGATCTATCCTGAGGAAAGAATCCTATAAATACAAAGTTTTGTACATGAAAAATCAATCTTAAAGGTTGTTGCAGAAGAAGGTAAAGGTAATTATAATCACAATTTATTACTGATTTTTTAAAAAGATTTTTTTTAGCCTACCCACCTAAACAAAGACCCTTGGTTCCATTTGACTGAGACTTTGGTCATACTGCTCATGAGCTGTGATATAAAGTGTTTAGGCAACCTGAACATAACCTTTTCTCAAGAAATAAATGAATGGATCTGATTATTGTACAAGTAAATTATCACAGATGCTATTAATTTCAAGAGACTGTTAAACTAAATTATTTCTGAATGTCTTTAAAAAGATCATTTCATTTTGTTCTGTCTTTTAAAGGTGAGTCGTTCATCTTTGCTTATTGAACAGCCTGTGAAAAGAAGGCCTGTTTTGGATAATCAGGTGATAAATTCTGTGTGTGTTCAGCCAGAGCTACAGAATAATGCAAAGCATGCAGATAATTCATCTGACACAGAGATGGAAGACATGATTGCTGAAGGTTTGTGGATTTTTGTTTAAGATACTCTTTAACTTTGGCATTTATTACTTGAATCAGAACATGGATTTTTATCATACACAGATTTTTCCCTTGGAAGTATTTACTTTTATTCTCATATAATGCATTATTTGACTAAAATAATGGGAACTCGAACCAGACTCTTAATGACCATTTAATTAAAATAACAAGATTGGTGTTAATTTTTATAATACCAGTTTGACCTTTGAAGGAGTGTGAGTGGGAAAATTTCTGTTATATATGAAACCAGTTCAAAATTTTAGGATCAAAACAACCAATCTTCTTCTTTAAATAGACTTTATTAAATGACTATTTTACTGAGCTTGTTTAAAAATTTAGAGCTTCCAGGTTGTTTGGTTTTAGATTTTATGTATTCTTATGTTTGATATCAGGTGGGTATTAACAGTTGTGTTAAGTCTTCAATCAAAAGATGATTAAATTTGTTCAAGGAGGAAAATACCACTAAATCTTCTTAGTGTCAAAGAATCTTTTTTTTTAATAGGCCTTGTTCTACCAGTGAATATTTCATTAAAGTTAAAGTGGTATGCAAAATGACTTCAGGAAAACAAACACAAATGCAAAAATGATGTTTTTTATTGATTCTGATCATGGCTCTGCAGTAGATACTGTTCAATTAAATAGCATGTAGTATGGTCGGGGCTCTACAATTGTGAATTAACATCTGTGTCTAAGTAATTATCCTCAATATATTAGTGTATTTCATCTAAATTTATTCACTTTGTAAATGTTTACTGAATATGTACTGTGCGCCTGTACTTTGCTAAATTAAGTGAAATAGCATGCTCGTAAGCAAAATAGATACTGACTTGGCTCACAGTTTTCCTGATTAAGAGGAAGGCATCTCTGTCATTATTGGTAACATATGGACTGTTGCAATGTATTTATCACTGTTTTACTTGTTATTTGAATAGCAAAGAACTGATAGTAGTGTAAAATTTTTTACTGCTAACTTATGTTGAGTTCAGTTTGATTTTTTTAATTTAAAAGAATGTTAAATGTGAAAACTTCAAACATACTTAAAATTAGAGCTGTATAATGAATCTCAGCTCACCCAGACTCAATATTACTACCCAGTTTTAAACATTATTTTGCGAAGTTAGTTTCATGCAACCCTTTGTTTTTTTCCCCCTACATTCCCCGTTCTCTTTTTCTCTATTGCTTTTTCTCTTTCCCTTTTCTTCCTCTGTTTAAAAACAAATCATAGTTCTTGTTTTTTACTAGTACATACTTCAGTGTGCATCTATAAAATGTACATTTTAATGCTGTGTTACCCAAAACAATGTTAATAATAATTCTTTGTCATCTAGTACCTGGTTCATATTCAAATTTCCTCAATTGTATAATTACTTAAATAGTGTAAATGTCCTTTTATAGTTATTTTGTTCAAATCAGGGTTCAGAAAGTGCCCGGTGGTGGTTTAGGAGTAAAGAGGTAATCACTCATTTGTGTCCGACTCATTGCAACCCCATGGACTGTCTGTCCAGACTCCTCCGTCCATGGGATTCTCCAGGCCAAGAATATTGCAGTGGTTGCCATTCCCTTCTCCAGGGGATCTTCTACACCCAGGGACTGAAACTGGGTTTCCTGTGTCACAGGCAGGATTCTCTACCAACTGACACCAGGGAAGCCTTTTGTTGTTCGGAATTTAATTTCATTTAATTCCTAAGTACTTGCTTTTATTATAGTTATGCATACTATTTATTTGAGAATTTTTCATTTGAGGTGAAGAGTAGTAAAGACAAATGTACAGGGATTTTTTTTTCTTGCCTATGTAAGTGTATAAACAAAAGTTTTCTAGGTTAATAAGCTATATAATGTGCCCTCTTATGTGCGCATATTGGAGAAAAATGGAAAACTGCCTAGGAAACTTCACAGTATACTTTGTGATGCTCATGGTTTATAATATAATACGTATAAAACATACGGTGGACTGTGCTAGAACGTCAAGGAGCTTTTGATCTAGTTCAGTTCAGTCGCTCAGTCGTGTCTGACTCTTTGCGACCCCATGAATCGCAGCACGCCAGGCCTCCCTGTCCATCACCAACTCCCGGATTTCACTCAGACTCACGTCCATCGAGTCAGTGATGCCATCCAGCCGTCTCATCCTCGGTCATCCCCTTCTCCTCCTGCCCCCAATCCCTCCCAGCATCAGAGTCTTTTCCAATGAGTCAACTCTTCGCATGAGGTGGCCAAAGTACTGGAGTTTCAGCTTTAGCATCATTCCTTCCAGAGAAATCCCAGGGCTGATCTCCTTCAGAATGGACTGGTTGGATCTGCATGCAGTCGATCTAGTAGGAAGTAGCAATCTCTACAACAGAAAGATAACTAAGAAGCAGCATATGCTAGGTATTAAGTGAATTATATAGACAGTAAGAACATGGCACTTTAAAGCTGGATGATGATAATGCCAGACTGGTGAGTTTTCTGTGAAGAGGGGGTTTGATTTGGGTCTTGGATGATAAAGCATAGATTTAAGATAACAGAAAGAACCTCTCAGGTTAGCATACCACGAATAAATGCATAGAAGATGTGCAAGTGCTCAGTAACTTCAGGAGGGGGCAGTGAAGAGTAGGCAGTTGGGTTAGAGAAGATAGTGGGCAGTAAGGCAGAGTCAGATTCTAGCGTACCTTGAGATTCAATTATGGAGTTAGGAGTTATTTTGCTGTCAAGAGAATGGTTACTGAAAATTTTTAGGCAGGTGACATGAAAAAATGTTTTTGAAACTGCTGGTCATGTTGGATGAATAGTAGAGGTTTGGCATATAATTGATACTTGTAGTCACGGTGGGAAGGGAAAGGAAAGAATTGATGGCAGACAAGGCAAAGGGTAGTTTTAACGAACAGGATACCAGAATAAGGAAAAGGAAGGTTTAAAGATGATTAATCTTTGCGATGAATAATGAATAAGCCATAGAAATCTAGTGCACAGTATAGTGAATATTGACAATATTGTACTATAATCATCAGTCTAACTTAAGCTAAAACTTAATTATCCCAGTGACTAAAAAGATAAAAACGTAATGTGATAGAAATGTTCAGAATTTCTGCTGAGGCAGTCATTTGTATAAATGTATCAAGTTAACACCTTGTACACCTTAAGTTTACACAGTATTATATGTTAACTGTGGATAAAAAAAGATGAATCTATTTCATAGTGGAGATACATTTACTGAAAATGTATCCATTTTTAAAATACTTCATAATTTCCCATGGTAATTTTATTAAGTATTTCTCATGGGAAGTACTAGAGGGTGAAATGGTGGGGTCATTTATTTAGTGGCTTTGGCTTTACGAGTGTATGCTGTTTAATTCAGTATAAAGAACTTAATGTAATGATTATTCTTTTTTTTAAAGGATAAACTGTATCTCTGTTTGGACTGGTTGTATAACCAGAATCTCCATCTAAAATGTGATTTATCGAAATGTCTGATGTCATCCCTGGTAAATCATCATGCTGATGATGGTTTCTGTCTCATTGCCTTCTTACTGCTGATCATCAGATGATCTCAAGTCTTCAGGAAAATTGAAAAGTAATTCCTCTTTGCACAAAAAAAATTGGGGATCTTTATTAGTTAGGATATATGTTTGGCCACTCCATTAGACACCCAGAGTAATAGCTGGTTAAATAAGAAGTTTCATTTTCTCTGACATAGTGTAAAGGTAAGCAGTGCAGGGCTCCATTTCGTTGGGCACGTAAGCTGTCAGTGTCTCATGGCCCTGCCATCCCTGGAGTGTTGCTCTCATTTCCAAGATAGCTAATCTTCATGATCACATTCTCATCAGTAAGATAGGGCATCACCTGGAATTTGGTCAGAAATTGGCCACACATAGGGCAGCAGTTGTACTTTTTATTCTCAGTGGCTATATTCCTAGCTAAAAGTTAGGCTTTTGTTACTGGGGGAGAAAAGTGAAGAGCTGATACTAGGGAATTGCCAGCTGTTTCTGTATAGAATCCCATCTTTATTATCTCAAGCAGTAGTTTTTTAAAACTTACTTGGCTCTGTAATTTTTTATCTACAAATGTGAAAAAGTAGCCTTGGTAACATTCCCAAATTTGTTGAAATTCTGAGCAAAATTAGAACTGGACTTCTTTGAATCTGTTAATGTTCCTCTCATCTTTATGAGAAATAAAACTGATGAAACTTTTTGTCAGGTTGTTAACCCTTAGACCATACCTGTTTGGGATCTTGCATCTCTCCTCAGCAAAAACATTTCCTTCTCCTTCATAAGGTTGTCTAACCTGTTATCAAGTGTTGCATATTTTTATGTTAATTAATTAAAGGTTTTGAAATAAAGCTTTCAGTAGAGTCAAAATGAAACAGCCCAAAGAATGGGCTCTTTGGGGCTGGATTGGTGGTCAGATGAGAGGTTCTATATCCAGTACAGGCTTTTCAAGGTCAGATCTGGTTATAGGCATGACAAACTAGAAACAATACTCCTGGAAGTTATGACACTAGGTCCCAGGAATGTGTTGTGGGGCAGAGCTGTGTGAAAGCCATCTCTGGGTCATTGGAAGAAACAGCTTTTACTTGACTTGGTTTGAGACTCTTTGTTCCTCATTGGCACTAAACAGATGAGTTGCTTATGAAGATAGTCCTGAGAATTTCTTTGAGATGATCATTTGCTAGTTTATGACTTGATTGGTCATGACAGTGTCTTTGGATGTCCCTTGACACTTCAAATATTTCACAGTGTGTTTTTGCTGCCTTCACTTAATTTAGCATTTTGCCATTTGCTTCTCCAGTAACACTGGGATAAAACGATCCTTGAACGTATGAGTGCATGTTCATGTCTACATTTCAGAGTCCCTTTCTTCATCTTAACAAGTCTTGGTTAAGTGAATAACATAGAAAAGCACATAAAGAGCTCATAGCTAAAAGCTTTAGTTAGAGTTCTTTTTTTTGGTATATTTTATGACTCAGCATAGGAATTATGCTGATGCATGAAAATAGTAAAATATGGTGATTTAAAGAATTAAACAGTTTTCACTGAAGTGTTTGCTTGTTATAGGTCTTGGTACTGCTGATTCTTACGTGGAATATAGGAAGTGGACCTGTCACTTTTTATGCTTGATATGTTAGGCATTCATGTAATCTTAACTGCATTTCTTTGGGAAAGGTATCATAAGCCCCGTTTTACAGATGAGAAAACTGTGGGTCTTGAAGATTAAGTTGCTTGTTTATAGGTGACTGCTGCTGGATACTTGAGGATGTAGGTGGGAAGTTTCTTTAGGTCCTGTGGTATGACTCGAAGAAAGTTATGGATACAGAGGTAGAGGAAGGACACTCTTAATTAACAGAGAGCACCCTGACAAAAAAGAGCAGAGGTTAGAAATATAAAACTATTGATGATTTTGAAGATAAATGTAAATTATTTTAATATAACTAAAAGGGACTTTTATAATTAGATAAATCTTTATATATTCTGTTGTACACTGTAGATCTTAGAGAGTGTTAACTATTTTAAATGCTTTTCTGAAATCAGACGTCAAAGTCTTCTTTTTGGAGTCCTCATTTTCTCCAGGTAGAATTGTGTTCTTTGCTATGTATATTATACATAGCACAATGTATCAAAATTCATATACTACGTAATACTTTTTGGAAGGTAGTGACTTTATTTGCACATTTTAGGTAGGTTGGATTCTTTGCAAATGAACCTTCAAAAAGGTATTATTTATTTATATAGAGAAAACTCGGTAAGATTTTTATGCAGGAGCTAGAGGAAATTGGTGGAAGTGGTTGTTTTGGGGGGCTTTGCCTTGCCAAAGTGGCTGTGGATTGAAAAGTTAAGACCATTCCTTTTAAGTCTCCTGTAGGGTCTGAACACTAGCAGCATCCTACCAAAGTAGAAGCTAAACGAAAATTTGCCACAATTAAGTTTTTGGAATTTTTTTCGTTGTTTTTTTCTTTTTTAGAGACATTAGAAGAAATGGACAGTGAGTTGCTCAAGTGTGAATTCTGTGGAAAGATGGGGTATGCTAATGAATTTCTTCGGTCAAAACGATTCTGCACTATGTCATGTGCCAAAAGGTATTTCTGTTCTCAAGTTTCCTAGAGTATAAGCTAAAAACTGCTGTAACAAAACTTAAAAACGTGCAGAGTTTACCATTAGTCACAATTAGGTACTGTAGAAGAATAATATCAAATAGACGTTATCTGGAGCTACTTTGCTATTTAGTTGTTAAATTTAACTTGGCGAAAACTGTATTCATAACACATATAGCATAATCTAATGACATATAGCATAATCTGATATTGAAGTAGCAATCTCCAGGTGGTAAGAATATGGTTAGGAGAATCCCTCCTGTGAATACACTGCTAGTCCTTTGTTTTAACAATATTGAAATACCTGGATTTACTTTGTTATATTTTAAAATGTTCCATTGCTTTTAACCATATCCTGTTTACTTTAGGGTTTTAAGTGGGACATCTGTAGCATAAATTCTCCACATTGTTATATTACTTGATAACAAAAATGCCTGTCTTTTCTAAAGGTTTTTCCAGTAATATTATAGGTAAATAGTACTACTGTTAAAAAGCCTTTTTAGTATCTTCATTGATCTAGTCACAAATTTAGTTTAAAGAAAGCCTCTCTAATTCTGTTAATAAATCCTAATACAGGTATTTCCCACTGAAGGTAAAGTGTGTGCACAGTTTATTTTGAACTTTGTTCTGTATTCCAAAAGTTATTTTCTCGAAGAATTTAAGATCTTAAAGATACATCTTGGGAATTTCTTCGGAGAAGGCAATGGTAACCCACTCCAATATCCTTGCCTGGAAAATCCCATGGATGGAGGAGCCTGGTGGGCTACAGTCCATGGGGTCGCAAAGAGTCAGACACAACTGAGCGACTTCACTTTCACTTTTCACTTTCATGCACTGGAGAAGGAAATGGCAACCCACTCCAGTGTTCTTGCCTGGAGAATCCCAGGGACGGCGGAGCCTGGTGCACTGCCGTCTATGGGGTCGCACAGAGTCGGACACAACTGAAGCGACTTAGCAGCAGCAGCAGGGAATTTCTTGCTCCCTAAATAAATCCATTATTTAGTATGGTGCACCTAAAATATATTTAGTAAAACTTAAATAAGCAGAAGTATTTTCTTCTGAAAATGGGTTAATGGTTTTTCACTTGTCAATCTGTTATTCAGATATTCTTTCATGTTATTTTGATAGTCCTAATCAAATTTTGTAACTCCTATTTTGTTTGCATATACCACAAGAAAGAATAGTGGCTCTCTGATTCAAAGGGATGAAAAACTGAGAGGAGGATTGCCTTTCAGAATATTTTAAACTTCTTAACTATTCAGAAATATTTCAGGACAGTTAACACACTACCATCACTCTTCTCCCAGAGGTGATTGTTGAGTTGTCAGGTAGTATACCTTTAGGTGGAGCTCTTTAGAGGCTTAGAGGTCCTAAGGTAGGAAAATACAGTGGAGAGAAGAGTAAGGAGGGGAGGGTAAGTTAGGTCAGGTAAGAAATGCTGTTTACATGTATGCCTAGCTATCTTTTTTCGCTATCTCAGTATTTAGGGACTAAATAGCAAATGTAAAGTTAGTCTCCCTTCTCTCTTCTTTAGTCAGTTGGGAAAGAAGTTTGTTAGTTGATGTAAATGCAAATCAGAAACCTTTAGAGCTGAGCCCACAGATGAGCATATTGAACACAGGAGGAGCTTGTTTAATTGTTTCAGGGTGAAATGAAGTGACCATCAGGACCCTCTTTTCTTTTTTATATTTTTAGGGGAAAAATAGCCTATTTACTCTCATAGTACTTCTTACTTCCACCTCATTGATATTTTCATAAACATAAGTGAGGGAATTTTCTTTTGGTAAAACAGTTTTCAATAGCAAAGTTAACTGGGATTTATTCTTGTCATTTCCCTGAAAAATCATCTTAGAGCAAAAGAGTTTCAAAAAGAACTTTGAAAATAAGAAATTACAACAGCAATTTTATGTGTAAAAAAAGAGGAACTATGAAATTTGCTTATTAGATGATCTCTTTTCACTCTTCTTTCTAGGGAAGGAGTCAGAGGACTATACCCAGGCTGAGTCCTTTCTGTATCCTGTTTTTGTATGGCCCCTGAACTAAGGATAGTATTTAAATTTTTAGGTGGTTGAAAAAGAATCAGAAGACTATTTTGTGACACATGAAAATTAATAAAATTCAGTTTAACTGTCACTATATGTAATGTATCGCTCATTCTGACTGAGCGTGTGTGTGACTGCATGGACTGTAGCTTGCCAGGCTCCTCCACCATGGGACTTCCCAGGCAAGAATATTGGAGTGGGTAGCCATGCCTTTCTCCAGGCAGTCTTCCCCACCCAGAGATTAAACCCAGTTCTCCTGCATTGCAGGCAGATTCTTTACCATCTGAGCCACCAGGAAGGCCCCAAGTGTCACTGAGTAAAGTTTTACGGGAACACATCTATTCTCATTCATTACTGTCTGTGGCTGCTTTTATGTTACAATCACAGAGTTGAATAGTTGTGGCAGAACCTTTGTGTGGCCTACAAAGTCTAAAACATTTAATATCTGGCCCTTTATAGAAAAAGTTGCCCAGCCCCTGTTTAGGGCATTGGAACCCAATACATGGCAAAAGATTGTCTTTTGGTGGTGGGGGGGGGGGCACACTGCATAACGTGCAGGATCTTAGTTCCCCAACCAGGGATTGAACCTGCACCCTTTGCAGTGAAATGTGGATTTTTAACCATTGGACCTCCAGTAAAGTCCCAGTAAACTGTCATCATGCCTTAGAAAGTGAAAGTGTTATTTGCTCGGCCATGTCTGACTCATTGCAGCCCTGTGGACTGTAGCCTGCCAGGGTCCTCTGTCCATGGAATTCTCCAGGCAAGAATACTGGAGTGAGTTGCCATTCCCTTCTCCAAGGGAAGCTTCCCAACCCAGGGATCAAACCCGTGTCTCCTGGATTGCCGGCAGACTCTACCATCTGAGCCACCAGGGCCTTATAAAGATTGATGTTAAAAAAAGTCATGAGTGCTCACTTTGACAATACATATGCTAAAATTAGAACGCTATAGAGAAGATTAGCATGGTCCCTGCATAAAATGATAGGCAAATTAATAAATGTTCCACATTTAAAAATATGTATATATTAAAATATACACTTAAAAATATTAGTCTGTTTTGATAAAAATGATCTTCCAGCCAGTTTTTTTAAAGAAAAAATAAATTCACTGGCTGTGCTAGGTCCTCATGGCTGCACGAGGGCTTTCTTTAGTTTGGAGAGCAGGGGCTACTCTAGTTGCAGTGTGTGAGGTTCTCATTGTGGTGGCTTCTTTTGTTGAGGAGCACAGGCTTACGTGTATGTGGATGTCAGTAGTTGTGGTGCACACTTAGCTGCTCTGCAGCATGTGGAGTCTTCCCAGGCCGGGGATCACCCTGTGTCCCTGCGTTGACAGGCAGATTCCCAACTACTAGTCCACCAGGGAGGTCCTTTTCCAGCCAGTTTTAAGGATTGAACTATATCTGAATTGCCTGAATTCCTAAGAACCATGAATTCCTTGTATAACTTTGATAACTCAACTTTACCTTTCTGTCTTTGATTTTAGTTATATTTGACAAATATTTTACTAGCCATTTGAGATTTCCTCTTCTCTACTATATTAATCTCTTAAAAAAAAATCTCTTCAGAAATGGTTACCCAAGAAAATAACCATTTGAATGATCATCTAAATAGTTAACTAATAATTTCTTCTCCTGGAACCTTGAATTATTTTGCAGCTGTAAAAATGAGTTATTGTTTGTATTTTGCAGAAAGTTTCCCACTATCATGCTGTTATTAGGAGATATCAGTACCTTGTTATAGGCGTCCAGTATTATATTGAGAGCTATATTATATATAACGAGGCCATTTTTTTTTTACTATTAGCATAATAAATTTACTGAACACTGTGCTTTACTTTCTGAGGTATTATAATCCATAATGAAATAAATGGCATTTACTGATTCACAACTGCACTTTAATTAAGGTCATAATTACTAAGTGGAGCATCCCACACATCATTTAATGTTTTTTTTCTTACTTGAATTTCTTAGGTACAATGTTAGCTGTTCTAAAAAATTTGCACTTAGTCGTTGGAATCGTAAGCCTGATAATCAAGGTCTCGGGCATCGTGGCCGTCGTCCAAGTGGCCCGGATGGGGCAGCAAGAGAACACATCCTTAGGCAGGTCTGTAGAAACCTTGATTCAATGTGCAATACCCTTTTCAGAAAGACAAGGAAAGTGCAGTGCTGTATTTTACTTGTACTACATTTTCCAGCTTCCAATTACTTATCCATCTGCAGAAGAAGACTTGGCTTCTCACGAAGATGCTGTGCCATCTGCTATGACAACACGCCTGCGCAGGCAGAGTGAGCGGGAAAGAGAGCGTGAGCTTCGGGACGTGAGGATGAGGAAGATGCCTGAAAACAGCGGCCTGCTGCCAGTGGCACAAACAGAGCCGTCTATATGGACAGTTGATGACGTCTGGGCCTTCATCCACTCTTTGCCCGGTATGTGATTGGCCACTTTGACCTTGATTTTTGCCTTGTGCACACACCGAGGAATGACATTAGATCCATCCACCCCTGTTGCACAAAAGGGCTAGAGAAGTTCTGTGTATATATACTCATTAAATGGCATTTGCTATTGAAATGTGATCTGTTTCCTCTTGCTTATTCCCTCAGCACAACTGGGTATTTTCTCATACCCCCCAAGTCGATAAAAACTGACTAGTCCTGCTTCTGCTGTGACTCCTCAGCCGGTGAAGATATTAAAGGTGCTCTCTTCTCTTCAGTCTGATTTCTCTCGAGAGGTCAGTAGAGAGATTGAGTCAGACACTTCTTCCCTTCTGCTCTTCCAGTTTTCTAGTCTACCAATATTTCCTCCTCATTTCCTAATTTAACCTTTTTTAAATGAAATAACACAGATCAAAATTTTTTTTTACATTTTTGAAAGCTAATCAAGACCTTTCAGAGTGTGATAAAATTTTGGTTTCTTTAAAAAAAATTAAACCAAAAATGTTGTTTCTTTTAAAGGAGGCTGCATTCTTTGATTCTTTGCAGAAAGTTTAAGACATCAAGAACACTTCTGAAATTAAGTAGGCAACTGAAATTCAGTTATGATATTCCATTCCAATATTAAGGGTTACTTTCTTATTTATATTTCCTGCTCTCTCATTTGGTATTCTTTCCATCAGCT
This sequence comes from Ovis aries, assembly GCF_016772045.2. Taxonomy (NCBI): domain Eukaryota; kingdom Metazoa; phylum Chordata; class Mammalia; order Artiodactyla; family Bovidae; genus Ovis; species Ovis aries. The sequence continues at coordinate 217,944,506 of NC_056054.1, forward strand.
TAAGTCGTTATGTTCTTTTATCTTTACTAAACAATAATCTTTTATATCCACTTTCTCTACTGGGCTGGGTACTGAAGACCACCTTTGCCAATGATGAGACCCACACTGCCTCTATATGTTGAGACAGTTTGTATTTTTTTAATCAGCAAATCTTTTATCATTCACTTTAACTTTATGAATGTGGAAAGTAAGATTTTTAAAAACATTTGCTCCATTTTGGGTTTTTGGTGAATCATACCGTTTCTCTTGAAACAAGCTTTCCAGAAAAATACATCCCCTTTGAACTTGTCCAGACTTAACTAAAACTAATCCACCTATATTTGGTAATCAGTCTTTCTATGAAGGTGACCACTGTCTCAGAAGCAGACTTATAGCTAAAATCTTACGATTGAAGAAAATATATTCAGAAGTATTCTGCATTTTTTTTTTAAATCTGTTAGCCAGTTTACCTTACACAGATGGTTCCTGACTTGTGATGGACAGACTTAAGGAACTTTGGATTTTACGGTGGTACAAAAGTGATATACATTAAGTAGAAAGCGTGCTTCAGATTTTGGATTTTGATCTTTTGCTGTTGATGCGAAGCATGATACTCTCTGCAGATTGGGCAGGACAGCTCCATCAGCCGTGCTGTCATGAGGGTGAATAGCTGACGAAACCATGCTTGATTCATGCACTCATTCTGGTTTCTGCTCTCAGTACAGTATTCAGTAACTTCCATGAGATATTCAACACTTTATTATAAAGCTGCCTTTATATGTTAGATAGCTTTGCCCTACTTACAGTAGGGTATTCTTAATGTTCTGAGGATGTTTAAAGTAGGCTAAGCTAGGCTATGATGTTTGGAAGTTTAGGTGTGTCAAATGCATTTTTGACTTGATGTTTTCAACTTTCAGTGGTTTTATCAGGATGTCAAGTTTGAGGGAGATAAATATACAGAACTCGAGTTTTATTAAATTATTTTTTAATGGCTTATTTTTAAAATGTGAAGTAAGCTTTTTTTTCTATTAAACAAGATATGGTCACTTTTAAAGAAAGATGAAATTGTTTAAAGAAGGGATACATTTTTCCTGGGAAGATTTTTAAGCATGCACCTAGGAAAACTTAGGTGTGATTCAAGTGCTGACCATGTGGGTTTAGAATCTGCTTTAAAAAGCTGATACGTTAGAGAATGGTGCGTCTTCACAGGGTGTGGCTTTAACAGTTAATGAAATAAATTTTAAGTTTTACACCAGTCTAACTGTCTTGAGAATTAACATTGGAACTGTCATCTTTAGACAGTCTCAGTCTTCCAGATGGGATATATGAGCTGTTTGTTAGCCTGATTTCTCATTTGGAGGGGGGAAATATTTCTTTTCCTTTGGGGAGGAGGAAAGTAGTTGGCCAAACAGATAACAAATAACAGCTGCTGCTGATTGTTCTGTCACTTCATATGCTTTTTTTAGGGCTAGTTTTCTAATTTTCCCCAGCATCTATTTGCGACAAGGCCACTCTTGGCTGCTTTATTAGGACAAAGGCTAACTCTTTTGTTTTGTTCTTCCTTCATTGAATTGAAAAAAATTATTTCTTATAACTTGAGATGCTTGCCTTATTGAGTTAAGACAATTTTGTTGCCAGCCTTTTAGAGAAAATTACATATAAGGTAGACCCAGACTGTTTTATAATTTAGAATTTCTTGGTATTAAGAATGTGCTGAATATAACTACTTTCTTACTGATTAAATGGGAGTATTTCTAAACTGCTTTGATAGGCTGAGTAACAAGCTTATTTGTGTGATGCGTTACATCTTCTTTCTCAGAGTTTTTCTCTGAATAATGCCTGTGGCTTAAGGTAAATCTCAGCCAGAAAAGGCCGTTAGTGTCATTTCTCTGTGTTCATCTGGCCTTTGTAAATCCTTTTGAGCCTCTTTCAGCTCATACTGGGCTGTATTTTATTTTTTCCCCTGAGCTCTTCTCTTGGAATGAATGAACTTGTAAATTTTGTAATCTCTTGCATTTTTGTTTCTTTTCAGTTGAGGCTGGGTCTCCCTCTTTCATCAGGGCACCTGTATTTATTCCTAGAGTTTTCTCTTCTTGTTGTAGTCATCTTGTGAACCATCTTGGTGGGCCCATATTAGAGCTGGTATGCAGACAAGTCTCAGAGCTGTTACCAGAGTAAAATATTATCTTCTTCTAAATGTTTGTACATTAAAAAGTTCTCTATAGGAAAGGTTCTTTGTACTCTCGGTTTACTGCAGTTATCTTCTTTAACTCTTCCTTGATACAGTGAACTGCGTTTTGCAAAGGTCACTTTAGTCTGTATTTGTTGGTCTGTGAATCTGCAGTAGGTTTAGTTTCTGTGTAGGTGTAAAAAGTAGGTATTGTTTAAAAACATGACTATTTACTGTGGTTTCATAATATTGATATTGGGACTCGTTTGTTCTGTGATGTTGAGCGCAGGTGATGGCCTTTCATATCCTTACCGAGGTTAATTTTTGTATGGGGTGATTTTGTTTTAGGGTTAGCTGGAAATGTGACTGGGCACTTGCGAGGTTCCTTTAGGACCCATGTCTGTGTGCAGAGGTCCATCCCATCCTGATCTGCTTCTGGGGATGTGAAGCCAGCTGAGCTGACTGCTTGTTGCAGTCAGGGTATGTTCTGTAATGTCCCTGGAGCACCAGCTGTGTTCTATAGATGTAGATTCTGAATACGTCAGAAATTCATAGAATTTTAGCTCAGTATACCTTGGGCATCTAGATTTGCCTCTGCCTCCCCTTTTTAAAATCACTTTATTTTTTCATTTCTATACTAATGTATAAACATCCTTTTTTTGTGGTTGGCTTAAGAAAGTTGTGATCTAAAATTCTGAAGATCATTCCTGTTTGATCATGCTGTTTCCCCACATTTTGTTCTTTATTATTTCGCTAACACATATTTTGTCTACCTACAAGAAGACATTTGAAGAGGGATCTAATAATACTGAGGAATAAGAACATACTATGAATTTCTTCATGGAGAACTCCTTGTTTCTATTCCCAAATGTAGCTCTTATGGTCCTCATTACTTCTCACTGCTTCTCTTTTCTGAATCTAAGTAAGTCCTACCCTGTCTTTCTCTTCTCTTCTTTCCTGTGTTCTTGTAAGTAAGACTGAAGAGAGAAGAACATTAGTTCTTTCATAAAAAGAAGGATGAAGTCACAACTAGATGCAAGATTAGTCAGTTTTGTCTGCTCAGTTTTGAGAGCTACCTCTGGGAAAAGAAAAGGGGCTTTTCTATGGTGAGTAATCTCATTTTAACTATTTAGTTTCTTTTATATGGTAAATAGCCAAAACCATAAAAATTCTGTGGAGGGTACTTTTGAAATAGCAATTTTTAAAAATCTGAGAAATTATTAAAATAGAGGAATTGAAAAGCTGACTGCCACATAGAAGACAGGCAGGTTACAATCAGGAGAGAAGCTGGGAAAGAAAGAAGCAAGAGAAAAGCTGGCCACACAGCTGAATACAGGAAAAAAAATCTGCATTACTCTTACAGATGGCTCCTTTTTAGCAGATTCTGTTTTGGTTCAGTCCTTCACTTACCCAAAAATACAGGTGTTTAGCACCTGCAGTGTTTTGTGTTTGGTACTGGGGTTATAGGGATTTCATTGTTACCTTACATAAACAAGAGGATGATACATTTGCAGTAGAAAGAATAATGACTCCAGCAGAGTCCTACCCAAAGATATAACGTAACCATTGTCATTGTGCATTATCTTTTTCTTTGTGTTTTCCCTTAGAATGCTGATTTGAAGAAAAGAGACTTGAAGCTCTTAGTTTTTTTATTCTTAAATTCACTTTCATAATTTTGTCTTTTATAAGGAAGCTTCCACGTTTATGTATTCTCTCCTCTCATGGGTCCTTAATTCATTACTTTCCCTGCTGGTTTCTTTACCCTTAGTGGGGAAGTTCATTAGCTGTGCAAAATGTGGTGGATAATAAAAACGTTCGAGGGTCAAGTAGAGTGTTCACAGTTACTTGTTCTAAAGCACCCAGTTTATGCTGAAAGGTAAAATATTGGTTATTCATCAAGAGATTAGCCCAGCAAGCTCAAGATTTCATTAAGAATTTGTTTTCTTATCAGAAGTGGAGATGAGTCCAATGATGTTAAGATTTGAAGTTGAAATTACAAATTGAGTATTGTAATACATTTCGACAGTAGATTGATACTATAATTTTGATGGATTGGTTCTATGCTGAGTGAATAATAAAAATGTTTCAGATGTGCCTGGCAGTCAAAGGTTGTAAATCAGAATAAAACTACCAATGACAGTGAAAGTGGTACTTGAGAAAATATTTCCAAATTAAGCGGCAGAACAGTGTGCTGTATTCTTTTGTACCTCTATGTGAAGGGTATCGGATACAGAGAAGAGTTCTCGAGGCGTTACAAGCAGTTAATCCAGGCTTGCGTGTGTGGTGTGCTCTCAGGTGGCAGCATGGTCCTTTCATGAAGGTGTGTTACGTCTGGACTGAACGAGCTGTACATTTAACCTCTTACTAATTATTTCTGCAATATTATTTTTAAGGCAAGAATTCCAAGTAAATTGCTTTACCTAGATTTCAAATTTTTAATTTCTTTTAGAATGCCAAGAAATACTGCCTTCTTCCAGAGTGAGCCTACGACTGCCATCAGTAAATTTCATTTGTTTCTCAGCCTGTGTTAAGTCACCCAGGGTGACTTATCTGTGACTGTTAGCAGTGATGTCAGATTGTTGTGTATTAATTCTAACATCCTTCCTCTGATGAAATTCTAGGCTGCCAGGATATCGCAGATGAGTTCAGAGCACAGGAGATTGATGGACAGGCTCTTCTCTTGCTCAAAGAAGACCATCTCATGAGTGCAATGAATATCAAGCTAGGCCCAGCCCTAAAGATCTGTGCACGCATCAACTCTCTGAAGGAATCTTAACAGGATCATGAGGCTTTGCGATAACAGCAATTGTATTCTTAAACCAACTTGTAAGGGTAAAGGCTCAAGTTGGCCTAAAATATTATCACTTACTGTGGCGGATAGCCAAGCACATTGGGATCCCTGCATCAAAGGCTGACACTTGTACAGATACAGTAATTCATTATACATTTTCATAATTAGCTAACATGGGTGAATTAATTTTACAGGTTACACACAACATTGAAAGACTTGTTACAGAGGGTCATGATATTTTTCAAAGTGTTTTACTAGATAATTTTTTAAAAGGTGATGTTTATCATTAATATAAAAATCCTTTTGAAAGTAACTTAATAATTTACATTTCTCCTCTTTTGATTTGGTTTTCTTATATACATTTTTCTACCCTATAAGTTTTCTATAGGTTGTCATGAGAGATATAAATTTAGGAGTAATTAAGGAATAATTTTGGAGTCCAGTGACTGGAATTGTATGCAATGAGATATCAGTGTATGTTTAAAAAAAACATGTCTGTTAAACAGTTGCTTTATCTATAAAAAGAATTGCATTCTAGCATGAATAATACTGATCTGGAAGTTAGAAGACTTGGTTTCTCTTCCAAACTTGACCAAGAATTTGGAAGTTCGTTTTCCTCTTAGTTTTTGTTCATTTAGAGCAGTGCTTCTAAATCGAGGTCAGGTTTGTTCCCCAGGTGACATCTGACAATGTCAAGGGACGTTTTGGTTGTCACAGCCTCAGGGTTAGGGGAGGGGAGGGTTGCTCTTGGTATCTGGCATGTGGAGGACAGGGATGTCACTAAATATCCTACAAATGCACAGGACAGCCCTCTACAGCAAAGAGCTATTTGGTCCAAAATGTCAGTAGTGCTAAGGCTGAGAAACCATATTGAAGGAGTGATTAATGTTGGTCTTTTCCACCCAGAGGGATATTTTTTGGGAAAAAAAAAAAGATGGGATGTAATAAGGAATACATTGTATAATGGAAATATTTCAGATAGCATTAATGTTCTGCTGGAATATTGTTCCCAGCTTTATGCATTCTAGAAAATGGGAAATCCATTAAGTTGGCATATAAAATGAGAACTAGCATACCAATAATTTGACTCTCAGAATTGATTCATAATAATAATCTTTCATATCTCTGCACTGATGAAGGCATAATATGATTATGCCTTAAGAACAAGGGCTCGGCCTTTGCTGGCAGGGCGCTAGTTTGTGGTGGCTATGTGGTTGGTTTTTGGATTTTTCTAGTGTTGAACAAGGTGGATCTAGCTAGAATGCACATTCCTTTTTCCTAGACTAAATCCTTGTATGCTTCCTGCAAAGCACTCTTCGATAAATTGAGTCTAATTTTGTATGTACATGTTTTAGGGAAAAAAATCTTTAAAGCAAAATTTTTCATTGAACAGTTAGTGTTGCGTTAGTTATGGCACTAAAAGTTGTTGTAGGAGCCCTGTAAACTATATATAGTCCTGGACATCAAAAACATTTGACTCTTTTATCATCTTCTCTTTACCATACAATGGAAATCTTTTAGTAATTGAAGGAACATACACAGATATTTGGCAGACGTTCAGTAAGTGAGGAAGAGTCCATGGGTTTCAGTCATTGTCACTGATCTTTTCAGAAAGATTGTGTTACGCTATTAGAAGACTAAAGATGTCATTAAAGACATCACAGATATTTATCTTTTGGCTTTGTGTACATTAGAGAATGTTGATTATTTTTATACAAAAATACAGTGGGTAATTTTTTTAACCTTTAGATGCCTCTTGTTTGAATGTATGCTTTGTGGGATTCTTTTGTGTAGTAATGTTTTTTAAAAAAAAGATGTTTACTGATAGTTATGTGTAGGATTAGAATATGTAATATAGTATAAGGCTCATGTTCCAGACCTACAATAGCTTGTAGTGTATGTCACATATTTCTTTTATATCACATTTTTAATTACTGGATTAAAGTTCCAAGGAAAGGTAGGTACTCTACAGTCAGTTTTCATTTATTAGCAGTTAATCTTTATGACAAGAGTTGCTTTGACTTTCCCCCTCAGCTTGCAATTTCAGGACACAAGTGAAGGCGAAGCGTTAGCAGGAGCCGGTCCACTGTATGAGGGCTGAAGGGCACAAAGGAAACTCTCTCCTGAAGTAAAACTTTGTCATAGACGATCCATAGACAGTCCACACAAAATTGATTCTTTGGGGATAGACTCCTCTAGCAGTAATGAGCACCTCCCATAACTATATTATCGACATATAACCTGCATTACAGGTTCTCCTGCTCGCTTGCTCTTCTGATCCCAGTTGTCATGTACCTACCCAGAGCCCCTGTGCTTCACACCGTGCTTGGTGTCCAAGAACGTTTACGAGGGGGTTTCCATTGGAGAGCACCTTATAATCCTAAATGGTATAATAATGTTAAAAACAGTCGAGATCTGCTGTCCCCACTCAAAACATACTGAAAAAACACACTTGCTTTTTTTCCAATTTATTTTAGAAATGGCTCATTGGCTTTTAAGTAGTAGCTTTACCATTGACACAGTTGTTTTCTTTCTGGATGATTTAATCATGTGAATTCTAAAATTTCAGCTCTACATTTAATGGATATAGATGATAACACTGGATGCCCCCCTCCCTCCTTAGCTCTAAGCACAGTTTTAGCATGAAATAGGCGGGGTGAGTGCTGTCATTCTCCTTTCCCTTCATATTACTGCCTGTTCCAGGATTTTGATTGAGAGGGAATGATGAGCAGAAAGGGGACATGGGAAGTTCTTCTTTCTTTTTGCTACCTAAGTTTGCATTTTCTGACTTCTTCATACTGAGGCACTCTTTTCCCATTGAGGAAGGAAATCCCTACAAGTCTGAAATTTTACTTGTGTTAAGTCATGTGTGCTTAAGAAAGTAAACAGCTGGTTTGTAAAAATTGTTTCTTACATGATTCGCGTTTTCCTCAAGCCTTATGTGGGCATGTGTCTTACACAGTGGTGCAGCTTTGATAAGATCAGTATGAGAGTGCTGTCCCACAACCTGTTGCTTTCTAAGGGGCTGGTTATTTTCCCATGATGGTACTTTTAATTTGCTGGAGCATTCTCTAAACAGACCCTTTCTAAAGTCCCAGTTTAACGCTGTCCCCTCTGAACAGAGAATGTGGAGTAGGCGGAAAGCAATGTTAGTGATGGAGCTTGAGGACAGGAGAAGCAGACAGGAGACCTGCCACGTTTAGTTTATCCCATCTTAACACTGAACACATCTCCGTACTCTTGAAGTTAATACTCATTTTACCTAGTTTTAAATAGAAAAAAATTTGTTTAGGTAGCCCACTTAAATTTTTGGCATAGCTAATTTTCCCATATCCAGTGTGATGTTATAGTCAGACAGTGTATTCAGATACCAGTCTTGGATTGAAATCTGTCCTAGTGCCTCATGTCACCTGACTTGTTCATCTAAATATTATGAAGACCCATTGTTTGCATTTGCAAGGTTTTGGTACCACCATGGCATAAAGTATGGTAGTGAGGCAATGCATAGATTGTGTGTAGTTTTAGGCTGTGTTTACATGTGTGTAAAGAATTTTGGAAAGAGACTAGTACAGATGCATGGGAAAGATGCTGTCTTCATAGCCATATCATGTGGAAGAAATCCCTGGCTGGACACACTGTTAGAACATTTCAAAAATGTATTTTCAACTAGGACAGCTTGGTTATATTTTGTGGTTTGAAGATCCTCCCTCTCCCCTCATTGAATGGCAAGAACTCATGCTGCCTCTGAGCAACGGGCATTGAGGAACACTATTGCCTAATAGGATGAAAGGGCCTCATTCTCCCTTACGTCCTCAAGCCCGAAGGAGACTGATAACTTTCTTCTTTGCCTGAGAGGCCCTACAGACAACTCTGTGGTAGGGTTAATTTCAGGGAGGAACTAACTGGGGCAGGAATTTCTAATACCTAGCACTCGACTCCTGTCTTTGAGCAGCCTCTGGGCAGTGGAAGCTGGCCACTCTGCACAGTGTCCTCTCAGATGTTTCCTGCACACTACTGCTGGGCCTTGGGGAAGGTTTTCTAGGGGAAATGACAGGGAAGTGGGGGACGAGACAAACAGAAAGAAAAGCATTCCAGACCCAAGAGGATAATTCAGTTAACTGAGTGAGGTGGTATTGTATAGATATGGCCATTCGTAGTTCAAATAAATTGTAATGGTTGGGTTCCGTTTACTGCAATAAACAGGGTGTAGGGTTGTTTTTTTTTTCCTTAATGTCAAGATTTACCTGCAATCAAAGTCATTCTTTTACTCTCCTGGTCAAATGATCCTGCCCTTAGGAGCACATTAACAGTTCCAGTGATACATAAATCAGTGATTTTTGACTTCTGAGGAAGGTTAACAGCTGGTATAGTTGGGAAGAGTATTTGTCAAGAACTCAAAGGTTTTATGAGGTATCAGAATTATATAGAGGAGAGAGTATCCACGGATAGTATTTTGTTAGATTGTGTCTTGGTCTGAGAATCGGATGACTAGAGCTGTAGGGTTCTGTTTTCTTAGTGTGGATTTCAGTAACTACAAGCCTACCTCTTTCTTTGATGCACAGTAGTGTGGTTCTTGAAAAAACTGTTTAATCTACCTTCATCAAAATTGGTATTTCTGAATCTAGAGCATTTGATTTTTATCTAACAGTTGTGATTCAATTAAATAAGCACAAAAAATGCAGTATTAGGGAAAGTAAATATGCAATCTTATTAAAATTTAATTTCAACCTATAAGCTGTACACTTTAAAAAGATTCTTTGGGAAGATAATTCCTTTTTTGTTAGAAGATCAAAAAATGTATCATATAGTTTTACTCAGCACTAATATAAGCCATTTCTTCAGTAAAAAATGTTGAAAATTATATTATCTTTGGAAAATTCCTAAATTTTAAAGAATTTTTAGAACTTTTTACATATTTTTCAGAGCTTATTTAATCTATTTTAAAATACTATGATAGTTGTTTTTGAAAACTGTAAAGCACTAGTACAAATAATAATCATCATATTCCAGAGCAAAACATGTGGCTTTTTCTGAACTTGCCTTTTAGTATACTTGCATGAAAAGGGAGACCTGCCCTTCTCCTCAGATTTGAAGCCCAGCTTCTCTAATAAAAGCTCTCCCATTCTACTCTGACAACACACCTCTTAAAGTGCCATGTTCATGGAAGCTTTGGGAAATGCTTTCCACAGTTTCATTTTTTTCCCCCTTTGAACAGCTTATGAACATTTAACTTTACTTATTAAAGGTGACTATTTCAACCTCCGACATTAGGGAAGAAGTACATTAAAACATTTTTCTCTACTGAAAAGTACAGTTGCTGTGAATGATATTGGTAGCATCAGTATGAATCCATAGAAAGAAGCCTGTGCCAAGGTTTTAAAATATTTTAAAAAGTAATGAATGAAATTTAATTTGGACAAAAAAATCAATATAAATTTAAAGCACTTATTATGCTAACATGGTACAGTTTTAAATATAAGAGTAATAAAAGTAAGCCCTTTTAGACCACCTATTTAAATTGATGCCAGTAATCTTAAGGATTGATAGTAGTTGTCATTTATTGACTTAAAAGTTATACTTTAGGGACTATTATCAGTGCTAAATCCTTGATTTTTGTGGAGCTTTAATGGATGGAGGTGAAACAGTTGGTATTTATAAGAGAGTGATGAGGAATAGTAGTGAAATGAACATCAACCTGTTTTAGAAAAGGAACTTTAGTCTTGCCTCAAGCAAACCAGATGTATTCATTGCTAAAATCTTTTCTAATATTTATGTTAAAACCATAATTTTAGGTAGTACTAAATAATAACTTAGCAAATAATAACAGTAGCAAACAATAGGTGGACATAATCATTAAATGAACATGGTAAGTGAAGATAAAATACTCGCTGGGAGACTGGAGTTTTACTGCTAGTTCATAAATTAGCTGTGTGATATCTTAGGCCATTACTAAGTTTATAACCTGTTCCCTCTTCTGAATATTCAGTATGGAGCCTATACTACTCAAAAGGTTGATTTTGTTTAAATCATCTTTAAGCTGTATAAACTATGATTCCAGACCACATAGTGGGGTATTTTTTAAAGTTGCTCCTACTTCTTTCTCTCTTAATTTCTTTTTTTAATGGTTTGTTTCACGCTTAAGAGCTTTGGCTAAAAGATAATTATTTATTATGATCCATTTCCTGGGACACCCACAGTCTTTGTTCTCCTTAGGATTAAGGTAGAAAATTCACACAGATGAGCTAATTGAGATTTTTCTAAAGTGAAAGTCGCTCAGTCGTGTCTGACTCTCTGCGACCCCATGGACTGTAGCCCACCAGACTCCTCCGTCCCTGGGATTTTCCAGGCAAGATACTGGAGTGGGTTGTCATTTTCTTCTCCAGGAGACCTTCCCAACCCAGGGATTGAACCCGGGTCTCCCACATTGTAGGCAGATGCTTTACCGTCTGAGCCACCAGGGAAGTCGAGATTTTTCTAAATGCTTGCTAAATCACTAAACACATCTAAATACTGTCATTCATTTATCCATTCATTTAGCAAACCATTTGAACATTCACTATGTAGAGTGCAGTGTGTGGTTGGTATACCTGACTTAAGGAACTCTTGCCCTCAGTTTTGATAGTGGCATAAACATTTTGTCATAAATGTTTATTAAAACATTTGGCATAAATTATTACTTAATGCAGTGAATATAAAGTTGGAGCTCATTTATTCATTGGGTAAAGGATTAAGCTAGATGATATCCAAGGGGTCTGACTGAATCATATAACAATTCCTATAACACATTTTGCATAATAATCCATGGACCTAATTAGCTTATAAAATTAAAGGTACTTAATATTAGGATTTACATTTTGAAGCTATTTGAACAGCCCATATTTCTCAGTTACTTTGACACGAGTCTGTTCCAGAGGTATTGATATGCGGGTGTGTGGCAGAAGATCATGAGGAAAGCTGGTGCTGGCTTACTATATACATTCTGTACTAAGAAAGCTTTACACCCAGTATTGACAGTGCAGTAACTTCTGAAAACAAAAATCTCAAAGGAGCTTGCTGAACAGGTTTAGTTTTTGTGTTTCTTTTTAAAGCAAGAAATACTACATAAAATTCTACAATTATCACAAATATCTACTTTTTAGAAAGCACACATCTTTTACATAGTAAAGGGGTTTCCTTTAACATGCAGAACCTATAAACAATAAAACAGTTCCATGCTTGGAGCTTGAATTTACAAGTATTTGGGGAGCAAACACAGAATGGGAGGATTGATTTAACTGGGTAGAAATTTCCTTGCCACCAGAGAATTCTGAGTTATGGTGTAATTTCCTGTTTGACACTTTATTAATTTCTCCATAATAGATGCAAAATGAAAAAAGATTAAAAAAACTTCTGTGTATCATAAACAGCTTTTTAAAGCAGGAAAATGTCCAAATAAGTGTTAAGAATAGAATCTGTAATAAAGTGTTTGTAAATAGGAACACTAACATCCAAGTAACCAGATAGTCTGGGTTTAAAAAATTTTTTCCATGGTACTGGCTAAAACTTCTAAAGTATTTTAGTTTACCTAGTTTTTCAAATATTTTTGCTGTTAAAATATTACATAAATATTTTTTGTATGTGTATTCTAAATTTTAAAAGACCAGTTTGAGTGTGCAAAGATGGTAATAATTTTAGACATCTAATTTCCAAGACATTTAACTAGATTCTCAATCACCTCATTCAAAAGCATGTTTTTCCCCATAGGAAAAAAAAAAGTCAAAGTAAGCTCTAAAAATTATCCTCACAGTAAGGGGTGAGCTTGTGATAAAGATTGGAGTTGTAGACAGCAATGTGCAGAATGGAAGCTGACACGGGTGTTGGGCATTCCAAGCCTCTTTGTTGAATCAGTCCTTTTTGTCTTCTTGCTTGTTGAAAGCATACTTTTTGCTGTTGATCTAACAAAGGCAGATTGTGATAAACTTTTTTAAAAAAAAAACTTTATTTTTGATGCTTCAAGCACATGTTAACTGATTTAAATTCCTCCTTTTGGTTCCTCCCATTGTCCTAAAATAGGATTTTCATATTTTAAAACCTCAAACACTGATCCATGCAGAATGAACAAAAAGCATCATCAAGGGGAAAGAAAACATTTTTTATCTTTACAAAAACAAATGTTAAGATTATATATAGATGTATTCTTTATGTTGGATATTGTACTAGAGTCCTCCTCACAGGAAATGAAATAGTTCTAGAACTCTTAGCATTAGTGTTCCTAGATTGGTGTCCGTAGCTACCAGTTTTAAAATGTATAACCTGAAAATGAAGTTAATTTCGCATTATAAGAGCACACCATGATCTATGTAAAAAGATTGTCCATTTGGTGTATTTTTTTAAAAGAGAACGCACTTTCATATTAACAGTAGCATGTGTATGAATTTTAGATTTTCATATTTGTTGTGTCTGTATTCAGTGAAGTAAAATGGAACATTCAGATGTTTGTTGATGGCAACATTAACTGTTAAATTAAAGCACCTTATACTCTGCTGCTTAAACTTGCTTGTAATTGCACCTTTGTTAACCTGCACATTTTCACATAGAATATTGTTGTAACATTGCTTCATGTGGGTCTGGATGGAAGGTTAGTGGGCCTACAGGATCATTTATTTATATTGTTTATATTACAATAATATATTGTAGACCAGTTGTAAGTTCATTTCTTTACAAATAAAAGCTTCTTCCATTTGGATAGTCTATTGAATAATTTTTTTTTTTAACGCTTGTGAAGAATGGGGCATCTTGTAAACCAGCAGCTTAAAAAGGGGCTAGAAACAGTATACATTTTCCAGATTTAAAATTCGCAGAGAGTTGTAAGTCTTTACTAGTTATTAGTAAAATAGTTTTAAATATCTCAGTCCCATGTATGGTCAGTTAGAAAGCCATACATTCAGAAGGAAAGGAACACAGAAGCAGAACATATATTTAGACATTGACAAATTAGATGGTGTCTTTGTAGTTTAACTCACAGTGTGATTTCAGATTACTCTGCCATTCAGATTGCTTCACTTCAGTAGTTCTCACACATGAACTTGCCCAAGGTAAGTATGGCAATTTCTGGAGACACTGATTGTGGTGACTGGGGAAGGAGGTTCTACTGGCATCTGGTGGAGGAACGGCAGAGGTGCTCCGGAACATCCTATATAGTACATGGGGCAGCTCCCACAACAAAGGATTATCCAACCTACAACATCAACAGTGCTAAGGATAAACTCTGTCATACGATGGTATATTGCCAATGTGATTGTGGATTGCCATGCAGATTCTATGACAGATCTAAGTCACAGCTGGAAACAAATCTGGTATGTCATGGAGGAGACCCAGTCACCAGTCCCAGCTCTCTGTGGTGAGCAACAAAAACTCTGCTCTTGGGAATATTTGCATTAAGAACAGATGTATTTTTAAAAATTAGCTAAATTTAAACTGAGCTAATCCTTATGTTAATATTTAAACTATTTAAAGAAAACAATCTTGATTTTCTTGCTCTGAGTTTAATAAAAATGTTTATTTAAATCTGAAAAGTGGGCAGAAGAATCTCAGATTTACATAACAGTTTGTATGTAGTAGTTTTCTGGGTAACATGAACATGAGTATGGCCAACAGATATAAATATGTTTTTGGAAGTATTTTGTTAAAACTCATAAATAAAGCCCCCAAAAGACACATTCTGAAAAGGTATGAAAGTTTGGGGTCAGGGGAGAGCTTCAGTTAACTACTTATATTTCCCAAGGCCTCATTCTTTCCTATTTGTAAAATTATTAGTCTTGTAGCTTTAGTTTTAACATAGTAACATATCAACAAATTATTACTGATATAGGCTTTTCAATTTGCTCAAAATTACAAAGTATAAGTGGAATGAAGCAGCATTTCCAGTTGACAAATGGATCCACAGGTAATGCCATGTCTCTAAAATTAAGTTTGTGACAATTAAACCAAAAAATTGTAGCAATGAGAAAACTATTGACAAAGTACAACCATGGAATGTTCATTTCAATGTAAGCTGGAATCTGTACTTTAAGTAAAAGGATAATGACTTGAAGTAGTACAAATGGTAACCAGGTACCAAGAAAACAGATGATCAACTTGGGCAAGAGTGTTTTTTTAGAGTTCATGGTATAAGAAGAGTCTGATGAAAACGGAAAATACAGGATAGTCTCATTCATGTAGGAAGTTATCCTGACAGCCTGTACCAAGGTAATGACTTCTGACCAAGAGGTTATAAAACCCATAAATAAGATTGTCACCATGGAGAATGACAGCCAGTAACTCTGAGCACCAATATAGAAAGGACATTGATGAGAATAAACGTTTTGTGCCTTCAGGCTTTGGTAGATAGCTGGATCTCCCAAAACATAAGTAAGGACAGAAATCCAAATTAAAATAATTGTAAAGAAATAACATACTTTTTGACACTTAAATGGAAGCTTGGTGGCTTTAGAGAAATAAAGGTAATAATCTATACAAGCTATCAGGAAAACTGGATAATGCAAAAAACCGTAAGTAAAAGAAATAATTTGAATAAATAGGCAGATGTGGTATTTAGTAAATCTAATGCCCAAAAGCACAAAATCCCTGAAATAAGATATAAGGGAAATATTCACCAAAAGTAGAAGATCAGTAAATGCTAGTGAAATGCAAAAATATTCCAAAAAATTTTGATGGGTGTTTTTCCTTTTCATTCCTAATGTGAGGATATTTAACAGTATTTTCCCAAGTATAATCAAGAATAACAGACAGTTACCATCTAGAAGCTGATGTGTTTGATGCAGCTGGTACTGAAAAGAGCAGTTCTCTGAATTAAGAGCACTCATTTTTTGAGTTAAATTTCAAAGGCCTGCTGCTACAATAAAACTGCTTCACTTGATTTTCCATCCCTGCAAAGAAAAGTGAAAAGAAAACCTTGATGCCATCTTGATGTTCTCACTACTGTAAAACTTTACAAAGTAAGCACCTCAAAAATCAAATATTTTAATCCAGTCACTTCCCTGAATAATTAACCTTATATTTCTCACACAGAACACGATCGAGAAGAATTCATGCATATACTCTGGTCATTCTTTGAGATGCAGATGGTCGCATCTATAACCAAACTGCTTTATTTAAATTAGTTAACTTATTTTTTGAGGATAAATTTCTTGAATGCCCTTCTCCTCCTGATTTCAATTTAAATTGTTTAAATTCAAGATATTTTTTAAAAGCTAGATAAAACACTTTATTTACCAGAGCCAAAATACAGGCTTCAAATAGCAGCCTGATCAGAATACTCAGAACAATCATCCACTGATAGGTGCGGACTCAGTTCCGCTCTGACTCTAGACATTACCTGGTTTTGTTTTTCTGCCCATGAAATTTAGATGATACTCATGAGGCTCCTTTAGTATAGCTGTTTTCAAAGCCTTTTAGCCGTAGGATCATCATTTAAATAAATCTCCAAAGCTCAAAGATATAAAACAGATGGTTCAGGTGAAAATCATGAGAATATTGGTAAAGGAAAGATTTATCTTTTGGATGTGACCTGTCAAGTGTGGCACCTGGAGAGATGAAAGAAGGTAGGGAAGGAGCAGGGACCAAGCAGGGCTACCTGGAAACATCAAGAATTGCTGCTGCTGCTGCTGCTAAGTTGCTTCAGTCGTGTCCTACTCTACAACCCCATAGACGGCAGCCCACCAGGCTCCCCCGTCCCTGGGATTCTCCAGGCAAGAACACTGGAGTGGGTTGCCATTTCCTTCTCCAATGCATGAAAGTGAAGGTGAAAAGCGAGAGTGAAGTCGCTCAGTTGTGTCCAACTCTTGGCGACCCCATGGACTGGAGCCCACCAGGCTCCTCTGTCCACAGGATTTTCCAGGCAAGAGTACTGGAGTGGGTTGCCATTTCCTTCTCCAATGCATGAAAGTGAAAAGGGAAAGTCGCTCAGTCGTGTCCGACTCTTGGCGACCCCATGGACTGGAGCCCACCAGGCTCCTCCGTCCACAGGATTTTCCAGGCGAGAGTACTGGAGTGGGTTGCCATTTCCTTCTCCAATGCATGAAAATGAAAAGTGAGAGTGAAGTCGCTCAGTCGTGTCCGACTCTTGGTGACCCCATGGACTGGAGCCCACCAGGCTCCTCCACCCATGGGATTTTCCAGGCGAGAGTACTGGAGTGGGTTGCCATTTCCTCTCCAATGCATGAAAATGAAAAGTGAGAGTGAAGTCGCTCAGTCGTGTCCGACTCTTGGCGACCCCGTGGACTGGAGCCCACCAAGCTCCTCCGTCCACAGGATTTTCCAGGCGCGAGCACTGGAGTGGGTGCCATCATAAGTGCAAAGGAACAAGAATGGAGCTGCGTAATTTTTTATCCTGCGTTTCACTTAAGTAAACCTCCTGTTGAAATTTATCATGGTATTTTTTTTAAACATGTAACATTCACAAGGCATAACAACATTCAATGTGTAGAAAATATAGAGTGAAAACTAAGTCTTCCTATCCCAAGAAACATTTTTAATGGCTGCTTAGTAGCCCATCATAAGGAGGTATCACTTTTAGCCTATCCCTAATTGTTGACATTCATGAGTAAGTTTTTTGTTACTGTTGGGGCTGGGTTTTTTTTCCTTGCTGTTATACACAGTGGTAGAACAGTCTTGCAGAAACAACTTTGGGTCAACTGTGCCTTTTGTCTTTAGGATGTTTCTTGAATTTCCTTCTTTTTCTTCCATCCTTTCCTGATTTCTTCCTCTTTGAACTTCCTCTTTCATCATTGCTGTTTCCTGCTTGTAAAGCTGTTCAAGCTCCATTCCTGTTCCTTTGCACTTACCTAGCAATTCTTCATGTTTTTTTTTAAAGATATTATACATGTACAGAAAAAGTAAAAAGGTACACATTAAGTTATTAATATAGTATTCCACCTACAGGTTTTTCTGAATTTCTCAAACTTTAAGGAAAAAAAAAATAAGGGAGTATCAAGTATAAGAAGTGAAAAAAAAAATTGCCTAGAAACAGGTAACACAATTTCAAGGAAGCTATGAGGATCCTGTCTGAGGGTAAAGAAAAGAAATTGGTATGGGAGAGGGCTGGTCACTAGTTCTGTTGACAAAATCAGCTGTAATTTGACAGTGTCTCTCAATTCTTCTCAACTAGGCCAACTTCTAAGCTTTTATATTTGTCTTTACATTACCCAGTTTTAGCAAGAATATTACTTAGTTGGTTTAGCCAGAATCTCTCCCCCTCTATGTCTGATCAGGTTCCTCATCCTCACTATACTTCAGGTGATGTGTAACCACCTTGACCTGCCTTCAGCAAGAATTCTGATGTCAGTTTAACCAGAATCCCCTCTCACTACTGCTGTTTTCCTGGGTAGTAGTCCATTCACAGACCCCTACCTTCTTCTTTGGCTGTAAATTCCCACTTCTACTGCATTTGAGCTTGAGTCCAGTCTCCACACCCGACTGCAAAACCCCAGTATTGTGGTGCCCGTGCCTATCGCCATGGTCTTAAAGTCTGCCTCACTGTTCTCTAACAAGGATCATGGATAATTCTGTCTTTAACATACTCTCATGGATATAAATCTACCTTGTCATTAAGGCACACAAATAATGTACCTATTTACACATACATGTATATATGTAAAGATAACTATAAAAATCACCCAATACCTATTTCCATAACTATACGTTATAAAAGAACAAATCAAACAAGTTCTGGGTGTATGCTCAATTTTTTTTTAAACTATACTCAAAATACACTATAAACTTTACCCTCTCAAAAAAGTTCCATTCCAGATTTGATACACCAGGGCACAGAATCATGGCTACCACCATGATGAATGCTACTGGCTTTGGGTAAAGAAACCTGGGTGGAATGATAAGACCATATGAAATCCTCCTTGTGCCAAGGAAAGAACTGGCTTAGTTTTAAATGGCAGATGTTGGGAATGGGGGAGGGGAAGGGAAATGGTATGGGTTTATAAAGATCTACTTTTAAAAAGTATGTTTAGGGGGCGGGGTTAAAAAAATAAATAAATAAAAAGTATGTTTAGGATTAAAAGAAAGAATCATCAGTATAAAATGACTGTATCCTTTATAACTCCTATCCAAAATTCAAAAAGTAAGGCTAAGGAATCGTGTTTAAGTAGGAAACATCCAAGGAATGTGTGGCAAGTTTCCACTTCACCACTAACTCTCTGAGGGGAGCTGCTTGAGAAAGACAGGTCCCTACAGCAGGCCAGTAACCCTGAGTGTCTCCCAGGGGCTAAGGAGGGTCAGAGAAGAGGAAGGGGGCGGGGGCAGCCCCAGCCAAGGAGTCACAAACCAGGAACCTCTTCAAGAGAAGACTGGAAGAGAGAAGACAAGTTTAAAATGGCATATGTAAGAGAATCACAGAGCTGGAAGAAACTTCAGAGGCAAGAAAAACAAGACCCAGGGAAGACAGGCAATTGAGGCAATTTTTATTGCTTTTTAGCAGTTAAAGGGAAGTATGTTGGAAAATGACGTGGAAACCAAAACTTTCTTAGGTGAAAATGTTATACCCCACGTCCCCCAGAAACCACTGAAAGTATTTAAAATTGCAATATTTTGTTGGACGAAAGTCCTTTGATAGGTTACCTGTCCCCAGTCTTCCCTTGACTACTAGGATTCAGAGATTTATTAAGATACAATCCTTTCCTGCATGATGTTTTAGACTACTTATACACAACCTAAGAAGTTAACGTGCAAGGCCTTTTCAAGGCATCTTTGGGCTTGCTGTGTGATCTGGCCAGTTTAGAAGTACTAGTGTTAATACTGAGAGAAAGAAATTACTGTTTACAATTACAATTAACAATTACTGTTAATCCTGAAAGAAATAAAACATTATTTCTTTTCACTGACCCAGTCTCTGCTTTTCCATGTGTTAATACAACCCAACAAATTCTTAATGACACACTATATACTTACTCTGCTTCCTCCAATAGGCCCTTCTTGGCTGATGATCTTCCTATTTTACTTCAGTTTCACTGCCTTTAATTATCTTATTTTTGGTTCCTGGCACACCAAAATGCCATGCAAATAAGCTGTGTGTGAATGAAAACAAAAATAACCACCATTAATAGCCATCTAAATAATTGCAGCTCAGTGCAACTGCCTTCAGATCTCTGCTTAGAAAAACTATTTGTGGGATTAGAGCAAGTAACTAATTGTTTATAATCTTTTTTCCAGCAAAAGGAAGAAAAGAGATCTAATAAATAAATAATCTATTTATTATTTATTATAGATAATAATTATAATAATCTATTATCTAATAATAAAAGATATAATCTAAGATACTTAGATTATATGTGTGTATGTGGGTGTATGTGCACACATGTGCTCAGTCACCTCTGATTTTTAAATTTTTTTAAAATTATTTTAATTGGAGGCTAATTACTTTATAATATTGTAGTGGTTTTTGCCATACATCAACATGAATCAGCCATGGGTGGACATGTGTCGCCCATCCTGAGCCTCCTCCCACCTCCCTCCCCATCCCATCCCTCAGGGTCATCCCAGTGCACCGGCTTTGAGCGCCCCGTTTCATGCATTGAACCTGGACTGGCGATCTATTCCACATATGGTAACAGACATGTTTCAATGCTATTCTCTCAAATCATCCCACCCTCAGCTCCTCCCACAGAGTCCAAAAGTCTGTTCTTTATATCTGTGTCTCTTTTGCTGTCTCGTATATAAGGTCATCGTTACTATCTTTCTAAATTCCATATGTATCCATATGTATCGGAGAAGGCGATGGCACCCCACTCCAGTACTCTTGCCTGGAAAATCCCATGGACAGAGGAGCCTGGTAGGCTGCAGTCCATGGGGTCACGAACAGTCGGACATGACTGAGCAACTTCACTTTCACTTTTCACTTTCATGCATTGGAGAAGGAAATGGCAACCCACTCCAGTGTTCTTGCCTGGAGAATCCCAGGGATGGGGGAGCCTGGTGGGCTGCTGTCTATGGGGTCACACAGAGTTGGACACGACTGAAGTGACTTAGCAGCAGCAGCAGCAGTATGCATTAATATGCCGTATTTGTGTTTTTCTTTCTGCATGTCCAACTCTGAGACATCATGGACTGTAGCCCGCCAGGCTCCTCTGTCCATGGGATTCTCCAAGAATACTGGAGTGGGTTTCCATTTCTTCCTCCAGGGGATCTTCCTGGCCTAGGAAGAGAACCTGAGTCTCCTGGGCCTCCTGCAGTGGCAGGCAGGTTCTGTATCATTGCCGGGAGACCCTGATACTTGGATGAAGTCACCAAAGGCCCTGAGATACCAGTTCGGGTAACAAGAATCCTGCTCTCACGGCAGTCCTCACCCACTGGCTCAGAGCCTAACTAGCAGTTCTCAAACTGCTTCGTTTCAGGGCCTTTGGCACTTGTTCCATGTTAACATGACATTTTTTTTAAGTGAAAAATTACTCTCTCTTCCCAAACAAAAAAACTGAGTGAGCACAGTTGCACTCTTTCTCATTTCACAAATAACTTCAGTCAGTATCTGGCTCAATAGCAGGCAGCTGAATTCTCATCTATAAAAATCAGCTGCAATATCACACATGTAGCTTTTGTAAAGTCTGCTCCACATTAATGAAAGTTTGAGAGTAAAACAAAAAAGATACATAACTTCATAGCATTATTACAATCAAGTGGCTGTGTTATGCAATCACAGAAAAATTTAACAAAACCGTCTTCATTAACAGGATGGGAAGATGAGCACAGCTAACATTCTGGTCTACTGTTACACAGAAAATGAGATTAGCCTGTAGCTGGATTTGCTGAACCTCCTGAATGAAGAAAGCCTGTGGGAGAAATAATGTATTACACCTTGTCCAGCGTTTTCACATACTTTTTTTCTAACCCCTACAAGCATCATGAAAAGTAGGCATTTTTTTCCTATGAGGAAATGCTCGGGGGTTAACCAGCACATTTCCCCGGGGGTTAACCAGCACATTTCCCCGGGATACGTGACTGTTAAGTGTTGAAGCTTGAAGTTCAACCTTGGGTCTGACTTTAAAACTCTTCAGGAAGCCACAATTATGGCTCATCTCACAACTGGAAATGTAGAAGGGGATCTAATTTATGTGAATGAACTTTCCAAGTAAGAGTGACTATGTAGATTACTGGTACCCACAGGAGCGGAGCAGAGTCCCTCAGGGTACTCTTTTTTGCCACAGGGAATCAACGGCATGTATTCCAGACGGTGTAGCTCAACACAGTGGGACCTGTCAACCTGGGTGCTTGCGTGACTGTGTGCAGCAGAGCAGCAAAGCCCCCAGGGATTCAGAATGGATGGACAGTGTAAGCAAGAAGACAGTTTGTTATATCAAGCTGGAAGGATTTGTGATTATATGTTATGGCCTATCCTGACACTTAAAATGCCTTGTAATTCTCTGGACCTTTAACATTTCCTTAAGGAATAGCATGTATTATTTATATTATCAGAACTTATAAATCTATAGTAGAAAAAATAATTTTGAAAAGCAGCATTGCAAATATAAGAAAATCAGGAAAATCAAAATTCAGTTTTAATTTCCACTAAACTAATTGCTTTTGCACTATATTGTTCTGATATTCTTATATTTGCCTATATTGGAAGAGAAGGTCTTGATTCAGTGACCCAAATTTTCACCTTAAGGAAAAGAAAAGTAAGGGAATCCCCTGGAGTCCAGTGATTAGGACTCTGCATTCTTACTGCTGAGGGTCTAGGTTCAACCCCTGGTCAGGGAACTAAGATGTCACGTGGTTCACAGTGTGGCCAAAAAAAAAAAAAGAGTAGAGTAAATCCCAAAGCAACTAAGGGAAGGCTATAAGAAAGAGCAGAAAACAACAGAAATTTTAAAACACAACAGAAAAAAACAGTCAAAACTGGTTCTTTGAAACAAAAAAAAAAAAAAACCAAAACAATAAAACTGTAAACCTCCAACCAAACTGAGAAAGAAACTTAGGAAAATTAGGAAAAAGAGGGTCTCAGTACAGACCCTACAAACATTATAAAGATAATAGGGGACTATTTAGAATAAGTTTATTCCAATAAATGAGACAACTGTGATGAAACAGACAAATTTCTGGAAAGACATGAACTACCAAAACTCATTCAAAAAGATCCCTTAAAAAAATAAGGCTCATGGGGCTTCCCTGCTGGCTCAGTGGTAAAGAATTCACCTGTCAGTGCAGGAGACATGAGTTCAATCCCTGATCTGGGAAGATCCCACGTGCCGAGCAGCAAGTTCCAGAGCACAGGAGCCGTAGCGACTGAAGCCCAATCAGCAGTGCACTCAGCGGCAGCTGCGGAGCCCAGGTGTTCTAGAGCCTGATGCTGGCAACAAGAGAAGCGCCGTGATGCAGCCCTTGCGCCAGGACTAGAGAGCAGCCCCCACGTGCTGCCACTAGAGAAGAGCCTGTGCAGCGGCGAAGACCCAACCTGGCCAAAAATAAATAGATAAACACATGTTTAAAATTCCTATTAAAGAAATTGATTTCGTACTTAAAAACCTTCCCACAAAGAAAATCTTAGGCTCAGATGCTTGCACAGATGAATTCTGCCAAACATTTAAGGAAGAAATACCAGACAAGGAGAACAGAAGAGAGAAACACCTTCCAACTTACAAGACCAAAACAAAGACACTCCAAGAAAACTGAGTTACAAAGCATCATCCCTCAAGAATACGAGGCAAAAAACCTTAACAAAACATATGCTATGAAATTAAATTCATTAATATACAAAAATAACAATATAATCTAATACATCATAGCTAATACAATCTTCCAACACTAGAAAATCAATGTAATTCATCATGTTAACAGAATTACGGAGAAAAGCTATATGATCATCTGAAGAGATGTAGAAAAAACACTTAACAAAACCCAACATGATAAAAAAACACTCTCACAAAAACAAAGAGAAGGCAACTTCCCAACCAGATAAAAAGCATCAATGAAAAACCCAAATGCTGAAAGAGTCGTGCTTTTCCCCCTACAATCAGGAGCCATGCAAGGATGTCCACCCTCCAATCCGCCTCAACATTTCATTAGAGGTCTTAGCTAACACAGGAAGTCATTAAGAAGAAATAAAAGGTATGTATATAGGAAAGAAGTAAAGCTGTCTTTAATCATGAGTGATATGATCATTACTTAGAAAGTCTACAGTAAGAGCTACTAAAATAAGTGAATTTAGCAAGGCTGCAGATTAATTTTTTAAAATCAATTTCTATATACCAGTGATACTGGAAAACGAAACCACATTTGCCATAGCATTAAAAATATGAAAAATGTAGGGCTAAGTTTAACAAACCACATGCAAGCACAGTATTCTGAATATTTTAAACACTCAGAAATAGCACTTGTGTATGCTTTTGTATCATTTGTGGACAAAAACTTATAGACAGGTACAAATCTAAATCCTCTTTTGCAACTCAGAACTCACTGTTCAGCATCAATTTTGATACAGATAAAAAGGAACATGATACCTAAAGCAGATTCAAGTAACGTGGGTTCTGATATACACAAAGGTTGCTTCCAGGATTATAGAACTGATAATTTAAAAGCATAAACTATGAGGGAAATGATTATATTGATTTAGTACTCTAATTTTAGTGTTGACATGAAACAAGGATGGCTTACTTTTTAAGACTTTTCATCTTGAGAACACAACGTCTATACTTCAAAAGGTAATGGCATAGCTCAGTGGTCTGTCCTAGGATGTGACAGCTTAGGAGTGAATATGACTTCAACTTTATACATGTTTAGAGGGTGTGCAAAATTAAGAACCAATCAGATCTGTCTCCTCTGACCCTAAACACGGTCCTAAGATAAACTGCTTGAGAAAACTGGATCCCAAAGGTTACAGGTGGGGAATTTTTGAAGTGTGTCCATATCCCACTGGAGATCAAAGAAGGTGACCTCAAAGAATTCTGGACTGACAACTGTGAACTGAGCAAAAGTTCTTTTTAAAAGGGCTCTCTTGAAGAGTATGACTCAAACACTGGAGGAACTATGGTGACTGGCAGTGGAAAGAATCAGAACATATTAAATTCCTCAAAAATGTATTGACAAATAATTTTGTCTGTGTCACATATAATGTTAAAAGCCCTTTACGCTTATAAATAAAGATACTGCAGAAAGAAATTAAAGATCTAAATCAATGAAGATGTTTATGACGGACTGTAAGACTCAGCAAGTATTTTGTAGAAATTGGCAAGCTGATTCTACAACTTATATGGAAATATAAAGGACCCAACAGGGCCAAAATAATTTTTAAGAACAAAGTTAGTGAACTTACATTATCTGATCTTAAGAACTGTTATAAAGCTACAGAAATAAAGAGGGAGTATTAGCATAAGGGGGAGAAGAAAATGGCAACCCACTCCAGTATTCTTGCCTGGAGAATCCCGTGGACAGAGGAGCCTGGTGGGCTGCTGTCCACAGGGTCACACACAGTCAGACACGACTAAAGTGACTTAGCATGCATGCATGCATTGGAGAAGGAAATGGCAATCCACTCCAGCATTCTTGCCTGGAGACTCCAAGAGACAGAGGAGCCTGGTGGGCTGCCATCTATGGGGTTGCACAGAGTCAGAGACGACTGAAGCGACTTAGCAGCAGCAGCATAAGGATAGGATTCCCAGTGGTAAAGAATCCACCTACCAATGCAGGAGACACAAGAGACACAGGTTCGATCTGGGTTGGAAAGATTCCTTGGAGTAGGAAATGGCAACCCACTCCAGTATTCTCCCCTGGAAAATTCCATGGACAGAGAAGCCTGGAGGGCTACAGTCCATGGGGTCGCACAGAGTCGGCCACAACTGAGCAGCATTTCTGTAAGGATAGTTCTATAAATCAATGGACCAGAAAAGAATCCAGGAGACTCACACATTTATGGTCAGTTGATTCTCAACAAAAGGACAAGTTAATTAAGAAGGGGAAGGATAGTATTTTCTAAAAGTGGTGCTGGAAAATGGATATCCATATGGATATATCCATATCCACAAAAATAAACTCCAAATGGATCATAAGACTAAATGTAGAAGTGAAGCTGAAATTTGTAGGAAAAAACAGATCTTTGTGATCCCAGTAGGTGTACTAGCTTCCAAGGGCTGCCATAAAAAATTACCACTGGGTAGTCAAAACAACAGAAATTAATTTTCTCACAGTTCTGGGGGCCAGAAATCTGAAGTCAAGGTCTCAGCACAGCCGTGCTTCCTTACAGCTCTAGAGAAGCGTCCTCCCCTGCCTCTAGCAGTTTCCGGAGACTCACGGCTCTCCCTGGCTTGCGCCAGCGTGACACCTGTCTCTGCCTCCATCTTTACCCAGGCTTCTCCCCTGTGTTGTCTCTGTGTGTCCTCCCCTCTTCTTGTAAGCACCCTTGTCACTGCATTCAGGGCCCTCCTTATTCTGGTATGACCTTATCTTCATCACATCTGCAAAAACCTATTTCCAAACAAAGTTGCATTTCAGATAAATAAGAATTGGGCAGGGGGGACCCAAAGCTAGTGGAGGTGATGGAATTTCAGCTGAGCTATTTCAAATCCTAAAAGATGATGCTGTTAAGTGCTGCACTCAATATGCCAGCAAATTTGGAAAACTCAGCAGTAGCTGCAGGACTGAAAAAGGGCAGCTTTCACTCCAATTCCAAAGAAGGGCAATGCCAAAGAATGTTCAAAGTACCATACAATTGCGCTCATTTCACGTGCTAGCAAGGTAATGCTCAAAGTCCTTCAAGCTAGGCTTCAACAGTATATGAACCAAGAACTTCCAGATGTTCAAGGTGGATTTAGAAAAGGTAGAGAAATCAGAGATCAAATTGCCAACATCTGCTGGATCATAGAAATAAGGAAATTTCAGAAAAATATCTACTTCTGCTTCACTGACTCCACTAAAGCCTCTGACTGAGTAGATCACAACAAACTGTGGAAAATTCCTAGAGATGGGAATATCAGACCACCTCACCTGTCTCCTGTGAAACCTGCATGTAGGTCAAGAAGCAACAGTCAGGACATGGAACAATGCACTGGCTCCAAACTGGGCAAGGATTACGTCAAGGCTGTATATTGTCACCCTGCTTATTTAACTTACATGCAGAGTACATCATGTGAAACGCTGGGCTGGATGAATGACAAGCTGGAATCAAGACTGTGGAAAGAAATACCAACACTCAGATACAATGATATCACTCTAATGGCAGAAAGCGAAGAGGAACTAAAGAGCCTCTTGATGAGGGTGAAAGAGGAGAGTGAAAATGCTGGCTTAAAACTCAACATTCAAAAAACTAAAATCATGGCATCTGGTCCCATTACTTCATGTCATATAGATGGGGGAAAAGTGGAAACAGTGACAGACTTTATTTTCTTGGACTCCAAAATCACTGTGGACAGTGACTATAGCCATGAAATTAAAAGCCTTTTGCTCCTTAGAAGAAAAGCTATGACAAACCTAGACAGTATATTAAATAGCAGAGACATCATTTTGCTGACAAATGTCCTGAATAGTCAAAGCTATGGTTTTTCCAGTGGTCATGTATGGATGTGAGGACTGGACCAAGGTGGAGCACCGATGAAGTGATGCTTTTGAACTGTGGTGTTGGAGAAGACCCTTGAGAGTCCCTTGGACAACAAGGAGATCCAACCAGTCAATCCTAAAGGAAATCAACCCTGAATATTCATTGGAAGGACTGATGCTGAAACTCCAGTACTTTGGCCACCTGATGTGAAGAGCTGACTGACTGGAAAAGACTCTGATATTGGGAAAGACTGAAGGCAGGAGAAGGGGACGACAGAAGATGAGATGGTTGGATGGCATCATTGACTCAATGGGCTCAATGGTTTGGGCCAACTCCAGGAGACAGTGAAGGGCAGGGAAGCCTAGTACACTGCAGCTCATAGGGCCACAAAGAGCTGGACACGACTTGGTGACTGAAAGACAACTGGACATCCACTGCAGCGGCCACAGCTTTCTCAGCATGTGCACATGTGCTCACGCACACACACAGGCTGATAAACTGGACTCAGTTAAAAAGCAAATATTTACTTCTCTTTAAAAGCATAGTTAAGAAAAACAAGAGCTACAGACTTTACAGTGAGATGATATTCAGAGTTATCAATGACTTAGACCCAGAGTAAAAACAGATTCTTATAACTCTAAGATAATTAGCCTTTCAAAAAATGGGCGAAAGATCTGAACAGACGTGTTCAGGAAACAAAGACCACATGAGATACTGTTGCAGACCCACTAGAGGAGCTAAAATTTAAAGACACACCATGTGCATTGACGAGGATGTAGAACAACCTGAAAGTGCTTAAACAGTTTGCAGATTTCTTAACAATGTTAACATTCGATTACTTATCCAATAATCCTCCTCCTAGGTATTTACCCAAGAAAAATGAAGATGTATGTCCACAAAAAAAGACTTAGACACAAACGTGTGCGGCAGCTTGATTCACCATGGCTCCAAAAGCCACACCACACGTCCACCAACAGGAGAATGGATAAATAAACTGTGTGTTAAGCCACTTCAGTGATGGCTGACTCTTTGCAACTCTATGGACCACAGCCCATCAGGC
The DNA here is from genome assembly GCF_016772045.2 of Ovis aries. NCBI lineage: Eukaryota > Metazoa > Chordata > Mammalia > Artiodactyla > Bovidae > Ovis > Ovis aries. The sequence goes on from NC_056054.1 coordinate 217,973,016, forward strand.
TCCTCCTCTGTCCACAGGATTCTCCAGGCAAGACCCAGGGATCGAACCCGAGTCTTTCTGTCTCCTGCACTGGCAGGTGGATTCTTCAACACTAGCACCACCTAAACAGTAGTATACCCACAGAATGTACTTTTTATGGATAGGAAATAGAATAGTAGTAGAGTAGACAGACAGCAGAATACTTTCCAGCAATGAAAAGGAGTAAAGTACTGATACATGCTACACAGGGATGAATTGAGAAAACATGCTGAAGGAAAACTTCCTAACACAAAATAGTACAGACTGTATAATTCCAAGTATATGGGATTATAGAACAGCAGAACTAATCTATAGGGTCAGACAGACCATCAGTAGAAACCTAGGACCAGGCTGGGGCAGAGGCACCAGGGAACTTTTTCGTAGAGATGAAAATGTAATTTATTTGGATTGAGATGGTAGTTCAACAAGTTAATATACATCTTTCAAAATTCAAACCAAACATGGAAATGGGTATGTTTTATTTATTTTTAACGCTTTCATCTCACAGTGTTAAATTTAAAAGTAAAAATCTAGAATTAATTTAAATATTCAGCAATAGGAAATTCACTATACAAATTAGGATACAACCTCCAATGAAGCTGTTTCTTTCCTTTCCAAGAAAACAGGAACATAAGCATCACCTTGGAGCTTGCTATGGGCTTCCTAGGTGGCTTAACTGAACAGAATCTGCCCGCCAAGCAGGAGACTCAGGTTCAATCCCTGGGTTGGGAAGATTCCTTGGAGAAGAAAATGGCAACTCCAGTACTCTTGCCTAGGAAATACCATGGACAGAGGAGCCTGGCGGGCTACAGTCTACAGCGTTGCGAAGAGTCAGACATGACTTAGCAACTAAACAACAGTAGCAAGGAGCTTATTATAAATACAGAATCTCAGGCTCCAACTTGGAGCTGTTGAATCAATCAGCATTTTTAATCAAATCTTCAGATGAGTCATATATACTGATAATAGACTGAAGAATGCCAGCAACAGAGAAAGCACAGTGGCAATTCAATTTATACTTCAGGGCCCCCCAAAGGCTTAGGAATTGTTGGCCCAGATAGCTTTGAAAAGGGATGCAAAGATGGGGCTAAAAATAAGAGGATTACCTGCAAATGAAATAAACAGATCCGAGATTCCTTCCCCAATACAATGCAACAGGTAACAGTCTCTCCCAAACTGTGGAATGAGAATGGAGGTGTTCTCTGGCACGGGGAACTCAGAGTCTCTAGACTATGGCAAGAGTTGAAGATGAAGGGCTACCAGGCTGAAAACAGACTCTGAGTAAAACTATGCACATTAAAAGTTGAGACCTCCCCAGCCTTCTTTTCCCCACATAGATTGCAAGAATACCATTTTGACAAAACATGAAGATCCAAACATCCTTCTCTAGGGATCAATCCAGGAAAAAACAGTGAAGACACTGACACTTGAGGAAACTTCCAGATTATGCTCTACTCGTAAGTATGACCAGACATCCACACATTCTCAGACATTCGAAGAAAATCTCTACAATGAAAAGTCAAACCCACAAGCAGAAAAAAAGATAACTTGTAGAAAAGAGACACAGTGCTAGAAGAAAACATTATTTAAAAACTCATTGTTTTTAGGAAGAAGGTACTGCATTCGTGAAAAAAAAAAAGAGGAAGCTATTTCCAACCACCACCACAGAAAAGAAATCACTCCTGGAAGATAAAAGTCTGATGGCAGAAATGATAAGCTGAACTGTAGAGTTAGAAAATAAAGTTCAGGAAATTTCCCAGAAAATGTAGAACAAAAAGATAAAGGATAAGAAAACAGAAAACCAATCCAGCAGGTGGGAAATCTGAACAATAGGAATCACAGAAAGAGAATAAACTGGGAAGAAGGGAATCAAGGAAGAAAAAGGTGTACCATTTTCTAGAACTGAAAGCTTTTCAAGACTGAAAACCTTCCACCTTGATGGAAGAAAATAGACCTGTGCTGAGATACATCAGAAATTTCGAAACTGATAACAGAAGAGAAGAGATAACCAGTTTCCCAAGAGAAAACAAATTTTATACCAAGAATTAAGGGATAGGAGGGATCCCTTGAAAACAGGTGAATTAAGGGAAAAAATACAGGATTTATGCTGCCTTATATGAGGCGTACTACTGGGTAACCAAGTAGAAGATGAGGGGAAGCAGCTCTTTAAAGTGTTCCAATTTGTAAATGAAAAATAAGTTGTAGACCTGAAACTCCGCCCATGAATTAACAGCTGCTGGCACTAAGCATCTATGGCTGTGATGTCACAACGGGAGAGGAACCGACATTCTGTGGCTTCTACAGGCTGAACCTGAGTCTGCCAATCTCTGGATCCAGCTGCCAATTTGCAAGAAAGGCAAAGGACACAAAACTGGAAACAATCCAGATGTCAATCAATGAGTGAATGGATAAACAACAGTGGGAGACCCATGCCGTGGATCACTACTGAGCAATAAAAAGGAGGAGCTATCAATACATGCAACAATACAGACGAGTCTCAAAATAACTATGCTGAGTGGGAGAGGCCAGGCAAAAACCAGAATGCATGCTGCATGATTCCATTTGCATAAAATCTCAGAAAACACAAACTCACCTAGAATGACAGAAAGCAGATACTACTTGCTGAGGAGACAGGAGTGGGAGAAGGGAGAAATTACAGAGGGCCACAGGGAACTTTCGGGGTAATAAATGTGTTTACTCTCCCATGATGCTGGTGGTGTTTCATGGGTATAGATACATGGCAAAAGGTACCAAACTGTACACATTAGATATGTGCAGTTACTGTATGCCAGTTATACTTCAATAAAGCCGTTTTTAAACAAGGTGATGAACACAGAGGGGCTACTGAGCTGCACAATGACTGTGCAATCAGCAAAAGTCACAGTGGAAAACCCTAAAGGTCAAGTGGTCCAGTTCTTCAATAGAAGGAATGGAGACGTGATCTATACATTAAAACAGAGACGTAAAAGACCTCTCAAATACTTTTCAAAGCAAGTGTAGGACTATAGTCTCCAGGGACAAACACTTGGATGATAAAACTACTTTTTAGAAATGCAAGAAAGCCTTCTCAAATGTAAAAAAGAATGAAAGAATGGCATCTGCAGCAACATGGATGGACACAGAGGCTATCATACTAAGTGAAGCCAGAAAGAGAAAAATATCACATGATATCACACATGTGACATCTAAAATATGGCATACATGAATTTATCCATGAAATGGAAACAGACTCACAGACAAACAGAACAGACTTCTGTGTGCCAAGGGGGAGGGGAGATGGTGAAGGGATGCAGTGGGAGTTTGGAATTAGCAGATGGAAACTACTATATAAAGGATGGATAGACAAGGCCTAGGATCAGGCTCTTCAACAACCAGAAGCCAGAAATACCTTTAATGGATTGCTAAATTTAAGCAAATAATAACAACACTTTCTGACATAAAAACTATAGGAAAAGTTAAAACCACAAATTGGAAAAAAATATATAAAACATAATCTCTTACAGATCAACCAGAGAAAAGATCAGAAGTCCAACAGCGAAACAGTAAAAAGAGCGAAGGACCGGAAGAGACAATTCACAAAAAGGGAAAATGAGCTGCTAAATACATGAAAAGACATCAACATCACTCACACAGAAAACCAGAAATTTAAACTATCCTGTCTGTTTCTTAAAAAGATAGGCACCCTCCCAAATCTGTCAGTAGTGTATATCTGTGAGACTTGTAGCAGTATAACTGGAAAAACTCCTTTGGAAAGCAATTTGAAAATATCTATCAAAGTTGCAAACATATGTGTATGTCCTTTGAGCCAACAATTCCACTCCTAAGGATATATCCTATAGATTCACTTTCATGCATGAAAAAAATGTCTATAAGATTATTCATGGAAGCACTGTTTATTATAACAAAGGGATGGAAATAATCTAAATATCCATCAACAAGGAAACAGTTACATAAATTCATCCAATGCAATACTATGCAGTTATTTTTTAAAAAGAAACTCTCCGGATACTGACATGGACATGTCTCTGAGAAACATTATTAAGGAAAACATCAAGATACAGAACAGTGCATAGAACACACCACCATTTGTGTAAAAGCAGTAAGAAGACAAAACAAAACACATAGTTCCACATATGCATAAAGAAATCCTGGAAAGACACTTAGGTCAAAAAACAATGATAACATCAGCAGGAACTTGTCAGATGGGGTCATGATGGGATCGAGACTTTAATACACTGTCCCTACTATTAAAATTCTCCTAACCAAGGATCATACGAGACTACTACGAACAACTATATGCCAATAAAATGGACAACTTGGAAGATATGGACAAATTCTTAGAAAAGTATAACCTTCCAAAACGGAACCAGGAAGAAACAGAAAATATGAACAGACCAATCACAAGCACAGAAATTGAAACTGTAATAAAAAAATCTTCCAACAAACAAAAGACCAGGGCCAAACAGCTTCACAGGCAAATTCCACCAAAAGTTTAGAGAAGAGCTAACACCTGTCCTGCTCAACTCTTCCATAAAATTGCAGAGGAAGGAAAATTCTCAAATCCATCTACGAGGCCACTATCACCCTGATACCAAAAAAACAGACAAAGATGCCACAAAGAAAGAAAATTATAGGCCAACATCACTGATGAACATAGATGCAAAAATCCTCAACAAAATTATAGCAAACAGAACCCAACAATACATTAAAAAGATCATACATCATGATCAAGCGGTTTTTATTGCAGGGATGTAAGGATTTTCCAATATATGCAAATCAATCAATGTGATACAAATTGAAAAATAAGAACCATACGATCATCTCAATAGATGCAGAGAAAGCCTTTGACAAAATTCAACATTTACTTATGATTTTAAAAAAAACTCTCCAGAAACAGACATAGAAGCAACATACCTCACATAATAAAGGTATGACAAACCCAAAGCAAACATTATCCTCATTGGCGAAAAACCGAAAGCATTTCCTCTAAAATCAGGAACAATACAAGGGTGCCCACTCTCCCCACTATTATTCAACATAATTTTGGAAGTCCTAGCCACAGCAATCAGAGAAAAAGAAATTAAAGGAATCCAGATTGGAAAAGAAGAAGTAAAACTCTCACTGTTTGCAGATGACTTGATTCTCTATATAGAAAACCCTAAAGATGTCACCAGAAAATCACTAAAGTATGAATGAATACAGTATTACAGTATTGCAAATGCAATGAAAATAGTAAAGTCACAAGATATTAAATTAATACACAAATCCATTGCATTCCTACACAAATCCACTGCATTCCTACACACTAACAATGAAAAATCAAAAAGATTTTTCTTTTTGTAAATCAAAACAATCCCATTCACCATGGCAACAAGAAGAATAAAATATTTAGGAATAAATTTACCTAAAGAGACAAAAGGCCTACATGCAGAAAGCTATAAGATGCTGATGAAAGAAATCAGACAGTGCAAACAGATGGAGATATACTACATTCATTCCTGGACTGGAAGAATCAATATAGTGAAAATGACTTATAACCAAAGCAACCTACAAATTCAATGCAATCCCTATTAAACTACCTACAGTATTTTTTCACAAAAGTAGAACAAATAATTTCATAATTTGTATGGAAACACAAAAGACCCCCAAAAACCAAAGTAATCTTGAGAAAGAAGAATGGAACTGGAGGAATCAACCTTCTTGACTTCAGATTAAACTACAAAGCCACAGTCATGAAGACAGTATGGTACTGGCACAAAAACAGAAATATAGACCTACGGAACAAGATAGAAAGCCCGAAGATAAATCCATGCACCCATAGACACCTTGTCTTTGACAAAGGAGGCAAAAATTTACAATAGAGAAAAGACAGACTCTTCAACAAGTGGTGCTAGGAAAAATGGACAGCTACATGTAAAAGAATGAAGTTAGAACACTTCTTAATACCATATACAAAAATAAACTCAAAATGGATTAAAGACCTAAATGTATGACCCGAAACTCTTAGAGGGAAACACAGGCAGAACACTCTCTGATGTAAATCACAGCAAGATCCTCTATGATCTACCTCCTAGAGTAATGGAAATAAAAACAAAAACAAATGGGACCTACTTAAAAGCTTTAAGTGAAGGAAAACAATGAAGGAAAATATTAGCAAGGTGAAATGACAACCCTCAGAATGCGAGAAAATAAAAGCAAATGAAACAACTGACAAAGAATTCATCTCCAAAATATACAAGCAGCTCATGCAGCTCAATACCAGAAAAACAAACAACCCAATCAAAAAGTGGACAGAAGACCTGAACAGACATCTCTCCAAAGAAGACATGCGATGGCTAAACACATGAAAAGATGCTCAGCATCACTCATGACTAGAGAAATGCAAATCAAAACTACAATGAGGGATCATCCCATACTGATCAAATGGCCATCATCAAAAAGTCTACAAACAAGAAATGCCGGAGAGGTGTGGAGAAAAGGGAACCCTCTTACACTGTGGTGGGAATGCAAACTGATAAAGCCACTATGGAAAACAGTAGACATTCCTTTAAAAGTTAGGAATAAAACTACCATGTGACCCAGCAATCCCACTACTGGGCATATACCCTGAGGAAATCATAAATGAAAAAGATACATGTACCCCAATGTTCACTGCAGCACTATTTACAATAGCTAGGACACGGAAGCAACCCAGATGTCCAATGACAGACGAATGGAGAAGGAAGCTGCAGTACACACACACAACGGAGTAATCAGTTCAGTTCAGTCGCTTAGTCGCGCCCAACTCTTTGGGACCCCACGAACAACAGCATGCCAGGCCTCCCTGTCCATCACCAACTCCCAGAGTCCACCCAAACCCATGTCCATCGAGTCGGTGATGCCATCCAATGATCTCATCCTCTGCTGTCCCCTTCTCCTCCTGCCCGCAATCTTTCCCAACATCAGGGTCTTTTCAAATGAGTCAGCTCTTCTCATCAGGTGGCCAAAGTATTAGAGTCGCAGCTTTAACATCAGTCCTTCCAATGAACACCCAGGACTGATCTCCTTTAGGATGGACTGGTTGGATCTCCTTGCAGTCCAAAGGACTCTCAAGAGTCTTCTCCAACACCACAGTTCAAAAGCATCAATTCTTCAGCGCTCAGCTTTCTTTATAGTCCAACTCTCACATCCATACTGGAAAAACCATAGCCTTGACTAGACAGACCTTTGTTGGCAAAGTAATCTCTCTGCTTTTGAATATGCTGTCTAGATTGGTCATAACTTTTCTTTCAAGGAGTAAGTGTCTTTTAATTTCATGGTTGGTATCACCATCTGCAGTGATTTTGGAGCCCAGAAAAATAAAGTCAGCCACTGTTTCCCCATCTATTTGCCATGAAGTGATGAGACCAGATGCCATGATCTTAGTTTTCTGAATGTTGAGCTTTAAGCCAACTTTTTCACTCTCCTCTTTCATTTTCATCAAGAGGCTCTTTAGTTCTTCACTTTCTGCCATAAGGGTGGTGTCATCTGCATATCTGAGGTTATTGCTATTACTCAGCTTATAAAAAGGAACACATGTAAGTCAGTTCTATTAAGGTGGATAAACCTAGAGTCTATTATACAGAGTGAAGTAAATCAGAAAGAGAAAGACAAATATCATATATTAACGCATATATATGATCTCAGTGATGCTTTATTGCAACTGTGCTGTTAAGTACAGTTATCATCTTGATTTTACACACTTTCATCAGCCTTTTTGGAGAAGGAAATGGCAACCCACTCCAGTATTCTTGCCTGGAGAATCCCATGGACAAAGGAGCCTGGCGGGCTACAGTCCGTGGGGTTGTGAAGAGACAGACACGACTGAGCGACTAGCACACACACACAACGCATATATATGGAATCTAGAAAGACAGTACTGACGATCCTACGTGCAGGGCAGCAAAGGAGACACAGACATAAAGCACAGGCTTGTGGACACAGTACGGGTAGGAGAGGGTGGGATGGTTTGAGAGAATAGCATGGAAACATACACATTACCATATGTAAAACAGATAGCTAGTGGGAATTTGCTGTGTGACACAGGGAACCCAAAGCTGCTGCTCTGCGACAATCTAGAGGGGCGGGAGAGGGAGGGGATATATGTATACCTATGGAGAAGGCAATGGCACCCCACTCCAGTACTCTTGCCTGGAAAATCCCATGGACGGAGGAGCCTGGTAGGCTGCAGTCCATGGGGTCTCTAAGAGTCGGACACAACTGAGTGACTTCACTTTCACTTTTCACTTTCCACTTTCATGCACTGGAGAAGGAAATGGCAACTCACTCCAGTGTTCTTGCCTGGAGAATCCCAGGGACGGGGGAGCCTGGTGGGCTGCCATCCACGGGGTCACACAGAGTTGGATATGACTGAAGCGAATTAGCAGCAGCAGCATGGCCTACTCAGGCTGATGAATGGCAAAACCCATCACAATATTGTAAAGTAATTACTCCACAATTAAAAATAAATATAAAAAATTCTAACCATGTGACTCAAAAAAATATACTGAATAAGGAAAAAACTAAAGTTATCTACAATTCTTAAGTCTTTAATGGAAAAAATAAATTTCCCCACCAAGTTAAGTCAATTAACTTAAATAAAAATCAATTAAGTGTAAATATAAAACTAAGTTATGTTTAGAAATGTCAGGTCTCAAAAATGTCTGTATCACACAAAGTTCTTAGGAGGAAAATGGAAGGCATGCTTCCATCAAACCAAGGGAATCGACTAGGAAAGAGAAAGACATGGGATCCAGAAAACAGGGTATTCCTTACCAAAGAGGAAGGGTCCCTAGGAGGGAGAAGATTAGATACAACAGGCGTAAAGCACACAATCTCAAACAGAATAGTGCATGTGGCTATAGGAGAAACTTCTACAAGAAGAAAATTCCAAATACCCCAGGGTGCACTTAAAGAGATTTACAGAGTAAGGAAGGGTCTGCAATTGAATTTGTAAGTATAGAGAAACAAAGAAGAAAAAAAGATCACTCGAAGGAAAACAAAAAGGTTGTTCAGGGAAGAACATGTTATACATGTTATACTGGTTAGCTGTGGGTAGCTTTTGCAGTCATTTTAACTTTAACATTATGAATGAGTACTGATCTAACCCCAACTGTAACAGTTACATTGAGAGCATGGGATCTGCAAAGTGCTCACGGGTACCGTGATGGTGTAGTGGGGCTTGCCAGAAAAGGCAGAGTAGGCCTAAATAATCATCTCCCCTTTAGAAAGTCAACAGGTGAGGCTTAAACTGAAAACTGTGGTATACACATGTTACCAGAGGTACAGATGTAAATGCTATCAGCTAAAGGGATTGAGGTCACCTGCAGGGAGCAGGCAGAGAAATGGCTTTTCCCCCTGCCTTATGACCCAACTAGACAATCCTATGAATAATGTATTTTTTGTTACTTGGATAAATACAAAAATGAAAATAGGAGTTTCCTGGTGGCCCAATGGTTAGGACTTGCACTTTCGCTGTGGAGGTGCAGGTTTGATCCCTGGCTGGGGAACTATTCCCATGCCACTCAGCACAGCCAAAATACAAAAGAAAGAATAAAATAAATAAAGTGAAAATGAAGGAACTTTACTTTAAAAGACAAGATTGTATTTCACCTACTTTAGGGCACATTGTTCCCCAACACTTTTACATCTCTAAGGCAGGGTGCTGACAGCATGTTACAAGCACTGTTAGGCAGCTGTGGCCCATCACTGCCCATGCAAGAGTGAACTTAGGAGTTATTCCCGGTGGCATGACTGGGTAAATACAATCACTCAATGTTTTGATCAACTACCATTTAGAGACCATTTGAGAAGTCCTGGTGGCTGTTTGACACCTTCTCTGTTGGCACTTTCTGTCAGATCAGGGAACATTAGAATTTGCAGCTTGGAAGAAAATTCCAGACATAATAATGGAGCATTTAAAAAAAAAAAAAGCAGCTATTGAAATAGAACTCACGTATCATACAATTCATCCACTTAAAGTGTAAAGTTCAAAGATGGTGGAGCACTACTGAATGCTATACCATCCAATGCTTTTCATGGTGATACTGGGGGTGGGCGCGCGGTGTGAAACACAGGTGCTGACGACCTAACTGGAAAACAATTTAGCAAAGTTGGACAGTGGATGCAAAGAATTTCTAGGAAGACCTTAACCAAATTTGTTTTGCTTATAATTTCCTAACAAGGCATATACAAAAAAAGTTATGACCAAAAAAAACACAACACCCTAGCATCGTAATTTGACAAGATAGTTTCTTTTTAGTGGTACATGAAATAATAATGTTTTACAACTGATAGTATGTTGGAATGGATGAAAAGCAGTAATAAATCTCATAAAACAGAAAACCGATTTTAAATTAAAAAGAAAACATACAGTATTAAATAACCATTTAAAATAGTATCTTTGAGGTCTACTTAATAAAATGGAGAATGGACAATGATATGGAGCAAAAAGAAGCAATAGTAAAAACCAGGTATGGTAAAACTCAATTTTGTTTTGTAAACTGGATGAAAATATACCAAATTTTAACAATGGTTATTTCCATATAGGTTTTCCTTATATTTTCCCACTTTCCCTATAATGATTTTTTATTTTGTGATCAGATGCTCATTTTCCTAAATTTACAATACCATTAGTTTACCCAGAACATTAATTAGTGACAAAATAATACCATCCAATACAAAGTACATATTAAAATTTCCCCAATTGTCCCAATGTTATCCTTTATACCTTTTTAAAGACAAGTCTAAGATCCAATCAAGGATAACAGATTGCATTTACTTACGTCATTTCAGTCTCTTTTAATTTAGAATAGTTCTCTACCATTTTTTTCTTTTTGATACTTTATTTTTGAAGACTCGAGGCCAATCATCTTATAGAATATTACACTATCTGTATGTGTCTAACTGTTCCCTCCATATTCAATAAACATTTTTGGTAAGAACACTAGACTGTATGTCCCACTGTGTCAGTTTATCTCCTTATTGGTCATGTGAATTTAGAGCATCTGATGAAGGAGGTGTCTGCTGTATTTCTCTACTGTTGGGGTACCTGTTCCCTTTTGTAGTCAATAAGTAATCTCTAGGGTGGTGATACCTTGAGACTGATGAAACGATGCTGTTTCCTGACAAAGTCTAACCTGATATTAGTTCTAGCATCCTGAATCAATCACCACACTGAGAATTGCAAAACAGTGATTTTTCTGCATTTACAAACTAGCAATTATTTTCCCTTGGCCTTCTATTATAGATAAGCGGATTTGCTTTTACTCAGTATGTTAAAATCCACTGACATCATCATTCCTTTGAATAGCTAAACTTTCCCACATTCATCCTGTCGGAGTTCCCTCCGTCTGAAACTCTGTCCTCCCAACATGTGCAGTCCTTAAGCATTCATTTGCTTTCAGGCACCATGTACTTTTGCAGACCCAGTCACTTTTTTCAAGAAGCCCTAGTTCTTTTTTGGGGGTAAAAAAGCAAAAACCATTATTTAGAAAACAACACCTCTGAGCAAGAGGTGTGCACATTATTACTGAGGTGTCTGTGTCTAGGCCTTTTCAGTGGGCAGGGCTAGAATTTTTTTTTTTTAATCAGGAGTTGATACTGATAACCTCCACTTCAAGGCTAACATCATAGGATTCTTTCTTACCTCATTCCTTATTTTTATTTCCTTCTCCCAGTGACAGCCTGGTTCCCAGTTACATTAGGATATTGATTTACTTCTACTAACTACAGTACATACTAGTTTTCGAGTTACTACAATGATACCATTGCCAAGAACTAAACATATAAACACAGTGCAGCTTCTTCTCCCGTTCCTTTTGCCCTTGACTATATCCTTCTAGGGGTACAGAGTAGCACTTTGTTAAAGTTACTTTAATTAATTCTTTTTTAAAATTTATGGTGAAATAGTAGCCATGTATGGTTGTGACAGTTAGACTATAGAAAAGGCTGAGCATTGAAGAATTGATGCTTTCAAGTTGTGGTGCTGGAGAAGACTCTTGAGAGTCCCTTGAACTGCAAGGAGATCAAACCAGTTAATCCTAAAGGAAATCAACCCTGAATATTCATTAGAAGGACTGGTGCTGACGCTCCAATTCGTTCGCCACCTAATATGAAGAGCTGACTCACTGGAAAAGATCCTGATGCTGGGAAAGACTGAAGGCAAAAGGAGAAGAGGGCAGCAGCAGATGACGTGGTTAGATAGCATCGCCGACTCAATGGACATGAGTTTGTGCAAACTCTAGGAGATAGTGAAGGACAAGGAAGCCAGGTACACGGCAGTTCACAGGGTCACAAAGAATTGGACACAACTCAGTGAATGAACAACAAGAATAACAAAATTTATGGTTGTATAATCAGTTTGATCCCATTCACGAATCACTGCCTTGTCACAGCGAACAGGGCTGGTATAACTCAATGAAGCTATGAGCCATGCGTTTAGGTGATGGTGAGGATAGGGAGGCCCGGCATGCTGCAGTCCACGGGTCACAAAGTGTTGGACATGACTGGGCAACTGAACAACAACAATCAATTTGATATACTGGTTTTGATTATTAGTTGTTTTTTGTATGTTAAATTTCAGGATTTGTTTTTATTTTTGTTTAACTTTATGTAGTTGAATATTTAAATATTTACATGGTTCAAAGTAAAAACTATATAAAAACAGATACTCAGAAAAGTCCCATTTCCACTGCTATTTCCTCCACCCATATCGACCCCCCCTTTATCACTTGTTTCTGGCTTATAGTTACTAAGTACTTTCTACAAAAGTGATTTGTGGAGGTGTTTCCTCTGGAATAATTACTATAAGTGAGACTGCCAGGTGAAAGGGTAAATGTTTACTTATACACTTCTGTCAGATATTGCCATATTCTCCTCCACAGGGACTGCTGACCATTCTTGAATGATGGTTTAACTAATATTAAATTCTCTGTTGTTGGAAATTCCCTGGTGGTCCAGTGGTTAAGACTCCACCTTCCAAGGCAGTGGGTATGGGTTCAATCCCTGGTCAGGGAGCTAAGACGCCTCACAGACAAAAAAAAAAAAAAAACAAAAAACAACCAAAACACAAAACAGGAGCAATATTGTAACAAATTCAATAAAGAGTTCAAAAATGGTCCATATCAAAAAAGAAAACTAAAAAAAGAATTTGTCAACTCAACTGCTGTTTCTCAGAGGTATGACAGAAATGGTTACTGGTTCTCAAAGTCTGTGCTCTCTTCTCTTCTGAAGCACACAGCTGACCTATATTTCCCAGTCGTCCATGCAGTTAGGAATGGCCATGTGACTGATCGCTCGCCAATGGGGTGTGGGCAGATGTGATGTCAGCCATTTCTGGACAAAACTCATCCTTCTTTCTCTAAGCAGCCAGAGCAACACTGAAGGGCACACGGTCAAAGAAGCAGAGCTGCCGCCAGCTGGGCATGGAGGGCTGCAAATGCTCACCTAGGACTGCTACATGCAGAAACACACTCGCACTCCATCTGAGCCACTGTAGTTTTTACCTGACTTTACAGCATTTTAGCCTATTCTACTTAATACAAAATACTTCCAATTGCTTCTTTTTCATACCCTTCCCGTCCAGCTGCATATGTCCCTGCTTCTATTTCAAAATGTTTATCCACGGTAAGCCTTCACTGTATCTTTGGCTGCTCTCAGCCTCATGTAAGTATCCTCAGCCAGAGCCCTGGCTTATAAGATGTGGTACTTTACACATGTTATAGTTATTGATGGTCCAGCTACCTCGTGGTTCACCCTGATCAGGGGCTCTTTCTGCCAGGAACAGACATAAAACCAACCATTCTCCAATGTGAACTTCCTGCTTACAAAATTAGCCTTCATTTGACACTGTCCAGTTTGTAAGTACCTAATTTATCCAGGTTATTTTGACTTCTGTTTCCAGTATTTCTGGCACACAAATGTATACACAAGATTAAAGTTTATCTAACAAAGAACTGGTTGGTCCCAGACTGACCTCTGAAGGGTTAATTGGTAAGTGCTACTCCATAAGGACTCCAGCAGCACGTCCTCGATGTCTCTGACCTTCCCACCATCTGACTGTGGTAACATATAAGCTGAACTATGCTTCCCTGGCTTGCTGCTGATTATGTTATTCACAATTAAATCAGCAGCATGAGAAAGTCAAGATGTATGTGCCATTTCCTCCAGATCCTTACAATGTTCTGGAAAAAATTAGGTTACATTGATGAGATTCAGTTTTCCATAAGGCTATCATTAATTTTTACCCAATGCTCTAGGTTTGCTTATAAATTAACATTCTAATGATGTATATTTTCCTATATCCTTCCCTCATAATGTGACTATGTCTTATTTATTGCACACTCCACACACGTGTGTTCATCCTTTTATCATTTTGGTGGGAACAAATAGATTAACACAAGTGCAGTGCTCATAATTAAGAAGGAAGGGGTTCCATACCTTACATTGCTTTTGACACCAAATTAAAAAAATTTTTTTAATTTATTTTTTAATTGAAGGATAATTGCTTTACAAAATTTTTCTGTTTTCTGTCAAACATCAACATGAATCAGCCATAGGTATACATATGTCCCCTCCCTCTTGAAACTCCCTCTCATCTCCCTCCCCATTCCACCCTTGTAAGTTGATACAGAGAGCTTGTTTGAGTTCCCTGCCATTAAATTTTAAGAATGATATCAATAAACGGGAATATACCTAAAGAAGTTAACACATATGGGGAAAGCGCTCATAAGAGCAATAGTTAGAGGGTTATAAGATTGGGAGTTGTTCAAAAGCAGGACATGTTATTTGGGAGCTAGTGTTTGCATCACCACCATAAATGTCCTAATATATATGGGACTAATGCTTAGTAAACATGTTTATAAAGAGGCTTAGTCCTCAAAGGACTTTTGAACTAGAGACTGCTTCCTAGTTCTCAATGATTATCCTCAACTTTAGTCCTGCTCTTAAGCAAAGGAAGGGGTTTAAGCACACAATGATCTGGAAAGTACCAATCAGAAACTCACACTCAATGAGACCTCACCAGCAGTCCCGGGCTCTTGGGATGACTCAATAATCAGATGATGACATTGCTCAAGTAGAGTTGTCTATAGTTTCTAAAACTATGGCTTTGTTGGTTATTGCCGAGAAACTAAACTAGGCCACCTAAGGAAGATCCCTTTTTCAACTTCATACAATCTGGGATAGCCTACCCAATCAACCTGGGGTCTAGCTGTCCTATAAGTCATCGACAACAGCATTCCAGACCTATGCCAGCTTACTCTACTACCATAAACACCCACTGGTTTTTTCCCATTCTCTCAGGATTTGGAAAATATAACACACATTTCACATTGATTAATTTTTGTTAGGCAGGCTGGTCGGCTCAGTGAGGTGCATAGCACCAGGGACCTGAGTCATGTTTCCTGTTAGCTGGGAAGAAAAAACAGCATTCCTTGACCAAATTAGGAAGACTCCCCGTACACACCAACCAGAAAGAGACAGGACATGCGCTCACCCTGTCTAGCCAATCATGTAACACCAGCTACTCCTGTAACTGAGACAATGAACTGACTGTATATAAACCGCCATATCCCTTTGTTCGGGGTCCCGGTTGGATTCCGCTGTGTCGGGTGAGACTCGGACCCTAGCGCGCTAGAAATAAACTCCCTTCCTGCCTTTTTGCATTACTGCGGAGGACTTGCTTTCTCTCGGTCGGTTTGGAGATACGGGCTCGGTGCATAACAATTTTATTATTTTTACTGAAGTAGAGTTGACTTGCAATATTACATTAGTTTCAGGTGCACAGTAGATTCAGTATTTTTACAGACTATTCTCCATTAAAAGTTGTTACGAGATAATGGCTATAATTTCCATAGATTGTATAATATATTCTTGACGTTTATGTATTTTATATAGTAGTTTGTATCTCTTTTAATGCCATACTCCTACCTTGCTCCTCCTTCCTTCCCCCTCCCCACTGGTAACCACTAGTTTGCTTTTATAATCTGTGACTATGTTTCTCTTTTGCTATATACATTAGATTCTACATATACATTATATCATACAGTATTTGTCTTTTTCTGAATTATCTAAGCATTAACATCCTCTAGGTGCATTCACATTGCTGCAAATGGCAGGATTTCATTTTTATGGCTGAGCAGTATTTCACCGTATACATATACCATATTTTCTTTATTCAATCAACTGTTGATGGATGCCTCAGTTGCTTCTATATTATGGTTATTGTAAACAGTGCTTGCTATGAACACTGGGGTACACTGTTTTCTTTCTGAATTCATGTTTTTTTTCTTTTCAAATATACACCCAGGAGTGGGATTGCTGGATCATTCAGCAACTATACTTCTGGTTTTTTGAGGAACTTCCATAGCGTTTTCATAGTGGTGGTACCAATTTACATGTCCACCAAAAGTGTACAAGGGTTACCTTTTCTCCACACCCTCGTGAACATTTGTTATTTGTGTTCCTTTTCAGCCATTCAGACAAGTGTGAGGTGATATCTCACTGTGGTTTTGATTTGCATTTCTGGAATAATTAGTGATGTTGAGCTCTGTATGTCTTCTATGGAGAAATGTCTGTTCAAGTATTCTGCCCATTTTGTGATTAGGCTTGTTTGTTTTTGGATATTGCACTGTCTGCGCTGTTTATTTTGGATATTAACCCCTCGTCAGGCCTTTGTCATTGTTCAGTCTCAAGTCGTGTCTCTTTGTGACCCCATGGACTGCAGCAGGCCCGGCTTCCCTGTCCTTCACTGTCTCCTACAGTTTGTTCAAATTCATGTCCACTGAGTTGGTCGTGCTATCTATCTAACCATCTCATTCTCTGCCATCCTCTTCTCCTTTTGCCTTCAATCTTTCCCAGCGTCAGGATCTTTTCCAATGAGTTGGCTCTTCACATCAGCTGGCCACTTTAAGTACTGGAACTTTAGCAACAGTCCCTCCAATGAATATTCAGGACTGATTTCCTTTAGGATTAACTGGTTTGATCTCCTTGCTGTCCAAGGGACTCTCAAAAGTCTTCTGCAGCACCTCAATTGTCAGCCATATCATTTGCAAATATTCTCTCTCATTCAGTAAGTTGTCTATTTGTTTTGTAGATGGTTTCTTTATGCAAAAGCTTTTAGGTTTAATTAGGTCCCATTTGTTCCTTTCTGCTTTTATTCCTTTGCCTTAAAAGATAGATCCAAAAAGAAAAATCTACAATTTACGTCAAAGAATGTTATCCCAATGTTCTCTTCTAGGATCTTTATGGTTTCAGGTGTTACATTTAAATCTTTAATCCATTTTAAGTTTACTTTTTTAAAGGGTGAGATGAAATATTTCAATCCCATTCTTTAACATGTAGCTATCCAGTTTTCCCAGCACCATTTATTGAAGAGACTGTCTATTCTCCATTGTATATGCTTGACTACTTTGTCACAGATCAACTGACCATAGGTGTGTGAACTTATTTCTGGGTTTTCTATCCTGTTCCATTAATCTACAATCTGTTTTTGTGCTGATACAATCCTGTTTTGATCACTGTAACTTTGTAGTGTAGCTTGAATGAAGTCTGGGAAGGTGCTAGCTCCATCTAAAATTATTTGATATTCCTTTTAAGTCACTGATTTCTCCAGTGCTTAGACCAAGAACCATAGACTTCTCAGTCCCCCAGGAGTTTCAGGTCAGTGAAAAACTGGGACATAGGCAATAAATATACAGATTTTTTTTTTGACAATTGTTTTTAATTAATATTACTAGACACTCAAATGGAAGTATTTTGTCATAGCTGTAAGTCAGGTCTCCCAAGCTCAACAAGTAGGAAGCAAGACCTTTTAAGGTCAAAATCTTATTGTGCATAGTTCTGTTATCTTCACATTGATTTTTTAAAGCATGAGACTAATGGTAGAAGTTTCAGAGATTAAGAGAAGTGTTGGAGAGCAGGTAGGCTCCTCAAGTCAATTCTATCTAAATACATATGGTACTTTTCAGTTTATAAAGCATTTTATGGAGATTATTGGATTCAAACTGTCTAAATCATGCTCTTGAACCTACATCCAATGAATCAGGCCAAGATGTTGAAGTGTTAGAAATAGTAACAGTGGTCTTTTCCCTAAGTAGACATGATGAACAAGGGCCAAAAGATGAAAGAGAGACATTCACATGAACAGAATAAAGGAAAACAAATCATATAATCATATTAAGAAATGCAGAAAAAAGACTTTGACAAAATTCAACATCCATTCACAATAAAACCACTCAGGAAAGTAGGAATTGCGGGAAATTTCCTCAACCTGGTAAAGGCTATCTATTAAAAAATCTACAGCTACCATCACACTTAATTGTGAAAAACTGACCACCTTTTCCTTAAAAGAACAAGGCAAGGGGAAAAAAAGGCATAGAGATTAGAAAGGATAAAATAAAACTCTTTGTAGATGATGTTTATCTTCTCCTGCAGGAACTCCAAAATTACAACTCACTGGTGAGCAATCATCAACAGGAGAACGTTCGATCCCACCAAAAAAAGATACCCCAGGTCCAAGGAGAAAGGAGAAGCCCCAGCAAGATGGTAGGAAGGGCAAAATCATGTTTAGAATCAAACCCCATAATCGCCAAAGATGTTCAGAGGGCTGAAGCAAAACCTTGCGTGCACCAGGACCCAGAGACCCCACAGGGACTGAGCCAGACCCTCTGTTCAGCAGTGGCCTGCTGCAGGGGCAGAGGCTCTGGGTGCAGCTACCTAGGTCACACAGCCTGTGGCATAAGCGCTGTCTCTTGGAAGAGGTCGCCATTACCCCACCATAGAGCCGCCGAGTGGAGGACCCACAAACTACAGAATAATTATACCAAAGAAATTCTCATACTGTTAAGAAAGTTCTAGGGCCCACAACAGCTTTCCCAATCTGGGGATATAGGAAAGGGACTGAGAACTCCCAGAGAATTTGACTTTGGAGGCCAATGGGATGTGATTATGGAACTTACACAGGACTGGGGAAATAGACTCTTAGAGGGCACAAACAAAACCGTGTGCACACCAATCCAGGAGAAAGGAGCAGGGATCCCCCAAGAGACTGATCCAGACTTGCCTGCGAGTGTCCACGAGTCTCTGGCAGAGGCGTGGGTCAGCTGTGGCCTGCTGCAGGGTCAGGGGCACTGAGCGCGGCAGTTCCTGCACAGGATCTTTTCAAGGAGGCCACCATCATCTTCATTACCTCCACCACAGTTTGGTCCCAGATCAAACAACAGGGAAGGAACACAGCCCCGCCCTTCAACAGAAAATTGGATTAAAGATTTTTGGAGCATGGCTGCACCCATCAGAACAAGACCCAGTTTCGCTGAGTCAGTTTCTCCCATCAGGAAGCTTCCATAAGCCCCTTATCCTTCTCCATCAGAGGGCAGACAGAATGAAAACCACCATCACAGAACACTAATCAAACTGATCCCATGGATCACAGCCTTGTTGAACTCAATGAAACTATTAGTCATGCCAAGTAGGGTCACCCAAGGTGGATGGGTCATGGTGGAGAGTTCTGACAAAACACGGTCCACTGGAGAAGGGAATGGCAAACCACTTCAGTATTCTTGCCCTGAGAACCCCATGAACAGTATGAAAAGGCAAAAAGATAGGACACTGAAAGATGAACTCCCCAGGTCGGTAGGTGCCCAATATGCTACTGGAGAAGAGTGGAGAAATAACTCCAGAAACAATGAAGAGACGAAGCCAAAGTGAAAACAATGACCAGTTTTGGATGTGACTGGTGATGGAAGTGAAGTCCAATGCTATAAAGAGCAATATTGCATAGGAACCTGGAATGTTAGGTCCATGAATCAAAGTAAATTAGAAGAGGTCAAACAGGAGATGGCAAGAGTGGACTTCAACATTTTGGGAATCAGTGAACTAAAAGGGACTGATGGGCAAATTTAATTCAGATGACCATTACATCTACTACTGTGGGCAAGAATCCCTTAGAAGAAATGAGTAGCCCTCATAGTTTACAAGAGAGTTCAAAATGCAGTTCAGTTCAGTTGCTCAGTTGTGTTTGACTCTTTGGGACCCCATGCACTGCAGCACACCAGGCCTCCCTGACCATCACCAACTCCCGGAGTCCACCCAAACCCATGTCCATCGAGTCGGTGATGCCATCCAACCATCTCATCCTCTGTCATCCCCTTCTCCTCCTGCCTTCAATCTTTCCCCACATCAGGGCCTTTTCAAATGAGTCAGCTCTTCTCATCAGGTGGCCAAAGTATTGGAGTTTCAGCTTCAACATCAGTTCCTCCAATGAACACCCAGGACTGATCTCCTTTAGGATGGACTGGTTGGATCTCCTTGCAGTCCAAGGGACTCTCAAGAGTCTTCTCCAACACCACAGTTCAAAAGCATCAATACTTCGGTGCTCAGCCTTCTTTATAATCCAACTCTCATATCCATACATGACCACTGGAAAAACCATAGTCTTGACCAGACAGACCTTTGTTGCCAAAGTAATGTCTCTGCTTTTTAAATTTTATTTATTTTAATTGGAGGCTAATTACTTCACAATATTGTATTGGTTTTGCCATACACTGACATGAATCCACCATGGTGTACATGTGTTCCCCATCCTGAACCCCCTCCCACTTCCCTCTGCTTTTTAATATGCTGTCTAGGTTGGTCATAACTTTCCTTCCAAGGAGTAAGTGTCTTTTAATTTCATGGCTGCAATCACCATCTGCAGTGATTTTGGAGCCCCCAAAAATAAAGTCAGACACTGTGTCCACTGTTTCCCCATCTATTTGCCACGAAGAATGAGACCGGATGCCATGATCTTAGTTTTCTGAATGTTTAGCTTTAAGCCAACTTTTTCACTCTCTTCTTTCACTTTCATCAAGAGGCTCTTTAGTTCTTCTTCACTTTATGCCATAAGGGTGGTGTTATCTGCATATCTGAGGTTATTGATAATGCAGTTCTTGGTTGCAATCATAAAAACGACAGAATGATCTCTGTTCATTTCCAAGGCAAGCCATTCGATATCACAGTAATCCAAGTCTATGCCCCAAGCAGTAATGCTGAAGAAGCTGAACAGTCCTAAGACCTACAAGACTTTTCAGAACTAACACCCAAAATAGATGTCTTTTTCATCATAGGGGATGGAATACAAAAGAAGGAAGTCAAGAGATACCTGAAGTAACAGGCAAATGTGGCCTTGGAGTACAAAATGAAGCAAGGCAAAGACTAACAGAGGTTTGCCAAGAGAACCCACTGGTCACAGCAAACACCCTCTTCCAACAACACAAGAGAACACTCTACACATGGACGTCACCAGATGGTCAATACCAAAATCAGATTGATTATATTCTTTGCAGCCAAAGATGGAGAAGCTCTATACAGTAACCAAAACCAAGTCCAGAAGCTGACTGTGGCTCAGATCATGAACTCCTTATTGCCAAATTCAGACTTAAATTGAAGAAAGTAGGGAAAAGCACAAAACTATTCAAGTATGACCTAAAACAAATCCCTTACAATTATATAGTAGAAGTGACAAATAGATTCAAGAGATGAGATCTGATAGGAGTGCCTGAAGAACTATGGACAGAGGTTCATGACACTGTACCTCTGTGGCAGTGAACAAGACCACCCCCAGGAAAAAGAAATGCAAAAAGGCAAAATGGTTGTCTGAGGAGGCCTTACAAGTAGCTGAGAAAAGAAGCTAAAGGCAAAGGAGAAAAGGAAAGATATACCCATCTGAATGCAGAGTTCCAAAGAATAGCAAGGAGAGATAAGAAAGCATTCCTCAGTGATCAGTGCAAAAAAAATAGAGGAAAACAATAGAATGGGAAAGACTACAGATCTCTTCAAGAAAATTAGAGATACCAAGGGAACATTTCTTGCAAAAATGGGCACAATAAAGGACAGAAATGGTTTGGACCTAACAGAAGCAGAAGATATTAAGAAGAGGTGGCAAGAATACACAGAAGGACTATACAAAAAAGCCCTTCATGATTCAGATAATCACGATGGTGTGATCACCCACCTAGAGCCAGACTTCCTAAAATGCAAAGTCAGGTGGGCCTTAGGAAGCATCACTATGAACAAAGCTAGTGGAGGTGATGGAATTCCAGTTGAGCTATTTCAAATCGTAAAAGATGATGCTGGTAAAGTGCTGCACTCAGTATGTCAGCAAATTTGGAACACTCAGCAGTGGCCACAGGACTGGAAAAGGTCAGTTTTCATTCCAATCCCCAAGAAGGGCAGTGACAAAGAATGTTCAAACTACTGCGCAACTGCACTCATTTCACACGCTAGCAAAGTAATGCTCAAAATTCTCCAAGCCAGGCTTCAACAGTATGTGAAACATGAAATTCCAGATGTACAAGCTAAATTTAGAATAGGCAGAGGAAAAAGAGGTTATATTGCCAACATCCACTGGATCATAGAAAAAGCAACAGAATTCCAGAAAAACATCTATTTCAACTTTATTGATTATGCCAAAGCATAATCATGTCTATGCAGATCATAACAAACTGTAGAAAATACCAGACCACCTTACCTGCCTCCTGAGAAACCTGTGTGCAGGTCAAGAAGCAACAGTTAGAACCGGACATGGAACAACAGACTGGTTCTAAATTGGGAAAAGAGTATGTCAAAGCTGTATACTGTCACCCTGCTTATTTAACTTATATGCAGAGTATATCATGAAAAATGCTGGACTGGATGAAGCACAGGGTGGAATCAAGACTGCTGGGAGATATATCAATAACCTCAGATATGCAGATGACACCACCCTTATGGCAGAAAGTGAAGAGGAACTAAAGATCCTCTTTATGAAAGTGAAAGAAGAGAGTGAAAAAGCTGACTTAAAACTCAACATTCAAAAAACAAAGATCATGGCATCTGGTCCCATCACTTCATGGCAAATAGACGGAGAAACAATGGAAACAGTGACAGACTTTATTTTCTTGGGCCCAAAATCACTGCAGATGGTGACTGCAGCCATGATCTTAAAAGACACCTGCTCCTTGGAAGAAAAGCTATGACCAACCTAGACAGCATATTAAAAAGTAGAGACATTACTTTGCCGACAAAGGTCCCTCTAGTCAAAGATATGGTTTTTCCAATAGTCATGTTGGATGTGAGAGTTGGATTATAAAGAAAGCTGAGCACCAAATAATTGATGCTTTTGAACTGTGGTGTTGGAGAAGACTCTTGAGAGTTCCTTGGACAGCAAAGAGAGCAAACCAGTTAATCCTAAAGGAAATCAGTCCTGAATATTCATTGGAAGGACTGATGCTGAAGCTGAAACTCCAGTACTTTGGCCACCTGATATAAAGAACTGACTCCCTAGAAAAGACCCTGATGCTGGGAAAGATGGCATGCAGGAGGAGAAGGGGATGACAGAGGATGAGATGGTTGGATGGCATCACCGACTCAACAGATATGAGTTTGAGCAAGCTATGGGAGTTGGTAATGGATAGGGAAGCCTGGTGTGCTGCAGTTCATGGGGTCACAGAGTTGGACATGACTGAGCGACTGAACAGAACAGGACTAAAATGGACAAAAATGGGCAAATTTAATTCAGACGACCAATATATCTACCACTGCAGGCAAGAATCACTTAGAAGAAATGGAGTAGCCCTCATGGTCAAACACAAGCCCGAAATGCAGTACTTGGGTGCAATCTCATAAAGGAAAGAATGATCTCTGTTTCTTTCCAAGGCATGCCATTCAATATCGCCATAATTCAAGTCTATGCCTCAATCACTAATACCAAAGAAGCTGAAGTTGACAGTTCTATAAAGACCTACAAGACCTTCCAAAACTAACAACAAAAAATGATGACCTTTTATAATAGGGGACTGGGGCAGTCCTAAGATGGCAGAGGAATAGGACAGGGAGACTGCTTTCTCCCCCACAAATTCATCAAAAGAACATTTAAACGCTGAGTAAATTCCACAAAACAACTTATGAATGCCGGAAGAGGACATCAGGCACCCAGAAAAGCAGCACATTGTCTTCGAAAGGAGATGTTTTATCAACAGTGCTGTATAGATGGAGAAGTATTGAGGCTACTGTAAAAATTTAAGACTGAAAACCAGAAGCAGGAGGCTTAAGTCCAAATCCTGAGAACACCAGAGAACTCCTGACTCCAGGGAACATTAATCGACAAGAGCTCACCAAATGCCTCCATCCCTACACTGAAACCAAGCACCACCCAAGGGCCAACAAGTTCCAGAGCAAGACATGCCACGCAAATTCTCCAGCAACACAGAACACAGCCCTGAGCTTCAATGTACAGGCTGCTCAAAGTCACTCCAAACCCACTGACATCTCATAACTCATTACTGGACACTTCATTGCACTCCAGAGAGAAGAAATCCAGCTCTACCCACCAGAACACCAACACAAGCTTCCCTAACCAGGGAACCTTGACAAGCCACCTGTACAACCCCACCCACAGCGAGGAAACTCCACAATAAAGAGAACTCCACAAACTGCCAGAATACAGAAAGGCCACCCCAAACTCAGCAATATAAGCAAGATGAAGAGACAGAGGAATACCCAGCAGGTAAAGGAACAGGATAAATGCCCACCAAACCAAACAAAAGAGGAAGAGATAGGGAATCTACCTGATAAAGAATTCCAAATAATGATAGTGAAAATAATCCAAAATCTTGAAATAAAAATGGAATCACAGATAAATAACCTGGAGACAAGGATTGAGAAGATGCAAGAAAAGTTTAACTAGGACCTAGAAGAAATAAAAAAGAGTCAATATATAATGAATAATGCAATAAATGAGATAAAAAACACTCTGGAGGGAACAAATAGTAAAATAACAGAGGCAGAAGATAGGATTAGTGAATTAGAAGATAGAATGGTAGAAATAAATGAATCAGAGAGGAAAAAAGAAAAACGAATTAAAAGAAATAAGGACAATCTCAGAGACCTCCAGGACAATGTTAAATGCCCCAACATTCGAATCATAGGAGTCCCAGAAGAAGAAGACAAAAAGAAAGACCATGAGAAAATATCTGAGGAGATAATAGTTGAAAACTTCCCTAAAATGGGGAAGGAAATAATCACCCAAGTCCAAGAAACCCAGAGAGTCCCAAACAGGATAAACCCAAGGCGAAACACCCCAAGACACATATTAATCAAATTAACAAAGATCAAACACAAAGAACAAATATTAAAAGCAGCAAGGGAAAAACAACAAATAACACACAAGGGGATTCCCATAAGGATAACAGCTGATCTTTCAACAGAAACTCTACAGGCCAGAAGGGAATGGCAGGACATACTCAAAGTGATGAAAGAAAATAACCTACAGCCCAGATTACTGAACCCAGCAAGGATCTCATTCAAATATGAAGGAGAAATCAAAAGCTTTACAGACAAGCAAAAGCTGAGAGAATTCAGCACCACCAAACCAGCTCTCCAACAAATGCTAAAGGATCTTCTCTAGACAGGAAACACAAAAAGGGTGTATAAACTCAAACCCAAAACAATAAATGGCAATGGGATCATACTTATCAATAATTACCTTAAACATAAATGGGTTGAATGCCCCAACCAAAGACTGGCTGAACAGATAAAAAAACAAGACCCCTATATATGTTGTCTACAAGAGACCCATGTCAAAACAGGGGACATATACAGACTGAAAGTGAAGGGCTGGAAAAAGATATTCCACGCAAATAGAGACCAAAAGAAAGCAGGAGTAGCAATACTCATATCAGATAAAATAGACTTTAAAACAAAGGCTGAGAAAAGAGACAAAGAAGGACACTACATAATGGTCAAAGGATCAATCCAAGAAGAAGATATAACAATTATAAATACATATGCACCCAACATAGGAGCACCACAATATGTAAGACAAATGCTAACAAGTATGAAAGGGGAAATTAACAATAACTATAATAGGGGACTGGAATGCAAAAGTAGGAAGTCAAGAGATACGTGGAGTAATAGACAAGTTTGGCCTTGGAGTAAAAAGTGAAGCAGGGCAAAGCCTAACAGAGTCTTGACAAGAGAATGCACTGGTCATAGCAAATACCCTCCTCCAACAACACAAAAGATGACTCTACACATTATAGCACCAGATGGTCAATACTGAAATCAGACTGATTATATTCTTTGCAGCCAAAGATGGGGAAGCTGTATACAGTCAGCAAAAAACGGACGAGGAGCTGACTGTGGCTCAGATCATAAACTCCTTATTGCAAAATTCAGACTTATATTAAAGAAAGTAGGGAAAACCACTGGGGCTTATCAGGTGGCCCAGGTGGTAAAGAACCTGCTTGCCAATGCAGGAGATGAAAGAGACCTGGGTGTGATCCCTGGGTCAGGAAGATTCCCTGGAGGAGGGCATGGCAACCCACTCTAGTACTCTTGCCTGTAGAATCCCATGGACAGAGGAGCCTGGTGGGCTACAGCCCATAGGGTTGCAAAGAGCTGGACATGACTGAAGCAACTTAGCACACATGCACAGCTCAGGGAACACTACTAGGCCATTCAGGCATATCTAAATCAAATTCCTTATGATTATACAGTGGAAGTGACATATTCAAGGGATTATATCTGATAGACAGAATGTCTGAAGAACTATGGATGGAGGTTCCTAACACTGTACAGGAGGTGGTGATCAAAATCATCCCTAAGAAAAAAGAAATGCAAAAAGGCAAAGTGGTTGTCTGAGGAGGCCTTACAAATAGCTGAGAAACGAAGAGAAGCAAAAGGCAAAGGAGAAAAGGAAAGATATACTCCTCTGAATGCAGAGTTCCAAAGAATAGATAAGAAAGATAAGAGATAAGAAGAAAGATAAGAGATAAGTTCCAAAGGAGAGATAAGAAAGGCTTCTTTAGGAACAATGCAAAGAAATAGAAGAAAACAATAGTCTGGGAAAGATTAACAATCCTTTCAAGAAAATCAGAGATACCAAGGGAACATTTCATGCAAAGTTGGGCACAATAAAGGAGAGAAATGGTATGGAACTAACAGAAGCAGAAGATATTAAGAAGAGGTGGCAAGAATACACAGAAGATTGTACAAGTAGTTGTTAATGAGCTGGATGCCACGATGGTATGATCACAAACCTAGAGCCAGACATCCTGGAGTGTGAAGTCAAGTGGGCCTTAGCATCATTACAAACAAATCTAGTGGAGATGATGGAATTCCAGCTGAGCTACTGCAAAGCCTAAAAGATGATGCTGTTAAAGTGTTGATGCTATACTCAATATGCCAGCAAATTTAGAAAACTCAGCAGTAGCCACATGACTGGAAAAGGTCAGTTTCATTCCAATGCCAAAGAATGTTCAAGTCAGCCAGTCAGTTCAGTCGCTCAGTCGTGTCTGACTCTTTGCAACCCCATGAACTGCAGCATGCCAGGCATCCCTGTCCTTCACCAGCTCCCGGAGTTCACTGAAACTCACGTCCATCAAGTTGGTGATGCCATCCAGCCATCTCATCCTTTGTCGTCTCCTTCTCCTCCTGCCCCCAATCCCTCCCAGCATCAGGGTCTTTTCCAATGAGTCAACTCTTCGCATGAGGTGGCCAAAGTACTGGAGCTTCAGCTTTAGCATCATTCCTTCCAAAGAACAACCAGGACCAATCTCCTTTAGAATGGACTGGTTGGATCTCCTTGCAGTCCAAGGGACTCTCAAGAGTCTTCTCCAACACCACAGTTCAAAAGCATCAATTCTTCGGCGCTCAGCTTTCTTCACAGTCCAACTCTCACATCCATACATGACCACAGGAAAAACCATAGCCTTGACTAGATGGACCTTTGTTGGCAAAGTAATGTCTCTGCTTTTCAATATGCTATCTGGGTTAGTCATAACTTTCCTTCCAAGGAATAAGCGTCTTTCATGGCTGCAGTCACCATCTGCAGTGATTTTGGAGCCCCCCAAAATAAAGTCTGACACTGTTTCCACTGTTTCCCCATCTATTTCCCATGAAGTGATGGGACCAGATGCCATGATCTTCGTTTTCTGAATGTTGAGCTTTAAGCCAACTTTTTCACTCTCCTCTTTCACTTTCATCAAGAGGCTTTTTAGCTCCTCTTCACTTTCAGCCATAAGGGTGGTGTCATCTGCATATCTGAGGTTATTGATATTTCTCCTGGCAATCTTGATTCCGGCTTGTGCTTCTTCCAGCCCAGCGTTTCTCATGATGTACTCTGCATATAAGTTAAATAAGCAGGGTGACAATATACAGCCTTGACGTACTCCTTTTCCTATTTGGAACCAGTCTGTTGTTCCATGTCTGGTTCTAACTGTTGCTTCCTGACCTGCATATGGGTTTCTCAAGAGGCAGGTCAGGTGGTCTGTATTCCCATCTCTCTCAGAATTTTCCACAGTTTATCTATTGCACTCATTTCACATGCTGGCAAGGTAATGTTCAAAATCCTTCAAGCCAGGCTTCAATAATACGTGAACTGAGACTTTCCAGATATACAAGCTGCATTTAGAAAAGGCAGAGGAACCAGAGATCAAATTGCCAACATCTGCTGGATCATAGAAAAAGCAAGGGAATTCCAGAAAAACATCTACTTCTGCTTCATTGACTATGCTAAAGCCTTTGACTATGTAGATCACAACAAACTATAGAAAATTCTTCAAGAGATAGGAATACCAGACCACCTTACCTGCCTCCTAAGAAACCTGTATGCAGGTCAAGAAGCCACAGTTAGAACCAGACATGGAACAACAGACTGGTTCTAAACTGGGAAAGGAGTACACCAAGGCTGTATATTGTCACTCTGCTTATTTAACTTATATGCTGAGTACATCATGATAAATGCTGGACTGGTTGAAGCACAAGCTGGAAATAAGACTGCTGGGAGAAATATCAATAACCTCAGATATACAGATGACACCACCCTTATGACAGATAGTGAAGAGGAACTAAAGACCCTCTTGATGAAGGTGAAAGAGAAGAGTGAAAAAACTGCCCTAAAAGTCAACATTCAAAAAACAAAGATCATGGCATCTGGTCCCATCACTTCACAGCAAATAGATGGGGAAAACATGGAAACAGTGACAGACTTTATTTTCTTGGCTCCAAAATCACTGTGCACGGTGACTGCAGCCATGAAATTAAAAGACGCTTGTTCCCTGGTGGGGGGTAAAAAAAACAAAACAAAACACACTTGCTTCTTGAAAGAAAAGCTACGACCAACATAGACAGCGTATTAAAAGGAAGAGACATCACTTTGCCTACAAAGGTCTGTATAGTCAAAGCTATGGTTTTTCCGGTAGTCATGAACAGATCTGAGAGGTAGACCATAAAGAAGGCTGAGCAATGCTTTCAAACTGTGATGCTGGAGAACTCTTGAGAGTCCACTGGACAGCAAGGAAATCAAACCAGTCCATCCTAAAGGAAATTAGTCCTGAATATTCTTTGGAAGGATTGAGGCTGAATAGTTTGGCCACTTGATGTGAAAAGCCAACTCATTGGAAAAGACTCTGATGGTGGGAAAGAAAGGAGAATGAGGTGACAGAGGATGAGATGACTGGATGGCATCTTCAACTCAATGGACATGACTTTGAACAAATTCTGGGAGATAGTGAAGGACAGGGAAGGTTGGCGTGCTGCAGTCCATGGGATCACAAATAGTTGAACACAGCTGAGTGACTGAACAACAACAATATATATAGAAAATCCTAAGGCATCTACCCAAAACTTACTGGAATTGCTAAGTGACTTCAGTAAGATTGCAGATCAATTTTTAAAACTGTATGTATGTATGTGTATATAGATACAGACACAACAAAATGTGCAAATGTAAAAATTGCCATTCACAATAGACTTTGTGTAAAAGCATTCTCTTGTCCTACTCTTTATTTATCTGGCTGCATCAGGTCTTAGCTGTGGCACACAGAACCTTTCATTGCAGTGCGCAGACTCTCCAGGTGTGGCATGTGGGCGCCCCAGTTGTGGCTCATAGTCTCTAAAGAATTCAGTCTTTAGTAGTTGTGGCACACTGGCGAAGTTACCCCACAGTATGTGGGATCTTAGTTCCATGACCAGGGATCCCTGCACGGGCATCCAGGCATCCCCTGCACGGCAAGGGGGATTCTTAACCACTAGCCCCCAGGGAATTACACACACTAGATTTTAAGACTCTAAAATGTAAAAAAAAAAAAAAAGTAGGGATAAATCTTTTAAAATATGTACAAACCATCAATACTAAAAGCTATAAAACACTGCTGAGAGAAACTAAAGATGTAAATAAATGACAAGATATACCATGTCTGTGGAAGATTAATACTCTTAAGATCTCAATTCTTCCAAAATCGGTAGATTCAGTGTTGTCCTGATCATAATCCAACCAGGCTTTTTTGTAGAAATTGACAAGTCGATTCTAAGATGTATATGAAAATGCGAAAGACTCACTTTGCTGTACAGCAGAAACTAACACGACATTGTAAAGCAACTATCCTCCAATAAAAATCAATTTAAAAAAGAAAGAAAACGCAAAGGGCCAGAATAGTTGAAAATTTTTGAAAAAGAACAAAGTTGAAAGGCTTACACTACCTTGATTTTAAGACTGATAAACTACAGAGCTGAAGACGGTGTAGTACTAGCTTAAGAACAAACATAGCAGAGTAGAGAGTTCCAACAGTGCACTTGATTTACAAGGAAGTATCAAGGCAATTTGATATGAACTCCAGGAGTTGGTGATGGACAGGGGGGCCTGGCGTGCTGCAGTTCATGGGGTCACAGAGTCGGACACGACTGAGCAACTGAACTGAACTGAACTGATCAAGGCAA
Organism: Ovis aries; assembly: GCF_016772045.2. Lineage (NCBI taxonomy): Eukaryota > Metazoa > Chordata > Mammalia > Artiodactyla > Bovidae > Ovis > Ovis aries. The sequence continues at coordinate 218,003,787 of NC_056054.1, forward strand.
TTTAATGGAGGAAAGCCTTTTCAATAAATGGTTCTATATCAAATGTATATCAAATGCATAACTGTATGAAAAAGAAGGAGCTCAATCACACCATACTCAATAATTAATTTGGGACTGATCATAGGCCTAAACATAAAAGCTAAGACTCTAAAGCCTCTAGAAGGAAAACAAAGAAGAAAATCTTTGCAACCTTGGGGGTAGGTAGAGAATTATTAAGCAAACACAAAAGCAACAACCATAAAAGAAAAAATTAAGAAGAAAACTCATTAAAATCTTTATATAAGAAAATGAAAAAGCAAGAGACACACTGGGGGAAAATATTCACTATACAAACATCTAACAAAGGATGTGTGCTCAGACTACCAGGCAGTCTATCTACCTACCTATCAATAGTGCCTAAAATCAATAATAAAAAGACAAACTATTCAAAACAAAAATGTGGCAAAACACTTGAAAAGACAGTTCAAAATGAAAATGAACAAATGGTCAACAGCATGTGAAAAGATGCTCAACATCATTAGTCATCAGGAAAAAGATAATTAAAAGCACGTAGCCATTCAATTTCACATCCATCAAGATGGCTAAAATAAGACGAGTATCAAATGTTAGAAAAGATACAAGAGTATTAAATGGTACAACGCCTTGGAAAAGTATGACATTTAAATACACATCTATCCTATGATCCAGTACTCCTACTCCTAGATATTTGCTAAACTAAAATACATGTCCACAAAGAAACTGGTATGAAACTACCAAAAATACCAAATGCTAGTGAGTTACGTAGAGCAACAGGAACTCTCACTGCTGGTGGAAATATGGTACAGCCACTTAGGACAGTTTATCTTGGCAGTTTCTTACAGAATTAAACATATTCTTATCATAAGATCCAGCAGTTGCCCTCCATGGTATTTACACAAAGGAGTGTAAAACTTTTGTCCACACAAAAGCCTACACACAAGCCGTTACAGCAGCTCCATTCATAATTGCCAAAAGTTGGAAGAAACCAAGCTATCCTTCAGAAAGTAGATAAATTTATTACTCAGCATTAAAAAATAAGAGAAGGCTATCAAACCGTAAAAAGACATGGAGGAACCTTAAAAATGCATTTACCAGGTGAAAGAAGCCTATCTGAAAAAGTTATATACCATATGATTCCAACTATATGACATTCTGGAAAAGGCAAGACTATGGAGATGGCAAAAAGATGAGTATGCCAAGGGTTAGAGGGGAGGAAGGGATGAACAGGTGGGGCACAAAGTATTTCCAGTATTACTCTGTATGGTGCTATAATGGTGAATACATGTCATTATACACCTGTCCAAACCCATCGAATGTACAATACCAGGAGAGAACTGTGATGTAAACTATGGACTTTGGGTGATTATGATGTGCCAATGCAGGTTCATTTTGTAACAAACGTACCACCTCTGGAGATGTTGATAATAAAGCAACACATACAAGGAGACAGGAAATATACGGGATATCTCTCTGGGAAATTGTACGATGGCTCAATTTTGTTCTGAATTTAAAATTGTTCTAGAAGATAAAGTCTATTAAAAAAAAAAAAGATTGCACATAGTTAGGAAATATTTCCTAGATATGTAATTAGTGCAAGCCATAAAAGAAAAGAAATTGCTGTCTTAGACTTTATCAAAATTGAAAACTTTTCTCTTTAAAAGGTATCGTTAAGAAAATAAAAAGTCATAGATTTACAGAAAATATCTGCATGTCATACACGTATGATAAAACCCTTGCCTCTAGAGTTTTTTTAAATTTGCATATTCTTATTCAAAGATATTTGACTATTTCAAAGAACATAAAAAGGTTTTGAAACTCTGTATGATGATGACAACCCAATTAAAAACTGGGCAAAAGATTTAACTAGATATTTCACCAAAGCAGATACACAAATGATAAATAATAATGGTAAAGAATCTGCCTGCAATGCAGGAGACCTGGGTTCAATCCCTGGGTTGAAGATCCCCTGGAGAAGGGAATGGCTACTCACTCCAGTATTCTTGCCTGGGAAATCCCATGGACAGAGAAGCCTAGTGGGCTACAGTCCATGGCGTTGTGAAGAGTTAGACACAACTAAGCAACTAACACTTTCACTTTCTTTAAAAAAAAAAAAAAAGGGCACATGGAAAGGTGCTAATCATCATTAGTCACTGTTGTTGTTCAGACCCTAAGTCGTGTCCGACTCTGCGACCCCATGGACTGCAGCACACCAGGCTTCCCTGTTCGTTACTATCTCCCAATTCATGTTGGTCCAATTCATGTTCATTGAGTTGGTGATGCCATCCAACCATCTCAACCTCTGTCGTCCCCTTCTCCTGCCCTCAATCGTTCCCAGCATCAGGGTCTTTTCCAGTGAGTCAGCTCTTCTCATCACATGACCAAAGTACTGGAGCTTCAGCAGAAGTCCTTCTAATGAATATTCAGGGTTGATCTCCTTTAAGATTAACTGGTTTGATCTCCCTGCTATCTAAGGGACTCACAAGAGTCTTCTCCAGCACAATTTGAAAGCATCAATTCTTTAGCACTCAGCCTTCTTTATGGTCCAACTCTTACATCCACACATGACTACTGGAAAAACCATAGCTGTGACTATATGGACCTTTGTCAGCAAAGCGATGTCTCTTCTTTTTTTAGTATGCTGTCGAGATTTTTCATTAGTCATTAGGGAAATGTAAATTTAAACTTTAATAAGGGAATTCCCTGGCAGTCCAGTGGTAAAGACTCTGAACTTCCACTGCAGGGGGCATGGGTTCAATCTCTGGTTGGGGAACTAATCCTGGCAAGCAAGCTGAGTGGTGCAGCCAAAAAAACATAAACATAAACTGTAATAAGATACCCTCATATATCCATGAGAATGGCTATGATAAAAAACTAACAATATCGAGTGTTGGCAAGAACATGGAGAAATCAAAACCATCATACATTGTTGGTGTGACTCTAATGTTGTATAGCCACTTTTGGAAAACAGTTTACTTTAAAAGTTAAACATAAACTTACCATAGAATCTAGTAATTACACTCCTAAGAATCTATCCAGGATAAATAAAAATGTAGAACCCCATACATCTTACGTGAATGTTCAGAGAAACATTATTTATAATAGCCAAAAACCAGAAACAATTTAAATGTTCATCAACTAATGAAGAAATAAAATGTGGTACACCCATAAAACTGAATACTATTCAATGATACAAAGGAAGAAGCTACTGATAAGTGAAAGTTGCTCAGTCATGTCTGACTCTTTGGAACCCCATGGACTATACAGTCCATGGAATTCTCCAGCCAGAATACTGGAGTGGGTGTGTGTGTGTGTTAGTCGCTCAGTCGTGCCCGACTCTTTGCGACCCCATGGACAGTAATCCACCATGTTCCTCTGTCCATGAGATTTTCCAGGCAAGGATACTGGAGTGGGTTGCCATTTCCTTCTCCAGGGATCTTCCCAACCCAGGGATCGAACCCGGGTCTCCTGTACTGCAGGTAAATTCTTTACCAACTGAGCTACAAGGGAAGCCCCCCTTTCCCTTTTCCAGAGGCTCTTCCCAACCCAGAGATCGAACTCAGATCTCCCGCTTTGCAGGCAGATTCTTTACCAGCTCAGTCACAAGGGAAGCCCAAGAATACTGGCGTGGGTAGCCTATCCCTTCTCCAGCAGATCTTCCCCACCCAGGAATCGAACCAGGGTCTCCTGCATTGCAGGTGGATTCTTTACTGACTGAGCTAAAATTGATGAACTTCAAAAATATTCTGCTAAGTGAAAGAAACAAGACACCAAAAACCTATATATACTAGGATTCTATTTATAGGAAACATCCAGAAAAGGCAAGAGACAGAAAGCAGATCAATGGCTGCCTGGGTTTAGGAGTAGGGACTAAGTTAGTATGAGGGAACTTTGGGAGTGACAGCTGTACAAGTCTATAACAATAAAAGAATTGTACACTTACGATGGCTGGATTTCATGGTATGCAAACTGCACCTCAATAAAACTTTATTTTTTAAAAAGCACTTGTAAAAGAAAGTTCACAGCAGTTTTCTTCATTTAAACCCCAAACTGAAAACCTAAATGGCCTTCCAAGAATAGATGAGTTAATGGTGGTATAATCAAGCAGTGGAATACAAGCTATTATAACAGCCATCGTAAAGAACATACTGAAACACACAATATGCACGACGCTCACAAGCATTATGCTGACAAAAGACGCCACTTTTGTTTTGCTATTGTATACTGTATCTCATTCATAAAAGTCTGTTTGCTGTAGACAAACTCTGAATCAAGCACACTTATGTCCAGAAGGTATGGTATGTGCATGTCTATCTGAAAATCATAATGTGTCAAGTAGTTAATATAAATGAGTGGCCAATGATTTAATATTCAGTTTAAAAAATGTTTTAATTATATCAAATGATAGACACATATATTTAACATGTATATGTTATTTAACATAATCAAACTCATTGTTTGCATATTTATTCACTGACCTACTCCAAACATATTTATAAAGGGCCAAAATATATTCCTGGCACCCAAGTTCAAACTGTGCCTCAGTCACAAAAACGATGTTGATATTTCACTTTTTCTTCATGACAGATCTGAGTGTACCTTTCAGTACACACAATTTAACATGAATTTCCTGGTGCGCTCCCGGGAGGAAAAGTGTCAGGTGGCCCAACAGTCCCAGATTCATGAAGCCAAAACAAGTTTGGTACCAGTCAGGTCCAGGAGGTTCAGGACCAGTAAGTGAGGCTGTCACATCAGGCCTCCACTAACTAACTTCACGTCCCGCTGCTCCACTGCAAGGCAAGTGAAAACATGCAGACTACACCCTGAGGAGCTATTACAATTCAGAACTCTGGCCAAGAGGAAGAAACCGTCACAGGCAGTCACCCATCTTTCAGGAAACTCCCCTCTCCCTCCCCAAACCTCCAGGAGTCCCACTTAGAACCTGCTCTGAGCGGGGCCTTGATGCGCACGATGACAAACAAGGCATGCTTGCTGCTCCCCAGAGAATGTGTCTGCAGACCACACTGTCCAGTGCCTGGGAGGGTATCTGTCAGGGTCCTTCCTATACTCCTGTTGCCTTTTAAACACTGTTTAGAAGGTCTGTGCCTTTTGATCCAGGATTCATCACAAGGAAATAATCAGAGCTGAAGGAAGTAAGCATAGCCTGAGCAGCTCACTTCGGCATACTTACAATAGCCTACAGAACACTCCCACCCCAAATGGATCGGAACAATTCAAATACCTCACAAGAGTTCAGTTCGGTCGCTCAGTCATGTCCAACTCTTTGCAACCCCATGGACTGCAGGACGTCAGGGTTCCCTGTCCTTTACCATCTCCTGGAGTTTGCTCACTCATATTCATAAAGTCGGTGATGCCATCCAATCGTCCCCTTTTCTTCCTGTTCCTCGCAACAGAGAAATAGTCATAATCCATTTGACTTAATTCATACTCAAATGAATTATGACAGTCCTAAGATGGACTACTATCTGCAGCCGTGAAAGATAAGCTCTTCAGAAAGATTAAAGAACCAGAAAATGCTGACAATACAATGTTAGATGACAGAAGCGAGATAAAAGCAGTATATATCAAGGTTTCTCACATGGGGAGACACTGTGGTGAAAACTCCCCATGCCACTCAGACACTCAGCTGATCCCTGAGCATCAGTGTTACTGAGGGGAGTGAGCTGGTGTGCTCAGACAGCCTTGACGGTAGGGGATGGGAGGATGGCAACCAGTGGTGGATACAGAATTATCCCAATATTGGGTAAACAGGAAAAACATATGAACATACGCAGATCAGAGGTAATTAATGCCAGGCCACCTGTGATTGGTAAGGTCATGGCCTTGTAGACCAACACTTCTCAAGCATGAATGTAGATTCTGTGAAAAGCTGGATTGTGGTTCACTATGTCTGGCGTCGGAGAAGGCAATGGCACCCTACTCCAGTACTCTTGCCTGGAAAATCCCATGGACGGAGGAGCCTGGTGGGCTACAGTCCATGAGGCCGCTAAGAGTCGGACACAACTGAGAGACTTCACTTTCACTTTTCACCTTCATGCTTTGGAGAAGGAAATGGCAACCCACTCCAGCGTTCTTGCCTGGAGAATCCCAGGGACGGGGGAGCCTGGTAGGAGGCCGTCTATGGGATCACACAGAGTTGGACACGACTGAAGTGGCTTGGCGGCGGCAGTAGCATGCCTGGCGTGGGGCTGAGGTTCTGTACTTATAACAAGCTCCCAATGCAGCTGGTCCACAGGCCACACAGGCTGCAGACTGCACTTCCTGGAGGGACAGATCCAAGCTAGGCTTGCAGGGACTAGGTGAGTATATGGATGTGCGTTTACTTTTTTAGAATCTTCTATGCTTACTAGGTTTTCCACAATGAAAATTCATTGCTTTCGTAATCAGAAAGAAAACCTTTTACTATTCAAAACCTTTGACTCACACCACTAACAAGAAATGCTGGAAAGGGTGTGGAAAAAAGAAAACCCTCCTACACTGTTGGTAAGAATGTAAATTGGTACAGCCATTATGGAAAACAGCATGGAGTGTCCTGAAAAAACTAAACACAGAGCTACCATACGATTCAGCAATCCCACTCCTGGGCGTATATCTGGACAAAACTTGAATTCCAAAAGATACCACTGGCGGCTCGATGGTAAAGAATCCACCCGCCAATGCAGGAGACATGGTTTTTAATCCCTGATCCAGGAAGATCCTACATGCTGTGCAGCAACTGAGCCTGCACACCGCAACTATGGAGCCTGTGCTCCACAGCCCAGGAGTCACAGCTAATGAAAGTGAAGCCCACACACCGTGTGCTCTGCAACCAGAGAGGCCACCATAGGGAGAAGCCCTCGCACCAGAACTAGAGGAGGGCCCCGCTCGCCACAACTGGAGACGAGCCCACGCAGCACTGAGACCCAGCACAGCCAACACAAATAATTTTAAAAGACACATGTACCCCAGTGTTCACAGCAGCACTGTTTAGAACAGCCAAGACATGGAAGCAACCTAAATGTCCAACAACAAATGAATGGATAAAGATGCGGTATCCCTGTAAAATGGAATATTACTCAGTCATAAAAAGAATAAAATAATGCCATTGGCAGCAACATGGAGGGATCTAGAGATGATCATATTAAATGAAATAAGTCAGACAAAAGCAAATATCATATGGTATCGCTTATATGTGCAAGCTAAAATATGGCACAAATGAGCTTACCTAAGAAACAGAAATGGACTCACTGCCAAGGGGGAGGAGACGAGGGGAGCGATGGATTCAAAGTTTGGAATTAGCAGGTGCAAACTAGTATATACAGGATGTAAAAAAAGTTCTACTCTATAACACAAGGAACTACACCCAATATCCTATAATAAACCATAATGGAAAAGAATAAGAAAAAGAAATTTTATACATATATATAACTGAGTCACTGTGCTGTACGCCTGAATCTAACACAACATGCAAATTAACTCTATGTCAGTAAACAAAAAACAAAAAAACCTTCGACTTACTAATCATTTTTATAAAACTCCATCCCAGGTAATTCCCTGATGGTCCAGCGGTTGGGACTCTGCATATCCACTGCAAGGGGCCCGGGTTCAATCCCTGGTGTAGGAACTAAGATCCCACAAGCGAAAAAAAGAAAGAAACCCATCCCAAATAACAGGAAATGAAACTGAAAGGTAAATGCTGTTTCTCCTCACAATACTGCTGACACCAAATATGTGGGTTTGTCCACACCAAGCAGTTCTGACAGTAACTGCCCAGAGTGAGTACAGAGCTCACTCTTGTGGACTGAGTGAGACTGCTTTCCTCTTCAGGTGGCCGCTGAAAGTCCCTGCTCTCACCTGTACCTTCTACCAAGTGCTTATAAATCAGTGGTTCCCATGACCCCCTCCTCCGGCTCGATTATTTGCTTCAGTGGCTCACAGAATTTAGGGAAACATTTTACTGACAATTACTGGTTTACTATAAGTGATACAACTCAGGAACAGCCAAAGGGAAGAGATGCACAGGGCAAGGTATGGGGAAGGGGCACAAAGCTTCCCTGCGCCCTCTGGACACATGATCCTCCCAACACCTTGATGGGTTCACCAGCTCAGAAGCTCTCCAAATGCCTTTGCTTAGGGTTTTTATGGAGATTCCATTACACAGGCATGACTGATTAAATCACTGGCCATGGGTGACTGAATTCAATTCTCCAGCACCTCTTCCCTTCTGGGGGTAGCGAAGTAGGGGCTGAAAATTCCAACCCTGTAATCACATGCTTGGTTCTTCCAACAACTAGCCCCCAAATCAACCCCCAGTCTCAGCAATCAGCTCATTAGGGTAAACTCAAGTATGGTAGAAAGGGGCTTATTAAGAATAACAAAAGATGCTTCTCTCCTCAAGAGCTCATAAGCCACAGAAGTAGAACAACTCTTTACTTCTTATAGCACAGAATCGAAGGTTTACACACATTCAACTTAGAATGATTCACAACATTAAAAAATGAGCAAACACTTAGCTCTCTAATATTAAGAGAATGGCTAAAAAAGGCTAAAATAGCATGTGGTTATTATAAATGATAATAGCAAAGACATGGAAAGAATGCTATAATAAATATTAGTCTTGGTGTGACAGCTCTTAAAATGCTAACATAAAATGAATGTTTATAAAGTATTACAATTTATCAAATTTATTTTAAAAAACAAAGGCAAGGACTTCCCTGGTGGTCCAGTGGCTAGGACTCTGCACTCCCAATGAAGGGGGCCCAGGGTTTGATCCCTGATCAGGGAACTAGGTCCCACATGCTGCAACTAAGACCCAGGGCAGGCAAATAAATTTTTAAAGAAAAGAAAAACAAACAAACAAAGGCAAAACACAACTGGAAGAAAATATGTCAAAATGATGTCTTTGGGTCATTGGATAGTGGGTCATAGAGAATTTTTTTCCCTTCAACTTCTCAGAATAAAGCCGAATGGAAGAAAGGATACCAACTGGGGTGGGTGGGGGGAGATGGCAGGGGCTGGGGAGGGAAACCCCCTCCAGAACGTGAGACGGGAGCAGCTCTGTGGCCACGAGCTGGGGTGGGGAGGGCTGTGCGGGTGAAGGCTGTTCAGTAGCCCCTGGAACAACTGGCTGGGGGCGGAGGAGCAGAAAGCCCAGTTTCATGAAGGTCTAGACCCAGGCAGGAGAGGGAAGAGCTGCTCCTCCTCCGCGCTGAGCCCGCCGGCACTTCCCAGAATGGGTCTGGGCAGGAGCTGTCGATAGGGAGACCTCTGCCTCCTCTGCTTGCAGGGGACTCTGAAGGGACTGGCTACCTTCCTGGAAACAAAGGATGTTTTCAGCTCCCCGGGAACACTTCAGTTCTCCATCTCTCCCTTCCCGCCCCCAGGATGTCATCACTCCCTAGGATTCCTTAAGTGCACAAAGAACATGAATTTGGTTACCTTCTCGGATAAAGTAAACCTTTAGCCCAGTCCCCTGTTTCCATCTCTGGCCTAAACCTCGGTTCCCTCGCGTATGCCTCCTGAGAGCGAAAGGTAACAGAAACAAATGCAAACAAATAACCCCATACCACCGGTCAAAGAGCAAATTAGATAGCCCTTTTAAAACTACAAAACGCTCTGTAAATACAGATTAACAGCATCTCTATTATTTCTCCAGGTTAAAAGTAAACCTGCTGGAGCGCTTGGTCTTTTGATTTCACCACAAAAGGGCAAGTCAGACTCAGTACTTCACTGGGCCTGGGTCAAGATTTCTGTTAGTTCCTCGAAAAACATTCTCAGGAGCGTGCTTCCCCAGCTGACAGAAGAGGTACTGGACAGAACTTAGGTGGCCGCGAGCCCGGCCCCGCCTGTTCCTCCTCTGTGAAGGGGAAGCCAGGGGAATGACTCCTCTCCTTTCCAGAATCGGAGTGCATTTAATTCCCAAACAATAGGGCCAAAGCCCTGGGTCCTGGCCCTGTTCTCACCGTCAGTTCCAAGGCTGCCGCTCCAGTCCACCAAAGCCCTGTTGACAGCTGTCATGGAGAACGGTTCCCAAGGCCACAAGGCAGGCCAGGCTCCCTCTGGAAACAGAGAGGTCAGAGCTGGAACTCGTTTCTACCCTGAGGCCTGCCTTCTAAAATTCTGGGGGAAAATCCCCCATATAAAGGTAAAAGCAAAGAAGACAGGGCTTCAACGACAACAGCAGTCAACCTCACCCTCGTAGCCGCAGGAGGTGGGCATTATTAGCACTAACATTTTACACAGAAGGCAGCTGAAGGGCAGAGTGGTTAAAAAATCAAGGTCACACAGGGAGGTGGTGGGAAAGGCAGAAAGACACCAGCGATCTGGCAAGAGTACACACTCAGGGGCGCCTTGAGTACACACTCAGGGGCGCCTTGCCTCACCTCGCCTGTTTGCTCTGGTTGGTCATCAACACCCTTGCCCTGCCTCCTGCCCGCAGCAGGTTTGGCCAGGAAGTGGTAATCACCCTCCTGAGAACACACCCGCGCACCTGAATCCCAGAGCTCTCCAGAAAGGATGCGATCAACCCACTGGCCTCTAACCACTGCTTTCAACCACACAAGGCACCACCTCCTCCTTGTCCCATATTTCTTCCCACGCTGGGGCATGCACACACCTAGACCAACAGCTCTAGCGACAAAGGTCTCAAAACAAGTATCACCTGCCGCTTCTTCAAAACCACTCCACAAGACTCCATCTGCATTTCCTCTTTACAGTCACGTTGCTGCCTCACCCACCACACCCACGGCCACACACCCACACCTTCCCACAGCCACAAACACTGAGTTCAGGGGAAAGGTAACAAAGATGTAAATGAAACCCCAAATGTAGACAGAGGAGAGACTATCTGCCCCTTGACCCTACAGGCCACCCTTGGGCACCTCAGTTCCTCCTACCTGCGGAGCTTTCAGACCTGTCACCAGCTGGAGAGGGTGGGCACAGCGTGGGGAGGTGAGTACCTTCTGGGACCCCTCAGAGCAGCCACAAAGAGCCAGCGCACAAGCTCAGAGTCCCTCTGGATGCCAAAGTCAGGCTGCTTAAAGAGGGAGTGCCCAAGACCCGTCTTCCCACCCACAAAGAGTCAGTGGTTTGGGATTTTGGAGATATTTCTTTTTCCCACGGCAGCCTGCCCACACGTGTTCTCCACTGCTCTTGTACGGTAGAGGTAGTAAACTATTCTGTGTAAATGAGTAATGCAGACAGGATGTGAGGAAAGTGATGACATCCCTTGCATTTTCTGTCACAGAATTGCTGCAGACTAAACACAAGAGTCTTCACTCTCTCCAAGGAATATGCTCTTTCCCTTTTCTTGGGGCAAGAGCCCTCAAGCTGCCTTTGGTTACTCCGCGTGGAGTAGATGTACACATCGGAAGACCTCTTACGGTAAGAACAGTGGGGCAAGTGCGATGGTCCCCCGCCTCAAGGATGGGGCCACTGTATGGAGCGGTGGAGACCAGGGGCAACTGGGGTACACTACCTTTTCCAGAAGGCTGCCTTCGGGAGTTTTGGGGGCAGAATACTTGAAATCTCTCAATTGTCAATGTTAGCTCAGCTTCATTTTTTTTTCCCCCCAAACTGCACTGGACTGATAAAACATTTCAGTTGGCACATGCCCCCAGTTTTAACCAGTGGCACAAAAAAACAGCTTGCCTGACACTGGCTGGGAGGGGACTTTAGGGGAGAATGGACATATGTATCGACGAGGCTGAGCCACTTTGCTGCACACCTGAAACCATCACAACACCGCTAATGGGCTATGCGCCAATGCAAAACAGAAAGCTAAGAAAAAGATAGCTTGCCTAATCAACCAACCTTCTAGAGGCGGAAGCTTTGCTGTCTGCTAGCGTTTGGACCAGCACAGAGGCTGGAAATAGCGTAAACTGTAAGATCCAGCCAGTCAAGGTTTGAATCCTGGCTCTCAGCTGCCAGACCTCAAGTGAACTACTAAGCTCTCTTGGCTACAATTTCATCTGCAAAATGGGTTGAAAATATCCAATTTAAAGGGCTTTGTGAGAATTAAAAATACATGTGTGAAGACGACTTGAACTCCTAACAAATATTAAATTTCCTTCCTCCATATCGCGAAAGAAGCCACCTGGCAAGCCATCCCTTCTTTAGATTTTCAACATTCTCATCTGTTAAAAATGAAAATAATCCTCCAGCACAGCTGCTCCTCCTCACAGGATGGGATGAAGTGATGGAGAGGAGAGTGCTTATAAATTGAAAGATAATTACTGACTGGATTGCCAACACCCTTTTCTCTCATTTCTAGTCCGATAAAGTAGTATGCAATTTGCTTTTCAGCGTGTTTATACCCTTTTATAACACTATACAAGGAGAAGATGGTATCACATTTGTGGTAATTCCTTAAAATGGCTATTAGCAATTAGCTCTCCAGAACCCAAACCCACCATCCTCTCACCAAGGTAAGCAAAGTTAGGTCACTCCCTGGCCACAGGGTGCGGCAAGCTTCTCTTCTCTCTCCCTGCTCTTGTTTTAGAGAATTGAGGCAGAAAACAAAACTACTTAACAGTTGCATTGTTCTTTTACTCACACCAAGAAAACTAAATCACAAGCTAAGGAATTCCACTTAAGGACCATCATGAATTCACTGTGATATTTTCCAGCAGTAAGGGGATTTTTCTTGTCCTCCCGTTTTCTCATGCACTACAAGGAAACTGGGAGGTGCTCTGGCATTTCCTCAACAGAACCGGACTTAAAGCATCTTTACAACCTTCATCCTAGTGAATCTATATGGGCAAGGCCTATGCTGAGGGATTCATCTAACACTTCAAGTTTCAGCTATCACAGATATAATTTACTTGATCTTTTTCTCTAAAGAAAGGAGGCATTAAAATCAGTTCCACAGAAGCTACTAAGAAATGTGGGTTTATCTTTGAGGACTATGCCTCCCTTTCCTCCCTCTACTAAACTTTAATAGCTCCCTCGTACGTTTCCAAATTACTAATCAAGCATGACAGAATGAGTAGGAATTATAGGAAAAATCCAGAGGGGGTAAAAATAAACAAGCTGGATGAATGTGTCAATATGACTTCCAAGGTCCTCCTCTTGAAAACAGGCTTCTTGGAAAAGAAAGTGCAGAAGTTTTAGGAACCAGTTCCTTGCCAAGTATTTACACTTCATGATACCTGAAGCAGACAAAGTGACAGCAGGAAGAAGGACACACACACAGATAGGATCTCTTTCAGGTAACAGGTGGGTCTCCACTCACTCTGTTTTCATAATGTTGACTTTCTATTGATGCATCCAGTACTTCCAGAAGTGTACACAAACGCTAAGTGTGTATGGTTTTGTTCACTATTGTGAGCTCTGGGGTTTTTTTTGTTGTTGTCGTTGAGCTTAACTTGGAAAGGATTTGGGCAGTTCAGAAAAACTGCTAACACATTTTACACAGCCTGTCCGTTTAGAGACAGCTCAACCCCCAAGGCTTGCTAATACCCTTTGTATTAAAAAAAAAAGGCTGACCCAGCATCCACCTGCATCAGCTTGATCCTCTCAGCTTTGTCACACTCAGCAAATAGGGTATGCGTCACAGCAAAATAAAGCGGCACCCCCCAGAGGAAGAAAAAGACTTGTTGAGTGGAGAGACAGCCTTTACACCAGGTTAACAGTGAACATCTGTAGAAGGCTTTGAATCTAGAATCACTAGCGTTACCCTCCAAATCTATCTTCCACAAAAAAAAAAAAAAAGCTCCACAGGTGGTGTTACTTTTCAAGGAAAATGCCATAAAAAAGTAGAGTCAGCAGTACAAGGCAGTCCCTACCCCAACACCCTTCATCCAGCTTCAACTATTAACAATTCATGTCCAGTCTCCATCTTGTTCCCCTTCACTTCTCCATTGGCAGCCCTCCCTTAAACTGGATTATTTTGCAGCAAATCCTGAACCTATATTTCAAATTTAGAATGTATTTCTAACAGCAAGGGTTTTTTAAAAACTGTAATCGGTATACCATTACCTAAAGCAACTAAACAAAGCTAATATTCTTCATACTAATGAGTACAAATTTCCCCTACTGGCACAATTAAACTTTTTTTCATCAAATAAGCATCCACCAAGGTTTATACCTCTCACTGCCCTCTTGTCTCTTAAATAGCTTTTAAACCACAGGTTCCCCTGGCCCAATGATTCTCACAGCTGGCAGGCTGCTCCTCACCTGCAACTCCCAATAATTCAATTCTAGAGATACCACAAGGACAACCCAATCTTAGAGGCTGTCAAGGAAAAAAAAAAAAAAAAGCATATGTTAATTAGTAGTTTTATCATTGAAGAAGCTTAAGAATAATCTGAAAAGCACAGGTGAGATGATTTGAACTGAGCCATTAGCAATTCTGAGGTCCAAACACTCACTCTTAAGTCCTTTGCAATTCTGGTCTCTGTGGGTTTATCTCTGGGGTTTGAGCAACACTCTTCCCCCCAACCCCGCCCTTACCTGAGTTATTTGCACAAGCAAAGCAATGGGGTGAACCCAGCGTGTTTCCTCCCGGCTGGACCTTCCTCCGCGGCCGCCTCCGGAATGCAAGGGGCGGGCCCTGCTGCCACCTCCCGAAGCCACCTGCCCAGGTGAGAAACGAAGCTTCACTGAGACTACAAATTCCGCAGGGCTACTAAGAGAATTTTGAGCCATCCATGACGGTCACGGATGAACCAAACCAGAACACCATGGTCTCTGGGAACAAACAGCCTGAAAAGTCCTCGGGCTTAATCCCAGTGTCCGGGGCTCGCGGGGTACCGTCCCCAACGCCCGGGGGCCAGGAGACTGGACGCCCAACGAACGAAGTCCGCCCCCAACGAACACACGAGCAGGTGCGTCCGCGACGATACGCCCACCTGTGTGTGCCAGGGAGGAAAGTCACACTATTGCTAAAACACCAAGTGTTTCATAATGTTTAATATCTTTCTCCTCGGCCAAGGGGGTGCGGAGCGTCTGGGTGTGAGTAAACGACCAACCCAGACCACCGGTTCCATGCCCGCACCCCAGCCCCGGAGCCCCAAACTCGGGACCGACCCCAGGCGCGAATACTACGACCACCCCTCAGCCGGACGGGTCAGGCTTGGGAGTCCTCGGCTTTCAGTCCAGGGCCCCTATCCACTCCAAGTACTAGACAATCCCAGCCTCTGAATCCCGGGGAAAGAAATTCCTCTCCCTCCCCGAAGCGCAGAGCGACGCCGGGAGCGACGCGGTCCCGCCGGCGCCCCGAAGTCCCTGGTGGGGAAGCAGCGGCGAGACGCCGGGCGCCGAAGCCCGCAACTCACCCGCTGCGCGGCGACTCCCGGCTCGCGCTCCGCGTCCGAGGCGCTGGCGCCGGACCAGACCCGCGACCAGGTCGCCGTCTGGACACCTGCCGCGCCCGGCCCCAGGTGACCAGGCACAGGTGGGGGCGGCGATCCCCGACCGCTGTATCCTGCAATAACCCCGCGGCCGCTCCGCGCGTAGCTACCAGGAAGTGCGGACGCAGCCCTTGGATCGCGCACGCCCCGTCGCGACCCCGGCGGGAGACCGGCCAGAGAGCGCCGCCTGCGGGCGGGGCGGCGAGAGGCGTGCGAGGCCAGCCCCCTCGACCCGCGGGAGAGGGGCTGGGGTCGGCGCTGGCACGGGGGACGCCCCAAGGGTGTAGGGTGGAAGATGAGACCCCCTTTTGAGTGCCGGGCCTTCAGATCCCCCTACCCCTGCCCAAGGAGCTCCCGTGTCCTCAGCAGGGTGCGCACGCGGCCACTATCAGTTTCCTCCGGATGAGGGTATCACAGGGTGACAGAACTTCATGTAAATGACCGCCTATGAATTCACATTTTAAAATCAAACTGCAAACTGCAAACTGCGTATTTGCAAGCAGTACGTTTTTATTGCATTACCTTTATCTGTCAACATTACTAATTTGTTATATTTATTCAACAGAATATTTGTTGAGTACCCACGACTTGCCAATCCTTTAAACAGGATGGGAATTTAATATAATTAAATTATATTAAATTATATCATAATATATAGAATATTATATGAAATTCCTATCCTTTAAAATACAGGCTAGGAATTCCCTGGCTGTCCAGTGCTTAGGATTCTGTGCTTCCACTGAGATACACAGGTTGGATCTCTGGTGAGAGAATTTAGTGTCACACACAGCAGAGCAAACAAGGAAGAAAGAAAGAAAACCACAGTTTTCTCCTCATGCTTTTCCTGAAGAGCCTTGAACAGCGGAGTGGCCTGGTCCTTTCTTAACCTCCCGGAAAGACTTTACTGGTCTTACAAGGAACTTAGCAACGGCCTGCCCAAAGGTGCAGTAAGAAGTAAATGTGAGCTCCTGGAGGCTCTGAGGAGCAGCTTGACCCAACCTGGGGAGGTCAGAGACGGGGAGAAGGGGAGAGGTGTGCTGAGTCCTGAAGGACTACAGGGTTCATCAGAATTGAAGTTTTTCAGCCAACATTCCACCGTGACCAAACTCAGAAGCCAAAAGCTGGCTGGAAAGGGCATGTTCTGATAAAGGAATAGCAAAAGAGTCAGGATAGCTGAGAAGAAGAGGATATGAAGTGAGTTAGAGCAGGGGTGTGGGGGGCCAGATCGTGCTCCTATCAAACCTAACAGCCTCCATCTATGGAGTGTATAGTATAAAACAGGAACTGGACATGCATCACTTCAAACTACATGATATAGGGTTATTACTCCCCTTTAAAGGAGATGAAAACAAGGTCTAGGATAGTGAGATGTCTTGCTAGTGACACAGCTGGGAGGAGGTGACCCTCAGGAGCTAGCCTGCATTCCTAATGATACTTTCCAGGTTAATCCAAGAGGCTGAATTATCTTCAAACATTCTCAGCATCCTCAAGTATCCCCAGATGCCCACTGCTGTCTCTCCATTCCAAAGCCTGTGTCAACAACTGCCCTGAGATCCCCTCCTGTCAAGATCGCATTCCAGACCATATGGCTGTGCACACCAGACTGTTTCCCAAAGGAAACTGGGTTTCAGGAACCAGTGGAGGGACAGGGGCAGAGCCCTTTTTGTTCCCTAACAGCCATTCTCTCCTTTTTCCATAATAATAGAATTGAAGCTGAGCCCAGAGATGCTTAGGACAAAGGCTGCATTTCCTTTCCTCCCTTGTGATGAAATATAGCAACAGTGGTACCCAGGGCTCCTAGAATCCACTCAACCCAGCAGAACTTCTGAGGCAGCTGTTTCTCCTCCAACATCTGTCAGATATTTTTCACAGGGCAGACACTGCTTACTGCCTCCTCAATATCCATTCCCCCTTTTTTCCTTTCTAAGAGAGCTCAGATTTTGTTTCAGAAGGCAAGGTGCCGAGCTGAAATGCTCACCTTCCCAGAAGCCCTTGCAGGGCAGCCACATGACTCGATTCCCATCAGTGAGGTGGAGAGGGAAGGTATCTAGAGATTCCTGAGAAGGATTTTGCTCTCCTGAAGTGGACACCACCACTTTTCTCCTTTTGTTTTATTCTGGCTGTGAGGTTGCTGTGAGCTTGGAAGGTGAGCAACTGTCTTATGACCACAGGACAACACATAACGGAAAAGGAGGAGCTGCACCTGTTGCCGACTGCCAAGTGCCAGACTTATTTCGTGAGAAAAATAATCCCTTTACTTTTTAAAAGCACTCTTGGTTTGTTGCAAGCAATTAAGTGCAATCCTAATGGATATACTATTCTTTTCAAAGAAAAGCCTCAGAAATCAGTCTAGCCAACCCTACAGTGTGATAGGAGAAAGAGGGTGGGATTTGGCATGAGACAAATCTGTGAATTTCAGCTCTTCCATTTAGTTAGCTAATGACTTTTGGCAATTTTGGTAAAATTAGATTACTTACTGTAAAATTAGAGATTGTCATAAAAATACAAAGCACAGTGCTTCCTGGCATATGGTGAATGATTAATAAATGATCAGTTTAGAGCCGCCACCAAGTGGATGTCCCTCTAATATGTAGATTCAGAATCATGTATCTACTTACTATTTCACTCCTTAGACAAATCTTTTGTCTATTCAGATATTCAGTTCAGTTCAGTTCAGTCACTCAGTTATGTCCGACTCTTTCCTGCTGGTGCTGCTGCTAAGTCGCTTCAGTCGTGTCCGACTCTGTGTGACCCCACAGATGGCAGCCCATTGGGCTCTGCTGTCCCTGGGATTCTCCAGGCAAGAACACTGGAATGGGTTGCCATTTCCTTCTCCCATGCATGAAAGTGAAAAGTGAAAGTGAATTCACTTAGTTGTGTCCAACTCTTTGTGACCCCATGAATCGCAGCACGCCAGGCCTCCCTGTCCATCACCAACTCCTGGAGTTCACTCAAACTCACGTCCATCGAGTTAGTGATGCCATCCAGCCATCTTATCCTCTGTCGTCCCCTTCTCCTCCTGCCCCCAATCCCTCCCAGCATCAGGGTCTACTTCTAATGAGTCAACTCTTTGCATGAGGTGGCCAAAGTACTGGAGTTTCAGCTTCAGCATCAGTCCTTCCAATGAACACCCAGGACTGATCTCCTTTAGGATGGACTGGTTGGATCTCCTTGCAGTCCAAGGGACTCTCAAGAGTCTTCTCCAACACCACAGTTCAAAAGCATCAATTCTTCAGCGCTCAGCTTTCTTCACAGTCCAACTCTCACATCCATACATTACTACTGGAAAAACCATAGCCTTGACTAGATGGACCTTTGTTGGCAAAGTAATGTCTCTGCTTTTGAATATACTATCTAGGTTGGTCATAACTTTCCTTCCAAGGAGTAAGTGTCTTTTAATTTCATGGCTGCAGTCACCATCTGCAATGATTCAGATCTTAGATGCTTGTAATAGCAAAGTCAGTCTTAAGGTTTCAGTAAAAACTAGCCCTTGCCTAGCATCTTGCATCCTCATTTCCTAGAAAATATGCACTCTACCAAAATTTTTTGAAAGGAAAAGAATAGAAGCATAGACTTTGTAGTGGCCAACCCTGAATTACTAGTATACTAATTTAGCAAGTACACCTGTATATTTCTGTTTAGCTCTCTCTCTTTTTTAAAATAAGAACCTCTAATTTCAATGCTTCTAGGTTTGTATTTTAAATTACCAAACAAGATGTTTTAAGAGTCCGAAAACATGCTTTTGTTGAAACTGCAACATATTCTTCTATGCTGAAATGGAATAATATTAAAAATTAGTATTATTCACTTTGGCTTTTAATTTTTAAAATAATACATTCTTTCCACCACTACAGAAGTTTTTAAGTTAAAAAAAAAAAAAGATATACCATACTTAATTTAACCTGTCTTCTATTAATGGACATTTAGGTTATCTCTAGTTTATCTCACTTACAAACAACATTGCCTTGAACATCTTTGTCCCTACACTTTTACCCATTTGTGTAATCTGACCACATCGCCCCACTTTACTGCTTCCTTTCCAGGTGCAAACCAGCATCCATCTCTTGATTGGATTATTGGAATAGCCTCCTGAATGGCCTCCTGTTTTTGTCCTTGTCCTCCTTGTCCTCCAGCAACCCAGCACCTAGAACAGTCTTCTTTTTTTTTGGCTGTGCTGCACAGTTTTCAGGACCTTATTTCCCCCATCAGGGATCAAACCCTGGCTCTCAGCAGTGAAAGCAGAGTCTTAACCACCAGACCACCAAGGAATTACCTGGAATAGTTATTTTAGAATGTAGGTCAGATATTGTCCCTCTCTGGTGAAAACTTTCCAGTGGCTTCCCTCTCATTCAAAGTCCTTAAAACAGTCTGTAGAGCTACATGGGCGGGGGGCGGGGGGGGGGGCCCATTGCCATTACCTCTCTGTACCATCTCCTTCCATACTCCCCTCTCTGCTCCAGCCAACGAACAAGGTTCTCTGGTGGTTTGTTTGAATATGCCAAGTAGACTTCTGCCTCAGGGTCTTTACCCTTGCTATCTCTTTTTGGAACTCTCTTCTCCAAATAACACATAACTTAATCCTTCACTTTTTTCAGATCTTAACCTAGTTTTGTTTTTAATGGTTAACACATGGGGAGGTTAACATGGGCCAGGCATCTGGTTCTAAGTGTTTTGCATGTATTACTTCATTTAATCATTACAACCACCCTAAATCTTATGATCCCCATTATATAGATGAGGAGCCTGAGGCACAGAGAGATGGGAGAATTTGCCCAAGACACACAGGTTGTAAAGAAGAGAACTGGGATTTGAGTATTCAGAGCCACTCCAGTTTGTCATACTAGTAATAAACGGAGAGCGTCTCAGGAACTGCTAACATCCTTTTTACCCAATAACCTTGGTCAAGATCTGAAGAGCCACATTTCTTCATAGCCTGGGTTTTGAAGGTTGTAGTTATTTTCTTGCTTGTATAGATGGACTTGTCTAAGCTTTTTATCATTGCTGTTTTCTCTCATTCATTTCCGTAGATTTCCTGGAGAAGCCCAGCATGTACACACTGTACCTGAACTTTACCAGAAATGTTTAGTAGCATTATTTTCAAGAAAACCACAAGGTAGCTATTGACTCCCTTACCCTGTTCAGTCGCTAAGTCATGTCTGACCCTTTACCACCCCATGGACTGCAGGACACCAGGCTTCCCTATCTTCCACTGTCTCCCAGAGTTTGCAAGTTGATGGCAATATAAGTGAAACAGATTAGCTGTGAGCTCATCATTGTTGAAGCAGGATGATGGATACATGCGGGTTATTCCGTCTACCGTGGTACATGACTGAAATTAATTTACCCTAAGAATTTTTCCTTTTAAAATATAATAAATTTTCTTCTGGTCAGAACCCACCTATAGGAGGTAAGCAGACAAGATACAGTGTACAATGAAGGAAACCGCAGAACTCTCAATTTGGCTGAGAAGATAGCCTAAGGTCATGACAGGCAGTAGCTTCAGCACTTGAAAGTTTCCTGTTATATTTTTTATAGGAAAGCTTTGGTACAAAGTCCAAATTCAGTGGCTAGTGCCTTGGGCCAACAGAAGCTGACCTTATCAGTAACAGGTTTTACAACAGCTGCTGTTTTCCCATGAAAGTGTGCACATATCACTTCTGAAACCAGGACACCAAGTGTAAAGCACGGATGAACTGGAAAGTGTTTTTATTGTATTGATAATTTTCCTGCAGCAACATTCAGCCCCAGAATAGTGCAGGGGTGCTCCCTCTGAAGCTAGACTTTCCGGTTTCAAATCCTGGCAGACTGAGAGTTATCTAAGTTTTTAATGCCTTGGTAGTTTTTAAGATACATCTGTAAATTGGGGATAATAAGGCATATCTCAAAGGGTGTTGTAAGGGTCACATGAAATAATGTGTGAAATATGCTATGTACCATACCTGCCCAAAGTAAGGACCCAGTAAATGGTAGTTGTTGTTTTTAAAGCAAATTCCTGTTTTCCTTAGTTGTTTAATACTTTATAGATTGTCTAAGTAAATAATCTAGTTCCTATATATGAAACATGAGAAATTAACAATTTTTGTTTAGTTAAATGACTGTCTTTCCCACTAGACTCAGCTCTCTGAGACCAAGTGGGTGGTGGTCGTTTAGTCGCTCAGTCATGTCTGATTCTTTGTGACCCATGGACTGTAGCCCATCAGTCTCCTCTGTCCATGGAATTCTCCAGGCAAGAATATTAGAGTGGATTGCCATTTCCTCCTCCAGGGGATCTTCCTGATCCAGGGATCAAAACTTTGTCTCCTGCATCACAGGTGGATTCTTTACGCACTGAGCTATGGGGAAGCCTCTGAAGATCCATGTATTATTCACTTTAAATCCTCAGGGTATAGCATAATGCAGCTCATAATTTCTAAAAGAAATCACATTGAATATAACAAAATACACTTACAATCGAAGGTCTGAGCATTGTTCTTATGGTTATAAAACGTTTAGGACACTGTTCTATAAGCAGTTTATAGTATGAAGTTCATGTGGCTTTTGTCTTTACCTTTCTTGGGGACCTCATTCAACAAATATTTATCAAGTGCTTCCTGAAAGGAAGGGACTGTATGCTGGTGGCCTTATCATGGAATAAGGCAGACATAACTCTTATGCCCTGGAGAAGGCAATGGCAACCCACTCCAGTACTCTTGCCTGGAAAATCCCATGGACGGAGGAGCCTGGTAGGCTGCAGTCCATGGGGTCGCGAAGAATCGGACACGATTGAGCGACTTAACTTTCACTTTTCACTTTCATGCATTGGAGAAGGAAATGGCAACCCACTCCAGTGTTCTTGCCTGGAGAATCCCAGGGACAGGGGAGCCTCCTGGGCTGCCTTCTATGGGGTCACACAGAGTCGGACATGACTGAAGCAACTTAGCAGCAACAGCAGCAACTCTTATGCCCAGAGTTTATTTTTAACAGGGAAGACACCTTTGCATGGCTACTTATGTATAATTGAAGGAGAAGCACAGGGCGCTGAGAGAGCAGACAAGGCGGCACTGAGCCTTTGTCTGAGGGCCTCTTAGAAAAGTAATGTGCAGGGTGATCGCAGAGCAGGAGTAGCTGAAGCTGAGCAAAGTGGGTCAAGGAGGATAAAGGATAGGCTTTCTGGTCATTGACTCTAGCCCAGTCTGAAGGTCTGAGGATCGTAAAGAGACAACATAAAATGTTGCAGGAACCGAGAGAAGGCTGGTTTGACTGAATCTGGGGAGGGCAAATAGCAAATTGTGGTCTGTGGTTGCAGGAGTCAGTAGGGATCAGATCATGGCAAGCCATTAAAAGATTTAGAATTTCATTCTGAATGCATGAAAAGACTCCCCCCTAGAAGCTATGCTTTCTTCAATTCCCTTCAAATAACCTAAGGACACTGGAGAAAGTAGGTGGGGTATATATGAAACAAAATTCGCCATTCATTGATTATTGTTGAAACGGTGTGATGAGTACATGGAAGTTTATTATACTCTATTTTTTGAATATTTAAATTTTTCTGTAATAAAGAAAGAAATCCCTCCAGTTACAAAGCAGAGAAAGGATTAAGGGACTTCCCTGATGGTCCAGCGGCTAAGACTCTGCGCTCCCAGTGCAGGGGGCTTGGGTTCAATCCCTGGTCAGGGGACTAGATCCCACATGCCCCAACAAAGACTGAAGACCGTGCATGCCACAACCAAGACCCTACACAGCCTTAAAAATAGATAGAAGAGAAAAGATTAAGAATAGAGGTGAGGAGACATGACTTTACTACACTCCAGGTGAAAAAGAAGACAGTCTTGAACTAAGGTGGTAGCAGTAGGATTTGAAGGAACTGAATAGCTTCTAGTGATAACTGATAACTTGAATAGATGGAAGTTGGTGACTGACTAGATGTGAGGGAGAGAAGGTGTGAGGTATCATGAATGGGTCTGTGTTTACTGGTTTGAGCAATTAGGTGGAGAAGCTCTCCTGAGGATGAGTGGCGTGCGAAGAGAAGATTCTGGTATAGCCTTAATATTTCTTCCAATTAACTCCATCTATCTTTTCAAGGTTTAGAGTAATTCAACTAAACGTTTACTACATTCTAAGTTTTAGGCACTATTGGGAGATGTGGAGTGGGCTAAAGAGAAATATGCAGTTACAAATACAATAAGCCTCCATTAATTGAGTATCTATGATGAGAGAGGTGTTATCCATAATCCTCACAGCATCCATCCTGAGTAGAGGTTATTAGGCCCATTTTATAGATGAGGAAACTGAGGTCCCAGGAGCTTGTATAACTTGCCCAAAGTCACAGCAGGTGTGAGATGGAAATCAAGTCAACTTTTCTTGGCTCCAGAGCCTGTGGACTTTCCAGTATATGATACTGCCTCACAGAAGTACTGAAAGGCAGGTAGAGATGTTCCAAAGACAGGGCTATCAAAATCACAGTTGTTTTTCTCAGACTTGTACAGTTTCATGATTCGGAGGGACTACAGTGCTAATATGTTGCCTGGAAATTAATGTATAAAAAATCCTGAGACAGGTCAAGCCAGTTCATCAACTCCATCATAAAGAACTGCAATTATCTCTTAATCAAGTTAAACTATTTTTTCCCAGATGATATCTTTAGCCCTTTGAATCCAATTACTGGAATAATGTTCCAGAGTTTTATGTGTGTCTTCCCTGGGGGACAGGCTTGTTAACTGTTACAAGCAGCAGGTGAGATGTCTAGTACTTTCTCTTCCCTTCTGTGACTTCAGACGCTGTACAAAATGACTGTTTGTCAAATATTCATTTGCCTGTAAATATATCCAAAAGTTGTTTGTCTCAATGACATAAGGTAAATTGTGGGCCTTTTCTCCTCTTTTCTTATTATGGAAAATTTTAAACATGAAAAAAAAAATAGAAGAGTATCATGAACCCCCATGTTCCCATCACCCACCTTCAACAATGATTAACTCATGGCCACACTTGTTTCATCCCTACCCACCCACTTCCTCCTACATGTTTGTTCAGAAGCAAACCCCCAACCTGGCATAATTTCATCTATAAATATTTCAGTATGTATCTTTAAGAGATAAGAACTCTTTGGGGGCCAAGTGTTTCATCAAGTATTTCCTGAGACTGGTTTGTGGGAACCTTTGCCAAGAAAGGGCTTAGATGTTTTCCAGAAAGCTGCAATGCGAGAGGTGGGGCGTGAGGTCAGAGAAGAAAGTCTGAGAGGGAGCGGCGCCCACTCAGGAAGAGGCAGGTCTTCAGATCTCACCCACCCCACCACTTCGTTGTTAGCTCTCTTCATGTTTGGTGAATTTATTGGTGTTTCTTCCTGAGTCTTAGACCGTGTTTTAATGACTCCCATGGCAGAAACTCAGCAGAAGTGGCAAGTTCTTTGGAAGTGTGACTGCCTTTGGAAGTATCTGTCTCATCTGCAGTGTCCTCTTACACCGGCCAGCTAGCTTAATCAGACCAGCGACAAGTCTACCCAGGAAGGCCGACTGTAAGCTCCCTGAGGGTACAGTGTGGATACCTAGCTCACTCCACGCAACACCTGGAATAACCTTTAGCACACCGTGAGTGCACAGGTGATTGTCCAACAAGGGAAGGGGGAAGGAAGGCCTGAACAACTAACTGAAAGAATGCCTTTAGCTCTAGAAATAGCTAAAGGTGACAATAAACCAAGCAGCCAAAAAAAAAAAAAATCTCTGGTTGAGTATGGTGGGCAGAATCACGGCCCCCTCAAAGGTGTCCACATTCTAATCCCCAGAACCTGGGAATATGTGGCCTCATTCGACAAGAGGGACTGAACGGATGTGAAAAAGTTAAGAATACCAAGGTGGGGAGTTTATCTTGGATTTTCTAGTGGGCCCAAAGTGAACACCAGGGTCCTTACAATACGGGAAGGAGGCAAGAGAGTCAGAGGAGGTGTGACAAGAGCGGAAGTCAGAGAGAAGCGAGCGCTGACATGAATATGGAAGAGACAGGCAGCCTCTAGAAGCCGGAAAGGCCAAGAAACAGCTGCTCCCTCAGAACCTCCAGAAAATACCCCTGTAGACCCCTCTATTTTAGCCCCGGAGGCCCATGTCAGACCTCCAACTTCCAGAACTGCATGTTCCTAAAACAATCCTGTTGTCTCTACTTTAAAAATTTATTCTTCGTCTGTTCCCTTCCCCATCCTCACACTGTCCCCTAAATACACACCACTCTCTACTCTTTCACAGCCTCCTGACTTTAGTCCACTCTCCACAGAGCAGCTTGGTTGAGGGGGTTGCTTTCCATCAGCACACAGACTCCCTTGCCCCTGGCACATACAGCCTTTCACCGGCCTCTCCCCGCTTAACCATACATACCACGCTCCCCCTCACTCACGATGTCTCATTCTGAGCAGGCAAAGTTCCTTCCTGCCTGAGGGCCTTACAGTGCTGGTCCCCTGGCTGGAGCCATTTCCCAGGATCTTTGCACCACTGCAGCTGTCTATTTAAATGTCACTTCCTCCAAGGGACCTTCCATAAGTCTGATCTATAGTATTGCGCTCACCTTCCTCTTGCTCTCTGTGCAATCTTAATTTCTTCAAAAACACATACCTCTCTAAAATTTTATTGTTTGTACTCTTGCTTCTTGTCTATTTCAGCTCACTGAGAAATAGGCTTCTAAGGATCTGGAGGCCTTGTCTGTCTTATACTTGCTGTATCCACGGTTCTTGGAATTGCCTGCTTCATTTGTATTTACTGAATAATGGATAGATGGATGTGCTTCCCAGGTGATAAAGATCTGCCTGCCAATGCAGGAGACACAAGAGACGCAAGTTCGATCCCTGGGTAGGGAAGATCCCTTGGAGGCGGGCACAGCAAGTCACTCCAGTATTCTTGTCTGGAGAATCCCATGGACAGAGGAGCCTGGCGGGCTACAGTCCATAGACTCTCAAAGAGTCAGGCATGATGGAAGTGACTTAGCGTGCATACACACACGCACATGCACAGATGGATGGATACATTGCTAGTAGGGCTGAAGCTGGACCAGAGATTAAGATCCTCATGTGAGTGACTGGGTTGAGGGAACCTGATGGGCAAGGAATTCATGCACATGATACCTGAGCAGACTCTGGTGTCAGAGTGTTGGACAGGTCTCTGCCAGTGCTGCTCACCTCATCTTCCAGTCCAGCCTACCAGGAGCACGGTGTCACCTTCCTGTAAAAAGGAGGAGATGGCTCATGAAATACAGTCTGTTGGTGACAAATGGTGGAACTGGAGAGCAAGGAGGCTCCAAGGGGCAGAACAGTGACAGGTGGAACCCAGCAGAAGGGTGTCTGGGACAAGACAACATGACATCAGGAGGGTGATGACAGGGGCAGCAGCCCTGGCGGGGAGAGGGGCATAGCAAGGAAGGGATGAGCCTAGAGCATGGGTGGTCCCTGAGTGCGGCTGAGGGGGCAGGGTGCATGAAAGGGTCACAGAAGGACCACCGTGGCCTCTGGGGAGCATTTGTGGGTGACTTTATGGAGCCCCTGAACAAAAAGCAGGGATTTGGAATTGGGCTCCAGGTAGTTCTGGTGATTAAGTCTGCACCAGGTCACTTTGTTCCTCCCTATTCATAGCATTGTTGTGATTTTTGCCCTGGAATGAGAAATGGGGTAGAAGAAAGAAAAACAAGTGAAGTCGCTCAGTCGAGTCTGACTCTTTGCGACCCCATGGGCTGGAGCCTACCAGGCTCCTCTGTCCATGGGATTTTCCAGGCAAGGGTACTGGAGTGGGTTGCCATTCTTTCTCCAGGGGATCTTCCCAACCCAGGGATCAAGCCCAGATCTCCTGCATTGCAGGCAGACGCTTTACCCTCTGAGCCACCAGGGAAGCCACGGGATAGAAGAGCGGAGTCCAAAAGCCAAGCATGAAGGTTTTTGTAGTGGGGCTACTTGTCACGTCAGAAGTCTAGGCTGGTTCTGAGCATATGATTTCTGAAGTGGATGCTGTAGTTTTGAGAGCTGCAACTGTTTAATCAGGAGGGTTGTGATCTCTTATTGCTCAGAGGAGAGAGTAACTTAAAAACAATTGTGGAACATGCCATAGGCCAGCTTGTCTCCTACCTGAACATTCAAAGTCTAAAGGTGATTATATAGTCTTTTCCCAAAGACAGGAAGTTACTATTTCAGAGAAAGAAACTCAGCTCTTTGAATCTCCTGGTTCTGCAAAACAGCAATTAAAGACAGGGGCCTGGGACAGCACCAGTTCAGCCCAAGTCACCTTGAGGATACCTGTTTTTGCAGGCAGCAATCCTGGAGGAATCATCTCTAGCTGGCCAGAAACCAACTGGTTTCTGGTAGAAGGAGGTCTGAGCTGCTATCTAACGGAGTATTAAGGCTGCTGCTGCTGCTGCTAAGTTGCTTCACTTGTGTCCGACTCTGTGCGACCCCAGAGACAGCAGCCCACCAGGCTCCCCCATCCCTGGGATTCTCCAGGCAAGAACACTGGAGTGGGTTGCCATTTCCTTCTCCAATGCATGAAAGTGAAAAGTGAAAGTGAAGTCACTCAGTTGTGTCTGACTCCTAGCAACCCCATGGACTGCAGCTTACCAGGGTCCTCCGTCCATGGGATTTTCCAGGCAAGAGTACTGGAGTGGGTTGCCATTGCCTTCTCCGACTAAGGCCGCTAACACAGGCCAACTATGCTCAGGAATCCTGCAGCTAGGCAGTTCTTCAAACATTGATCTTGTCATTTCAGAGAAGTTTCATGGTTAGTGTTCTTGGACTTCCATCTGAATTGAGTGGCAGGCCTTGTGGACGATCAGTCATTTCTTCATTAACTGGCACTTCCTGTGTGCTCCGGGCTGTGCTAGATGCTTTGGGTAGAGGTATAGTGAGAAAGCATTAGAATGTGAGCTGGGCAACCTGGGTACTATCCCTCTGGCTCTCCCATTAGTTAGTAGCATGACCTTTGCAAAGTCATGTAACCTGTCTGTGCAAATGTTTCTTCATGTGTAAAATGAGAGGAATGGATTCTGTTTGTTTAAAATCTTCTCTAGGGCTTCCCTGGTGGCTCAGTGGTAAGAGTCTGCCTGCCAATGCAGGAGACATGGGTTTGATATCTGGTCCAGGAAGATCCACATACTGAGGAGCAACTAAGCTTGTGTGCCACAACTATCGAGCCTATGCTCTAGAGTCTGGGAACCAGAGCTACCGAAGCTCGAGCGGCATACAGCCTGTGCTCTGCAACAAGAGGAGCCGCGGCAATGAGCAGCCCATGCACACAGCTGGAGAGTAGCCCCTGCTGGCTGCAGCTGGAGAAAAAGCCCGTGCAGCAGTGAAGACCCAGCAGAGCCAAAAATAAAATAATTTTAAAATGTAAAAATATCTCCTCTAGTCCTATAATTCTAGATTCTTCTAAGGAGTAGAAAAATCATAATCTGGAGATTTTTAATTGAATATCCACTAAGTGCAAGAGACTGTGAAAATGTTTGATTCCCCAAATTTCTTGGTTAAAACAGTGGGGAATATTGTTTGCAAGGTTATAATATAAAAGGGACTTCTAAATTATGTGACTTAATTAACAAAGTGTTCCACCCAGAAGAGACTTTGCACAGGAGTTAGATGTTTTGTCATTCTGGGACCCCTGCTAAGGTGAAGCAGAGGGCTGAGTCCCCACAGTTGCCCTGCCCTTGGGCTTCCCTGGAGGTCCAGTGGTAAAGAATCACCTTGTAATACCAGGGACACAGGTTCAATCCCTGGTCTGGGAAGATCCCACATGTTTTGGAGCAGCTAAGCCCACGCACTGCAACTACTGAAGTCACACTCTAAAGCCCACGCACTGAACTACAGAACCCACACTCTAAAGCCCACGCTCTGAACTACTGAACCCACACTCTAAAGCCCACGCACCGCAAGTACTGAAGCCACGCTCTAAAGCCCATGTATCGCAACTACTGAAGCCCACACTCCTAGAGTCCAGGCTCCTCAACAAGAGAAGTCACTGCAATCAGAAGCCCATGTGTTGCAAAGAAGAGTAGCCCCTGCTTGCCACAATTAGAGAAATCCCATGAGACACAATGAAGACCGCTACGGCCACACACACACACAAAAAAGAAGTTGACTAACTTAAAAAAAATGTATCCTTATTTGGGACTAGGATATTGCACATGTATGAGTTAAGTTAGGAGGAGGTTACAGGGAGTAGACTGGGCCCTAAACTAACTAACGTATTTATAAAAAGGGGAAATTTGGACGCAGATACACACACAGGTAGAATACCATGTGAACATGAAAGCAGAGATTGGGGTGATACTTCTACAAGCCAAGGAACACCAAAGATTGCAAGCAAACCACCAGAGTCTGGGATAAAGGGAGGAAACAGAATTTTTTTTCCTCACAGCCTTTAGAAGGAACCCACACTGCTGACATTTTGATGTTAGACTTCTAGCATTCAGAACTATGAGGCAATACATTTCTGTTCAAGCCACCCAACCTGTGGAACTTTCTTACAGTCCTAGAAGACTAACACAGAAGGGAAGGTCCCAGTAAGGAATGTGTTATCTAGCAAGTTACCAGTGTGACCAGATATACCTTAATCCCAAATGGAGAGAGAACTCTGCAGACAGTGTAGAACTCAGAATTATCCTGCCAGATACAACTCAACAACAAAAGGACAACACGATTTTAGAATGGACAAGGATATTTCTCCAAAAAATACATGCAAATGGCCAGTATAGTAAAAGAAAAGATGTTTAACATCTGTCAGTCTGTTCCAGCTGCTCTGACAGAATACTATCGACTGGGTGGCTTAAACAACAGACATCTATTTTTCACAGGTCTAGAGGCTGGACGCCCAGGATCAGGGTGCCAGCATGGTTAGACTCTTGGGGAAGACTTTTCCTGATCTACAGATGAGTGTCTTCTTGTATCGCATATGAAGGAGAGAGGGAGGGCTACCTCTCTTTCTCTTCCAATAAGGATATTGATCCCATCAAGGGATCCCATGCTCATGACCTTATTACCTCCCAAAGTCCCCACCTCCAAATACCATCATATTAAGGCTTCAATATATGGATTCTGGGGAACACAAACATTCAGTCCATAGCAACATCATTAGGCATTCAGTTCAGTTCAGTCGCTCAGTCGTGTCCGACTCTTTGCGACCCCATGAATCACAGCATGCCAGGCCTCCCTGTCCATCATCAACTCCTGGAGTTCATTCAGACTCACGTCCATCGCGTCAGTGATGCCATCCAGCCATCTCCTCCTGCTCCCAATCCCTCCCAGCATCAGGGTCTTTTCTAATGAGTCAGCTCTTTGCATGAGGTGGCCAAAGTGCCGGAGTTTGAGCTTTAGCATCATTCCTTCCAAAGAACAACCAGGACCAATCTCCTTTAGAATGGACTGGTTGGATCTCCTTGCAGTCCAAGGGACTCTCAAGAGTCTTCTCCAACACCACAGTTCAAAAGCATCAATTCTTTGGTGCTCAGCCTTCTTCACAGTCCAAGTCTCACATCCATACATGACCACTGGAAAAACCATAGCCTTGACTAGACAGACCTTTGTTAACAAAGTAATGTCTCTGCTTTTCAATATGCTATCTAGGTTGGTCATAACTTTCCTTCCAAGGAGTAAGCGCTTTTTAATTTCATGGCTGCAGTCACCATCTGCAGTGATTTTGGAGCCCCCCAAAATAAAGTCTGATACTGTTTCCACTGTTTCCCCATCTATTTCCCATGAAGTGCTGGGACCGGATGCCATGATCTTCATTTTCTGAACATTGAGTTTTAAGCCAACTTTTTCACTCTCCTCTTTCACTTTCATCAAGAGGCTTTTTAGTTCCTCTTCACTTTCTGCCCTAAGGGTGGTGTCATCTGCATATCTGAGGTTATTGATATTTCTCCTGGCAATCTTGATTCTAGCTTGTGCTTCTTCCAGCCCAGTGTTTCTCATCATGTACTCTGCATATAAGTTAAATAAGCAGGGTGACAATATACAGCCTTGACGTACTCCTTTTTCTATTTGGAACCAGTCTGTTGTTCCATGTCAAATCAAAATAGCAATGAGATACCACTTCATACCCACTAGAATGGCTAATGATAAAAAAGATGGACAATAACAAGTGTTAGAGAAACTTGAATTCTCATACAATGCTGGTGAAAATTTTGCTGTAGCTGCTTTGGAAAACAGTTTTCTAGTTCTTCAAAAAGTTAAGCATAGAGTTATCCAGTGATTCTAATCTTAGATATTTACTCAAGAAAATCAAATTTATATGTCCACACAAAAACATGAATCCAACATTATTCATAGTAGCAAAAGTGAAAACAACCCAAATATCCATGAGTTGATAAATGGATAAACAAAATGTGGTATACCCATAAAACGGAATATTATTTAGCAATTAAAAGAATGAAGTACTGATACATAGTACACCCTGAATGAAATCTTGAAAACATAAGTGAAAGAAGACAGTCACAAAGGGCTACATATTATATGATTTCACTGATATGAAATTACCCAAAGGACAAATCTGTGGAGACCAAAAGTAGGTTAGTGGTTGCTAGGGACTGCAGAGAAGGTAGGATGGGGAGTGAGTACTACTGGGTTTCTCTTTGGAGTAATGAGAACATTCTGGAATTGAGTAGGAGTGATGGTTGCAAAACTGTATGAATATACTAAAAGCTGCTAAACTGTACACTTTGTAAGTGTGAGTTGTATGGCATGTAAACTGTATCTCAATAAAAAAAATGAGACACAAAGTTTAAAAATACTCTGCTGCTCATAGGAGGAGGGAGCTGGAATGTTGATCTGCCAGCTCCTAGCAATCATTGGTTGAAAGCTGCTCCTGAGATATCTTGATTCCCTGGAACTTGCGGCCTGATTCATATGTGGACTCTGGGAGCCAGAGAGAACCTACACAAGAGCTGGTACTTGGAAGTTGGGCCTAAAGATGTTCGGGAGGTATTCATTCCAAAAGTGTGGAAAGTTCTCTATGGGCTCATGCGCCGATGCTACTTGCCTTCCAGGGTTATATAGTTGACTTCTTCCTGCTCTGTCCTCACACAAGTCAAAAGTAATTTCTCAACTTGGAAGATGAAGTGTTACACAATGAGGGTTTTCTACGAAGTATCTATGATTTAATTCATTTTGAGGTTATCCACAGTCATTTTAGCAGCAAACAACAGAAATCAACTAACTTGGGCTGGGATGGCTATAATAAAAAAGATGGACAGTATCAAGTGTTAAGGAGGATGTGGCAAACTAGAACCCTCATTTATAAGAAGAAGATGAAGTTATTGCTAAAGTCTGAGTGGCTCTGAGACTTATGTATGAAGCTGGAGAATCAGGCTCAAATACTGAGCTGCAGCCAGAGAAACCTCATGTCAGAGCAAGGGCCGAAGTCACAGCAATTCCGCTGTGTTTCCAAGGCACACACCTTCAGCACAGCAAGCCTGAAATGGTTAAGATCACACAGTGATTTCTAAACGAAGGCTAGATTAGACAGGCTTTGAGTACAGGGCTCTCTGAATCCAAAGTCCCCTATTCTTCCTTCTGTAAGTTTGCAATTTCTTCATAATGGAAATGGATGCATGATGGCAGAAAGGTAGCTGCTAATGACGATGCCACTGGGACTTGGACAGTGCCCCTATTTGCCAGATGCAGTTTAAGTGGTATTGTTAGCAAATGCAGTCACAGTCTGCACTCATACCTGTGTCTCCAACAACTAATCGCCCAAGTTGCCTCTCTGTTATGTTTGCCAGGTACAGCTGGTCCATGCTGAGCAGGTGAATGATTTACACCCCAGAGACAGTCTCCTCAGAGCTCTCACCCCCCCCCTCCATTTTGTGTACCTCTCCAGACTTGAGTTTTCTGGTCCTTTTCTGTCTGCCTCCATTTCTAAAGTCCTTTATCCTTTTTTCCTAAACCACAGCACTCTGTGTCATCAAACCCTCCTTATTTTCACTCACCTTTGTCTAGATCTTTTAAAGGCTAAGCTGCTCTCACATGTTTTGATCTCTGGACTCCTTAAATGCTCTTTTAATAATTATTGAGGATGCTAAAAACTTCTGTTTTTGTGAATTATTTCTGGCAATATTTTACTGCATTAGAAACCAAAAGAGCAAAAATTTTAAAAAGCTATTCTTCATTAATTTAAAAACAACTGTGAAAGAGATTATAGGTTAACATAAATAAGGTATTTTTATGAAAATGTATTTTTCAAAACAAAAAACCTGTGATTCTCTTTACACAAAATAAAAAAATTAATTTATTTGCTTCTATTTCTTAAAATAGAAGCTTAGGCTCTTAATTTCAAAAAGTTCTCTTTTTCTAATATAAACATTTAGTGCTATAAATTTCTCTCTAAGCACACTTTGGTTATATGCCCCAAACTCCTGTATGTTTTATCTTTATTTTCATTTGATTCAAAACATTTGCTAATTGTCCTTTTGATACCCTCTTAGGCCGATCAGTTATTTATAAGTATGTTGTCTAATTTCCAAACATTTGAGGATTTACCAGATAACTTCTATTTTATATTTCTGTTTTAATTCTGTTGTGATTAGAAAATTTTGTAGAACAAATTCTACAAATTCAATTCTGTAGAACATTTCTTATTGCCTAGGATATGGTCTATCCTAGTGAATGTTTCATGTGCACTTGAAAAGGACATGTATTCTGATGTCATTAGGTAGCATGTTCTATAAATGGAAATTAGGTCAAGTAGGCTGGTAGTGTAATTCACTTTTATATCCTTTCTGATTTTTCTACTTGTCCTGAGACAATAACATTAGGGTCTCTAATATATTTGCAGAACAGTCTCTATTTCTCCTATCAGTTCTAATAGTTTTTGCTTCTTACATTTTAAACTGTGTTCTTAAGTGCATGCATATTCAGGGTTATGTTTTCTTAATGAATTAATGCCTTTATCATCATGCAGTATCCTGCTTTGTCCACTTGGACATTAACAAAGCCACCTGAGCTTTCTTTTGATTTGCACTGGCATGGTACAACTTTTTCCATCCTTTTCTTTTTAGCCTATCTATGCTTTTAGTTTTATCCAATCTGGCGACCTCTGCCTTTTACTTGGGGGGTATTTAGACCACTTAGTCTTAGTGTTAGCCCTAAATTTACCATCTTTCTAGTTGCTTTCTGTTTGATCTGCTCTTAATTCATTTTCCCTTCTTTCCCTGCCTTTTAATCTAGTCAATTGAGTATTATGTTTTTATTTAATCTTTACTAGACTTATTAACTATGCATCTTTAAAAAATTTTGGTAGTTACCCTAAAATTTACAATATATATTTTTAACTTAACACAGTGTACTTTCAAATAATATTATGGCTTTTTGTTGTTGCTACTATTGGTCTGCATTCAGATGAGGTTTCCAACAGAATGTAAATCAACTCTATCACTAAGCACATTGTTTAGTTCTGATTCTTTTTTTTTTTCAGATCAAGATTTTCTTGGTGAAGTAAGCAGTATGTTGATTATATTCTTGAACAAGCTCTCTTTGTGTTGTGATCTAGTAATAACACAGTTTTGGCCCAGCACCACTTCTCAGATCATACCTTGAGTAGCATACTGATCTAAGCCATAGGCCAGAATATCCTTAAGGATAAGGAGGCCTATGTATGTTCTCTTCTACCAGCGCCTGATGCATGATCTAGAGCCCACTACCTTCAAGAAAGGAACAGTCCAGTCTTTTCCCAAAGTACATAAAAGACATA
This sequence comes from Ovis aries, assembly GCF_016772045.2. Lineage (NCBI taxonomy): Eukaryota > Metazoa > Chordata > Mammalia > Artiodactyla > Bovidae > Ovis > Ovis aries. The sequence continues at coordinate 218,038,828 of NC_056054.1, forward strand.
AAAATAAATAGCCCACATCTACTTTGACTAAAGCCTTCTTTTCTCAGATACACACACCCTATGTTCATGGCAGCACTATTCATAATAGATAAGACATGGAAACAGCCTAAATGTCCATTGACAGATGAATAGATAAAGAAAATGAGGTACATATATACAATGGAGTACTGCTTAGCCATAGAAAAGAATGAAATAATGCCATTTGCAGCAGTATGGATGCAACTAGAGCTCATCATACTAAGTCAGAAAGAGAAAGACAAACACCATATGATACCACTTACAAGTGGAACCTAAAATATGACGCAAATGGACCATCTATGAAACAGACTCACAGACAGAGAGCGGACCGGTGGATGCCAAGGGGGAGGGGCTGGAATGGGAAGCCAGGTTTAGCAGAGGTAAGCTGTTATATATGGAATGGATAAACAGCAAGGTCCTACTATACAGCACAGAGAACTATATTTAGTATCTGATGATAAACCATAATGGAAAAGAATATAAGAAAAAAGAATGTATATACATGGATAACTGAACCACTTTGCTGGATAGCAGCAATTAACACAACATGGTAAATCAATTATGTTTCAATAAAAAGACGTTTCTCATATTCTCTAACTCTCCACAATTTTTGTCTTTGCTTTACTTTTCATTGAAGTATAATCTACACATAGAAAAGTGTACCTATGTTCCTCTGTTCATGAGATTTTCCAGGTAAGAATACTGGAGTGGGTTGTCATTTTCTTCCCCAGGGGACCTTACCAACCCAGGGATTGAACCTGCATTTCCTGTATTGCAGGCAGATTCTTCACTGACTGAGCCACCAGGGAAGCCCATAAATGTGCAAATCAATCAATTTGCATGAACTGATTACACTAGGGTAACCAGCACACAGACTGAGAAACAGAACACACCAGAACCAGAGAAGACCTCCTTGAATCCCCCACCCTTCCGCCACTGTCCCTCAACAAGGGTACGGCTATTCTGACTTTAAACAGCATAGCTTTGTGTTGGTTCCAGTGTTTAGCTATCACAATAATGCTGCTTGGACTCATCTTAAAAAAGAATCTGTAAACATCTTTTGACGCACTTCTGTTTGGTATATTCCTAGGAGTAGAGTGGTTGGGTCATAGAGTTGGTATGTGTTTGGCTTTAGTAGATATTACCAAACAGATTTCTGAAACTATTATATCAATTTATTCTCCTGCTGACAAGGCATGAAAATTCCATTTGCTTCACATCTTCACCAACACTTGAATTTTCTTTTATTTTAGCCATTCTAGTGGTTATGTAGAGGTGTCACACTGTGGTTTTAATTTGATGACTATTGATATTGAGGATGTCTGCACATGTTTATTTGAGAAGCATTTCAGATGCATACTTGGGAGATGCTGGGGGTTCAAATCTTTTGCTTATTCTTTATTTGAGTTTCTGCTTTTTTCTTACTGATTTGTAAGAGTTCTGGATACAAATCAGATGTAAGTATTATATATATCTTTACTTCCTTCAAGTCTTATCTTTTCACCTTCTTAATAGTGTCTTTTGATAAACAGAAGTTCTTATTATTACTGTAGCTAAATTTATCATTTTTTCCCCCTTTATGGTCTGCATGATTTTGGTGACCTCTTTAAGAAATCTTTACATGCTCAAGGTCATGAAGATATACTCCTCTCTTTTTTTTATAAAGCTTTATTATTCTACATTTCATGTTTAGATCTTTAGTCATCTGGAATTCATTTTTGTGTATGATAGGATATAGAGGTCAAAATTTTTTTTCCATATAGGTACTTTTGTCCATATACTCACACTCACTCCCCACCAGACTGGAGTATCATATTTATTTTAAATCAAGTGAATATAAACATGTGAGTGTTAATCTTTTTCAAGGCTACTGGCTATTTTGGGTCCGATTTTTGTAGATATTTCTGTCTACATTTTAGAATCAGCCTATCATTTTTCATTAAAGAAACCCCTGTTGGGATATTGATTAGAATTTAATTTAACATATACATCAATTTGAGGAGAAATGAAATCTTTATAATATCGTCACAATTCAGGAACATGTTATATATTAATCCATTTATTTATGTCTTAATATGTGTTAGTTTATCTTAATATTTTTCAATTTTCAGTGTAGATGAGTGTTATTTCATTACAGTAACATTGCTTGCACATTTTGCTAGACTTAATCCTAGGTGTTTTATATTTTTTGATGCTATTGTAAATGGTAGTATTTTAATTTCTACTTATTTGTTGTTTGTATATAGAAACATTAATACTATTCCATTTTAAATCTAATATATGTTAACCTTTATCCAATAGCTTTCCTAGTTCCAGTGGCTTGTTTGTAAATTCTTCTGTATTTTCCCGGTATGTAATCATGTCATATAATTTCTTTTCAATTCTTACGCTTTTTATTCCTTTTTTTCCCTTAGTGCATCAGCTGGTACTTCTGGTATGATATTGAATAGGAGGTCCTTCTTTGGGATTGGAATGAAAACTGACCTTTTCCAGTCCTGTGGCCACAGCTGTTTTCCAAATTTGCTGGCATATTGAGTGCAGCACTTTAACAGCACCATCTTTTAGGATTTGAAATAGCTCAACTGGAATTCCATCACCTCCACTAGCTTTGTTTGTAGTGACGCTTCCTAAGGCCCATTTGACTTCACATTCCAGGATGTCTGGCTCTAGGTGAGTGATCACACCATCGTGATTATCTGGGTTGAGCAGATCTTTTTCGTATAGTTCTATGTATTCTTGCCACCTCTTCTTAATATCTTCTGCTTCTGTTAGGTCAATTCCATTTCTTCCTTTATTGTGCTCATCTTTGCATGAACTGTTCCCTTGGTATCTCTAATTTTCTTGAAGAGATCTGTAGTCTTTCTCATTTTATTGTTTTCCTCTATTTCTTTGCATTGATCTCTGAAGAAGGCTTTCTTATCTCTCCTTGCTATTTTTTGGAACTCTGCATTCAAATGGGTATATCTTTCCTTTTCTCCTTTTGTCTTTTGCTTCTCTTTTCTCAGATATTTGTAAGGCCTCCTCAGACAACCATTTTGCCTTTTAGTATAGTATAGAGAACTATATTCAGTATAGTCTAATAAACCATAATGGAAAAGAATATTTAAAAAAAAGAATGTATATATGTGTGTGTGTGTGTATAACTGAATCATTTTGCTGTAGAGCATTAATTAATATACCACTGTAAATCAATTATACTTTTAAAAAATTCTTAATATTCCCTAAGATTAAGTCAATTGGGTCATTTACTATTCTGCACAAAGTATCTCTTATCTGTCTTTGTTTTCTACTTGTTTTTACTCAACATGTAACCTAATGATCCCACTGGACCCCAAGACTTATGCAGTTTTTTTCTATTCCCTGAATGTGATTTCCTCTGACTGTAAAACTCCAGCGTACTTTATATTCTCTTATCACTTCCAATCAGATTGAGCCCTTGAATGATGGTTGTTTTTGTACTCATCTCATTGCTCCTTCTTGGGAATGTGATTCCTGCAGCACTCACGCAGCACTCACACAGCACAGTGATTCACACATTGGAGGTGCTCAGTAAATACTAGTTGAATTCACAAGGAAGGCAACAGAAGGCTCCTTAACAGGGATTGAGTTTTAATGGTCAGAGAATCTCAGGGAATTATTCTGTCCACCACGGTGGATACTGGTGCCTCTGTTCATCCAGTGTCAGGTCAGGGAGCCAAAGCGATGGTGCAGAGCTTGGAGTCCTAGTCTGAGGGAAACTCCACTCGTCTGTGTGGCTCTCTCTCCCATCCAGAGGTGATTAGTCATCTGTGCACAGACCGTGAAGGAGCTGTTACACACAGTATGGATCCCCTCAATGTTGAAAAGTTCAGCATAAAAGAGTACGTAAGATAGTTCCATTTTATAGGACATTGAGAACAGGCAGAAGTGGGCAAGGTGGGAAAGGGAAGAGTCAGGTGGCTGGGTGGGCCCTGGAGGCTTCTGGGTGCTGGTGTCCTACGTCTAGGTCTGGTTGACGTCACATGGGTGTGTTCACTTTGTGATAATTCACTAAGCCACACACTCATGATTTGTATATTTTTCTTTAGATATGTCACACTTTATTCCAAAACTTTATTTAAAAATATTTCTTCTGTGTGTGCTCATTTAATTAATTATCCAATTAAGCTGTTCTAGCAACAGAACATTAAAAGGCAACAGGAAGTTTGTCACACATATTAAAGCAAACCCCCTTCTCTAAACGTACTGCTCTTGGCTGCTTTGCTCTGCAGGAGGATCTTATGTTGCTGCAGGAGAGACTGAATTTTATAGTACAAATCTGCTTGAAAAAAATTTCCATGATTACATGCTGTATCAAGAAAAATAAAATCAGCCAACAGGAAGGAAATGGAATTGTTCTCAGTAGCAAAGAACAATGTCCTGGGTTGCTTCCTCTTTGTAGTGTAGCATAGGGTAAACAAAACGAGCATCCTGATGGATTTTATTTTAAGCAGGTTTAACTTTGACTATGATAAGCATGAGATAAGTAAGAAATAAGTAGAATGCTTATTTGACATTGTCTCAGATGTTGAGGCTTTGTACTGGAACTCTCTCACAGAGGATCAGGGAGTTATCCTTTTATTCCTTTCTTTTCTATTTCAAAAGCTAGTGGTTATTTTTCACTTGGATTTGTAAATTCCTAGAGGGCAATATTCCCAATTTTGGAAAGCATCTGTGGATAGTAAAAAGGGAAGGCGTGATTGCAGCGGTAAAACCCTTGCTTGTTGCATCAGGGCTACCCCATTCGTCTTCCTTTTTTCTTCCTAGTCTCTCTCTCATGATCTAAGTAAGCCCCACAGCACCAACGTTTTGTCTCTCTGGCACACAGGGTTCAACTTTGCAGTTGCCTGAATGGCAACCCACTCCAGTATTCTTGCCTGGAGAATTCCGTGGACAGAGAGAGGAGCCTGGTGGGCTACAGTGTTTGGGGTGGCAAAGAGTTAGATAAGACTGAGTGACTAACACTTTCACTTATCTTCCCCCACAAGGCTGGAAACTTCCCGGTGGCAGAGATCATTCTCTTAGGGTAGAAGATGGATCTCCTGCACTGTTTGCTCTTGTATGGGCAGAGGCTGGTGGCTTGCTCCTTAACCTGGACTGTGAGCTGCTTGGAGGCAGGGACTACAGGTTCCTCATGTCATATTTCCATTGTTTGGTACATTGTAGGGGCTCGGTAAGTGTTGACTGAACAAAGCAAAAGAAGGAAGTTGGATCAGGTCTCCCAGTTTCAAGGTTCTGCAGTTGCCTGACCTCCTGAGTCCTGCAGAAAACTGTAATTGCTTCATGGAAAAGCATTCTATGGTCTATATTGGGAGTGTAAATGGCATTCCTTCTGTCCCTACTGGTCACCACACTCCTCTTAATCTGTATAGTCTGGAATAAAGAATATGAGTTGGGAAAATTCCCTGGTGGTCCAGTGGTTAGGACTTAGTGCATACTGCTGTGGCCTGGATTCAATCCCTGGTCAGGGAACTAAGATTTCACAAGCCAAGCAACAAGGTCAAGGAAAAAGAATGTGAGTAGGCAATGGGGCTGAAAGTTTGCGCTTCAATTCAGTTGCTCTATCGTGTCCGACTCTTTGAGACCCCATGGACTGCATTACGCCAGGCTTCCCTGTCCATCAACAACTCCCAGAGCTTGCTCAAACTCATCCATCAAGTCAGTGACACCATCTAACCATCTCATCCTCTATCATCCCCTTCTCTTCCTGCCTTCAATCTTTCCCAGCATCAGGGAAATGAGTTGGCTGTTCACATCAGATGGCCAAAGTACTGGAGCTTTAGCTTCAGCATCAGTCATTCCAATGAGTATTCAGGGTTGATTTAAGATTGACTGGTTTGATCTCCTTGTTTTCCAAGAGACTGTCAAGAGTCTTCTCCAGCATCAGTTGGAAAGCATCAGTTCTTCGGGCTCTGCCTTCTTTATTGTCCAGCTCTCACATCCATACATGGCTACTGGAAAGACCATAGCCTTGACTATATAGACCTTTGTCGGCAAAGTGATGTCTTAGCTTTTTAATACACTGTCTAGGTTTGTCATAGCTTTCCTGCCAAGAATCAATCGTCTTCTAATTTCATGGCTGTGGTCACCATCTGAAGTGATTTTAGAGCCCAAGAAGAGGAAATCTGTCACTGCTTCCACCTTTCCCCTTCTATTCGCCATGTAGGGATGGGACCAGATGCCATGATCTTAGTTTCTTTAACATGGAGTTTTAAGGCAGCTTTTTCACTTTCTTTCTTCACCTTCATCAAGAGGTTCTTTAGTTTCTCTTTGTTTTTTTTTTTTTTGTTTTTTTTTGCCATTAGAGTAGTATCATCTGCATATCTGAGGTAGCTGATATTTCCCCTGACAATCTTGATTCCAGTTTGTAATGCATCCAGCCCAGCATTTCATATGATGTACTCTGCACATAAGTTAATTAAACAGGGTGACAATAAACAGCCTTGTTGTACTTTCTCAATCCTGAATCAATCTTTTGTTCTAACTATTGCTTCTTGACCCACATACAGGTTTCTCAGGAGAGAGAATGGTCTGGTAAGATGGTCTGGTATTCCTATCTGTTTAAGAGTTTTCCACAGTTTATGACCCACCCTGTTAAAAGCTTTAGTGTAGTCAATGAAACAGAGGTAGATGTTTTTCTGGAATTCCCTTGCTTTCTCTATGATCCAGCAAATGTTGGCAAGCTGATTTCTGGTTCCTCTGCCTTTTCTAAATCCAGCTTGAACATCTGGAAGGTCTCGGTTCACATACTACTGAAGCCTAGGTTGAAGGATTTTGAGCATAACCTTATCAGCATGGAAGATGAGTGCAATCGTCCGGTGGTTTGAACATTCTTTAGTACTGCCCTTCTTGGGAACTGGTGTGAGGACTGGCCTTTTCCAGTTCTGTGGCTACTGCTGGGTTTTCCAAATTTGCTGACATATTGAATGCAGCACTTTAACATTTTAGGATTTTAAATAGCTCTGCTGGAATTCCATCCTCTCCACTAGCTTTACCACTCCATGCTCACCTCCAACACTACTTAATAAGTCACTTTGGTTGGCAACTGTGGGAATCACTAGACATATTCAGAGTCCTTGCATATGCCATTTTTAAGAAATAAAATTTGCAAACTGACCTTTGGAAAGAGATTAAGCTAGGGCAGGCTGGAAGGTGAGGCAGAAGCAAATGCATAGGGTTTTGAGAAGTGGAGAATCCTGAGATTTCTTTTATTAAACAGTGAGAATAAAGTTATTAAGAATTAGAGTTTCAGTCTTGTAAACCTTGCAGAGTATATGCAGCTAGAGAGCAGGGATGGAAATGCGCTGTCTTGTGTAGCATCTAATCGCTTTTTCCAGTTGTGAAGTCTGACAGATATTGTGTAGACTATACAAGTGCAGACCAGTTTCTATATACTCATTGCTATTTTCCTCAGTTTCAGATTAATTTGTTGTTAGTAAAACTTTTTCTTTGAAGTACAAAGTGCTATAATTGTAAGAGGTGAAGATTTGGTTATATTAATTATTAAATCTTCCTCTTCCAATCCCCTCTTGTGTCGATCATCAAACATAGTGTAATGTGAAATCTTTGTAACATGCATTTGGTATATACTAAGTCTCAAGTTAACATTAAGTTCATATTTCAAAACTTGAAATTTGTGAACAGAAATACAATTTAAAATCATAAGCTGGTTAATTTTTCCTCTTGACAAAATATTAAGTCTGTAGTTTCACACAAGTTCCTTTTCCAGATCAGTAATTTTTGCATATTCTAAGTGCAAGTTTCTTGAATTCATTTAATACATTTTCCCACCTCAGTGAACACAGCTATACTCTTAAGAGTTTGAAAGTATAAATGTATGTTTTAAAAATAGTTGTTTCTGGAGGGTAGATTTGGGGGTTTTCTTTTTGCTTTTATGTATTATCTGACTTTTCTGTACTAAGACAATAAGTTCTAATTATTTTCAAGCAGGAGGGAAGTTGTGGTTAGAACATCTAAATTTAAGAACTATTAAGAAATATTCATATGATCACTCCAATAGCCAAATCTTCTCTTCTATCTAGACTTGCTTGTCATCAGTCTATTTCCATGTGGTTAGTATAGCCTAAGATGCAAATGAGACTGTGACACTTTCCTTTGAATCAATTCCCTCCAAAGGTACTTCAGTATCACTGTTCATACTTACTATCCTGCATTAGTCAGTCATGTTTCAGTTCCAAGTGACAGAAGCCTCACAAAATAGCCTAAGCAAAAATGAGAAAATTGCTTGCTCATGAAAAATCCAGGGTGAGCTTTAGATAGGGCTAGATCCAGGAGTTCCATGATGGCATTATGTCTTTTCTTCCTTGGTTCTGCTGTTTTCATGTTGGTTTTATTTCTAGGCAGGCGCAGTCCACCTGGAGGAAATAGAGTCATTGGCACCTCCAGGTACACTTCATCCTTAGAACTCTATTATAGACAATAAAGAGAGGACTTGGTCTGCATTGGGTCATGTGTTCTTCCATGGGGTCAGTCTCCCTAGAATGGAACGAGGAGGCTACAGAAGGAGGAGTGGTCCCCAAAGGAAGAGACTCTAAGCAAACCATCATTCTTCTAGGGGCATGTACTTGAGCAGCTTCTTGGTTAAGTCCACGTGGGCCAGCCCTGCAGTGCTTCTGGGCCAGCATCCAGGGTATCCTTCAGGTGTACTCAGCCTATAGCAGCCCCAGGCAGGCCTCCCACTTGTTGCCAACAATCTTGCTACAGGTGAAGCTGTGCACAGGCATGCCAGCTGGCTGGTCCTGCGGGCTGTCCCAACTTGGAACTTGCTAAGTATGTGTTACTGAAGTAGATGTGAGCTGTGAATTACATTAAATACTAAACTACGCTAAATTAAGTATCCCTGACCTTTGAATATAATGTTATAGTTCTACTTGATATTGGTGTTATCTGATTATCTAGGTAAAGGGTTTTTAACCTGGAGTACACAGAACTCTAAGGGAATTTGTCAGAATTTGGAGGATATGTGAATTGGTTAGGAAAAAAAATTTTTTTTTCACTAGGCTATAACTAAAATTTAGTATTCCTTTTAATTATAGATGCATATAATCCAGAGATGTTTTAGACAGTAATGTGACTTTGTCGTTAATAGGATTCCAGTCTTTTCATATCACATTGCAGTTGCAGAGATCTCAATATATTGTTAATGCTGCCTCACTGTCATAGCAGCTATTAAGCCCTCTGCTAGATCTGATTATTAAGTGAACACATACATTACTCTATCACACACATATTTTGAAAGCTTACACCTCAACATAACTGATTCTGTTTGTAATGCTATGCATTTTACTTCTGCACTTAAAAACAACATTCTGAGACAGGATCCATGGCACTAAAAAGTTGAAGTGATCTAGCATTCACTGGAAACAAGATGAGACCAAAGTATGATGATCTGACTTCAGAGAACCTTAGCCCACCTGCTCTAAGGCGGGGCTAAGAGATTATGAGCCTTTTCAGTTCACTTCAGTTCAGTCGCTTCAGTCGTGTTCTACTCTTTGTGATTCCATGAACCGCAGCACGCCAGGCCTCCCTGTCCATCACCAACTCCCGGAGTTTACCCAAACTCATGTCCATTGAGTTGGTGATGCGATCTAACCATCTCATCCTCTGTCGTCCCCTTCTCCTCCTGCACTCAATCTTTACCAGGATCAGGGTCTTTTCAAATGAGTCAGCTCTTCGCATCAGGTGGCCAAAAGTATTGGAGTTTCAGTTTCAACATTAGTCCTTCCAATGAACACCCAGGACTGATCTCCTTTAGGATGGACTGGTTGGACCTCCTTGCAGTCCAAGGGACTCTCAAGAGTCTTCTCCAAGACCACAGTTCAAAAGCATCAATTTTTCTGCAATCAGCTTTCTGTATACTCAAACTCACATCCATACATTACTACTGGAAAAACTATAGCCTTGACTAGACGGACCTTTGTCGACAAAGTAATGTCTCTGCTTTATAATGTGCTGTCTAGGTTGGTTGACTGTGCCAAAGCCTTTGACTGTGTGGATCACAATAAACTGTGGAAAATTCTGAAAGAGATGGGAATACAGACCACCTGACCTGCCTCTTGAGAAACCTATATGCAGGTCAGGAAGCAACAGTTAGAACTGGACATGGAACAACAGATTGGTTCCAATAGGAAAAGGAATACGTCAAAGCTGTATATTGTCACCCTGCTTATTTAACTTCTATGCAGAGTACATCATAAGAAACTCAAGGCTGGAAGAAGCACAAGCTGGAATTAAGATTGCTGTGAGAAATACCAATAACCTCAGATATGCAGATGACACCACCCTTATGGCAGAAAGTGAAGAGGAACTCAAAAGCCTCTTGATGAAAGTGAAACAGAGTGAAAAAGTTGGCTTAAAACTCAACATTCAGAAAACGAACATCATGGCATCTGGTCCCATCACTTCATGGCAAATAGATGGGGAAACAGTGGAAACAGTGTCAGACTTTATTTTGGGGGGCTCCAAAATCACTGCAGATGGTGATTGCAGCCATGAAATTAAAAGACGCTTACTCCTTGGAAGGAAAGTTATGACTAACCTAGATAGCATATTCAAAAGCAGAGACATTACTTTGCCAACAAAGATCCGTCTAGTCAAGGCTATGGTTTTTCCAATGGTCATGTATGGATGTGAGCTGGACTGTGAAGAAAGCTGAGCGCGGAAGAATTGATGCTTTTGAACTATGGTTGGAGAAGACTCTTGAGAGTCCCTTGGACTGCAAGGAGGTCCAACCAGGCCATCCTAAAGGAGATCAGTCCTGGGTGTTCATTGGAAGGCCTGATGCTAAAGCTGAAACTCCAAAACTTTGGCCACCTCACGCAAAGAGTTGATTCATTGGAAAAGACCCTGATGCTGGGAGGGATTGGGGGCAGGAGGAGAAGGGGAAGACAGAGGATGAGATGGTTGGATAGCATCACCGACTCGATGGACATGAGTCTGAGTTAACTCTGGGAGCTGGTGATGGACAGGGAGGCCTGGTGTGCCACGATTCATGGGGTTGCAGAGTCTGATACAACTGAACGACTGAACTGAACTAGGTTGGTCCTAACTTTCCTTCCAAGGAGTAAGCGTCCTTTAATTTCATGGCTGCAATCACCATCTGCATTGACTTTGGAGCCCCAAATAATAAAGTCAGCCACCGTTTCCTCATCTATTTGCCATGAAGTGATGGGACCAGATGCCATGATCTTCATTTTCTGAATGTTGAGTTTTAAGCCAACTTTTTCACTCTCCTCTTTCACTTTCATCAACAGGCTCTTTAGTTCTTCACTTTCTGCCATAAAGAGTGGTGTCATCTGCATATATGAGGTTATTGATATTTCTCCCGGCAATCTTGATTCCAGCTTGTGCTTCTTCCAGCCCAGCATTTCTCATGATGTACTCTGCATATAAATTAAATAAGCAGGGTGACAATATACAACTTCGACATACTCCTTTTCCTATTTGGAACTAGTCTGTTGTTCCATGTCCAGTTCTAACTGTTGCTTTCTGACCTGCATACAGGTTTCTCAAGAGGCAGGTCAGGTGGTCTGGTATTCCCATCTCTTTCAGAATTTTCCACAGTTTATTGTGATCCACACAAAGGCTTTGGCATAGTCAATAAAGCAGAAATAGATGTTTTCTGGAACTCTCTTGCTTTTTTCAATGATCCAGTGGATGTTGGCAATTTGATCTCTGGTTCCTCTGCCTTTTCTAAAACCAGCTTGAACATCTGGAAGTTCATGGTTTACATATTGTTGAAGTCTGACTTGGAGAATTTTGAGCATTACTTTGCTAGCATGTGAGATGAGGCCAATTGTGCAGTAGTTTGAACATTCTTTCGCACTTTCTTTGAAATTGGAATGAAAATTGACCTTTTCCAGTTCTGTGGCCACTGCTGAGTTTTCCAAATTTGCTGGCATATTGAGTGCAGCACTTTAACAGCACCATCTTTTAGGATTTGAAATAGCTCAACTGGTATTCCATCACCTCCACTAGCTTTGTTTGTAGTGATGCTTCCTAAGGCCTACTTGACTTCACATTCCAGGATGTCTAGCTCTAGATGCAAATGAATTTGGATCTACTCAAAAACACGTTAACTAAATGCCACAAACAGTGGCTTAAGAGCTTGTTAAAGACAAATTCATTTCTTTGTGCGGTTACCTGCATAGGTATCCACTAGAATTGGATTTCAGTTATCCAAACTGTAAGGGCACACTCTGTAAGGTTGTGAGATACTTTCTAACAATGTTTGTTGATAAGGGCCCATCAGGGGTGAATTCATCAGAATTGTTCTCTAGGAACTTCTCTTTGGTTTACTGGTCTTGAGGCCCAACAGGAAGCAGATAGTTCTTAAATGATGACACTTTGAGGAGATACTAACAAAGATGTGGGGTGTGGGGGACTTCACAAGAGGAAACACAATAGCTTCAACAACTCCTGGCTAGTACAGCAGATCTGGCATCACCCCTTGGCCAGAAGGGAAGAGAACAAGGAGTGGCAAATCTAAAGAAATAAGCAAAGTTTAGAGGAAGTGGTTACCTTTGAGCACTGAGATAGCTCATTGTGGGAGAGCCGAGACCATCCCTGACCATCCTCAGATCTCCAGCCACGACATTCCTTAGCCAAACCTACCCAGAAGCCAGGAGGCGAAGGGGCGCACTGTTGTGGCCCACTCATCAGCCTTTTGGGGACAAAAAGCAGAGTGGAACTGTAAGAGGAAGAGATATCCAGTACACTTGGCAAATTCCTACCACAGTGATTTTCAAACTATTTGATGGTCTAAGATGGCAAAACAAAACAAAACAAAAAAACCTACAGCTAGCCTAAAATTCTGGCATGTTAAGCTTTTGGTATTACTGAATGAACAGACGAAGAACTGAAATATTACTGAAACACAGAGTAAAAGAAAACTACAAATAGGAACTACATATTTACTTTCAGTCAGAATGGATACTTAAAATATTATGGAAATACTGGAGCATGGTTCAGCAATAAATTTTGTTCTGTAGATCAGATACATCACAGCTTTATAATAGTTAAGTACAGTTCATCCTCATTTGTGGATTCTTTATTTGTAAATTTGCCTGTGGTTTAAAACTTTTGTGGTGCTTTCACAGTCATGCATGGAGTGGTGAAAAATTTGACCTAGCCCAATGCATATGCTCCCAGTTGAGAGTGACAAGATGACATGCTGTGTTCTTGGTTCAGTTCATATAATTTAAACAAGCATCCTTTGCTCTATTTAGCACACTGTTTTTTGCATTTTGGGTTGTTTTAATTGGTGATTTTACTGTTTAAAATGGCCCCTAAAATGGCTCCCAAATGAAGTGCTGAAATGCTGTGTAGTGTGTAAGTACTAGACGGCAGTGACAGATGTTATGGAGGAAGCACATGTATTAGATAAACTTGGCCTGGGCATGAAGTTATGGTGCTGTTGACCCATGAATTCAATGTTAATGTTGGGAGCCAGCGTGAGGAACTCCGCCCATGGCAAAGGTCATGAGGAAAGAAGCTTGGCATACGCAAAGGCGTGATCAAGCCTCAGGAAACCCCCTGTTCCTGAGCATCTACCCCCAAAACCAGAGTACTTTACGGGAGCTCTCCCCCATAACCATTTCTCTCAGAGAAGAAGTTAACTTGCAGCTCCAGTTAATAAAAATTCCTGGGCATGACAAGAGTGTTTCAACTTACGAACTCTGAAGGTTCTCTGGCCTGCCTGATCAGGCTCGTCCGGCCGCATGTGATTGTTTACAGCCTCTCAACTGAGAGGCACGGGATGTTTTAAAACTTTCTAAATACAGACTCTTTTGAGAAGTTAGAAGATCATTAGTATAGTATAGTGGGTTGATTAGGAATTATATTGGTGAAGGGTTTTTTCATTTGTCCTGCCAATAATTACTGCTAATTCCCTGCCCTGGGTGTGACAAGGATGTCTCAGGTCAAACCTCTCTGCTGACAGACTAGCTTGTGCGACAGCCTCTCAACCATAAACAGCACAGAGAGTTTGGAGTATTAGTGTAGGGCTTTTTTCATTGATGAGTCAGTGATAGCCATCAGGCCTCCATATCCTTAGGCACCTGGGAATATATTAATCAATGTATTTGGAATATAGAAAAGGAAATATAATAGTTTTTGATGTTAGCAATACTAGACTTTTTGAGTTAATGAATTTTCTTTTATTATAGACCACTGTACTTTGTTATAAATCACTGTGTCCTTGCTATGCAAAAATGTAACTTTATCACTATCTTAAGACAAAATAGATCTTAAGGGGAACATTGGTGAAGGGTTTACATTTGTTGAGCCAATATTTGCTGCTAAATCTCCATATTCCTGCCCTTATAATGAATATAACTAGCATATAGGAGAAATAAGTATTAACCTTTAAGATTAATCATGTTAAACCTTAGGTTAAGTAAATTCCTTTCTTGATTGTAACTCACTACACCCTCACCCTATAGGAATGCAACTTTATTTGGAGGGTGGTGCCTGATTTAAGAAAAAATCACCCCTGGAAAAATAAGTTTTCTGGTTAACTGACCGGTATCAGAAAGGGCCATAAAATGTCAGCAGACCTCATGGCCAGATGATGATGAAACTCATAAAACCTTTGTATAATTTTATATGAAGCACCTGATTGTGACAAGGGTCAGATCTGCTGACCCCCACGTGACTCTGTATTCATCCCTATGTATAACAAAAAGATATATAAACAAACCTGAAAAATAAAGAAATCGGATCAGTTTCTGGAAAGACTGATTCCCCCGTGTTGTTTCTTTCTCACTCCCCGTTTTCCTGGCTGAATTCCCATCTGAAATGTGGGTACTCACTAAGCCTGCTAATTCTGCCTGGGCTTCTGAGATCGGACCGGGGAGGCCTCAGTGCCTCCTCTCCTTTGGGAGAATGGAAAGACGCCTGTGGCCTATGTAGGTGGTGATTGGTATTCCATGTAAACCAGTTATTCAGCCTCTTTTCTCCACTAATTCTACTACACTATCTGTTTCTAATCTCCCTCTATATCTGTAATTAAATAAGTTTTTTCCAGGACGCCAATTCCGTCCCCACCTTTGAATTACCCTGGATCCACCGGGGCTGGACCCTGGCAAGTTAACAAAACAGAAAGACACCTGAGACAAGTTCATGTGTTGATTAGTTGGTAAACAGGGACTGAGTCCCAGGGACTCACAGAATAACCCCAGTATTCCCCCTAGGAGCAACGGTTCCATATCTGCTAATTCTGTGTTGGTGGGTACCTTTATGGGCTTCCCAGGTGGCGCTAGTGGTAAAGAACCTGCCTGCCAACGCAGGCTTTGTAAGAGATGTGGGTTTGATGCCTGCGTCAGGAAGACCCCCTAGAGAAAGACATGGCAACCCACTCTAGGACTCATGGTCCACAGGGTCACAAAGAACTGGACATGACTGAAGCAACTTGGCAAGCACGCAACATGGTAACTTTACAGAACCCAATCACCATGAATAATGATGATATGTGTTGTTTTCTAGTTCCTAATAAAGATTCAAGAAAGAAAATTCAATTTACAAAAGACACAGATGATTTTTCTATATTAGCAACTAATTGGCACTCATAATGCAAAACCAGGAAGAGGGAAAACATTAAAACCTGAGCATAATTTTAATATGATATATTAAAATTTATTACTTTTTGATAGTATTCAGCTAAATCCAAATTATTTCAATTAAAGTTGTCTAGAAGGCCATATAGCTTGAAAATTAAAGAAATCAGTGGGAGGGAAAGGAAAAACAATCTATTTAATACATTGACTTTACAATCACAAATGCATTATTATCTGGACTCAGTTGGTTAATTCAATCCTGCTTATTAGTTAGGCCAATTTATACCCACTCCACAATAAATCCTACATTATCCAAAATCTTTATGCTTCTATTTACAGTAGCATAGCAAACCTGAAGTCTTTTTAAAAAAAAAAAAAATCACCATTCCATTGACTAATGTAACCAATTTCCCATGCTCTGGCATAAGAATATTTGATGTTAGTCAACAAAGACAGCCATCTATTATTCTTGAGAAATATAATAGTGGCAGTCTTTTGATTTTTTGTTTAAAGTAAGTAACTTTGAATAGTAAAAGAGCTGAAATTTCTAACTTGCTTCCTAGCCACATTAAGAATGACATTTTCCCCCAGGGACCTTCAAATATTTCAAAAAATTGGATTAACATTCTTTAAGAATCCACACATATCAATAAGAAGCTGACTTTCCTGTCAGGCTTCAAATGCCTTAAAGATGAGACGTAGTACATACATTATAAAGAGCTTATGGATGAATGTTGAGTGCCTGGGCATTGTTACAACAGTAAAGGTTAAATCACTTTTATTTCTGAAAGACACTTTTGGTACCATTATCATATCCCAAAATAGGTATTAATGCTACTGATGATTAAGAAGCTCAGAAGTTATAATTATACATCCCTTATTGTGGAAATAAAGTAGGAGAGCTCTGAAATGTGAGGGAAAAACACCCAGGCACTTAAATCAATGAATATTTGCTAGGAGGAAACTTAAACTCATTGCAGCCTTGAGAGAGCTGCATTAACATCAAATAGCCACATTTCTGTCCACTTACAAGGAATACTATAAAGAAGCAAACAAGACATGTTTAACGAAAAGTGTTAGCATACAGAAAGTGTAGTTTTTCACACTTACAAAAATTTAAATCTTTAGTCTAACACTTAGATGGTAAACAGCCTAAAGAAAAATGAAGAACTATACAGACCACCTATTTCAACTATAAAACGCTCTGTGACTGAAGGAAAATAATTCAATATTCACTATCATTTTGTAAGAGTATAACTTCAAGGAATGATTATGCTCATAAGTAAACACACGATATTCCTAAAGATTTGTAACTAAGGTTTGCAAGACATGAAATCAAACTGCAAAACTAGTTGAAAGCAATTAGAGTCCAATAGTTCTCTTATGTTTTCTTTTATGCTCTTTATTTTAAATTGATATTTTAGAACAGTAAATTATCTTTCATAGCAGTTCTCCTGGTCTGATAATATAGTACCCCATTTCTGAATGTAGAGATTTAAGATAAAATCAAAATAAACATTAAGGCGTACAAACAGCTACTTTAAGTCTGCTCTTATTTAATAAAGATCATTTCAACTCATATTCAAATACATGGAATGTTGGCACAAAACTGAAGCTGCTGTAGAAAGATCACAGATGTTCTGTGGGTTATTGAAACTTCCATCTAAAAACATACCCTTAAATGGTCTTAATTGTACAAATTTAAGTGTTGAGAAAATGTCTAAATAATAAGTAACAATTAAAATAAAATGTTTATTTGTAAATTATGTACAGAATACATTTTACTTTACGACAAGGAAATGGGAAGAACCATCACCTTCCAGCCAATTCTGCTTGCTTCCTCTGTTGGAGATGACCATCTTCCTCTGAATCAGGCATACAAATCAGTTTGGATTTCCTAAGTTGGAAAAGGAGAATTTGTAGCTAAACTAAAAGTGTTGCTGCATTATTACTAGTTGGCTTGTTTCCACAAAATGTTTTTGAACCCTGCTAAGTTAGAATCTTAGAAGTTTTCTGGTATGATTTAATAATCAACAAAAGCTAAACTAATAAGAATAAGTTTAAGCATTTCATCTCAAAGAAACTGTGAAATGGCTACAAAACTACGCTTAATCTGAAATACTGGTGTTTATTTTTATCCCTTTTAGTTATTCTGATCAGTCTAACAGTAAAAAGCCATACAACTATCAAAAATGCCATTAATCTAAATGTCATTGTGGAAAGTGCATCTTTGATAATTGTCAAAATAAATGAGACCTATTTACTGTAAAATTATCAAATAGATAAAACTTATAAATGGCTTTAGACTGTATCAATAATAGTATTATATGAAATGAAGGACTGAATGCAACTGCTTGGATGTCAAATCCACTTCAGTAAATGGATTTAAAGAATGCTACAAATGCCATGTGTACATTATGATGATCGGCCAACATAGAAAATCCAACCTCCTGCACATATTTAGTCCCCAAATTAGTCAGATTATGATTTTTCATGTGAAGATTTAGTTGTTTCTCCATCGTCTTCTTCCTCCTCCTCTTCACAATCCCCATCTGTTTGCTGTTCCAGTTCCTCCTTTGTGATCATTTCAAAATCATTTCCATTTCCACTACTGTGTTGGGATCGGTCATCTTCCCTCCTGTCACTGTCTGTGTCTGAATGCCGTTCTCCACCTGAGCCTTCTGTTCCATGATTTCCTGGTCCTACTTTCCCCTCCTCATCTTCCTTTTTCTCACTGTCTGACTTCTCCTCACTGTCGGACTTCTGTTGCTTTTTGGTTTCAGATTTCTCATCTTTCTTTAAGTCTGCTTTTGGTCCTTTGTATTCATGTGTGTACAGAGGTCTGAAGGAGTCAATGAAGCCCACGTCAGCAGTCAGATTTGGCAAGAACCAAAAATGGTGCCTTCCTCCAGTTATGAGCCAAATGATGAGAAACAGAATGCAACGAGCTGTGGGAGAAAAATTTCTCTAATTGAATAATTCAAGCATTGACTCAGACAGCAGGGAATATTTGTTAATGAAAAAGTGGGAAAACATTCAGAGTCTTCTTATTTGCATATTACATGCACCTTAAATATAAACAGTTAAATCTTAGTTTAGCAGCTATCAAGAGTATTCCGGGCCCATAGCATTCTGCTCTGAACTTAAGGGCACAATGCTGCAATGCCATTCAAAAAAGTGCTTTTATGTTTTTTTCATCTGGGCACTGTTTCTTGGATATACTTATATCCAAGTATCCACTTATTTCTTGGATATACTTATACTTTATATACTTTGCTATGTTACAGTTCAATAAGCACAGCTGCCAGTTGGACCCTGGAAGTATGCGTGAAATCACGGTAGAAGAAAAAAGGAAATAAATGCAAATAAGAGATGAATGATATCTTAAGAAGTCTTAGAAAGGAGAAAGCAGGGCTGCACTATGACTTCTCTAGATACTTTTGCCTTTATAAGGCAATTTCTCCATTAAAAAATAGAAAAAATTATGCTTTTTACAACCATTCTGGTATAAACACAAATATAACCCTGCACAGGCTCACTATTATAGAGAAGTGTATATATTGTTACTTTTGATTTTAGAAGAAATGAAAATGAAATTATTTCCACGGGTCCCTAAATGTATCATGAGTTCAAGGCATGTACTGACCCTGCCTAAAGGTTAAGTCTTCTAAGTTAAAATACTTTTGAACAATAAGAGAACATTTTCCTAAGAGCAATTTCTTTTTATTTAAGGACAACATTTTCCCAATATTAAGTAACATACAATGCAAATGAAATTCAGATAGGTTTAACATATAGGTTTGAAGTTACTCTTTTAGAGCAGTATGACAACTATGGGCTTCCCTGGTGGCTCAAATGGTAAATAATCTGCCTGCAATGCAGGAGACACGGGTTTGATCCCTGGGTTGGGAAGATTCCCTGGAGAAGAGAATGGCTACCCACTCCAGTATTCTTGCCTGGAGAATTCCATGGACAGAGGAGCCTGGCAGGCTATAGTCCATGGGATCAACAATGGTTAGATAATGGAAGAAATTGAGAATTTTTAAGTTTATAGTAATGAACTATCACAAACCCCAGTATTTCATATAGCTTTCTTTTAATTTATCACATATATGGAGCTGAGTGATTTGTCTGGATTTTACTTTCTTAAAGGTCACAATTATGTGAATGTTATGAGCTAATTAATTATGACAGGTTTCTTGGGTTTCACTTTAGTTTTCGTTTTCTTTACAGATAATCCTATCATTGTTTTCTAATAGAGTCTAAGAAAAGCTCATTTATGTTTTTTCCATTATTTAGCTTCAGACAAAAATAGTTATAGCTGCCTTGACTTTTATAAAGCAGTAATTTCTGTTTTCACAAAAGAACATAAATATTCTGAAAGACTGTATACACACTGGTATCTTTTCTGCATACAAACAGAAAAGGCAAATATGCTTGAAATTATGAAATAAACCAGTGAATAAACCCCACTGATAAATAATGAACATCTCTTAAGGAAGCTGCATATTTTTTTCCTCTAAACAGAATTATGATGTTAAAATAGGTTTTGAAGGGTTGTAAAACAAATAGTTCATAATATGAAATCTTGCTTGAAATCCAAGAAAAGGCAACATTAAAGTGGCAAATGAAATCGCATCCCTGTGGGTATAGCAGAATTCTTTTTGTTCAACAGTTTTTCTCTATATGCCAGTATATTATTGAGGGCAAAAAGAGAAGAATCATGAGAAAAACTACTGTGATATGTATTATCACATATACTAATGTGATATGAAATGGTAGAAAAACTACCATTTCTACAGCCTGGCGTGCTGCTGTCCGTGGGATCGCAAAGAAATCAGACATGACTGAACTGACTGAACTGAACCATTTCTATACTAAAAGTGACACATTCAGAAAATTGCTAGAGGTCTTATTTTAAATGGCAATACTAAATATACATATTCAAAGCAACACCAAATTTAATTTGACCAATAAATAATACTTCATGAGATAATATGATATCCAATTTACAAGTCGGATACAGATCAAACCATTTAAAAGTATATTTGGAATTTTCTAAGAGAAGTAACAAAAATGTTGGATTTATTTTCTGATTTGATTGACAAGGCTTTTTAACATACATTGCTACTTAAACTTCTAATATATTTAAAATGAAAAATTATAGAAAGAATTGCTAAAGAAACAATACTTTAAGGAGTAAAACAAGATAATAACCATATATTATTGTGAATATCAGTTTAAATGAAAGATAAGCAAGTGGGTTAATTCTATTCAGTGGAAATTAACCTTTGCTGAAAATTTTCAAAAAGCTTCTAAGTTTTCAGGGATCTGGGAATCAGAAGACATCAACTTGACTAGTGTATCTAACGGCAGATAAAATTTAATGGCTTCTCATTCTTGGTGCAGGTAGTATATTACCACTAGTTACCTGCTTCACACTCTTAGACATTTATTTTTTTGGCCTGCAAATGTGCTGTTACATGCAGAAGCTTCAGGGTCTATTTTTAAGGTGAATAGGCTAGAGGAAGGAAAAACTGAAAGGTGGATGAATAAGGTTTCACACAGAGTCAGAAATTCCCCCCATAAATGGAGGCCCATAAACATGATGAACTGAATGAAAATACTTGATGAATCCCTGGGTCTATGGATGGTAGCATCAAATCAGGACCCCTTGATGTCCAGGGTGGAGGGAAATTGCTTAGGGCTATTGCTTAGGGCTAGAGCAGTAATGCTTTATAAACATAATAATCTACTACACTACATGTCATAGAATCTCAGAGTAACACACATCTCATTCAGACAATATTGGTCAAATTTTGTCCTCTAAAAACAGACATTAAATTAGTATTCAGATTGTTTAAAATATTTTTATAAAGTACTCCTCCTATATGTTCTGGTAGAAAAGCTGATTTGTCATTTGAGGAAAATAATCAGAACTTAGTTACTATATAGCAACATAAGCTCTCAATGATTCAAAGAATTATATATGATAGGAAAAAAAAAATCACTAAACAGCTTAAAAAAGCAGAAAAACATTGCTATTTCCCAAATGAAAAACTAAATTAGACCAGTTTATCCTTTGCAAAATCTTCAAAGACTATAATTTTAAGCAAAATAATACTTGTTTTTTTCCTCATATTAAATAACATGGTCATTGTAAAAAATATAGACAAGTGTAAATAAGAATCCTAAAATCACTCATAACTATCACCACCATTTATATTTAGGTATATATTTAGGTGTATTTCCTTATAGTCAAATCCTTCTTGGCATTGAGTATTTCCATTTCAAAAAAAATCTTCCTAATTATATAAGCCCAAAATACTTCATTATCTTAATTATTTGACATCCAGTGATAAGCATTTTTCATATATTTATTAATCATTTGTTTTTAATTTCCTCTTTTGAATTGAACTGGATTATTTTTATAATGCTTTATTTTTAGCTATGAAAGCCCCTAATCATTCAGAAAAGTAAAATAACATTATTTATATTTTCTTATTAATTTTCAAAAAGGATTTTAAAACTTGTTAATGCATCAAGAACTTATTCTGGTCCATGGTACAAACTGATTTTTCCTAAAAATGGCAAATCAATTGTTTATAATCATTTACTGTATAAAATATAAATGTTTAACATAAGTTTCATTTGTCTTAAGTAAAAAAAAATATGTTTACTGAATGTATTATGTTTATTAAATGACCAATCACTGTAAAAATATTAAAGTCCTTATGGCAGCTAAATTTTAAAGCATATCCATTTGCAGACTCTTGTTTAGTTGCTAAGTCATGTCTGACTCTCGCAAGCCTATGGACTATATAGCTTGCCAGGCTGTACATGGGATTTTCCAGGCAGGGATTTCCAGGGATTTCCTGGAGTGGGTTGCCGTTTTCTTCTCGTGGGCATCTTCCCGACCCAGGGATCAAATCTGCATTTCCTGCACTGGCACCAGGAAAGCCCATTTGCAGATTAAGACATATTAAATCCTTTCATCACACAGAGTAAATCTAATTAAACACATATACTACTGGAAGCCTGAGTCAGTTTTGGGATATGACCAAAAAGGTAGGCCCATATACTTCTTAATTTACCTACATTAATTTTGCTATTAAGTTTTACTGAAGCTCCAGATTATAGTCCAAACTGCTCAACAGCTACCTCTTACTGAGGTCAGTCTTGCTAGTAACAATACTTACCAACAGCAAGGAGAAGAATGCTGGCTACAAAACAGCCTGCACCCACACTGAGGTAATAAACACCTACTCTCATTTCTGCTGGCCAAAGAGGGAAGAGGGTGGCTGCTATCACTGCAATCACTGGAACAAGAGATGAAAAGTTACACATAGAAACATTAGATTAAAATTTTAAATGGCTCAATTGCCAAGACAGTGAATATACATACCCTAGGGGGAGAATTAAAACATAAACTTATTGAAACATATAAAATGCTCAGTTATCAATCACTACATAGTTCAACCTAACATTTTAACTACTATTCTCATATTAGGTCAACATTTCTCTAGTATAAATTACATATAATTAGAAAAGTGCTATCTAAAAATGTGAAATTGTTAGCTCCTTAAATGATCAACTGCTGCTGTTTTCAACTTCAACTATAAGATATCTGTCTACCAAAAAGGGATGCTTAAAGAAATAACCAACCAACAAAACTAACCAAAAATAATTCCAAAGATCCCTCCCTGGAGATTGGTTCTGGGGTGAAACTCTGGCATCTGCTGAATGAAAAGCTCATCAGATGATTCTGATACAGATAATTTTTGGTGACAGGGAAACCATATACAAGCATCTCCAGTTTTTCTTCCTAAGTACAGTGGGACCACATGGAATAACCAAATTAATGACTGGTATTTAGGTGTTTAGAGCAAGAGAAACCAGGATTCCAATTCTGGCTATTTCATTTACAAGCTAAGGGTTGAATTTATTACTTGAATGGGATCCTATGATAACATATTGATCAAATTTGTTCAACTGCTACCTATTTTTTTCTACTTGTTAAATCATTCTCTACCCCTACCCCCAACCAAATTCACAGGAATAACACACACCTATGGTAATAAATAAAACAATATAGGAAAAAACAATTAAAAATAAACCAGAAAGTATAATGTGAAGTCTTTACCCAATTCTTGGTCCACTCCCCAGAGGTTAACTATTATTGTTTCTTATTTGTATGCCCAGAAACTGCCTGTATACAATTAAAACTAGTCATACAGATTTAAAAAAAAAAAAAAAAAAGAGTTTACAGTATTCTCTTTCACAATTTTAATATATTCTAAGTATCCTTCTGAGAGTACACCTTATCTAATTCTTTCAAAGCTGCATGACATTCTAGCATGTATTAGTACTGTAATTTATTCCCCATCCTCCTATTCAGAGACTTGAATTGCTTCTAGCTTTATCCTATTATTGACAAGAGTGCAACAATTACCAATGCCCATGTGTGCAATTGATTAAGGTATAGGATAAACTCCCTGAAGTTTAACTATTAGGTCACAAAGTAAGGCATTTAAAACTTGAAAGATATTTGCTAATTATCCTTCTAACTACAGTCTGAAGAATTTGGATTAGAATTAAATGTCAATGCACATTTCTAAACAGACACTTTATGCAACTTTATTACTACGAACAGCCATGGGATAAATTCCTAGAAACAGAACACTTGGGTCAGTGTGTATACATTTAAAATTTGAAAGATATTATCAAACTTCTCTCCATAAAAAATAAAACAATGAACATACCAACAGCTATTAGAGCATAGTAGTGCTTTTTCTTAAATGTTGGACCTTCATTAATAATAGGTACTATTCTACTTTATAGTCCTCTTGATAATTGCTATTGTTTTAATTTGTATTTAACATGAGGGTGATTAAGTATCACTCACAATTATTGGTCACTGTATTTCTTTTATCTGTGAGCTACCTTTACCATTTTTCTAGCAGGCTGTTAATTTCTTAAAGATCTTTGCTTTAAGGTAGTGCAAATATTTTCCTCAGTTTATCATTTATATTCTGGCTTTATTTAAAATGTACTTAAAAAAATAGCCATTTTATGTTAAACATTTTCTTTCTAACTTCTGCATTGTTTACTTTCCTTTCTAAATTTTAGAGAGTGTACTTACCAAGAATTAATCCCATGACAAATGTTTTAAAGTGAACTGGGTCATAGATCCACACAAATACCTAGAAGAATCAAGAAACTCCAGTGCTTAAAGTTCTAAGATCACATTACAGCAACAGTTAGTTCCCACCTATTAATACATAAGAACTACTTAAAGATTAAACAAATTTCAAAGACCTTTCCTTTAGTAGCAGTGGTTTTTTGGGTACCTATTCAGTCAGAAAATTATTTTTAAAACTATAAATTAGGTAATACAGTTAAGTACACTTTCATGTACTTGCATGTTTTTAACAATTTACTCCTGGGTACAAATCATTACTTATTCAACTTAAAGACCAACAATTGTACAGCCTTCTGTCCCTAAGGTAATGATGTATATAGGCATGAGCAGCGTAAAATCAATCAAAGAGCACAGTTAAGACAGATTGTAGTCAGGTCCTATGACAGATCCATCAGCTCTCAATTCCATCCTGTTCTCTCCAACTGATTAGATGCAAAGGATCATTATTAAAGATTATGCTCAACACAGAAATACAAAGGATCATAAGAGACTACTATCAGCAATTATATACCAACAAAATGGACAACTTGGTATAAATGGACAAATTCTTAGAAAAGTACAACTTTCCAAAACTGAACCAGGAAGAAATAGAAAATCTTAACAGACCCATCACAAGCATGGAAATTCAAACTGTAATCAGAAATCTTCCAGCAAACAAAAGCCCAGGTCCGATGACTTCACAGCTGAATTCTACCAAAAATTTAGAGAAGAGCTAACATCTATCCTACTCAAACTCTTTCAGAAAATTGCAGAGGAAGGTAAACTTTCAAACTCATTCTATGAGGCCACCATCACCCTAATACCAAAACCTGAAAAAAATGTCACAAAAAAAGAAAACTACAGGCCAATATCACTGATGAACATAGATGCAAAAATCCTTAACAAAATTCTAGCAATCAGAATCCAACAACACATTAAAAAGATCATACATCATGACCAAGTGGGCTTTATCCCAGGGATGCAAGGATTCTTCAATATCCGCAAATCAATCAATGTAATTCACCACATTAACAAATTGAAAAATAAAAGCCATATGATTATCTCAATAGATGCAGAGAAAGCCTTTGACAAAATTCAACATCCATTTATGATAAAAACTCTCCAGAAAGCAGGAATAGAAGGAACATACCTCAACATAATAAAAGCTATATATGACAAACCCACAGCAAACATTATCCTTAATGGTGAAAAATTGAAAGCATTTTCCCTAAAGTCAGGAATATGACAAGGGTCCCCACTCTCACCACTACTATTCAACATACTTTTGGAAGTTTTGGCCACAGCAATCAGAGCAGAAAAAGAAATAAAAGGAATCCAAATTGGAAAAGAAGAAGTAAAACTCTCACTGTTTGCAGATGACATGATCCTCTACATGGAAAACCCTAAAGACTCCACCAGAAAATTACTAGAGCTAATCAATGAATATAGTAAAGTTGCAGGATATAAAATCAACACACATAAATCCCTTGCATTCCTATACACTAATAATGAGAAAGTAGAGAAGTTCAGGAAACAATTCCATTCACCACTGCAACAAAAAGAATAAAATACTTAGGAATATATCTACCTACAGAAACAAAAGACCTATATATAGAAAACTATAAAACACTGGTGAAAGAAATCAAACAGGACACTAATACATAGAGAAATATACCATGTTCATGGATCAGAAGAATCAATATAGTGAAAATGAGTATACTACCCAAAGCAATCTATAGAGTCAATGCAATCCCTATCAAGCTACCAATGGTATTTTTCACAGAGCTAGAACAAATAATTTCACAATTTGTATGGAAATACAAAAAACCTCAAATAGCCAAAGCAATCTTGAGAAAGAAGAATGGAACTGGAGGAATCAACTTGCCTGACTTCAGGCTCTACTACAAAGCCACAGTCATCAAGACAGTATGGTACTGGCACAAAGACAGAAATATAGATCAATGGAACAAAATAGAAAGCCCAGAGATAAATCCACACACCTACGGACACCTTATCTTTGACAAAGGAGGCAAGACTATACAATGGAGAAAAGACAATCTCTTTAACAAGTGGTGCTGGGAAAACTGGTCAACCACTTGTAAAAGAATGAAACTAGAACGCTTTTTAACACCATACACAAAAATAAACTCAAAATGGATTAAAGATCTAAATGTAAGACCAGAAACTATCAAACTCCTAGAGGAGAACATAGGCAAAACACTCTCCGACATAAATCACAGCAGGATCCTCTATGACCCACCTCCCAGAATATTGGAAATAAAAGCAAAAATAAACAAATGGGATCTAATTAAAATTAAAAGCTTCTGCACAACAAAGGAAAATATAAGCAAGGTGAAAAGACAGGCTTCAGAATGGGAGAAAATAATAGCAAATGAAGCAATTGACCAAGAATTAATCTCAAAAATATACAAGCAACTCCTGCAGCTCAATTTCAGAAAAATAAATGACCCAATCAAAAAATGGGCCAAAGAACTAAGCAGACATTTCTCCAAAGACGATGTACAGATGGCTGACAAACACATGAAAAGATGTTCAACATCACTTATTATCAGAGAAATGCAAATCAAAACCACAATAAGGTACCATTTCACGCCAGTCAGAATGGCTGCTATCCAGAAGTCTACAAGCAATAAATGCTGGAGAGGGTGTGGAGAAAAGGGAAGCCTCTTACACTGCTGGTGGAAATGCAAACTAGTACAGCCACTATGGAGAACAGTGTGGAGATTCCTTAAAAAACTGGAAATAGAACTGCCATATGACCCAGCAATCCCACTGCTGGGCATACACACCAAAGAAACTAGAACTGAAAGAGACACGTGTACCCCATGTTCATCGCAGCACTGTTTATAATAGCCAGGACATGGAAGCAACCTAGATGTCCATCAGCAGACGAATGGATAAGGAAGCTGTGGTACATATACACAATGGAGTATTACTCAGCCATTAAAAAGAATACAGTTGAATCAGTTCTAATGAGGTGGATGAAACTGGAGCCTATTATACAGAGTGAAGTAAGCCAGAAAGAAAAACATCAATACAGTATACTAACGCATATATATGGAATTTAGAAAGATGGTAATGATAACCCTGTATGCAAGACAGTAAAAGAGACACAGATACATAGAACAGCCTTTTGGACTCTGAGGGAGAGGGCGAGGGTGGGATGATTTGGGAGAATGGCATTGAAACGTATATTATCATATGTGAAACGAATTGCCAATCCCGGTTCAATGCATGATACAGGATGCTCAGGGCTGATGCACTGGGATGACCCAGAGGGATGGTATGGGGAGGGAGGTGGGAGGGGGGTTCAGGATGGGGGAACACGTGTACACCCGTGGCAGATTCATGTTGTTGTATGGCAAAATCAATACAATACTGTGAATTAATTAGCTTCCAATTAAAATAAATATTAAAAAAAAATATGCTCAGTGAACATAAAAGATGACTCTCTGCAATAATATTATTGCCCCAAAGCTGGGAACTGCTGCTTTAAAGCTTACTTTATACAGCAGAAATTTCATCTAGAATAATTAGAATTCTGTTCATCAACCATAAAACTCTTAGTTGTATTCTCTTGGTTTTTATAAATAACAGTAGTCCTCCATTTCCTGGTTCTATTTTGACCAAAGCTCTTTGTTACTGTCTTTTTGATCTGGTTCCAACAATCCTCTTTTTTAACTCTGCATATTTATCTGGGAAATCAGATCTACAGATGTCACTTTTGCCATTTAGCACTCTAAAGAAACAAATTTTAAAAGACATTTCCCATCTTTAAAAGTTTGATTCCTCCAGCTCCATTCTTTCTCAAGACTGCTTTGGCTATTCAGGGTCTTTTGTGTTTCTATATGAATTGTGAAATTTTTTGTTCTAATTCTGTGAAATATGCCATTGATAATTTGATAGGGATAGCACTGAATCTGCAGACTGACTGCCTCTGGTAGTAGAGTCACACAATATTGATTCTTCCTACCCAGGAACATGGAATATCTCTCCATATATTTATGTCATCTTTGGTTTCTTTCATCAGTGTCTTATAATTTTCTGTATATAGTTCTTTTGTCTCCTTAGGTAGGTTTATTCCTAGATATTTTATTCTTTTTGTTGCAATGGTGAATGGGATTGATTCCTTAACTTCTCTTTCCGATTTTTCATTGTTAGTATACAGGAATGCAATGATTTCTGTGTGTTGATTTTATATCCTGCAACTTTGCTAAATTCACTGATTAGCTCTAGTAATTTTCGAATAGCCAAAGCAGTCTTGAGAAAGAAGAATGGAGCTGGAAGAATCAAGCTTCCTGACTTCAAATTATACTACAAAGCTATAGTCATCAAGACAGTATGGTACTGTCACAAAAACAGAAATATAGACCAATGGAACAAGATAGAAAGCCCAGAAATAAACCCATGCACCTATGGGTACCTTATTTTTGACAAAGGAGGCAAGGATACACAACAGGGCAAAGACAGCCTCTTCAATAAGTGGTGCTGGGAAAACTGGACAGCTACATGTAAAAGAATGAAATTAGAACACTTCCTAACACCATACACAAAGATAAACTAGAAATGGATTAAAGACCTAAATATAAGACCAGAAACATAAAACTCTTAAGAGGAAAACACAAGCAGAACACTTGATGACACAAATCAAAGCAAGATCCTCTATGACCCACCTTCTAGAATAATGGAAATAAAAACAGAAGTAAACAAGTGGGACCTGATTAAACTTAAAAGCTTTTCCACAGCAAAGGAAACTATAAGCAAGGTGAAAAGACAGCCCTCAGAATGGGAGAAAATAATAGCAAATGAAACAACTGACAAAGGATTAATCTCCAAAACATACAAGCAGCTTATACAACTCAATACCAGAAAAACAACCCAATCAAAAAGTAGGAAAAAGACCTAAACAGACATTTCTCCAAGAAGACAAACAGGTGGCTAACACATGGTCAATACTGCTCATTACTAGAGAAATGCAAATCAAACTACAATGAGGTATCACTTCATACCAGTCAGAATGGCCATAATCAAAAAGTCTACAAACAATAGATGCTGGAGAGGATGTGATGAAAAGGGAACCCTTGTGCACTGTTGGTGAGACTGTAAATTGGTACAGCCACTATGGAAGACAGTATGGAGATTCCTTAAAAAACTAGGAATAAAACCACCATATGACCCAGCAATTCCATTCCTAGGCATATACTCTGAGGAAACCAAAACTAAGACACATGTACCCCTATATTCGCTGTAGCACTATTTACAATAGCTACAACATGCAAGCAACCTAGATGTCCATCAACAGATGAGTGGATAAAGAAGTTGTGGTACATATACACAATGGAATATTACTCAGCCATAAAAAGGAGTGCATTTGAGTCTGTTCTTATAAGGTGGATGAACCTAGAGCCTATTATACAGAGTGAAGTCAGTCAGAAAAAGATAAATATTGTATACTAATGCATATATATGGAATCTATAAAGATGATACTGAAGAATTTATTTGCAGGGCAGCAATGGAGAAACAGAACTAGAGAACAGACTTATGGATATGGGGAGAGGGGAAGAGAGGGTGAGATATATGGAGAGAGTAACATGGAAACTTACATCACCATATGTAAAACAGATAGCTAATAGGAATTTACTGTTATGTCTCAGGAAGCTCAAACAGAGGATCTGTATCAACCTAGAGGGGTGGGATGGGGAAGGAGATGGGAGGGAAGTTAAAGAGGGAGGGGATATATGTATACCTATGGCTGATTCATGTTGAGGTTTGACAGAAAACAACAAAATTCTGTAAAGCAACTATCCTTCAACTAAAGAATAGATAAAATTTTTTAAAAAGTCTGAAAGCACACTTCTTTGTACAGAATAAAACCTTAGCCTTTTTGGGACTGCAAGCACCCAAGCTTTTGCTCAGGGTGCTTCCTTTGTTTAATAGGCCTCTAACTCCTTTGCAGTGCACCTGGCAATCTGCCAGTCAGCCTTCAAGGCTCAGCTCAAGTATCCAGGATCTCCAGACCATTCTTAATCCTCTTTTGATTAGATTAACCATCCCTGATTGGTATTCTCCCATCATAATACTATCCCATGTCATAATACAGTACAGGCATACTTCAGATATTCTAAGATTAGCTCCAGTAATACTGCAGTAATACAATTTTTTATTTTTTGGTCTTCCCAGTACATATGAAAGATACATTTACACTATACTATAGTCAATATTAAGTGTACAATAGCATCGTGTCTAAGAAATCAATGTACATACCCTAAGTAAAAAATACTTTATTGCTAAAAAATGCTAACCATCATCAGAGCCTTTAGTGAGTCAAATTTTTTTTTTTTTTTGCTAGAAGAGGATTTGAAATATTGTGAGAAACACCAAAATGTGACCCATACAAAATGAGCAAATGTTATTGCAAAGATGAAGTCGATAGACTCATGCAATGTAGGGCTGCTGTAAATCTTCAACTTGTAAAACAAACAAACAACAAACACCAAAACAAAACCCCCTCCCAAAACACTTTATCTCTGAAGCACAACAAAATGAGGTATGTCTGGTCTGTATGCTTGCTAGACTAAGAGTTTTCAAGAAGAGAATTTTATCTTTTTATCATGCTATTCCCAGCACCTATAAAAATGACTTGGCATAGAGTTAACCTGACGTTTAACTGAAGGCATTTGAGCTTTCACATTAAGAAAGACCTGTGGTTTTCTATTACATTGGTTCTTAAACGGGCTTCACATCAGAATCAATCAGGGAAATATAATACAAAACACACACACATACACACTCTAGATTCCATCCTAGAGATCCTCATGCAAGTATGTCTGGAATGAGCCTAGTGCACATTTTCTGAAAAGCCTTCCCAGAATTTCAAGCTCACAGCTCCAAGAACGACTACTTTTTAAATTTATACTACCTTTGTATTAAGCACAGAAATAAATTCACAACTCAATGGCTAGTATATAACTAAATGTTTTTGTAATGGTTAAATGACTAAATTAAGTGGTCTTCATGGAAGGCTACCACCACACAAACATTCTATTAAATACATTAAAATGATTTTGAAAAGCATCAAGTAATGCTGAAAATTTTAGACTCTTATAGTAATCTGTCTGACCGTGAGAGGTAGAAATCAGTATGTGTTCCTCATTAATCATTCTGCTTCTTTTCCTTTTGATTGTAATGGAAACCCTGTATTTTACTGGGCAAAGGATTACTCAGTATGAAAATCATGTTTCTAAGACTTTACGGCAGGAAGGCATGACCATGTGAGTAGGTTCTGGCCAATGGTTCAGTTCCATTGGCCAGAACCTGCCTGTTTTCTGGATAGTATACTGAAAAAAGAAGCATGTCCCTCACTTTCCTTCCCTCCTCTGGATGTATATATAAGGCTGGCAGTCATTTTGGACCAGGAGATAATCTTTACTAATTGCCTCACACAGGCAGAAAACTTAAATCCACCATGGAGCTGCTGTATCTGCTTACCATCAGATTTCATTAATGGGAGAGAAATAAGTATCCATCTTAAGTCACTGTTATTTCATGTTTTTTACCTATCACAGACAATTGAACGTATTTCTGACTGATTTAATAAATTTTTTATAAATATAAATTCAGAGAAATTCATTTTTAAAAAGGGTAATTTTATATCTACATGGTTAAATTTATCTAAATTACTTCTTTTCTTAGTGAAGGCATCAAAGATAATTCTAAAAACTCCTATGGAAAATTGGGTTTCTACTTTTAGTAGATACTCTCACCTCATTTCCATCCAGAAAAACTTGATCATCATGGGGCTCAAGCTTGAATTTTTTCTTGGTTTCTTTCTTTTTGGGAGTTCCAGGAGTTTCCTCCTATTAAAAAACAAGTTGAATAGAATAAAAAGTATTAACAAACAAGCAAAAAGGAATATGACATTCATAGACTCAAAGTTTTACTATATGAGACACAGAAATCAAAATTTTCAATCATGGTATTTATAAAAACCCTAATATGGTTTAAGTGGTTGCTGTGTAAGATTTTAAAAGTCTTGATATGCCAGTAGTGATAACGTGCATGTAATAAATTTTTAATTTTTACTTAATTCTAGTTGAAATCACCTTTTTGGACTCTTCCTTTTCACCATCTTTTTTTTTTTCTTTTTCCTTTTTTGTCTTTTCATCCTTTAGATTTTCTTTCTTGCTCTTTTTATCTTCTTCTTTTCCACTTTCAGCTTTTCCTTTCTCTTTTTCTTTTTTTATGTCTTTCTCATATTTCATTTTCATTACTTTTAGTGCCCGATGAAAAAATTGCTTCTTTAAAAGCCTTAAAAAAAAAAGGTATGACATTATATTCCCTATCCATTATGTAGATGTAGACTGAAAAGCAAAAATATCAAGACCTGAATAAAGTGAACAAAGAAAAGACATACATTGGCAACTCACAAGAAAAATTACAACTAGTAAGTCCATGGAAAAACAGGCTATTCAAAAACTTGTGCAGTCAACCTGATTATATGAAATCTAATTTTCAACTATGTAATTTAACGAGATTCCTTAAGTTTTTCTTTAGGTTAAGGAGTTATCAAAATTCTGCTTTATTTAAAGTTAAATCTCAAATTCAAGAGTAGACATAAGTAGAATATAAATATATGGGGAAAATAAATAAAACAGTTAAATGTTAACAGATAAAAAATGTGCTCATGATCTGTTGATCCAAACTGTGTCTTCAGATGTCTTTCTTGATGTTAATTTCTTCTCTCCATGTACCTCACTACTCAGCCTGCCACTATAATGAAATATCTTCAATTAAATAATGAATAATTAAATATGCTGAGATTTCTGAACTCTGAAAACAATTCTTCACAGTATCAAGATAAAAACTGTATAAAGTATTTGGCAAGACAACACTATGTGTTTCTCTCAACACATTCTGTTATCTTATCCACAGCAGTTTTTCTTCTAATACAATTCATGTTATATTTGTTATAAACTAAAGAGTAAGATGCTTGCTTTGTTCTTTTTTTGTTGTTCATTTTTTTATCTGATGAGTTTGGAAGCTCAGCTGAGACCAAATTAAGTCAACCTTGGTTGACTCAATCTTTTCTAATCCCACTCAAGCAACCGGGTTACGCTTATTTTTATAATCTAAAAGAAAAACTTTTCAAATCTTATGTTCCAGTTTCAGAGTTCCTCATTTGCTCCTTCCTTACTGTCTTGATAAAGGATAACTATCAAAACACAACCTAGAAGCTAGGTCTCACTGTCATCAGCTGGGCCTGTTAATGGTAACTATCCACCTTTCTACCTCCACTGGTGCCTGCTCCAATACATCATAGCACCTGCTAACTAGACACTTCCTTTCTGGCCAAATACGACTTATTTCTGATGATTATGTTGTACTTACCCATGTTTTGACCTGCTTGGCTGGGCTTCTTTCTGCTGTCCAATTAGGACCATCCCATGAACATTGCCAAAAAGCTAATTTCTAGGTCTCCTCATTTGGACTTTTTCTTGTTCAGAAGAACTATATAGTATACAATTGTGCAACTGTCTGAAATGTCCCCAAAGAATCTAGCATTAATATCTACTGCTGCTAAGTCGCTTCAGTCGTGTCTGACTCTGTGCGACCCCACAGATGGCAGCCCATGAGGCTCCCCCGTCCCTGGAATTCTGCAGGCAAGAACACTAGAGTGGGTTGACGTTTCCTTCTCCAATGCATGAAAGTGAAAAGTGAAAGTGAAAGTGAAGTCGTGTCCAACTCTTAGCAACCCCATGGACTGCAGCCCACCAGGCTTCTCCATTCATGGGATTTTCCAGGCAAGAGTGCTGGAGTGGGGTGCCATTGCCTTCTCCGATTAATATCTACTACATATACATATATGAATATCTGTTTACATATACACATATATGTAAACAAGTAAAAATCTGAAATGAGACCCTTAATAATTAACTACTTATGAGCAGAAAGTGAGATTTAAGAGTAGTGGTGAGTATCTGAATGAGGGGGAATCTTTAATTTTCATTCTACTTCAGACTTTCTTACAAAAATTTATAATGAAAATATTCTAATTTATTTTTCACTTACATAAGTTCCAGATTTTCTATCAGGATCATTCATTACAATTTAGTATGAAAATGAAAAAACATCTTACTCATTGTATGTTAATTGAAGAGCAGTATTTCATATTACAGTTCATATTATAGCTCTCCATATATTAAGAGTACATGTGTATATATACAGATAGTTGAATATATAGTCTCAAATGGTAATGTAATTATTCCCGGGGCAACATCATTAGTACTTTGGATTTTCTTCTGCATCATTTTCAAAGTTTTCTCAAGTTTCTCTGCTTTCTTTGCGTTCTCAAAGTTTTCTTTGCTTTAGTGAAAAAAATGTTCTTAATAAATAAATAATTAAAAAAATAAACCACAGAACTTTAGGGAAAAAAACAATTCTTCCCCTGACAAGCAGTTACAGAAGAGGACAGAATCAGCAGGAACATCTGCTTCTATTACTTCTCCTGCACAGCTGCTCCACGCCATGAGAGAAAAGTAAGATTATTAACCAATCAAATTGGTAATGAGAAATTCACAATCAGGTAGATGGGTTCAAATATCACCTCTATCACCTAATTAGCTTCACAGTATTGGGTAAGTTACTTAATTTTAGTATATTTCTAAAATGGGTTATCTATTTCATAGGGGTTTCTAGAACTAAATGAGAAGCATACAGATTGTATACCATGGTACCTGGAATGCATGTTCTCAATGTTAGCCATCACCAGTGCTGTAGTGAGATCATTAATTTCATTTAATACGGAAAACACATTTGGTTTATAAATCATTACATTATACCCTCATTCCATTCATTAATAAGTAGAATCATTGACTTATTCCTTGATAGGGAATGTCTACTTCAATTCACCGTATGCCTCAAAAAATGAGATGACACTACTGTAATAAAATCAGTGCCTCAATTTATTTAGCTTTAAACACACCGTATAGAACAAATCATCTACATAAACTGACATTTTCACAGACTATTCATACTTTCCTAACTCAGGATGCTCTATGCCCTCTGCCAGGATCAAATGTCCACTCCCCTATTGTTTGCTGGGTAATCACCTATTTTACGTTTCAAAATTTTATTAAAACGTTTTCTCTGTGAGGCTATTCTTGAAGTTTCCTTTCTTTCTTGCAGAACACACCGTATTGTAACTAGTCACAGATTGTCTCTAAGGGACAACAATATGTGCTTTGGAGGCAAGAGCCAAGTCACATTTATCTCTGTATTCCTGAGGCCTGACCTGTAATAGATATTTGGTAAGTACTTGTAGAATAAATAAATGGATTAAAAGCAGCCTGCAAAATGTCACTAAATTGCTTATTACTTTTCTTCACTTCTGAATTTTTTCCCAGGTTTAGTAAATGTTTATTAAACGCCAGACATGTGTTTAGGACTTTAACTTATCTAACAAGGGTGAGGTTTTATTAAATGCCCACATTGAGCTAACTGCTGTGGAGTTACAGTAAAGTATAGACCAGTCCTCCAACTGCCTTCAGATTTAGCAGGCAAGAAATTAAAAAAAACATATACACATGTAACAAATCTATTTAAACAGGTAAGGACCAAACTGCATGATATTACCTTTATCAATTCTGTCGAATATTAGATTAATGCAAGCTAGAGGACCTGGGGAATGCCAAATGGTAAAGATGGAATGTGGGGGACTTATACTGAGAGGCAGGCAGGATAGAACCACCTGGGGAAGTGGTAGGCTATTACCTAAGAAAGACCAGAAAAGAGAATGAGTGTGGTATATGAATGAGAGTGAAAAGGACATTAGTGGACTGGGGGGTTGGAGATGCAAAGTCACAGGAAGGTCAGGATGACACTAGATACAAGATTTAAGAGTCTGTACTTGAAACAGGCCATGAAGAGGCATGGAGTGTACTAGAAAAGGCTGTTTTGTGTATCATACTACAGTTTCCTGTTTTCTTTTGTTTTTCCTCAACCTCCCTCAAGCACACTTCAGAGAATGAGACAGGACTAGTGTCTCTCTGTGGTTTTGCCTGTAGTCAGTCAGGAACCCATGAGAGCTGGTCATCATGAGGTCTCTATGGTTATTATTATAAGTGGTTTTGAAAAATTTATGCTTCTCTATCTTAGTGCAAAAAGGACACAAAAAGCTTGATATGAATGGGAATAACATATACAACAAAAAGTGAGTGTATTGCTAGAACCATCTCCATACTCAAGGTTTGTTTTTTTTTTTTTTGCTTTTCATATAACAAAGTATCAAGTCTCCTAAAACGCCAAGAGAAATATATTAATACTGGCTGCTTATCTTGGAGAGTTGGGCTCAGATTTTATATTAAATTTTAGTGTATGTGCTGCCAAAGAAAGCACTAATATTCAAACAATACTGACAGGTTAATCCTTCATCTTAATTTTTGCTTCATTAAATGGATCATTATTTTGGAGGAGATCGTATAGTGCAGTGTTTAAGAGCATGGACTACACTACAAAGCCTGATGGCTGGATTTAGAATTTTGGCTCGCCACTTACTAGCTTTGTGACTTTGGGTAAGTGATTTAAGTTCTTTGTTTGTGCATTTATAGCATCTTACTACTGTGTATAAAATATAAGTCTATTTTGAGGCAGGTAGGGAAATTTGCACTTTGGAATTCTAATATACAGATGGCTACAAAGGAAAATAGTGATTGTACTGCTGTTAGCTAATCCCTGCCCCAACAATGAAATTTTCATTGTTTCTGAAAGGTCCATTCATGATTCCAGTTTTTGGCAGCTAAGAAACTTCTTTTTTTGGCTGTGCAGCACAGCTTATGGGGTCTCAGTTCCCCAATCAGCGATCGAACCCCAGGCCCATGGCAGTGAAAGTAGGAGTCTTAACCACTGAACCACAAGGGAATTCCCTGGCAGCTAAGAATTCTAAGAAACATTTAACAATTCTTCAACTTTACAGCTTTAGCAGACAGACTGTGAAATTTTTTTTCACAGTTTTTTAAGAGGGTTCTCATGTGGCTGCTGCTTCCCAGGTGGCTCAATGGTAAAGAACCCTCCTGCCAATACAGGAGACTCAGGTGTGATCCCTTGGTCAGGAAGATTCCCTGGAGAAGGAAACAGCAACTCACTTCACTATTCT
Organism: Ovis aries; assembly: GCF_016772045.2. Taxonomy (NCBI): domain Eukaryota; kingdom Metazoa; phylum Chordata; class Mammalia; order Artiodactyla; family Bovidae; genus Ovis; species Ovis aries. The sequence continues at coordinate 218,076,792 of NC_056054.1, forward strand.
TGCTGGAAAATTCCATGGACAGAAGGAACCTGACAGGCTACAGTTCTCGGGATCACAAAGACTAAGACACAACTCAATGACTGAGGACTTAAAATGTGGCTGCCATTTTAAATGCCATTAATCAATATATTAGTAAATGCTATGTGTATCTCCCTACCAAATATATAAGATAATCTAAAATGTCAAACTCCCACAATTGTAAAATTCATTGTCACAGAAGCAGTCTGATTTACTAACATCTTAATAAATATGTTCAAGTAGTAAATAAACCAAGGGGAAAAACTGTGGGGGGGGGGACCACAAAACCAGCATACTTCTTTCCAAGAGAAAAGTGATTTTTTTTTGGGGGGGTGCCGCGCATATCATATGGCATGAGGGACCTTAGATTCCTGACCAGAGATCGAACCTATGGCCCCTGCAGTGGAAACAGAGTCCTAACCACTGGACTCCCAGAAAACGGATTTATTTACACCATTCACCATGAAACATTTTTCCCAAAGAAGAAGTATGTATAAAACACATGGATATGTTACTGAACTGTCTACACTTCATCTTGGAATCAAGAAAAGATAGATGTCACAGCTGCCTTGATTTCAGAAGGAATACAATAGCAATCACAAACAAAATGGAAAAGTGTACCTGGCTAATGGCTCAGTGGGTAGACACACAAACAACAGGGACAACAGGCCAATCAGGAGTCCCTGACAAAGTTTTGGAAAAGACTCCCCACCTATTTTCTCTAGAAAAGAAAGAACTTTTATGTTCACGATAGGCACTGGTGTATGATTTTTATTGCTAATCCCTCAGTTCAGTCAGCCTGCAAATATACAAATTTAACAGAACACAAATAAAAACTATAAAAATATGATGGTCTAACTCTAAATAAATGCATTTCCTGAGATACTGAAGATATCCAAGTTATGTGTAAAAGTCATGCTTGAGCTATGTTGCAACAGAACTAAACAACGAAAACAGGGAAGGAGCTTTAGGACCATGGAGACCGTTTTTAAATTACTAGTCACATTATCCTTCACTAAGAAATAAAGAGTACCTGTTGCAGTAGTCAACCACAGACTCCCTTGTTGTAAATAAAGCTTCCTCTCCTTTCTTGGCCTTTGCCCACTTTGAATCCAAGAGGCAATCCACTGCTTTAGAAGCTAAAGAAGAAATTAATTATTTTAAATTTAGTATACAGCAGAACTTGAGTCTATCTAAATAATATTCTATAAGGCAAATTTCAACATTCTAGCATTCAAAAATAAAACCAAGTTCAACAGAAAATTTAAGTCTGACACAATCATGACAAATAGCTCAATTTGTGAAACATACTGATAAGCAGCTTTTTAAAGTAATGCTGTGAAATAAATGATAAATAAAAAATATTAACTCAAGCAATATAAATTAATGAGAAAACGTTCTTTAAAAAGTTCAAAATAAATGTAAATATCACTCTTATCAAATAATCAAAATATAAGACAAACCAAAAATCGTCCTCTACTACAGTTAAGAGAAATTCTGTCTCTAAGCTTTACCCACCAAGGAATAAGTTCTGTGAACAATCTACTGCTGTCACTAGAAAAAGCTAAATAGATGAGATCTGAAAAGAATAGCATGTCTATTTTTCAAACTTTTAATGACTAGCAAAATCATTAATTATAGCACTAAAGAGAATACAAAGCAATTTCTTCTCTATAATGGCAATTCAATCTTAACTGATCAGACAGGCAAACTCAACAACTATTGACTTATAAGTTATGGGGCAATACTACAGATGATATTAGCTTATAATGAAGTTGTTCAGATTATATGAAGAAAAAAATCTCCCAACTTGGTTCCAACAGACTGGTTTCACACTAAATTCTATGCTGGAGTTTAAAAAAAATATATCATTAAGTACATGTACTATCTGATAAAAAATTAGTACTGAAAATAAATCTTATTATACTATAAAAATATCTCAAATGTCATTAAAAAGTACTTTATTTTTACTATTGACATTTTTAATCATGAAAGGAAAGAATAGGATAATCATGTGCCATATGCCCCTCACCTAGCTTCACTAATCATTCTTGCAAAGCACTTTTAAAACATCTGCCTATCCCCAAATTAGGTGGTGGCTCAGACGGTTAAGCGTTTGTGTACAATGTGGGAGACCCGGGTTCGACCCCTGGGTCGGGAAGATCCCCTGGAGAAGGAAATAGCAATCCACTCCAGTACTATTGCCTGGAAAATCCAAAGGACAGAGGAGCCTGATAGGCTACAATCCATGGGGTCGCAGAGAGTTGGACACAACTGAGCGACTTCACTTTCTTTCTTTCCTTATAAAATATGTACATTAACGTAATTTAAATATGAAATCCTACCAATAAAATAATCAACCCGGTGACCCATCATATTGGTGGACTTTGTTGGACAGTTGAATCGAAGAAACTTGGCTACAGCCTTTTCTTCTTTAGATGGTTCACCAACTTCCTGCAAAGTAACAATATTAAATTTAACGTAATCATTTACTTGAGACATTCATACACTGAAGAATAAATTACAGATCTTTTCGGAAAATCTTTTAAAATGTACTACAGGCCTTTCTTTCAAGGTTTTTCTAGAGCAGACCTGGTAATCTATACAAAAGACAGAACGGAAATTTTAAAAATTACACATCTTTCAAATACAAGTTGACAGGGCCCAAAGTTGCTTCTCTCTTGGCTTCAGCTACAAGGCATTTATTTTGAGTTGTTTTTTCAGCATGGTAACCACTTTGTACCAGTTCATCTTTACCCTTGCTTGGTCTCTCTTTACAAGCCATAAGACAGTAATTCAAAACACTAAGAGGTTGTCAATAGCGAGTGCCCAAATGCCAAAGTAAGTAGAAACAGGTGCCATAAATAAATGTTAAGTAACAGCCAAAGTTATGTACCCTACACAAAAGACTAGAGATTGCAGGAGGAGTTCTCAAATTAACCAAAGATAGCTGTCCCAGTGTGGTCCCAGATACAAGATACTACTTGAGATGCTGAAGATTTGTATTCCCTTTCCTTTTAGGGTTACAAATTCTAGATACTTTCAGGGAATCCTTTCTCACCTTGCCTTTAAATGCAATAGACAAGTAAATTATAATCTCATTTAAAACTGACTGGGCTTCCCTGGTGGCTCAGCTGGTAAAGAATCCACCTGCAATGTACAAGACCTAGGTTGGATCCCTGGGTTGGGAAGATCCGCTGGAGAAGAGAATGGCTCCAGTATTCTGGCCTGGAGAATTCCATGGACTGAGAATTCCATGGACTATAGTCTGGAGGGTTGCAAAGAATCAGACATGGCTGAGTGACTTTCACTTTAAGAACTGATTAATGGAAGTGAACAAAGAGTTTTGAAAAGGCTGCTTTAATCCTTCCCTGTTTTCTAAAATTTTCCCATTCCTTCTTCCAAATTTTCTACCACTTCATTGTTTATCATTTCCCATCTTGCTGTTATTTCCTTATCTTCTGAACTACTTTTGAGTAGTTAAAAGCAGTGTACTTATTCTCTCCACTCATATACTGAAGAAAATGAGAGCAATTTTCATTTGTATATACATCTTGCATTTTTTTTACTTTTAGAAGTTGTCTTACTGCTGTAAGCTACTAATATCAAAATAAAAGCACTGTCTTCACATTTTTAAGCACAATATATAGAGAACTCAAGCAATATTTCTAGCAACATATAATTTAAACGTGAATGATTTCATGAAGGTCTATTTCTTAAAATGAATAAAGTGCCAAATAACTGTGAAGAATTAACTGCCAAGAATCTAGACTGCTGAGAACAAATAATGCTGAAGACAGTTATCTTTTAGGCAAGACATTCTAATAATACAAAAAAAGGAAAAATAAACTATCTAAATCATCTGTATTTACGTCAGTTTTTCCACAAATTTCAAAGGAGTCTGAATTCACTTATGTCTATGGAAAATAAGGGACAACTAACAAAGTCTCAGCTTTAACTTTATCCTGAAGAGGAGTAATTTGTGAGATGAAGGGAAAATCTGTGCCCTTGTTGTTGGGTCACCAGGCAGCTACTTCTTGGATTTCTTCCTTTGCATTTCCCAATTTCTCTGCTTCAAACAGCCAATTAACACAGTGCATGATTTTTATACTGTCATACTCATTTGTGGGTTACTATTTGTGACAATAAAAACTAGAAACCCACACACTGTAAATCAACTATAAGCCAGTATAAAATAAAAATTGAAAAAAAAAGAGAAAAACTCAAAACCCAAACCATTCAATCCAAATGACTATAATAAAAACCAAATATTTATCAGAATAAAAGACCTTTAGTTTTATATATAAAAATAAATATCACAGAAAAATAGAATCTTAAAAAGCTATAAATTCAAACTTTAACACTACCAAGTTCACTACCATCTACAGTGTTCATAATTATTTAATCTGGGGTCCAGTCCACTCCAGTATCCTGGCCTTGAGAAGTCCATGGACTATACAGTCCGTGGGGTCGCAAGGAGTCGGACAAGACTGAGCAACTTTCACTTTCACAAAATATAGTTCTCACAAGCTAAAAAGTATTCTATATTTTGGTTTTTGAAATCATACTAAAATACATTCGTATACGTAAAATGATAGCATTTAATTATGCCTGAGTAACACTGAATTTCTAGAAGCCTTATCTATTAGTAAACAATATCCTGTATGTTCATATACAGCCAAAAAAGTCATACTATATAAGTAGTTGGTAATAATGAGATAGTATAATTGGCTTTATAGAGACCAAAACTATTTTATAATCACACCCATATATGTTTAATTTTTCCCTCAGTTAATGCATCTGTTGTCAATCTAAAGATTTATCCAATTGACTGATTTGTTACTGGGATATGCTTGAATAAAAATGATATGTGGGGCAATAGAGATAAACGTAAATTGTTCAAACATACACTTACTGAGTTGTTTACCCTAAAATACCATTGGGTGCTACAGTTAATACCAAAGATTTGTTAAGGCACAATACCTACAGTATGTTACAACTATCCAAAACAACAACTGTTATTTTTCAAAATGAGTGGTAGGAAAAATATTTTAGGAGTACAGAATGGGAGCTATGAAAGATCTCCTGGAAGAGGGACCTAGATTCTGAAAGATGAACAAGTTCAGGATAAGCTGAATGAATAGTATAAAAATACTGTGGCTGAAAATGAGTATAAAATTTGGTTTCACTAGAGACAAGTTAGAAAGCATTTTGAGGCTAAGTACATGTAAGTATAATAGGGCTAAATAGTATTCAGAGCATTCTGAGAAATTTTAAATTTACCCTGTAAGTCACAGAAAGTTTTTGACTAGGAAGAGGACATAATGAGAAAAAAAATGACTGAGACACTATTTTGGAGCCTATATGTAGAATGAACTGGGGAATAAATGCATAAGGCAGGGAAACTAGTTAGTGTTCAAGTAGGATGTGACATGATACTCTGGACTAAGAAGGATTTTGATATTTGAAACATTTCAAGTGTAGAACTGATAGGAAGGACTCAATGATAAAGGATGAATGAAATTAATAAAAGATGTCAAATTTCTAGTTTGATCAACTAAAAGGACAGTTTTTCAATAATAGAATTTCGGAATGAAGGTTATTCTGGGAGGAAACAATCACATCAACTTTAGGCATGACAAGTCTACACTCATACTAACACTCAAACCATTAACTAAACATGGTACCAATCTACTGACTGTTGATACAGGCATCACATGTGAACTATGTTATAAGGAACCAAAAGAAACTGAAAAGTTCACTCTATTATTATACAGTACGGAATCGGATTCTACATGAATCCACAACAGTTTAAAAACCTCATTTTAACAATTAACTTCAAATTCACCAAGCTCTTTTCCACAACTGCAAAAACATACTCAAGTATTCTATCTTCCTTCCCTTCCCCTCCTTGGTAAAGGCACTAATGAGCATGAATAAATAGAAAAGGACCAGAAAACATGGACCTGAATAATCTCTCTCAACTAGACACAGAGTTCCTTATTCATTGATACTTTCTTAAAGTATCAGTAACTTCCCTAAAACATCTGACTAGAATTCTTAAGATATTTGTACAAAAGAACTGATATCTTCCTTGCTCTTCCTTCAAGTTCAAATCCTTAAAAAACTTCTATCATCCTCTGTGAAATATGACATGTTCATTATACCACATATAACTTACACATATTGTGGGCTGCCTCTAGGAGTTTAGGATTTGTGCCATCTGCTGGGCTTTGAAGCCAGAAAGACTGTTATTGAAGCATACCAAGATAACATGACTTGGGAAGCTAGTAATACAGAAGAGCCTGCCACAGAATCTTCATTCTCACTGCTCCCCTGCTGCAGGCTAAAACAGTCTTATCTTCTTCCTGTCTATATATACATTACCTTCAGAATATTTTCCTAACTTTTCTAGAAATCTAATGACAAAATTGAAGGTCTTTTGGGAACAGCATCAGCCACTAAAAGAGAGAAACAAGTTTATCAACCCTCCAATGAAGGGAACTTTGTAGCTCAATGAATGAGCCCAAACATCTTAGAATGAGCAAGCAAAGAAGCAATACATTTTGAGGGTGGACTGCCAACCCAAACAACAAGATGCCAGCAGTTGCAACTCACAGTACAAAATTACAAAAATGGAAAGCTAGGGTAGAACTTTCTTTTTAAATTATTTAACAAAAACTATTTTTTATTTCAGAATACATCAACATTAAAAAATACTACAATGAAACTGGGGTTACCATTTCTGCTGCTGCTAAGTCGCTTCAGCCGTGTCTGACTCTGTACGACCCCATGGACAGCAGCCCACCAGGCTCCCCTATCTCTGGGATTCTCCAGGCAAGAACACTGAAGTGGGTTGCCATTTCTTTCTCTAATGCATGAAATTGAAAAGTCAAAGTGAAGTCTCTCAGTCATGTCTGACTCCTAGTGACCCCATGGACTGCAGCCTACCAGACTCCTCCGTCCATGGGAGTTTCCAGGCAAGGGTACTGGAGTGGGTTGCCATTGCCTTCTCCGTTACCATTTCTAGCTATATATTATTTTAGCCGGTACTTAAGATAACCTTTTTGAGAAAAAAAAATTAGATCAAGAGTCAGTAAGCCATGGGCTTCAATCTTACAGAATTTTTGACTTAGAATTTCTGCTCCCTCATTCTCCTACCCTCAAAATGATGAAAAAATTTTAAAATCAATTTATTCAACAGAAATAATCTTCAGTTCAGTCGCTCAGTCGTGTCCGACTCTTTGCGACCACATGAATCACAGCACGCCAGGCCTCCCTGTCCATCACCAACTCCCGGAGTTCACTCAGATTCACGTCCATTGAATCAGTGATGGCATCCAGCCATCTCATCCTCTGTTGTCCCCTTCTCCTCCTGCCCCCAATCCTTCCCAGCATCAAAGTCTTTTCCAATGAGTCAACTCTTCATATGAGGTGGCCAAAGTACTGGAGTTTCAGCTTTAGCACCATTCCTTCCAAAGAAATCCCAGGGCTGATCTCCTTCAGAATGGACTGGTTGGATATCCTTGCAGCCCAAGGGACTCTCAAGAGGCTTCTCCAACACCACAGTTCAAAAGCATCAATTCTTTGGCACTTAGCCTTTTTCACAGTCCAACTCTCACATCCTTACATGATTACTGGAAAAACCATAGCCTTGACTAGACGGACCTTAGTTGGCAAAGTAATGTCTCTGCTTTTCAATATGGTATCTAGGTTGGTCATAACTTTTCTTCCAAGAAGTAAGTGTCTCTTAATTTCATGGCCGCAGTCACCATCTGCAGTGATTTTGGAGCCCCAAAAAATAAAGTCTGACACTGTTTCCACTGTTTCCCAATCTATCTGCCATGAAGTGATGGGACCGGATGCCATGATCTTTGTTTTCTGAATGTTGAGCTTTAAGCCAACTTTTTCACTCTCCTCTTTCACTTTCATCAAGAGGCTTTAGGTAATAAATAAGCTTGTTGAATAAACTGAGCAAAGGAAATAGATTAGGGCACCAATTGTCCATTTGTATTTTTATACAAGCAGTATTGTCTCAGATGGTAAAGAATTTGCCTGCTATGTGGGAGACCAGGGTTCCATCCCTAGATCAGGAAGATCCCTTGGAGAAGGGCTACCTACTCCAGTATTTCTGTCTGGAGAATGCCATGGACAGAGGAACCTGGTGGGCTACATACAGCCCATGGGGTCACATAGTCAGACACGACTGAGCGACAAACACTTTCACAAGCAGTGTAAAATATCCGTGAAAATGCAAATAGGTTTCAAGTTAAAATCTGAAAGCCAGAGGAGATCTTAGATAAATCATTTGCTTAAAGTCACATAGTAGCTTAAAGGATGAGGGATAATGCTAGTATAGTAGTGACTACTGAGGCTTCCAAAAAACCCAATTTGAAAATCCTTTTCAACTCTGAAATTTGATGGTACTAGGATTTTAAGCTAACCTTTCTAGTAAACAGCACTTTGTTAACCTATAAGCATTTATTGTACGTTCTTGAACTTACATGGTTGCATATCTTAGAAAAGTAACAATTATTTGTTTTCAAATATTTTATTAATTTGAATTGAGATACCTTTCACTTGGGAATCTCAAACAAGAAAACTTCCCAATGTAATGTCAATGAACACATAGCTCACTTTTGGTTTTCAGTGGCCAGTAAAGTGAGTCCAAGAAGGAAATGTGACGAAATAGTCCTCTTGCTTCCAACTTTGATGGAATACCAGAAATCTAAAATTAGTCTATCCTAGAAAAAGCATACAGATTAACTACTTTTTAAAACCCCGAACTTACATGTAGCAATCCTTTCCCCCAACATACAAATTACAATTCAAGGTCCCTAATTCTATTATATGTAGAAATCTTTTGTAAACATGAAATATCAAGTAATAAACAACAGGAAATCGAGTTGATATTACAGAACTTTTTGTCTTAAAAAGTCTTACAATAGGATTTTTTCTGTAACTTCAACTGTAAACATGGCCACTACATTTGATCTTTTTGTCTAAAGTAATGCCAATATTACAGTTTCTGATTCTTTGAGGGAAAAAAAAGGGAGATTGATAAGCTACTGTATATTTTTATTAATCTGCTGAGACTGCATAGTAGTACTCCAAGTAGCATGCCCAAGAGCTCTATAACATTCCTTCCACACAGCACAGCTATACAGAAAAGTTGGAGGATTTGAGAAATGTCATTTATTTTCACTTAGCAGTATAACAACTTGATTTTTAACAATCAGATCCTCACATACTTTGCTAATCCACAATTAAACAATAGTAAGTAAAAAATTTTTTAAGGCACTCACAACTCAAAGGTTTATTTACTGAATAGGTAACTGTTAATCTTTCTTCAGCATATCAGAGTGCTTAGCAAAAACCAAAAAAAGTTATCCTAAACCCTTCATCCTCAGGGAGGTGGAATAAGAGAGTTATGTACCAAATACTATTTTCACAGCTTTTATAACCTTTAATAACAAGTCATCCACTCATGTATTTTTTCCACCACAACCCAAAGAGGATCTCTTTTCAAGGTAAATATTCCTTCTTATGGATTTGGAAATAGAGGAAAAAAGCTAAGTAATTTGACCAAAGTTACACATCTAATAATTACTGACACTGGGGTACAAACAGGCACAATATGGCTCAAGTTTTAGCTCCCAGTCACTACCACTGCTATACCAGTTTTTAATCTTTTTGCTTAATATAAGATCACAATTGAAATAGAGCAGCTATTCAAAGTAAATTAAGATCACCTTTGTGACCACAGTAAAGAACAGTTGAAATTTAAAAAAAAGTTTATTTAGGGCCATAAAATGTACCATATGTGTAAATATAAGAAATTCAGTAAGTATTAATTTGACAACTTCAATACAAATTCTAATAAAAATATTATGTATCCACAACTGACCAATAACATTAAATTTTGAAAGACTAGGAATAGTATAATTATAAACTTCTTTCACAATAAACTTAAGCCTTGGTTTTATGACTTGTCTGAACTTGGGGGAGGGGGCAGGATTTGTCTCATTTTGGTCCCCTTCTGTACTCTATTTGAAACTACTTTCTTATTTCTTCCCAATTCCAAAATTCCAGATTTACTGATCACATCTTTTTTTTCCCCTAGTACTTCAGACTTTTAAGGATAATTTTAACTTGCATACCTAAATCACCCATGGTGTAAGTGATAAACTTTTTTAAAACAGGGAAATAAAACATCAGACAGAAAGTCATTCTAAGCAATGAAATAGTAAGGAACAGAAAGAAAATGAGTGTAACAATTTGTGATTAGCATATTAACAATTTACAACATGCCCAATTTATGATGACATATGAAGGTTTCTAGGCACATAAACTAACAAGCAGACACACATCCTGAGTCTAAGATGTTCCACATGTTTAATCCTCTCAGCAGAGAGCATGAACAACAGGGGAAAATTGTAGGGAAGAAATACACAGATGACAGGCCTGTGGAATGAGGGAGGGATGCTATGTAGGTTATGAGGATGACACACTGCCATGTCAAACGTTCCTGGGCGCGACCCGCTCATTGCAGTACCCGCTGGTTGAGAGTTTTGTTTATTTACACTGTGTCGCTGAAAGAAAGCCACAAAGCTTCAACTGGACGCTTACGTTCATAATAAAAAGGAGAAAGGAGGGTACTAGCAAACGAACACCTGGATACGCAGTTCGCCGCCTGGGCCTCGGGACAGCTGACCAAATCCCGCTCACTCCCACCTCCTACGGTCCTTCTATCCGCGCACAAAGAACGGGTAGCTTTAGGTCAGTCCTCCACGTTCTACCCTAGTTACCGTGGCCTCAATTTCGGGACAGCTAAGGCGAAAAGATGGGGTGGAGAAGGGAGGGGAGGAGCTCGAGAGGGTCGATGTCTGTGCTCGGAGGGCGCTGACCTCCCAGCACAGGCCCAGGCCGGCGCCTCCACCGGAACCTTGAACTGACGGCCGCGCCTCCACGGCCGATTCCGAGCTCAGCTCCTGCTGCCTTCCGCTGCAGCCCCAGCACCTCCGCCGTCTCCAACGCCGCCCTTCCTCAGGCCCCTCACAACGACGCAGCCCCCAACCTGCGGCCTCGCGGTGGAACCCCACCCCACCTCGTCCTCGATTTCGCTCGCCCTTCCCAGGAGTTTTCCCAGCATCTTTCACTTCCGAGCGCCCTAAAGCCCCCTACCCAAGGGCTCTGCTTTGCTACCTGAATCCGCTTCTTGTGTCGCCTGCGTTCCGCCATGTTGGCCGCTCCGCCCGGTTCCCTCTGACGTGGACCGAGGCGGGGGGCGGTGGAAACCTCGCGAGAGCGCGCCGCGGGACCCGTTATGTAACCTGGCGGCTGGCGCCGGGGGAGGAAGGAAGCTGGTGAGTGACCGGTATCGGCCGCTCCGACCCTGGATATACTTTTTCTCCCCTCTTTCTTCGGCTCCTTTTTTTGCGGGAACTGGAAATCGCTGGGACCAGAAGGAAGTTAATAAGTGGATCAAAGAGCTGGAGGACTGGAAAGAGTCCTCTTCACTAGACATCTGACTCACCTGGAAAGCTGTTAAAATACAGATTCCGGGGCCCCACCCCTCGGAGTCAGTCGGTTTGGGGTGGAGCTTTTCCCCTAGGATTTACTGGGACCTGTGGAATTCGGACACGACTGAAGTGACATAGCATAGCAGTGGATGGAATTCTAGACAGTCTTCGACTGTGATACTTCCTTTTTCGCTAGTGAGCCCTGCCCTATCCATACCCCATTTGTAAATTCTACTCCCATTTTGAAGGTGGGAAAACTGAGACAGCGGAGGTGCAGCGATATGAACTGGTTTATCTAAGGCTCCATGGTTAGTAAATGGCACATCCTAGACTGAAGCCCAATTATCTTTCCCCATACAATGTAGAGAGTAGTTGGGCTCATCTGACACAAACTTTGGATTCCGCATTCCATTTTCCACGTTGCTTCTCAAAACGCTCTTTTAGAATCCAAGAGTCAGAACTCAGGGAGGTACGAGGAACTAATAAGATAAATAGAGAACATCTAAGAAGTTGAAATTAAGAAGATCGCAGGGTACCTGGGAGACTAGTTATAACTATTGTTATTTTGAGTGAGTGAGTTCAGTCGCTCAGTCGTGTCTGACTCTTTGCGACCCCATGGACTGCAGCAGGCCAGGCTTCCCTGTCTATCACCCACTCCTGGAGCTTACTCAAATTCATGTCCATCCAGTCAGTGATGCCGTCCAACCATCTCATCCTCTGTCCTCCCCTTCTCCTCTTGCCTTCAAGCTTTCCCAGCATAAGGGTCTTTTCCAATGAGTCAGTTCTTCATATGAGGTGGCCAAAGTATTGGAGTTTCAGCTTCAGCATCCAGTCCTTCCAATGAATATGCAGGACTGATTTCCTTTAGGATGGACTGGTCGGATCTCCTTGCAGTCCAAGGGACTCTCAAGAGTCTTCTCCAACACCACAGTTCAAAAGCATCAATTCTTCGATGCTCAGTTTTCTTTGTAGTCCAACTCGCACATTCATACATGACTACTGAAAAAACCATAGCTTTGACTAGACGGATCTTTGTTGGCAAAGTAATGTCTCTGCTGTTGAGTATGCTGTCTAGGTTGGTCATAGCTTTTCTTCCGAGGAGTAAGCGTCTTTTAATTTCATGGCTGCAGTCACCATCTGCAGTGATTTTGGAGCCCCCTCAAAAATAAAGTCTGTCACTGTTTCCATTGTTTCCCCTTCTGTTTGCCATGAAATGATGGGACCGGATGCCATGACCTTAGTTTTCTGAATGTTGAGTTTTAAGTCAGCTTTTTCACTTTCATCAAGAGGCTCTTTATTTCTTCTTTGCTTTCTTCTGTAAGGGTGGTGTCATCATTGTTATTTTAGAGTTGCCCAGATAAAGAGAATGGGCTTAAATTGCTAGTAAGTGTTTCTAGATAGAAATTCTCGTGACTTTAACGGAGGTTTTAAAGCATTTTAAATAGTAGAAAATTGGAAAAATGTAGAAAAGCAAGGTGAAGGAAATAAAAATCCCTAATGCTACCACTCAAAAATCTGTTATCATTTTAGTTTATTTTTTTCTAGTATTTATACTTTGTGTGTACTTATATATTTCTCCCTTTCCTCCAATTGAGATCATATTGCATAATATGCCTTTTTCACTTAATGTTATGTTGAACATATATCATTAAAAAATTATCTGTTTTCCATAGTATGTACGTAATAAGGTGAATAGTGGCATCTTGATGCCTATTCTTTTATAAAATAAGATAGCTGAAGTTCATTTTTGAACTATGAAATTCTGCACTCCAGAAACAGTATCAAGTCCTTTGGTTCCTTTTCCCAGCAAGTCCTTTGGTTCCTTTTCCATCTATAATCTAGAATCAAGGTATGTATAGTCAGAGAGGGGTGAAGGAAAAAGTGATTCTTACTGATTAACCCAAAACAATACAGTATGAAATGTCTTTATTTCCTTCAGGCCTCCCCATCCAGAATCAGGGTAGATCTGTTTTGTACTGTTGTATTTGGAGAATGGGCTTCCCAGGTGGCTCAGTGATAAAGAATCCACCTGCCAATGCAGGAGACACAAGAGACTCAGGTTCAAACACTTTGGTTTATACCTCCACCATCCATTAATAATTCACGTCAAATTCGATAGCTTCTTTTGCAGCATCATATTAAGGATTTGACAATATTGACCATGCACTTAATTTATGCTCCTTCTTTGGCATTTGTGATATCGGGTTCTTCCTTCTTATTTCTCTTTTGACTCCTCTCTCTTTACCTAGCTTGTCAATGTTCATGGTCACCATGCTTCCACGTTCATCTTCTTCCTTTTTCTCTATACATTCTGGAGATTCTTTTACATTTTAATAGCTTAATTCCAAAGTACTGCATAAATGTATATTTCTAACTGTCTTCTATATATCTCCAATTAATGGCCAACTAGAAATCACCATTTCCCTGGCAAAATCTGTCCCTTTTACTGTATTTTTAAACTTTTAACTGCATCACTGTTCACTTAATCACTCATGCTAGAAACCTTCAAGGAAGTTATCCCAACCGGTCAGTCAACAATCCTGTTGAGTCTACAGCTGAGATGTTTGGAATCTTCCCTTCCTCATCTTTCCTACTGCCATTGCTTTGATCAAGTCTTTATCACTTCCTACCTGAACTGTTGTTGCAAAAGCCTCCTAATCATTCCCCCCAATTCCACCCTCTCTATACTCTATAGACTATCTTCTGTTCATTGTTAACTGCCCCCTGCCCATTCTCCCCAGTTGTGTATAGCAACATTAAGAATGACTAAGTTTACAGTTATAACCCAAATGTGACGTTCTGGGTCTAACATCCACTTAATATCTATATAAAAATAGCTCAAGCATTCTTATCATCACCCCATCATATCTTTGATGGTGGTAGTGGTGAGTTTTCTCCTGTTGCTCTGATTTCCTTTTGAATTTGCAATCTCATTCCTGTCACTTGGCTTTTATTTCTTTCCCAAATGAAGGATATTGCCTCTTTCCCTTTCTTTTGTCAAAGCAAAACTGCTCTTTACCCCTTGACTCTCACTTCTTCTCCCCAGGGCTGTCTCTGAAACTCAGAATTTCTCTTGCCATATGGAGTAGAGAATTTGATGTCTTTACTCTTTATAAGATTCCTTTGGATACATAAATATAAAAACTCATTACCATGCTCTGCTAAGCAAAGAGTTCTGTGATTTGATACCCTCACTGGAGGACTGATGAATAGGTGAGGACTTGAAGAATTCAGTTTCCTGGAAGCTACCATCCCAGGAAGTAGAAGGGGATAAATAGTATATAAATGTGTATTCCCATTGATCAGGGATATGCAAACTGGACACTGATACATTTAGGTTTTTGTTTTAAATAACACTTCCTCTGGGTCCATTTGGTATGTTAAGTATATATGTATGACTAAACTGAAAAGAAAAAAATTGTAGGGAAGCATAGCAAATAATGGCCAGATCTTCTGGGGCATTGTTTTTATAAAAGCACTTTAATATATGTTAACTGATAATGTCAGTGACTTAATGCTGTTATCACAAAGAAAAAATTTAATATAAATATGTTTAAATCAAAATAAAATATGATCAACCTAATTCCAATCCCAAAGAAAAGCAATGCCAAAGAATGCTCAAACTACCACACAATTGCACTCATCTCACACGCTAGTAAAGTAATGCTCAAAATTCTCCAAGCCAGGCTTCAGCAATATGTGAACCGTGAACTGCCAGATGTTCAAGCTGGTTTTAGAAAAGGCAGAGGAACCAGAGATCAAATTGCCAACATCTGCTGGATCATGGAAAAGGAAGAGAGTTCCAGAAAAGCACCTTTTTCTGCTTTATTGACTATGCCAAAGCCTTGACTGTGTGGATCACAAGAAACTGTGGAAAATTCTGAAAGAGATGGGAATACAGACCACCTGACCTGCCTCTTGAGAAACCTATATGCAGGTCAGGAAGCAACAGTTAGAACTGGACATGGAACAACAGACTGGTTCCAAATAGGAAAAGGAGTATGTCAAGGCTGTATATTGTCACCCGTTATTTAACTTCTATGCAGAGTACATCATGAGAAACGCTGGGCTGGAGGAACCACAAGCTAGAATCAAGATTGTCAGGAGAAATATCAATAACCTCAGATATGCAGATGACACCACCCTTATGGCAGAAAGTGAAGAGAAACTAAAAAGCCTCTTGATGAAAGTGAAAGAGGAGAGTGAAAAAGTTGGCTTAAAGCTCAACATTCAGAAAACGAAGATCATGGCATCTGGTCCCATCACTTCATGGCAGATAGATTGGGAAACAGTGGAAACAGTGTCAGACTTAATTTTTTTGGGCTCCAAAATCACTGCAGATGGTGATTGCAGCCATGAAATTAAAAGGCGCTTACTCCTTGGAAGGAAAGTTATGACCAACCTAGATAGCAGATTCAAAAGCAGAGACATTACTTTGCCAACAAAGGTCCGTCTAGTCAAGGCTGTGGTTTTTCCAGTGGTCATGTATGGTTGTGAGAGTTGGACTGTGAAGAAAGCTGAGCACCGAAGAATTGATGCTTTAGAACTGTGGTGTTGGAGAAGACTCTTGAGAGTCCCTTGGACTGCAAGGAGATCCAACCAGTCCATTCTGAAGGAGATCAGCCCTGGGATTTCTTTGGAAGGAATGATGCTAGAGCTGAAACTCCAGTACTTTGGCCGCCTCATGTGAAGAGTTGACTCATTGGAAAAGATTCTGATGCTGGGAGGGACTGGGGGCAGGAGGAGAAGGGGACGACAGAGGATAAGATGG
This sequence comes from Ovis aries, assembly GCF_016772045.2. Classification (NCBI taxonomy): domain Eukaryota; kingdom Metazoa; phylum Chordata; class Mammalia; order Artiodactyla; family Bovidae; genus Ovis; species Ovis aries. The sequence goes on from NC_056054.1 coordinate 218,093,103, forward strand.
CTGGATGGCATCACTGACTTGATGGACGTGAGTTTGGGTGAACTCCGGGAATTGGTGATGGACAGGGAGGCCTGGCATGCTGAAATTCATAGAGCCGCAAAGAGTCAGACATGACTGAGCAACTGAACTGAACTGAATATTAAGATTATGCATTTTGGGGAAGACTGTCACAGAAGTGACAGTGTACCCTGCTCAGCATGTTCTGTTAGGAGGAAGGAAGTTGATGTGTTCTGTCACTGGTGATACTAACCTTGACCACTTAGTTACAGTTCTTCCCTTTGAAATTAGTTAACATCTAAGGAGGGTTACTTTGAAACCAGGTAAATATTCTGCTTTCCAGCATACTTTTGACCACTCATTTTAGCACTCATTAATTATCTTTACCTGAAATAATTATTACTGTTGTGTTTGCCAGATGCTGACTTTCGATTGTTATCATTCCTTCTACATATATTAATTGGAATAATATTGTAAGAAATAGTTTATTTATTAATTTACTCTTCCAATTATCTATGTGGCTTGACTCTCTAGAGGCCATCAGTTAGGAATTGTGAATGAGAATTAATATGACAACCTCCATCCCTACCCCTAAGAATTGTTTCCTTTTGTGGTATCTGTGGAGCTGTTTTTTTTTTTTTGGTTGGGGCTGATCTGGAAAGAACTTATGTGGTTTTGTAGAGAGGACGATAGAGATTTCTCTCTCACTGTGAATCTGTTTTTATCCATGGATCTGCACTGGGGCTGAACATCTTTCCAAGAAAAAGACCTTGAACTCTGTGAAGGCATATACAACATGTGTGATGGACATGGGGAGTCAGAGTTTTGGAAAGAACAGTGTGGGGCATGAGGACAACGGGAGCTCCTTATAAGAGGAAATAAAGCCTGATCTGGTAAGTCAGACCCAAACAGAACACTAGCTTCAGAGGAGATGTAGATTGAGACCACTGAGGTAGAACTTACCTCTGATGTAGAGCACAAACCTCTGGCAGAGTATGACCCTTGGTAAAAGTTGCTTACTGTATCAATGAAAAGAACTGTGTGTCAGAGAGGGATACATTAGGAATTTGGGATTAAAACATGCATACTATTTTATATAAACTAGATAACCAACAAGGACTACTATATAGCACAGAGAACCACACTCATTATCCTGTAATAACCTATAATGGAAAAGAATCTAAAAAAGAATATATATATGAAACTGAATCACTTTTCTGTGCACTTGAAACGAGCACAACATTGTAAATCAGCTATATTTTAATTTGGTTCTCAACGTTTGCATCTCTATTCCTGCCCTGCAAATAGGTTCATCTATACCATTTTTTCTAGATTTCTAATGAAAGTGAAAGTCACTCAGTCGTGTCTGACTCATTGTGACCCCATGGACTGTACAGTCCATGGAATTCTCTAGGCCAGAATACTGCAGTAGGTAGCTGTTCCTTTCTCCATGGGATCTTCCCAACCTGGGGATTAAACCCAGGTCTCCCACGTTGCAGGCAGATTTTTTACCAGCTGAGCCACAAGGGAAGCCCAAGTATACTGGAGTGGTAGCCTATCCCTTCTCCAGGGGCTCTTCCCAACACAGGAATCAAACCAGGGTCTCCTGCATTGCAGGCAGATTCTTTACCAGTTGAGCTATGAGGGAAGCCCCATATATGCGCATTAATAGTGATATTTATTTTTTTTCTTCCTGACTTCACTCTGTGTATGATAGATTCTAGGTCTATCCACATCACTACAAATGACCCAGCTTTGTTCCTTGTTATATATACACCCTATTGTGTGTGTGTGTGTATATATATACCCATATATATATCTCATGTCTTCTTTACCCATTCATCTGTTGATGGACTCAAGTTGCTTCCATGCCTGGCTCTTGTAAATTGTGCTGCAGTGAACACTGCACTATATGTGTCTTTCTGAATTATGGGGTTTTAACATGGCTCCGAGCTTGACAGGACGGAATGGGTAGGTGTTGAAAGTTCATAATCCCTTTCCACCCAGACACGAGTTACTAATCATTTTCCTGTCTCAACCTGTTTTAATGTTAGGATTTCTTTTGCTTCAGTTGTCAAGTTCTCTTACCAAACAGAACTCATTGTTCGCAGATCGGTGAAGAACGATTCTCTGCTTGTAACCTTGGAAATGTGGGGAGGGAGTATTTTGAAAATGATACAACAGAGTGTGAAAGAGTTATGAAACCAAAAAGGGAGCTTTAGAGAGAACCACAATCATCTGACTGAGAATTAATAAAAGCTACATGTAGAGAGATGCTTTCATTATTTTTCTTTTTTGGTTTTCATGCTTTTGATTTTCCCAAATCAGCCACAGAAAGTGTTTGTGGACATGAAAACATGTTGGCTAAATTTCGTCTAAGACTTTCAGTTTTTAGAAAAGAAGCAACAACCCCAGATTTTGTCATAGCACCTCAAAGCCTAGCACTTGGCTCCTTTCTTCACTGAAAAAAATTCTAAATATATATACACACAAGTATGCATGTTTGGTTGGTTGGATGGATAGACAGACACATAAAGATATAGAATATGAACTGCTCAGGATCCTATTTAGGTCATAGGTCAGTGCCTTCACTTTACAGATTAGAAGGTGGAAGCTTAAAGAAGTCAAACCTGAATCTTCTAGTTGCAAGGTAAGGGTTTCCTCACTGTGAAGCACTCCTTTTAAGAAGGGTTTTCTGGTGGAGTTAGCAAATACTGCGATTTCTTAGTGGTTTCAGATGAGTCCCAATAGCTGGTATTCCTTTGGCAGGCGCATGGCAGCAGAGTGATAGAGCAAGTTCCTCTGTTAGCTCTAGCAGCATGTGAAAAAAGGAGCAGATTTGAACATTCAGCCATTCATCTTTTTATTGAATACTTCCTCATGTAGGACTGTGTTTGGTTCTCTGAGGAATAAAAGATGAATAAAATGAATGGTGTATAAAGATATTCAAAAGGCTATTTATATAGTAAAATCCCAGAGAGGGAGACGGAGTGAGTGAGCTTAGACTATACACCAAAATGTTAACCTTGGTCCTTTCTAAGAGGGGAAATTAAAGGCTACTCTCACCCACTTTCTTCTTTTTTTTGTTGTTAATCTTAAATGTTTATATTCTGCATAATAAACATGCATTGCTTTTGGAATAAGGGAAAAAGTTATTTTTAATGAAGAAAATTAGCCAAGACATGCTATGTGAGTTCTTCAGAGAACCAAGTGGGCTGTGGTTGAAGTGTCCTTGGTGATCTCGAGCCTCCCCCAAAGCTCTGGCTTTTGGGAAACCCTGGTTGGGTGGGGTGAGGAGGGGATTGTGCCTGCATTCCGTTGGCCCTATCTTACCCTATCTACCACCTCTTGGGTGTGTTCAGTTGCTTCAGTTGTGTCCTACTCTTTGTGATCCCATGGACTGTAGCCTGCCAGGCTCCTCTGTCCATGGGATTTTCCCAGCAAGAATACTGGAGTGGGTTGCCATTCCCTTCTCCAAGGGATCTTCCTGACCCAGGGATCAAACCCGTATCTCCTGCGTCTTCTGCACTGGCAGGTGGGTTCTTCACTGCTGAGCCACCAGGGAAGCCCACCTCTTGGGCAGTGAGTGCTTCGCATTAATTCTCATGGTCGTATTACTCTCTTGATTGTTATGCTTGTACATGCTAAATAAGGGAAAAACTGCCATCAATGGCATAACATGGAACAATAGAGACACATTCTTTGGTTACCTAAAATAAATAATGAAAGAATCAAAAACATTTAAATAATCTTTTTCTAACTTAGAAGTGTAGATGAATGTTTTTGAGAGAGAAGGTCAGCTGTGTTAAATCTCATACAAGCATTTCAGTTTAATGGGACAATTGTCTGTGTTCATAGGGAAAGACAAAGTGCTTGAAACAATGGGAAAGTTTTGAGCATGCTTTAAGCTATCTTGTTCTTTAACTTTCAAATTATATTGTTATTGGAAATAACGTGAACCGAGTGAAAGTCTTTTTATTTGAAGAAGGTAAACCTGGTGTATGTTTTGCTGTCTTTGGTGGCTGCTGCTACTGCTAAGTCGCTTCAGTCGTGTCCGACTCTGTGTGACCCCATAGACGGCAGCCCACCAGGCTCCCCCGTCCCTGGGATTCTCCAGGCAAGAACACTGGAGTGGGTTGCCATTTCCTTCTCCAATGCATGAAAGTGAAAAGTGAAAGTGAAGTTGCTTAGTCATGTCCAACTCTTAGCGACCCCTCCATCCATGCTCCTCCATCCATGGGATTTTCCAGGCAAGAGTACTGGAGTGGGGTGCCATTGCCTTCTCTGTGTCTTTGGTTACTGTAAATCATTTACTTGCAGTGCCCTTGGTCTTCTCTAGTCTCTCCATTATATGAAATCAGCAGGAATAGCCAACAAGTGCTTGGGAACAGAGGTACATGGTATAGTTACTTTGTGTGTGCTAAGTCGCTTCAGTTGTGTCTGACTCTTTGTGACCCTGTGGACTGTAGCCCACCAGGCTCCGCTGTCCATGGGATCTCCAGGCAAGAATATTGGAGTGGGTTGCCATGCCCTTCTCCAGGGGATCTTCCCGACCCAGGGATTGAACCCATGTCTGTTAGGTCTCTTGCATTGGCAGATGGGTTCTTATCACTAGCACCACCTGTATAGTTGCCATACTATCTTCAGAATCACATGAGAGAAAAGAACTAGTTGCTTTCCCATCATTCTTCAGTTTACTGAGCCTACCCTGTAAGGACAGTGTTAGATACTGTGAATAATGTGCAAAAATAGAAATGATGAAACAATTATTTTTCCTTTAGGTTCCATATATTTCTGTGGAGTTAGTTTTGCTTTTGGCCTCTGAAAGGTCTCATTTATTTATCTCAAATGTTTACTGAGTGCTAAGATAGGATTCTGAAACAATTGGATCGGTAGACTATTTTCCTTATTCCTCTCATCCCTCCTGCACACAGATTATATTGTAATCAAGATAACAATCTATTTAATAAAGTTCCTTCCAGTTCTAATTGATTTGATGCCATCATTTGAGCCACTGCACTGACTTGAAGCAAGATGTCTATATATATATTTTTAAATATAAATTTATTTATTTTAATTGGAGGTTAATTACTTTACAATATTGTATTGGTTTTGCCATGCATCAACATGAATCTGCCACAGGTATACACGTGTTCCCCATCCTGAACCCCCCTCCCACCTCCCTCCCCGTACCATCCCTCTGGGTCATCCCAGTACACCAGCCCCAAGCATTCTGTATCCTGCATCGAACCTGGACTGGTGATTCGTTTCATATATGATATTATACATGTTTCAGAGCCATTCTCCCAAATCATCCCACCCTCTCCCTCTCCCACAGAGTCCACTGTTCTATACATCTGTGTCTCTTTTGCTGTCTTGCATACAGGGTTATCGTTACCATCTTTCTAAATTCCATATATATGTGTTAGTATACTGTATTGGTGTTTTTCTTTCTGGCTTACTTCACTCTGTATAATAGGCTCCAGTTTCATCCACCTCATTAGAACTGATTCAAATGTATTCTTTTTAATGGCTGAGTAATACTCCATAGTGTATATGTCTATATTTTTTAGCCATATGACTCAGTAAATTCCATTGATGGTTTAAACCAATTTGAGTTTGATTTTCTAATTCTGTGTGTGTGTGTGAGTCAGGGTCCTAGTAGGACACAAATGGCACACTTAAACAAGATAATGGAAGGGAGTTTAATGAAGGACCATTTACACAGATGCATTGAATGGAGTTAAGGGAAACCAATGAGAACTAGCCATAGCAGAACAGCTTTTCATCCCTGAGCCTGAAATGACAAGAGGAGGGGCTGGTTTTCCAGAATCCAGAACTTGGGAAGGGTGGTAGCCATTGTTCCTTGAATGGGCTGCCTGGAAGGAGCTGTGGCCCTCATGAGGAAAGCAGTCTTGCAGAAAAGGAACTCAAGGATTAAATAAATACTATAACTTCTCTTTCTTCCTACTCCCAGTGGAGAACATTCATCATCCTATAACTCTATCATAATTTTAATGAAGTACTTTGGGATACTAGAGACAGTTCATAAACAAAAGAATGATCATTATAATCATCACAACACATCAATCTTGTTTGTTGAACGTTTATTGTCGTGGGTACTTTAAAATGTGCAAGAAATTTAGAATCCGTAGTTGCTGCTTTCAAGAGGCTAATAACCCAAAAGAGTGAGATAATAGAAATGAAAAACAAAATTAAGGAGCTAAAATATACGTACAAATCCAGGCTTTCAGGACGAGCCAATTAGTGTATCTAGCTCATAGGTATTGGGCACAGGAGCCAAAGGAATCAGTGAGACTGACTGACTCCCAGTCACTCCTATTAGAAGAATCAAGTCTTCTTACTTTCTGTCCTTTGATTTGATAATATTAGGTCTTGACTGCTACAAGCATTTTACTACCAGGAGAAGAGGCCCAGGACCATTTCTATAGAAGCTAACAGTGGAGTTAAAGGAAGGCAGCTCAAAGAGAAACTGGATACTTGGTTACATCATTTGAACCATTGCATAAACCTTGCCTGAAGTCAGAATTCTAGACTTTCTAGTTACAAGATCCAACAAGTCCTTCTTGTAGGTTAAGCCAGTTTGAATTGGGTTTTCTGCCATTTGCATCGTGGAGTAACCAATTGCAACTCCAAGTGTAACTGAAGTTTTGAAAATATCAGAAAACTGTTTTCCACTGTTATTTATTAAATAATGCCAATGCTTTTCGTAAACACTTGTAATACCTGTTTTGAAAGTGGAAAAAAAAAAAAAAACTGCAACAAAGTTCTGTTATCAAGGCAAAACACAGCACTACATGTGACGTAACTCCTACAAATACTGTGCTTCTTTCACAGAACTGGTTGAATTAGTCCCACAAATGTCAAAAAAACAAGTTGATGGTTCAGCACATTATCTTCTTGGCCCATATGGAAAGCACCAAAATTTCTAGCTTCCACAAAACCCTTTGCAGTGTTCAAGGAGCAGTTGAATGGCATTTTCAAGTGGCCCAGTCTACCTTAAGAGGGAAACATTCTTTTTGAAGAGATATTGGCTATTCTCTGTATAGGAATGTAATTATAAAAGAAAAGTCCAGAAATTTGCTATTTCTCCTACCCCCTCAAAAGTCACAGAATGGTATCTGAGATTGCTGAATAACTTTTAGACAACAAAAACCCCAAGAATGTTGAGAGAAGACTAACAGAAAATGGGTTCTGAAGGTGATATAGACTGAATACTTGTGTTCTTCCAAAATTCATATTGAATCATAACCCTAAGTGTGATGGTATGAGGAAGTAGGTAGGGCCTTTGGGAGGTGGTGAAGTCATGAAGGTCAAGCCCTCAAGAATGGCGTTAATGCCCTTCTAAGAAGGGACATAGGAATTTGTTCCAACTTTCTGAGTTCTGCCATTTGAAGATACAGTAAGCGATCAGTCTACAACCTGGAAGAGGACCCTCACTAGTACTTGAGATTGCTGGCACCCTGATCTAAGATTTCCAGTTCCCAGAACTATGAGAAATATATTTCTGTTGTTTACAAATCACCTAGTCTATACTATTTTATTATAGTGGCCAGAACTGAGACAAAAGTAAACTTGTTTACAGTAACAAGGTATTTGAGATTCTTGTTTTTGTTTTATTTGATGAGAGTAACTTCTTAGCAAAATGAAAAAAATACTGATTGAATTCAATTAAACAATCAGCTAGGCTTCAACAGTATGCAAACCGAGAACTTCCAGATGCACAAGCTGGATTTTGAAAGGGCAGAGGAACCAAAGATCAAATTGCCAACATCTGTTGGATCATAGAAAAAGCAAGAGAATTCCAGAAAAACATCTACTTCTGCTTTATTGACTATGCTAAAGCCTTTGACTGTGTAGATCACAACAAACTGTGGAAAATTCTTAGAGATGGGAATATCACGCAGCCTTACCCACCTCCTGTGAAACCTGTACGCAGGTCAAGAAGCAACAGTTAGAATCAGACATGAAACAATGGACTGGTTCAAATTGGGAAGGAGTATCCCAAGGCTGCATATTGTCATTCTGCTTATTTAACTTATATGCAGAGTACCTCATCAGAAATTCCAGGCTGGATGAAGCACAAACTGGAATCAAGATTGCCAGGAGAAATATCAATAACCTCAGATATGCAGATGACACCACCTTTGTGGCAGAAAGCGAAGAGGAACTAAAGAGCCTCTTGATGAAAGTGAAAGAGGAGAGCGAAAAAGCTGGCTTAAAACTCAACATTCAAAAAACAAAAAAAAAGGCATCCAGTCCCATCGCTACATGGTAAATAGATGGGAAACAATGGAAACAGTGACAGACTTTATTTTCTTGGGCTCTAAAATCACTGTGAATGGTGACTGCAGCCATGAGATTAAAAGATGCTTGCTCCTTGGAAGAAAAGCAATGACAAATCTAGATAGCATATTAAAAGGCAGAGACATTACTTAGCCTACAAAAGGTCCATAGAGTCAAAGCTGTGGTTTTTCCAGTAGTCGTGTACGGATGTGAGAGCTGGACAATAAAAAAGGCTTAGCGCTAAAGAATTGACTCTTGAACTGTGGTGCTGGAAGACTCTTGAGAGTCCCTTGGACTGCAAGGAGATCAAATCAGCCAATCCTAAAGGAAATCAAGCTTGAATACTCATTGGAAGGACTGATGTGGAAGCTGAAACCCCAATACTTTGGCCACCTGATGTGAAGAACTGACTCATTAGAAAAGACCCTGATGCTGGGAGGAAAAGAAGGGGACGACAGTGGATGAGATGGTTGGATGGCATCACCGACTGGATGGACCTAAGTTTGATAAACTCCAGGTGTTGGCAATGGACAGGGAGGCCTGGCATGCTACAGTCCATGGGGTCACAAAGAGTTGGACATGACTGAGGAAATGAACAACAAACAATCAATAAACTTTTTGTCATTCTAGCTAGCAAAATATAATCACTCCTTAGGGAGTGAGCCAAAGAGGTGATAGTGGTAAAATACATTAGAAATGTAGTTTAAAAAAATATGCAGCAGTTTCCCTGGTTCAGTTCAGTCGCTCAGTCGTGTCCGACTCTTTGCAACCCCATGAATCGCAGCACGCCAGGCCTCCCTGTCCATCACAAACTCCCAGAGTTCACTCAGACTCACGTCCATCGAGTCAGTGATGCCATCCAGCCATCTCATCCTCTGTCATCCCCTTCTCTTCCTGCCCCCAATCCCTCCCAGCATCACAGTGTTTTCCAATGAGTCAACTCTTCGCATGAGGTGGCCAAAGTACTAGAGTTTCAGCTTTAGCATCATTCCTTCCAAAAGAAATCCCAGGGCTGATCTTCAGAATAGACTGGTTGGATCTCCTTGCAGTCCAAGGGACTCTCAAGAGTCTTCTCCAACACCACAGTTCAAAAGCATCAATTTTTCCGTGCTTAGCCTTCTTCACAGTCCAACTCTCACATCCATACATGACACTAGGAAAAACCATAGCCTTGACTAGATGGACCTTAGTCGGCAAAGTAATGTCTCTGCTTTTGAATATGCTATCTAGGTGGTCAGTGGTAAAGAATCCACCTGCCAGTGTAGGAGACATAGGTACGATCTGTGTGGAGAAGATCCCACATGCCGAGGAGCAACTGAGCCTGTGCACCACAACTATTGAGCCTGTACTCTAGAGTCTGTGGTCTACAACAACAGAAGCCACTGCAGTGAGAAGTCTGTGCACGGACACAAAGAGTAGCCCCCACTCACCACAAGAGAAAAGCCCACGCAGCAACAAAGACCCAGGAGAGCCCAAAATACATGAAAAAAAAATTTAAAGATATACACACAGCCTAAGAGCATGCATATTTTTTCAAAATGGCACCCAGTGATTTTTAAGAGAACTATTAACTTTCCTGGGGAGATTAGCTTTTCACTGCACAATGACATCTCAAGACTCTTAGCAGATACATTAAAGACCTTGCACCTATAAGTTGTTGGCTTATATGAAGACAGATTCATTTTGCAAAGGTCAAGATGGAAAAGTACTGTAAATTGATCATAACTCTCCATAAAACAGACATTTCATATATTTGTAAGAAAATAACAATGCATTTGTTTACCATAATGAGGTATGACATTTGCTTGAAGTATATTCTTAGTATTATTAGGCAGAACAAAATATTTCATAAATTTAAAATAGCAAATATATATTTTTCCATATTCTATTTAAAAATACTGGAACCCATACATATTGTATAAGATAATTATTTGGTAAACTTATTTCAAAAAAATTTTTATTGTGAAAAATTTCAAACATATGCAAAGGAACAGTGAATAGTATGTGTGTGTGTGTGTGTGTGTGTGTGTGTGTGTTAGTCATGCTCAGTTGTGTCTGACTCTTTGCAACTCCATGGACTGTACCCTCCAGGCTATTCTGTCCATGGAATTTTCCAGACAAGAATACTGGAATGGGCTGCCATTTCCTTCTCCAAGTGAATAGTATAGTAAGCTTTAAGTACTCACATATACTCATAAGCCAGCTTCAACAAGGGTCGACTCACAGCCAGACTTGTTTCGCTATACTCCCACTGACTTACCAAGCCATTTTTTCTCAACAGATTCTTTGAAGCAAATTCATGGGCCTCTTATGTCCCTACTGTTCTTGCTGGGTGGATGAAGATGGCAAGGTCCTGACTTCTTGTACCAGGTCCATTTCTCAAAGTTGGTTATGTGCTCAGGAACCTTAAGAAATGAGGTAACATCTCCTCCCCACCCCTCCACACACCACTTCAGCCCTGGACAAGGAGTAGATTTTTGCTTTTCCTCTTACTGCTTGCTATAAAAACTAGTGAGTTTCCCAAGATCAGCTTTCCACAGCTGTGAAGCAACTCAGGGCCTGGGCAGGCATCCCCTGGACCCATCTGTGCTACCCCAGTGGCACCCGAGAGCAAGATGCTGATGTTTGTGTTAGTTATTGTGTCATGAGTAATAAAGACCTTTGTCTCTGACCCAAGGCCTTGAGTATTCTCTCAGGCTCCACAAAATAATAAATGGAGATTGTAGTTCAGGTAAAATCAATCTCCAATCCAACATGTATCATTTTATCTGTACATATTTTAGTATACAGCTCTAAGATATAAGAACTCAAAAAAAAAAAAAGTTAAGATGACTAAATTCTACAGATCTGCTACATGACGTTGTTCCTTAAGAATATTGTATTGTGCACTTCAAAACTTGTTAAGAGGAAAGATTTCATATTAAATGTTCTTACCACAATAGAAAAATCACTACTATTGCATATAGAAAACAGACAATAATTCTTTAATAGCATTGAATATCCCCAATCATGTTCAAATTCCCCCACTTATTTCTCGTGCTCTCTTTCTTAGTGTATTTAATAGGCATACACATAACTGTATTGAGTTATATGAACTTTTAAAACTTTATTAGATAAATATATATAACATAAAATTTGTACATTTTTTTAAGTGTACAGTTCAGCGGCATTAATGAGTCACCATGTACCACCATCACCATCTGTTTCTAAAACATTTACATTCTCAGTGATTTGAATCCTTAGTATCTTTTAATCTATTGGTTTTCCTTTCCTGTTGTGTTTTTCCTTGAAATTCATTTGTTGAATAAAATTAGGTTATTTATACTACACACTTTTCCAAAGTTTGGATTTTGCTGTTTTCATAACTGTTTCATAAGCTTCCATGAAGAAGTATATACTATCTCTTTCCCTTTTTGTGGTGTTAAAAGTCATTTGTAAACTTCCCTGGTGGCACAGTAGATAAGAGTTGGCCTGCCATTGCAGGGGACACAGGTTCGATCCCTGGTCCAGGAAGATGCCACATGCCGTGGAGCAACTAAGCCCGTGCACCACAACTACTGAGCCCATGCCCTAGAGCCCAGGAGCCACAACTACTGATCCCACAAGAGGCAAGTACTGCAGCCCCAAGCCTAGAGCCTGTGCTCCACAAGAGAAGCCACAGCAATGAGAAGCCTGCACGTCACAACAAACAGTGGCCTCTGCTCACTGGAACTAAGGAAAGCCCTCTCACAGCAACGAAGACCAGCTCAGTCAAATAAATAAAAGAATAAATAAAGTAGCACTCTATAAGAAAGGTCATTTATGACCATCGTTTAGATCCTTTAGTTTTTAGGTGTGCAAAACGGTGATACTTAAATTCTATCACTGCTTTTAATGGGTATAATACTTCCAGAGAGGAGCAGTTGCATAGTACTCCATTGTATGGATATGTATTGCACCTGTCTAAACAGAATGCTCTGTAAATTAGAAGATCCTATTTAGCAAACACATTTTTATCGTGATTGGTTTTCAAACACGAGAGAGTTTTGTCGTTTTTGCTGTTCTTTGTTTTATTCTCACAAAAGGTACAGAGCATACTCAAGACTAAAGTTGCATTTGCAGAAAAGTTAAAAACTACTTCTACATGATACTATGAGTGAAATTTTTAAAATAATTTTTAAAAATAATTTTTATCACTAACGTGGATCTTTTCTTAAAAAGTACCCTAGAGTCATGAATCCGGAAAGAAAGAATCTTAGTATGGACAAGCAATTTCAGTCTTCTTTTCTTCCAAAGAAGAGTGTTGAGAGCTGGGGAGAGCCTCTTTTACATGTTTCTTTTTTTATGCATGGTTCTAAAATTAAACACAGTGCTTTTTTTGGTGATAGTACATGCCAGGATGGCATATCAGAACATTTTCATTAGATCAACACTGAGACACATCTGTTCAAGTGAATCATTTACTAGCTCAACTGACTCATGTAGCAGGGATAAGAAATTCAAAAACTATCATATGGATTGAATCACATGATCCTTATCCCTTTGCCACTTAAAGTATTAATTAAGCTTTTATTTTATCCCTTACCATAACACCTGTTAACTCACGTTTGGTATTTGCTGAAACTTCTACATGCTGGGAATTACAGTAGGTAAAAGGTCATGTGACAAAATAGTTCTTAAAATTTTGAAATTTGCAAGAATTATTTCTTTTTCTGAGTCTCTCTCTCCCCACATAAAGGGAACAACAGTCCTTTTTTGGTCCATATGCATATTTGGTAGTATAGTATAATTTTATTTCAAAAACCCTGTTGTCTTCATGTTAAAAATGAAAGAAAGCAAAGATCAACTAAGTTAGCATGACTTGTGGGGAAATGAATTCAAAAGCCTACCTTCTAAATCAAAAAGTGAATGTGGGAAGCCTGCTATATATTGTTATCAGTGCAACTTAAATTTGTTTGTTTTAGGAAAATATTGCTGTGAAACAAATTATTCCATTGATGGCTGGAAACACATACTTATCACCCCACAGTTTCTGTGGGTCAGGAATCCAAGCTTAGCTGGGGAACTCTGGCTCAGGGTCACCCATGAGACTGTCATCAAACTGTGGGCAGGAGCTGGATAGTCATCTCAAGGCTTGACATAGGAAAGAGCCACCTTCAAGTTCCCTCACAGGGCTGTTTTGGATGCCTCAGAAGATCCATTTCCAAGTTCAGTCACACTGGCCTCTCCACAGACAGCCTGGAAACATAGAGAAGATGGTTGCCTCCAGAGTGAGTAATCCAGAGAGCAAGAGAGAGTACCTGAGACAGAGGCTACAGACACCCCTTCACGTCCTCCACGTTCTGCCCCTTAGAAAGGATTCCTGTGTGCAGGCCAAAGGGGAGGGGATCACACAGGTATAAACACCAGGAAACCTGGCTCAGGGGTGGCCACCCGAGAGGCTGCCTACTTCAGTTTGTTTATTTTAAATATAAATTCTAAACACAGAAACTACATTCTCATTGTTAAAAATTTTAAATATACCAGAGGGTATGTAGTAAGAAGTCTCCCTCACCTCCCTGACACTCAGGCCCCTCATTGAGCAAACGCTTATCAGTCTCCTGTGGCTCTTCTCACAGGCTTTCTGTTAAACGTGAAATTGAAGAGTGGAGCTCCATGGGTATGAACAGAAGCCGCTGCCGTCGCCTCCCCTCCGTCTTGCCAATTCAGTCCTGCTTTGCGGAGATAACTCTTCCCCCACCTCCTGGGTGCACTCTGAGGTGGTTACTATGCCTTTTCCTCTCCCTATTAGATAATAAGCAGTCCTCCAGATATTTTTAGTCATAACATGGTTTCGTATCAGAAGGAAATGTTGAATAGCAGTTGAACTGACTGAACTTTCAAGTTAAAGCTTCTGCCCTGTCCGCTCTCTGGCCTCCTTCAGGCTGGATGCCTGCAGTGAGGAAGGGTGGGAGTCTGTGTTCAGCTCCTCTGTTTCTCTGTCTTGTACTCCTACATCTGCTCTCTGGCTTCTTCTGGCTCCTTTGGGTTGCCTTTGTCTCTCTCTGGGTTAGGGGATGGGAAACCGGTAAAGAAGCTCTTTTTTTTTTTTTTTTTTCCAGAGTCAGTTCTGGCTCGTGCACAGATTTCCTCCTGGAAACACTCAACTGCAGCTTTCTTGATGTTTCTAAAGTCTCTCCATTTTGAAAGCAGCTTCCTGTCAGGGAGTCTCACTGGAGAGTGTTGCTGCAGGACATTAACTATGCTACAGAACGTTTACACGTGTCTAGATTCTGACGCCTGCTATGAGGTAACTTGATAGATGTTAGTATTTCCTTTTAATTTTTAAATTTTGGTTGTTAGATTTTGTTAACTGAGCACAAAGATGATGACCAGAAGCTTCACTCTAAGTAATAGGGCTGGATTGTTGACTAATAGCTGGTAATTGAGCGGTGCTTTAGAGTTTGAGCACTTTCATATCTACGTTTCTGTCTTCTTTGTTCTTTGCCACACATTTTTTAGTGGGTTAATTCTCAGCTGGAAAACTCCAACTTGTATGTCAAGTACAGTTGTACGTCAGGTATAAGCCTCTCATCCATAATTTTTGTGGTCACCAAAAACGATTTCATCATAGTCAGGCTTCCCTTCTGGCTCAGATGGTAAAGAATCTGCCTGCAGTGCAAGAGACCTGGGTTCGATCCCTGGATTGGGAAGATCCCCTGGAGAAGGAAATGGCAACCCACTCCAGTATCCCTGCTTGGAAAATCCCGTGGACAGAGGAGCTTGGTGGGCCGCAGTCCATGGGGTTGCAAAGAGTCGGGCACAACTGAGCGACTAACACACACCAGCTACTTTGTGCTGAGGCCTTCCCAGGTGGGTGGTGCTAGTGGTAAAGAACCCACCTGCCAATGCAAGAGACGTGAGATGTGGGTTCAATCCTTGGGTCGGGAAGATTCCCTGGAGGAGAGCATGGCAACTCACTCCAGTATTCCTGCCTGGAGAATCCCCATGGACCAAGGAGCCTGGTAGACTACAGTCCATAAGGTCAGAAAGAGTTGAAAGTGACTTAACATGCACATATGCACACACTTTGAAGCTGAGGTCACTCCTTGAAGCCTGAGCAAGGACCCCTCTGGGACAGCTCGGGTGGACAGGCTTTCACTCTCTCTGAGCCTCCATCTGGTTCTGGGAAACTCTTACACACCTTTCAGAATATCCTAGAGTTTTTTGAGAAACAATTAAGACTGTTCTTGCTCCAGGAGGGTTTTAATTTCTCATATTATCTCGCTCAGTTCCTTTAGGAACGATCATATCCTGGGAACAAGGAACATCCAATGTATCACTCCAGGAGTTAAAATCCAAAAGAGGGTTTGTATCTGTTGGTTGATTGAATGCTTGTTTCGTGTGGTTAGGAAGTGAAAGACTTTTCTTGTAGAACATACTTTCCACATGCTGAGATACCTTTGAAGACAAAATATAGTAATTAAATCTATGAATCCATTCAATAACTCAGCATATTCTTCAAAGACACAGGTGGCAGAGAGGCTGAGGTAATTCCAGGCATAGGGAATCTACACAATTGTGGAGGACATGATTCTAGGATGTGGCAGGCTTTTTCTTCCAGAATTATAGTGTTTGCGATGTAAAACTGGGTATAGAGATGGTAGGAACTTACCAGTTCCCGTTCTTGGTCCTGCTGCGGTTCATGAGCACACATGATTATTTCACTCAGCATTCCCCCAGCTTTCCCTTTTCCAGGGGTCCCACAAGAGTTCCCACAGACACCAGACTCCACCATCACCAGCACTCAGACCATCCTCCTCTGGCTGGGGCTGAAACTGTTTAGAACCTCAGCACACAGCTGGCCTTCAGTGGGCTTTGTTTTGAGACATAAATAAGGTGGCTCTGGGACTTAGGTGCTCAGTTGCTCAGTTGTGTCTGACCTTTTTGAGACCCCATGGACTGAAGCCAGACAGACTCTTCTGTCCATGGGATTCTTTAGGCAAGAATATTGCAGTGGGCTGCCATTTCCTTTTCTAGGGGATCTTCCTGACCCAGGGATCAAACCCAAGTCTCCTGCATTTGCAGGCAGGTAGTTTATCACTGAGTCACCAGGGAAGCCCTTGGGACTTGGTGCCCAGTACTAACCAGTGTGCTCGTGCACAAACCTGACCCTGAGGGGGACCCAGGAGATTTCTATATTGTTCACACTGCTGTAGCTCAAACACCAAGCTCCCTCCATTCTAATAATATCTGAGTTCTCAAATTCCAGTGTTTTCTTCTCCTACCCCTCTCCTTGTGTGCTCAGTCCAGGTCGATCTCCTAGGTTTCTATTCTAAAGTGTGGGTTTCCTCCTTCTTAGCAGTTCTCGCTGTAATGGAATTTTGCCCTTGATTCCCATTTTGGAGATTGAGATGCACTCCTGCTTGCTCACCTTCTGGGACTTTCAGATGTTGCTCATAACCTTTCACTTTTCCTGCTTCAGTTGGATCCCTGGGCAATCCCAATCCCAAGGACTCTGTAACTGTTCTATTTGGTTAAACATCTGGCATCAGTGGGATCTCCCCCTCCCTTTCCCCTTTCCCCACAGCTTCTGTGGTAGCCCTTCCTTGTTATGCTGGCAGATGGAGCCTGGGATGTAATAGCTCAGTTGGCCTGCATGGAGGCATTTACATATATCAAGAACAGAAGAAATGACTACAGCCTCATGAAAATGATATAGAGGGGTAATGTTAAAAGCAAGTGAGGAGAAGATTAAGAATGACTTGGGGTTGGCCACACTATGAAGACAAAAAAAAAAAACCCCAAAATAAAAACCCAACCAAAGTGATATATCAAAGCAAAGAAAATCTGATTTGAGGAAAAAGAACTGTGCAGTATTTTTGTAAGTATTCCAAGAGATATAGTATCCTAACTAAAGAAAAACAAATCATTTAAAAGTGAATATCATATTGTACCAATGTTAATTTCTTATCTTTGACAAATGTGCCATGTTATGTAAGATGTTAACACTGGGAAAAACTAGGTGAACTCTCTGCACTCTATTTGCAACTTTTCTGTACCTAAAGTTATTCCAGAATAAGAAGTTGAAAAAACACCACCAATGGAAACCTTGAAGCATTTCCATTAGAAGTAAAGAACTTCTTTACCCTAAAAAGTTTAGATAAATAAAAATGATTTTTGAAGGACATTTTAGAAACTCAGTACCTGGTCTGAATATGTGTTGTAAATAGGTAGAGTGCTATATAAATTATGAAAGAATTAGTTGAGGCTTCTTGGTTTCAGTTTTAGGAAACTCGTTCTTTCAACAAATAATTATTAACCTATTATGGGTTTTGCACATTCTGAGATTATTCAGTCAACAAAACAGATAAAGATCTCTGCTCTAATTGAGCTTACATTCTAGTGGGGTCAGAGAGAAATCAAAAATAAATATAAAGGTAATAAATGAGTAAACTATATTGTGTGATTGAAGGTGATAGGTGCTATGGGGGAAAAGAGAAGAGCAGAAAAAGGGATTGCAGGAGGATGTATGGGGCTGGGCTGTGTGCAGTTTTAAGTAGCATGAACCACACAAACCTCACTGAGATGGGAAAGTGGAGCAAAGATGAAGGGAGCAAAGCATGAGGATGTCTGGGGGGTGGGGGAAGCACCACAGCCAGAGAGAGATGTGCTAAGGTGGAGCCTGCCTAGATGTTCAAACAGCATCCAGAGGTGAATGGCAAAAGCAGTAACTGATGGAGAGAGATGTCAAGATGAGGCCAGGAAGGCAAGGGTGGTGACGGGTGGGGAGGAGCACAAATAATATATGACTTTGAAAGAGATGGGAAGCTACTGCAGAATTTGAGCAGAAGAGTGACGTGATCTGTCATGTATTAGAAGAATCATTCTTTACTGTTGTGTGAATAGGCTCTGGGTGGGCAGGGCAGAGCAGGAAGAAGAGTCAGAAGGCTGATGCAGTGATCCAATGAGAGACAGTGGTTCCTTAGACCAGAATGAAGCAGTGGAGGCAGTGATGAGAAGGGGTGCTATGGCTTATTTCAGCTCTTGCGACCAACTGGTAAACTTTAAAAAGTTTGCCAGCTAATTGTTAAAAATACCATTATTACACATTTATTGGCTGCTCTGGGTGTTTGTGGCTGCTGTCTAGGTGCGGTGCACAGGCTTCTCATTGCGATGGGTTCTCTTACTGTGGAGCATGGGCTCTAGGCCCACAGGCTTCAATAGTTGCAGCGTAAGGGCTCAGAAGTTGTGGTTGCTGGGCTGTAGAGCACAAGCTCAATAGTTGTGGCCTAGTTGCTTCAGAGCATGTAGGATCTTCCAGGATCAGGGATTGAACCCATGTGTCCTGCATTGGCAGGTGAATTCTTTACCACTGAGCCACCAGGGAAACCCTAAAAATGCCATTATTAAAAACTAAATTATATAAAGTTACAATTAGATATATTATATAGAAAGCTGAAGTATTAATATTAAATAGACTTCCCAGGTGGTTCAGTGGTAAAGAATCTGCCTGCAATGCCGGGGATGTGGGTTCAATCCCTAGGTTGGGAAGATTCCCTGGAGGAGGAAATGGCAACCCACTGCAGTAATATTGCCTGTGAAATGTCATGGATAGAGGATCCTGGCAGACTACATTATAGTCCATGGGGTCGCACCCAAAGACTCAGACTTGATTTAGCAATTAAAGAACAACAAAATATTAAATGCTCCAAACTTATCACTTAATTATTTTATCTACTTATTTTACTATAATTGTTTATTATCATCACTGCTTTTGAGGCTGTTTCAGTTCAGTTCAGTCGCTCAGTCGTGTCCGACTCTTTGCAACCCCATGAATCGCAGCACGCCAGGCCTCCCTGTCCATCACCATCTCCCGGAGTTCACTCAGACTCGCATCCATCGAGTCAGTGATGCCATCCAGCCATCTCATCCTCTGTCGTCCCCTTCTCCTTCTGCCCCCAATCCCTCCCAGCATCAGAATCTCTTCCAATGAGTCAACTCTTCTTAAGAGGTGGCCAAAGTACTGGAGTTTCAGCTTTAGCATCATTCCTTCCAAAGAAATCCCAGAGCTGATCTCCTTTAGAATGGACTGGTTGGATCTCCTTGCAGTCCAAGGGACTCTCAAGAGTCTTCTCCAACACCACAGTTCAAAAGCATCAATTCTTTGGTGCTCAGCCTTCTTCACAGTCCAACTCTCACATCCATACATAACCACAGGAAAAACCATAGCCTTGACTAGACGGACCTTAGTCGGCAAAGTAATGTCTCTGCTTTTGAATATGCTATCTAGGTTGGTCATAACTTTTCTTCCAAGGAGTAGGCTGTGTACACCTGTGCTATCCACATGGTGAAGGGAGTCTAAAATAGGGTGCTGTTGTGCATCTCTTCCCAATCCTGTATTCAGTTGCATTTGGAGTTTGTCAGCCATGCTGGGAGTATTTTACACTACAGAAATTGACAAACACTGTGAATCAGGGTTCCTTTTTAAAGAGAGCAGGTCGTTAAACACTGCCCAATACACCATTGCTTGGTGCTTTCCCAACTGAACATAGGGACATGTACCACGCCCCGTCCGATATTTTCAGGTTCCCTTTTTCTATTATGTCCACACCCATAGAGGGCAAAAGTTTAGTAAAGAAGTTAGACAGGTATTGTTAATATTATAGCCAAAGCAAGTAACATATTTCTCTTAAGCTTCATAACATGAATGCATGTTTAGTTATGAAAAATCACCCTACCTGTGATTGAATCTTCAGTGCTGGTCCCAACTTTAATCCCATAGCACTTCGAAGATGCTCCTCTGTGAGTAATGGCAAAGTTTCTCCATCAATTGCATGATCTTTAAATACCTTATTAAACATAAAAGATGTCAACTTTGTTTAAATGTCTTTTTTTTTTTTAAAAAATCTTGTTTTACGTATAGATTTTCAGCTTTGGAGGAAACATTAGAACTGCTTGAGGATGACACAAAAATTGTAACATTTCTTATTTTCAGTTACTCTCTTTTCTGTGCTCCAATGGCGTGTTGTTTGTGTTCTTTAACAACCCTTGGGGTACATTGCAATTCTATGAGAGTGAAAAGTATGAAAGTGTTAGTGACTCAGTTGTGTCTGACTCTTTGTGACCCCATGGACTGTAGTCCACCAGGCTCCTCTGTCCGTGGGATTTCCCAGGCAAGAATATGGGAGTGGGTTGTCATTTACTTCTCCAGGGGAATCTTCCTGACCCAGGGATTGAACCTGGATCTCCTGCATTGCATGCAGATTCTTTACTGTCTAAACCACCCAATTCTCTCAATATGGAACTCAATTTCAACATGGAATAGTTCTTATTTGACAGCAGGCCCATATTTTACTCACTGATGTATCTGTAATGCAGTGCCTGGTACAAAACAGATGTGCAGTCCTCCTTGCTGGACAAATCAACGAATGAACAAATAGTCTGGTGAAGGGATATGGGTAAAAACCATTTCAGGCCAGTTTCAAACTCTCACATTTACAGACACAGTGCCTCTGTGCCCTGCCTTAGATGAGCAGTGAAGGGAGGAGAGGAAAATGCAAGTGAGAGCTGTTGATAACACCAGCAATTGCTGGGAGGGGAACCAACTTCAGTGAGGAAACAAGAGCAGGACTTGATCCTAAACACATTTGAGAAACACCTAGAAATAATTGTGCCACTCCTAGGGGTGGGGAAGGAAGCACTCACATCCTGTTGGTAAGAGATAATGAGTCAGTAAAGTTTGGGGTCTTCGAGTTTATGTGGCTTCTTGGTACCCACAAGGGAACATTTGGGATTATAAAGTATGAAATGCATGTGATATTATTTATTACTAGAGTAGTTATTATAAACTTCATTTTTTGACTGTGAATTACTTACTGATTAAAAATAGCGAGTTCAAACAGATTCAGTCCGTCAGAAGTCAGCAATGTAACATTCGTTATACATGGGATTTCATGTTTCCGGCTATCAGAATTTTGTAACTCCATTGTACCAGTGGTTGATGTGGCACTTGATAAGTGGCACAGATAAAGTTAAAAAGTGACTTACTTACAGTTAATGACTAGTAATAAAATAAAAAGGTTATACTCCTTGAGTAGGAAAAAATAGAACAAACATTTGTAGCAGGTATGCAAAAAATAAAGTGAGTTGAAGAATACAACTTGCCTCATAAGTAACTTGAGATTCTGCTTTCTCTAGAAGCCTCAGGTATAATGATGAAATTAGAATATATTGAGTACTTACAAGGTGCCAGGCACTCATTAATACAATGGTCCTTGGAGAAAGTATTATACTATTATCCCCATTTACAGATGAAAAAAATGAGACACCAAGGAGAGAGGCAACTTGTCCTAGGTCACATGTCCAGAGAGTGGAAAAGATAAGAATTGAACTTGAACTTTCATAAGTCATACTCTTAATTACTACTCTGTGACTTTTCCATTGATCCCATGAAAAGAACAAAGGGAGAAATAAAGAGGAAAGAAAAGAAAAATTTAAAAATTAACAGCATTACACTGAAGGAAAATATCACAAAATAAGATCTGAAAACAATAATCTCTGACATCAATTGATTATGATGTAGTTAAATCATAATGTCCTTTTCTTGCTTTCTTTCCCTTTAATATATAAACCAAAGATAATGATGTCAGATTTAGTTGGTACATTATTGCTTGGAATTGTGTTATTAAAATCACTTGAAAAAGTAAACTATATACTTGAAAATGTAACATTGACATAAACCTCAAAAACTTGCCAATCCACCATTTTTATCTCTGATTTTTGCATTTTTATCACTGATAGGTGATACTGGTTTTACTTTCCAACTATACTGCTGCTTCTGCTGCTAAGTTGCCTCAGTCGTGTCCGACTCTATGCGACCCCAGAGATGGCAGCCCACCAGGCTCTTCCGTCCCTGGGATTCTCCAGGCAAGAACGCTGGAGTGGGTTGCCATTTCCTTCTCCAATGCATGAGAGTGAAAAGTGAAAGTGAAGTTGCTCAGTCGTGTCTCCAACTATCCTAGCTGCTGCTAAGTCACTTCAGTTGTGTCCGACTCTGTGCGACTCCATAGACGGCAACACAGCAGGCTCCCCTGTCCCTGGAATTCTCCGGGCAAGAACACTGGAGTGGGTTGCCATTTCCTTCTCCAATTCGTGAAAGTGAAAAGCGAAAGTGAAGTTGCTCAGTTGTGTCCGACTCTTCGCGATCCCATAGACTGCAGCCTACCAGGCTCCTCTGCCCATGGGATTTTCCAGGCAAGAGTACTGGAGTGGGGTGCCATTGCCTTCTCTAAACTATCCTAGCAGTTCATTATAATTTAAAAAATAGTATTTATCTATCAGATTGAATTATATGTGTAGACATTTTAACATATTGCCCTAGCACAAAAGTGGAATTTTAAAATAGTTAATTTCCTACTTTTCAAATATATTTCCTTCTCGTCCTTTTTAGAATAAAGTACATATTTCTGTCATTACGACGAGTAGCCTAAAACTTGTGATACAGAAGTACATGCCTCCAAAATGTTTGCTAAATGGTTGAATAGGGAATATAGTAGATCTCTCTCATTCTTCTTGGATGTTTGACCTTTGAACCTCCTAATTTTGGGAGAATCCCCGCATCTCAGGAGTCTTGAGGAGACTGAAACTAAAGCCAGACACTGGCTTTCCCAGCTTTCCCTGAAGCTGGGGTGTGGGTACATGACTCAAGCTTCATCAGTCGGAGGCTTCTGTTCCAGGAGCGCCAATGACATAAAAAGGAAGAGATCACTAGGAATGCTCTTTGGGGTCAAAACCAAGTTAGAGCTCGTTATGAAGAAAGTACATTTCAAAATGTCTTATTTTTTTTTTAAGTCACTTTACTTTAAAAAAAGTATTTAAATGTTACATCACCTGAGCATAGTCTGAACAACCCGGAAGGCCACTAATGAAGTTGTACACATCATTCACGGTCCATTTTTGAATATCTTCATTCAAAGATAGATTTTCCTTGATTGTAAGCAGGACGTGTGTTCCTTTAAAATGGAAAGGAAATTATTTTGTGGGAAAAGGTGAAGCTAACAGTACAGCTGTATATATAGTTACATTAATTGTCGCATATTCTATTACCACAGAGCGGCTCCTTGATGTAGATCTATGTAACCCCCTTAAAAGCTATTGAGTTACTGAGAGATGATTTCTAAAAAAGCTTAGCTGTCTCCTTTCTTTTCTTCCTCTAAAGGATCTTTAATGACTGCCTTATCATAAATAAAAACAAAGTTCCAGCTTCTCTCAGATTTCAATAGAAATACCCTGTGGATTTCATTCTCCAGATTAACACCATGTTCTATGATGTTACATGATTTATGATGCTCTCTAAGCCATACAAGAATTTAGCTCCATCTTCATCAAAATGGCAGATTAATACTTTGTCAGGGAAACAAGCTGGCGTGGTGGCTAGATTACACACGCCCCAATCCCTGTGTTTTAAAATATTGTTATCTAAAGAAATTCCAGTTTTATATTTTTTTTAAACTAAAAAAGTTCTAGAAAACTATTTAGTGTGTTTGGCAGGGGATAGTGTGTTAATACTTTTAGATTGAACTGTATCATAACAATAATGAACATTGAAAGAGAGTCTGTTTGTCTACTTTTTCTATTACTACACTTAAATACAGGGGAGATTGAATCATACTTCTAAGAAAGAAGCCCCTCTATTTTGTGCTGAAGAGACTAAATTAGATTAAAATTTTAATTAAAAATTCTGGTAGGTTTTCCCATCTTTCCCCATATTTATACCTTTCTAG
Source organism: Ovis aries (assembly GCF_016772045.2). Classification (NCBI taxonomy): domain Eukaryota; kingdom Metazoa; phylum Chordata; class Mammalia; order Artiodactyla; family Bovidae; genus Ovis; species Ovis aries. The sequence goes on from NC_056054.1 coordinate 218,117,150, forward strand.
ACTTCACTGAAAATTCTCTATATAATAATATATAAAAACAGGTACATTTCACTGTTATGGCTGATTGCAACTAATGTAATAAGTTTTTCAAGAGGCGGTAATTCTAAGTAGGATGGATAAAAAGAAACACAATGGTTACAGATCACTGTGTAATAATTTCAGGGACCTGACAACGTGTGGTTCCTGAGGACTGGCCCCTGGACACCTACCTGGCTGAGATGATTGATGAGCTGGGGGGTACACCCCGTTCTTTTCTCCACAGGCTGCCAAACCATGCTCTGAGGGCTTCTCCTTCCCGTCGTCCCAAGCCTTTTCTTCCAGGGGAGTTCCCTGAGCTCCCCAAGGCTTTCTGTGGCTGGGCTCCAGCTTTCCACAGGTGTCAGCAAGAGCTGTAGCTGGCTTTTCACTGGTTTCACCCAACATGTGATTGTCCAGAGCCTCCATTTCTGGGTCTTTTGTATACTCGTTCTCTTCATAGAGAACTGCATGGGTTTGGCCTAGGGGCTTCTCTTCTACTTGACTTTTAGAACTCCCAGGGTCACTGTCTAGAGCTTTCTGACTCCCAGTACCTCTCCTGAGACGACGACATTTCTGCCCCCAGTTCTCTGTAAAGCGTGGACCAGTCGCCACTATCATGGGGTTTCCCTGAAGGTTTCTCAGGGTGCTTCTGTGAACGTGCAGGTCACTGGCTGGGAGCATGCCCCTGCCATGGTAGGTGGCTGGGCCCACAGGGATACTGGAGCCATAAATGAATGGGATCCCTAGGCCTGCTAGTCCCTTAGAATTAACTTTTTCTATTCTCCTTTGCTGGTAAATGGCATGCATTTCCATTTCCATCCTAAAAACAAAACAAAATATTTTATAAACCCAAGAAAACCATTAGAAAAATACTTTTAATGGCCCTCTGCCTTCCCTAATGTAGCATCTCTGCTTTTCCTGTAAGTCTTTAGGCCATTTATCTGAAGTTTGTTGGGCATAAACATGAATCTCCCTGAAAGCCATTGGAAGAGAGTTTAGGGTAAGATCAGAGGATGAAGGGTTTGGCCAAGTCTCACAGTGGAAGTCCAAGGCCAGTCTTTAGAACATTATCTCTACTGGATAAGGCAATTTTAGCAGGGATGGGGAGAACACAACACAGAGTAGTTTCTTGCCAGAGATTGATCCTCAAAGAAACTGAAGTCCTGGGAAGAAGGTTTTAAATGTTGCAGGACAATTTTAGTGAGACTCAAGAAATGCAGTGGGTCTCAACTGCTAAAATTAATGACATGGTAAGAATAAGGGAAGGGAGGAGGAGTGGAGGGCTTGTTGGCATTTTTGCTTACTTTACTTTGCTTATTGGTCATCACCTGAACCCCTTAGTGTCCACTGATGAGAAAGTTGACTCTGATGCCTTTTTTCACCCACAGCCATCCCTGGTCATTATTACTGTCTTCTCCTGATTGCTGAAGGCTGCTTTTAGGCTAATGAGGGGGCTGTCTGGGCTCTGATGGCATAGTTTGAAGTGGGATTGGCAAGCTTGACTCCTATCTTTGGGCAGAATTGAAGTCATTTAAGACAGAATTGCCAATATGAATTTCAAAAGAATCATAGGTAGGCATTTAATTATGAGACATCGACTGATTATTATGATCTATAAACTTAGCTTCACTGTGTAATCTCTAATCTTGCTTTTATCTTTAACCAACCTGTGTACATGTTTGTATATGTCTCTTTTTGTAGTATTCCTGAAATACTTTTTGAAGGAATCAGAATATGTGTGTATATGTATATAATCGGTGAGTACACATATACAAATCCCTGGAGAAGGAAATGGCAACCCATACCAGTATTCTTGCCTGGAAAATCCCATGGACCAAGGAGCTTGGCAGGCTATAGCCCATGGGGTCACAAAGAGTGAGACACAACTGAGCAACTAAACAACAATGACATATATACAAATGTAACAACATATACAAAAACCACAATATAATAAATGAATGAATATATTAAAAAGTATATAAATAATATATATATGTATTTATATTAAATGAATACACAGACAAGTGAATGATAAGAAAATAATTAAAACAAGATTGTTACATTACCTGGCAGTATGCTGCCTTTGAATCATTTCATTTCTTCTAGCCATTGCCTTTATGGATTCAGGTGGCAAAATGCCCCAACCTTAAACAAGAAAACCACGATCCCACCCAATGAACAAATTAAAAATATCCACTTGAAGATAATAAAAAGAAAATATAATGATTTAAAACAGTATCTGCAAAAAAATACCAACTGAGCACAATGTTGGAAATGATGTCAATTCATGACTGTCAGCATCTTAGAGTCACTTTGGTGATGGCATGATAACGCTAAATAATTTTGGGGGGAGGGGCTGTACTGTATGGCTTGCAGGATCTTATTTCCCTGATACTGAACCAGGGGTCCTGCAATGAAAGCACTGTGTCCTAACCACTGGACTGTCAGGAAATCCCCCAGATAATTTTTTTTCTTTAAGTATGGGTCTCATAACTGGCAATGTTTTCCTACCATACTTCAAAAGGAAAAAGATGAAATTAACTGTGGATCTCTTGACTACTTGCTTTTGAAGTAAAAATTGATGACTGTTTTGTTTTTTTTTTGTGGGGGGGAGGGCGGCAAGAAGAATTAGTTGACCTTAAAAAAAAGTAACTAAGTGCTTCCTGATGTACTGAAATCCCTGGCAATAAATACAGTGATTTAAGGGGATAAAATACAAAGTTCTCTATGTTGACTTTTTGGTGCAGCTGAGGCAAATACTTTTTACAAAACAATTTCAATGGAGTTGAATAGCAATTACATTCTTTGTGTCAACCTTTCAAAACGTCTTGAAATAATGTCAGTGTCATCAGAATTCAAGGCTCTATTCTTGCCTGGTAACTTCATGCTTATACTGATTTTTTCTTTTTTCTTTCTCTGGATTCCTAACACATTTAGAGTCTATGCTGGTGCTTCTCAAATAATCCATGGTGAAGGATTATTTTTTTCTTTTAAAATTTCCAACCCATCATGGACTCTTTAAAAATACATAAATGATGTTTTAGAAAATTGAAATGAAAACAAGAATGAACACAAGCACAATTTGAAATGATCAGATTAATAGACATAAAATTACCCTGTCAAATGGCTGTAAAAGTTTCTAAACCTTTCTGTCTAAGCATTTATTGTTCAAACACTTCTCAGACCAGCATAGGTCTACAGACCACACTCTAACAATAACAGACACACCAATGACACTGATTATACATAGTTTTGTCCAGTGATAGTTTTCATGTATAAATCTGTTCTCCCCAACAAGAGGGCTAGTATCATGAAGGCTAGAACAGATTTATATTTGCCTTGCACCAAGCTAGCAGAGCTCATTAAACTCCTGTTAATAATAACCTATCTTGAAGTACACCATACACTATTTTTATGAGATTCTTTCTCAGTTGTAATATTCAGAGGCTAGATGACATAACCTCTAAAACTTCTTCTGACTCTAAAACTCTACGTTTTTGTTGTTCAGTGGTTTCAAGATATGCTCCTTGAGATAGCAGGCAAGCATGAACCTGCCAACCCATGGGCTAATCCCCAAGGATGCAGAGAACGTCCGCGTAAAAAGACCAGTGCAGAGGGCACAGGTTTCATCACCTAGATTTTATCATCCTGTAAAATCTGGACTCATCAAATCTATTTCAAGTTTCTTTTTCTTTCTTAAATAGTTGACATCAAATTTAGTGCTAGTCCAGTTGTAATAATACACTCTTTACCTAACATCCCAATTTTTGAGATTGATCCCTGTCTCAATTTCTCTTTTGCTAACTTAGGAGAGGAAAGTCGCTCAGTCGTGTCTGACTCTTTGCGATCCCATGGACTGTAGCCTACCAGGCTTCTCAGTCCATGGGATTTTCCAGGCAAGAGTACTGGAGTGGGTTGCCATTTCCTTCTCCAGGGGATCGTCCTGACCCAGGGATCGAACCCAGGTCTCCCACATTGTAGGCAGACACTTTACCCACTGAACCACCAGGGAAGCCAACTTAACTTAGTAGCTCATTTTTTATAGGACTGAGGCCCTGCCTTGCTCTTGCTTACTCTCTTACACATCAGCCTTGGGGTGGGAGACTGATCTCTGTACCTGGGGCAGGTTGTCAGCCTGCCTGTTCGTATCCAGCTATTAGCAGTTTCCGGATTTTTAACCACTAAAAAACTCTCTCTGGGTCAGCAATGCAACTATTTCACAGGTCTGCTTAGCTGTTACCTATAACTTTGGGCTATGTATTTACTGGGGTTTTGCTGCCAGAGTGGGCTACCATCCAGGTTCAGCTGTTGGGCCTGTCCAGTTTCAGATCTGGCCCTTGCTCAGACTCATCAAAGTGGATCCATGCACTGCGGTATGCAATATGCTCAAATCCAGGCAGGTCAGCGTCTTCAATGGCCCTGGCACCAATCATATTTCTTTTTGTCTCAGGCTTTTTACTCATACTATTCCTATCAAAAGTTGTTGGAATTGGAGAACTGGGGCAAACAGAAACTCATTGAATACAGTTTTGAGAAGATAAGATGCATCAGTTTCATCTTCAAAATTGTGAGGAAATTCTCACCTCTTATTCTCTCTGGAGCCCCACATTCATGTTTTTGTTGACACTATGCTGAAATTGCTCCTATTGAGATAATTAATGACCTCCGCAAAGCTACATCTAATCATATATTCTTGGTCCTCGTCTTACTTGATCTCTGAGCTGCATGCTTGACACAATTGCTTACTCTTTCCTTAAAAGCACTTTCTTCCCTTGGCTTCCAGGCCTCTATCCTCACCTGGGTTTTCTCCCACCCCACTGGTTGCTCCTTCTATATCTCCCTTCATCTTCTAGATCCTGTTGGTGTGTCCTAGGGGTCATCCTTTTAACTTCTAACTCATCCTTTTTAACTCATTTTATAAATGATCTCATCGAGTCTCATATATACTGATGGTTTCCAAAATTATATTTCCAGGTTATCTCCAGATGTCCTCTCTGGACTGCAGCTGCCTTCTAGACATCTCCTGTTGATTGTCAAGCAGGCATTGGAAATGCCTGTGCTATCTCTCCCACCCCAAAACTCTTCCTTTCACAGTCTTCCTCAACTCAGTGAATAGCAACTTCCCCTCTCCCATTTCTCAGCCAAAATTTTTGACGTCTTCCATAATACTTCTCCTCTTCTCATATCTCATATCTAAACTCTGAGCAAATCCTGTTGTTTCTCCCTCCAGAATCAAACCATTTCTTACTATTCCTACTGTAACCACCCAGGACCAAGCCATCATCATCTTTTGACTATTCTAATAGCCCATCAACTCCCATCAGTTTAACTCCAGAACTTGAATCCTATCAAGATTGTCCCTGACACAGCAGCCAGAGTGATCCTGGTAAAATGTAAGTCAGACCATGTCATTCCTTTGCTCAGACTCCTCAAGAGCTTTCCCTGTTCTCCTAAGTAGAAGGCAAGTTCTTACTGGCCTATCAGACCAAATACAAACTGCCCCAGGGCCTTTTACTCTCAGATCTCATCTCCTTATTACTTTATCAGTTTCTTGTAAGGTAAGACAGATATTAATTGCAGATTTTCATGTTATTCATCAGTAAATTGATGGTTTGAGGAGTTAAGCAACTTACACAGTGGTGGAACCAAGATTTAAACCTAGATAGTAATTGTAGAAACTATAAGCATTATCACCATACAGTTTCACCTCCAAAATTTAGCAATAAATTTCATGGCAAGCTTAATGCAGCAGTCCAGTTCACAGTGGTTCCAGAGATGAGAGACATCAGTTTCTCATACCTGAGTAGACACGATTGGACAGCAAGTTTGGCATGTTTGCATTTGATAGAGCAGAAGATCCAAACTGGGAAGGAATACAAAACTGTCTTGGGTCAGCTGGTGCTACAGTAGGAGGCAATAAATCTCTAAGAAAAAAGATACAAAATAGGTAAAATGAAAATGGATTTGTACAAAATTTCCATTGCATAGGCAGTGAGATTTTTTTTTAAATTACCATATGGGATTCTATCATTTCTTCCCCAAATGAGGTATGAAAGTTCTGCAATCTCTGTTGGTTTAAGAAGAAAAATGGGGAGGCAGGACTCTAGGAGGGAAGGACTGACCCACCTGACAACATAACAGAGAAAGCAGGGAAATTTTAGGGATGTTAGGGAAAATATGATCGAATCAAATCAATACCAATCTTTGATTTTTCATGACTATATACTGTTCTTGACCATAACAGTCTTTCCTCATTTGGCGAACACACTCTGGCTTGAGTTTTGCCATCTGGAATCAGTCACTACCTGGATGGACAGTTTACTTCTCCAAACTTCAGTGGTCTCTAGAAGTCCAACTCTATTGTTCATACCCCCTGAACAAGTATAATCATGAATTTTACTTCCTCACCAGAGTCCAGAATATATATTCAAAAGAAAAGAAGGTAGGAAGGTGCCAGAATGTACAACCAAAATACTGATAATTTCACTTTTATTGCAAAGAAAGAGTTCTTCTATCACAGGAAACCTAGGATATCACACTGTTAGGGACTGAATTGTGCCCCCTTCCAAAATCCACATGTTAGAAGTCCTAATCACCCCATGTGACTCTGTTTTGGAGATAGGACCTTTCAGGAGGTAATTAGAGTTAAATGAAGTCATAAGAGTAGAGCCCTCACCCAATAGGACTGGTGTCCTTACAAGAAAGAGTAGAGACACCAGAAGTGCTTGCACACAGGAAAAAAGGCATGTGGGGACACAGTGAAAAGGCAGTCTAGTCTGCAAGCCGAGGAGGGAAGCTTTGGGAGAAACCAAACAGGCCAGCACCTTGATCTAGGACTTTTAGCCTCTAGAACTGTGAGACATAAAATTAAGCCACCCAGCCTGTGATATTTTGTTATGGCAGCCCTAGCAGACTTCCCATCCACGTTTGCGCCTGTGCAATGGCAGGTGCTCATTAGCTATTTACTGAGAGAGGGTGTCAAAGAGGCTTCAGAGGGGAAGTGATGGGAACTTTGTTGAAGATGTGGCCCCCAGACTTACTGCACCACAGTTCCTTGAGATAACATTAGACTATAAGACAACACTGAGGTTAAAGCGTTTGAAAACTTAGTAGCCTCCATTTTCTCCTTAGACCAGAATATCACATTGGAAAGGAATACCTATCCACACTTGGAGGTTCAAATGGTGAGGGAATCACTGGAATTCTCTGCTGCCCTGATGCTGGCAGTAAAGGGTTCATGGCCATCATTGGATTTATCATCAATATCTCTCGCCACTGATGGAGTTCTAAAAAAAAAAAAGATAGATATGTTAACATATACTTCCATTTTTTGCAAAATGAATTCTTGAAATGATGAACACCTTTTGTATTTTCCCAATACTTGGGAAGACTAGCTATACCAAGCTTTCAGTTACACAAAAACCCCTCCATTGTAAACACCCAGATACAATTGTTAAACTCTGTGTGCCTTTGGAATTTGTTGGAGAGTCCACAAAGACCACACCACACGATGACCAATAATAAAATTAAACCAGTTTTGCAAGATTCCAGAAATACCATTTTCTTTTATTACAACTCATTTTGATTTCTATACTTCTTGATGCACAAATGCATGTATACTCCCATATGTTAAATTTGAAAAGATTAAAACAGAAAAGAGGAGGAAAATCTTCCTAAAGGCCCAAAATACATCTAATTAAAGTGATCCCATCACTTCATGGGAAATAGATGGGGAAACAGTGTCAGACTTTATTTTGGGGGGCTCCAAAATCACTGCAGATGGTGATTGCAACCTTGAAATTAAAAGATGCTTACTCATTGGAAGAAAAGTTATGACCAACCTAGATAGCATATTCAAAAGCAGAGACATTACTTTGCCGACTAAGGTCCGTCTAGTCAAGGCTATGGTTTTTCCAGTAGTCATGTATGGATGTGAGAGTTGGACTGTGAAGAAGGCTGAGAGCCAAAGAATTGATGCTTTTGAACTGTGGTGTTGGAGAGGACTCTTGAGAGTCCCTTGGACTGCAAGGAGATCCAACCAGTCCATTCTAAAGGAGATCAGCTCTGGGATTTCTTTGGAAGGAATGATGCTAAAGCTGAAACTCCAGTACTTTGGCCACCTCATGTGAAGAGTTGACTCATTGGAGAAGACTCTGATGCTGGGAGGGATTGGGGGCAGGAGGAGAAGGGGACAACAGAGGATGAGATGGCTGGATGGCATCACTGACTCGATGGATGCGAGTCTGAGTGAACTCTGGGAGTAGGTGATGGACAGGGAGGCCTGGCATGCTGCGATTCATGGGGTTGCAAAGAGTCGGACACGACTGAGCGACTGAACTGAACTGAACTGAAAATGAATAGAGGCTGATTTCACGAGACTGTGTCTAACTAAAACAAGTTATATCCAAACATATAATACATAAACACAAGCTTTCACAACTTTATCTAGAACCTAGTGATCAGAAAATGTGACCATTGTAAAAGAGATAAAATTTTGTCCTATATTTTCTTGTTAATTATTAACATTCTTTGAATAATTTAAAATATTAAAAGAGTGCTAGTCAAACAAGTCACTTTAGCTTCTTCATCCTCAATTGTTACTTTTTTAAAAATTGAGATAGACAACAGTTTAAAAAAAAAAAAAGGAAATTAGGAAGAAAATGTTCTTACTCTTCAAAGTAGCAATGTTTCTTTTTCTCTTTCTCATGTATATATTTAATTTTTAAAATAGTTAATACATTCATATGATTCTAAAACTAAAAATATAATGGTATTTAAGTAGGCAATTGGGGCTTCCCAGGTCGGGCTAGTGCTAGTGGTAAAGAATCTGCCTGCCAATGCAGGAGACATAAGAGAGGTGGGTTCGATCCCTGGGTTGGGAAAATCCCCTGGAGGAGGGCATGGCAACCCACTCCAGTGTTCTTGCCTGGAGATCCCTAGGACAGAGGAGCCTGGCAGGCTACAGTCCATGGGGTTGCAAAGAGTCAGACATGACTGAAGTGACCTAGCACGCTTGCATGCAAGTAAGCAATCACTTCTTCAGCTTCTTTTCTAGATCTAAACCTACTGATCAAATTGGAAATTCAAGTCCATAGGTCACTTAACACTGGCTTTCACATTCATAAATTTTTTAAAAAGTTCTTTATGTGGATTTATTTTCATTGTATATCTGGGAAGCCAGTATAATTTCTTCTCTGATAGTGGCCTCAGGGTAGTGACCAGTCAGACTCAGGATACATATATCTGCCAGATGCCTGCCAGCCAGGGTGAGATGCCAGGAAAGAACACAGGCCAGGTGTATCAGCTGTGGGCTTGCATCTCTGGTGAGGACGCTGTTCCGTGGCTTGGCTCCTCCATATCTGAGGTTTGGTGCACAGCCATCATTTTTCCCATAGTTCATTATACAAAAGAACAACAGGCTAGGCCAGGGTGCTCAGTTTGTGCTAAGTAGCCGGGGTGTAGTGGGCTCTTCCAGTTTTTGGAAAAGTAATTTTAATAAAGGTTTGAGAACTCTGTTCTTTCACCATGGGAAAAAACAACAACAACAACAATGACAAAGGACACAACTTGATGTTTCCTTTTGAAACATTACTGAACATTGATCTGTGTCATGAATTGACAGATTCTGGTAGAAGTTTGAACTTACCTACGAGTGAGACAGAATCTTTGACGCTATAATGTACCATGCTCATCTTGCATGTTATGAGATGCCTGAGGCAAATTTGGAGGAAGGGGAACGAAGAAAGGGAGCAGTACAAAATCCCTCCAGAGCAAGCATTGCCTAGAGGCTGACCACCCTGCTACCTTACGCGTGTTACCACAGGGAAGTGCCATGGAGATTCGTTAACCAAAAGTTGATGAGATCATCTCACTTTGGGATTCCTCCAAAGCAGGCTGGGCCAAGGACTTGAATGCAGGTAAGGTGTGCAGTGGTAAAGAATCTGCCTGCCAATGCAGGAGATGCAAGAGTGTTCGATTCCTCCGTCCAGAAGATCCCTGGAGGAGGGCATGGCAACCCACTCCAGTATTCTTGCCTAAATAATCCCATGGACATAGGAACCTGGCGGGCTACAGTCCATGGGGTTGCAAAGAGTCAGACACGACTGAGCACACACACACACACACACACACACATACACGCAATTCATTTGGGAGGGGAATCCCAGGAAGCCTATATGAGGGAGTGGGTAAGTGAGACCAGGGAGGGAAGAAAGCCCACAAGAGGTGAGTTAAAGTGTGAGTTACCACTGTGGGCAACCCTGCTGGGAATACTCTAATGAAAAAAAATTGTGTTCACCCCTCATAACTGTCCCAGTGAAAGATGTAGAGTTGGCCATTTACCCTTTGATTTCTGTCAGCCCCTGCTAGAGGGCACAATTCTCCCTTGCACCCAGGTTATGTCTAAGCTAGATCCAACTAGCTCCTACAGTGTGGGTGAAAGCCTTCAGTCTGAAGCAGAGAGAGGCAGGGGCTTGAGATGGGATATGGCCTCTGTGGTTACAGGTGAACTCAGAAAGGTTAACGGGGTAAGGCAGCAATGATGCATGGTTCTGTGAGGCCAGGTGATTACCTTCTAATGTCATTCCACCGGATAATCGACACAAATGCCTTTCTTCTGGACCTCCGGATTCGCCAGGCAGAGGCATGTTCCTACAAGGCTCTGTAGGGTCCATGGTCTGCAACCACACAGCATGATTTTTTTCAGTTATTCATGTGTTCAGTGAAACAAGTGAGGAACTCAAAGGTATCAGGCCCATGGAGCTGAAGAAGTGAGGCATCAGAGATAAGTCTCATCCAAAGCCCTCCTTGGTACCATACCTGTTCCGGATTCCACAATGCTTGGGTCTGCTTTCTTTCCTTTTGTGCAATACCAGGGGGATTGAATATAATCTATAAAATTTTGTAACCCTTCTGATATGGTAATTTATTATTTTTAATTGGCCTACCAAATTTTTACTTAAGATGTGAACTATTCCAAAGTCTGGGAAATGTCTCTATGTCAGGAAAGTCCCTGGGGAGGACAAGGAGTCATTAGCATCTACTACACCTGCGTGCGACTGTCTGGGCTCTGCTTGGCTTCCCTACTTTCTGTTCATCTTTACGCTTGTGAGTAAGTGCTCATTTATATGTAACTATAACATCTCTTGATGCCCCAATTAAAAAAAAAAACCATTGCCCAGTGCTATAGACCTTGTGTCTCCCCTCAAAATTCATAGATTGACACCTAACCCCCCAAAACAATGGTATTTTGAGGTGAGGTCTTTGGGAGGTGATTTGGTCATGAGAGTGAAGCCCTCGTGTATGAAATTAGTATCCTTAGAAAAGAGACTTCAGAGAGTTCCCCCAACCTTTCCTCCACATGGTACACAGTGAGAAAAAGACCATTAGCAGGCCCACACCAGACACTGAATCTGTTAGTGCCTTGATCTTAGACTTCCTGGCCTCCAGAACTGAGAAAAAGTAATTTCTGTGTTTATAAGCCACCCAGACTATACTATTCTGTTATAGCATCCTGAATGGATGAAGGGACCTTTAAATGTTGTACCTGTTATCTTTTGAATGTTCCAAATTTCATATATGTATATATTTATAATTATATGTCTATTTATTTTTACATAGACATTATTTTTTAGAGCAGTTTTGGGTTCACAGCAAAACTCAGTGGACAGTAGAAAGAATTCATATGTACCTCTCCGCTACACATGCATAGCATCCCGACTATCAATATCCTGCACCAGAGTCTTACATTCATTACAGTGATGAACCTACATTGACACATTGTTATTACCAAAAGTCCATAGGTTAGCTTAGGGTTGGCTCACTGTTTGGGTTGCACATTCTTTGGGTTTTGACAAATGTATAATGACATGCTTCCCTGGTGGCTCAGTGGTAAAGAATCCACCTGCCAAGCAGGAGATGCACGTTCGATCCCTGGGTTGGGAAGACCTCCTGGAGAAGAAAATAGCAACCCATTCCAGTATTCTTGCCTGGGAAATCCCATGGATAGAGGGGCCTGGCAAGCTACCGTCCATGGAGTCACAAGGAGTCAAACACGGTTGAGTGACTGAACAACAACAACAAGAATCCACCATTATAGTTTCATATAGAACAGTTTCACTACTCTAAACCAAATTATGTTTTAAAGCAAATGGAGTTGGACACCTCTAAGGAAATATTCTGGGGTTGACCATATCTTTCATTTTACCAGCCAGGTAGATAATTATTTGAAACTCCAAATGTATGTTTCTACAAACTCACCATTTTGGAGTTCCTCAGTCATGGATCTACCCCCGAGTCTTTAAACATTAACTTTCACATTTTCAGGGTACCTTCTTCTACAGGTAGACAGTTATGAACCAAGGTCACTTTGCTGTGGCAGATGAAGTGCTCTTGAGTCAAAGTATAGACTGGGATATCTGTTCTGAATGCAGAGCGTGTCTGATAATCCCCAATGTGAGAATGCACTGATGCTTAGGTTTGCATTCGGGCTGGATTTCTTTGACCTAGAGCTCTAATCCTGGATGCCCAGCACTTTAGGAGGATGAAGACTCCTTAATCCCTGTCTTCAGACTCTTACCCTCAACAAACCCCTCCAGGCAGCACACAGACGATTTAGCCAGTGCTAATTCTGTCTCAACTGATTAGGGCAATAGTAGTAAGACATGAACTCCATGAACTAAAGCCCTTGCCGAATCAGCAGATATTGACTTGAGTACTCCTACTACCGACAATGCTTGCCTGTGCACAGCAACCAGGTGCCAGTTTCATTACATTTCTTTACATGGCTTTACTCTAACCATTTGTTAAAGTCAGTACAATTTAAGTTTAGTCAACCCTAAATTTGAACAAGCAAGGAGATCCAACCAGTCCATCCTAAAGGAAATCTGTACTGAATAATCATTGGAAGGACTGATGCTGAAGCTGAAACTCCAACATTTTGGCCACTTGATGCAAAGAGCTGACTCATTTGGAAAAAACCCTGATGCTAGGAAAGATCGAAGGTGGGAGGAGAAGGGGACAGCAGAAGATGAGATGGTTGGATGGCATCACCGACTCAATGGACATGAGTTTGAGTAAACTCTGGGAGTTGGTGGACAGGGAGGCCTGGCGTGCTGCAGTCCATGGTGTTGCAAAGAGTCAGACATGACTGAGTGACTGAACTGAAACTGAAAATTTGAACAATTATATATAGAATACTTGTTGCATGTATGAGGCATGAATCCTGGAGTTATACTCATTAAGATAAATTAAATTTTAAATAACTGCTATAGTAGGTAAGTTTTTACATTTGAAAGGTGATCAGTAGAATTAAATATTTCTACAATTCTGAGAAAAATAAATATAAATTAAAACTAGAGGGAGATACTCTTAGAGGTCTTTTGTTCAAGTTAAAAAACAATCCTTGGTAGCTTCATAAATTTACTCTTCTAGGTGTCCTATATTAATGTGAGTTCTTAAAAGCATGTTAATGTTAAAGTGTAATTCACATGTCCTTAAGTATATTTTCAGTATTTTATAGTAATAAATGGGAGGTCTTTTTTTTTTTTTTAATTAAGAAGACCAAGAGAGCTGCCCCAAAGCACTTCATGATCAAATACTTTTAGCAGAAAACCTAGCTGTGAGAAGAGAGATCATAGCAGCTTTGCATTGATATATTTATATATATCATTTATATATATAACTGTATTCATTGATATAGTTAGAAGTATAGTTAGAAATAGAAATGAAGAGTCTGTTTTTATAACAAATAGGAAAATTTTAAAAAAATAATTATTTAATTCTTGTTTAATTGTATAAAATAAAAATAATTGTATTGCTATTTAAAATACATTTGTTAATCGAAATAAAGTTTAAGCTAAAACTAGATGGATAATTGGCATAAAATATTTGACTGTTTCTAAATGTAGATACACATATTTCCTGAGAAGATTACATGGGAATTCTGAAATTATCCAAGCACTTATCTGAAGTAGAAGAAATACATTTAAAATATCTTCAACCCAAGCATGCAGCATGCTCATTGATAACAAGATGAATGACATTGCTCCATAAAATCTGAGCAGCTGATGATGTCACCTTCAGCCCCCACCCCACCTCTTCCCCAAAGCTCTGCCCAGTCCTGGAGATTTCATGTTGGTGGGTACTCGGATTCTGAGTTTATGCCCCTGTGGGGTTCCCTGTCTACTCCCTTAGCTTTTCTCTCCCATCTGCTCTGCACTGATTCAGAATGCAGTCCCCTTCCCTTAGTACCCACACAAAAACACTCATGCGAGGTAACGTGTGTGTTGCTGACTTTACCGAGGTCTTGGCCAACTGGGGAGAGGATGTGTCAAAAACAACTTAAAACTGAACCTTAGACTTCTCCATTGTGAAACATTCCTTTGGGCAATTCTGACAATGCAAATCTGGCTTCTTGGTCAGCTCTGAGCCTTCTGTCATGAACTTTTGACTCTGGTCTCTTCATATCTTCCTCCCCTCCTCATCTTTGCTGAGGATAGGAGAGAATTTTAACTTCTCTTCCACTGGTTTGATTTATACTGCTAACATCTTCCTTTAGAAGGCAATAGGCTTAATTTTGGTTTTAAAAAACCGGAAGCACTTTCTCTGTTATACAGGCACGGGATAAATGAAAGTGTGTCAACACTATAGTGGCAAGTAGCGCTGACAACAAAACAGTTCATACTGAGGCAGCTGGCAGTGGCCCTGACGTATGTTTCACTTCTCCTGAGGGCATAGACTTGAGCACTCTTCTAAATGCATCACATCATCACAGCACTTCCCTAGAGAGTCGTTGGAAGACAGATGGCTTGGGCGTGCTATCCTCACCTCCTATTTCTTTTCACTATGGAAGCTCATTGTCATCAGATCCATCCATGACTTCTTGAACTGACACATCCTCTCCCCAGTTGGCCAAGAACTGAAAAGTTTTAGGGCTATTTTACGTGTTATAATGAAAAGAGGCAAATTTTTGTTATCATTAAGCATGTATAAATTATGTGATGTCTTTTCTTGAAATCCACATAATTTAAGTGCTACTATAGTTTATATGGGGAAGAGGGATGGTGGCTCAGACGGTAAAGCATCTGTCTGCAATGCAGGAGACCTGGGTTCTATCCCTGGGTTGGGAAGATCCCCTGGAGACGGAAATGGCAGCCCACTGCAATATTCTTGCCTGGAAAATCCCATGGACGGTGGTGCCTGGTAGGCTACCATCCATGGGGTTGCAAAGAGTTGGACACGACTGAGTGACTTCACTTTCTGTAGTATATATACATCATGTTTGTTTTCTTCAAAAGATTGTGAAGCAAACCCCACTATATGTAAATTTTTACATAAAGTGAAATTCTAGCAGTTCTCATATGATTGAACAGAATTTTAGATATTTTAGTTAGATCTTTTAAAAGAGTTAAGAAATATTAACATAAGATTTTTTTTTATGATTATCACTGATTGCTCCTCAATGATTTTTTCCCCCAGATTTTCAACTCTGTCATTTCATGATCCATACATCATGACAGTGTTTTGTATATAGTTATCTGCAGTAATGGAAGGTCATTAAAGTAAGAATGGGGAGTAAACATATAGCAGTAACACACAGAAGCAGGTACTTAATCTACTTAAAGATGATAAAACACTTAATAAATTTACATGCAACTTTGAAGTGGCTTTATTTCAAATAATCTTCCTTTTACTTTTACTTAAAAACAAACTAAATCAAAGCAATATCTATTTGGCAGGAGCAGTATAGCAACTTTACTCTTTAGTAACTTGAGCCAAATAAGAATTTTTTAGCTAAACATACTGTTAATAATGAAACCAATAAAATTTATAGATAAATCTAAGTACTTCTTTATAAAAAATTATTTTTCCCAAGCGTATTGTGTTTTACAGTACACCCAGTGATTCGAGGAAGAATGTTGTTGATGGTTTTTATAAAAAAAAAACCACAAGAATATTTCCTTATGTTTTCATTTTTCATTAGACCAACATAGAACTGGTATTCCTTTTAAGATAAAGTTGATCATTTATTTTCACAGACAAACATTTTTTCTGAAAGTAACTAGCCTCA
Organism: Ovis aries; assembly: GCF_016772045.2. Lineage (NCBI taxonomy): Eukaryota > Metazoa > Chordata > Mammalia > Artiodactyla > Bovidae > Ovis > Ovis aries. The sequence continues at coordinate 218,133,237 of NC_056054.1, forward strand.
GTTTGGACTAATCAGTGTGTTGACCTGTGTACTTACATCCACCGAGAAGATGTCTTGGTTTAGACATTGCTCATGGAAGAAACTTCGAGAGACTGTCTTTCAGTTGCAGAAGCTTCTCTGACTGCAGGCTGAAAAACACATCTGACAAGGGTGTCAGGCTGCTCAATTAATTCACCTTCCTTTAAATACAAACTCAGCTAAGTTGATTAGTCCTATTTCATGACAGAAACGCTGCCCTCTATATCCTCTACAGATAGGAGAAAAGACGTTAAGCCCCAGGAAAATGCACAATAGTGTACATAAACCTGTCTCAGAGTTTAGCCTTTACTTTAATCCTTCTTTAGCCTTTAAGATGCTTTGTGGGCATTCAGTTAATGCTACTTTTCAATTTGACACAAAAGTAAAATACTGTGTGAATAAATAATAAGCTTTTCTTTGATGGCAGCAGAACTGCTTTATATCATCAACAGGTTTTGAGTGGAAAAGTTTCTTCTACAAGTAAGGAAAATAAATTACTTTCCACAGACCTGCATAATTAAACAAAAGATGGCAGCCTCTTTAAGAAAGAAGCTTCTAGAACTGGCAACTGTACTTTAATTTTCATAGACAGTGAAAAAATCTTTCATCATCTGTGTGAGAGCTGTAATCTATAGAAAGAGAAAATATGGGATTTTGAAATAGATCTGCTCTTTTATTAAAGAAACAACTGAAGTCTTGAAAAAGAATATCCTTATTTTACCATTCCTTACAATTTTACCAGTGGACAGTACAAAATAAGAATTCAGTATGAAAAAATTAAAGTTGTGTTATACGTAATGCTTTAGGCTTCTAGTGTGAAGATAATTGGCTGCTTTGTTGACACACATTTTTAGCATTGGATATTGAGGTCATTATGACAAATTTAATATGGGATGTATTGATTTCATTTTATGGTGATTGTTCATGAAACAGTGGCAGCTGGGACTTGAGATGACTAAAAGATCCAGTCTAGACCTAGGCCCACTGTATCTGAGCTATACAATCTCCCCAAGTTATAAACTTCTATGAGCTTCAGTTTCCCTATCTCAGAAGAGCCTCATAGAGTTTTTCTGATGTGAGGTAACAATATAGACAAAGTATTTTCCCATTGACTGTTAGTTAGTGTGTTAGATAACTACATTCCATGAAGTCCTCTGTTGAGTTCCACAGGAGACATTTTTTTTCAGCCTATAGAAATAGGAATAAATGGGCTTTTCCCTAAGAAATCTGGCCAAGATAGAATCTCAAGAATTGTGTAACTAGTGATTTATTTTTTCACATTAGCTTCTAGAAAGCTCAGAGTCAAATTTGTGGCCTGCTTTTCAGTTTGCATTTTTAAAGTAGAAATTATCTATGGCTTGTTTTTCCTAATATTATTTTCCTTTTGCCTTCATGTCTTATTTCTTGCATTATATGCATGTTTTGAAGTTTCTGATTATATGTATGTTTTGAAGTTTCTGTTAACAAATAATAAATGCATATAGATTTTCATCATTCTAGTAGTCTTAGAGGATTTGTGTCTGAAAGGCTTGTTTATATTTTGCTCAGTGGGAACTTAAAATGCTTTGTTTCCATATATGCAACATCCTGGAGGGTAATTAGGTTCCCACACCAGGCATAAGCTGTGCTCATTTCAATATGGAGCTATCATTTATAATTCTTTTATTTTCTGGAAATGTGTTTAGAGTACCCGCGGGGTTCAGGAATGACGCATTTTCCCCCGATCCCTGGACGAGGTACCTGGATTCTCACTTGCTGTCATATTCCTCTTATTTCTCTGTACCAACTCCTGCCATGAGGGTAGACCAAGACTATGTGAAGGAAGGAAGGCTTGGAGCCCGGACAGGTACAAGGCGGGAAGTAGGAGAAACAGTAGTCTCTGGAGAGTCTGGGGCTCTGACTGGAAGTGGGAGCTTCTGGTACCCCCTCAATACACATCAGTCTTCTTGTCGTTACTGATGCTCAGTCGCTAAGTTGTGTTTGACTTTTTGCGACTCCGTGGGCTGCAGCATACCAGGCTCCTCTATCCATGGGATTCTCCAGGCAATTCTACTGGAGTGGGGAGCCATTCCCTTCTCCAGGGGAATCTTCCTAACCCAGGGATCAAACCCAGGTCTCATTATTGCAGGGAGTTTCTTTACCATCTGAGCCACCAGGGAAGCCCAAGAACACTGGAGTGGGCAGCCTATCTCTTCTCCAGGGGATCATCCCGACCCAGGAATCAAACCAGGGTCTCCTGCATTGCAGGCAGATTCTTTACCAGCTGAGCTACCGGGGAAGTCTGCTATCTGCCGGAGTTTGCTCAGATTCTTTTCCACTGGGTTGGTGATGCTGTCTAACCATCTCATCCTCTGCTGCCCCTTTCTCCTTTTGCCTTCAATCTTTCCCGTCATCAGGGTCTTTTCTAATGAGCTGACTCTTTGCATCATGTGGCCAAAATATTGGAGCTTCAGCTTTAGTATCAGTCCTTCCAATGAATATTCAGGGTTGGTTTCTTTTAGAATTGACTGTTTGACCAGTCTAGCTGTGTTGATTGTTAAAATACTGATATTCTCCTTTTCTGGTTGGGAAATAGCCACTACCCTGAGCCCCTAAGAGTTCTCTTGATCCAGTTTCGGCAGAGTCTCCCCTGAGATACCCCTACCCTACAACTAACACAGCAAGCTGCCTCCAGGTCCCTGTTCCAGGGCCCATCTGGTCTGGTCAATATTGCAGCTGACTGCCAGTGAGTGAGAGAGAAAGACTGCAGTGCTCAGGAGTGGGTTTTCTGAAAGCAACAATTGCGCAGGAGAGGTGAATGGAAGACTAGCCCTGGATATTTGGGGAAGAGTCAGAGGAAGTTCCCCAGGAAGAGAGGAACAAGTGAGGATAAGAGACCACCAAGACCTCAGGGATTATCTGTTAATCATTGAGAAATGTTGGAAATTTGCACCCTGCACTCAGTACAAAGAAAATCCTCTTTATTTTGCTGAAGCTGATCTAGTCTCCAAAAGTCCTGGTATCTGGATAAAAGGAGAGAAAATTACATTTAGTCCAATCTGGTAAATTCACACCTATATGAAAATGTAAAAGAGACAGTATTTCTTAGGTAGCTTAGTTTGCTCCAAGTACAGTGGTCTCCTTTTGATTTTTTTCCTTTATTTTCTTCCTTGAAATGGCATGGGAGTCAGGGGGTGGATGGTTTGCCGTGTCCTTGTGGGAGGAGTTGGGGGAAGGATCCTGGAGAGTAGAGAGGGGCCACACACTGTCCTTTGGTTCTCCTGAGGCTGCTCAGGCTGGAGGCTCTGCTGATTTCTCATGTGGACACCATCCTATGGATTTCTCACCCACAGCCCTCACCTGATGACTCAACATCTGACATAGCAGAGCCCCTGAGGTTTGGCTGTTCATCCCCTGGTTTAGATGGCTCTTCCTATAGCCCTTGACCACAGAGTTGTTTTTGCTCTGTCTTTGGTGATTGAGCCTAGCAAGCTCCCTATACAGTCTCTGCTACTCTTCTGTTGCCCAAGGGAATGCAGGCACCTCCTTCCACATAACTCTGGGTTTCACAGGAAAGCTAACTCAAGCTCCCTCTCTACCTGGCCTTCTGGCAATCCTAGGTTGTTTCAGGGTAGCTTGCTGGGAAGTCTTTGCCCAGGAAACGACATGAGACATGCGTCAAGTATGCTTCTGTGCTTAGCTTAGTGTGTGCGCGCTCAGTTGCTCAGTTGTATCTGACTCTGTGACCCCATGGACTGTAGTCCACAAGCTCCTCTGTTAATGGAATTTTCCAGGCAAGAATACTGGAGTGGGTTGCCATTTCCTACTCCAGGGGATCTTTCTGACCCAGGGATTGAACCTGCATGTCCTGAATCTCCTGCATTGGCAGGTGGATTCTTTACCAACTATACCACCTAGCAGGTCACAATGCTTCGCTTCCCCTCTATTTATCTAACACTGTTTTCCTCTCCTGCAGTCTGAAATACTCTGGACACTTCTGGAATCAGGCCACCTTCTTGCGGACTTGGTGGGATTTCCCTGATGTACAACTGTGAGTGGGTCCTCCAGTCCTGGTTTGTGTTATGCTAACTGACAGAGAAGATCTGGACTTTAGTTCTCCGTTCTCTCTCCACTAAGTCTAGTTTTAAGGACAAACGTCTCAACTAAGCAGATGAAAACAGAAAGTGTGGGACTGAACACCAGACCACCCCTGATTCTTTGGGGATGGGAGTTCTCATGCACACCATTCCTGTGTCAATGAGCCTCATGATTCTGCAGCCAAGTGGTCATAAGTGGCTTCTGGTTTCTAGCCTTATATCTTTGTATCATCTCCATCAATTGAAAAAAAAATACAAAGTTAGCTTTCAGGTTTTGTTTATCACTGAAAGTCTTACTGACTTACTATCATTGACTTATCTAAGCATGGTGAGGCTACACTGAGAAATAAAGATTGCTTTTGAACTATTTTATATCCTCGTTTGTTTTGATACTGACACACTTTTGATCCACCATGCACTTGAAATTATTTTATCCTGTAGTGTTGAGAACTTTTTTGTAATAGAAGCATGTAAGTATAGAAAGAAAATGTAATAGGATTGATTTCAAGAACATTTTTTCCATGTAAACAGAAGACTTCCAAAGAAAGAATAGGAAATATTCCTTCTTCATCTGTTCTTCCCTTTCTTTGCCCAGAACATCAATGGTAATTATTTCATGACCTAAGGAAACTGTAAAAACTTCAAATCTGCTGAATTTGTAAAAAAATTGGAATCTCTAGCTTAATGAAATTATGATTCATTGTTAAAAATATGATTGCATTAAAGATCTTCTTTCGAAATTGTTATATGCTATTTTATACTGCTTCTAACAATTAACAGAAGATTGTGTTTGGTATAAGCTTGGAATAAATGAAAGTATTTGCTTTAGAAATAATTGAGTTGGAAATAACAAACATTTTCCATTGGTTGGCATATATTCATATCTATAAAGTATATTATTGTTATAATGGCAATTTCATCAAATCATGAACTGATAGAAGGCACGAGGAGAAGGGGACGACAGAGGGCGAGATGGTTGGATGGCATCATAGACCCAAAGGACATGAGTCTGAGCAAACTCTGGGAGATGGTAAAGGACAGGGAAGTCTGGTCTGCTGCAGTCCATAGGGTTGCAAAGAGCTGGACATGACTGAACAAGTGAACTTTGGTTCATCTCTTGCTCATATGTATTGTACAAGTGGACAACAATTTGCAAATGGTAAGATAAGAAAGACAATCAACAGAGGTTTTTTTTTCCTTTGATACTAGTTTTACTATTATTTTCCTTAATTTCCCTAATTCAAAAAAGTCTCATTTTCCTTAATTATTCCATTTCAGGGACTTTCCTGACAGTCCAGTGGTAAAGACTCTGTGCTTCCAGTACAGAGGGCATGGATTCGATCCCTGGTCTTGGGAAGTAAGATCCCACATACTGTGGGGTGGGAAAAGAAAAATCCCATTCAAAAATACAATTAATTATTATCTTATCACATAAAATCTTATAGAGATTTGGAAAGCCATGAACCCTGAAAATAAAAATAATACTAAAAAATTATTTCCTGTATCACAAAGTACTTTAAAAACATCACTTCATCTTAAATAGTGATTTTTAATGACCATAAAATGGCAAGCACCATGAGAATTGTATTCTGAAAACATGGTTCTTGCTTCTAGCTTATAATCTGTGACTTTTTTTTAGTGGCAAAATACCCTTGTTTTTACTACACGAGTCCCCTGTTCCTATTTTTCACTCCTGGCACAGCACAAGAAAAAGTATGAGAATTAATTGACAAGGTATAGGAAAGAAAGTAGACTAGCAAACAGAAAAAAATAACATTTCATCTTCAAACAGGAAAATTAATTTAAAAGGATCATGAAATTACAGCATTTGTTTGTTGCTGGTGATATTTTCTTTGCTACCAAGGTCACAGGATAAAAGTGCCTCGAAGGAATTTGAATCTAGATTATTTGACCATACACAAACACTTCTAAAACTGAGCACATTTTTATTATGAGGGTATTAATTGTAGTGGAATTTGATCCCCCCAAATGATTCGTATTTCTCTAAATAATAAAAGTATTCCCAACAAAAAATGACCATGAAAAATGAGAACTACAGTTACTGTGCTCTTACACCTCTATAAAAAAGTTGAGCTCTTGTGCTGAGTGTCACCATGATTCACGGGTAATATATTTTTACTACCTTTAGAACACTTGCAAAATTAAGCTAGAATTACCTCAGTTGACTGCTATTAGCCAAAGCTACAGTATCCAATGCCAAAGATAAATCCTTGTAATGATAGACTTCAACATTTGTACAAAGCAAGCTTTTAGAGATTGGTTTCTGGAAACTAAATATTTCTTGCTGTGACAAAGGGCCTGTCATTAATAGATACCTAGCACAGACCAGTTCAATCAACAGATTTCTTTCAACAATGTTTACGGAATTAGCAAAATAACACTAATGATAATTTTTTTTCTATTAAGGTCTCTTTTTTTTTTTTTTTTTGGTAAAGAGCCTCTGTAGTTTTACAAACGTTACTCAATTCATGCTTAAAACATCTAGCTTTTTTTTTTTTTAGAAGGCAGAAGAGCATTTGATCAGATCCTCAAAAGGTTGTTGTTTTTGTTTTCAGTTGCTAAGTCGTGCCTGACTCTCTGTGACCCCATGAACTGCAGCACACCAGGCTCCCTTGTCCTTCACTATCTTCGGGAATTTGCTCAAATTCGTGTCCACTGAATTGGTGATGCTGTCTAACCATCTCAACCTCTGCTGCTCCCTTCTCCTTTTGCTTTCAGTCTTCCCCAGCATCGGGATCTTTTCCAGTGAGTCGGCTCTTCGCATCAGGTGGCTGAAGTACTGGAGCTTCAGCTTCCTCATCAGTCCTTCCAATGAATATTCACGGTTGATTTCCTTTAGGATCTCCTTGCTGTCCAAGGGACTCTCAAGAGTCTTCCCCAGCACCACAATTCGAAAGTATCAATTTTTTGGCGCTGCAATACCTGTATTTCACGGTGATGAAGCCAGAAGTGGCCTTGGATTCCCTGCCTGACTCCTCCAGTTCAGTGTTCTGACTGCCGGTGTGAGCAGTATCCTGATTCAGAGTAAGCTTGGATGTCAATATTTTATCCCTAAATAAAGAATCACTTTTAGGAGTACCACATGGCATGAAACATCTTTTTCTGAGCTGTAGTTTAATACAGATAACATGAATTCTACCATCTAACCATTTTCAAGTGCACAGTTCAGTAGCTACTTTATTCACATTGTTGTGCAACCAGTCACCAGAAGTTTTTTCATCCTGCAAAACTGAAACTCTATACCCATTAAACAATAACTCTCCAGTCCCCTCCTCTCAACTCCTGGCAATCACCATTCTATTTTCTGTTTCCATGATAGTGACTATTGTGGGTACCTCCTATAAGTAGAATCATATGATTTATGTGTGTGTGTGATTGCCTTATTTCAGCTGGCATGAAGTCCACAAAGTTCACCCATGTTGCAGCATGTATCAGAAATTCCTTTCCTTTTAATGCTGAATAAAATTCCACTCTTTCTCTGTCTCTGTCTCTGTCTCTGTCTGTCTGTCTGTCTATCTCTCTCTCTCTCTCTCTCTATATATATATATATGATCTTTTGTTTATTCCTTCATCCACTGAGGGACATTTGGGTTATTTCTATCCTTTGACTGTTTCAAATATTTCAGCTATGAAAACAGGTGTGCAAATATCTCTTCAAGACTCTGCTTTCAATTCTTCTGGGTATATACCCAGAAATGGGATTTCTGGATCATATGGTAATTCCACTTTTGCTTTTTTTGAGGAAACTCCACATTATTTTTTATAACAGCTGCACCATTTTAGAGCCCCAGCAGCAGTGCACAAGGATTCCAATTTCTTCACATTCTTGCCAACACTTGTTATTTCTGTTTTGTTTTTTATTTGATACTATCAATTTATTGGGTGTGAGATGGTATCTTGTAGGTTTTGACTTGCATTTTTCTAATAACTAGTGATGTTGAGCATTTTTTCCTGTGTTTATTGGCCCTTTGCCATCTTCTTTTGGAGAAATGTCAGTTCAAGTCTATCACCCCTTTTTATATTGGATTGGGTTTTTTGGGGTTGAGCTATAGGAGTTCTTTATATTTTCTGGATATTAAGCCCATATCAGATATGTGATTTGCAAATATTTTCTCCCATACTGATGGTTATCATTTGTGTGTAGAATCTTTTTTTAAAAAAGTTAAACCCTGGCAGTCCAGTCATTAAGACTCTGTGCTTCCACAATGCTTTTCAAATCAAGGGGTATGAGTTCCATCCCTGATTTGGGAGCTAAGATCCCACAGGCCATGTGGCCAAAAAAAAGTCAAACTCATAGACACGGAGAGTAGAAAAGTGATTGCCTGGGGTTGAGCAAGAGAGGATTAAGGAAAGTTTGATAAAAGAATGCAAATTTTCAGCTATAAGATGAGTAAGGTCTGAGGATCTAATATAAAACATGATGATGACATTGGGTTACATTGTGATGTATAATTGAAACTTACTAAAAAATAACTTAATTTTTTTAAAAAAGGTAAATATATGAGATAGTGTATATGTACTTAACTTGATGGGGGAATACTTTCACAATAAATACCTATATATCAAGTCATCATGTTGTACACTTCAAATACCTTATAATTTTTCCAATTATACCTCAATAATATGGGAAAAAATTATAAATTCTGAAAGAATATTTCCTCAGTTTTTAATGTTATTCTATAAGCAATGGCCTAGAGACAAGACATACTTTGAAAGTTTTTGTTTGGATTATTAACATTTTTGCCATCACCTTATTAAGTCTACAACCAACAAAACAAGGAAAAGACTCATGTTTTAAAATGTTTTTATATCCCCTCAAATGTATTCATACACTCAAAAATATTCTTTGAGCATCTGCTGTATGTCAGGGGCTTGTTAGGCATTAGGGATAAATTTGTAAAAGTCTACATAAAAGAACAAGACATAGTTTATCTTTGTTTACCTCACTGAAAAGGCACATACTAAGGATTAAAATAACTTTGGGGGGTAAAGTATATGAACAGAATCACTGAATTTCAGAGCTAGTAGGGATCTTAAGGATCTTAGACCAGGGATTCTCAATGGGGACAATGGTGTCTCTTTGGGGGCTTTGTGGAACCCAGTGGAGGGTTTGGGGTTGTTAGGGTTTTAGAGAATGCTTTGGGATTTCTGGGTTTTCCAGGGATAGGCGACATCCCGCAATGTGTGGACAGACCTGCTCAACAAAGAATCATATTGTCTCATGCATAATTTTAAAGTGTTTCACTGGGAATTCATGAAGATGAATTATACTCAGCAGAACTTAGGACTGGACTCCACTTTACAAGCGAAGCTTTCTCTTATGTGATTTTTGGCATACACTAAAGTTTCCATGTATTCAACTACGATGTAAATTGGGGAAAGATTTCTTTCTTCTGTTCCACGTTTTTTTGAGTTGCTCATCTTTCCAAAAATAATCACATCGTACACAGCAATGCCTTTCATGTTATTTGAGTCATTAAATCAATACATCATATCATTCTCCATTCTTAGTCATTGTATATCTATCTCTCTACATAAAATCTTATAACATGCTAATCTTGACAATACACTAATTTAGTCCTGACTTCAAAGAGTCAAATGTTTTAAAAACTCAAAAATATTACATTTACTATAAATAACAACATATTATAATATTAGATATAATAAGTTAAAGTATTAAATAAAGCAATATAAACATATAAAAATTAAATAAAACATTTTCAATATAAGTGGGTATGAGTAGCAGCTGACTTTTCATATATCTTGTAGTGTAGTTGTGCTGGAGTATTTTCATATTAAAATATATATGACTTTTTTTAGGTTAGTTTCTTTCCTTTTCTCCTTCATAATTATAGTTAGGACATTACACTGGTTTTCTGGAAGTGTGTAAGCAGGCTATATAATCTAGGAATTCTACTTCAAGATGTTAAGGGGTATTCCAAAATGTTTGTTATGAGAACAGGTCTTTAGGTCTGATGAGGGTGAGACCAGGCCTACCTGAGATCACTCAGAGTGTGTTTATTTCTGCCACAACCTTTGTTTCAGTGTTACAGATTTTGCTTACTCTCCTGCCCTCCTTGAGAGTATTTGCAGCCCTGGAACAGGATCTGTGTTCTCTTGAATCAGAGCATTAGGCACGCTGAAGTCAGGTAGTAGCATGCATGATAAGATGGATGTAGAAATCATGCTGAGTGTAAAGCACAATAGAAATTTTGGCAAAAAAGTGAGAGCTTGCCTTATGTGTCATCTACAATGCAATTTTTTTACTTAAGTTTTTTTTTTTGATGTGGACCATTTTTAGAGTCTATATTAAATTTGTTGCAGCAATATGGCTTCTGTTTTGTTTTGCTTTGCTTTTTGGCCATAAAAGATGTGGAATCTTAGCTCCTAATCAGGGATCAAATCTATACTCCTTGCATTGGAAGGTAAAGTCTTAACAACTGCTTCTCCAGGGAAGTCCCTACAATGTGGTTTTAAAGCTGTCATAAGGACAGTATCTTGGGCTATATAATCTAGGAATACTACTTCAAGATGTTAGGGGTATTCCAAAATGTCACAAAAGAAAGTGACATCTTTGATGTTGGGTATAGTTCTAAGAACTGGAGCTCAGATCCCAGGAGAATCAAGCTCAATGTTCATGCCTCCTGTCCTCGTGTCCATGAGTCAGAGCTATGTTTCCTACAATATAAGGGAGGTTTTAAAATTCATCACCTAAAAGGAGGTTCTAAATACTTTGTGGTTTTGAGTAGGTTTGGAAAATGATTAAAGATGAAATGCTTGAAAACATGTCTGGGAGGTGTTGCACCACTGCTGCTTCCCAGGTACCCATCTACCCCCAGCCCCCACCACCCACACGCCCAAACACTTAAACACATTAGTCACCATTTTGCACAAGTGCTGTTCTGTTTTCATTTTTTTGTAGTGTCCCCTTCTCAGGTTTCTAGTCAAAAATGTAGCAGAAATTCACTCATGAATAATCTAATGTTCCCAGTTTTTAACTGATGTAACAGGGACGAACCCTGACCAAGGATAAATGCTTCGTGCCATATCCTGGTATCATAAACCCAGGTTCTCTCAACTGGAAGAAGAAAGAGCTTCAAAGGGAGAACAAGTTGCAGCTGGTTGCTGTGTGGATCAACCACGAAATGAGACTTCCTCCAGCTCATCCACAGAGAGAGGACCCAGAGAAGATTCAGGGGCAATAAACAGCCAGTCACTGGTAAAGAAGCCACCTGCCAATGCAGGAGATGCAAGAGACACAAGTTTCATCCCTGGGTTGGGAAGATTCCCCTGGAGGAGGGCATGGGAACCCACTCCAGTATTCTTGCCTGGAGAATCCCATGGACAGAGCAGCCTGGAGTACCGCAGTTCATGGGGTCACAAAGAGTCACATATGACTGAGTGAGCGCACACACACACACAAACAGAAGTCAGTTGCAAAGAGAAGCAACTGCTGGCCTGTCAAGTGATTTTCTGGGATGACATATAAAACAGAAAAATAAGTAACTTTGCTCTTTCGACTCTGGGGTTAATGCATCAGTTTTTCTTGTCACTAATTTTTCCTACTTTCTATTCATCTGCTGTTGCCCTTCTAAAGATGTACTGTGAGAAACAAGGGTGAGATCTTATCTTTTCCATCTCTTCATGCAAAATATTTCTTCTCTATTTCTGCCTCAGAAACCATGGCAACTGCCTTTCTACCTGGGCATCTGCAGCTAGAGTTTCACCCTGTCACTCAGGAGGAAAAGGCTGTCCATATCCCTGTTCTCAATTATAGAAAGTGCCTTTGGATTTGAGCTGCTCATTTTGGGAGACAGTTCCAGTTTTGTGGACAATTTTGTTTTATTTGGTAAGATCGATGAGGTAGCCATATTCCATCAAACAGTGGGAGCTGTGAAAAGAGGGTGACTATGAAATGTAACATTAGAGAACACAACCTCCGTCTTATAAAATGCCAAAGAAATTTGGCAGTTCTGCTCTGGCCTTCAGGAGAAATATGCCAGCATGTTTTTCATAGGAAAACGCCGACCTCCAGGTGGCCAATCTGAGCTTAGAGAGACAGGGAATTCTTTGTCCATTAATGCAGGCAGCTGGGGCCAGAGGAGTGATCTTTGTTCCTTCACCAGAACACAGCCTTGGGTTCAAGGGTACCTCGGAGTTAATATGATAATGATGATGATAGCTAACATTTATTGAATGCTTATTCTGTATTACACCCTATGCCATGTACTTCCTACGCATTATCTCACGTATTCATCACAACAGACCTGGGAGGCAGATTATTATTATTATTACTTTCACTTTATAGATGAGGATGCTGAGGTAAAGATTCAGTTAGGCTAGTAAGAGACAGAACTGGGATCTGAACCCAGGTCTATCTGGCTTAACAAGCTTCTCACCCTCACACACAACCTTAGGTGGGAGTTGAGCGGATTGGAGCAGATCTCACCCCCTTCCACTTCCGATCTCTACACCCAAGTCTGAGCCATTGGGGTTTCTGGGCCTTTTATTGGTTCTCCAGCTCCTGATCCTGTCTCCTGAGGTTACTCATTTTTTCTTGCAATTGAGGTCTCAGCTTGCAATTATTACTATTGTGTGGTGACCTGGAGCATAACTGTCTATTCCTAGAAAACACAAGTGAACATAAGTTTCTTGACATCTTATGTAATGATGCTTGGCATTCTTTGGTTAAGGGAACTTGAGTCCATAACTGTCATCTTCCTAGCTCTAATTTTGGAACCACTATGATTAAGAATGCAGCCAATCTAACTGGAGCTCTGCTTTACATATCTGAAAGAGTAAGTCTTTCCTTTGCTTGCTCTGGGAACAGGTTCCAAACAGCAGGAATGATGTTTATGTGATGATATTTCTCATATATTGAGAGGTAGATGGATACCTGATAAATTGATCCCTGGAGAAGAGTTCAAGGGCAGAAGAGAAATACTCTATTACTTGCTCATATCTCTCTAGATCTGATAAATACAGCCCAAATCCCTCAAATGATCAGGATACTTTTTAAAGGGGCTCAAGGAACTTAATAGTGAGTTTGAGGCCAGGCCACTGGAAGTTAGGCCCCAAAGCTGTGTTTGCTGGCTGGGGAGAAACTCTTCTACAGCTTTAAGGATTATTTCAGTGAAAGGAGAGAGCTGAGAATCATGTTCCAATGATAGGGAAGTAGTAGCCACAAACCCAGGCCACTAAGAGCCAGAACAGGCAACATGAACCTCAGCTTCATGTGTTTAGAAAGTATCAGAAGCAAGACCAGAAAGGCTGCCTTGTAGCCAATAGGAAAAGGAGGAGCTTGGGGTCTTAGAGCCCCATGGTTTCTTTGGAAAATGTCCAAAGCAGTGTAATTATCCCCAAGGACAGGGAGCCTGGGGAGATAAGGGTTACCCCATGTTATAGGTTGAATCATGTCCTTCCGAAATCTGTGTTGAAGTCTTAACCCCCAGAATCTAAGAAAGTGACCTTACCAGAAATAGGACCTAGTAATCATTTTAGTTAAAAGGAGGTTGTTAGGGTAGGCCCTAAACCAATGACTTGCATCATTATGAAAAAGGAGTTTGGGACACTGACACGCACCCAGGGAGAACAGCATGTGGACATGAAGGCAGAAATCAGTGATGCTCCTACCAGCTGAGGCGCAGTGTAGACTGTCAGCACACCACCACAAGCGAGGAGCGAGACGAGGAACCAGTACATCCTCACAGCTCTGAGGAGGAGCCCAGCCTTGCCCACATCTTGGATATCTAGCCTCCAGAATTGTGAGACAGTAAATTTCTGTTGTTTAAACCACCCAGCTTGTGAATCTTTGTTATGGCAGCTCTAGGAAACTAATATATCCAGTGAAGCCCTCAGAGTGCCAGATATTGGAACATTAATACCAAGGAACCAAAGGGACAGTGGTTCTCACAATCCATCACAATGAGATTAAACCCCTGCAACTGTGTTCTCAGTCCATACCATGTTCTGATGAATGGCTAGAATGACCTCTTCCCTGAAGAACAAGTGTAAATCCTATAAAATACTGTATGCGCAAATATTCATTCAGTGAACACTTATAGGAGCTACTATATATCCAACAACCATTAATATTTTAAAAACAGGACAAATAAAATTGGGTTAAACACTCAGGTGTCTCCTTTTGAAAGTAATCTGATGAATGGATCCACTGAAGCCTGTCTCCAGCATGCTGCCCCGGCCAGTCCTCCAAAAGTCAGGTGGTGGTGGAGAGAAACATTGACTCAGAACATGTGTATGTACAACAAGGTTTCATTTTTTTCAACCACACTTGATGGTTCCTGTATGGAATATTTAATTGAGAGCACAGCATGCTGCAGGATTTCCTTTTCTAAAATGGAAATCCTGTATGAAACAATGGTCAAGATAATCATGACTTCTTTTTCTTGGCTTTTCCTTGAAGATGAGATCGGTCCACTTCATGTAATTTTGTTGAATTCCACTGCTGCTGCTGCTGCTGCTGCTAAGTCGCTTCAGTCGTGTCCAACCCTGTCCGACCCCATAGATGGCAGCCCATCAGGCTCCCCCATCCCTGGGATTCTCCAGACAAGAACCCTGGAATAGGGTTCCTTCTCCAATAGAACCTTTGAAATTCTTGCTTTAGAGAAACATTTTTTCCTGGTGTGGTGTTAGGGAAATTAAAATGGAGGAAGTCTTGTTCAGGCTTCAGAAGTAGGAGAGCAGGCCGCTGACCTGTTTCTGACCTGCCTGGACGCTAATGGGATTCTGCACTTGCCTGCAAGCTCAGCAAGCTGGGTGGCACTTTAGGTAAAGAAAGGAACTGGAGCTCAGAATTCTTGAGCCCCTGAAGGTCTGGTCAACACCGTGGGGTCTAATAAAATCCTATGACTCACAAGGTGAAGCAAACAGCATTGTAAAACAAGAACTGCATTTTGCATGCAAAATATAATATATATATAATGATATGATTTTGTACCTGGGATTATAAGCAGGAGCCCCTGAAACTGCACAGCTTTCCCGGTGGCACTAGTGGTAAAGAATCCTCCTGCCAATGAGAGTTTAGCTGCCCTGGGGCATGTGGGATATTAGTTCCCTGACCAGGGACCAAACCCGAAAACCTTGCATTGTAAGGAGGAGTCTTAACCACTGGACCACCAGGGAAATCCCCCTCTGTATTTCCTAAAATTTCATTATGAAATTTAGATGCTCTATCTGATTTAGCTTTGGAATTTTGTCAAAGATGGGGTTGGATCTCCCATCAGGAGGCACGTCAAGTTCAGTTCTCTCTCTTCTTGTGATGTGAGTGGCTACTGATAGTCATATCCTAGATCGTATTTCATTTGACATTTGCCAAATGATGATGTTTTAAGTCTGCTCTTCCTTGAGTGTGAGGGTAAAGCTCATCCAGGAAAGGCAGATTCAAGCTTGATTTTCTTTTCAAAATTAAACATCCTCCACAGGTGACCAATGAGATTATTTAAAAATATCATTATGAACCCATGACTTTTAAATTTCTTTAATGTCTTAATCCATTGTTTGCATTAATGCTCACTGTTCCATCTTTGGCCTCTTGGTGCCATTTCAAGTTGATGCTTGAAGTCTTGCATGTAGGATTTTTTATTGCTTTTGGGAAAAGGGCATAGGGACCATTTCCAGAACTTTCTCTCATAAAGTAATGGTGTCCAAACTTTTTTATTGTGAATTCCCATTAGAAAATACTTTCAAGCATGAATCACCATGATATGCTTATTTATAAATTATATATATGTAGTATTGTTTACAGTGTAAAATAAGATACCCCAAGTAGAAATTTAAAATGATGAGATAAATTTGAAATAAACACTGTTTTAAAATGATGGCCACCTAGGAGGTCACTGGATGTAGCTCTTTAGCCAACACAACAGCACTGGACGGCGAGGAATCTTGGCAATGGCAGAGAGCGCCACCTTTGCTTGGTGAAGGCCAAACATCATAAAAAACAGCAGGCTGCTGGCCACCAATACTGGGGCCTGGAAAGCTCAGCCCAGTTTCCTGCCAAGAGTTTGGCCTTGAGCACAGCTGAGATTCCTAAAGTGTCCTGGCACCTGACCAGGCTCTTTCAGTGTCCAACAATCTGGTGAGCAGGCCTGAGCTGGGTGAACATTCAGGAGAGGAGACACGCAGGCTGGCTTCACGAATGTAGAAAGAGAACCCTCTCTATTTCTCCAAGAAGGACAAATGTGAAGTTAGAAAGTGCAACTTTCTTTAGAAGGAAATGAGCTCTGATTAAAAAGAATTGATAAAGCAAATTACTGAAGAGTACTTTTTCATTGCCTTTCAATGCTGATAAATAAAACCAAAGGATAAACATATATTTATGACTCAGGCTGCTAAATAGAGGGCTTAAGTAATCTGGTTGAGATAAACTCTCAAAGATTCAAGTAAAGATTTTGTTCCACCCCAAGTAGCAGATTTCCTCTGTTGTGGTTTTATGACATTCAGTTTCTGAGGACTCTCTTACTACTAAATTGTTTTGATATTGGTCTCAATTGCAAACCTTCAGACTTGCCAATAGCTCTGAAACATGTTTAGAAATTATGAAACAGTAATAACTAAGGCTGGTGTTGGAAGTAATGGTGGTTTATGAAAGGAAACTGTGGCTATGTTTTCAGTGTGTCTGAACATAAAATCAACTTCCATATCTTCAAAAATAATCTTTTAGTCTCCAAAATGATGAAAAAAATTCAAAACAGCATCTGGCTTTTGAAATGGAGCCCACCATCCCTGCCTCTTTTTTGTAAAAGTTTAAAAGCAAATTTGGATAAGATAAAAATTTCTCCTCTGATAGTTTCTAAATTTAAACATGGAATTTTATACATAATTTGCTATAGTAGCAAAGGAACTTAGTAAGATCATCTTTAAGAAGAAGCAGAAATTTCTAAATGTTTCACCACCTGAAATTTTACCTTGAGTTATTCATTTCTTGGAAAAGGAAATGGCAACTAACTCCAGTATTCTTGCCTGGAAAATCCCATGGACAGAGGAGTGTGGCAGGCTTACAGTCCCTGGGGTTGCAAAGAATCAGACATGACTGAGTGACTTCACTTATTCATTTCTGTAAGTTAAGGGTTGCTGACCTTAGAAGAATGCAAATGTGCCTCAGTTCAGTTCAGTGACTCCGTCATGTCCGACTCTTTGTGACCCCATGGACTGCAGCTTGCCAGGCCTCCCTGTCCATCACCAACTCCCGGAGTTTCCTCAGACTCATGTCCATTGAGTCAGTGATGCCATCCAACCATCTCATCCTTTGCTGTCTCCTTCTCCTCCCACCTTCAATCTTTCCCAGCATCAGGGTCTTTTCAAATGAGTCAGTTCTTCGCATCAGGTGGCCAAAGTATTGGAGTTTCAGCTTCAACATCGGTCCTTCCAATGACCACCCAGGACTGATTTCCTTTAGGAGGGACTGGCTGGATCTCCTTGCAGTCCCTAGGAAGCAGAATATTGTGGGTGAATATTGTGTAACATTTTGTGTGTCAGATTTCCTATTGATTGGAGGAACCTAGGTAGAGACACTTTGCAAATTTTGTGTGACAGTCTCTACAAATGATGGCAAATTTTTTCACCAGTTATCTTTTTCTGTACAAACAATAAAGCCTTCTTTTTGTAATGCCAATCACTCTTACTGAAAAATAAAATTTGACCAATTTTAGCATCTGTACTAGAGACTTGTCCCAAAAATTCAGTTCTCAGAATTAGAGACAAGAGGCCTGAGCTTTTATTTTGTCACAGTCACCTTCACCTTTAGGAGGGCTGGCTAGCTCTTCAGTTATGTGATAGTAACCCACCATCCTTACCGTTTCATTTATAAAATACTTTGGGATTCTAAATGACTTTTCTACAAATGCTCAGCATGACCAACTCATCCAAAAAGAAGACAAGTAGACTACATCATCATGGAACAATCTCCCATTCCCTGTGATTTCCCAACTAGATTAAGTTGCTTGGAGGCCTGGGGGTGGCAGGCAGGGTTTGAAAAGACAACAGCACGCTGTTATGTAAACAAATATGCCAACTCTAAGATGCTTACAGGGAATCCAGCAAAGTGTTTATATTTCCCATGATGACCGCTTTAATTTTTTCAAATATAAAGTTCTTTTTTTAAAAAAATGAGAGGAGTTTTGGTGCTTCTCTGTTTGCTGATCGGCATGTGCCTGATCGTCTCCTTGGTTGACCTGGTCTCACGGGTTTTCATCACAAAAGACAACTTGCCACATAAAGTTGGATTTGTGTCAGGATTTCAATTTCTTGGTAATGGGCTTACCAGTTAATAAACAAGTTTTTATTAAGCATTTGCTAATGCCCAGTACTGTGCTGAGTACTTCAGGGAACTCCAAGACTTATAAGAATGAAGGTGGTATTTCATTTGAAGTGTTTATAGTCTGGTAGAGAAAGATGAGTACATGAAAAATAATCGAGAACCAAATGCCAAATGCCAGTTGTTACACAAATCCATGTTACACAACACGGATCTGGTATTGAGTTTCTAGGAGGTACTTTGGAAAAAGTTGGACATGTGGTTTTTTTTTTTTTAAATTATTATTTATTTTATATTAAATAAAAAAATATTTTCAATAGTTCAATGTTAAAACAATTTCGAAATTTCCAAAGATCTCAAAGATCTTTTCTCCCCTGTCCTTCAAGTCTAAGTTTCCTACTCAAAGGCGATCAATGTTACTGCCTTTTAATATATTTTTTCATATATATTTTGTGCATCTGTAAGAAAACATGTGTAGGTATTTTCTCCCATTTTAGAGTTACAAATGGTAACTACTCTGTGCCTTGAAATGCAGAGGTACTATGGTGTAGCTCACTATTAAAAGATGAGGCTTCCTCATCAATAGATGAGAGAGATTAAGAGATACAAACTTCCAGTTACAAAATATGAGTCATTTTGTACAGTGACTGATGAAATGTACAGTGTGGGGAATATAGTCAATAATCATGAAATATTTTTGTATGGTGACAGATGGCAACTAGACTTATTGTGGTGATCATTTTGTAATGTATAGAAATACTGAATCACTATCACCAGGAAATAACATAGTGTTGTAGGTCAATTATATCAATACTTTAAGGAACAAACAGACTCATAGAAAAAGAGATTAGATTTGTGGTAACCAGGGGCAAGAGGTGGGAGGAGGAGGAATTGGAGGAAGGCAGTCAAAAGTTATAAAATTCCAGCTATAAGATAGTTAAGTCCTAGGGATACAATGTACCACATGATTAATTAATACAGCTGTATGTTATATGTGAAAGTTGAGTAAATCCAAAGTATTCTCATGGAATATTTTTTCTCACAGGAAATAATTTCTCACAAGGAAAATTTTTTTTCTTTTGCATCTTAATGAGATGATGGATGTTCACTGAATACACTGTGGTAATTATTTCATGAGGTATGTAAGTCAAATGATCATGCTGTTCACCTTAAACTTATACAGTGTTGTATGTCAATTGTATCTTGATAAAACTGGGGGGAAAAAAAAGCTGAGATTCTGGAGCCTGTTTTCTAATCTTGGCTCTGTCATTTTTTACCAATGTGACCTGGGGCAAAAGTCACTGAGACTATTTTCCAACCTCTAAAATGGAAGAAAATATGAGTGTTTATCAAGGTTTAAATGCTCTAAGGTAAAAAAAATAAAATAAAATAAATGCTCTAAGGTATATTAAATGCTCAGAACAGTGTCTAGCATGTAGAAAGCCCTATAATATGTTTTTTTTAATTTTTATTTTACTTTACAATACTGTATTGGTTTTGCCATACATTGACATGAACCCACCACGGGTATACATGCGTTCCCAAACATGAACCCGCCTCCCACCTCCCTCCCCATAACATCTCTCTGGGTCATCCCCGTGCACCAGCCCCAAGCATCCTGTATCCTGCATCTGACATAGACTGGCGATTCGTTTCTTACATGATAGTATACATGTTTCAATGCCATTCTCCCAAATCATCCCACCCTCTCCCTCTCCCTCTGAGTCCAAAAGTCCGCTCTACACATCTGTGTCTCTTTTGCTGTCTTGCATACAGGGTCATAATTGCCATCTTTCTAAATATATATATGTGTTAGTATACTGTATTGGTGTTTTTCTTTCTGGCTTACTTCACTCTGTATAATCGGCTCCAGTTTCATCCATCTCATTAGAACTGATTCAAATGTATTCTTTTTAATGGCTGAGTAATACTCCATTGTGTATATGTACCACAGCTTCCTTATCCATTCATCTGCTGATGGACATCTAGGTTGTTTCCATGTCCTGGCTATTATAAACAGTGCTGCGATGAACATTGGGGTACATGTGTCTCTTTCAATTCTGGTTTCCTTGGTGTGTATGCCCAGAAGTGGGATTGCTGGGTCATAAGGCAGTTCTATTTGCAATTTTTAAAGGAATCTCCGCACTGTTCTCCATAGTGGCTGTACTAGTTTGCATTCCCACCAACAGTGTAGAAGGGTTCCCTTTTCTCCACACCCTCTCCAGCATTTATTGCTTGCAGACTTTTGGATCGCAGACATTCTGACTGGTGTGAAGTGGTACCTCATTGTGGTTTTGATTTGCATTTCTCCAATAATGAGTGATGTTGAGCATCTTTTCATGTGTTTGTTAGCCATCCATATGTCTTCTTTGGAGAAATGTCTATTTAGTTCTTTGGCCCATTTTTTTGATTGGGTCATTTATTTTTCTGGAATTGAGCTGCCTAAGTTGCTTGTATATTTTTGAGATTAGTTGTCTGTCAGTTGCTTCATTTGCTATTATTTTCTCCCATTCAGAAGGCTGTCTTTTCACCTTGCTTATAGTTTCCTTTGTTGTGCAGAAGCTTTTCATTTTAATTAGATCCCATTTGTTTATTTTTGCTTTTATTTCCAGTATTCTGGGAGGTGGATCATAGAGGATCCTGCTGTGATTTATGTCAGAGAGTGTTTTGCCTATGTTCTCCTCTAGGAGTTTGATAGTTTCTGGTCTTACATTTAGATCTTTAATCCATTTTGAGTTTATTTTTGTGTGTGGTGTTAGAAAATGATCTAGTTTCATTCTTTTACAAGTGGTTGACCAGTTTTCCCAGCACCACTTGTTAAAGAGATTGTCTTTACTCCATTGTATATTCTTGCCTCCTTTGTCAAAGATAAGGTGTCCATATGTGTGTGGATTTATCTCTGGATAGAAAGCCCTATAATATGTCAGGCTTTATTATCATCATGTAATATGTCTTGGAGATTGTTCTACATCAGCATAAATAGAGGACTCGATTTATTTCCGTTTGCTTAATATTTCATTGAAGGACATCCTATACTGCACTTGGACTTGAATAATCTTATACAAATAATATTTAGAAAATTAGTAAAACAGTGGTGTTAGGACTTCAGAAGGTAGGGCAAGAGTAACAGCTTACAACCCTATATGGGGTAACATATTCTGTTTTCCTTTACCTTCAACAGTCACTTGGGGAATTTTTTCTTTTAATTGCTTTGTTGAGTCAGTTAATATTTACTTATTGAATTAAGCCATTTTTTCCCCCTTAAGTATGAGATGGTGAAGAGCTTGACTGGGCTGTGTGCATGTGGGTGTATGTATGTGCACACTCTTCAAGTTGGGATGTGTGGAGAGCTGAGTCGTAAGTGGCAGGATATATCAATTCAAAGCTGTTTGCCTTACACCAGTGATTCTCAAACTTCTTTGGCCTCAGGATTCATTTTGCTCTCAAAAGGTTTTGGGTGCCTTTAAAAACTTCTGTTCAAATGGGAATGTTTGTCAATTATTTCCCGTGTTAGAAGTTACAGAAGAATTTCAAAAATATCAATTCATTTACAACAACAATGAACCCATTGCATGTTAATATAAGTAACATATTTTTACAAAAAAGATATTTTCCCAAAAACAATTAGTGAGAAGAATGGCATTGTTTTGCATTTTTTTGCCAACCTCTATAATGTCTGGCTTAGACAAAGATAGCTGAATTCTTCTTCTTTATTCAATCTGTTGTGACATCACAAATCACATAGCCTTTGGAAAACTTCACATATCATGTCCAGTCATGAGAGTATAGGAGTAAACAAGGCAAATAACATCTTAGAACTGTTAGCAACGTGGGTGGACCTAGAGACTGCCATACTGAGTAAAGTAAGTCAGAGAGAGAAATATCATACGACAACACTTATATATGTAATCTAAAAAGAAATGATAAAAATCAACTTATTTACAAAACAGAAACTGACTCACAGACTTAGAGAATGAATGTATGGGTACTGAGGGAAGGGTGGGGGAAGGGATAGTTAGGGAGTTTGGGATGGACATCCTGCTATATTTAAAATGGACAACCAACAAAGCCCTACTCTATAGCACAGGGAACTCTGCTCAATGTTATGTGGCAGCCTGGATGGGAGGGGAGTTTGGGGGAGAATGGATACATGTGTATATATGGCTGAGTCCCTTCACTGTTCACCTTAAACTATCACAATATTGCCAGTTGGCTATACTCCAATAGAAAATAAAAAGTTTTTTAAAAATGAAAAAAAAAAATCTTAGCACTGTAAAAGTGAGAATTATTTTTACTCCAAGTGAAACCGTTACATGGTGTTGCAGGGGCTCCAAAGAACTCTGGTTCTTTGTGTCTCAGCACAGAAAGAATTCAGTGTGAGACAAAGTGATAGATAAGAAGAGATTTATTAGGACAGGCTTATGAGCAGGCAGGCAAGAATGTGCCTCACCTTGAGAACTTAGTGGGATACAGTTTTAAAATCAAAGGGAAGGTGGGGAGAGGGAGAAGCCCACCTTCTTCCTCATGCTTGAGTAGGCATTCTTCCCTCGTCAGTTCCTCCCCCATGTTGGGCGAGGGAGTTTTACCCCTACATGGTCAAGCCAGGACTATCCCGGCACTCTGGAAAAATTATTTCATGTTTCAGTACAATGAGAGTCTTCCACTTTGAGATGTCACCTTTCTATAAAGTATTGACTTGTATGTCTACACAGAGCATGTCTTAAGGGTCATTAACTTGCTGAGCTCACTGGGCAGGATGTGGGTCTTATGCCACTGTTGTTCTATTGTCCTGGGGCATGGCCCATGCTTCTCTGGTGTGGTTTTGCTGCTAAGCAAGCCTGCTTGGGTTTGTGGCTAAGCAAGCCTTATTTCTTGAGTATTTATTAATTTACAGGGGTTCCTCATACTTTTTTCTTTACTTACAATCCCCTAGTGAGATTCATTACTTAATTACCGATCTGTCCCTATCACAAGGACCTCAGTGAGAGGGTTTTATTGGCCCCAAATTTCTTCTCTGGGAGTGATCTTGAGCTCAGGTCTTTAGGATCACACTTCTCACAGCATCTAGCTGACACTACCCCATTTTACAAGACCTCACTAAAGTGAGTTAACAACATTCCTGGTTTTATAAAATATTTACCAGATAAAACAGCTGGAGCCTCGGTAATGTTGGTAAAAATGGATATAAGGCCAAATATTACAAAGAATGCTCATATATCTAATTAATATTTGTCCCCAAAGTCTAAAAGAATGTATCTAAAACTGGACTTTAAAAAATTTTATTATGGCCAAATTACCCTGAAAATTGACACACTAACTCGAGTTGCATCAGTCACCAAGGTGACAGTCCCCTGACCACATTGTTCGTGAATGGACAGTTTCACTCTTTTCGTAAACAATTATCTTTAAGGGTTCTTTTGGGCTTCCCTGGTGGCTCAGACAGTAAAGCATCTGCCCACAATGTGAGAGACCCAGGTTCAATCCCTGAGTAGGGAAGATCTCCTGGAGAAGGAAATGGCGACCCACTCCAGTATTCTTGCCTGGAAAATCCCATGGATGGAGGAGCCTGGTAGGCTACAGTCCGTGGGGTTGCAAAGAGTCAGACACGACTGAACACCTTCACTTTGGGCAGAATATGGTCTTCCAGTCAGTCATGTCTGAACCGGTGGATTAGCTTCAAGCAATTATGTGTGGAAACCTGGTATTGTGTGTTCATGATACTGTTCCTCACCACAGAATTTGAGAACTGGTGGTAATCATGGCTGCAGGAAAGGTATAAACAAAGGAGCAAAAAGTCAGTAGGCTTTGGCTGTGCATTGGTTGTGGAGGTTAATTTCTTACTTTCTCAGTGAGGGGAAAAAACATTAAAACCTGGAGTAAAGTTCTAATGGCAAAATCTCTCCTTTCCCACACTCAGATTGTTTCTGCTTGCGTTCAGTCATGTTTACCTTCATCTTGTCAGGGTAGCGCAGTGTAGCACAGAACATTTGTGACCCATAGCTGTGATAAATAGGTAGGGAATGCTACTCCTGAGGGCTTTGCTGGAACTTGTGGTACAGCACTTTGTAACTAAAGAATGGGGAGGGGAGGGTAAAGGAGCTTGTTTTCTAAATTTAGAACAAAGTAACAATACACACTGCGGATGTAAAATAAATATATGCAAACCAACTGACAAAAATGTAAATTGTTTTATTGTCAGCAAATGTTTATTGAACCCCTACTAAGTGCTCCGCCAGCAGTATCATCAAAGTGTGCTGTGCTGGCAATGTGCCGTGTATGCACAGGTATGAGGGGTCCTCTGACCCTGGAGCAAAATTAACACGCTGGTTGTAGAGATAAGCCCTTGAGGTAATATTAGATAAGAACAGAGATGCAATAGATCCAGTACTATAGAATTAGTATAATATGAAGCAGAAGATATTAAGAAGAGGTGGCAAGAATACACAGAAGAACTGTACAAAAAAGATCTTCACGACCCAGATAATCATGATGGTGTGATCACTTACCTAGAGCCAGACATCCTGGAATGTGAAGTCAAGTGGGTCTTAGAAAGCATCACTACAAACAAAGCTAGTGGAGGTGATGGAATTCCAGTTGAGCTGTTTCAAATCTTGAAAGATGATGCTGTCAAAGTGCTGCACTCAATATGCCAGCAAATTTGGAAAACTCAGCAGCAGCCACAGGACTGGAAAAGGTCAGTTTTCATTCCCATTCCAAAGAAAGGCAATGCCAAAGAATGCTCAAACTACCGCACAATTGCACTCATCTCACACGCTAGTAAAGTAATGTTCAAAATTCTCCAAGCCAGGCTTCAGCAATATGTGAACAGTGAATTTCCAGATGTTCAAACTGGTTTTAGAAAAGGCAGAGGAACCAGAGATCAAATTGCCAACATCCGGTGAATAATGGAAAAAGCAAGAGAGTTTCAGAAAAACATCTATTTCTGCTTTATTGACTATGCCAAAGCCTTTGACTGTGTAGATCACAATGAACTGTGGGAAATTCTGAAAGAGATGGGAATACCTGACCTGCCTCTTGAGAAACCTATATGCAGGTCAGGAAGCAACAGTTAGAACTGGACATGGAACAACAAACTGGTTCCAAATAGGAAAAGGAGTATGTCAAGGCTGTATATTGTCACCCTGCTTATTTAACTTCTATGCAGAATACATCATGAGAAACACTGGGCTGGAAGAAATACAAGCTGGAATCAAGATTGCCAGGAAAAATATCAAGAACCTCAGATATGCAGATGATACCACCCTTATGGCAGAAAGTGAAGAGGAACTCAAAAGCCTCTTGATGAAAGTGAAAATGGAGAGTGAAAAAGTTGGCTTAAAGCTCAACATTCAGAAGGCATCTGGTCCCATCACTTCATGGCAAATAGATGGGGAAACAGTGGAAACAGTGTCAGAATTTGTTTTGGGGGGCTCCAAAATCACTGCAGATGGTGATTGCAGCCGTGAAATTAAAAGACGTTTACTCCTTGGAAGAAAAGTTATGACCAACCTAGATAGCAAGTTGAAAAGCAGAGACATTACTTTGCCGACTAAGGTCCATCTAGTCAAGGCTATGGTTTTTCCAGTGGTCACATATGGATGTGAGAGTTGGACTGTGAAGAAGGCTGAGCGCTGAAGAACTGATGCTTTTGAACTGTAGTGTTAGAGAAGACTCTTGAGAGTCCCTTGGACTGCAAGGAGATCCAACCAGTCCATTCTGAAGGAGATCAGCCCTGGGATTTCTTTGGAAGGAATGATGCTAAAGCTGAAACTCCAGTACTTTGGCCACCCCATGCAAAGAGTTGACTCATTAGAAAAGACTCTGATGCTGGGAGGGATTGGGGGCAGGAGGAGAAGGGGACAACAGAGGATGAGATGGCTGGATGACATCCCTGACTCGATGGACATGAGTCTGAGTGAACTCTGGGAGCTGGTGATGGACAGGGAGGCCTGGCGTGCTGCGATTCATGGGGTTGCAAAGAGTCGGACACGACTGAGTGACTGAACTGAACTGAACTGTGTTGTTATTATCATGTTAGATAGAGCAGAGGTGTGGCAAAACAGGCAAAAGCCTGAGAAATCCCTTCAGCTATTGACTGCAACCTTCCAGAATTCATGTGTTGAACCTAGTCTCTAATGTTAAAGTGTTTGAAGGTGGGGACTTTGGGAGGTGACTAGGTCATGAGGGTGGAGTTCTGGTGAGCAGAGACCCCAGAGAGCTCCCTAGCCCTTTTTGCTATGTACAAACACTGATCAAGATGGCTGTCTATGAACCAGGAAGCAGGTCCTCATTAGGCACTGAGTCTGCTGGTACCTTTATCTTGGACTTACCAGGCTCTAGAACTGTGAGAAATAACTTGGATTTAATATACCTTACTATATATAAAGGTGGTTCTAGTGGTAAAGAAATCTCCTGCCTATGCACGAGACATTAAGAGATGCGGGTTTGATCCCTAGATCGGGAAGATCCCCTGGTGGAAGGTATGGCAACCCACTTCATTATTCTTGCCTGGACAATCCCATGGACAAAGGAGCCTGGTGGGCTACAGTCCATAGGGTCACAAAGAGTTGGACAAGACTAAAGAGACTTAGTGGGCATGCACACCATATGTAAAACAGATAGCAAGTGGGAAGTTGCTGTATAACACAGAGAGTTCAGCCCAATGCTCTGTGACAACACAGAGGGGAAGGATGGGGTCGGGGGTGGGAGAGAGGTTCAAGAGGGAGGGGACATATGTATACTTATGGTTGATTTACATTTCTGGACTGCAGAAACCAATACAACATTGTAAAGGAATTATCTTCCAATTAAAAATAAATTTAAAAACTAATAATTCATGTTTATAAGGCATCCAGTCTGTTAGAGCGGTCCAAAGAGACTAAGACAATTCCTGTCTGGGGTTGCCCCAGAAGGCTTTGTGGACCTGGTGTGATCTGAGCTCTCAAGTTCTAGAAGAATAGAGTCATGTGGTATTGTTAACACCCACACCATTATTCGTGATTTCCTGGCCTGAAACTAGATGTGTGGTATGTTAATGTACAAAATACCTAGTTATATAAACTTCTTTACTTCTCACAATCCTGTTCCTACCCAAGATGTAAAGTAGGAGAGAACCAAAGAATATCCATTGTGAGATTTTAAAAAGTGAGTAAAATGTAAATGATTCAGAAACATAAGGATTTTATTTCCCTTAAAATAGAGTTCCCAGTCCAAGGAGAAAATATATGACCAGTGCAGTTTGCTGTTAGCTACAGGAGGCCTGTTCTGACAGAGAGTGAGATTGGGGGTACTTTTTGACCAAAATAGCGTCTCTGCCTTTTTTTTTGCTACTGAGTCAACTGATGATGTTCCCATTTTGTTTGATTACATAATTTCCTCAGGATAATATATTAAACATTGTTAATTAGGCATTTTCCTAGAAAAATCTAATGAAATCAATTCTGTTTTGTTGTTGTAAAGAGTCTAAAGTTTTACTGCAAAAAGAGGTCTGGCCTTAGTCCTCAACTTCTTGATAGGAGAGTTCTTGTTAGCCTGGGGGCCTTGGCCCAGGCAGATACTCAGAAAGTGATAAAGGGTGGAGTTTGCGGTGGTGTGAGTGGACCTGCTGAGGGGCTGGAATGAGAGTCCCCACTGAATAAAGACTGGACACTGAGGCTTGGGTAACCTTCCCTGGTTGGCGATATTCAATGCATACTGTCACACATCAATGCCGAGAGAGTGACAGTGTCATGATCCATGGGGACAGGAAACATGGGGAGTTTGAACTCGATTGAACTCTGCCCTGCATTTCTTTCCTTGCCTGATTCTAATCTTATCCTTTAGCTGTATTAAAGCATATAACCATAACAGCTTTCAGTGAGTTCTATGAGATCTTCCAATAAGCTATCAAACCTATGAGTGGTCTTGGGGATCCCTGAACTTGAAACTTGTGTCAGAAGTGAGTCTGGTCTTTTGTATGGACTGTTTCTTCTCACTTCTCAGTTGGCTAAAGTCTCGCAAGTTTCAAGGCACATCTGTATGCCCTGCAAAAATCCCTACCAGCTTGGCTTTCTACCTGGAGTCTATCAATCCTGGCCTATCCTAATAGAGTGTAGGCCGGGATATTTCTCCCAATGTCTTGGGCAGGGAAAAGAATATCAAAGTAAAACAGTTTGGGAAAAGAAGATATTACACAGATAAAGATGTCCATCAAAGCACTTATCAAAAGAGTGAAATGAATAGAGAATTGATTATATAAATTATGATATTCCATACAGTGAACACTATTTTAAAAATTAGATAGATATTTATGTGTTAGTTGTTTAGTCGTGTCCAACTTTTTGCAACCCCATGGACTGTAGCCCACAAGGCTCCTCTGCACATGGAATTCTCCAGGCAAGAACACTGGACTGGGTAGCCATTCCCTTCTCCAGGGGATCTTCCTAATCCAGGGATTGAACCTGGGTCTCCCACATTGTAGGCAGTTTCTTTACCATCTGAGCTACCAGGAAACACTGTCACTACTTCATTACTTAGAGGAACTCTCTTGCCTCTGAAACTCTTTTATTGCCCAATCACCCATTCTGTATTTAAACATACACAGCCATGAACTTAGGTAATATTAGGGGGTTTATGTCTTGTTTCCTGAGCTGGAAGGTTAGCTCCTTGAAGACAAGGGTCATGAACTGTGCTTCTCTGCACCTATCAGTACCTAGGAAAGGAATTATGGGTAACAGATGTTTGCTGAATGCATGATTGATTATGGAAGCTGGCCCCATGCTGCCAAGCTCCAAGAGCAGCTAATTTCAACACAAATGAGAACAACAGGACAGCCAGGGTTCATGTATAACAAAGGGACTCAATCTGCTTATCCTCATTAAGGCAATGAATAGATGATGAGCCAGCTTGGGTAAGCAAATTTGCTATTGACCTAAAGTTCATTTTCACAGGGACATTGCTGGTAAAGCCCTGAGCTTAGCACTGCCTAGATAAGAATGCACATTAGCCAGTAGAGAACATGATAATAAAAGTGATGTGGGAAAATAAGCGCCTCAAAACAAAGAATACAATGCGCTTGCTTTAGGAAGTAAGACTCACAACATGAGTTATAGCATAATCAATACTCTACTTTCCCCATCCTAATGTTTAGGTCAGCTTCCTGGGTAGGGGGCTACAGCAGATCAGTAGTCACAGTCCTCCTCCCCGTCCTAGATTGTCCTTTTGAAGGGAGGTGGCCTTGTGACTTGTTTTGGCCAACAAAATGTTCTTGGAGGCGATGCATGTCATTTCCCAGCAGAAGCATTTAAGAATCTGTGGCCAAGTCTCCAACCTACCTTCCTTTGCTGCAGCAATCGTGAGAGCAGATATTTGGATAGAGATGCCACAAAATCAAAGCATGCTGATGGAGTGCATTCACTTAAGCTACACTTACTGAGCACCAGTCTTGGTGTGAAGCATTGTCAGACGGAATATAGCAGTCTCTATGCTCATGGACTTTCCTGTCTGCAGGGCAGACATCTATTTTGACTGATGTAAATCAGCATTTAACTCTGTCTGTGGCTCATGTTATGAAGGGAAGTAGAACGTGTCAAGAGAGCATGTTATGTGGACATCTTGAAGTCTAATGGGAGGGTTGATTTAACGACAAGTAGGACTTACCAGACTGGTTCCAAATAGGAAAGGGAGTACATCCAGGCTGTATATTGTCACCCTGCTTATTTAACTTTATGCAGAGTACATCATAAGAAACGCTGGGCTAGAAGAAGCACAAGCTGGAATCAAGATTGCCAGGAGAAATATCAATAACCTCAGATATGCAGATGACACCACCCTTAGGGCAGAAAGTGAAGAGGAACTAAAAGCCTCTTGATGAAAGTGAAAGAGGAGAGTGAAAAAGTTGGCTTAAAGCTCAACATTCAGAAAACGAAGATCATGGCATCTGGTCCCATCACTTCATGGGAAACAGATGGGGAAACAGTGGAAACAGTGTCAGACTTCATTTTTGGGGGGCTCCAAAATCACTGCAGATGGTGACTGCAGCCATGAAATTAAAAGACGTTTACTCCTTGGAAGAAAAGTTATGACCAATCTGGATAGCATATTAAAAAGCAGAGACATTACTATGCCAACAAAGGTCCGTCTAGTCAAGGCTATGGTTTTTCCAGTGGTCATGTATGGTTGTGAGAGTTGGACTGTGAAGAAAGCTGAGCACTGAAGAATTGATGCTTTTGAACTGTGGTGTTGGAGAAGACTCTTGAGAGTCCCTTGGACTGCAAGGAGGTCCAACCAGTCCATCCTAAAGGAGATCAGTCCTGGGTGTTCATTGGAAGGACTGATGCTGAAGCTGAAACTCCAATACTTTGGCCACCTCATGCGAAGAGGTGACTCATTGGAAAAGATCCTGATGCTGGGAGGGATTGGGGGCAGGAGTAGAAGGGGGCGACAGAGGGTGAGATGGCTGGATGGCATCACCAACTGGATAAGACATAAGTTTGGGTAAACTCCGGGAGTTGGTGATGGACAGGGAGGCCTGGTGTGCTGCAGTTCACAGGGTTGCAAAGAGTAGGACATGACTGAACGACTGAACTGAACTGAACTGAAGAGTTACCAGTTAAAAAATATCCCTGGCTGGTTTTCTGAGGCACAGAAGGGAATATTCAATCTGAAGAAAAGACCAGCATGGCTGGACAGGAAAAACTAAGGGCACAGTATACCAGGCTGATGAAACATGTAGAAATTACATTGTACAGCCTTGTGGGCTTTGTTAAAGATTTCAATCTCTTTTCTAAAACTTATTTGGGTATTCTTGAAGCAAACAATTAATGGTCATGTATCACTCCCCTATTATACTTTTCTCCACCCTAGCAGCCTTGTGGAGTGGTACTAAGTTCCTTCTTGCTGAGGGGTATTTAAGCAAGTTGAGAAGTTGAGCAGATATCCCTGTCTGATGAGGTCCCTGTGTGGCATCTGCCACTCCTCTGCAGCTCCCACTGTGCCATCCACCGAATCAGGCAGGGTTCTTCAGAAGGAACCAGGATCTGGGACTTCCCTGGTCCAGCAGCTAAGACGCTGAGTTCCCAGGGCA
Source organism: Ovis aries (assembly GCF_016772045.2). Classification (NCBI taxonomy): domain Eukaryota; kingdom Metazoa; phylum Chordata; class Mammalia; order Artiodactyla; family Bovidae; genus Ovis; species Ovis aries. The sequence goes on from NC_056054.1 coordinate 218,164,690, forward strand.
GGGGGCCTCGGTTCGGTCCCTGGTCAGGGAACTAGATTCCCCCATGCCTCAACTAAGACCTGGTACAGCCAAATAATTAAATAAATAAAAATAGATGTTATTTTTTAAAAGGGATTTATAACAAGTAGTATAAGGGTTATGGAATCATGGAGAAATGGACTGTGAGTTGTGTTTCCGGGAAGACCACAAAGCCACCCCATGTTACTGGGCCACCAAGAAAACTGCTGCCCTGTCATAATGAAGCTGCTGCCAGTTGAAACTGGAAGCAGCTGCTGTATTTGTTAACTCAAACCACACGCATCGGGGAATTAGACATCACGTGACCTGCCCCTGTCCCCCTGCACCTCAGCTGCAAATTCAAGGCCTGCACAAATGCATTGGGTCAGCAGAACCTAAATCACAACCAGAGCCTAGCTTGAGGGGAGGCTGGGGAAAGGCATTTTAAGTCTGTAGTTTCTGCAATAGGGAAAACCTGCTGGAAGGGGGGTTGAAAGAGATTTTGAGCATATAATTCATGGTGTTCATCACACCACGTATCAAAACAATAAAAGTGAGATCCCTGCTTTTGAAAATCTTCCAGTTCTCACTTTAGCTCTTTAAAATCCTGTCCTTATCTAGCGCCACCAAGAACTTCCCTGGTGGCTCAGATGGTAAAGCATCTGTCTACAATGCGGGAGACCTGGGTTCAATCCCTGGGTTGGGAAGATCCCCTGGAGAAGGAAATGGCAATCCACTCCAGTACTATTGCCTGGAGAATCCCATGGACAGAGGAGCCTGATAGGCTACAGTCCATGGGGTCGCAAAGAGTCGGACACGACTGAGCGACTTCACTTACCTAGTGCCACTCTCCTTGTCTTCCCATGGTCTTTTCCCCTATCAAGAATCAAGTCACTGTAAAAGTGTCTATTTCTCCACTTCTTTTGCATTTGGCCAAATCATGTCCTGGCCTTTCTATCCATCTATTCCTTGCTTTAGTAACATTAGAAGCTGTAAGAGGGCAAGTTCTTCATCACAAATGAGCTTTGTCAGAAGCTAGCACTGTGTAATGTAAATACACATGCTTACTATACAAATATTATTTGTCTAATTAAGTTTCTCTATAAGGAAGCCACTCCTGTTTGAGAATACTTAAAAGGAAGCAGAAGTAATGTAATTGGGATGAGCTACTCTGAGCATCCAGACTTCCCTGGTGGCTCAGATGATAAAGCATCTGTCTACAGTGTGGGAAATCCGGCTTCAATCCCTGGGTTGGGAATTTCCTCTGGAGAAGGAAATGGCAATCCACTCCAGTACTCTTGCTTGGAAAATCCCATGGACAGAGGAGCTTGTTAGGCTACAGTCCATGGGGTCACAAAGAGTTGGACATAACTGAGCAACTTCACTTTCACTGAGCATCCAGCTTAAGGACCAGAGGAGGGAGATACTTCAAACGTCTCTGTTCCTATATTATTTTCTGTAACTATTTGGACAGTGCTTTTATAACTCTAATTTTCTTTGTATTTCCCTTACCTAAGGCTGCTTTCGTGATCAGGCTATGTCTAGATAGAACTTCGAGTCTCAGAATTCTGTGTAAGTCTTGTTCTGGTGCTGGGCACAGAGATGGTGATATCTAGGTAAGGAAAATGTTCAGTTCAGTTCAGTTGCTCAGTCATGTATGACTCTTTGCAACCCCATGGACAGCAGCACACCAGGCTTCCCTGTCCAACACCAACTCCTGGAGCTTGCTCTACCTCATGTCCATCAAGTTGGTTATGCCATCCAACCATCTCATCTTCTGTTGTCCCCTCTCCTCCTGCCTTCAATCATTCCCAGCATCAGGGTCTTTTCCAATGAGTCAGTTCTTTGCATCAGGTGGCCAAAGTATTGGAGTTTCAGCCTCAGCATCAGTCCTTCCAATGAAATTCAGGACTCATTTCCTTTAGGATGCACTGGTTGGATCTCCTTACTATCCAAGGGACTCTCAAGAGTCTTCTCCAACACCACAGTTCAAAAGCATAAACTCTTTGGCGCTCAGCTTTCTTATACTCCAACTCTCACATGCATACATGACTACTGGAAAAACCATAGCTTTGAGTAGATGGGCCTTTGTTGGCAAAGTAATGTCTCTGCTTTTTAATATGCTGTCTAGGTTGGTCATTGCTTTTCTTCCAAGGAGCAAGTGTCTTTTAATTTCATGGCTGCAGTCAACATCTGCAGTGATTTTGGAGCCCAAAAATATAGTCTGTCACTGTTTCCATTGTTTCTCCATCTATTTGCCATGAAATGAAGGGACCGGATGCCATAATCTTAGTTTTCTTAATGTTGAGTTTTAAGCCAAGTTTTTCACTCTCCTCTTTCACTTTCATCAAGAGGTTCTTTGGTTCTTCTTCACTTTTTGCCATAAGGGTGGTGTCATCTGCGTATATGAGGTTATTGATATTTCTCCCGGCAATCTTGATTCCAGCTTGTACTTCATCCAGCCTGGCATTTCCTATGATGTACTCTTTCCAACATCAGGAAAATGTTAGGTGTATCTAAATCCATCTGGATACTTCTGAGCTCAAGCGGATACATTCTTCACATTGAAATTTTCCAATCAGGAAACGAGTTCCCTGTAGGAAATAACTGAGGACCAACAGCCCCACAATGGGAGTGAAGATACCATGGGCAGGCTTGTCACTATATCCTTATGGTAACTCTGCATAATAAGGGATGCATGGGTGGAAGATAATGAGAAAGGACTAAGTGTTAGGGGTCATAGAGAGGCCAGGAATGTATTGGCTGCACCCCAAATCCTGCACTCAAGACTGGTCTCTATCTTCTGTTACCTTGGGACCCCAGAGGAGCCTTGGGTACAAGCAGTGAGTGAGTGAAGGTCGTTCAATCCTGTCTGACTCTTTGTGACCCTATGGACTATACAGTCCATGGAATTCTCTAGTCCAGAATACTGGAGTGGGTAGCCTTTCCCTTCTCCAGGGGATTTTCCCAACCCAGGGATAGAACCCAAGTCTCCCACACTGCAGGCAGATTCTTTACCAACTGAGCCACAAGGGAAGCTGAAGAATACTGGAGTGGGTAGCCTATCCCTTCTCCAGCACATCTTCATGACCCAGGAACTGAACCATGGTCTCCTGCATCGTGGGCGGATTCTTTACCAACTGAGCTAAAATTGTTATTATTATAACTTCTATTTTACAGAAGAAGATATTGAGATTTACAGATTACAAATGTCTAGGATTACACAAAATAGTAGTTGAAAAACCTAAATATAATAAGGAAGACTTTGTTTGGGCAACGTATTTCAGCGCTTTTATTCTTTTGCCTACTATTTACCTCTACATTTCTACATAATACACTTATACTGTTATTTCAGCTTTAGATACTATATATGACTCTATGAAGACCTACAAGACCTTTTAGAACTAATAACCAAAAAAGATGTCTTTTTCATTATAGGGGACTGGAATGCAAAAGTAGGAAGTCAAGAAACACCTGGAGTAACAGGCAAATTTGGCCTTGGAGTACAGAATGAAGCAGGGCAAAGGCTAATAGAGTTTTGCCAAGAGAATGCACTGGTCATGGCAAACACCCTCTTCCAACAACACAAGAGAAGACTCTACATATGGACATCACCAGATGGTCAACACCGAAATCAGATTGATCATATTCTTTGCAGCCAAAGATGGAGAAGCTCTATACAGTCAGCAAAAACAAGACCGGGAGCTGACTGTGGCTCAGATCATGAACTCCTTATTGCCAAATTCAGACTCAGATTGAAGAAAGTTGGGAAAACCACTAGACCATTCAGGTATGACCTAAATCAAATCCCTTATGATTATACAGTGGAAGTGAGAAATAGATTTAAGGGACTAGATCTGATAGACAGAGTGCCTGATGAACTATGGATGGAGGTTTGTGACATTCTACAGGAGACAGGGATCAAGACCATCCCCAAGAAAAATAAATGCAAAAAAGCAAAATGGCTGTCTGAGGAGGCCTTACAAATAGCTGTGAAAAGAAGAGAGGTGAAAAGCAAAGGAGAAAAGGAAAGATATAAGCATCTGAATGCAGAATTCCAAAGAATAGCACGGGGAGATAAGAAAGCCTTCCTCAGTGACCAGTGCAAAGAAATAGAGGAAAATAATAGAATGGGAAAGACTAGAGATCTCTTCAAGAAAATTAGAGATTCCAAGGGAAAGTTTCATGCAAAGATGGGCTCAATAAAGGACAGAAATGGCATGGACCTAACAGAAGCAGGAGATATTAAGAAGTGGCAAGAATACACAGAAGAACCGTACAAAAAAGATCTTCACAACTCAGATAATGAAAATGATGTGATCACTCGCCTAGAGCCAGACATCCTGGAATGTGAAGTCAAGTGGGCCTTAGGAAGCATCACTATGAACAAAGCTAGTGGAGGTGATGGAATTCCAGCAGAGCTATTTCAAATCCTGCAAGATGATGCTGTGAAAGTGTTGCACTCAATATGTCAGCAAATTTGGAAACCTCAGCAGTGGCCACAGGATTGGAAAAGGTCAGTTTTCATTCCCATCCCAAAGAAAGGCAATGCCAAAGAATGCTCAAACTACCGCACAATTGCACTCATCTCACACGCTAGTAAAGTAATGCTCAAAATTCTCCAAGCCAGGCTTCAGCAATATGTGAACCATGGACTTCCAGATGTTCAAGCTGGTTTTAGAAAAGGCAGAGAAACCAGAGATCAAATTGCCAACATCAGCTGGCTCATGGAAAAAGCAAGAGAGTTCCAGAAAAACATCTATTTCTGTTTTACTGACTATGCCAAAGCCTTTGACTGTGTGGATCACAACAAACTGTGGAAAATTCTGAAAGAGGTGGAAATACCAGACCACCTGATCTGCCTCTTGAGAAACCTATATGCAGGTCAGGAAACAACAGTTAGAACTGGACATGGAACAACAGACTGGTTCCAAATAGGAAAAGGAGTACGTCAAGGCTGTATATTGTCATCCTGCTTATTTAACTTCTATGCAGAATACATCATGAGAAACACTGGGATGGAAGAAATACAAGCTGGAATCAAGATTGCCAGGAGAAATATCAATAACCTCAGATATGCAGATGACACCACCCTCATGGCAGAAAGTGAAGAACTAAAGAGCCTCTTGATGAAAGTAAAAGAGGAGAGTGAAAAAGTTGGCTTAAAGCTCAACATTCAGAAAACAAAGATCATGGCATCTGGTCCCATCACTTGATGGCAAATAGATGGGGAAACAGTGGAAACAGTGTCAGACTTTATTTTTCTGGGCTCCAAAATCAGTGCAGATGGTAATTGCAGCCATGAAATTAAAAGACGCTTACTCCTTGGAAGGAAAGTTATGACCAATCTAGACAACATATTAAAAAGCAGAGACATTACTTTGCCAACAAAGGTCTGTCTAGTCAAGGCTATGGTTTTCCCAGTAGTCATGTATGGATGTGAGAGTTGGACTATAAAGAAAGCTGAGCACCAAAGAATTGATGCTTTTGAACTGTGGTGTTGGAGAAGACTTTTGAGAGTCCCTTGGATGGCAAGGAGGTCCAACCAGTCCATCCTAAAGGAGATCAGTCCTGGGTGTTCATTGGAAGGGCTGATGCTGAAGCTGAAATTCAATCCTTTGGCCACCTGATGCGAAGAGCTGACTCAATTGAAAAGTCCCTGATGCTGGGAAAGTTTGAGGGCAGGAGGAGAAGGGGACGACAGAGGATGACATGGTTGGATGGCATCACTGACTCAACGGACATGAGTTTGGGTGAACTCCGGGAGTTGGCAATGGACAGGGAGGCCTGGTGTGCTGCAGTCCATGGGGTCGCAAAGAGTCGGCCACGACTGAGCGACTAAACTGAACTGACTTGTCTTCCTAGTAGGGCAGATGAGAATTTATTTTTGTAAACCTCTACAAATTTCCCCTTTCCACAGCCTTTCAACACGGTTATTTGGAGTTTAAATATAACATTACTATTATATTGTTACAGTTCTGTAAAATACTGTTCACAGCTTAACCATAAAGTATGCCAAAAATATGTACACATTTTTTCCATAATTAGTAATAAGTTCATTTTTCAGTAACAACATTAGTGAGATGTGAGTCACATAAAATACAATTAATGTGTACAATTTTACTGTTTTTAAATAGATTCATAGAGTTGTGCAACCTTTTCTACAGACAATTTTAGGCCAGTTTAACCACATCAAAACGAAACCTCCTGCTACATGTATATGGATAGGTGAGTCTCTTCGCTGTTACCTGAAACTATCACAACAATTGTTTGTTAATTGGTTATATTCCAATGCAAAAGAAAATGTTTTTAAGAAAAAAAAAAAGAAACCTCTTGGGATCTCCTGGATGGCCTAGTAACTAAGCAGGGGGCCAGGGTTCAATCCCTGATCAGGAAACTAGATTCCATATGCAGCAACTAAAGATTCCCAGTGCTGCAATGAAGACTGAAAATCCCACAGCCAAATTCCTCAAAACTGTTGACAAGTGTTTGTTTCTTTTTGCCTATCTTCTATTCATGTCTCTCAGTTTCTCTCTAGTCTTTTTATATCATAGATCAGTTTTCAAATGCCACAAATTATTTGATATGCCTTCTTTTACAGCGTGAAACTCCCTGCACTTAGAGTATGGACTGGACTTAGGGACTCACTTCTAACACCTGGAATAAGGCGGGAGGGATGGTGTGTGATCCGTGAATCATGTGCTCTGGCAAGTCAGCTGTGGCTTTGTGAGAATACATCAGGCAGCCTGTGAAGAGGCCCATGTAGTTACCTTCGAAGAGGAGGATACAGTGGGACAGCTTTCCCAGCTTGATGGCTTTGCTACTGTTATGGTGAGTGAAGTCGCTCAGTCGTGTCCGACTCTTTGCAACCCCATAGTCTGTAGCCTACCAGGCTCCTCTGTCCATGGGATTTTCCAGGCAAGAGTACTGGAGTGGGTTGCCATTTCTTTCTCCAGAGGATCTTCCCGACCCAGGGATCGAACCCACGTCTCCCGCGTTGTAGGCAGACGCTTTACCGACTGAGCCACAGTTAAACAATGTTGCCTCGGGCTTCTTGAAGCTGCTTTTTCTGCCCTGCTGTTGCTATCTCCCACTTTATCTGGACCTTCTCTCGCCTTTGCTCGTAGTATCTCTGTGCTACTCAATTTATTTACTTGAATAATTTAAAGAATTATTTCTGGCTGCACAGGGTCTTCGTTGCTATGCATGGGCTTCCTCTAGTTGTGGCGAGCCAGGGCTGCTCTCTAATTGCAGTGCGCAGGCTTCTCGTTGCAGCGGCTTCCCTTGTTGCGGGGCATGGGCTCTAGGCAACACAGGCTCAGTGGTTGCAGCTCTCAGGGTCTAGAGCACAGGCTCAGTAGTTGTGGCGCACAGGCGTGGTTGCCCCACAGCATGTGGAATCTACCCTGTATCCCCTGAACTGGCAGACAGATTCTTAACCGCTGGACCACCAGGGAAGTCCTGTGCTACTCCGTTTAGATTCTACCACCACAGATCCTTCTCTGTGAAGGACTCTGTCCTGGAAAGGAGATTCAGTTGGTTAGTTCTGAGATTTATCTGGACCCAGATTGTCCCATACCATCTAACCTTTCCTTTGCCTTCACCCTTAGAGCCCAGCTCTGGCACTGTTCCCAGAAAAAAAAAAAACAATTTTCTTTCTATACCAAGTGGGCATATTCAGCATTCAGCGTAAGTGCCTTTGGCAGTTTGATTCGAGTTTGCTGTTGTTCAGTGTCACCCCAGGACCCTTAGCCTGCTTTCTGCTTCCTCTTGCCCACTTGCTGATACCCTGTAGGTCTCACTGACGTCAGTTGATCAGCCCTTTCCTTGTATTTCAGAGTTCACAGGATATCGTACTACTTTCATAGTAGATGACGGTCATGCATTTGTTGTGATGATGTTATTGTTGAAGGATTAACTTGTTGTTTTATTCTGCTTTTTCCATTTATCCTTAATCTTGCGTGATTGTCTGCTCAGTCATGTCCCACTCTTTTGCGACCCCATGAACTGTAGGATTAGGTAGATTCAAAACTACAGGATGTCACTTTAATCTAGCACAGAAACTATCTCATTTTTAATTTCTAAAATTTCCTTTGTCCCCTGGAGCTCCCCTCTCGTTCATCTTCTGATTCTTGGTTTATGGACCCAAGAACTCTCAAAGTATAATAGCGATTCTAAAAAAATTCTTCTCCTTACACTGTCCTTATTTTCTCCAAGTTTCCTTTTTGTTACTGTTTCTGCGTCTCATTTTCTTCTCAGAGCCTTTCTTCAACTACCTCGAGCTCTTTGGCCCAACCCAAGCGTATACAGCATGAAGTGTGTGCGCTCACTCGTGCCCAATTCTTTGCAGCCCTGTGGACTGTAGCCCACCAGGCTCCTCTGTCCATGGGATTTCCCAGGTAAGAATACTGAAGTGGGTTGCCGTTTCCTCCTCCAGGGGAACAGAATGAAGGGCTGTGTGTATATACATAATAGAGTATTGGCTGCTCATGTCTGATTCTTTGTGACCCCATGGTCTGCAGCCTGCCAGGCTTCTCTATTCACAGTATTCTCTAGGCAAGAATACTGGAGTGGATAGCCGTTCCCTTCTTCAGGGGATTTTCCTGACGCAGGGAATGAACCCAGGTCTCCTGCACTGCAGGCAGATTCTTTACCGTATGAGCCAGCAGGGAAGCCCATAGGATGTGTCCATCAGTGGGCTTCTCTGTAATTGCTTGGACAGCTTCAGCTTCATTTAGTTAAGGGACTTTATCTACACAATCAATATCTGTGGGGTTCTTCTCTTGGGTTGGTCAGTTTCCTACATAGGTGTCCTTCCACCTACCTCCACTGGGTGGGGGAAGAGGGTGACTAAGTTTGGTTGCCAGTGTGTTCTTAGAGGACCTACAGGGGAAATAAGGAGAGATCTCATTTTTCTGTACATAGACTTTATTCAACCTCTGTATCCAATAAGGTACTCAAAACATGACCAGAGTCTCTGAATCCAGATCCTTTGTGTTTCAACTGGTTCTGAAAATAAACTTTGTCTATTCCAGGTTGGGAAAAAGAGCAGTCTTCGGTCTGCCCTGGGGTGAGAAATGGAATTGGATAGTTTAACTTCTTACACTTTTAAACTAATCATACTCTTTTCACCGCTACCCATACCCATGTCTTTCTTCAGAGTTACCTGGTACAATTGCTGGTACCCTTACTGAACCTTTGGGTTTCTGAAATTTGAAAAACTATAAACTATTTACCCCAGCCTTTGCAGGGAATTAAGTATAAAGTCAGGTAAACGCATCTTCATGCTCTCTAGATTCCAAAATTTTGTTGGCATCTATCCAGTTTTCTATATCCATACAGATTTCTTGAGACCATCCCCATGGAAAAGAAATGCAAAAAAGCAAAATGGCTGTCTCGGGAGGCCTTACAAATAGCTGTGAAAAGAAGAGAGGTGAAAAGCAAAGGAGAAAAGGAAAGATATACCCATTTGAATGCAGAGTTCCAGAGAATAGCACGGAGAGATAAGAAAGCCTTCTTCAGTGACCAGTGCAAAGGAATAGAGGAAAAGAACAGAATGGGAAAGACTAGAGATCTCTTCAAGAAAATTAGAGATACCAAGGAAATATTTCATGCAAAGATGGGCTCGATAAAGGACAGAAATGGTATGGACCTAACAGAAGCAGAAGATATTAAGAAGAGGTGGCAAGAATACACAGAAGAACTGTACAAAAAAGATCTTCATGACCCAGATAATCATGATGATGTGATCACTAATCTAGAGCCAGACATCTTGGAATGTGAAGTCAAGTGGGCCTTAGAAAGCATCACTACGAGCACAGCTAGTGGAGGTGATGGAATTCCAGTTGAGTTGTTTCAAATTCTGAAAGATGATGCTGTGAAAGTGCTGCACTCAATATGCCAGCAAGTTTGGAAAACTCAGCAGTGGCCACAGGACTGGAAAAGGTCAGTTTTCATTCCAATCTCAAAGAAAGGCAATGCCAAAGAATGCTCAAACTACCACACAATTGCACTCATCTCACATGCTAATAAAGTAATGCTCAAAATTCTCCAAGCCAGACTTCAGCAATATGTGAACCATGAACTCCCTGATGTTCAAGCTGGTTTTAGAAAAGGCAGAGGAACCAGAGATCAAATTGCCAACATCCCCTGGATCATGGAAAAAGCAAGAGAGTTCCAGAAAAACATCTGTTTCTGCTTTATTGACTATGCCAAAGCCTTTGACTGTGTGGATCACAAGAACCTGTGGAAAATTCTGAAAGAGATGGGAATACCAGACCACGTGACCTGCCTCTTGAGAAATCTGTATGCAGGTCAGGAAGCAACAGTTAGAACTGGACATGGAACAACAGACTGGTTTCAAATAGGAAAAGGAGTACATCAAGGCTGTATATTTTCACCCTGCTTATTTAACTTATATGCAGAGTACATCATGAGAAACGCTGGACTGGAAGAAACACAAGCTGGAATCAAGATGGCCGGGAGAAATATCAATAACCTCAGATATGCAGATGACACCACCCTTATGGCAGAAAGTGAAGAGGAGCTAAAAAGCCTCTTGATGAAAGTGAAAATGGAGAGTGAAAAAGTTGGCTTAAAGCTCAACATTCAGAAAATGAAGATCATGGCATCTAGTCCCATCACTTCATGGGAAATAGATGGGGAAACAGTAGAAACAGTGTCAGACTTTATTTTTTTGGGCTCCAAAATCAGTGCAGATGGTGATTGCAGCCATGAAATTAAAAGACGCTTACTCCTTGGAAGAAAAGTTATGACCAACCTAGATAGCATATTCAAAAGCAGACATTGCTTTGCCGACTAAGGTCCGTCTAGTCAAGGCTATGGTTTTTCCTGGTGTCATGTATGGACGTGAGTTGGACTGTGAAGAAGGCTGAGCACCGAAGAATTGATGTGTTTAAACTGTGGTGTTGGAGAAGACTCTTGAGAGTCCCTTGGACTGCAAGGAGATCCAACCAGTCCATTCTGAAGGAGATCAGCCCTGGGATTTCTTTGGAAGGAATGATGCTAAAGCTGAAGCTCCAGTACTTTGGCCACCTCATGTGAAGAGCTGACTCATTGGAAAAGACTCTGATGCTGGGAGGGATTGGCGGGCAGGAGGAGAAGGGGATGACAGAGGATGAGATGGCTGGATGGCATCACCGACTCGATGGACGTGAGTCTGAGTAAACTCTGGGAGTTGGTGATGGACAGGGAGGCCTGGCGTGCTGCGATTCATGGGGTCGCAAAGAGTCAGACACGACTGAGCGACTGAACTGAACTGTGTTTTTTAAAATCCTAACATGGGTAAACACAAGTTTACCTTTGCCATCTTTTTTTTTTTTAATAAATTTTCTTTTCTGTTATTATTTGCAAAACATATCACATTGTAATCTTTTAAATTTTTGTTTATTTTTAATGGAAGATAGTTGCTTTACAATATTGTGTTGTTTCTGCAATATATCAACGTGAATCAACCATAGGTACACATATGTCCTCTCCCTTTTGCCACCTTTTTAATAGAAGTGTTGTCATCCTTTTTAGTAAATCCCTTTCCTTGCTTAAGTTCATTGAGAATAGTATTATTAACCAATACTAGAAATGTATCTACAATAATACGTTTTCAAGACAAGAGTTCTGAACAGGGCTGAAGTAATAGGCCCGTTAGACAAGTGACCTAAGATACCGTGTGCCACCAGAATGCTTTAGAACTGAGTGACTGAGTCAGCTTTTTAAAATTACCTAGGAGTTTTATTTTGTATTTCTTAAAACCCATTTAGACATTTGGATTTTTGAAAATTATGCCATACTTGTAAATACATAAGGAGAAAACAGCAAAAAGTAATTAAAGCATTTTTAAAACATTTAGAGTCAGCCTTCTGAATTAAAATAAATTTTAATTTAAAAAATTTTAAAAACTCACAAAACAAAATTTAACATCTTAACCATTTCAAAATCTGCAGTTCAGTAGTGTTAAATATATTCACATTGCTGAACGACTGATCTCCAGAAATATTTTACCTTACAAAAATAAAACCTTGTACGCATTAAGATAACCCCCAATTTTCCTCTCCCCCAAGTCCTGGCAACCACTGTTCTACAATCTGTTTCTATACATTTGATTCCTCTATATATGTCATGCAAGGAGAATCATATAGTATTTGCCTTTTTGTGATTGGCTTTTTCCTCTTACATTCTCAGACTTCATTCATGTTGTAGTATGTGTCATGCTTTTTAATGAAATAAGTTTGGGGAAGAAAGAAAAACACATTTCCCCTTAACAAGCAACACTGAAAGTATGATTCACTCTAAAAACGTTGGATCAAAATTTTAAGGCCTTTGAAAGCATTCCTTGAAAATTTTAAATAAATGTTAAGCCAAAACCTAAGGATGGACAAAAGAAGAAAAAGATATTCCTCACTTTTGCAAAAATAAATGAAAATCACTTAAAAGTAAGAGAAATAATGTGTTAAATATGTATTATCCGTGGGGTTTCATGGCAAATAGCCTCACCAACTGATAATACAGTAAATTATCAACAATAATTACTCAACTAAATGCCAGCCATTGGTTTTCCCAAAGAGCTTTTAAGTGAATGCCTCTGATTCTGGGAGAAGAGGCAAAACCTCAGTTTTCTTTTGTGGCTATAGTCTAATTATGCTATGATCTGAAAAGTTGCCCAAATTCAGTTTCCAGGGTTTGTTTACCTTCACAGTGTAAAACCCAGCACAGAGATGAGGGGGAAGCCAGAGTTTGAGTTGCCTGAGTTGCTGTGAGAAAGCCTGAGAACGTTCAAGTTTGTATATAGAGAGGAATTTCCCAAAGACATTTTGAAAACATTTCTAAGCATGAGCATGGTAAAATGCTGCTCAGCCCACAGTGTATCAAGAAATAGGCGGGTGCTTTCCCCTTTACTCTCACAAGCCCGCCTTCCTCATACTTGGAATTTTTCTGGCTCCCTGTTAGCTCTCAGCAGCTCTCTTCTCCTTTCTGCTTTCCTCGTCCCCCACTGTGTGCTGTTTCCTCTGTGTAGTTTCTAGCCCTTCCTGGCTCCCGGCCCTTCCGTTCTGCTCTGTAGTGTCCCGTGGACACAGAGAGCCCAGCAGGGCCTCACCAGCTGGGCGGGGTTTCATGTGGGTAAATGACCACATCCTGGAGCACCATCCAGCAGTGTTTTCTTAAGACTTTGGAGTTGAAGTCACAACATTTAAGGAGGGGGAAGAAAAGGGGAAGCATTTACTGGGATGGCTCTCCAGAGAATGGCTGTGTATGTGCCTCCAAAAGGTGAGATTGAGCGAAAGTGACCACGGAGGTAAGCCTTGGGTGGGTGCCAGAGAAGCAGTAAAAGGAAAAGGGCCCTTGGGTCATGGTGGAATTGAAATGGGCAGGCATGGCTGCAGGTTGTGGCTGGATTCACAGGCTAAAGGTCTCTCCCACCTAACCTTCTGAGGCTTGGTCAGCTGTGGGGCTGTAGCTGGACAACTGTCTGGTCCCATGGCTGTCTGTTCCTGTGTAAACCTGGGCTGAATCCTGCTCTGGTTTGAAAAGACAAAAAAAAAACAAAAACAAACAAAAACAAAAAAAACCCTAGCTGTTACTTCTAAAATAGTACTCCAGGGGACTTCCCTGGCGGTCTAGTGGTTAAGACTCCAAGCTTCCACTGCAGGGGGCATGGGTTCCATCCCTGATCAGGGCCAAAAATAAATAAATGAAATAAAGTAGTACTCTAGGTATTAAGAACATTCCATCCCCTAGGCATGGAGGTAGGCTCTGCAAGGTCATTGAAGATCCCCTGTGTGCAAAATGTTTCTTGAACCATTCTGGAATGTAGTATTACAGAAAGACCCATTTTATAGGGAGGGAGCCATGAACATTGTTATTTCAAGAATATCTATTAGGCCCTAGCCTGAGGACAGAATGTAAACTTTAATAGCAGAATCTAAAATTCCATTTATAGTTTTATCCCTTTAGTTTAAGTCTTTAGTACTTAATTGCTTTGCACAGTTGTATCTGACTCTCTGTGGCCCCATGGACTGTAGCCTGCCAGATTCTTCTGTCCATGGGATTTTCCAGGCAAGAATACTGGAGTGGGTTGCCATTTCTTACTCCAGGGGATCTTTCCTACCCAGGGATGGAACCTGTATCTCTCTTGGGTTTTCTGCATTGATAGGCATATTCTTTACCACTAGCACCACCTGGGAAACCCTGTTTCAGTCTTTAATCCTCCCTTTAAAATGTAAGGAGATCCCAGGAGGGACGATAGATTAAACCTTCATGAATCTTGAGCCTGAAGTGACAGCAGACCCACCCCTAACCTCCATCCCCCACATCCCTTGCTCCAGGCACCCAGAATCCACTCTTAGAGGCAACCCCAGGCTCCTTTATGTCTTCATACCTGGAAGCTTTTGAGCCTGATTTTTCCTACCTGGGACACTTCTCCTTCTCTCTTTTTAACTATCTCAAAATCGAGGTAATGTCACTCATTGCTCAGAGTTATGCTCCAAGCCAGGCTTAGTCCAGTGGTGGGTTCCCTAACCACAGGGGTCTCTTCTCCCTGACGGCCCTTGTCCCAGGGTAATTGTTGGCATACAGAGCCATCTTTCTACCAGGTTAAGGATTAAGTAATGTGAGGTGTGTCTTGTTGGTCACTGACCCTCTTGTGTCAAGAACAGTATCTTGCCCAGAGTACGTTCACTTCGTGGAGTGAATTAATTCCTGACTGCCAATGTGTTTTTATGGAAACAAGTGCAGGGCTGAGTAGTGAAAGTGAAAATGCCAAGAGATGCACCTGGAGTCCCTGAAGCAGTCTCCTCTGGGTGACAGTTTGCAAAGGGCCAGGGAGCTTAGAGGCATGCCAACTTCTATACAATCTCTCTCAGAAGGTAACTATGACTGCTGAAATTTAAAAGGTATCGACACATTCAATGCACTTGTCGAAGAGGTGTTTAAAGAATCGTTTCTCACAATAAAATAGGGCAAAGTTTCAAACTCAAATTTGCTTTGGATTTGTTGAATATTTTAAATAATTTGCTCATTTTACTTTTAATTATCAAAAGTAATTATGTCGCAGAAAGGTTTAGAGAAAAATACCCAGTTTCATTTTAACACAAAGTGCTATCTCTTCAAGATTCTTTTCAGATTCTTTTCACATGCATATATTTATGGTCAACCAACCAGTCAACAAATATTGAGTACCTCCTACGTGCCAGTCGCTTATTAGAAATATAGCCACGCAAAAGAGAACCTTATGTACACAAGGGACAAAAAGCAGGCATACTTTTTGTGTGATAAGTCGTATGAAGACCAATAAGCAATATAAGGAGATAGCAAATGATGGGCTGGGGTAATTTTAGATGCAGTTGGCAGGAAGGCGTTTCTGATTTAGTAACAGAAACTCTTGAGCTGAGATCTGAAAGGCAGCCACGTAGAATGAATGAAGCCAGCCATATGGATATTTTAGGGAGCAGCTTTCCAGGCAAAGGGATCTGTAAATGCAAAGGCCCAATATGCGAGTGAGCCTGGAGTGCTTGAGAGCTGGCCAGGAGGTTAGGGATGCTGAAGCAGGATGAGAGATGGATAGAGGATGAGGGGAGTAGGGGACTAGTCAGGGAGGCAGCAGAGGCCAAACAGACATGGCTTTGTACAATTAGAAGAGCTTATAAAAGCCTCCTGAGCTTACATGGAGCTGTGATCCTCCTTCTGGGATTAATTATACTGTTCAGTGCTCACATGGTTACATGACGTTCATATGCCTACTTTTGACAGTGGCATAATATTCCATTCCATGCTTATGGCATAATTACTAAGTTCTTTTTTGCCCTTTGGTGAGTATCTTTGGCTTTCCCAGTCCCTTGTTTTCTCCTTCACTGTGTTACACTAAATAGCTGAAAGTTCCCAGCACAGAGATTACAAATTCAAGGGTTATGAAAATATTGCCACCCTCTCTCTAAAGTCATGACATATACAGTGTCATCAGTATATTATTAGAGTAAGTGTATTTTAAAAACATTTATACTTTTCGTGCAAACGCATGTAAAAGAGAGAACAGTATGAGTCCCCATGATTACCTCCCTCTAACAATTATCAACCCATGGCCAGTCTTATTTCATTTATACTTACCCCCACATCTGTCAGATTATTTGTTCCACTTTACCTGTGAGCAGTATCACTTTACCTGTGAGCAGTTTGAATACATTTTTGAAAGTAGAAAATTAAGAAGTCTGTCTTTAAAAGAAGGTAATCAGAAGGTTGTTGCTATTTGTTCTAAAGTATGATTTGGAGCTTTGGGAACATGGTTAATGGATACCCATGTAGTACTGCCCAGTCATGTCTGACTTTTTTGCAACCCCATGGACTGTAGCCAGCCGGGCTCCTCTGTCCATGGGATTCCACAGGCAAACACACTGGATTGGGTTGCCATTTCCTTCTCCAGGGGATCTTCCCAACCCAGGGATCAAACCTGCATCTCCTCTGTCAGCAAGTGGGTTCTTTACCACTGAGCCAGTGGATACCTATTATCATGATTAAATTAACAGTGCGGTCAGCTGGTTATCTCAGCTGGCGAACACCAGCCCCTCAAGATGTACGTGGCGTCTCCATGTTCATTTCTCCCCAAACTCAGTGGCCCCAGGAGTTACATGAATTGTCCCCCAAGTGGCTCTGGGACCTAGCTGGTCCTCTCTGTTGCTGTCCTGGCTTTCTTGTCTATTGCCTGGACTGCTGCTGCTGTTTCCTACCTGGTTTCTCTCCTCCTGGTCTTGCTCTCTTGCCAGCCTGTCCCCCACACTTCTGCCGGGTGCTCTTTCTAAACCACAGATGTCTTCCACCGGTTTGAAATTCTTCACTGAGTCAGTCTTGCCTTGAAGAGAAAGACTATATTCTCAAGTATGATCTTCATGGTGTTTGTGGTAAGCTGAATATCTCTTCATGGCCTCTGCCTTCCCCCAACCTCACATTCCTCCTCTACTGCTGATATTGTGATTTACCTGCAGTTTCCTGATCTGGCCACATTCCCCCAGAGCAGGTCCCTGTGCCAAAAAAGACCTTCCCTGTGTCTCTACCCTCCCTCTGCACCCCTCCCCCACTTATCCCTCCCTCCTGACCACCCACCTGGCTGACTCCAACTCATCTTTAAGGCGCAATTTATTTCACTTAGACTTCCCTGGTGGCTCAGACAGTGAAGAACTTGCCCGCAATGCGGGAGACCTGGGTTTGATCCCTGGGTTGGAAAGATCCCCTGGAGAAGGAAATGGCAACCCAATTCAGTATTCTTGCCTGGAGAATCCCATGGACAGAGAAGCCTGGTGGGCTACAGTCCATGGGGTTGCAAAGAGTCGGACATGACTGAGCGACTAATACTTTCACTTGGAAGCTTGCCAAGGCCCATCCCAAGAACTGAAGCACTTACTGTCTCTACCCTGGGCCACCTGGCACCCCTGCTGGCCTCCACCCTTGTACTTCTCTGTACTGTGACCGTGGCTCTTTCATCTGTCTCCTCCATCAGACAGGTAGCTCCTTGTTAACAGGAACTTGTTATCTTGATTCCCTGTACCGCACCACCCACGTTACAAACACACAATCATGTTTTACGAGAGCATTAGGATTCTTGGTTGTAAACAACAGAAGCCAACCTCTCCAGGTTTAGCTTGGAAAAGAACCTAATGAGAAGATCCTGCTTGGCTCACAGAATCTCCTGGAGAAGCAAGAACGTGGTTCAGCAGAACAGCAGCTAGAACAGGCCCTGAATGGCTCCACAGAGCCGCTCACATGTGGTCACTTTGCCCCCTCCACGGAGTGCCAGCCCTCCTCTAGCAACAGCCAACCTGTAGCAGATCTGACTCATTTGTTATATATACTGAGCTGTCACCTAAGATATTTTTTGAAGGAAGAGTTTCATAGATTCAAAAAAACATACATATGGTCTGTAAGGCGATGTGTGGGGGCCTCAAAAATGGGTACTCATATTTATACTTAGGTGTTTTGATAAATATTTATCATCTTGATTTTGGTAATTGAGGAACTATAAAGCTAGTATTCATTCATTCACTCATCTAGCTATCTGTTCATTCAACAATGTTTAAAAAGTATGTATCATGTCAAAGGTATTGTAGAGTCCCATCTTCCTGGGAAGGTTCAGCAACTTTAAGTCACTACACTCCTGATAAGTGAACCAGGTGGGAATTATAATTTCCATTTTATAGATGAGTAAACCAAGGCTCAGAGAAGTTAAATGACTTGCTTACCTGATGGTCACACGAGTTGATCTAGGTTTTCCAGTTGTGCTGCCTTGGACTTGCCAATCAATCATATAAAATATATATTACAGAGCACCCACGTAGGGTGTGGTCTGCAAAGGGATTTCAGAATCTGTCAGTTGGTTGGTTGTTGGGCTGCACCCCACTGGCCTGCAAATCTTGTAGTTGCCTAGACTTAAGACCAAAGAAAAAGCCTGGTGACAGCAACAGAGACATCAGTGTTCATTGGTTAGGGGCATCTTACCCAAAGGTCCTGGAGTCACACCCCACCATGTGTGACAGACAACGGGCAGAACATGGCAGCAGTCTTTGATATTCACCAGGAGGAGGAGGTTACCATTTATAGGGGAGGTGGGCTCATCAGTAACCAGGGAAACCAGCAGCTGGGGCAGGGGGCAAGCAGGCAGGCAGTTACTAATTAAGTCCTGTAATTAAGAGGATTGGATAGTCATGTGAGGGAAGCAGGGCCTGGTCAAGTAGGGGATGGATAGAGATCAAGAGAACAACCATCCTTAAAGGCCTGACCATACATACATCATTGGTGGTGGTGACCTTGGAGAAACAATTTATTTGGTCAGGTAAGTGTGGCAACCAGAATGTAGAGGACTAATTGGTAACAGTGTTGAAGAAGTGGGGCCAGCAAGCACACTCCTCTCTTTTCAAACATTTGACAGTAAAGGAAATGATTGACAGAACAGTGGCTTGAGGAGACAACAACAAAAAAAGAAGGCTTGGTGAAGCTGGAACTTGAGCATGGTTGTAGGTTGAAGCTACAGAGATAAAAAAGCTAAAAGACAAAAAGGAACGCAACAAGACACAATGCAGAGAAAAAAATTTAAGCACAAATATTTAAAAAGCACACACACATAATGGGCTTTGGAGCAGATTGTTCTGGGTTCAAATTCTGACTCTGCCGCTGACCAATTAATAGTCTGAGTCTCGGCTTCCAAATCTATGAGACAGTGTGCTTACGACTCCTTGCATCAAGTGTACACAAAATGTTCTGTCCTCACTGGCATAGAAGAGGCAGTCTGTCCTCGTCCCCCTCATCCATAACTCTCCTATGATCCACCCCAAATTAGGGTTGTCAGAAAAAGAAAAATACCTGCATTATTTGGGATGTACTTTTACTAAACAATGATTCTTTGTTTACCAGAAGTTTAAGGTTAACTGGACATGGTATTTTTGTTTTTCTTAAATCTGCAACCCTACCCAAAATAAAATACCTTGTATATAGCTTACTATAATAAAAATTGAAGGCCAGAGTGAAGAGGTAAACGGTGGGTGGATGATGCTGCCTCTTACTGGTAGAATGTGGCAACACCAAACATCCTAGGTTGGCCTGTAGGCGGTTTTCTTAAGAATGGCAAGCCACTAGACCCGCTGCAGAAGAGAGATGGAGTCTATTATCCTGCTAATATTTTAGTCTAAATTTACTAGTATGGTAATGCTGCTATCTTTTCATTTTCACCGGTGCCAATATATTTCTTTTTCTCTATATGATTTGTATACTTTTTTGTCAGGGTTAGTAGAGTATTACTGTACACTTGGAACTTATGCTTTCCTATTGGATTCCAGTATGCATACTGTTTGTATATGTTTTATTTATTTATTTGGCCTCACCACATGGCATGCAGGATTTAAGTTCCTTGACAAGGGATTGAACCTATGCCCCCTGTGGTGGGAGCGTGGACTATTAACTATTGCACCAACAGGGAAGTCCCTAATTAAAGTCACTGTCTGTACATGCTTATGCATTTTGTCTTACAAAAGTACAGTATGTCCTACATGTGGCTTACATGTTGACACATGCAGTAGTAGACAATAAAATTAATTATTAATTAATAAAATCAATATAGTCCATGGAGTCACAAAGAGTCAGAAGCATAAGTTCCAAATGTACAGTAATACTCTACTAACCCTGACAAAAAAGTAACACACACACACAAAATTATAGCTTTTTATTTTTATTTAATCTTTTTAAATGTTAGTGACATAGTGCAGCATTATTACAGAGGAACTTGGCAAGAGTGTCACATATGTCCCTAAAAAAAAAAAAAAGTACCTAGTAACAAAGACAAATGAGGTTTTCTGAATATATTCTCTGGCAGGAGTTGAGAAAATACAAAAGCTCTTGTAGGCACTACTGTCTGGATTTATTAGTTGAAGGGTCTAGGAAATGAGCAGCAAGTGCTCCACTTGCTCCTTTTAGCCATCTGAGGCTCATCAGGGGGGACTGCAATGTTCCCCCTCCTCGTCTGTCCTGTTAGGAGGCCAGCATGTGGGCACCTCCCCCAGCAGTGCGTTCACCAAAGATGTCTATGCATCCTTCCACCAGAGCTGTCTTAAACATGGTGCTAACAAGTTTACCGCTTCGTCTAGGAACATGATTCAGTCTCCATGCAAGAAGCTCAGGTCAGGCCATGAAAGAAAAGCCCCTGAGTTCCTCAGGCTCCACTGTAGGAAAAGGGTCCCTAGAGCAGCCAGTGTTGAGCACCAGCCACAGGGACAGAGGTCAGGTTTTGTCCCCTTCTGAGTTGAGGTTTCACAAAGGACTAGTTCACAGTTGTCTGTCTTCTCATGTGTCTCATCTTTATACTGTCATTCATAGCAAAGTCTTCTTTATTCTTATCATACAGCCAAGACTCTCACTTCAGAAACAGAACTGAGATCCAGGATGGAGGAAAATGAGCGGTTTCTGCAGAAGCTAGGCAGAAAGGCTGTCAACAAGTGTCTAGATCTGAACAACTGCAGACTGACAACAGCGGATGTGAGGGAGACGGGTCTGTATGGAGTCGACCTTATCCAGAGGCACAGAGGGCACAGAGGGCTGAGATGAGCAGGCAAAGCGCTGCATCCTCACTTGGTAACCTGAGGTCTGCAGGGTGGCCTAGAGAATTCGGGAAGAGCAGCTACATTGCTGTTTAAAAAAAAAAAAAAAGTCAATTGATTCTTCCTCAAGTCTCAAAGATTTGAGCCCAAATTTAGGTGGGAGGTTTGTTTTTTCCTGAACAATTTTACCTCTCTACTAATTACCTCTAACTCTCTGAAACTCATCTCCTCCTATATATGATATAAACTCGTCCATAAAAGTAAGCCCTGCTGGGAATTTAAAGGGGCATCATGTTGTTATCTGTGGGATGAAAAGTATCATTCCTAGGGATTATTGCTCACACTTTTTTTTTTACACAAAAGAACAACTACTGTTTGTGACACTCTAGCAAGAGTTTGATTGCAAACAACCTTCTCAACAACACCATCATCACCTTCTTAAAGATTCTCTTTTTTCGGACATCTTAAGTCAAGTAATTAATCACATTAAATGTGTCTACCAACAGAGGAATCAAAAGAACTGCATTTTGAGTGAGGAGGGGTGGGCTGGGGCTGTCCTTCACTATTTTAATTAAAATCCATGCCATTACATTTGAGACAGATCTCTTAACAGGAAACTGTAACCGTGCCTGTGATTCTCAAATGCCTATGTACGGGTCAGAATCTTGCAGAACCTGTGGAAATGCATACACTTGAGTCCAACCCAAACCCACTGAACTGAAATCTTCCAGAGCACGTCCCAGGAATCCTAGTTTTTTGCCTTCTAATGTGTTCAATAGACTTTCATACTTTGTAACACTTAAGATCATGGTAAACAAAATTAAATTGCTGAAGTGCTTTGGGCTTCCCTGATCATGGAAAAAGCAAGGGAGTTCCAGGAAAACACTTATTTCTGCTTTATTGACTATGCCAAAGCCTTCAACTGTGTGGATCACAATGAACTGTGGAAAATTCTGAAAGAGATGGGAATACCAGACCACCTAACCTGCCTCTTGAGAAACCTGTATACAGGTCAGGAGGCAACAGTTAGAACTGGACATGGAACAACAGACAGTTCCAAACAGGAAAAGGAGTACGTCAAGGCTGTATATTGTCACCCTGCTTATTTAACTTATATGCAGAGTACATCATGAGAAACATTCCAGCACAGCTGGAATCAAGATTGCCAGGAGAAATATCAATAACCTCAGATAGGCAGCTGATACCACCCTTATGGCAGAAAGTGAAGAGGAACTAAAATGCCTCTTGAAGAAAGTGAAAGAAGAGAGTGAAAAAGTTGGCTTAAAGCTCAACATTCAGAAAACGAAGATCATGGCATCTGGTCCCATCACTACATGGGAAATAAATGGGGAAACAGTGGAAACAGTGTCAGACTTTATTTTGGGGGGCTCCAAAATCAATGCAGATGGTGATTGCAGCCATGAAATTAAAAGACGCTTACTCCTTGGAAGAAAAGTTATGACCAACCTAGATAGCATATTGAAAAGCTGAGACATTACTTTGCCAACAAAGGTCCATCTAGTCAAGGCTATGGTTTTTCCTGTGGTTATGTATGGATGTGAGAGTTGGACTGTGAAGAAGGCTGAGCGCTGAAGAATTGATGCTTTTGAACTGTGGTGTTGGAGAAGACTCTTGAGAGTCCCTTGGACTGCAAGGAGATCCAACCAGTCCATTCTGAAGGAGATCAATCCTGGGTGTTCTTTGGAAGGAATGATGCTAAAGCTGAAACTCCAGTACTTTGGCCACCTCATGAGAAGAGTTGACTCATTGGAAAACACTCTGATGCTGGGAGGGATTGGCGGGCAGGAGGAAAAGGGGATGACAGAGGATGAGATGGCTGGATGGCATCACCGACTTGATGGGCGTGAGTTTGAGTGAACTCCGGGAGATGGTGATGGACAGGAAGGCCTGGCGTGCTGCAATTCATGGGGTCACAAAGAGTCGGACACGACTGAGCAACTGAACTGAACTGAACTGAACTGATGACTCAGACAGTAAAGAATCTGCCTGTAATGTGGGGGACCTGGGTTCCATCCCTGGGCTGGGAAGATTCCCTGGAGAAGGAAATGGCAACCCACTCTTGCCTGGAGAATCTCAAGGACAGAGGAGCCTGGTGGACAATAGTACATGTAGTCACAAAGAGTAGGACATGACCGAGTGACTAACACTTTGAACGCTGGTAAAAAAAAAAAAAAAAACTATAAACGTATTTTTTTTGCCCCTAAGTGTGTCTTCAGAATTTCTTCAGAATGGTGGAAGGTCAGAAATTGCTGCGCCTGTAACTCTAGAAGCTCACTATGTGATGTCTAACTGCTGCCACTATTTTGACATCCAAGACAACCATTTAAAAGCAAGCAAGCAAAGACACCTTCCAGCCTTGACTTTGGCATTTCCACTCAAGTCTTGTTGCCTCAGGAGATAAAGATAACCTCAGAGAATTTTGTTCACAGAGAGTAATTTCATTTTTCATGAGCAATGGAGGAGACTCAGAGAAGGTTCTGGTCAGGCTTTGTGCTTGTCTAAACCGCCACATGTTGGCCCATGTAGGTATAAAAGGAGGTTTGTAAGACGGTGATACCCAGGTGATCTAGATAAGAAAAAATAGTTAATGGGCACTGTCTGAGCAGTCCTGGCCAATGGAGTGCTCCCCGGGCCTTCGGCCTGAGGGTCCAATAGAATGACAGGGTGATGGTTGTTAGAGGGTTTGCAAAATAAAAGGACCAGTTTACACACTGTAGTGACGGCAGTAGTAACAGTGGTAGCTGAATTGCCGTTTCCACCACAGTAAAGGAGTTCTTATGGAATCTCACAGAAACACCACTGCCTCTTCAGAATGCAGTTATTTGGCAGAAATCAAAAAGGTCCCAAGAAATAGGATATCACGTCGTAATATCACGACGTCTCCAGTTGCACACCTGAGGGAGCCCTGCTGTGCGGAAAGTCAGCCCATCCATCCTCCTTCTATCCTGTTACAGAGCAACAGGCAGTATAGATGAATGCTGTTTACTACAAATCACAAATTCCACATATAAATCTGTCTTTTCTTGTGTTCACTTCTAGTTGCTTTGCTGCCTTCTCTCCCAGACTTGGAAAAACTGGATATTTCCTGGAATGATGTCATAGGCGGAAACCTCCATGTACTCACCCAGCAAATGCATCTTGTCAGCAAGTTAAAAATCCTGAGGCTGAGTAGTTGCAGACTTACCGCTGATGATGTTCGGGCACTGGGTATGATGAATGCTTCCCTTGAGAGAGTGCTTGCCTGGAAGGATCTCTGCAATCCAAACCCTCAAGGGCAAATCACCTGGGTGCCCACTCCCCTTGGAGTCCCGTGGACGAGGATGAGAGCGCTGTCCCTACAGGATGCAATGCTGTGTTGAGCATTTGCGTACTTTCTAGAGAACTGTGTAACCGGCACCCAGAATTGCGCTAAGCCCTGGGAGAAAGAGGGGAACAGGCTGACCAAGCCTCTGGTCTCAGGGAGTTTAAATGGAAATAATAATTGCAAAATTTGCTCTCTCTGGATCTGTTACCTCATCTGTAACACAGAGAAGTTGGGATAGATAAATTAAGATCCTTTCCAATCTCAAAATACTTTTCTCTTTTCCCATTCCTATTTTTTAAAAATTGATCAAAACAAGATTTTTCAAATAAAAGCAATGGTTTAAGTAGAACCAGAACCTCAATTAAGTTAGTTTTGTATGTTGAACGTTGAATAACCTAAAATGTAGGCTAAAATTTGCCATGCTGCTAACCCAGCTGCTTTACTGGAATGCTTGCTGATTTTAGATGCCAGACATACTTTTTTAGTCTTCTTTTCATCGCAAGTCTTTATTTCAATTATGTATTTTGATCATTTACATCTCAGCAAAGATTTCTGTAAAAGCAACAAAATTTATGCCAATGTCTTTTCTCTAAACTGGAGGAGGAAATGGCAATCCACCCCAGTACTGTCAGAAATATCCCATGGACAGAGGAGCTCGGTGGGCTACAATCCATAGGGGTCACAGAGTCAGACACGACTGGGTGTGCACAGATGCACTTCTCTCTAATCATTCCCTAGAAAATGGCCAGATCCTAGTTCAAATCCTGGTCCCACTTCTAACTACTTTTGTGACCATGGACAAAACAACCCTCCCGAGCCTCAGTTTTATTATCTCTGAAATGGGGATAATATCCACCTCAAAAAATTGTGAGGATTAAATAATTTTTATAAAGTACCTACTACATGCTTGACACATAGTAGGCACTCAATAATTGATAATTCCTTCTTTCCCTACTTCCCCATCCAAAATTACCTTTCTGTGGTTTTCTATGATCAATTTAGCCTCACAGGTTAGCAGCTGGTTATCATGTAGCAGAGTCTCAAATTTAACATACTGTTACTCAGGCATGAAAAGAAGTATAGTTTCTTTTTTTTTTTTTTTTTGACTAATCTAATCTTTTTCATGATCCTCCAACCTTAAGGAACCAGAAATTGAATTTTCTTTTTTTAATGTTTAAATTTATTTATTTTAATTTTATTTTTGTAGGCACTGGGTCTTCGTTGCACAGACTTTTCTCTAGTTGTGGCAAGCGGGTCTACTCTCTAGTTGCAGTGCGTGAATTTCTCACTGTGGTGGCTTCTCTTGTTGAGGAGCACAGGCTTTAGGGTGCTCAGGCTTCAGTAGTTGTGGCATAGGAGCTTAGTTGCCCTGAAGCATGTGGAATCTTCCCTGACTAGCAATCGAACCAGTGTCCCCTGCATTTCAAGGAAGATTCTTTACCACAGACCACAAGGGAAACCCAGCAAGTGGAATTTCTACCCTGGGACTCACTCCAAACTCATCTCGTCCAGGAGAGCGTCTGCAACCTCGTCACTGATGTTTTGTGTCCTTTTCCCTCTCGTCAAGAATTTATCCTCTCTGGAAGGACTTCTATATCCTCTTTACCAGGAGGAGCTTTCTTATCATCCATACTCTACTTAGCCTTAATGGCAGATGGGGCATAAGAAGGGTAGGAGAGTAAATGGTTTATTGTTCAGTTCAGTTCAGTCGATCAGTCGTGTCTGACTCTTTGCGACCCCATGAATCGCAGCACGCCAGGCCTCCCTATCCATCACCGACTCCCAGAGTTCACTCAGACTCACGTCCATTAAGTCAGTGATGCCATCCAGCTGTCTCATCCTCTGTCATCCCCTTCTTCTCCTGCCCTCAATCCCTCCCAGCATCAGAGTCTTTTCCAATGAGTCAACTCTTTGTATGAGGTGGCCAAAGTACTGGAGTTTCAGCTTTAGCATCACTCCTTCCAAAGAACACCCAGGACTGATCTCCTTTAGAATGGACTGGTTGGATCTCCTTGCAGTCCAAGGGACTCTCAAGAATCTTCCCCAACACCACAGTTCAAAAGCATCAATTCTTCGGTGCTCAGCTTTCTTTATTGTTAAGAAAACATAAATCAGGAGTCATCCCAACATTATTACACCTGTTAAAATTGCTTAGTGCAGGATGGCAAGTGTACAGTGCTCCAATATTAGATGGACTGCAGACAATCATGCCCTTTCTCCCTGATCCTGGGCATGCCTCAGGGCTGTTCAAAGCCTCACCCCATTGACTGGCAATGGCATACAAAATGACACCTGTTTAGTGGCTTATTTTGTTAAAATTCCTGAAGAATTTGCATGTTTAAGTGGGGCTCGCGTACTCCAAAAACCTTAAAGTGAAAGTTGCTCAGTCATGTCCAACTCTTTGCAACCCCATAGACTGTATAGTCCATGGAATTCTCCAGGCCAGAATACTAGAGTGGGTAGGCTTAAAGCTCAACATTCAGAAAATGAAGATCATGGCATCTGGTCCCATCACTTCATGGGAAATAGATGGGAAACAGTAGAAACAGCGTCAGACTTTATTTTGGGGGGCTCCAAAATCACTGCAGATGGTGATTGCAACCATGAAATTAAAAGACGCTTACTCCTTGGAAGAAAAGTTATAACCAACCGAGATAGTATATTCAAAAGCAGAGACATTACTTTGCCAACAAAGGTCCGTCTAGTCAAGGCTATGGTTTCTCCTGTGGTCATGTATGGATGTGAGAGTTGGACTGTGAAGAAGGCTGAGCACTGAAAAATTGATGCGTTTGAACTATGGTGTTGGTGAAGACTCTTGAGAGTCCCTTGGACTGCAAGGAGATCCAACCAGTCCATTCTGAAGGAGATCAACCCTGGGATTTCTTTGGAAGGAATGATGCTAAAGCTGAAACTCCAGTACTTTGGCCACCTCATGCGAAGAGTTGACTCATTGGAAAAGACTCTGATGCTGGGAGGGATTGGGGGCAGGAGGAGAAGGGACGACCCAGGATGAGATGGCTGGATGGCATCACCGACTCGATGGACATGAGTCTGAGTGAACTCTGGGAGATGGTGATGGACAGGGAGGCCTGGTGTGCTGCAATTCATGGGGTCGCAAGGAGTCGGACATGACTGAGCGACTGAACTGAACTGAACTAGCCTTTTCCTTCTCCTGGGGATCTTCCCAACCCAGGGATCAAACCCAGGTATCCCGCATTGCAGGTGAATTCTTTACCAGCTGAGCCACAAGGGAAGCCTGAAAAACCTTAAACCATAGAATAAGTAATCAGTGGCAGAAGTTCACGCCCAGTATCCAGCAGTAGAATATAGGTTTCTGGACTCAGTGGACCTTCCAACACTCTTAATTGGTGTTCAGATTGACTCCACATGTTGAGAAAGTATATTTTCCGTGTGTGCAGCTCACCATTCTGTTCTGCCCCCAAAGCAATGACAATCATTCCTAAGGGCTGACTCCTCATTCTCTCCCAGCTTCCACTCTGTAGCCCTCAAGTGTATCCTGTGTGAAGTGGTCCCAGAAATGTTAAGTTTCATCCCTGCTCACTGCATCCTTCTTTACCCCAGGGCTGTCATAAGCTGCTTGCATTCCAAGGCATCATGAGCTGCTAATGCCTAGTGCTCTCTTACTCATTCCTCCCTGCCATGGTTGGATCAGTTGTATGTGATATTCTTGATGTCAGAGTGAGCTTTTCCTCTGTGATGGCCAGTGCCCTGCTTTTGCTTCTACCTCTGGCTGAAATATAACAGTGGTTATGTTGGGGAATAAAATTATGGGCGATTTAAATTTTCGTGTTTTATTTTCTAAATCTTTTATATTTCTACCTCTGGACAAGCTTCTCAGCAATAATGATCCCTAAAGAGGGTGGATGAGAGAAAGTAGATGGACTGGTAGAAATATTTACTACCATAAAAACGATTTGGTAAAATCATGGTGGCTCAGGTAAAGAATCTGTCTGCAATGCAGGAGACCTGGGTTTGATTCCTGGATCAGGAAGATCCCCTGGAGAAGGGAATGGCAACCTACTACAATATTCTTGTCTGGAGAATCCCACATACAGAGGAGCCTGGCGGGC
This sequence comes from Ovis aries, assembly GCF_016772045.2. Taxonomy (NCBI): domain Eukaryota; kingdom Metazoa; phylum Chordata; class Mammalia; order Artiodactyla; family Bovidae; genus Ovis; species Ovis aries. The sequence continues at coordinate 218,193,186 of NC_056054.1, forward strand.
TACAGTCCATAGGGTTGCAAAGAGTTGGATACAACTGAGTGACTAAGACAGACACACACCCCTTACCAACAAGCGGATTTTTTTTTCCCACAATTTTTGCTTATGAGCATGGCTTCAGAACTCTGGCTATGCCTAGAAGCTCACCCTGCTGGTCGTGGGTAGGAACTGGGTCCTTTTCTCCTCCCTGTTCCCCGGCATCTAACCAGGACCTGGCCCGGCTTCAATACTTTATAAATGATGGTTGTATTGACTTTCAAATGAACTCCCTGCTTTGTGAACCTGGCAACCAACCTGATCTTTGGACCTTTTTTTTTTTTTTTTTAAAACAGGAGAAGCACTTAAAGTGCTGCCTGAACTTGAAGAGTTGAATTTGTCTTGGAACAGTAAAGTGGGAGGAAACTTGCCTCTGATCCTCCAGACGTTGCAAGAAGGGAGCAAGATACAAACACTTGAGCTCGTGGACTGTACACTCACATCAGAAGATGGGGTGTTTGTGGGTAAGTAGAATTTGGTAGAGTCTTTCCCAGGAACAATGTGAAGATGCCCATAATGGGAGAGCTTGGGAGTTGACATTGGGTGTGTTTCCTCTCACCCCAAATTGAAAAAGTAGCTCACTATATCCCAGGTCACATGAAGATGTAACACTCTCCCCATCACAGCCCCCGCCTGCCCCAACTTTCATGCCCACATCTGCTTTTTTGGCTGTGCTGGGTCTTCATTGCTCCAAGTGAGCTTTCTCTAGTTGTGGTGGGTGGGGCTACTCTTTTTGCGGAGCACTGGCTCTAGGGTGTATGGACTCAGCAGTTACAGCTTGTGGGCTCCAGAGCACTGGCTTTAGTATTAATCGTTGCAAGCTTAGTTGCCCCATGGCATATGAAATCTTCCCAGACCAGGGATGGAACTCGTGTCCCCTGCATTGCTGACAGATTCTTAACCACTGAACTGCCAGAGAAGTCCCACACCCTGCATCTTTACTGAGTTGTTCTTTGGATTTCTTTCCTTCCAGGTCAGTTGCTACCTAGACTGCAAAACCTTGAAGTACTAGATCTTTCTATTAACAGAAATATCGGTGGCAGTCTCAGTAGTATTGCTCATGGACTAAAAAGTACCTCAAACCTGAAAGTCTTGAAGTTACATTCGTGTGGATTGTCACAAAAGAGTGTCAAGCTACTGGGTGAGTTAGCAATGACTGAAGCTTCTATATAATTTTATTTTACGTTTAATTTTTTAAGCTGTTAGGAAATATAACAAACTAGAAACAGAGGTTAGGTTGGGGAATGAGATCATGGGTAATTTAAAATTAAAAGTTTTATTGATTTTCCAAGTCTTAACAGTGAGCATGTATTTTTACAATTACAAAACTAAATGGCCAGCTCCGAAAAGGCCAGGGTATTTTAGATTTGAGAGAGACAGTGAGCAAAATAAAAGTGTGCTACTAAAGCTCTCCATTTCTCTCTTACTTTTGAAATTACCAGCATTATTTTATGCTTAGTAGTAGGAGGGAATTGGTGCTGATAAAAATAACTTCAGTGACATCTGTAGTTAAAATTTGCTCTGCTATATAGAGTACCCCCATTACATGAGAATATAAAGTGCCATGTATTTTTATCCTTGAACCTTCTAGAGCCTGTCCTATCCTTCTCCTTGGCAGTTTAAGTCTAGAATGCTGCTAATGTATCGGTGCTGAAGGATAGTAGAGGAAGGACCATTAGTTGCAGAAATCTGAGCAAAATCACTAGCAATCAATGCAGGTCATAGGGAGAGTGTTCGAAGCCATTGTCAGGTCCAAAGGGGCTAGTGGTACAAAGCAGACTGTTATCCCTCCACTTGGGCTTTTGTCATCACAGTGCATCTATTTTCTTAGTCTCCCTTCTCCACGTCTGCCCCCTGCCCTGCTCTGCTCCTGCCGACTGTCCTGTAATATGTCAGAGTGGGATTTTGACCTTCTTTGTAGATGCCGCCTTTAGATATTTGTGTGAGCTGAGGACACTAGACCTTTCCTGCAACAAGGAGCTGGGTGGAGGGTTTGAAGACACCACAGGGCTGGCCACACTGGAGCACCTGGAGGGGCTGGATCTTCGCCAGTGCTCACTGACGGCTGACGACGTGTTGTCCCTGAGTGAGTAGGTGCTGCAGAGCTGAGGGAGTGCTCTCAGAGCCTTGGCATATGTTTGGGAAACTGGTAAATCTGAGATGTACTGTTTATGAAGTTACTGGGAGGATCACATCATAAAAGTTCTGTGAATGTCCCCATATAGTATTTGGCAAATATTAGGTGCCCAATAAATGTTGTTGTTCAGTTGCTAAGTCATGTCCAGCTCTTTGCAACCCCATGGACTGCAGTAGGCCAGGCTTCCCTGTCCTTCACTATCTCTTGGAGTTTGCTCAGACTCATCTCCACTGAGTTGGTGAATGTTAGTGAATCTAAACTCCTATAGACATCTGTGAAGGAGGAAGAAATTTTGAATTCCTAGGGCTGTTTAGAAATGAATCTATTAATATCACAAAGCATATTACAAAGAAGGATGTATAGGGAAAGCCAAAACGAAGGGTGTTGAGGCACTCTCTCTCGCAGGTTATGCCAAGACACTTAGATAAGGTGAAGTTACAGAAGCTCAGTGGATAGTGCATAATTACAATTTTAGGTCACTACCTTTACTTTCCTACCACAGATATAGTCCTGTTACAGGTAACGTATATGCAATTTCCCCTAACAGCAAGCACAGCCATAGAGATTAAGGGTTTTATTCATCTGCAGCCACAATAAACCTTCAGAATACATCCTGAGTCTGACCATGGCTCACTGTTTAGACCTCTACTCTCCTGCTCCAGCCCACTGTCAGTTCATGCCTAAATTATTGCAAGAGTCTAGATAGCTTTCCTGCTCCTCTGTCACTCTGACTGCAATCTCTATTTCTTTCCCGTATCAACTTCTCCAGCTACACTGTGCTGACTCCCACGCACACCAGCCATGCTCTGCTTTCTCTCTGAACGATGGGCTCCTCCTAGGTAGCGATGGTTTTCTTCAGTATCTCTCTACCGCTTGTGCACAAGTTCTGGCACAGAGCTGGCACCCAGCAAATGCTTGTTGAATGTGTGATTGAACGAATCAATCAATAAAGAACGAGAAAAAGAAAATTTTTGTCATTTTTCGTATAATTGGGGGAAGAAAACAGCAAAATAGGTCTTTGGGTCTAATATCAATCTTTTAGCCCTGCTAATTTGTTTCTTAGACTCTTATCCCTCAATTTGGGAAATTGAGGTGAGTTCAAGTCTTTCATGAAGATTTTAAAATAGTAAACAATAACTTTTTGAGCTTCAAATGGAAATTGTGATGGATCAGCATCTCTTTTACTTATGAGTGTCATACCTGCGGAGACACTCCTGAATTATCAGTCCATCAGATTCCAAATAATGAATTTCCCCTGCTACAACTGAATAACACAAACTTCATATCTCATCTTGCTGCTCAGATGAAAATTAAAGTGCTAGAGGACTTGAATTGTTACCACTAGTGCAACCAAGAGATTAGCCTCTATTATCTGGAGGCCACCAATAGAGTAAATAGCCCCAGAAAGGTAATGGTTATTTAATAAGAATTGCATGGTCCTCCTCCTTAATTTTAAAAAGGCGGAATTGAAAATACATCCTGTTTTCTACCTTGTGATATTAAAGAATTGAACATTCTTTTATCTGATCATTCTCAATGGCTTCAAAGAAAGGGAATTATGGATCACTTAGCCAATGACATCTGATTAATCATCTAATTGTTCGAGGCCCTGTGCTGCAGGCTAAGGGAAATTCAGAGTCAGGGGCTTCAGTTTGTGGGGGCGGAAATAAACCAAATACATGGTGAAGATCCCCTGGAGAAGGAAATGGCAACCCGCTTCCGTTTTCTTGCCTGGGAAATCTCATGGACAGAGGAGCCTGGCAGGCTACAGTTCATGGAGTCACAAAGAGTCGGACGCGACTGAAGTGACTTAGTACACATGGTGAATACAACGTGCTGTGGGCATCAGACGAGGGAGAAATGGTTGCATCTGCGGGGATCACAAGTACCTGCCCTCTTTTTTCCTTTCCTTCCCCTTCCTTTCTCCTGTCCTTCTCTCCTTCCACTAACATTTGAGCCTCAGATTTCTAGACTCTGATGCACATTCTGGGCAGGAAGAAGCCTCTACACACAGAGCTCACCTTCAGTGAGGGAGGGCAGAAGATTTGCGAATGAACAATAGATACGCAAACAAGTCATGTAACAGGGGTGCTGGGAGGAAAAGAGAATAGGGCGCTGTGATTGTGACCACAGGATTCCTGTGGCTTTGGTGGCCCTGGAAGGCTCTGAGGAGGTGAGTCAGCCCCACAGGGGTCCCAGGAAACTATATTTCCCACACTGGGAAGAACTAAGGCAAAGGCCTGAAAGCATGAAAAGCAGCAGAAAGACAGGGAAACGGGTCCCTCCTGGCACAGCAGGGGCCCTCAGGACCCCACTCTGGTGCTGTCACCAACAGACATCTGGTTATTATTATTATATTTTAACCAATGTACATACCTTAATTTTTTAAAAAAAATGTAGCCACATGTGGGATCTTAGTTCCCCAACCCGGATTGAACTAGGCCTCCCTGCATTGGAAGTGTGCAGTCCCGACTATTGGGCTGCCAGGGAAGTCCCAACAGACATCTGTTCTGACTGCTTGATTTCATTGCCTTCCTAGTACTCCTGACTTATATTCTGAGGAAAGAATGATCATATCAAACATTAACTGAGCAGTTACTGTGTGCCAGGCACTGTACCAGGCACTTTATATATACCAAGTCACTTTATCTTCCCATTGTCTCTATGGAGTAGTTATTGTTATTATCATCGAGAAAACTGAGGCTCAGAGAAGTTAAGCAATTACCCAAAGTCACACTGTTCTTTAGCAACAAACAGGATGAGAACCCAGTTTCCTCTGTCTCCGAAGTCTTTGCTCTTTACTTCCAGCCTGGAGAGAGGCTTAGAGAAGAGCCCAAACTGCATGCTGGGGAAAGTGGCTGGTGTGTGTGGGGAGGAACGGTGTGTAAGGAAGGGCAGGGGTCACATAAGCAAGACTCATGCTTGTTGATCAAGAAGACTGTGGCACCTCCCGAGACCCTTTGTGAGATGCTGCCTAAGCCATGTCACTCTTGATGTTTCAACAGCTCAGGTTATCCCTTTACTCGCGAGTCTTCAGGAATTGGATTTATCTGCCAACAAAGAGATGGGCAGCTATTCTGAAAACCTACTCAGCAGGCTCCGATTTTTACCAGTGTTGAAGTCATTGATAATCAGCAACTGTGCTTTGGAGAGTGAGACTTTTACTGCCCTGGGTAAGCGATTCTCCGGGTCCCTGCAGACACTGGCACAGTAACACCCGAGAGGGAGGCCTCTGTTTCCCTCCAAGTGAATTTCATTCCAAGGCTCAGCCATAGGCATATTGAAGTATCAATCTGTCCTCTTTTCAGGAAATATGCTCTTTTAAAAGTGACTTTCAAGGCCACATGGATGATTTCTGGCTTTTGAAAATTTAACCTTTAACATTTAAAGTATGCAGACTTGACCCTTTGTATCCAGGGGTTCCAAATCCGTGGATTCAACGAACAACAGGTCAAAAATAATTTGGAAAAAATTTCCAGAAAGCTCCAAAAAGCAAAACTTGAATTTGCCTCATTCAGGCAACTGTTTATATAGATAGAATTTGTATTGTGTTAGGTATTATATAGGTGGTGCTAGTGGTAAAGAACCCACCAACCAATGCAGGAGACATAAGAGTTGTGAGTTCGATCTCTGAGTTGGGAAGATACCCTGCAGGAGGTCATGGCAACCCACTCCAGTGTTCTTGCCTGGAGAAACCCATGGACAGGGGAGCCTGGTGGGCTACAGTCCATAGGGTTGAAAAGAGTTGGACACAACTGAAGTGACTTAGCACAGCACAGAAATGATTTAAAGTATATATATGGGAGGATGTGCATATATTATGTGCAAATACTATGCCACTTTACATAAGGGACTTCAGTATGGATGGGTTATGGAAACAATATCCCTGTCTATACGGAGGGGTGGCTGTATGACCAACTTTGGAGGTTCACATTTGTAGCACCTTGTAATTCCACTGAGGTCAATATAAATTGGGATTGCTGTGAGTCTGATGGGCCATCAGAAGGCATAAGTCTTTTCAATTATAGCTACACAATCAAAGAATCATAATCAAGTAGATATTACACTAAATTGCATCATGTGACATGAATCTACAGATAGTCCCTGACTTACAATGATTTAACTTAAGAGTTTTTGACTTTAAGATGATGTAAGGGCTTCTCTCGGAGAAGGCAATGGCACCCCACGCCAGTACTCTTGCCTGGAAAATCCCACTGACAGAGGAGCCTGGTGGACTGCAGTCCATGGGGTCACAAAGAGTCGGACACGACTGAGCGACTTCACTTTCACTTTTCACTTTCATGCATTGGAGAAGGAAATGGCAACCCACTCCAGTGTTCTTGTCTGGAGAATCCCAGGGACGGGGGAGCCTGGTGGGCTGCCGTCTATGGGGTCGCACAGAGTCGGACATGACTGAAGTGACTTAGCAGCAGCAGCAGCAGCAAGGGCTTCTCTCGTAGCTCAGCTGGTAAAAAAAATCCGCCTGCAATGTGGGAGACCTGGGTTTGATCTCTGGGTTGGGAAGATCCCCTAGAGAAGGGAACAGTTACCCACTCCAGTATTCTTGCCTGGAGAATTCCATGGACTATATAGTTTGTGGGGCTGCAAAGAGTCGTACATGACTGAATGACTTTTACTTTCTAAAAGCAATATACATTCACTAGAAATCACACTTAGAATTTTGATCTTCCCCTGGGCTAGTGATACATAATGTGGTATGATACTCTCTCGTGCCATCATAAAGGCAAACTTAACAACCTCTCTGTACCCAGACAACTCTGTTTTTCGCTTTCAGTATAGTATTCAATAAATAACATGAAATATCCAACACTTAAGTATAAAATAGGGTTTGTGTAAGATGATTTTGCCCAACTGTGGATGAATATAAGTGTTCTGAGAATGTTTAGGTAGGTTGTGTGCGTGTTTGCTAAGTCACTTCAGTTGTGTCCAACTCTTTGCAACCCCATGGACTGTTGTAGCCCACCAGGTTAGGCAAAGCTATACTGATGACCTAGGTGTATTAAATTCATTTTTTACTTAAGATATTTTCAACTTATCAGGATGCTGCTGCTGCTGCTAAGTCTCTTTAGTCGTGTCCAACTCTTAGCGACCCCATGGACTGCAGCCTACCAGCCTCCGTCGTCCATGGGATTTTCCAGGCAAGAGTACTGGAGTGGGGTGCCATTGCCTTCTCCATATCAGGATGCAATCCCACCATAAGTCTAGGAAGATCTGTTTTATTCCATTTGAATTAAGAAGTAAACCAACAATAAAAAAGAAGTAAATCAAGTAAATATATACATATTTCTGTATGTCATTTTAGAAGAAAAAGTTCAATTTCTTATTGATAGGTCTCTATCATATGAGTGGGAGGGGTGTTCTTATTAGATATTTTAAAAAGAATATATATCTACCCCTCAAACATTTCTTAGAAACGAAATGTAAAATGTAATTAATGACTATACCTTGTGAATAAGTTGCTCTGGTTAGTTTTAATGTTAGGGGGAACTGAGAACTAGGCAGAAAATCTTTCAATTTCCTTCAAACATCTTTCCAAGACACACTATTTCCCTTCCTTGTTTCTGTAACTGCAGTTAAATAAACACAATACATTTTGGTGTTTCAGAGTTCTAGGAAGGTTTGGCCTTGTCTCAGTTTCAGAAGCCACTGGGATATGTAAAACCAGGACACACTCTGGAAATCTTGACTAGATGAGAAAACTGTTTCTCTCTCTCTCCTTCTTAAACCTGAGATGAAGGAAAGAAATGCCAGTTGATAGTGAATTAACCATTTAACCAGGGGCTTCCCTGGTGGCTCAGATGGTAAAGCGTCTGCCTGCAATGTGGGAGATCTGGGTTTGATTCCTGGGTTGGGAAGATCCCCTGGAGAAGGAAATGGCAATCCACTCCAGCACTCTTGCCTGGAAAATCCCATGGATGGAGGAGCCTGATAGGCTACAGTCCATGGGGTCGCAAAGAGTCGGACACAACTGAGTGACTTCACTCACTCAACCATTTAACCAAGTTTTACTTTTCTATAGTTTCCAAAATATCTTCCAGATGAAAATAGACAACATAAATTGAATCCATGCATTTCAGGCAGGAGAAACAAGGAATTGTGGAGGGCTTCCCTGGTGGCTCAGACGGTAAAGCGTCTGCCCGCAATGCGGGAGACCTGAGTTCGATCCCTGGGTCAGGAAGATCCCCTGGAGAAGGAAATGGCAACCCACTCCAGTACTCTTGCCTGGAAAATTCCATGGGCAGAGGAACCTTGTAAACTACAGTCCATGGGGTCGCAAAGAGTCGGGCACGACTGAGCGACGTCACTTCACTTCTTCACTGCCCACACCCAGAAATGATGTCCCTCTTTCACCCAATTTAATCCAAAGACTGCTGGATCTCAGGACTCCCCTAGTGGTCCCTGGGCTAAAATTCCACACTCCAATGCAGGGGACCCACTGACCGACTAGGGTCGATCCCTAGTCAGGAACTAGATCCCACATGCTGCAACTAAGACGTCTCTGAAAGTGAAAGTGCTAGTTGCTCAGTCATGTCTGACTCTTTGTGACTGCATAGACGTAGCTCACTAGGTTCCTCTGTCCAAGGGGATTCTCCAGGCAAGAATACTGGAGTGGGTCTTCCAGGGGATCTTCTCAACCCAGGGATCGAACCCAGGTCTCCCGCATTGCAGGCGGTTTCTTTACCATCTGAGCCACCAGGGAAGCCCACAACTGTCTTAACTCAGTGATAATATGTTGCCCTAGCCTAAGTTGCTCTCGTTCAAAGTTTATGACCTCTAAGGAAGTCTAAGTTATTGCTATTCTTATCGCTGTCAATTTCAGCTGAAGCCTCCATTCACCTCCCTGCTCTGAAAATAGTCAACCTTTCTTGGAATAAGTGTATTGGCGGCAACCTGAAGCTGCTCCTGGAGATGCTAAAGCTTTCAACGTCTCTTCAAGTGCTGAGGCTGAGCAGCTGTTCCCTGGTGACAGAGGACATGGCTCTCCTGGGTTTGTATCTTCTGGTTCCAAAGCTGTCCTGACACTGAGCCCAGTGTGCCCGCCCTGCCAGCCTGGGGGAAGGAAGGTGGAGGAGGCAATGAGGCCTGGAGTTAAGCCCTCTGTGCACCTTCCCTGCTCCCTGACATCTGCTTGGGAGAAAGCTGGTTTGTGATCAGTCACTTCAGTCATGTTCAACTCTTTGCAACCCCATGGACTATAGCCCAACAGGCTCCTCTGTCCATGGCATTCTCCAGCAAGAACACTGCAGTGGGTTCCCATGCCCTCCTGCAGGGGATCTTCCCAACCCAGGGATCGAAACTGCCCCTCCTGTATCTCCTGCATTGCAGGTAGATTCTTTACCCACTGAGCCACCTGGGAAGCTAAATAGACACAGGAATTCTAAAACCAAATACACAGTAGAGACTGGTTCATAAAATGAGATGGAGGAATTCCTTGTGGTCCAGTGATTAGGACTTCATGCTTTCACTTCTGAGTGTGCAGGTTCTATTCCTAGCTGGGGAACGAAGATCCTGCAAGTCACCAGGTGCAGCCAACCATTAAAAACAAGAAAAAGGAGATAGATACAGATATGGTGGTGAAAGGAGGATTATCTGACATAGAATAGAATGTTGGAGCTGGATGTGGATGGGCAAGGCTCCTTGTCCTTGGGAGGGCTGTGCATGCGTGGATTTTGTTTACGCCTATTCCTGGCTTTGCTCAGCTGGGTGTAGTTTTTTCTGTTCACCTGGTGTTTCCTGTGGATGAATTATGTGTAAGCAAACAAGAAATTCGTGTTACATTCACACTGTTCTCTGATATTTCAATCTAGTTGGAATAAATACGTGTTTTCAAAACAAGTGTTATGGCCAAACACTGTAATTAGAAGATGGGCACAAATCACTGTGATTTTATTTTGGATTTCCCTAATGACTAATGAGGGCTTCCCAGGTGGTGCTAGTGGTAAAGAATCCGCCTGCCAATACAGGAGACACAAAAAACATGGGTTCAATCCCTGGGTCGGGAAGATCCCTTGAAGAAGGAAATGGCAACCCACTCCAGTATTCTTTCCTGGAGAAACCCATGGACAGAGGAATCTGGCAGGCTACAGTCCCTGGGGTTTCAAACTGGTCAATTGATTTTTGACAAAAATGCAAAAGCAATTCAGTGAGTCTTTTCAACTAACAGTGCTTCATTAACTGAGCTATCATACACAAAAATATTAACTTCAGCCTATATCTCACAACTTGGACAAAAATAACTTAATATGGATAAGTAAAATGTAACTGTAAAACCTTAGAATAAAATATAGGAAAAATACTTGGGAACTTGAATTTTGCAAAAAGTTTTTAAGATATAACACAGAAAGCTCCGCCCACCAAATTAGCAAATTGATAAACAGATCTTTATTAAAACTGTGAGTTATGCTGTGAAAAAGGTACTGTTAAGGGGGTGAGAGGAAAATGTAGGTAAGTTCTTTATCACTGAGCCACCAGGGAAGCCTCCATGGGTCTATGCATCTGTTCTTTTACCAGTTTCATACTGGCTTGGTTACTAAAGCTTTATAGTAAGCCTTGATGGAAATGGAGCATCCTGCCCAGTCTGGAAGCCATGATGTGTGACAAATGATTGAAGGACCAGGGTATGTTTAGTCCTAACAGGGGGACATTTGAGGGGACCTGTTGTCCAACACTGCATGGTTGGCATGTGGAAGGAGCTGAGATTCCCAGAAGATAGGCAGTGGCAAGGTCAGATGGGGCCCAGAGGCATGGCTTCCTCCAGCTGAGAGCTGCTTCCCTCTGCTGGGGCAGCCTGAAAGGCGTTTCAGGCAGATTTGGGCTGGTCCCCCTTAGAGAAGCTGTGAGAGGGATTTTTCTCTGATCATCCATCTAGAGGTTGAAAGAGGAGCCCTCCAGGGTCCCTTCCAGCTCTGAGAGTCTGCTCATCTCATCTTTTTAATCCATTCCTGCTTTTGGCTGAAAAGGGAAGCACATGTCGTCTGCTCTGGCTGTCCCTCCTTGCTCCTTTTCTTAGCTTCCTCATTAACAGTTATTTATTAAGAGCAATTTTAGGTAGCACTGTGATACTACCTAATGTGTACTATTCAAAGGAAAAATTGACCCATGTGTGAAAGGTTCTAACTGACCCATGAATTAGAAATTATCCAAGTATATTTTGTCCATGGAAAGTACTCAAATAGCTGTTGAATGAAAAGTGAGTAAATAAACAATGAATAATGAAACAGCATTAAACAGCAAGAAGACTATTCACAAATGATCCTGAGTTAAAGCCAGTGAGTAGTCACTCCTCACATTTAATTAGAGAAAGTCTGCAGCAAGAGCTGGGGCTCCAGGAGAGCAGACAGCATGAACTCAACCAGAAAAGACATTCTTTGGGTTGGAATTTGGAAGGAGAAAAAAATTCATTTTCAAGCTGTACATGGAATGCAGAGAGGTGTTACTAGAGTAATTTCAAATGCCCTGAAAAAAACTGCTAGCTAATAACATTCTATTACTTAGTGCCACTCTTATTACGAATCCTGGAGCTAGTGTGTTGTGTTATTGGAAGTGAGAAACAGTTGCACTCGAATGTGTTCTTGGCTTTTAGCAGAGTGATTTTGTTTTTCAGCATCGGTAATTCAGACAGGTCACCTGGCCAGGCTGCAGAAGCTGGACCTGAGTTATAACGACAGCATCTGTGAGGCAGGATGGACTGTCTTCTGCGAAAACCTGTGGCTCCTCAAGGAATTAACTGAGCTGGATATCAGCCTTCGGCCATCAACTTTTAGGAGATGCGGGCAATGGTTTAGATACTTGCTAAGTGCCGTGACCAAACTTCCCAAGATCACTGAGGTAGCAATGAAGAGGTGGCTTCTCCCAGCTTCACAGGAGGAGGAACTACAAGGCTTTGACCAAGATCACAGAAGCAGTGTTCACTTTGACCATGGTGGGTTTCAGTAAGCTGACTTTCCAAGGCTCGACTAAGCTACATGTCACCCAAAGGAAGAAGAAAAGAACGTGAGTGAATCCTGGTGAAGTCAAAGGAATACCAGCTTGTAGGCTGTTTAACATGATTTATGTTACAAGAGCTTTGTAAATATATGTTTAGGATAATCTAATATGAACATGCCTTTATGCTCTATTTTATGAAACAAGGGTGACATTTTTCAATGGGCTTTCATTTGTTTGGATATATAGTTAGTTCACTTTCTATTTAGAAGGCCTGACAAAATGTTTAGATTCCAGTAACACATTTCCTTTTTTTCTTTCCCTAGAATTTTCTGCCTCTTTTACTAAATGTTTTAAATATAAGGGTGTGTCTTTATGTGAGTATGTAAAATGTGAAAGGCACTAACTGTGGAACATTTTCATGTTATCTTTATCATTATATCTGTCTCAATGTGGTCTGATGGAAATGTAATTTTCATCAGAAAGAATGCTCTTCAGTTGTTTATTGTTTTATGTTCTCTTGCCTTTTATCTCAGATACAAACCATGAATACAAATAACGGTCACTGACATACAGATCTTCATGAAAAGTGATCAAAAATTCAAAACCCAGTATCAAAAATGTGCCTTGTTGAAATAAAGTAAAATATTTTGTTGCTAAAATAAACAAATTAACATATTATTAATACCTCTGAGCATTTCTTTGACATGGAATTTGCCTCATAAAACCTATTTAATTCATTAATTAAAGTTCCTGTGTTGCTGTCGGTGATTTGGGGAATTTCTGGTTTTCTCTTCCTACAGCATGAAATTCATTGCATGGCAGAGGGATCTGCTCACACATTTCTATTCTGATATATTCTAATCAGATCATGTTTTGCTTTCTTCTTGCTACAGTAATAATTCTTATTATAATCATTGCTTGAAGGACATGTTGAATTTGAAATCAATGTTATTCCAACAGAAAAAGTCATCAGGGTGAGGAGGTCTTGATTAGTATAAATGGGGATGTTTTAGGTAATGATTCTTCACTTCTCTGAGTAAATGTTCGGAGCAACTTTATTCAAACTAGCCCAAACATGGAAACAGAGAAACACCTTTCAATGGGTGAATGGTGAGCAAACTATGCAATACTACTCAGCAACCAGAAAGGAATGAACAATTGCTTCGTGCACCACTTGGATGGACTGGAAGTGAATTATGCAAAATAAAAGGCCAGCCCCCAAATGTTACTTACTATGTGATTCCATTTATATGATCCTCCTGAAATAACAAAATTACAGGTCAGGGACTGGAAGAGAGACAGGTGGTAGGTGGGACTAAGAGTAATAGCACAGTGGTGATAGAACAGTTCTATCTTGATTGTAGTGGTGGCTACACAAAAGCTACATGTAAGAAAATTGCACTGGACTACACACACACACACACACACAAACAAGTGACAAGTGCATGTATAAGTGATGGAATCTGAATAAGCTCCGTGGATGGTACTGATGTCCATTCCCATAGTCATGGAGGGTGTCAACACTGAGGAAGGCTGAAGGGTGCATGGACCTTTCTGTACGTTTCTTTGGAACGTGCTATGAATTGTTTCGTAAGTAAGAGTTTTAAAAGCAGACGTGATAGTGTAGTGAACCTTCATGTAACTACCACATGCTTTCACAATTCCCAGTTTATGGCTGATCTTGGTTCATTTTAGGGCTTCCCCAGTGGCTCAGACAGTAAAGCATCTGCCTGCAATGCAGGAGACCTGGGTTCAGTCCCTGGGTAGGGAAGATCCCCTGGAGAAGGAAATGGCAACCCACTCCTGGAAAATAATCCCACGGACAGAGGAGCTTGGTGGGCTACAGTCTATGGGGTCGTAAAGAGTCGGACATGACTGAGGGACTAAGCACACATATTGGTTCATTTGGATCATCTACACTTACCTCTCTCTGATATTATTCTGAAGCAATTCCCAGACATCAAAGCATTTTATCCATAAACAATTCAGTAAAAGAACCTTTATTTTTATATGTAACTGTAACTGTGAGTAATTTTTGTATGATAGGCATCTAATTCCTAGAGATTTTGCCTTCTTAATCCACCAGGTTTCATTACCTCAATTCATACATTTATAGAATTATTATTTTTTCTTTACAGGTTTTCCTTTTACATCTTTCTTTCCTTTCTTATCTTTTGGAGAATTCTTTCCCTTCTTTTGCAATTTTAGCAGTTCTTCAAATTTCCCAAGTCCTCTGCGTACCATCATTCCACGCCACCAAGCCTGAATCTGAAAATAAGAACAGCAGCAGCTCATATCACAATGCACTGGAGACGGTTACAGCTCTTTGTTCTGGTATGCAATCTGTGATTTTCAAAATATGGAGAATGGAATATAGCTAGAACTCTAAACCTTATCTTCCCTCTTTCTCAGTTGGCCAGTCATCCAGGCAAAGGATTTTTAAAGTGTTTGGTGCTTTTACATGCCAGGCATGGTTCTAGGGAAACAGCAGTTGAATTACCAGTATCACTGAGTCGGTGGAGCTCACATTCCAGTGAGGGGAAAAGACAATAAACAAGAAGCACGTGACTGTATAATTGACAGATGGTGCCAAGCGCCGCGGAGGTGACAGGGCACAGCTAGGGAAATGGGTGTGCCGGTACTCTGCCTTCTCTCTTGTTCTGGGACCACCTGTGCTCCCACCTACAGGTAATTGTCATTTGTTCTATTTTTTAAAATTTAACTTATTTTATATTGGGGACTAGCCAATTACTATTGTGATAGCTATAGGTAAACAATGAAGGGACTCAGCCAAACGTATACAAATATCCATTCTCCCCTAAATTCCCCTCCCACCCAGGCTGCCAAATAATATTGAGCAGAGTCCCCTGTGCTATTCAGCCCTCACTTGCTCTTGAGATCTTCTTTCCTAATACCCACTCAGGAACATCCCTTCTCTAGTAGACGCTTCATACCTGCCAGTGGCTCCCCATTTCTCTCAGAATAAAACTCAAGTCCTGGTCTCTTGCCTTCTGAGACAGCCCACGCTTTCTCTGTGGAGTGTTTCTCCCAAGGTCTTTTTCCCCTTTTGAGACCAACAGTATTTTGTCTGTGGAATGTGTATACGTGTGTGCTCAGTCAGTTCAGTCCTGTCCAGCTCTTTGCAACCTTGCGGACTGTAGCCCACCAGGCTCCTCTATCCGTGGGATTCTCCAGGCAGGAATACTGGAGTGGGTTGCTGTGTTCTTCTCCAGGGGATCTTCCCAACCCAGGGATTGAACCTGGGTCTCTTGTATCTCCTGCATTGGCAGATGGATTCTTTACCACTGCACCACCTGGAATGTGTATCTCTCTAAATAAATCCACTTCTTAAAAACACAAACAAAACCCCAAAATTCAAGTCCTTGCATTTGCTTACAAAGCCCTATCAATTTTCCCGCACCCTCCGGACCTCTTCACTCTCCCCTTGCTCACTCACTGCAGCCGTGCAGGCCTCTTTGCTGCTCAGATGCACGTAGGCACCATCTCAGCTCAGGGCCTCAGGCTTTGCTGCTTTCTCTGCCTGGAACACTCTTCCTAATATTCAGATGGTTCATGCCTCCACTTCTTCAAGAACCTGCTTGATTGTCGTTGCCATGAACTGAGCTATGTTTCCCCCAGTTCATGTGTTGAAGTCTTAAACCCCAGTGTTCTGGTATTTGGAGACTGGGCCTTGTAAGGTAATGAGGTTTAGATAAACTCCTAAGGCTGAGGTTCTCATGACGGAATCAGCGCTCTTACAAGAAGAGACAGACAGCTTGCTGTCTCTGTCATAGGAGGACACAGTGAAATGGCAGCATCTGTGAGGTGGGAAGGGAAGCTCTCACCATGCTGGCACCATGATCCTGGACTTCAAGCCTCCAGAATGTGAGAAAATAAATTTCTGTTGTTCAAGCCACCCAGTCTATGATATATTGTAATAATTGTCGAGACAGTCAATTTCCCAAAGAATCCTACACTGACCATCTCATTAAACTGAAACCACTATAAACCTTTTTTAAAAAAAGATACAAGTGAGCTTATTTACAAAACAGAAATAGATTCCCAGACTTAGAAACCAAACTTATGGTTACCAGAGGAGAAGGGTCGGGGGGAGAGATAGATTGGAAGTTTGGGATGGGCGTGTACACACTGCATATTTAAAATGGATAACCAACAAGGACCTACTGTGTAGCACAGGGAACTCTGCTCAGTGTTATGTAACAACCTAAATGGGAAAAGAATTTGAAAAAGGATATTAACACATGTATGTGTATAACTGAATCACTTTTCTGTAGACCTGAGATTAACACATTATTAATCAACTAGGCCCCGATATAAAATAAAAATTAAAAAAAAGGAAGAAGAAGCTAATAGAGCAAGATCAGATGGAAGGAGACTAAATAGATTAAGTGGCTACTTTAGTAGTCCAGTGAAATGGAAGAGCAGTCTGAACCCTACCAGGTATTCCTATCTAAATACATGTTTTGATCAAAAAATAAAATAAAACCCCTATAATACACACACACACACAACTTCTGGCAACCTCAGTTCCCCTTAGCTTGAACTTTTTTCCAATACACTTAAATAACCTTCTAACATATGATTATGTTAGAAACAACATAATCACTTTCTAACATCACTTAGAAATAACTTTCTAATATATATTATGTGTTACACTTCATGTTCTTACTCTCACCACATGAAGCTTTAAGCAATATGAGGACAGAAATATTTGCCCATTTTGTTCAGTATTGTATTTCCAGTGCCTAGAACAGTGCCGGGTACATAGTTGCAGCTCAATAAATATTTGTTGAATGAATGAATGAACGAGGTGGGTAGAGGTATGCTGTTTTATATAAGGGGGCTTGAGGACAGGTGTATGGATACTTGAATAGAGACTGAACTAAGTGAGGGCCACAGTCTTGCCCACACCCGGTGGGAAGCACCTCTGGACAGAGAGGCGGGAGCACGCATGAGCCTTGGAGTAAAGCGAAAATGGGAAGGATGAGATGGAGCCTGCAAGCGGCAGACCAGCTAAGGCGGTGACTTTCCAGGGAAGGAGCAGTGCCCAGGAGAGGGATTCCAGAAACTCGCAAGGCTTTTTGTGTGTTAAGACTCAACAGAGTTCAATTGTGTGCCACTTACTCTGGTCCACAGAGACTTTCCAAGCTTGTGCAGGCTTGGATGGGTTGGAAGCAACTCATTTCCAGAGCTTCAACTCTCACCCGTCCCCCTCCCTAAAATGTGTCTGCGGAGGAACACAACTGCTGACCCTCCAGTCCCACCGCGAGTCCCACCGCCCCTTCCCAACTGCCCGTTTGGCAGCCCTTCATCCATTTGAATCTGACCAGGGTGGGTTGCCCAAGACTCCAAAAACCTCGGGGTCACTGAAAAAGGGGTAATTCAAAATAGCAGTATTGATGTTGGCTCTAAGGACTGGGTAACCAATCCTTTATAAGAGAGGTGGTTTCCAGCTCTTTGCCTTCAAGAAAATTGAAGTTGATTTGTCAGTTGAGAGCCTACTATCTAATTTCGGGGAGCTATATCTGGAAGTTCAGAGATGTGTGAAGCACTGCCATTTAAAGCAAAACAATACAGGCAAACAAATTGTTTCCATTCTTTTCCTTGTCAACTTATGAATTTGAACAAGCTTTCTCAATAGTTCCTCTGTAAATTAAAAAATAGGAATGGAACTGATGCCAAACCCTATTTCATTCTAGCAATAAGTAATATTCATGCAAGGACATATAAACTCTTAAAAGTCCTTTGGACTGCAAGGAGATCAAACCAGTTAATCCTAAAGGAAATAAACCCTGAATATTCACTGGAAGGACTGATGCTGAAGCTGAAGCTCTAATACTTTGGCCACCTGATGTAAAGAACTGACTCATTGGAAAAGACTCAGATGCTGGGAAAGACTGAAGGCAAAAGGAGCAGAGGACAGCAGAAGATGAGATAGTTAGATAGCACCATCAACTCAATGGACATGACTTTGAGTAAGCCCTGGGAGATAATAAAGGACAGGGAAGCCTGCCTTGCTGCAGTCCATGGGGTCACAAAGAGTTGGACACAACTTAGCAATTGAACAACAACAACATATAAACTATGTGAAAAAAATCTTTCCAAAAATCCTATGTATCAAATAATTGAATACCAAATTTTATACTAGATTTTATATTGCTTTGGTCAATTTTATACTACTACTAATTGCACAAAGACTCAATCCAGAATGTTAAAATGCTATGATCATAGAAAAAAAGTTTAATTTACATAAAACTTTTGTAGCCTAGAAATATGAAAGGTGATCTATAAATTATTTAGATTATATATATACACACACATATTAAGGTCAATTCTAAAGGAAAAGTGGAATGGAAATACATGTTCAAGAAAAAAAATAAATGACAAAATTTTTGCCTGTAGAGTAAGAGTTTGTTCAAATATTTTGTAAATTGATGTTTACTGATATCAAAGTAAATCCTTTGCAATGACTAAACTTAATGGCACAAAAAGGTCTAATATCAATTTTAAAATGTGCAAGGGGGTACATTGTTCAAAATACTTCTAGGAAGTATCCTAAAAGTAGTAAGTAATTTCATTCTTCCAGTGTAGTCATCCCTGAGTATATACATACTAAAATTAATATTTCAATATAAACTTCTTTTGTATTACAGTTTGGGCATTATTTTGATTTATTAAAATTATGTTTATGGTAGTTTATGTTATCTATGAGTCTAATTTTAAAAGAGTAAGGGAAGTTTCACATAATACTTATTAGAGAAGGGAGGGTGTTGTTAGGTCTGATTTGATTGAGGGCTATTGATAAAGGTTCTTACAGACCAAAGACTAATTTTTATTCGGGGTAAAATGGAGAGTTGTTGATTTCAGCAAAGTACAGCAAGATCTGACCTAGGTTTCAACAGCGTAGGTCTGACTGCTCAGTAGAAGAATATATATGGAAAAAAAAAAAGAGAGAGAAGAATATATACGGTAGGGGAAGCAGGCAAGTAACAAGGGACACTAGTTGGAGGGCTAATGCAGTCATCTGGGTGTGAGATGCTGCAGGCTTGGACCAGCCGAATGGAGAATACTGAATACTGATTGTAATGGACACATTCCTGGGCTCTGGGGTATCCTTCTGTCTCCACCGGCTTAGTGGGCAATGAGGATCTTAACCCTTTGATGCTATGTTGGTGGCAGAGCAGAACTCTGGCCTCTAGACCTGTGCTCCACAATGCTTTCATTTTTAACTTTTCAGTCTTATCTGAGTTAACATAAGCCTTTCACTCCAGTGACTAGTCCAACAGTTTTAGATCATTTGGGGGTTTGAAGTTTTGGTTTCTTTTGCCTGTTTGTTGGCTTCTTATCTGACAAAGAGAAAAGAAACAGAAAAGACCAAAAAAAAAAAAAAGCAAGCTAGGATTTTTGTTTAAAAATCTCTTGCTTAGGCCTGGGGATGTAAAAGTATTCAATAAGTAAGAATCACAATTCTCAAAATGTAGATGTGTAAAGAGCAGCCCTATAGAATAATCTGGAAAGTTTAGCAATACCCTACTCCGAGCAACTGTGATTATGTTATCCAAAATCATTGCTTATTTTACCTTTGTTGCCAATTCTTTCATATTTCTCCTTTCTTTAAGGTATTCCCACACAGCCTCAGTGCCTTTGGTACACACTGACATTGGGGGCTCTTCCATGGGGTTGCCCGTTAGTGTCAGAACTTTCAGATTCACTAGACTATCCAAATTCTCCGGAAGATAAGTGATCAAGTTGTCCTCGAACCGTAATTCTTTCAAAGCTGAAATTATTTTTTAAAAAATAATGAATTTGTCTTAAAAACTAGCAAAATTAAAGCATACGTTGCTTAGTCCAAACACTTTGAAATGTTTATTTCCTGTTAGACCATGTAACCAAAAAATTTAATGTTTTATAACAACTCAGAGTTGTTGAAGTCAGTGTAAATAAGCGTCAGAGACAGGAAAATAGTAGATACTAAAAAATGTTGAGAATGTTCCATTCCTCCAGAGATTAAAGACAGAATCAGGAGATGACTAAGGAGTGTCACAGATCCAACCCTGTGGCCGTGCTTTTTTTTCCATTTATCTTTTGCTGCGCTGGGTCTTGGTTGCGGCATGTGGGCTTGCTCTTGCTGCAACCAGTGGGAGCTACACCCTGGTTGTGGTGTCTGGGCTTCTCATTGCAGTGTCTTCTCTTGCTGCAGAGCACTGGCTGGAGGGAGCTTGGGTTTCAGTAGTTGTGGTACATGGGCATACTTGTTTGTGGGATCTTCCCAGACCAGGAATTGATACCGTGACTCCTGCACCGACAGGTGGATTCTTAACCACGAGACCACCAGGGAAGTCCTGCTGCTAATCTTAGAATGTCCCATGAGTAGGCAACAGAATCCACTCATATTCCTTCATCTTTCTTTCATTAAATAGTCACAGTTTGAAAATATATCTATAAACCTGAAGATTCGGCACAATATGGCAAAGAAACATTTTTAAAAATCTGGTTCTAGGAGGATCTCAGCAAAAACCTGTTTAGGTTTAGCCTAGTGGAAAATCTTTGCATATTCAAATATGAATGATGTATGATTTTTCATGGCAATCAAATAGGTCCACTCCCAATCCCCCCAGCCCCAACTGCCTTGCTAATTTTATTACTCTGGGTCAATCCTTTTCCTTTCTTTTGTAAGTGACTTAGTGATCTAATGCAAATTTACTACAGGACCCCCAAGCCCAAATTCTGGCAGATAATAGGTATTCAGTAAGTTCTGGTTCACAGTATAATGGCTATGAGGATGAATGCCAATCTTCATAGCAGTTGATATTTTCTTTTCAATTCCCAATAAACTAACTGCCTTTGTGAGGCTTTTAGCTGTACCAATCAGGTACCTTGCCTTCCCTGTATCACCAACTAAGAAGCTCTGCAAGGAGATTACGGGGTAGGTCTAAGCTCTCAACATTGAAAAGTGAAGTTGCTCAGTCATGTCTGACTCTTTGCGACCCCATGGACTGTAGCCTACCAGGCTCCTCCGTCCATGGGATTTTCCAGGCAGGAGTAGTGGAGTGAGTAGCCATTTCCTTCCCCAGGGGATCTTTCCAACCCAGGGATTGAACCAAGGTCTCTCACATTGTAGGCAGAAGCTTTTACCATCTGAGCCACCAGGGAAATCTCCTCAACATTGAGACTGATCTTTAGTAGTATAAGGATGCCTTCCATCATGGGAAATGCTAGTCAAAGTCCACTGGGTTGTAGATCTACAAAGATTTCTCACCTTGTGCTTGGCAAATAGCATCCGGGAGTTGCTTAATTAGATTGCAGTGGCAATCAAGAATTTCCAAGTTAGGCATTGATCCCAAGGATACAGGCAGGTACTCGAGATGATTGTTCTCAATATACAGCTCTTTAAGATTCTGAATAACAGAAGAGTATGTTATCATACCATAATAAAAGAATTATAGTAACTAGAATCACCTGTGAGTTCCCATGTTCTTTCAATGGGAATATTATTCATTAGGATTAAGGCGAAAGCACATTTAAAGAGTCATCAAAAAAATATAATTATTCTTGAGATAAGCCATTAGTCATGGTTCCCAGGTATGTAGGGAAAAGAGAACATGGGAATCTAGTGTTTATTTGTTTCACTAGAACTTAATGCAGAAAAACAATTTGGATCATTTAACTACAAATATAATTTGTTCCCTTTTAATAGCTAATTATCTGTGGCAGTTGCTATAGAACTGCAATTGCCTCAGTTATCAATCCAACATCGTCCATGTGGAAGTAGCCAAAATGTACAGAGAATAGGTTGACTATTTTCAGATTCACTGGGTAAAAATTCAATGTTTGCATTTCACCCTAAGATTCTGGAGAGAGTGGCATGACACGTACAAGGAGCAAACTGATGAAAGGAGTTCTGTGAACACAGAGCAAAGGAATGAAGAATTAGGAAGAGGTGAGAAGGACCTGTGCTGTGCCTGTCATTACTCAGGTCCATGACTGGGAGCTATGTAGTGGCTTACAGCTACTTTATTATTATTAAAAGTGTAGCACCAGGAACATGAAAAAATCATGCTTTAAAGCATGCATACATAAAGACACATTGGTATAGCTACTTTGAATAATGTTATGTTGCTTTGCTGGGGTTTAGTGCTGTGGACCCATCTTCAGCATGAACCTGTTGCAATGGTTAAATAAACCATGATATGCTTTCCACCATGCAGGAAGGGGAATCAGACTCTCTCATGCAAAATGCAGATTCCTGGCCATATCATCTATATGACACTTTAACTTCAAAGTAGTACAACTTTCAGAGAATACTTTTAAAAAGTGGAAATTAACTGGAGAGTGGTATGGCTCAATTTTTTAAATAAAACATGCCAAGCCACACAGAAGGAATGAGTATGCCCTGACATATCCAAGACCAGTCACAATAAAATGTTCTTCAAGTGTGGATCCTGTGGTTGTTCAGGAAGACAGTGGAAGCCTCAAAGTGTAATAATGACTTCTTGTTGGGAGCTAGAAATCTAGTATAGATGATTCCACATGCAACCTGTGAGAATACAACCATGTTTTCTCAGTATTAGCCAAGGAATCGGTGGGCGTATACTTCTTTGCCTGCTCATTTGGGGAGGCTTACCTCTAGTCTCTCAATGCATTCTGGCAGATGGGTAAGTTTGGCTCCCTCATCTTGGCCAATGTATAACTTCTCTAAAGATGCTAAAGAAAGGATCTCTTTCGGAAATGAAGAGAACTGATTTCCCGTTAGTCCAAGAATCTTCAGTTTTGAAAGTAAACCGAAGTCTGAAGGTAACTGGAAATATTTCAAAAAGATGTTTCAGATCAGGATTATTTTTAGAAGAAAATAAATTGGGCTTTTAGTTTTGAGGAAGATTTTTTTTAAAGGGAGCAATTTAGCATCTCCTGCAGATGCAAAGCTGGCCCATATGTTTGCATCTATAGTATTTGTACTTGTAGATCCAAAGTCTGGAGTTCTATTTTTTTCCCCAACCTCTGTGCACTTTACTTTCATGCTCTGGATAAAGTTAGAGCAATTTTTAACCTATGTTATTGCAAATTTTTCAACTATGGTGTAGCAAATGCTTGACACTACTGAAAGAAAAAGTACAAAGCTTATTAGTATATTATTAACTATAATATTCATAATTAATTCAGTTATTGGCACTGATCAATTTAGTGATGTGATGTCCATCCTAAAAGGCTTTAGGTCAGCAATTTTGAAACTTTAGTTAAAATACCAGTTGGAAGGAAACAATGAAGACCATTATAATTATATCTTCTGCCCTGCAGTGAATCCCAAGGCTATGTGTATTAGGCAGGCATTGCACAGATTCTCAGACTTTCAGAGTTGGAAGGCCTTAAAAAGCTCCCTGTTCTTACCCTCTACTATGGTGGTTGGATATGTTCCATAGCTAGCCATCCAGCTCTTATTTAAACACTACGTCCTGGGATGAAAAGATCATTGGATGAAGGCCACTCGGATTTCCTTCTCCTGTCAAAATCTGTGTCACTAATCCATCCCCTATTGACATCTGGCTGGCCCTCTGGAACCACATGGAAAATCTCATTCTTTAAATACACGACACAATCACCCTACTGAATAAGTTACATAGATACCTATTTTCTTGTAGGAAAAAAAGGCCCAACTCTGAATGTTAATAACTTAATTCATTTTGAAACACTTCTGTTACCTGGCTCTATTCTTCACTGGGCAACCTTTCCTCACAGGTCCCTGCTTAAACCTTGGCTTTTCCTTCCACCCATTCCATAACCTGCCATTCTATTTTTCATGAGAATGGTTAGTAGAGTTCAGCTCAACCCAAACTCTCCCTAAATGGGTGGAATAGGTAAATAATTAGTGAATAGATTATCCCCATAGTAGGCTTTCTTTTGACCTATAGGCAAAAGTTTCAAACACTTGGAATAAACTGTAAGACATTTTCCTCTTTGTTATGTAAGGTGAGGGCTCATTTTTTAAAAAAAGTTATAAAACATTTTCAGTTTTATTTACATCTAGAAAAAGAAAACTCAGAACAAGTCAATGTCCAGAGAAACTGATGTTTAAGCTTTCCTTCTTGGCTATTTCAAAATTCTTCAACAGGCCCTTAGATTCCTTCAGTGCAAAGCATCTGCATTTAGTGCAGTCCTAAATAACAGGGAAAGACTTATCAACCTAACCACTTCATTATAACCCAGTTATTTCATTCATATTGCTATATTCTCAGCCCAGAGGATTAGCATTTACTTTTTCAAAAGCCCACTGAATATCTAAAGATTTTTTCCCCAGGATATTCAAGAGCCAATAATTAATACCATCATAGTCATATTATAGCAGAAATAAATTTGCATGTACAGAAAGCCTGCAGAGCATCAGGTGAGAACAATTATTGCTGACAGTATAACTGAGCTGTAGCCATTCTGAAACCTGAGTTTTCTGCCTTAATAGTGTGAATGTAAAATGCTGCCTGCCAAATCAGTAAACAAAGGGTACAGCAACCATTGAGCCACTGCAGCCACTGGACCATGAACCCTGAGGGGACTCAGGATGGGAAGAACAGAATACTGCCCTTAGATAGCTAAGGCTCATATCAAAAGAATGATTTCAATGACGTCATTGAAATACATGATTTCAATGAACCCAGACTCTTGCATCTTCCCATATATAGAAAAGTACTGAATTCATTAACTTGAGAATTTGGTTTTCTTTAGGGATGAATGTTTTTGTTTTGTTTTTATTTCTTGACTGCACCTGGTCTTAGCTGTGGCATGTGGGATCTAGTTCCCCAACCAGGGATTGAACCTGGGCCCCCTGCATTGGGAGCACAGAGTCTTAACCACTAAACTACCAGGGAAGTCAGAATTTGTTAATTAATTTCTTTAATTAACAGTTAAATCATTTGAAGTTCTGACTACGTGTTCTTTGTTGTGAAAAGTCCTACATCTCCTGGCTCCTCCCTTATCTCTGTGGAGCAGTCCCTCTGAGCAATCTGAGAGGCTGCTTTCTGGGCTTAAGTCCTCAGTTCTGTCCACCAAATAAAACACAGTTCTCAACTTTTAGGTTGTGCATCACTTTTTCAGTCAACAATAGGAATGGACCATACACATAAAATCCATCGAGGTATACATGAAAAGTCAGCTATTTTTGCCTCCAACCAGGCATGAAAAAGCTACTGTCTAGGCTTCAAGTGCCAAAAAATCCATCCGGTAAATTTGGGGGTGGAAGAGAGAAGAAGCTGGCTTAAAGGCCATGTGTCATTAGAGAGAGAAATGATTGGGAGGTTCCTAGAGGGACTGGAATAATAGGAAATTCAGAAAGGAAGACAAAAAACACAGTAATACCATCATAAGAACTGAAGAATCATAAGCACTGGTATATGGAAATTTCCATGTTCAACATAATAACACTGAACATATCCATGTTTTGGTGCAGTCTGACTTGCAGTAAAGCTTGGTATTGGATGAGGCTAATCTTTGGTGATGGACACGGAGGCCTGGCGTGCTGCGGTTCATGGGGTAGCAAAGAGTAGGACACAACTGAGCGACTGAACTGAACTGAATCTTTGCTAATCACACACACATCTGTGTGTGATTCTCTCCTCCACCCAGACCTCTTAAAAAGTCTCACAGGAGAGGATTAGGTATCATGCATGACTCAATAGGATTTAAGTGAACTGTGTTATACTTCCCAAGGGCACTTTATATTCTGATACTTTCACTCCCACTATGGAATGACAGACTGTGCTCACTGTAACAGGAATTTTTACATCGGAAGAGTTGGGGATGGGCAGAGGGCTTCTCATAGAACCTCTAAAATCCTCCAAGATGGGTTGCTACCTATAATAAGTTGAAATTAAGTACTAGATTCTCTTCCTAAATCTTAAAGTAATCATCAAAATATTTACTTCCAGTTTTGAAACTAACAATAAGGAAAACAAAACAAAAAAATCCCAAAGTTCTAAAAGTTGAAAATCAAGTAAAAGATTCAAAAAGAACAAAAATCAACTTTAAAGCTAGGACTTTTATAATGTAATGAGATACACATTGAGAGTGTTGCTCACAACCAGGAAAAACAGACATGATATTTGGTTAGCGTTGTTGGTTTCTAAACCTTCCATTCTTTCTCTCCAGAATAGTCTTTTGCTTTTAACAGAACTCTGTTCTTTCAAATTTGCAAATATTAAAAAACAATAAGGGGCTTTCCTGGTGGTCCAGAGGTTAAGAATCTGCCTTTCCATGTCGGGGACATAAAATATGTGTTATATGTTGTGTATGTAGTTTTGTGTGATTAAAGATTTCTATGTGGCACAATATTCTGCAATTAGGTGCCTTACTTTTTAATAAACATCACAATTTTGAGATCTATCTACATTGGCACATATAACTCCCATTCACTTAAATTATTGTATAGTATTCCATTTTATAAATATACCACAATTTACTTGCAAACTCCTCTCCCAACTGACATTCACATTATTGCCCATAAGCCATGATTATCAACAATACTATGATGAATATCTGCACACACCACCCTGCACACACATGGGGACTGCACACACAGCTTCTCTGGGGACTAATCCGGTTTTGTAGATATCTGATTTTGGAACATTAGGGCCTAAGGTTGCATGTGTCGGAACTCTGGAAGATGAACCCTGCAGTCCAATGCTATGGACTGGTTTTCTGACTCTATCAGGTACAGGTATATGGCCTTGACACATTAAAAGCCCCATGCCTCATTCTCCTCCTGTATCATTGAGGATAATATCACTCACATCAAAAAATCATTGTGAGTAATGGTTGCAATTTAAGAAAAAAATCATGCAGGAAGTCACAGGATCTCAGGAAGGAAAGCAGAGTGTGATAAGATAATATGACTGTATTACAAATGTATAAATTAATCTTCCTCCCAATAATCAATAACTCCAGTCTTATGAGAAAAAATTCAAACAAATTCCAATAATGGTGTTTTTCTTTCTGGCTTACTTCACTCTGTATAATCGGCTCCAGTTTCATCCATCTCAACAGAACTGATTCAAATGAATTCTTTTTAACGGCTGAGTAATACTCCATTGTGTATATGTACCACAGCTTTCTTATCCATTCATCTGCTGATGGACATAGACTGAATCGCCAGTCTATGTCTGACGCAGGATGCAGCATGCTTGGGGCTGGTGCATGGGGATGACCCAGAAAGATGTTATGGGGAGGGAGGTGGGAGGGGGGTTCATGTTTGGGAATGCATGTAAGAATTAAAGATTTAAAAAAAAAAAATTCCAATAATGGGGGCATCCTACAGCATACCTTGCCAGTACACCTCAATACTGGCAAGGTCATCAGATACAAGGAAAGCCTGAAAAACTCTCATAGCCAAGAAGAGCTGAGATGCAAAAACTAAATGTAATGTAGAAACCTGGATGGAATTCTGAAGGGAAAAAGATTAGATCAAAACTAAGGAAACATGAAAAAAGCAACAGAGTTCCAGAAAAACATCTATTTCTGCTTTATTGACTATGCCAAAGCCTTTGACTGTGTGGATCACTGGAAAATTCTGAAAGAGATGGGAATACAGACCACCTGACCTGCCTCTTGAGAAATCTGTATGCAGGTCAGGAAGCAACAGTTAGAACTGGACATGGAACAACAGACTGGTTCCAAATAGGAAAAGGAGTACATCAAGGCTGTATATTGTCACCCTGCTTATTTAACTTATATGCAGAGTACATCATGAGAAACAGCTGGGCTGGAAGAAGCACAAGCTGGAATCAAGATTACTGGGAGAAATATCCATAACCTCAGATATGCAGATGATACCACCCTTATGGCAGAAAGTGAAGAGGAACTAAAGAGCATCTTGATGAAAGCGAAAGAGGAGAGTGAAAAAGTAGGCTTAAAGCTCAACATTCAGAAAACGAAGATCATGGCATCTGGTCCCATCACTTCATGGCAAATAGATGGGGAAACAGTGGAAACAGTGTCAGACTTTATTTTTGGGGGCTCCAAAATCACTGCAGATGGTGACCTCAGCCATGAAATTAAAAGACGCTTGCTCCTTGGGAGAAAAGTTATGACCAACCTAGATAGCATATTCAAAAGCAGAGATATTACTTTGCCGACTAAGGTCCGTCTAGTCAAGGCTATGGTTTTTCCTCTGATCATGTATGGATGTGAGAGTTGGACTGTGAAGAAGGCTGAGTGCCGAGGAATTGATGCTTTTGAATTGTGGTGTTGGAGAAGACTCTTGAGAGTCCCTTGGACTGCAAGGAGATCCAACCAGTCCATTCTGAAGGAAATCAGCCCTGGGATTTCTTTGGAGGGAATGATGCTGAAGCTGAAACTCCGGTACTTTGGCCACTTCATGCGAAAAGCTGACTCATCGGAAAAGACTCTGATGCTGGGAGGGATTGGGGGCAGGAGGAGAAGGGGATGACAGAGGATGAGATGGCTGGATGGCATCACTGACTCGATGGACCCGAGTCTGAGTGAACTCTGGGAGTTGGTGATGGACAGGGAGGCCTGGCGTGCTGCGATTCACGGGATCGCAAAGAGTTGGACACGACTGAGCGACTGAACTGAAGGAAACATGGATAAATTGTGGACTTCAGTGAATAAAAGTGTATCAATATTGGTTTATTAATTGTAACAAATGTACCATAGTAATCTAAGATGTTAATTGTTGGGGAATCTCAGTGTGGAATATATGAAAATTCTCTGAAATATGTTCTCGATTTTACTATAATCTGAAGCTATCCTAAAAAAGAAAGACTTTAAATAAAAAGTCATTGTGAAGGTTAAATGTGATAATACACAAAAAAGCATTTAGCTCAGTGACTGGCACCTACATACTGCAAATAAACATCAGCTACCATTATGATTACTACTGCTATTCAGGCAGGAAAGGTAATATGAATGATGACCTTGGAGAGATCTGTCAATCCCGATTTTCACTCATCAACTCAGCTCGAATTTTCTGATTTTAGACTCGGAACCACACCAACGCAGGGCCGGGCAGCACAGTGACAGCGGGAGAGGAGTCAGTACCTGGCATATCTTATTATCGTCCAGGGCCAAGACCTCCAGGTTCTTCAGTGAACAGATCTGCAACGGACAATGTTCCAGAAAGTTCTGGCTGAGGTCGAGGAACCGCAGGTTAACCAGGCGCCGGAAGGAGCGGCGCAGCACCCGCAGGCCGGTGTTGCGCAGGTAGAGCAGGAACAGCGAGGTCCACCTGCAGAGGAGGCGCGGCATCTTTTCCAGGTGGTTCCCACTCAGGCCCACCTCCGTCATCTGCACGAGCTCGCCCAAGGTGTGCGGGAGGGTGTGGAGGCGGTTGTAAGAGAGGTCCAGCACTGATAGCCTGGTGCACCGGCCCAGCGACTCCGGGAGAACAGCTAGGCTGTTGTAGGCCACGTAGAACTTCTTCAGCTTCGTCAGGTTCCCGATCTCTTCCGGGATGACCGTGAGCTTGTTCTCATCCAGGTCGATGATCTCCAGGTTATAGAGACCACACAGCTCCAGAGGGAACGCTGCAAATTGGTTATGCTTCAGGTGGATTTCCCTCAGTTTGGTCTGGTTCACTATTTCCTTGGGTAGAGATTTCAGGCGGTTTCCGGCCAGTCCGAGCAGCTCGAGATGGTGAAGGAGTTTGCAGATGACTACGGGGATGTCCGCTAGGTCGGTGTGGTAGAGGCGGAGCTCGCGGAGCTGGCGGATGCCACTAAGCACAGGCAGGGACGAGGCTTCCAGCGGGTTGTCGCTCAGATCCAGGCCCTCTAGGTTGCTCAGCCTTCCCATCTCCGGGCATAGATTCTTCAGTTTGTTCTTGTTCAGGTAGAGAACCCTGATCTTCCTTAAATGCTGAATATCCTTGGGGATTTCTGCAATCAGGTTGTTTTCCAAATGCACTTCCTCTAATTCTCTTAATGCTAAAATGTCTGCTGGAATAGTAAGCAAGCTCTGATTTGAAGCGTCAATGAAAAATATCCTATCAGAGACCTGTTGTGGATCACTTTTCTGCTGAATTCTAGATGAATGTTCGCCTTTTGTGCTGTCACTTGACATTATTCTGATGGAAAGTTCAAATATTCAAAATCTGAAATATTGTGAAAAGAAAAATGTATCAGAGTTTTACCTGTCACCAGATTTAGTATCCTTAAGAGAAACAAAATTAAAATCTAGTTGATGAGTGCTCACCGTGACACAACATAAAAGGTAGGGTTTTGTGTTTCATGTTGGAAGATAAATCGAAGTGTAGATTCCTCTTTCTCCTAACCTAGGTTGACTCATATTAAGAAAGGACAGTCTGGTTTGTCTGATTTCAGTTTTTAGAAATGCATATTTTGATTCTATTTTCAGGTTGGAGGTATAGAAGGCTGCAAAAATCATTGCTCTAAAACACTGAGAAAACACTAGGATAAATAGCATTTTAAAATATTGCATTTAGGGGAGTTCCCTGGTGGTCTAGAGGAGAGAATTCCAGGTTTTCACTGCCATGACCCAGGTCCAATTCCTGGGTGGGGAACTGATATCTTGCAAGCCATGCAGCCAAAAAAAACAAAACAAAAATAGCATTTTCCCTTAAATCCGGCATAAAGTTGTAGATGTAAAGGCCAACATAATTAAATTCAAGAGATGAACTGTACTTCTAAATCAGGAGAGACCAGTGGGCACTTTCGTGCCTGGTGGAACTTTTAAGTTTTAGGACTGGAAGGTGGATGATCAGGCTTTCTGTAGGCATAGGTAACAGCCATGTGTGAGTTGGTATGATGGATTAGAATATGTGAAACCAAGGGTAGTTATCAGTTAGATCCATTAAACTATAACTTGCTTAATAAATAAAAAACTAACCTGTCTTCACTGACCAAGCTCACTTTGTTTTGTTTTTTAACAAAAAGCATTGTGTAGCCTAAATAATGTTAACAGACCCTTCACCACCACTATGGATAGTATCTCTCACCAAGAGTCTTGAGATGTTTGCCCAGTTTGTTTTTCAGGAACTTGGAGTCAGCTGTCCAGTTGGCACCCCAGCCAGTTAAGACTGGTTGGCAGTATTGACCATGTATCTGGGTATGTGTGTTTGGTCGGTGACCATTTGCCATCAGAAACTCGAGAACTCTGCCCCCAGAATGAGCTAATGCCACCAAATTCTGAGCATGTATCCCAGTTGTGCCTGCACAGAAGGACAATTATCTCACTTTTTAAAATCTACAATCACCTTTCCCCATGCTCCCCATACCTCAGGCCACCCTGCTTCTTTGTCTCATAAATATCCTGAGTCCCTTGTCTTTGGGGAGGTGGATTTGTGATTTGTTCTTTCACCTCACTTGACTGATTCACAATAAACCATTTTTTGCTGCAAACCTCCACCTCTCATTGTTTGGCTTGCTTTGTTCTCAGGCAAATGAACCTGGCTTGGTAACAATAGGTCCTCAGGGTTGCAAAAGACTTAGTGACTAAACCAAACCAAGCCCTTGGTTATGAATACATGTACACACACAGCCTAAGGGGGAAGGCAGGAAGGACTATGACATGATGGTGGCTGGGTTGATTGTGGCATCTCTGACTTGCCTTCTAGGGTGGGGTCTTTTCTGCTGGAGGACTAGACCTCCCATCCGGCATAGAGGCCCAGTCAAGACGGAGAGGGGTGAATTCCCAGCCCCACACTTAATGTTTTTGCTCCTTGCAGCATAGCAGTGTGTGATTCAGATCCTTGTTTCTATATACCTAGCCCCCCAAATGGAGAAGGCAATGGCAC
The DNA here is from genome assembly GCF_016772045.2 of Ovis aries. Taxonomy (NCBI): domain Eukaryota; kingdom Metazoa; phylum Chordata; class Mammalia; order Artiodactyla; family Bovidae; genus Ovis; species Ovis aries. Next base: position 218,225,078 of record NC_056054.1, read on the forward strand.
CCCACTCCAGTACTCTTGCCTGGAAAATCCCACGGACAGAGGAGCCTGGTAGGCTGCAGACCGTGGGGTCACGAAGAGTCGTATATGACTGAGCAACTTCACTTTCACTTTTCACTTTCATGCACTGGAGAAGGAAATGGCAATCCACTCCAGTGTTCTTGCCTGGAGAATCCCAGGGACGGTGGAGCCTGGTAGGCTGCCGTCTATGGGGCTGCACAGAGTTGTACACGACTGAAGCCACTTAGCAGCAGCAGCAGCAGCCCCCCAAAGAGTTATGAGATGGTGTGGCTCTTATTTAAAGAAAGAAGACGTGGAATTCCCTGGTGGTCCAGTGATTATAGGACTACTTGCTTTCAGTGCCATGCACCTGGGTTTGATCCCCTGTTAGGGTTTGATCCCCCAGTCAGGGAATCCCACAAGCCACATGGCCAAAAAAGAGAGATGATGTATCATGGACTAAATTATGTCTAGGACTAGTTGTCTCTAACATTTTTGTCTTTATCTAACAGTGTAGAGTCCTGCAGGTTAAAATCTCATTTCCTAAAGACAAATGACTGACAGTGCTGATGGCTTTTAGGCAATCGACGGTATTCAGACTGAGGTGATAATATAAATAAAAATAAGAAATTATAAATAAAAGAGAAATAGAGAATACCAAGGACAGTTACTTGTTCTAGGTTTTACTTTACCTATTTAATCCTCACAAGAACTCTAAGGAGGTACTGTTACAATCCCTGTTTCACAAGTAAAGAAACCACCGAAAGGCTCTTCTCAAGACACAGCAGGAAGTGGAAGAAGGAGCAACGGCATTTGACTGAACCTCAGTCACTTCCTCACCTGGGTTTGTAACAATCATTTGTTCTCCAGAAACCTGGTTTTAATTAAAATCTTCTTGGATGTGAAGGTTCAGGCTTGATTTTTCTATTTCAGTTTTCCAACAGAGCTATCTGGGGGAAATTTGTGTGCACTGGCCGCTCTAATTAAGGTTAGTTAGCACAAGTATGTCTGGGCTTCCAGACACATAAAAGAACTTATTTCTCTTAACATTCATCCTGTTCCATGTTGTGACCTGCCTAGAAGGTCTCTATGTGTGTATTAACTCACATGAATCATATCCCACATGTGTTTGTGTATTAGCTCACATGAATCATATCCCACATGTGTTTAGAATCAAGTTGATAGCCCTATGAAAGCTGTTTATATTGTATATGCATTGTTGTTAAGTTGCTTAGTCTTGTCTGACTCTTTGTGACCTCATGGAGTGTAGCCCACCAGGTTCCTCTGTCCATGGAATTCTCCAGGCAAGAATACTGGAGTGGGTTGCCATTCCCTTTTCTAGGAGATCTTCCCAACCCAGGGATCAAACCCAGGTCTCCTGCATTTCAGGCAGATTGTTTACCTTCTGAGCCACCAGGGAAGTCCAAAATGTCAATTCCTTTGAGCCGGATTCGAACCAGCGACCTAAGGATGCCTGAGAAACTTCACACTACAGTCCTCCGCTCTACCAACTGAGCTATCAAAGGAACTGCACTGTACATGCATTTTTAGTGGACTTAATAAAAGGAAGTTATAAAGCCAGGATTTACAACAGCTGCCAGTAAATAAGAATAGGGAAGATTGATTCTTTATTGGCTATTTTTAACTAGGGATTGTTCTCTGGATGTACTTTTACAACCCAGTATTACTGAGAAGTTTCTGAGTGGAATTACTCTTCAAAGGCCTTCCAAGGTGTCACTAGTGGTAAAGAATACACCTGGCAATGCAGGAGACACAAGATGCAGGTTCTATCCCTGGGTTGGGTCGATCCCCTGGAGAAGGAAATGGCGACCCACTCCAACATTCTTGCCGTGGACAGAGGAGCCTGGCAGGCTACATTCCACGGGGTTACAAAGAGTCAGACACGACTTAGTGACTAAACCGCAGCAGCACAGCGAAGGGAGTGTGCTGAACTGTACCTACACTCACATCTCAGAGTTTCCGGCTACCTTTCAACTTTGCTGGTAGCACATGGGGTAAATGAAAACATAATTGTCTTTTCTATCATCATGTTTAATCTGAAGAACTACCTGCAGTGATGCTTAAAATCTGTGGGTTACAGAGTGTTTCAAGAGACCTCTACCTTGCCTGGCACAATTTCTTGGCAATGGAGTATGGTCTGGAAATACCTGGCTGGGTAGTGGGAGGGAGAGAGGATTCAGATATTTTCTTCTTCACCTTTGAAAACAATAAACTTCATAAATGACCTGTTTTTACCTTGAGGATCTTCCTCTCACATTTTTCAGACAAGGAGTCTATGTCTCCAGAGTCGCCTGCAAGGCCCTTTCACTTCCTTCTCTTTGACCTGTGGCAACCCCAGACAGAAGGCCTTCCTTTCTTCCTTCCTTGTCTCCTCTCCCCCAGGCCCAAGTACCAAATCCTGACCCATTTACCTGGTAACTAACGCTGGGTTCTGTCTCCTCACTCAAACTCCTGAGATGTTTCAGACCTCTTCTCCCCTGGGCGTGTGTGAAGTCACTTCAGTCCTGTCCGGCTCTGTGCGACCTTATGAACCGTAGCCCGCCAGGCTCCTCTGTCTGTGGGATTCTCCAGGCCAGAATACTAGAGTGGGTCGCCATTTCCTTTTCCAGGGGATCTTCCGACCCAAGGATCAAACCCGCCTCTCTTATGTCTCCGGCATTGGCAGGCGGGGTTTTGTTTTTGTTTTTGTTTTTGTTTTTTAACTACTAGCGCCACCCTCCATCAGCTGTTCCCAATCTGAGGGCTCACTGCCCCATAACAGCTGTGCTTCTCAGAGGATGCACAGGACTCCACATGGATCCGGTCTGACTTGCTTCGCCTCTAAAACACACCCAGTCTGTTCATCTGGGCAGCCCTAAGTTCATGCTCATCTCCAAAACGCACAAAGCAGTTCCGTCCTCTGGCAAGTTCACCTGGACGGGTCAGGACGATACCTCCTCCAAGAAGCCCTCCCTGATGGCCCGGCCCCTCCACAAAATTGATCAACTAGCCCCTTTAAGTTCCCTTACCTCCGTCCGTCCTAGCTGTGGTGGGCAACTCAGCTTTTGCACCTACCCTCTGTAGGTATGAGCACAACTTGGGGGGCGGTCTGTGTCATAATCATCTTTGTATCCCCGGCCCTTAGTTCATCAGCCATGCCCCCTAAACCTGGAGAACTTCTCTCTGCAAAAGAACCGGGATGCCCTGCCTCCGTGTGTCTTTAACCCACGCAGGGGACTAGGACTCAGATGGTGAACAAGGAGTCTCCACCGCATTGGCGGTCACTACCTGCCCAGCCAGGCCTCCGGGACCGAGGGGGTAATGGCAGAGGTTCGCACAGCATGGGCGCTTATGATCGCGAGGTGGGGCCACACCTCTTGCAGCTCTTCGGCTGCAGCACACGGAGCAGGAGCACGCGCGTGGTCGTCATGACAACGCCGCCGCTGCCGGCCGGATTGTACGGAGCATGGAGCTCAGCCAGAAGCAGGCCGGGCCGGCGTCCGGGTCCCCACTTCCCGCTCCCTCTAAGACCCCGACTCCGGCTTGGGCTGCGGCAGACGGTAGCGGTAAGAAACAGGGGGTCCCTTCGGCGCCAGCCTAGCCCGGAGGAAATGCGCGAGGGGCGTCATGGCCAGGCCGAGTCCTCCGAGCAGACTTGGGGCCAGAGGTTGCCCGGCGGGAGAGGGCCCCTAGGAACCCCAGCTGAGCCCGGAACTTCGGGGCGCCCCCAAACGTGGTTGAGAGGGCAGCCCCAAGCTCCCGCGGTGGGTTGTCCTGAATTCAAGTGTGTGTGTCGCGTTCTCTGTCTCCATGCACTACTTGGGCCCCTTTTTTGTGAAGTCTCCAGAGAACAGGGCCCAGGTGGGCTAGAGGCTCTGGAGACCACTCTTTGCACGTTCACGCCTGCACGGTTTTAAGTATTTCTGCACCCGTGAATTATCTGGTAGCATGTTAAGCATTCTTGCCCGGAGAACTCCATGGAAAGAAGAGCCTGGCAGGGTACAGCCCATGGGGTCACAAGGAATCGGACACGACTGAATGACTCACTTTCACTCTCATGTTAAGCGGAAAGTGTACACCCGTCTCCCTTCACAATTTCCATTTAGGATGCTTGTGTGCTTGTAGATAGGGAATTGTGCCACAGGCCTTACATATTCCACACAGCACTGTGAGGTGGGCATTGACATGCTCTGCTTTTAGCATAAAAGGAAATTTAAGATAGAATTTCAGTAAGTTGTTTGACATCACACAGCCCTTCCGGATTAGCACCCAAGTCTGACTGACCCCTCAGTCCTCAATCTCCCAGCACTTGACTGTTTCAATAGAAGAGGGTGAAGGTTAAAGTGAAAGTGAATTCGCTCAGTCGTGTCCGACTCTTTGCAACCCTATGGACTGTAGCCTACCAGGGTTCTCCATCCATGGGATTTTACAGGTAAGAGTACCAGAGTGGGTTGCCTTTTCCTTCTCCAGGGGAATCTTCCTGACCCAGAAATTGAACCCAGGTCTCCTGCATTGCAGGCAGACACTTTACCCTCTGAGCCACCATAGAAGAGGGTAACCACCTCCAAAATTAGCCCTTATTTTTATTTTTGGGGGGCTTCAAAATCACTGCAGATGGTGACTGCAGCCATGAAATTAAAAGACGCTTACTCCTCGGAAGAAAAGGTATGACCAACCTAGATAGCATATTAAAAGCAGAGACATTACTTTGCCAACAAAGGTCCGTCTAGTCAAGGCTATGGTTTTTCCTGTGGTCATGTATGGATGTGAGAGTTGGACTATGAAGAAAGCTGAGCGCCAAAGAATTGATGCTTTTGAATTGTGGTGTTGGAGAAGACTCTTGAGAGTCCCTTGGACTGCAAGGAGATTCAGCCAGTCCATTCTAAAGGAGATCAGCCCTGGGTGTTCTTTGGAAGGAATGATGCTAAAGGTGAAACTCCGGTACTTTGGCCACCTCATGCGAAGAGCTGACTCATTGGAAAAGACCCTGATGCTGGGAGGGATTGGGGGCAGGAGGAGAAGGGGACGACAGAGGATGAGATGGCTGGATGGCATTACCAACTCGATGGACATGAGTTTGGGTGAACTCCAGGAGTTGGTGATGGACAGGGAGGCCTGGCGTGCTGCGATTCATGGGGTCGCAGAGTCAGACATGACTGAGCGACTGAACTGAAGTAATGTTTAAACGGGATATTAGGTAAAGATTATTTGGAATTCAAGTGTCAGGTGTGGATTAAAAATGAATCTAGGTCAAATTCTTGACATTTTCTTGTAGAATTGGTTATTCTTAGCTTTTTTTTCGATTTGAAAACCAGTTTATTATTTTCTCCTAATATGAATACAGTATAGGAAATAAATTGTTGGTGCCATAGAATCCTGACATGCAATACTTGGGTGAATTTTAAATAAAAGAGAGAGTAGCAGAAAAATATAGCTGATGCTCAAAAATACTTTAAATCCATGGCCAGGTAGTTAAATATACATATTCTTTGGCTTTGTCTGGCCTGTAATCTAAGATTCCTTCATGCCTTCACATAAACATGACTTGTAAGTCTACATCTGTTTGCATGTCCTGGATACGGTTCTGCCAGCTGAGGGCAGGCAATGAACCTGAGAAATTCTCAAGGCAGCCTTCTCTTCTCTTTGATGACATATTTAAAGCTATTTAAAAATCAAAATGGAGTAACTGTGGTTCAGGCATGCAAAATGGAGCTGGGTGGCTGTTGTGGAAATGATTTCAGATGCATTCCTTCATCACTGAGAACTTGAATTGGCTTCCCTGGTAGCTCAGCTGGTAAAGAATCTGCTTGCAATGCAGGAGACCCCAGTTCAATTCCTGGGTCAGGAAGGTCCCCTAGAGAAAGAATAGGCTACCCACTCCAGTTTTCTTGGGCTTCTCTAGTGGCTGAGATGACAAAGAATCCACCTGCAATGTGGGCGACCTGGGTTCTCTCCCTGGGTAGGGAAGATCCCCCGGAGAAGGGAATGGCAACCCACTCCAGTATTCTTGCCTGGAAAATCCCATGGACAGAGGAGCCTAGCGGTCTACAGTCCATTGGGTCTATACAGCACAGTGTCAGACTCAAGGACACTACTAGCTGTTTTCAAAATAGGAGCTGCTAGCTACATCCTTATAGTTTCAAATTTCTTCCCACCATTGCAACTTTGTAATCATTTCAGACTCCCAGTCATTCCTTGCTTAACAAGCAACCTCATTTCTTGCCAGCTCAAACCCCAATCCCAATTCTTGATGAACCATTTATGTAACTTCTGGGTTTTTTGCCTTTGTAAATCACCACCACTTTGTAGTCTGGTGGAACACAGTTCAAGTGCTTCTTGGATCTGTGTCTCCTGGGTTGCATTTTTAACAAACACCAGATAATTACCTCTGTTTCAGTTGGGTCTCCATTTCTGAGATTTTGTTTAACATTTTTAATACCAAGGAAGGTAGGAGCCAGAGCAGAGGGAACCCAGTGGGAGCCCAGCTCCAACAAGTAAATTCGTTTGAGGTCTACTTGTTTTATTTTCTGTTGAGGATGGTAAGGGAGCATTTTTTGGATTGTATTCCATGTGAACCATGGTCTCCTAAGTCCTAAGTCTAGGAGCATTTTTATCCTCCTTCCCCTCCGGGCTCAACAACTTGAGGAGTCCTTGTGTACCTGAGAGTTTTAAATGTCCCGAGAATTACTGTAGATAGGAATCTGTTTAGCATTATTTAACTCATCATTTCTCAAATTTATTTTAGGATAAACTCCATTCTATTTACAATATCTTTGATCATGCAGTAGATTAGTAGTCCACAGAACAGTTTGGGAAATACTGTGCTAAAGTATTATTTAATACATGAAATAAAGTATTATTTAAATATAAATAAATCCTAAAGTGAAAGATTTCTTAAAAAATTATTTTTAAATTGGAGTATAGTTGATTTACAATAGTGTTAGTTTCAGGTATACAGCACAGTGATTTAGTTATACAGAATATATATGTACTTTTGCAGATTATTTTCCATTATAGGTTATTACAAGATAGTGAATATATTTCCCTGTGCAATACAGTAGGTACTTATTATTTTATGCTTAGTAAGTGAAGATTTCTTATGTACAATTATGCTGTTAAAAATTTTCAGAGGGTAGCTAATGAAATGGGAAAGATGCTCATAATGTTAACTGAATAGGAAAAGGATACAGAAAAAGAAAAATAGTAGGGAACACTCCCAGACCTCAGTTGCAGTGGTTCTTTGGCAATGAGATTGCTGATCAATGTTTCTTTTATTTTCTTTTTGATACTGAAATTTCCAAGTTATTTGAAATAAACGTAGGTTAAATTTATTTATTTATTTATTTATTTAGGCCACACCATGCAGCTGCAGGATTTTAGTTTCCCAACCAGGCATTGAACCAGGACTCTTGGCAGTGAAAGCACAGAGTTCTAACTACTGGACTACTAGGGAATTCCCCTAAATTTGAGTTTATTTTTAAAAAACTGTAAGAAAAATTATTTGGTTTCACTTTTAACATAATGTTCTTTCTCTTTAATCTTGTTTTGCATATTTGTTTAGCAAACTCTTTAGTTCATATAGTGCAGAAATCCACTCATGAAGGAACATTTTTGAGATGAAGAGACTTAGAGAAACTGGATCCTCAAGATCTCAGGGTGGTTGAGTAGTGAGATTACTAAGCTCTCTTAAAGAGACATACAAACACAAAAGCTAAGACAGAAAAGAGACAGGGAGTGGTATGTGCTTATAAGAAAAGTGTCAGCATACCTTCTACCCTAGAAAGCCTGGGCCTGGAAAAAGATGCTTTTAAAATAACAAAGGGGAGGGGAGAAGGGATATATTGGGAGATTGGGACTGATATATACACATTTCTATTTATAAAATAGATAAGGACCTACTCTACTTGATACACTGTAATGAATTATATGGGTGAAGTGAAGTGAAAGTTGCTCAGTCATGTCTGACTCTTTTGAGAGCCCGTGGACTATACAGTCCATGGAATTCTCCAGGCCAAAATACTGGAGTGGGTAGCCTTTCCATTCTCTAGGGGATCTTCCCAACCCAGGGATCGAACCCAGGTCTCCCACACCGCAGGCGTCTTCTTTACCAGCTGAGCCACAAGGGAAGCCCAAAGCAACCAGTACCTCCTTCGAACCAGAAATGAACCAGTGACTGAAGCATAAGAACCTAAAAAAAGAGTGGATGTATGTATGTGTATGTGGCCTTCCCTGGTGGCTCTGATAGTAAAGGATCTGCCTGCAATGCAAGAGACTCAGGTTCAATCCCTGGGTCAGGAAGATCCCCTGGAGAAGGGAATGGCAATCCACTCCAGTATTCTTGCCTGGGAAATCCCATGGATAGAGGAGCCTGGTGGGCTCAGTCCATGGGGTCACAGAGTCGGACAGGACTGAGGAACTAACACACTACACAACATACAATATTTATGTATAACTGATTCACTTTTCTGTACACCTAAAACTAACACAACACTGTCGATCAACTACAATAAAAATTTTTTTAAAGTAGTATCGAAAATAATAAGATGATGCATCAAGGAAAGATGCTGCTGCAGGTGTAACAGAGGAAGAAGACTTCAACTCCTGTTTTGTTTGTCTTCCCTATTAGTGACTGACAGGGAAAAATCACCTTTAGAAACAGGAAATAGAAGACAATGGCAGGTAAAGCACTTCTATGAGTGAGGTCTCAACTTGGAGACCTGTTCTTCTAGGAAGGACAGACAGAGCTGTATTCAAAGATGCTATCAACTTACAGGGTATAGAAGGTCTTCAAGAAGCCTGTTGGACTTGATTTTTCAGATCCCTTTTGAGTTTAGACTCTATGATAAAACTGTCTTTATCTGAAGCTATTATAAGCAAACATGAGTTACCCTAATCCATTATGGCAGAATGGAAGAGGCTTTGGAGTCAAGTTTGATTCAATACTCTGCTGTATGATTTCAGGCAAAATACTTAATTTTTCTGGACGTCATTTTCCTCAGCTGCCAGGCCTGTTACTTAACAGAAGTTAGTTCTCCTTTTGTGTCACTTCCAAGTTAAGTGTCTGCCCATCCTCAGTGGGTACTTCTATGGCCCTAGTTCTCCAAACAGCATTTTTCTTCTCTCCCATTCCTTATTTTACTTTCTCTATTCTTCCTTTTCTTCCCCTCACTCCTAACTCTACACACACACACATTTGTATCTTTGAAAGAAATCTAATTTTGGTGGGAGGAAGCTCCTCGGATAATTTATATGTGATGAAAAGTATTGCATTTATTTTTCAAAAGTTTCAGCATCTATTGGTGGTCTCCAGGAATATTATAATGACTTATGTATGGAAAAGTCCAAGGAAATTAAACCTTTTATATTGCAAATACTCCAAGAAGTGGATAAAGAAATTGAAAAAGGGTAAGGAAGACATATACTTGATTACATCAGAACAGTCACTGATACTCATCTGTGTGAAAACTCTTGGAATACTGAGTGATTTGAAAGCCATTTGCAAATGCTAGATGAAATGGACATGCTTTTTTGATTCAGCATAGATGACTGACACAGGTCTTGGAGGTAGTTTAGTAAAAAAAAAAAAGGCACTAGACCAGCATTCTCCAAGTCTGAGTTCCAGATTGGTCATTAACTCCTGTGAGCTGGGTTTATTTATGCAAATCATTGAATGACATTCTTCAATGTCATTACCTATCAAGTAGGAATACTTTTTCTGTGCTTGAAAAATTAAATTATGCATATATTAAAGTGCTTTTCAAAAGCTGTAGTATATATTCAGTAGTTTTAAGTTACACTTAATAAAAATCTGTACTGTGGTACTTGGTTCCAGTAAATACTATCCAGTGATGTCACTAACCATGAAGGAAAAATATTTTTCCTTTACTGGATTTCCTTTTAATATTTTAACAGATCAGTAGGAATCACATTAAATATTGCTGGTAACAGTCGCTCACTATCAGGAGAAAGAGTAACAGGTGAAGATTTCTGGATTCTTTGCAGAGTTTTAAAGAATAACTCATATATTAATGGTATGTCTCCTTACGAATCGTTCCTTCCTGTTCTCATTCTGCTGATTAAGTATTCATTAGGAGGAATATCAGCTTCTATTCATCTGTATTCTTCAGGTTTGGATGTTAGATACAACCTCCTAAGTGATGTTGGCGCGTACTATGCTGCAAAACTGCTCCAGGTATTTTACTGCAAAATGTTCTGTTCTTTTTTTTCTTTCAGGACCAAGTTAAGAACCAGTCTTTTCTCTGGAATGTGCAGGGTTTCAGCAGCCCTAGCCTGCTAAACTAACCCTTTATTGTAGACTTCACTTTCGAGATACCCAAACTGAAATGCTGCTTTATGGTTGCATTTTATTTAAGAAAGGTAGTGTGGTCCACCAATAAGAACAGGTGTCCTTAAAGAAAAGGTTTTGTTTCAACCTCAGGAGATTGACATATACATGTGTGTGTCTGTATTTTCAGTTAAAATGTTTAAAGCAGCATATATCATTTGTTATTCTTCCCTTAAATTGGCTTTTTAATTTCTTAGCTATTTGTCCCATTCTCGTGTGCTGCAAGTGTCTCTACTGAGCCAAAAAAGATCTTAAAATTCGCATACCCATGAAATGGCACAGAATATAAGGATGGAGTGAAGATTAAAAAAAAAAAAAACAAAAAAACACCACCAAGTTATTTTCAACAACCACAAATCAAAAATCATAGCCACCATGTTCTCAGATCTGTTTATGGTGAAATCACCTAGTCTAGTGACATATACACAAAACATAGTTTTGTAAAATATCAAGGGTCTTGACTGTGCTATAACACTTGAAATACAGTAAAAACGCATTTGTGTATATGGTCTCAGTAGAGCTCATACCTAGAGCCTCTTGAGTCATCTTTTGCAAAGTGATACACTATGGTTTAGTACATGAAGCACATCCATACTTTGAATCATTGATAAAAAAGGAATATACTGGGAGGGAGGCTTAAGAGGGATATGTGTATACTTAATAGCTGACTCACACTGTTGCACAGCAGAAACTAACACAGCAGTGTAAAGCAACTATCCTCCAATTAAAAAAAAAACTAAAAAAATGAATATAGTCTTTTTCTTTATCCTGTAATTATATTTGTTTAAATGAGAATATTGTTTTTCCTTAATCATCCTTTGTTTTGCTGGAGACCTTGAACTTCCCTGGTTGTAAAGATTTTCTTTGCTGGTAAACACCTTTACTTAAAAAGCAGCTCATATATTCTTGATTGATTTCTGGTAATACATGTATAATAGCTTCTTTTCTCTTATTTTAGAAACAACATAATCTCATTTACTTAAATCTTATGTTTAATGACATTGGGCCTGAAGGTGGAGAACTGATTGCTAAAGCCCTACATGTAAGCATTCGTATACCTCAAACTAACAATTTGGGGATTTCAATTTCTTTAATTTTAGCTTGAAACCAACAGAAATAAATGTTAATGTCAATTTATTTTAATTTTGTGCAACTGTATATTTTTTGTTGCACTTCATTAACATTTAGATATCACATGAGTACTTTTGAACTCACTTTTAATACAGTTTTATGGATAAACCATAATGGAAAATATTTTAAAAATGTATATATAACAGTTTGCTGAACAGCAGGAATTAACGCACTGTAAATCAACTATACTTCAATTAAAAAATCAAGTTTTATTAAGACATAATTCACATAAGAATTTATCCTTTGGAAGTGTTCAGTTCAGTGGCTTTTTTAGCATACAATGGACACCTTGAAGAGCGCAGGTTTGAACTGCATGGGTCCACTCATATATGGGTTTCTTTCACTAAATACATGCTGCAGTATGATACAATGCACGGTCAGTTGAATCTGAGAGTGTAGGACTTGGATATGGAGGGCCAACTGTGAAGTTAAACTCATTTTCAACAGCAGAGGGTCACTGCTCCTAACCCCTGTGTTGTTCAAAGATCAGCTATATTCACAGTTTTGCAACCATCACCACTATCACTGTTGTTAGAACACCTCCTCCCCACAGAAGAGAGACCCTGTTAGTAATCCCTCTCTACGCTTCTCTCCCTCTCTCCAGCACCCTGCAGTCATATCTACTTTCTAACTGACTCTTCTGGCCATTTCACATAAATAGAATCACCATATAACATGTGGCCTTTATTGACTGGCTCAATGCTTTCAAGTGCCATCCACGTTGTAACATACTTCATTCCTTTTTATTGCCAAGTAATATTCCATTGCACATTTCATTCATCCATTAGTTAACGGGTACTTGGGTTTCCACTATAATGAATAACGCTACTATGAATATTTGCACACATTTTTCTGTGCACTTATGTTTCCAATTTTCTAGGGTATATACCTTGGAGTGGAATTGCTGGATCATTTGGAAACTCTATTTAACATTTTGAATGACTGCCAAACTGTTTTTCAAAGTGGTTGCCCCTTTTTATGTTCCACCAACAATGGGTATTCTGATTTCTCTATATCCTCACCAATACCTGATACTTTTTTATTTGAGCTATCCTAGTGGGTATGAGAAGGCAATGGCACCCCACTCCAGTACTCTTGCCTGGAAAATCCCATGGACAGAGGAGCCTGGTGGGCTGCAGTCCATGGGGTCGCTAAAAGTCAGACACAACTGCGCGACTTCACTTTCACTTTTCAGTTTCATGCATTAGAGGAGGAAATGGCAACCCACTCCGGGGTTCTTGCCTAGAGAATCCCAGGGACGGCGGAGCCTGGTGGGCTGCCATCCATGGGGTCGCACAGAGTCGGGCTGACTTAGCAGCAGCAGCAGCAGTGGGTATAAAGAGGTTTTGTGGTTTTGATTTGCATTTTCCTAATGATGTTGACATCTTTTCACATGCTAAGTGGTTATTTCTATATTTTCTTTGGATAATTCGCTTTTCAAATGTTTTGCCCTTTCTGGATACAAGTCCCTTATAGGATATAACTTGCAAATATTTTCTGACATTCTGTAGGTTGCCTTTTCACTTTCCTAGTAGTATCTTTAGAAGCACACAATTTTAGAAGTTCAGTAAAATGCATTTTGTGTTTTTCTTGTTGTTTATGCTTTTAGTGTTACATCTAAAGTCATATATGACCTAGTCATGAATATTTACACTTACATTTTCTTCTAAGTTTTTAACTCTTTCATTCAGTTATTTGATATTTTAATTTTTGTATATGAAGTGACGTAGGAGCAATTTCATTCTTTTTCATGTGGCTATCTAGTTGACCCAACATCTTGTGTTAAAACTGTTTTTTTCCCACTGATTTTGACATCCTTGTCAAGAGTCGATTATAAATGAGTTTATTTCTGTACTCTCTCTTAATTTATATATCTGTTCTTAGGCCAGTCCCACACTATCTTGGCTACTGTAGTCCTGTAGTTAAGTTTTGAAAAAGTGTGGGTCGTCTTTGTTCTTTTCAACGTTGTATTGGTTCTTCTGGGTCTCCTGCATTTTTACATGAATTTTAAGATCAGTTTATCAATTTCTGCAAAGTAAACAAACAAACTGGGATTTTGAGAGGGATTGCTTTAAATCTTTAGATCAACTTGAGGAATAGTGCCATTTTTACTGCAAGGAGATCCACCCAGTCCATTCTAAAGGAGATCAGTCCTGGGTATTCTTTGGAAGGAATGATGCTAAAGCTGAAACTCCAGTACTTTTGCCACCTCATGAGAAGAGTTGACTCACTGGAAAAGACTCTGATGCTGGGAGGGATTGGGGGCAGGAGGAGAAGGGGACGACAGAGGATGAGATGGCTGGATGGCATCACCAACTTGATGGACGTGAGTCTGAGTGAACTCCGGGAGTTGGTGATGGACAGGGAGGCCTGGTGTGCTGCAATTCATGGGGTTGCAAAGAGTCAGACACGACTGAGTGACTGAACTGAACTGAATATTGTCTTCTGATTCAGAAACATGGGATATGTTTCTTCATATATTAGTTCTAACAGGTCTTTTTTTGTTTTAGTGGATTCCTTAGAATTTTCCACATAAAAGATTGTCATATGCAAAAAGTTTTGCTTGTTTCCAACCTGTATGCCTTTTTTTCTTGCCTTATCTAGCCCCATCCAGTACAATGTAAAATAGAAGTGGTGAGAGTGGACATCCTTTCCTTCTTCCCACTCTTGGCGGGGGGGAGGGAAGTTTGACTTAATTTTAAAGATAATTACATGCACTTATGGTTCAAATATTTCATTAGGACAATGAAATGTCTGTAATTTTGTGGATGATTTATCAAAAGAATGAATTATGAGAAGGAATTAAACTTTGCAAATGTCTGAGAAATTGTGTCACTTTCAAAGTAATACAGGGAAATGTGAAGTGAGTGTTTAACGGGTATAGGGTCTCCCTTAAGGGTAAAGAGAATGTTTTGAAATTAGAGGTGATGGCTGCACAACACTGTGAATGTAGTAAAATCCAGTGAATTGTACTTTTTGGATGTACCATGTGGCTTACAGGATCTCAGTCCCCTGACCAGGGATTGAACCTGAACCCCTCAGCAGTGTGTGTGCAGAGTCCTAACTGCTGGGCCACCAGGGAATTCCCAAATTGTACACTTTATATTTTTACCTATTATGGGAAATTGAATGTTACCTTTATGGAATATATTCTATTCAATCTCCATGAAAAACTGACTGAGTCCGCAAATAGTAATACAGTCTCCTAACACGTAATCTGAAGAGAATTCTTTGGGTTAAATTTTTAATCCAGTTTTGCCTCTTTTCCTTTTCAGAAGAATAGAACTCTGAAACACCTAAGAATGACTGGAAACAAGATTGAAAATAAGGGTGGAATGTTTTTTGCTGCAATGCTACAAATTAATTCATCCTTAGAGAAATTAGATCTGGGTGACTGTGATCTGGTGAGTTAAACTGGTTATGAGAGTCACTCACAAAAAAAAAAAAAGAGAGTCACTCAAGTATTTGATCATTCTCCCTGGAAACTAGCACAGAGAAGTGTCAAGAGACCAGCTACATGACAGTCTTATGAATGATTTAAGCTCATCTCTAAGATCTAGTATCAGAGAAAAAAAATCTTTAAGTAAAAATCAGATTATAATAATTTTATGGAAGAATATCCAGTGTAATAAAAATCGTCCTAAATTTCCATCTATTACCCTTCTTAACTTGCATGGGATTTTCTAAAGAACCTTATGTTCCTTTTAATTAAACAAATACTTGATTTGTATAATGTAAATTTTTTATTTGTGGAAACATTTTTCAGTGAGTAGTTATAGCATAAAACCTAAGACAACTCTAAGAGCCTTCATCTGACCTGATATGGCTTCAAAGTCCAGGCTTCATTTTCTCAAACATGCCTTCAAACCTTCAGGCCTACTGTTAGGAACCTAGTTAAAAGGTTAATGCAACATCACTGGGACAGGATGTCAGTAAGATGGGCCAAGGAGGCTCTTTGGTATAATAGGCTCTAAAGTTTAAGTGGGTAGATACAGTAGAAGGAATGGGGAAAGCATTAATTCAATATACAGTTGACTCGACAACATGGGTTTGAACTGTTGGGTCCGGGTAAATGCAGACTTTTTACAACAGTAAATATTACAATTGCTACATAAGTCAAGGTTCCTTGAATCCATGGATACCAAGGTATACAATTGACCTCTGACCCTTTAGGGTCAACTGTATATTTTCTGCACGTAATAGTCACAACCCTAGATTCTAAGGATACAGGAGTGCATCACATATAGTCTCTGCCTTTATAAAGGTTACATTTTAATTGGGAAAATATCAGTAAATTAGAGCAAAGTGCTACAAAGATGGCAAAATACTCTGATAATGGGTAGGTAGGAGGTCATCTGTGTGATAGGATGGTTATGCCTAAGACCTGAGGAAGGAATACTAGGATGAAAAAAGCTGCCCCATCTGTGAAGGATGAGAAAGAGCTGCCTTCAAGAGGGACATGGCAGAAATATTCCAGGCCAGGGATCCAGAACATGCAGACCCTAAGAGAGTGCTTCCCCAAGTGTGGTATGGTGCTAAGAGAGTGCTTCCCCAAGTGTAACATGACTGACAGAGATTGAAGTAATTTTAATACTCATGTATTTATTCTTACAAATGCTTTCTATTTATTTCAAGGGTTTATGTTTCCCATTTAAAGAAGTGAAAGTTTTAGGAAGTTTCTGCCCTCATTCAGGTGGGTGGTGAGAACCTGGGTGAGGTGGTAGCTAGAGATGGACTAATTAGAGACATCTTTGGAAGCAGAATCTGTAAGATTTGCTTCTAAGATCTGGCAATCAACTGAGAGGAAGGTAAGAGGACGGGTGGAGTGGGAAGAGGCCCAGGTTTTCTGGTGTAACAACTAGGTATGTATCCATCACAGAGATGCGAGAGGATCAGGCCCTTCCAAAAGGCAGAGGGGGCCAACTGGAGTTGTGAAAAATGTGATTAGTAATGGTTTGCCGCCATAAACACCCATTTAAAGTGTGTTAGTATGAATATAAAAGGAGGTTTGCATTAAGGATATATAAGTAGCATAGAGCCCTAGCTGGGATCCACTTTTGTGTCCGCATGTCTGACGTCTGCATCATACAGAATCTTGAACATTTAGGAGCAAACCTAGAGGTAAACATCCAAGGAATCCTTAAGAAAGTCCCCGTGCATGTTAAAGATGGATTTTTTCTGAATTTGATCAACCTACATTCAAGGACTAGGAAATTAAACCTTTAAAAGCACAATTTTGATTTATCAGAGCCCAGTTTTACTCATCTTGAAATATTAGGGAGGTTACTTTTTAAAGTTTTTGTCAGTTTCCTTAATGAATTTATCTGTTTTTAGGGAATGCAAAGTGTGATAGCATTTGCTACAGTCCTAACTCAAAACCGAACAATTAAAGGATTAAACCTAAACCGACCCATACTGTATGGTGAACAGGTATGTATTCTAAGTGAGCAGTTAATAATGCTGTATGTGAATAAAATGAAGGTACTAACTTGAGGATTATGTCAAGGTTCATGAATGTGCTATATTTTTAGAATTGTAGACTACCATTTACAAATGAAAACTTGAATGGAAAATTTTAAATTCTTGGTAAGAGTATTATAATATGGTTTTAGAAGTTGCTTATTTAAACAAATATGTTGTCTTTTGTTCTTATAAACTCATTCTCAGTGGGTAAACCTGTTGAGGGGCAGAATGCTTAAGATGAACACACAAATGATAAAGGGCTAGAGAATTATAAAAGCCCAGTGTGAAATGTCTTGTCATTTGTTTGTTTTGTTGTATTGATGTAATGAGCCACTGCATCTCTGAAATCATAAGTAATAATGGCATACTGCCTAAGAATAGCAGTCCAGGAGGTCTGGACTTCATTCTGTACCTACGCTGCATTCTGTAGCTTGTGGGATCTCCGTTCCCCAACCAGGAACTGAATCTGGGCCCAGTAGTGAAAGCAACTGCTAACCACTGGACTGCCATGCTCAACTATGGTACCAATTATTGTGATTTGTTTTCCTTCTGGGATGACTGATATTTTTAAAATAATGATTTCTGTTGTTGCTGTTCAGTTGCTAAGTTGTGTCTGACTCTGCCAATCCCATGGACTGCAGCACGCCAGCTTCCCTCTCCTTCATTATCTCTTAGAGATTGCTCAAACTCACGCCCATTGAGTTGATGATGCTATCCCAACCATCTTATCCTCTGTTGCCCCCTTCTCCTTTTGCCTTCAATCTTTCCCAGCATCAGGGTCTTTCCTAGTGAGTCAAGCTCTTTACACCAGGGGGCCAAAGTACTGGAGCTTTAGCATCAGCCCTTCCAATAGTGAGAGCTGATTTCCTGGAGGATTGACTGATTTGATCTCCTTGCAGTCCAAAGGATGCTCAAGAATCTTCTCCAGCACCAACAAATAGAAAGCATCAATTCTTCGGCGCTCAGCCTTTTTAACTCCCCTCTTTTACATCACTTAGTCATTGCACTTTACAAGTGCCCGCTGCGTGTTTCTAAGATGGTAAAGGTTATCATTTGTGACAAAATGATTTCTTTTCAAAAGCCATGCTAAACAAATACAAATTGTAGACTAACAGTCTTAACTGATAAAGTCTTCTTAAAAAGCTAACTTAAATAACTGACCATGCTTGAAATAAACATGTACTGCTTTAAAATTATATTTTAGAAAAAAAGACTATCTATTTTTAGGAAGAGTCTACAGTTCACCTAGGCCACATGTTGAAAGAAAATCAATGCCTTGTTGAGTTACACATGTGTAAACATGATATAAAAAATTGTGGTATGAAACAGTTATGTGATGCACTGTATCTGAACAGGAGCCTTCAATACCTTGATGTAAGCTGGTAAGTGATAATCTGGAAAATCTGTGTAAAGATTCATAGTAGGTATGATTCTGTGTTAGACACTAAATCCAAAAATTAGGAAATAAAACCATTTTTATCTTTTTATCCTGAGCTTCACTTATTATTCAGTTTAAACCGATATAATATCTCCTAATAACTGGAGTGAGCAATTTAAATACGTAAACCAGAACAGAAGCAACATTTTATAGCAAATTTTCAGTAACATTTTTGGAAATTGAGTGACTAAAATAAATCTTAACTAAAATACAAAGTACTGCTTAAAAGTTTCTAAGCCTGCGATCTCTATGAATAAAAGGACACTTCATATTTTCAAATATAACTAGATATTTTTCCTTTCCCAGCAATAAAATAACTCAGGATGGAATGAAGTGTTTGGCCGATGTTCTGAAAAGCAATACTACCCTGGAAGTAATAGATCTTTCTTTTAACAGAATGGAAAATGCAGGAGCAAACTATCTCAGTGATGCTCTTGCTTCACACAACAGGACTCTTAAAGCGTTAGTATGGTTTTACATTTAATCAAAATAACAGAAAAAAAAGTTGTTTAGAACACTAACTTTAAACCTCTTACCACTTAAGATTCATGGTGAAATATGAAAACTCAGTTTCTAAACTAACATATTAAGTTACAGGAAACATTTCAGTATCTTCTATTTTCTTTTTAAAGGAATGTCTTTTTAAAATTAGATTGATAACAGTTATGAATGCTTAAGGTTAAAGAGAAAATTCTTATCATTTATATTATTTATCCCAAATTCTAACAGAAGAGTTATAATCATTCAATATGATAATGACTTTAAGAATGAATCAAGAAGAAAATATTGCTCAGGTGACTTTATCCTGAAAAATATGTCTGCAATCCACTCCAAACCTTTACTGAATAATAAGTAGAACAATAGTTTGTTTAAAACAATTTCCAAAATGTAGGTAGCTCTACTTAGGTACATGAAGAATCCAATTAGAAAAGTTTCTTGGATTTCAGGAATTGTAAGATCAGTATTTTAACTACTACATTGAATACATTTAATGCTAAGACAACAGAGTAAGATGTGTGTAATAAATGCTGTTGGTAGCTCATCCATTCTCTCTGTGGAACTGTTTCTAGGGTTATTACTTTTTGTTTCTCCACAGGTTGTCTGTGGTGAGCAACAACATAGAGGGAAAAGGACTTGTTGCACTTTCACAATCAATGAAAACAAATCCTACACTCTCTCATATCTACATCTGGGGAAACAAATTTGATGAAGCTACATGTGTGGTAAGTTTGTCTTCACTGAGGTTTTTTCCTGGGGCTTTCCCTACAACATCAGATGTTATTTACTGATGAGTTAGTCAGGATTACCAAGTACAGTGAGACACTTCAGTTTTGATAAATTTTAACATACATTCTAAAAATTAGCTACTGGAAAGTTCTGTGGTTGAAACAGTGAAAGATATCAAATACTACATGTTAGTATAAATATCACCAAGGAACTTTTCTGGTGGTTCAGTGGTTGAGAATCCACCTTTCAATGCAGGGGACACGGGTTCCATTCCTGGTCTGGGAAGATCCCACATGCCATGGAGCAACTGGGCCCACGTAACAAATACTGAGCCTGTGTCTGAGCCCATGTAACAAATACTGAGCCCGTGTGCCACAACTACTGAAGGCCATGCGCCTACAGCCTGTGCCCCACAAGAGAAGCCACTGCGCACACCGCAACGAAGAGCAGCCCCTGCTTGCTGCAACTAGGGAAAGCCTGTGCACAGCAACAAAGGCCTAGTGCAGTGGAAAATAAACAAATAAATAAAATGATAAATTATACAGTCCTAATTCTACTCCAAAGTTAATTTTTAAAAAATCACAATTGTTGATTCAGTATAAATTTGATGTGGCACAATCTCTAATCTGCTACCCAATAATTAAATCAAGACAGAATTCGAAAATACAGTACAAGTTGTCAAAATATGTTATGTTGCTTATGTAAATGTATAGAACCCTTAATACTGCTTTCAAAACACACAAAAAGCATCATAACGGAATAGTTTTCAGTTAGAATAAAAAGAAAAATAAGGTGTCAGAATTCTCAAAAACTGCCAAAAGACTAATCAGAATTCTATCACTAAAAAGATTAATAACATGTACACTATTTTTTTTAAAATAGCTTGATTTCAGAAAAACACCACATCCACATTCTATAACACTAGAAGCTGAATTGAGTTGGACTAATAATGACAAGCTATAGCAGAAAGCAACTAGACTTGAATCTTTTACTGATTTCTCCTTTTCTCTACAGTAGTCACAGCCTTACTGACAAATTAGTTTAACATGTTTGTATGACACCTTTATGTAGATGTCAATGATCCATACAAGATATACAAAGAAAATTCTACAATGAAGAAATAACTATGTGGCCAGCTATGCCAGCATCTAATACTAAAGGAATGGTCTCAGCCTAAATCTGTCAGTTACCTTCAGGGAGTCCATGAACTCAAAGTTTTAAGCCAAAATCTGTGGGTGTTTATTTTTCTAAAAAATGGATCCCCAGCTATCACTGGATCTTCAGGGGCATATACAATAGCACTCCACCCCCATTTATGAGTCACCTTGGGACTTGAAAATTTTCACTTGAAACCTCTGGTCCACAAAATTGGTAATATATATAGAATTGTTATCTCAGTGAGTCATAAGACAACAAAACATCCTTAATGTTAAAATGCAGAAATAAGTTTTATGAGATTGTAATTTACACAGTGTGAACAATACCTGAAAAATTTTTAAATTCAGCAGTTATTCAGAATATTTCAGACTATAAATTATCACATCTAAATGTGAATGTTGAAATTTGTAAAATGAATTAACTATTTTCTTAATGATACAGTTTTTCTTAAAAATCCTAGGCATATTCAGATTTAATTCACACAGGCCGTCTAAAATCGGACAATACAGATGTGGAGCCGTTTGTGGTGGATGGACACGTGTACCTTGCAGAAGTCTCCAATGGCCTTAAAAGGCATTATTACTGGACACCAGGTTATGGGGAAGCTTGCAGCCTGTCATCTAATGCAGGTTTTTTTCTTGCACCAGTAGGTCAACATCTATGAAAAACAAACTTTAATTTTCATCTATGTGTCTTATTACTTTTCAGATGTTAATATTTTTATCATCTATTAAATTCTTTCATAGATTATGTTACTTTTGTTAGACAGGTAAAAGATACTAAATTCTAAGTAACTGTCCATTGTGAAAAACTGAGTAATTTTTCAAAAAAATTTTACAAAATAGGGACCAAAATTTGAACACTTGAAGAAGGAAATCAAGGAACTAATTTCTTTTTATAAAGAAAATACACCCAAACAGTAAAGCAGTATAGAAGGAAAGGTCATTCTAGGTATCCTAACTGAAAGTTGTCATGAGGTAAAAAGGTTTCAGGGGGCAGATTCCAGGTACCATCAAGGGGTTTAGAGGTTGAAAAGGTATTTAAGGTATTTTATAGATGAGTTTTGGTTCAATTTCACAAATATAGGCAAATATATATAAACAGACACACATATAAATACATATAAATGTATACTTTCCAAACATGTCCAGTGCTGCCAGTGAACTTTTAAAGAGAATTCTCTTTTGGAGGATGCCACTAACATTTTAATGATTTGATGGCAAATAATTACACTTGTTTGTGGCCAATTGTTTTCAAATTAAGATTTATACAAAGAGGCAATAGACACTACAATCCTTTGATTACAGACTCATGTTCACAAATTTATTAATTCATATATACCACTTAACAGTTTAACTTGAATGACTTATTACTGCTAAAGCCAGGCAAAGTGTGAGGACGAAAAAAAAACCAACCCAACAACTGTGGACAATTTAAAGAGGTTATTCTAAGTTTTGCATCTAAAAGGAAAAACCATCTGTCTCTAAATATTGTAATGAGGTGAAATAAAGGTGTTCAGTTTTACAGTTGTCAAAATATTGCCTTCACTTTATTATGAATTCCTCATATCATAGCTGTATTTATTCCAAAAATTTAACATTACAAAAAAACCCCAAATCTGTTATTCTCCATTCCTTTAATAAAGAATTAAGATAGAAATTTCCTATTTAATGATTTTTTAAAATTTATCAGGCTTTTCCTTATATTCACCACCTAATACCCCATTTCCTTACTCCCTAGGGAAATGTGTGCACGCGTGCAGGGGTGCTGAGGGGTAGGCACAGATATTTTTCACTTAATGTTCTAGGGTTACTGAGTTACTAAGCCAGAAAAGACCTAAATGCCTTACCAAATCCATTCTCACACTTTCAGAGAGATGAACTTGAATCATCCAGGACAGATGGTTACTATCGGGTTGAGTCTGTACTGAAAAACAAAATCTTAAAAACATCTGCAATTGTTTGAGAAATACACTCATTAGTTGATGTTAATAATAACAAAATGTGTGAAATGGGTTTCAGGGCTTTTTTTGGAGTATCGTTCATATGTTATATTAAAAGAAAACTCCCTGTCCATCACCAACTCCTGGAGTTTACTCAAACTCATGTCCATTGAGTTGGTGATGCCATCCTACCATCTCATCCTCTGTCGTCCCCTTCTCCTCCCACCTTCAATCGTTCCCAGCATCAGGGTCTTTTCAAATGTCAGTTCTTTGCATCAGGTGGCCAAAGTGTTGGAGTTTCAGCATCAGTCCTTCCAATGAATATTCAGGACTGATTTCCTTTCGGATGGACTGGTTGGATCTCCTTGCAGTCCAAGGGACTTGAGAGTCTTCTTCAACACCATAGTTCAAACACATCAATTCTTTGACACTTTTACATTACATGCTAAATATAGCTAGAACTAAATAACTGTTATCTAAAAAAAAGTTGCATGTCAGAGGAAAGTCAGGTTTCTATATTGTTAAAAATGCAATAGGAAATAAAATTTTTTTGATCAAATCTGAAAAGCCACAGAATTCAATGTGTAAGAAAACCATGCTATAAGAAAAAATAAGACTCTGCCCCAGTTAAACCTTACTTCACCCTTAACGGCTCCAGGCAACCACTTGTCTGCTTTCTACCACCATGTGTTGGTTTTGCCTGTTCCAGAATGCCAGTCTTTCTCTAGAGTTACATACATAGAACATCCTGGAGTCCACCATGAATGGGCAGTTGGATCTGAGTGGGAAACTAATCATCAAAGCTCAGCTTGGGGAGGGTATTCAACGAATTCCCATTCATAATGAAGATATTACTTATGATGAATTAGTGCTAATGATGCAGCGAGTCTTCAGAGGAAAACTTCTGAGTAATGATGAAGTTACAATTAAATATAAAGATGAAGATGGAGATCTTATAACAATTTTTGATAGTTCTGACCTTTCCTTTGCAATTCAGTGTAGTAGAATACTGAAACTGACATTATTTGTTAATGGCC
The DNA here is from genome assembly GCF_016772045.2 of Ovis aries. Taxonomy (NCBI): domain Eukaryota; kingdom Metazoa; phylum Chordata; class Mammalia; order Artiodactyla; family Bovidae; genus Ovis; species Ovis aries. The sequence goes on from NC_056054.1 coordinate 218,248,816, forward strand.
AACCAAGACCCCTTGAATCAAGTCAGGTGAAATATCTTCGTCGAGAACTGATAGAACTTCGAAATAAAGTGAATCGCTTACTGGACAGCTTGGAACCACCTGGAGAACCAGGCCCGTCTTCCAGCATTCCTGAAAACGATACTGTGGATGGTAGGGAAGAAAAGCCTGCTGCTGCTGATTCTTCTGGTAAACAGTCTACTCAGGTTATGGCAGCAAGTATGTCAGCTTTTGATCCTTTAAAAAACCAAGATGAAATCAATAAAAATGTCATGTCAGCGTTTGGTTTAACACATGATCAGGTTTCAGGGCCTCCCAGTGCTCCTGCAGAAGACCGGTCAGGAACTCCCGACAGCATTGCTTCCTCCTCCTCCGCAGCTCACCCACCAGGAGTTCAGCCACAGCAGCCACCATATACAGGAGCTCAGACTCAAGCAGGTCAGAGTGAAGGTCAGATGTACCATCAGTACTCGCTGCAGCCCAGCTATGGCACTCAGCAGCCACGGGCGCCCCCTCAGGCGCCACAGCAGTACGGTATTCAGTATTCAGGCTATAGTCAGCAGACTGGACCCCAGCAACCTCAGCAGTTCCCAGGATATGGCCAGCAATCAACTTCCCAGGCACCGGCACCTGCCTTTTCTGGTCAGCCTCAGCAACTAACTGCTCAACCTCCACAGCAGTATCAGGCGAGCAGTTACCCTCCACAAACTTACACTACCCAAACTTCTCAGCCCACTAATTACACTGTGGCCCCTGCCTCACAACCGGGAATGGCTCCAAGCCAATCCGGGGCCTACCAGCCAAGACCAGGTTTCACTCCACCTCCTGGAAGTACCATGACCTCTCTTTCAAGTGGGTCTAACCCATATGCATGTAGCCGTCCTCCCTTTGGTCAGGGCTATACCCAACCTGGACCAGGTTATCGATAAAGAGGCTCAGTTACACTGATGAACGTAGCTGCTAGCTGTTTGCCTCCCAAAAGACTCCAATACTACTATTTTAATTTGTATTGAAGTTCAGGAATTTAAAAAGCAGAGCATTTTTTTATGATACCATTATTGCTGTTAATTGAAAGTATAATTTGCTGGAAGAAAAAAGACCAAAATGGAAGTTTTTTTCCTCCCCTGCTTAAAAGTATAGCAGCTTCGTACTTATTTTGGAACACTACTCTTACATGTGTGCAAAGTGACTGATTTTCTAGCTTGCCTTGACCAGAGGATATTAAAATGCTAGGTTGAAGTTCAGCCCTCTTACTTGGCTTTTTATTATTAACACGATGTACTAAAGTAGATCCCTTTGAGAAGACTAGCTATTATGTATAAAATGTAACATTGATAGGTTAATAAAGATGATTGAATCCAAAAAAATAAAAAAATAAAAACATTTTTAACAATTGTCATTACATTTGGAAAACATTAAGCTGATGAGGAAATGCTATTCTTAGCAATTAAGACAGCCAATAAACTCAGACTTGTGTAACAGTATGACAGACTTCTTATGCTCGAACATCTGTCCAGTGTATAGTTTAAACTGAAGATGCTAAATCAGCATTTTTTAAAAAGTATGGAGAATGAGAATCAAATGGGGGAACTGTTAAAAATAGATTTTTAAGAGTCAGGACTATGGAATCAGAATTTCCAAACAGTCTGGGGAACCTGCATTTTTACAATCCAAGTCATCTTTAATCTCACTGAAGTTTAAAAACCAACACTCTGGTTTTCTCATTCTTCAAATTAATTTTTTTTAAAATATATACTTCTTTTAAATGGAAGTATCTAACAGTTAAATGAATTATCACAAAGCTAACCCATCTGTGTTAACCATGATACAGATAAAGAGTAAATGTCAGAACTGCCTCCAACCATCTTCCCCAACAGACAACCACCATCATGATGTCTACCACCACAGTTTTGTATGTTTTAGAATTTTATATAAATGGAATCATATGTATGTTCTTTGTATCCGACTACTTTTGTACATTAGTGCAATTCATTCATGTTGTTTAATGTAGCAGTAATCCATTCAGCTTTTGTTTTGAAATATTCCATAATATGCTGGGTAGTAGGGGTGTCAACTGGAGAAGGAAATGGCAACCTACTCCAGTACTCTTGCCTGGAAAATCCCATGGACTGAGAGGCTCCTTAGAGCCGGGTAGGCCACAGTCCATGGGGTTGCAAAGAGTCGGACATGACTGAGCGACTTCACTTTACTGTACTTTAGGGGTGTCAATAGGATTCTGAAAGAGATTCTCCCAGGCTAGGACACAGTCATATCAAAGTAAACCTTTGTGATGCAGTTTACTTTCCCAGGCTACTTTCTGTTCCTCTGTGCTATGGAGTGGACCCACAAGTTCCAATATTCTCCCAAGGGGAGACTCACAAGGTAGCTGAGTGGGAAGCAAATAGGTGAATGTGAAGACAGTAGGCCTATCTGGAGCCTGCAGTGGGGTGCCATGTACTAACGTGCAACCTTGAAACAAGACTGTTTGAGGCATTTATGCAGAAGTCTCAGGGCTCTCTTTTTTAACATCCAAGAGAACTAAAGTGAAGCCAGGTCAACCAAGAAGTACTGGGCTCTGAGCAGGCTAGGAAAAAAACCTGATCACATATTTTATAAGCTGCTGCCTACTGCATCAGAGGCCAGCAGCATGTCCAGAAAACGGAAAAGAAAGAACAACGTTTTCCCTCATGCCCCTCGGTTATATAAGCCTCTTGTCCTCCACATAGGTGGACACCATTTTAGAGAGAAGACAAAGGGTAGAGATAAGACAACAAGTTTTAAAATGTTTCAGTACTCCCTTAAGATATAAATTGTCTTTATATCAGACTAGGTTTTTAATTTTTTTCCAGACTTCCCACTGGGTGGGAGCTCAAGGGGACGAACATGTTAAATTCTGTAGGAAAACTCTACTTCTTCTGCACATCTGAATTGTAATGAGTAGATTTGCAACCATATACATGTCAAACATTTTCTTCCATTTCCTTCTTAGCAGTCGTCCTTTAAGATCCAATGCAAATCCAGACTTCTGTTACAGTGCTGCAGACTCTATTATGCTCATCACTTATCAATGTTTCAAGTTTGAAAGCAAAAGAAAGTGGTTTATACTTTTCAGATATTTCATAAAATGACTGCTGTACTCACTCTGTTTTTCAAACTAAGTAGTCTGAAAAATCCTTACATCTACTCAAGCTGTATCCACCTGGCTTCTACCCACGATTATTACTGCAGCTGCCTTTCTCAAAGGATCATCATGCTCCAGTTAGCCAACCCAATTTTGTCTTTGACTGGAATCCTATTTCTCTGTACTATGCGATCGGTACAAAGCCACTTCTGTCTTCATGAAATCTGCACCACCCTCGTTTTCTTCCTGTTGTCAATTTCCATCTCCTGTTCCGTCTTTTGCTTATTCTTAAGAATGTATTTTCCCCCATGATTCTGTCCTTATCTTTTGTTCTTCTATACCATCTCTCAGGGTTGCCTAAATCATTTCTGTCAAAATAATTATTAGCCTTATGCTGCAAGATCTATATCTCTAGCTTTAACCTCAACTGGGTTTCAGTCCCCATTGCCAACCTCTGCTAGACATTTTCATATAGATGTCTCACCACCAATCAAATTCAGCAGATAAAAAGTCTTCTCTTCCATAAACCTCCATCTTATCTCCCTATCATAGTTAACAGCGTCACCATCTACTCAATCACTAAGGAGCAAAACTTACGTTACTAAGTTGGGGATGCAGGAAGAGAAACTGGCTCAAGGCTGCTTAAGAAAAGGGGGATTTAGGGAATTTGCAGGTTCAATCTGCGGCTGGGGAACTAAGATCCCACAGGGTGCGCAGCATAGCCAAAAAAAGAAAGGGGGGATTTACTATAAGGATTTAATAGGCAAAAATCATGAGCATTCAAGGCACAAGGAAATGAAGCATAGCTACGCCACCTCGAGTGGGGGTGGGGACTGTAAAGTCCCAGGCCACTTTGGTTTCTCACAGGGTCGTGGTCGCTTGGTTCTGCAAACTTACTTCATCCCCTTGCTTTGTTCTCTAGATCAGCTTTCTCTGCTTCTTCACTATTTCCTTTAGATTTCTGGCTTGCTTCACTATGGACCAGATCTAAATGATCTTTTTTATGTACACATAAACCAAGTGTCTGAAGTAGCTTGTTTGGGCTAAGAACTGTTTTCTTCCTGGTAAGGTGTTCTATAATGTGTGATCACAAGCATGGAATCACAAGCATGTTACAAACGTGGCTGTCTACTCCCTGCCCTTTAGCATTCAACTGTAGTTGAGGGTGTGAAATCCTGGAGTGTAAACCTGGCTATCTAATCCCATTCTTCCACCACAAGTGAAAGGCAGAGGACTCTTTCAAGGTGGTAGGGGTATAATCCTAGATGTGTCTTTGATGACTGATCTCTGCCAATACCTTTCAGATTTTCTCTCCATTCCCCTACCTCAGTTAGCTGTGAACAAATCCCTCCCAATAGCCATCTCCTCTTGCCTGCCTATCCAGGAAAGCAACAGCTCTTTCTCTGTCCATTCAATTTCTATTGACTGCTTGACATTTCCTTTCCTGCCTTCCTCTGTTATAACACTTGGCATTCAGGCCTGTCTTTCCCATTTGACTGTAAACTTAAAAGAGGAAATCATTTTGTTCATCTTTATGGCCTTATGTATTCTGATTTCAATAATCTTCTAGCATTTCAAGTAATAGCCAGATATTTTAATTCAAATTCTTGATTCATATCCATGGTGTTTATTTCAGTATATACTTCTTGAAAATAAATACCCTATTTCTGAATGACTATGTTTACATGGTCATTATCCAAATCCCTTAAGCAAATACATCACATCTCTGCTGAATGAAGTGGGGTGGGTGTTGCAGAGGCCAGGTAAGTAAATTATATCACTGTCTCAAGAAATGCTCTGATAACTATCAATAATGTTCATAAATAATGAGTAAAAATATAGAATTTACAGAAATGGCATTAAAATACAATTTATTTGGTGGTATTTCTAGCCAAATTCCAAAGACTCAAAATCTGAGTAAAAAGTGGAAAGTCATATTAAGAGCTTCATTTATCAAGAGACAATACAGGAACTTCCCTAGAGTCCAGTAGTTAGGACTCCACACTTTCACTGTCAAAGGCCCAGGTTCAATCCTTAGTCACAGAACTAAGATCCCACAAGTTGTAGGGTGCAGCCAAAAAAAAAAAAATCAAAAAACGATACTGCCTACATACCACATATCAAGAGCCGAAAGAAAGAACACCCGGAAATGTTTAGGATAATCGTTTTCTATGTTTGGTACGCATTAAGACCACCCATGGAGCTTTTCTAGCATGTTCTGGAGACTGATTCAGAGGGCCCAAGGTGTGGTGGGTCTTGGACACAACTATTCTAAAAATGTTTTTGATGTGTATCAAATGTTAGAGCTATCGTACTAGGATATTTAAATGAGTACATGTAGATTAACTATCTTTATATAAGCACATTTCAACTATCATTTGTACAATTTCTGTAGACATGAAACATACAGAAAAGTGACAAACTACTGTTGCAACAACTGACAGGACCTTTTCTTTTGGAAAAAGATAAAACACTTTTCTAAAATCAAAATCATTCTATGAAATGAAACATAAAACATACCAGCAAAAAATCCTTTATATATAATCTATGGTTTCTTTTTTAAAAGCCTAAAATCTAACAATACAGAAGGAATTATCTAATACAAAACAAAATTAATTTAGAAAATAATTTCTTAGTAAGATCTTCAGCATTCTAAAAAGACTTTCAAAAAACATAGGAATACTTACATAATTTATAATAGACCTTTCCCGAAACACTGCACTGTAACAAATATATTTAAAGATGAACTTAACTGATAATTATGAGTGTTACAATGATAGCAGATACAACTAAAACATATGCATAGGATAGTAATACAACATTAGAAGAATGACAGGACAAAAACTCAGTCTTCAAACTTTCTTTACAAGTCGTTCTGGAAGAGCGTCATGCCATGGCAATTTAAAATAAAATTATTTTAGCTAAGAAGCAGACAATGTGATGAAGAAAAACACAATAAATCAACCTTAGCCACTCCAATCCTTTAATCTGAAAAATAATAAATGTAAAGGCTAATTTATGTAAAGACAAAATACTAATTATCATCATGTTAGAGGAAATCTGGTAACTACTACCCTTACACAATTATGACATCACTGTAGCAGTTTTTAAAAAGAAATTTTGTTCATTAGATGCTTGGATTAATGAAGATGTGAATTAAATATAACCTCTCCATTTCAGCAGACTTCTTAAAAAGGCTGAGTCTTAATTTTCTTTAATTTCTTCACATTCCAATAAATTCCTATTGAATTTAAGCCAGAATAGATTAGTTGAACATTTTTATAACTTTATAAATTGTATTTAAATCCTGTATATTAAATTAATACATATGAATAATTAGATTTCTTAGATAAGTTAAATACTAAGTTTGACGTACATTGTACAAAGGCAGTATTTCAAACTCTAAGTCAATCCCACTGGTGGCAATTTATTGTGAAAATGCTGAGTGTGCTATGAAATGGTGATCTGTACAGTTTATAAGAATTTGGTTTTATTAAGTCTTCTGGTTGGTTCCTATGACTAGGACCCCAGAGAAAACACAATTAAAGAAATCAATACCAATAGAAAACACATTAATTTTATTACAGGTGTAGTTTAAAAGCAGAAAACAAATGAGCCATAACTAATGCATGGGAGAAATAGGAAATAATGTCACAATGGTGTTTGATCAGTAGTATAAGAACAGACTTTGTGGAACTAAAAATTTAATGTCCAAAGACTAGGCAGTGAGATTAAATCAATACGTGGGGAAATAAAAAAAGCCAAGTGGTAGTAAGTATCAGAATAAATTTGAATTTTCTAAGTTCATTAAGAAGGAAAAGGACTAATGTGAAACTACAGCCACCACCAACTGTTATGGTTTAATCTATAAAAATTTCAAACTTGAAACTTATAAAAAACTCAAATATAAAATGTTTAATAAACTGGCTTTCTGATAACTCAAATGTCTACTTATAATTGAAGTTAATCTTTTAACTATTTATGAATATAAGTACCAAATTCAGAAGTCAAATGTTTTATACTATGCACTAAGTTTCTATTTAGAAAATTCTTTAGGATTTCATTTTTTTAAAAGTGCATAAGAAGTATAAGAGAAGCTTATCAAAAATTTTCAAAACTCAGTATATTTCCCTCATCTCCAATAATCTAGAAACTTATTAAAACAATCTACATCAAATTTGAAACTGCTTTTAATAAGATAAAAACACCAAATATCTATCTAAAATTCATTTTGAAAATGTAGTCTCAGATAACTCAAATCAAAAAAGTACTGACCACTGGTTTTCTCCAGAATTCTGAGTTCTACACAATAAAATTTATATCTAGTTTTCTAGTTTTTAAGAGAAGCACTTTTTGTTTCATTAGAAAAGTTACCTTCAGTGGACTATATTAATAGAGAAATAGCACAATTCTTACTCAGTACCTCAATTTTTATAGTAGAAATATGAATTTCCCCCCTCACAGTTTATATGTGAAAGTCTTCCCTTGTGGCTCAGCTGGTAAAGAATCCGCCTGCAATGTGGGAGACCTGGGTTCAATCCTTGGGTTGGGAAAATCCCCTGGAGAAGGGAAAGGCTACCCATCCCAGTATTCTGCCCTGGAGAATTCGCCAAAGAGTCAGACACGACTGAGCGAGTTTCATAGTTTATATACTGGTCTATGGAGCTTGCTAACAGCACTGTCATGGGCTGATACTATTATGGATTTTGTTTAAATTTTGAGAAGAAAAACATATTCCACAGGTCAAAACTCAATCATAAACTGATAGATTTCACTTCAGTAAATGAAAGGCAATTCTGAAATGAAAAATAGAAATGGAATTAAGGCAGCTCTGAAACAAAGTTATACTTATTCACCCCAATTAGTGCTACTGCAGTATAATTCATTCCTTTAAAAGCTGTGTGGATAACCTAGACATGAAAGCCAAACATCAAAACAAGCACTGCAGCTATGATGCAGCACCAGGTGCTTTTACTTCAGTGAATGAAAATAATGGTCACAACTCAAATGAATGGTCAATTTAATATGAATATATGCACCTTACCAGCGATGTTTATGTTTACTACCAGAGACGTCTTAGCAATTCCATATTCCTCACAAAGTCAATATAGCTGTTGTAAAAAAATCAACTGTGGCTCTGAATACCCATTCACGGCCGGCCTCAGCAACGCGTCTGGCGCAGGGGACTGGCTGTCTGTGACAGGCAGCAGCAGGTGGTGGTCCTCAGCCCCCAATGGGAGAGTCAGTGGCAAAGTCACATCAGAAGGTTTCACGTCCAGAGTTTCTGACAGAGGACTTTTTTGCATGGAGTCTTGTTCACTCAAGGGATGGTCCTCTATACTGGAATCTAGAATTTTATCTGCACCTGAAGAAGGGAAAAAATTCACTATCTTTCAAAACAAAACAAAAACCCTGAGGAAGACTCATCTACTTACCATTCCCATTCTAACCCCACCTTTAGTCACACTGTTTCTCTTCTGCTGATCTGCCCGTCTCATTACCTGCACAAATCCATCATGGGCCTCAAGACTAGGTTCACACATCAACTCCATTACAAAAATGGACTTAATCGCTCTAGACCAGGGTAAGCTGTTTCTTAATCACTCATTTGTCAATACTTCATATACCACCTTGGGACACCTAGCTATCTATCTTACTGCTATGTAACATCCTACTTAGGTATGCCTTGAATGCTCAACAGATGATATATTCCTTAGAGCAAATGTCTAATTATACTTCTCTACTTTCAAGTACTTCACAGTGCTACACAGATAAGTACTCTTTAATTCACTGAATGTATTAGTGAGTAATTCATATCATTCTGTGAGTTCAAGTTCAGAAGTATAGTACTTTAATTTATTTTCAGAAGAAATTCTGCACAACTCAAGGGATTAATTATGTGGCTGACTAAAGACACACTTTTCTCTTCAAATTTTCCACTAGCTTTCCCATGCTCTTGTCACTCCAAAAGTACTAACATGATTTCAATCTCACTACCCTCATTAGACAAACTTGCATACTTTTATAAACTTATAACTCTATTTTTGCCAAACTACTCTTCAGTTCAACCAGTCAAGAATACAACCTGCAGTTTCTTGTTGCAGTGACTCTCTTCACAATGTTCTCTCTGCCTGGATGAACATTTCCTTTCCCTTTTCCATCCTCCATGTTTCAGGTTCTCTAGGATTAAGCTTTCCCAATACTCATGTCAGAAGGACTTAATCTCTTCTTCAGTACTCTTATGTCTTTACCATATCCTACATTTTGTCTTGTAATCATAGTTATTTATTTAGATTCCTGGTTTCCCACACTAGACTGTAAGCTCTTTGAGGACTAGGACTACACTTTCCTAGTACCTGCATGGATACGTGTACTTTAGAGGTACTTAATAAATGCTCGTTGAATTTATGACTCACTAAAGTTTTCAGATGTTACTACCTTAATCTTTATGATGTTTACTACCAAAAACTTACTATCATCTCTACACAGTGAGGAAGATTAATTTTGTTTCTAGGCATGAAAGAATGGTAAGCATGTTGAAACTTTTTTAAGGTTTCATTTTTAAGCAACAGACTAAAAATTCTGTGGTATGGTTTTCCATTTCACATATTATGACAATTTGGGGATATCTGTTTCCCTATTTCCTCTCATACAATTTTTGGACTAGTGTTCATGGTGCTCCTTTCTCTGCATAACTACAATAAACCCCAGATAACCCAGACTCTAGTATGGGAAAGAGTGATAAACAGTTGTTTATGTATTCTTTCATTCTTGAAATTGTTCATACATCAGGTTTTTAAAGGAGAAAATATTTTAAAGCAATGTTTACTACAAGGTCAATATGGAAAGAGGGAACTCACCTGCACATTACAAAGCTACCTTCCTCATATGGGTACACCTTGTTTTAAAAAATATATATCTAATTTAAACTGTTAGAATGTGTATCTCAACATTTTAAGGAATAGCAAATGAGAGCTCCAAATTTTTAAAAAACACAAGCATTTACCAGAATGTACTTTTGTTTTGTGCTTCTTTAAATTTTTAATATCTGTGTAAGAATTTCCACATAATTCGCAGATAAATGGTCTTTCTCCTGAAAAATAAGTTAAAAAATCAAAGCTCAGTATTTCAGAAACTGCTAAGGCAAAAATACCAACGTTCATGAACACAGTGCTAACATTATTACATTATTTTAATTTCTTTCAAATTACCATTTTAATCTCTTGGCTCTAACATAGCAAAATAAAAGCTTCCATACATAGGCACTCCTTTCCTTTATGCAAAGCTTCCCTATTTCAAGGAAAAATCAAGCATTGTCACTGACAGAAACCTCAAACTAAAAAATTAAAACTCTATCAGACATTTAGTGAGTGCCAATAATATGCCAGACTCTGGCTGAGAGATGTAGCTGAGGGGGGAAAACGCACAATTATGGTTTCCACTCTCAGGTAGCTTATAAATTAGAAAACGCTTTCTATTATGAGGAATAACTTTTAGAAAGAACAGTACATTTTCAAAGTGGTCTTTTCCTTTGTTTTAAAAAACCCTGAACATTTAATATGTTCTTCATACTATCTGTATACTACCTTTTAGAATAACCTGTCATTGTTAGAATATATCCCTAAAACTTGCACACTGAATATTGTTTCCTAAGAAAATCTGATATTATCTTAGTATTACCCATCCCTTTTCATTTTTTGGCATATCTGTGCAATTTGATCCAAATCATTTAAAAACTACTGATTACCTGGAATATGTCTTAGAATCTACATAATTCTCAACCCAATTTAATCCATACTCCAAACAATAAAAAAACAAACAAATAAAAGCTGATACTCATACATTAAAATATAGCTATAGCTAGAGTATGACTAGATACCATATAGTCCATAATGGTTTAAAGTCAATGTTTACATAAAAAGAAATTAGAGAGAACAAAAAATAATACGTTCTCCCTAAACACAGACCTGTATGGGACCGAAAGTGTTTGTTGAGCTCTCCTGAGGAAATAAAACTTTTCCCACAAATACCACATATGTATGGTTTTTCACCTAGATGGAAAATAAAAGATAGCGAAGTGGTGTACTATACCAATATAATATTTATCAATTACAATAATCTATAGTAAGCTGTTCTAAAGTATTATTTTAATTAAGACCTCTTTATATTGTATTTAGAGGTATTTTCAGTGTGATCCAACTGAAATGAACATTAGTAATTATTTTACACTGTTCATATAACCTGATACTTTTTCATATAATAAAACTTTCTCCAAATATCCTTCCAGTAGACTAAAAATGGGCAAGAAGTCTGACTTTTATAAAATTAAAAACATGAAAATTCATCAATCCATATTTTAATTCTTGTTATCTACAAGATTATTAAAGGGGAATTAAAGTCACTTAGGAAGATCTATTAAAAATTACCCTATTAAAAAAGTGAAAATCTTTGAACAACAGATTTTGCTTCAAAATTGATACTTTGGGTTTTAAGTATTTATTTAATTTACAAATCTTAGAATGTTTTGTAGAAAAAGTCCTAAGAAGTTACTAAATTGATGTTCTATTGAAACTCATCCCAACCCCTTAACTTTACAGCTTTATTCCCGGGAAATGAAGCTTCAAGAGGCTAAGGAGTTTTTCTAACGCCATAAAAAATGTCTTAACTCAAACTTACATACTGTCAAAATTACCTAATTTTCATGTACATAAGTTACATGATAAAAAAAATTTCACCCACTGTTTATTATTCTAGTAAATATGTCTGTTTTTACACCTAATATTTATGTGAAAATCAGAAACATAAAAAGCTTTAAGAAGCACAAACACAAAAGCCTGTAACCTACTTTTTGTAAAGGCTCAATTTCCCTTTTTCTTTCATTTACAACTGTCCTTATTTTAGGCAATCCCTGTGTCACATTCTTACCTGTATGTTTCCGAGAATGAGTGATAAGAGAACTAGAGACAGCAAATGCCTTCCCACAGGTATCACACACATAAGGCTTTTCTCCTGTATGCCTTCGAACATGGTAGGTCAATGTGCTGGCTTGGGCAAATCGCTGTCCACACCTATCACAGACATATGGCTTCTCTCCACTATGCTTCCTATTAGTAAATAATTATAGAGATATATGATGGCAAATAAAACAATCTGAAGATCATGCTACATAGCAAACTTTTCTGTACAATTTTTCATGCAGCATTTTCATTTCATCTGAACAGATCTAGAAAATGTATTTTAAATCAAGTTTTCCCCAGAAATAAAGCCACACACCTATGATCAATTAATCTGTGACAAAGGCGGCAAGACTATACAATATTGGAAAGACAGTCTCTTCAACAAATGGTGCTGGAAAACTGAACAGCTACATTAAAAAAATGAAATGGATTAAAGACCTAAATGTGAGACCAGACACTATAAAATTCCTAGAGAAAAACACAGGCAGAACACTCTGACATAAATCTCAGCAATATCTTTTTCGATCTGCCTCCCAGAATAATGGAAATAAGCACAAAAATAAACAAATGGGACCTACTTAAATGTAAAATCTTTGGCATAGCAAAGGAAACAATAAACAGAACAAAAAAGACCACCCACAGATTGGGAGAAAATGTTTGCAAACGATGTGACCAACAAGGGATTAGTCTTGCTTAACAGCATCAAAACCACCCAATCAACAAATGGGCAGAAGACCTAAATAGACATTTCTCCAAAGCAGATACACAGATGGCCAAGAAGTACGTGAAAAGATGTTCAATATCACTATTATTAGAGAAACGGAAATCAAAACTATGACATAAAAAGAAAAGAACTACAACATATCACATCACACCAGCCAGAATGTCTTATTATCAAAAAATCCATAAAGAAACGCTGAAGAGAGGCTGTGGAGAAAAGGGAACCCTCCTGCACTGTTGGCAATGTAAACTGGTACAGCCACTAGGAAGAACAGTATGGAGGCTCCTTAAAAAACTAAAGACAGAGCTACCATGCCCCTGCATGCCACTCCTGGTCATACACCCAGAGAAAAACAAGATCCAAAAGGATACATGCACCCCAATGTTCACTGCAGCACTGTTTACAACAGCTGAGACATGAAAGCAACCTAAATGTCCATCTACAGGGGAATGGATAAAGACGTGATACTTTTATACAACAGAATATTACTCAGCGATCAAACAGAATGAAACGCCTTTTGCAGCAACAAGATTGGACCTAGACACTGTTACACAGACTGAAGTCAGTCAGAGAAGGAGAAATATATGAAATCCCTTATATGTGGGATCTAAAAAGAAATGATACATATGAACAGAAAGAGGCTCAACATACTTAGAGAAAGAAATTATGGTTGTGCGGGAGGGGGGTTGAGGGGAAGGATGGGAAGAAATAGGTAAGGAGTTTGGGATGGGCACGTACACACTGCTACACTGAAAATGGATAAACAAAAAGGACCTACTGCATAGAGCATGGAACTCTGCTCAATGTTATGTGGTAGCCTGGATGGGAAGGGAGTTTAGGGGAGAATGGATATATGCATATGTATGGCTGAGTCCCTTCCCTGTTCACCTGAAACTATCACAACATTGTTTATTGGCTATATTCCAATACAAAATAAAAAGTTTTAAAATAAATTTAAAAATAAAATCAACAGTTTCGATGTATAATGTCAAGAATAAATGTTTCAGTTGTTATGAAAACATTAGTTCTGAGATCAGTTCAAAGTTTTCCCATCAGCTATATGTGGTAGTCAAGTATGCCCACCATACTACAGGCAATGATTTTTGCTTGTCCATTCCCTTTCCTTAAACCTTTAGCACCCATCCTCACTCTTAGCTGATGTCCTTGCTTCTTGTTTTGCTAAGAAAAATCTTAGCAATCAGAAAAAAATTTCTACATCACAAACCTCCACCTATAGGCATCTACAGAGTTTGCTTTTCTTCAGAATAGTAGTTCTTCCTATTTGTACACGTAAGACACTATCCCCCTTGCCTACTCCAGGTTCACTCCTGAAATTTCTTCCATCCTGTATCAATTCCCTCCCCACTTTGGATTATAAAATACAAATATACTGATACATCTCCCATCTTAAAAAAAAAAAAAACCCGACCCTACCTGTTCCTCTATTTTTCTGCTCTCCTTTTGGTAAGATCCTGAGTCTCCAAGAGTTCTACTTTCATTTCTTCCCCACTAGTCTCTGCTAACACTGCTTTTGTCAAAACCACTGCTAACCTTTTACTTTGCCGAATCCAACAGTCAATTCTCAGTCCTAATCTCCCTGTCAACAGAATTTGACACAATGACGGCTCCCTTCTGAAATCACTTCCTCCACCTGGATTCTAAGATTGCCCACCATTCTGGTTTGCCTCTATTTTTGCTGTTCCTTCCTAGTCACTTCAGCTGGTTCAGCTTGGCTATCTCTCAGAACTCAAAGTTAGTGTGCCTCATGGCTCCATCTTTTGATGTCTTTTCTGTCCATCTTCATTCTCCTGGTGACCTCATCTCTAACATTATGACTTTAAATACTACCTACATGCCAATGACTCCAAATTTATGCTGCTGCTAAGTCGCTTCAGTAGTGTCTGACTCTGTGCAACCCTATAGATGGCAGCCCACCAGGCTCCTCTGATCCTGGAATTTTCCAAGCAAGAATACTGGAGTGGGTTGCCATTTCCTTCTCCACCAAATTTATGTCTTCAGCTCAAACCAGTCCCCTGACTTCCAGACTGAACCACCTCTTACACATTTCCATTCATGTATCTAAGTCATCTCAAATTTAACATGATCAGAACTCTACTCCTAAACTCCCACACCGAAACTTAAACTGCTCTATTCACAAATTCCCATTTCAGTTAATGGTAATTCCATCTTTTCATATGATCAAGCTCAAAACCTGCGTATCGTTTTTAATTCTACTCTTTTTTATACCCCACATCCAAATGTGCTGAGAATTCTGTTTGCTATACCTTTAAAGCACATGCAGAATCTGACTACCACTTGTCTCTCCCACTACTACCTTTCTGACCTGAACCATCATCCCTCTCTCGGGTTTTATCTATAGCTTCCTAACTGGTAACTTTGCTTTTACTCTTGCAATCTTACAATCTTTTGCTAACAAAGCATCCACAGTGATCTTAAATGCACATAAGTTCACATCACTTATTTCTCATTCTTAAACATAAAAGTTTCATAATGGCCTACAAAACCTTCACCTTCCGAACACCGTAACACCATTCAGACCTTATTTCCCTCCCTTACTTATTCCCCTCCAGGCATTATGGCTTCCTTCTGGTTCCTTCACTGTGCTAATAATATTGTGTGACAGTACCACAATTAGAACTCTACTGTCCTGAATTCTCATATAATAGTCTATTTAATGCTACAGTGAATGACAGACTTAAAGATCAAATGTCTTTTTTTGCTTTTATTTTTACCTTGCATGAATCTTGAGATTGCTAGAAGTTGCAAATTGTAAATTGCATACATCACATTTATAGGGTTTTTCCTCACCATGATGCATGCGACTATGGAAGACTAGCTGGCATTTCTGAGCAAATCCTTTATCACATAATTCACATTTGTATGGCTTCTCACCTAAAAGAAAAGTAAATAAAATTTGTATTTAGAAGGAAATATTGTTTTAGTTGCTTAATTCATACAAGCTTTCAAAAGAGTTCAACAGTATTAGTTTCAGTATTCAGAAAATATTAACTGCTAGAAGTAAAAAAGCATATAGGATCTTCTTCCAGACTGATTATTGAAAACACCAATAGAGTTAAAAGAAATTAGTGTTTCTTATTTCCTAAGTGAAAGGTGATAAGAGAAATATATAATGCTTCTAAAAAGTACAAATCTAGCATACCAATAAAGGTTGAGGAAGCAATGTACATACAATTTATGTTCAGAAGTTGACAAAGTCTAAGGAAGTAGGTAGTGAGATATGTTGGCAAAATCTGATAATCAGCCTGAGTTGTAATTACTTTTTCTCTTTATCAGTTTTAATATATTGTCTGTTAAACAGTCAGCAAGCTAGAACTTAATTTACGCTTATTTTAACTGTGAGGAAAAATGGTTTAGAGTTCACACACTGGGACTTCAGAGTATCAATTACAACAAAACAAAGAGCCATTAAATATTTGGTCACAATTACGAAGGTATTTTCAAGTCTAACATGCTCAATATTTTTATGAATCTAAGTGTATACTAAATTTTGGACATAAATAGTCAACAGTATATATTAATGTCTATATAAACATTTCAGTCACAATATAAAAACTGTACTTCCCACAGTCTTACCTGTATGAGTTCTTACATGAGTTTTCAGCTGGTTACACTGGGTAAATGCCTTTCCACACAAGTGGCAGACATAAGGTTTGACTCCTTTATGTATTCTCATGTGCCTTCTCAAGCTGCTGGCTTCTGAAAACACTTTCCCACATGTGTTACACATTGGTTTGGCCTTGGAATACCTCTGATCCAGCTCTTCTCCAGAGCTTTCCAGTTCATAAGAGTTCTTGACACTGGCTATATTAGACATAGAGTGTTCTTTCAGAGCACAGTTTGGCTGTGATTTTCCACGTTTCCGTTTCACTGTAACAGTCTGCACAATATCTTGTGCTGGGAAAGTATTTTCCACAACAGATGTCAACTCAAGTTCTGAATTACTTCTTTGTGCAACTTGTTCTATTATAGGTGTGGACAACTTATTTGCATCGAGAAATAATTCAACAGACGCATTCTCTAAAATGTCACTGGGATATTGCACTGTTTTATTCTGCCCTGTTTTCTGGGAGTTGAAGGCCTTCTTCTTCTTTTTAGTTTGAGATGACTTCTTTGTTAAAGCTCCTTGCTTAGGATTTGCCTGAACTAAATCTGTAGACACTTCTGATTTCTCCCGACTGTTATAATCTCGCAGAGTCAGGAGACAAGTCTGTTGATTCAACTCAATGTTTCCAGTAATACTAGATATCTCTGTAGAAGAGGGATTAGCAATAAAAGCAAAATCTTCCATCTTTATTTTACATTTAGTGACCACCTCTTCCACTTTGAGATAGTCAGCAGCCTGATGGATTTCTTTAACATTCCAACTGTAAGGAAACAAGGCTAAATGACAATATTCTGATCAAAGAAAAAACGTTTCTGAAACACAACTACACAGATATTTCTGTCTTTTAAACATCTAATGAAGTAGAATGATGAAAAATGATTAACAGAACAAATTTTTAAAATTTATTCACTCAGAATGTTTAGGAAAAAACTTCAGTTTTACAGAACTTAAAAAGATAAAAGATAATGGATCATTCATATGTACAGCCATGGAAAAACAAAAATGTTAATATCTCTACTTGTTAAAAAAACACTTGGAACACAAAAATAGTTGTTGGCAACCTACTGCCTCCTCCCATTTATCCTGAGGCCTCTTCAGATAGCAACCAACTTTTCTTTATTTGTAATTAGAAGAGTCTTACAACTATTATCTTCCTCTGCTCCCCTATGAGGAACCTGAACAGTATTTCTTGAAACTTCCTGTGTACTTGAATTACCCAGGCATTTGTTAAATGTAGATTCAGATTCAGTAGGTCTGTTTTGGGGCCCAAGCATGTGCATTTCTAACACACTCCCTGGTGATGCCAATGCTGCTGGCCCATGGATCACAGCTGAAGGAACAAGGTTTTAGAATGCACTAAGCTCTCTCTAGAAACATTCCCACCTTTTTTGTGTTTGATATTCAGCATAAACTAGCTGGAAAATTTGTCATATTAGAGTTATGTAGAAAAATTTAATGTTCAATTTGAATGTTCAACATTCAAATCAATATTTATTGAGCACCTACCATGTGTGGTACTCAGAGGGATATTAAGACATATCAAATAGACTCTGCCCACCAGAAGTTTACAATGCAGGGGAAGGCTGGCTGTTCACTTACATTAACAATGGCTCTGTGCTACCAGCTGACTTAATTAGGGTAAGTCAGCATCTTTGGGGGCTTCAATTTTCCTAGTTGTAAAGTCAGAAAGCTGAGTTGGTATTAATACCAAAAACATGCCCATTTAATTATTTGAGAATGAATATATACTTAACACACACACACACACACACACACACACACACATATATACACCCTCAAGTAACCCTCCTATTTGTCCTTTTCCCCAGAAAGAAATTTTTTTCAGAAAACATTAAGTAGATTTATAGACTAGTCTGGAAACCTAATCACCAGTTTTAGTGAACATTTTATTCTGGGAAAATCCATCCCAAATTCCTAAATATACTACAAACTTTTGGACAATTATATGTTTGCAAAATGACTTCCTTAGCTAAGAATACATTACTTACTCTATTCTTATGGCCTTTGGCTATAATTTTGGAACAAATAAGGGATGATCTCTGTAATCAAGTTAACTCTCTGTGTGCAAAGGTACAGTATGAATGCCCCCAAAATAAATACAATCTTATTAGTCTTCCATATGAATTTCTTTGCATGTATATACCACTTAGTCTGTAAAAACATTGTTTCTTAAGCATTTTAATTGATTTTGTTACACATTCTATTATTAAATTACAAAAAGTGAGAGACACTATTAGAATGAAACCCAAATTTATTCTATCACTTAATATACCAAGGTCTCAAATTACAATTGTTCTTAGTAAATGAACCACAAACTAGGTGAGATAACCTTTAAGACCACTACAAACTTGTACTGAATCACACACGAACTGTTCAGAACTGAAACTGTAATTCATACAAATTATTTACCTATTTCATTGATAGCCTATAAGCTCAGTTACAGTTAAAAAAATCAATTAGCATTTGTTCATGTCAATAACTGATTTGTTTTTGTTTATTAGCATGAAGTTAAAAGTGTTTGCAAACTTGATTTCATCTTTTGAACAGTCACTGAAAATCATTTATTACCTATGCCAGATATATGGCTAACTGCTTTATATGAGTAACTATTTTACATACAAAGGATCAGAGGTTCAAAGTAACTCATCTAAGATCACAGAGCATTAAAACTAAGATTTGAGCAAGGAAACTAGCTCCTGAGTCCTCTTAATTCTTTATTATTCTGTTTTCTTAATAAGTTGTACAGACTTTCTATTTTTGGTCTATATCTTCTCTTACATTTGTAGCTGGGCTCAAACAATTAACTCCCCAGCTCTCCAGGAAAGATGTATATCAAAAAAGACTGAACCAAACATCTGGCTCTTCTTCACACTGGTCCTCTGCATGAAAGCTCAAAGTAAGCTGCCCTTCAGTGTGTTCAAATCAATTCAAGATTTTCTGGCAAAGTTAACTGAGAAAAGGTAATCACTAAATTAAAGATCAACCAAAATTCACTGGTTTTGTGATTGTTTATTTTATATTACACATTCTAAACTTCTAGATCAAAGACGCTTCTATAGCCAAATATTCAGTAAAGTTAATATCATGTGACATATATCTGTGACACTGCTGTTCCTTTAAGCAACTTATACAGAAGTGACATAAAAATTCCATTACATCAAAATTTAAAAGTAATCCCAAACAGCATGAATGATTCCTTTTTAATAGGATTAAGGAAAATCCTGATTCCAGCTTTTCAGAGAAATATATTTTCATGATAAGCTGCAATGTAAAAAAAGGGAAGGATTTTGTTTAATGTGAACACATATGTATCTATAGAGATCGTCTGGAAAACAATGTAAGAATATTTATCAAAGTGTTAAGAGTGATTATCCATGTGTGGCAGAATTTCAGATGTTTCCTTTTTTGTTTTTTTCCTTAATTTTTCTCCAATAAATGTGGATTCAAAGGATTTGGAGAGTAGGATAGAAAAGAAGAAATAAAGGAAGGAAACTAATGTTCACTGGGAGACAGTAAATCCTAAATTTTCACAGTTAACAACCCATGTAGTTATTATCATCTCATTTTTTCAGATGGAGAAACTGAGGCCTAGGGAGGATGTATATTGATCCAAGAGACATAGTGACTGACAGGCAAGATCTAATTCTAAAGTTCATAGCTGTGCTATGTCAGATGGTGACCTATTCATGTTTACACTTTCAAAAAAGCTGGAGAAAAGAAGGCGAGAGTAATTTGATGGGTTTCCCTTTCCTTTTATCCCCATCGCCTTTCTCTACAACAACCAGTAAACATATTAATTAGTATTAATCTAACTACACAGTTCATCGAAAATGAAAGACAAAATGCCTGAGTTACAAAATGTTCTTCAGAACCTACTTCTTGTCAGTGCAGTGACAGCATTCAACATCTCAGAGAAGCATTCTAGCCAACTTAAACGTTGTATTTTTCTGAATCAAAATCAGGAAGAGGTCCTGCATGTTGCTATTTACGGCTAGAAAAGAGGGCACTATTAAAGAACAGACTTTTTCTTCTTTCTCCACCTATATCTCCCACCCAAACATCTTATGAGGTAGAGGATGAAGAGTAAGAGAGAAGACCAGAGGGAACCTAAAGACCAAAAAGCAAGGGGAAACTGGAATTAAATGAAAATTCATATTTCTATTTCGATCTTTAAGTTTCCATTCCTCAAAATACATACCTTGTTTCAGTAGATAAGTCAAATCTGTCAAAAAACATGCTGTAGTTCTATGAACATCTCTACTTTTTGTGCTTATGAAATGTAGTCTGTTTACTGCAAACCAGTGATATTGACCTCTTTATTAAAAACAACACTGGGCACATCAGTATTTGAAGACTGAGAGTTCAGGGACTGAATGGAAAAAATACTAATCTGCTTTAGCTCAAGACTATTGACCAGCTTTTGTAAGTGGAAAGAAATAACATAGGTACCTTACCTGTCAAGATTTAAAGTTCCTGTGTATATAAACTCCAACAGTTTCTGAAATCCATCAGCCTTCACCTGACTCTGATCAAGAAAGACATTGTTCTCAGAAGTGCTCCTGTAGATTGCACCAAAATATTCACTAAACGAGGCAAGCACATTCCTGTGAGCTTTAAACTGGAATTCCCCAATGACTATGGTGCAGTCACAAAGAAAACCTGCTTCCCGTTGTTTGTTCAGTCTCTCTAAAAGGTGCTCACAGTGGTGCGAATACTGCATTTTGATATCGGAATCGAATTCTATCCTTGTTCTAAAAAAACAAGAGAGAGAGTAAATCAGCACCACTAAATTTTCATCAAACTTTTCTCCCAAGCCATTGGTGAATAAAGAGACATAGAATCCAAACAAGAACAAAGCCTGTTCTCATTTTACGTCCCCAGAAAATTCTTACCAAGCAAATACGGATAAAAATGCCGAAGGGACAAAAATCCTTCCTAGTTTTTATTTCATCTTGGTCAACTAACACAAACCTTTGGACACGTCAACAAATGACGATGTGTGAAAACATTTCCACAAAGTGAAACAAAAAAAAGCACCGCAAAATTTCACACTTCTACATCACAGAGTCGGACACGACTGAGCGACTGAACTGAAGTGAACTGATCATCAGTTGAACCTTCAGTTTCAAGCTCAGTGGGCACATGTAAATTACGAAAAAACAACAAAAAAAATTAATAAACCACTAAGAAATGATTCCTTGGGACAAATGGTCAAAGGACATGGTAGGAATTCGTTAAAATTTTATCAACTGCCTCTCTGCCTTTCGACTAAGTGTAAAACTGCTCTCAAATTGCCGAAACCCGTTACCTTCCGCAGAGCATACAGTAGCTTAAATGAAAGGCGGGTGCCGGAGGGGGCGGAGAACCAGCACAAGGGCCAAAAGTTTTCAAAGATCTGGTCACCCGCCCCGAGGAGGCCACGCTCCTCCCTACCACCACCCCGGTCTACTGGAGGCCGCAAGGGAAAGTGACAGTAAAAGCCGGTCTCTCCCGACTTCCGCCTTCCTGCCCTTAGCCCGGCTCCCACTCCCCCAATTCCCACGGCAGAGGTTGTGGCCAAGGCCAACATCGGGGCTGCCTCGCCCTAGCTTTCCACCCTAACACCTTCACTCCGGCCTGAATGCGAACTCCACGGAGCCTGCCCTCCAATGCCCCAAGGTCTGGAGAGAGCGGGAATAGCAGCCTGGGGGCAAAAATAGAACTCACCTATAGAAACCCGAGGGGGAACACAGTTTCTTCAGTCGCTCTCCGCCATCTTGGAAGGACGTCACCACGCCACGCTCCGCCTTTTCCCTGCTTCCTCCACGATGACGTCACATCCGGCTCCGGGCGATCCGCGTGTACGCAGTAGGCTCTAAGACCCTGGAGGTCCAACAGCAGCCTGAGAGTAGCAGGCTGGTACATAGAGACCCCGCTACTTCGCACACCGGGAACACCCGGAAACAGGGAGAGTCTTGGCTAGGAGACTAAGGGCTCTCTTACGGAACCAAGCCTGTTGTCCTCACCTTGAGCATTCTAGATAGTCAGCATCTCGCGCTCGGCCTGCGTTTTGCGCGGAGGCTGAGCCGCGCTGCCCTGCGGGCTGCTTTCCAGGAGCCAAATTGTGCATTGTATGCTGGGGTTTATAGTTAGTTGCTCGTCTTCTCCCATTATCCTCCACTTCCTTGAGGCCCACGAGTGGGAATAGCTATCTTGTGTACTCCGGCTCTCGGCCATGGGAATTTTGTAGCTGAGACTGATCACCCCTTTTTATTTTAGGTACTGCCGGAAAGCTCTTGGGAAACTATGAGTCTTGTTTGCATCAGCCAACTGGAGCCCAGTATCCAGGATACCCTTACCTGGTGATAGAAGTCTGAGATGCAAGAAAGCGGCGCAAAGCAGTAGGGCACACTGGGCATGCGCTTGAGGAAAGGTGGGCTTTATACCGGAAAAGGTTCTGCTTGTGGACTACTGCTGCTGTTGCTGCTAAGTCGCTTCAGTCGTGTCCGACCCTGTGCGACCCCATAGACAGCAGCCCACCAGGCTCCCCCGTCCCTGGAATTCTCCAGGCAAGAACACTGAAGTGTGTTGCCATTTCCTTCTCCAGTGCGTGAAAGTGAAAAGTGAAAGTGAAGTCGCTCAGTCCTGTCAGACTCTTGGCGACTTATGGACTGCAGCCTACCGGGCTCCTCCACCCACGGGATACTGGAGAGTGGGCCTGTAGACTAGAAAACATTTAATACAATTATTTGCATTCTATGCAGATTTTTGTACAGTGAGGGAAGCTTGGCCGGCTACATACAGTCCATGGGGTAGGAAAGAGACAGGACTGAGCACGCGGTCAACCACAGTGACGGAAAGGTTATCTCCGTGATTTAAAAAGACGTACAAACGGTACGTGCTGATATGTTAGGGTGAGTTCTTTCATGCTACTCGCGGACATCAAAAAATCTAAGGAAACCCAAAACTTCAGCTTTTTTTTTTTTCCTTGTTAAAAGTTGTGTCAGGACCATGGGAAATTTGCTCACGACTTTATTTTAAAGAACATTGTAAACTTGAATTTATTCTTTTTTTTTCTCGAGATTTGTTTTACAACCAGATTTTGTTTGCTCTCTTAGTAAATTATTTCGACTCGGTAAGAACCATGTTTATGGTGGGGGGGTTGGGGGGGGGGAAGTCCCACAACCGTTAGGTTTATAAGGGAAAAAAATGAGGCTGGTTCTTTCTTGATTTCGTCTTGTCTCTGAGAAATTTTCTGATTATTTATTTTTGTCGGAATCATTTTTCGTAATTTATTAATTGAGGGATAGCTGTGAGTCTATACTAGGTGTCAAACAGGAAGTATATGAAAGACCGCAAAACATGGTCTCTGGCATTTAGAAAAATCAACAATCTCAATGGGAAAACTAATGGAAAACCGAATGACTTGTAATACAAAGAGTGCTGAGGTGACAGGGATTACCAGTTTTTACCCTGCGTTTAATTACTCTTACTAGGCTGTACATTAGTTTTTCAGTATCAGGTTGTGAATTGAATTTAAAAACAGTTGTTTAAACTCTGGAACCCTTCTTCCACGTGCAAGCCATTAATAAGAATATTTGTCAAATAAACTCCACGTAGAAAATTCAAATTCCCAAGGTACTGCAAATATTCATCAGAATTTTGCTTTTTAAAAGGGTAAGAAAAGAAGGATCACAGTCTCTTGTTAAAAGAAATGAGAAAAGGGGAAATCACAGGCTCCTGTTAAAAAAGAAATGAAAACTGTTTCCGCCCGGTTTCGAACCGGGGACCTTTCGCGTGTTAGGCGAACGTGATAACCACTACACTACGGAAACCTCTCTGTAAAAAGGGCTTGAGAAACTCCCTCATAGTTCTTCATAGCTCTGCTGTACCATGCAGTTCACAAAGCTAGCCGTAACTTTTAACAAAAGAACAAAGAAACCCCAACGGAAAATAACCGTAAGTCCAGTTAAATAGTGCTACCATTTCAAAAGTTGGAATTTACGTACATTGTTTTCAAAGCCCCTAGTTAGAAACTGAGCATCCGTTAGTTGGCCCTTCTTTGAGCTTTACTTTCTTCTATGGAAAAGAAGTGTATTAGCTTCTTTGTTGCTGAGTGTCTTGGGTGTGTTTCGGGGCTTGGGCTGGCTAGGAAGAGGCTACTGCACTTGGATCCTGGAGTCCTCGCTCACGCAGGGGCGGGGGGGGGGGGGGGGGGGGGGGGGCATCAAACTCCCTAGCCCTGAACTTAGCTTTTAGAGAGAAAGCGACGCTTTCAGCCTCTGGTGGAAGGATGTGTAGTTTGGTTTTGAATTTCCTTCCTTGCTTCTGCACTAGTTTTAGAGAGTACTTAGTTTTAAAATCTTCTATCAGTTCAGTGCAGTTCAGTCGTTTAGTCGTATCTGACTCTTTGCGACCCCATGAATCGCAGCACACCAGGCCTCCCTGTCCATCACCAACTCCCAGAGTTCACTCACTCATGTCCATGGAGTCAGTGATGCCATCCAGCCATCCCATCCTCTGTCGTCCCCTTCTCCTGCCCCCAATCCCTCCCAGCATCAGAGTCTTTTCCAATGAGTCAACTCTTTGCATGAGGTGGCCAAAGTACTGGAGTTTCAGCTTTAGCATCATTCCTTCCAAAGAAATCCCAGGGTTGATCTCCTTCAGAATGGACTGGTTGGATCTCCTTGCAGTCCAAGGGACCCTCAAGTCTTCTCCAACACCACAGTTCAAAAGCATCAATTCTTTGGCGCTCAGCCTTCTTCACAGTCCAACTCTCACATCCATACACGATCACAGGAAAAACCATAGCCTTGACTAGACGGACCTTAGTCGGCAAAGTAATGTCTCTGCTTTTGAACATGTTGTCTAGATTGGTCATAACTTTTCTTCCAAGGAGTAAGTGTCTTTTAATTTCATGGCTGCAATCACCATCTGCAGTGATTTTGGAGCCCCCCAAAATAAACTCTGACACTGTTTCCACTGCTTCCCAAACTATTTCCCATGAAGTGATGGGACCAGATGCCATGATCTTCGTTTTCTGAATGTTCAGCTTTAGGCCAACTTTTTCACTCTCCACTTTCACTTTCATCAAGAGGCTTTTTAGTTCCTCTTCACTTTCTGCCATAAGGGTGGTGTCATCTGCATATCTGAGGTTATTGATATTACTCCCAGCAATCTTGATTCCAGGTTGTGTTTTTTCCAGTCCAGCATTTCTCATGATGTACTCTGCATATAAGTTAAATAAGCAGGGTGACAATGTACAGCCTTGACACACTCCTTTTCCTGTTTGCAACCAGTCTGTTTTTCCATGTCCAGTTCTAACTGTTGCTTCCTGACCTGCATACAGATTTCTCAAGAGGCAGGTCAGGTGGTCTGGTATTCCCATCTCTTTCAGAATTTTCCACAGTTTCTTGTGATCCACACAGTCAAACACTTTGATAGTCAATAAAGCAGAAATAGATGTTTCTCTGGAACTCTGTTGCTTTTTCCATGATCCAGCGGATGTTGGCGATTTGATCTCTGGTTCCTCTGCCTTTTCTAAAACCAGCTTGAACATCAGGAAGTTCACAGCTCATGTACTGCTGAAGCCTGGCTTGGAGAATTTTGAGCATTACTTTACTAGCATGTGAGATGAGTACAATTGTGTGGTAGTTTGAGCATTCTTTGGCATTGCCTTTCTTTTGGAATTGGAATGAAAACTGACCTTTTCCAGTGCTGTGGCCACCGCTGAGTTTTCCAAATTTGCTGACATATTGAGTGCAGCACTTTCACAGCATCATCTTTCAGGATTTGAAACAGCTCAACTGGCATTCCATCACCTCCACTAGCTTTGTTCGTAGTGATGCTTTCTAAGGCCCACTTGACTTCACATTCCAAGATGTCTGGCTCTAGATTAGTGATCCCACCATCATGATTATCTGGGTCATGAAGATCTTTTTTGTACAGTTCTTCTGTGTATTCTTGCCACCTCTTCTTAATATCTTCTGCTTCTGTTAGGTCCATACCATTTCTGTCCTTTATTGAGCCCATCTTTGCATGAAATGTTTCCTTGGTATCTCTAATTTTCTTGAAGAGATCTCTAGTCTTTCCCATTCTGTTGTTTTTCTCTATTTCTTTGCATTGATCACTGAAGAAGGCTTTCTTATCTCTTCTTGCTATTCTCTGGAACTCTGCATTCAGATGCTTATATCTTTCCTTTTCTCCTTTGCTTTTCGCCTCTTCTTTTCACAGCTATTTGTAAGGCCTCCCCAGACAGCGATTTTGCTGTTTTGCATTTCTTTTCCATGGGGATGGTCTTGATCCCTGTCTCCTGTACAGTGTCACGAACCTCATTCCATAGTTCATCAGGCACTCTATCTATCAAATCTAAGCCCTTAAATCTATTTCTAACTTCCACTGTATAATCATAAGGGATTTGATTGAGGTCATACCTGAATGGTCTGGCGGTTTTCCCTACTTTCTTCAATTTGAGTCTGAATTTGGGAATAAGGAGTTCATGATCTGAGCCACAGTCAGCTCCTGGTCTTGTTTTTGTTGACTGTATAGAGCTTTTCCATCTTTGGCTGCAAAGAATATAATGAATCTGATTTCAGTGTTGACCATCTGGTGATGTCCATGTGTAGAGTCTTCTCTTGTGTTGTTGGAAGAGGGTGTTTGCTATGACCAGTGCATTTTCTTGGCAAAACTCTATTAGTCTTTGCCCTCCTTCATTCCACATTCCAAGGCCAAATTTGCCTGTTACTCCAGGTGTTTCTTGACTTCCTACTTTTGCATTCCAGTCCCATATAATGAAAAGGACATCTTTTTTGGGTGTTACTTCTAAAAGGTCTTGTAGGTCTTCACATAGAACCATTCAACTTCAGCTTCTTCAGCATGACTGGTTGGGGCATAGACCTGGATAACTGTGATATTGAATGGTTTGCCTTGGAGACGAACAGAGATCATTCTGTCGTTTTTGAGATTGCATCCAAGTACTGCATTTTAGACTCTTTTGTTGACCATGATGGCTACTCCATTTCTTCTGAGGGATTCCTTCCCACAGTAGTAGATATAATGGTCACCTGAGCAAAATGATAGGATACTGAAAGAGGAACTCCCCAGGTCAGTAGGTGCCCAATATGCTACTGGAGATCAATGGAGAAATCACTCCAGAAAGAATGAAGGGATGGAGCCAAAGCAAAACATCCACCCAGCAGTGGATGTTACTGGTGATAGAAGCAAGGTCTGATGCTGTAAAGAGCAATATTGCATGGGAACCTGGAATGTAAGGTCCATGAATCAAGGCAAATTGGAAGTGGTCAAACAAGAGATGGCAAGAGTGAACGTCGACATTCTAGGAATCAGCGAACTAAAATGGACTGGAATGGGTGAATTTAAATCTTCTATATGGTGTGCAAAATTCAGGGTTGTTTTTTTTTTAATCAGACACCAAGATGTACTTTTTGCTGCACAGCGTGCATATATCTTCTAAGCCTGAACTTCTTATGACCTAAGTAATATCGTTTATTCTGAAAAGAAGCAGATACACCCTTAAAAATCAGTAATTTTTAGGGAATGAGAGTGAGCTTCCATTTTACGCCGGGGGCGAGGATTGGAGGAGTAATCTGATGGGATTACTAAAAAAAAATTAAAAGTGAGATGGTACTATTTCGGTTTTGAGTACACTTTGTTTAGAAACCACGGAGAAAGAAACAAAGTATTGCCGATTATGTATAGATATAATTTATGTTAAATACACTTTAA
Organism: Ovis aries; assembly: GCF_016772045.2. Taxonomy (NCBI): domain Eukaryota; kingdom Metazoa; phylum Chordata; class Mammalia; order Artiodactyla; family Bovidae; genus Ovis; species Ovis aries. The sequence continues at coordinate 218,277,003 of NC_056054.1, forward strand.
ATCCTGGCACTTTTCCCCTTTCTCCTTTTAGAAATTGACAAAGTTCTCTTTCAGGAAGTTGAAAAGCGTGAATCGTGCCCCGCCTTATACAAAACTTTCCCCGTTCAAATCTCTGCACCTTTTGTCAATTTCAAGGGAGCATCTGAGAACTTCCCGCAGGACCCTGGACAGGCATGTATTAACCAGAATCTACATTCTGGTAAAGACCCACTCCAGCGTTCTTGCCTGGAGAATCCCAGGGACGGGGGAGCCTGGTGGGCTGCCGTCTATGGGGTCACACAGAGTCGGACACGACTGAAGTGACTTAGCAGCAGCAGCAGCAGCAGCAGATGGTAAAGAGTCTGCCTGCAGTGCAGGAGACCCGGGTTCGATCCCTGGGTCAGGAAGATCCCCTGGAGAAGGAAATGGCAACCCACTACAGTATCCTTGCCTGGAAAATTCCATGAAGGCGCCTGTACAGGCCATGGGGTCGCAAAGAGTCGGACTCGACTGAGTGACTTCATCTTAATGACGTTGAGAAATAAAAGGTTTTTACAGCTCATGGAGATATTAGAGATAGCCCTTTGTGAAGCCTTTTTTTTATTAAGCTTTTGGGGAAGAAAGTCAGGTTTTCCTGATATTGGTATTCCTGGATTCCAAGGGGGTGAGGAGTGGTCCAGGCCTACGCAATTGTAAGTTGCACTTTAGAGCGCACCTTGCATCCATTAAGCCCTCTGCCTGGGACTCTCTTGCCCCCAACCCCTCCCCCGCTCCCCCCGACCCCTTCCCTAGCCCGCCCGGCTCAGACCCATGGGGCGGTGCCAGGGCCTCTATGACGCGGGGTTCCAGGAACTGAGACCCCGCACATCACTCTCCTCGCTCCCCGCAGCCGCGGCAGTCCGAGCAGCCGGGAGACAGGAGGTGGCGGCGGCATGAGCTACTACCAGCTACCAGTGGTGATCGACAACGGCTCAGGAGTGATCAAGGCGGGCCTGGCCGGGTCCCGGGAGCCTCAGTTTGTCTACTCGAACATTGTGGGCCGCGCCAAAGGCGTCGAGGGCGCGCAGGAAGTGTGCGTGGGAGACCAAGCGGAGCAGCGGAGAAGCTCACTTTCCATCAGGTACCGCCTTCTCCCGGCGGGCAGGACCGGGTGGAGGGGAAGGCGGGAGAACCCAGAGGAGGGACCGAGGCTAGAGAAAGGATAAAAAGCGAGTAACGAGAGTCTCTGCCAGGCAGCGTTATTGCAAACGCTTGAGCACAAATCTCTGAGTGTACCACATACCTAAAGAGTGAACATTACTTGCTCTTCGTATCTATTCGAATATATTCAAATATATAAACATCGTTCATAAAATACAAGTTCATTTAGAAATGTTAATTCCTGGTACCTTTGTCATTTGGGCTTTTTGTTTTCAGCTAACTGATATGAAAACTACTATTATGTGAAGATCTCCCTATTTTCTTTTTAATTAAAAAGGGTATTCCAAAGGGACAGGGAAGATGGAAATCAACAAAAAATTTCAGAGGAAGGTAGCTAGGCTATCTTTTGCTGGCAGTCACCACCCATAAAGAGATACTGTTAATAAATATGAGGATTAACCCAAGTTTGAAGAGAGTGAAAACTGGAAAAATTTAAAGCTCCCATATATCTTCTTGCTCTTCTTACAGCTACCCAGTGGAACGTGGTCTCATTACTTCGTGGGGGGACATGGAGATCATGTGGCAGCATATCTATGATGACAACCTCGGGCTAAAGCCCTGTGATGGCCCAGTCTTGATTACAGAGTCAGCACTGAACCCACTGGCCAACCGGCAACGGGTCACTGAGGTGTTTTTTGAGCATCTGGAGGTTCCTGCTTTCTTTATGTCCATCCAGGGGGTGCTAGCTCTCTTTGCAGCTGGCTTCACAACTGGCTTTGTGCTGAATTCAGGTGCTGGGGTTACCCAGTGTGTACCCATCTTTGAGGGTTACTGTCTGCCTCATGGTGTCCAGCAACTAGATCTGGCAGGTCTTGACCTCACCAACCACCTCATGATGCTGCTGAAGGAGAAGGGCATCATGCTGCTTCATGCTTCAGACAGAAAGATCATCACAGACATTAAGGAAACCTATTGCTATGTGGCAATGAACTTTGAAGAAGAAAAGGCCAAGAAAGCTGCCTGTATAGAGAAGATTTACCAACTACCTGATGGGAAGAAGTTCAAGCTCCATAACCAGCTCTTTCATTGTCCAGAGGCCCTCTTCTCTCCAAGTCTCATGCACCTTGAGACCCCTGGCATTGATAAGATGTGCTTCAGCAGCATAATGAAATGCGATACAGATCTGAGGAATGCTTTTTTCTCCAATATTATCCTTGCTGGGGGATCAACCTCTTTCCCTGGTTTAGATAAACGTCTAGTTAAGGATATAGCAAAGATGGTGCCTGCCAACACCCCTGTGCAGGTTATTGCTCCCCCAGAAAGGAAAATATCAGTGTGGATGGGAGGCTCTATTCTTGCATCCCTGTCTGCCTTCCAGGACATGTGGATCACTGCTGCAGAATATAAAGAAGTTGGACCCAATATAGTACACCAGAGATGCTTCTGACTACAGATAACATGGTTAGGAGAAAATGTTTTGGGTATATGTGATAGAAAACTTTGGATATTATATGTTTCTGGGAAAACAAAATATTTCAGTTATTGGAATGTCCATGTCTCTCTTGTATTTCTATAACGGGGGGAAATAATGGAGAAGCAGTCAAATAACAGATGCTTACTGAGTTGAACCAAATTAAATGCTCGTGCTAAGTTTCTTCAGTTGTATCTTCACTCTTCATGACCCCATAGATTGTAGCCCACCAGGCACCTCTGTCCATGGAATTCTCCAGGCCAGAATACTGGAGTGCGTTGTCATGCCCCACTCCAGGGTATCTTCCTGACCCAGGGATTGAACCCATGTCTCATTTCTTTTGCATTAGCAGGCCAGTTCTTTATCACTAGCGCTACCTGGGAAGCAAGTTAAATGCTAGAGGAGACATTATTCTTGACCTTGGAGATCTCACATTTCCTTTAGAGGAAGAGAGCAATTTGTGGTACAACATAGTATATGCCAAATGAGTGATATAGCTTTCAGTTTGTTGAAGTTTATGAAAGGAAGGTTGCTATGAGGGAAGATTTCATAGCAGAGGGAAGCCTTCCCTGCTGGCTCAGATGGTTAAGTGTCTGTCTACAATGTGGGAGACCCGGGTTTGATCCCTGGGTAAGGAAGATCCCCTGGAGAAGGAAATGGCAATCCACTCCAGTACTACTGCCTGGAAAATCCCATGGACAGAGGAGCCTGGTAGGCTACAGCCCATGGGGTCACAAAGAGTCAGACACAACTAAGCGAATTTACCTTTACCTAGGATGGGCATGGCAGGGTGAAAAAAAAGGGCAGATATTCAGAAGAGCATAATGGAAATGAGTAAGAGTCTAGATATGAGGATAAACAAAGCATATTCAAGGCATGTTTAATACACTGGTTTAGTTAAAATGAAGAGCTCTTATTGAACAGACTAAGAGCAATGACTAGGATTGTAAATTAAGGCCAGAGGCTGGAAGGCTTTGTTTTAAATGTTGTATAGGTAAAAGATTTGAAAACAGGAGACGTAAAGAAATTAAGATGAATGTAGTGGTAGTTGGGAGGATAAATTGCCCTGGGAAAGGCCCTGTAGATTCAATGATCAATTAAAAAGTTATTAGTCTAGATATAAAGAAGTCTCACACTCAAGATTATAAGCAAGAAATGAAAAACTGACAAGTCTTGGCACTTAATTAGTTATGAAGGGGAAAGAAGGGTCTGAAATGACCAAGATGGCTGAGAGAATGTTGGCAGTGTTAACATGACACAGAGTGTATTATCTGCCCTGTGCAAAGCACTGTTTTAAGTGCAGTAAGTGCTAAATCAGGAGTCAGATTGTATCCTGTGGAATCCTGCAGTTCAGTGTAAGAGATGAAATTCATACCTACTACAATAAGATGCAAAGTGGGTTAGTGTCTTAAGAGAAATGTGAAATGGGGTTTCATAGGAGGGAAAACACCTTGAGTGCTCAGGAAGACTTTCTGATAGATTTGGCTTTGGGGCTGAAGTTGAAGCTGGAATTTAAATCTAATAGATTGCCCTCCCTCCGAATTTAGGGGCAATATATGTGGATTCAGGTCCAGGCCCTGCCAGCCTACCAGCTGCATTTCAACAAATTGTTTAAACATTTTGAATATCAATTTCCTCATTGGTAAGTGGGGTTGCTAATCCTAATCCCTATCTGTTTCACATGGTCCTTATGAAATACAAGTGAGATAATGATTCTATAAGCACTTTCAAAATGTTACTTTGCTTATAGAATTAGACAATTTATAGATCCAGTTCATGCTAATTCCTCTGCAGAGTCAAAAATCAATTGTGTCCTTCAGCACACATGATATTACTTGAACTTTTATTGATCACAATTTATGCAGGCTTTTCTTTTGGTTTGCTTGTCTTTCTCCCTTACTAGATACATTCTTAGAAGACGAGTTGTGGGCTTTCTCTTCTTCATCTCTGTCCCCTTCCCTCATGACTTCTGTGGTAGGTATGCAGATATAGAGAACTGACGAAAAGCACACATTAGGAATATTAGGGCAAAGGCTCCAAAGTGTACAAATGATGGTATGTACAAGCAGCAGGAAGTAATTCAGTTTGGCCTGAAAGAAACATTTGTGAAGAGGCGCATTTCATTTTTTGACATGTTTCCCATTTAATTAATAGTGACTGTAAGCCAAACTACTAGATTGCATATGGTGTAGAAAATGATTATCTGAGAGCAGTTTTTGAACATTTCGTGAGGTACTCAACTAGATCCACAAGCACTGTAGAGAGAATGATCCCAACCCCCTCATTTCAGAGTTCTTAGAGTGCTTTTTTCCTATAAGAAATCTCAGCCAACACATTACCTAAATTTAAACTTCAACAGCTCAGAGAGATGGGCAAGACAAGTAGTATTCCCATTTACAAATTAAGAAGCTGAGATTTAAAGAGATTAAGAGATAAAAATTTAAACTGATTCCCAAAGTAGCTTACTGGGTTAACTAACTTAACTAATTTAACTGTGGCTTCTTAGGCAGTTAACCCAACAACTAGCCTGGAATAGACTCCAGCCTCTTAGGATTATGGATGATCCTTTTCAGGAAATCTAGGGAAGGGAAATGTGAAATTTTTCGTTTGGTAGTTTTTGTTGTTCCCGTATCAAATCAAATCCCCATGACATTTTACTTTTCTCTCATATAGAGATGCCAATAGTGGCAGCTCCATGGAGTTTACCCAATTGAAAAGTTAAACTTTTAAGATCAGCCAATTATATGAAAAACAGCATCATACCAGCGAATATGAAAACCTGCTACAATTTATGGCGCGTTGTTCTTTCTTAATGTGATCATGACACATTAAAGCAAAGTCCATGATTGAAAAGCCTTTATTTCCTAATAAAAGGGAGATTCAGTTCTTAATGTTAAGATCAAGAATGAAGTAGTTAGTTATATGTAATAAAAACATCCTCTGCTCAAAAAGTTGAGAGGACAGTCTAAGGAGGAGGGAACAGGTAGGATCTCAGAGGCAGCCCAACGAGCCGAACCAAGATTCTGGTTTAGTCGGTACTGCTAGGGAATCTATTAAAGTTCTCCATCAAATGTGATGATCAGAACTGAGCATCACTGTATTGGCCCTACATTTTTTCTAAGAACTGTATTTGTTTAAGATGATATCGTGCGCCGTACCTGGTGGGAGGTGGAAAACAGCGCTCAGAAGCACTCAAGTTAATTTTCAAGTCACAAGGTCATACGTCCGAAATAAAGATTCAAATCTGCAGATAAGAAACGTGGGGTGGGGCGGCGACTATCCTTTTGACCGGAAACAGAACTTCGGAAAAAAAAAAATTGTAAGACCGGTTATCGCGAGAACCGCGGTGGACAGGCTCAGCCAATCCGCGTAGGCGCCGGCTGCTGCATTCATAAGGAGACGCAGCCGGCGGCGCGGCGGGATGCGGAGGGTGGGCCCCGGGTTGGTGGCAGCCATTTCTCATCTAACCCTAATTGAGACAGGCGTAGGTGCTGTGCTTTTGGTTACCGCGCGCTGTTTTTCTCGCTGACTTTCAGCGGGCGAAAAAGCATCGGCCTACCGCCATCCACCATCCAGTCTGGAACAAACAAAAAATGTCAGCCGCTGGCTCGCTCACCTCTCCCGGGAACCTGCGGTGGCCCGCTCGCCCAGCCCCAGTGCCCCGCCTGAGGCCGCGGTCGGCCGGGTGCTTCTCTGGAGGTGCCCATTGCCGCCGTGAAGAGTTGGGCTCTGTCAGCCGCGGGTCGCTCGGTGGGCCGAGGCATGGCTGTAACCGCAGGGAAAGGAACGGAGCGGGGTCCCCGCGCGCGGTGCGCTTCCCTGAGCTGTGGGACTTGCACCCGGGACTCGGCTCAGACACCTGCAGCCTGAGGGACTGCGGAGGGCGGGAAGGGGAAGGGTAGCGGAGGGATCTGTTTTCTCCTTGAATGGAGGGGGTCCGTCTGTGTGCGTCTGTTTTCTCCTGCTATCAGTGAACCTCGAATTTTGCAGATTAGACCGGAGAGCGTGCAAATAGACTGTCAGAAGGACAAGTGGAGGCAGCTCCATAATCCGTCCAAATGAATGGGCAATGAGCCGAGTAGTCGGCTATCTTATAGGGCTTTTTCCTCCTCCCCTCCTTTGGTTTTATTGCCCTTTATCAGTGTATCTCAACCTAGTTCCTGCTCTGCAGATTTTGTCCAGGTTTTTGCCTCTGTCGAACTTGATCCTGATCAGTCCTGGGATTTGGAACAGCGGTGATTTTTTCTGTGTGTGAGATCATTAATTCGTATTTATTAACAGGAAGATCTAGTGTGTTCTCAAAACAGTGGAAGTCATGTCCTTTAATGGTCGTCGCTTTTCATCTTTGTCTCCATCTTTGGATGCAAAGTATTAAGGGGGCGATAGGAATTTAAGAAGAAATCTATGCCCCCATCCGCAAGAATTAGGTTTCTTTGCCAAAAGGGAAGGAAAAAAAGGCCAATTAGGAAACAACCAACAAGTCATTCTGCCCTCCTTTCATAAAACCTAACTTTCAAGTTCTGTGAGGATTCATCTGAAGTCAATGCCTTCACTTTCTTCTATAATAATGAAAACATTTTAATTGGCGAGTAATTGCTTTAGTGTTGTAGTGGTTTCTGCTGTCCAGGAGAAGTGAATCAGCCATATGTATAGATCAGTCCCGCTCTATTGAACCTCCCCCAGCTCCCCACATGCCACCCATCTAGGTCACCACAAAGCACCAAGCTGAGCTCTCCGTGCTATTCAGCAGCTTCCCACTAGCTACCTATTAATGTTTTATACACGGTAGTGTGTGTATATCACTGCTGCTCTCTCAGTTTGCACCCCCCACTCCGTCTGGATTCCTACCCTGCAAATAGGTTCAGTACCATTTTTCTGGGTATCATACATATGTTAATATATGACATTTGTTTTCCGCTTTCTGACTTAACTTCACTCTGACAGACTCTAGGTTCATCCACATCACTACAAATGACTCAATTTTGTTCCTTTTTATGACTGAGTAACATTCCACACACACACAGACACACACACACACATATATATATACCACATCTTTATCCATTCATCTGGACATTTAGGTTTCTTCTATGTCCCGGCTATTGCAAATACTGCTGCAATGAACATTGGGGTACATGTGTCTCTTTTGAATTGTGGTTTTCTCAGGGTATATGCCCAGTAGTGGGATTGCTGGGTCATATGGTAGTTTTATTCCCCATTTCACAAGAAATTTCCATACTGTTCTCCATAGTGATGGTATCAATTTACATTCCCACCAACAGTGCAAGAGGGTTCCCTTTTCTCCACATCCTCTCCAGCTTTTGTAGACTTTAATGAGGGCCATTTTGACTGGAGGCCTTCACTCTCTTAAGACAGCTATTCTGGTAGCAGTTGCTGGGAGAGAGAGTAGCAGGCAGCCTGAATTACAAAGGCAATCAGTGTGATACCCTGTTGGGATCTTGACCCTGGAAGATAGATCGGGAGGACCATGGGAGTATATGTATTTATGAACGTGTCTAGCATTTCATCTTGTTGCCTGAAGTATTGTCCAATCAGTGTTGTCCAATACAATTCTTATCCTTCAGTTAAGAAATGTGGAAAAAACTGCACCGTTGTTGGGAATGTTCTCTGTGTAAGAAGGAAAAAGAATCTTCCCATCAGCATGGCTTTGTGGAAAGAACATGGAGTAAATTAGTGAATAAGGTTCTAGTTCTGATTTTGCTAAAGATTTTTCTAGGTTTTTGAGGTAACTCAGCTAGCTTTACTAAGCTTGCATTTACTCAGAAAGGGATCTCTTAAGATCGCTTTTGAAGACTGCCAGTGTTCCTTAAACTATAAATAAATAGATGTCTTTTGTTCCTGCTCCATCTAGTGGTACTTTTGCTTCTCCACATTTACAAAATCTGTGGTGGAGGCTGGTCTGTAATGAGCCTCCTGCTGGAGAGGCTCTTTCTCTCTCTCGCTCTCTCTTTTTTTTTTTTTCTGTTTGGCTGCTCTGTAAATCAGTGGGGTTCCCCTAACCCATGCCCCTGCAGTGGAAGTGCAGAGTCTTAACCACTGAACAGTTAGGGAAGTCCCTCTCTCTCTTCTTTTTATTTTCTTTCAAAAAATTTTTTACTTTTTAATTGAAGGTAATTGCTTTACCAAATTTTTTGTTTTCTGTCAAACCTCAGCATAAATTGGCCATAGGTATACATATATCCCCTCCCTTTTGAACCTCGGTCCCATCTCCCCCACCCCACCCTTCTAGGTTGATACAGAGCTCCTGTTTGAGTTTCCTGAGACATACAGCAAATTCCCATTAGGTATCTATTTTACATATGGTAATGTAAGTTTCCATGTTACTCTTTCCATGCATCTCACCCTCTCCTCCCCTCTACCCATGTCCATAAGTCTGTTCTCTATGTCTGTTTCTCCACTGCTGCCCTTCAAATAAATTCTTCAGTACCATTTTTCTAGATTCTGTATATATGCATTAGTATATGATATTTATCTTTCTCTTTCTGACTTACATCGCTCTGTATAATAGGCCCCTCATTTTTAAAAAGGAAAGTAGTGATTTAATAAGTACAGTTCAAAAAATACTACAGCTATTTTCTTGTTCTTATACTTGAAATCCTTTCCTTGACAAATGTCTTATAAACATTCCAAAGGATAATTCTCAGTAGTATGACCGTTTGTTATCCAATGAGAGAATTTACATGGCAGTGTTTTGTAGATAATAATTATAACAAGTATGACTTCTTATTCCTACAAGATTTTAGTCCCTTCACCAGATGGAGAAACTCCCTTATCTAAGTTTATTTTTTGCTGAGTTGGGACCAGCAACTAGCCCCTTGAACTGTTCAAGTCCAGTGTTGTATTTACTATGTGCCACCTTAATGCTTCATTGGCTTGCCGGCAAAGATTATTAGTGTTAGCCCCACCATCGTTTTCTGACTTGAAATAACATCCTTAAAGATTACTTACCTGTGAGCTTAGTTTTAATTACTTATGATGAATTTCAAGTTATAAAGGGGAATGTGAGAATTTAAAATTACTGAGAAACATGGGTTTTGTTTTGTCTTTAGAAAGAGAGTCTTCTTTCTAAGGTTGGCTATAGTTTGAAAATTTTGAGTTTTGCCCCTTTGTTAGCTACTTGGAAAAGTAAGCAAAATATTTGTATTTTGTTTCCTTAGTCTTAAAAAAAGTCTCAATGAAAGCTGAAAAATGTCTGATTTTAATAGTGAATGACAGATATGACAAATATATGTTACAGAATATACTGATAATTCCTGAAGATTAGGCCACCAAATGCATATTATTAATCATAGCAATGGCAGGCCATTGACTACCTCTGTTGTAGATTTCATTCCTACCTGGTATAAAATTAAAGTGTTTAAAAGGGATAGGAACTTCTGATAGCATGGAATTTATATTACAGGTATGTTTTATGTCTGTTTTTCAAATGTTTTAACCATTATCCACAGTAATAATCATTTACATGGCAATTTGTCATACACACATAACTAAAAAGATTTCCCAAATGACATTTAGCCTTACTAGGTATGATGCAGAAGCAAGAAATGGCAACCCATTCCAGTGTTCTTGCCTGGAGAGTCCTGTGGATGGAGGAGTCTGGTGGGCTGCTGTCCATGGGGTCACATACGACTGAAGCAACTTAGTAGTATAGTATAGTTTTTTATTTGAGGATGTCATGAGTTTTAATTTAGTTTGTCCTGGTTCTGCAGTCAAAAATTTCACATTGGCCTGCTGCTGCTGCTAAGTCACTTCAGTCGTGTCCGACTCTGTGCAACCCCATAGACGGCAGCCCACCAGGCTCCCCCGTCCCTGGGATTCTCCAGGCAAGAACACTGGAGTGGGTTGCCATTTCCTTCTCCAATGCATGAAAGTGAAAAGTGAAAGTGAAGTCACTCAGTTGTGTCCGACTGTTCGAGACCCCATGGACTGCAGCCTACCAGGCTCCCCTGTCCATGGGATTTTCCAGGCAACAGTATTGGAGTGGGGTGCCATTGCCTTCTCGATCACATTGCCCTGGCTCAAGATATAAGAGACAAACAGAAGATACCTGCACCCACACTCACACAAAGTGTACAGAAAAAGTGGTTTTAAATTCAGATGAGAATGAAAGGACAAAAGGTAATTGCCATTCCTTCCCCATTTATTCTTTTAAGGTAATAATGTGTGATGGAAGTTAAAAACAGCAAAAATATCCAAGACTTAGGCCAAGGTTCGCAATTTGAATCTCTGCAGTGCCCCAGAAGGAAACAAAAGGAATGAATCACATCAAGGTTAAGAAAATAGACTGTGGATATAGTGGGGAAACTATCCCTTTTAAAGGGGAGGTGGCCTTGTGGGAATGGAGTCCCCAAATTGCAAATATTTCAGGGGGAGACAAAAAGTAGAGATATTTATGTGAAGACTGATTTCAAAATGTTGATAGCTAATTTAAAATAAAATTTAAATATTGCTACTGAAAGAGTGTGGGGTCCAGCTGTTCACTACTCAAAAACTCATAAACAGGCAGGTTGGTGGAAAGGAAAATTTGCTTTATTTCATATGCTGGCAACTGGGGAGGAAGGCAGGGAAGGCAAATATCTGTCCAAAGGCCAACTCTCGCTCTGGCAACCCGTGGGGCAAGAGCTTTTTTTTTTTTTTTTAAGACGGAAGGGGCTACCTGCAAAAACAGAACAGTCAGCTCTGACAGTCATCTTCAAATTGGCCATCGGTGGTCTGACCAGAGTAATCTTGGTTGTTTTAGGTACAGTTAATATCTTCAGTTCCAGGATCCATTTGTTCCCATTTCTTTGAAGCCAGTTCTCAGAATTGTGGCAGCTCATGTCGTGGGTACAGTCTGGTCATCTTGTAGTTAACTTCTCCACCTGGTGTTTTGCTATCTATAAGACAGCTCACAAGATATAGCTCAGAATATTATTTATAGCCCTTGAGAAAGAACTAAAGGCCCTTGACTATGCCTAATGACTACATTATTATTACTTGGTCTTCTTTCTCTGTTTTGTGCATTTTTCACTCTCTGAATAAACTTATTTTTTGACTATAGTTTTCCACAGACAAAAGGCAAGCAGAAGACATGGAGGGGTGGGTAGTCGGGGGAAGGACCATAGGGTCCTGCTCCATTTCAGTATGGTTGTGTAAAAAACAATTTGTTGTTGTTATTGTTAATCTGCTAAGTTGTATCAGCCTCTTTGCTACCCCATAGACTATAGCCTGCCAGGTTCCTCTATCCAAATACTGGAGTGAGTTGCCATTCCCTTCTCTAGGAGATCTTCCCACCCAGAGATGGAACCTGAGTCTCCTGCATTGGCAGGCAGATTCTTTACATCTGAGCCGTTGGGAAAGCCCCAATAAAGAATTTGGATGGCTTTTATTCCTGAATCCTGAGAAGTAGCTCCTATATCCTTGGGATTTCCTAGGAATGCCTTTCTTATTCATGGTGGGCCCCTTAGACCACACCTGATAGCTTATGGGATGACCTAGCATGGACGCTGGTTATACCAGCAATCCCAAACATGTCCTCATCAGCCAGACCTCTCAAGAGAGTAGTGGGGTTAGAGACTGACCAATGACTCAACTGGTCATGCTGACATAATGAAGTCCCAATAAATACTCTGGACATTTTGAAGCTTGGGTGAGGAAGCTTCACTTTGGGGACCCTCCCAGACTTCACCATACACATCGCTCTCTTTGGTTTGGATTTGAATCTTTTTTCTATAATAAAACTGAAATCGTAAGTATAGCACTTTTCTGAGTTCTATGAGTCACTCTAATGAATTATCTAACCTGAGGAGTAGTCAACTGAATTGCAGCCAGCTCGTCAGAAGTGAGGATGGCTTGGGGAACCCCTGTATCACCCCTTATATCACTAAGGGCAGCCTTATGGAGAACTGTGCCCTTAACCTGTGAAATTTGGCCTAACTTGGATGTTGGTGTCAGAAGTCATTGCAATGGACCACTCAAAAACATTTGGAGGAAACATCTGGCCCACTGTACCTACTTATCTGTGACCTTTGGCCTAAGTAAATTCAATACCAAAGGAGAAAACAGAAAAGGCTCTATCTTGAAAGCAGGACTCCATCTTGGGCCGGACTGTGTGTGGACTTTGAACTATATGCCCAGTATCTATGGAAATGACATACCAACTGGAAAACCAGGCCCTGGGAAGGGAGAGCCCCAGGGCTCTCCATTGCTAAAAGAATACCCTAATTATCTGTGTAATGGAATAGAATCATACATTCTATTATGCTTGTTGGGGTATGACCACAGGCCTATTGATAATTGTCCACTGTTAACTACCTAGGCTTAAGACATGTGAATCACAGGTTAACTTTTATTGTCAGGGAGTTTGGGGAGGTGGATTTGTGCATGTACACTTAGGGTATATAAGGTTTTCACAAAAACTGGTTGGGGTCCTTGGCTAAGAGGAGACTGCCTTGAGCCCGCAGGTGTAATAAACTGCACTCCACTATCTGCATTGTCCTTCTGAGTAAGTTTGTTTCCTGGAATGCATGGCTTACAACAATACCAGAAGTTAGGAGTGATTTTCCCAGAAGTAGGGCAGTTTGGGCCATCCCACCAGTTAAAGGCCTATGCAAGATAATTGTATTTGAGAGGAGGCTATGCTCATGGCAACTTTCATAGGCCCCCGAAATATCACTAAAGACAGAAATTTCAAAATAAAACCTTAATAACATTGTGAAAATATAATTGGAACTCCTTCCCCACTTTTAGGACCTAGGACACCTAGGACATTTGTTTCGTGAATCAGCCTGAGGGAGAGGCCTGTCCTTCAGTGTCCATTGGTCAGATCCTGGTAGGGTGTGAGGAGGCTTCTACCATCTCTTGGTGAGGTTGAGGCCATTTCCCCCCATACCCTTCTCCACCTTGGTTTAGATCTCCCTTCTTAGAAAGTCATCAAAGTGTCCAGTATTGAAACTGAGTAGAACCCTTTGGGACTCCCAGGAACAACTCCTCTCTGGCTCACCCTTTTTTAACTTGTAGGAAATAGGCTTCATTCAGCCTCTGTGACCTTCCCTGAGCTTCACAGGGCTAATCAGGGAGGAGAGGGAATGCGGAAACATTGGAGAGGCAGTCAAGAAACAATAGTTTAGCCAGGAGGCAGAGATCTGTAGCCATGGGGCAGTGTCCTCGAGGAATATTTCTAACAATATCTTTAGATTCTTCTGCAGTCCCCACCCAGGTGGAGGGTGGAGACTTCAGGCTCACCACAAGATGCCTGGAGTACTGCCCTGTTACCTCACCAACCAATCAGAAGAAAGTTATACACCTTGCAGCCCTCACCCCAAATTTGTCCTATAAAAACTTTCCCCCCATAACCATCGGGGAGTTTGAGGTTTTTGAGTGCAAGTCACCCATTCTCTGCTTAGCCTTGTAGTAAACCTTTCTCTGCTCCAAACTCTGACATTTTGGTTTATTTGATCTCACTCGGCATCAGGCACATGAAACTTTTTCAGTAGCATTATCTTCAAATTCTCATTTCTTCCCCAAGAGAAGAAGGAAACAGGAAGAAATACTCAAACACTTTAAGCCTGGGTTCTAACCTGGTGGAAAGAATCTAGTATAAGTCATTTAACTGCAGACTCAACATTTATCAAATGGATATACTAAGACTTAACTTAAATGGTTTTACTTAAGAGGAGAGACGGGTCTTATTCTCATAGTTTGCAAAGAATGATTTTATAGCACTCTTTGGAGAGCATTGTGTCCACTCCAGCAGAAAGTGGTTTTGATTTGTGTTGAGTATACAGGTAAAGGATGTATGGATAAGGTTGGAAGTGCTAATGTCAGGTTTTTTATATCACACTGATTATGAGCTTGTAATTACAAACTGATTATGAACAGTAATAAGACATACTGTTCTAGGGACTTTCCTGGTGGTCCAATGGTTATAACTCCATGTTTCCACTGCAAGGGGAATGGGTTCAATCCCTGATTGAACAGGGGGAAGTAAGATCCTGCATGCTGCATGACCAACAAAAACAAAGAAAATAAAAGAAAAGAAAAAGGTGATTCTAGAAGATGTTTGCTATCCTATGTTTTGTCTTGAGGGCTGTAGGTCTTTACTTTGATGATATTTATGTGTGCATCATGGCTGTCTATGTTAGAAATGTTAAAAGAATAATTATAGCTATTAAAACCAATTTTAGGAGAACCCATCAGAAAAAAAAATACAGCAAATGAAGAAATAAAAATACTGAATTTTTATATCAAGTTTTGAGTGAGGATATTATAGCTAAAATGAAAAGCATTATTTGTACATATCATTTGCAGAAAATTGTTGAATTCATCTCATAATTATTTAAAATGTAAGTAGCTTACTAAAGTGAACCATTGACTTATTTTCAACCTTGGGAGAAAAACTCAATTAAAGCTGCAATTGAACTGCAATGGCACCAAGTTCAACTTGACCTCGTATGCCAGATGATAATCATCTTTCAAGTGTACAAACAAGGAAGCACAGTTATCAAAGAATGAGAAATACATTTGTTCAAAGACCATTTACTGCTTTAACAAGAGGTGAAAGCTTGCCAGAAATGTATAAACACCTAACACAGTGCTATTCATAGGCTTAACATGTTCAAAGACT
Source organism: Ovis aries (assembly GCF_016772045.2). NCBI lineage: Eukaryota > Metazoa > Chordata > Mammalia > Artiodactyla > Bovidae > Ovis > Ovis aries. The sequence continues at coordinate 218,292,218 of NC_056054.1, forward strand.
TGGGGGGCAATTTAAAAATATCTTTGAAGTTGTGGGTATTCATCATCATATGTAATAATGCTTACTTTCTAGAGCCCCTCTCTAAGGAGGGCAAAGCAATTTATCTGACTTATTTTCATGACATCCTTGTGAGATAAGGCAACTACCATTATCTCCCTTTTGCAAATGGAGAAAACTAAAACACTGGGAGGTAAAACTCACTTGAAGAAGGTCAGTAGCAGGCCCAAGAATTTAAACATACACACTAAAGCTTTTAACTCCCATTTTAGTTTAACTACAGAAAACTAAACAAACAAAGAATTACAAAAATAAGCATCTTAAACTTTTTCTTCTTCAATTAAAGAATAATTAATGGTCAACCACTTTTTCCTTGTCTGCCTTGGTAAGGGAAACTGTCTAAAATCAGGCTTTTCACAATAAGTAGAATTTTATTACTCTGAAAGGAATGAAATATTTGCAAAACTGTGACATTCATTTCACACTTACTAAATACTTTGTCTGTAACATGTTGCATTGTTGAGACTTCGAAGGTGAGAAACATATTCCCCTCCTCAAAGTTCTTCCTGGAGGGTAAGAGTATGTAAACAGGTAATATATTGCATCTTTTTTTTTTTTTTGCCATGCCACATGGCATGTAGGACCTTAGTTCACCAACCAGAGATTATACCCATGCCTCTTGCATTAAGAAAGAGGAATCTTACTCATTGGACCACCAGGGAGTTCCCACAGTGTTATCTAAGTTTGACTAAATTCTTCGTTTTATTTCCCTAATTCTTACTCACTTTCCCCATCTCTGTAAGTGCCATTGCTGTACACTCAATTGCTCAAACCAATAATCTGGGCCTCAACCCTGACTCATTCTCCCCTCACGTCACCATATCTTCTGGTCTATCTCTAATTCATTCCATTCAGTTCAGTCACTCAGTCAAGTCCAACTCTTTGTGAAGCCATGAATCGTAGCACGCCAGGCCTCCCTGTCCATCAACAACTCCTGGAGTTCACTCAGACTCACTTCCATCCAGTCAGTGATGCCATCCAGCCATCTTCATCCTCTGTAGTCCCCTTCTTCTCCTGCCCCCAATCCCTCCCAGCATCAGAGTCTTTTCCAATGAGTCAACTCTTCACATGAGGTGGCCAAAGTACTGGAGTTTCAGCTTTAGCATCATTCCTTCCAAAGAAATCCCAAGGCTGATCTCCTTCAGAATGGACCAGTTGGATCTCCTTGCAGTCCAAGTGACTCTCAAGAGTCTTCTCTAACACCACAGTTCAAAAGCATCAATTCTTTGGCACTCAGCCTTCTTCACAGTCCAACTCTCTCATCCATGACCACTGGAAAAACCATAGCCTTGACTAGACGGACTTTTGTTGGCAAAGTAATGTCCCGGCTTTTGAATATGCTATCTAGGTTGGTCATAACTTTCCTTCCAAGGAGTAAACGTCTTTTAATTTCATGGCTGCAATCACCATCTGCAGTGATTTTGGAGCCCCCGAAATGAAGTCTGACACTGTTTCCACTGTTTTCCAAACTATTTCCCATGAAGTGATGGGACCGGATGCCATGATCTTCGTTTTCTGAATGTTGAGTTTTAAGCCAACTTTTTCACTCTCCATTTTCACTTTCATCAAGAGGCTATTGAGTTCCTCTTCACTTTCTGCCATAATGGTGGTGTCATCTGCATATCTGAGGTTATTGATATTTCTTCTGGCAATCTTGATTCCAGCTTGTGTTTCTTCCAGTCCAGCGTTTCTCATGATGTACTCTGCATATAAGTTAAATAAGCAGGGTGACAATATACAGCCTTGATGCACTCCTTTTCCTATTTGGAACCAGTTTGTTGTTCCATGTCCAGTTCTAACTGTTGCTTCCTGACCTGCATACAGATTTCTCAAGAGGCAGGTCAGGTGGTCTGTATTCCCATCTCTTTCAGAATTTTCCACAGTTTCTTGTCCACGTAGTCAAAGGCTTTGGCATAGTCAATAAAGCAGAAATGGACGTTTTTCTGGAACTCTCTTGCTTTTTCCATGATCCAGTGGATGTTGGCAATTTGATCTCTGGTTCTTCTGCCTTTTCTAAAACCAGCTTGAACATCAGGAAGTTCATGGTTCATGTATTGCTGAAGCCTGGCTTGGAGAATTTTGAGCATTACTTTATTAGCATGTGAGATGAGTGCAATTGTGTGGTAGTTTGAGCATTCTTTGGCATTGCCTTTCTTTGAGATTGGAATGAAAACTGACCTTTTCCAGTCCTGTGGCCACTGCTGAGTTTTCCAAACTTGCTGGCATATTGAGTGCAGCACTTTCACAGCATCATCTTTCAGGATTTGAAACAGCTCAACTGGCATTCCATCACCTCCACTAGCTTTGTTCGTAGTGATGCTTTCTAAGGCCCACTTGACTTCACATTCCAAGATGTCTGGCTCTAGGTGAGTGATCACACCATCGTGATTATCTGGGTCGTGAAGCTCTTTTTTGTACAGTTCTTCTGTGTATTCTTGCCACCTCTTCTTAATATCTTCTGCTTCTGTTAGGTCCATACCATTTCTGTCATTTATCGAGCCCATCTTTGCATGAAATATCCCCTTGGTATCTCTAATTTTCTTAAAGGGATCTCTAGTCTTTCCCATTCTGTTCTTTTCCTCTATTTCTTTGCACTGATCACTGAAGAAGGCTTTCTTATCTCTTCTTGCTATTCTCTGGAACTCTGCATTCAGATGTTTTTATCTTTCCTTTTCTCCTTTGCTTTTCACCTCTCTTCTTTTCTCAGCTATTTGTAAGGCCTCCTGAGACAGCCATTTTGTTTTTTTGCATTTCTTTTCCATGGGGATGGTCTTGATCCCTGTCTCCTGTACAATGTCACAAACCTCATTTCATAGTTCATCCGGCACTCTATCTATCAGATCTAGGCCCTTAAATCTATTTCTCACTTCCACTGTATAATCATAAGGGATTTGATTTAGGTCATACCTGAATGGTCTAGCAGTTTTCCCTACTTTCTTCAATTTAAGTCTGAATTTGGTAATAAGGAGTTCATGATCTGAGCCACAGTCAGCTCCTGGTCTTGTTTTTGTTGATTGTATAGAGCTTTTCCATCTTTGGCTGCAAAGAATATAATGAATCTGATTTCGGTGTTGACCATCTGGTGATGTCCATGTGTAGAGTCTTCTCTTGTGTTGTTGGAAGAGGGTGTTTGCTATGACCAGTGCATTTTGTTGGCAAAACTCTGTTAGTCTTTGCCCTTCTTCATTCCGCATTCCAAGGCCAAATTTGCCTGTTACTCCAGGTGTTTCTTGACTTCCTACTTTTGCATTCCAGTCCCATATAATGAAAAGGACATATTTTTTGGGTGTTAGTTCTAAAAGGTCTTGTAGGTCTTCATAGAACCGTTCTACTTCAGCTTCTTCAGTGTTACTGGTTGGGGCCTAGACTTGAATTACTGAATGGTTTGCCTTGGAGACGAACAGAGATCATTCTGTCGTTTTTGAGATTGCATCCAAGTACCACATTTTGGACTCTTTAATTGTCATGTGAGCTAAATTCACCCATTCCAGTCCATTTTAGTTCGCTGATTCCTAGAATGTCAACATTCACTCTTGCCATCTGTTGTTTGACCACTTCCAATTTGCCTTGATTCATAGACTTGACATTCCAGGTTCCTATGCAATATTGCTCTTTACAGCATCGGACCTTGCTTCTATCACCAGTCACATCCACAGCTGGGTATTGCTTCTGTTTTGGCTCCATCTCTTCTTTCTTTCTGGAGTTATTTTTCCATTTATCTCCAGTAGCATGTTGGGCACTTACTGACCTGGAGAGTTCCTCTTTCAGTATCCTATCATTTTGCCTTTTTATACTGTTCATGGGGTTCTCAAGGCAAGAATACTGAAGTGGTTTGCCATTCCCTTCTCCAGTGGACCACATTCTGTCAGACCTCTCCACCATGACCTGCCCGTCTTGGGTTGCCCTGCAGGCATAGCTTGGTTTCATTGAGTTAGACAAGGCTGTGGTCCTAGTGTGATTAGATTGACTAGTTTTCTGTGAGTATGGTTTCAGTGTATCTGCTCTCTGATGCCCTCTTGCAACACCTACCATCTTACTTGGGTTTCTCTTACCTTGGGCGTGGGGTATCTCTTCACTGCTGCTCCAGCAAAGTGCAGCCGCTGCTCCTTACCTTGGACGAAGGGTATCTCCTCACTACCGCCCTTCCTGACCTTCAACGTGGGATAGCTCCTCTAGGCCCTCCTGTGCCCCTGCAGCCAACGCAGTAATTCATTCCATTACCACCACCCTAATCCAGTTCACTGTTTCTCCTACAGAGACCTTCTGACTAGTTCTCTGCTTCTTATCACGTCCCCTGCTGCTGCTGCTAAGTCGGTTCAGTTGTGTCCGTCTCTGTGCGACCCAATGGATGGCAGCCCACCAGGCTCCGCAGTCCCTGGGATTCTCCAGGCAAGAACACTGAAGTGGGTTGCCATTTCCTTCTCCAGTGCATGAAGGTGAAAAGTGAAAGTGAAGTCGCTCAGTCTCATCCAACTCTTAGCAACCCCATGAACTGCAGCGCACCATGGTCACCACCAAATCATTCTTTACAAAGCAGCCTGAGTGAACTTATTAAAATGCAAACCAGACTATGTTTCTTCTCTTCAATAGTTTCACATTGCACTTGGAATAAAATCCAAAATTTTTATCAAGGTTTTGCATAAGCTGATCCCTCCTTGCCTTTTCCACCTCATTTTCTCCCCTCTTCTCTCTTTTTCTGTGCTCCAGCCCCCCAGGGCCTCCTCCTTTCAGTTCCCAGGACTTGCCAAGCTCTTAGTCACCATAGTTCCTCTGCTTGCATTGCTCTGTCCCTGCACTTGGAATTTTGGGCACCTTCTCATCCTCATCTCGATTTAGATACTAATTCCTTGGAAGCCTCTGACCCCCTTTTCAAGCAGCTTCCCCTTCCTTGTATGACATTTTGTTGGTTACCTTCATAGCATGTTTTCCTGATTTGTAATAAATTATTTGCTTATTGTCTGTCTTCCTCACTGGGCTGTAGGGATGGGGCAGGGAGAAAGTCATTTCCCTCACTAAAATATCCTTGGTGTCTAGTACACAGCAGGTAGTGAATAATTACTCAGCAACTGTTGAGTAAGTGAATGAGCGCTGTTGGGACAGACCACAGACCACCAATTGTAACTGCTCTTTTATCAGCACAAAGGCCAAATGCTAAGTAGATTTCTGCCAAGTAATAATGCTTTCTAATTTTTTTTCAGTTATAAATGAATGTAACAGTATCCACAAAAAACATTGAGAACTAGATAACAGTATTTCAGTAAAACTCAAGTACCATTCAGTATATTTCTTTTTATTCTCTTTTTGACTGTATACTTTACATAATTATATCTGACATGTAAATTTTAAAGAATTATTTTTCAAATTCTGCTTTTTAGTACTTGGTGGAAAAGCCATCACAGGCATTGCTTTTTGATATTGCAGATCTTTCAGAACTGTTATTTAATACTGTTACTTAATGTTCCATTGAAAGGTTGAACTGTAATCTACATGACATTTTATCTACTGATGTATATTTAAGTTAATTTCAACTATTTTCCTGCTATTGTGAATAATTATTATGCACATTTGCCATATTTTGATTTTTTTCTTTAATTCTTTTTGCCACACTGCACTGCATGTGGGATCTTAGTTCCCCGATCAGGGATTGAACCCATGTCCTCTGCATATGGAGTCGTAACAATTGGACAATCAGGGAAGTCCCTAATTAGTTCAGTTCAGTTCAGTCGCTCAGTTGTGTCCGACTCTGTGTGACCCCATGAATCACAGCACGCCAGGCCTCCCTGTCCACCACCAACTCCTGGAGTTCACCCGGACTCATGTCCATCGAGTCTGTGGTGCCACCCAGCCATCTTATCCTCGGTCGTCCCCTTCTCCTCCTGCCCCCAATCCCTCCCAGCATCAGAGTCTTTTCCAATGAGTCAACTCTTCGCATGAGGTGGCCAAAGTACTGGAGCTTCAGCTTTAGCATCATTCCTTCCAAAAAAATCCCAGGGTTGATCTCCTTCAGAATGGACTGGTTGGATCCCCTTGCAGTCCAAGAGACTCTCAAGAGTCTTCTCCAACACCACGGTTCAAAAGCATCACTTCTTTGGTGCTCAGCCTTCTTCATAGTCCAACTCTCACATCCATACATGACTACAGGAAAAACCATAGCTGTGACTAGGCGGACCTTAGTCGGCGAAGTAATGTCTCTGCTTTTGAATACACTATCTAGGTTGGTCATAACTTTTCTTCCAAGGAGTGAGCGTCTTTTAATTTCATGGCTGCAGTCACCATCTGCAGTGAGTTTGGAGCCCCCCAAAATAAAGTCTGACACTGTTTCTACTGTTTCCCATCTATTTCCCATGAAGTGATGGAACCAGATGCCATAATCTTCAGTTTCTGAATGTTGAGCTTTATTTTTGCCTATATCACACAGCTTGTGGGGTCTCAGTTTCCTAACCATTGATTGAACCTGAGCCATGGCAGTGAAAGCCTGGAATTATAACCGCTAGGCCACCAGGGAACTTCTTGACATATTTTTAGATTATTCATTTACTTAATTACTGAGAGTGCATGACTAACACAAGCAATAGAATTGGTTTGAAGCAGAATTGTCCAAACTGGTATAATAATCTACCTATTTTGCTTTCTCGTCTAAAGTTTCCATAATAAATTTTTTTCTGGATCACCACACACTTTGCTAATGTAGGGCATGAGTTCGGACCACAGTTTCAAACTTTGGGTAGCTGTGTAGATTTAATCTTTCATTTCTCAAGTCTAGAAGTTTTCTAGAGTCCTTCTACTAAAATGAAGGACGTATTATATTTTTTTTGTCTTTTCCTCGTCCCCTTTCCCACTTTGCTGTCACTGCCAATCAGTTTTCATAAGGCAGAAGGTCATGATGATACGGAGAATGAGAGAAAGAAAGAGAGGGAAAGAGTGGAAAGAAAGAGAGAGAATAACCAAGAACAGAGTGCGTCTCTTTCTTGGACGGCTCTGACGTTCTAAGTTACAGGGACAAAGAACATTAGTACAGAGGCTGGATAAGGAGACAGTGATGCCATTCCTACATCAGACCTGACTCATGCATTTAGCTGCAGCCATGCATTGCAGGTGGGATAGACTGACCCTGGCCTCTTTCTGGAACGGTTCTATTCCCATCTCCCTTGTCATCATGATGGTTCTAGGATGGTCCAGCTGATACAAGTCCCACACTTCAGTTTAGTGGTTAAGTGAAGTAAGGGTCTCTTCCGATGGGAACGAAGAAGCAAGAAACTGATGTTGCTTCTCTTGGCAACAAAGAGGGAAGCCATTCTGAGGACAGAGTCAACACATAAAGAAAAGCAGAACCCAGAGACACACACAGAGAAAGGTGGAGTCCTTAATGGACTGTATTGTAAAGCTTGCCCTGCTTCTGGACTTTTCAAATACATGAGCTGATAAATCACTTTCTTCTTCAAGTCAGTTGGAGTCAAGGTTCTTGTTGCTTCTACTAAGCTCAGTGTAATGATACAGGAGGACTGGCATGACTGCAGTATGATTGCTATCTTGCCAAGTAATGGAACTGTGTTCCTGTTCTAGGTGGCTTCTGTCCTAGAAGAAGATGTTCTCCATGACATAGGAGGCCTGCCTCGGAGATCTCTGGGGCCTGTTCTTCTTCCACTGGGAACTCCCACAGCCTGGATGCCTAGTGATGAGGGCATTGCTCTTTCTAAAGACAGGACTTGCAACTTTCAGATACTATATTTGCAAGTAGATTTTCTCCTGTTAGGGATGTTTTGTAACTACCACTACCATGGATGTGGCATGTGATTATTTATAATATCAAAGAGCAGAGGCACAGATGCTGGAATGCAGAGGCAGCACCAATCTTGACAAGAGACTTATGCTATTCAGGGATATAGGCCCAAAGATGAGGAAGTTAGAGCCAACTTCCTAAGAATGCTTAGACTGCTTATTCTAAGAGAAGAAAGAATCTTTTCTTCTATGTGTGTGTCTTGTGTGTTGATGTGTAGCTTTTCAATAATGAGATATACAGTAATGAAAACTTGAATTTTTCCATCTCCCAATCCCATTCCTTCCTTTTCTCAGAATAGGCTCTCCCTTTATTGGCTGGTTGTTTATTATAGAGAAGTTCCTTTGAATAATGTTATATCTGAAGTCAGAGATCCATCTACTTTAATTTTTACCTAAAAGTTAATGTTTAAGACTTCCCTGGTGGTCCAGTGGTTAAAAGTCCACCTGCCAATGCAGGGGATACAGGTTCGATCCCTGGTCTGGGAAGATTCCACATGCTTCGAGGCCACTAAGCCAGTGTGCCACAACATCTGAGTCTTGCTGCTCTCGATCCAGTGCCATGCAACAAGAGAAGATACTGTTGCAGGAAGGTGGACCCCTTCCAGGGCCCGAAACTGGGCTCTTGCCTAACACTCGGAAATAAATTGTCCAAAGGAGATCAGCCCTGGGAGTTCTTTGGAAGGAATGATGCTAAAGCTGAAACTCCAGTACTTTGGCCACCTCATGCGAAGAGCTGACTCATTGGAAAAGATTCTGATGCTGGGAGGGATTGGGGGCAGGAGGAGAAGGGGACGACAGAGGATAAGATGGCTGGAAGGCATCACTGAGTCGATGGACGTGAGTCTGAGTGAACTCCGGGAGTTGGTGATGGACAGGGAGGCCTGGCGTACTGCGATTCATGGGGTTGCAAAGAGTCAGACACGACTGTGCGACTGAACTGAACTGAACTGAGGAGACACATGTGCTGACAAAGCAAGAGATTTTATTGGGAAAGGGCACCTGGGGCGGAGAGCAGTAGAGTAAGGGAACCCAGGAGAGCTGCCCTGCCATGTGGCTTGCAGTCTCAGGTTTTATGGTGATGGAATTAGTTTCCGGGTGGTCTTTGGCCAATCGTTCTAATTCAGAGTCTTTCCTGGTGGTGCACGCATCGCTCAGCCAAGATGGGTGCTAGCGAGAGGGATTCTGGGAAGTGGACGGACACGCGGTGTCTCCTTTCGACTTTTCCTGGACTCTTCCAGTTAGTGGTGGCTTATTAGTTCCGTATTCCTTATCAGGCTCTCCTATCATAAAACAACTCATGCAAATGGTTACTATGGTGCCTGGCCAGGGTGGGTGGTTTCCACCCACCTAACAATTCCCCTAACAATTCCCCACTGAGAGACTTCATATTCAAGATACTCCTTGGGATTTGGGGCGGAGTCTCTTTCTTCTATAACTTAGTCCTGCTGTGCATGGGCATAGGCCTGCCTAGCAGAGCAGAAGTCTCTCTCTGCCTGATCTGATCTAAGTTGGGGTGTTCCACATCTGAAACCAGCTTCCACCCTTGTAGTAACAGCAACTTAGTTTGAAACTGTTGGCCCCTCTCAGAGATGAAATAGACAAGGGCCAAACAGGAGACCTAACAGGATGGTCATCTCTGGTCCTCGGAAACAGAAGGCAACATTTGGTGTGAGGGTTGCAGGGTTTGTGACCCTTTTTGGTTGGTTGGTGGTGAGGCCACAGAGCTGTGCTCCAGGAATCTTGTGTTTAGTCTGAAGTGACCATCCTCCACCTGGGTGGGGGCTCAAAGACATTGTTATGCACATTTCTTTGAGTAGGAACCAGGACTCTGTCTGGAGGCTGTACCAACCTTTGATTGTTTCTCCAATTTCTGTATCCCCTCCCTTCCCTCATTAGCAATTGTTTGAATCCACCCTTTGGAACTCAGGGAAGGTCAAGGAGGCTGAATGAAGCCTATATCCTACAGGCAAGAAATGGAGAACACAGAACAGATCTCTACTCCAGAGCCCCACAGTCTTGCTCAGTTTTAATTTAGGGAACTAGGCAACTATGACCACAATGAGAAGCCTGAGCACGGCAGCTAGAGAGCAGCCCATGCTCGCTTCAAATGGAGAAAATCCACACGCAGCAACAAAGACACAGCACAGGTTAAAAAACAAAAGTTAATGTTTAAAAAGAAGTAATACGTGCTGTTGGATGATCGTCTAATTTCTGTGTAGAACAAATCATCCGTTGGCATTCATCACAACAACCTGAGTCTAAAGAAGAGTACTGTTGATGATACTGCTTCTGAATCGTTGACTTTCAAGTCAACACATCTTCCCTTCTCTATCAGACAGGACGGTGTTCCACAAAAATTGTTCTTACATATTCAATAGTGTAATTTTCTCTGCTAGCACAAGATATGGAATTAAAACAGAGTTATATGGAGGGCAAAGGAGAAAACTAGAGGGGATGGCTGTTTCTTTTTTTAAACTTAAAAAGCTATTGTTATGGGAAAAACCTAATTGAAATTTCTGGCCAACCCAATAAAAATAGAGTTGCCATATGATCCTATAATCTATTTCCTAGGCATATGATCTGGGGAAAACTATAATTTGAAAAGATGCATGCACTCAAATGTTCTGAAGCACTATTTACAATAACCAAGACAGGGAAGCAAACTAAATGTCTGTTGATAGATGAATGAATAAAGAATATGCGGTACATTTATACAATGGTCTACTACTCAGCCATAAAGAAAAATGAAATAATGCTTTTTGCAGCAACATGGATGGACCTTAAAGTTATCATAGTAAGTAGAGGGAATGGTTTGAATTTACCAGTTCTCTCTGCTTTTCTCCTCTTGTCTTCTTTCTTGCCTTTTCCCACTTAATTGGTTGGTTGGTCTTTGTCTTAGAGATTCAAATGCTGAGTTTTTAATAGGGCACAAAGACAGCTATATTATTTTGAATTTCACACTATTTATGCTAATATTACTTGAAGGTGTTTTGCAGGTATTTGCCTATTTTTTTGCATCTGTTTATTCATGTCTTCATTAATCCAATAAATATTTATTGAGTATCTGCTATGTGTCATCATCATGCTAGGTGCTAGGAATGCCAGGCACTGGGTGACCAAACTGCAGGGTCCCAGGCAGTAAACTAGGGAAGACAGACAGTGACAAATAAACTAATAAATATTTAATTGCAGAGTGTAAAGAAAATGAAGAGGGTGTTATGCTAGAGAATAATGAGTAGGGGAGAAGGACTTGGGTAGTAGATGGAGGAGGAGAGGACTGTATATTTTCAGATGATATTTTGTAGATAGGTCTGTGATAGGGATTTTATGACATGCATATGAGAGAAGGGAAGGGGGAATTGGTCATGATTCTTAGGTTTCTGCCTGAGCAAGTGGGATGAATGTAGATGAGTTTTAATATTATGAGGAAGGATAGGTTTTGTAGGAATGTCAATGATTCAGTGTTTTTATGTTGAGTGAGATGCGAAACATCCAAGTGAAAATATTTAGACAGTTGTCATTAGTTTTAGTTTGTGTATAGGACAGGCCCTGCTTGTTTCTACCAACCATTGTAATTATTTTTTAATTAATTAATTTTAATTGGAGGCTTTACAATATTGTGCTGGTTTTCACCATACATCAAAAATTATGGAACACTTCATGAATTTGCATGTCATCCTTGCGCAGGGGCCATGCTGATCTCTGTAAGTCCCAATTTTAATATATGTGCTGCCAAAGTGAGCACCATCCAGTCTAATTATTAATGTTACCTTCCACTCTCAAAAGTTTTTGGTTTATACAGTATTTACACGGTCATCCCATGTATTGGTGAAAGTAGTTTTGGTGGATTAGGGAAGTATGATATTGTAATTTATAATTAGAAATATATATTTAGTCTTCTTTCCTCTTCCTGCCACAGAGCTCTTAAAACCCTTGGAATTTCCTAAGTGGTAAGAATGACAAAGATGTTTTGATATTCACAAGAAATTCCTTTCAGCCACACCTGAGGTTATGTTAATAAGTCGATCTTTGGAAAGCACCTAAAGTTGCTACAGGAATCAACCAGGTGATTAGGGGGTTGAAAGTTTCAGTCCCATCACCCTCGACTCCTCCATAAGATGTCAGAGCCTAGGTTATGTGCAAGGATTCCTTCATTCTTCTCATACTCAAACAACAGTTTGTTGAATACTTTAAAACAATTGTTTTGTTAGTATAAGACTAATGGTTGTTGAATACTTTTAAATGATTATTTGTACAAAAACTACTATTGTAACTACTACTATCTGGAGTTTATATAGGATAAAATTGAGGGTGAGCAAGGTCTGTGATCTCACTTAACTAATGCTGCCTCTGTACTTCCAACATCACTATTCCCCACGTAATTTATTTAACTTTTCTCCTTTTGACTCCTTTCTTTTTTGGCTCTGCTGCACAGCATTTGAGATCTTAGTTTCAGCCCAGGGTTGGAAACTGTGCACCTACCATGGAAGTGAGGAGTCTTGACCACTGGACCACCAGGGAAGTCCCAGGCTAGGCTATTATGGCAGGTCTTTAAGCTCTTCCTGGCTAGAACTAACACCTAAAGGCACAGGGCTTCACAAAAGCAGCACACAGCAGAAAATAGATAAAAACAAAAAGCTTATGTTCTAGAATCAGATATTCATCCACCTCACGTGCTTTATCTATTCTGCGATCTCCTGATAGTCGCTTCTCATTGCCTAGGTATATTTATGCCTTTTTTGCCTCTGCTGGCCTCCTTGAACTTGGCTGTATGTTGTCAATTTGACCTCTGCTTCAATTTGACCCCTCTGTCTAGACTCCCACCTAGATCTGGCCCCTCTTAAATAATCATGTCATCAATGCTATCCCCACCAGTTCAGTTATTTTTTATCTTAGCTTTAAACCATATATGGAACATGAGTCATACATTCTGTTGATGGGAATTTCCTGGTGGTCCAATGGTTAGGACTCTAAGTTCTTACTGTCAAGGGCACAGATTCCTGGTCAAGAAAGATCCCATAAGCAGTGTCTCATGTCCAAAATAAATAAAATAAAGTTTGCTCTATTGATCATACATACAAATATTTTTTCTTCCCCATTGCTTCTACCCCTGAATTCCTTACAACACCTGTAGCTTAAAACACCAGCAGTCACAGAACCCTCCTGGACTGTGTGTCTTTCATTAAATCACACGTGTGCATGCTAAGTCACTTCAGCCGTGTTTGACTCTGTGACCCCATGGACTATAGTCTGTCAGTCTCTTCTATCCATGGGATTCTCCAGGCAAGAACACTGGAGCAGGTTGCCACGCCCTCCTCCAGGGGATCTTCCTGACCCAGGGATCAAACCCACACTTCTTATGTCTCCTATATTGGCAGGCAATGGTGGTTCAGAGGTTAAAGCATCTGCCTGCAATGTGGGAGACCTGGGTTTGATCCCTGGGTCTGGAAGATCCTCTGGAGAAGGAAATGGCAACCCACTCTAGTATTCTTGCCTGGAGAATCACATGGATGGAGGAGCCTGGTGAGCTATATTCCACAGGCTTGCAAAGAGTCGGACATGACTGAGGACTTCACTTTCACTTTCTTTACCACTAGCACCATCTGGGAAGCTCTTTTTTTTTTTTTTTCTCCTGTGTGTCTTGAGACTGGGCTTTTCTAGATTCTCTTTCAGTTGCCCAGTTATGAGTTAGCCAACTCCTCATTCTCCTTTCCTGTCTGTCTCCAACACACTCCCCGCTCATCTTAAATAAAAACTGACTCATCTTCTCTAGATTCTCAGTTGCATTCAGCCCAGCTTCTTTTTTCCTTACTTGATAATTGGCACACTTATACATTTCATACCTAGGAATTCTCAGTTCAGTTTAGTTCAGTCGCTTAGTTGTATCTGACTCTTTGTGACCCCATGGACTGCAGCACACACCAGGCTTCCCTGTCCATCATCAGCTCCTGGAGCTTGCTCAAACTCATGTCCATCGAGTCAGTGATGCCATCCAACCATCTCATCCTCTGTCATCCCCTTCTTCTCCTGCCTTCAATCTTTCCCTAGGAACTCTACCTGTCTGGTATTCAAGTAAAGCGGGAAATTATCAATCTGGTGCTATTCCGAAGCCATCCGAAGATTACAGAAATCTGCACATGAGAGAAAATGACATATAAATGTAGCACAGTTAATTACTTTACCAAGTTTCACAGTTGATGATGTCAGAGCCATATTGAATCCCAAGCCTATTTGTTCTAAAGCCTGGACTGTTAATTACCATGCTTATTTCTTACTTTCAAAAAGTTAATAAAATTATATTGAAAGATAACTCTTAAAAAACTAAACATACTTACCATATGACCCTGTAATTACACTCCTAGACGTTGATACCAGAGAAATGAAAGCTTATGTTTTTTACAAAAACCAGTACATGTGTTCATAGCAGCTTTTTTTTTTTTTTTTTAAAGAAAACCCTTTTGTTTTGTATTGGGGTATAGCTGATTAAGTATTCTTGCTTGGGAAATCCCATGGACAGAGGAGCCTGGCAGACTGGAGTCCATGAGGTCACCAAAGAGCTGGACCGACTTAGCGACTAAACACAACAAATAGCTGGTTAACAATGTTGTGACAGTTTCAGGTGAACAGGGCAAGAACTCAGCCATACATATGCACGTATCCATTGTCCCCCAAACTCCCCCCACCCCATCTGGCTGCCACATAACACTGAGCAGATTTGCATCATAGCAGCTTTATTTTTGAGAGCCAAAACATTGGAAAAAAGCTAAAATATCCTCCACTGGGTGGATGATTAAACAAACTGTGGTACATCCATACCATGGGATGTTACTCAGCAGTAAAAAGGAACCACCAATACTTGCAACAATTTGAATAATCTCAGACATTATTCTGAGTGAAGGAAGCCAGCAACACAAGGTCATAGAAATATGATCCCACTTACCTGACCTTCTAAAAATGACAAAATTATAGAGGTAGAGATTCGTGGTTGCCAAAAATAGGGATGATGGAGGGAAGTAAGGGTAGATGTATCTGCAAGTGGGTAGCATGAGGAACATCTTTGTGAAATAGTTTCAGGTCTTGATTGCACTGATAGCTACACAAAATCATATTTGATAAAATGACAAATTATTATACACATACATTATGGATATCAATTGCCTGGTTTTATTTTATTTTATTTTTTAAAGTTATTTAGTTTTGATCGCGCTGGGTCTTTGTTGCTGCACAGGCTTTTCTCTAGTTGTGGAAAGTGGGGGCTACTCTCCAGTCGCAGTTCTTGGGCTATTCTTGTTGCAGAGCATAGGTTCAAGGCTCCCGGGCTTCAGCAGTTGTGGCTCAGACTTAGTTGCTCCCAGGCACATGGTATCTTCCCGAACCAGGGATTGAACCTGCATCCCCTGCATTGGCAGATTCTTAACCACTGGGCCGCCAGGGAAGTCTAATTGCCTGGTTTTAATATTCTGCTATAGCTATGTAAGATGGTCCCATTAGGGGACACTAGGTGAAGAGTGTATGGGAGCTCTCTGTACTATGTTTGCAACTTCTTGTGCATCTATAATTATTTCAAAATAGAAAGCTAAAAAGATAACCGGATTGTCTTTCATCTTCCTCCTGACTCTCTCTTCTCAATCCAACTTGTAACTCAGCCAGAGACTAGGTAACATTAGACTCTTCTTTCTGTCCCCCCACATTTAACCAGCCTTGAGGTTCTGTTGGTTCCACCCTAAATGTGCTTCTCTGCATTCTGACTGTCCTCCCACCCTCTCTGACTTTGCTTTGTGTCAGATCCTCTAGTCTGATCTTTTGCAATAGCTCTCAGACTGGCCTCCTATCCCCTGCCTATCTTTCTCAATGCTGGTGATGAATCAGATCCTGTTACTTCTCTGCCCATAAACAGTTGGTAGTTTCCTGATGCCCATAGCTTCAAATCAACTCAGTGAGGCCAACAGGAGCCTTCAGTTCCTATTCTCTGCCCCTCTTAGGAGCAATAAATCTGCTGGTCCTGGAGGCTCTTCTCTCTGTTTTTGGTAGATTAGTAGATGGTTGGTTTAGCAAGGCAGCATTGGCACGCAGAAGAAGAGGCTGATACCAACCTGCAGGCTTTGGAGGCCCTCCCTTTCCATCAAGGTCGCTTCTCTGTCCAGGGAGCATGCAGGGAGCAGAGACATTCCCTGTTCCCCAGAACATTATGCAGTGACTCCCCTTTCTAGTGGGATGTTAGCTGTTGGGGAGGTGGACTTTCTATGCAGGGCCTAACCTCTGGGATAATGAGAGTTCAGGGGATAATGACACTACACCACTTCTCTGCTTATAAGCTGTTCTCCTTGTGACCTTTATATCTTCCCTGCATATAAGACACTATGAATATATGCCTGGGGCTCCCACATGACATTTCCTCCCTAGATTCACCTGCTGGTCCCTGCTGAGCGTGTGACATGCCACAATGACCTTCAGTTCTCAGAAAGTGTCCTCTCTGCTGGCTCATGTACTATTCAATTTTCCATCACCCTCACCTTTCTGATTCCTGCTGCGTCCACCAAGCAGAAACAGATCTGGCATTCTTTATGTTATTAATGCCTAGTGCTTCTTCATTCTTCTGTCAGGAAACTTCTAACTGGTTTGCAGACCCAGCTGTGAGGTTGCTTCCTTCTTACCTCACCTGTACTTCAAGGCTCTTTGAAGGACAGGCAAGTCTGTCTTCCAGCTTTGCATTTCTGAGGCTCAAGAGAGGCTTGCACTTGGCTGGTGCTCAGTACACATTTGTTAAATGAACAAATAAATTGTGACTTGAATGAGGGCCCCTCAAAATCAGTAAATGCTCTACCAATATTAAACATGATGAAAATACCTTAAAGAATCCAGCAAAGTAAATCATAATGGTTGGAACCAGAAAAGTTGATAAAGCAAAATCAATTAATTTTTACAAACGTTAAGTCCTCTACAGACATACACAACATAAATGTACATAGATATCTGTCATACACAGTAGATGGTGTGTAGTCAGCTTTCATACTTGGATTAACACACTGCAGAGAGTAAAGGTCTTTTTTCCTTTCATTTATTGGCGACTTGCTTGGCACCATCCACGTATCACCCTTCACATCCGCTTCTCTTCAGCAGGAGATAGCTGACTTAGGCCATCGCAGAGTGCTCAGCTGTTGACAGTTAAATAAACACTTTTTAAAGGGAAAAATACTTCCTTAGGTGCAAAAACAACTGAATTTCAGCTACCAGATCATTTCCTCCGACTCGTCACCAGCAAAACGACAGGTCATTCTTCATGTTGACGGACCTGGAGGCACAGAGCTCTATCTCCCCTTACCAGCAGGAGAGTTATAATGTGGCTGGATTTCTTGACTCATGCACTGCTTTCCTGGTAATTTCTTTTTTTCTTAAATTGGAGGATAATTGCCTTATAATGTTGTGTTAGTTTTTGCTGTACAACAAAGTGAATCAGCTATACGCATGCATTCTACCCCCTCCCTTTAGGCTCTCCCCCTTCCTATCATCCCACCCCTCTAGGTCATCACAGAGCACAGAGCTGAGCTCCTTTGTGGTAGCTTTTTGCTCTAAAAGGCCTTTCTCTACATTTGAACTTGCGCACTTCAGTCGTGTGCCTGTGGACTATAGCCTTCCAGGCTCCTCAGTCCGTGGGATTCTCCAGGCAAGAATACTGGAGTGGGTTGCCACGCCCTCCTCCAACATTTGAGTTTAACTATGTACTATTAGAGGCCCCCCAAAAGGCTGAATTGTTAACTACCCTATTTTTCTGAAGAATATTTATAGCTAAATCTGTAGTTAAAAGCTGACTTTGTCTTATGCACTTCCAGTGGCTTTATGAAAAAACAAAGGAAATAATTAATCTATACCTTAAAACTTCCATGATAGCTCAGCAGGTAAAGGATCTGCCTACAGTGCAGGAGACACAGAAGACGTGGGTTTGATCCCTGGGTTGGTAGGATCTGCTGGAGGAGGAAATGGCAACCCATTTCAGTATTCTTGCCTGAAAAATACCAAGTATGGAGAATTTTGGTGGGCAACAGTCCAAAGGGTCCAAAAGAGTTGGACACAACTGAGCATCTAAGCACACATATAAGTTAAATTTTTAAATGAAGAAAGATGATTAAAAAGGGATGATATTTATATTTATTCTTCACTTTAGTATCTAAAATGATGAACCAAATAGAAATCGATAAAACAATGATTTGCTTTTAACTTTTAATCAGAAATAAGAATAATTGCACATAGCACTTTTTCTGATTTTAGGGAAGAAAGTTTTGTTTGTTATATTTTCTATTCTCCTTAGTTTTCAAATGACTTATGAATACCAAATTCTATTTTCATAAAGTAATTTTTTTCCTGTTTTAAATTTATGCCCTGTCAAAACCTTAAGGCTGAAAACTTTGGGCTTAACCATTTTATTTTTTCTCAACAGTAGATGGCAATATCTGTTCACCTGTAGCAAAAACCTCAATCATAGTAATGACTATAGACTTAGCGTTTATATTTTTCTCTCACCCTGTAGAATGAAGTCAGTCTATTTAAAATGGTAAAACTGAATACAGAAACAGTTTGCATGCCAGTATAATCTTTAAACATTTTGGTTGAGGGGGTACAGAAGTATATGAGTAGATGAAACTATGCCTTTTTTCACTCCAGGGTAGAGAGGCTGGCAGCACCAAGAAAAGGCTGTTAGACGCAGTGAGTCTGAGGCAAGAATGAGAGAGGTTAAGCTAAGAGTTTTTAGCTAGTTCTGTTAAAATTTATGCTCAGATCCTGTTACATACCCACAAAAGTTTTTTGCCTATTTTTTTTTTAAATTTCAAAGTGTGGTTTTGCCTAGAAATTTTTAAACTTATCCTTTTTTGGGGGGGAGGGGGGGAATTAAGTAAGAAATAAAGAAAAAAAACAATGCCAGTTTTGTACCCAAGGCCCACATTTACACTTTTGTTCTCCAGCAAGAAAAGGAGTAGGGGGTTGAGACTAGGATTTGGGAGAGGTTTCTTTCAGATCCAACCCTGCTCTGATCCCCTCAACTGGAACATTTCTTATAAAGTGGGTTTTTAATGTTTATTTGAAGAAATGGCCCTGCAGCTTCAAAAATTTCAAAAATTCCAACTGATGGCCTAACAGAATTGTGCTTTATAGGTTCCATAGCACTACTTCTGTGATAAATCAATAGATAAGCTTTCTTAAAATTTTTTTAAAAATTTCATTTATTTGACTGCGCTGAATCTTAGTTGCAGCATGTGAACTCCCATCTGAGGCATGTGGGATCTTGTTCTCTAACCAGGTATCAAACCTGGGCCTCATACCTTGGGAGCTTGGAACCTTAACCACTCGACCACCAGGGAAGTCCTCAAGCTTTCTTAAAGATAGGGATAATATGCAGCTGTATCCTCCCAAGCATCTAGCATCATCTGTGCCTTTGGAAGTGCTAATGTACAGTGTTGTGCACCATGATGACAGAAACACACTGATATACTCTCCAGCTTTTACTTTAGGAATTCCCAGGATGAGTATTATCATAATTAAAATTTATATTTAATAATTACCATTTGGTACCTCTTTGATTGCTTATTAGCTATACCTTTCTGTTTTTTGACTGGTGATGGAAGTAAATTTTGATGCTGTAAAGAGCAATATTATATAGAAACCTGGAATGTTAGGTCTATGAATCAAGGCAATTGGGGGAAGTGATCAAACAGGAGATGGCAAGAGTGAACATGGACATTTTAGGAACCAGTGAATTAAAATGGACTGGAATGGGTGAATTTAACTCAGATGACCATTATATCTACCACTGTTGGCAAGAATCTCCAAGAAATGGAGTAGCCATCATAGTTGGCAAAGAGTTCAAAATGCAGTACTTGGATGCAATCTCAAAAATGACAGAATGATCTCTGTTCATTTCCAAGGCAAACCATTCAATATCACAGTAATCCAAGTCTATGCCCAACCAGTAATACTGAAAAAGCTGAAGTTGAATGATTCTATGAAGACAGACAAGACCTTCTAGAACTAACACCCAAAAAAGATATCCTTTTCATTATAGGGGACTGGAATGCAAAAGTAGGAAGTCAAGAAATACCTGGAGTAACAGGCAAATTTGGCCTTGGAATTCAAAATGAAGTAGGTCAAAGGCTAACAGAGTTTTGCCAAGAGAACTCGCTGGTCATAGCAAACACCCTCTTCTAACAACACAAGAGAAGACTCTACACATGGACATCACCAGATGGTCAACACCAAAATCAGATTGACTATATTATTTGTGGCCAAAAATGGAGAAGGTCTATACATTCAGCAAAAACAAGACTGGGAGCTGACTATGGCTCAGATCATGAATTCCTTATTACCAAATTCAGACTTAAATTGAAGAAACCATTCAGACCATTCAGTTCAGATCAGTCTCTCAGTCGTGTTCACTCTTTATGACCCCATGAATCACAGCACGCCAGGCCTCCCTGTCCATCACCAACTCTCGGAGTCTACCCAAACCCACATCCATTGAGTCAGTGATGCCATCCAGCCATCTCATCCTCTGTCGTCCCCTTTTCCTCCTGCCCCTAATCCTTCCCAACATTAAGTTCTTTTCCAATGAGTCAACTCTTTGCATGAGGTGGCCAAAGTATTGGAGCTTCAGCTTCAACATCAGTCCTTCCAATGAACACCCAGAACTGATCTCCTTTAGGATGGACTGGTTGGATCTCCTTGCAGTCCAAGGGACTCTCAAGAGTCTTCTCCAACACCATAGTTCAAAAGCATCAATTTTTCAGCGCTTAGCTTTCTTCACTGTCCAACTCGCACATCCATACATGACTACTGGAAAAACCAGTCTTGACTAGACAGACCTTTATTGGCAAAGTAATGTCTCTGCTTTTAAATATGCTATCCAGGTTGGTCATAACTTTTCTTCTAAGGAGTAAGTGTCTTTTAATTTCATGGCTGCAGTCACCATCTGCAATGATTTTGAATCCCCCCAAAATAAAGTCTGACAGTGTTTCCACTGTTTCCTCATCTATTTGCCATGAAGTGATGGGACCAGATGCCATGATCTTCGTTTTCTGAATGTTGAGCTTTTAGCCAACTTTTTCACTCTCCTCTTTCACTTTCATCAAGAGGCTTTTTAGTTCCTCTTCACTTTCTGCCATAAGGGTGGTGTCATCTGCATTATGAGGTTATTGATATTTCTCCCAGCAATCTTGATTCCAGCTTGTGTTTCTTCCAGCCCAGCATTTCTCATGATGTATTCTGCATATAACTTAAATAAGCAGGGTGACAATATACAGGCTTGACGTACTTCTTTTCCTATTTGGAACCAGTCTGTTGTTCCATGTACAGTTCTAACTGTTGCTTTCTGACCTGTACACAGGTTTCTCAAGAGACAGGTCAGGTGATCTGGTATTCCCATCTCTTTCAGAATTTTCCAGTTTATTGTGATCCACACAGTCAAAGGCTTTGGCATAGTCAATAAAGCAGAAATAGATATTTTTCTGGAACTCTCTTGCTTTTTCTATGATCCAGCAGATGTTGGCAATGTGATCTCTGGCTCCTCTGCCTTTTCTACACATGGACATCACCAGATGGTCAACACCGAAATCAGATTGATTATATTCTTTACAGCCAAAGATGGAGAAGCTCTATACAGTCAGCAAAAACAAGACTGGAAGCTGACTGTGGCTCAGATCATGAACTCCATTTTTCTGCCCCCCCAACGTGCCCACCGCTCCCCCACGCCTCATGAACTCCTTATTGCCAAATTCAGACTTAAATTGAAGAAAGTATGGAAAACCACTAGACCATTCGGGTGTGACCTAAATCAAATCCCTTATGAGTATACAGCAGAAGTGAGAAATAGATTTACGGGATTAGATCTGATAGAGTGCCTGATGAACTATGGATGGAGGTTTGTGACATTGTACAGGAGACAGGGATCAAGACCATCCCCATGGAAAAGAAATGCAAAAAAGCAAAATGGCTGTCTGAGGAGGTCTTATAAATAGCTGTGAAAAGAAGAGAATTGAAAAGCAAAGGAGAAAAGGAAAGATATAAGCATCTGAATGCAGAGTTCTAAAGATTAGCAAGAAGAGATAAGAAAGCCTTCCTCAGCAATCAGTGCAAAGAAATAGAGGAAAGCAACAGAATAGGTAAGACTAAAGATCTTTTCAAGAAAATTAGAGATACCAAGGGAACATTTCATGTAAAGATGGGCACAATAAAGGACAGAAATGGTATGGACCTAACAGAAGCAGAAGATATTAAGAAGAGGTGGCAAGAATACACAGAAGAACTATACAAAAAAGAGCTTCACAACCAAGATAATCACGATGGTGTGATCACTCATCTAGAGCCAGACATCCTGGAATGTGAAGTCAAGTGGGCCTTAGAAAGCATCACTACGAACAAAGCTAGTGGAGGTGATGGAATTCCAGTTGAGCTATTTCAAATCCTGAAAGGTGATGCTGTGAAAGTGCTGCACTCAGTATGCCAGCAAATTTGGAATACTCAGTAGTGGCCACAGAACTGAAACATGTCAGTTTTCATTCCAATCCTAAAGAAAGGCAATGCCAAAGACCGTTCAGGTATGACCTAAATCAAATTCCTTTCAATTATACAGTGGAAGTGACAAATAGATTCAAGGGATTAGATCTGATAGAGTGCCTGAAGAACTATGGATGGAAGTTTGTGACTTTGTACAGGAGGCAGTGATCAAGACCATCCCCAAGAAAAAGAAATGGAAAAGGCAAAATGGTTGTCTGAGGAGGCCTTACAAATAGCTGGGAAAAGAAGAGACGCTAAAGGCAAACGAGAAAAAGAAAGATACACTCATCTGAATGCAGAGTTCTAAAGAATATCAAGGAGAGATAAGAAAGCCTTCCTCAGTGATCAATGCAAAGAAATAGAATGGGAAAGACTAGAGATCTCTTCAAGAAAATTAGAGATACTAAGGGAACATTTCATTGCAAAGATGGGCACAATAAAGGACAGAAATGATATGGACCTAAGGAAGCAGAAGGTATTAGGAAGAAGTGGCAAGAATACACAGAAGAACTGTACAAAAAAGATCTTCATGACCCAGAAAACCATGATGGTGTGATCACTCACCTAGAGCCAGACATCCTGGAATGTGAAGTCAAGTGGGCCTTAGGAAGCATCACTGTGAACAAAGCTAGTGGAGGTGATGGAATTCCAGTGGAGCTATTTCAAATCCTAAAAGATGCTGTGAAAGTGCTTCACTCAATATGCCAACAGATTTGGAAAACTCAGCAGCAGCCACAGGACTGGAAAAAGTCATTTTCATTCCAATCCCAAAGAAAGACAATGCCAAAGAATGTTCCAACTACTGCACGATTGCACTCAACTCACACGCTAGCAAAGTAATGCTCAAAATTCTCCAAGCCAGGCTTCAACAGAACGTGAGCCGTGAACTTCCAGATGTTCAAGCTGGATTTAGAAAAGGCAGAGGAACCAGAGATCAAATTGCCAACATCCATTGGATCATAGAAAAAGCAAGAGAGTTCCAGAAATACATCCACTTCTGCTTTATTGACTACGCTAAAGCCGTTGACTATGTGGGTCACAAAAAGTGTGGGAAATTCTTCAAGAGAAGGGAATACCAGACCACCTGACCTGCTTCCTGAGAAATCTGTATGCTGGTCAAGAAACATCAGTTAGAACTGGACATGGAACAACAGACTGGTTCCAAATCAGGAAAGGAGTATGTCAGAGCTGTATATTGTCTCCCTGCTTATTTAACTTGTATGCAGAGTACATCATGTGAAATGCTGGGCTGGAGGAGGCACAAGCTGGAATCAAGTTTGCTGGAAGAAATATCAATAATCTCAGATATGCAGATACCACCCTTATGGCAGAAAGCGAAGAACTAAAGAGCCTCTTGATAAAAGTGAAAGAGAAGAGTGAAAAAGTTGGCTTAAAACTCAACATTCAGAAAACTAAGATCATGGCATCTGGTCCCATCACTTCATGGCAAATAGATGAGGAAACAGTGGAAACAGTTAGAGACTTTATTTTCTTGGGCTCCAAAATCATTGCAGATGGTGACTGCAGCCATGAAATTAAAAGACACTTGCTCCTTGGAAGAAAAGCTATGATCAACCTAGACAGCATATTAAAAAGCAGAGACATTACTTTGCCAACAAAGAACTGTCTAGCCAAAGCTATGGTTTTTCCAGTAGTCACATATGGATGTGAGAGTTGGACTATAAAGAAAGCTGAGCGCTGAAGAATTGATGCTTTTGAACTGCGGTGTTGGAGAAGACTCTTGAGTCTCTTGGACTGCAAAGAGATTGAAAGGTTGTTGCTGAGCTACAAAAGACACCGGAATTCTTGGCTGCTGTAGAAGAAGAATTAAATCTGGGGCCAGTGACAAGGCTTGATCACTCAGAGCTTTTGTGTAATAAAGTTTTATTAAAGGATAAAAGAGATAGAGAAAGCTTCTGACATAGACATCAGAAGAGGGCAGAACGAGTGCCCCCCTGTTAGTTTTTAGCTGGATGTTATATGTTACTACCAAGCTATTAATTATAGAAAGGAGATGTCTCAAAACTCAGAGTGGGAACATGCCCCTCAGCCACAATGTGCATTTTGAGATAACATTGGCACCAGGTGAGTCATCCCAGGTCATAAAATGATTGACATGAATCTTGAAGAAAAGCAGGTTTCCAAGTAAATATGTAGTTTTGTTAACATAGATTAGGAGAACAATGTATGAGTAAAATATGCAGATTTGTCAAGTAGGTTCTGAGTCTTAGGTGGAACTGACTTGAAGAAAGACAGAATCTAGGGTAAATTCATACTTCATTAACATAGCTTAAGACAAATATTTCCATAAGAAAAAAGTATTGGTTAGCTCAAGGTTTGAGAAAATTTAAGTTCATGTTCTTATGGCAACACAGAATTTTAAGAGAAACCTCTTTTTAAATTTCTATAGAGAAGGGGAAAAAATCTAACACTTGTTTGTTTCCTCCTGCCACTTTAGAGAGAGAAAATAAATGTCTGACACTTGCAACCTATTTCCTCTGTTTGGAGACCCTGGCCTTCCTGCCTATTACCCTCTCAAGATTCAACTAGTCAGTCCTAAAGGAAATCAGTCCGGAATGGTCTTTGGAAGGACTGATGCTGAAGCTGAAACTCCAATACTTCGGCCACCTGATGCGAAGAGCTAACTCACTGGAAAAGACCCTGATGCTGGGAAAGACTGAACATGGGAGAAGGGGACAACAGAGGATGAGATGGTTGGATGGCATTACCAACTCAATGGACATGAGTTTGAGTAGGCTCTAGGAGTCGGTGATGGACAGGGGAGCCTGGTGTGCTGCAGTCCATGGGGTTGCAAAGAGTCGGACACGACTGAGTGACTTAACTGAACTTGCCTCACCACACACTGCATGCAGGATCTTAGTTTTTAGGTCAGGGGTTGAATACAAGCCCCCTGCAATGGAAGCTCAGAGTCCTAACTACTAGATTTCTAGGAAAGTCCCTATAACTTTCCTTTTTGTATTTTGAATTAAGTTGTCCTTTTGTCAAACTAGTGCCATTGAGAATTTGCCCGTTGGAGGACTGTGGATGGGAAAACAGCTGTTTTCAGACAGGACTGCTGGGAAGCGTGACACGAGTCTACCGCTGCACCACCAAGCATCAAGCCATATACGACATACAAAGAAAAAGACAAAATGAGTCATGCATGCATGCTCAGTCACTCAGTCGTATCCGACTCTTTGCGGCCCCATGGACTGTAGCCTGCCAGGCTCCTCTGTCCATGGGATTCTCCAGGCAAGAATACCGGAGTGGATTGCCATTTCCTACTCCAGGGGGTCTTCCCAACTCAGAGATTGAAGCTGCATCTCTTGAGCCTTCTGCATTGGTATACCTTGTGTCAAATACCTCTAGCTCCCATGACATCATACTGACCCAGACTTCAGATGTTTTTATGGCCCACATTAACATTGGAAATGAGGAAATGACCGTTTCCTTGTTTTGTGATTGACAATCAGCCTCTCAGAATCAATATCTGATTATAGACCTTTTGGATTCTTTTTAAAAAATGTTTCACTTGTACCTATGGCTGATTCTTATTGATGTTTGATAGGAAACAACAAAATTCTGTAAAGCAATTATCCTTCAGTTAATAAACAAATAAAGTAGAAAAAAATGGCTCACTTGAAGTAGCTAGATTTTGGAGATAAATGTTTTGAGGCCCCAAGGAGAAATAAGATATAATCTCAATACTTCTAGGTCAGTCTGTGTTGGTGACTATTGAATTCAGAAGAAAATTCCTTAGGATTCTGGAGATTTACACTGATACTTGAATTCCTATTAAAGAACAGGTCCCATGGTTGTCTGTCTCATTATTTAAGAAGGTTATGGCATATGTGGTTAACTGAACGCAGTTACTGCATAAATAAAGTGACCACATTCCATGGAGTTTTGATGGGTTTATGGTCAAGTGAAGGAAATTGTCTTGGCTATTTCTTGGTGGATCTTTTCCATAGAAGACGCTGTGCTTTATTTCCTGTGAAGTGATGGATTTCACAGCAGAAGCTTACCTGTTTTTAGGATCACTGGACATCTGGCCAATTTTTTTATTTATGAAAAGTCTCCCTCCAGGCAAAAAACTACATTTCATCTTTTCTTTTATCATATTAATATGCTTGTAAATGAATACTTTATGGGATCTACTGCATGTAGCTGAACACAATCTGCAGTGTAATCTATATATTTTTCATCACAAGAAGCAGCTTGAATTTGTTTATAACACATGAGACTCTCATCTATCCTATTTCACAACAGCCTTTTGCTGTTCACCTGGTTTTATGGTCCTTACAATGTACAAAGAAAAGTATAGACCTAAGAATAGGCCTTATAATTGTAAGCTCCCCACATCAGAATACATTAAAGGTTTGATTTAATATTACCCATTTGTAGGCAGCTTTGAACAAACTAAGAGTGATGATTATGAGTGTGAACTGGTAAAGCCTGTTAATTTCACTTTCTTTCCAGTCACTCTTATCTCAAATTCTCCAAGGTGGGACTTTTATCTGAATGTTTCCAAGAAGGTGTTCAATTAATAACAGAAAAGAATTAAGACTGATACAATCATTTCATGGCTTAATTTAGCTCTTTTAAACAGAGAGCCGGGAAGAAATAGTACAATTTTCATGTTTGCTTGTTTGATCCAGTTTTTCTCCCATTGTATTTGCCATGTAACAGATTTAGTAGTTTCTTCTCAGTAATTTATCACAGCCATTTGGTTTTTGGTCACTTACCACATGGCATATACCGAATTTAACTCCAAGTGAATAATATTTGAAATGTTAATTTGTAATCTGCACGAGCCTTGCTCAAACCACAGGCACTCTCTCTATTTAGAGCAATAATCTCCTGCCAAGATGTCCACATTTTATGTCCTTTACATATCCCTCCCATGTTTTCTCCTCTAACCTTGAATAGTGTTACCCTCCTCCTGTTAGCCCTGGGTTCTAGGCCCTCTGTGTCCTGTGTTTAGCTATACCCCAGCAGTTAAAGAATTGGAAAAAAAAAAAAAAAGAGCTAGTGCAACTGACATGAAGCCATATCACTCCATCATTTGAGACTTAATTAAATGGACTCAACTTCTAACCCCACACATGGAGGGAATGCAGGCATCTCTTAGCCCCACCCCATCCCTGCCATGTCTGAGGATTCTTGCCGGGGCTATGCTCCAGACAGAGGCCCTTGGATTTTCGCCTTTCTGCTTCTGGAAACTTTCTCCACTGTACATTTATCCTCCTCTCTGTGTTTTCTGCCTGCTTTTGTAAGTGTAATCTTCTTGGACACCACTCAGATCTTCTGCTTAAAGTCCTGACAGCTCAAGGTTGTGCATAAGATCTTATGAAGGGCTTGGGGCCATGAAGGCATGCAAATCACTTACAAGTGAACTTCAGATGTTTCTGTTCTCAAAAATCATTGGCTATGTGGTCTCTGGGCAGCTGCAGTCTTCCGGACTAAGAGGATGCAAAGTTCCCTTTCTCCCTACTTCTAAGTGGCTTTTTTCCTGTGACCAGTGCCTGCTCCCAAAGTCCACAAATCCCTGTCTGCTCCTATGCAGGACAGACTTGCTCCTTGGTCTTTTCCTGCCTCATTAACGCTGTGCCCTAAGGATTTTTTTCACAGCTGAAATGGCTGTCTTCACCAAACAGAGTCTGTTCTCTAAGATGACTTCTGATACTAGCAGTTAAAGCAGTGTTTGTTTAATGTGCTATGCTGAATGTGAATAGTTAATGGATAATCCCCTTATGGAGATATTTGCACGTTCACAGGGGATTAGTTTGAGGAACTGGCTGACTTAGACTACATAAGAGTAAAGGTAAGAGTCTCACCTCTCTGCCTTTGGTGAGAGGTGTCTGATTAGGAGAAACTTTTTAAACCCCACAAATTGTATCATAGAAGCCACTGATTTCTCCAATATTCTACCTGTCTTGTGGTCTTATTTTTCTCTCTGCAAGCATAGAAAGGAATGAGGAGACATTTAAAGAACAGAGAGTTCATAATTAGAGTTTAAGTCGATGTCTATGCTACCTATTTATACGCATTATTTTATTTAATAAAAACTCACACAAATGAGGAACTTGTGTGATAGGAAATTGTTGTTGTTCACTGGCTCAGTTGTATCCAACTCTGCAGCCCCATGGACTGCAGCATGCCAGGCTTCCCTGTCCTTCATTGTCTCCTTGAGCTTGCTCAAACTTATGTCCTTTGAGGCAGTGGTGCAATCCAACCATTCCTCTGTTGCCCCCTTCTCCTCCTGCCTTCAATCTTTCCCAGCATCAGGGCTTTTTCCAGTCAGTTGACTGCATCAGGTGGCCAAAGTATTGGAGCTTCAGCCTCAGCATCAGTCCCTCCAATGTATATTCAGGACTGATTTCCTTCAGGATTGACAGGTTTGGTCTCCTTACAGTCCAAGGGACTCTCAAGAGTCTTCTCCAACACCATAGTTCAAAACCGTCAGTTCTTCAGTGCTCAGCCTTCTTTATGGTCTAACTCTCACATCCATACATGACTACTGGAAAAACCATAGCTTTGACTAGATGGACCTTTGTCGGTGAAGTAATGTCTCTGCTTTTTAATATGCTGTAGATTTGTCATAGCTGTTCTTCCAAGGAGCAAGTGTCTTAATTTCATGCTGCTGTCACCATCTGCAGTGATTTTGGAAATAGTCCCCTTTGAAGTCACCCAAGGCCACATAGGCAGTGGATTCACTCTAGATGGGTCTTACTTCAAAATCTGGTGCCCTTCACCATTAGGCACCATGGAACTTTTCTCCATACACAAGGTCAGTACATTTCTTCAAGGGCAGAAGTCCATTGACTTCAATGTGCTAATTTTCCCCTCTTGTCAGTAAAGCCAGCATTATTTAAAAACATACCATTTCTTTATACCTGAACAAGAATCAGTTTGTTGTGGGATATGTTGGCCTTGTGACAAGTTTAAATCAACGATAAGGGATTGAGGTTATGCAATATTGTCTAAAAATTAACCTCTGTTTCTTTATAAATATATGTTGTGTGTGTGTGTGTCTGTATATATATATATATATATAAAATGAAATCTATTTTCCTCTTTATCTTCCTGTACCTGCCTCAGTATAAAGAGGGGTTGGTATATTCAAAATATCTGGAAATTTTTTGTTTGCCAAATTACAGTAATGTGATAAACTTTGTTAAAATTAAATATGAGAAAACAATGACCATTTCTAAATGAAATATTATGCTCTGTAATATGGTTCTCCTAAAAAATAGGGATTGTCATAAATATATTTACAAAATCATTTCCTGGTATAAAAAGGCTCATTTCCAAATAATTCATAGAGGGGAAAAATAGTCCAATTAAATTTTAATTTAAATTTTCTCGGTAGGTTATACAGGTGGCACTAGTGGTAAAGAACCCATCTGCCAATGCAGGAGACATAAGAGATGCTGGTTTGATCCCTGGGTCAGGATGATTCCCTGGAGGAGGGCATAGCAACTCACTCTAGCATTCTTGCCTGGAGAATTCCATGGACAGGGAAGGCTGGTGGGCTACAGTCCATGGGGTCACAGTCAGACATGACTGAGCTACTGAGCATGCATACATAAATATGTGCATATTTAAACACTCTCTTGTACTTTGCTTTCTTTGCTTAATAATATGTCATGGAACTTTTCCCATGACAATTTATAAAGAATTTTTCCCTTTTTTTTCAGTTGAATAATATTCAGTTGTATAGCTGTACCATATGTCATTTACTCATTCCCCAGTTAAAGGTTATTTGGCTGTTTTCAATCTTTTGCCCTTTTAAACACTGTTTTAGCTATTAACTTTGTGTTGTTTTGCATGTATGTGAGTATATCTGTAGGAAGTGGAATTGTTGGATCAGAGAATATACGCATTTACAGTTTTAATAGACATGTAATTGCCCTCCATAGAAACGTAACTAATTTATAATATGCAAGGAATGTCATAATATTCAGCTCACATACAAGTGTTCCTATTTCTCTACAGTCACACTGAAAGGGTGCTATCAAACTTTGGTTTTTGCCGGTTTGATAAGTGAAAAATGGTATCTTAGATGCGTATTTTACATTTTCCTACTATGAATGAGCTAAGCTTCTTTTCATATATTTAAGACCAATATGTATTTCTTCCTCTGTGACCTGTCACATATTTTGTCTGTATTTTCCTATGGAGTTAGTTTTCTTATCAATACTATTCAGGAAATTTATCTATCAAACTTATTGCAAATATTTTCCTCAGCTCAACTCCTTGACATTCTCTTCTCCAAGGGATCTTCCCAACCCAGGGATCGAACCCCATGTTGCAGGCAGATTCTTAACCATCTGAGCTACCAGGGAAGCCCTCAACTCCTTGGAAAAGTGAAAGTTACTATGTGGTGTCCAACTCTATGCGACCCCATGGACTATATGGTCCATGGAATTCTCCAGGCCAGAATACTGGAGTGGGCAGCCTTTCCCTTCTCCAGGGGATCTTCCCAGGGATCGAAACCCAGGTCTTCCACATTGCAGGTGGATTCTTTACCAGCTGAGCTACCAGAGAAGCCTTCTAAAGGTCTGGCCTGCTTTAAGATTCCAATTCTCACATAATCCAGTGAATACGTCTCATTCACTAGCTAAGGAGCGATAAGGTGAATCTTCCCATTTGGGAATAAAAACCCCATCAACATTAATCTCTTTTTTCTCAAAGAGTGGCTTTCTGTCTCACAAATCCTGCTCACAGTGCCAATTAATTTTTTGCCGAAAGTTTCCACTTTCATCTCAGGCTCAAAGGATTTGTTAACAAAATAAGCTACTTGTTATATACAATTTATCTAGCTTACTTTCAACACACTAACATTAAAAGAACAGAGAAATATAAAAAGCAAAGAATACATCACCAAATTGGGTTTTGACCAACATCCAGACTTAATCAACACTGGGAAGTCCTGTGTCTCAGCACATCTGGAATCCCAATTGGAAAAGGGTCCCAGGCAGCGCATTCACTACATGGGGGAGACTTCAACTCCTTGGAGGTAACCACAATGAACAGTTTGAGTTCTGAATAAACATATAGATTAAATAGGTATCATTTGAAAATTTTTGAGAATTGCTTATTTCCTATCTAGGAATGAGGTCTGTCTTAGGTTTATTGTTTTTGTTTGTTAGCTTTATTGTTGTGTTTACAGGAGCCCAAAACATTTCTTGTGCTTATTTCTAGGCATGTCATGAATTTTTGTTGTGACTATTTTCTTTTTGGTCCAGAAACATCCTTTCATCTCTCTCTCTCTAGTTCAATGTCTTAGGGTTCTGGTATGTAGGTCTATTACTCTTAAACTGTTCTGAACTCTTTTGGGGATGGAATACCCTGCCCTGTGTAGTCGTTAGTGACTGAAGAAGAATAAAAGGGAAAGGCCAGTGTGGCTCTTATTACAGTGAAGTTGAGAAGTTTCATTCCCTGTAACGTTCTATGATTTCAAAGGAAAGTTCCAACTCTAACAGTGTTACTCCTCAATATGAAAGGACTAATCAATGCCTAAAATTGATTGTAAATGCAGTACAGTTATTCCAGTTTACTTCAAGTGGATTAAAATGGGTCAAATGGGTTAAAATAGGTTGCTGCTGCTGCTTCTGCTAAGTCACTTCAGTCGTGTCTGACTCTGTGTGTTAAGATAGTGGTTTTCAAGTTTTCCCTTGGATTAATATAGACTGTAAAACTAGAATTTCTTTAATGAAATCAAGATTTTTCTCCAATGACCACATTTCTAAGAAATCTACCCCTTATTCAAAGAATTGTAAGCCCTAATTTTATTCTAAATTTCAGCTGTTTTGGACAGCACAGTGTAAAAAAATGTCATTATGATTTTTAGTTGGTCAGATGATCATTGAACAATTACAGCAATTTCTTGCTCCTTGGGAACTCCTATGCATTAAAACAAATGAAAATAACACACTTTTGGTAATGACAAATTCTTATGTTTTCCAATACCTATTTATCCTAATTTATCAATTTACAATATACAACAGTCTGTTATGCAGTTGTAGATTTTTAAGGATTATGTCATACATTTTATTTATTTTTTCTTTTTCCATTTTCTTTTTATTTCAAATACAAACATGCACAAACATAAATGTATTGAAGCAAAGAAATGAAATATGAATAGTCACAGCTATCAGGACTGTGAATAATTATAATCTTTTTGTTTGACTGTTTTTCCAGGAAGATATGGCATTCCTTTTAGCTTATATAAAATAGTAGCTGGAAAAAACTTTTGTTATTTAAAAAATCACCTGTGATAGCATGAGTTATAAATTAGTTGTCCTTTTATTGTTGCCTTTTCCTTCTTTTGAAAATTCTCTGTTCTGGGCATTTGTGATCAACTCCAGCTTTCCTCATGGTCCGTTAGGCATGCCCCTTCACTCACTATGTTGAGAACATGTTTTTCTGCAAGTGCTTGATCAGAGTACAAGGATGTGGCTTCTGTGCTTCAAAACATGGTAGCTGGTTTAGTGATTTATCTGATGGAAAGTTTTCTCTGGAGGAGCAGTGCTGATGATGTCTCTCTAATTCAGCCACCTCTGCTTCATTGAACACAGCTTACACCAGATCTGAAAGCAAATGGGAGACAGTGTGGTAAACCACAGGCAGAAAGACAGAGCTCTTGAGTATTCCTGACCAAATAAAGGCCTGACAAGGAAGAATATGTGTTGACAGCATTTCTTAGGACATGCTTCAAGGATCGCATTAAAACATTTCCACAGGGTACAGGCTTCAATCAGCAGAAGATGTTCTTGTATCCCAAGTACCAGAGGGTCGAGTTCGCCAGTGACCCTAGCATAGCAGCCAATATAGGAGCTGCTAGAGCAATTAAACAGATTTCATTATCAGCAAAAGCTCATGGCCAGCTATTAGACACACTTTTATGCATTATTATAGTCAGGTCCCTTCCAAAAACATCCAGACTAATCTAATTGAATTGGATATTGAAGTAAGGATACATTTATTAAAAGGGAAGATTTGTTCTTCTGTCCTATATGACATCTTAAGAAATTCTTCTACTTCATCCAATCAACAAAATGTATAATTTGCTAAGGATAAATTCTCCCAAGGATACTTTTCTGAGAAACACATATATTTTCTTCCAGAAGTTTTACTGATTTTGGATTCATAATCACCTAATGTTAATTATCTGCCACGTTAGGCATTGAATTCCAACAAACTATAATAGCCATTGTTCTTTAAAATTTATAGTTGAGGAAAGAGAGACTTAGAGAGGTTAAAGAATTTACCCAAGATCACATAAATAGTAAGAGGAAATAAACTCAGGTTGAATCATGCAAACTAATTATATTCCTTCTTACCGCACTTTTATTATGTATTTATAAAAAGCAATTGGTATTCAACCAGATGTGTATTGTGCTCATCTCATTAATGAAGTCTCATTCTGTTTGATGTGAAAAATGTTTATGCTAAGCAAACTTACCGGGGATTTGTTCATAGAACAATACAACTATTTTATTGCCTAGCTATCTTATAAATGTTTCACATTGTCTTTAACAGTGTGGAAAAGATGGGAACAATTTGAATATGAAGCGTTTCCCCCAAAGACAACAAGGTGGGATATTTGGACTGTGATCATTAGCTTATAGTATTGTACTTCTCAGAGTTCACGGCTTTTATTTTCCTTTCAAAACTTGTGGGGTCTTAGGGAGAAGCATAAGTAGGAACATGTAAAATTGCAATGATATGTGAAGACTAAGACTTGAGAGATTATAGTTTATAAACAATTTGGTTTCTCTTAGAGATACTTTGGATTTGTTTGATGGTGTCTCCCTCTTCTTTCAGTCTTGAGAGTTCACTGAACTCAGAACATAGAGAAGAGACTGTCCATTCCTCACCTTAAGCCATCCTTTAGTTAGCAATCTTGAATAGACAACTGATTATGCTAAAAATTCCAAAGGTTTAATTTCTCTAATTTCTCTGGTAACCTATGTAGTCCAGTATCCATAGATATTTTTTTAAATGAACAGTGTCCAGAACAGTATCTAACACATGATAAATGCTTGGTGAATGAAAGATAAATCCATCTGTTATCCTCAGAGGAGATGGAAAGGCAAGAAGGTTCTTTGTAAAAGTAAGATAAATTGAGACTAAGGAGGAAAATTGGATTGAAATGAGACTCAGGTGGGGGAAGAATGCCCTTCATTTGTAGGGGCTTTTGGTATTAAGAAAAACAAAACAAAATTTTTAAACAAAATTGTTTTAACAACAGTGAGAAGAAAATTAATTTTAGTAGTTTTGTAATTCAAATATAAATCACTATTAAGTTGACCTGGTAGGCGAATAACAACAAATGGCATAAAGGACAGTAATGGAAAAAAATATATACTTCATGACTATATTATAACAACCAGCTAGTTCTTAGACCGGATGGAATGAAATAACATATTAGAATCTCATAACTTGAGCCTGAGCATTGCATGCACAAAAAGGTCCAAAGCTGTATAACAAAGGTATTGAAAAGGGACCTATGACATAAGTTACTAAACAATTCGGTCACTAATCCCTGAGAAGCACACATGTGGCATTGAACAAAGCAGCACAGCAAGATATCTGAGAATAGAACTGACATGGAAACTAATGACTGAAGGAAAGCTAGAGCTTAGAGTTTGAATCTAACCATGTTATTTGATTGTAAAAATTTTAAAAAGTCAACATTCCTTGGAGGGTTCTAATAGGACTGGAGTTTCATAATGTAACATGTATTCAAAATGTCTAGAATACAATCCAAAATTACTCAGCTTACAAAGGAGCAGGAAAATAGGACCAATTCTCAAGTGAAAATGCAACCAACAGATCTGAACCCGAAGATAACCCAGATGTTGGAATTATTAGACTAAAGCAGTGATTATAATCTTCCGCCAAGAGGGGAAACTGAACACATTTGAAATGAATGAAAGATAGAAAATTTGAGGATAGAAATAGAAATTATACACAAAAGAGCCAAACTGAGATTTCATAGCTGAAAAATACTTGTGAAAAAAAATTTGGATGGGCTCAATGCAGAATTGAGATGATGGAGAAAAGAGTCAGTGAATCTGAACAGTAACCAATAGAAATCATCCAGCATAAACTAACTGAGAGAGAAAAGGTTAAAAAAAAAATAAGCAAACCATTAGTACCTACAGGACAATATTTTAAGACATAACATGTGTGCCACTGCAGTCCCAGAAAGACAAGGAAGGAGAATGGTGCAGAAAAAATATTTGAGAAATAATGGCTAAAAACTTTCCAATTTGGTGAAATACATAAGGTTACAAAATAAACTCAAAGAAAACCACACCAGACACATTATAATCAAACTGCTGAAAACCAAAGGTAAAGAAAAAAATTTTTGAAAGCAGCCAGAAAAAACAGAGCCTAAAAGACGGTGGGATAACGTCTTTCAAGTGCTTAAAGAAAAGAGTTGTTAACTAACAATTCTACATCTAATGAAAATATCCTTCAGAAGTGATGGGGAAATAAGGACATCCTCAGAGGGAGAAAACTAAGAAAATTCATTGCCCGAAGACCTTTTCTAAAAGAAATGATAAGGAAGCTCTTCAAGTGAAAGGGAAATGATTCAAGAGGGAAAACTGAAACACTGGGAATGAAGGAAGGACAAATACTCTTGGGTAAAAGTAATAGCATGTTTTTCCTAATAAATTCTTTAAAATATATATTGACAGCAAAAATATAAAATTAGTGGCGGTTTCAATGTATGTAGATGTTGTAAATGGCAACTACAACGTAAGAAGGGGGAAGGCTAAAGGGACTTAGGTAATTGTAAAGCTTCTACATTTTACAAAGTGCTAATATTAACTCTAAATGGATGCATATAAAATTTAAACCCAGAGTACTTTAAGGACCTTTATAAATAATTGAATTTGAAAGGAAAAAAAAATAAAAGTCAATTAAGATTTTAAAGTTTTGTAGCATTTGTTGAGAAAGGGAAACTTCCTCAACTCAAGCCTAAGAAGTACATACATTATTACTTTGAAATCAATGATTTGCCCTCATATTCTTACTGCAGTCTACATGGCCTTAATTTCTTCAAGTTCAGCTCGATAAATATGTTTGGCAGTTGGCATTGTGTACCTGGGCCAGATAATTAAGTAGTGTTAGTTCCCATTATCACAGCCTCAAGAAAACCTTCAATTAAGCATTTCATGATTTTTTTCTCTTTGACCTTGGTTTCTGGTGACTTTTACTCCTCAGTTTTCTTGCTGCTGCTGCTGCTGCTAAGTCAGTTCAGTCGCGTCCTACTCTGTGTGACCCCATAGAGGGCAGCCCACCAGGCTCCCCCGTCCCTGGGATTCTCCAGGCAAGAACACTGGAGTGGGTTGCCATTTCCTTCTCCAATGCATGAAAGTGAAAAGTGAAAGTGAAGTCACTCAGTCATGGCCGAGTCTTAGAGACCCCGTGGACAGCAGCCTATCAGGCTCCTCCATCCATGGGATTTTCCAGGCAGGAATACTGGAGTGGGTTGCCATTGCCTTCTCCATCAGTTTTCCTGAGGATTGAACAGTTATTGATCGGGGAAACACTTGAAAAAGATGAAGTTGGATTAATACCTTAAACTATATATAATAAAATATGTTCCAAGTGGATCAAAAAAAAAAAAAAAAAGTAAAAAAAACTATGCTAGTAGGGACTTTCCTGGTGGTCCAGTGGTTAAGAATATCTACCTTGCAATGCAGGGAGGCAGGTTCAATCTGATCCAGGAACTAATATCTCACATGCCACGAAGCAACTGAGCCCGTGTGCCACAACTGCTGAAGCCCGAGTTCTGGAGCTCGCATCCTGCAACTACTAAGCTTGCACGCCACAACTGGAGAGAGTCCATGCACGGCAATGAAGGATCCTGCATGATGAAATGAAGATCCTGTGTGCCACAACTAAGACCTGATGCAGCCAAATAAATTTAAAAAAACCCCAAAACTATGCTAGTACAAGGAGAAACATGATATGTTCCTTTATAAATGCTGAATGGGGAAGGCCTTTCTGTGATTCAAAATTCAGAGACTCTGAAAGAGAAGATTTGACAAATTCAACTACATACATAAAAAATGTCTTTGTAGCAAAAATAACATACCAAGTCAAAAGACAGAGAAAGTATTTGCTGCTCAGAACACAGAAGAAAGCCTGAATTCCCAAAGAACTTCTAGAAATTGAGAGACGTCCAAGAACTCAATAGGAAAATAGGTAAAGAATAAGAACAGACAGTTCACAGAAAAAGAAATATACATTTCCCCTCAACTTATGTTAAGTTGCTTAACCTCATTCACAAAAAGAAAGTCACAAATTAAATCTGTAGAACTGAGATATCTTGAAGGGGAACAAAATGGCATCATCTCTATTTGGAAAAATTTGACAATATTTTGTAAAACTTTTTGACCAAGAGAAAAAAAAAAAAGACCACACAGTGGTGTTCATTATAATACTATTTGTAATAGCAAAAGAAATACTGGAAACAACCCACACGGCCATCAGTTAGAGAATGGTTGAATAAAATATGGTATATACACAAAATAAAGTACTAAGCTGCTGCAAAGGAATGAGGACTATCTCTACATACTGTTGTAATAAAACTATTTCCAGATACATTATTAAGTACAAAAAACAAGATGGAGAAAAGTGTATATATTACATACCACTGTTTTTTTTTTTTAATTCAAGTATAGTCTATTTACAATGTTGTGTTTATTTCTGCTGTACAGCAAAGTGACTCAGTTAAACATAGACATACATTTCTATGTTGAGTTGTGCTGAGTCTTTGTTGCTGCACTTGGGGGAGCTGAGAGTTGCTGAGAGTGGGGGCTACTCTCTGGTTGCAATGCATGGGCTTCTCACTGCAGTGGCCTTTCTTTGTTCCCATGCCCATCTCTGATGTGTTTACTGTTCCCTGGGCAGCCAGGCCTGAGTCACATACCCACCTTTGGAGGAGGTGGAAGCCAGCCCACTGGAACTGCAGGAACTGGGCATGGGAAAGGGGGTATTCCTGCAAGGAAAATTTGCATGTACTGGATCTGGGAGTGGGGTAAAAGCAACACATACCCACTGTAGGGGAAGTTTGGTGACTAGAAACTTGATCAACATGTAAAGAAGAGAGTTAACAGTTCATCCTCAGGGTGCAAGGAAAAATTAGGAGGAAAGGACATTAGGAAGTCAAGAGAGAGGAAAGCATTTGGCATCCATGCAGTAGGAGTCTACAGGGATTAGTAAAATAATCACTGAGCAGCCCTGAGGACCCAATTAAAGTTAGACAGTGTGGGTTTGTCATTAAGTCATTAAACGTGATTTTCAGTAGCCTCATAGCAGGAAGGAAGAAAGGCCATTTTACTGTAGTTTTCCCAGGGCTGGGGATTGGCCTAAGGGTGGGGAGAAGTCAGGTGCTAGCAAAGCCATGGTTAAGATAGGGTCCAGGCTGAGGTGTGATGAAAGGGAAAGTAAATGGTGGGTGGTGGACCACGAATGGGGGAGGGTCAAAGAACTAAAGGTCAAAAAGCAGATAAGAAGTCATTTTAGCAGGGGCCGTGGAGTACAGATGAGGAAGGGTAAGTCTTCTGGAGGTACAAGATATGTGGGTAGAGTACAGACAGAAAGTATAGACAGACACACAGGTCCTGCTGCAGGTTGCGTTCTCTAGGGACCAGGTGCTGAAATAGAGTGAGGAGTGCAAAAGGCGTATTGAGGAGCTGGCAGGATGGGTGCAGAAGGAGAAGAGAAGAACTGGCCAGGTGGAGCCATCAGACCCGGACACAGACCTGACAAGCCCTTTGTCATCCAGACCCGGAGCTCCAGGACGAGAAATGCCAGTTAGAGCAGTTCTGTTTTGAGTAGGAATGACTGGGCCCTTGAACTGCTATCTTGCTTAGTGATTGGCTTTGGGCCGCATGGAAAGGAACATGAGCTCCCCTAGAAAGCTGAGGCAGACTTTGGAGGAGCTGACAGTTGGAGGCAGTCAGCTAACTGTGCTCCTCACACCTGGACAGCTGGTCCTTTCTTAACGGGGAATCTGAGGTATCACCACCACAGGTATCTTTGTGCAAATTAGAAAAAGGCACTTCTGGGAGTTCACAACCCTGTGGGCATATGACTTGGTGAACACAAGGAGACTCTGGTGGTATTTGGAGGTGAGGGGACGCCCCCTGCCTGGGAGCAGACCCCAAGGTGCACAGCTTGGTGAGCAGAGCAGCCCCCATTCCCTCCCCTGTCTGGGTGCCTTGAACAATGTGCAAACTGCAAAGCTATCTGCACTGACCCTGATGGACAAACTGTCAAATCAGTGGTTGCAGCAACCATCCCCCTTTCCTCCTCAGCAGAAGCCAGAAAGTGTCCACTTCCTCCCCAGGCAGGGAAAAGCGAGCTCCTACTGAGTTTTGAATGATCTCGACCAATTATGATACTCCCATCCTCTTTGCTAAGGACTGGCTCAGGAATCTCGGTTTAAGCCAATTACTTTATGTGTTTGCCTGTTATTGGTCCAGGGGTGGGGAGTTGATCCAATCAGATATGGCTGGAGGAGAGTTCCTGCCCTCACTGGCGCTAGGACAACAGCAAGAGAGTATGCGGGGCCAGTGCTTTTAGCAGCCACCCTGAACTCTTGAGGGCAGCCAGCCTCTGATAGGTCTCCAGAGTGGGGAGACGGAAAGAACCTTGGTCCCTGGATCTTGATGGTGTTGTTGAGATGCTCAGTCATGCAGCCCTGAAGTCCGGTCCGCCTTGAACAATTTCTACGATATAAAATAAATATCGCAGTCAGTTAGGCCAGCCTGAGTTAGGGGTTTAGATTCTTGTAGCCCAAGTATCCTGACACTAGGGTATTAGAGGAATTAGAGCAAGTAAGCTGAGAGGAGCCCCAGAGTGATGGCCAAGGAAAAAGGTAAAGGGGTCACTTCTGGTTAACCTTATGGAGTACAGGCTGACAAACTGTCCTTAAAGTTGGGACAGTGGTGACCTGGGCCAGGGGTACTGTAAAAGAGAGAAGAAATTTTAAAAGAGGGGTTGCTGCTAGGGGCTGAGAAACCATATACTTTTCTATTAAAATCTTGGGCTCTGGGCTCAGAATGCTTAAGCTCAAACTCAGCTGGTAAAGAATCCGCCTGCATTGCGGGAGACCTGGGTTCCATTGCTGGGTTGGGAAGATCCCCTGGAGAAGGGAACGGCTACCCACTCCAGTACTCTGGCCTGGATAATTCCATGGACTGTATAGTCCATGGGGTCGCAAAGAATCAGACACAACTGAACGACTTTCACTTTTCATCATTTGATAGTTGTCTCATTTTTGGCAACTTAATCTTTCTGGACAACAATTTCTTTATCTTCAAAGGGTGGTATTAATACTAAGGACCGAATCAGATAGTACTTACCAGCTACTTAGTAAAACTCAGTGAAAGTGAAAGTCACTCAGTCGTGTCTGACTCTTTGCGACCCCATGGACTATATAGTCCATGGAATTATCCAGGGCAGAATACTGGAGTGGGTAACTGTTGCCTTCTCCAGGGAATCTTCCTAACTCAGGAATTGAATTCAGGTCTCCCGCATTGCAGGTGGGTTCTTTACCAGCTGAACCACCAGGGAAGCCCAGTAAAACTCAATACCTACTACTTTAAAAGATTCTATCAGATGAATGGAGACTGTTTCTCAACTAAAAGCACACCGTTGACCCCAAACTCTAAGCTCTCTGTTTTGTATCCAGGAAAAAGGCTAAGGGATTGGGATAAAAGATCTGAATATGCTGTTCCTGTGGAAGTGAGAGCCAGGAAAGAGTGAATATATGGGGCTCTGTTGTGTTCTCTCCTGGCTATGGATTGTTGATAAACAGCAGCTCAGAGCCTGAGGAAAGGCAGGAGGAGCAGACTCCTGTCCTTGAATATGGGAGTGGGTGGAACTGAGGTGCATGGGGGTGAGCATGGGAAGGACTCCCGTGGGGTGTGGGAGAAGGGTAACGGTCAGGAAGTGACTGGAGGCTCAGGCACCTGGGAGGCAGAGGCTGGGGTGAGAAATGGGGAGCCTGAGTGTGGAGGACTTTAGAGACTGACCGCTAGCAGTGTTCCTTCTGGAGGGGGCAGAGTGACAGCGGGGCTCTGGCTCAGGCATGGGTAGGGAACACACATCCTAATGTTACTGACCAGGAATAGGCCTACAGAAGGGGATCGTATCACCCATTTCAAGGGATGCATTTATTTTTATGATTTTGTGCAGGCTGTACTAATTTGCATGGCAGAAGCATTCAGTGTCTGAGGTAGGCATCCACCTTGGGGGCGTCTGTGGGGGCAGCTCCCAGGGAAGGACCTCTGGTTAATGTGCTGCCAAGTCACTAGCAGTTTGTCATCATGTTTGTGTCCATTGTGGTAAGTTCCCTGGGGAGATATGGGAATTTCAGAGACAGTGGTGCTGCCAAGCTGTGTGTGTCCAGAGGTCACTCCGCGGGTTTGCTTGGGGTCAGAGAATTAGGGAGAAGAGTCGGGTGGACATGGAGTTCTGGCATGAGAGCGTTTGCCAAGATCAAAATGTTCCCCATTGCTGTGAGCAGATGAGATCTTGGAACCTGGAATCACACAGTCTTAGCTCCAGCAGGGCTTCTGGCAACAGCCCCAGTGTCTTCAGCTACAGACACCACCTCTGCGAATGCCAAGAAAAGCAAACACAGGCCCCAGATCTCCTGTTGCACCAACTGGAAAGCAGCCCGCAGTGGAGGAGCTGTGAGGACCATCGTCTTCCCATAGTTCTTGATTTTCCACCATCCTTCCCCAATCTGCATCGAACAAACAAACAACGTACTTGTAATAAAATTTTCAGGTGAGGCCGGTTTATATTCTGAGATTTGCTTTTGATCAAATTCCCTTTAGGACACCGGGATAAAAGGGTGAATAATGTTGGATGAGGCAGTGTGTCCCAGACGTTTGAGACTCAACAGGAGGGGAGGAATCCTGG
The DNA here is from genome assembly GCF_016772045.2 of Ovis aries. Lineage (NCBI taxonomy): Eukaryota > Metazoa > Chordata > Mammalia > Artiodactyla > Bovidae > Ovis > Ovis aries. Next base: position 218,334,560 of record NC_056054.1, read on the forward strand.
AAAAGCAGAGATTTCATTTCACCCCTGGGAGCTGGTTCTTTTTAGTGGCCCAGGATGGTGTCACTCAAATACCCTCCAGCCAGCCCTTGGAAAATGCATTCCAAGTTTCTCTTCTGAGGGATGGAGGTGGGGGTGGGGTGGAGATGGTTCTGTAAAGCATAAAGAGTAGGGAAATAAAATGGTATCTTAAAGTCCTGGCTCTCCGAGGTTGGCAAGTAAGATCAGAAATCCATTTGCAGAAAAAGGTTTTCTCAGCTTTGGGAGAAGAAAAGTAGAATTAATAATCCAGAGTGACACTATCTAACAATGAGGGGGAATAACAGCCATAGTTTACCAAAGAATCCCTGGTGGTACACAGGTGAGTGGGGAATCTGAGATCTGGGGAGTCTGAATTTCTGGAAAGTGAATTGGGGCGGATGGTGACTCAAGTCTTCAGATATTCTGGCTTTAGTTTTCTGAATCAACAAAGTTTAATCAGTTGCCAGGTTTCTAGATTGAGATTGATTAAAATCTGGGCATTGGTCATTTTTAACACGTGAGGCATTGGGTTTCCTCTGGATTATTTCTGAGCGTTGGTTCTCCTCCATTTGTCCTGGAGATGCTTCTACATCATCTCTCCCCGCTTCTCATTTGTCTTCCAGACTCTGCCATACTTTGATTTTGTAATTAGGCAGATTTCCAAGCATGTAAAAATATAAACAAGTGTCCCAAACTCTACCATACCAATCTCTCAGTTTCAACAGTTATCAACGTTTTGTGAATCTTCATTTTCTCCTTTATTTCAAAGCAAATCCAAGACATTATATCCTTTTCACCCTTTAACATAATTTCTACATTGCTACTTCTGTTCAAAACCTTTTTCTGTTTGAAAAATCTACTGTGAAATGTATGTACAAAAGTGTGTTTAAAATACATAGGAATGCTTACAAAAAAACAAATAAAACAAGCATTCATGTACTTACCTCTCATCTTAAGAAAAAGAATATTGGTCCTTTTTCAAAAAACAAAGATGGAATTTGACTTGCAGTTCCTACCGTGATGTAAACTAGCACAGATTCTTGGGTTCCTCCCCTACAGTCACTGGCAGAAAGTGTAGAAGAGAGGACCTCATTGGTGCTGCCATCCCTCCAGAAACCTCTTCTGCTGCCCTGGACTCTCAGTTCTACCTGTCCACTCTGAATAGTCAGACTGCCCTGGGCTGTAGGCACCATCCCCTCAATGTGCAAAAACATCCCAGCTCAGGGCACCTGATCGGCCAAGCCCCGGCCACATGTCTGTATCGTGGTGGGAGAGGAAATCTGTTCCTTTGCTGATTACTCTGATTCTTGCCTCCATTCATTTTATATTTCCAAAATAGGAAGGAGATTTAGATACCAAGTACAAAAATGATCAACGTCCACTATATCAAGTATGTATCTCTATCTCAGGCCAGTCTTCTGAGCTCCAGCTGATAACGTCCAACATCCTACTTCTCACCTCCACTACTCAGCATATTCAACTCTGAGCCTATCATCTTTCCTCAAACCCCCTTTATTCACCTCTATTCATTTACTTAGTGAATAGTTTTAACATCTTCTGAATGTATATCCCATTCACTTCCTTTGTCTCCGGGTTCCTTGCCTTATTTAGACCTTTTTCATCCTCACCTACAGTGGCCTAATGTCTTAGTCTGGGTTTCAACATCAGAAACAGATGCTGAAATGAAGATTGGAGTACAAGTAATTTATCTGAGAGGTGAAGGACCCAGGATAGGGGAATGGGATGTGAAACAAGGAAGAGAAAGCAGCCAGAAGGTCTGTTATCAAGCCGACTGCAACTGTGGCAGCTAGGGCTTAATCCTACTGGGGCATAGCAATCTTAACTAACCACTTGACCTTCATAGAACGTGGCACATCTTTTCATGGTTCTGTGTCTCCGCAAGTGCTGTCTCCTTCCTCAGAATGCTTCTCCCAGCTCCTCTTCTGGCTCCTTCCAGAAGAGGAAGGTGTGGCTGAGTATGTGTGCTCTGGGTAGACTACCAGAGTTTCAATCAGAGCAGAGAGAGAGAGAAGCAGCGGTATATATATACCTACATATCTACATATGTGCTCCATAAGACTGTTTCCTGAAAATGTATCCATCCTCTAATAAAAAATAGAAATTGAAAAGGACAGAATTAGACTATCAAAATCCAGGGTTGAATCATACAAATAACTCTCTTAGCTCAAATTCCTCACGGCTCACCAAGCAACCTTCTGGTTATAATATGATTTAAATATTAATTGCGAACAGGGAAAGTACAGGGCATGCCAAAATGAGCATTCTTTTATGTGTTGTGGTCATAGTTCTTATTTAAATAAATAAATCGCATTATGATTCCCATATCAGTCCCCTGTGTGGTTGTCATAAAGTAGTCTTGAGTCTGAAAACTCTGGTGCACCGTGGAGATTAAATTTTTGAATCTGCAAAGCCAGAGACTATGTACCTTATGTATATATGATTGAAGTACAGTTGGTTTACAATATTGGGTCAGTTTCAGGTGTACAGGAAAGTAATTAAGATATGCATTTTTTTCTATTTTTGTGAGTCTTTTTCTGTTTTGTAGATAAGTTCATTTGTATCATTTTTTTAGATACCATGTATAAGTGATATCATATGATATTTGTTTTTCTGTGTCTGATTTACTTCACTTAGTACAATAATCTCTAGGTTTATCCATGTTGCTGCAAATGACATTATTTCATTTTTTAAAAAAAATTTAGTCACTTTTTTTTTTTTGCCACACCATGGAATCTTAGTTCCCTGACCAAGCATTGAACTTGGGCCATAGCAGTGAAAATGCTGAGTCCTAACCACTCGACCTCCAGAGAATTCTCTAGCCACTTTCTTATTTAAGAACATTTACATTTTCCCTCTTTTGCTAGTACAAACAATGCTTCAGTGAACAAATCTGAACCTTAATATATCTCTCTGCATAGGACATGAATGTTTCTGAAGGTAAATTCCTAGAAGGAAAATGTATTTTGCTTTTTAAAAGTCATGTAACTTTTTTGCTATTATTTCTCTTAATCTCTCAATATTTTAATAGTGTAAAAAAATAACAGGACCCTTTGGCAAGAAGTAACATAAAACCCAGCTCCCAATTATTAAGACAAAAACAAACAAACAAACAAACAAACAGAGACAGAATGTTATCTTACCTAAAAGTCTGCCAGTATAGCAGCTTCAAGATTGACTTAGTGGCTCAACAGTGTCTCTCCTGCTAACTAGGTGGTTATTGAGATAATAAATGATCTCTCTCTTAAGGGTGCCTCTTTTTAAGAGTGAGGAACTTCTTTCTCTCTCTCGCCCACCGCCCCCCCACCACCCCCTAAGTCTCCTCCATCCATGGAATTTTCCCAAACTTGTGTCTTCTGCATCGGTAGACAGCTTCTTTACCACTAATGCTACCTGGGAAGGGCTTCCCTGGTGGCTTATATGGTAAAGAATCTGCCTGCAATGCAGGAGACCCAGGTTTGATCCCTGGGTCAGGAAGATCCTCTGGAGAAGGGAATGGAAACCCACTTTAGTATTCTTGCCTGGAGAATCCCACAGACAGAGGAGCCTGGTGGATTACAGTCCATGGGGTCACAAACAGATGGATATGAGTGAGCGACTGTCTGGGAGACCTGTAAGCAACCAAGTTCTACAAGAGAAGAGAAAAGGGAAGAATGATTGTTGGCTAGACATCTCACAATGTCTATTACAGACCATGTTTATCGGTCTACTTTCAGAATAATCTGTTGTTAACATACATAAAAATTAGATCTCTTATCCATTTTGAGTAATATTTCTATCAATATGTAAGAGTGGTTTTATTGAGCTGCTGACAATTACATATACCTCCAGAGATATATTCAAAATAAAATTACTTCCAGTTTAAGGGATTAATATAGCTAATGTAGATTTAAAAGATATTTTTAAAAAACCTTTTGTATTCTTTTGAAATCAGGTCACTAAATCTCTGTTACCATGGTTGCAGCCGAAAGACCAAATTTGTGTACGAGAAATGCTGTTTGAAGTTTGTAAATCTTCGTGTTGATTCAGAATGGAAATATTTCTGCTTGTATGCTGACTCGTATTGGCCAACTCATATTTTAAAATACTAATTTGGCTTTGAAGATTTATTCATTCAGTTTTGGAGTACACAAATGCTACACATTAATTAAACCTGACTTATAGACAGCTTATTGGCTTCTTGCAGGTTCAAATATTTAAATGTTATTTTTTCATTGTAGCTGCAGAGTCCAATCTTTACTGAAACTGTGGCTAATTTAACCCTTTGGTTCAGTGTTTTGAAGATATTAATTATATCAGAGGAAGAGGCAAGGAAACACTGCAGAATTGAAAGTGGCAACTGAGGTGGGACAGAAACAACTGAGGCAGGATGTGGTCTGGAAAATTTCAAAACCAGAGTCCTTTGCATTTTAAGTAAATGTATTTTTTTAATGGGCCTGAGGATTGAAGGAAATCAGTATCTTCAGTTCAGTGATCTGTTCTAAATTTTAGACCTGTATTTCCTGCTGCTTGATGTCTCTTTTCCCTCACTTGCTAGGAAATATAATTGTTCTTTATTATTACTATTGCCTCTAACCTTCTCAGCCCCGCTCCCCCCACCTCATCTCCACCCAGGTTTTATATGTATGGTCACCAGGTTGCTTAGTACTAACATCATACAAAGACACTTAGGCCTGAATTACAGTGTCATTTCAGAGTCTTTCCTGGCCCTCACCAAAAGTCAGTTGTTCTCTCACACCTTATGCCTTACACGTTCTAAATATCACTAATGTAATTTGCTCTCTGTTAGAGACATTCACTGGAGAAGGCAATGGCACCCCACTCCAGTACTCTTGCCTGGAAAATCCCATGGACAGAGGAGCCTGGTAGGCTGCAGTCCATGGGGTCGCGACGAGTCGGACATGACTGAGCGACTTCACTTTTGCTTTTCACTTTCATGCATTGGAGAAGGAAATGGCAACCCACTCCAGTGTTCTTGCCAGGAGAATCCCAGGGATGGCAGAGCCTGGTGGGCTGCCGTCTCTGGGGTCGCACAGAGTCGGACACGACTGAAGCGACTTAGCAGCAGCAGCAGCAGAGATATTAACTACTTCGGTCTGCTTTATTTACTTCCGCTTTTCCCTTAAAGAATCTTCTTTCCCACTCCTCATTCAAATGGTTTGGGTAGGGCTTCTGAGTTGAACATGGAACCCAGCCTTGCCCAATCAGCATGTCCTGTTTTCCTGTCCACAGTGATTGGTCAGAGTTATGGACGCACGTCCAAAGTTCTTCCAATGAGATGCATAGTCATAACTTTATTGGAACTTCTGGAACTGCTGATAGGATGGGACATAAGCCTGGAGATGCTTACTGATCGTTGCAGAATCAAAGAGAAGAAAAAAGAGAAGACATTGAGTCTTGGTGACATCATCTGGGCTACTGGAGTCAGCCATAACTGAAATCTTACTTCTGCACTTTTGGTGTAAGCTGTCATTCTGTCAGTGGCAACTGAAAATGTTCTGATAAATGACCACTTTTCCATGCCCACTTAACCCTCTTAGTCCCTGTCTTGAAACAATCCTTGCTTTTGTCTACTCTGACAATTTCCTTTTCCCTTTGAAATTCAGTGCAAACATTACTTCCTCAGAGAAGCCCTGCTCAACATTTCACCTAATGGGAGGATAGATAGTCTTGTGTTCTGCAAAATTTATTATGTACAAACCACTCTCTAGTATAATTGTCAATATACTTGTTAGTCTGTGGCAGACACTACTTATCACCAACCAGCCCCTATTCTCTCTTTTCTTACAACAGAATCCTTGTTTTGTTTGGAGGGGCAATATGCCTAGGTTAAATACTTGCCTTTTGAGACCACTTTGCAGGTAGAGGTGACCTTGCTGCACAATTCTGACCAGGAGACATAATGAGTTGTCTACCTGAGATTTTCAGGAGAAGCTTTATTTTCCTAATTTAGGCCGCTTTCTCTCTCCTCTTCATTCTCCTTCCTTTGTCTTGAAAGGAGGCATGAGGCTGGAGATAAAGCTGCTACTTGGCAGCCTTGAGTGACAAGCCCTATGTTAGTGAAGGTGGGTGTATTTGGAACTAGAGCCTGGATGAGCCTGGGTAATTCTGAACTGCCCATCTCTGGATCTAACTGTGGAGGAACACAATCCTCTATTCTTTTAAAAAATTATTTTATATATTTTATTTAAGAAATTTTTGTTTGCCCTGAGTCTTCATTGCTGTGCTGGCTTTCTCTGGTTGTGGCAAGCGGAGGTTCCTGTCTAGTTGCAGTACGCAGGCTTCCATCGCAGGGGCTTCTCATGTTGTGGAGCATGGGCCCTTTGTGCCTGGGCTTCAGCAGTTGCAGCATGCAGGCTCAGTAGTTGTGGCACACGGGCTTAGTTGCCCCAAGGCATGTGGGAATCTTCCTGGACCAGGGATCAAACTAGTGTTCTCTGCATTGTAAGGCAGATTCTAAACCAGTACCCCCACCAGGTAGTCCAGACCACCAGACCACCACTGGAAGCCCAGAATACAACCCTCTTTAGTTTACCCACTGTAAGTGGATTTTTCACTTGGATGTAGCTAAATGCCATCCTGATAGAATTGCATCTTGACTGATAGTCCCAGTAGGGAACCATGATCTCTTTAAAGATAAAACCCAGGCCCTTACTTCTGAACCCTGAATATACCTAATGCTTGGTACAAAGAAAAGTTTCACTCTAGTGCTTAAAAATGGGATTGAAGTCTCAGATCTGTTTCAGTCCTGAGATTTTATGGTTTTACCCTGTAAACCACTTACAGTATCTGCTCTCACTCTGGCATTTACCCTCCTCCCCAGCCATTCTATTGCATGTTATTTTAAAGGGAACCCCCAAAGTGGGAAGCAGAGGTTGATTTCCACTTCTCTGTAATATGGGTGACTGCTGAAATTACCTTCCTTGCTTAATAAACTTCTCATATTTTTTCCACATTTTTCTTATTTCCATTTCATATGTGGGACCTGTAAAGACTTTTCAACATGAGATTGAAATTTCAGATTCTTTTGAATATGGTTTCACTCAGAAAACACTTAAAACAATAATTCTGACTTAGGAATTCAGTATATTAACAGCTGCCAGTGTCAGTCATCAAATTTGTCTCCTTGAGAGGCTACACTGGGCCTCAGGTAAAATTCATCATCGTCCTAGATAAAAATGCATTTCCTTAGGCCCTGACTTGTTCTCCAGGGGACAGATTAGGCTGATGGTGATGATTATTGTAACGAGCACTGATTTCAGAATTTCTGAAGTCAGAAAGAAAAAATAAAACCCTAACCTAGGCATTATTATAGCGGAGCAAGAAAACTTTATTCCATAACACATGTGTTTTTTAACTCCCATCAACAATAAAGGAGAATTATACATGTATATTTCTCATTCATCAAGAGTATGAAAGAATTCAAAATGGGCATCTCCCAATTAGTTTCTGAAAGCACAAATGATGTTATCACTCAGAAGTGCCAAACTAATGCCCTTTTCTCAAAAAGAAGTTTAGTGGAAAAGTAGTCACTTCTTAAATTAACCATAGAAGGACTTCTCCACTGTGAGAAGTAAAGACCAGAATACTTAGGTCGTCACTAAAGTTGCTCCAAGTCGTAGGTGATGATAGGATAAAAATTTACAAAAAAGAAACAAGAAGTCCCCTGAATTGGTGGCTTTTGGTTGAGACAGAGGAATGTAGAATACAGGATCCAGCCTTCTTTGGGCCATATGACTTAGTCAAAGAGCTCAGATGTTAGAGCTAGAGCTAAATTAGTGATTATACTCACAAAACTCCAAACTTTTCCAAAGGACATTCAAGAAAGCCAGTAAGGGACTTCCCTGGTGATCCAGTGGCTAAGAGTCTGGGCTCCCAAAGCAAGGGGCCTGGGTTCGATCCCTGGTCAGGGAACTAGATCCCATATGCTGCAACTGAAATAGTCCCCATGCTGCAACAAAGATTGAAGATCCTGCATGCTGCAACTTAGACCTGATGCAGCCAAAGAAATACATAAATATCAAAAAAGGGGGGAAAAAAGAAAAAAAGGGAAGGGGGCTTCCCTGGTGGCTCAGTGGTGGAGAATCTGCCTGCCAACGTAGGAGACACAGGTTCCATCTCTGCTTTGGGAAGATCCTGCGTGCTGTGAAGCAGCTAAGCCTGTGAGCCACAAGTATTGAGCCTGTGCTCTAGAGCCTGGGGGCTGCAAGTACTGAAACCCACATGCCCTAGAGCCTGTACTCTTGCAGCGAGAGAAGCCACCACGATGAGGAGCCTATACACCATAGCTGGAGAGTAGTCCCTGTTCGCTGTAACTAGAGAAAAGTCTACACAGCAACAGACTCAGTACAGCCAAAAATAAATAAATAAAATTATAACCACCCCCCTCAAAAAAAAAAAACAAACACCACACAGAGAAAGGGAACTAGTAGTACCTGTGAAATCTAGGCACTATCCTCAAAAATGAGGTATTGTTTTTAGACTTTCTCAGAATTTATCTTTCCCAAAGGCTTTTTCTTACTGAACTAATCCTTGGAGATTACCTTTAAAAGCAGCTCTACCTGTCTTGAGATGTCAACTAAAATCCTTTCATTTGTTACAAGTGTCTTGAAGGAAAGAAAACTGCATACTGTAAAAAGAAGTGATGGGTTGGGTGGTGGCTGCTTCACATTGAATGGTCAGAGAGAGGAAGTGACTTTTGAGCTGAGCCGAGAAGAAACTGAACAACAGATGTTCTAGGAGGTAGACATTTGAGGAGACCCGGAAGAAATGAAGACTTGGAGATTTTTCTGCAGCACAGGATGGCGAGAGAATGTACATGAGCCCCCATTGCGGGAGCACAGGTGGCGGTGGTGAGAGGAGTGATCTGAGATGAGGTTTGATGAGTTAGGCAAGGGTCGGATCAGACAGGCCTTAGGAAAGAGAATTTATTCTAAGTGGGAAGCTATTGGACATGACCTGATCTCATCTGTGTGTGTGTGTGTGTTTTTTTTTTTAAACAAATATGTTGTTGTGTAGAACATGGATGTCGTGAGGTAAGAGTGAGGATGAAAGGCTGTCAGGAGGATGTTGGCTAAGTCCTGGTGAGCCAGTGAAGATTGTTGGTGAACGGGCTGGAATAATAGGAGATGGAGAGTCGTGAATGGATTCAGGGGGATGTTTTTGGAAGAACAACCAGTAAAGCATTGATGAATTACGCATAGTATATGAGAGAAAGAGAACAATCAAGGCTTGAACTGAGTGAATGATGTTGCACTGAATGACTTTGGGAGACTGCAGAAGGACCAGATTATTTTGTGGTGTTAGAAAAAAAAATTGGAGACATATTAAGTTTGAAGTTCTTTTTAGATATCGCAGAGAGGTTTGGACAGTAAAGCTGAATTTGATAATAGTGTTTTCACTAGAGTATTGTGAAAGTGGGGAGAGACACTAATGAAAATTTTTTAAAAAGGGAAATTCTATTAAAAAATTTTTTTTTCTTGGCAGCACCTCTCTGCATGTGGTATCTTAGTTCCCCAACCAGGGATTGGACCCTGGTCCCTTGTGGTGAAAGTGCAGAGTCCTAACCACTGGACCACCAGGGAATTCCCCAAGAGCTTTGTAGGTGATTTAGGTGCAATTGTGGTTGAAAACCACTGTGTCACAGGAAGATGGACCATCAGTTCACACTTGGGGACTGAGTGGTTAGTGGAAGGAGTGAAGGCAGTGAACAGCTCGTGGCTGCATGGTGGCCTGGGAACAACCGAGGAAAGAACAAAGTTTTCCTGCTCCTCTGGTCAAACAGTGTCCAAAAGGGTATATTTGAATGTCACTACAGTGAGTATTCACTGGGACAATAATCCTAACTGTTAACATGAGGACATTGCCATCATCGCAAGCATTTGTCCTGGGGTTCTCTGAGCTCATTGTGGTGAGGTGGGCTGAGAGAGTGACCGTCACACCCACCAGCACAGCACAGCTCTAGGAGGGTCTCTCAAAGCACCTGGGTCACAGACACCCTGAGGGGGCTCATGGGCTTCTCTCTTCTCTTTCAATGTGGAGGACTAAACGTCACCTTTGTGTGTATATGGTCAAAAGCAGTAAAACCAAACAACAGCAAAGCCACTGAAAGTGTAAATTCCCTGTTACCCTCCTCCACCCATTTTATGGATTAAAAACATGACAATGTGTCACTTACGGCCTAATGAGCTACAGAGAATTTTTAAAACACCAGTCAACAAAAATATTATGACAGAACAATTTTAGAAAAAGTCCTGTAAGCAGCAAGATGCTTTTGAGAAAGTTCCTCGTCTTGTTGAATTGTGAGCCCAGGAGTTGGCCAGGGCCACAGGAGGCAACAGAAGGCTAGCTGCAGGTAAAGTCATCTATGGATGGGGCTTTCTACGCCAGCTCCCTCTAAGCACAGCAACCAGAGAACTAAGTTGCCTAGTTTACAGAGGCAACATGGGGCCTCTTACCTGTACTGCCATGAAGTGACCAAGTGGCAGGGAACAGATGTGACATCAAAGGGAAACGAGGAAAGATGCATGCGGTGTTCAGCTACGGCTCGGATTGAAAGTTAAGAGCACCAAGTAGTGTCAAATGCAGCCAAAGAACTTAAAGAACTTTCTCAAGCAGGGCTCTCACAGCTTACCCTCATCACTGTGAAGGCAGCAGGGTGAGCAGCAGCTCAAAGAGGGGAAAAAAAGTATAAACATTTTAAAAGAAAATAAACGGCAAGGCTTTTAAAATGTTAAAGGATGCTTTCTGTTGGTTTTAATCTAAAATGGAATTTATCAAAAGGAGATGAAAATGATCAAACAGTGTCCAGAGGGGTAAAATAAAGGGTAAATTTGAATGTAACTACAGTAAATATCCACCAAGATGATAATCCTAACTGTTAACATGACTACATTGCCGTTGTTACAAACATTTGGTTTAACTTAATCCCCAGAATATATTACTGCCAAAAGAAATCTCATTGACAAGAGCTAATGCATTGGTTACTCTAAAAATGATCCCTTTTTAACTATTGACTTACTGGTAGTGTTCATCATGGAAAAGACTATTTTTATTACCATTGTTATCAATCTCAGTGAAGTTCAGAGATATTTGCTTGTAGTTGCTACAGCTTATTCCTTTGTTGGTTAGAATCCACATGTGTGAACAAGAAACCCAGAGGTTCGGGTGATGCTGTGCTTCTATCTGATGACAGAGTGACTGTGATTGGATCTTTTCAAAGTGTTTGGCTGAGCATTCAAACCAGATTCTTTTGACTAAAGCCAACGGGGAAAAAAGAAGCAGAAACAAAATGCATGGTGAACATATTAAAAGTGTTTTTACATGATAATCCTTGCAAGGAAGTACAAGTGAGGGTGGTGGGGTGGGTAGGTCTCCCCAGCTTCTCAAATACTCCCAGGACCCTGGCAAACATCTTTCAACATCTCAGAACCAGAGAAGAAACGCAAATTAGAAAGCCTCATGAAACTTCTTCGAATCTAGCATTTCCATGAAGTAATGTAATGTGGTGGGAAGGCTTTTGGCCAAACAGAGATTCAGGAAATGTGGATTGAGCTCCAGTTCAGTCATCAAATAGAAAAATCATCTTGGTCAAGATATTCCCTTTCTGGGCCTCAGTTTCCTAATCTATAAAAAGAGAAAGGATTAGCATATCAATGGTCTGCAAATAGTGCTTTTCTGAGCCCTTCAGGAAGGGAGCAGATGGGGAACCCTACCAAAGATATTGTTTGTTTTAGTTATTGGGGCTTTCTTCAATGAAAGATTTCTGCCATCAGAACATTTCACAGACTACTAGATTACATATTTTTGATATCTAAAATTTAATTTAAAACTAAAATTTAACATCTAGAATATCTAATTTTTAAACATCTCTTTAAGAATAAATATGTTGAAGTAAGGGGGAGGGATAAATTAAGAGTTTGTGATTAACATATATATACTACTATATATAAAATAAACACCTGGGACCTACTGTATAGCACAGGGAACTATATTCAATATCTTGTAATAACCTACAGTGGAAAAGAATCTGAATCAATTTGGTGTACAGCTGAAACTAACAAAACATTGCAAATCAGCTATACTTCAATTTTAAAAAATGAAAAAAATGATCAAAAGCAAAAAAAAAAAGAAAAAAGAATTAATACATTAAATTGACAGCGGTGGCTTGCAAATTTTTTTAATCATACATACTAATCAGTAAAAATATTTTGCCACCTATTTCCAAAATAAGTATTCAAAAATTGGAAATTCCCTGGAGGTCCACGGGTTAGGGGTCTGTGCTTTCACTGCCAAGGGTGCAACCCAGGTAGGGGAACTAAGATCTTGCAAGCTGCATGGTGTGGCCAAAAACAAAACAAAACAAAACCCCCCAGAATAAAAATTACATATGCATATTACTGTAAGATATATCCCTTGTAAAACATTTCCCCCAAAACAGAAATGTCAAAAGGAAAATAAAGATGAAAGTTTTAAAGTAAATCATAATTTGTTTTTTAATAGTTAAAGCATTTTGTTATCAATAATGAGACTTTTATTGCTTAACACTATCAATATTAACATTAAAGCTTTTACTGAAAGTAAATATGAATATGTCATATCTGATTGGTTATTAAAATTACTGCATGGGATTTGCTAATTTTCTGATACTACTATAGGGCTCATGGTAGATCTTCAATGCTAATAGTACTCTCTGTCAGGATGTACAAAACAAAATTAAATAAAACCTATGGCTTTAGGATTTTCTGAATGATTCAAAGATCACAAGACGTTGGAAGATGGTAAATTCAATGATCTTAATTCCAGGCAAAACAATCCATTCTGGCTAATTTAAGCAAAAAGGTTGTATTGAAAGTTAGTATCTAGGCTTCCAGTGTGGCTCAGTGGTAAAGAATCTGCTTGCAGTGCGGGAGAGCCAGGTTTGATCCCTCGGTCAGGATGATCCCCCGGAGAAAGAAATGGCAACCCACTCCAGTATTCTTGCCTGGGAAATCCCATGGACAGAGGAGCCTAGCAGGCTATAGTCCTTGGGGTCACAGAGTCAGACACGACTTAGTGACTGTTTAATACTGCAATAGCAGTATTAAATCTGTAGATTGGTTTGGGTAATATGACTTATTTAACAATACTAATTCTTCCAATCCATGAAAGTGGGACATCTTTCCATTTATTTGTATCATCTTCAGTTTTCTTCATCAATGTCTTATGGTTTTCAGAGTACAGGGCTTTCACCTCCCTGGTTAAATTTATTCCTAGGTATTTTATTCTTTTGACTCTATTGTAAATAGGATTATTTTCTCGATTTCTCTGATAGTTCACTATTAGTATATAGGAATGCAATAGATTTCTGAATATTAATCACAACCTGTGTCCATCAACAAATGAATGGATAAAGATGTAAATATTACTCCACCATAAAAAACAACAAAATTTTGCCATTTGCGACAACATAGAAATAAGTCAAAGACAAATACCACGTTTTCACTTGTAAGTGGGACAAAACAAATGTGCAAATAGAACAGAAACACACTCACAGATACAGAGAAGAAACTAGTGGCTGCCAGAGGGGAACGATGTTGGGTTAAGTTGCAAGAGAGAAGAAGATGGTTAAGAGGTGTAAATTACTAGGTAAAAAAAAAGTTACAAGGATGTAATGTTCAACACAGAGAATATAGTCAGTATTTTATAATAACTGTATGAAGCATATTCTATAAAAAAATTAAATTACTATGCCATATTCCTGAAACTGGGGGTTCCCTGGTGGCTCAGTGGTGAAAGAATTTGCCTGCAATGCAGGAGACGCAGGAGCCTCGGGTTTGATCCTTAATGGAAGATCTCCTGGAGGAGGGCATGACATCCCACTTCAGTATTCTTGCCTGGAGAATCCCATGGACAGAGGAGCCTGATGGGCTACAGTCCATAGGATCACAAAGAGTCGGACATGACTGAAGCGGCTTAGCAGACTCACACTCATACCTGAAACTAATGTAAGTCAGAGAGAGTGACTGCATGCTCAGTCAACTATGTTTCAATTTGGAAAAAAAAAAAAAAAAAAAAGAGCAGGCAGTTTATAGAGTTCCCTGGGAGAACCAGGGAAGTAGGCTTGGATGCTTTACATAACAACTAGAAGAAAGGCCCTCCACCACACAGGAGTAACCTAGCAAAGCCGGTGGCTGTCCCTGCTTGCTTCTTAACCTAATGTTTGGGATTGGATGCCACAAACTCCAGCACAGCTGCCCCAGGAGTTCTGCATGCCTCCTCTGGACTTGCCTGGAGAGCCAACTGCCCCCTAGTGGTCACTGCCTCACATTGCTCACTCTGCCTCCATATCTGTAGGTGAAGATGGTCAGCTCAGTTCAGTCGCTCAGTCGGGTCCGACTCTTTGCAGCCCCATGAAGCGCAGCACGCCAGGCCTCCCTGTCCATCACCAACTCCCGGAGTTCACTCAGACTCACGTCCATCGAGTCAGTGATGCCATCCAGCCATCTCATCCTCTGTCGTCCCCTTCTCCTCCTGCCCTAATCCCTCCCAGCATCAGAGTCTTTTCCAATGAGTCAGCTCTTCCCATGAGGTGGCCAAAGTACTGGAGTTTCAGCTTTAGCATTATTCCTTCCAGAGAAATCCCAGGGCTGATCTCCTTTAGGATGGACTGGTTGGATCTCCTTGCAGTCCAGGGGACTCTCAAGAGTCTTCTCCAACACCACAGTTCAAAAGCATCAATTCTTTGGCGCTCAGCCTTCTTCACAGTCCAACTCTCATATCCATACATGACCACAGGAAAAACGATAGCCTTGACTAGATGGACCTTAGTCGGCAAAGTAATGTCTCTGCTTTAGAATATGCTATCTAGGTTGGTCATAACTTTTCTTCCAAGGAGTAAGCGTCTTTTAATTTCATGGCTGCAATCACCATCTGCAGTGATTTTGGAGCCCCCCCCAAAATAAAGTCTGACACTGTTTCCACTGTTTCCCCATCTATTTCCCATGAAGTGATGGGACTGGTTGCCATGATCTTCGTTTTCTGAATGTTGAGCTTTAAGCCAACTTTTTCACTCTCCTCTTTCACTTTCATCAAGAGGTTTTTTAGCTCCTCTTCACTTTCTGCCATAATGGTGGTGTCATCTGCATATCTGAGGTTATTGATATTTCTCCCGGCAATCTTGATTCCAGCTTGTGTTTCTTCCAGTCCAGCGTTTCTCATGATGTACTCTGCATAGAAGTTAAATAAGCAGGGTGAAAATATACAGCCTTGATGTACTCCTTTTCCTATTTGGAACCAGTCTGTTGTTCCATGTCCAGTTCTAACTATTGCTTCCTGACCTGCATACAGATTTCTCAAGAGGCAGGTCAGGTGGTCGGGCATTCCCATCTCTTTCAGAATTTTCCACAGTTTCTTGTGATCCACACAGTCAAAGGCTTTGGCATAGTCAATAAAGCAGAAACAGATGTTTTTCTGGAACTCTGTTGCTTTTTCCATGATCCAGTGGATGTTGGCAATTTGATCTCTAGTTCCTCTGCCTTTTCTAAAACCAGCTTGAACATCAGGAAGTTCATGGTTCATGTATTACTGAAGCCTGGCTTGGAGAATTTTGAGCATTACTTTACTAGCATGTGAGATGAGTGCAATTGTACAGTCTAGTCCTGCTGTTCCCTAAGAAATCCTGGTAAGGAGAAGGGGCGTATTGGGTAAAATGGCTGAGGGTGAAGAAAGAGCCATCTCCATCTAAGAAGGGGCCAGAATTCAAATTACCATGTCCATGTAGGCAAGGCTTGGCTGGTGGCCTGGACCGGAATCTGCCCTTGAATAGTCCTGTACAAGAGTGGGCATCAGGGCTTTCACGAGGCAGCAGGGCTTAGCTTTGGTGAGTGACTGGGCTGCTGTAGGTTAGATCACCTGTCAGAATCAGTGTGAGGGATGGCAGAGGTAAGGTCCAGCCCCAAGAAAGGGGAGTGGCAACGATTAATTGGGAGGTCACTTCTCTCAGCCAACCAGGTTGGGTTCCGGACTGGGACAGGACAGAAGGGTGAGAGCCAAGTGCTCAAAACCTGTCCAGAAGCCTTTTGGTTTTCAGTTTAAAACAAACTTTTTTTTATTGTGGTAACATTGCTTTATAACATTACGTAAGTTTCATGTATACAACATTATATTTCTACTTCTGTATACACTGTAGTGTGTTTATCACCAAAAATTTAATCTCCATTCATCACCATACAGTTGATCCCTTATACCTGTTTCGTCCTTCTGCTCTGTCCCCTCTGGTAACCACTACACAAATCTCTAAGTGTTTTTGCTTGGCTTGGTTTGTTCGGTTATTTTGTTTGTTTTCTATATTTGAGTGAAGTCATATGGTATTTGTCTTTCTCCATCTGACTTATTTCGCTAAGCATAATACTCTCAAGGGATTCCCTTGTGGTTCAGCAGTAAAGGTTTCACCTGCAATGCAGGAGCCACAGGAGACATGAATTTGATCCCTGGATAGGGAAGATCCTGTGGAGGAGGGCATGGCAATCCACTCCAGTATTCTTGCCTCAAGAATCCATGGATGGAGGAGCCTGGTGGGCTAGAGTCCATAGGGTTTCGCAGAGTCAGGACATGGCTGAAGCATGCCTGCAATACTATCAAGGTCTATCCATGTTGTCACCAATGGCGAGATTTCATCTTTTTATTCTATGGCTGTGTAGCATTCCACTATATATATAATCACATCTTTCCATTCACCCATTAATGGGCACTTGAGTTGTTTCCAGATCTTGACTCTTGTAAATAATGCAGCACCGAGTAGTGCTGATATCTTAAGAGTTCTGATTGATACTTTATTTTGTTTTAGGTTGGGTGAGACCAGGCTTTAATAATTAAAAAAAAAAAAATCTATGTCTAGGTGGTGAGGGACAGGGAGGCCTGGCGTGCTGCATGCCATGGGGTTGCGCAGACAACATATCTAGATGAGGATATGTATAAATAGGCAGATGTGGAGCACACTTTTGATTCTGGACATGGCAGCAGCTGCCCTCCACAGACCTTTGTTATTAGGAGAAAGGAGAGCCCTATAGCAGCTAGAGGGTTCAGTACTGACCAGGCTACAGCTGTTCCGAGCAGACAGGCCGGATGAAGGCAGTGCTCTAGTTACTTACTGCTGCACAACAAACCGCCCCAAAGGTAGTGGTGTGGAGCAATAATAATTTCATTCTGTTCACAGTGTGTGGGGGTCAGGAATTCAGGCAGGACAGAGAGGGATGTCTTGTTTCTGCTTCATCTGGGACCTCTGCAAATGACTGGAGGTGTCCCAAACAGCTGGGGGCTGGAATCATCCAGGGACTTATCCACTCTCCTGTCTGGCACTGGGCTGGGATAACTCAAAGGTTTATCTCAGCTGGGAGTGTTGACCAGAGAACCTGTGGTGGGCTGGCTTTCTCACAGTGTGGACACTGGGTTCTGGGGTACAGCACCCAGTTGGAAGCATTCAGAGACTGAATGTTCCAAGACAGTTAGGCAGATGCTGCACGGGCTGTTATAGCTCAGGCTTGGGACTCACGTAACGTTACTTCTCTCTGTTGGTGAGAAGAGAGGCCTCTGACCTGCCTGGGTTCATGGGAGGGAGGCACAGACACCACTTGACGAGAATGTCAAAAGATTAGGGACCGTATTTTATTTATTTTGGGGGGCTTTGCTGAGGCCTTCTTGCTTTGTGTGGGCTTTCCGTAGTTCCTGCGAGCCAGGGCAAGTCGTCATTGTGGTGGGTGGGCTACTCCTTACAGTGGCTTCTCTTGTTGCGGAGCACAGTCTCTAGGCGTGCAGGCTTCAGGAGCTGCGGCACACGGGCTTAGTTGCTCCACAGCACGGGAGTCTTCCTGGACCAGGGATCCAACCTGTGTCCCCTACACTGGCAGGTGGATTCTTATTCATTGTGCCATCAGGGAAGTTAGGGACCATATTATCTAAAAACTTCTATTAAGAGAAAATGAGATAAAAGGGAAAACTCAGGAGCACATCAACTGCACACAATGATTGAATACTTCAGTTTTTTATTTAAATAAAAAAATATTGAAGACTTGTACTGTGCTAAGCACTGGGGATGGAAAGCTAAGGCACAGCCCTCAAGGGTTTACAATCGACTGGAGAAGACAGGTGAACGTACATTATTGTAAGTGAAGGTCAAGTGAAGAAAATGAATCAAGACAGATGATATGACAGGACTTCCCTGGTGCTCCGGTGGCTAAGACTCTGCTCTCCCAATGCAGGGGGCCCAGGTTCAATCCCGGATCAGAAGAATTTGAGTGTTACAACCGAAGATCTCACGTGCTGTGTCTAAGACCCAGTGCGCATGCGTGTGTGCTAAGTCGCTTCAGTTGTGTACAACTCTTCGAGACCCTATGGACTACAGCCCGTCAGGCTCCTCTGTTCATGGGATTCTCCAGGCAAGAATACTGGAGTGGGTTTCCATGCCCTCCTCCAAGGGATCTTCCCCACCCAGAGATCTCTTATGACCCCATGTCTCTGATGATCTACCTGCATTGGCAGGTGGGTGTTTTTTTTTTTTTTTTTTTAACCACTAGTGCCACCTGGGAAGCCCAAGACCTGGTACAGCCAAATAAATAATAAAAATAAAAAGAATATGGTATGAGAGTCGTAGTAGCCTAGAGGAAGAAGTAATTAATATAATAGAGAGGCTGTACTGTTCAGGGGGAGTTGAATTAAATTAGAAATTAGATCTGAATTTGAATCCCATCTTTGCCCTCTTTATATTGAACCATGTAAAAATGCATTTTCTGTGGCTAAAAATGCATTGAATATCAGTAATTTCATATGGTTCAACCCAACACTAGCTAAGTTACCTTGAACAAGTCACTCCACTTTTAGGAACATCAGTTTCCTGACCTTTATAATGAGGTTAAAAATGTGGTAGGGTTACTTAGAAAGTGACGCATACAAAGACTCAGTGTACTGCTTAACACAGGATAATCACTTAAAAAATAGTTGTTACTGTTTTGTAATTATTATTACTATTATTACGAAAGCATTAGAGAGAAGGCTGAGATGGCATTTGAAGGCTGAACGATTTTGAAATGGCCAGATAAAGGAAGTGGTATGAGAGATTTTAAACTGATCAAAAACAGGCTGTTTTTGTGATTCTACTTATAAGTGATGTTTGGTTCTACATTTGTTTTGGGACCCAGACATTTCTTTTGAAAAGAAGAATTCAAGAAAAAATATTGAAACTGAAATTCACTAACAATAAACCACCACAAGTATTTTCAAGTCTAGACATCCCAGTATTTTTATGGACTAAATAATCTGCAATCCCTCCCTTCCTAAATCACTGAAGCATTTGGCTTAACAACTAATAAATGTGCTTGAAAGAAAGAAAGGGAACTCCTTGAGGCTGAACATAGAGTGGATAAGAATCTTGGCAGTCTGTGTTGGGGGATGGGGAGCCAGTAACTTTGAGAACTCTGGGCTTAAGTTGCAAAACCTTCATAGAATCAGGACATAAAGTTCTGTCTAATATGAATTAGAAATGATACCTGTGCATGAAGCTGGGTCTCAAAAAGTTATACTACCAGTGAAAGTCTGGTCTAGAAAAATCAAGGAAGCTTCTATCTCATCTGGCCCTTGGGTTAAAATGAAAAGTCTCCCCTGATAATTCTTCCCAACAGGCATACTATCACTTATGTCTGAGGTTCTAATTATACTTCCTCAAGGTTTGGAAAAATCCCAGGCTGGTAAAAATAAAAAATTGATGATATCCTTGGGTATCTGATAAAGCAAATTAAAAAAAAAACATTCTGGAAAGATAAGACTTCAAGTAATTTTGATTCCCACAGATAAAGTCTTGCTGAGAGTGAACTGAAAATCTAAAATTCTAAAAAAGTAGGAAAACAATCTATCTGAGCAAAGGTAAGTAGATACAACAAACAACAGGATTAGATCTCTAGAAACTTCACATAATAGAAGCTAGATAAAACAAATATACTTAAAATGTTTAAAAACTTAACGTTGAGTTTGAGAATAAGCCAACAAAGCAATGTAAAAATGTAATGGGCACATATTTGGAGAGAATGTATATAAATTATAGAAAAAATAATTGAGATGGAAAAAAATTAATGACAGTTTAAATAGCTGGTTCAGTTCAGTTCAGTTCAGTTGCTCAGTCATGTCCTACTCTTTGCAACCCCATGGACTGCAGCACGCCAGGCCTCCCTGTCCATCACCAACTCCCGGAGTTTACCCAAACTTATGTCCATTGAGTTGGTGATGCCATCTAACTATCTCATCCTCTGTCATTCTCTTCTCCTCCTGCCCTCAATCTTTTCTAGCATCAGGGTCTTTTCAAATGAGTCAGCTCTTTGCATCAGGTGGCCAAAGTATTGGAGTTTCAGCTTCAACATCAGTCCTTCCAATGAACACTCAGGACTGATCTCCTTTAGGATGGACTGGTTGGATCTCTTTGCAGTCCAAGGGACTCTCAAGAGTCTTCTCCAACACCACAGTTCAAAAGCATCAATTCTTTGGTGCTCAGCTTTCTTCACTGTCCAACTCGCACATCCATACGTGATTACTGGAAAAACCATAGCCTTGACTAGATGGATCTTAGATACAGATAAAGGGAGAATTAAAGAACTTGTATATAAATCTGAGGAAATGATTCAGAATTAAGCACAGAGAGAGAAGGAGAATTTATGAAAGAAAGGTGAAGAAACATGGAAGATAGCACAAAAGTATCTAATCAGAGAACAACAAAGAACAAGTTGAGAGACTGAAGGAGTGGCTGATCAAAAATAGTAACTGCTGAGCATTTTCATAAATTGTTGAAAAACTGAAGTCCTTACATTTAGAAAGAGCTGCTAGTTCTTAGCAAGATGTTCTTTAACCGTGGAGGACGAGAAGTGTTAGATACAAATATCCCTCAAGGAATTTACAATCCATTACAAGAGATCATAGAGGAACAGACAAAACCAACATGCAAGGGAAAGGTGCTAAAGGAGGTTGGCAATGGGAAGGGATTGCTTCCAGTTTGGAGAAATATATCAACAGTTTATTGGAGGCAGTGATGTTTGTCTTGGATCTGAAAGATAGGTAGACTGAACATGTGAAGAGGAAATGTAATCCCTCCCACACCATTGCCTGCTTAATTCTTCCTAAGGCACAGTTTTAATAACACCACCATGTTAACCAGAATCTTCAAGATCATTCAGTTATTTTCAAGACAAAGCCCCCAATTTTTGCCTTTCGTTATAAGCCCTCCATGGCATATGCCCAACTTAGCTTTCTGAACCTATGAAGTCTCTTCTTGAATCCCATAACTCAGGCATAGTAAGATTCTTTTTTTTTTTCAGAAGAAGATTCTTAATACTTCTGGTGCATATCTCATGCTTTCCCATCTCTCTTGCTTGTTCCTCTATTTAGAATACCTTTGAATGAAAAGCAAAAATTTGGGGCTTTATCTCAAAAATAAAAACTAAGAGTTCTTGATGATTCTGAGTAGTAGAATGATATTTTCAGAACTGTGCTGTAGGAAGATTAATCAGGCAGTGGTTTGAAGGGTGAATTAGGAAAGGTAGTTCTTAGAGCTAAAGAGCCCATGCTCTATGACTACAGGTTGCACCTTCCCAGGGGTGTGGGGTGGGGGGAGACACAAGTGGCACCAAGCTCTGGATTGCCCATTTAGTGAGGTGGAGAAACCTGTATGATTGTTGATCAATAGAGATTTAAACACAACTGTTGTTAAAATCTCAGCATAACAGTAATGCAACAGAAGCAAATGCATCAGAATATTAACAGCATTTACTATCTTGATTGCTCTGCATTGGTGCTTCCATCCCAGCTAGAAAAGAAATCTGTCTCCCAGAGCCCTTAACAATCCCAATGTCATGATGTGTCAATGTATGCATGTATCAATATATCCAGCTTCAGAATTCCAAGTTCAATATCAACTAGCTAGGTGAAAACCTGGATATGAGATGGATGGTAATATTTTTACCTACAGACTATTCTACCTGGGAATAAGTACAGACCAAGCTTAGAATTAGTCTCGAGTTTTTCTATGCAACAGAAAATTCTTCCCCAGTGTTGAAAAGTATTTTCAAGAGTGTTTATAGAGTTGATTTGGAAATTTTTGTATTAAAACCCAGTACAAGAGCACTGCGTTTTCTGAGACCTTTTTAGACTGAATTCTGTCATGAATCAGACTTCCAGTACATCTGCATGAACCTTCAAAATAGATAATTCAACAGATCAGTTCCTAGTTTCTTCTGTGTACAGTTGACTTTCTATATAGAAATTCTTTCTTCTCCAGTCTCAGAACTGTGGTATGCTTCCTTGTCTTAACCTTTGAAAATGGACTGCTTATAAAACATTTGCTAAGGGACATGCATCATCATTTAAAAAAATAGAACTTTACCTTCATAGGTATGTTTCTGGGAAAAGTGAGTGTAAATCAAATTTTTGTAAGTCAAATCATATTTTAAATGTCCCATGGGAACTCATTATTTAATAAAAGAGCATGGAGCAAATAATCACATTGTGATGTGGCTTTTCATAAAGCAGGGCACACCTGTATCACACTCTGTCATGGCTAAGGGTGTTCACTCTATAGCTGAGTTTGAGGGTAGACAGGACTGCCTTGGACCCAAGTCAAAGGAATTAAGTTACTGAGTACTGAGGATCTTGTTACAAGGCAGTCTTCTCTATAAGCTGTCTCAGCATGGGTCCTATAGTTTGTGCTTTAAAAGATGTGGAAAATCTGCTATATCTATAAGTTTAAAAGTACATTAAGTAAATTAATGTACTTCGATGACGTCTATATTTTCTCATGTCAACCATAATCATTTGTTTGAGTAAAGAATTGTACTTCATGTGTAAATTTCACAGGTCTTTTATTTCCTGGCAGCGATATAGACTGTCAATTAGTTTCATGTATTGACAGTAAGGGTAACAACTAGATTCGTGAAAATCAAAATTTCAAAACAATAAACAAACAAGAAATCAAGTAAACAATTTTTTTTTTTTTTAAGAGAAAGCACTTACTAATCCTCTTAAAGACCTCTCTATTCAAATTGTCTGTGTGGCTTTCATCTCACAGGGAGAGACTATGGTTACTAGACACACTGTTGCTACTGCTGCTGCCAAGTCGCTTCAGTCGTGTCTGACTCTGTGCGACCCCATAGACAGCAGCCCACCAGGCTCCCCCGTCCCTAGGATTCTCCAGGCAAGAACACTGGAGTGCGTTGCCATTTCCTTCTCCAATGCATGAAAGTGAAAAGTGAAAGTGAAGTTGCTCAGTCGAGTCCGACTCTTAGGGACCCCACAGACTGCAGCCTACCAGGCTCCTCTGTCCATGGGATTCTCCAGGCAAGAGTACTGGAGTGGGGTGCCATTGCCTTCTCTGACTAGACACACTAGATATCTTCAAGCGATGACTTTGTAGCTACTGTTCTGAAAGACTTGCAATCACATGGCTGGGGGGGAGCAACCCTCCTGTCAGTGAGTCTCAGGGGCGCTTATCACCGTGGCCCAGATTCTGTTGCCTCAAGCTGTCTGGGAGATGGTCAGGGTTCAGTTCGGGATGAGCTGTTTGGTATAACCCTGATTCATATAGCGGCTCAGATGATAAATACTCTGCCCGCAGTGCAGGAGACCAGAGTTTGATCTCTGTGTCAGGAATATCCCCTGGAGAAGGGAATGGCTACCCAATCCAGTATTCTTGCCTGGAGAATCCCATAGACAGAAAAGCCTGGCCGGCTACAGTCCATGGAGTTGCAAAGAGTTGGACATGACTAAGCTTTCGCTTTTTTCACTTTTCATGTAGAGAGCAGGCACAAGTACACAAGAAACCATTAAAAATAAGTAGCTAAAAATCCAACCACACACACATTGGTGCCTGTCAAACTGCAATGTTGAGATCTAGCGGCACCAGCCAGATTTTATATATCAAAGGCCTTGGGTTTCAGCTATTTGAGAGAATAGTCTGTTGAGCAAAGGAAAAAAAGTCTCAATCCAGATGGGAATGGGAAGGGCACTGTCCAAGACTCCTGGAAACACACACACACACACACTTAACATAAGCCTTATCATTATGCCAAATTACAAATGTTAGAACTTAGATCTCTTATAGCTCCATTTGTTAAATTTTTATAGGTAGTAGGCACTAAATACCAAACACTTTGTAAACATTATCTTTAATCTTTGCAATGATTTTGCAAGATATACACAATTTTCCCCATTATACAGAGAAGACGAGGACTCAGAGACATTCAATAACTTGCTTAAAGTAACAGATCTGGTAAAGGTAGGACTGGGATTTGAACTTTCAAAGGTTTGATTCTTAAAGTCTTGGAATGCTATTTTGCTCTCCCAGAGTTTGTCTAATTTATAGCAGTCCTTAAATTTGAACACTGCCATCTTTTCCTAAAGATGGCAACCACGGTTTTTCCAAAAGAGTTCCAGGATCTTTGATGGTATTTGTCTCTTTTGCAGACCCTAAAAAAGGACTTATTTAATTTTGTTTTACAAAACCTAGCTTTTAACCCTTGAACATCTCAACCTTCAGTTATTTATCATTTAGAAATGCTGAGATATCCAGGCTTCAGCATCAAATCTCTGAGTCACAAAATTAGAATATGAAGATGTCACACAATTCTCTGAATTCCTTCTGCCCCAGATTTCTCTTTCTCTAGAGAATTCTATAGAAGAGAAAACTAGAACTCAAGGGCTTACACAAAGAGCTTTACATTTGGCTGTAATCTGGGCTCAGGATATCAGATGTGTGAGTTCCAGAATTTTCCAGAGAGAGACAACAACAAATTAAGTGCTTAGTGATATAAAGCATTGTGCTAGCCTATGGAAAGGGGGGTTGAGAAAAAGAGATAACAGTTGTTTCAGCTTTACAGTTCACATTTTCATACACTAATCCCACATGGAAAGGAACAACTCCATGTTAGAGTGAGAAAACAAAGCTTAGAGAAGATAGGCATGGTCTCCTTCAAGAAGCCTACAGCTGAGAGGGGAAGGAAGACGTGTAAACAAAGAACTCGAATCTAAGGAGGGAGAAATACATGTCATACACTTGACAGCAAAAGGGTGGGGGTGCGAGTGAGTGGGAAGTGGAGGCGGCTGTCAGTCAGACCAGGATCCAGGAAGGCCTTGCTGGTGGCAGACGGGGGCCAGAGGAGTTGTAAATGGTATACGTTCATTCACTGCGCCCGCTCCGGTGACCAAGGCAGAAAGCAGGATTTAAAATGAGGTTATCACAGAGGTGTCATGATCCAAGACAAGAGAAAGAAAACCCGGCCAGGAACATTCTAGAGCAGTGCTTCTCCAACTCAAAATGTTCAAGCGAGCCACCTGTTAAAATGTTGATTTCGATTTAGTAAGTCTGGGTTGAGACCTGAGATTCTGCGTTTCTAATAAAGTTCAGGTTATGCTTGTTGTCGCTGATCCACGGGCCACACTTGCAGGAGAACCCGCTTCACCTGGGAGGGTGTTAGGAATGCAGACTGCTTGGGTCTTACTCTAGACTTAACTGAATCAGAAAGCGCTTTTAAACAAGATCCCCCGCGGGGCGGCGGGGCGGGGGAGTTACATGCACTTTTAAATTTGAGGTGCACTCCTCTGGCATATTCTTTCAGAAGGGACCTAAGGAGTTGCAAACTTCTCCGGGGCATCGCGTACCAGTACTCTGGTTTCTCTCCAGAGCTCCTGTTCCACGGGCAGAGATTTGTGCCCCCCGAAGCTGCTCCTCCTGATCCTAAACCAGTAGCAACTCCAGGAGTTGATCGCCTCATAATCCTCCTTGCTGGGTTTCTTTCCACCCCAACACACGCTTCCCCCGGGCGGTCCAGCTGTTTCCCACCCCCACACCCTGGCGGCTACTGTGCACAGCTGGAGCCCGACGCAGCGGGCGCACCCGGAGCTGCGGCGGCCGGGGAAGCCAGGCGGGGGCGCCGCAGACTAAGGCTGTGCGGGATCAGGCCGTTGCGATCCTGGAGAGGGCGGCGGGAGCGACGGGCGGGGGAGCGCGAGCTCAGCATCTGGTGCCAACCAGCGGGGCCCTGGCGCGGCCCCACATTCCCACACCGCGGGAGCGGCGGCAAGCTACCTGGGAGGTGGCGCGCATCACCCCAACCTGTGTTTCATAAACCCGTCGGGAAATAGTTCTCAGCCTCGAGGGCCAGTAATCAGCCCGACCTTCTCTCGCAAGAACTGCTGATTACAATCCCCGAGCTGGGCAAGGGCCTCGGGAGCCTAGATTCAAAGTCTACTATTTAATATCATTATCATTATAGAAAAGTCAGCCACCTCGCTCCCCCTCTTCCCTTACGTACACTTCTGACATTGGGGAGGGGGTGTTGAACGACCAGAGAGTAGGAGCAGGATTGTAAAACCTAACGATTTGCTAAGAAATCCAGGACAGAAAACGCAATTTACAAAACGGCGAGTTTTACAAGGTAGAGAAGGTAACAACTCGGCAGAAAACGCGCGGCCGCCGAAATCCCGCAGCGCGTGGTCGCCGGAGCCGGCTGGCCCCGAGCACACCACCCCCCTCTCTCCCTGGGGCAGCGCGAGGATTTCGCAGGAAGAGGAGGCTGCCTGGGTGCTCTGACCCGGCGTCCGTGCGCCGCTGAGAGGGGTACCCGCCTCCCGCGCCCCCTGCGGCCCGTGGCGCCCCTTCTCCCGCAGGTCAATGAAACCAAGCTAGCCCCGCGCCTCGCCCGCCCTTCCAGCGCTCTAATCACCGAGAGCTTTCCTTTCTGGGCAAAGCTCAGTGGACGCTTTCAACTTAACACCTTCACACAGCCACTGCAGCTGGAATGTGCGCGTTTCCCCTTGCGTGGGTGTATAAGGCAGTGTTTCTCCCAGACTAAAGGGACAATCTTAACATCTATTAAAGCCTACGTTCTCTGTCTTGAGACTTAATCAGGTTTGTCCAAACTTTTGTGATTATGTGTGTGTATGTGTGTGTGTGTTTGTGTGCGCGCGCGCGCGCGTCTCCACCCTCCTCTCGCCACCCCACCCCCGCCCGTGCAGGGCGAAGTAGTCCTATATAGCGATGATAAATATCCCTGTTGATCACTTGATTGATTACCTCCCTGAAAGGTCACGCGGGCTCGCAGTAATTTCCTTTTGCCTAAGGCTCCCTTTTCACTTTTACTCCGGCACGACAGCTCCGAGTACACGGGATCTTTATTTTTTATTTTAACCCCTAAATGCAACCCCTCCCGAAAACAATGCACACAAGAAAAATCGAATAAAATCAACTCGAGACCTTTTGCTCAGTCGTAGCCACCCTCCCCATCTCGCTCCTTTCTTTCTTCTGGCTCCCGCCCCCTCCAACTCCGGGCCCCTCTCCCCAACTCAAATGTATTCTGGACACTATTTAATAGATGAGCGTCTTGCAAGTAAACTCAGGCGTCCCTTGGGTCTGCATTTCATGTCTGTGGCTCTCTCTCTTTCTCTCCCGTGAACTAAAAATTCGGATTTTAACCACTAGACAAGCTATTAATTTAGCTAGACTACCTAGGGTCCTGAACCCAATTAATTTCTAATAATTATAGCCGAAGGGGGCTAGATAGATCTCCCTGCCTCTTTCTTTTATTGCCACTCCACGCCACGGAGGTCAGCGTATAATAATAAAGTGTGTATTTTGAAAGCGATCTCAAGAACAGTGAGTTATTGCAATGAATGAAAATTGTTTCCATTTTGGCTAATTGAGCTGGTGGCCGAAAGCTAGAGCTCTGAGACTAAATAAAGAGGACTGTTTCATTTCAACATGAAGAAACCCCTGCCTAGCTCTGGTCACCCAGCGAGAGTTTAATTTCTTAACAGCCAACCTGAAACCCAGCGTTGGGTAAACAGTATTAATAATTGCATTACAATGATTAAATTAATCTTGCTGGTAGCCAGCAGAATATAGGTTGTGATTGAATAGCAAGATGTAAAGTTCACTGCACAAAGACAATAGGCCAAGAAATAGCTCCTTAAAGAATTCAAACTTTTTTTCAAAGATACCGTGGGGCTGGTTCAATTATAATGCGAGGAAAGGAAAATTTCCTGTTGCATGTAATTTATTGAAAATCGGTTCTTTGCTGTTTCTAGCCTTAACTAAAGAAACATAGCTGGAAAAGAGATATGCTTGTCCTGTTCTCTTCTTCAACGACCCATCTTTCCTCCAGCTCCCAGCTCGTGTTCTCTGCTTCTGTTATAGAAAAAAAAATCCGAAAGAAAAAAAAAAACCACGACAGTAATAAAACAAGCAAATCCAAACAGCCCGTAAACTCATCGACTTTCCAAGGACGCACTGTTTCCAGGATGCCCGTTTCCGTGGGAGGAAACGCAAGAAAACCTGGGACCCAGTCTACTGCCCCTTAAGGAAACGAATTTCAGGAGGAGAGGGAAAGGCGGACGGTGCGGATGCAGGCAGCGACTGCAGCTCCAACAACTTGTTGGAGGCCTCTTTTCTCTTGGGCCAGCAACAGCTTAGACGGGACGTCAAAGGGTGTCGGGAACCTCAGGGGCCGCTGAACAGAAAGTCACCTGTTGGGTCTCACGGCTGAGACTTGGGTCAGGTGGACCTGACGGGGTCCTGGTACGGGGGAGTGGGAACCCGCCAGGGTTGGCGCTCAGGGGGTAGTGGCGCTGCAGGCGGTGAGCGCGGTCCGTGGCTGCTGGCATTTGCTCCATCAGGTTAAACACACTTGAACTAGCACGTCAGTTCTTTTATTAACACTCAGGGCAGAAAGCACATGATAAAAGAAAGAAATAAAAAGAAAAAGAAAAGAAATCCAGTTTTCAGGTTTGAAAACAAAAGCGATGATTCTGTGAGTACTTTTATTAAACAACATCCACAAGTATGATGCCTGATTTTTTCACAGTGCTTTGGCCCAAGGACACAGAGGAGTTTGTGTTTATTTTTTCAGTTAGAATATGTTGGCTTCACTCCTGTCGGAAACTCTCGGAAAGACCAGGCTGAAGACCCATGCGCTGAAGCCACCGTGACCCCAGGGATTTGAAAAATCAGGAGGGGTGTGTGCCCTGGCCATGCCTCACTCCCCACACCCCCTGCCCTCTAGAAAGGCTTTCAGGACAGAGATCTCTAAAGTTGGGGGGAAATCAGTTTTGAATTTCTTTAGCTTTCCGTATCCCACCCAATTCTCACAGCCCCCACCCCAACCCCTGGTCCGCCACTGTGGTTTATAATTTTTCAGCAGAAACAAGGGCTGCAGCTTCACATGTGGGTCTTGTTTTTACTTGGGTTTGATTCCATGGTCCCTTCATTTTCTATAAAATTGCCCATCACTTCTCTTAACCCCCTTTCTGCAACGGGACCCAAATATAGACGTCCACCCCCACCCAGGGCATGAGATAAAAGGAATTAAGTAGAATAGTACAAGGGGCAATATTAACTTCTTTTATTTATTTTTTAAGTTCCCCAGAGTGAGAAGGTGAAATGAAACCTCTCAGGCAGAGCCTCCTCATGTCCAGGTGCTCTTAAACGTCCTTGGTGAACTCTACCATCCTTCCTGAAGGTCAAAGACCTTTAGGTTTGGATAGCTGGGAGGGGCTTGGTCCTCTGGACTGCCTCTCTATCCTCTGGCCTAGGTGAGGGTCCCCAGAGAGTCCTTTAAACTGATCAGAAGCTGTATCTATGCACTTCTAGCCAGTCAGTCTAGTGCGTTTCTCTCCCTAGAGATTTTACTTTCTTTGGTGAAAGCTCTCAACTCCCATTTCTCCTTTTCCTCTGAGGACCTTTTCTGGTTGGAGGGAAGGCTTGCCTTCATGTACACTGAGGGAAACTAGTGAACTCAGTCATAGACTTCCGGCATTGACATTCAGAATGCTGAAGTGCTTGGTCATTTTGCACCGGCCAAATGTATGAGCACACCACCTGTATGCAGAGAGCAATAGTAGTTGTAGAAGGAATGGAAACACCCCCACCCAAACTTGCCTCTTTACTTCAGAGGGGATGAAAGAGTTCTCTTGTACCCATGTGTGTGGGCACCAGAGTCTTCTCTTTTGGAAACTGTTTTACTCCTACCCTGTGTAATTTTTTCATCACCCTGTTCCATCTCCCCCTCCCCTACCTCACATTTCAACATTACACATCTGTCTCCCTTGGGTCTTGTAGCTTGCTTCTCCAGGGACCTGTACTGACAGCCAAATGCTCCCAGAATTACACAGCTCTGGACAAACAGAAGTGATGGGCATCCTTGCCAAGCTGAATATTTCACATTTCAATTTTCTGGAATAAAGATATTTGCGAGCCATTGATGGATAGTCCCATTTGGGGTTGAACCTTGCTATTTGTTCCTAGTTTTGACAATAAATGACAACAGGTAGAGTTGGGCATTCTCTGTTATCTTCCTTCCCCTACCGTGCCTTAAACTCATGCCCAGAACCTGCTATTCTTTTCTCTTTCCTTTAACTTGAACATCAAGGATGTATCACTGTAGCACAGAGAAAAAAATTGTGATTTTCTTTTACGGTGTCTGGCAGGATTTGCAACAGATATTAATGGGGACATAAATAGCTCATGGAAGATATTGAACAAAACTAAGGTAAGGAGGCTGTACCAAAAGAAAATCCACACTTACTCGGGATTTATTCATACCTTAAACACAGCTAGCTCCTTTAAGAGGTCCCCATTTCTGCGTGCCCACTTCTTTGGTAAATCCTGTAATTAAAAGCAAAATTTCAATAATGTATTTTTTTAAAAGTGGTGGTGATGGGGGAATCTCTCTCCTACCTCTTCTTTATGACCCGGGAGGTCGTGGGTTTAAGCGAATGAGTGAAATGGCAGACAGGCTGAGCTGCAGCAGGAGGCGACAGGGGCAGCGGTGGGGGAGGCCGGAAGGTGACAGCCGACCTCAGGGAAGGCAAAAAGAAGGTCTTGGATGTCAAATGCCCAAGGTTCCCGGACCTGGGAATCAAGGGTGATCATTATTACTTGGTGGGAATAGACCAGCAACTGACATGTTCCAAGGATGGCAGGAAGTATTAGCATTACACCTAAAATCAAGGAAGAAGCAGTTATTTATTCTGCTTTCAGCTCTGAAAGCAGAAGCCGCAATAGCTTCAGTAGCAGTAGTAGCCGCCGCAGATTTCCCGAAGTTCAGGATGATTCTCACTTTCTCCTGGATCGCTCTCCGAGAGTCCGGTCCTTCTAGTTCTTTAGTGTGGGAAACATTTTTAGAAGTCCCCTCCCCTCCCCCTACTCCTTGCTTTCCCCCAAGGACCGTACAGAAAATGTCCTGCAATTTATGGTGGGAAAAACAATAATGTTAATGATACAGGCTTATTGGTAATTTCAACATGAAATCAATCCTTTGCCCGAGCCTTTTCGTTCCTTTTTTTTTTTTTTCTTTTTCTGGGCGAGGTGTCTGCTCCCCTCCGACTCCCTGCGCTCGTTCCCCGCCCCCCGCCGCCCTCCCCATGGCTCCCTTTCTCCGCCTCCTCGGCGATTGCCATCTGACAAGATCTCCAAATCAAAGTGATAAATCGCTCCAAACTTTTTTTGGCGGCGCTGAGATGTTGGAGGGGCGTCTAGCGCGCATGTGCGAAGGTGTCCAAACTGACAATGCTGGAGAGATAGCGAGTGTGGATTGAGAGAAAGGGAGAGAGGGAGGGAGAGAGAGTGAAAGAGGGAAAGACAGAGAGTGAGTGTGTGTAAGAGAGAGAGAGTGTGTGTGAGTGTGTGTGTGTAAGAGAGAGAGAGAGAGAGGGAGAGAGAGAGGAGAGGGAGGGAGCGAGAGGGAGAGCAAAAGAAGGAAAAGATCCAAGAAAAAAAAACCCCAACCACACACCAGCGGCTGCAGGACTGGGCACAGCATGAGATCCAAAGGCAGGGCAAGGAAACTGGCCACAAGTAGGTGCAATATCCCTTTTCTATTGGATTTCCCCCTCCTCTGCCATCTTGCATATCTGTCTACAGCGCTCCGGGAGGGAGAGCGGGGCTGCCTCTCGCGCCGGGGCCCCGGGTGGAGGGCAGGCGCAGAGCAGCTCCAGCAACCTGCCAGTCTCAGCCTCCGCGCCGGCTGCCCGCGCTCTAGCTCCTTGTTTGGGCGCCAGAGGAGCCGGGGCAACCCTCGAGCCCAGTGCGCGGGCCAGCTGTGGCAACCCCGGGGTGGGGGTGGGGGTGGGGGCAGCAAAGACCTGGGTGGGAGGGAGGAGAGAGAGCGAGAGCGAGCGGGAAGGGGTGGGGTGGGTGGGGGGGGGGGGGGGGAGAGGAGATGCGAGAGTCTCCCCCTCCCCTCTCCTTCCCCCCAGGCGGAGGAGAGTTGCCTCTGGCCAACCAGCTAGTCCCGGGTGTGGGAGGGGGAGTGGGGGATCGAGGGGGGGGCATCGGGCTGGGGAAAGAAGACTTTTTCGCGCCTCGGTTTGTTTCTGGGGTTTGGGGTGGGTGGAAGGCTCGGAGGGAGCTACAGTGGCGGCAGCGGCGGCGGGCAGCCGTGGTGGAGTTGGGAAAAGTTGCGAGGCGGCCGCTGGAAGTTGCGCGGGCTGGCGGGCTGCGCCGAGCGGCTGTTGCGGTAGTGGGCGCTGTGCGCTCTGCCGTGTTCTCCAGCGTGCGCGGCGCGGCGGGAGGACTGGGGTGGGGAGTGGGGGAGACGAGGGTGTGTGTGTGTGTGTGTGGTGGCGAGGGGGGGCGGTGGCGCGGGCAGAGCCGAGCTACCAGCTCCGCCGAGCCGCGGGCAGGTGGGGAGAGAAGAGGCCCCGCGAGCGCCTGGAGAGCGCGGAGTAGAGGGCGCGCAGCCAGCGGCGACAGCAGTCGAGGAGAAGGAGGCCGAAAGGGCGCGCTCCGGCCTGCGAGCTCCAGGATGGCAGGGCGCCGAGTGACCCCCAGGGGGCGGGCTGCGGGGACACTGGGCTCGGAGAGGGCGCGGCGGAGCCTCCCGCGCTGTTTCTGGACGCAGCCGAGGTCTTGGGTCACTAACCCTCCCCGGCGCCCCCTGCCTGCCCGGCGTGGAGCGGCCTTGGTCACGCGGGAAGAGGGCGATTGAGTTCGGGGCAGGGGCGACGGGACTCCCATCCCCCATGCTTCTCGCCGAAGTGTTGGGTGGCTTCGGCCGGCATTGCCTGCAGAGCCGAGACTGTCCGGGAAATCGGTAGCATCAGCCGGGAGTATAGGCGACGGGACTGGATTTGTCCAAATGCTTCTACGTCGAGTCTAAGGGGACCCGGCGGTGCCGAGTCCCGGAGCGATCCGGGGAGTTCAAAGCGCTCCTCCGCAAGGTGTCAGCACGCGGGGCTGCAGCAGCCTCGGCAAAGCACAGGCCGCTGTTCGCTCTCCCTCTCGCTGAAAACATAATTCTCTTGTTTTGCGTGTGGGTCAGAGAACGTAGAGATAGGGTGGTGGGTAGGATGCTTCTCCTAAGTGAACCCCTAGTCTCCCCCACCCCTGCATATTAAAGCCAAGTAAAGCCCCGAGCCTTCCCGCCTTTGGTGTCTCCGCCGCAGCCGCGCGTAGGGCAGCGGCACCTCGGGCGGCTTGGTTTCTTTGGTGGTGAGAATCCGCGGTCTAGCCCAGCGAGATGCTGTCATCTTAGGCGCCTTTCCAGTGCTTCTTTCAGTCCTCACCCAAGCACTCCCTCTCGCCCAAATATGTTTCCTTTCGGTCTGGTCTCAGGGATCAAGCTATATATAGGAGTCCTTGGGCCATCAGTCCATTTGTTTCTCTTTTGGATATTGTTCATTTTACTTAGCTGCGACAGTGTCAAAGCGCGCCCGTGGAACTCCTGTTTTTCCTGTTCGCGTTTAATGGGGCCGATGTCTTTATTTTCATCTGAGGAGGAATAAATGTACATATATGCTTGCAGGCCTGTGGGCTTCAATTCCGACTGAAGTTTAGGGGTGTGTGTGTGTGTGTGTGTGTGTGTGTGTGTGGTTGCGCGGACGAAGCGGGGGGTTGAGAGCCGCTTTCAACTCTGCCTAAGTTGTGAAATGAAAGCCGAACCCTTCGCGCGCCTCATTGCCTGGTATCCGCCGAAGTGAAAGCAGAACAAACACAAAACCCTTCAAATTTTCTTGGGCAACTTTTTCAACTATTTTAATTACCAAGTTGTTCGCTGCCGAATTCAAACATTCCCGCACGCACAGCCCACTCAACATCCAGAAACCGAGTCTGGTTTCCTATCTGAGGATACTTGTCATTCATCCAGTGGGAGACCCGTTTATTTTGTGTCTAGTGTTTCTAAGGATGCCGCTGCGGCTTTCTGATAACTAGATGCGAACTCTCACAAACTTTTCTTGCTAAGCCTCAGGTTCCCGCTGGCGCTGCTCCAGCTGTTGCCAACACGGCTGCCTTTCGGACAGCAGCGCTGCTTTAAGCAATTCTTTGGTTCTAATCTGGGTAACGAAGGAAATCATATTAAAACTAAGAATTTTTTGTATCTTGAAGCGCTATTTCCTTCCCCCGCGTAGTGCGTGCGTTTCCGAGCGCAGGGCGGAGATAGTCGCTGACCCCTGCTGTGAAGCCAGCGAAAACTTCGGGGCTGTGTCTGGACCGGGTTTCTTTCTTTTTTCTGGGTTAGGAAGAGGCAGTGTGACCAGCATACTTTAAAAAACAAAACCACCCTTCTTGTTGTAAAAGTAAACACTGCAGTGGAATCAAGTCACTTAGAAACAGTTGTTTCCTCGACTGTTATTCTTCATGTATTTTGTAAATTTCTTTGGCGGCCAAGTCTTGTCGCGATCTTGGCTAAGGTACAGGATTCCAAGGATCCAAACCAGGGACCACAGACCCTGAAAGTACCGCTGAAGTTAAACTCAGAATGAATGCACAGCCTACTTCCCGACTTACAGGGCTTGTTTTTTTCTTACACAATAG
The DNA here is from genome assembly GCF_016772045.2 of Ovis aries. Taxonomy (NCBI): domain Eukaryota; kingdom Metazoa; phylum Chordata; class Mammalia; order Artiodactyla; family Bovidae; genus Ovis; species Ovis aries. The sequence goes on from NC_056054.1 coordinate 218,369,409, forward strand.
TTAAAACCGATACATTCGTTGCAAATCATTTGGGAGGAATAAGCCATTACATTAAAAAAAAAAATAAGAGAAAAGCAAGAAGACTGACATTTGTACCGTCTAAAGATGGTGGCTTTTATTCCCACCTTTAAGAAAAGAAAACTAAAAGCCAAGCAATCTCTGGCAGCCGGGTGAGGCTTCCCAGCCGTTTTCTTGGGCGGCCAGGACAGCACCTGGGCCGTGCCAGAAATGCCAGTTGCAACTGTTTCCTTCTGGTGATGGGGAAGAAGTGAAGTTGGATCTGCCTAGTGCGTCTAGGGCCCGAAAACCGAAGGAACCCCCCCACCCCACTTCTCCAAAGTGACACCCGGCAGGGTTTCAATCACAGCAATGAAAGAGTTGCAACGAATAACCCCCCTTAGCTACCGGGCCACGCAGAAGTCTTGTAAAGACCCAGAAGGCGATGCGATTAGCAAGACCCCGGTGAGGGGAGGGCGGGGGAGGGGGGGCACTTGTTACTTGTACACTTGATCTCGGTTTAAAAAGGCTCTGAAGTAGGTAAGGTAGATGACGACTCTTCCTCTCCTGCTTAAACGCCTCCCCTTAGTAAGCCTAGTACATAAGATGGTAAAGAACCGCAAGCCCAGGTTCCAGCCTCCACTGCCCCATGCCCATCTACTTGCGTTTTCCTTTATCCTTTAAAAAGCTCAGATGAAAACGCAAAGCTTTGCTTAAAACGCGCATTTTGTTTATTTCAGTCTGCTTTTGAGGAGGGGAAAAAGCGCTTGCCCTGCGGAGGCCCCGTTTAGGAAGGCGGTTTATTTGCCATTACTTGACCATCACCCTGGCTTAGGGCTTCTTTATTGTATTTGGCACTTAGAACGAAGCATTTCGATGTGTTTCGCCAAAAAAAAAAAAAAAAAATCTGTGTTTAGGGGAAGGTTAATAACGCTTTTCATTCTCCCCTCACACTCATCTTCAACACTCTGGAAGGGGACGGTTCATTAGCTACAGGGGCTGAAGGCTGGAATAAAAGGCTCCTTTTTCAGGTTTTTATTTGTGAGGGGCTGAGGAGTCGCAGGTCTGGGGGCCACTGGCTGCAGTGTGTCTGTGTAAGTGTGCCTGAGTGTGTCTTTTGCAGGGTAGCCCAGCTCTTGGCTTTCTGAGCGGAGGCCTCCCCTCACTACCCGTGGGCGGGCGCGGCCTCCTCAGCAGGCAGACATTCAACACGTAGGACGCTCATCGAATAGAAATTAATGCGTCATCCCGACGTTTCTGCTTTCTTCTTTTTTAAAAGTTGAGGGTAATAATTCAGTAAGCAGTTTTTCTTTAAACATCTTGTCGTTTGGGAGTTTATTTTATTTCATTTTTTGCGACTTAGGGCCATGTTATCCCAGGCTGCAGACATCGCCCGGGGCAGGAAGGCCACAGCTGGGGACTCCAGACTCCATCCTCCCGGGCCAGGAGGGCAGGGGAGCACCGACTTGTTGCCCTCGGCAGGCCTGGCCCAGTCTCCTCTCTCCCCACACATCCTCCGTTTGCCTCTGCTGGAAGCGGGCCCTGAAATGGAGAAACTTGACTTGTCATCTGCTGGCCAATGGCTCTTACCGTGTTCCCAAGGTACTCAGAGCTTGGCAGAGCCCTATTCCCAAGCGCTGGGTACATTGTCCGTTCACTGTTCACTGCCGTCCCCCCCACCCCTCCAGTCATCTGGAAACCAGGCCGGGTGGGACTTGGGGGTGGACCTGGGGAGGCCCTAGAGAGGAGGGAGGTAGTGTTCACCAGAGCCCCCTCCCCTCCACACCTCACTCCTCCAGCTGCTCGGCTTCTAGCTCCCAGGCCCAAAGCTTCTTCCCTTTCAACATCTGAGATGCTGTGTGCCTGGCGTGGTGCTTCTCTTGGAGCCTTGTTTGCACCGACCCTGTACAACACATGCACAAACATACACACACACACACTCTCTCTCACAGCTCAGGGGTTCAGGGACACTTACCCATTCACTCTCTCGGGCAAAGCAAGCCCCTTCCTAACCCCCTGGGACAGAGGAGAGAGGAGCTCTGGGGAGGTGGGGCAGGAGCAGACAGTCACTCTGTAAAGATGGGCACATTTTTCTGGAGAGGTGGTTAACCCTTCTTGAGCTGAAAGTCTCAGCTCTAGGCACTTTCTACAAAGATCTGTGGGGTCTGCTTTTCTTTTATATGAATCACTAGTTTCCTCCCCACTTCATTTGCCAAGGTCCTCTTTCTAAAATTAGATTTTCCCCTTCCCACTCTTGAGTTTACCAGGGAATTCTCAAGGAAATTGGCTGGGTAGTGAGAACAAGTGTGAGGAAGAGGATGAAAAGGAGACAAACAAATGGAACAAACAAGAGAGGGGAGAAAGGAAGAGAGAAGCAGCGTGTTTCTTCTTCCTAGATCTCCAGTTTGCACACAGATGGGTATTATTTTTTTTTTCCCCAGTAAATGAAAAAAGTGTAATCCTTGTTAATTACCTTTGTTTACATGCCATACAAGAAACTTCAGAGACATTTCTACATAAGGAAGAAACTGTTTACAAAACTCTTTCAAAAGTGTGACATATTGCTCTAGTTCAGCACTAAAAAGCTAAACACACTTACCGTCCTTTGAAGTGCCCTGGCCAGGGCAGCTTATTTGAGTGCGGTTCAGATATTGCTGTGGGTATAACTAATGGCCTCTACCTATTTAGCTCAAGTGGGAGGAGAGAAAGGCCTGAATTCCTTGTCCAATGGGTCCCTCTGGAGACTGGATTCTGGCTCCTGGCCAGTTCTGTACAATGTCAACATTGAATATTTGAATTCCCAGACTCTATTTAACAAGTTTCTAAATAAATAAACTCATTGTGTGTCTGTGTTTAAAATTATTTCACCTCTTCCATAAAAGCCACAGTGTCTTATTACACTGGCCTTGCAAGTTGATTTTTTAAAAAAATAAACAAACAAACAGAGCTTAAGGATTTTTAATAGGCAGATCTTCACAATATGTTTTACAGAGACATTCTCTCATGTGTGGCTGGGTAGGAGCTATTTAGAGGGATCTTGGGCTGTGATGTGGTAGTGAGTTATACTAAAAACCAGGCTAAGTTCAGAAAGTCAGTGCAATATTAACCACATCTAAAGGGAGGCCTGACTGTGTAACTGTACTGTCTTTATATATTTGATAATTTTGCCTGCTTGGTCCTAGAATACAGAGAGCTTCACTGATGTGTCCTAAATGGCTATCTGTAGGCTACCGCAGTCCCTACATATTGGTGGGTGTGGAACTTTGCCCAGATGGAGTTTTGTTTCTGAGCACTTTTTCTTTATCTGTGTCAGTCTCTGTAAGTTGGAAGGGGTAGATATACATGTTATCCTACTGTTTCAGTATGGGTCTGAAATGGACCACATGAAACCTGTGGTTTTACTCATCTCTCAGCATTTGAACATCCACAGCATTTTTTGCAGATTGGAACATACTTGTTATAAGAAGTACACGAATAATTAAAAAGAAAAGGCAAGTTCTGGTCCTCTTGAAAGTGTGGACCGCATCTGGAGTTGTTAGGAAAGAAAGTGGGATTTACTCTAATTTATGTGTATAAAGGACAACATTATTAAAAAGAATGGGATTTGAAAGGGCACACAGCAAAACCTATAACATTTAGCTGGTAACATGGAGAGCTCAAAGCCAAGAAAAAAATACCACTAACCCATGCAAACCTTAAAATAGATTACAATGACCTCAGCCATTTTCATTAAAAAAAATAATAGCCATGATTAAAATGGGGGGAGTGTTTTACTTGGAACTATACTCTTCTGCATTATTATAAGAGCTGTTTTGTGGTTAAAGAACTGTTGCATTATAGAAAAAAAAAGCAAGTGAATTTTTAATCAAATTCCTGATTCTTCAAAAGCTCTCACTTTTCAATTACTTCTTATTTTGGTTTTAGTTATTATTCTTATTCATCAACAAACATGCTGCTTTTAGCTTGTATATATAGACAAATCCTTTACTACTAACATTTGAAAAAATTCTAAAGGAAAAATTTTATTTGGAGAAGAGATTTTTATTAATTCCTATAGTAACACCAGACTAGGAATTGGTGGCTCTAAAAAAGGAAGGACCAAAGCTTTCTTAACTTTGTTTAAGAACCCGCTTAAAGGAATTAATATTGTGTGTTAAGGTTGTTCAAACTATGACATTTATGAAAGTCTTTGTAATAGCATTTGGTGGGCTTTGGGTACAAGCAGACTTAAGAAACAAATACTGGTGAAGGCAATGGCACCCCACTCCAGTATTCTTGCCTGTAAAATCCCATGGATGGAGGAGCCTGGTGGGCTACAGTCTGTGGGGTAGCTAAGAGTCGGACACGACTGAGTGACTTCACTTTCACTTTTCACTCTCATGCATTGGGGAAGGAAATGGCAACCCACTCCAGCGTTCTTGCCTGGAGAATCCCAGGGACGGGGGAGCCTGGTGGGCTGCTGTCTATGGGATTGCACAGAGTCAGACACGACTGAAGTGACTTAGCAGCAGCAGCAGCAGCAGCAGGAATGAGCCATCTGATCCTGAAGGTTACCACTGTGCTCGTCAGTTTGCATCTGGATGTGGTCCCTGATTGAATAGCCAGGTCATCTTCAAGCACTTGAATGCCTCTGAGCTCCAGGATCTTTACTTGTAAAGAAAGAGTTATAACATCACTTTCCTGGGCTGCTGTAAGAATAAATTGGAGTAAGTGTACCCCCTGTACCTCAGTCACAAGCCATCACTCAATCAATCTCAGTCACTTTCCTTCCGTTTGATCCGTTACTTTTTCCAAATTTTTAAGACATCTTCCCCTTCTCCCCATTCTGTTTTCATCCAGTCTCATCTGTAGACCTATTTGCATATATATAGTAAGCAGTTTGTGCATCTCCTCATCAATCACGTCTTCAGGATAAATGGGAGTCATATGTAGAATTTGGACAAGTCAGAACTGTCTACAGCAAGCCAAACTAAGTGGTACCTTTATTCTGAAAACTTGAGAATCTTCCTTTGCCCCTTTTTGGGGGAGTTGAGGGGCACTTTGTGCATACAGTGGGAATTCACCTTTGCTCCACAGGTGTTGGCATTGTATGTACACAGCCTAAGTTTAGTTGTGCATACCCTCTGGTTCTCATGATCCCTTGTGTATGAAAATTTTACTTTTAAGAGAATGAGTTAAAAATTTTTTTTAAAAAATTATTAATTTATATATTTATATTTTTGGCTACAACATGTGGCATGGGAGATTAGTTCCTCTACCAGAGATTAACCCTGGTCCCCCTGCATTGGAAGCATGGAGTCTTAACCACTAGACTACCAGGGAATTCTGGGAATGAGATGTGTAGTTCACTTCACTACTCTAGAGAAGACCTTATTCTCTAAATGAGGTCAGAGTAGAGCAGAGCATGTAAACTTGAATGCCTACAGGATTTGGCAGGTACAACAAATGCATGAGGCATCGTGGTGTGTGCACCAAGCACTCTCTTATTTTTATTTAAAATGTTTTTTTTTTAATATAAATTTATTTAATTGGAGGCTAATTACTTTACAGTATTGTGTTGGTTTTGCCATACATCGGCATGAATCCGCCACGGCTGTACATGTGTTCCCCATCCTGAAGCCCCCTCCCACCTCCCTCCCTGTACCATCCCTCTGGGTCATCCCAGTGCACCAGCCCCGAGCATCCTGTATCCTGCATCGAACCTGGACTGGCAATTCGTTTCACATATGATATTATACATGTTTCAATGCCATTCTCCCAAATCATCCCACCCTCACCCTCTCCCTCAGAGTCTAAAAGACTGTTCTATACATCTGTGTCTCTTTTGCTGTCTCACATACAGGGTTATTGTTACCATCTTTCTAAATTCCATATATATGCATTGATACACTGTATTGGTGTTTTTCTTTCTGGCCTACTTCATTCTATATAATAGGCTCCAGTTTCATCCACCTCATTAGAACTGATTTAACTGTATTCTTTTTAAAGGCTGAGTAATATTCCATTGTGTATATGTACCACAGCTTTCTTATCCATTCATCTGCTGATGGACATCTAGGTTGCTTCCCTGTCCTGGCTATTGTAAACAGTGCTGCGATGAACATTGGGGTACATGTGTCTCTTTCAGTTCTGGTTTCCTTGGTGTGTATGCCCAGCAGTGGGATTGCTGGGTCGTATGGCAGTTCTATTTCCAGTTTTTTAAGGACTCTCCATACTCCATAGTGGCTGTACTAGTTTGTATTCCCACCAACAGTGTAAGAGGGTTCCCTTTTCTCCACACCCTCTCTAGAATTTATTGCTTGTAGACTTTTGGATCGCAGCCATTCTGCCTGGCATGAAATGGTACCTCATTGTGGTTTTGATTTGCATTTCTCTGATAATGAGTGATGTTGAGCATCTTTTCATGTGTTTGTTAGCCATCTGTATGTCTTCTTTGGAGAAAAGTCTGTTTAGTTCTTTGGCCCATTTTTTGATTGGGTCGTATATTTTTCTGGAATTGAGCTGCAGGAGTTGCTTGTATATTTTTGAGATTAATTCTTTGTCAGTTGCCTCATTTGCTATTATTTTCTCCCATTCTGAAGCCTGTCTTTTCACCTTGCTTATAGTTTCCTTTGTTGTGCAGAAACTTTTAATTTTAATTAGGTCCCATTTGTTTATTTTTGCTTTTATTTCCAATATTCTGGGAGGTGGGTCATAGAGGATCCTGCTGTGATTTATGTCGGAGAGTGTTTTGCCTATGTTCTCCTCTAGGAGTTTTATAGTTTCTGGTCTTATGTTTAGATCTTCAATCCATTTTGAGTTTATTTTTGTGTATAGTGTTAGAAAGTGTTCTAGTTTCATTCTTTTACCAGTGGTTGACCAGTTTTCCCAGCACCGCTTGTTAAAGAGATTGTCTTTTCTCCATTGTATATTCTTGCCTCCTTTGTCAAAGATGAGGCGTCCATAGGTGTGTGGATTTATCTCTGGGCTTTCTATTTTGTTCCATTGTTCTATATTTCTGTCTTTGTGCCAGTACCATACTATCTTGATGACTGTTGCTTTGTAGCAGAGCCTGAAGTCAGGTAGGTTGATTCCTCCAGTTCCATTCTTATTTCTCAAGATTGCTTTGGCTATTAGAGGTTTTTTGTATTTCCATACAAATTGTGAAATTCTTTGTTCTAGCTCTGTGAAAAATACTGTTGGTAGCTTGATAGGGATTGCATTGAATGTTGACATGGAGCCTTTGTACTTCAGAGCTAGAGGCAGTGGTGGGGATTGCGTCAAGCTGGGGGTTCAAGCCTTTTCTAAAGGTGCCCTAACTCCCTGCTGCATTTGAGAAAGGTGGCCCAGTGCTGCTAGGTCTTCCATGTTTAAGAGAAGCCACATACCTGGACTGTTCTGTGAATTTTCCTCTACTTTATAATGTTGACTCAATTTAAACAGCAACATGCAGCATTCTGCAGGTCCAGCCAAACACCTCTACCTGTCATGTACAGTTCATGGACCCTGGTTTTGCAACGTCTGGATTAAATGATCTACAAAGGTCCTTCAAAGTTCCAACATTTTACGATACCCACAAGGCTTCCTTAATATTACCTTGTGTTTCTAAGATCTGTATCTTCTTCCTCCACCCCAGAGTTACTCTGTGTGTGTGTGTGTGTTTTGATAGGTGGAAGTACTTATTACAGAATCTGATATCTGGCCATTTATCTGGAAAAAAAGTCTTTCTGAGCCATGTTGTGTCTTTCTTTCCCTCCACGCTGCTTCATCATTAATTGGCTTAAGAAAATAAACTGAAACAGTCACTCCCCATCTCATAGCCACTGGTCACCATTCTTCCTTATTTCTCCCTCAACCCAATTCTTTGATTTGTGGGCTGGGGGTTGAGCAGTAAATCATTTGGAGACAGTTTTCTGTGGTTTTCCTCAGTGGGAGAAGAAGTCATTTGGCTACTGTGGGTATCACAGAGGAAGAATTCACTCCTGCTCCCTAGGAGGGTCCAGATGTCATGTCCTGTACATCTGTAACTGAAGAACCCAACTGAATTTTAAACATGAACCTAAGATGGAGAAATTAGTTTTTAAGGGACAGATGTATTATTTGACAAGAATGGCTCTCCTTGCAGCAAGGTTGATATATTGAAGGAACATTTGAAAATAAACATACATTATTCTGTTTATTGTCATGATTTGTATTTTTAGCAGAAGTGGTGGGTGAAGAACAGGTAAGATTAAGTCCTACAGATACAAAGGTAGAAGTATAGTGATAAAATACTGGCAGAACAGATTCTCCCAATAATGTCTGGACTGAGAACTCTATAATATCTAAATTAGTACTATAGTCAAGGGACTAGTCAATAAATACTTGCTAACTTTCAGTTAGCATTGTTAGCAAAATCATCGGATAAAGCAATGCTTGTAAAATAGTGATGAACCATGCCTATAAGTATTACCAATGGGTTATGAGATAAACTCCCAATTTTTACACATAACACTGAAACCCCAATTTTTTTAGTTAGGCCTTTGAGGTCCTCCCACTCTTGAGTCAGATGGTTATTCTGAGCCCACGTTCTGATATAGATTGGCCTTGGGTCTGAATCCTGATTCCACCAATTACTAACTGGGTGAAATAAAGGCCACTTATGTGAAGAGTTGACTCATTGGAAAAGACTCTGATGCTGGGAGGGATTGGGGGCAGGAGGAGAAGGGGACGACAGAGCATGAGATTGCTGGTGGCATCACTGACTTGATGGACATGAGTTTGGGTGAACTCCGGGAGTTGGTGCTGGACAGGGAGGCCTGACGTGCTGCGATTCATGGAGTCGCAAAGAGTCGGACGCGACTGAGCGACTGAACTGAACTGAATCATTTTTGGCCACAGTTTCCTTAATTATAGACTAAAGGTATTTTCTTCATGGGAGGATTTGATGAACTAATATATTAAAGCACCTTAAATATTTAATAGTAAGAGCTCAACATGTGTTCATCATTATTTTATAAAACTTTCAGACTTGTTTGTCTCCCTATCCAAGTTAGTCCATTCAACCTGCTTTGTTTAATCATTCCGCTTTTCTCAGTCTTTTGTCAGCCTAGTCTTGTGTCTCCATCTTCCAGCCTCTGGCCACAATGTTGTCATAGTCTGTAGACCTCCCCATACTGTCCTTTGACCATCAACATCTAACTCCTTTAAGAGTTAGTTGAAACGTTTCCTTCTTCATGTGGTTCATCCTCAACCCTCCTGGAGACATGTTTTCTCTATGTTTTTTCCTTCCAATAGTATGGAATTATTTTTATCCTATCATCATTTGGATATTTTGTTATAAATTACTTTCTTCACTTTCTGTATCTTATTTTTCTAGCTAAACTGTAAAACTCCTGGAAAGTCCATTTCTGTTTCGTACAGTCCCCATTTCCATGCTTGCATATGGCAGATATCAGTACAATTAGGTGATGGTGGTTAGCGATGGGCTTTGCTGGATTATGTGAATACCTTCAATTTCTTTGCCTGTAAAACCTGTGCAGTCAGGTATTGTCAGTGCTAGAACTCGGGGATATCTGACACTTTAATTGCATACTAAATCCACAGTTGGCTTATTTTGACAGTGATAAACCACCTGGAAAGCACGTTTGGAAAGTAGAGTATTATTCCTAATTTTCACCAATAATGCTCCTCATTTTGCCCGTGGAGGTTTAACCTACGGCTCCTCACTTAAATTACAAATTGTTATTGATCTACACTTGATCTTAAGGTTTATGGAAACGCTGTGCTGGACTTGATTCCGGAGACTGTAAGTGGAATCAAGATAGAGACAGTGAAACAGTTTGTTGGACTCATGTAATTCCCAGGGATTTGGGGCAGTCAGCTTTACAAAGGTCATCAGAAGCCAAGGTTTTAGACAAATTCCAACTCTAATTCAAACAATAGCAACAATAATTTTGCTGTATATTTTAATGTTAATTTATAATGAAAATCTCTTTCAATTTAAGGCTGACCAAATGATGTTGCATTCAATCTTGTTTAACTGATCAAACTAATTTCACCCATCCAATGGGGCCCCTTAGTTCAAATCAACCATGTCTTCTTCCTCCTGTTGAATCCCTCTACCCCTCTCCCCTACTTACCCTTTACTAATTTCTCATTCCTATGGTGAAAACAGGACTGACTATTTGTGCCCTGGACAGCTGTCCTCAAGCTCTGAATGACTGCAGGGTTTCCGTTCCTGTTAGAAGTTTTCTTCCTGCAAGACCAGCCTGGAGTGACTTTTTGTCCTGCTCTTTGAGCTGCTTTTAAGGCATTGGAAGCCCCTTTGACATGAAACTTAGAAACTAAGAATCACAATTTTATACTTTCATGCTGATTATAGACTTTATCTTTGGCAGCAGCCATGAAATTAAGTAGTAATAAAATGTTTCATGATAAAATGAAAATAAAAATGGAGGGATTGAGCAACTCTCTTGGTTTCTGATAGGGTCATGGTTTTTAACGTTGTTTAGAGTCTCAGATACCTGTGAGAATCTGATGAAAGGTATGAAATCTCCCTCCAGGAAACGCATATGTTTTCATATATGCATAAAATATCCTTAAAAGTTTTCATACAGTGTCGGTGGTTCATGGACTTCTAAATTCCAGCCATAGGTATTATAATGGTTCATTCATGTGAATCAGACTTGCTGTACCCTAATATGTTTGTTATGTAATGTCTTAAAGTTTTTGATCCATATTTTTCATTATCTTAGAGATATTTTTCTTACTTAAAAATTTATACTTGCTCTAAAAATTTAAAAACTGCAAAAATGAGCACACCAAAAATGAAAGTTCTTTGTTGCCTACCCTCTTTTGTCAGACACTGCCTGCCGATGGCTCCTATATACCATTCAGTGTAGTGTGACTTTTAGCACGTATGTGCGTATAAAGTTACAACCTTTTACAGCAACTTGCTCTTCTCTTTTTAAATACTTAATCATATACCTTGGACCCTTCCCGTCCCTATGTATCAATCCTACCCATTCTTTTAAAGGCAGCAGACCCTTCATCGTCTGGGTGTGACACATTTTATTGAACCCTATGTTGACATTTGAGTAGCTTCCAGCTTTCAGAACAGGACAGAGAAGTTCCCTAGCCCAGGACTCTATGGGAAAATGAAAGTGAAGTGTACAATTAAAGGAAGCTCACAGTTCAGGGTGAAGTGTGCTGGCCCTTGAGCCTCAACCACAGTGGGGCTTTGGGAAGGTCACGGAGGGTTGCCTCACCCTGTCAGGACAGATCAGATTTCCAAGCATCTTTACCCCCTGAGGTCCAAGGGTCGAAGCCCAGAGCTAAGGTACATCTTTGTGAGATCCACTGTGATATATCAGTGACATTTCAAGCTTCCTGGATTGTTTTGGACCTCATATTTATGACCTATTTCTATTTTCTCCTGCTGTTCAGCACAGGCTTTAGCTGAAACCAGTTCACATACCCCTAATTGTATAAGAATAAGTAAGCTGTCAGGGTTTCAAATCTCAAGTTTTTGTTTTGAAATTACAATTCCTTTGCATGTACTTTTGTTTTAATTGGAGGATAATTGCTTTACAATATTGTGTTGGCCTCTGCCATACATCAACATGAATTAGCTACAGGAATACATATGTCTCCATGCATGTACATTTTTTATCACATTGTGTATACAGCAACCAACTAATGGGACTAGGTAAATGCAGTTTATTTAAAGCCAATAAAATATTCTTTCGATGCTCTTTTAAAAATTACCCACAATAATTTCTAACCTATGAATTGGAAAGACCATTTTTATAGGAAAATGTATTTCACTGGATAACTGTACTATAGGAAATTTTTTATAATGGAAACTATCTCTTACTTTTAACTATACATCAAAAATTTGACAGTGTAATGTTACACACTAAAGCCCATCAGATGCAAAATTCCAGTTTTTGATTATAAGTTATAAACCAGGATAGAAAGACTTCTGAAAAGTGGTTTTCTTTGGCAATGATGTTGTTGATTAAATATAAAAAATTCAGAAAAAATTAGTTCAGCCCATTCTTTTACACAGAAGGTTACAAAAATGAAATAGCTGGATTTTGGTTCTAGTGGGAACAACTTTGCCTATTAAAGCTCATTAGATTAGATTAGATTAAAAACACACCAGACATTTTAGACTGGATTTGAAAAAGCGCCATTCAAGGGATCAAAATTTAGTCATATAAATCTTTTTAAGAATTAATTTACTTTGCAATTTTGGTTCCTTAGAGTACAGTATTTGTTCCAAATTCAAATATTTTTTTTAATGGATGCATAAAAGTTGTTCCATGGGGCATTACTCTTGTTAACATTTTTAAAGCATTTTTTAAAGGAGATCAATCAAATCAACTCAATAGTTATTGAGTGCCTAGTATATAAAAGGCACAATGAACAAAATCCTAGAAACACTGACTTTCCTAAAAATGTTGAACATCAGCACTTGACAGACATACGTGCTGCTGCTGCTGCTAAGTCACTTCAGTCGTGTCCGACTCTGTGTGACCCCATGGATGGCAGCCCACCAGGCTCCCCCGTCCCTGGGATTCTCCAGGCAAGAACACTGGAGTGGGTTGCCATTTCCTTCTCCATGACAGACATACATATACCCCTGAAAATGGTTTATTAACTGAGAGAAAGACCACTGTGTGCCTGTTGCTGGTTATCAATGACTACATTGTGGTTTCATGAGCCTGGAACACTGAATTCTATGCCTGACTCTTCTCCACATATACTTTGCTAACTTTGCTAACATTGTGAAGCCACACACTTAGCAAACTGCCATTCCAAGCATTGGGGGTCTTCCATTTAACAATAATACCATGCTTCATTTCTCTTAATACCTGTCAGATGTGGAGGTCATGCTTGCCTCACTAAGTTACCTACATACTAATGCTGATGGTTTCCTCTCAAGATACTTGAAAACAAAACCAGGCCCTTATAAATACTTACTGTTGGTGACTATTACTTATGCATTCATTCAGCAACTGTTCTGTAATTGTAGGTGAAGGGAAGATAGCAGCATACACACACACACACACACACACACACACACACACACACACACACACAGAGGCAAGGCCCACATGGAGTTCCCATTCCAGGGGAAATAAATGTGAATGGTCATATACTTTCAGATGTTGACTTGTGGTCTGAGGAAGATAAAGTAGGGTAATTTGCTAGAGAGCACCCAGGACTTATTTTAGAAGCATGGTCAGAGAAGACCTCTCTGAGGAGGTGACACCAGAGCAGAGTGATAAGACGAGACTGTTGTTTAAGTGTTTGAAGTGTGCCACTTTGACACTTACGGCTAGTGTACTCAATCTACCTGGTTCTCTAACCGAGGGGAAAAGCAGACAAGGCGTCAAAGTATTGTCATTGATTTCATTTTGTCCGCTGCACTCACAGATCCCATGTACATTGGCTCCACGGCCTTGGGGTCAGAACAAAAGTTTTTGTGTATCTTCTCTTATAGATGGAGGGAGTGGGAGTTTTGGGTTTGATCTGTAAACACTAGGTTGGTGACAGAATCGGAGAGCAAATTAGGTTTCTGGACACATAGTTCAGTCCAGTTAAACAAATATTTATTGGACACCATTTTAATAGCCTGAGCCAAACATGGTGTTGGGCACTGAGTGTACAAAGAGAAGTAAAATCAGTTTCCTGCCCTTGAAGAACTTACAGTCTTTTGGGAGAGACAGAACGTGTTGACAGATGTCTCGGTACAGTAGGCTCAGGGTAAGCCCAAGGGTCACAGCCTTACTCTGGTTGAGTCACAACCATCTGGACAGTGGTACACGGCCAACGGCGTACCTTGTTTTACATCTTTTCTGACAAAACACCCTTTAACCACTCCAAGCTCAGAAAAAAACTTGTTTCAAATTTGAGGGTTAAAAGTTTGTATGGGTGTAATGCATTTAAAGACACATTTCTAAATTTATCTTCTGAGCCTTCAAATGAGTAAGATGGAGGACATTTGTATATTAGGTAGGTTTCCTGAAAGATCCCCTGCCCCTACTCCAGTCACATTTATCTGTGGTTAGGGAAACACTAAACACTGATTGTAGGAATGTAGTAAGATGCAGAGTGCTTGAGTTGTGAGCCCCATAGCCTTCGGTCTGCACCTGAACAAAATACTCTTCCCACACTCACCACTTTAGTGTATTTTATCTCTGGTGCAGCTAGAACAAACTCTAATCACAGTTCAAGAAGTTCTTCCCGGAGATTTTCCAAGAGTTTCCTCCAACTTCTTGCCACCTGAAGCGGTATCTGAGAGCAAAGATCTGATGCCCAAACTGAAATCATGGTTTCAAAAGGTGCAACTTGCTTTTAGCCTCAACATTTGTCTAGTAGAAAATAATGCCATCCAAAGACTGCAACTGGGTCTTAGGAAGCATTACTATGAACAAAGCTGGTGGAGGTGATGGAATTAACATTGAGGTGTTTAAAATCCTAAAAGATGATGCCCTTAAAGGGCTGCACTCAATATGCCAGCAAATTTGGAAAACTTAGCAGTGGCCACAGGGCTGGAAAAGGTCAGACAGTTTTTATTCCAAAGATTGACAGAAGCTCAGAGAAGTGACTCCTGCTCGGGTCTGCATGTGATTATGTTGTTTATAAAATAGAAATCAAATAAAAACCATGGCCCTCTCATCCAATTCTCTATGCTAAACATCTTGCTGTGCTGTGTGTATATGTGTCTAAGCTAATTTTCCAGCTGCTAGGCTTGGTGGAGAAGTTGGTGTGTCCAATATCATTACTGCTAGGCACAGTTTGAAACCCTGAGCAGACTCCCCATTTACCTGAATGCATATGATGATAGTGATCTAAGCATCCTTATTGCAACATTAAAACACCAGGAGAGATGTTGTTTGACTCATGAAGTAGTATTGTGTCTTCATTTCTTTGGCCTAAAAATACTGGGTAGATGAATCTGAAGAGGATGGGAAATGTCAAGGTGAAAAGCATTATGCATCCAGGGCTTTCAAAGGGCCTCATGATCTGTGGATCAGATCTCTCTTCCTGCCCTTGAGTTATAATAATCTCTCAGTCACCAGGGTTTTACTCTCAAGAAAAGAAAATACTGTGATACCTAATATGATGAGCTGTACCTTAGGAAACCTTCCAAGTGGATCTGTGGCATAGGCCAGGACTGGTAGACTGCTTCCAGGGTATATGGAACACAACCATTTATTTCCTTCTTTCACTCTCGCACAATTTGCCTAGATGATATCATAACATTTCATTATGTAGAGTTGACAATTAGAAATAGTTTTCCTACGAAGAAAATGCTCTCTGCAGCATTTTAAACCCTGTCTACTTAGAAGATAGATGCTTATTTTTTTTCTTAGGTGTGTTCATCTCAAAAGTTCAGAATATTTTGGGTACCCATGGGCATGTTTTCTGATGGATGATGTTCTCCAGAGTATCAAAACATAGCTTGAGTCCCAGCTTTGCTACTTGTCAGCCTGGTGTCCTTTGGCAGGGTACTGACCCTTTGAGCTCAATGTCCTCGGGTATAAGATAGGAACAGTACCTCTGCTTTGCTTCCTCTATACTAGTAATGTCAAAAATGAGATAACATATGTGTAAGCTTCTGTAAATTGTAATGAACTGTGTAAATTTAATGCAGTTCTAAAATTATAGAATATTAAAATGCTGGAAGGGATTAGGCATGTAGATTCTGGGGCTGCATTGTTTAGGCTGACATCTTGACTCTACTACTACCAAGCTGTGTGGCCATGGACAAACTACTCAGCCTCTCTGCGCCTTAGTTGCTTCATCTGTAAAACGAACATAATTTACAAAACAACAAGTAATGGTACTAATGAAGAGTGCTGAATGTTCATGTGTTATGAGGTCAGTTCTCACACCTCTGTGTTTTGTTATCCTGGTTTTGTGGGGAGGGCACTTGGGATACACTAGTTGTTTGCTCCAGGCCTTTTGGTTCTGAGCATAGAGCTAGGATCTAGCCTGGATTTGCTTTACACCAAAGCCTAAGAGTTTACTTAATCTGAACATTCCACTGCCTTTTTTTTTTTTTAAATTCAGAAATAAAAGTGGAACATGACGTTGCCTGGACATTCCAGAGCTCATAAAGATAAGAAGATTTTTTCATAGAGGGCACCTTCATTTCAAGAAATAATTTCATACAATTCTCAGTAAAGGGGAATTTTGCCACAGTTGATATAAGTAATCTTTTCTATGACAAGGGCTGGTTATCTTCCTATCTCCCACTTTGTTCCCAGACTTATCTGCAGTGTGGTTTTCCATCACTTTATGTTTTTAGTTTTATTTAGGTAGTTCTATAAATCTTTGTTCAATGGATGTCTTAGGAGAGACTTCGTCACTTAATTGTCTGAAATCACAAGCTAATTACACCTTACAGCTTACTAGTCAGTGATGCTGGATTCAAATTCCCATTTTCTGAACAATGCACTGTGACTGTAAATTTGCCCAAGGTCACCAGTGTGTTTTTAAGGCAAGAAAAGCAAGCCACAACTTTATGAGTCTTTCCTCTGTGCATCACATCTGAAAGCAAGTCCTCAACTTTGTTCTGATAGCCAAATCATTTGGATCTTGCGACGAAGTGTTTGACTAGATACATCGTTGACTAATCTGTGGGAATTCAATAAGGGGAGGGCTAATAAGGTCTCAGATTCAGTCTGTTTTTTTGTTTTTTTTTTTTTTTTTTATTTTGGGGGACAGGGTAGTGGACAAGTTAAGAGGAGATTGTTTTTGTTTTAGTCACTAAGTCGTGTCTGACTCTTTTGTGAGCCTATGCACTGCAGCCCACCAGGCTCCTCTGTCCTTGGAATTTCCCAGGCAAGAATACTGAAGTGGGTTGCCATTTCCTTCTCTAGGAGTTCTCTGCGACCCAGGGGTTGAACCCACTTCTCCTGCATCGGCAGGTGGTTTCTTTACCACTGAGCCACCAGAGAAGTCCTAAGAAAAGATCCAAATATAGCTGGATAGAATCACTTGGAGAGCTCAAATATACCAGTGTGTGGGATCCACCCCATAGTAATTAAATCAGAATCCATAGTGGTAGGGCTCAGGTGGTGGGGGGCAGTGAGTCCCAGACATAAGAAACTGGGAAGAAGGAGATGATTTAGGGAGATAGCAAAGATAGTAAGATGGCTCCAAATGCTTCAGTTCAGGTCAGGTCAGTTCAGTTGCTCAGTCGTGTCTGAGTCTTTGCGACCCCATGAATCACAGCACGTCAGCCTCCCTGTCCATCACCAACTCCCGGAGTTCACTCAAACTCATGTGCATCGAGTTGGTGATGCCATCCAGCCATCTCATCCTCTGTCATCCCCTTCTCCTCCTGCCCTCAATCCCTCCCAGCATCAGAGTCTTTTCCAATGAGTCAACTCTTCACATGAGGTGGCCAAAGTATTGGAGTTTCAGTTTCAGCATCAGTCCTTCCAATGAACACCCAGGGCTGATCTCCTTTAGAATGGACTGGTTGGATCTCCTTGCAGTCCAGGGGACTCTCAAGAGTCTTCTCCAACACCACAGCTCAAAAGCATCAATTCTTCGGCACTCAGCTTTCTTCACAGTCCAACTCTCACATCCATACATGACCACTGGAAAAACCATAGCCTTGACTAGACAGACCTTTGTTGGCAAAGTAACATCTCTGCTTTTCAATATACTGTCTAGGTTGGTCATAACTTTCCTTCCAAGGAGTAAGTGTCTTTTAGTTTCATGGTTGCAGTCACCATCTGCAGGGATTTTGGAGCCCAAAAATATAAAGTCTGACACCGTGGGGATAATTCCAGGACGGTATACCTTTTATTGTATGGCTTCCTTTCGACTTTTATAAGCACAGAGTTAGAATTTGGAAAGATTCTCTTAGCACTTGGCTCCATGGACTTGCTTTCTGCCTATGACTTCTGGTCTTTGTGGCAGTAATATGCAAGAGCTTTCCAGCTGTGAAAAGCCACTGCTGGGGACACTGCTGGGGACACTGCATCACAGACAAGGGATGGTCTTTTGAGAGTCCAGGAACTTTGGTGTCTTTTTGACCATTTTGATCTGGTAGTCATTTCTAAGGAGACAATAATGCTTTTCAGATACAAAACAAGCACAAAAACAACCTAAACAAGAACAGAATCAGCAGCTGCCTGGAGAGAGAGCCCTTTAATATTGCTCGTTTCTTTCATCTTTTGGTTTTCTAGAACCCCCAACATGAATGCTTTTACCAACCTTTTCATGCAAAGGGACTGCTGGAAATTCCAGAGAAAGCATGGAGGGAAAACAGAAAATGAACTGTTACAAAATAGACGTCTCAACCAGAAATGTTAAAAATGCAGAGGAGGTTTTCAGACGGGGATTGTGCTATGTTTTAGAAAGTTTGGATGTTGAATGCCAGTGACCATTATGCTTGGCTGGTTTTAATCAATGCTATCAGTCACTCACTTCCTTATACAGGAAGATGTATTAAATAAACGTGTTGGATGTTGTTGGATGGTCCAGGTATGTTCAGTTGCACCTGAGTGCATACTAGCTCAAGGTGCCTGGTGGTTCTGGAGGTTTCGTTGAGCTCAGTGGGATAAACACCAAAACAGGCTACATGAAGAAACACAAGACATTTGTGTGCACTTGTGGTGAAGGAGAATGGCTTTACTGAAAGACAGAATTGAGCCAGCAACAAGGAATGAGTGTGTATTTATAAAACGTGTTCTTATGTGGATCTGTGGACAGTTGAGGGTCCCTTCTTCAGTTTTAGTTGAAGTTGTATGTTTCAAAATTATTAACCATGACACCCAAATACTCCAAGGAATTTCTTTTGGATTCTGCCACTATTTCAATGATGATAAATCTAATTGCCCCTTTGTTTTTTCTTTCAAAGTGATCACTTGCATTTTCTAATTTTTAGAAGTTTCTTCAACCCAAGTGTAAAGGGATAAGGTAGTTCAGTTTAAAAAAGAGAATAAAGCCATATTTTCATAAGAGCTTTTGAATGTTTATTTTGATTATAATGTTAGTGTAAGACGAATATAAACTATAAAATGCCAGGAACCAAGAGTATAATTTTCTAGCCTCAGGAGTGGGGCTACAGAATCACACATATTTGAGATAATCTGTGTATTTTAAGAGCATTATAAGCTGCAGTGCAAGAGGGGTTTTGCAGCAAAATATATGGTCAGCGAGAGAAAATAGAATGATTCTATTCTGCAACTGAGGCTTGAAATAAGGAAGACGAGAGTAACTTTTTCCAGGCTACCCATAAGAGAAACGTGGTACAGGGAAATGATTTCTTAGCTACCAGACAGCTTTCAAACCCATTGCTTTCAGAGAAAGTTCTTTGACTTATTTCCTGGGAATGGAGTATCTGTAGTAGAGGGCCATCCTTTTCACTGTGCCGAAATTACTCATTTCATTCCCACTGTGGTAAAAATTGGTTCTTCTGTAGATCTTCTTAAATGCTGTTGAGATAAAATAGATCTGCTAGGAGATGAAGGCCCAAGGCTAGGCCAGAGCTGTCTTGGTGCCCTTAGTTAATGTTTAGGAAGCTTCCCTTTGGGGAATGATTATTTTGTATGAAGGATTCTTTTAATAATTTTATATGTGACCGATTTCTCCCTTATGCAGCTTCTGTTTTGAGAGTAAGCAGAAGGAAATGGTAGTAATAACAAAATTGGTTTTTGCTCATTCACACTTTTCTGCCATTTGGATTATTGAAGTTGTGAGTGGGGAGACTGGATGGCAGAAGCAAGGATGTGAAAGAAAAACATAGGTGTGTGGAAGAGAGGATGTGCAAGGCAGAGCAAACCGGATGTGCTGCTAAGAGGATTTGTTTAGAAAACACAGTGCTAAGAGTTCAGTATTTAAACATTCATATTTGGGGATTCACACATCTCTATTAGCAGTTCTGTGGAAAGGAAGTTTAGCAAAAGCAGATTGATGACTGATGTAATTTAATTAGACTCTGGCTTCATATATGCAGTGTTATTTGAATGAGATGTTGAAGCCTTCAATTTCCTGAGAAAAATGGCAATTTTGTTTGCTCCTGAGTTGGTAGCAGACATTTCTACCCTGGTGTATAAATTTGAGAATTCTAACACATTACTTTTCTTTCTGTTCTTTCCAATTGAAAACTATTTGTTATTATACTTTTTGTGTGTTTTGAAAGCAGCATTAAGGGTTCTGTATGTTTACATAGGCTTCCCTAGTAGCTTAGGGGTCAAGACTCTACCTGTCAGCGCAGGAGTAGTGAGTTTGATCCCTGGGTCGGGAAGATCCCATGGAGAAGGAAATGGCAACCTACTCCAGTATTCTTGCCTAAGAAATCCCATGGACAGAGGAGCCTGACGGGCTAAGGTCCATGGGGTCTCAAAAGAGTTGGACATGACTTAATGACTAAACAACAACATATAAGTATGTAAAATAATGGCATAATTTCAAAATTAGAAGAAAGACAAAGTTTGGCCAATTACAGCAACCATTTGTAGACATTTCTTACCCTCCCTTTCAACTTTGCTTCTCTGATTCAGATCTGTGATGACAGATATTTCTTTCTTGCACCATGCCTTCTGTAATAGCTTTGAGAAATTTTATCAGGTTTATGGTCCCCTGGTAATTTTACTCTGCCCTACATCCTTTGCAGGGTGGGTTTACCTCCACATCCAGAACAAACTAGTAAGACTTCGTAACGATGTTAAGATAAGTCAGTTGACCAAAGACATGTAATGCTTTTTTAGATGGGTCTGCAGGATGAAGTAGGGGAGAGGACTTGTTCTTTTGGCCTTTGTTTTGAATAACATTATGGCTAGGGAAAATACCTGAAACCGTGTGAATTGATGGCTCCCTCTCTGGGGGAGTTTGGCAGCGTTGGAGGCCTTTCCATAACCATGGCGACTCTTCCAGCCCTCTGTCCTTTTTCTCTTTGTCTTTTCTGGACTGCTCTTTACTTCTGGCCAAGAGTCTTTCCTTTTCACTTTTTTTGTCCTTAGTTGGCCTGAGAGCATCTTCCAGTTGATGAATATGCAGTTTTCTTAATGTTTCATCAGTTACCCGATACATTTTAAATCCCATTTGCAAGTATTTTCCTTCTTCCTTGTCTCCTCCTCACATTTTAAATGGATAAAACAGAAGTTTTATTTTTCATGTCTACCTTCCTGGTTACCATCTGCAGCATCCCTGGGTTCTCTTTAAGCCATTCTGTTAGATTCTTTGCTGAAATGAAATATATGATTAATAAATGGGGAGGCGTTTACTCGTGATTGATAACTACTTGTAGAAACACTGTCATTTGCAATTCATTAAATGCCTTATTTGCCATTTATATTTACTGAAAATTGATACTCTATGTATTAGTTCTTTCCCAATGACAGATCACTGGTAAATGTATAATTAAAAGAGAGCTTAATTCTAATTTGTCTTCATTTCTCCTTGAAATAGTTTTACAGCTGTCATAGGGACCTTCTTCTCTATTCCAGTATATTCCCACAATTGTCCTCTCTTGTTTCTGAATTTCTTTCCTCAGGGCCATGTCGCATGGTCAGATCTAAGGTCAAATTCTGTCTCTGCCCCTTGCTATGAGACTTTGGACAAATTGCTGACAGTCCCAATCTCAGTTTTCGTACCAGTAAAGAGAGAGTATACTTCTTTTGCAGAACTGGCAGGAGTTTCAGTGAGATAATATATGGGAAGTACTTTGTTAGCTGCAAAATACATACACATTGGACTTCCCTCTGATCCAGTGGTTAAGAAGACTCCAGGCTTCCACTGCCAGGGGGCACGGGATCCCTGGTCAGGGAGCAAGATCCCCATGTGCCAGGTGACATCAGTTCAGTTCAGTCATTCAGTCGTGTCTGACTCTTTGCGACCCCATGGACTACAGCACGCCAAGTCTCCTTGTCCATTGCTAACTCCTGGAGTTTACTCAAACTCATGTCCATTGAGTCGGTGATGCCATCCAACTAGCTCATCCTCTGTCGTCCCCTTCTCCTCCTGCTTTCAAGCTTTCCCAGCATCAGGGTCTTTTCAAATGAGTCAGTTCTTCTCATCAAGTGGCCAAAGTATTGGAGTTTCAGCTTCAACATCAGTCCTTCCAATGAAGGACTGATTTCCTTTAGGATGGACTTGCTGGATCTCCTTGCAGTCCAAGGGATTCTCAAGAGTCTTCTTCAATACCACAGTTCAAAAGCATTGATTCTTCAGCACTCAGCTTTCTTTATAGTCCAGCTCTCACATCCATATGTGACTATTGGAAAAACCATAGCTTTGACTAGATGGACCTTTGTTGGCAAAGTAATGTCTCTGCTTTTTAATATACTGTCTAGGTTGGTCATAACTTTTCTTCCAAGGAGCAAGTGTCTTTTAATTTCATGGCTGCAGTCACCATCTGCAGTGATTTTGGAGACCCCAAAATAAAGTCTGTCACTGTTTCCCCATCTTGGCCAGGTGACATGGCAAAAAGAAAAAAAAAAAAAAGGTGTACACATTGGTATTGAATTAGTCAACATAGTCCTCTGGTTCCTCTGAATCAAATGCTTGTGATAATACCCCATAATTGCAGGTTACAGATATATCATAAAATAATTAACAGGGTCTGGCCACAGACATGCAGTGAAACCTTCGGTGAACAGGGTCAAGTCTTCCCGCTGCACAGTAGCTAAGAAGGTATGGCCTTATCAGTGAGCAGTTGGCTTCATGGGGTTAAAGTCACACTGAAGTGCTGACTCACCCAGATCTGTGCCCCATGCAAATAGTGAGCAGTCGGTACACTGATTAATTTTCTTTCAGCCTCCCGTGCCCTGAGATAACTGTAAATGCTTTCCTGTTTCTCGTCACTGCTGTGACCCCAGTCCACCTCCTTAGACCTCAGCAACTGGCCTCCCAAGCTCCCGACTCCTTAATCTTGTTCTGGTTTGGAGTTTTCATCCAATGAGGCTTTCTTGATTAGTGAACAGATTTCCTCCCATTTTCATTCCCTCCACCGTCTTCCTCATCTCCCATCTCAGAGAGGCCTTTTGCATCCCAGGGAGCAAGGCGTCTACATGGGAAGGTTTCTGCTCACCCAGCACAGCTTCTTCCTGCCTGTGGGGCCTGGGATGCCACTGCCACGTCTTCAGGTGGTTGGTCAAAGCTTCCTGATGTCTGTAGGAGAATATTGCGCTTTCTCCCCCAGGGGGTGGCTGATCTTTTCTTGAGGGCTTTTGGTGGGCCAAGGAGAATGATGTACTTAGAGTCACCTCCTCACCATTTGGGTGAGGTCAGATCTTGTCTCTGCTTTAGCAAAATTTGACTTAAGGGAGGTGTAGGTCTGGGGGCTTCAGAGTAGCTCTGTAGCCTTGGACATTGACTCCACATCTGTAAGATAGAGGCAAGACCACCTACCTCATAGGGGTGTTGTGCTGTCTTACATGATTGTATTTGTGTTATGCCTGGCACTCTGAAATCCACAGTAAAATCCTCCTTTCCAGTCCTATGTCCTCTGTGAAACTGCTATCACCACCTACCTTTATAGATGAGAGGCCCCAGTAGTAAAATCAAATATCAGAATAGTGCAGAGACAGACATATTCCTGTGCATAGATTTCTCCTCAAATTCTATTTTAAGGTATTGATTTTTTTTTTTTTGCTTCTGCCCTCTATTGACCAGCACCTCAGTAGTAGTCATCAAAATTTTAAAATAGTAAAAGACAGTGTTATAGAGAAGACTTTTCAATAATTATTTATTGATAGTCTGTTTTCTTTCAATCATGGATGAACATACTGTCAGATTCTGATATGTGGGCCAGCGAATGTAAGGTTGCATTCTGAATTTTCTTTAGAGTCTTTATTCCTTTAATAGGTAATGTATGGCTTATCAACTTCAGGCACTGTTCAAATACAATATTTGGGTAAGTTTTTGAATAAAATATTTGAATATTATTCAAAGTAAATATTCATTGCCTCTTTCTGGGGGAGAGTTATACTTCTCTATCCTGTGACCCCAAGCCTGTTCTGGCCAATACATGTGAACAGACAGAGATTTTTTTAAGATTCAGCATGTGGTTCACCATGTTTTACCTTTTTTCTTGTTCACTAGAGCAGAAATGTTCTAGATAGAGGCTATCTTAGCAGGTTAGGTCCTGGAGGAAAGGTGGAACTGTATCACAGTTGATCCAGAATAAGGCACATAGCATAATATTAGCAAGGAAAATGTATTTTGTTATAAGCCACTGAGATCTATGGGGGTTATTTGTTACAGCAGCATAAACTAGCTTATTCTGACTGATATAATTATTTATGAATGTTGATTAATGTTTACTGATGTACCAATTATGTATCCTAAATGTACCATATTGCATATCTTTTATGTGTTTGGTGAACTCTGAATTATAGTTAATAATGTAATTGGTTTTTAATTATTTCTCTTTATTAAACTGTGGAAGTTTTGTGTACAATCAACTATGCCTAAAAGATACTAGTTGTTAATAAAGAGAAACAAATTTAAAGTGGCTTAAAAATGAAAGCAATTTATCAGCTTATGACATTTTAAAGTATATTTGAGGATTATATTTGGTTAATTTGCATAGTTTGATTAACTATCTGGTGTTATTTTTTCATTTTGCTCTTCTTTCCTTTGTATGTTGGCTTTATTGATAGACTGACGCAAAATGCTCTACTACATGCTTTCTTATTCATTTTCAGAAGGAGAAAGGTTTCTTTTCCCTAAAACTTTGAGAAAAATTATAACCTTTCCTTTAATTGGACTGACTTAGGCACTATGTCAGTCTCTGAAGAAACTTCTGTGGCTGAATAACACTATGCAATGATTGACTCAGACCTGGGATACATGCCCATCCCTGAACCAAATCAGAACCCATCCCTGGATCTTGGAAGGATGTTATGTTAATATAGGAAAGCCAGCTGCTAGAGCATATAAATTCCAAATTCTCTCTGGCTTCATAAAACAAACATTTATTTCTCAGTCATGTTATAGACCAGTGTAAATGTTCCTAATCCTAACTATTGGTTCACCTCCAAGAGGTTATTCAGAGCTCTTAGTGTCTGAATTTGTGCATCTTCCACACTGAGCTCCCAGAGTCACTGCTTCTTAACTCTGTTAGCTCGAAGTGACACACATCACTTCTGCTCATATCCCATTGGTGAGAGCTGGTCACATGGCCCCTCCTAGGTCAGAAGAGATGTGAAATGTGGTCCTTGGCTGGGCCTCTGCTCCCCAGCATGCACTCCACACTTTGGAAGGGAGCATGAGCCTTTGATGGTCAGCCAGCTGACTTTGCCACAGATGTTAATCCCACCCATGTGGTACAGAAGGAGAGGAATGGAGTGAGTGTGGGGAGGCAACCAACCATGTCAGCCACGCCAGGGGACCTGGTCTTTGTGTCAGTGAGGCACTGATTTGTGCAGAAGCAGATGTGTCAGCCTTCCATTGCCTATTGAATCTAACTGACGTGATCAGAATCCTTCTACCACTTAAAAATAATTGCCGGGAATATTTTAAACCAGTAAATAAATGAATTCTTGTAAGATGTCAGGCTCCTCTTTCTTGAGGAACAGATAAGATTTGAGACTCAGGTGGGATTTGAAGCAGGGTGCTCCTCCTTGGGGTCATGGTGCATGCCTGCAGGGGATGGACACTGTCTGTTACATACCGGAGGGCTGCTGGGGATGAAGGGAGGAGAACATGTGCTTGAGGGCTTTGTGCAGCGTGATAGCTAAACTATTAAGTCCACACTGGAGGAGTCTTGAAGAATAAGACAAAGCATAAGAGTGAGAGATGACACGTACTTAGGTGGGAGAAGGCTTTGACATTTCAGAAATGAGTCCAGATGCCAATAGAAGACTTCTAAGTGCTCTGAGATCACAGGCTGCCATGGAAAGAAACACAGTTCACTACAATTATCTATTACATGCGAGTTTTAACTATCCTTCGGTGTAGTTCTTTTCTGATCCTTCAGGTGTCAGATTAAATATTTCTTCTCTGGAGAGAACTTCGTTGATCAGAGTTTTGTCTACCCTGCCATTGCTTCTTTATTACTGAACTCTATGTGGAAATTGTAATCACTTGCTCCTTGTTTGAAATCTGTCTTTCATGTGCCATGGGTTATGCATGTGCCAATGGTTGTGTGTCCTTTGACTCCAGTTGCATACCATTACCTTGCACTCTGTATGGAATGATTTCAAATGAATCGGCATTTGAAATATTTTATGAGACCATAATTGTAAACATCTATTGATTTTTTGAAATTTGAAGAGTAACTCCTCTAATCCAATTAATATCCTAAAAGTTAGAGAAACAAATTACTTCAAACTTTTAAAATATAAAGGTCATATAAAATAAATTTATGATTTATTGAAATTCCAGTTGAATATATTTGCAGTTAAATAAGATTTTGCTGTTGTGTGATATTCTCCAACAGTCTCTAGAACACAGTACCAGAGAGTTCAGTTCTGGTTGATCTTTATTTCAGAGTTTGGAGTCAGTCAAAGCCCTTCAGTATCTGAGACTGGAGGCATGTTGGTTGTAAGTCCCTGAGACCCCAGGGTCATCTTTGGCATTTCCAGGCTTTGAATAAAGTAGATTCTGGTATCCACAGACTCAATGTTGTATCTGATTTTATTTGTGTAACAAACCAGTCACAAATTTGGTGGCTTAAAACAATTTTTTATTATTATTTCTTTCGGTTCTGAGTAGTAATGGAGTTTGGCTAGGTGGTTCTTATTTGGGGTCTCACATGGTTGCAGTCAGATGTTGGCTGGGGCCACAGTTATTAGGAGACTGTTGAACTTGACATTCAGGATGGCTCATTCAAATGGCTGCTGCTTCTGGCTGTTGGAGCTCAACTATGGCTCTTTTTTTTGTCTTCTGAATGAAAGATTCTTTAAATTCTATAATGCTTTACAATTTTCAAAAGTTTCACATAGATGATTTCATATCATCCCATAATAATCCTTTCTTCCCCTCCTGCCCCAGTATTTCCTCTTCCCCTTTCCCTCTCTCTACTGGTAACAAATAGTTTGTTCTCTATATATCTACGAATCTGCTTATTTTTTGTTATATTCACTAGTTTTTTGTAGTTTTAAAATTCCACATGTAGATAATATCATATAGTATCTGTCTTTCTCTGCCTGACATCTTTAACTTATGGCTGTGGCTCTTGACTGGCGTGTTCGCATATGGCTTCTCCATATGGCTTGATCTTCTCACAGCACAGTGACTGGATTGCTGGATAAGCATCCCAAGATGTAGGACTTTTTATGACCTAGCATTGAAGTCAAGCCATGTCATTTCTGCTGTTTCCTATTGGCCAGTACAAGTCATGTGACTACCCTAGGTTTAAGGGGAGGGGTTATACAAGGGCATGAATATATGGCCTCATGGTTCATGTGGGAAGTGTTTTGGGAGACTAGTTACCAAAGTCTATTCAGAAATGAACAGATCACAATCTGGAATGTTAGGCTAAGTCTGGTCACCAAAGACTATTTGCTTTGTTCAGAGATGGCCCATATTTGCTCTGAATCATGGTGGGAGTGGGGAAATGCCTTTCTTAGTGGATAGAATTCTCGAGAGAGGAATCTAGAATTGTGACTGAAGATTCTCTAAAAATATAGAGAGACTAGAAGAGATCTTGAGTCTTCAAGCCTGCTGCTTGGCTTGCCTGATACAATCTGTGAGGTCAGCCAGGGGTAGAATTAAGAACCTTTGAAAGTCTAAGGGTTCTAGGAGGTATATTCTCCCATTTGGCAGCTATAAACTGCTCAGAAGTGGCTGCATTGTATTCAGAAGTTCATCTGACACTTCGATTCCATAGAATAAATATCCTATTCTTGTTGGGGTTTCTGGACTTCTTTTATCATTGAATTGTGAACCTTTTCTATTGGTCTTGTATATTTTTTTTTATATTCCATGAAAAATGTATCTAGGCATTGTTTTGGAGTGTTAAAAAACAGTAGCAACTTTTGGGAGTCACATATATTTGTCACAGCAAAATAACCCTAACCTTAAAAAAAAAAGATTCTTGCTAGGGGAATGGTATAGACACTGAAAATCTTGCTTTCAAAAAAGCATTTCATAAGGCTTCATTATATGTTTGTGAATAAGGTCATGAAAGCAGGCTGGGTTAGACAGCTGATAAAATAACCATTATCTCAAGGTCTGTGGATCTGTCAAGCTGGGGAGACTCTTTAGCTGATGGCTGCAATAATCTGTCCTTGTTCCTATATTATTTCACATTGCTGTCCATGACACAGACAGAGTGCTTTTCAGATGGCTTCACTGGGAGATACAGTCAATGCAAAAGATAAACAAAGTGTATTCCAGATTATTTTGTCAATTGGAAGTCTGCCCTGTGGCCTGCAAGGTGCCACTCAGTATACATAAATGTAAAATTGTTAATTTTGGTTTTAAAAAAGTCAATGGTGTAATTATGGGACGTCTTGACAGTAGATTCAAGGGAAGAATGTCTAGTTGAACAGAAACTGTGTATCAGTGAGGGAATATCATGTGACTCCTAAGAAGATGGCATTATATTAGGGTGTGATAAAGGAATAAATTAATCATGAAAATGATCCAACCTTTATACTGTGGATTAAAGCATATCCAGAGCATTGCACATGGTGTTGGCCGCTAGTTTTGAAGAAGTCCATTGATGATTGAAGTATGTGAAGAGGAGGGTGAACTAGATCATAGGGAACTTGGTGACCATGTCATATGAGAAACTACAGAGCTAACGAGACATACTGAGTTTTACGTATTCAATGAATGTTTGGCCATTCAGGCTAAAAGTATGTGTAGTATTTGAGAATGATCTGAAAGATGGATCTAAGATACAAGGATATATTGTACAATATGGGGTATATAGCAAATATTTTATAACAACTATAAATGAAGTATAACCTTTAAAATTGTGAATCACTATAAAATACACCTATAATTTATATAGCATTATACATCAACTATACTTTAATAAATAAAGAAATGTAGCAGGGGGTGATGCAGAGAAAATTGTGTGAGGTGAGTCAAGGAATTGTGAGCTATGTCCAGGTAATGATAAAGCATAACTTTTGTTTTAAAATATGGCACCTGGTAGGTAGTAGTGGAAGGTGAGGCTCTACAACTAGGTTGTAGGCAGATGGTTCAAACCTTGAATGCCGCATCAGGAGGTATGTATTTCTTTCCTAGGTAAGAGGGAGTAATCCATGGTTTTGTAAACTAAGAATACTTATGGTAAAAATAATAATAGTAAAACTATTAATAATCTAAGCTAATAGGCACTGTCAAGCCTCTTACATATATGAACTCACTTAATTCTCACAGTAACCCTGTGAGCTAGGCATTGGTATTATCCTCGACTTATAGATGAGAAAGGGCTTCCCTGGTAGCTCAGCTGGTAAAGAATCCACCTGCAATGCAGGAGACCCTGGTTTGATTCCTGGGTCGAGAAGATTCCTGGAGAAGGGATAGGCTACCCACTCCAGTATTCTTGGGCTTCCCTGGTGGCTTAGAAGGTAAAGAAACTGCCTGCAGTGTGGGAGACCTGAGTTCGATCTCTGGGTTGGGAAGATCCCTTGGAGGAGGGCATGGCAACCTGCTCCAGTATTCTTGCCTAGAGAATCCCCAAGGACAGAGAAGCCTGGCGGGCTGCAGTTATGGGGTCACAAAGAGTCAGACAGGACTGAGTGACCAGGCACAGTACAGCGAAGCACAGCATAGATGAGAAAACAGGCGCAGCGGTTAAATCATATCCTCAAACTTACACCATTTGTAAATGGCAGAGCTGCAGCCTGACCCAGATGCGATGCTCTTACCGTTTCCAGAGCAATTTCCTGTGAGCTCACGTGGGCTGATCTGACTGGTCGTCTCCTTCTGTGTCCTCCTTAGTGCTTACTGCAGCCCCAAGAACTCTTCGGGCCTCCCTTCAGTCTGTCCTGGGCCAGCATTTCACTTCTGACTTCTACTTGGAAATCCTCAAACAGAAAAACAGTGTGCTGGAGATAGAGGAAGCAGATGAGTTTAAAAAGTTGATTGAGAGGCTGTGTTTGCTTTTTGGATTTCAAGGCCTTTCAAGTTTCAGGTTTGAACAGTGGGTCCTGGGCGGTGCATCCTGACTCTGGTTCCCGGCCAAGAGTTGGGTGTGTCTAACACAGAGGAGTGATTTAAGAGTAATTTAAGCTTAAGTACTCCCAAGTGAACATTACCCCAGTAGCATAAGGTTAAATTCTGAGTTTGCAAGGCCCCAAGCAGACGTTTAAAAAAGAGACCCTTTGGCCCTTTGTTCAAATCCCACTGATGTCAGGGCTGCCTTGCATGCCTGGTGCTACTTGGGTGGCACTGATGTCTTGGAGAGAGAAAAAGGTTGCCTGGAAGCAGGGCCCTGCTACCCAACATGGTTTGCTCTCCTTTACCCTGTACAAGGGAGGCTTGGTTAGCATCATCAATTTGGAGAGTTTACTTAAACAAAAGTCTAGGTTAGTAAAACAGGGGGTGTGGACTTAATAGTGACTTTGATGAGCTTACTTGCTATGCTGTTATATGAATATATTAGCTTAAAAAATCTTACAGGAGCATGACCTCAAAAACTCTGTAAATAAGGGACAAAAACTGTCTTATTAACACTAATAAG
Organism: Ovis aries; assembly: GCF_016772045.2. NCBI lineage: Eukaryota > Metazoa > Chordata > Mammalia > Artiodactyla > Bovidae > Ovis > Ovis aries. Next base: position 218,399,989 of record NC_056054.1, read on the forward strand.
CTTATCTTGTTGCTGGCAAAGGGGTGTGTGTGTGTGTGTGTGTGTGTGTGTGTGTGTGTATGTGTGTGTGTTGTGGAGCCTTAGGAATACTTAGCTTAATGACTGAAGTCTATTTTTGGAGGACCTGCCTTAGTTCAGGCAGTGACTACTCCTCTTCTACAGGAGCGCTTGGAGTGTCCTGCGTTCTTACACCTGCGTCCCCTCCCTGTGGCTGGAGGTGCCGTGTGGGCATTCCAAGTGATCCTGTTCTGTGTGGGGGTTCTCTGACCGGCAGCAAGACTTACATGCTCGTCTGGCCACATTTCCTCAACTTCTTTTTGCCCAGGGTCACAACTGTTTCCTGCCGCTTTTCATTTCCCATCTTTCCTTGTTTCTTCCCCTTGTCTTACTCTGTTGATTCCTTTTCTTTTTGCCCCTCCATCTTGATCACAACCTTAATGTCTCTTCCTGAGTCTTGGCCCCAGACACAGTGAGATCAGATCACTGGGAAAGGCAGATGCAGGCCCCTAACACTGGCTGTTGGGGTACTTTGGGGACTATCTTCTACACAGGCTGATTGTGTGGCTGATTTATTCTGTTCTTGCTGTGGGAACAGGTAGTGCCGAACCCTTGGCAGGAATGTAATCCATGGACAAGGATGCCCCCGCCCCCACCCCACCCCAAGCACCTTTTGTTCCTTGAATCCCACTCCTGTGGGTTGACATTTGAGTGAGAGTGGTGAGTAGCCCAACTACCGGCATTTTTCTTCTTTCTAATTCATTTAACACACACACTCACATCTATCTTCTGCTCAGATGTACAAGTACGAGATCAATGGGGACATAAGGATCATATTGTACTTGAGTTACATCGTTGCCGACTTCCTGAGAAGCCTGTTCAGATGACTAAAGGATGTTAACTAAATTGACAATGTGTTTCTCTGAGGTGGAAGTGAGCAAAACATCTGCTTTTATAATAGTCTGCTCGCCTGGGTAGGCATGTACTGTTTTGTTGTTCCAGAAGACTTTTAAGCAAATATACTGGTGAGTTTCAATGGCTTGGAACTTCCTGTTTTGTGATTAAAAAAAAAATGCCTTTGGAGAATGGGTAATGTTCACAGAATTCTGTGTTGCTTTAAATGTATCCTCCGTCCTCTGGTCATCGCAGGAGAAGATTGATGAGGAAGCTACTGGGATAGAAAGCAGATGATAGCTCCAGTGCTTTTCTCCTTTGGTGCATAGCGTTTGTCGACATTGCTGTGTAATACAATGAACCCAGTGTTCGAGACTACAGGGCCAAGAAATACAGAACACTGGAGAGGCAAGCATCCTACAGAATGTTCAGAAAGCACACATGAGCTTTTTCCTTTTGATTTGTAAGCTCTGCCCAGATAGGGCCTCAGAAAACCAAATAAAAATAAGAACTTCGGGATGAGCTAACAGATAGGTTGTCGTGACTTTCACAAATTGTTTGAGGGCCATAATGCTTAACTGTGATATTGGTAGGTAGCACAGCTTTGCTGGAGTTTGCATGTGGGAGCTGTGACTTTGGCCAATCCTACTGTGTGACTCAAAAGTTTAAGCTGGAGGTCTGTCTGGAGTTTTAAATCCAGTACCCCTGTATGTGATCTTGAAAGTGAAGGTGAAAGTTGCTCAGTCATGTCTGAATCTTTGTGACACCATGGACTGTACAGTCCATGGAATTCTCCAGGCCAGAATACTGGAGTGGGTACCCTTTCCCTTCTCCAGGGGATCTTCCCAACCCAGGGTTTCTCGCATTGCAGGCAGATTGTTTACACAAGAGAAGCCCAAGAATACTGGGGTGGGTAGCCTATCCCTTTTCCAGGGGATCTTCCCAACCCAGGAATTGAACCAGGGTCTCCTGCATTGCAGGCGGATTCTTTACCAACTGAGCTATCGGGGAAGCCCGTATGTGATCTTGGCTGACTTCTTTTACCTCTTTGGAGCTTGAACAAGTCCATCTGTGAAATGGAGCAATACATCCAATTTGTTCTCAGAGTTATTGCCTGAGCCGTGGCTGGTGAGAGAATGGAATGTTTTGCAAGGAGGATCATGTCATTGAACTAAATGACTGAATGAATATCATGTCATCTCTAATAGGTTTCTGCGTAGCTTAATTCTGAATATCACCTCGCTGGAATGCTTCTAGGGAAGTGAAAGGGAAGGAGTAAGTAAGAAGAGATGACAGCCAGCAGCATTTGCTCGCTCTCCTACAAGCTGTGTCTGAGCGCTCCCCGTGCACGCCTGGTGCTGGTGTAGATGAGGTCCCTAAACTCAAGTAACTTAGGGAATTTGTGCTAAGTGCATGGTAGAGAAAAAGTCAAAGTGCCATCACTCTCCCTGAAATGGGAAAAAGGCAAACAAAACAACAACCACAGACAAACCCAGCCTTGTGTTTTTCTATCCTTAGCATGTGTATGCATGCTAAGTTTCTTCAGTTGTGTCTGATTCTTTGTGACCCCATGGACTGTAATCTTTAGTATAGTGGTTTCTGAAGTGTTGGGTGTAGATTACAACGGAGAATGGGGTGATTTTGGTGGGTCACAGGCTGAGGACTCCACAGCCTTGAACCAAGAAGTGAGAGTCCTTTCCTTTCAGGCTCTCCTTTAGTCCTTCCAACAATTGCAAGAAAAAATGCAGATTAACATGTGCTAATGCTTAATAGAGATATTGAGCATAAAGACAGAGTCTTAGTTGGGTGACAAAATTTAGCTAGAATTTAATAACATTGCTTAGTTTTCATTCTCGATACCATTCCCTGTATCATAGCAGATGACACTGGTTTTCCATCTGAAATTGTTCTTTTTAAAACAGATTTAAGGATTGGAAGTAAATGCTTGAAGAAAACCATCAAGTTACTATTGTCCAGGTGACATGCAAGTGACTGTCAAGGAGGTACCAGGAAGCATTTAAGATCTTGAAGAGGCAAGGTTGGGCGAAACCAGGGCACCAAGTCTAAGCCTGAGGTCCCTCTGCAGTGTACAGATGAATTTTGGGGTGAAATTTCACAATGTTGTTGTTCAGTTGCTCAGTCGTGTCCAACTCTGTGACTCCGTGGACTGCAGCACGCCAGGCTTCCCTGTCCTTCACCATCTCCCAGAGCTTGCTCAAACTCACGTCCATGTGAGTCGGTGATGCCATCCAACCGTCTAGTCCTCTGTCATCCCCTTCTCCCCTTGCCTTCAATCTTTCCCAGCATCAGGGTCTTTTCAGAATAGTAGGTTTTCATTCCTCATAACTTGTGGGGATGAAGAGAAAAATGCCTCAAACTGCGTCTTCCCCGTGGGTCATGGGACAAACCCAGGCCACCTGCTAAGGGAGCTACTCTCGGAGTCCCAGTGTCCCCCAGGCCTGTTTCTTCAGAGCTCCCCACGCCTGTGTCCTGCAGTGTTTTACACTTTTAGCAGAGATCATTTTGTTCCCCCACCACCTTCCCAGGTGGTGCTAGTGGTAAAGACTCTGCCTACCAATACAGGAAACATAAGAGATGTGGGTTTTATCCCTGGGTTGGGAAAATCCCTTGCAGGAGGCCATGGCAACCCACTTTAGTATTCTTGCCTAGAGAATCCCATGGACAGAAGTGCCTGGTAGGCTACAGTCCATGGGGTCACAGAGGTGGGCACGGCTGAAGCAACTTAGCATGTATTGTCCCAGCATTTGATTTTCCTGCACCTGCAGGGGCACAGTAATTGCTGATGACTTTGAAATGGCACAGGGGTTGTGGCAGAAAGTTGCCGTGTATTTTCCCCGCTGTGGAGAGAAGGCAGGTTTCTTTCTACATTTGTGAGTAGTGTGGCCAGCCTCTCTCGCTCCATCTGGCAGTCATGTTGGGATGGGTCTGAATGGCCAGTAGGGAGGTGGGAGGGGACTGTCCCTTGTCAGGGCTGGTGGAGATGGGCTGGCAGCAGGAGCTGGCATCCTGCTGTTCTCAAGAGGCCCCTCTCTGATGGGTGCCCGGGCAGCCTGTGCCTCCTAGGCCACCTGCCAGAGGTGGTGAAGCATGTCCCCGTGAACTCCACTCCAGGCAGTGAACGGTGGACGGAGCAAAGCCCAGGAAATGGGTATTAGTGGCAGTGGTAGAGGTGGAGTGACCAGCAGCAAAACTCTCTGCTTGTCCCCAACCATTCAGTAATTCCAGAGGCAGCGTGCTCAGAACCTTAGCAAGAGAGCCCTGGGAGGGGCGTGGGCTTTCCACAAAGGTGCTGCCTCCATCCACCTTCTTGTGTGCATATGGCTTCCCAGTCTTATTCTTAAAAAAATATTCAACTAAGATACTCCTGCTCCAACAGAAGAGTCTCTTGGCTGGGGAGAGAGCTGTCAGTCATTTGTTCCCAATTCAGTGTTCATCGGGCTTCCCTGGCGGCTCAGAGGGTAAAGAATCTGTCTACAATGTGGGAGACCTGGGTTCAATACCTGGGTTGGGAAGATCCCCTGGAGAAGGAAATGGCAACCCACTCCAGTGCCTTGCCTGGAGGATCCCAAGGACAGAGGAGCCTGGCGGGCTATGGTCCACGGGGTGGCAAAGAGAGGGACACGATTGAGTGACTAACACCCTCAATGAACTAACATGTTCATTGAGCATCATTTAGAAAGAACTGGGTAGGAGTGAGGGGGCGCAGGGTGGAGGTGCATTCATGGCTTTACATTCATGAAGGGCCTTAAGCTTAAACTTGTGAGCTTTTTATCAAATGAGAGTATATATACTGAAACAGAGGTATATGGAGGTTCGAACAAAGCACATTTTAAAACTTTAAACTTGTATGCCATTATGAAACGATGCTGTCTGCATGGAGTGATGATTCTAGCATACATATAAATCTTATATTTCTACACATTTTGAAAAGGCAAAAAGCATATATATTTGTTACCTGTTAACATTTTGAATATACCACATTTTCGTAAAGGCATTTTTGCCTCTTTCTTTTCCTCCTCTTCCAATCACCTGGAGAAACTTCCAGGGGGGGAAAAACATCTTTCCAAGCAAGAGCTAGAGAATGACAGGAAAGGGATGGTGTTCGTCATGGATTAAATGCTTTGAGATCTTTGGTCAGTAAAACACTGTGGTAATCCAGTCTGCTTCTGCATGACTCTTGAGATGTGTGCTTATTAGCTAAGTTTTGTCTCCCGGTAAGATGTTCATAACAGGGCTTCCCAGGTGGCTCAGTGATAGAGAATCTGCCTGCCAATGCAGGAGATGCAAGAGATACGGGTTTGATTCCTGGATCGGGAAGGCCCCCTATTATTGCCTGGAGAATCCCCATTGACAGAGGAGCCTGGCGGGCTACAGTCCATGGGGGGTTGCAAGGAGTCACACACAACTGAGCACAGATGCACGCAGCACAACCAGATGTTCGTCAAAGCGCATGACCAACAGCGAGCGCTGTGCATCTCTCCACTTTGAGTCTGCTCCTCAGGGTCCAACAGCCACCTTTCTGTCCTGCAAGGACACCTGTGGTTTCCAGTCTCCAGGTGTTTGACTTGAGTTCTGTCTCCAGGATGGACTAGGAATACTCTTCCCCCTGAGCCCTTGCTAGAGAACTTTGAATCATCCTTTAAGGCCTGGCCACCTCTTCTTTGTGTTTTTTTTTTTTTTTTTTTCCCACCTCTTCTTTGAAGCTTTGCTGAATCACCTTTGTAGCACAAAGCCTGCACTCCCATCTGTGCTGTGGAATTTATGGTTCCTATCTTGAAGGGCATCACACCCTCGTATGTACCTTGATAGTGTACAGGGAAAGCTGTGTTGTGTTTGTGTGTTAACACCCTTGAGTTTCCTGTCCAGGTTCACGTCTCATTCATCCTTAAATCCGCAGCCAAGTAGCTTGCAAACGAGAGGTGCTGCATAAATGTTAAATATAATTGAGTCTTTTAATAAAATGATGAGTGTAACCTCTAACACTATAAAAATTAAACAAAAACTCTCAGAAGCAACAATGTGCACTAAAAATTAATTTGAAAATTTCCTTCCATATACTGTTAGCAAAGTACTTTACTTTTATAGGCCTCTCCTGTGCTATAAAACTCCTGAGTGTTCTAAAAATATTAAAAAAAAATAGGCATTTAGAACCTCTTTAATGAACTACTTCCAAATGTGGCTACGATGTTTGAGGCTTTCACCGCAGCAGGTGTAAAACCAGCCATTGAAGCTGAGGACCAGGAAGCCGGGAATTCTTGGCCCCAGGTTGAAGTGGTGGCCCACTGAGATTCCACACGTGTCAGGGGACACAGCTCCTGGTGGAGACCCAGGTTAAAGGGCTGAAGGTTGTCTCTGAGGGTGCTCTGTCGTCTGGAGAGCCTCTTCCTGAGTTCTTGCAAGGAAGGTTGTTGGTGCATCTCCAATTCTTTTTTGACCTGACTTTGCTTAGTGAGGGTTCGTGGAGGCTGGCCCTTCACCAGCCATCTGAATCCAGCACTGCTCATGTCTGAAGTGTAAATCAAAGCTTTCTCTACCACCTCACAGAAGGGTAAATTCATTCCTGTCCGCTTTCCTGATTTTCTAATGGCCCTTGTTTATAAGTGCTTTATGGTAAAGGGTGTTTGAGAAAGCCATTAGTCTATCTCATAAGTTAATGTTCGAAAAGACAAAGGCTGGTCTAAAATACAGCCGGAAACAGAAAAGAAAGAGGAGAGTGTGGCCCAGAAAAGAAGTATGAATTGTTTCATTTGCTTCTATGAGTGTATTTATTTATTTCAGTTTATAATTTCTAAGAGTTTAGTTTAAAATGCTGCTGTTAGCATCTTTTTTAAAATTAGGATCCAGGATTACTTTCCCACTTTAATTGAGATTGCTTGAATTTTTTCACCTGTGAGGAACAACAGATTTTAAAATTTTATTTTAAAAATAGCATTTTCATCTTTTGTTTTTATCATGACCTTTTATTTATTTTTAAAAAATTTTTATTTATGTGTTGATTTTTGATTGTACTGGGTCTTTGTTGCTGCACGCAGGCTTTCTCTAGCTGTGCTGGTGGGGGCCACTTGTGCACAGGCTTCTCTTGTTGCAGAGCACAGGTTCTAGGCATGCCGGCTTCAGCAGCTGCAGCACACAGGCTCAGCAGTTGTGGCTCGCCAGCCCTTGAGCACGTAGGCTTCAGCAGTTGTGGTGTACAGGCTTTAGTTGTTCTGTAGCACCTGGGATCTTCCCAGGCCAGGGATCGAACCCATGTCCCCTGCACTGGCAGGTGGATTCCTAGCCATTGGGCCAACAAGGAAGTCCTAACATTTTCATCTTTAATTAAACTACAGCTTAGGTACAGTTCTATCTAGGTTATTTTTCCTATGCTTAGCTCACGCCAGTGTGTATACAATGCAGTGTGGAAAAGCATTAATTAAGCTATTCGGTAATGTCACTCTGTATCAGTTTCAGGTGTGGCCATGTGAATAGTGGGAAGGCTAATAGCTGAGCTTGTATCCTGGCAGCAAATGGCTTTTCACTCTTGCCTCATTTCTGAGTTTCTGCAGAAGTTAACCACATGAAATGACGTTCATATCTCCGTTCAAACCTCGCAATGCAGTGCCATTTTTTGTGGGGCCATGTACACCTGCTTTCACTAGACTCCAGTCTCGTAAAACTGTCAGTGCATCCTCTTACAAGAACACATTAGCGTCGTTTCAAGTAAAGGGGTGTGCATCACTTTTTGGACTGCTGTAACTCGTTATAAGCAGAACTTAAAAAAGGGTTAATTGATTGGTCCTCCTTTAAGGTGATACAGATACAGACTGATACCAGCAATTTTAGTGACACACCAAACAGTTACACCACCCTTATGTAGCATTGTAACGTGTGCACGTACGTCTGTGTGCTCACAAGGGCAAGATGTCTGTGCAGATGCACTGTGAACCAAGAAAGGGAAAAATTCAACTTATTTGAGAGACGAATCGAGAGAAGCAAGAGTAAGATGAGAGAGGGAAAAGAGAAAAGACATTTTAAAATTCACATAAGATCATTAAGGAACAGAGAATAGACATATAGAATCAAGGGCAAGTGTATGTAAAAGCCACAGGATATTCACTTACTACCCCCTCCCAATTATTGTTAAAGTTTTAACTGGGCAAAGTCAGCTTATGCCAGTTATACATAGAGAAACTTACACTGAAAATACGCAGTGCCAGGGACATTTTTCTAATATAATATAACCAATGAAAATAGAGATGAGTCTTCAAGTTTGGAGCTTGAGGCTAAACTACATAACAAAGGCAAGAAGACACAGTGAATTTTATAAACCTATTAGTCCTGTGTCTGGCTGATCTGAATTCTTTCTGAGACTCCAATTTTGATCCAAGGGAAAAAAAAATCTCAGGAAAACATAAGGAATATTTTTGCCCTGCATAGTCATCACTTATGTACATAAACTTGTAACTAAAATGAGATTTTGGAAACAGAATTGATAAATGGCTGTTGCATACTAATTAATAGCTCATGCTATTTTCCCAATATGCTAGTTTTTGGCTGGTAATTTTTTTGATAATCAGTTTGAATTGTTTGAAATGGGAAGTTATTTATGCTCTGAGCTTCTGATTGCATGCTCAGTAGTTTCAATCAACTCTTTGCTATCCCAAGGACTATAGCCCACTAGGTAGGCCCCTCTGTCCATGGGATTCTCCAGGCAAGAATACTGGAGTGGATTGCCATTTCCTCCTTCAGGGAATCTTCCTGACCCAGGGATCGAACCTGCATCTTTTGCTTGGCAGGCAGATTCTTTACTACTGAACCACCAGGGTAGGCCTGAGCTTCTGCTCACTCCTCCCAGTTTGGGAATAACCTCTGATCGCTTGTCAATTGCCTTGAGATTCTCAGATGGAATGAAGCTCGCATTGCCAAATATTTTCCCTGAGTCCAATGATAGATCACCTGAGCGTATCCTTCTTAACAATTAACTTCAATTTAGAAGACATTTAGAGTCTTCTGGAGGACATTTAACAGCAAGGGAAGTGATTTATGGAAAGACTGTGAATTCCAGTCTTTCAGATGAAAGATGATAATGGGATTGAAGTCTTTTCTTCTGATTTATTATTTGTGTCCCCATTTCTCACACAGCGAAATTTCATATTCTTTCAGGGAGCTGAGCTTGCTTCAGCCCCATACTTGAGACCATTATTAGAGGGTTGGATTCCTTTTGAGGCCTTAGTTATAGCTTTTAAGTACATTTAGTATATAACAGGTAAGGCTTATGAGCCTGGCAAAAAGTGGAAGCTGTTGTGAAAATAACTTTGACCAAAGGCGAAGAGTGAGTGTGGAAAGAAGGAGCTACATAGAAGAGGTATTGCATCATTTCAGGTCAGTATGTTTTAGGAAGAGGTGTGGGGAGGAAAATAAAATAAAGATAATTCAATTGGAAAACAAAGAGTCTAGAAACTACAAGAAAGATCTCAGTGAAAATATGGCTCTTTTAAGAATTAACTCCACTGTTAATCTGTTACATGCCTCATATTTGTGATTGCCTTTGGCAACTCTGCATAGCTTTTGTTGATCACAGCTCTGAAGAAACTACACTCCTGGTTCTGTAGAACTAAAGAACTAAAAAGTCACAGTTCTTTCCCTGGACGAACCTCCTCATCCCTGAAACTCAGAAGGGTTGGGCTCTTTGGTGATGGTCGCAGATTTCAATCTCGATGAGAAATTCCTTGTCAGGGACAAGTTGCCATAAAGCAGGGCCGTTTTCCCAGAGGGGCTGGTAAAAATACACACGCATTAGCAAGGGGAAGACACCAGCAGGTTGAGCCTTCCAGTCAGAAGTTGAAATGTTTGTGCACACCAGACAGCGTGTCTGGGTACCTCACGGGACAGTCCATGTTTGGTCTGGGAAAACAGTGCCATGTTTACCACCAGGGAAGGCCGATGGCTGAGTAACAATGACCAGGCCCCAGCAGCCAGAAGAGGCTCTTTTATAAATGGCTTTCTCATTAGGTTGAGTGGGAGTGTTTTTCAGCAAATGGCTCAGAGGGAGAGCAGCCCAAATGGCTGTTCCTGTCAGAGGGCAACACACAGGTCTTTGAACCCAGACTCTTCCACGGGCTCACCTTTCATTGGAAGGTGCCACCCCCTTTGCTGGCATTGCCCTGGCAACACTCAGTTTCCTTTCTTGGGGGATCTTTTGGGGACTCTGCTAGTGTGGAGTGCTTGACATCTTCTAGAGCAGTAGTCCCCAGCCTTTTTGGCACCAGGGACCAGTTTCGTGGAAGACAATTTTTCCACAGACCAGGGGTGGGGGACAGTTTCGGGATGATTCAAGTGCCTTACGCTTATGGTGCACGTTATTTCTATTACTGTTACATCAGTTCCACCTCAGATCACAGGCTTTAGATCCCAGAGGTTGGGAACCCCTATGCTAGACGGCTGTCCCCATCCATCCTCACTTTCCAACCAGAAGCTTTTCGACACAGACATCAAAGAGGGCAGTGTGTCAGACAGGTGGAGAGGCCCCAATTATATAAAAGTCAGTGCTGGTCAGTGTGTGTGTAATTATTTATTTCAGCTTTCTGTAAAAGGAGGGGCATTTTCTTTGAGCCAGGAAGAAATCTTGGCAGTTTCCCAGTTGTGAAATTCTATTGACAAAGGTGTTAAGCGAAGGGCAGGGCAACGTGGTCTGCTAGGCCCCTGTGCCTTCATCTCTGTGACCTGGGCATGTGTCAGGCCCGGACTGAACTGACCGGAATGACTCTGATTTGATGACCGTTAAAGGTCAGGCATATAATGGGATCAGATGTGTCAGTGGAGGTGAAGTACATAGCATAATAGATTGATGGTAATTAAGTAGTCGTGTTTAATAAGAGTCATCAGAGTTAAAGGCGGTGTTGGAATGAGCAGCTTGGGAAAGAGCGGGAAGGCCTGAAGAAAGGAGCTGGGAAATATGTCAAGGAATAATCTTTTTGTTACACTAAGGGAAATGCCAGAGGAATTGTGTGTGTGTGTGTGTGTCCATTTGTGTTTTAGAAGACACAGCATGTTTTCTGCCTAAAATTTTTTTTTTTTAATTTTTACTGTGTTTCTAGATGATTTTTTAAAAGGCAAGGGGAATAGGCAGAGGAGAATTTATGAACTTATAAATGGTTCCAAGTCATCCTAATTCAATGTATGTCTAGAAAATATGAACCCCAAACCCTCCAATAAAAATATTTCAACAAGGAGTTCAAACATTAGTCTATATTTTCTGTTGGATGAGAAGCTGGGTAGTTGCTGAATTTGATTTTTATCTAAATCATCAAACTCTTAGAATTGATTAATTGCTTGTTTGATGAAAATTGTGTGGTTTTAGAAAGTTCTCATTCTTCAGTAATCCTGAATTCTATTATTGTGAAGCATTATTGGTTAGTAAGAGAACACGTTGAATTAGGGTTACATGAACAAGGGCAGTTTGAGGGTATTGTAACTATCACACATTTTCAGTATTATGTTTGCACAAACCATCAGTGGTCATCTGGATTTATACATGGATTTTCTGTCTAGTGGAGAAGGAAATGGCAACCCATTCCATTATTCTTGCTAGGAGAACCTATAGGCTGAAGTCCATGGGGTGGCAAAAGAGTTGGACATGACTGAAAAACTAACATTTTCTGTCCAGAATGATCAGGTGTTGAGAATGCAAACAGCTAGCCAGGACTCTGTTGACCATGCCACCTAGTGAATGAGGAGACCAGGGAAGGGGCTTCTTGTCTAAACTGCCTTGTGACTTAACAAGTCTCAATGACCCATGCTTCAGGCAGTTCCCTTTCTGGTTCTCTGTGCCACAGATAGATGTGAAAGAAGGATTCTGGATTTCAGGAGTTCTGATTTACTCTTTTCATTGGGTCTTTGGCTCAGTATATAATTTCTACCTGGAAGCAAAACTGAGTTGGGAAAAAGATTCTGAAGTGGAATTTTTTTTAATGAATTACTTGCCATTTTTCCTTCTAGAGACCATGGCCTGGACGGTCTGACCTCAGAGCCTGTGCTCTTAACCACTCCATTACATGTCTGAGAGTCATCAAGAGTGTGGCTTGGTTTTATGAGGGCTTGATCTTATCTCTGAAACTCTGGAGCCATCGCAGTGCCAGGCACACAATAGGAGCTCCATAAATGAAAAGTAATAGTGATACAATCAAATTAACTAACTCCTGCTGATATTTAGCTAATTTATTCATTCTGACAAAAATGTCTCCAGAATATAGTGATGTAATCTTTGCACATAGGTGGAAGTTGATATGTTTTATGAGATGTATTAGGGTGGGTGCTCAAATAGTTTCAATCACAGAGCTGTCTACTTTTGCTTAGTCTGAAAACAACCTCTTTTTTCAGCATATGGCCCACAAGTAAGCAGGGTCTTAGATATATAGAGTCTTAGGGCTGGCAGTTAGGTTGGTCCAGCCCCTTTCTTTTTAAGAATGGGCTGACTATTGACAGAAGCTGTCCAGGCTTTTTTGGGGGAGATCTGTTGGAATTTGTGTGATAGCTCAAAATATTTATGGAGCAAGAGAGTTTGGAGTGCTTGAAGCTCAGATTGTTAGGTTTTAAACTTGATGGCTAATGTCTTATCTCTCGTCAGTCCTACCTCATATGTCAATGCCAGCAGGTAATGGTGGTGGTCGACAGAGCAGGTTTAGTACCTTGGATGCTCTAGACACATTTATAAGCAATTTGAGGATGGCACAATAAACTACTATGATTGTTTTCCAGAAGCATTTATAAACAATCAAATGAATCAAACAGCTATTCTACAACAACTACTACTGTCGTGACTAGTGACAGCTGACATTTATGGCATACTTCCTGCCTGCCAAGAATTGTTCTAAGAACTTACATGTATTAATACCCTTAATTCTCACAGCAATTCAATGAAGTAGATGCTATTAATATGCTCATTTCATAGATTAGGAAACTGAGGTACTGAGAACTTAGTTAATTAAGAAGCTAAGAAATGTCAAATGGAGCACCGTTTCAAATTAATACAAAAATTCTTCCATGCTACCTGATATGCTTCCCTGATCGCTCGGATGGTAAAGAATCTGCCTACAATGCAGGAGACCTGGGTTTGATCTCTGGGTTTGGAAGATCCCCTGGACAAGGGAATGGCAACCCACTCCAATATTCTTGCCTGAAAAATTCCCTGGATAGTCCATGAGGTTGCAGAGTCAGACACAACTGAGCAAGTAACACTTTCACTCTCACCTGATATTCTGGACTCCTTTATTTACTTTAATTCCTTTATAAAGCTGGATCTTTAGAGTAGAAATTCTAGGCTTTCTAAGTTGAAAAGGAATTTAGAAAGCAGCTATTAATATGCTCATTTGAGCATATTAATGCAGCTCTTTGAATGCAGACTTAAGTTCTGAACTGTTTCTCCTATAATGGCCTGTATTTTTCATGTTACTTTTTCATTTTCAAGATAGCATAAAATCATTGCATTTAGTCTTCTATCTCCTTCCATTCTATGGAAGAGAAGACAAACACACACACACACACACACACACACACACACACACACACACACAAAACAAAGTAGATCTAATTCCTTGTTAAGTGTTTATAACTGCCTGGGTTGCATTAGGATCTATGGTGCCGGAGGCCAGAACCTTTGCTTGCTCCCATGAGCCTGGTATCTGGCTGCACCTTGATAAAGGCAATAATAGGTGTTCTCAGCCTTTCATATTGCCCCTCCACTAGGCTGTTTTGGCTGTGGTTACTTCTTGAGCCCATGGAGACAACCTTGGCTGAATCAGTTAGAACACTTAATCACAACCAAGCACCTTATTCTACCAAAATAACTCCTTTTAAAAGTGTCCCAACTTGATCAACAGACAAGCATCAAATGGTGAGAGAAAAGCTGGAAGCAGACCTCGTAATTGGACTGGGCAATTGAAAGAGCAGAATGATTTAGCAATGATTGAACATTTGGCAAAGAATTTTTCATCAGGCTTTATCCCAAGTCTTTCAACAGAGGAGGGGCAGTCTTCTGAGAACCGTTTGAAATGGTGGAACAGCAATTAAAGCCCTTCATCGTTCACAGATAGGAAGCAGAAATAAATGTAGTTGCCAAATAAGGCACTGTGGGTGTTGGAAGCTAGAGAGCTGCAATGGAAACAAACCTGTTGAAAACCAAATAAGATGAACACCGGGGAGTACAAAAGAAGGAAGGAAGATGACCATCATTCGGGCCCTCTGAGCCTTGTGTTAAAATGAGAATTCTGTCCCCTTCTAAGAATAAGTCTTCCAGTATTCACTTCAGGAAGTCCCATTGCTTCAGCTTGGATGGCTCATATGAAAAACAAAGCAATTGTTTGTTGACACGTTATTCTAGCAGGTGCAGTTCCATTTTAAACAAGAAGCTGCTATTGTTTTCAGGAATCGTGTTGATGACTGTCTTAAAACATGAAGGGCTGGTTCCTCTGTGGGGGACACCAGGGTGATGTTTTTTGCTTTAGCCTTTGGATCTGATGATTCTCCTCCTCTGTACATTTATGACTAGTACCACCTAGATCTTTATGCAGGTTTTAAAAGGGAAAGCCAGTTCGTTTTTTTTATAAACAATTGAAAAATCTGATTTTCATAGTCTGAAAATTCTGGGGCAGGGAGGGGCTGTCCAGATGTTTGTTTGGCTGTCCACTAGACACCTGAGGGTGGAGGGCCACCTTAATTTATCATTGTTTGAGGGGAAGTTCTGTCAGCAAGTGGTAGGGCTGTGTTGCCTAATGCAAGGGTCCCCAAGCTCCAGGATCTAATGCCTGATGATCAGAGGTGGAGCTGATGTAAGAATAATAGAAATAAAGTGCACAATAAATGTAATGCCCTTGAGTCACCTCGGAACCATCCCTGCCTGCCCTGGTCCGTGGAAAAATTGTCTTCTGTGAAACTGGTACCTGGTGTGAAAAAGAGACTGCTGGCCTAAGGAGCAAGTGAGAAATGACTTTGGCATGAAGAGTTGGTGGTGACCTGCCTTGGCTAAAACCACTAGATTCCTGATGCCCAGTATCCACTCCAGGCAAAGCGAGGGCAGGAAGGTGAGGGAACAGGTGTGAGAGAAAACCTTGAGAAGTTTCCTGTTTTATAAGCACGTAGGAGGGGAAGGACCAGGCAGGCTGAAGGCATCCAGGTTTCCCTTCCTTTTGTGTGGTGGTGACACGTTGCCAGCTCGGCCTTATTTGTGAGACGTGGGGCTGTGTGAAGTGCCTGGGTGATTTATGGGCAGCATGGAGCAGTAATCCCTCCCCTGGCTCTCTCCTCGGCTGTCTCGGCACAGAGGCACTAAATATCCAGCCCGACTGGGGATGCGCTGCCACTGGTGGACTCCTGAGCCCGGGCTGTGTTAGCCTCGCAATTTACTTTTTCTAAACCACGATAAATTCAGGCACAAATGGCAGCAAAATTAACTGTGAATGTGCCACCATATTTTGCAGGCTAGGAGTCTCATTGGCTCAGGCCTGGTTTGGCTTTTCTTAGCTGATTCACTTAACTAGAGAAAGAGTGGCCTTCTTTTCTTTTCATTATTTTTCTTATTTTTTTAGTGTTAGGTGAGAGGTTACTGGCTTTAACAAAATGCTTCCCCTAAGTGGAAGAAACAGCTATCCTTCCTCTGAGGGGACACCACTGGCATTTAACTAAAACACTTGAGCCCACAGTATGGTTTATGTTAGTGTTCATCATCTTCTGTGAGAAAGGCTCATTTATTTGTCATTACTAATGTTCACTGAACAGATATTTAATTGTTTTGTGCTATGTTTCAGGGCTTTCCTGGTGGCTTGGATGGAAAGGAATCTGCCCGCAATGCAGGAGACCCAGGTTCGATCCCTGGATGGTGCTAGGAGCAAAGAACCCGCCTGCCAATGCAGGAGACATAAGAGACGTGGGTTCAGTTCCTGGGTTGGGAAGATCCCCTGGAGGAGGGCACGGCAACCCACCCCAGTACTTTAGAGGGCTGCAGTCCATAGGGTCGCAAAGAGTCGGGAACTACTGAAACGACTTAGAACACAACACATATGTTTCACATGCAGTGGGGAAACAAAATGTAAATTAATATTACTAAGCCAGAACTGTTCTGATGTTTTTAGGTCAATTACATTTCGGTGCGTAGAAACCAGGCTGCAGTTTACTTGGTTGCCTTTTGATAACCTAGTGCTAGATCTTATCCTTTGTATGTTTGATAAAGTGAACTGAAGTAGTGACTGGTTAAGGTTGACAAATTGTTTGGAAGGTGAATGGGCAGCCTTGCAGTATAGTCCGGTCTCCTGGCTCTCAGACACCACTTCTGGCTCTCCTTACTCCTGCTCCATAAGCTTCTTCCAGCAGGTTGATGCCCCAAGGTCTTCAGGGACTCCCTTTTCCTGTTAGATGCTGAGATGTGTATGTCAGTGTGGTGCTGAGACCGTGCCACACCCGGAGTAGGGCCGTGCATGGCTGCTTCAGTCTCCTTTCTTGCCCCCTCCCTTTCCCCAGGTTCTCATAAGCTCATACTACTCACCTGCAGTGCCCTAACTCACCCCTGCCATTCCTGAGGAAGGGCTGATTTAGCTCAGACCTAAAGGGCAAGAGGAGTATACAAGATACTGGGTAGTGTGTGTGTGTGCGTGTGTGTGTGTGCATGTGTGTGCGTGTGTGGTTCAGACTTGTCTTGTCACCTATTTGGAACCTCTTAAGCAAATCTCTTATTGTTTCTATGTTGAAATTTCTTCACTTCTAAAATGGGATTGATACTTTGCCATAGGTGTAATGAGAAGACTAAATGAGATGATAGATATGAAATCATTTTCTTACTCTTTCCTTCTTTTTTTCTTCGTCGGGTCTTGGGGCATGCGGGATGTTGCACTGTGGAACATGGAGCCCCTAGCTGTGGGGCATGTGCTCAGTAGTTGCAGTGCTTGAGCTCAGTTGCTTCCCAGCATGTGGGACTCTTAGTTCTCTGACCATGGATCGGACCTGTGTCCCCTGACTTGCAAGATGGAATCTTAACCACTGGACCAGCAGTGAAGTCCCTGTTTTCTCATTTTGATGTCACTGAACAGCAAAGGGAGCTTTAGGAAGCTCAGAAGAAAAGCCTAGAGCCATGGAAAGAAAGAAAGAAAAGTATAGTCTCTCAGTCATGTCCAACTCCTTGGGATCCCATGGATTGTAGACACCAGGCTCCTCTGTCCTTGAAATTCTCCAGGCAAGAATACTGGAGTGGGTTGCCATTCCCTTTTTCAGGGAAATCTTCCCAGCCCAGGAATCGAACTCTGGCCTCTGCCATTGCAGGCAGATTCTTTGCCGACTGAGCCACCAGGAAATCCCAAAGTGAGGGGCATTTTGGAGGCGAGAGCTTGGAGAGAGCCCAGGGCAAGGGAGCTGAGGGACGTGGAGCAAGGCGGGAAGAGTGAACAGTCATTCACCTTAGAAAGGAGAGAGTTGTTCCAAGAAGTGTTCAGTGTTCCATGCAAGGTCCAGCATTTCAGGACTTAATGCTCCTTGTGATTCTAAATGGCCAGCCTAAACTTTGCTGTCAGTGGGCTGCCCATTCTTAGGCTAGAACCGTAATATATGTGCATCTGTTCCCTGCATAATTCTGCTTCTCCCACTGGCCACTACATTCTGGCCCATATGAGGTGGGGAGATATTTTGCAGACCAAAGCTGTTCGAAGAAGAGAAAAATCAATACACTCTATAAACTATTTTCAATTGTTCTTGCATTCTGTGTTTGGTTGTTGCCTCTAAAATTTTGGGGTCAAGCTTATTAACCTCATTTGTCACAGCAGGAGGGAAGGCACCAGGGTAGCTTTTAACACATGAGCCCACATTGCTGTTACTCCAAGTGTAGTCCATGAACCAGCAACAGGGCATCACTTGGAAGTCTGTTAGAAATGCAGATGGTTAGGCCTACTCCACACCTACTGAGTCAGAACTTGCATTTTTAACAAGATGCACAGGTAAACGTCACCCTGTGCGTAGCCTCATATACAAACATATACTCATTGTGCATTAACATTTTCCCTATTTGTCTTTGTTTTTTAATCGAAAAAGTCTAATTAGTGAAGGGGGAGCCACTCCCACATCTTCAAAAAATATATTGAGTTTGACTAATTGCTATTAATATTGGAAAATGAAATTAAAATAGGGACCTAGCCCTACTTTCTGTTGGCTAGGCCCCCAAGCTTTATTAGGAATTGGAGAATAGAGAATTGATTATTAGCTTCAAGCTCTTCTACACTTGTTTTAGCTCTGAAATTTCACTGAATAGTGTCATAAGCAAATATGATATACCAAGTAGGCTCAAGGCTCTGTGCAGTGAATTTCAACAAAATGATTTCCTTTTGTATGATGAAGCCGATGGGAAAACATGTATAAGAGTTTTCCTCCTTCTTTGGGCAGTCTACCTAAAAAAGATTAATTGGCTGAATTCTAAAGAAAGGCTTTGTAAATGATTTTTTTTTAAAAAATCAGTGTTGGAACAGTATTTTCTTGTGTCAAAGCAGAATTTTTGAACTTGAGAAGGGTCTGGTGTTGATGGTGCTTTTTAGTTTCAAGGAATGAATTTCTTTCTCTAAGCCTGTTATTTCTTCTTCTCCAAGCAAGCTTCCTAATAATTTAATTCACTGAACCAGGAGGACTTGAAGCTTTCCTTGCCACCTCCAAGCTAGAGGTTTCTTAGCAGTTGTGATCAAACAGACATCATGCTTTGGGTGTTGTCCTCACGAGCAGGAGCGGATCCTGCGGGAGAACCAGCAAGTGTATCCCAATGGCACTGAGCCCTTGACTAACGGCAACACCCCCTACCGCCCAGCCCCCTCCAACTTCAAGGGCCAGCAGGCTGGGCCATTCTAGAAGATTTGGAAAGGAGCCACCAACAGGAATTATTGAACAATTGCTCTGTGAAACTTAAGATAACACTTTGTTCCATCACAGTGGAATTGCTGTGTGACAGAAGGAAATTATCTGTTTAGCTCTTGATTAACGTTTATGTGAGAAAAATAAAATTAAAGGTGATAGTATCTAGTCCAAGAAATGCTTCAGTTTACTTGAAAGAACAAAGATGAATTTAGCACTTTTGCAGAGTGAATATAACCAACACTGGAGGATTCTTTGTTTGAATTGCAATTGAAAAGAAACCTCTCCCTAACCAAAAATCTAACAACAACTTTTAAGATGCCAGTGGAATATCTCCTGGCTACTGAATTTGTTCCCTGAAATCAAGATTTCTGGAAACAACTGGATTATGAATGTTCGCAGTGGTATGAAGTGGTCCATCTCTAGGGATCATTGGCTGGTATGTTTGTGTGGGGTAATTTTATGGATGTCTACTTATTTTTAACAAGTAGAAAAAGCTGAATAAGGCTCACTGAATTCAGTATACATTCCCCAAGAAAATTAATAAGGAAACATTTTACCATTAGTATATTGAGTAATGGGCTTCCCAGGTGGTGCCAGTGGTAAAGAACCACCTGCCAATGCAGGAGACATAAGAGACGTGGGTTTGATCTTTGGGTCAAGAAGATCCCCTGGAGGAGGGCATGGCAACCCACTCCAGTATTCTTGCCTGGAGAATCCCCATGGACAGAGAAGCCTGGCAGGCTGCAGTCCATGGGGTCCAAAGAGTCGGATACGACTGAAGCATCTTAACACATACACACGTATTAAGTAACCTCAATAGCACTTGTAAAAAATGCTAGTAGAAATAACTTTTAATTCAGTCTTGAAATAAAGAATCAAAGTCATGTGTTTGTTCATCTAGTTCATATTATCATGGGTCTTCTATGTGTAAAGCCTTATGTTGGGCCAAATGGAGGGATACTGTGATGAATGACAGTTTTCTTGTGTTAACTTTGTAGCTGGCTAGGGAGATCTGAACATGGGACAAAGGGCATATTGAGAAAGTTAAGCCAAGGTAACAGTTATTCCTACTATATCTCTAGCTTGTCTTTCCTTTGTTTAAATATGGAGTCAGGTATTTGTGCAAGCCATGGTATTTTATAAACATGTATTTGGTGCTTTAGACTAGTATAGTGTTTACACTATGGGCCAGAAACTTTCTGAAAACTTTAGAGATATGAACTCATCTAATCTATGGTTATTAACCCTGCTATTTTACAGATAAGAAAATTGAGGCACAGAAAGTTTATAACTTGCCAGACTTACAGGAGGAGAATGATATGAACTTGGCAGCCCAGCTCTGGGGTCTTCCCAGGCCCTTGCACTGTGTTGTCTTTCCAAAAGTGGTTGCACATATCAGTACAAGCCAAAAAGAAGTGTGAAAGGCACTCTGCTCTTTAGGTAGTAGATCTGTTTCTATCATTTAGGGCTGCATTACAAAATACATGGTTGTCCCTCACTTTTCAAGCAGTGGTATGTTCTTAAACTATGGAAATCAAACTGCTATAAACATTTGAAAGAAACATGAGGAAGAGTTATCTAAGGGAACCTGGTATTGGTAACATGAAGGCTATTTTACAAAATAAGCACCAAGCCTTTTGATGATCTGTTTTGAGGTTTACAGTTTCCTTTTCCTTTTTATAATGTTGGGCATTTGTTCATATTGCTTTTATTGATTTGAAATGAATCCAATGGTGTTTATGCACAAGGGTAATTCTTAGCCTTGATTTTGCAGAAGGATTTACTACTAGAGGAAATATAAAGCTCACTTTAAGTGCAAGAGGAATATTGGATGGGTATCCTCTATAATCTAGTGCTTCATTGAGGGTTAGAGGAGTTATAGCAGTGTGTATATGTACACATATAGATACAGATATAGAATTCTATATATATAGTTGAAGTCATTGTGAGTATATGCTCATCAGAATTTCCTATGCTTTAGTTTGAGTGTGTTTGTATATATGTGTGTTTGTGTGTGTGAGAGAGAAAGACAGAGAAAGAAGGAGAGGTTGAAATTAAGGGAATGGAAGGACAGGGAAGAGAAGGGAGGGTAAATGAAGAATCTTATGGAGGAATGAGATGAATTAATGGATATATAAGCTCACCAGTTTTGTTTTAAACTTTTTATTTTGAATTGGAGTATAGATAATAATGTTGTGATAGTTTCAGGTGAACAGCAAAGGGACTCAGTCATACATATACATGTATCCATTCTCCCCCAAACTCCCCTTCCATCTAGGCTGCCGCATTAAGCTCATCAGTTAGAAAGTCACAAACACCTTTTTTAAAAAATATAAATTTATTTTATTTATTTATTTTTTTTTCAGATTTCAAAAATAATTTATTCATTTTTAATTAACTTCATCAAAATAAAATTATTCCAGTGAACTGAATGAAAACCTACAGTTAAATTCTGATACTTTAGATTTCTTTTTTTTTTTTTTTTTACAGATGTGTATAACGGACTTTTGGACTCAGAGGGAGAGGGAGAGGGTGGGACGATTTGGGAGAATGACATTCTAACATGTATACTATCATGTAAGAATTGAATCGCCAGTCTATGTCTGATGCAGGATGCAGCATGCTTGGGGCTGGTGCATGGGGATGACCCAGAGAGATGTTATGGGGAGGGAGGTGGGAGGGGGGTTCATGTTTGGGAACGCATGTAAGAATTAAAGATTGTAAAATTTAAAAAATAAAAAACTAAAAAAAAAATAAAAAAAATAAAAACAATTTTATTTTAATTGGAAGCTAATTACTTTACAATATTGTATTGGTTTTGCCATACATCAACATGAATCCGCCACGGGTGTACACGTGTTCCCCATCCTGAACCCCCTCCCACCTCCCTCCCCATCCCATCCCTTTGGGTCACCCCAGTGCACCAGTCCCTGAGTATCCTGTATCCTGCATCGAACCTGGACTGGCGATTCATTTCACATATTATATTATACATGTTTCAGTGCCATTCTCCCAAATCATCCCACCCTTGCCCTCTCCCACAGAGTCCAAAAGACTGTTCTATACATCTGTGTCTCTTTGCTATCTCACATACAGGGTTATTGTTACCATCTTTCTAAATTCCAGATATATGCGTTAGTATACTGTATTGGTGTTTTTCTTTCTGGCTTACTTCACTCTGTATAATAGGCTCCAGTTTCATCCACCTCATTAGAACTTGTTCAACTGTATTCTTTTTAATGGCTGAGTAATACTCCATTGTGTATATGTACCACAGTCTCCTTATCCATTCGTCTGCTGATGGACATCTAGGTTGCTTCCATGTCCTGGCTATTATAAACAGCGCTGCGATGAACACTGAGGTACACGTGTCTCTTTCAATTCTGGTTTCCTCAGACAAAAACCATTTTTATTTAACCCGTTAGATCTGAAAAGGAAATTAACTTGTCTAGTTATACCTAGAAGGATATTTTGATGAGGGGCTGAGCTTGATCCTAGTTTGTTGCCACCAGGTACTCTGTTTTATTCATTTCCCTCAGTGCTGGGGAGAGATCCTGGCACAGGGCAGTTGCCCAGTGAATGGATATGGAATGACTACAACCATAGGCCTGGGCTTCTGCAGAAAGCTTTCTACACCTTCAGAGAAGAGACCGTCTCATCTCAGATAGGAGTCACTGGCCAGATGCCACATGGTTCTTGAAGTCAGGCTGCCCCAGTGAACTCACAAGCTTTGAAGCAGAGTGAGGCCAGCTCAGGAACTCAGCGGGAAGCCTTGTGTCTGTGACCAGGCCCTGTGGGTAGTATCGGGAGACTCCAGTGTCCTTGCTCCAAGGCCAGAGATACAGGCCCAGATTACTCAGGGTCATGGGGTCCACATTCTTGAATGCAACTGGAGTGTTAATTAGTGACAATTACCTATTGGAAAAAAGAAGTCCAGTCCTGAATGCTCCTTCCAAAAAGCTTAAAGACAGAAGGAAGCTTCTAACAATGGGTTGTAGGAGATGCATTTCCTCTCTGATGTTAAAAACAAGGTACTGTCTAATTGATGAGTAGTGAGGGCTTGCAGAGACTCTTTGATGAGCCATCTCCTGCTTCCTGATATTGTGACCCCCTCAACAAACACTGACAAATAAAACCAGCATGCCTTCAATATAAATGAGGGCACACTATCTGAAGAGATGCTTCGTTCTCAGGATGTGGTTGAAATCCTGTTATGAATAAGGTTTACATCCTTGCCACTGAAATAATATTTTTGTACTGTGGAAATCAATGGTAAGGAAAAAAATGGACAGGTCATCTAGTATGTAAACAACTTAACTTTGATGTAGTATCTTGTTTGCTGAATTTGGTCCTGGGTAAAGTCCAAGAACTTGTTACTTACTTGATTTCTCTCTTCCCTTTTCTCTCCCTTCTTTCCATTTAGCTTCTCTCATCTTCTCCTACCTCGGAGAGCATATCATCATGAATCCAACAGAATGCTGTTGTGTCAGAATTTCTTTTTGGCTTTGTAACTCTTTTTCTCCTGGAGTAATCCTTAGGCATAGAGAATTTTGCTAACTGTGATTTAAAATAGAACCAAGAGAAGGGAAGGTGAGCGAGAGCGTGTCTTTTGTCAAGTTGCAAACTTGTGGAGAATTTGTGTGGACTACATTTCAAACAGAACTCAAATCTTTTGAGGCTCAAGTTCCATTTGCTCTTGGCAAAACACAATTTCCTGGTTCAAAAGAAAATAAGCACATAAAAAAGGGCCCCCAGGCTTCTTGGACATCAAAGCTTAGGAGATACTCTTATAAAACAGCATTTTGATGATTCTTAGATTATAGCAACTGGGAACATACAGATTAAAACTACCCTTGAACTACCCTTCAGTTAAAAAAACCCAGGGGCAAAGATGTTGGCAAACTGCATTAGACTTTAGATGTTTTTGCCAGAAGTGAGATATTTTAGTTAGTTTCCCTGTTGTCTCCCCAATTTAATTTTTTGGGTAAAATCTCAGCTATGTCAGATTCCATTTCAGCTTCTTCCTGGTGTCCACTAAACCTCACACCTAAAAGAGTAATCATGATCCTTTTGAATCAACAGTTCTTTTGAAAATTATGTTTATAATTTTGCTTGATGTTCAAGCAATTTTATAGATTAATATATCTTTATACATAGTAAGTACCAAATTCTGGCCAATCAATAGGTTAAAATATATTGTGTTAAAAATCATTCTAGATCAGTGTTTCTCAATTAGGGTCAGTTGTGATCCCCTGGGGACATTTTGACAGTATCTGGAGACATTAAAATTTTTTTTTAATTTTGTATTTGGCTATAGCTGATTAACAATGTTGTGATAGTTTCAGGTGATCCGTGACGGGACTTAGCCTTAAATATACGTGTGTCCTTTCTCCCCCAAACTCACCTCCTATCCAGGCTGCCAAAAACATTGAGTGGTGTTCCATGTACTGCTGCTGCTAAGTCACTTCAGTCATGTCCAACTCTGTGTAACCCCATAGATGGCAGCTCACCAGGCTCCCCCATCCCTGGGATTCTGCAGGCAAGAACACTGGAGTGGGTTGCCATTTTCTTCTCCAATGCATGAAAGTGAAAAGTGAAAGGGAAGTCGCTCAGTCGTGTCTGACTCTTTGCGACCCCATGGACTGTAGCCCGCCAGGCTCCTCCGTCCATGGGATTTTCTAGGCAAGAGCAGTGGAGTGGGGTGCCATCGACTTCTCCTTCCATGTACTATACAGTTGGTTATCCATTTTAAATACAGCAGTGTGTACATGCACATCCCAAACCCCTTAACTGTCCCTTCCCTCCATCCTTTCCTCCTTGGCAACCATAAGTTTGTTCTCTAAGTCTGTGAGTCTCGTTTGACTTGTAAGTAAGTTCATCTGTATCATTTCTTTTTAGAGTCCACATATAAGAGATGTCGTATAATGTTCTCCCTTCTCTGTCTGGCTTCAGTCAGGATGACACTATGTCCATCCATGTTGCTGCAAATGGCATTATTTCATTCTTTAGTGACTGAGTAATATTCCATTGTGTTTGTGTACCACGTCTTCTTTAATCATTCCTCTGATGATGGACATTTAGCTTGTTTCCAAGTCTTGGCTATCATAAACAGTGCTGCAATGAATATTGGGGTGCATATATCATTTCAGATCATGTTCTTCTCTGGTTATATGCCCAGGAGTGGGATTGCAGGGTCAAATAATAACCCCGTTTTTAGATTTTTAAGGCATCTCCATATTGTTCTCTGGAGACATTTCTGATCGTCATTACTAGGGGATGGGGTTGCTGTCGGCATCTTGTGGGTAGATGCCAGCATGCTGCTCGATGTTTTATAATGCACAGGACAATCACCACAACAAAAAAGTATCCTTCTCAAGATTTCAATAATACCAACATTTAGAAATCTTGTTCTAGATTCTGAAAGTTAAAGTCTCTCAGTCAAGTCCGACTCTTTGCGACCTCCATGGAATTCTCCAGACCAGAATACTGGAGGGGGTAGCCGTTCCCTTCTCCAGGGGATCTTCCCAACCCAAGGATCAAACCCAGGTCTCCTGCGTTGCAGGTGGATTCTGTATCAGCTGAGCCGCCAGGGAAGTTCTAGATTCTAGGAGAATCATAGACGGTTAGCGTCTTTTTATACTTTCCTTTTATCCCAACCAAAATTGACATTCTTTACTGATTTCTGGGCATAGATTGTTGGACTGGATAAAGAAGGGAGAATGAGAATGAGAAAAAGAAAGAGTGATAACTGAAAGGCTAAGTTAATCTTTTAGTGACTGAGGTCACAATGTATTCCATTATAACTCAGGAAAATAAAATAATTTTTTAAAGGGTGGATAATGATTCTGAGGCTCAGAGGTGGTTAGCTGCTGTAAGAATGTTCTTCAAGTCAGAAGGAAAGCAATAGAAACAGGATATATTTATGTGTTTGTTTGTCATCGTTTTCATATTTCATTACATGCAGTTCCAAAGTCAGGTTAATGAAACACTCCCCTTCTTTACAACTTCCTGGCTTGCTTGTTTTGCCCCCTTGAAGTTTGTTTCATCATTCATATATTCAGACATTGATGCAGCCTTGGAAAGGGCAAAAGTTGGGGAAGAAATATGTGAATGGAAGCTTCCCTGGGCCTGGTTGAGGTCTGCAGAACAGTGTAGAGAAGTCAGCTAAGGCAGAAGTGCAAGGCACCATTCTGCATTGCAATCCAGCATAATGCATAGGTTTTCTGGAAGAAATGGCAGCAGTGCCCAGAGACAACGTTTGCCACTCCTGGGGAACTTACAAACGTCTATAAGTGCCGTGGAGGTGGTGTCCTGAGAGCCAGCGCCATACCCTTTGAGGAGGGGTTCCCAAGCTCAGAAGCACCTGAAGCGTGTCTCAGATCACAGCAGCAGCACATTAGCAAAAAACAGATTCCCGGACCTCTGGTCTCTGGCTCAGAATCTCCAGAGGGGGTGTTTATCAGCTCCACAGGTGATTCTTGTCACTGTGCATGTCTGTAACACTCTCCCTGTGGGATTAGTAAAGCAAGACTCTCTCAGTGGGAACCTGAGTCCAGAGCCCCATCTTTAGCTATATCATCACCCCAAACAGACTCATTCACTCATTCATCCAGCAAACATCTGTTGCACATCTGTCGGTCTAGAGACTAAGGCTACGGTGAGTGAGACTGATAAGGTCCTTGCTTACGTTCAGGTTCATGAATGAGAACTGGAATATTTTACCTGAGAAGTTCCTTCTCTAATGCACCTCAGAGAGAAAGAGGGGAGCTTTGTATTATGGAAAAATGCAGGAAGATATTCCCACTAACACACATGTACCTGGAAAATATACTTCTGATGTTCAGAAATGTCTAATACACTATTGATGTGAACTTGGGAAAATTGCCTCCTGTTGCTGTGCACAGTCTTCCCATCTGTAAAATGGGGATAAACACAACATCTACTACACAGAGTAGTTGTGAGGACTGTATTAATTAAGACTTGTAAAGTTCTCAGGCTGGTGCATGTTCTAGGCAAACACACAATACATACTGTTTGCTATTGTCATGATCATCCTCCTCATTTTCATCATCATTATTTTATTCTCTTCCTCTCTGCTTCAACCATGATTTCCAGAGCCACTGATGGAGGAAAAAATATATTTGGCAACCCCAACAGATTGAATTCCTTTATTTACTCAATCATCCATTCCCATATACCAACTGAGAGCCTGCCAAATTCAGGGCTTGAATGTGGGGAATAAGAAATTAGCAGCAATTAGCTCAGCTCTGTTAGTCAGAAGTGATTAAGAGAGTATAGAGAATATGTTCTGAGAGTTCAGAACAGCACGTGATTTCTTCATGTGGGAGGAGATAAAACTGGGATCCCCTTTGGGGAAATGCAGTCATCAGTGCATTCTGGGAAAATATAGTAGGGACCAAATAAATGAACTGAGTTGAATTGAATAATTCTCTATGCCCCCTCCAAGCAGTGCCATAAAGGTAGAGAGGAAGTACCAAATTTCAGAAACAGGCTGAATACGTCTTCCTGGGTTAGCCTGGGCCCCTAACAGATACCGAGGATGAAATTTCTATGGGGAAAAACGTACTCTTGAATTCTGAACAACCAACACACAAGTGGTCTTTTGACTTGCTGCTTGTTTGTGAGAGGGGGCTGGTTGGAATTCACTGTTGATTTGAAAGGAAAATGAGTAGAGTCTGAAACCGCTTATTTACATGGTCTCTTGTGTGTCACCTTACTATTGCCATATCTCAAATATACTGAGACATTTTACAGAAGCTTAAACAATACTGTCCAGCTCTGGTTTTGCTCCTTTCCCACCAATTTGCTTTTAGCTTATCTGGACTTTGGTATGTCATTTGGAAATTGGACTACGTTTTCTTTGCTTGCATTGAAAAAAGAAATGATTAACTGAAATAACACTGTGCATTACTCAGATTTAATTATGTTTGTAATACATCACCCAGTGATATGGGGCAACTTCTTGCCGTTCGTTTTCCATCATGCATTTCTCGTAACATATGGTCCTCATGAAATAGTTTTGATTCAGAGTCCCCAGTAGCATATGGCAAAAAAAAAAAAAAAGCCCCTCAAGTCAAATGCAAAGTA
Source organism: Ovis aries (assembly GCF_016772045.2). Lineage (NCBI taxonomy): Eukaryota > Metazoa > Chordata > Mammalia > Artiodactyla > Bovidae > Ovis > Ovis aries. Next base: position 218,427,862 of record NC_056054.1, read on the forward strand.
AAGGCCAGCCTCATTGCCCCAGAGGAACCTCCATCGACTGCAAGCCAGAAAGCCGGGAATCTGAATTGGTGTCAGGGTTTCACTCATCATGAAGATTTTACATTTGGTTTGGGACTTTGGAGCATGAGGTTCTGGATGTAAAAGTCAGAAGAGATATGGCTTTTGTAATGTCTGCCGAGATTCCTGTGTCGATAAGGTCAGCAGAAAGTTAATAGATTTTTATCTTCTCATCACATGAACTTAATATAGTGCAACTGTTTGGAGAGAGTGGGCTGGTGGAATGGGATGGGAATCCATCACACTTCTCAGATTTTCCACAAAGGATGTTTTAGGTATTTAAGTGTATTTTTGCTTAAGGTTAAAAAAAAAAGCCTATCTCTCACATTTAAATAATAAAAACTTAGAAAAACTGTGTTGAAATGCTGTAACAACATTGGTGAAAAACAATATAGTCAGAGCAGAACATGTTTTTTTTCTTTGTGCTGGTTATTCAATTACATAGGAGTAGGAAGAGCTTGCATTTACGGTGCTTTAGCAGAATGCGAGCCAGTTCAACTCAAACGCCTTCAAGCAAATACTCAGAGCCATAAGGCAGTTCCATTAGGGCCTCGTCATCCTTCCACCAGACTCTTAATGACTGCCGTGCGCCTGCCCTGAAGGGAAGGCCCTGCTGCCAGCCACTGGCACATGCCTGGAAAGTCCAGTTGAAGGAGGATGGTGTGCCACTGAGACCCGCTTTCAGGGGAAACTGGTGAGGGGTGGGGCGAGAATGTGGGAGAAAAAAAACCCCAGGCTGACTCCAGCAGTCCCCTTTGAAAACCTCTCAGCCACGTTCCCTTCAAACCAACCTGCTGGCTTGAGGTCTGCTCTCTCACGGCCGCTTGGACCAAGCTGCCCGAGTAGGCTGTGAGAGTGGTGCCCGCCACCTGGGGATGCTCGCCATGGGGTGCGGGGATGCTGGGGGGCTGAAATGCAGGGCGAGTCCATGGAGGGACAGCGCTGGGTCAGACTGACTAGCAGGCCTCAGCGATCAAACATGTCACACCTGTCTTGGCCACTGGGGCAGGTGTTCTAGGTCAGCTCTCACTGTGGTTATCAATCGCTGACAGTTGACAGTTTAATTTTACACCACAAGTACCTCATTACTTGTGTAGGCACTTGAAGAACATGTGGGCACTGGATCGGATCAGTGATCAATGACAAAGGTTGCAGAGGGTGCAAGCGGTAGCAGTAAAAGTGAAGGTCTCCGTGCATGAGTTGGCAGTGGTGGGGATACATGACAGGGGGAGTTTAACTGACAAACAGTCTGTCAGGTTGGAAAGAATGGAGATTTGCCAGGGAGCTAGCTGTAGATTATAACATATATCTCTTGACTTGAGGGAAAAGAAGAGGGGAAAGCCCCTACCCGAAGCAGAGCCTTCCTTTCTTGAAAATGCTTAGGCAAATTTAATGAATGTGCAGGACTATAAATTTTTATTCCACAAGCATTTATCTCATGACATAGATCCATTCAGGTGTCTAGGAATTTAAGATCAAGAGGATGCAGTGATGCTATTTTATAAAGATATATGTGTCTGTGTGTATATGTGTGTATGTGTGTGTGTGTGGGTACATATACCAACCCCACCAAAGCAGACCATTGCTGTTTTAGATTGTCCTGCAGCAGCTGATGGTAGATATTCAATAATAAAGTTATTCCATATGAGCCCTTTTATTCTTACCAATACAATTCATGATCAACACCTCTAAAATAGATTGCCTTAGAGTGGTAAGAAAAAAAATCCATTCTTTCAAGTGTCTTTTATAGTGGTATTTTAATAAATTCCTTGTTATGTCCCTCTCCCCTCAACCTTTTATTTTTAAGAAAAAGTTTTTGATAGTCTTTTCCTTATAAAAAGTTTTTTGTTAGTGTTGTTATTTTCTTAAGAGGCCCTGGCTTTAAGGAAAAGGCCACATGGCATGAGTTTTATTCCTTACCACATGCCTTGTCTGTTGGAGTGAAATTGATTAGGTCCATGGTGCATTAGGAGGGCTGGTGGTACATTAGGTACATTAGGATTAGGTACATGGAGGACTGGTGGTGCTAGTGGTAAAGAACCGACCTGCCAATGCAGGAGGCATAAGAGACATGGGTTTGATCCCTAAGTTGGAAAGATGCCCTGGAGGAAGGCATGGCAACCCACTACAGTATTCTTGCCTGGAGAATTCTCATGGACAGAGAAGCCTGGTGGGCTACAGTCCACAGGGTTGCAAAGAGTTGAACATGACTGAAGCGACTTAGCATGCAAGCATGCAAACGGTATAGGAGACTGAAAATGGGTTTTGAGACCGATGGACTTGAGTTTAAATTCCACTTCTGCAACTTCCTGTATTGGTGCTTGGGCAAATTACTGACGGTCTCAGATATAATGTTCATAAAAACTATAATACAGGATTGTTGAAAGGGCTAAATGAAGTAAAATGGCAGAGACTGCAAACTGTCTCCAAATATCTATTCCTCTCCTTTCTCCTTTTAATAGCACAACCACTTGAACTTTGGCTAAGTGTATCATCCAGTTATGAGTTAATTTCCAGCCTCCCTTGGAGTTAGACATGGCCCTGCCATTAGGGTTTGGGACGTAAACAGAACTATGTTTAAATTATCTGCAGTTTAGGGCTTCCCTGGTGGCTCAGTGGTAAAGAATCCTCCTGCTAATATAGGAGACATGGGTTCGATCCCTGATTTGAGAGGATCCCACGTGCCACAGAGCAGCTAGGTCCATTTACCACAGCTATTGAGCCTGTTCTCTAGAGCTGGGGAGCCACAACTACAGAGCCCACGTGCCCCAGTTACTGAAGCCCGAGTGTCTAGAACCTGTGCTCTGCAACAAGGGAAGCTGCTGCAATGAGAATCCCGTGCATTGCAACTAGAGAGTAGCCCTGCTTGCCACAACTAGAGAAAAGCCCCAGCAGCAACGAAGACCCAGCACAGCCAGAAATAAATGAATAAAAATAATAAATAAAACCATTAAAATTATTAAAAAATTACCTGCAGTTTAGAAAAGGGGGCTTACCTGTTCACCATTTCTTCTTTCCCCCTTCCTATGGGCAAGAAAGTAGACTGATGGTAGTAACTCAGCTCTGACTGTATCAATGAGAACAACACCCTAAGAAGTGGAAAAGCAGTAAAATGAGGAGGAATCTGGAACCCTATATGACCTGGCAGATCAGAGCTGCCTACCTGCCCCGCTCTGGACTGTTACATGAGGAGTAGACATATTTCTCTTGTTAAAGCCACTGTATTTTGGGGTCCCTTTGTCATAGCAGCTTAGTCTGAATACTGACACAATTGATGTATAAAATAAATAGGCCAGAACATAGCAACACATCAACATGCTTATTGTTTAAAACAATGTATGTTATTTTATTTCCAATCAAGGTTATGAATACTATAGGTAATACATTAAATATTAACCAGAGGCATCTGCTTAGTGGCTTTTTTTCCCCTCTAAACTGGTCATACCAGTCACTTGTCACCTGATTGGAATAAGTTCACCTTTTCAGGTTGCTCTGGTTTCTTTACAGAATCATCTCCCTCACTCCACGATATTTCACTCAGGATTTGGAAGAAGGAATGAGCTTCACGTTTCCTTGCAGCATCAAGTGCACTATGTCATTTATGAAACCTAGCTTTTACCACAATTACTTACACATGTTATCCATGGCTTCTGCTTTAGAAAATGTGATAAACATTAGGATGTGATCATTTCTAGGAAAAGGGGTACAAAGTTCCATAACACCAAATAATACCTTGATGATTTGGTCCATAGGCATCTCAAGGTTAGCTAGATCAGTTTGCAACGTGGACTCTACATTCACCTGATTACACAGTGCTCTCGTCACTCTCCTCTCTCCCATCCTCATCACCCACCCCTTTCTGTCTTGCTCACTTTTATTGTCTAGCAAAAACTGGCATCTTCCAATATTGTCCAGTTTTAATGCCCAGGATTAAGGTTACTGTTCCCCATTTTGGTGAAACAGAGAAAATTTTATTACTTCATCTCTCTCCTGGAGTTGATGTCTATGACCCCATGCCTAGAGAAAAAAAGAAGAAAAGCTAGACCGTGTCTGAGTTTGAAAATATGCAACTCTGCCTTTTTCCTTTTGTGTATTTTTCTTTTAGTTCAGAAATGTGTAAGGGACTTGATAGCTTCCATAAAGTAGCTGAAAGTGTTTGTTGTTTAGGGGTGGAGCTAACTTATTCTGTCTGGTGCTTAAGGGTCTGTTTAGGTCTACTGGTTGGAAGTTACATGGGAAGCAATATATGTCATCTTCTTTCCCTGAATGGTATCTTTGAGTCTGGGAATCTGCAAATGAACCTGTCTTTTAGGCATTTCTACAACTGGCTAAAGCTCCCTTTGGGGTTTTTGACCTGCCATTCTTATCAGGCTGCCTGGGAATTTATATGTGCTTCTCAGTGGTATCTACTATTGAAGACCAGGCTCCATACAATTCAAGCAGAAGAAGATACCCATTTCATTCTCTCTCAAGGATGAGTTGGTTGGGGACATGTGAGGGAAAAGGGAGAAGGTAAATCCCCAGAGACTATTGTTTCTATAGCCTCAATGTCCCACAGCTTCATTTTCTTTCATCATGTGCCCATTTTTCGGGGCTAAGTTTCTCTGTTACTATTTCAACTTCCTCTAGAGGGCAGCTGATGGAAGAGTACCTTGCAAGTCCCTCCCGTGTCTCTCTTAAAATGTTATAGGGCCCCTTCATCGGACAGCCCGTTGAGGAACTTGCTTCTGGATCACTGGGGAATCGAGTCTCAGGCTCCTTTCGGGGGTTCAGAGAGGCCGGCCTGGGACTGTCACATTTCCTTGATTCCCTGTGTCTCCAGTTGCATACTCTGACCACCCTGATGCCCCTCCCTGCAGAAGTCCAGGCTTGCAGTCCAGTGTTCTGCCTGGCTGCTTCCACAGGGCCCAGGGCACAAATGCAAATCAGTCCTGGCCAGAGTTGCTCTTCCAGTCCATCATTAATGAGGTATGACCTTGGGCCAGTCGCTTAACCTTTCTCCACCTCGGGTTTTCATCTGTGAAATGTGAGGCACGAACTAAATTGGTGGTTTTCAAACTGTACTCCTCGGCATCCTCTCAGGGGGATTGGTGTGTGAGTGTGTGTGTGTGTGTGTGTGTGTGTGTGTGTGTGTGTGTGTGTAAGGGAAATAGAGAGACAGTAAAGGGAGAGAGTTGATTTTTCTGTATCTCCCATATATCTAAACCATTCAAAGCTCAGTTAATTTAAGCTGCATTGCAGGGAAATTTTTTTTTCTCCTTCTTACACAGAGTTCCTCATTAACACCTCTCTACTTCCAGCTGCCTGCCCCTCCATATCATTCCCCTTTCTCTAGAGGAAATTGGCTTGGAGAAAAAAAGGCAATTGTATAAACTTCTTGAAGGTGGGATTGTAGTTAGAGGAAAGTGAAAATTTCATTTCATTTATTATTAATGGTGGATTTTTCTTTTGAGGCCAATGACCAATCATGGGTAGGATCAGAAACAGATGGAAAAGTTTGCCCCTGTCAATTAATATAACGGTGTTGGAGGGCATTTTTGACCTTTCACCTACACGTGGGATATTATCAGATGTTCAGATTTGTGTGGTTTTAATCAGTGTTATTTGTGTCTTTTGCATATTTGCAATGTAAAAGGTTCACGTGGCCAAACACATCATGGGATCTGACTCTTCCTTCTGGGAGGGGTTCCTTTTCAGGTCTTCTGGTTATGACGGGAGGCTGCAGATGAAGAGTTGTTCCGTGTCAGGGGAAGTTTTGTTGACTCATAGGCTCAGTGAGCACATCTTTTTGTTAGGGGCCTGACACCCAGGTCGAGGTGTGGTGAGAGATCAAGGTGTTTTTCCCCAGTCTGGTGCAGGACCGTGGTTCTGGAACTCAACAGTGCCGCACCATCCAAAACTGCTGCCATGTGAAAGGCCTGGTGAATTATGCCCAACAATCCATTCTTTGTGGGAACGAGGCATCCCTGGTTTGGCTCTCTGCTGCCTTCCTCTTTTTTATAAACCCTAAAGGTGTTAGGGACTGCTGTGGAGAGTAGTTTTATATTTGGCAGAACCACCAGATTTTTTTTTTTCCGGTTTTGAAAGAAATGGTTTTAAGCCCCAACCTACTCATCAACTCAGTTCCCTGCAGAGCTTTAGCCTCGGACTATTTTAAGCTGGGGGTTGGCGTGGGGAAAGGCCTTGTAAAACTCCAGGGTTGGTTTGAATTTGGGATTTGTGGCGGCACCTAAGTGTAGGTGCCCTGCCACCTGGCTTTCAGCTCCGTTCTGAGAGGCTTCCTGGCTTTCATGGTACATGTAATTTTGACCACTAATAACTTCAGAAAAGTCTAATGCTGGAGCGATTATTGCATAAATCTCCAGATGTAGAAATGGAGTTTTTGAAGTTTGATTGCATATTCCTAGCTGCAGTTCTAGGATCCTGAACCACCGAATGAAAATATTGCGAAAGAAGAACGGAAGTACTGTGGAGTGTTTCTCAGGCTGGCCTTTCTCCTCGGCTTTCCAAATGAAGAAAATAATTAGTCTTTTCCCTCCATTTAAACATTTAGCTGTTGTGTCTTGGAGCTGAGCCAAAAATAATCACCTGAAATTTTGTTTATGATTTGTTCACAAAAGTGGCCATACTTTTTAAAGGAGAGCAAAAAGGACATTTAAAAAATGTGTGAGCTCATTATGAACCCAATATGTTTTAAAAACATTCAACTTGTAAACTCCTGAAATGTGGTTTATAATGGAAACACCAGCAGAGTTTCCTGGAGTGGAACTGAGTCTACTAACTTCTAATTTTTTTACGAACTGGGTTTCTCTTGTAGGGAGAAAGTTATCATGGCCTCTGGGCAACTGGTGTTTCTTGTTTTTGGACATCAAAATGATATTTAGTACATTTCAGCTATATGCATGTGTGTGAATTATTTGCAGAAATTATACCTACCTTCCTGTTGTATATTTAAATCCTCTTCTTCATTTAAAAGTGGTAGTTGAATAATTCTTGATTTTTCTGCGATTTTTGCTTGGTTTTTAATCTTTTGGGAACATTTATAATTGCTGAGTTTATGTTAAATGTAAATTTTTATTTTATTGTAAATCAAGAGGTAGTTGTACAGAATATTATACAAGTATAAAATAAACTCTCAATTGACACTATCTTAATTATGACTGTCTTTTAGTTGGTTTCTACATCTATAAAACAAAATCAGAATGATATAGAGGCTTAGAAATTCCTGAATTCCTGTTTGAATCATCAAGGGATGATTAAAATGCAACCTACATATTTATTATGTTTTGGTGTTGTGTATTTGATTCTTTCTTTCCTTTTCCTTTTCTTTTTTTAATAAGTTGTTAATTTATGTGTAATATAGCATCTGATCGATAAAGCCATTTCTCCATCATTCCCTATGAGAGAAGCGATTGTTGAGATAATGGAACATCTTCATGAAGGTTCTGTTGAAAGCCAGCTTATTCTTGTTTGAAAATTAAACATATAATGACCTGTTCTTATCATATATTTCTCATAAATAGGTTCCATGAGACACACTGTAACTATGGCTTGCCTGAATACATATAGGGTCCTCTAACTGTTGATTATGTTTCATTGGGAAAAATTACATTTAAGGAATGAGGACCAGGTTTAACAGTTTTCTCAATACCCTTAATGATGGAAGTGGAATATAAATGCAAGCACTTGATATAGACAGTTTCTAAAGCTACATACATCATATCACAGTTAACTTTATTAGGTAGTCACATACCACATTCGCTAAGTCGTAGGCTAAGTTGTGATGTTTCCAGTGTTCATTATGTCGATGCTTATTCCCATACTTCCTTCTCATCTGTCTCTTTCGGGTCTATTTTTGTCTCCTATTTTCTTAAGACCCTTCTCTTTGTTAGCTGATCTGATCCATGAACTCATGATAATAATAACATCAATAGATAATTCTTAAGAATTCATTATGCACCAGCTACTGTGCGAATTGTTTTCCGTATTTTGATGAAGAATATCGTTACTTCGCTTTTACGGATGAAGAATGTGTAACTCAGGATCCTGTGCTAGTTTGAGATGGAGGTGGAATTCAAAACTGTGCTTTTGTCTTGATAGAAAGCTGTTTTCATCTGTGCTCCAGGAAGATACGGTTTAAATCCATCCCTACCGGCCCCTCCTCCACCTGTTTCCACATTGTCTTTTGATTTTTATGTGAGATGGACAGTTTTTCATTTGTCTTACTAGCAGGTGAATATTTTTGAGAACTTTTTGGACAGTTTTGTAACTTGCTGTTTATTTCACATGATGGGAATTGCAGCTGAAAAGATGCAATTTCAGATAAACTGGATCTCATGCTAATTTAAAATTAGCATCTAATTTTAAAGATTATTCAACGTTGTTGTTTGTTCATTGGATATTTTTAAATACTTAAATTATTTTCAGATTGGTAGCAGAGCAATTAAAACCAGTGAAGGAGAAAAATAAGCTTTTTGTCCCCTTACCAAGAAACTTTTAATGTTTTTATCTTCGTGAAACCAACTAGGCAACCATATTTTGAAGTTCCAGAAAGGTTAATACTGGATGTTTTTCTCCTACTTATGTTTTTCTGCAAGAACAAGAAATTGGGCAACTCTGGCTCAAGCTGGAAACAGCAATTATATGATGAGTTTGCTTGCAAATGTGTAAGTGTTTGTAGATATCCTGGATTTGGATAAATACTGGACCATCATCCATGTTTAGTGGATATTTCTTAAAATTGCTAATCTCTCTCAGTGCATCTCCAGGCTTTCTTTAATAATAACAGGCTCTTATTTCATCATTCTGAGACTGGAAGTTCAGGGTGTTAAGACTGTATGAGTAGACACAGGCTCCAGGGCTGTTTTGCCAACTATACCAAGAACTCAGAATCAGAGCCCCTGCCAGTCAGGGGGATTGAGGTTTGTGGGGTAGGTTCGATCACTTGGAGGAGTCAAATGTCTGGGGACTAGTCTAATGCTGTGGGTGCAGTCTGAAATCGCAGACTGCATACATGCTTATTCTATTTTTTTCTTTTTGAAAGAAAAAAATGATATGATTCTTTAAAGACATCTGGCCTGTGCCCACTTGGATGTTGCCTGAAGATGGTGGTCGTGCGTTTAGCAGTACAAGCATTGTCCTTGCTGCAGGCCATGTGATGCGGAGTTCTTCAAGGGTCCTGTATACAAGGCTGGGCCTGTCTTCATTGGTTTTCCTGAGCAGCTCTGCTTCACCTCCCTGGAGTGGTTGCACAAAGACTCTTTTGTCAGGCAACACTGGACTCTCCTCAAAATCTAAGCACTTTCAGGAAAAGACTTGGAAGTCTATCTTCTCAGGTTCCACACCTCTCTCCCCTCTGTGCTGTCATTTAGTGTGACTGGTGGTTAAGCTCCCCACCCTGCTCCTTATCCAGTTCATTAGCGGAATAGACTACTACTTGTCTTTCTTTTTAAGCCTATGTTGAACATCTCCTAACAAGCCCCTGTCTTCTATTTTTCTTAATCTTCCATTTTGATAAGATAGAGATTTTCAGGTGTATTTTTTTTATGTCAGGCTGAAGTTCAGTGAGATATGAATCTTCCCTTTATGCTAGGTGGAGACATCCCCACCCCCAATCCCACACCTTTCCTCCCCACCTCCACCCCCAACACACACAAAACTTTCATTTTCCTAGGAAACATTTTCTTCTTAAACCAGTGATTTGATATGCTCTGTTTGAATAACAAAAAATGTTGCTGTGTTTGACTAGTCCAATTATGCTCATAAAATGAAATCACAAAAGAAGACTCATTTCATTAAACTATTTGTCACTATAAGACATTTATATTGGAAAGCTTATATTTAATATAAGAAAATGCTGTGCTCATTTATGTTTGCTGTTAGGTGGAAACATGAATTAATTTGAACAGCCGTTTTTAGTTTTTAAATTTTGAGGGTTTTATTTTTCTGTCAAATGGCATTTTAATTGCTTATGTGCTATTGAATAATCCACCTGCGTCTGTGCTGTGCTTCATGCATAGTAACAGGCATAAGGATTCAGTGTTTGTAATATGTACATTGTGAGGTAATTGCATGTAAGTGAGGCACATTTCCTTCCTACATATTTGGAAGATACCTTACTCATTATGAATTCTGCAGAAAATAGTTTTCAGGGTAGAGATGCAATTATATAGTGGTCTACATGGAGGAAGTAAGCAGGGATTTCAATTAATAATGCACTCTCAGCCCTGAGAGGTTTTACAGTCGCCTGGATCAGGGGTTATCCATCACTGCCTGGGCTGTGGTGGTCCTGCCTTGCTCCTCTCCTGTGTCCTGTGCCTGTGTACTTCAGTATGCCCAAGGATGCCAAGTTCTTGGCATGCCAGTTTGCACTAAAGTGCTTTTTCCCCCCTAAGGCCAGAGACACTGGTTCTGGAGACAAAACTTGCTCACCTTTCAGAAGTATAATATTAGAGTTACATTTTAAAGCATGAAAGTAGTTCCACCTCCTAAGAAAATGGAGAAATGGCAATAATATTTTCCATCCAGTTATTAAGTTAGGATGGCCTCCAATACTCTGAATAACACAGTTACTTGCAATTAACCAGGTTATTAGCTTGCCTTGTATTATTTGCAAAACAGAAACATAGAAACTAAGCATTATTATTCCTTTTTATTTTTAGTGAGCTAGTGTCTGATTGAAATGACTCCCTGAGTAAAAGAGATCTATTTTTGATTTTGGATTTGAAGGGTTTTTCCTTCAATGTGCCAACAGTTATTTAAAATAATGTCTGCTTTAAAAAATATTCCCTCTCTGGTTTTGGCATTTGCGCTTCCTATTGAAGAATGGAGTCCCCATAGTCCACGTATCCAATGGCCAAGGAACTACATTTATATTGTTATAAATTTTTGAGGTTGGAATCTCAAGTTTTTAAATTAAATAACTACAGTTAACTGTATTAAGTGTAGGGTTGAATTTGATCAAAAATAAGAAAAGCATTTATGACAACCCCTGTAAATGTTTAAATACTTTAGTTGTGTTTGTGAGCATTAAATTGTATTATAAGAAGTCAACATTGAGTATACCAGCTCCTCTGGGACACATTTGACTTTTGGGAGATAAAAAAAAAATCTTGCATTAATGAAATTTTGCGTTTTTGATTTAGTAGACAATGTTTCTAGTATATGTGAAGCAATTTTAAAGTGTGTATATGTATAATTACTTGTAGAAACTGTTTAACTTTAATGGGGCATTTCTTGATCACATAATAGGAAACCTAACGACTTTAATTAAGATTTATGAAGCATAGAGGTAATATATTCTGCTAAATTAGGTAGCCGTTGGTGGGTAGTGTGCTTTTAGAGATGAATTTTCTACATATACTTCACTTCCACAAGCATTTTTTGGTTTAGAAATGTAACATTGGAATCCCTACCTCCATTAGTAGAAAAAAAAACCCAAGCTTTGTTTTCTTTTTAAACTTTTAATTAATGGTAATAATTTAATAATGAGCAGATACTACTAAACATTTCTCAAAGATTGATTTTAGATGGTAGCCATATAAGCCTTGAGGAAAAAGAAGAAAAATTCACCATTTCGTTTAATCAACTGGTTAATTTGAAAGTTAGTGTTTAGAAACTGGTTGTAGGACTTAAATCAACCAATTCTTTTAAAATAAGAGATTTTGGAGGTAGATGGGCCCTGGTCCCTCTTGTTCCTGAAATTCACCTCTTCCTCTTTCCCCAAGGAGGAAGATCAGGCTTGAGAAGGGCTGATGCTGCTGCTACTGCTAAGTCGCTTCAGTCGTGTCCGACTCTGTGCGACCCCATAGACAGCAGCCCACCAGGCTCCGTCCCTGGGATTCTCCAGGGAAGAACACTGGAGTGCGTTGCCATTTCCTTCTCCAATGCATGGAAGTGAAAAGTGAAAGTGAAGTCGCTCAGTTGTGTCCAACCCTCAGCGACCCCATGGACTGCAGCCGACCAGGCTCCTCCGTCCATGGGATTTTCCAGGCAAGAATGCTGGAGTGGGGTGCCGTTGCCTTCTCCGGAGAAGGGCTGACAGAAGCTCGTTTTTTGCCACTGTTCCTTTAGGGCAGTGGTTCTTTTAGCCTGGAAAGCCTGTTCAACAAGAGTGCTGAACCCCATTCTGAGAGTTTCTGATTCTGTGGGTCTGGGGTGGGCCTAGGATTTGCCTTTTAAGTGAGTTCCCAGATGATGCGGGTACTACTGGTCCAAGCAGTACATTTTTAGGGAAAAGAAATGGAAGTTAAAAGGAATGGAAGACGAGGAGGAGGAAGGTGGAAAGGAAGAAGAGGAGGAGGAGGAGAAAAAAGGGAGAGGGAGGAGGAAGGCCCCTGTTCTGGGTAGACATAGAGTTGGGACAAGCGACAAACGTGGATATATCCCCAAAAGGCGCTCACAGTTCATTCTTTCTTCAGTTTGAGCAAAGGGCCAGCTATTTTCCTAGAATAGTGTTTATTCGGTGGAGGGTCTTGAAGTATTTGGGCTTCCCTGGTGGCTCAGATGGTAAAGAATCCACCTGCAGTGCAGGAAACCTGGGTTTGATCCCTGGGTTAGGCAGATCCCCTGGAGGAGGGCATGGCAACCCACTCTAGTATTTTTGCCTGTGGAATCCCATGGACAGAGGAGCCTGGCGGGCTACAGTCCTTGGTCACAAAGAGCTGGACATGACTGAGCAACTTTCACTTTCACTTTCTTGAGGTATTTAGGTGAGTATTTTTTTCATACAGAATAAGTAAAGAAAACTGGATTCCTTGGTTAAACCTAATGACCAGTGACCAGCTTCCAATTTTTCTCTCTTACTGGCTCCCTGAAGATGGGAGTTGCAAGTCCAGGTCAGTGCTTCTCAAACCATGCGGAATCAACTTTGGACCCTGGGGGGAGTGCAAATGCTTGGGCCCAGCCCAGAGATTCAGATTAGACAGTTTTGAGGTGATGCCTAGGAATGTGAATTTTTAGCACTACCACTGAGGGAGATTTGCATGCTGACGGTGTCATAGGCCACAAGAGCTATACCAGTAGGTAGGCAGTCTGCACTGTGCAGACTATATTTGCCCCAGGAGCCCCCAGTGCATGCTCTATTGGGAAATTTTTTCCTCAGCATTCTTGTCCAGTGGGAATCTTTTCCTGCCCCAGTGGAAATCTTTATGCTATCTTCCTACAAAGTTCATGATAAAAGTTTGATAGCTGTTTCTCAAACCTATCCTGTTTCTAACGAGACAATCTTGAAAAAATTAATTTCACTAAGTTTGATTTTCCCCATCCATAGAGTGCTGGATGAGGCTAGGAACATTGCTGAGTTTTCTTCCCCTCTGTGCTGATTACTTAACAACTATTTAGTGCAAATAAACAACATATGCCAGGTATTTTATACATACACGTATATCAGGTTTCATATATATCCACAAGTACAATATCTTTCTTTCTTATTTATTTGGCTGTGCCAGGCCTTATTTGCAGCATGTGGTATCTTTTAGCTGGATCATATGAACACTTAGTTATGGCATGTAGGAGCTAGTTCCCTGACCAGGGATTGAACCTGGGCCCCCTGCATTGAGAGGGTGGAATCTTAGCCACTGGAACAGCAGGGAAGTCCTTGTACCATGTCTTATATACACATCATAGTTTGTGTGTGTATATAAATATGTATTATGCATATGTAATCTATCTATATATAATAGAGAGAGAACGTCTGGGTAAAAGGATGAATAAAACTTCATTTCTGCCTCCAGACGGTAGCTTCATTTTTCATTTTTATTGGTTATAGATAACTTTGACTTTGACACAATAAGGTATGATGGTGTTCTAAGGGAGTAGCTCAGAAAGCTGTGGGAGCAACGAGGGAAAGCGTTAAATGAGGGAGGCAAAGTGAAGGTGTAGAGACTGGTAAACCCAACAAATTTCATGCTTCAGAACATTATGGGATACTGGCATTTAAAAATTACGGTGGAATTTCCACATAGCAGATTTCTAGAATTAGTGTGCATGTAATTGTGGAAAACGTTGGCAGCTGTTTGGTTTTTAAGTACCCTGGTTGGGATGGAGGGTGTGCCAAGGAATTCTGAGACATGGACTTTTACTCCACAGTAAAAGGTAGGACTGTCACGAATGAAACAACCAAAGAAATTTAGCTTCTTAATTCTGCGGGGCTAAGTGGTGAGGACTCTAGAATTTCGGGGTGGAAAGAAGCTAGTGTGCTTGGATGAAGTTACCTGGTAAAGATGGGACCTAGGTTGGGCATTGGGAAAGGATCTGAGGGAACCAGACAGAAGAGGGAGACGGCACCCAGAGGGGTGAGGAGACGATGAACGAGGTGGGTGGGAGGAGTTGGAGGGCTTCTGGGAATGTGCAGGGAAGATATCATTGGCCAAGTAGGCTGCAGCTGGTAGAGGGATAATGTGAAAGCCAGAGAGGAAGAGGCCTTGTGGACTTGGGCCAGCCACACCTGACTTGAGCGTGGACGGCACAGTGCCGACACCCAGACCTTCGCTGGTGAAATATCAAGTTTCTGTGAGCAGCTAGCACCCTGGAATTTTTTATCTCATGTTTTGTTTAGGTTTCTATTGGTATGTTTGGGGTTATTTGGGTTCCTTTCTGGCTGGGTGACTCTGAAGTTTGTATTGTGAGGGATGAGAAGAGTGTGGTTGAAAGGTAACTGCCATTGACGGTAGAACAAAAGGGTCTGAGTTAAAAGTCACTCAGCTTTCTGTTCTCCTCTTGGAAGTGTAAACAGCCACATCACTTCAGTTGCTTGGATTCTAGAAAAGGAAGGTGGAAATGGGCAGGGACTGTGAAAAGCAACAGCATTGGTTTTACGAGAGGATTTGTTATGGAAAATTATTCTCTATGCTGTTATTATGGGTCATCTGCTAGGATGTAGAAGGTGCTTGTTTTCAATGGAATTTTCCTTTTAGGAAAGAATTTTTATCACAGTGTTGCTGGAGAGCGTGTTATTTGACCCATGGGTTTGAATCTTTGTAATAAGGAGCCCTACATATCATACCAGGTTCCTCCTCTATTTTATTTGTTTTTAGTATGAGATCATCTTCTCAAATCCACCATGTTGTTGTATTGGTTCATTCAAGTGAAATAGGCAATTAGCACGGGTTAATGGCTCTGTGTCATAATAGTGTGACGTTGTAGAAAGTGTGTGGGCTTTGGACTCAGCCGAATGGGGCCGCTTGCTATTCACTGTCTTATAAAAAAATATGGAGGGATGGGTAACAGGGAGCATAAAACCCAAAGAGAAATATGCCTTCAGCAGCCTTGGCTAAGCTGTGCTCCCAAATTTCTCTGTCCACTTTGTACCTTAAACCCTTGACTGTACCATCGTTATGGGGATTCCTCAGCCTTCAAAGTATCTAGAGGGATTTGGTTATTTTTGGTTTTATGAAGCCAATGTTTCCTGGAGTCTGAGAATGACTAAACTCACATTATGAGCTGGAGTAATACCAGGTTTACTACATGATTAATTTAAGCATAATTACATGTAACACAGTAATACATAATGTACCAAGTGCTTCCCCTGTTTATTTCCGGCTCCTCCCCACTAATAGGTGAGAGAACTCAGAAGACTGCCACAGTCCTGGTGGGGTCCGAGTGCTCTATTTCTTAATTCAGTAGTGTCCCATGCTGTTCTTGTTTTCGTCATCCCATATGAGGAAGTTGGCATCCTTGGATCAGGCCACTTGTTAGCATAAAGCTAGTGCTTAGATATTTGTATGATTTCCTTTTGATTAGAGAATCTTTATCAACCATGAGGGCTTCCCAGGTGGCACCAGTGGTAACGAACCCACCTGCCAATGCAGGAGTTTGATCCCTGGATTGAGCAGATCCCCTGGAGAAGGGAATGGCAATCCACTCCAGTATTCTTGCCTGGAGAATCCCATGGACAGAGGAGCCTGGTGGCTACAGTCCATAGGGTTGCAAAGAGTCGGACACGACTGAAATGACTTAGAACGCACGCTTGCACATCAACCATACACCAGATGGTTTTCTCTAATAATTTCTGCAAAAGTTCTCCTTGTATTCTGCCTGATACTATGTTGTAGGGGTGAAGGTGAAAGTCGTTCAGTCGTGCTCTATACAGTCCATGGAATTCTCCAGGCCAGAATACTTGGTGGGTAGCTTTTCCAGGGCTGTTTTCTATTTTGCCATCATTAGTAGAAATAGAATAGTAACTGGCAGTTTAGTATCTTGTCTAAAAATTGATTCCATGCTGGGTAGACACATGAGTACCTGCCACTTCCGGTTTAATGCTATTAAATATTCTTTCTAATTGCAGTAGCTCAATAGTTTTAATGTACAATTATTTGATATTTATTATTGAGTGGCTATGTGAGGCCTTTAAAAGCCTCAGTTTTTCCTCATGGAATAGGGGCATAGTACGACCTACACTGCTGATTTGTTGAGAAGAGATCATGAAATGATGTATGTAAAAGTACCTAGCACTGTGGGGGCTGTAAGAGCAGAGACTGAAAAACTAATCCTTCCCTGAACCTACATGATGGGCTGAGATCTCAGAGAACAGGAGCTTTGGTCACTTACTCTAACTCTCCGTTTCTTGACTTCTTAACAAGCTGGTCTCTGAAACCACCCAGGGAAGGACTTTTTTTTTTAAAAGATGTATTTACTTTTATTTATGGCTGCTCTTGGCCTTTGTTGCTGCATGTGGGCCTTCTCCAGTTGCGGTGGGCAGGGGCCCTGTCTAGTTTTGGTGTGCAGGATTCTCAGTGCAGTGGCTTCTCTTGTGGAGCCCAGGCTCTAGGCACATGGGGCTTCAGCAGTTGTAGCAGTGGGCTCAGTAGTTGCAGCTCTGGGCTCCAGAGCACAGGCTCAGTAGTTGTGGTACGCAGGCTTAGTTGCTTCGCAGCATGTGGGATCTTCCTGGACCAGGGCTCAAACCCATGTCCCCTGCATTGGTAGGCGGATTCTTTACCACTGAGCCACCAGGGAAGCCTGGGAAGGACATTTTGAGCTAGCCATCCCTTGGTGGGAGCAGGTTTTGCCAGGCATGCTCACTCACCAGTAAGGACACTGCAGCTCATTGTAACGGAGAGCAAATAACTAGAAATATCTGCTACTATTGTGTTCTTATTAAACTTATTTTAGCTTCTTTATTCATCTCAGTATTTATCCCACTGCTAAGAACTGGCTTCCCAACTTCTACATTTATTTATCACATAAGTAGATGTTCTTCTAGAAATATGGCACATTAGAAAGATATGTTGGTGAAACCTGATGATTACTTAGAGTTTTTTTTTTTTGCCCTTGTTTATATAAAAACAAAACGAACTCTATTTGAGTTTGTTCTTCATCTGTTGTTTATAGCCTCTGGTCCAGCAATAGAAATCAATGGAAAATGTGGGAATGAACAGTTCTGAGATGCTTCGAAGGGATAGTGGAGAATAAAAGAAAAGATGAAGAGGAAATGACTAAATTTTAAACAATCAAAGCCTTGCAAGTAGGCTAAATTGGTATCTTTGGTGGCAGAACAATTGCGGTGATTTCAGTAGTAGTCATGGGAAACAGGCTCAGAAATATTAATTTTTCTCCAGAAATTTCATGTGAACACAGGCATGCTAACACAGGTAGATGGCTATATTTATAGGCAAATAAATAGATGGATAGATAGATAGGTTTTCTTTGTACATGAGTCAGAACTGTAGCTTAGTGATAAAAGGTGGACCACTGCAAGATAGGCCAGGTTAAGCCCAGAGCTCACTGTACTGACTAGTTATTCGGCAATAAGTCAGTGGGGGTTAGAATGTGGAGAGAGTGGAAATAGTGCTATATTACATAGCATGAGATAGAATCATAAAATGCTGGAGCTGAGGGACCATTAGAGAACGTTTTTTCCATCCATTTTACGAATGAGGAAACAGAGACCCTGAGAGGTGGCGTGAAGTTATAAGGACCAGCAGTGACTGATAAAGAAGAATGTAGTCCAGTATGATGCCTTCTTTGTCTCTAGAGAAATGTAGGGATTTGGGATAACTGAATCTGAGCTACCATCAATTGTTGAGATTTTCAGTCACTTCTTATAGATAAGAATGGGGCTGCCTTTCATTTTCCTATGTCTAATGCAATGAGAAAGTTCTGTGTTCCTGTGGGAGGCTGACAGCCTACACTCATATCCTGGGGCTTCTCCTCCATCTTAATTTAATACTGAATTAAAGGAAACATAGTCAACAAGTTAATAATATGGAATTTATTAATTTTTTCCTCAAAACTTAGAGATTTGAGAGGAAAAACAAGGAAGGTCTTTTGTATTGGCAATTTTCAGAGGCTTTCACACAACCTTTTTTTTAAAGTCTTTAATGAAGTTACAGCATTGCTTCTGTTTTATGTCTTGGTTTTCTGGCCATGAGGCATATGGGATCTTAGCTCCGCAACCAGGGATTGAACCCACACCTTCTGCATTGGAAGGTGAAATCTTAACCACTGGACCACCTGGGGAAGTCCCAACACATAGCTGTTTGAGTAGAGGAGTTTATTTTTTGACTGTTGATAGTTGAGAGCAAGAGATATATTAGACCTAAAGATTGAGGTATGCAGTACTCATACTATACGCCTTGTCCTCTAATTGGGCATTGTGGTTCTTGAGAAAAGAAAAAAACTCATGCATTTTATTTACCTATAAGATTTCAATTTACTTTTCTATACGAGATGTAGTATATTTTTCTACTCTGAGAGTTCAATGTTTTAAAATTAAAAAACCTAATTCATATATAAATATCAAAGAATACCTTCTTTGACTCAGTCCTTGCTTGCCAATGTGCCCTTTTATGAGATAGGGTCATTTGTCATGCGGGAAAGCAGGATTAATTAACTGTGGAAAGGGTACCTAATATGGAAACTGTGAGTTCCAAAATGTTTCCACATAAAATTCAGGAAAAGAAGTATAGATGAGCCTAGAAATCAGTGTGACTTTTTTTTTTTTTCCTTCAGAGGGCTTAAAAAAATCTCTCCATCACACAAATCAAGCAGCCTATTATACACCCGGTCTTCCCATACGTCTGACACAGAAACAAGCAAGGAATGTGCTTCATTTCCACATAAATTGTGTGGTTTTGAAATTCATTTCTCTTCACTCTGAACTCTGGTGAACGAGTCACTTCTGTGCCTAACAAGATGGCAGCACTTTTAATGGGCGGGATCGTGGAAGCAGGGAGTTACATAACTTTGTAGTTCATGAAAGAATCAAAACAAGACAAAATAAAATCTCCCACAAAATCTCTACTGAAAAAACAAAACAAAACAAAACCATTCAAAAAGGAATTGCCAAAGAGAGGAGTATACTAAGCCACTGCAGCCTTGAGGGAGGCGCCATCCATGACCCAGCAAGTCACTCGACGTCTATGTTTTTATGTTGTTATTTATTCTGAGGTTTGATAAAATGGATATCTATGTGAAAAATTTTAATATTATGTAGAAGATACAGCAACTACTTCAAAGATGAAAGATACTCTGTGTATTCAAATATCTCTATATGTATTTTATTTTGCTTAATACAAATTAGAGATTCTTTTCTATTCATTTATAGTTTTCTTCTGGTTCCTGCAACTAGAATATGGCCCATAGAACAAACAATCTGAATTGTTATGCCAATTGAATTAACAAATTAATTTGGAACTGCATGGAGTTTATACTTATCCCTGATTACTTCTGGAGCTGAACTTTTCAGAGCAACATTTAATTTTGGCTAAAGGGATTAATTTAAATTTGATTTTTTCCCCTTGATAGGTCCTTAATAGGACTTGGTAAACAAATAGAAAAGTGCATTTTTCAAAAGATAAAAGACATGAAGATGGAACCAGAGAGCCTTTGCTCCATGAAGCATTAGGCTCTGATGTTGTGCAAACTAACTCTCCAGAACCAGATTGTTGTTGTTGTTTAGTTGCTAAGTTGTGTCTGACTCTGTGACCCCAGGGGTTGTAGCCTGCCAGGCTTCTCTGTCCATGGGATTTTCCAGGCAAGAACACTGCTGTGGGTTGCCATCTCCTCCTTCAGGGAGTCTTCCCAACTCAGGGATCGAGCCCTTGTCCTCTGCGCTGGTAGGTGGATTCTTCACCACTGAGCCACCAGGTAACCAGTTCAATACAGTCTCAGAGTGGCACTAGAAGCTCTGTCTGTGGTCCCTACACTTTCTTCCTCAATATTTTGTAGGCTCTAGAATTAGGTTTTTGTGTGACTCCGGTGAAAAAAGGAGAACCAACACATATTTGAATCTCCTCCTCTCTTTCCCTTTTGTTCTACAGGTCATTAAATAATGCATCCGATTACCAGTTTGACTGATTTCCCCAACCTCTATTGCACTGACTAGTTGTTTGAATTGGCCAATTCAACAGGTGACTGTGGGTGTGTGTTTCACATGGTAATGAGCCACAATCCCTTTGGCAGAATCCATGCATATATAACAATGTAAAAGAAAAAAAAATCCATGTTTTACTATTTTCTCAGTTTTTACTCTTCTAAGTATGAGAAGTGATCATCAGAAAAATTTGGGCAATTCCAGTGTTTTTTTGGGTAAACATTGCTGAATTAAAGTACAGGATAATCATTTCTCTGATAGATAGGAATAGAGGAAATATTGAGCAGTCAAAGCATATGATGTGCCTGGCAAAAAACAGAGGCTCTATATATATTGGTCCTCAGGCTGCAGAACACTGGTCGGACCTTTTGTTAGCTGTGCCACTTTGGGCAATTATCTAACCTTGTTTTGCCCCAGTTTCCATATCTGTAAAGTAGGGGATAATAATTGCACTTATGTGTTAAGGTTATTGTAAAAGCTAAATGAGTTAATACATTTAAGATGCTTAGAACAAGCACCAGCATATAGTCCCCAACAAATGCTACTAGTTTTAACCATGATGACAATTTCTTTTTCTACTTTTACTACAGCGATACCATGATCAAGTGCTGGTTCCTAGTAAATAGGAAACTGTTTTTTAAGAGCCAGTGCACAGAGAGTGTTGTCAGGGGGTTATGCTTACAAACTGATCAAACTGAGAAATTTCGCTTGTGTATCTGGTCAGACTGAGCTTTGTTATCACACAGAGATCTATCGAAACAGACAGATAAACAAACAAATGAAACTCAGCCTCCTACCCGATTAAGAGAAGACTCTAAACTGAAATTATATGTTCTTTGGGGAGTGTGACAAGGCAAATTTTTTTGGGGGAGGGTGAGCTCTAGTGATTCACAGTAGATACTCATGTAACAATAAATTGACAAAAGGTGAGTTAAAGTTTTCTTGCAGGCGTGTTCTTCATGACAGAGCCTTAACAATATCAGTGTTCACTTATTCCTTAAGCAGGGTTGTGAAAATTAATGTTGGCAAATTTTCCAGAGGTATAATAGCCATGCAAAATAGTATTGTTATTTATATTACATGGCACATCTGTGCCGAAGGCAATAAATATATTATGCTAACCAGGCGGAAAACTAGTTTTTGGCTTTGGAAACTTAAAATATAAAGGTATGGGGAAATTAAAAAGAGAAATTAAAATTCACAGTGTGGTTTACAATGTAAAAATTTTTTAAGATCAATATATTAGTATATTTATAAAATTCTGTGGTTTTCATGATGCCTTCTGCCTTGGAATCAAATATTCTCACTCAAAGTTTACTTGAAGAGAAGTGGATTAGAGCAGTGTCACTTTAGGTCTACTTACTGATCAGGCAGCTATTTGGAAAATTTGAAATGAAAATGTTAAAAAAAATAGGAATTGAAATAATCTGTGTGGGATTGCAGCTGTTTTGAAACATTTTCCCTCTTTTGAAACACTGTAGTGCAACTTGCTGGGTGGAATATGATTTCACAGGAATTAAATAAAACAGGGTGGACAAAAAAGTTAAAATTAGTATGGATTTGTATCCGAGAATACAGAACCACCTGAAAATGGTCTTGACATTTTTTTCCTGTCTGAGAGAATTAAAATATTGTTATTTCTAAACAGCACTTAACAAATGGAAGGAAATGGCAACCCACTCCAGTATTCATGCCTGGGAAATCCCATTGACAGTGGAGCCTGGTGGGCTACAGTCCATGGGGTTGCAAAGAGTTGGAGGTGACTTAGCAACTAAACAGAAACAACAGCAACTGAATATCAACCATTCATTTAACCAATAGCTATTATACTTGAGGGCTTCCTTGATAGCTCAGTTGGTAAAGAATCTGCTTCCCAGTTGGGGCAGTATGTAAAGAGTCCACTAGCCAATGCAGGAGAGGAAAGAGAAGGCGCGTTCCATCCCTGGGTTGGGAGGATCCCCTGGAAGAGGAAATGGCGACCCCCTCCAGTATTCTTGCCTGGAAAATTCCATGGACAGAGGAGCCTGTCGGCCTACAGTCCATGGGTTCACCAAGAGTCTGACATGATGTGCACACACACACACACACACACACACACACACGTGTGCCAGAAACAATTCTAGGTGCTGTAGATTCATTAATGAACAGTGCAGATAAAACTCCCTGCTCTCCCCAAAACCTAGCTCTCAAAAAGGGCTGAGTAGGGGCAATATTCAAAATAGTTTTCCTTAAACAACAACAACAAAAAATAGTTTACCCTGAGTCTAGGCACCAAACAAGTCAGACAGAACCTTCAGAATTATGACTTTGTAGGCACCCATAAGTCTGATAGTAACACCTGACTCTCTGGCCTGGTGTTAGGGACTCTCAGTGGGGTAGGGGTCAGAAGGCGGAACACAGATGAATATATAGTCTCTTGCCCTTAAGAAGCTTATGGTTTAATAAAGGAAATGAGCTATATACACACATGAGTAAAATAATAAATAGAATTTCAACAAACTTTTATTTTTATGAAATTTTCTTGGCGTTTTAGAGAAAGGAAATGCTGGACTTACATTCTGTCATTATCTGCTTCCACCCTTAAATCTTCAATCTGGCACTATTCAATTGCCTACTTCATTCCCATGCATTAAACTTCAGGGGTAATGACATCCATTTCTGGGATAATAGAATCATACATTTGGTAATGATTCAGTATTTGGCCTCTAGGCAGGTGAAGACACAAACCATCTAAGACAGATGGTCATTGCTCCTTTTAAAAAAAGATTTCTAAGCTCTCTAACCCATAACCTCTATTGGTCAACTCTTCCAGTACTTAATAACATTCTTGTATTTACTATTGTCAAGAGGGTTTTCTTTATTTTCATGGAGGACTGTTTCATCTTGTGCGATAATCTGTGGAAATGGAGAACCACCAGTCAGCCCTGTTCTCCTACGATCCCTTCACACTTTCTTCTTTATCACTTTCTTTGGGTGAATTAACTAGAATTTCTTTTATCTTTTCCTCTTAGGATCTATTTTTCATTCTGTTAGTGCTTTTTCATTGTTCATTGTAGTTCATTTTTGTTTGTAAAGGTGTAACTAGAATGCTGGGCTACATGGGGTATTTTGTATGGTTCTTAGCATTACTGACTTTAAGAGAAAGGATGACTTCTCAGTTGCTAAATTTTGTACCCAGTTGTTAAATCCCACCTTTTTAAGAAAGCGTCAGTAGTTTAATAGTAATACACTCAAGTTCAATATGTTCTAAGATCTTCAAACTTCTTTCTTTTGAGACTTTTCAGGCTTTCTCTAACCTTTACTTCATTTTCTTCTACCTGACTCTGTTCAACTTCCTTCTGTTTCTCAAAAACCACCTCTTTAACTTTTTTTTGTGTGTAATTTATTGTAAAGTTTATTGCTGTCTTTTAATGTTTTAGCTTGGCTTCCTGAAATGAGAATATCTCCTATATCCTTATTTTAGTAACAAGTGACAAAACTTGCTTATGAACTGAAGAATCTCATTAATGTTATATCAAATATGTTAACTAACATTACAGTGTATATGGTTTAAATTACTGTCAAAGTGCAAATTCATAGAATAAATGCATATATGTATATCTAGAACATTTGGAGTTTAGAGTGGCCAAAATTTGGCCATTTCGACCGTATGATTGTCATTTTGACTGTACTGGTACTGATTCAAATGTACCATGATTGTGACTGATTTTTTTTTTTTTAAGAATTAGGCTACAATAAAATAGCTGTTAAAATTTGATTTTAAAGTATTTGCTAATCTTAAATATTATCAACTTGTAATTTCAGACTTTAATTTTCAGTTTGTGTACCTTTAGGAATAAACATAGGAGACTGGCCTGATAGAACTGTTTCTAGGTTGTGAGTGGGGATCTGAAAAATGATGGTATATTTGAGGGAGTAAGAAGAGAGAGAGGGAGAGAGAACGTGTTGGTTGTCAGTTGCTGGTTTTTTGGATTTCAGGTTTTTAGGAGTAGAATGTACAGCTGCACTTTGGTAAGTTTATGGAGTTGTGTGTGTGTGTTCTCGTTCCACATTTTCAGTATTATTGAAGGATATCTGTAGAATTATTATTGATTTCTTTAGTAGAAATGGAAGGTGAGAAATACCTTCTTAAAGACTAGGTACAAAAAAAGAGTATTACTACTCCCACTACATTCATTTATTCACTTTAGTTACTCACAGAGTGCCAGGAAATTTGCTAGTACTTTATAAAACATAATCTTTTAATCCTCCATTTTGTGATTGAAGAAACTGAGGCTCAATGAGATTCAGAATGTTTCTCAACATTATAGAGCAACCAGAGCTTGTTCCTTCCCTAGGTTGTATGTATAGTTTTATCTGTGCCAAGCAATCTTTCTTTTGTTCATTTGCTCTTTTGCTGCATGTGTGTATATCTGTAAATCACTTGCATTTCTTTTTATTTAAGTTTAGGGAGATACGTGATATTTAATTTTGTTGTATATACTAGGTGAGCAAAATGAAATCCCAAATAGATGTGCTGAAATTGACAAATCATAAAGAAGGCTCTAGAGAGACCCTGTGTGATATGCTGCTTGTGGCTGATACTTCTGAATCAGGGGTCAAATACGACCAGGGTTTGCTGAAAGCTTCCCCATCATGGAGAGCTACAGGTGAAAAGATGAACCATTGTGGACTTGGGCTGGATCACACAGAGGCAGGAAGTGTGTGGGCCCTTGTAGAGCCCAAAGTTTGTTTAATGGATGCTTAGTGCTCTTTGAGGATAAATAGTACACAGTTTCGTAGGATAAACTAAAACAGGAATAGCAGTTTCTTCTTTTAGGGTTCCCTCGTTAAAGTTCTCTGTTAATTTCCATTCTCCCCATTACTCTAACTCGTTCCTCTGTACTCATTTTTCTATTTTTCCCCATTTCACTTTGCCCTCATTTTGCATTTTTGGACCTTAATCATCCATGTTACCTTCTTCTTTTAATTTTTGATTTATTTGTTGCTCCTCTTTCCCCTCCTCTTAATCCACCTCTCTCCTGTCCCCCTGATACCCTTATTCTTCCATTTCTTCTTAGTTTCCTCTCAGTTGATATTCCCTGCAAAGAGCTGTCTGGGTCCCTTGACCTCACAAGAAGCTCTCTGACGAAACGCTTAAGAAAAACAAGGTATTATGTATTATCCTACACATTCAGCAATCGCCCTAGCAATTTAGTAACTACACTCCAATTTAAACCAGGCCTCAAGGCAACAAAAATTGCACCAAATGCCAACTAATTTACCAGACTTATAGAAGGAATATTTGGGAGCCTCTTGCCTTCAACCCATCTGATTCGTATTATTGACTCATTTAGAAAACAGAAAGTGAACAGAGACAAGTTTTTAAGGAGTTTGGTTTCATGCAAATGACTTGCAATTGCAGCCCATTATTTTTATACCACGACTTCATTAGTCATATCCCTGTCAGACCTGTGACCAGTGTCAAATGTTTTCAAAAAGCGCACCAGGACAAGCATGGAACTCATCAGCCAGTGTCAAAGGTCGTGCTCATTAAGGAGTCAAAATGAAAACTTTCAGTGTCTCTAACACATCGCATAGCTCTCCCTGGTACTCCCACCCCCACTCCTGAAACCCAGGGCTGGCTAAGCACCTCCAGTTCCCCAGACATCCAAATAAGATCAAGATGACAGGGCAAGAAAATGAATAGGGCTCTTACTTGGCTGGACTTCATAATCTGGTCCTGATTGAAACAACCAGAAAGCTGTTTGCCAGGTCTTATAGCACCATTTCCTGAGGTTAAACATAACATCTCAAAATGAAGCAATTAGGGATTTCTCTAAAGCAGGAGTCTTCAGTAATTAAAAAAGAAAAAGGCAGAAAGAAAGAAAGAAGAGAATGAAGACTATTTTTGTAGGTGCTGATTGGGCATGACGTAGGAGTTTGATAGGGGAGGGGAAGCAAGTTTTTTTTTCCACCTGGAAGTTAAAGTTTTGATCATGGAAGCAGGAGGGGAAAAGAAGTTGTCTGTAACAGTGCTGTGAATTTTAAGGAATTTGAGATCCAGAGATAATTAGAATAAAGCCAGCTTTCCTCAGTTGTACAATATGAGCATATCAGCGACTTGGTGATGCTTTTGGAGTTTGTTTTGTTTTGAATCTGACTGCTTTTCTGAAGAGTTCTCCACTGAGTGAGCACAGTCACGTGCTGTCATGCTGGGTGCCATTTCCAAAGGGCTCAGGGGGTGTTTTTCCCCTTCAGTATCTTCTTCAGGCTGCACTGGTATTGGATTTGGGTTTCTTGGAGGCTTAAAACATGGATTACATCCCACCCCTACTTATGTAGCTGGTTACAGTAGCTTTAAGATTGACAAACAGGTATTTCCAGCTTCACATGGGGTGAATGTTAGGAAAGGCTCTCGTCAGTATGATATTTTGCAAAAATGAAACACAGTGCAATTTAACAATAGTGAATGTCAAAATGTGATGACTCTATATTGATTTCTAGAGAATGCACAATCTGCTCTCAGATTCAGAAGTCGTTTGGGGCAACTTGATCTAATTCTGTGGTTATGTCTGTGACTTTCGCTCTGCTTACTTAGTCACTAAATTAATTCATTATTCACACTTGGATGAGGCTCTTTCCTGGCCTCCATGAGCTACCTCTACAGGGAAATAGGTACCCTGTGAAAGCATTTTGCTTCATACTTATTTTCTAGACTCTTGTTTATAAATCTTCTTTGACTCATCTTCTATTATTTTGATGCAGGGATATTTTTAGGAAAATGGGAGATGAACATTTTATTTCGTGTACCAATCTATCTATATATATATATACTTAATTTTTAACTTAATTTATTTGTGTTTGATTGTGTAGTTTGTGGGCTTCTCATTGAGGTGGCTTTTCTTGTTGCAGAGAACAGGCTCAGTAGTTGTGGTACACAGGCTTAGTTGCTCTGCAGCATGTGGGATCTTCCTGGACCAGGGATCAAACCCATGTTCCCTGCTTTGTCAGGTGGATTCTTAGCCACTGAACCATCTGGGAAGTCCCTCTGTATTTATATTTTATATGTGACGTTCAGATGTCTTCATGATGAGCTGAAGAAGAAAGGAGCAAGTTTGTGAGCAGTCTACAAAATGCATTTCTGGCTATTGTTACGTGACAGCAACCGTCTCATGATTGCAACCCAAGTGAAAATCTGTATGTCCTAACCAGGAAGCGTGGTTTTAAGCCTCTGCATTCACTCTGAAGTTCATTCATAAATTTATGTGCCACATGCAAAGATTCTATTAATAAAGTGGTGAGCCTCCCACACTAAGGATAGTGTCAGATATTGCCTGTAAAATGGGATTCTGATGCTGGATTCCAGTGTACCATCCTGTGGGTCACTAGCACTCTGTATGGTGTTCACAGAGGGCTCTGTGCTCAGCGCTTGGCAGAGAGGGACACTTCACATTAATAATCGGGGCGTGGGGATTTTTGTGGAAGCCTCTATTGAGCTGTAGAAGATAGATCTAAAAGGTGAGTTGAAAAAAGAGGTGAGGGACTTTCTTCTCCTGCAGCTCCTCGAAGACCTGGAGCAACTGGAGGCGAAGCGGCAAGCGCTAAACGCCCGGGTGGAGGAGGGCTGGCTCTCGCTCTCCAAAGCGCGCTATGCAATGGGTGCCAAGTCAGTAGGGCCCCTGCAGTATGCGTCCCACATGGAGCCCCAAGTCCGCGTCTGCACCGGCGAGGCTCAGGACGGACTCCAGAAGTTCTGGATGGTGAGAGCTGGCACCCAGACTCCAGAAGAAGTGGGATCCCGCGAGGCAGCTCTGCGCAGGCACAAGGGTCTCCCAAGGACCCCAGAGCCAGACTCCTCCCCAGCTCCCCAGAACCCTTTGAAATGGTTTGGAATCCTGGTGCCTCACAGTCTGCGACAAGCTCAAGCCAGCTTCCGGGAGGGTCTGCAGCTGGCTGCAGACATGGCCAGCCTTCAGAGCCGCATCAGCTGGGGTCGAAGCCAGCTCCACGAACTCCAGGAGAAACTCAAGCAGCTAGAACCCAGGGCTCCCTGACCTGTCACCACAGAAGCAAGGCAGTGGGAACAGCTATTCTTCGATGTGGCTCCCTTATCAGCCCTTCCTCCTTCACAGATTGCCCGCCACCCGAACTAACTCCTGCTCCTTAATACTTCTCTGGTCTGCATGTTTCCAACTTTGTTAGGTGGGGAAGGCTGAAGAGGCAAACTGCATAATGTTGAAAGTTACTACTGTGAAACCACTTGTAAACTCACATCCATGTAGAGCAGTCACAAAGCCGTTAGGTTAGTTCATATTATTGAACAATAACAACTTCATGCATCAGTTAGCTGTGGTTTTTCATTACTGGATGAAATACTACACAGCTAGTGGCAGGGAAGGACAAGAAGTAGGTGCTTCAGTTTCTCTAGATCCTTAAAACTGACTTTGATGGAGGAAAAAAAACATACATAGCTACACAGATCAGGACAGAATGATTCTGCACTGATAGAAAAACACACATACCTAAGTAGATGGGGAATGCTTAGCAGGTTTTAAGCCAGAAAGTAAAAAGGATCTGACCTAAATTTTCAAGGGAACTCTTTCAAGAGACCATTCAGGTTTTTAAACGACTGCTTTTGCCTTTCAAGAATGAGTCTTAATTTGTTGTGGGGCCAGAAACTCTGTGTCCTGGCTTCATTTTTCTATGGGCTTGTTGATATTTTTAGCAGTTTCTAGGAGCTTATGGGGATGTTAGTTTTTTGTTTATGAGATGTATCTTTTTTCCCAGTTTTTGTGTTTTAACTTTACTTATGGTGGGTTTAACTTTTTGTTATAAAACACATTGCATTAAACTGTACAGAACAGTTGAATAGCGTAATGAGTAAGGTGAAAGCTCTCTCAGCTCTTGGGTGTTTAAATCAAGTTTCTTAGAACAGTTGAAATTATCAGGTAGCTGTTTTATGATTTCTGGCTTTGGGATTGCGGTTGATGGGATAATAAGGGAATTCTCCAGTGTTTTCCTCAAGAACTTCTGTATTCAAGTGAAGTATGGGGTGAGTCCTGCAGTCAACTTCCTCTTTTCTACCATAGTTCATACAGTGGACCATCCTTAGCGCTGATTTGAAATGCCACCCTTTTCTTTCGATTAATCCCAGTGTTGTATACCCCTACCATATTTTGGCATTTCCATTTTTTTTCATTTATCTTAATGTAAGTTAAGACACAGGTACCAGTGTGTTAACACAGACACTGTTTTAGTTCTTGAGCCTTTAATAAAAATACACTTGAATCGCAAAAAAAAAAAAAAAAAAAGAGGTGAGATGAAGTGGTTGTTTTTAAAAAGATTTTTTTATTGGCATGTAACTGCTTTACAGTGTTGTGTTTCTGCTCTCCAACAGCATGAATCAGTCATATGTATACATATATCCTTTCCTTCTTGAGCCTCCCTCCCACCGCCCCCCCACCACCCGACCCCTCTAGGTCACCACAGAGCAATGAGCTGAGCTGCCTGTGCTTTACAGCAGTCTTCCACTAGCTGTTTTCCGCATAGTAGTGTATATATGTCGATACTACTCTTCCAATTCATCTCCCCACCACCCCCACGCCCCACATCCACAAATCCATTCTCAACGTCTGCGTCTCTATTCCTGCCCTGCAAGCGAAAGGGTTGTGTTGTGTGAACACTTCGTGAACATTTTGTGTGGTCTTGTGTGTGTTGAGCAGAACCTCTGCCTCCTCTATTCCACTGTTTACAGGCCAGCTAATTTGGGCCTCACTGATCCTTACCTGTGGATAGTGGTGGAATATCTTGTGAAGTCAAAAGGTTCCTGACATTTTTGTCTGGGCCCCTGAAGAAGAACTCAAAGCTTTCACTGTGAAAGGGGTACTTTGTGTTTTCTTTCTTTGGGAGATTAACAATGGTGGTATACTCTTTGGGTTCTGGGGCTCACCCCTTTACCTGCAGCCTATTGGTTTCCCAACAGGGAAGCATCATATCCTTGCTGTGAATCTGTGATTGATGCCCTTGGCCTGGGGGCTCCCCTCTTTCCCCCTTCAGGAAACAGGAGGGCTAGAGAGATAGCGCTCAAGTTTTCTTTCACAGTCCCCGTTTCCTAACTTTAATCACCTTCTGCTGTGGGAAAGAGATGAGATGAGGCCTAAAAAACAGATCATTGTCCGCCTCCTAGATTAATGCAGAGAAAGCGGTATTGTCTGTTGAATGGATAAATCTTCCTGCTGTCACTCAAAACCTAAATTCAACGCTACTTCATTTCTAAGAGGCTTATCTTCCTTGAATAGACCCTTGCAGCTCAAGTAAGAGGCGATGTAATGAAGCGTGTTTTTTTCTTAAGTAAGAAACCTGCGGCAAAGAAGAGGGGAAGACTGTGCAGCTGTTCCAAAGGGGCTCTGCAGACTCTCGAAAGACTGGTCATTTATCTGGTCTTGCATGACATCAAATGATAGAAGATCAAGTTCAAAATCTGCCAGCGCAGCTCAAAAGGGCTTCTTCGTCTGTTAATTACATAATGGTTATTAACATACAATGTTGTGCAGCTGGGAATCGTATCAAACGTTAAAGGAAAAATATTGCTGTGGCTTTCAGCACTTCCCCTTTGCTCTGTGTTTATTAGGAGGCAAAGATCTTGGGAAATGGCAATGGTTCTCCTTGAATCTGAAAGTTAATATTGATGCCATAATATGTTGTTAAATGAGAGGGCCACGAGACAGGTGGGTATTAGGCAGATGGATGCTGAGATCATCGAAGAGTATACCCCTTTGTGTACACTTGTATTTAATTCAGCAGTCCCGACAATGTGGGTTCGCTGACTTTTTCTGGAAAGTTAAATACATGCAGTATGCACACATACAATTACTATAAATAATTGCTTGTTTACTTTGGTCTAGTTCAGGCTACTGTATGACGCTGAAGCTTAATTTGAACTTTGGAATAGATGTCAAGATTTTCATCACTGCAATAAATTTTACTGGATAAGGATAATTTTAGCAATATTTCATCATCCACTGGCTTGAGTTTGTGTGTACAAGTTACAAAATTACGTTTAAATAAGTCTTGCTTTATTAGTCTGTGTGTAATTAAAAGGCACCACTTTTAAGCTTAGAACTACCAAAAGGAGGCCCTATCCCTCTGGAAAAAAGTAGTTTAGAAAGATTTGAAAGCCTAAAAAATTTCTGTGCTTCCTGGTAATTTCCCCCTAAGAATGATATCTTGAATTGTATCATGTAAGTAGTCCTGATGGAGTTTTAATCCATTGGGTAACTGAGCTTCAAGGAAATATTGGCAGTAAAATTATTTTTAAAACCTGTACTTTGTGATTTCCAGTCTCAGTCATACACTTCTACATTTTTAAAAGACAATTACTTTGTAACTGTTAGTGGGCAAATCTTATAATTTAGACTACCTCTAACTTATAGCAATTAATTATCTAATCCCTTGATGTTTATGACTATAAAGGCAAAATTAACAGTGAACAATTAATAAAAACAATAATCCTCCTTTCTTTGTACCAAGTATCAGCTCTGATATTTTTTCACGTACTTCAGCTTTGATTGTTCATCCTAATTTGGCTGAGGAATGCATATCTGTTGATGTTAACTGATAATCCCCCAATTTTAATTTAGTCATTAACTTTGACATTTTCTCCAACTAAAACTATCCTTTGGGTAACGAACACCGTGCCCTATTAACAGATTTGAAGTTTACGTCTCCAGTCTTCTGTAAGTCCTCTGTCACAATAACAAGCAGAGAAATTTTGAGAAGGTGTACAGTATTATGGGGAGGAAGTGGAAAGTACATAGAAAATAGACAAATTATTCTACATATTTTTGAGAGTTGCATGATTTCAAATAAGAGTCTATTCTATGAAACTGAACCCTTGGTTGGATTCTGTGAGCTTCTGATCACTATCTGATCACTCACTCGTTCAGAATACCGCCAACGGGGCCCCGCACTGTGGGTCTGCACTTTTGTGAGCCCTCCACCCATATGCCTGCTGTTCACTGAAGGTGACCCGTGCAAAGGCCAACTTTGTGGGGTCTTAGACAGTTGTAGATTCAGTAAGTTCAAGAAGGGCCGAAGGGAAGAGACTTAGCTGGATGTTTAGTGTAAATCTTTCTACTGATAGAAACGCAGCTTGTTGCGTGTGAGGCTCATGGGATCTCAGTAATATTATCTTTTTTATCCAAAAAGCAGCGTGTTGTCTGCTTCTCAATGCTAGGACTCTGGCAGAATAATAGCTTTTGAAGGACTTACTATGTGCTGGGCATTTGCTAAGCTTTTTCTATATATTAACTCATTTTATCCTCACATCAGTCTGTGAAATATGCTACTGTTATTTTTCTTATATCTGTTGAACGGAGGAGGAACCCAAGGCAGGGACATATTAATCGATGTACTTAGAGGGACACAGAACTAGGATTCAAACTCATAAAGTCTGGCTTCAGGGTTCATACTCTTAACTACTCTAAGCCATGACAAAGGAAGTTTTAGCAAGTGAAGAAATTGATACTGTTAGCAGATACCTTGGCCAGGTTAATGCTGTGCTTGCATAGATCTACGCTGGTTATTTGATATTAAATAACTTCAAATCCTCAATGTTGTGGATGACATTTGTTATTCTTCATCTCTGTGTGTATTTGTGTGTTAGATGCAACTTTATGAAAACTGATGGTGATTTCTGAGCATGAACCATGGGTGATTCATGTAAACTTCCCAAATTTCAGTAAAATAAATAATCGCATACTCCAATGTTATACAGAGAAACACATTTTAAATGCCTACCATGGTGCTTGGTACATCTGTATGATTGGAGGTGAAGCGGAAGGCTGAGGTTTAAGTCAATAGTTAAGTAATTAATGCTCTGCCATTAGAAAATTCATTATTTGCTGCAGAATGTCATGAAGTTGAGGGAGACCGCGTCTCATTGTAAGGTATGCACAACCTTCGAACTCTGGCTGAGTGAAAATTCTAACCTTTTTTGAAATGCCATGCTGTACCAAGGCTGCTCTGGGACCTGGGGTGCATTTCATCTTGAACTATGAATTGCAAAGATTTTTATTGTCTTCTGTCACAAACACAGCGTCCTTTTATTGTGGTTTTTGATGCGTTAAATATGTTTTTATGGCCCCCTATGTCTATTGTGCCTAGCATACTGTTGGTACTTAATAAACGTTAAATAATAATAATATATGTGCATATGAGATTTGTGGAAAGAAATGACATACTGTTTTAGGGATCTAAGATTGTTCTTCTGGTGCCTGGGGAAAACATACAGATGAGCATATTACTGGGAATAGATGAGAGGGAGCCATCAATAGCAATGTCATCTTCCTAAAATATGATGTGGCTTCGTCAGCACAAATCATAAACCCCATCTCCTCCCTTACCTCACTGTAGAACTCTAATGTGGGAAGTTGAATTCCTGGATTAATAGAAATAGGTATCCAGGCACTTTTGAATTTGGCAAATCAACAAATGACGCTGTCTTTTCTTGCACATCAGTAAATTTGTACAGTTTATAGTGAAATGCCAGAGTAAGCTCTGGATTGTTTCTTTTGAACTGTTCCGGGAACCCATCTAAGAAGGTTTTGCGGGTGTTCTGCTTTATCCTCTGGGATGAAGAGGAGGGGCCCCAGACTCTGGCTTTTTAGGGACCATTTCCCCCTTGGCTGATATCTTTGTCAGTAAGGAGCCACCTGTATCCGCATGCTTCCACCGAGCTGAGCCTCACACCACTTCACCAGATCCCTTCCTTTAGGAGCTGGACGTAGCCCAGAATATCAGCTCCCCACGTTGTGCCAAAAGTCCTTCCAAGTCCAGCTCAGAGGTGTTTGTATAAGATAAAAACGGGACAATGTGGCATCTCCAGACGGCTCATCTGTTTACATGTGTCATTTGGCTCAGCCCCGGTGTTAGCTCACCAGCAAAGAAGGCAGGAAGACGTGCAATCAAGACTCTCTGATTCATCAGGCCTGTTCCTCTTTTGGGATACAATGTTGGTATTCTCTGCCAGTCCTCCAAGAGTCTGGTTTTTTTCAGTCTCTCAGGAAAATGTTTAAATATATTCAAAATATTCCTCCTGCAGCCCTAGCCAGAACATACCTTTCCAGCTGAAAGACGGATGGGTTAGATTCTGAAAGGGAGTCACTGCTTTCAGTTGTTCTTTAACAAAAAAACCAAAAAACTTTTTTTTTTCTTCCTTTTCGCTTTCAGAGAACATATTTTGGTGGAGTCAATACTAAGGTAGAGCTTTCTTATGGACTGTGGAGAATGAGGTTCTTTAATGCCTTTATGTTCAAAGGTTCTTTTTGAGGGGCTTTTGTGAGGATATAAATTACGGTAGCAACAGGTATATTTTTCCCTCAGTACAAAGGCTGAGGGTAAATTTTTCGCAACTTAAAAAGGATCTGTTCTTTTATTGTTGACCTTGATTTTTTCGCAATATTCTGCGTTGCCCCTGCTTTGGCTGTATTCTTCTCTGACCCGTCCAATTACCATTTCTATCAGTGCTTCGGAAAGATTATGCTTTTTGGGTGTTCTGTAGATATCTTTCCAGTGGCTTCACTTGATGAATGTGACAAGTTTTGTGTTTTCACCCTCCCCTCATTGAATTGAAAAGTTTTTTTGATAAATACAGGCCAATAAGTGCCCAAAGGCAGTGTTTCAATGGCTGCTAAGTCTTTCAAGGTTAGGACTTAACCTCCGTTCTCCCTAATTCAACTCCAACCTTCAGTCTGAAGCCAATCAAGAATATCAGATGATACTTAAACAATGAAGGATTTCTGATATTCAGGTACTGCCTCTGTTCAATAGGATTGCAAATGCTTTGTGTGAAGAAAGTCGGTTTTGCTCTAAAGTACTGTCACAAAAAGTGAAATTACCATTTGCTTGGAATGATGCCATTCATCATTGTCAGAACACTAAGCATTGTAAGTAGCTAGGCCTCTCCAAATTAATGCCTTGTTTTGCATCAGCTAAATTTCCCAAATCCTCGAGGATGGGTCATACAAAACTCATCTCAGTGTTTTAATTTATCAATCCAATATGAGTTCTGTGAGAGGGAGCTTCATTTGGTCTTAGCCCTTTTATTTACAGTCTAATTCTAAAAGAAAAGGAAATAAGATATGAAAATAAGTTGGAAAATAAGATAAATCTCTCAGTGAAATCACCAGATCTACTCAGTCCTGTAGCAAAACCTCCATAATTCATTTGTAGGTCAGCTCAAGGGATTAGCCATGACGTATTTGGAAATTCATTTATTTTTATTTTATTTTGCTGTTTCTTATGCATAAGGGTAATACTGTCCCTAAGGCTTTTCAGGTAGCCCTCAAATCTTGACAACATTTGCTGTCTCTGAGGCCTAAGCCAAAATTAATTTTCAAATAAACAGCATAAAAATGTATGGAGTTGTATAAATTTGAATACAAAATGCATTTGTTTTGTTTGCTTACATACATACATACATACTGTCTGTTCAGCCAAAAACCATAATATGACATTGAAATTAACGGCCAAACGCACATCATGAAAGTAAAAAAAGTTTTTCTTTGAGTTAAAAGAAATACAGGAACATGCAGCATTTTATTTCATTTCCATCTCAATGTAGTCTTTAACATATTTTCAGAGGATGTTTTTAATTGCTAGCTTTTCCTAGAAGGAAATTAGAAATCCTCTGTAGGAAAAACAGATAGTTTGGAACCTGTATGGCTTTTATTAGTTCAAAAGATTCTGTTGTCTTGGGAGATGCAAAGGTATTTTCTTTCAGAGAGTTAAAAAAAAAAAAGAGAGGAAAAGAAAAAGGTAAACCAAGTTAGGCTGCTTGATTTCCTTTCTCTGATAAAAGACAGATAAAAGCAATGTAGAGTTAAAATGGGATGAAATCTGCTAAGATTTATGTTAGGCTTTTTTTTGGTGGTTACCAGGAAAAGAAAAAAGGATTCTGTAGTTAGTTATACAAGGATGATCCAGGAGGCAGGTCCTTTGGCAGAGGGCAGGGAGGTGGGGTGGGGGGCGGTCTTTGCTGGAGCCACTGATATCAGATACCTGCGTGTATGCTTCTCATCAGGACTGGTCCACGGGGGACCTAGAAGATCGTGTGGTCTTTCCCCTTCAGCCCTCAAAATGGTTTTAAAATGTACTTCCACAAGGGGGCTTCATGGACATTTGTGAATGTTTTTTGTTTGTTTGTTTGTTTATATGTTTCTTAAAGGTATTAAGAAATGAGCTCCTGCAGAATGAGGCATAGAAGTTCCATTTCTTGACCTTTTGAAAGCTTTATTATACAGAAAACAAAACTAGCCCCTCTCTCCTGCCCTGTGGCCTCTGATTGAGAAGAGGTCTATGAAAGCAGAGGGCATGGGGGAGAAGGCTTCGAAGCTGGAACTGGTGTCTGGCGGCCTGGGTCTTGTCCTGGGCCATGGCCTTTCAGCTCCATTGCAGCATGCAGCATGAATGTGCCCACGCTGTCCAGTTTTGATTGCCTGGCTGAAAATGGCTATATCTGTGATTGCTTTCTTTCTTTTTTATTTTATATTATTTTTTAAAATATTCTCTCAATATTAGAACTTTTCATAGCTGTGCATGGTTTAACTGTCTGAAAAAATATGAAATACTATGGCAATGAATAACTTTTGAAAACAAGACCAGTTGGCCCATTTTCATCTGTGCATCTTGAAAAGAGCCCTGGGCTGAGAGTCTGCAGAATAGAATTGGAGCCTCTGCTCTGACATCAGCTAGTTGGACTTTACTAGGAAAGCATTTCATATTTATGTGTCTCGATTTTTTTATTAATGATGATTTTCAAGGGCCTTCCTGTATCTGGCATTCCATGAAGACTGGATTGCTTTATTTACCCCTTTCTGCTAGTCAGGCCTGTATTATCAGATATAAATATTTTAATGGCTAAAATAACAAAATCAAAGGAGACAGTATGTGTAGTGTGACATGTGAACTCTGGATTAAGAGAATCTTCAGTTTGAATCCAAGTCAGGTCCTATGCTTCCCTGGTAGCTCAGACAGTAAAGAGTCTGCCTGCAATGCATGAGACCTGGTTTCAATCCCTGGGTCAGGAAGATGCCCTGGAGAAGGGAATGGCAACCCACTCCAGTATTCTTGCTGGGAAAATTTTGTGGACAGAGGAGCCTGGTGGGCTGCAAGTCCATGTGGTCGCAAAGAGTCGGACACAACCGGGCGACTGGCACTATTTCACTTTCCTGTCCTGTACTACCTGAGAGAGGAGGGCCATGGGGTGGGAAACAGCCAGGCGTGCTCTGAGCCTCAGTTTATATAAAAGGAGGGTTGATTAGAACTGTTTCTGAGGTTCTTTCCAGATGTATGTTTCTAGGATTTGTCAAGTATTTGAGCTCCAGAATGGTCCTAGTAGCATTTTTTTTTTTAAAGTGTCTGTATCTCTGAAAAGTGGTCCCATCTTGCTTGGGATTTTGATTCTCTGATTGTCCACTTCTAATTCACACTGTGTTTTTCATTGTCATGGCCGGATGAACGTGACAACTGAGCAGAGACACAAGGCACACTTTGCATACTAGAAGATGACAGGCTCATTCTGACCTGTGTCAAATATGTGGAAACTGAGTCCCGGGAAGTTTAGCTGATTTGGGAGCAGGCCAGGATGAGAAGGCAGAGCCAGCTTCTAATATGACTTAGAGTTTAAGTCCTTTTCCTTTACCTTGTTCTGTAAAAACCGAAGAAAGGCATGATAAAGAAGTTGAACCTAGGAAGAATGATCGGCCAGGTTTTCAGGTGTTCATTCCTGCCTAGGAGACCAGGAGATGGGGATATAGGAGGATTTGGAGTCTGAGTAACTCTCAGTTGAGATAAAAGCTGGTTAGAAAGTGGACCGTGGTAGGGACTTGGGTCCATCTCCTGAGCAACCAGGTGACCTGTGGGCTGGCATTTGATAGAGTAGAATCCAGATTCATTCCTTTTGCTGGCTGAGGCTCAGACCCATATTCTCATCTGCAAAATGGGAGAAATAACAAGGCTACTGATGGGGGTTGGAAGAGGTAAAGAACCTTATATGGTACCTGGCCATTAGTAGCTATCAGCAAACTAATTATAGTAATAGTTTTTGCTATTGTTATTTTAAAACTGGACTGATACTCAGAAGGGGCACATGAGAAAGTACCTAAAGCTCCTAGTAGGAGAAGGGTGCCTGCAGAACCTTGTGGTAGAGTTTGGATGGTGTTTAGTCTCTGATACCAGGTACATGCCCAGAGTCCTCTTTCCACAATCTGGGTGTCTTTCCCCCTTAAAACCCTTCCCCAGGCCTCCTGTGACACACAGGCCAGGGACTACCAAGTCTCCCTGAGTCCTTCCTTCCCATGTTAGAGAACACAGCACCTTACTGATTTTTCTAATAACTAGATTCCTTCTAGATCTAACTAGATTCCTTCCTCCTTCTGAAACCCATCTACGAAAGCAGTACAAGAGTACCTGACTCACAGGACCCATCTGAAGCTCCATTCTCAATGTTCACCTGCAAATGGCTGGGATTTTGGAACAGTGTTGTTGGGGTGAGGGGGCTGAGATTCCTTATGGGCTGCTGCTGCTGCTGCTGCTGCTGCTGCTGCTAAGTCGCTTCAGTTGTGTCCAACTCTTTGCGACCCCATAGATGGCAGCCCACCAGGCTCCCGCATCCCTGGGATTCTCCAGGCAAGAACACTGGAGTGGGTTGCCATTTCCTTCTCCAATGCATGAAAGTGAAAAGGGAAAGTGAAGTTGCTCAGTAGTGCCGAACTCTTAGCGACCCCATGGACTGCAGCCTACCAGGCTCCTCCGTCCATGGGATTTTCCAGGCAAGAGTACTGGAGTGGGGTGCCATTGCCTTCTCCGCCTTATGGCCTAGGTGATCCCAAATAGGAGGCAGACAGAAGCCATGTCTGGTCCACAACTCTGACGTCGGGCCAGTGTTTTCATGGCTACCAGCTCCCTCAGAAAGTGGGGTGAGGAGCAAGCAGCCTTAGGTCCTGTCAAGGCTGGCAGCTATGTTGGGAGAGCAGACCCCTGGTGGATAGATGGCTGGAGCTGGGGAGAGAGAATGGTGAGAAGAGGACAGTATGGAGGAGAAGGGGCAAATGGAGCTCTAGGAAACCTGAGTGATGAAATTACTCAGTTCACCCTAGATCAGTCTGACCCTTTGTCCTTGCCACCCCTCAGACTGCATATTGACCTTCCGATGCCGGTCTCCACATGCTCCTATGTGGGCAAGCCTCATGGTCAGATTCAGTTCAGCAAATACTTACAAACGCTTACCCTGCTCCTGGTGTTGTGCTAGGTGTTCAGAAGTGAAGGGTAGTCCTATCCATCAAGAGTCCTTGGCCTCACTGTGTAACCTCTGGATCCCCTTATCCCTGCGGAGTTCCACTTCTTCCTCTGTTCAATGAGGACAATGGTGTGTACCTCCTGGGGTCATTGTAAGGACTCTGTGACATGAAACTTAAAAAGAGAGACACATAAAAGATTCCAATACTTATTTCCTGTACTCCACCCATTCTCTTGTTCCAACCTGTTTCAAAGTTCTCTTTAATATTCCTTTAAAGCAGAGTCCTCCTGCCTAAACAGAGAAGGCTTTAAGTGAAATTTCTCCTGAGGGGTGGGTTGTGCATGTATGTGTGTGTGTCTATGGTTGGTTTGAACATGTGAGGTGCTAAGGTTGCTCAATGAA
The DNA here is from genome assembly GCF_016772045.2 of Ovis aries. Classification (NCBI taxonomy): domain Eukaryota; kingdom Metazoa; phylum Chordata; class Mammalia; order Artiodactyla; family Bovidae; genus Ovis; species Ovis aries. The sequence continues at coordinate 218,467,914 of NC_056054.1, forward strand.
GTGAAATTCAGGTGTAGTGAAGAGAGTTCTTTACACTAAACCTAATTATTTCAAACCTTTAGTCTTCAGAGGAAAAAATGAAATATTTGGCAATTAATCTCATAATTCAAATAGAAAACTTGCTTTGTTTGACTTACTTGGGCAATACTCTTTTTAATGTAAGTAGTTCTTACTAAACTATTTGTTTGAGGCAACTGAGTCATTGTTATCTCCATTTGGCTGGTGCTGTGCTGTGCTGTGTGTAGTTGCTTGGTCGTGTCTGATGCTTTGTGACTCCATGGACTGTAGCCCAGCAGGCTCTTCTGTCCATGGGGATTCTTCAAGCGAGAACACTGGAGTGTTGGCTTACTTAAGATCTACTGGGTGGCTTCTAGTGGCTCAGACAGTAAAGAATCTTCCTGCAATGCAGGAGACTCGGGTTTGATCCTTGGGTGGGGAAGATCCCCTGGAGAAGGGAATGGCTACCCACTCCACTATTCCTGCATGGAGAATTCCAGGGACAGAGGAACATGGTGGGCTACAGTCCATGTGGTCACGAAGAGTCAGACACAACTGAGACACCTTCTGTGGAAGCTTGAATTATGGAATTTATATCTATAAATAGAGTTTTGGAATATATTTCTCAAATATATACATTTTTAGTTTTCTATCCCAATATAAATATGCTTATTGGGATAATTTTATATCCCAGTAAACGTATGTGCATTGTTTTCCTTTAATAAAATTTTGTTTTTTCCTATATTCTGATTCTTAACTATATTAATTTTAGGCAAGCATAGACTAGGAAATTAAGCTCAAGAATTTTGTTCTTTTAATGTTTAACTCTCAAATATTGGTGAGTCCTTGCTGTTTCATGTACGTAAGACTCTGTTTCATGCCCACAAGTAGATTTCTTGACATTTGGGCCACATTAGTAATTTAAATAAGTGTCTTCTTTCTTAAAAATATTAAGTATCTCATGTCCAGCATCACTGTCCTTTACTTCACAACTTTTCTTCAATTTTTCTAATGCTATTAGTTACTTTCTTTTATTAGAAAAACTGCGTTTCTTTTTCTTTGAAATAATTAAACAGCTTATTCCAGATAAGACACTCTGATGCATTATGGTAACCAATTTTAAGTGAACAACTTTGATTTCGGGGCTCCTGGCCAGGCTGTTGTTTTTCTGGGCCATTCTGAAGAGAGAGGGAGATTAAATGTCCAGAAGATTGTCTGCACTTGTCATTTCTGAGAATGACTATGATAACTTAGAGTGATTCTGGTTAATCTTATGACAGGAGGACAGATTTGAGAACTGATTAAGCCTCCCTTTCTATCATTCTGTCCTAAAAACACCTGGGACTCTTAGCAGAGGAATCTATGAATCACTGTCTGTTGTCCACTCATCCTGTCCGGTACTCTCCACGCTGGAACTAATCAACTGCCCTGAATGAAGCATGACTTGCAAGCTGAATTCTGAAATCTCCTGAAATATTCTGGAAGGAGTGGGCACAATCTTTCAGGGTGATTTGGTCCACACTCCAAATGAGCCTCCAGATGTAGATGAGATGGTCAAGAGGTCAGACAACGCACATTTTGGATGAATTCCCCTTGACCATTTTTGGGTTACTTGTTCTCGAAAGATATTTTCAAGGAAGTGGTAGATCAACACATGGGATATGTCAATATGTCAATACCTCAGTCTTCTATTTTTCAGATTGTTGGTTTGAACAGATCACCTGCTGCTTTGATGTTTGTAGACAGAGCGGCTGGTTGATGTCGTACACGTCAATAGCGTTGTCCTGAGCAGGTGGAGTTGGCACTGTGAACCTGCTCACCGGCCAGACTTGCTCACCTGACTGCCAGAGCTGTCTGGCAGGTCAGGGCTGGTGTGCAGTGATGACGCCTGCACTGGTTACCTTCAAATTCTGGTTTATCTTCCAGGGTGCCCTCTCTGCTGGAACAAAGAATAATCATTGTCTCTAAGAACAGGCAGGGACTTAGAATTTGGCCCCTTTCAAAGCAATCACCTCTTCTTTCCTAACTGCAGGCCAGCGGGATAAACACAGTTCCCAGGGTGGAGAAGGAGGACTTTCTGGGACAGGAAAGCGTTTGGTTCTTCCAAGTGAGGCTTCTTTCCGGAGAACTTTGGGCAAGCCTCTTTGAGTTGGACTAGCCAGTGTCTTCCGGGATGAGGAGAGATTCAAGCACCAGATTAGTGATGCTACACAGCTAAATAGCAACACATGTGGCCAAAACACTTACAGCATCATTGTTTTTGAAAATGAACTCCCAGCACAGCTCAGTACAATTTTTTCTAGTGTGTCATCTCCCACTGTACTTCCCCAGCCACATACAAAGACAGAAGCAGCATTTCTTTTTATTAAGTTTTAATTTATTTTTATTTTTACTTTTTGTTGAAATAGAGTTAATTTGCAATATTGTATTCATTTCAGGTGTATAGTAAAATAACTCCATTTTTATAAATATATATATATTCTTTTTTTAACATTTTTTTTGCATTATAGGTTATTATAAGACAAGGAGTATAGTTCCCTATGCTATACAGTAGGTTCTTGTTGGTTATTTATTTTATATATAGTAATGTGTATATTTCCACCCCAAACTCTTAAGTTATCCCCCTCTTCCCCTCCCCTTTGGTAACCATAGGTTTGTTTTCTGTGCCTGTGGGTCTATTTCTGTTTTTTGTAAGTTCATTTGTATCCTTTTGTTAGATCCATATATAAGTGATCCCATATGATATTTGTCTTTTTCTGTCTGGTTTACTACACTTAGAATGATAATCTCTGGGTTCATGCATGTTGCTACAAGGCATTATTTCATTTTTTATGGCAGGGTAATATTCCATTGTATACATGTACCACATCTGCTTTACCCACTTCTGTGTCAATGGACATTTCGGTTGCTTTCTTGCCATGCTTGAGACCGCAGAGCAGGCAGAAGCAGCGCTACAGAGCCTGCCAATGGCTTTCCTTAGCTGGATCATCCTCTGAATATAGGTCAGTTCCAAGCCCTGCTTACTTTCTTCAGAACTAAGAGTTCGGACCCTTGTGAGGCAGTCCTCAGTCTTTTGGATAAAGAGTCAAATTTAGGGGCTTGTTGCTTCTTTAAACTGTTTTATGTTAAATATTAAGCAAAAAAAAAAAGAGAGAGAGAGAGAGAGAGACATGGATACCTCTGATGTGCTGCTATGCATCCAGTTGTCTCTAATAATGCTTTGCTAGTCTTGCATCAAGTGCTTCTTTTGTCTTAAATCATTGTGGGTCAGAATGAGGTCTTTTGGAATACTAACCCCTCAATCCCATTCTTTTCTTTTTCTTTCCACAGCGGTCATTGTCCTGAATTTGGTGTTTAGCTATCCCATACATGTTTTCATACTATTGCCACCCACCCTGTATGTGGCTATAATATACCATTGTTTTGCATGGTTTAAAAGTTTATTTAAATAGAACCAACTATTTATACTATCCTGAACTCCTTTCCTCACCCACTATTATGCTTTTGTGATTTATCTATGATGTTCCAGATAGGTCAAATCCATTCATTTTTATTGCTTTGTAATAGCCTGATATAGGAAAATAGCATACTTTATCTGTTTACTCACTGATGGAAATATAAGTTCTTTGAAATTTTTCACTATTACGAACAATGCCAGAGTGAACGTTATTGAAATTTTTATATGCCTGCATGTAGTTTAAGTACATACCACATTTTCAGTTTTATTAGATATTTTCAAGTTGCTTTTTAAAGTAATTTTGCCAATTTTTAATTTTTACCAGTTGTGTGTGAAAATTCTAACATTCATACATCCTCACAACAAAATGTATAAAACTTATATTTTGTTATTCTTATGACATAGAATTGTGTTTTGTTATTTTAATTTTGTGTGATTACTAGAGAAGATTGAATATTTTTTCATATTTATGCTTTTTGGGTTTCTTTTTCTGTGTTATCTGTACATATTATTTTCCTTTTCAAAAATTAAAGTCATTTGTATTTTTAAAATTTATTTGTGTGGATTCTTTATAAATTACTTGATGTTTTTTCTAAAACCCCCTTTTTATTAAAAAAAAAATGTATACCCACGCCAGGGAAAATAGAAAATAAAGAAGTCACTAATAATTTCACTGCCCTAACCAAAATATTGATTAATTTTGTCCTATTTATTGCTAGTCTGTTTTTTTTCTTATGATATTTTTATGTAGTTATAGTTACAAGGTAACTCATATTCTGAATTTTGCAGTTAATTATCATAAGCTTTTTTTGGATACAGCTGTATGGCTTTTATAGCCAGCATTCTAAGTAGATGCATGATACATTAATATAATTGAGTAGGTCTGTCATTTCCCTTTTGTTGGAAATTCAGGTTGCTTTTGATTTTTCCATTTTATAAATAACATTATGATGAATACTTATACCTCAAAAGCTTTTGATATTTTAAATTATTTTCTTAGAATAGAGCCACAGGAGTCAGGTTACTGGGTCAAAGAGGATATACATTTTTAAAAAGTAAAATGCATTGCAAAAATATTGTTTAATCAGTGATGACAATCTAAAGAAAACAGGGTTTAAGAAGACTCAAGGGAGCCCGGCAGAGGTCTAAGTGTCTGACTCACCTTCCTTGGCAATGAGAAAACTCACAAGACTATGGTTTCTCCAGCCACTTTCCTGACCCAAAGCACTACTCATTACAGACATTTTCTATCCTGCTTTTGCAACAATTTGACTCTGGGGGAAAAAAAAAGAGAATTTCCCAGGGCTAAAGCTTAATGTTTACAAGGTTAAAACTTATAAATGATTTTTACTGATTTTTAAACACTGATAAAGGAAAGCAGTCTGTTTATTTTAGGACCTGAAATTGGATATGCAAGAAGAGAGAGTATCTAAAGGCAGAAATGATGCTCTGACTAGTTGACAATCTTACAGAACATGGGCATCTCTTCACTACTTGAAAGGGCTTGTATGTTCATATGATTTACTCTTTGGCATTGGGCAGAATAGAAGGAGCAGATTATCCTATATGAAAAAGCATTTATTTGGAAATATGTCATACATGTGATCCTTAATTTATGATCAGGTTCTATTCCAAAAGTTCCTTTACAAGTCAGTTAATTAGAACTCAGAAAACATTTTCCCTTAGAAGCAATATTGTGAGTGGTGGTATGGTTTCCAGACTGGTGCATAAAAGCCCATTTAATCTGTCATAGATTTCTAGTATAGCCCCGGTTTCAAATCTAGCTTAGCTAGAATCTATTTGTGTGATCTTGGGGTACTCATGTTACTTAAATTTCTAGTCTGTAGTTGAGGAAAGGGTTTTGTGAGGATTACCTGAGATAATATATATATAAATGTTTTATGAACTGTGAAATGCTGTATGAAAGTAGCAGATATATTGTTTTTGCCCACTAGATAAATAATTATTAAAAGACAGGACAATAGTATTAACACTTGGCCTTCAAACTGGGGAATGTCAACCCCAAAACCTGTGCAGGTGATCAATTGGGGTGTAGCAGGCATATGTTAGAATTCCTATGTATATACTTCTTCTCCTACTTTTATTTTTGTAAGTACACATCACAGTAGAATATTTATATTGATATTTTTATCTATATATAAATGATGAGCATTGTAATTGTGATCGTAAGGGACTTGATTGTAATCGTAATCAGTCGCTTAGTCGTGTCCAACTCTTTGACACCGTGAACTGTAGCCTGCCAGTCTTCTCTGTCTGTGGGATTATCCTGGCAAGAATACTGGAGTGGGTTGCCGTTTCCTACACTAGGGGATCTTCCTGAACCACGGATGGAACTCCATGTGGCTCCTCCATTGGCAGGTGGACCCTTTACCACCAAGCAGTCTGGGAAGCCAATGATGGATATGCTCATGATTGAAAACAATTTATAATTTGTCTAAAGCAGTTTGAAACCCACTAGTCTATTCAATCTGTGAAGGGTTGAGTTCCATTTTTTTTTTAAATTTCCATTTGTATTTCTTTTTAACCAAAACTCTTGGAATTCTCTAAATCTTTTTTGTGATATGGAAAAAACCCCAAACCACAATATAAGATGCCTTTCAAAAAAGAGAGAAAGAAAGAAGGAAGGAAAGAAAAGGTTCACCCTATTCTTGCCTCTACTGTGGGGTCAGGTCAACTGGTGGCTGTGTTTGGGGGCAGCTGATTGGTTCCAGTTCCTTCTGCTGTGGCTTCCAAGCTTGGGCTCTGGCAAAGTGCCTTGAACCTTTGGCATCTGACAATGTCTTCGCTGGGGTTTCCCAGGTGGCACAGTGGTAAAGAATCCACCTGCCAATGCAGGAGACTCAAGTTCGATTCCTGGGTCAGGAAGAACCCTGGAAAAGGAAATGATAACCTACTCCAGTATTCTTGCCTGGGAAATCCAATGGACAGAAGACCCTGATGTGCTGCAGTTCATGGGATCGCAAAAGAGCCAGGCATGACTTAGTGACTAAACAACAACAAGTTTATTCATATCTTTATGCTATGGAACATAGGATATATGAAAGATGATGCTAGTTAAATAAATGAAGTGATAATCTTCATTTATAATGTTATTTCTATATAAAATATACCTTATGTAGTTCCAGCTTAGACAAAATAGTGTCTTCTTGTTTCTTAGTTCCTGTGGGTAGAATATTGGTATTCCTAGCTTTGGAAGCTCTAGGCAATGTGTGTGTGTGTGTGTGTGTGTGTGTGTGTGTGTGTGTGTGTGTGTGTGTGTAGAGAGAGAGAGAAAGAGATGATTTGGAAAGAGAAGTTTGTAGGATATCAATGCCTATCTATGTTGGCATGAAAAGTGACTGGATCTGTCATTTGCTATTTTTTTTCCTGAAAGTTAGAGTTGGGAGGGACACTGGATGCTTTCTCCCCTAGGTTTAAGCACTGACAAGTTAAATCCTTCTTATGGATGATTCCTAGAGTCTTAAGGATGAGAGTAGGAGGAGAAAGGGATTGTAGCAGCTGTTTCTTGGTAGTTAATAACTTTAGACTACTGAATTAGGGAAAGCGTACAATTAAAAATTCTGTTAATCAAAGCAGTATGTTGAAAACTGTCAAAGGGCCTCATTGTTATTTCACGTAAGTCAACTTTCTGGGCTGGGACCCAGAATGGCTAAGTGGGTGTTGAGATACTTACTGGATAGATTTAATGCTACAAAATTAATGCAACAAAGGAGATTTCTGCCAATTATTTCCAGAATAAAAAGCCAATGAAATCCTTTTAGCTTTTTTCACACGCATCCATTTTAGCAGTGGGCATTTAGCGTTTTATGTGAAAAGGTAAACCGTGCCTTGAGAGTCAAAAGAGAATGGATGTCTGTCTAGTGGTGAGAGTTCCATGATATGGAAAACCCATCAGAGAAACAGGAGAATGGAAGTGAATTATAACACGGTCCACATAATTGAGCAAGGCTAAATAAGTTTTGAAAGCAGTGGCCCATTCAGTTATTTCTTTTATTTTTCATATTTTTCTCAACTCTGCAAAATAATAAGAAAGAAAAGAAAAATCTGCTGAATGCCTAGTCATAGTTTATTGGAGCAAGAAAATAAGCCATTCTGAACCATTCTCTGATTTGCTGTGAGTGGCAGAACCGTTCACCGTGGTGAATCATAGCAGGGAGAACCATTTGGAGTGATTATTTTCTGATGTTAAATTGCAAATGGCACATGTGGAATCAACAAAGGTATGAATTATTTTTTAAAAAATCTTTAAAAATTTCTGTTATTGAAAATGTGTATTTGTATTACCAGCTTATGACTTCATTTCACAATAGCCAAGCTAAGCCTAAAGTATATGTCTCTTTGTTTTTACGTTTGACTAATTGGAAGCTTTCCTGGTTAATATTTTTATGTCAAAAATAGTATATTGTCCTAGAAGCTGCATGATGGGGATAATGGTGGGAAAAAAATATATATAAACATTTGGCTCAGCTGAATGGATGAAGGAAAACATTTCCTGCCTTTTACTTCAGTAGGAACCTGTTGGCTCTTAAACAAATAAAATGAGGGATTAGCCCTACCTGGGTGAAATGTTAGTAACATGCAAATGGTTTATCATCAATATAATAATAGGCACTATTCACTGCTAATCCTGCCAGAATCCCTGATGGTAAGGACAATATACCTGACGTTTAACATGAAATATCATCTGCCTTCAGTAATCTGGTGCCTTGTTTTGGTTGAAAAGTTTCAGATTGCCTGGCCCTTTAAGGCAAATCTCTGGTATTCAAATTGATGAAGTAAAAAGGTATTTTATGCTCCAGAGTCTGCTTTGTAAGGGTACTTAATTTTAAGAGGGCAGAGTGGAATGCTTCTATTTAAACTTTGGGGAAACTGGAGGGAGGGTGGCCACATTCCATGAAGTTCCACTTTGGCCCCTGTTTTTCCTTCCTAAGGGGAGACATCAAGCTCCTAGCTGGGACTGGGGTTCAAGGGTTGGCTTCCATTTTTAGTGGCCTTGAAAACGGTTCTCGACAAGAAAACAGGCTGGTTCCGAAGGGGAAGGAAAATAAAGTTTTCGGAAGGGAAACCCTTGGCATCCTGACACACAGAGGGCACTCAATCTGTGCTGTGAGTGACTGCATACACATTTAAGATAGCACTTCAAGCATTTCAGGCTGGAGAGACATAGTAGTTGAGGTAACTGCACAGGTGTGGGGGACATATTCTTAGCACCATGCACACCATTTTCTGTAGGTGGACATGTTTTAGCCCCTGTACTAATTATTGCTAATTAATACAATTATATTAATTATTGTAACAGCATTTCCCCCACATTTAGCAGCTTAAAACAACAAACAGCTGTTATTTCTTCTAGTTCCTGTGGGACACAGCAGGGTACTTCTGACTCAGGGTCTCTCGGGAGGTTGTAGTCAGAAGTTGTCCTGGGCTGCAGTCATCCGAAGGCTGGGGAATGTCTGTTTGCAAGCTCATCATGGACACTGTGCAGGAGCCCTCAGGTCCTTTCCACTCAGTCCTCTTCTTGGGGTTGTTCACACCACTGCAGCTGGTTTCCCCCAGAGGGAGTGATGGAGGTGGCACGCTCTGCCCATTATGGCTGTGTCTCTGACTTACACACTGTCACCTTTCCTTATTCTGTTGGTTAGAAGCGAGTCCTGGAGTTCAGCCCGCATTCATCAAGAGGGGATTATCCAAGTGCATGAATGCTGGGGAGCAAGGATCACTGAGGCTACCTTAGATTCTGGCTACACCTGTCCCTTTCATGATACTAATTTTGTTCAGTTATCCCATGACTCAAGAGATTCTGAGGATCTACTTGAACTATTTTCATTATATAAGCTTTAACTCACCTTTGGTTCACCTCCAACAGTCATTTGAGGAGCCCGAATCCAGTAGACCAGTGGAGGGTCTTATTGAAAACATCATCATCACTGCCACCATCCACTGACTGTGAGCCTCGAGTCAGCCTTGAGAGGAAATAAAATCATTCAGCTGAATTACATGAAATTAATGTGTTGGCTTCAGTCCAGTTCCCACTGGATATGTGTCCTTGTCATAGGAAAAAGTACTGGTAGCTTTAATTGACCATCTGAGGAAGGTGACAAGGAGAAAAGACATTTGTGAACATGACATTCTCAATCTGGGACAGGGTCATTCCTCTGAAGGGAGTTTGAAGAATTTGTCATTTCACTAACACAAAAGAATTACACCTATAATCCTCATTTTCCCAATTGTAGAAGATACTTTCTTTGAGTAAGTCTAGTTAAAAGATTAAAAAAAGCAAAAACATATATGGTTTAGGCCACTGATGTTCATAACTTAGTCTTTCATTTGATTTCCTTTAAAAAAAAAAGCTCACTGTTTTCAGAGGCCGTTCAAACAGCACTGAAATTGGAAATGCCAACCAGTCAGGGTGAAGATGCTGGCTGTGTAGTTTAGAGAAGATAAGCAATGGATTGTTTCCATACAACGTGATCCAGCATGTTGAAGTCTATTCATGGAGCCTGGGATCAGATATCCTAGAAGAGGGGCCACATGAAGGGATTTGTGTTTTTGTGCTTCAGTGAGAATCTGGGGACCAGCTTCAGCTGGGAAAAGCTAGAAAAAAAATGGTGCTCCAGAAACTTGGGTGTCACTTTCTTAGGAAATAAAACTGGTCAGAAGCCAAAATAATTCATCATTTTTAGATTTTCCCCATGATCAGCAGCAGTCTTCCCTCTAATTTTGCTCCCATAATGTTCCCCAGGGTATGATACATGGCAACAAGCTGGGCAGAGGCTTGACTTCATTCTCTAGTCAGAATTAGGGACAGCGGCAGGAGGACAGGTAGGGAGGGGCAGTGAGCCTATCCAGGACTTCCTCTGAGCCTTTTGACTTTGGAGTCTGCAGTGCAGTTAGTTTATGTTCTCACACCCCCATTTGGATCAAAAGCTTCTTTCTTTTCAAACAAAGTGCAGATGAATTCTACGCAGTAGACACTTATTTAGGGGTCTTGCCAGTGTTTTCATTTGCACTCTATTTTCCACTGCTCATTTCCTTCTCTGCATTTCTAAAGTCCCTTGCTATGACACTAATATGATCATATTTTTATATGTGCTTTCTTCCCAGTTCTTCCCCCAAATACAAGATTGTGAAGTCCTTGAAGGAAAAGATTGGATTTTAGTAGTTCATTTCTCTCTAGGCCTTAGAAGAATGCCTGGCCCCCATTTAGGTATGAATAATAATATTGAATGAATGAAGGGAGGAAGGGATGAAGGAGGGAATAGGCAGGCTGAGGCTTGTATTTCATCACTCAAGCTCTGACTTATATTTCTGGGCTCTTAAAAGAAAACCTAGGCATTGCAGAATTGGTCAGATGCATGTGTTACTGATATAAATGTTATAAAATCATCATATTTCTTCTGGTAAATTTATTTAGAAGTTAAAGTTCTGGCCACCTGCATTAGCAGCTCAGATGGAGAAGTTTAGATTGGCATTTAGATTAGCTGGCTCTGTTACTCAGTGACTTTGCATACTTGTTCAAGGGCACTGGAGTCAACCAATGTTTATTTTTGGATTCCCCATTGCTCTTGGGATCAGTGCAGTGGAGAATGGTCCCTCCCCCCATTACCTCCTTCACCTTGTTTGTTGTTCCTGGTCCAGGGAGCACTGTAGCCCAGCTTTGGCCTGGCAGGCTGCTACTTGGTGCCCTGTTATTTTTAGCATATGAACCACAGCAGCAGTTGGCAATTCTGAGTTGGCCCATAAAGGCTATTTTTTTGTGTGTGAGATACCATGGGGATCTCCAGTTTTTATGTCTCTGTATTGCCTCATGATCCATAATATGTTTAAGACCTCAGTCTGTGATGTGCCAATGTGTTACCAGGAAACTTGTTTTAAGAGGCATCATCTGATTTAAAGCTCTATATTTTAGGATGAGAGTCAAGAAATTAGGAAGAGAGGAGTTACAAAAAATAATGATTGAAGTCAAAATCCTGTTGGAATTCCCAAAGAAAGACACTTTTGCTTGAATAACAGAAAGTTACTAGGGAACACTGAAGAGACTTGCAGGTGTAATGGAGGCTGTATTGGTTAACATAGGCTGTAATGTTACGTGCCAGAGAAGGCGATGGCACCCTACTCCAGTTCTCTCGCCTGGAAAATCCCATGGACGGAGGAGCCTGGTAGGCTGCAGTCCCTGGGGTCGCGAAGAGTCGGATACGACTGAGCGACTTCACTTTCACTTTTCACTTTTCACTTTCATGCATTGAAGAAGGAAATGGCAACCCACTGCAGTGTTCTTGCCTGGAGAATCCCAGGGACGGGGGAGCCTGGTGGGCTGCCGCCTATGGGATCGCACAGAGTCGGACACGACTGAAGTGACTTAGCAGCAGCAGCAGCAGCAATGTTATGTGCTATAATAAACACATCTCCGCGTGTGTTTATTTTTCTCTCATATAGTATTCAGGTGCATGCCTCTATCAATGGTACAGGAGAAATTCTTCATCATTTGGAGGAAGAAGAGTAGTTCCTACTGGAGGAAGTACCTCCAGCAGCTCCGGGCTACTGGAGACTTTGTCATCTTTACCTTTACCCCTTACCTTTACCCCATCTTTACCCCTACGTCCCCTCAGGGGTCAGTATCCTCCCAAAAGATGGGGACACAGCATGGAGGATTATGTGTGGAATAATCCTTTATGGATCAGGTCAGGAAGTGAAACTTCTCTTCTGCTCAGATTCTGTTGACTGTAGCTGTGTGACTGGTTTCTACCTATCTGTGATAAAGGCTGGGACATGTAGCGTTATGGATAGAATTGTGACTTCCCAAATTCATATGTTGAACATCTAACCCTCAGTACCTCAGAATGTGACTGTGTGTGGAGTCAGGGCCTTTAATGAGGTTGAAATGAGTCTGTTATGGTGGGCCCTAGTTCAACCTGTTTGTGTCTTTATAAGAAAAGATTAGGACACACAAAGAGACGACAGAGATGTGCATACACACAGAGGAAAGGCCAGGGAAGGGCACAGCAAGAAGGTGGCTGTCTGCAAGCCGAGAAGAGAGGCCCCAGGGAAATCACGCCTGGAGACACCTCCATCTTGGATGTCAAGCCTCCAGAACTGTGAGAAGATAAATTTCTGTTGGTTAGGCCACTCAGTCTGAGGTATTTTGTTATAGTAGGCCTAGCAAGCTAATACATATTAGTTTAGTCCAGGAGCACAGAAAAAAGTAGACGCTGCCTTGGTGGTTAACTAGCAATCTCTGTCACAATGTGGAGAGTACCATTTACTCATTTGTCCATTAGTTTGTTCATTTACTCATTGATTCAATCAATATTTATTGACTGTTCTTCTAGGCACATGGATTAAAGTGGATAAACTAGATAAACATTTCTGCTTTATGATAGCTAAGGTTTTGTTGGGTATTAAAGAACCCAATCACTTCTCATTAACAAATGAATGGGCAAAGAATATATAGCATATATATGAGTGTGTGTGTTTAGTCGCTCAGTTGTGTCCAATTCTTTGCAACCCATTTCGACTGTAGCCCACCAGGCTCCTCTGCTCATGGGAATTTTCAGGCAAGAATACTGGAGTGAGTTGCCATTTCCTTATCCAGGAGATCTTCCTGACCCAAGGATCAAACCTGTGTCTCCTGCATTGTAGGCAGATTCTTCTCCATTAAGCCATTTAGAAAGCCCCTATATGGTATATCTGTATACAGTCAAATATTATCCATCTATAACAAATAAGGAAATCCTGCCATTTGGGGAAATATAAATGGACCTTGAGGGTGTTATACTAAATGAGATAAGTCAGGCAGAGGAAACAAATACTGTATGATATCACTTATTTGTGGAATCTAAAAAAAACCAAAACTGAACTCATAGAAGCAGAATATACTGATAACAATCAGGGGCAGGGAGGTATGGGAATTGGAGAGACACTGGCCAAAGGGTACAAACTTGCACTTAGAAGATATATAAGTTCTGGAGATCTAATGCACAAAATAGTGATTATAGTCAAATAATGCTGCGCTACGTACTTCAACTGTCCTGCTTCCCTGGTGGCTCAGAGGGTAAAGCGTCTGCCTGCAGTGCGGGAGACCCAGGTTCAATCCTTACGTCGAGAAGATCCCCTGGAGGAGGAAATGGCAACCCACTCCAGTACTCTTGCTTGGAAAATTCCATGGACAGAGGAGCCTGGTAGGATATAGTCCATGGAGTCACGAAGAGTCGGACACGACTGAGTGGCTTCACTTTCGCGTACTTCAAAGTTGCTAAGAGACTGGATTTTAAATTTAAAAAAATAAATTAAATAAAGCAACCAATTACCATCACATCACCATGCTTTTATTTCCTTCATAGGACATACCAAGTTCCGAAATGATCTTGTTTATGGATCTGTGGGCTTGCTTATTATCTCCACCCTGCCCTTTAAAAATGAGCTGGAACCGTTTTTTGGCCTTATTTCTTATTGTGTCTTTAGTACCTCAAAAACACCTGGCACTCGGGAGGCTTTCAGTGTTTTATTTGTTGAGGATTGAATAAGATATCATGGAATTAGATTTCAGGAAGAAAAAAATGTAATGAATGATTTCTCAGTTATAAGGGAGAGTGAACAGAATTTCCATTTTTTGTGTGTGTGTTAAAAAAGTGCCTGGTAGCCAACCTTGTCCCTTAGCCCCTGAAGTCTTTTTAGGAGTTTAACTTTAAAGTTCCTAGTTGTTTTCTGTAGAATATCATGAGTTTAGATTCCTGATGTGCACAATATACTAAATGATTGAATATCTACATCTCAATATATCTTGATTTGCCACTGACTTAGTTTTAGAGTCTCAGGGATTGGAGACTTGGGGACGGTGCTGCCCCAGACTCTCACTTTAGAGGTCAGGAGAAGCAGGCCAAGGGGCCCCCCACTTGCAGAGCTTGCCAGTGGCACAGTTTAGACCAAATCTCCAGATTAGGCCCTGCAGTGACGCATCTGGTGCTCTTTCTACAACGCTAATCCTTTTCCTTTTCATTAAAGGTGGGATTGAATGGTGGTTACAGGTGCCAGGTCTGGACTAGGCTGCCTGGGCTTGGATCCGGGCTCCACCATCAGCTGACTGGGGGACCCTGGATAATGTCTCTGTGCCTCACCTTCCTGTGTAAGATGGAGATAAGAGTAACATTCACCTTATAAAGTTGATCTTTTAACTCTTTTGGGAGTTAATATGTGTACAGTACCTAGACTAATGATTGCTACATAGTAAACATTCAGTGAATGTTCATCATTATTATTAGTATGATTGTTATTTTAATGTAATATGACCAATGTTTAAAGAACTTTCAGGTTTCTTTTGTAACTATATGAAGAATTCTGGTATGTTTTCTAATATTTATTGACAAAGAAACAACACAAGGGATATTAATAGTTTTCATCACACCTGAAGAACTAAACATAAATCCCAACTATAGTGTTTTCACCAAGAGATTTTCCAAACTTTTTTTTATTGAACTATAGTTGAAATCTCATAAAATTCACCCTTTTAAAGTATACAATTTAGTGATTTTTAGTATAGTCATAAGATTGTACAACCATCACCACTATCTGATTTCAGAACATTTCTTCTCCCAAAAGAAACCCCATAACTATTAGCAGTCACTTTCTGTTCTCTCTTCTGCTAGCTCCTAGTAACCACTTTTCTACTTTCCATCTATGGATCCTCCTATTCTGGACATTTCAGATAAAATGGAATGATACTGTATATGGCCTTTTGTGTCTAGCTTCTTTTACATAGCATGGTGCTTTCAAGGTTCATCCATATAGTGGCATGTATCAAAACTTCATTCATTTTATGGCTGAGTAATTTCCCACTGCATGGATACACTGCATTTTGTATATCCATTGATCAGTTGATGGACATTTAGGTTGTTTCCATTTTGGGGGGCTATGATAAATAATGATGTTATGAATATTTGTGAATTAGTTTTGTGTGGGCATCTGGTTTCAATTCTCTTGGCTATGTACCTAGGAGTGGAATTGTTGGGTCATATAGAACTCTAGGTTTAACGTTTTGAAAAACTGCCAAACTCTCTTCAAAGGGGCTGAACCATTCCCAGATATTTAAGATATGATATTTGATGATCAATTTGAGTTTTGTAAATTAAAAGTGAAAGAGGAATCATTTGTACTCAATATTCATAGTAAAGACTTACCATTATTTAAACCTTCTGAGAGCTTGTGTCTCAGCTACTGTGATGAACACTGCATAAATCAAGACAGATGAGTCATAATTTCTGACTTAAAGGAGTCGGTAGAAATTTGTGGCATTTCAAAGTTGACCCACCCCACCTTTTAAAAAAAGTATAGATTGTTATTTTTCTTCTCATTTGTCCACTACCATCAAGATTTTAGGGAAGAGTCTTATAGGGCGATTATATATATCAAGACCAGAGGGCAGGAGGGAACATGATGAAATAGACATTGGGTAGGAAGCCGAGATGTACAAGACCAAGAAAATCCCCAGTCAGTAGATGATTTGAGTGTAACCAATTGTCAACTGTTTCCATGATGGACAGTGGCCTTCTACCCCATCATAGACATAATTTAAAAAAGAAAAAAAAAGCTATCTCTCATTTATAGAGACTACATTTGTTTTTCATGTCAAGAATCTGGTAGAAACTTTCATTTTCACAGAATTACCTCCTTGTTTTGGTTTGGGGTCTATGTAGTCATAAAATTTTGTGAGCTGTGGCGAAGTGGATATATGATTGTATCCACAGATCTCTGGTTTAAGAAGCAAGCTCCAAGCATTTCGTTCAGCTATTGCCTACTGAAATGCATATTTCTTAAGGACAAGCAGATGACACTTTCCCAGGTAGAATGCAGAAATTTACGAGGACACATCCTGAGCTTCTTGTCTGGGGGCAGCCTGGTGCTGTCCCTTCAGTAGGAGGTCTAATAGTCAGGCTGCCAGCAGCTTTCAACTGCTGTGTCATGTCACTGAAGTGGGTGACAACTGCGTTTCATCTTCATGCAAAAATTGTTTACTCTCTGTGTAAATAGCTGTGAAAGCAGGCAAATGTATTTGGGGAAAGTAAAGTGAGATTTTAATGGTCCCATGTCACGGATTTTCTTCTCAGGAGCCTGTCAAGGTGGAGGTGAGTTAAGTACAGGATATAAACAGGGCATTCTGGCCTGGGCAAGAACCAGGAGCAACAACTCTGTGAATTTGCTGATTTTGTTTGATATTTCCCTTGTCTGCCCAGCACATCAACTATACTAATTTTATGCTCTTTCTTCAGTAAAAGTTGTCCTTCCTCACCCTGTTTCTCTTCATCCTGGATGCCCTTCCTTCTTTGCCCCTCCTTCCTAATTCTCCCAGTCTTCAGCCTATACCAACTTCTCTTCTCTCCACAGATTTCAGAATGGTGGCTGTTAAATTGTGATTGCTTATTAATGGATTGCTGTGTCTGCCCACTAGATTGCAGGCTCTCTAAAGGCCAAAATTTTTCCTTATGCTGGTTTTGAATCTGCTTTAGGACTCTGTCTCACCCAGAACTTCCTCAGTCAGTAGCCACCAGTTGGATGAATAAACGTATAAGGGCTAGAATAGAAGCTATTGATTCTCATGACAATGCTTAGTCTCAGAAAACCATGCTGGAAAACTTCTAGGCTTTTCTGACCTTAAAAACGACATGTGATCTTTTCTGTGTTCTCCCTTCCCCCACTTAGGTGGGCCTCCAGCTGATGAAGAATAGAGAGCACGCAGAAAATCTGGGGCTGGCAGTGCACTGAGGGAGTGTGGTTATGCTCCAGAGTGATTTAATGGAGCCCACACCTGCTGCTTCATGACTAGGGTTTCAAAGCTTTCAGAACCTGTGTATGCAAAGCTTGTCTTTTGATATCAGGATAAGTTTCAGTGGATTTAAATGGTGTTGTAATCAGATTTAAGCACGGGAAGCTTTTTTTTCCCCCCTGTATTTACAATGAAGCTATCTCTCTTAAAGGCTGTTTGGTCACCTAAATCTAAACAACCATGTCAAGTTTTTTTGGTTGCTCTGGAGTCCTTTCTTCTAGAATACAGCTGCAAGTGGGTGGGGGAAGTTATAAGGAGGCACATGTCAGATTTACTTATTTATCTCTCAATTATGGATGCCCTGTACTGTTTAAGCTTTCTAAACCTCAGTTACCGCATTTGTAAAATAGAGATAATAACATCTACCTCTTAACAGCTACTGTGAGGATCAAATGCTTTAATGCACGTAAAGCACCTATAACAGAGCATGTAATAAAATAGTGTCTAATTAATAATGCTTCCTCTCTTTTCTCCTTTCCTTTGGTCTGAATGCTGAAGGTTGACTCTGCTCATGCTGAAGAGAGCAAAGCAGGGAGCAGGACATAGACCTGGTCTCCTCTTGTATCTCCATGTTTGCATTCCAAGGGGATGCTTCTCTGTTGTCCTTTTCATATAACCACAGGATGGCTCTCAAGGTATCAGACTATCTATCTGAGTCAAGGAAAAAGCAGGAAAAGAGTAGAGGTGGTTTATTCCTTTCTGCAAAGGGGAGAATGAAACTTTTAATACTACCTTAATTTTTAATGCTTGTATTCCAAGGAACTAAAGAATGTTTTGCCTTTTCTGTGTCCATTAATTGCATTCCAATGAATTAAACAGAGGTGTATATACATACATACATACATACATACATACATACATATATATAAATATAGGCTACCTAGGTGGCAGAGTGGTAAAGAATCTGCCTGCCAATGCAGGAGATGCAAGAGATGTGGGTTTGATTCCTGGGTTGGAAGATTCCTTGGAGTAGGGAACCCAGGGAACTCAAATGGCAACCCATTCCAGTATTCTTGCCTGGAAAATTCCATGGACAGAGGAGTCTGGTGGGCTATAGTCCATGGAGTTTTAGACAGTTGGACACGACTCAACATGCACACATGCATATATATATGCCATGTATGAAGCATATATATGAGATATATGAAACATATATGCTATGTATATGGTATATAATGTCTTTATTTGTTTATATATCTTCTGCTTCTGCTTGATTTTGCAGATGGATGTAGGAAATGGGAGGAAATAGACCACTGCTCAGCAATGTGGCTGTCTACTTGCATGTGAATTCTTACTCAGTTAATTAGAGAAAAAAGTAGAATTCTAGAAAAAATGATTTCAAATTATATTTTCAATTCCCAAAGTCAATTTCACAATATTTAGAAGTTTTTTTCTTTTTATAGATTTTGTGTCTCGCTTTGGTATGTAGTCACATTGTCAATAGGTGATCTAGGGCTTGAATCTCTGGAGGAGGGCATGGCAACCCACTCCAATATTCTTGCCTGGAGAATCCCCATGGACAGAGGAGCCAGGTGGCCTTCAGTTCATGGTGTTGCAGAGTCAGACACAACTGAGTGACTAAGCACAGCACAGGGCTTGAATGGGGCTTCCCAGGTGGCACTAGTGGTAAAGAACCTGCCTGCCAGTGCAGGAGACATAGAGATGCAGGTTCAGTTCCTCGGCTGGGAAGATTCCCTGGAGAATGGCATGGCAACCTACTCCGGTATTCTTGCCTGGAGAATCCTATGGACAGAGGAGCCTGGCGGTCTACAGACCATAGGGTCACAAAGAGGCAGACACGACTGAAGTGACTTAGCATGCATGCTCACAGGGCTTGAGTAAGGTCTGGTTTTTACTTTTCTCTACATTAGATGATGTATCTTCTGGAGGAAATTTTAAAAAAAGGTGTTAAAAATAAGTGATATGTCTTCTCTAAGAGGACAAACAAGATAATGAAATTGAGTTGGCAAGGCTCTAAGACCTTGGTTTTGACTTCTCAGTCAAAGAAAACAGTCAGTAAAGAGTAAATAAGCCCAAAGAGAAAAGGATGCTGAACCTGTGGGATGGTTAGCGCTATGTGTCAAGCCACAGAGAGGACTGTAGCAGTCATCCAGAGAGACAGCCATGAGCGGGACCATGAGAAGATGGGTCCTGCCATCCAGCCCAGAGCTGTAGAATTTATTTCTGAATTGTTAGCTTAGTAAGGCCCTTGCTTGTCCTTACAAGGACAGAGCCCTACTCAAAGGCAGAGATAGGTAGTGAGGCATAGGGGATGTAAAGCCCACACCAAATAGACTGGCACTGACATAGTATCCTCAGAGAGAAGTCCTGGTGCTTCCCAGCAAGAGGAATGAGGTAGGAGACACAGAGACCACCTTCTGGAGCATCCACCCCACACAGAACATCAGTAGCCTACCTGAATCCTTGGCAGCAGATAACCTACCCTGTTCCCCTTCTCACTGCCCAGGAGGAGAAAGGAGCTATCTTTTACTGAGTGGACATTGTGCTGGCTGCCTCCCCATCGTCTCCTCTAGCTTCACAGCAACCCTGAGGTTAAGCCTGAGTGTGAGTGTATTAGTTTCCTAAAATGGTCCTAACAAATAACCACACCCTTAGTAGCTTGTAACAACAGTAACTTCCTCTCTTGTCTTCTAGTTTGTGAGGCTGAAATCTAGGTGTCTGCAGGGTTGGTCCCCTGTGGATGCTCTGAGGGGTGCGTCTGTTCCATGCCTCTCTCTCAGCTTCTGTTGGCTGCAGGCAAGCCTTGGTACCTGTCCTTGGCCTGCAACTGTATGACCGCTGTCTCTGCCTCTGTCATTCCCAATGGGTCCGCCTCTCTCAGTCTCAAATCTTTCTCTTATAAGGACATCAGTCCTAATATGAAATCACTCAAAATGCAGAAGAGTGTTTCTTGAGATATAACTAGATTCTTACATATAACATTTTAACATTGTGAATAAAAGCATGATAGCAATGACACATGCAGAAATTAGTATGGATCTTATTTTGGTAGGAAAACAAGTTTGATTCAACTAGAAAATAAATGACTCAAGTCAATAATGCACTTTTATAGCTTCATTTAATTCACCCACAGTAATATGTCCTCAACCTAGAGCTTCCTTGACATGACGCTCTACTTTGAGCCCATTTGCACTATGGTGAGAATTTTGATCTCCATATATTTCAAAGAATTTCTAGGATAACTTAAGAAAGAAAAATAGGAGATTGGGGAAAAAAACCCCGAACAATCAAGTGGTTTGTTGAGCTGAAGGTGGGGTTTGTGATGAAACCCTGGGTGAGATGTCCTTGAGTTAGGTGGGTGGTTGGTGATTGGTTGTGGAAAGAAAGGAGACATTTTCAGGCTGTGTCTCTCACAGGCTTGGGAGCTGGTACTGAGTCTCAGTCAGACGACGCTCTTGTTAGATGGAGGATTGGAACGAGGAAAAACGTTGTCTTTTCCTTATGATCTTTGTAACAGTGCAAAGTGAATTTTTAAATGTTTAGTTGAGATTGTGGAGAAGAAAGGGCTTGAACAGTTTTGCACCAAGGAAAGAGAAATTATTTGTTTAATGACCTCAAATTTAGGGTAGAAAGATATTGTTGATTATCTTAAGTTTGTGCACTGATTCAGTTTTTTTGTTTAGCAAAGGCAAAACTTTATAAGAATTTGCATATATCTTTTCTGAGATTTCCCTCTTATCTTTGGTCTTTCTAACTTCATTTTTTCATAATCTAAGGATTCTACTCCCGGGGCATTCAAATCAGGAGAGACTACTTGAATTTTATTTTATTTTATTTTATTTATTTATTTATGTTTGACTACTTGCATTTTAAAATTTTGTTTGGTTTTTAAAATTCAGCTCATTTTGTGCATGTAGACAAAGTCCACTGTTAGCTGTATAACAGAGTGCCTACTGTGTAATAAAAGTTCAGTGAAGTGTTGACTTGTCATGTGCTACCCCCCAAAATTTCATAGCTACTGCTCATAATACTTTCTTTCCTGTGTGATGCTGTGTTGCATCTTGCTTAAACTGGGAACATCTACACCATTTTCTATAAATGAAAGTCTGACTATTTGGTTAGTTACTTGTCACTTTGATGACGATGATGGTGGCTAACATTTATTAGGTGCTTACTATGTGCCAAGCGCTGCTTTAGCCACATTAAATTATTATCACGTTTAATCTTATAAACAACTCTAACTGGGTTAACCAGTTAGTAACCAGTTAAGTCACTCAAAATAGTCAAATTATATACAAACAAAATAAAGTGTGATTTGTTTAAAATTGATACATATAATTTTCTTAAGAATGAAGATACTTAAAGTTTAAAATGAATATCACTATAGGAAGAAATCATAAATATATGGAGTAAGATGGGTTGTAAATAGGATTATGTAATTTAGGGAAAATTATAAACAAGGGTAATTTAAGGAGATTGTATTTTCTCCATTTGTCGGCAAATAAAATGATTTTTGTGGTGTTTTAAAATTTTTAATTCAATTTACTTAAGCTAAAAAAAGCACAGCAGTTCACACTTCCCCCTTCCCCTCCACCTGCTGTTTTTGTAACCACCAATCTGCTCTCTGAATCTATGAGCTTGGTTTTGATTTTAGTTTTGCTTTAGATTCCATATATACCAGAGGTTATACAGTGCTCGTCTTTGTTGGCCTTACTTCACTTAGCCTAATCCCCTCAAAGTCCATTCATGTTGCTGCAAATGGCAAATTTTGATCTTCTTTAATGACTGAATAATCCCTGGTGGCTCAGAGGGTAAAGAATCTGCCTGAAATGTGGGTGAAGGGAAGTGAAGTCGCTCAGTCGTGTCCGACTCTTTGCGACCTCATGGACTGTAGCCTATCATGCTCCTCTGTCCATGGGATTTTCCAGGCAAGAATACTGGAGTGGGGTGCCATTTCTTTCTCCTAGGGATCTTCCTGACCTGGGTTCAATCCCTGGGTCAGGAAGATTCCTTGGAGAAGGGAATGGCTACCCACTCTAGTACTCTTGCCTGGAGAGTTCCATGGACAGTGGAGCCTGGCAAGCTACAGTCCATGGGGTTGCAAAGAGTTGGACATGACTGACACTAACATCTATCTATCTATCTGTCTGTATCATATCTTCTTTATTCATTTATCCATCGAGGACACGTAGGCTGTTTCTATATCTTGGCTACTGCAAACAATGCTGCAGTGAACACTGGGGTGCATGTATCTTGTTGAGTTAGTGTTTTCATTTCCTTCTGATAAATACCCAGATGTGGAATTCCTGGATCATATGGAAGTTCTAGTTTTAATTTTTTGAGGAACCTCCACACTGTTTTCCTTAGTGGCTGCACCAATTTACATTTTCCCCAACAGTTCCCTTTTCTCCTCATCCTTACCAACACTTGTTATCTTTTGTCTTTTTGATGATAACCATTCTGACAGGTATGAGTAATATCTCATTGTGATTTTTATTTGCATTTTTCTCATGATTAGTGATGCTGAGCTTCTTTTCATATGCCTGTTGGCCATCTGTATGGCTTCTTTGGAAAACAACTATTCAGATTTTTTTCTTCTTCTTTTTTTTTTTTTCTACATTTTGTCATGATACATTTGTGCATTGATCTTAAGATGTGTCTGAATTTTAAAAAATTGAAATTGAATCAAATAATATTTTTATATGAGGCCAGGTTATTCCTGTAGCAAATAGTAACTATTTGGTTGCATTTTCCAGAAATCTGGATGAGGCATGGCATAATGGCTCATTCTGTGGCCAGAATCAAGAATTGAACCCTGAAATTTGGTTTCTTGCTACTTTCTCTACTTGATTTCCTCTCTCTCCTCTTCTCTAAATATTAAAGAACACATACATTTTAGTATTCCTGCCTAGCTGTTTTTCTAAGTTGAGCTAGAGCTGAGAATGGTCCCAATTTCAAATATCCCATGTTGATTTTTAGAAAATGGAGAGACATCTAAGTCTGGTACCTTACAGGTTCCCGTTATTGTGGATTCCAAGCCGCCTCAATTGTCAGTAGACCATTACAGCTTGCATGTGGTTTATTTGGTTTGGAATTACTTCAACTTTCCAAAGACACAGTGAATTTGTAAAAACAGATCATTAATGATAACCCAGAGCACTTATGTCTGAAATATTGGGTGGATGCAGCAGTTAGGATATTTTTTTTTCCTGATGGTTGTCTATTCTTTAAAGGCAGGGCTGTCTAGAGGCCACCGGATTGAATGCTTCTGAAGATTAGCCTCTCATTGTTTGAATGTTTTCATAGTATTGTTGTAATAAAGCATCTTCATACTTCACAGCTGAGATCTTGACTTTGTGAATTAAAAAAAAAGTCAGAGGCTAATCATAACAATTAGCTAATGTGTCAACAATTAGCACTTTCCATCAACCTGCTCTGAAAGGAGACTCTTCTTATCCACTTGCAGACAAAAATGCAATGATGTAGTTAAGAAAAGCACTGAAATTGGCTCTTGGAGTCCCCCGCTGTAGCCAACTAAATCCCCAGGGCATTGTTTACAGTGATTATTCTGCCATTATGATGTTATTGCTTAGGCGGAGGGGGGTGGTGTAGAATTCTCAAAATAAGTTGATTCTTTTTTTCTAAAAGACAAAACAAAGCATTAAAAGAAAACAATCCGTTTTTGGCTGCTTTTGGAAAAGTAGAACATAAACTGCTGTGAAAGGTCAGCCAGTTACAGTACTTCAGTGTTTAACTGGTAAATACTAAAAAAAAAAAAAGTATGTTTTATATTTTACCATTTGGAAATTTTTCAATGTGTTTCAAGTCCGGCACGACTCAATCAATGTGAGATTTCAGAGGTCTCCAGTGGGGATTTCTTGACAATGGATACATTATATTCTGTGGCTGTCTATACCACTGCTCGGTCAAAACATGTTTTAACATCTTTTATATAATCCTTCTAGTAATACAAGAACATTTATACTGCACCTTTTATAAAGAACCACACAGCGCTTACACAGGCCCATATATCTATGTAAATACCATAGGTTTGTCTTTAAAACAGCCTTAAAACAACTTGTAAATCCCAGTAGCATCTCAGAATTCTGAGGGTAGGAAAATTTTACACTAAAACTGGGATCACCTTTCAGGCAGCCCCCGTGAGTCCGTGCAGGCTCCTGGTAGAGTGCAGAGGAAGCTGGGCTGAGGAGCGGTGTGTTGGCTGGTAGAGCGGCCTGCCAGCGCCAGGATTCTGTCAATGAGGCAGGACGGCTTGAAAAGTGACGCCCTGAATGGCAGCCAGGGCTGTCGCCTTAGAACAGGGAGAATGCAAGAGGGGCTGCACCGTCCTGTGCCATCGTCTTTTGGCAGGGAAGTACGGCAGCCCGTGTCCACGCTAGAGGTGACGGGAACACACGGGAGCCATCTGTAGAGTTGGAGACAAAAACCGGCATTGGATTTTTGCAACAAGCACAAGCTGGTGAACCAGCTCGGTGAGGGCTTCTCAGCGGATCTGGAGAGCATTGAGTAGGGTGTCCAACTAGGTTAGGGTGCAGCCATATGGCAACAATGCTGTCTTCTTCCAGTATTTCAGGAAACGGAGTGCTGTCAAGATGCCATGCAGATTTGATTGACAAAATGTGGAGCAGAACTATCATGTGTTTGTCGTTTAATTTTTACAGAATAGTTCTCAATCAGCTTCACCTTCTGGGTTTGTGATCCCTAAGTTCTAAAGCCTTGCTCCTCAAAGTGTGGTCCTTAGTCTGGCTGTATCAGCATCCTCTGGGAATGTGTTAGAAATGCAGAGTCTTAGAAAATTATGAAAGAGAGGAGGGGCTTAAAATGTGCAGGACTACTGTTAGTCATTGTTAGTTTATTCTATTGAAATGGAAAAATGTACTTATTTCCTAGAGGGAAAAAACATGCAGTGATTTCAAACACTTAGGTTAAGTAATTATATTGGGTTGGCCAAAAGGTTCATTTGAGTTTTTCCATAAGATGTTATGGAAAGGCCCAAATGAACTCTTTAGACAACCCAATATAAATGATATGTTCCTTTTTCAAAATCTTAGTTTATTTTATAAGTCAATGAATAATCTTTCTCTGAAGGTAAAGCGGAAAGAATATGTAGATTTATACATAGACAACTAAAGGTTAATGGTCTTATTATAAGTTATGGTTAGAAAAATGATTGAAAAACATTTTAATTTAAATATTTAATACCATAATAAAAGTGTGCATCATTAAAAAAAGAAATGCAGAGCTTCAGGCCCCACCACAGACCTACTGAACCTGAACTGGCATTTAAACAAGATGTCCAGTGAATTCTAGTGTCTGGCACAGTTTGTAGACTGCACCTCTAAAAGATGTAGTTGGACATATTTGCTCATCCATTTTTCAATTTCTATGATCAGAAAAAAATTTGCTGAAGATACACACTGGAGATGGGACCCTACTCTCAAAGGACTCAGTGTTTAGTGATGGAGACACACATGTAAAAAAGACATCCATGTGAAAGATATGTGTTCAAAGTGGTGTGTCTTGGAGAGAAGGGAGTATGTCTAAGTCTGTGTGGGGAATTCCTACAGGCTTCTTGGAGGTTAAATCTGAGTGTTGAGTCTATAGGGGGTGCAAATATGTCTGAGAGGAAGGAAAAGATTCTTTCAGCCAGGGGCGGTATTATACGAAAGCTGGAAAGAACATAGGTCATGTAGAAAATGATGAGAGATCTCAAGTTGCTGGAAATCAGGTGTGTTTGTGTGTGTCAGTGTGTGTATTTGTATGAGAGAGTGTGTGAGATGTGTGTGCTATGTATTGTAGCACGTGGGTGTGGGGCTTGATGAAGACATAGCAGTGTTTTCTGCTTTACTTCTAGTGCCTAAAATAGTCCCTGATACACACTAGATGCTCAATACTTATTTGTGGGGTGAATGAATGAAAGAAGAATAAGACAGGAGAGGGAGGCAGAATCTGATTATGAAGCTAATCAATGGGGACTATATCTTAAAGGCACTGGAGAATTTTTTGCATGGCAGTGACATGACCACAACAAATGAATGATCAGAGTAGGGGGAGCTTGGAGGCACAGGTCCAGAGAGAAGGCCACAGCAGTAACACAGGGGAAAGATGATGAATGTCTGACCAAAAGGAGTGGTGCTGGGTATGGAGAACAGGTGAAATTACAAGATGCTTAGAAGGCAAAATTGTGACAACTCCCTGATTGCTGTGGGGGTGAGGGAAATGGAGAGAAAAATCTCAGGGGTGTTTATTTTCTAGATTAAGTGACTTGTGAGAGAGGGAACATCAAAAGAAGGACTGGGGAAAGACATTGAATTCACTTGTGAATGCATCATTTTAGGTGCCTAGGGAACATCCAGGAGATGTCCAAGAGGTGCTTGGAAGATTCAACCTGAAGATACAGATGTGGGAGTTCTTGGCCTTGAATGCAGGAGGAGGATGTGCATGAGGAAGGCAGTGTGATGGGATGGAATCCTGGCATGCAGGTGTTTATGGGACAAGTGGAGGAGAACTCAGCCATGGAAATGAAAGGGAAATGGAGAGCAGTTTCAGAGTCTATGCCTTTTACACTCTTCTGGCCCTTTGTTTTTTCTTTGTAGTACTTACAGAGATGTAGCTGCGTGTTTGTGATCATTGATTTGACTCTCTCACTGGTTTCGATGTGAGAAGGGACCCTGTTTTAATCACAGAGGAGCTACTCATTACATTTTCTGCATGAAGGAAACAGGAAGGAATTGTCCATGGTGTCACATTTCACAGGAATGTTGAATAGGAGTCCATCCTAGAAAAAGCCCATCGCCTTTCACTGGTGAAATTTGGTACTGACAATTTTACTGGAGTCATACCTGAGGACCCCAAATTTTAGTGGGTTGATAAGTGAATGGGGAGCAGTTAGTAAGTCCTGTCTTTAAGAAAAATTTGGCAATGAAGGGAGAGGGGGAAATGAATGGAGGGGATAAGCTAATTTACGATAAGAGAAGTTGACCATTTACTAGAATGTTATTAGAACATAAAATGCCTACTATGAAAAAAAATGCCTACTATGAAAAAAAATGCCTACTATGTACAAGTCACTCAGTGGTAGAGCAGTGAACAAGGCAGATAGTCTTCAGATATGAAATATGAACAAATAATTATAAGCGTGCCTGCCAAGAGTTCTGGTATGTGAAATGCAAAACAAGTGCAACGTGAGTGCTGGGTGAAGGTGTAACGTAGACAGTAGAGTCTAGGGGGAGGAAGGTGA
Organism: Ovis aries; assembly: GCF_016772045.2. Lineage (NCBI taxonomy): Eukaryota > Metazoa > Chordata > Mammalia > Artiodactyla > Bovidae > Ovis > Ovis aries. The sequence continues at coordinate 218,495,427 of NC_056054.1, forward strand.
GCTCTGAAGGATATGGGGGTTGAGGAGAGCATTCCCAGCAGAGATGATAGTATGTGCAAAGGGCTAAAGTAAGAAGGAAGCTGAAGAATGAAGAAGGAGCTGAAGGTGAGGAAGACAGCAGCTCAGTATGTGACTGGTGAGGCTGGTGGGGGAGAGGGCCTGGTCATGCAGGACCTTAAAGGCCTTACTGAAGACATATGTCTTTATTCTGAGCCCCCGGAGGAAAATACTATGATCTGATACGTTTTTGAGAGCTCACTCTGGCTGCTGTATACAAAATAGATCTGGGGAGGAGACTCACTGGGGTCTCTTCCAGTATCTAGAAGAGAAAGAATGGCTCACTGAACTGGGAATAATGGAGACAGAAGTAGCTGAATTCACAACACTTTTCTAGAACAACATCTTGGTGATTATTTGATTATGGAATTTGAATGAAAGGGATATAGAGTTGATTTTCTGGTTCAGTTCAGTTCAGTCACTCAGCTGTGTCCAACTCTTTGCGACCCCATGAACCTCAGGATGCCAGGCCTCCCTGTCCATCACCAGCTCCCGGAGTCCACTCAAACCCATGTCCATTGAGTCGGTGATGCCATCCAACCATCTCATCGTCTGTCGTCCCCTTCTCCTCCCGCCCTCAATCTTTCCCAGCATCAGGGTCTTTTCAAATGAGTCAGCTCTTCGCATCAGGTGGCAAAAGTATTGGAGTTTCAGCTTCAACATCAGTCCTTCCAATGAACACTCAGGACTGATCTCCTTTAGGATGGACTGGTTGGATCTCCTTGCAGTCCAAGGGACTCTCAAGAGTTGTCTCCAACACCACAGTTCAAAAGCATTTTCTGGTTAGTACAGATGAATGGATGTTGGTGCTATTTATGAATATTAAAAAAATCACTGGAAGAGGACCAACATTGTAGGAATATGTTTAATTTGTAGTCCTGGAGAAAGTATCTAACAGGCAGTTGATCTGATGCTCCGAGCATAATGCATGTATTGAGGATTTGTAAAACATGATCAGAAGTTCAATGGGAATTTCAGAAGTTGAGATCCTATGCGTGTGAAGTCATTTCAGTTGTGTCCGACTTTCTGTGACCCAGTGGATTGTAGCCTAGCAGTCTCCTCTATCCTCAAGATTCTCCAGTCAAAAATACTGAAGTGGGTTGACTGGGGAAAAGCAAAAGGAATCAGGGATATATAGTATCAAGAAATCTTTTGAATATATACAGGCAAAAGAATCACAGACATCTGCTAAAGGAGACTAGCACAATCAGAATTTGATAGATTTAAGTTAAGATTACTCAATAATGGAACTTGGATCAAAAGGGATTGTTAAAATTCCTCTATTAATAGATTTAAAGAACAGAGAGCTATGAACACTACCATATATAAAATAGATAAACAACAAGGATTTGCCATATAGCACAGGGAACTGTATTCAGTATCTTGTGATAAACTATAATGGAAAAGAATAGAAAAAAAAGAGTATATGTACGTATATAACTGAATCACTTTGCTGTATACCTGAAACTAACATAATATTGTAAGTCAACTATACTTCAATTAAAAAAAATAACAGCAAGTTACACTATACTTCTTTCCTGAGCCGTATAGGTTTCTGTGTGTATAGAGGAATGTATAGAATAAATGAAGTAGTTATAGAGGAATAAATGAAGTGGTTCTTAAAGGTGTTCTCCATTTCTGGGGTTATGTGAGTCTACAATAAAGTATTTCCTTTAGTGAAAATGTAAATTCTGAGATAAAGATCTAATTTATCAGACTTGCATTTTCTCCACAGTGTAAGTACACAGAGGCTAAAGCGTCTGCCCACAATGCGGGAGACCTGGGTTCGATCCCTGGGTCAGGAAGATCCCCTGGAGAAGGGACTGGCAACCCACTCCAGTATTCTTGCTTGGAGAATCCCATGGACGGAGGAGCCTGGTGGGCTACAGTCCACAGGGTTGCAAAGAGTCAGACATGACTGAGCGACTTCACTTTCACTTTGCCTGTTTCATAGGAGTAACCATAGCTACTCTTTCCTGGTTATAAAATAAAGCTCCATGTTAATAGGAACTCTGTTCTTTTGCTGTGGCCAAAAACTGAACAGAGCTCTTTTGGCGAGGTAGCAAGAAACATAGCATTTGATCTTTAAATACCCTTAATTAATTAATGTCACTGGGCCTACCAGCAGTTAGTTGCTCACCAGTCTGATGTTAGAGAACTTCTTCAACACTGGGAGAGAAGCCTGGATGCAACAACTGATGTCTCCCATTGTTCTACAGTTGAGTGAGTGCAGGTTCAGAAATGGATCATGATTTACTAAAAGTTGCACAGCCAGTTGACAGCAGAATTGTGATTCCCATCCAGATTGTGTTATACTATAGTCTTTCTGAGGACTTCAGTGATATTAAATATTACAACCTGTCTGTTCTACAGACTGAGGGTGGAAAATATATAGTATCTTGCCTTCGCTTAGTCATCACACCATAAGTGAATCTCATGTCTCCCTAACCTCCTATTTTTGAACAAAAAAAGACTGGTGTGATGTTTTAAGGGATTATTCATTGAATTAATGTGTCAGAGTGTTGAGAGAATTTTGGGTTGTTGTAAAAAACTATGCTTGGATTTGAATCAGAAGAGATTAAGTGAATAATTAGGCAAGGATTGAATACAGCAGTTAGAATAAATGAGAAACAAATTTGGCAGTAAGTGATTCATCTGAGGCTTTATTCAGCCAGAGGCAGTTACAACTATGAGTTAGGGAGAGAGGAATTACTGCATCTCAGTGGGGAATTGTCTGGAATGGTAGTTCCCAGCACTGGTCACATAAGAAAATCATCTGGGGTGTTTGAAACTGGTACTGATGCCTAGACCCCACTTTAAACCAATTAAATTGGAATTTTTTTGGGAACTCCAGGTATCCTTATTTTAAAAAAAGCTCCCTCAGAAATACAAATGTGCAGCCACAATTGAAAACCTCTAGGAGGATATACTTGTATAAGTAGAGTTTGGGACAATCATTCTAGGACTACAGAACTGATGGAAACAGGTCTGTGACAGTCATGTCCTTAAATATTATTATTAGTCCTATCAACCATGTCTAGGACATCTTTGCACTCAAGTTTTACTTCTGAGTTTCTTTTTAATGTGAAAAAAGGCATCTGTAACAAGACTGGAATCTGGTAAATCATTGCTTAGGTTTTTTGAAAAGATATTCCACCAAATATACTACATCAGAATAGCTAAGATGCCCATTTGGGGGCCTGTTTTCTAGCACTCTGTGTTAAACCAGGGTTAGGGGATGAAGCTCAAAATTGTCCAGACCTGGAATAGACTAGCTTTCATCTGTCAATAGTAGCATATTGACAGGCTCTATGAGGGGAAACCTCACTTAGCAAAAACTCTTTTGTCAACAGAAAGTACTTATGAGATTAGGGAGCCTCAAGTTGCATCTGCTTATCTCCCTGATTTCATCAGTTCAGGTCTGGGAATCATCAGAAGACATGTATATGGAGGGTCAAAGGGAGGCACAATGTTTGGTTTTGACTATTCTAAAATATTCATCCTATAGATGAGGAAATACAAAGAGAAACTCACTATTAAGTCTAACACTATTGCCTAAGTTAGAGGTGTAGGCCGGGTTCCACAACATTCTGCAGAAAGAAATCTTAACTGCAGGCCAATTTGCATGTCCAGATAAATGAGTCCAGATGAATCCTGGACTTGTGCAATTATCCCAGAGGATAGCCCATGGGAAATAATTCTCCTGGTTAGGGTAAAGTTGGAGAAAAGTTTCATGTGTATATATGTATGTACATGCGTACGTGCTCAGTGGCTTCAGTTGAGTCTGTCTCTTTGTGGCCTTATGGACGTAGTCTGTCAGACTCCTCTGTCCATAGGATTCTCCAGGCAAGAATACTGCTCCTTCAGGGGATCTGACCCATGGATCAAACCCATGTCTGGTGTGTCTCCTGCATTGCAAGTGGATTCTTTACCGCTGATCTACTGGGGAAGCCTATATATATGATAAAATAGGGCAGGGAGAAGGAGATGTCTGAGGACCAGTAGAGGATGCTATTCTATGCAGAGGTAGAGGAAGGCCAGGATGATGAGTCCTCTGCTTCTGGAATGACTTTGGATGGAGCTGAGAGTAAGGAATGCATATTTCTAGCTACATTCTCTTTCACATATATCTTCCATGGAAATTTTCTGTGTTCTAATATTTAAAATAGGCCTGGAGGGAAACTCTGCTTGCTAACAGTGTGGGAGCAGCCATCAGAGTAGACAGAAATCTTGGGCCCATTTGGAGGAAATATTTGGATCTGATCAAGGAGATCCATCTTGATACTGGGATGGAATCTTCACACATAACTTCATGTATGACATCTGCATAAAGTGGGTCTTTGTGGGGTAGGGATGTGGATAGGAATTATCTTGGGTACAGATAGGTTTTCCTCACACACTTATCCCCAGGTATCAGGCAGTCAACGGGAGGAAGGTACTTTGCTCTGTGAGGCTGACCAGGAAGCCACGTTCTTTTATTTAGTGGCTCCTCCAACTTCTGGAATGTTGTCCCCAGCTGTATGTTCACCAGCATCAAGTCCTATCTGAGGGTAAGAGTGGGGGACAAGATTCCTTTTTCCTTTTTCCTGTCTGCATCACTTCCTCCCACATTTCACTGGACAACACGTGGTCACACTTGGAGGTGGCAGGTTAAGGGCACAGACTCTGGAATCAGCCTGTTGGGATTCACATCCCAGCTCTGCTACTTGTGCAAGTTTCTTAACCTCTCGGTTTCAGCACTGGTAAGATGGAAGCAATGAAATAGCACCTAGTTCCTATGATGATGATTAAATGTTTTAATTCATAGAGTTCCTTGAACAGTGCCTGGCAAACTGTAAGCACAATATGCTTGTTTATTATATAAATAATTGACCATGCCAGGCTGCAAAGAAAATGGATAGCCAAATATCCTGTTAAAAAAAACCAAAAACTCAGCAGGGGTTTTGTTACTAAAAGGAAGAAGTTGGGGATAAGTACAGGATGTTGTTGTTGTTGTTGCTCAGTTGATCAGTTGTGTCTGACTCTTTACGACACCACAGACTGTAGCCTGCTAGGCTCCTCTGTCCATGAGGTGTTCCAGCAAGCATACTGGAGTGAGTTGCCATTTCCTTCTTCAGGGGATTTTCCCCACCCAGGGACAGAACCTGAATCTCTTGCATTGGCAGCAGATTCTTTACCACTGAGCCACCTGGGAAGCCCACATACAGGATGGCATGACTATATAGTTTTTACCTAAAATAGGGTAGTTTGGATTACTTTTAATGAAAATTATTAACTACTGTTAACAATTACACTGAAATAACAGGCTTAAGCAGGAATTATCCTAGAAAACCACTATGTCTGGGTACCTAATCCTCGGAGGTGATTAGCTTTCACCACCAGAGCATGTCTGATTGATCTCAATTTTTAATTGAAAAATGACAATTCAAGTAGCTGACTTCTGTTTTCGGGAATGAGTGGAGGGGCAGGTGGAGGGAGCGTTAAGTATTTATCCCATTTCAGTGACACCCTGAACTACTTGACCTCTTGGAAAAAGTATATAAATTAACATAAGGCGCCCTGATTAAAAGTGGCAATAGAAATCAGTATAGACAAGCCTTTCTCCGTGCCTAGCCCTTTTCCGGGTACTTTAGGGGAGGCAAAAAAGGGAGAAAGCACTGTAGGTATTTTCAGTTTCTGGCAGAAAAATAGTCTTGATTGGTTTGTGACTTGCCTTGGAGAGGAGAAGTCCTACTTGTCAGTCTTTAAAATCAAACATTTCTCAGGTGTGAGCATCTTTGTTTGTTTCATCCCACTTTTTAAAGTTATCTTCAGCATTGGCAAACAGATTCCTAACAGACTTCAAAAGCTCTACCTTTTGCCAAGTTGTTCTGTAGTGTTCTTAGACTGAAGAAAAATTAGCGTTGCTCTGGGCCTTTGAGAGAGAGGAGCCTTCACTAAGTAATAAATAACATATCCAGCTTGGATAAAGAAGCGACCACCTACAGCGTGAGTTACAGAGAATTCAAAAATCTCCATGAGGAACCTACCCAGCCTGTGTTTTCTTTTTTTCTGAGAGAACTAATATGTCATGGCAGATAAGGAAAAACCAGTGAGAAATGAATATGAACTCCAGGTTCCTAACAACATATAAAACTATTTTTAAAAAATTCAGCATTGGGTTGATAAGAGGGAAAATCATGGCCAACTGTAAAAAATCCATCCTCTTACACATCCCCACCAAATAAACTGATGTATTTCAGCAAATGGTAAATAATGCTTAAAATGGCAGAAGCTAGAGTTGGGAAAATAAGAACCAGGTGTTGAGAAGAAGGAAAATCAAAAAGAGCATACATTTTCCGTCAACAATCCCTACCATAAATCGTAGCAATGCCACCATCACGACCCAGAGCCCGCAGGGAAGAGACTGTTGTAAAAATGATAAATCAGAATCACTACACACCAGGTCTTGATAAAACAAAGAAAGTTGATTCCAAGGTCTGATGTATATATATAATCACAGAGAAACAAAGCTTGATCAGGGAAGGGCCCAGTGTGAGGAAATGCAAAGTTCAGAATCTAATGGCTGCTTAACATTCCAGCTGGGCCGAACATTGGATAATACGGTGGAAATTGATGACTCAGTGGAATAGCAATATATGACAAATTTCTCCACAAGAGCAGAACGATCTATATGCCAGTGCCTGTTCATCACATTTTTATGTATTCTCCGTATCTGGAAACAAAAGAGAATATACTGTCTATACCACCTTCATAAAACAGGGTTCATGTATTTTCTGAGGTTTTGTTGTAGTTATTTCAAGAAGCAAAAGCTGCCTCTCCCTTTAAGAACATTTTGGTTAAAAATGAATGATTGCTGGTGCCTTTCTTAAATGATTGCCCTAATTGCACTCTTGAAAGACCCCCAGATTCTGCAAATTTGTGTCTGTGTGTGTGTATGAGATAGGGTTTGGAGAGACCAAGGTGCTGGTGATGCAGAAATCTTACTGCAGGGGTGACTGGGTATTTAGCTGAGCAGCCTCAGTCAGACTGTAATGCTGGATCTCATAAGCACTGGTCCAGGGGCTTCCCAGGTCGTGCTAGTGGTAAAGAACCAACCTGCCAATGCAGGAGACATAAGAGACGTGGGTTCAATCCCTGGGTTGGGAGGATCCCCTAGAGAAGGGAATGACAACCCACTCCAGTATTCTTGCCAGGAAAATTCCAAGGATAGAGGAGCCTGGTGGGCTACAGTCCATGGGGTTATAAAGAGCTGGCCACGACTGAAGCGACTTGGCACTAGCAAGCACTGGTCTGGTTGCTTGCAGGGACTTTCAGGGACTGTTTTGTGTTCTAGAAGTAGAGATGGGAGATCTTTGGGTAAGAGTTTCTGAAGGTCTTACATGGAAGCACAGACATCACATATGTGTGATGGTGTCACAATGAGTTGGACACAACTTAGCGACTGAACACACACACACATACATCCATGAACATTCGACTTTAGAGTGCCTGTCTGGGGAAAGTGGGCTAACAATTGTTACTGTTACAAGGGCCTCTATGGTTACTGAACTAGACTTGTGGCATTTATTGTTATACAATCATGCCTGAGTTTAGAGGTGGTCACCCATTTTAAGGGTGAAAAAAACTAGACTCAGAATTTCAAGAACTTGCTCAAGATCATACAGAGTTAGATTGTGAACCCAGAACCTTCTGACCCAAAAACCTGCTCTTTCTCCTCTCCCTGATGACAGCTGTGACTACAGATCTCCCAGTTACAAGTACAGAAAGGAATTCAGTTGGTTTTCAGTGTCTTGAAAATTAATGGACTCTTCTCAAGTAGATTATTACAGCTATTTATTAGGTTGTGTGGATTATATTTCCATGTGATTCAAAACTAGTCATCTTTTATATGGATGGGTCCGAACCGTGAGTTAGCTCTCTTGCTGAAGGCCAAATAAGCAGAAAATGAGAAGCAGCAGGTGTAGAGTCACGGAGAGCATGTGCACCAGGAGTCAGGGGGCCCGGGGTCAACTCTTTGTGGTTTAGTGGCCGTATGACTGAGTCCTCTAATTTCTCTGAAGCTCTATATTTTCCCATCTGTAAAATGGGTCGAATGTCTTGCCTCTTTCCTGGGGTTAAGGAGAGAGTTAAATGACAAAACATTGGGGACATGTTCTGAAACACCAGCGTGCATGCGTGCTTAGTCACTTCAGTCGTGTCCAACTCTTCGTAACACACGGACTGTAACCCTCCAGGCTCCTCTGTCCATGGGATTCTCCAGGCAAGAATACTGGAGTGGTTTTCCATTTCCTACTCCAGGGGATCTTCCCTACCCAGGCATCGAACCCACATCTCTGAAGTCTCCTGCATTGGCAGGCAGGTTCTTTACCAACTGCACCATCTGAACCACCAGAGTGTCCTTTAAATTTTGAGTCATGCTACTGTTAACAAGGAGACAACACAGCAAAGATTCAAGATACATTTATTCATTATCTTGGCGTCAGAGTGTTCTTCCTTTGCTTTGGTTTGTTTATGCCATAGAGATCAGGAGCCTTGTGGAACAGTTAGTTAAGTGCATCTTTGGCAAATAATTGCCTTGAGATACAGCACCCACCCTCAGAAACAATGACTGTGGCGCTGGGAGAGGGTTGAGATTACATGTGATCACAAGAAGCAGATCTGGTGAAAAATGGTTAAGCAGGCTGGTGATAATGGTGGGCAGGTAGACTATGTCAGACCAGGTACCATCCAACTTGAGAGAGAGGCTGAAGATCTGGGGTGGGACCCAGAAAATGGGAGAATAGCCTAGCGTATCTACAGTGCTGACAGATGGTCTGATATCCGCAGGGGAGACTCAGTCATGGGGAAATTCTATATCTTCATGCAGGCAAACCATCTAAAAATTTTTCTTTTCTTTTGCTGTTTACCTGAATTTTCAATAAATGCTAGATATTTAATTTTTATTAAAAAACTAAATGTAAGGCACTGAGATAGGCATTACGTATATATTTTGTCATTTAATCTTTAGAATGACCTTGACATGTTGGTATTTATTTTCTTACATGTATGTATGGGTATCATATTTATGTATAATTTTGTACAATGAAACGAACAACTCCTAAATATACAGCTTGATGACTACATGTGAATTTTTACATATGTATAGTATGTAACAACCAACCAAATGAAGATAGAGCAGTTTTTTTATTGCAGAATATTAGACACATTGGTATTATTGTTCTCATCTTGCAGAGGAAAAACTGAGGCCCAAGATGGTAAATCAGTTGCCAAGGGGACAGTTGCCAACTTAGGCCAGTCTTCTTCCTGTCTCCCTGCCTTTGTGCTGTGAACACTCAAGAAGTTGCAGCTGTAGAGACTAGACCCTCATGCAGCTCTGAGGGGGATTCTTGGTATCTGAAGCTTCCCAGGATCTCATTTTCAGGGCTTTCCCAGGTTCCTGGAAGACTTAGCAGTCTCTCTCAGATCTGGTTGACCAGCTTCGTTTCCCAGTTCACCTCCCCACTCCTCAATCTGAATCCTCTGATTCAATCTGAATCAATCTGAATTCACCCTTCAATATGAACCCTCTGTTCATACTGAATTTCTTCTCATCTCTAAAACATCATGTACTATTATGACCCTGCTCGGGTGTTTCTTAAAGTGACCTGGGCTCTGCCTACTTGTTAAAAAAAATGTAAATCCACATTCCTGTGTTTCACCAACAGAACTGGAATCTGGGAGTGAGACCCAGAGATTTGCATTTTAAGAATCACCCCAGAAATGATGTGCCTGAAATGAGCGTTTGAGAACCACAGCCTCATTCATGCTATGCTCCCTTCTTAGAACTCCCTCTTTGCATTTCTCATTTTCTGTCCCTCTGCTTTTTCTACCACATGCGTACCTTTAAGCCTTACCTCCGATGTCACCTCTTTCATGAAATTTTCTTGGTTCTTTCCCAGCATCCCAGCAATGTTCCTGCCTTTGTTCCCCCTACCAACTTGTTTCTGCCTCTCTTAGAAAACATCTCACCTCGTAGTGTCCTTCAGATGCGTCTCTTGCCTTTTCTCTACTGTGAGGTTTTGAGAGCAGGGTCCGTGCCCTGTTCATTCTCATTCTTCTCTCCAGTGCCCAGCGCTGGGCTTCATATGGAGTGTGTGCACGCTGCATGCCCAGTTGCTCAGTCATGTCTGACCCTTTTGCGGCCCCATGGACTGTAGCCTGCCAGGCTCCTCTGTCCATGGGATTTCCCAGGCAAGAACACTGAAGTGGGTTGCCATTTCCTGCTCCAGGGGATCTTCCCTACCCAGTGATAGAAACTGTGTTTCCTGTATCTCCTGCTTTGGCAGGTGAGTTCTTTGCCATTAGTGCCACCTGGGAAGCTGATATGGATAGCACCCACCAAATGTTTTCATGTAGGAAGGATAAGGAAGGCCTCAGTCCTGGAGGAACTTGGGTAAGTGGGCAAGTACAAAAGCAGTGATCTTGTTAGTTACTTGCCCTGGAGCATGAGACTGAGGCTTTGCTCAAGCTACTTCTCAGCAACTAACACCAAAGAAGTTACTGCAAATCAGACTCTGCTATCTACCAACTTGAAAGTAAAAGTGAAAGTTGCTCACTTGTGTCCAACTAATTTGCGACCCCTTGGACTATACAGTCCATGGAATTCTCCAGGCCAGAATACTGGAGTGGGTAGCCTTTTCCTTCTCCAGGGGATCTTCCCAAGCCAGGGATAGACCCCAGGTCTCCTGCATTGAAGGTGGATTCTTTACCAACTGAGCTATCAGGGAAGCCCACCTACTAACTTAGGACCCTTAAAATTCCTCATCATTTGGATAGAGGATTGTTCTCAGACCTACAAGTGGGGATCATCTGTACCAACTGGCTCTCACTTCATCCTCTGTGGATTGAGTTTGTGATGAGAAATGTTCTGAGATCTGAATGTGAGAAGCTTGGCATGGCTATCAAGTCAGGAGAAGGTTGTTTCAAACATGGAGATACCACCAAATTATTTTTGTATATGCTGTTTTCTCTAGAAGGATAAGGAAGGTCCTGCAATCAAACTTTAGATCAAAGTTCAGAAGTGCCATTGTCCTACCAATGATGTTCATGACTCAAAACCTTTTAAGAAAAATGTCTTCTGGGTTTTAACCAAGGTTGCATAGCTGTGTGGGTGCCTGATATGACAATTTCTACTGGGTCATGAGTTTGTTAGACTCTGTGGCTTTGGTTCTCTAGCAGCTTCTTCTTTTGACCAGGACTAAGAGATCCACTACTGAAATGGTGTCTGGACAAGGAGGAAAGTCAACTGATTTTTTTTTTTAAACCTTACTTTAAATTTTTACCCAATCACTTCATTTCCAGAAACTTTTTAAAAATTATGTTTACTTTGTTATAAATTCACTTACAGCAGTTTATGGGGTAGAAAAAGGAAGGTTTGGGCATTTTTTGAAAAAAAAAAAAATTTTTTTTTGTTTACTGGAAACCATTCAAAAGAGAGGGTATTAAAAATTATTGTATTTCAGTCAAGTTTCACCAATCAGTGTTAGAAATGTCACTGAAAACAATAGCAGTCCCATTCCTGGATAATCTGTTTCTGTCCTTATTTTTCTGTGTATGTTTTAAAACTTTCCAGAGTGGTTGTTTCTATTTAAGGCACGTCATCTGTAGGATTCTGAAATACATACCAGTGCTTTGAAATTTTTGATAAAGCCCAGTTCTTAATAACAGGAAAGTTTCAAATGCCCTTAGTCACTTGGCCATCTGTAAATAAATGAAGTTCAATGGGAAAAATAGCATAAGGAAGCCGTTTTGGTTACTGTTTCCATTTTGTTCATTCACGTCATCAGATTTCAAGATGACAAATACAGAAAGAGTGTGAGAACACGTTTAAAAAATACTAGTTTTGAAACTTGGATCTGAGTTCAAACACTCAATCTAAAGGAGACTTATGATTCAAATGTGAGTTATTTATTGTCTTTGTCAATTTCCAGAATTTAAATTTATGTAGGGATAAAGCAAATGCAAAGCTACATTTGAACAACAATGGGGCACATTCTTCTTTTTGATTTACTTATTCTTCCAGCAGAGGCCCTTGCATTCTCTGAAACCATGGGCCCTAGTCCTGAGTAGACATTGATATTAGAATCTCACATTATTATCATATCCTGATGTCCCTTTCTGGATATAGGCTTGATCACTGGGTCACCTGAAATGGAAGTGATTCTGATTTATAGCTCAAAATGTGGCTGACTAAGCCAAATGGTGAACATTTCATTATTTCAGTTTTATGGGTTGTGTCTGAAGGGGTTTGGTTCAGAAAATGGACCACTACTCAAAAGGAGAAAGTCTGTTCCCATGAGGCAGTAGGTACTGAGTCAGCAAATTCTGGTTTATCCAGCCTCAGAATGTCAGACAGACCATATGTTGCAGCTGCCAAAGTGATCCCACTCTGTGGGCATGCACACACCTACATACACTCACCAAACCTTCATAGACAGACAGACGGACAGACAGACACATACCATGAGTCAGCAAAGTCTTAGTACAGAAGAGAAAGGGGTCATGTAGAACAATGAGGTTGTGACTCAGAGCTCTGTCTTCTTCCCTTGCCTTCTCTTTCTCATTCATTTTTCCCCAGTGCCAACAGTAATACAGATTACAAGTGAATAGTGAGGAGAAAGCAGAGTATGAGCTTGTGTGAGTCTCTGTGTGTGTGTCTTCCTCGACGATGGGGCTCTCAGGCCTTTAGTCTCTGGCACAATGCTGCCTCTGTAGAAAAGATATTGGGAACAAAAAGCAAACTTGAAGATTCAGGAGCAGGCTGCCAGAATTATTAAGAAAAACATTCAGATGATGCCATTAAAAACATATGGGGATTCTATAAAGCCCTGAAAAGAAAATGTTTAATTATGTGCCGTATGCAAAAGCCATCACGTTGAGATTAATACTAAGGACTGAACTGTGTGGGGCGTAAGTAGTCCACAGTGATGCATCAATCTTTTTACTCTTTTAGAAATAATGTTTTTCTTTCGCTGATGACAAATACCTTTCAAATTGTTGAGATCATGCTGCTAGAGTGATACATGGAGTTTAATGAAGTCCAAAGTCACTAACAAAAGTTTCCAAATTAACTTTTCAAGGTCTTTGAGTTAGATTTCTTTCCTTTCCTTTTCTCCCCTATGTTCCCACTGACTTCCAGCTCCCATAGGGGAGCCCCCCTTTCCCCTCCAAGACACAAAGGTTGCCTATGCCGGTGGAAATACCGTTTCGAGGTTTCCCATTTTGATTCATTGCCCAACATTTAAGTGTTAATAGTTACAGTGATTCTGATTTCCATTCTCAATAGCTCACATTAGGGAACCTGAAGAAGTCTAGAACTCTTGGCCCTTTTTGAGGAACACTGAAACTGTTTTCTTTCACCTGAATCTGATGTGTTTGAGGATTCCTATCATTTCCTTTGGTTCTTGGTAATGTGTGCAATCATTATTCTATTTAGCTTTGTATGTGTGAGAGGACTGCCACAATGAGAAGAAGAAAATCAGACTTTGTAGCTAATAGGGCTTCCAAACAAGAATGCAGGATATGAACTACATACGTAGAAGTAAGTCACAATTGCAAAAAGTCTTCGGGCTTTAATTACCTGAGTACTGCTATGTTGTTGTTGTTTTTTTTAATATTTTCATTCATTTATCTGTTTTTGGTTGTGCTTGGTCTTTGTTGCTATGTGGGCTTTTCTCTGGTTGTGACGAGAGGTGGCTGCTCTCTAGTTGAGGTGCATAGGCTTTTTATTGCAGTGGCTTCTCTTGTTGTGGAGCATAAGCTCTAGGCATGTGGGCTGCAGTAGTTGTGGCCTCTGGGCTCTAGGGCACACACTAAATAGCCGTGGCGCATGAGCTTAGTGGCTCAGTGACATGTGGGATCTTCCTGGATCAGGGATCTTCCTGGACCAGGCATGGAGCCCATATCTCTTGTTTTGGCAGGTAGATTCTTTACCACTTTGTTGCCAGGTAAGCCCTGCCTTTATTTTTATATTCATAGAAGTTTAAATATTGCAAAGGCAAATACATAGCTTCTCAAAATTAAAAAAAAGATAGTGTACAGATGCAAAAGAAGAAAGCAACTTATGTATTTTTGAAAGTCTGTATTCTTTTAAGAAGGTCAAATATATTCTGTTGGTGCTAGTTTGCCTCTGGGAATTTTATGGACTTAAGCACTTGGGATTCTGATCCCTATTTATTGGGCCAGGCTTCTTTAAGTAAACATGTGGCTTATGAATCAGTGGGCAGATTTGTTGCTCACACTTGAATGTGTCATAACGTTTTCTTAAGCATCAGTCAAGCTCTCTGTAGTAAAAATATAAAACTTTTCCTACCCCTTTATGTCTTTCATTTTCTATATTACATTTATGATTGAAACTTACAAACTACCCAGCCTGCAGTGATTTTTGGTAAATGTGGCAGGCTCTAGGAATCTCGCTGGCTTCCTCAAATTCCTGTTTAGAAACAGGCTTCCCCATTGCCCAGTATTGAGGCTTTTGGATTCAGGTACGCTGAACAGGCAGGACTGATTTCAAATTCAATCTGCTTCTTGATTATGAGATCCTGAGTCAACCATTGTTTCAGTGTTTTCCTCCTGTGTATTTGTTTTTGTGTGAGAAAACTTTACTTCCATTGGTTAATAGCCAGCTACTTTTCCTACAAAGAGCCACCTGTTTCTGAGTTTACACAGGATATGTTGGATTTATGTAATACAATAGGATCAATTTAATTATGCTTTTCCTTAAGTACAATGCTACCTGGAATTACTTCACTACCTGATACATGCTCGCTCTTTGGAGACCAAAAGAAAAAAAAAAAACCACACCAGCCCTGACTTAAGTTAGCTTTAAGGTATTTCATTACCCCAATTTCTCCTAATATGCATTAAAGGCTATATACTTTCCTTATGAAAAAATGGCTGTCCTGAACTCCCCATAGTCCTTGTTATTTACAATGTTTCAAAGCTTTAGAATTACTACAAAAGATTTACTCACATAGGAGAGCATGTAAAATTTAAAATCAATAAAGTATATAAATTTTGCATGTCTCCTTGAATTGATTCCCTACTCTAATAGCTCAATACTGTAATACTATATACTTTTTTATTTCCAATGTCATTAGCCAATAATAATCTCTGAACTTTCTGGCTACATCTCTGGGGCAGTTCAGAATTTCTGACAACAATATTCTTTACAGACAGTTGTCACAGGCAATTGTTACTCCTTGCATGGCTTCTAAAAATGAATATGCACGTGAGAAATATTAGTTTGGTTCTGTGCTATTAGGAACTCAACTAACTTCTTTTGATGTGGTAAATACAGTTGAGAATTTAATTTTGTGGTGGAACAAAGAAAGATTTGAATTTGGAATGTCTTAGCGTTAGATTCAGAGAAGGCAACGGCATCCCACTCCAGTACTCTTGCCTGGAAAATCCCATGGACGGAGGAGCCTGGTAGGCTGCAGTCCATAGGGTTGCTGAGAGTTGGACATGACTGAATGACTTCACTCTGACTTTTCACTTTCATGCATTGGAGAAGGAAATGGCAGCCCACTCCAGTATTCTTGCCTGGAGAATCCCAGGGACGGGGGAGCCTGGTGGGCTGCCATCTATGGGGTCACACAGAGTCGGACACGACTGAAGCGGCTTAGCGGCAGCAGCAGCAGCAGCAGCAGCAGCGTTAGATTAATCCCACACTATATCTTTTTTTTTTTTTTAACAAGAAGTATGAGGTTGAGTTTTCTGTAGTTCTCTAACAGAAAAGTTCTTCTGACCATAGCTTTCTCTGAGTTAGAGAATAAAGAGGCATGCTTCCTAACATTGGGAAGGTTAACTTTTATTGATGATACTGTTTTTATTTCCTAAGCATGTGCACAAGGATAAATTCTAACTCATTTTAGAATTTGCTAGTAATATTTGCAGAGTGAAACAGAGCTCTCCCTAATAGATTTACAAGGAAAGAGGGTCTTGGCAAATGAAAGCATGGAGGCCGTGAACAATTATATCATCAGTTACTCTTGAATTTGACGGGGTAGTTGTTTGCTTAAATCATGGTGGTATCTGGGTCCCAGTGCTAAAAGGGTTGAGCCAACCTTGGTTTCTTGAAATGCAAAATGTTGTCAAATCCAAACAGGCTGGTGAAAATCTAAACTCCCTTTCATTTCTTAATGGCCACTCTTAGACTGTAAAGAACACAGACAGATGATTGCTTACATAGGCGTGAAAACAGAAGAGAGTGTCCATGCTTGCGCCAGGTATTTTTGCTTGCTAAAGCAGTGCTTTCCAACCAATCTCTTAAATTCTTCCTTCTCTGATGTTTGCTTAGGGTAGTGATTGACAGAGCCCCCTACAAAATGTCAGAGAATCTTAATTTGAATCCCAGTTCTACTCTGCTTTGTAACCTTTTACAATTCTTTAACTCAGAGTCTGCACTCATAAAGTGGGGATTAAGGACTTTGGTCCTACCTCACAAAGAAGCTGTCAAGTAAGCAAAGTACAATCTGCATTAAAAAGCTTAGAACCCACTTTCTCCATATTCTTTTCTACCTGGGCTAATATTTAGCTCCAAGAGAAATTCCTCATTGATAGCTTTAGGGAGATGATGCCAAGTGAAATACAATATGCCTAGTTAAATTTGAATTTTAGATCAACTATATATTTATCATATCATCATATAATATCTGGGACATACTTGTACTCAAAATATATTTGTTATTTGAGATGCAAGTTAAACGGCGGCGGGGGGGGGGGTGGTCCTACATTTTTATTTGCTAATCCAACAACTCTCCTTAAGGATTCTGGCTGGAATGTTTTCTTACATTGTACAGACATCAAACGAAGGGTGCTAGGACATTTAGGGGCCCTTCATGCTTTCAAATGAATGCCTAAGTAGTTAGCCCAATGCAGGATCTGCAAGTGTCTTTTCTTCCATTCCACAAATTTGTGATACAGAAGTTAGTCTCTGACCTGCAAAAGGGCAAATTAAGCCTGTTTGCCCTTCTTTCCAGAGAGAGATTGTCTCCCTCCCAAGAAACAAAGAAACAAATGACAAACAAAAAATCAAACAAACCTAAAATGGTGAGTTTTGATGGTGAATTTTCTTTGGAATGCTGTTGCTATACATTGATCCTTCTTGAGGATTATCTTTTCCTCTCTCCAGGAGAACCAGGTTGTAAAATCCGGAGAAGGATGAGGCCTCTCTTTAGGGGATGACACCCAGGTGTCTGTGTGGTCTGGGCTTGTCCAGAAGGGCCAGTTGCTTTTGGCTGCCTTTTGACTTAGTACATTCACCATCAAATTTTGTTTGTTCATTTTCTATTTAAAAAAAAGATAAAAGAGCTCAGCTAGGTTGATCTTAATTTCAGTTTTTCAAAGTGATGGGCATTAAAAAGTTATCGTTAATATGATGTCGTACTTGTCTCCTGACATCTGTCATGTTAGGAAAGTCTTGTGAACACAACTAATCAAGATTTTCTCCTTTTAAATCTTCAAGTGCTGGATCTGGCACGAAATACCAGGTCTTTGCAAGTGTGTAAAGGTGTGGGTTCATTTGTGTACTTTAATTACTAAAAATGTGCGCTATTTCAGAGCATTACTTATAAAATCTGGCCAAATGCTAGTCAGTTGTCACATACGTCAGAAGAAGATTGATTACATAACCTACATTTACTTTCTCTTTATATTTTTTTCTGCCATAATGGTTTATACCAACCACATGCATACTTTATTTCTAATGCCATACTTTTTTCTCCTACATTTACATCTAAATGGTCACATGTAATCTCTGCATGTCCAAGACAAAGATGCCTAGAGATTGAGAAAGATTTGATTTACTTTTCTGGGTGAATTTATCAGACACTGACTGCAGTACTTTGATGCAGTATGTTTGGCTGCATGGTGGGTGGGTGTTCAATCTATCGTAATATCATAATGGGCTTAACATAGACATAAAATTCTTATGAAATTCCCATACATCCTGGAGGGCAGTCCAGGGTCCTACATAACTTATAACAGGTGGTGTCCCAACCTGCAGGTGACCCTTTGGAGCTGTAAGGAAAGAAACTAGAGCTTCTTAATGCCAACTTCAGCAATGCCAAGCTTATTCATCTTTGCATAGTATGTATTTCACAAATATCCTTGAAAAAGTTTGCTACGGGAAGCATAATGATGGCAAAGTTCATGCGGCTCTGATATGTACTACCTTTAATGTCTCAGAATTAAATTACTGAGGCCCTCATAAATCCATAGACATTATCATTTCCTGCATTTGTAAAATGAAAGGTTGGATGAGGCACATTCTAAGATTTATTCGAAGTCCAACATAATATGATTCTATGATTTTAAGGTTTAGGCTAGCTCATAGAAATTTCCCCACTTTTTAAGATGTGCATTGATTCTACACTGAGAGAAATGTTCCTGTTTATTTAATTGAAAAAATTAGTTGTAGAAAGGAAACAAAAAAAGTCAAGACTTTGTCACTCTAGCTGTCAAGTTTAAGACGGAGCCATTCCTGGAGTCCCTATGATAATGTCTATAAAATGTGAAGCTGGCAAAGAAAAAAAATGAACAGAGAATAAAATATATAGTACATATGTACCAATATATCCAGGCATTTTAACTTATGGGGACTGGTTGCATTTCAGCTTGATAACCAGAATCAACAATGAGTACAGTTGCCAGGAAAAATGTTTCTAAGCTTTATTTAAAAAAATATTCTCTTAGGAATGCTTTTGATTAATGACATCTTCTTGCTTCCCTCCCCTCACTCAACCACCCTTTCAGGGATCTAGACTGCTTTTGGAGGGTGCCAGGACATGACTGAGTGACTTCACTTTGACTTTTCACTTTCATGCATTGTAGAAGGAAATGGCAACCCACTCCAGTGTTCTTGCCTAGAGAATCCCAGGGATGGGGGAGCCTGGTGGGCTGCCATCTATGGGGTTGCACAGAGTCGGACACGACTGAAGCGACTTAGCAGCAGCAGCAGCAGCAGCAGCAGGGCTATATTTGTCAGCAGTCTTCTTTTATTTTTAATTAGTCATGTATGATTTCCTGTTCAGGGTCTTACTTCTCTGTTGGAATGTAAACTCCTTGAGGGCAAGGATTATTTCTGTATTTTGCCTATTGAATCCTTAGTACTTAGCATACAGCCAGACTGAATCCATGGATGGAAAGCTTCGGGCTCACATTGGGCTTTCATTATTTTAGGGGTGTCCTTATAAGAAACAGCTGCCATCAACTTGGGCTTAGGGACTCTTCTACTGTACTGTTTTGAAAATAGCAGTAGAAGGCAATGGCACTCCACTCCAGTACGCTTGCCTGGAAAATCCCATGGACGGAGGAGCCTGGTAGGCTGCAGTCCCTGGGGTCTCGAAGAGTTGGACATGACTAAGCGACTTCACTTTCACTTTTCACTTTCATGCATTGGAGAAGGAAATGGCAACCCACTCCAGTGTTCTTGCCTAGAGGATCCCAGGGACAGGGAAGCCTGATGGGCTGCTGTCTATGGGGTCGCAGAGAGTCAGACATGACTGAAGTGACTTAGCAGCATAGAGTTTTCATCTAATAAATTATTAACAAACTTTGGAGTTCAGAGTATTTTAGGCCGATTTGAAGAGAAGGAAATGGTCTATTTGTATAAGCCCTAAAGGACACTCCATCTCCTGGCTAACTGTCCTAGACAAACTAGCAGTATCTTTTATTTCCCATCTTATAACTTCAAATGCCCACATGCTTCAGCACGCATTGGGTAAGTCTTCACAAAATTCAAAGACATACTCTGCTTAAAAGTAGTGGCAAAATTACCATGTTGGGAAAAATCTATTGTCTTATAAATGAAAAGGATCAGGAACCCAACTATTGATAATTTCTAGGTGAAAATGCAACATCTGGGCAAGATTTCAGAGCTCCATTTCCTCACTATGCCATATGGCTCATCTGGAAGCAGTTGGCCCAAGATTTAAGAGGTGATAGTGGTCCCTTTACTCATTTAGTCCTTGGTCTCCCCGGAGCTTCCTGCCAGGGCAACGATGAGTGATAATTGCTTCTAGGTTTTCGTAGTGTGGTCCATGGTGTTTTAGGTGTTTGCTTTGACCACTAACTGATTTCTCCTAGAACCTTATCCATGATGACAATCGGTTACTTTTAACCAACTTTGAGTTGATTGGTGATCTGAAGAGAAAGCTCCTATTGGCTGTTCTATGAAGTATATAACTTCCTACCATCCATATAGACCCTGTTCATTTCCCCACATATTGCAGTATTTATTATCTGTTGTTGCTGAGGTTTAAGAATAAATTTGGGTTATGGTTTCAAATTCTTCACTTGATCGAAAGCAACTAGCATCTAGATTTTCTCTGTAAGCCTGCCCTTGAATGACCTAAAGAAAATATAATTTCCCCAGGAAGATGTTATCTACCTGACTTTGAAATATAGATAAAAATGTTGAACACCCACCCTTATGGTAAACAGAATAGAATTTGTAGTATGGTGATTCAGAGCTTGGTTCTGGAATTAGGAAAACCATGGCTGGAGCTCTTGGGGCCTGCCTCTTGTGGTCCTGACACTGAGGGTGGATCTTCAATGGCTCAGAGTCTCTGAGTCAAGAGAATGTGTGCTTTGCACAGGGCTGAGTTAAACACAAAATGGTCCATATGTTACCTTAAAAAAAAGATGGACTCTTTTTTTGCTAAGAATGCACAGACAACCAAAAAGTCTTGAAAAAAGAGGTGAAAGGAATCAAGTGTATCCATTGGTGTAAAACTAAACTATGACCTCTGGAGAAGAGAAAAAGAGTTGCATCTGAAACAAATTAGTTTCTTAAAAATGATTCTCCTTGAGCTTCTGTTGAGGGTCAATTTAAGTAGCGTCACATGGAGAGTATCTGTGTAGTTTTTTGTAAAATAGTGGTAGACGATATCAAATGTCCTTTTCAGAGTTTCCTAAACAACAACCCACAGGAAGCTCTTTTATTGGACAATGAGATTTATATATAAACCATTTTTTTTCACCTTGTTTTTCCAGAAGCTGAACACTAAATTCAGTGCTCAAATGAGTAGTAGCTATGTGCTCAGTCAGTCATGTCTGACTCTTTGTGACCCCATGGAATGTAGCACCGCCAGGCTTCTCTGTCCATGGGATTCTCCAGGCAAGAATACTGGACTGGGTGGCCATTTCTTCCTCCATGGTATCTTCCCAACCATAGTGTCAATATATGTTTTATGTTGAGATGCTTATGTTTTATGTGAAGAAGGAAGATAAATTTTATTTAAGAGATGCCCCCTAGAGTTTATCTATAATATTTCAGCTTTTATTTTCTAAGCAAATACCAAATTGGCATTTGAAAAATCATTTGAACTCTTCCAGCAGAAAAGGCTACATAATGCTAATATATTTATTTTCACAAGTATAAGTAAAACTTGCAAAATATTCCTTAGTATATAGTGGAATGAGAGACTTCTGTGATGTTTGTTACTTTGTGATATTTCAGATTTTTTTTTTCCAATTTGGTCTTAAATTATTAGGCCCATACATGTAAAGGATTTTATCTAAAAATGATGCCTAGTTTGAATATGGAAGAGAGTGCCTCTTTATATAACCATATTCTCACTGGGAATATGAGCTTACACAGGGATCAGATCCAGGAGGCAGAATGATGTGTTGGAAAAAAAACCTTATGTTTTAGAGTCAGACAAACTGAGGTTCCTATCCAAACTTCATCACCTGCTAAACAGATTAACCTTACTTTTCTTTTCTGTAAAATGGTGATAATAATATTTACTTTATATGGTTGTACTGAATATTTACTTTGTATCAATCAATGACGACTGTTATTTGCCTAGGCTGCCCGCCCTATGGGAGTTGGCCCTCTCCCAGCTGCTCAGAAACTTGGGTAGATATAATGGAGTGAGTGAGTTGGGATTGTTACAGGAGCATAAAATAATATTGTTCCTCAGGGTCTGGCCCATGGCACCATCCCCTAGCAGATCCCTCCTTCTATGTCCTCCCACACTCTTCACCCTCCCACAGGAGAACTGAAATAAAAGGGGAGGTTGGATCTTTTGGGCAGAAGCTTTTCTTGGCACTCCCTCCATCCTTCTCAAGAGGCAACTGCCTCCAGTTGTGGGATGTGGGTGTTACTGCTATGGACAACTCTGTTCTCCTTTTTTTAAGGCAAAATTGCCCATCACTGTGTCTACTGAGATTAAAAAAACTTTTTTGATTGTTCAGCAGAGAGGCAGAAAATTATATCCCTTATTTCTATGTATTTCCAGAGTTGAATCATATATAGTAGAACAGTTGATTTAAAAATATACTGGCTCTAAGATAAAACTCTAAGATTGCTTTAAAGTAGGATGCATCGGAGGCACCAAGACCATGTCCAAGCCCCTGTTGCAGCCTCTCACTGACTCGCACATCCCATGTACAGCATCGGGTGTTTGCTGTGTGCTGGGTATTAGATATCTGCTCAAGGGGCTAGGGAGAGGAAACTGAGCACAGCACCTGGACCTACCCCATGCACAGGACAGTTTGACAATCAAATCTAGCATTGTTTTAAATTAAAAATTGTCCTTTGGATTCAGATAGCTGAATGAAAGGAAAGATTTGATACTCAAGGCTTCAGCACCAGTTTGGGCATAACTGCTACTTCAACCACCATGATTCCTTTTTCAGTGGGTGCTGAAGTGTCCTGTTCAATTTTGCATCCCTGAAGCCTTTGCTTTCGTAGGCTCCAGGCTCCTTGCACACCAATCCTTTTAGTCACTCTCCATGATACCCACTATCCACCACTAAAGAAGGCAGAATCAGCTAGGCAAACTGAGTTGTTTTGTAAAATGATATCTGTTCTTGACTCTGTGCTTCAGAGCTGTAGAATTTTTGTGTCAGTGTCTTTTTTTTTTTTTTTTTTTGGAGAAATTGCCTCTTATGAAATCCTGTGGTGAGATTCCTTGCACTTGAATTAAACAGCTTATTGTGAGCGTACTAGGAATTTGGAAGTTCACTTAAGCACTGAACTTTCGCATACCCCCAAATATAAAGGTATGTACTAGATTACTGACATGGTTTCCTTCTGACCCTCTCAACTCCTGTCCCACTAAAATTAGATTTTCTTGTTTGGGTTAGTAAAGCATGTGGTTGCAGACCCTTGTAGAGCTATTGTGAAATATTAGGTCTGTATTTCCGGAGGCGCTAGCCACTGGCTGTAACCCAATTCTAATGGGAGAGTGAGTTGTGCGTATGACTGACGTGGCAAATGCAATGAAAATAAAACAACCATCTGAAAAAAGAGCAAGCAGTTATTTTTCAGTTGTGAAAAGAAGTTGCAGGTGTGCCTGATGTTTTTAAAGCTTTCAATTATTGATCATGTCTTAAGACTTGCAAACAGAACCATTAACATGTCAGCGTTACCCGGATAACAGATGATTATTGTCCATCTTTAAACTGTACTTAGCACTAAAATGTATATGTAATGCATGCCAAAAGGCCAGCTTTATCACACTTCCTCAAGGTTTTACAGGAAAGAATTCAGTTTTTCATTCATCTTTCCCTTGGCCCTCCTCCTTTCCTGCCACCCCCAACACGCCTTTATTCCCTTTGCTAATTGAGAGAAATTCCTACTGGACATTCCAGCCACTAGCTGGCAGACATAACAAACACAAACTTCACAGCTCCATGGTGGAAATATCTTAGGACACAACTGTTTAACCTGCATTAACTACCGCCTTCTGAACTATGTAGCTCATCACAGTGAGTGAAGCAAGTTAAAGTGGTATAACACCTAGGGATTTTAGTTCAATTTCACTGTAACCTCAATTTTACTACCATAAGTCAAGTTTGTCATCAGAGAGTTCTGTGTTACGTTTGATGGGCAGATTCATCTGCCTTCGCTCTGTGAATGTGGCGGATGCATGTGCAGCAAGGCAGTAATACGTCTTTATTTAAGCCAAGTCTTGGATTCAGTCCCAAATGACATAATCTCTCATAAGCTAGGAACTCTAGTCTAGACCACAGAATGCTATGGGGCACACACCTGTTCAGAGAAGTGGAGTCAAATGATAGTTAACAGCATTTCATCGTCATCCTGGGGTAATAGAATAAGTCACACTTGTCAGGAATTGGACTGGGGCCTAGAGCTACTTGACATTTTTATATAACAAATTAGAATATTTGATAGGATTGTTGTAAGGGGTCTGTATTTTAGGTAAGAGTCAAGCACCAGTTTTGGTACAGCGCTACGGTCTGTGCCCAGTCATAGTTGGGGGTGGGGTGGTATTTAGATGGAGAGATTAAGGCAGATGAACCAAGTATGGTTTCTAGTAATTCAGATTCCTGGTGAAGACAGCCTTAAAAATCAAGATGGTTGGAATGGATGAAGTGGAAAAGAATGCTGGGATATTGTGGAAAAAGAGTTATCAAAGACACAGTGATTTCGCCAAGTTGGTCCATTCCTTCACTTATCCTTTCATTGTTTTTGCTCATTTATCCTTGCATTAATAAGTGCCTACTATGTTTGAGGTACTGTAGCAGGTACTTCGGACAAAGCAATGAACAAGACATGGTGCTTCACTATAAGGAAGTAGGTAGGGACAAGAGAGGACTCTCAAAGTTTAAAAATTAGAGATCAGGAGAATGATGTTTCTTTTTTCAAGATGGGAGGATTGGGATAGGGACCCTGGAAATGATTTGTTCTTAGGCTTTTTGTGTTTGTGTAGAGATCTCTCACAGAGGTGAGGAAGAAAAGAAGTGAAGAGTTAGGATTAAGCCTAAAAAATTCAGAGTTACCCACTGGTGGCAAGAAATGGAAACTGTAGGGCCCGAGTTCTGGGATCTTCTTGGGAGGGAGAGCTAAACTGTAGGCCTGAAGGTGAGACTTTGTGTGTTGGGCATGGGGTGTGGCAGGCAGTGTTGCTGATGAGGGAAGAACTAGACACCCAAAGAGGCCATTTCTAGGAAACGATGACCTGAAAAACCTATATGATAGGGACTTCCCTGGATGTCCAGTGGTTAAACTTTTGTCTTCCAAAAGACAGGTTTGATCTTAGTTCAGGTTAGATCCCTGGTTGAGGCATATGGACTAAATCCCCAAACATATAAAGCTAAAACATAGAACAGATAAGCTAAAAAACCAAAACATATAACAGAAGAACTGTTGTAACAAATTCAATGAAGTCTTTAAGAATGGTCCACACCAAAAAAAAGAAAAAAGACCAAAAAAACCCCCAATTATGTCAAAATTGTTAGAGATACACCTAAACTCACTTCTACAAGATGTGCATATAGGAAGCAAGCCTGTTGAACAGACTGCAGCTCACTGGACTCAGGAAGAAAATGACACGGAGCTAGCACAGCGGAAGTCTTGATAATGGGGAAGAGCCAAGGTGTGCTCGAGCAGTTATATAAATTATCTACTGCGTGCTTTTGTGGGCACTATGGGAATTACAAGACTTAAGGAAATGCATTTGAAAGAAGAACGTTAAAAACATTTATATATTCGGACCTATATGATGAAAAGAATCTAAATTCTTTAGATCTTTAGGAAAGAAGGCTGAGAAGGCAAAATGAATAAGTTGTTAAATAAGTCTAGTACCTAGATGCCAGACTCCTTAAGAATGCTTTAAAAAATTAAGTGTTTACTTCCAAAGAACCCCAGACTAGGTATGAAAGACTTTGGTTCCAGCCTGGCCTTGCCACCAGTGGACTGTAAGATCTAGAGTGCTAAATGATTCATCCCACTGTCTTCCTATTTGTAAAATATGGAGGTTGGCAGATGACCACTGAAGGCCAACATTTAAAAGAAAAAAAGATAGGTTATACTATTAATTACTGCTATAACCTATTAAAATTCATAGATAACCAAATTTGATTGCTTTGAATGAAAGTCTAATGTGATACCTACAAGTCTAGCATGTAAAATGAATCTGAAGAAAAAAAATCTGCTGCTTGAATTTAACATAAAAGCATTTCCAAAATAATGAATGAAAAAAAAATCAGGTTATGTATACTAGTTAAAATTTGCTTGTTATCTTTGACACAGTCTCTATTTTAACTGGGGTTCCTTTTTAATTTGTTTTTCTTGAATCAGTAGCAAAGGGTGACTACCGCCTTCCTGCTGAAGGTTTTTCCCAACACCTTTGCTGCGTCTGCCCTCAGGGGATTTCAGATAACAAGCAGCACCGAGTTGGCCCTCTAAATCTGGGCCCCTCTGCCTGCCACAGTGCTTAGCAGATTGGATGAAAATGTGTCCACAGAGATTAGATATTCCAGTGACCACAGTGCATTTTTCTGCCCTGAATGCTATCTCCCGAATCAGCCCTCTACCTCTGGTTTATCGGGAGGAGAGTACAGACAGATAACATCCTTGCGATGTGACCCTGACCTTTGTCAACCTTTGTTAAGGCTTCATCTGAAGTCAGGCCTAATGTTTGTAAACAGGATGTAATTAAGGCTGGGAACTGACAGGGTCTGACATTAAGACAATGCAGAGCTGGCAGGGAATGGTCTGTCAGATGTCAGCTCGCATTGTGTTCTAAGTGCCTTCATAATAATTAGTGTCCTCTGTCTGAAGGAAGTTCACTCAACTTGGATTAATCTGTCACAGCGTGGAGGCCATCCTTGGGAGGGCAAGTGTTTCCTCTGATAAACCTTAGAACAAGTATGGGAAAAAAAAAGCCAAGAGACTCAAAAGAAAACTGTGAAAGTCAAGACCGCTGGTGACAGGTGCTGCCTGAAAATTAGAAACAGGAAGTAGGAAAACAAAGCTCCCCCTCCACATCCCAATCATGAAATGAGCCCAAGAGTTCACTGTGATCGGAATTGGCTACAGTCATCCCGGACCTGCTGGTTCTGGGTGTCGTGAGTAGACACAGGAAGCTGAGTGTTCAGAGAAGCCTCTGCATAAGCATATTGTTTCGCTTTTGCCCTTAACTAGCACAGTGCATGGGCAGGAGGTTGCCCACACCCTATAAGAGGATTTAAGCTTAACATGTAATTGATCCAAAGAGGCCAAGTGTGCTTTCTGTTATTATAAGACCTTTGTTGAGCAGCTTCTGGTAGTTGGTATGGTACAAAGTGAGTCAAGCAATGTTGTACCTGTCTTCTTGACTTTCTAAGCAGGACATGTGAGCTCAATGCTCACAGACCACTACCAATAGCCTTTTACATCTGCTTACACTCTTCCTGAATCTCAAAAGTTGTCCTCGAAACTAGGCACTTTGATACTTTTACATCAAGGTTCATAGTAGCATTATTAGCAATAGCTAAAAAGGTAAAAATTAAATGCCCACCAACAGATTAATGGAATGTGTTCTATCTGTATAGTGGAATAGTATTCAGGCTTAAAAAGGTAAAGTTTTCATATGTATAACTATGGCTGATTCATGTTGATGTTTGGCAGAAACCAACACAATTCTGTAAAGCAATTATCCTTCAATCCAACTTAAAAAAAGGTGAAAATTTGATGTATGCTACAGCATGGGTGAACCTTGAAAGAATATGCTAAATGAAATAAGCCAGACATCAAAGGACGAGTAAGGTGTGATTCCATTTATATGGGGCACCTAGAATAGGCAAATGCATAGAGAGAGAAAGTAGAATAGTGGTTACAGGGAACTGGGGGGAGAAGAAAATGATGAGTTACTGTTTAATGGGTATAGAGTTTCAGTTTGGAATGATGAAAACATTCTGGAGATGAACAGTAGTGATGATTGCACATATGAATGTATAGAATTGTACACATTAAAATGAATACTTGTACAGTGTGTGATGTACACTTAAAATGTTTATGATTAAATTGTATGCATAAGAATGGTTAAAAGGGGTAAATTTTATCTTATGTATATTTTACTACAAAAATGAAAAAAAGATAGTTATAGAAAGAACTTTCCTGATGGCTCAGATGGTAAAGAATCTGTCTTCAATGTGGGAGACCAGGATTTGATCCCTGGCTTGAGAAGATCCCCTGGAGGAGGGCTTGGCAATTCACTCCAGTATTCTTGCCTGGGTAGAATCCCCCTGGGCAGAGGAGCCTTGCAAGCTACAGTCCATGGGGTCACAAAGAATCGAACATGACTGAGTGACTAAGCATACAACACAGTTATAGAAAAATAGACTCCTTACACTGAATTGGCTGTCAGGGTTTCTCTATATCAGTCATCACATAAGGGAAGTGACAGGATCCATCCAGGTTCAAGCCAGGAGCTGGTAGTAGAGCCTGATCCTGATAACTGGGTCACTCACTTTCTAATGCCAAATTCTGTTCTTACATAGGGGACCATTTGCTACTCAGCCCTTGGGGGAAGATGAAGTCCTGCGGCACAGTAGCAGTTTTCTTTGACTTCTATCTAAGTATAGAATTTAGTGACTATTTGTACTTGTTCTGTAACTTTTAAAGGCCTAGACTATATTTGCAAAAGACTCTTCTAAATCTCTTTCAACTACATCACTTGATGTTTCCATGATTGTATACACAAAGGATGACTATCAGTTCAGTTCAGTTCAGTCGCTCAGTCGTGTCCGACTCTTTGCGACCCCATGAACTGCAGCACGCCAGGCCTCCCTGTCCATCACCAACTCCCGGAGTTCACTCAGACTCACGTCCATCGAGTCCGTGATGCCATCCAGCCATCTCATCCTCGGTCGTCCCCTTCTCCTCCTGCCCCCAATCCCTCCCAGCATCAGAGTCTTTTCCAATGAGTCAACTCTTCGCAAGAGGTGGCCAAAGTACTGGAGCTTCAGCTTATTTTGTAACTGAAAATAAAACTAATATTCTTCATCTAGGACATTTAATTTTTTGTTGGCTTCAATATTAGTTTTAAAAGCTTCTTAACTATCAGTGAGAAAGAAAAGAAGCCACATAATAGTTCCCAGTAGAAGAAGGGACAAAAGGAATATTATATCAAAGAGGCAACAATTTTTCAATATATATTTTAGGAGAAAATAATTTCATTATTTTTCAAGTTGCATGGCTTTCCTAAATTAAAAGATAATGCTGCTCATATAAATAGTTTCCTCTCAGGTTTATCATAAATAAGGTCACTAAACTTATTTATAGGATTGATAGATGTGGTAAGGGATGTCAGGAGAAACGTGTGTGTGTGTGTGTGTGTGCACATGTGGTGTGCTCTTCTTTTGCTCATTAACATCCTGGGGAAAATATTCTGAAACTTAAAATTCAGAGAACAATTTTCTGTTGTCTTTTTTGCCTTCCCACCTTTTTATTAAAGTGAATCTACTATCACATTTATCTTGGGGGCATTCATTGATTCACTGTGTCCTGCCCACTCATGCCAGATTTTACTGTAAATTAATTAATGGTGTGTATGCAATGATGGGAGAAGGCAATGGCAACCCACTCCAGTACTCTTGTCTGGAAAATCCCACGGATGAAGGAACCTGGTAGGCTGTAGTCCATGGGGTCACTAAGAGTCAGACACGACTGAGTGACTTCACTTTCACTTTTCACTTCCATGTGTTGGAGAAGGAAATGGCAACCCATTCCCATGTTCTTGCCTGGATAGTCCCAGGGACGGTGGAGCCTGGTGGGCTGCCATCTATGGGGTCGCACAGAGTTGGACACGACTGAAGCAACTTAGCAGTAGCAGCATGCAGTGATGAAGTGTAGAGGTGGAAGGAAACGGAGAACACTCGACAAAACGATTCTGGGGTTTTCTTCTCCAGTTCCTGCTGCCATGTTTGAAAGTAAACAGAGGATTCCACGGGGAGGAACCCTTCTTGTCTTAGTATGGATATCCTATCACCAGTATCCAACATTTCCTAGGAATAGCTACCATTTACCAAACAGCTACTATCTTCAAAATATTATTTCATTTACTTTTGGCATCAGTTTCTTAAAATAGTTATTTTCTCCATGGACTGAATTGAGATTTAAGAGGCCGAGTATGTTTCCCATGGTTACTCATTAAGAAATAATAAAGTTGGGATTTAAACTAAGATTGGATTCTACTCTTTCCACAGTGGTAGACTGTGGATTCTTGGATATAAATGAAAAGAAGGGTAAAAGAAAACTCAGTAAAACTTCTCTTTTCCTTCCTTACTTTCTGAAAACAGACACCTTAATTAAGGAAAGCGCAGTTTAGGACTCAGTTGATGAATTCCCTGGCAGGAGGGAGGCCTACGTGACTTTGGCATGGAAGTAAGGAGGGAGTACCAGTCTCCATCAGCCTGACGTCAGCAGTGTTTTCTAAGAGAAGATAAGGACTATGAAATTAAGCAAACAATCGGTTAGTTTTTCATTATCCTGAATTAACTTACTCATTTATTTGTAGGCTCTATCTATCTTAAGACTATCGGTTTAGGAGATAGAGAAGTTTGCTTTAGTGGCTGGCAAGGAACAGATGCTTTTAGAAGCACCATTTGAGCTGAAGTGATAAACCATTTTGTGCAGGATGACTAGTGCTAATGCTTCCCCAATTCGTATGGTAGATATTTGACCAACAGTTTGTATCACTGGCATTTTGATTGAGGCACATTCTTAATATAATCCAGACAACAAAGAGATGCGTTTCTTATGATTAGTAAAGACAGCAGTTATTTCCTCCCTGATGAAAGACTAGACTTAAACATAGCTTGAGACTCATACAGGAACAGTTAAGTGGAAGCACATGCAAATTTAAAAACAAATGGCTTTCCAGCTACCACAACCTAGAATAAGGGGGAGAAGAAAAGATGCGTGGAGTGGACATGCACTTCACAACTGGAGAAATACGACCCAAACTAGGGCCAAGTAACCCCACTTAACCTAGGAAACCTTCTTAACTAAATGTAGTATTATTTTTCCAGGGAGTATCCCCCAGCCCTTCCTAAGGATAGCTGTCATTTGTGGCTATTAGATGAAAGAGGAAAAGATAGAGAAGCATCTTACAGAATTAACTTTGATGCCCTAAATACATTTTTTTGGGGGGCATGTAAATGTATAACCCCTGGAAGAAAAAAACAAAGCAGAGCATATATGGCCTCTTTAAGATAGGTAAATCATTTTCTTTTTAAATGAAATTCAGTTTGACTGCATGAAATATGAACAGTAATTAAATGCACAGTCTGTGGGCCTTCCATACTTTAAAGCGCTTTCTTAAAAAAAAAAAAAAAAAGTACTCACCTCAGACAGGCCAATTACCCAAGAATGATGAAGTCAAGAGGAAAGTCGCTAAATTTCTTTACTTGAGTGATCACAACCCCAGTCCGTGATTAGTCCCCACGGCACCAGCGGGGATGTGGCGGAGACACTCACATTGGAAGACTTCAAATAGTCATTTCCTTGGTTAAAATAAAATCTGACTGCACTAAATAGACAGTTTTTAATCTCAATTGGACATCTGAAGACTTCTCAAGCAGTTGTTGGCCACGGCAGAAACAAATTTTTCTGCTTTGTTGATTAAACCGCTGGTCTCCACCATTGCTTATCGGCCTGCAACGAGCTGTTCTTTTTAATTAAAAGTGAGCCACCACGAGAGAGCAATTAACAGCTAGTAATTACTGTGCTCTTCAGAACGGCAACATTTTGCCTTTCATTCCAATTATATAATGGACAAGTGGCTTTTTGATCTTCAAATTAGTGAGCTCTTGTCCTCCTTGTTTGGAGGCAGAATTGGCAGGTTAATGATGGCCTGTGGGGGCACTCTTTCCTCTGACTGATGGGAGGCTAGAAATGCCAGGA
This sequence comes from Ovis aries, assembly GCF_016772045.2. Taxonomy (NCBI): domain Eukaryota; kingdom Metazoa; phylum Chordata; class Mammalia; order Artiodactyla; family Bovidae; genus Ovis; species Ovis aries. The sequence goes on from NC_056054.1 coordinate 218,527,171, forward strand.
AAGAAGGCAGCGAGAGACTTTCAAGGACCACAGTTCCACCTTCATGGTAAAGATGGAGAAAGAGCCCTTATTTTCAGGTTTTGATGAAGAGGAAATACAGGCTTCCGTGGAGCCCCCAAAGAGCATCGTGGCCTTCCTTTCCTTCTCTCCTCCAGCAAAAGGTGACCATGTTTTCAAACACGGAAACGTGGAATTAAGCTGTGTGATGCTTTGATATGCCTTTGATAATGGCATGTAATACTCCATGTTGGTTAAAAACAAAAAAAAATTGCTGTAGGACTAGGGAGGGATTTTGACTTTATTTAAATTTACCTTGAGAACCCCAACGTATGTTATCCTTGGATACCTGGAATCTTATCTTATTCACTAATTTATTGCCAGATCTGATATAAACCCTGAGGTAATAAATAGAGGGAGTTGGACTTTTTTTGTTTTCCTGTGTCTAATCTCTATTTTTCATAGCATAGAGGAAATTGTACTATATTACAGAACACTCATGGCCCGATTTCTCCCCACACCTCTACCTAATGGGTGTAGCCTTCCATTTGGATCAGTTTTTAGTTGCAGATGCAAAAATGCAGGTGCAGTTGGCCAGCCATTCTTCCATGTCTTACTTATATGCTTCTGTTGAGAGTGTGGTAGTTAGGGGAGTTTTGTGGCCACACATCACTCTATGGCGGCATTCCTTTAGACAATATAAATGGTAAAATTATACTGTGGATACACAAGGTCACATCCCAACCTTAAGAGGCAGAATTGACAAACTTGCCTCATGGTTCACTTGCCATCACCATCATTGATAGGATCTTACAAATATTATTTAGGCAGCCAGGCTGGTTGGTGATGGGGATCATTTTGTTGGGTATGGATTGAAAAAAATAATGAAATATGAAAAAAATATGTGTTTGTGAGTGTGAAATTTGGCTTGTGAGCTCTTCTCAGTGATGTTATCTGAAGATAACATGTAGGAGAACTATAGTATGTACAGATAATATGGATAGGTTAGCCATGATCTAATCTCTCAAGGTATCTGAAAAGTGTTTTCTTTAGGAGGAATATAGCAATTAATCAAATAGGAAATGTAAGTACATTCACATTTGTTTAAATTCCACTACAGGACATCTTCATTAAGCACTGTACTGATACAATTCTTGGTTGTTTGATTTTAACATCCTCCTGGGGACAGAGCTCCAGATGAAGTGAGGGTAATCTAGCAAGGTTGAATCTTCCCTCATCAAATACCAAATCTGGGCAATCCCTCTATTAGATTGTGCAATCATTCAATTAAAAAAGTGTTCTTTTGAGAACTGCCCTCACTTTTTCCCAGAAAAGGACATTATTGAGCCATCTTGAGCAGGGTGTGCCTTTTGATCTATTTTCAGAGATGGTTGTAAGCTTAAGTCTGTTAGTAACTTGTAGGATTCAATTTTAGGATGGCTAGACATAAGTATAGGTTCAATATATAGCTTTAAAGAGATTTTACATATTGAAACAATTGATACTATTACAAGAACGATATTCACCACCATGCCTCATTAGCACTGTGGGCTACGTTACAGCACTACTAGATGGTGTTTTGAAATCACACACTTCTTCTTGCCAACACAAATACCATATACTTTGCCCACGAACTGAAGTTTTGGATCCAGATGGAAAAAATAAGGCTAGGTGTGTCGCTTTTTTTTTTTCTTAACTGCTAAAGGTTTTAAAGACATATTCCACATAACAACCATTTCGCCTTCACAGTTGGGTTATGTAGCCATTGTAAAGAGTGCGATATTGAGTTTGAGATGCACATCTGTTAAAATGGCAATTTTGATTGATATAAGCTAAACTTTTTGGAGAGGAATGTAGCAGGAAGGCAGAGAAATCTAGGAGAGAAAGTGATGGTACTTTTCCCCTTGTAAACCTGAAAGCAAGATTTCTAGACTTTTCCAAAATGTAAGCCTTTTCTGACATCAAGTGAGGGTGAGTGTTATCTTCAAATATCACAATATTCAGATTCTCTGTTTAACGTGGATATCTTGTGACTTTCCAAATTTTGGATATAGATGTAGTGTTTCTATTGATTATGATTTTTGCAGTGCTAGTTATCACAGAGTCTATGATATTACCAACCTTCTCTTTGTCTAAGCTTTTGAAAATTAAAGGGATAAGACTATTTCTTAATGTCTCACGTTAGTATTCTAAGGGGATATATGGTATTCATGGAAAGAATATGGGCTTAGATGGTAGTTTTATCATATTTCAGTTATGTGAACTTGGATAAGTTACTTAACATTGTTAAGCCTCTGTTCACTCATTTTAAATTGAGATATTGGTACTGACCTTGCAATGCTGTTGTGAAGATTTAATAGCACTTAATACATATAAAAAGGCCAATGGATTGCCTGACATATGGTAGGTAATCAAAAAATGCTATTCATTATTATTGTTAGTGTTCTTGATTCACTTAATTTGCTGTATCTTTTTGCTTTCTTTATATGATGTTTGAATCTAGGAGAGAAGTATTTGGAAAAGCCAGACTGTTAGTAGTGGGCATTATAACCCAATATTTGGAGTACATAATAAAATATAAGGTCTTCCTTATAAGAATCTGAAAGTATTACTGAAGGAAATGGATGATAGTTCTCTAAAAGCTTTATGAAGATACTTATGGCTATCCAAAATTAGATTTTCTTTTGTTTAAAGCTATTCTTGTAATGATTTTAAACTTTAAAGCAATTTCACCATTGGAAAATGAAGCTCCATTTAAAAGAAGTGTTGGATGGGAGATTGACCAAATAGCAGAGTTAAGAGGACATGGAGATCACCTTTACTCATGAACACATCAAAAATAATCTCCATGTGGAACATTCTCACTGAAAACTAATTGGAAACTGGCAGAAGGACCCCTGTACAACTAAGGCTATGAGGAAGATACCCAAGTGATTGGGCTGGAAGGAAGGAAAAGTGATCCAGTCAGGACCTGTGCTCTTGGGAGGGGATTCAGAGAAAAACGATGGACATCCATCTGGAGAGTGAGGAGTGAGAGTTACAGGCTGGCTGCCCTAGTCTTGGGGTCCTGTGTGAGGGAGATGAGCACCGTTGGCTGGTAAAGGACCACTGGCACTAACAGGAGGACTGTGGGAACTCTGTACTCCACTCATGAGGAGCTGACTTCCCCTGGAGGTAGGGTGGAGAAAGGACTGTTCTTGAGGCTGCTGAGCTTCCTGCAACAGCCTCAGCTGAGGTATGTGTCCCAGCCCATGCTGAATGAACACTCTGGCCCCCTCTATCTCTAGCCCCACCACCTACAAAGGTGAGAGCTGCCAGAAGACCTTGAGGAAAGTTGTGACTTACATCCATGTCAAATCTAGCTTTCCCACTAAATGCACTGGACAATGCAGTCTGTACAGGGACATTTCTACATAATAACATCCCTTTAAAACTGAAATAGGTTACTATTTCACTTAAATGCATAGAAGCAGAGAAAGTTGAAGAAAATGAAAAGACTTGGAAACTGTTCTGACTTGAAAGAGCAAGAGAAAACCTCTGGAAAAATGAATAAATAATGAAACAGAAACAAATAATTTATCAGATAAAGAATTCAAAGCATTGGTAATAAAAATCTTAATTGAATTAGGATAAAGAACACAAAAATGTGAAAACCTTAACAAGGAACTAGAGAATAAAAAAATGATGCCATCAGAAATGAAGAATTCAATAAGTAGCTGAAATAAAAAGCACAATAGAAGGAATGAATAGCAGAGTAAGTGATACAGAAGAACACAAAAGTGATCTGGAAAACAGAATAACGGAAATCATCCAATCAGAGCACCAAAAAGAAAAACAAACCTAAAAAATGAAAGCAGCCCAAGATATCTCTAAGATAACTTTAAATGTACCAACATTTGCATGATAAGGGGTCCTAGAAGGAGAAGAGAGAGAAGGGATCAAATATGTATTTGAGGAAATTATGAATGAAAACTCTCAAAACCTGAAGAGGGAAACATATATCTAGGCACAGGAAGCACAGAGAGTCCCAAACAAGATGAACCCAAACAAACCGACACCAAGACATATCATAATTAAAATGGAAAAAGTTAAACAGAAATTTCTAAAGGCAGCAAGAGAAGAACCAAAGAATCATATACAAGTGAATCTCTATAAGGCTATCAACTGATTTCTCTGCAGAAATTTTGCAGACCAAAAGGAAGTGGCATGTTGCATTTCATGTGCTGAGAGGGAAAAATCTGCAACTTAGGATGCTCTACCCAGCAAGATTATCATTAAGAATTGAAGGAGATATAAACAGCTTCTCAGACAAGCAAAAATTAAGAGAGTTAATCAATACTAAACCTACCCTAAAACAAGTGTTGAAGGATCTTCTCTAAGTAGAAAGGAAACAAGAGTCTATAGGAAAGGAAAAGTCCCATTAAGAAAGGCAAATATATAGTAAGAACTGAGGATCAACCTCTGAAATAAGCCAGTACAAAGAATAGAAGACAAAAAATGATAAAAGCAACTTCAACTACAATAAACAGGGATAAATGTGAAGATGTAAAATATGATATGAAAAACACAATATGTGAGGGTGGAGAGTAAAAAAAAAAGGAAACCTTTTAGCATTTGAACTTAAATGATTGCCAGCTTAAAACAAGTAGATGTAGTTATAAATAAATATATCTGAACCCCATAGCAACCACAAATCAAAAGACTACAATAGTTTCACAACAATAAAAAGAAAGAAACATAAGAATACTACTAAGGAAAACCATCAAATCACAAGAAAAGAAACAACAAGAAAAAATGAACAGAGAAAAATTATAAAAACAATAAGAAAACAAGTAATAAAATGACAATAAGTGTATACCTATCAATAATTACTTTAAATGTCAATGGACCAAATGCTCTAATCAAAAGATGTAAAGTGGCCAATTAGACAAAATACACAAGATCCTTCTATATGCTGCTTACAAAAGACTCACTTTCAGAACTAAAGAGAGATAAACATTGTAAGTGAAGGGGTGGAAAAAGATATTTCATGCAAATTCATATATTTTCAGACAAAACAGACTTGAAACAAAAGCTATAAAAAAAACCAAAGAAGGGAATTATTTTATAAAAGGATCAATACAACAAGAGGATATTATGTTCATTACCATGTATGTAACCAATACAGAAACACATAAATATATAAAGCAAATACTAACAGACATAAAGGGAGAAATTGACAATAATACAGTAATAGGATGGGACCTTAACACCCCACTTACATTATTGCACAGATCATCCAGACAGAAAATCAATAAGGCAACAGTGGTTTTAAATGAAACAATAGGCCAGATGACCTTAATAGATATCTACAGGACAATAAATCCAAAAACAGCAGAATACACATTCTTTTCAAATGCACATCGAATGTTCTTCAGGACAAACCACATGCTAGGTCACAAAGCAAGTCTCAAGAAATTTAAGATACAAATTATATAAATAATTTTTTCTGACCACAATGATATGAAACTAGAAATTAATTGCAAAAAGAAAAATGGGAAAAGCATAAACACATGGATATGAAACAACATGCTACTAAAAAAAAATGAGTCAATGAAGAAATCAAAGAGAAAATCAGAAAATACCTTGAGACAAATGAAAATGGAGATACAACACTTGAAAAATCTATAGGACACAGCAAAAGCAGTGCTAAGAGGGCGACTCATAGAGATATAGGCCTTCCTCAAGAAACAAGAACCTCAGACCACTTAACCTGCCACCTGCAGGAATTAGGAAAAGAAGAATGAGCAAATCCTAAAGTCAGCAGAAGGAAGGAAATAATAGTGATCTGAGAGGAAATAAAAAAAATAGAGAGTACAAAAACAATAGGAAAGATCAATGAAACCAACAGGTGGTGTTTTGAAAAGATAAAATTGATAAACCTTTGGCCAGGTTCACCAAGAAGAAAAGAGAGAGGACCAAAATAAAAAAAAAAAAAGAAATTAAAGAGGAAAAAATAACAACTGACCCTACAGAGATGTAATCATAAGAAAATACTATGAACAGTTATGTGTCAACAAATTGGACAACCTAGAAGAAATGGACATATTTCTGGAAACACAGCAGTCAAGACTGAATCAAGAATAAACAATTTGAACAGACTGATCACTATAAGTGCAATTGAATTTGTAATTAAAAAAAAAACTAACTTTCAGCAAATGAAAGTCTACTACTAGATGGCTTTACAGGGGAATTCTACCAAACATATAAAGAATTAATGCTTATTGTTCCTAAAGTATTACAGAAGATTTAAGAGAATGAAACACTCTCAAATTCATTCTAAGAGGCCACCATTACCCTAATATCAAAATCAGACAAAGACATTCAAAAAAAGAAAATTACAGGTCATTGTCTTTTGATGAATATAAATGCAAAAATCCGCAACAGATTATTAGCATACTGTATTAGCAAAAGTATATAAAAGGATCATACATCATGATCAAGTTGGATTTGTTCCAGGAATCATGCGAGAATGATTCAATATTTGCAAATCAATCAATGTGATACATTATATTAACAAAAGAAAAGATAAAAATCACATGATAATCTCAATAGAGGTAGAAAAAGTATTTGACAAAATTCATCATCCATTCAGGATAAAAACTCACATTGAAGTGTTCACAGTAGCGCAGTTTACAATAGCCAAGATACAAAAGTGACCTAAGTGTCAATGAACTGATGAATGGATAAAGAAGATCTGATTTATATACAATGGAATATTGCTTAGCTATAAAAAGAATGAAATTCTGCCATTCGCAGCACTGTGGATGGTCTTAGAGATACTAGCCTTAGTGAAATGTCAGACATAGAAAGACAAATACTAGATGATAGCACTTATGTGTGGATTCTAAAAAATAAAACAAATGATAGCACATAATAAAGCTGAACAGACTCACAGATATAGAAAATAAACTAGTGGTTACCAGTGGAAAAATAAAAGTGGGAGAGACAAGATAGAGGTATGAGATTAAGAGATACAAGCTGTTCTATAAAAGAGATAGGCAACAAGGATATGCTTATAGGACAGGAAATTATAGCAATTATCTTGTAATAACTTTTATGGAGTATAATCTATAAAAATACTGAATAACTATGCTGTACACCAGAAACTAATATAATATTTTAAATCAATTATATTTCAGTAAAAAATGTATTATTTTTATCTTTGTGGTAGAGTGCAAAGAACACTGGATTAAGAATCATGAGATTATCACTCTTTTGCTTCTGAGCAACCTGGGAAAAACTACTTAACATTTTTGCATTTCAGGTGCTTCATGTGTAAAATGGCATTTCAGGGTTCTCTGGTTGGAAGCAACAGAAACTTGCTTTAATTTAGGAAAAGAAAATTTATTGGAATGGTATAGGGAGTACATAGAATTGATGGAGTGCTAGAAAACCAGGCTTGGAAATGGAGAAGTAGTCATAGTATCTTCAGAGCTTTGGAGAATTCCAGTAGGTCTTGTAGCAGAAAGAATCTGATCTGGATTCTCCTGCTGAAATGAAGACCTCTAAATATTTCTAGTGTCTTTATTTCTCTGCTTAAGATTTGGATTCACAGGAGAGACTCCAAGGTTGGCCTGACTAGGCTAATGTGCCAACTTCTCGGAAGATGATTAACTTCTGAGTCCAGTTCCATGTCTGTCCAGTGGATATAAGGTAAATCCTCAAAAGGAAATCAGAGCACTCTAGGAAAGAGAAGTAGGTCCTGGGCTGTAAGTAAACAACAGATGTCAACTGAAGATCATAAATGATGTTGCTTTTCCTACAACTTGTGAATATTATTTTGTGTGACATATGTGGTGATGCTTAGTAAAGTCTAATGCATCCAGTGGCATTTTTGCTATTGGGTAGTGTTATTGTATTAGTGATGCAGATCTTCAATTTGTAGTGGCTTACCCAGCAATCATGTTATGTAGTTAATTCTGAGCAGCATGATATCCTTAAATATAATTTTACATTAAAAAGTAAAGCCTTGAGTACAGTCATGGAAACCAGTTTTTCTAATTAAAATCCTGAATTCATTGTCTCTTTGAGGATCAGAGAAACTCCAGCTAAGTCTAATGAGTTCTAAGGTATCTATCAAAAATGAGTAAATCCTTTGAGATTTTAAACAATGAAAGTAGGTAAATGACCAGTCTGGTCATTAAAAATCTTGTCAGTGGTATATGTGGAAATGTTTTCATCTTGTTAACAACAGACTTGCTTCTTGAACCAGATATAGTAACAGGAATTTGTAGAAATGGCACTTAAAAGTTTTTTATTCGCAGGGTCCAAATGAGTATTCCAGAACTGAGTAAAAACATGGCCTTTAATAAGAGACTTTTCTTTTTTCTTTTTTTTTAAGTGAGGATAAAAATATTAAGTAAAACATAACTATAATTTGAGTGTAAATGCTTTTAGTAATTTTATTAGGAAATTCAGTAGCCATGTTTTCCACTACCTTTTAAAAAATTAAGATGTCTCTTTTCTGGTCTTTAGCCCTTGTGGTATAATAAAATAAAAATGAGATACAGGAAATGGAAAGTCTGTTAGTGTTCATTACATTATACAGAGTTTGTAGAATGGAATGATTAATATGCTTGATTCAACCCAGGCATGTATATTCAAACTCTAAGCAAACGTCCAGATTACTCAATTATTATTGGAAATTTGAGAATAACACTTCTGAATGAGTGGTTTTATAGAATCAGGAGGGGCCTAATTGTGTAGGTACTTTAGTATATGCCTTAACAGAGAGAGAAGTAAGTTATATTCCTGAAGATTCCATGGACAAATTTATCAGTTCTATAAGAAAGCCTGGAAGATGACCAATTTTAACCTAATTTCTGTTTCAATTAAGAACATATTGATTTTCCTTGGACTATTTGAACTTTTCTTTAGTCCCTTTGGGCCTTTATTATTTTCACAAATGTTTTATGTGTGAGTGGAAAAGATTAGTTTATATAATTAGATTGAGTCTTGGTTTTTTATAAACAACAAGTATGTAATCTCACATTATGCTACATGTTGACTTTTTGTTGGGTGAAGAGTTAATTAAATAATAATAATTAAACCTAAAGTGAAAGTGAGAGAATTTGTTTTTCAGTGTGTTCAACTGTTTGCAAGCCCATGGACTGTAGCCCACCAGGCTTCTCTGCCCATGGAATTTTCCAGACAAGAATGCTAGAGTGGGTAGCCATTCCCTTCTCCAGGGGATCTTCCTGGCCCAGGGATTGAACTCAGGATTCCCTGGTGGCTCAGCCGGTAAAGAGTCCCTGCAATGCGGGAGACCTGAGTTCTATGCCTGGGTTGGGGAGATCCCCTGGAGAAGGAAATGGCAACCCACTCCAGTATTCTCTCCTGGAAAATTCCAGGGATGGAGGATCCTGGCGGGCTACAGTCCATAGGGTCGCAAAGAGTCGGACACGACTGAGCGATTTCACTTTCACTTTTACTCCTGCTTTGCAGGCAGATTCTTTCCCGTCTGTGCAAGCACATTATGGCAAGCACATTATGCTACATGTTGACTTTTGGTTAGGTGAATAGTTAATTAAATAATAATAATTAATTAAACCTAATAGCCATGCAAGTAAAACTGCTTGCGTATTAGATGAATTACGTAGGATTTTAGAAGCCTTCTTTAACATTATATAACTGCTTATCAATTTGAACCCATACAAAGTTGAATTCATGTGGACATTTAAAAATTTAAAACATTTATTTTGCCTCATGATAAAGCAATATAAAATAATACATATTGATTATAGAGAGTATTAGAAAGTTTGGAAAATAAAATATCCACAACCATGTCACTTAGAAACAAATGCCATTATTATTTTGAAGTATTTAACATTCTAATTTTGAATTGAGTTTTTTCTCTATATGTTTACTCTTAGAATATAGTTTTGTCTATTGGTTTAGACATGAACAGCTTTCATCTGTGTACAGTATTCATAGACTGAATAATTAACAATTTGTTGAGATTTTTAAAAGTATGATTAGGCAAAAACCATCAAGCTTAGAGAACATAGAAGAATGTGTGCATGTTATATTGCCTAATTCATGGCTGTCCTGGAATTACACAGCCAAATGTTATCACTGACATTTATTGTATGGTGCTTTATCTAGTTTTATTTTACTTTCAGATATATCTTCTAATAGTTTCCATTGGTAGACTTTTTGATATTATAAAAAGGTTCCTAAATTTTTATTCGCTATTTTAAGCATTGTTCCCTTATTCTATTGTCAAATTATTAAATATTATTTAAAAAATTATAAAATGTGAATGCTTGAGTGCTGTCTGATTTCAAAATTTTACACTGTTCCCTTTACAGATGGTGAAGTCAAGTCTATAGTTTTAAGATGTTTTTGTCTCTTCTGAAGATAGTAGATGGGCTTGGAAGATCATAGGGGAGAGAATTTTAGAAAAACTCTGTATTTTTACTCTTGTGTTTCATCTACTTAACATACATTAAGTATACTTAATGTTAAGTATACTCTATACTTCACATACATTATAATTTTTAATTTTTCTTAAAAAGTCTATGCTTAGTATTGCTAACTTCCTCCCACAGAAGGTAAAGATTTTGGTACTTTTTAGGCCATTCTTCTGATCTCTCTCATGTCTTAGCTATTAACTTGCATCTCTCTTTTTATTATTTACTAGAATTTTAGTTGTAGTTTCTTAGAAGATGTGTGTCTTGCTGGCCTATTTGCACTACTGTTCTTGCATCTCATTCTTTCTCCCTCCTCCCCAATGTTGATAAAATTTAATACTTCTTTTGGCAATAATTCATGGATAGTTAACTTTTTTAGTTCTGGTAAGTTTGGAAATATCTCCCTTGAATTGTGGTTTAAATATGGAATCCTGGTTCAGTTATTTTATCTTGACATTTTTTGAAGATACTTCTGTATTCTTTTTTAGCAGCTCTGGTTGTTGGGGAGAGATTTCTGTTATCTTGATTATTCTCTTTTTTGAGTAATCTGCCTTTTCCTCTCTGAAGGTTTTTAAGATTTTCCTCTTTATCTCTGATCTTTTGAAGTTTTGCTACAATGTCTTTGGGTTTGAGTTTTTCTTTTTTGATACTGTTTATGACTCAGGTGTTCATGGGGTTTTATTGTTTTGTTTTTAATTCTGCAACACTTTCAGCCATGATCTCCTCAAATATTGCCTCTCTTCTGTTCTCTTTTTCTGATATATATATATATTTAAGTATATATACTCATATATATATTTATGTGTATATATTCATATGGACTTCTCAGGTGGTGCTAGTGGTAAAGAACCTACCTGCCAGTGGAGGAGATGTAAGAGCTGCAGGTTCGATCCCCGGTTGGGAAGATACCCTGGAAGAGGGCATGGCAACCCTTTCCAATATTCTTGCCTGGAGAATCCCATGGACAGAGTCATCGCAAAGGGTCAGTCAATAGGGTTGCCAAAAGTTTGACATGACTGAAGCGACTTGGCACACTTTCATATATTCTCACATCTCTTAACTCCTTTTTATTTCATTCTCTTTATCTCCTTACATTCTGTGAAATTTATTTAGTTCCATAATTGAGATAATTGAGTTAATTAATTTCCTCTTCAGTTTTATCTGGTTTGATTCTTTCGCCCACATAGTGGGTTTTTTATTTCATATTTTTCCACTTCAAGATTTCCAATCAAAAATAGTCTTTCATAGCCATTGTTCCATTTCCTACCCTGCTTTTGTTTTATTAATGTTAATCCTCCTTTTCCTTTTTGAGAATTTAAGCATCAATATTTAAATGTTCTTTTCAGACTGCTTTTCTTTTTCTATTTTTTTATGTAGATTGTCCATTCTGTTGAGCTTATAGTCTTTTTCAGTGCTGATAATTTTTGAGAATTGACTTTTAAGAGCTCATCCCACATGGGAATTTTTTTCTACACAGTCCTTTCTGTATGGAAATTTACAGGTGCCTCAGTTACACCAAATCTTGCGATACTGTGAATAAAATGATCTTACTCTCTGTTCAGCCTGTGGGAATGCAGTTATAACTCTGGCTTCAAGTGGGTGCTTGGTTCACGTGTGGAGCATGTTTAGGCCCTTTCCTGTATGAAGAGTGAGACACAACCTTACCATTCACTTTTGGCTGTAGCCCAGGCAAAGATCCTTTACTGTAGATTTTCTTTCTTTAATGAGCCATGGAAAGCTTTCTTTCTTGCTATTGAATGGTGTTGTGCTTTCAAATATCTAAAAAATAGTTATCAATTATTTCTCGTATTTGAACAGGAGGAGTTTTGGCATGTGCTTACACTGCCATCTTGGTCTGTTATCTTTCAAGGGATTTAAAGATACATTTTATTGTGGATATATATTTTCCATGAAGGTAAAACATTTTTTACTGAGTCTTTTTTGTAATTCAGGATATTTTAAAATTGCATTGAACTTAAATAGAAGAAATCAAGATCATTGGGACCAATTGTGTTTTTTGTCCCCGTGAGCTTCAAACCTCCTTGGATTAAACATTTGTAAAGAAATTTCAATAGAGAGAACATTCATAATATCTTAAGGAATAGAAACAAAGAGCATAATCAGCTGAAATCTGAAAGTTTTTTTTTTTTTTAATCTAGAGAACAGAAGATGTAAAATAGTAACTCTTTTTTATTAGCTGATTTACCAGTTGTGATTCAAACATTTGAAGAGGCCATGAACAGAATCTAAGGGGAACCTTGACTTAAGGCACAAAATGAAACAAAACCAAACCTCTCTTTTGGGCTTTATTCAGTAAATAGCAAGTCGTTGCTAAAACCAACATGTGGAATTTTTCTATTCACTTAACAAATACATTGGCCTCATATGAGTTGAAGTTGAGTTTTATTTAGACATAATGGGGAGCCATTGGAATGTCTAAAATGTGAAGCGATACAATCAGAATTATGCTGTAGGATGTTTAATTTGGTAAAGATATACACGATGAATTCTCACAGAGAAAAACTAAAAACTTGAGAGCTGGTTAGTGGGCTATTGCAAGAGAAACATTGTAAATTATAAGAACCTGACTAGCCTGTGGCAACAGGAATAGAAAGAATAGCACAGCAAGAGAAGAATCAGCAGCTCTTGGTTGCTGATTATATATGGGAAACAGGGAGGCAGAGAAGTCAGGTGTGAATTGGGAGGTGGGCAAAACAATGCTGCTGTGAAAGAAATGACAAGATCAAACTTCATGGGATTAAAGAAATAAAGATTTGTCCCATTTTAACATGATGTGAATTTATAGACTTTTTTAAAGGATGATTGGTGACAGTGAAAGGGAGAGAAATCATGTAATAGTTTTTTTTTTCCCAAATGTCCATCAACTGATGAATGTTTACTATTTATTTTTATTGAAGTGAGCGTTTTAATGGGTGGAGGGCCAAAATCTTCATTAAAATTTATGCAAGATTGGCCATGCTTTATGGAGCAGAATCTATTTTACGTGGGTCCCCCCTCCAAAAAAAATTCAGTTATCATCACCATTGCCTGTAAATATTTATTGTTCATTACTGCATGTTTAGAAAATGGAATCAGGAAAAAGCCATCATTTTCCTTCTGATTATCACATGATTTGGGTTTTCCACTGCAGTTCAACCAAAAGTCAGATTGCAATTTTAGGAATGAACCAAGACATGGAAATACTTAGGTCCAGTCATGTTCTGGGGGAGGTTCCATCTGATGGAGATGGAATCAGATACTGAATAAAAGAATTTGGAGTCACTGCAGGGTTATCGCCAGCCTGAGGGGAAATGACCAGTCAGGAAGGGCACCTGGCATGAGAAGCTGGAGTGGCAGCCTGCCGATAACCCTCAGAAGAGATACACACTTTTTTAAGGAAGTAACAGAATCGGCTTCCTGCAAAAACATGTTAATCTGACAATTCACTTGATCTCAAATGAGGTATGGCGATGGTGACCCTACAAAAAACGAGGCAGTTTCAACAAATTTGAGAAAATCCCTCTTTTAGGTTACAAACCTCACAAATGTTTTATAACTGAAGCCCTCAGCCAAGGGATAATAATAATTTCCATATGCACGTCTGGTTCTAACATGGGAATATATTTCCAAAGATGGGTGTGGTGTCTCTCTTCAGGGGAACATTTAAGGCTCACGGAGGCAACTGCTTATCTGCTGAATTCCAGTTGAGTCCTGTTAGACTCCGTAGATCCCTAATGTGTTTTCAGCAGTGAGATATTAGGCCATCGGCCACGACAGCGTTTTCTTTGTTCTCTGCTTTCCCCATGACAACTGTGTATTATCTGGTTTGAAGCGTGAGTGCATGCTAAGTCACTTCAGTCGTGTCCAACTCTTTGAAACCCACTGGACAGCCCCCAGGCTCCTCTGTCCATGGAATTCTCCAAGCAAGAATACTGGAGTGGGTTGCTGCGCCCTCCTCCAGGAGATCTTCCCAACCCTGGAATCAAACCTGCATCTCTTATGTCTCCTGCGTTGGTAGGTGGGTTCTTTACCACTAGCAGCCACCTGGGAAGCCTCTCTTGTTTGAAGAAGCATCCTTGTCGTAATTGCATTATTGTTCCAAGGGAACAGATTTGGTGTTGATACTCATGACTTGTACTGTAGTCAGTTCCTTTTCTGTTACTGTTTTTATGCTTACCACGTACCAGGAGCTGCTCTCGGCTGGTACATAGTAAGCATAGCTCACATGCTTACTCACCAAAGCTCACATCACTTCTATGACATAGTTCCATTATTGCCTCACAGGCTTAAAGAGGAGTCTCACCTTGCTGAAAGTCCCCATCTTATAAGTGGTTGGTCACCAATCACTGTCACTGTGCCATGCTGCTTCTGATAAGTACAAGCCACCCAGTGGCTTTGAAACAGAGAGAGATTCTGCTAGTGATTGGTCTAGAGTTCTGACTGTGAAAGCAGTATTCAAACTACCAGTATACTCAGGATTGGGCCACTTAGCTTCTTTTGGAAAAGCCCATGGAAAAAAAAAAGAATGTTGATGATAGAGTGGGCATACCCAGGCTTCTCCATCTTTCATAGGTATTTCATTCCTAGTAGCACTTCTCTGCAATTAAAGTGCTATTTCCATTCAAGAAACAAACAACCTTTCAAAAAAAATGTAGCTCCTTCTTTCTTATCCTTAAAGGAACAAGACATCTGCTGGCATGAAAAAGACATCGATTTAAAATACTGACTCTAATTGTGACTTAGAATATTTTAATGTAGTATGTTTAGAACTAATACAAAGAAGTTAAGACTTAGGTATCATCTTTGTGTTGAAATTTCCCATACGATTGAACGATTTGCCCCTCTATTCCTGCCTCTCCCCATATACATTTATAGTCTGTTGTGATGAGATTCTACCTTTTCCACCACCCAGGCTTATCAAAGCTATAAACTGGTCACATAATTCACAGAAGCTTAAAGATACGTGGAGAACTTGGATAGGGTCCAGGGGAGAGCAATGAAAATGATTAACGGGTTGGAAAACAGCACTGATGAAAAAAGATGAATGGAATCAGGATTACTGGTACTGAGGTTTAGAGGTGACTTAATAACTGTCCTTAACTGTATGAAGGACTTTTAAGAGAAGCCTAGTGACCAAGTCTTCCAAATCTATCTCATAGAAGGATAAAAGTGACCGTACTAAACAGGAAGGATTTAATCTAGATGTGAATTTCAGAGAAGATTCATACTTATTATTACCATTTATTGATTCTCTTTCATTCCTTCTATCATCATTATTGGTATTTCATCATTATTGAGTTTTAATGAGAAAGTTGAAGGTGAAGGGCACCATAAGTAGAACAGTTTAATATATATATAAAACTTTCTTCCAAGTAAGGCAGTGATTCTCAGTTGGGTGCTTGGAGTACTAAGAGGAATCAGAATCAACACACGGGAGTCTTTACAAAAGACAGATGCTCTAAAGGATCCATCACTAGCCTCTATTTTCCCTTGAAGAATAGCTGCTTTAAAGATTAATGCTCTCACTTAGTCAATGCAGGTAGGTGAAAAGAGGAAGATCGTAATGGTGTATAATAAAACTTTGGCGATGAATATATTCCGTGTGGTGTTCTGATTAGCTGGTCATTTTAGTTAGTTAAGGATTAGTGATTATCCTTGAGAAAAATTAGAAAATATTTCTGTCTGTCCCCCGCTTGAATAGTGTTCTCAGCAGTTAGAATGTGTGGCTTCTGTAGTTCTGCAGGGCAGAGTAGCTTGGATTAAGACAGGCAAAGTGTGGGTTTGGCATCTGAGACTGCATCATGCTTTTGGAAGCTCAAGAGGCAGAACTGGGTAGTGTAAACTGTCAACTTGTTAATTTAACCAATAGGCTTAGTCTCTGAAAATATTCCCTCTTGAAAATTCATCATTAAAAACCATAAGAACAAAATTGCTTGAAATTAAATATTCCCATTGGGTGATAAGAACTCTTCTTAGTTTCCTGTTTCACATTTTAAAGTGGAGGAAATAGGCATGGAAAGCAGAGAGGATCATGTCAGGGTCAGTGGTCCTGTTTGCATGTTATGAGAATGCCGTATAAGTCTAACAATTATTTTCTCTCAAAAGCTTCCCTTCTTTGATCTATTTGAAATTTCACACCTACTATCGCAGATGGTTGCGGCATAAATCTGTATTCTTTCCTACTGTTTAAGGCTATGGGTACTTTGATTAATTTAACCACATGTTACTGTCAGGTTGAACACATTTATCTTCTGTTTCAAAGTGTATACTCGTCAATCTCTCTACCGTTCCATCCCTTCAGGCCTTATTTCATCACATTTAAGGAGACTCTTTCCTGCCTGTCTTTATCTTGTTAGGCTTTCAACAGCTTACGTTGAATCTTCATTCTTTCATTCTTGCTGTCAAGCCTTCTTTAACACGCGCTCTTATTTCCCTATTCATAAAATGTCAGGGCTGCTCCTGCTTCACCAAGCATTATATGCACAGTCAAATGTTGCTACAGATTAAATCATTTTCCATCTGAAGAGCTTACCCAGGACATATTTTTTTAAGAGTAGGTTACACTGTTCAAAGCAGAGTGCAATCAGTGTTCATCATCAGAGTCTGAGGGAGCCACAGAGTGGAGGAGGCAGTTTTGTGGTTTTGTTGCTGGTGGGAGCTCCTAGTGCTGCCTGAAAAGGGAGAAGCACACGCCATCCAGGTTTTGTGAGAGATTGAAACTTCAATTATTTATTTCAAAGATGAGGAAAATAAAATGACATAGTGTTGCACAGATATTTAGAACCAAGTCTTATGAGGCATGGTACTTGATCAAATAAATCATAACTTTTAACTGTGAGCTCTATTTTTGAGCCCCAGTGCTTGGTAACCAGGAGGTGCTTAAATACTGTCTTTTTAAATGAACGAATGAATTGGGTGGTATGGTTGAGGGCAAAGGAACAATGATAGAATCTAGTGCCTTAAACAGATATTCATAAAAGTTTTAATGCTTGAACAGCAGGATTACATGTTGTTCTGACTATAGCTGTCTATTCTATTTAAATAAGAAAAGAGATATGTATGCTTATGTTTCTAAATGTGGATTAATTTTTGTGGTTACTCTATTTACTCTTATTTCTCCAGCAATATTATTTTAAGTAGGTAATATTATATAATAAGAGTAATAAATGTATATGTCTTAAATAACTATATTTAACTTGATCTTTTATGTCATTTTGTGACTGTGCTTCTCATAAGTAGTTATTTTATATTTCCTGCTTAAATTGAAAATATGTTAAAGCAGAGATTTTTATAACTTATTCCTGGGTGGAAATTCCAGACTGAACTTGCATGGATGACAAGTCCTGAGGCTGGCTGGACCAATAGGATTTGGAATTGGGCGCAGGAGTGAATGGCAAAGTGACCTATTTAGTCAACAGGCTGTACAGTCATAGTTGATTTGGCTGATGTCGTCACTGAATTGACTAAGCTGTATTTTACTTTTCATGAAGAGCTAATTCCTTCTTACCTCCCATGTGGCTGCAAAATCTAAGTTGCCTCATATCTATTTTCAACATTGTGCATTAACTCTTCCTTTCCAACTCTTCTTCAAAGTCAGTGGGGTCATGTCACTGACCTCAGGAAACTGTCTTCATGTCTGTGCTGAGCAGAATTGAAGACAATGATATTAATGCACCAAACTTAGATTAAAAAGTATTTATTGTTAAGGATGAAAGTCCCGATAAAAATGTTTTTCTAATATTTAAGTATGCTCCCTGCACGTTTTTTTTTCCTGATTTAAACAAAAATAAGCAAGGCAAGATAGAGCAAAAACAGGTGGAGTTATATTACTTCTTGAACCAGCAAAAGAAACAGTTTTTTTTTTTATAACTGACAATGGATGAATAGGATGAGCTTCACGGCATATTGCACATTTAGTCCTGGACAGTCAGTGTTTTTCACTGGAACATGAAACTGAAAGAATTGATGAAGAAAAGCAAAAATTTATCATGTAATGCCTGAACTCCCCCTGGGGTCACCACAAATGTCTTATCACAATGCTAGTTTTGTTGGTGATCTGAGCTCTGGCTGATAACTGGATGCTGAGTATGTTCTCAAGACAAGTGAACCCCAAGCATTGGTTTAAGGTCTCTTCTTAGTTTATTGGAAAGTTTTCATTATTCTGAGGCAAAATGAGAAAAATATGGCTTCTCATATAAATTGATTTCATTTGAAAAACTTGTTTATTCTGAGATTATTCTTATTTTTGTGTGTTATAATGCTTTTTCTTTTGTGAAATGATGTTAAGTGTGTTTGTGTGTGTGTATAAAACTTATTTAATTACTGATACT
Organism: Ovis aries; assembly: GCF_016772045.2. Lineage (NCBI taxonomy): Eukaryota > Metazoa > Chordata > Mammalia > Artiodactyla > Bovidae > Ovis > Ovis aries. The sequence goes on from NC_056054.1 coordinate 218,545,952, forward strand.
TGAAATCCTGGTCTAGAAATCACTACTTTAGAAGCTTTTCCTAGTATCATTTTGGTTCTGACTTACAAACCTGGAGAAAACACCAGGGGTTTTGTTTAGGACGCTTGCCCTGGTGGATCAGCTTTGGTTAGTGACTGTCTATGAAGTAACTCTAGGCCTGATTCAAGAAGCACCAATGTGAACAGTTTTTATATTTTAATTGAAATATAACTGACATATTAACATTATATCAGTTTTAGGTGTACAACACAATGCTTTGATATGTTTATATATTGTGAAATGATTACCACAGTAAGTTTAGCTATTATTCATCACCACACATAATGATAAAAAAATGTTTATTCCTGTGATGAGAGCTTTTTAGATCTGGGCAAGACTTTGGTTTTTTTTAATTAATTAATTTTAATTAGAAGATAATTACTTTTGAATGGAAATACCTGTCTTCTTTTTTCATAATACATATATTCTTAATAATTAATTTTATTTTAATCATGAAATGTTTCAAATATATGAAAAATAATAGGATAAGATATCTATATATTTAGATATTAACATTGTGCATATTTGCTAATGATCTCTCTAGTGTAAAAGAAACAAAATTTTTGAGATATAGTGAGAGGCCCACTTCTCTGATATCCTGGAGTTGGGGTGATATATTTCCATGTTCATTTTTGTACTTTTCCTACATATGTCCACCATAAACTATACATGATCTTTTATTATGTTTTAAAATGTACAGAAGAGATATTATTACCATGCACATCATTCTTCAGTTTGCTTTTTTCATTTAACATTTTGTATTTGAGACTAATTCATGCTGATAAAAGTTCAACAGATTTATTCATCTTAACCATAGTATAACATTCCATTCTATTCCGTGACTACATCACAGTTGATTAATTTGTTCCTCTTCTCAGAAAGAACTGGGTTGTTTCTGCTTTTTCTGCTATCACAAACAGTGCTATACTGAACATCTCTTTTGGATTGCCTTGTGTACAGGTATGAGAATTTTCTAGGGTAAATACCTGGAAGGGAAATAGCCAGGTCATGGATTATGTGTGTTTTAAACTTTGGGAGTTAATTTCATCTTATGATTTTTACCTTTCATACTCTTAATGATAGTGATTGAGTTTCTGTTTTTTTTTTTTTTTAACTTGGGTACTATATAAGGCTCTATTTTTTCTTTTTCTTTTTGTATAGATTTTGGCTTTATTTATTAAACAATTTATCTTTCTTCCACTCATTTTCAATGCCAACTCTGTCGTATACCAGGTTCCCACTAACATGTGGATCTATTCAAGATGTCTTATTCTGATCATTTGGTTTCTGTCTTTATCCTGATACTACTAACACTGATTTTTTTAAGTTGACACAACGTTATAGAAAGTCTTTACCTCATCTTCTTCCCAATGTTCTTAGTCATTTATTCTTTCATATGAATTTTAGGAGCAGTTTGTCAAAGCTTCACAAAATACTAATATTCTGCTATATTTGTACTTAATATGATTTGATTTGCCACTTTCTCCATCTGTTCTCCTAAATAGTTTCTGTAAGATGGAATTACTGGTTACCTGGAAGTTTGTTAAGAAATCCTCCTTAATACTAGGTTGATATATTTTGGGACCTAATTACACACTTCATTCAATCCAATTTCATGCATACGTTCAGTTTATTAATGGCTATGTTAGTTGGTGCAAACGTAATTGCAGCTCTGTTTTTTCTTCCTGAATCAACTTGAATAAGTTTTGTCTTTCTAGGAAATTATTCTTTTATCTAGGTGTTCAAACTTATTGGCAAAAATTTGTTCCTACTATTTGCTTAAGCACTTAAAATATCTTGTTTCTCTGTCTGTTTCCCATTAAAGTCATAATATTTTCATTTATGTCTTTCATTTTACTAATCAAAATGCCAAAATTTTGTCTACTTTATTAGATTTTATAGGTGCTTTCTTTTTTCTCTAAAAATTTTTGTTTATTCTGCTGGTCTTTCTCTAACATTTTGACTACACTCTTATTCATTGGTTTACATTTTGCTTCATTTGTAATATAAACATTTAAGACTAAATTTCCTCTAATATTGGCTTTCTTGCTTTCTATAAGCTTTGATATATAATATTCTTAAGATAATTTAGTTTAAAATATTTTATAATTTCTATCATGATTTCCCTTGGTTCCAAGTATTATTTGATATGCTTTAAAATTTCTAAACATATGATTTTTGCTATATTTTTTCTTACTGATTTTTATTGTGCTGTGATTTTCATGGTTAAATATGACAAATTTTAGAAATACTTCATATGAGCTGAGAAAATAATTTTTGGATACAGGCTCTATATATGTTCATTCTATCAAAGTTATTAATTATGTTGGTCAAAACCTATGTGTTCCTATCAATTTGATGTCTTCTTTATTAGCTATTAATAAAGAACTTGTAATTCTATCAAGTTTTGTTTCATGCCTTTGAAGGTTCAGTTCAGTTCAGTTCAGTCGCTCAGTCGTGTCTGACTCTTTGTGATTCCATGAATTGCAGCACGCCAGGCCTCCCTGTCCATCACCAACTCCCGGAGTTCACCCAGATTCACATCCATCGAGTCAGTGATGCCATCCAGCCATCTCATCCTCTGTCGTCCCCTTCTTCTCCTGCCCCCAATCCCTCCCAGCATCAGAATCTTTTCCAATGAGTCAACTCTTCGCATGAGGTGGCCAAAGTACTGGAGTTTCAGCTTTAGCATCATTCCTTCCAAAGAAATCCCAGGGTTGATCTCCTTCAGAATGGACTAGTTGGATCTCCTTGCAGTCCAAGGGACTCTCAAGAGTCTTCTCCAATACCACAGTTCAAAAGCGTCAATTCTTCGGCACTCAGCCTTCTTCACAGTTCAACTCTCACAGCCATAAATGACCACTGGAAAAACCATAGCCTTGACTAGATGGACCCTAGTCAGCAAAGTAATCTTTGTCTCTGCTTTTGAATATGCTATCTAAGTTGGTCATAACTTTTCTTCCAAGGAGAAAGCGTCTTTTAATTTCATGGCTGCAGTCACCATCTGCAGTGATTTTGGAGCCCAGAAAAATAAAGGCTGATACTGTTTCCACTGTTTCCCCATCTATTTCCCATGAAGTGATGGGACTGGATGCCATGATCTTCATTTTCTGAATGTTGAGCTTTAAGCCAACTTTTTCACTCTCATCTTTCACTTTCATCAAGAGGCTTTTGAGTTCCTTTTCACTTTCTGCCATAAGGGTGGTGTCATCTGCATATCTGAGGTTATTGATATTTCTCTTGGCAATCTTGATTCCAGCTTGTGTTTCTGCAGCCCAGCATTTCTCATGATGTACTCTGCATATAAGTTAAATAAGCAGGGTGACAATATTCAGCCTTGACATACTCTTTTCCTATTTGGAATCAGTCTGTTGTTCCATGTCCAGTTCTAACTGTTGCTTCCTGGCCTGCATACAGATTTCTCAAGAGGCAGGTCTAGTGGTCTGGTATTCCCATCTCTTTCAGAATTTTCCACAGTTTCTTGTGATCCACACAGTCAAAGGCTTTGGCATAGTCAATAAAACAGAAATAGATGTTTTTCTGGAACTCTCTTGCTTTTTCCATGATCCAGCTCATGTTGGCAATTTGATCTCTGGTTCCTCTGCCTTTTCTAAAACCAGCTTGAACATCAGCAAGTTCCTGGCTTGGAGAATTTTGAGCATTACTTTACTAGCACGTGAGATGAGTGCAACTGTGCGGTAGTTTGAGCATTCTTTGGCATTGCCTTTCTTTGGGATTGGAATGAAAACTGACCTTTTCCAGTCCTGTGGCCACTGCTGAGTTTTCCAAATTTGCTGGCATATTGAGTGCAGCACTTTCACAGCATCATCTTTCAGGATTTGAAACAGTTCAACTGGAATGCCATCACCTCCACTAGCTTTTTCATAGTGATGCTTCCTAAGGCCCACTTGACTTCACATTCCAGGATGTCTGGCTCTAGGTGAGTGATCACACCATCGTGATTATCTGGGTCATGAAGATCTTTTTTGTACAGTTCTCCTGTGTGTTCTTGCCACCTCTTCTTAATATCTTCTGCTTCTGTCAGGTCCATACCAGTTCTGTCCTTTATCTGGCCCATCTTTGCATGAAATGTTCCTTTGGTATCTCTAATTTTCTTGATGAGATCTCTAGTCTTTCCCATTCTGTTGTTTTCCTCTATTTCTTTGCATTGATCGCTGAGAAAGGCTTTCTTATCAAAGGCTTATCAAAGGCTTCTTGCTATTCTTTGGAACTCTACATTCAGATGCTTATATCTTTCCTTTTCTCCTTTGCTTTTCGCCTCTCTTCTTTTTCACAGCTATTTGTAAGGCCTCCCCAGACAGCCATTTTGCTTTTTTGCATTTCTTTTCCATGGGGATGGTCTTGATCCCTGTCTCCTGTACAATGTCACGAGAACTGTAGATCAGGTACACTTATATTGTCCCTGCCCCTCGGTTTACATGCTAATTGCTGCTCCCCCTTATGATTCATTGTTACTGATGCAATTAGTGATGATTTAGAGGTATACATGTTATTTGCCAATTTATTTTCTCACTATTGCTTCTTGTATTCTATTCCTTCCTCCTGAGTTCAATATGATTTTCTTGAGGTATATTTTTAGTATTCTTTTAGCAACGTTCTGTGAGTAGTAAATTTCCTTTGCTTTGTCTGAATATGTCTATATTTTACTCTCATTTCTGAATAACAATTTTTCGGACCATACAATTCAAGGTAGACAGTTATTTCCTCTCAGTACACTGACTATTATTCCATTTCTTAAATTTTCTGTTGTTCAGGATCTTGCTGTCAGTTCTTTGCTGTTCCTCTGTAATAATTTGCTTTTTTGACTTCTCCCTAATAACTTCTTCTGTCTTTATGTGTTTTGGGTTTATGGTGTTCCATAGTTTTACTACAGTGTGTCTAGATATAGAATTATTTTGACTTATTCTACTTGGGTCTTCTACTGATGCTTGAATCTGACAATTCATGACTTTTATGAATTCTGGAAGATTCTTAGCTGTCATCTCTTCAAATATCTTTTAAGCTATTTTAGATATCTTAGTCCTATGTTGAGCTTCCCAGGTGGTGCTAGTGGTAAAGAACCCCCCTGCCAATGCAGGAGATGTGAGAGACGTGGGTTCTCCCTGGGGCAGGAAGATCCCCTGGAGGAGGGCATGGCAACCCACTCCAGTATTCTTGCCTGGAGAATCCCATGGCCAGAGGAGCCTGGTGGGCTATAGTTCATAGGTCACAAAGAGTCAGACACGACTAGATCGACTTAGCACGGCATAGCAGTCCTATGTTAGACCATTTTATTCTGTCCTTGATATCTCTTACCTCTTCTTTTATATTTTTCTCTTCAACTCATGATTCATTTTGGGAGATTTCCTGAGGTCTATATTGCATTGCATTCCATCCTGTTCTCTTCAGTTTGTTTCCAATCTGCTGTTTAGTTCAATTATTGATGTTTTCTTTAGAGTGGCTACATTTAAAAAATCAATTGTTTGTTTCTTTAAAAAATCCTTCATGAAAAATAATATCTTGTTTCTTTTGGTTTTAGATTCTTACATCTTTAATTAATAAGTGTATTTTATAGTTTCCTTCAGATTATTTTACAGATCTACTGGTTCGTGTCTAATCCTGAAGCTCCTTGTGTCTGCTTATTCTCTCTTCTGAAGGAATATTTCTTTGTATGTTTTGTAATTTGGGGCTATGAGCTCATTTTCATAGGCCTTTATCTGAGGGAATCTTATAGATTTTATGTTTAGATTGTGCTGCTTCGGAACAGTTTTGCATTTGTTTCTGCAGTATGGGAATTCCAGACTGAATTCATGTTTGACCTCATAAGCTATTTCTCATTCTCTACTCCAAGCCTCAATTTCAAAAAATAGCCTTTTTCTTCTTTATATCCCTAATTTGTTAGTTATCCAGGTGTTCTGTTTTTCTCCTGGATGATAAAATTTTTTTTTTTCAACAGATCTTTATGTACCTGGGATCATTTTTTTTTTTTCCCCACATACGTTTAGCACTGATGTGAAATGATCTTTCTTAAAGGAAATTCTGATCATATTGACCTTTCCGTGGCTTACCAGAAAGCTATAGAATGAACTCCAACTCCCTGAAACACTCTGGCCCCTGTTTTGTCATTTCTGACCTCAGTGCTCACTTTTCTCTCATTGACACTTCAGGTTTAAGCTGAAGAACTGATCATTTATGTTACAGATCATGAACTCTCTTGTTTCAATGCTTTTCCATGTGCTGCTTCATCCTTAACTACCCTCCTTTCCTTGGTTAAATTTTACTATTATTTAGACAAATTAGGCCTCTTAGAGAAGTGCTTTCAGCTCAGTGTCATCTTATTTTTATTGTTTGTTGGTTGGTTGGTTTGCTGTTAAACAGTAATTAAAAAGCACAAAGGCAGAGTTTATCACTTTGTGTTCCTAAGCTCTTCATATTTACACGTTTAAAACCACATCAAACGTGTTTCTGGGACAGTATAGATATTTGGGAAAGACCTGAACTTAATGCTTCAGTTGAAAATCTTACACATTTCAAAGCCATCTCTGTAAGGGGAATATTGTGTATTTGTAATATTATATATTCCATTGCCAAATTGCCTTTTGGAAGCTTTTGAAAAGCAAAGAAAGTGGATCTGTCTAGATGGCCTTTTTAGTAAATAGAACTGGATTCTTATTTTGCCTCTGCTACTGATATGCTAAGTATCTCCTTTCTTGCTTCGATTTGCTACTTTTTAAAGTGAAGATGTTGGGTGAGATGATGTTCAAGTTTTCTTTCACCTCCAAAATCCTCCTAATGATTCCAAAAATCATCTTACATTCCAAAAATCATCATCCAGATACATTTTATTGTACCCTCTTTTCTAAGTTGCCATCACTTCTTTTTGGTTGGTAAATTTAAGCTAGTGAATTTCTCATAATTCTTAGGAGATGTATGAAGTTTAAGATAAATTTGCATTAAAATAATTTATTGAATGTAAAGTACTTAGTTAATATAAACATCAATCAGAAAGTTTTGACTAATATCAAAATTTGAAGGCAGAGAGATTTTTTAAGCTTGTCTTGATTTAAAGGAGCAGCAGTGAAAATCAGAAATGCAGTGCTTCAGGAATGTGGACTTAAAACCCAGTTAATGGGCAATGCCCTTCCTGGGTAATATCAAATAGCTTATATTTTCAGGCTTAGTTGGTGCTTGCTTTACTACAGATATATCTGGATTCGAACACTGTGAAGATCAATAACTTTTGATATGCTCGCCAATTTCTAGTGTTGATGAGCAATTTCTTTCAAACAGCCTGTCTTCAAATGTTAGTACACCTTCATAGGAAATAAAAAGTGCCATAATTTCCTATGAACCCTGTGCCTACTAGTAACATTTAATTATTTTTGCTTTTACTAGCTGAGATGACTCAGTCCCTGAAAATGATAAAGAACTTGTCTTAAATTAACTGTGTAAAAATATTTGCTTTAAATTTTCTTTGAGTTATTTATATGTTAATAGCTTTTTGCATATTAGATATTGAATGAAAAACTATAATATTTATGATGTTTAAAGCATTAGAGTTGGGCAGAAAGCATCTTTATAAATGGAGAAGAATATTGGAAAGAAATAAATTTCTTTCTGTTGAATTTTATGAAAATACACAGCTAATCAGTGGTGATATTTTAATTTTTTCCCTCCTGGTTCTGTTCTTCTCCTTTCTTATTTTGTTAAATATCTTAGTTCTTCTCATTAATCTCTTCTTTCACTTCCTCCTTCAGCTGTTTTTCCTCTTTCTTTCCTCCTCGCTTTTTTCTTTCCTTTGAAGATTTTCTCCTGCCTTTTATTTTTATTATGTAAATATTTATCTATATACAAACCTTAGCACGAAGTGGAAGCAGGAATGGGATTTATAAGCAAAGAAACAGAATGTAAAATTGTAAGATAGAAGGAATCACTTTTTGTGTATTAGACAAATCCAAATAGAACAGAATAACAACAGATTAATGTTACTGGTGATTATACGTTGTCCTTTTATTCCCATTAAATGTATGAAACAATCCAGTGATTTTTCACTCTGTGTATTTGTTTTGAACATAAATTGGTCTGAGGAACTATGTTCCTATATGTTAAGTTGTAGTTTTGGCTGCTCGTTGAGTATACCATGAATTAATAATCATTTGATATTGACTTCAGTTGAGGTGAATACCAAGATTTATTGACCTGAGTGGAAAATATGAACCAAAGTGAAACTTCTGTCAATATTTATTTACTTTTACAGGGACAATTAATCTTGATACTCATTGAAACAAGAAGTCGATATATGTATTGTTGTGTACTTTTGGAGACTTCCATTAGAAATATTGACAAGTCCCCGGTTCATGGCCATAGATTTAAAAGGCCTATCAATTTAAATGTTTTGGGTATCAAGGGCTAAAACATGTAACATATCACTGTGCTGTTCTCCAGAAATAAGAAATCAAGAGTCTTCTCACAGTAGATTAATGGGAGTTCCTCCTCTTTTCAGTTCAGCTACTGCTTTCTTAGTAATAGGAATTGCCGAGAACGCAACCAGTACTGAGTTCTCAATGAATGACTTCATCTTGTTAGCAGTTGGGGTAAACTCTCCTATGAAAGAGTTCTGCAACGCTCCTCCTGGTGGTGAATGACACTGGTGAGTAAAACTCCCCAGTGCATCTTAATTTCTTTATGAGAGCTTCCTTTGTAAGCAGCCCTTACCTCTGGGAGAAGCCCAGGCTGTGAGGTTTGGACTTTAGTTTCTCAGGGTTTTTCTTTTCTTTCTTTCAGAGTAAAACAGTGTTGAGGTAAGAGAAACTTTTTACTTTACAGTGACTGAAAATGTAATGAAGCACTTGACATGTATGTATGAAGTATTAATGTTGAATTTCCAGGGAGAATGCATTCTCTTTAGTCAATCAATTCCCTATTCAGAGTGTGATCTCAAGAATTATGCTTAACATTTCTCCTCTCCTTTAAATCATTAAAAATTTTAAAAATTCTCTCCTCCCTCAAAAAAGAGTAACAAAAGAACAAACAAACAAAAACAATTAATACTTCATGGGAATCACAGTTGAGGAAGATTTTCAAGATATGGTATTAGAGTGATTGACTTTTACTTAGTCAAGAATGGACTTGTCTTCTCCATATAAATTTAAATAAAAAGCTTATATGTCACATTCTAGCCTTTACTGAACAATGTTTGGGTTGTCTTTACTCAGTAGATATCAGAGATTGCCTTACTTAGGGAAATGTCCAAAAAATTAGTGAAACATATTGATGGTATATATGATATTATATATAAATGAATAATACAATATATAATATATCTTATATAATATAATATATAATATTATAATGATATATATGTATATATACATATATAAAGTTAATTTGTCATTGGGCTAATGTAACATATTTATCCGCAAAGTTTTGGAATAGGCAAATTTTATTCTGGACGTTGTGAACAATGTTCAGAGTTTAAAAAAGTATTTTTGATGGTTAATCTCAACATGTCTCAAAATTGTTTATAATACCCAATATAATATGCCTTGATGCATAGCTGAAAATCATAAATTCACCTATACCTATGAACAACAACACATTAGTAAATTTGTGTTCAGCTTTAAGTTTTCAATACTTTGGCCAATGCTCCACTATTTTGGCCACCTGATGTGAAGAACTGAATCATTGGAAAAGACCCTAATACTGGGCAAGATTGAAGGCAGGAGGAGAAGGGGACAACAGAGGATGAGATAGTTGAATGGCATTGCCGACTTGATGGACATGAGTTTGAGCAAGCTCCAGGACTTGATGATGGACAGGGAAGCCTGGAGTGCTGCAGTCCATGGGGTTGCAAAGAGTGGACATGACTGAGTGACTGAACTGAGCTGAACTTAAATTTTCAACTTTTTAAAAAATAATATTTTCTGCCATCCTAAGGCAATAATTTTTTTTGAGAGGGGAGGATTTACTTGTTTTCATAAAGTTTTATTGCTTTTCCTGGTTATAACAGAAGTGTGTTTTTTAAAGACGAGTTACCTTGTGATGTACTGAAAACTCTTTTAGGAAGTTGTACTATATGTATTAATCAGGATAGCAAAAGCAAAACAAAAATAGAAAAATAAAACAATGAAAACCACCAAATAACATCTCCCATGCACATCCCCCCTCTCCCCCATAAACACCCAGAAGGTGCAGTCCTTTGAGGTACTGGTCTTTGACATTTTGCAAGCATAGAAGTAAAAAAGCACATACACACAAATACACCACTTCATCTTCTACAGAGCAGCCTCTTGGAAAGTACAGGCTTCCTGCATGTGTCTCAGAAATAGCTCATCTTCCTTCCTTTCCTTTTTGAGGAACAAGAATCATCCACCTCTGTGGCTCAGAGAATCCTATCACCAGCTAGCCTTGACAAACATAACAGAGAAACACTGGAGGCCCCCATACCGTGATTGGTGAAAGGAAAATGGCCAGTGATGTCTATGAAAGACAAGTTTATTTATATAAACCTGAGAAGTGTGGACAAAGTGACTGAAAAGATGAGAAAGAAAGAAACTGGGAAGCGGATGCAGCAGGATGGGAGTAGCCATGGTGAGAGGGGGAGGGCTTGGGCAGTGAACTGAGAGCAAGTAAGACGGAAGCACAGCAGTGAAGGGATAGCCTAGAATTGCCAGATTGCTACACACCTTAGGACCATCTTCTTGAATATAAAGGATCTTCCTTTCCACTGCAAAGCATTCTGATAGCACTTAAAGAAGCCAGATTGTTGATGGAAAGCTAGAGGGGAAAGCTCAATAGTTTGGGGTGGAGGTCAGGATGAGAGATGGTTCAGGGAACAGTATATATGAAAAAAAACCATTTCAGGGAAAACAGAAGAGAAGGAAAGGAAAGCATTTACTTGCCTGAAAAAAACATAATTACATTTGAATTCTTCACATTTCGATGTGTTAGTCTTTGGCAACCTCCATAAAACCACCACCATATTTTTTCATATCAAGAGTTTAAAGTGATGACTCCACTTTGACTGGCGGGTGGATCAATGTGGAAAAAGGCCTTTTACTGTGGCGGGTGTGTAGACTTTGGAGACAGATACCAGGATTCAGGCCTCCTTGGTAGTTTTCTGAAATTGCACAATTTACCCACTCTCTGTTTCCTAGGTTGAAAAATGGGGGATTTACCTGAAAATTTTGTGGGGATTAAAATTAAAAAATGTTTTTAAAAAGTGCCAGTAGGACTTCCCTGGTGGTCCAGTGGCTAAGACTCCAGCTTTCCAGGGTCCAGGATCCCATCCCTGGTCAGGACGCCAGATCCTACATACCACAACTAAAGATCGAAGATCCTGTATGCCATAACTAGGACTTGGCACAGCCAAATAAATCAATGGATGAATAAATAAGCAAATGCTTTTTAAAAAGTACCCAACACACTGCCTGGCACAGACTTAACTGTGTGTTATATGTTAGTTGCCTTCCTCCAGGTAAAGAGCTTTGGAAATCCCTGATAAGAAAAAGGCCATGAAAAATTAGAAGAAATTTAAGATGATAGAGTTTTTAGTGTTATATGATCAAATGTGACTGTCTTCTAAATTTGTCCTCTAGAATCAGGCAGAATTTTTTTTTCGAGGGAAGAGGAAATCTGAAAATGAGACCTTTAATTCATCATTGTATCCTTGCCGCTCAGACATATTAGTCTGTGTCTGCTTTGCCTTACTTGCTGTGCTTTCTCTAATTGCAGTGGTATGTGAGGCCACCATCTTTAGCAGAGTCTGGACCTTGTCAGTCTCTTCCCCACTGGCTGGACTCCCCACAAGCACACTGACTTCATTCATTCCTCCAACACCCAAAACTCCGTTCCTCCTTACGGTCTTCCTGCCTCTCCTTTAAGTACTCCTCATAGACTCCTCCTTTCCTCTCCTGTCCCCTCACAGTCACACTCTATGTATTTGGCGAATTCCCATTTAATTCCTGCTTACATTAATTGTTGCTTCCTGCCTGAGACCCTAGCCTAGGTTATGTCTGTTGGTTGGCTGAAAGATTTATCAGCATCTGTCCTGCTGTGCGTGCGCGCTCAGTCGTGTCTCTTTGCACCTCTATGGACTGTAGCCCGCCAGGCTCCTTGGTCCATGGTATTCTCCAGGCAAGAATACTGGAGTGAGTTGTCATTTCCTTCTCCAGGGATCTTCCTGACACAGGGTTTAAACTTGGGTCTCTCGTGTCTCCTGAACTGGCAGGCGGATTCTTTACCACTGTGCCAACTGGGAAGCCCTCTGTCCTGCTGCCATGCCATGACAAGTTGCTTCAGTAGTGTCTGACTCTTCGCAATCCTATGGACTGTGTAGCCTATCCGGCTTCTCTATCCGGGAGATTCTCCAGGCAGGAATACTGGAGTGGGTGGCTGTGCCCTTCGCCAGGGGATCTTCCTTCCTGATGCAGGAGGGATGGAAACTGCATCTTTCGTGTCTCCTGCATTGGTAGGCGAGTTCTTTACCCATAGCAACATCTGGGAAGCCCCTGTCCTGCTACTTATCACAATTATGATTAATCGATTATCTGGTCTTTCTTTCTGGAGGAAACATTGGTGAGGACAGGAATGTTTATGTTTCATCATCACTCTGTCACCCACTCTCAACTCAGTGACTTGCATATTATTGATGATCAACAAATACTTGTTGAAAGAGTGATGCTAGATACTTGTTGAAAGAGTGATGCTAGATGCAGAAACGAATTGTGGGCTACATTATTGTCACATCATAGAACTGCTTAGTCTTGTTGTGCTCAGCATCACTGACTGTTGGCTCCATGTGGTTAGTTTATGTTCTCTAGATTGTAAAATGGACCAGTGTGGTACCATGGGCCCAAGACAACGCGTACGGTTTGTGTAGAGTAAGGTCTGAGCAAGTATCTATTTGAAAAAGGAAGCTGGCTTCGCCCAGGAGCTGGCATCCCTTCTCTTGTACAGTATCTTATACCACAAGATTCAAGTCTGTTGAATATCCTAACCCAGTGAAAACACAACCGTAGGGAAGCAGTGGGCATTGGGTACTATTCTGTGGCTTGTTAAGCCTTTGGAATTAGGGAACAACGTGAAAGTTGGTGAATTGTAAAACCTTTTGTTTGGACATGACTGCATCATAAATTTGCTTGGATGTGGTCATACCTTGAATTGTAGGAGGTACTTGCCTGAGATCAAAAACTCTATAGGTGAGATTCAATTATTTGGTCAATCTGAAACATTCCATAATAATTGTTAATGCATAATCCAGTGGTAAAGAATCTGTCTGCCAGTGCAGGATATGTAAAAGACGAGAGTTCTATCCTTGGGTCAGGAAGATCCCCTGGAGGAAGAAATGTCAACCTACTTCAGTATTCTTGCCTGGGAGATTCCATGGATAGAGGAGCCTGGCAGCTACAGACCGCGGG